>NC_141557.1:4800000-7200000 GCF_036417535.1 Chlamydotis macqueenii | reverse complement strand
CTGCCCTGCTTGCAGCTGAGGTCTCTTTGAACATTGCAGCGATAAGAGCAACACCCGGATTTCATTTCCTTTGCAGGAAGGTCATCTGGAGCTCACAGCCAATATTGACACCTAAAGAAGATCTCTAGGATCTGATGGGCTTGAGGATACAAACTGGAGCAAATAAGGGCAGTAGTTACAATAGCAAGTAATGTGGCCCAACAGGATTAGATATGCAGAGAAAAACAGGACTATGAATCTAAAAAGCACCATACATGTGTGATAGGTTTTATTTGAGAAGAGCCGTAGGTTGGTTCCCATGGTCTGTTCCCATCTATTAGCAGCTGTAACACATGAGATACACTCCTGGAGCTCATCATCTGGGACAGTTTTCAATGGCAAGAAGCTCTGTTCATGTGCTCTGAGAGCTTCTCTGCAACATAAGCCCAAGAACAGCAAGTGGGACCGCTTCAAAAACGCACTCCCAATTCAAGAGAAAATGGTAACTCATCTGCCCTCAGTCAAGGTGATTGCGTGACCACAGCATTACCGCACATCAGCTTAGCCTCTGTACCGGCTGCGTAGTGGTTTAATTCAGTTTATCCTGCAGTGAAACCAGACGGAGCTGAACTGCAATACGTTGTGTTTGTCACAAGCACAGAACACACACGCCGGCCGTGCTCACGATTCAGCTGATGAAACTTGGCTGGCTGTGGCCTAAGCAAAGTTGTGACTCTTCTCTTGCCTTTAATATGCTGGGACACATCCACACCGTGCAAAGAAAAGGGAGTGAAATTGTCCTGTCTTCCCTGACACAACACTGATCAGATAGCACCAGAGAATTTACAAGACTATTTTCATATCTTTTAGCAGCCCAGGCTTGGAGGTCTGGACACTTCAGGTAAGCTTTGTGAATTATAAGCTCAATTTCAGGCTCTTTCCACACCAAACTCCAAACTTGAGATATGCCCTTCAGTTTGCCTTCTATTTTGAGCTATTGGTAGGAATTGGACAGTTATTCAAGCATCATACAGTTCAATCACGTCAACCAGTATTATCAGCACAGATCGCTATTTGAATGGGTTGTGGTTTTGTCCTCCTGACAGGTTGTTTTCCATCTTCCTGAGGATAAGTAAGGCTGCTATGCTCTACTGAATGACTGCCAGGGAGGCAACCCATATGAAATTTAAACTGATCATCGGTCTGTCTGGATTGGACAACGATTCATTCTATTCCTCCTGTTCACTTTGGATTTTGTAGCTGGGAATGGATGAGATTGGTAATAAGAAATCCGCCTTGAGTCACTACCTAAGGATCTGCATTTCTACCTGTGGCTGCAAGGAAGACAAGAATCTAAAGATTTCTTCTTAATGAAAGGGCCCCTGCTTAAAGTACCAAATGCTTTTCAGAAGTAGTACTACAATTAGAATGATGGAATGTATTTTTCTTGCATTTTTTAATTTATTTCCAGATCAATCTCCTACATTTACAACCATGAGTATGTCTAGCTGATATTCTCATTAACATAACTGTAATTGTTGTGGGTATACTGGACATATTTGGCTCCTTTCATAAGAGAATACGTGATAATACTAACATGCTACACACAGCCAAAAGCACAGATGAAAACTCACTGTGAAGTGACAGGACTTTTCAACCACCAGCTCTGAGAAGTCAGATTACTCTCGTCAATAAACCAGATCCTGAACTTCTGAAAAAAAACAAACAGTTCCCATCTTACAGCTTCTGCAAGTCGAATAAACCCTTGTTATCCTTGGTGCAGCTTTGCTACACAGCTGCAGAAAGGTAAATTATTGCAATTTCTTAATCTGAATTATTAAAATGAAGCAGTATCCAGATCGTCTGCTCTTTTCAGTCTCAGCTTTGCATCGCCAACAAGTAAGGTAAATCACATTGGACAGGTCTGAAAGGGGACACTAAGCGTCTTGCGTAAGATGCCAAGTTTTGTCATGCTGAATTCCTAGATATTACTTGATGGATTAGGGACTCTAGACTGCCTCCAGATATTGGCTTTCTGCTACTACTTGATGAGCTTTAGCAATTTTTTTTTTTTTCCCCCAAAGTCAAGGCATTTTAGCTATAGCTTCTCCAACAAAAGCTGGCCAAGTGGGCTTTCTTTTAGGGTAGCTTAGTGTATTTTAGGATAGAAATGTGTAGCGCCTGCTTGACTTGCTAAACCTGTGCCCAGCTTCAGCAGCTGAACATCTGCCACACTGCTCACATTTTTCAATTCATAGTTAACTTCTAAGGTACAGAAGAATTTCATTATCACCTTGTACTTAGTTCTCTACAGATGGGATATGTGGCTACTGTGGCTATGAAAGAAACCTATAAAACCAACTCTGTACTATTTCTACACATTATTTTTCACTTTCTTATTCCCTTTTCTCTTTGCACTGCTGAATCAATTAGTTGGAAGTTCCACAGCATGGAACTGGAATGGTGAGTAGCATTGCTGTGGCCTAAGATGTACATCTATTTTGGAGAAAGAGTTTCATAGCTAAGTCTTCTGTAATAAGGGAAAATGAGTCTCCAAAGTCTCTGTAGATCGTTTAGGGCAATAACAATACTTAGCAATTACAGCCCCTTTTCTACTAGCCATTACCTTAATTGAAATAGAAAAGTTTGATTCTTCTCTCTCTGCTTTACAGCTCCCTCGGCACCACTCACACCGTTCAGCACCATGAGGCCACGATGTCCCAAGGGGCACCTCATGAAAGGGTTGATCCTTAAGAACTCTCTTGTTCCCCAAAGCGTACATCTCCAGAGTCAGTTTACAGCAAATCTAGTTCACACCAGAGGCAGCTGCATGCCACAGCAGAAGCAAAACCCTCTGGTCCTCTCTGCCCAATGAGAAGGAATGAACACACCTGGACACAGCAAAGGAGGGGTCCCTCTGCTATTGCCAAGTGCAACGTCATGGGTCAGTCTTGTCCCAGGACTCTTTGTTTTCAGCACCAGTCAGAGAAAAATAACCATCCTCTTCCAAGAAACAGGAATACTGTTCACCCCAGCATCACGCCAGGGAGCACACTGCTGCCTCCCCATCCAGAGGAGGACCCACCTGACCTGACCTGAGCAGCTTCAGGAGAATATGGTCAAGGCATGAGCTCAGAGTTTATTTAAGGAAGTTTCTCGTACTAACCCACTTACTCCTATTAACAAGAAGACAAAATTAAGACACTGTAGTGACAAGTAAGAGTCTTTTAAATGGCTTTGTAACCCTGGAACCCAGAGGCTATTCGTTTCCATTGACCCTGATGTGGTAAATCAGGGCAGTTTTCAGACGATACAAAGAACATTATGGAATACATAATTTCTTCCAAGTGTAAAATCTGTCTTGGCAGTTGCAAGAAATGGCAGTTTAAATGTTTGTCTATAATTTTCCTATCACACACAACACTATATTTGGGTGACTTTAATACTTTATGAATGTTTACAAAGTTTACAATGTGACAAAAAATAAGCATAAAGTTTAACAGACTTAACTGATAGATCACACAAAAGCACTGTCAAAAAACATGATATTTAATAGCTTTGCAAAATACATCTGGGAAATAATAGTGAATCCTATATATGGGCACATGATTTTGTCTGAAAAAAAAAAAAAGAATAAAGAAAAGTGAACTGCATTTAAATGTTCTTGAAGAAAGCTGTGAAACATACAGTGAAGCTCCCGTCAGACATAATCCCAGTATTTTTCTTTAGCAAAAGTTTATGAAGTCTCCCACTAGAAAGCAACATGAATAAAAGCAAAGTAGAAACCTACACATAAATCTGGATTTTAGGAAGACAGAGAGAATTTGGTCAACATAGGAAGAATAAGTGATTAGGCAAGGAGGAAGGTTTTCATGCTAGTGTTTTAAAGGCAAGTGGCAAATAACATTTTTCTGAAAAACCTTATGTTATCAGTTTATTTCTTCTTTTCCTTACATGCTGAGGGATAAGAACAGACTTGAAAGATCTCTTTTGAAAAGCTAAAACTATTCATAAATCTCAAACATTTTCCGCTTGCTCAGGAAGCTAGGATTTTTCCAGTTTTCCAAGATCTGTGAAACATCAGACTAGGACTTTTTTTGGCTAAGTCTTTTAAAACACCTGGGTACAAATTTTATAATTCTATGTAGTTTGAAGTATTTTGTTTCAGCATTTAGCAACACTTCTACATCTCTGGATCAATGTATCTTCTCTTCACACCTTCTTTCTAAGCCCCTGGAAAGAAGTGGCTTCTTTCTAAGCCACATTCTCTTTTCCTGTGTTCCCACAGATAAGACCATCAGAAGTGCTGGACCCTGCTTTGAACATATGAAAGGCAGCTACTACTGGAATACACTCTCTGAGAACATTGCAGCTTGTAATCCTCATTTTCTGTGATTCCAAAGTACCCCATGGGTTGAGAAGATCTAAAGGAAACGTGGGAAGGAGAAATCTGGGTTTTGCAGATAACTATTTCAGTGTGCAAAAAGGCTTCTCCTACTTTGCTAGTGCTTTTTCTTGTCTTAACTTGGTTGAATTTTTAAGTATCTAGTACAGTGTCTAGATCCAGGAAAAGGTACACTGTTAATGTGCATGTAGAAATTGGAATGAATAAATAAATAAATTGCCTGAAGTGCACTATTATCACCCCAAAATGCAATGCCTGACATGTCTTACTTCTTAAATATAACATTAAGCACTTATTACAAGTGCAAGTTTTCTTATTTCACAAAACATCGACCTTAGAAAGAATAAAAACAAAAAAGAGGAAAAAACTCTCTTGTTCACTCCTAATTCTTCTTTTGGCTAGGGTTACAAGAAGCAATCTCTTCATCCCTGAGGGGTGCCACTTCCGCAGCACATTGCAAAAAAAATTCCCACCCCCACGTTACAAAAAAAAGAACATAGCATTAGTTAGCACAATTAGACTCACACTTCAGCATTTCCACTCTTAGCATTCATCCTTTTACAAGTTTTCCCCTATTATTAGAAACATTAGTGTTGCTAATAGGCATGGATGCAATTAAGAGAGAGTAAAGAAAGGATTCACAAACAAGCAGATGAGCTTTGTATTTGGAGAGCATATAAAAGCTGAATCACTTATTGAATTCTCTCTTTAAGCTGCTAAAGGAGGGTATAGCCTGATCAGCATGAAGGGTCTTGCAACAAGGCTTGTAGCAGAGAGATAAAAGTAGATTAAAGAGGGAAATTTCTTTTACACTTTGTGCTGTTTCTCTTTTTATAACATTTATGTCTGTTCTCCAAGGTGAGGAGTATGTTTTCATTTGGAACTGTATTGGAACTGTATAGCAATGTTGTTGACATGGAGGGTATAATTCTAAAGACCGCTGAAGTCATCAGAAATTATTGATGGAAATAATTCAGTGCGATTTTTTTTTTTAACTCAGCCCAAGAGACCTTGAAGATTTTCAGCCAAAATTTTACAAAAATAATTTAATTTCCTGATAACCTACTTTTCATCTATAAACAGCATCTATGTTCCCTCTTTCGGAGAATTTCCATTTGTGTGTATTTCTGGCAGAACATTTTAAGAGCCTCACTGGGAATTACCACATAATGAATAAATGCCGAAGCGGAGCTGAGATGCTGAATTTACCTCCAAAGCTGCCTCTCCATGCTTTCCAGGGACATTGACACCATTCTGATTTTACTTGGTACTCTAGAGAAAGCCTTGAATAGAATTAATTTAAGACAAGTGATTCTGCCTTCTGTGCTACCCAGGGGCCTCAAGATCTTTATTGAGGTCACTAGGCAGTCATGAATACACATTGAATATGAACAGTTGTCCAAATGGCCTGTGCGAACAAGAATAGCTGCTATATTGGCACTTAGATCTCTGTTTTTCATGTGGGACCTAGATAGAAAGAGGTTTGGAGGAGAGCAGAAAAGGGTATAAGCCTGGATTCTCCTTTGCTTCTCATTGCAAATAGTTCAAGTGTATCTTGAACAGGATAGGATAGGAATGAGCTCATGTAGTAACTCAAACACGCAAAGTAGGCTGAATCACAGGGAGATTCATTGCATCTGAGTTCAGACAGTAAGGTAGAAGCATGCAATGACACGTCCAGCTATAGATGTCAATAATTCACCCGTCTGGAGGATTTTGCCTACTCTTTAGGAACAGTGGGAGCTCAGGAAGATTAATTGCTCTTTTCAGAAGCATACATATCCCTTTTTCTCATTGAGTTTTTTAAAATAAAGTGCTGACAGAGATTCAAAGTTACTTGAGGGTGGCCTTCATAGCCACCTTTTTCGAGCAGTACAATTTTCATATGTGTTTATACGCCCTTAAAAAGGGGGTAAATAAACTGATAGTGAAATCTAAAATTGTCTACTCATTTTGGAGCTGATATGGGCACTTAATCCTAACTACATGAGCATCCCCTTGAGTTCAAAATGCATTAGCCGTGTAAGAGTCTGTCTTGACTTAATCATACTGAAATATTGTTCTCTGTCACAGTTTGAGCAATTGCTGTGAACTGGTGGATAATTGTAGGCAATTTCAACAGTATGTGCAAACTCTTGCAAGCAAATGTCAGGGGAGAAGAGCAAACTTCTGAAGATTTTCTTGAATATCTTCAGATCCAAGCACCAGTGACTTTCATAAACTCAAAAGCTTGATTTTAAACACATTGGTGTCAACAGGAGCCCTCTTGTGACTACCAAGGGACCTTATGTCCCTGCCCTAAATGTTGGGGTCTCCAACTGCAGTGATCCTATAAGATCTCAGTAAGTATTTTAACCCCATGAGAAATAAGGAAACGTTTCGGATCTGGACCATTTCCCTGCAGTGTTGCCTGAGAAGAATCTTTTGGAGCATCAGGACTAACAACTTAATAAGGAGTTTTGTTATCAACAGGAAGCTAAGAGGTTTGTAGCACGGCATGGTTTGCTTCCATAGCAGCTAGGAATAGCCATGAATAAATCATAAGGATGCTTAGAAGTGTTCATATATTTGAATTACAACATATTTCCTAAGCTAATTAAGAAACACTCATGTGAATGGTTTGGGCTCTGGCACATATTCCATGTTGGACGTGTCAGCATTATACATATTTTCCCCTTGAACCTACACAATATTGACAGACTATTTTGCAGGCATACGTATTACACAGTCTGCCTAGCAGTTCCTAAATGAAAAAGAAGGAATTCTCTAGAGATATCTTCTCTATGGATTTGTGTCTCTCCCTAGATTATTAGATCTTCTTCACCCTCAGTTCGTAACGTCTAATTACCCTGCTAGCCTGTGCTTAATTATTTAAAGCCTAGCCCTTGCTTATTGAATTTTATAGTTTAATATTAATAGATCAGAGGTTAACTGGCTCAATATTACAAAAGGAGTCACTGGCTAAGTAATATAAAAGGAGCTGGGATTATGTGGAGCTCCCCTGATATTAGTAATTGGGCTTTAAAGAGAGAACAGAAAGCAACAAATGTCGGCCATGGCAAGGTACAAAGGAGAAAGTCAACATTTACAGATATGAGCATCTCCTACATGAACTGCAAACGGTTCTGAGCAAGTCCTACCATCTGCTGAACTGTTTTCACCTTGAGCTTGATAAAGTCAACAGAGAAGCTTCAAGACTACAGTGGATCAGATTAGGGCCAAGGAAGAGATATTAAAAAGGCAATATTTTATCCAGTTAAGCCTGAATGCCCTTAACACTAAAATAGACACAGTATCATCACTGTCCTAACTGGGTAGGCAGAAATGACACAGGGTTATCCTCAGTCAGGCAGGAATGATGTGGGATTAATTCTCCATTTCTTGTATGTGTTAAGGATATGGCAGTGATAATGCTGTAGGTTTTCAAGGATGCAAGGGAAGTAATGTGCATAGGGCAAAATGACTTTATTTTTGTTAGACTAGCTGATATCGTCGGAAAAAGCATAAAAGCTTTTGATTATCTGTTACTCACCTATGGAGTAAACGGGCTGCTTGCCATGGTACAAGAGAAGAAGATGAACTAGAGGGCCATTGGCTTTGATCTTCCAGATAATGACAAAGTAAAGTCCCAGTCCCACTAGCCCTGATGTTCTATGAAGCGTTCAGAGCCTTTACTTTTTTTCTCTCTTTTTTTTTCTTTAGGTTCAGATGTGAAGTTAGGTTACTGAGGAACAGCTACCACGGGCGAGCTGAGCCTTGATAACCATCCACAGGCACTGCTACCCACAGCAAGTACAGTGTAATAAAAGTTATTTTCATCTCAGTGGAAGAAGCTTAACCCTCATTGTCTCACATTTACCAGGATTTAGAGTGCTCCCAACACAATTATTTCTGCTACTCTATTCTTGTCTTTTCAGACACACACGTAACATTTTATGCCTTGGTTATGAACTTAAGTTTAGACTGGTTTCCAACAGCCTTTCCCCCTTTTTTTTTTAGGAGGGCATTTTTGGCAGTTTGCATTAATTTCAGACAAGAAATCACTTTTTACAGTAACTGTGAACTTCACCACCCTTCGCCCAACATAAGTCACAGAAGCAGTCTCACATTTAAGCAAATAGCAGTTTTACCGTTACTGAAACCAGGATTTCAGTTCGTGCTTCTCTTCTCCTTATAAGTATGAGTTCAGTGTAATCGACCTCTTGATAGAAATTGTTCCAGTGACTTCTAAATGGTGAGACTCACATAAAGCTTATCTGAAAACCATGACTTAAGAACTCAAATCTCTTCTATGACTCAAATTATTAGGCAAATTATTCTAAAAGCCAAAACATTCCTAACCCTGTTGTTCTCAGTACTTACTGTCCAGGGTAGGAGCTCACATCCGTATAATAAATGAAATCATTCCCTGTTGAGAATGATCTCTCTATTTGCAGAACTCAGTAATTTTTAGGCTTTTAAAAGCACCGTGCTCCTTGTAAGCCAAACAATTCCAATTACCATTATTATCACTAGGATAATTGCTTGCAGTATCTTTTTAACACCTACGCTGAACACAATGTTTTGGCACTCTAACAACAGCCTTTCACCTGGAGTTTGCTTTCAAAGGCGTGCAAGCTTTTAGGTGAAAGGTGAGGCAAACGAAAGAATAGTTTTAAATTCATGGAAGAGGAGTGAATCAAACTGAATCGTTTTAAGAAGCTGAGTTCAGTGACACTCAGACTCAATTATCTGCCAAGAGGTGAACCTAAGCCTCCCAAGGTGTAGAGCACTCCTGCTTCCAAAACAACAAGAGGTTATCAGTCTGTATGAAAGCCAGCAGCAAAAGAAAACAGTTGTTGTGCAGACAGTAGGATTCAAAGCACTTTGTCCACCTCTGAGTGCTGGGAACTAACTGGGTCACACCAAGATCAGCAGATAGAAGCAGCCAAGAGCAGAGGTGCAAAGAGGAGGAATTTGCTTGCAAGCAGGCAGCGTTTGCTGCAAGGATATTCCTGCCCCCATGGAGTCTTCATGTTTTCATGTGAACCTTGCCCTGGTGTGGGGGATTTCGTGCTAGTATTCTCCGGCCTTTCTTCCCTCCAGCAGAAAAGCATCAAAACAAAATATCTCCTTCACAGAGCTGTTACTGCCCAGCTCCTCAGCAGAGGCAGAACCGCTATGCCTTACTTTGAAAACACCATCAAAAATCCAAGGAAAACTGCTCAGTTCATTGTGCATCTTGGAGGGACACCCTCAAGCCTGCAGCCTTTCTGGTACCTCAGCACAGGGAGAAATGAAGATGCT
This sequence comes from Chlamydotis macqueenii, assembly GCF_036417535.1. Taxonomy (NCBI): domain Eukaryota; kingdom Metazoa; phylum Chordata; class Aves; order Otidiformes; family Otididae; genus Chlamydotis; species Chlamydotis macqueenii. The sequence continues at coordinate 7,190,330 of NC_141557.1, read as the reverse complement.
CACCTGACAGATATCAGCCTCAGAAGGAGCATTGATCCAGGAGTCCAGGTCATCCTTGGCTCCAGGCTAAAAAAAAGCAGGCTATTAGCAAATTGCCCTCTGGGGCTGATGCTTTGAAAAAACATTGGCAGGGAAAATGCAGTTTGACTTCTTTCAGGGTTTTTAAGACTTGCCCCCATGGCTGCCCGGACGCTGGGCGCCACAGCTAATCAACCCTTGGGCTATGAAGGGCCGTGCCCTAGGGCTCTCAATGGCTCAGGGTCGGCCTCCAAATCCTGCAGGAGATGATGGCTGGTACCAGAGGCAGGCCACAGCCCTACAAGCTTCCGTAACAACACTTGTACCCCAACTTCCTCTGCCCCCATTTCCCCAAATCCTCGGTGGTAACTGCAAGCTACCAGCCCCTTGTCATCTTGTATATGGAAATGGCATGAAGTGAGATGTGCCTTTCATAATAATTTATAATTGCAGGAAAATATAAGAATTTACCCAAAATCATGAGCCCAAATTTGCTTATTTAGGTATCTTTTGTCTTCTCATCTGAAACAAGCAGAGTCCTATCCAAATTATAGCTCCACATGTATAGACACGGTCCATTATATTTCCTTTTCTATGGAGGGAATGTGGTTCTTCTTAGATCAATGCCATCATCAATGCCATGTGATATCCTTGTTAGGAAAATATTGCCTTATTTCTGAGGAAATTGGTTTGCATTTAACAGAGCAAGACAGTTTATGTAAGCACTGACTAATATCAACAAGATTTCTACAATAATTATCCTCTTTCCAACTCCAATTTCCAAGAACTCCACCAGCAGAAATTCTTTATCAGTTTATATATGACTGGTGCTGGAATTTCCTTTACATCAGCAACACATACCTAATTATTTTTAGTGATCTCATTAAGTAAAACACTTCAGTGACCAGCACCTAAAATTAACAAGATTTGGGGGAGCCAAAAAATAAAAGACCATCATATCTCATTTGACTTTACTGAACTCAATTTACTTTTATGAGATTCACTTTTTTAAGCTATCATTTTTACCCGCTCATTTTATTATTAAATTTTTTGAGCTAGGAAATAATTCACATTGTGAAACTGCCTCCGTTTTGCTGACATAAGTGCTGAGAGTATTGCTGGAGACATGCTTCTGGTAGTCTCCTGTAATGAGATGATTCTGTCATCAGTTAATTTGGACAGACTTGGAGATGCCGTTTCCAGGGCTGACAAACTGGAGGCATTTTAGTTCACAAGAGGCAGTCGGGGTATTTTTAGACACTTCCTAGTCCTTGCACAGCACCACACACATCAACACCATCATATAAGTGCTCCATGCTGTCTTGGGAAAGCCATGCTTCCAGTATGCCCTAAGCAAGCTGCTCCATCCATGCTATAACACTACTCGTTTCACCTGCTATAGGTCAAGTACAGAAATACAGTGAAGGAGGCACGGAGAGAAGTGTCCTACCACTATTATTCATAAATACGTTCATCAATAAGTAATAAAGTCCTCAAATTGATAAAAATATTTATTTGCATCCCAGTACTAGACAAGCTGTGAGAGAAAGTATAGAAATACAAACTGATTTTTATGTAGGAGGGATGAATATGGTTTCTGATGTCTGTCTAAAGACTTTAAAGTCTGTGAACAGGTGACTTTTATGGCCATTTAGTCTTTCCCTAAGCCTAGAGGTAATGTTAACAAGAGCTGAAGAGTGGAAAGTTTAACATAAGAGGTCACAGGGGAATCCAAGAGATTCCTCCCAAAGACCCATTTCACAGCATCACTGCAGGGAAAGACAATCTATGTTTTGCAAAGCGTGGGTCAGACTCTGAACTGTCTCATAACTATGCCCTCAGACAAAAGAGGTGTCACAGAAGGGAAAAGAAGTACTGTGCTCTTTCTTCTTTCTATTGCTACAAATCAAGACCCTTATTTATACATTATTATTTCTTTAATGTTTGCTTATTCGTATCTTGTGAAAAGAAATCAAACCCAATGTCTGGAGAAACACAAGGACAACAGCCCAGCAAAATCAGTAGCAACTTTTGAACCCAGAGGCCTATGTTCATCTCCCAAGTTTTGGGGACTAGTCCTGCCTATAAAACATGGAGAAGCAGCAAAGTGCCCTCATCCACACTGGGAGACTGGAAGGCAAAGTGAGGTTTGAGGCTAGTTGTGCCTCAAGGGAGGTAGGAGCAGAGTCCATGGAAGAGACAGTTTGACCCTTTTGCTTTGTTTGCAGTGTGGCTCCCTCCGCACGGTGGCTGCCTTTGTTGCTAATGGCATGGGAAGGGACCGATGCCTCCTTGAATTACCTGTTACCGCTGCTGCTGATTGCTGGAAATTGTCTCTCATTTAAAATTGCTGTTTTCCAGCTCATGCTGAGCTCTTTGTTTAGTTGCCCTGTACTCATAATTAACATCAGTAAACACAAGTATTCTCAGGAAAGAAATAGCATGTGACAACAGGGTGGGATGTGGCTCTCCTCCTCCCTCACCAGCAATGAGCATGTCAAACTAGTGATGCTTTTTGAAAGATGAAGCCTCACGCTGTGAAGTAAATGGAGCCAAGTGTATTACAACAGAGAAAGAAAAGTCATTAGGCCTGATTTATGTCTACCTCTGAAGTCCTATTAGTGACAGCAGAAGATTTAGGAAGAAGAGGTGTTGTTTAGGACTCCTCAACACACCTAGATAAGAGACACTGGAAAAGTACCAAGGCTCCTCCATGATAAGGAAAGACAGCAATACAGGAAAGCAAAAGTGAATGCAAATTAACTTTATCCCAGGGAAGGCAAGATACCAAAGAATAAAGCAGCTTCGCTGAGCTCAGATAAAGGACCATTAGCTATGACCTCTGCAGGTCCAGTACCATCACAAGACTATGGTTCTGTTGTAGTGGCTCAGGGGAAGGTGCAATTAGAAAGATCAGCCTGCTCTAACATAGGTCTACGGAGTCTTTAGCATTAAACTGATGGTTCTTTCCAACCATTTCCTACACTGATAAAATTAAAATTTCAGCTCAATTGCTCTGCTGTTTCAGTCATTCCCTTTGAAAAGTGCATACACCAACAGGAGGTTTTGCTGTCCTGTTCTGTTGCCAGCCCTTTCTCACACACAACCGCCCCCTCCCCCCCCACCCCATATACACACACCACTGCCTCTCCAAAGAATCAGAGAAATTCAGCCCACTCATCACAGGGAGCCTCACAACCTCCTACTAGACAAAACTTCACATAATCTGAATCATCTACTGCTCTTGCTTCTGGTCCACATGGACCTCCTCTGTGGAGTCACACAGGAATAAGACACACAGTACCTCATTGAGAAGAAGAAAAGGAGGGATATCTGGGAATAATAGGGAAATATGTGAGGACAATGTCTTCTCTATTAGGGGAATATCACATAGAATGTAGACCAGGAAACACCATTATTCTAGAAGTTATATATTTAATTTAATTTAATTCATTAGTCCTTCCTTCCACTTATTTTTGTTCAAACCTCAAAAAGCCAAGATATTCATCTATCATCTTGATAAGCAGTGCTATAACATTGCCTATGAAGATGGGAATGTAGCCAACCAGCCTAGCAAAAGGCACCTGAACTCTTGGGTTAAAAAACAGAACCAGCAAATCTCCCTTTAAATAAGAATTCGAGTAAGGAGGCAAGTTCCTGCACAAAGAGAAATAGTGTGAACATCTAGGTTTTCATCTAGGGAGGAAGTAGTCTGTGAAAGAAAGAAGCCAATATCTCTTTTCTTTTTCTAAAAGTAGGCAGAAATCCTATTCCATAAATAACTTAGAAGCTGAAGAAAAGGCATGAATGCACCACATTGAAAATAGCTCTGCATTCACCAGCAGGGAGACTTAATACTTGTTTCCACATATGTTAGAAAACATGGGGGGTAACTTAGTCCTTAAATGGGCTCCCAGACAGTAGGATATCATTAATAAGGATGGGTTTCTGTAACGAGCTGTACAGAAATGTCATCCAGATTTGAAAAACTGTCTTTTCTCCATCTGGATCAAGTTGAATCATCTTTTCTCATTCTCCAAATTAAAATGGATGGAATAGAACAAAAATCTTAATATACAGCTTAAGAGAGGATACAAATTCCTTTTCTTACAAATTCTTTTTCTAAGGGAAAAAATTAAGTGCATGGGAAAGTTATTGTGCAAATTGGAGACAAGAGTGTCTCTGAAGGGAGCAATATGAACTCTCATAATAATGCAAAGAGACTTGAGCAAGGAAGTTTCGCAATAATAATTTTGGTCAGGTGGGCAAAATAAACACACAAAAACAACACATAAAGAAAGTACAGCAAAAAGACCAATGCAAAAACTAAACAATACATTACCTGTAGGAGGACAAAGAACAAGAAGTTGACATCACAGGGGAAGGGATGGAGTCATCCTTAAAGCAGAACAGGGTCAAAGTCAGCACAGGTCTGTAGCATTATGTCTTATTAATAAGATTTACTTGAACATGAGCGACTGGCAAAAGCAAGTGAAGTGGGTTTAAATTGTTACACGAACTCAAATAGAATTATTGTACAGAAAAAAAAAAGTTGTCAGGTTCAACTCAGTTATGATAGCCATGGATTCAAAAGATGGTGGTGACCCAAAACTTGGCAAGACAAAAAGAAGTTGTATTATGGCATTTTAAGAAACCCAAATAAATAAAACAAAACTAACAAAAAAAATTAAAACCCCACCATTCTCTTTGCAGGAGAAGACAACAGGTTTATAATTTTAATCCTGACAGTTCATTGAATTAGTCAGGACAACTAGTAATTTGAAGAAACGGAAAAAAAAAAAAAGACTGCAATAAAAATATTGCAACAGTAGTCCAAACACTTTTTGGAACATCAGAGAACATATGTGTGCAGCCTATAACCTGAACATGTACCCTTACATGTCTCTTAGACCTAGAAAAGTGCCTATTTGATCTAGAAAAAGCTGACTTCATAAAGAGAGAAAAGTATTAGTGAGTGCTGGTTTGAAAACCAGGGTTTGTGCTGATGCCTTCTGAATGCATGACAAGGAGACCCTGCCCTGTGATTTCAGGAAACCTTGCTGAGGAAGCACTGAGCATCCTTGCACTCAGTCCCTGACGGAAGATGGAAAATATTTGGCTTTAGCTCAGTCTGAAGGAGGAAGAAGAAATCTCTCTATGCCTCTTACTTTTATTAAAGCTGGTAAATTTAAAACATGGAATGGGCTTCTTCCTCTTAAGCAACTCAGCAGAGGGCTGCTGAAGTTTACTATTTCCCAACATATGTCATATACTATATTTATCCATAAATAACTACAGAATGCACTAATAGCATGAAGCTCTAAGAAAAAGTTGTAGTAGATTCTTTAAAAAGAGAGATAAATATAGCCAACGCAGTGTAAACATTAGAGGTAGATTGCTTGTAGATGTATTTAACTCCTCTTGTAGTTTAGTCAATGATTTTTAAAGTCCTTTCCAAAACCAGGAAAAAAACTAATGGCATATGGGAACCAATTCCATTTCTATGGCACTCCCTGTTATTTCAAGGAAAAGCAAACGGTTTCTCAGTGGAGGTGCAAAGCAACAGAATTAAAATTTTATGGACCAACTCATCCAGTGCAATGAAGATAGATCTATGCAGGACCAGCTGCTCCACTCAGAAACCCCAGAGTAAATTCACTTCGGTACCAGCCACACTGAAATTTCTCTAAATGCTCACCAGTTTAGCAAGAAACAGAAGAGAGCCCAAAGCAAAGTATCAGCGATGTATTTTTCTAAGGGAAAGAAAAACCCAAAACAAAAAAAAAATCCATAACCCAAACCACTTCAACAGGTTTTACAACCCACATGGATTTCAAACCTGGTCTGCAGATTGATACAGAAATAGATACCCAAGTCTTTACTTTTCAACTCTTTGTACGTGCAAGAAGAAACATGCCGAACAACCAAATGTTAACGATACTTGACCACTGAAGTTTCGATGACAGAGCTGTAGAGTGCAGAAAATGGAAGATGATCCTAATGTCTCCACGAGTGGTCTCCTAGGGACCATCACAACTGGAAGGTGCTGTTGTACTTCCCTCTCGGGCACGAGTCAGCATGAGTGAGGGGAACACCTGGGAATAAACCAGGCAACACAGAGCAAAACAGACCTCACAGGGCAACTCTGCATGGTGCTCCCACAACAGCACAAATGCACTAAGAGGCCAACCCCGCTGGAGGACAGTGATGAAGGAGCCCTTTCTGGTGATGAGAAGTGCTGAGCTGTTTCCCATGGCCTTCAGCATGGGTGACTGAGTGTGTCCTCTCCACATGTCCTTGCTCAGAGTTGCTGACTGACATTTTAAACAAAACAAAACCAGAAGGATCTCCAGCTGCTGAGAGGACCTGGGACAAGCTTGCGCAAAGTACTGTGCTGAAGGGATAATCATTCAAAGCTTAAATGCTGCAGGAACTGTGACCTCTCCGCTTTCATGCATGAGCTGCACAGTAATTCCCACCATTTACCTGCTCCTGCTGACTTTTTGCAGTCTTTTCCTCCAACACTAAACCAAGTGCTAGCCCTCCAGAATCTTACAGAAATCAAAAGCAAGCTGTACAGGAAAGCCATTGTGTTTTGCTGAGTTTGTACAACTGACAGCTTGTAGTCTTCCCGAGAACAGAAGTGCAAAACTTTAAAGCACCTTGCAAGCACAATCATGTTGCTTTGATCCTGCTGCTTCATGTTTCCAGGTGGGCAAATGGCACATACAGCAGGAAAGAGTGACATATTGCCTCTACAATCACTGGAAACAGCAGTACGATACGAGCCACTGTTAAATCCTGTCCTCTGAATAACTGATGCCGTTGCTTAGTGCGCATACACACGCAGAGTCAAACCAGGGCTTAACTTTCCATCAGTTTTTACATGACCCTTGGCACCAGTCTAAGAAAGAGTTTAGAAGTAACAGTAGGTGAGATTCTTTACAAAGGCTACTTTTCTGCTAGGAAGGGGAAAGATGAGGGGGAAAGCACATTGGCAGGAATCCTTAAAGCCTTTCTCCCAGTGCCCCAGCAGTAGCCGGATAGGGATGAGGAAACAATCTCTTCTGTTGACTGTTTAACCAACACAAGGCTGGAATAAAGCCATTAACAAATTACAGGAATCACAGAAGCACCAGTGGATAAAATTATACGGGATACCCTTTTCCATTAATTCCTCACTTAAATCCCAGCCCAAGGTCTCCTATCCCAGCTCTCAGACTCCTCAGATCCATTTCTACACCCTCAATATGTACAGGGCAGTGGGTTGTGATGGCTGCCAGCCATGTGAAAGAAAAGGCTGGATCCTCAACCAGTCCCTCTCTGTAGCTCATGACTTACCCGCTGGCCACAGAAAGACCAAGCATGTCCTTCAGTAGAAATGCACTTTTCTTAATTGTCAAAGACTAGCTTTGAGTTGAACATAGCTAACAGAAGGAAACAAATAGGTCAGTGCAAGAGAAAGCAAAATAAAAGTAGGACAGGCAGATTCAGTCTAGTAGAGCCACAGGTTTTTTTAAGTAGAAGCTGACCTCCTAAGCATGGATTTTATTTTATGAAATTCGTTTAACTTGCAGAAGTCCTGCATGCTGGGACTACACCAAGAGAAGAAGATGAGAAAGCCTTGGGACAAAGACACAGTTGCAAACAGGAAAGCAGCCAGATATGTGGCCCCTGGTAGAAAATACATCAGGCACTTCAATGGGATTCAATATGGTTGATGGACGAGGTAAGATCCTCAAAATAAATATGAGGAAACTTCTAGGAAGAGTATAAATGTCTTAAAACCTTTCAAAATGTAAATCTCTCTCTGTCAGTTGAACAACTTGACCAGATAGATACTTTCACTGCTTTTAGGAGGAAGATGTAGCACAAAGGTTATAGCCAATGTCTCCTACTTTGTAATTTAGTCTCATGTCTTCCCTAGGCAAAGAACAGCCAGATTGAAACTGGCTCTTGTTCCTCTAGGAAATGAAATATAGGACAAATTTGCTGCATTCTTTGTATTTGCAGTCATTAGCCTTTTAAATTAGAGGAAGGTACTTGAAAGGACACACTCGCAAGTACTTTTCCTGTAGCTCAACTTTGTTTTCCTTTTCTCTTCATAGTTTGCAAGAGCCTCATAGGAGCTTAAAAATAAATGCTGCTTCGTTTTCCTACCCAACGTGTCTTTTTCCATTTGTCAAACACTAATTCCCCGCACCCCTTGTGTTACTAATTAAGCTTAAAATTAACATGCAAGTAAACAGCTAGAACCTCGTTTGTGCATCTGCATCATCAGAGATGACAGGAAAAGAAATGTTATGTCGAGTCCCTATCCTCACAGCACGTCTCTCAGAGCATGATGATAGTAAAACCAGTGAAGTTTCAAGCCCTGTTATTCCACATGGGTAAGCATAAACAATGCTAGATCTTCAAGGCAACCTTCACTGATTCTCAGGTAAAGGTAAGGGACAAAGATGCTAACTCGGAAAGTCCACAAGAAGTTACCAAAAATTCCATCTGGCGTTTGGTTCTCTTGAAATTTCCTTCCCTTTTGATAGAAAGAGAAAAATATTTACTACAAGCCAATGGGCACAGCAGTCGACAGGCAACCATCTGGGGAAGATGAAGCTTGAAGTATTATAGAAAAAGGAGGAGGCTTTAATGGTTTCAGAAAAAAAAAAAAAGGCCATTACACGCTTTTGCGCAGCACAGCTAATGAGCTGCCATCATATAAGGAACTGAGACTGCTTCATGTCCATACAATAAGTTTAAGGGACTGAATTTTCCTCTGCTCTGTATCTTAGCTTTCTATACATTGAGAGATGAAAGCTGAGTGCATTTTAGAGTAATAGAGTTTGCTCCCACTTTCCACAGATTTAAAAATCAGGCAAAGCCCCAAACAGGAAAAGCAAGCCTTGTGTCATACTATATTTTTTTTAAATACTAAATACTTTACTTACCTGTGAATTTCTTTTAAAATATATAAACATACAAAACTGCAAGTTCTATTCTAATTGACTTGTATTGAGCATAGAGAACTCCCACTGGCAACCAACTGGCCAACCCTTTGAAAGCCACTTTTTTTTTTTTGAGAGTAGAGAAAATTCCTTTGAATCAGTAAAGGAAAGTAACCAGCCAAAAGTGACAAGGACAAAGCAGATGTCTGACCTTCCTCTACTTATATGGAGGACACATGTGGACATGCTGCTCTCCACCAACGAGACCCCTATTTTTAGGCAGGTGAGGCTCATGGAGGAGTCCAGGGCTTGTGTCACTGCTGGTGCCTCAAATATGAAGGACTCGGGTAAAAACCTTTCCCTCTTTGGTAGTTATTTCCTTTTGCCAAGTCTAAGAGGAGCAGTGGCAAAGGCTCTGATTACATGCATGAGGGAACCATACTAATACAATTGAAATGCTAATGGCTGTAGACAAATTCCAAGAAGATATTTTCTGCCAGTGAGCACTGAAAAAAAACCAGAGCAACCCTTTTCTGTCTCAGCCTACTCACAGGAGAGCCTGATAGCTATTTAGACACTCTTGTTCTCTACACTGCACTAAGTGAAACCTACAGACACACACAAAAAAAAACCCCAACAAACTACTTTTGGTTTCACTGGGAAGATGTATCCAGGAGGTAGTATCCACCATGGATTACAGTGAGGGAATTAAGGTCTTGAGTGACATGATCCCTGAGATTAGAAGTCTACTTTCCTAAAATATTTGGGACCAATTCCATCAATATTCCTGTTCCTACCTTCCTCCACTGACATGCTGGTTTCACTGGGACTTATCCATGGAGCAGAGCACTGGGGCCATGCCTCACAATAGCGGCATTTCAAGAAAAAAATAATATTTTACCAACAAAGTGATAGAGATGTGACCTGTGGTAAGTATCTCTTGTATTTCTGAATCTTTCAATAAAGCTACAACGGCTAACTGGAGAGGGAGAAACATGAAAAGGCCAAGTATTTTAAATGTAAATGTTTTTCCTATTTTGAATTAAAGTCTTGGTTGATTTCCTTAAGTTCTGACATTCACAGGTTCAGCTGTTGCTCAAAGCAAATTTCATATCAGATTCTTCTCCCTCTCCCTGTAGTATTAATGGATTGTAACATCAGAAGAGATCAATTATAACGTCAGCTCTTATCTCCTGTATCACCCGGCCACAGAATTTCTTGCCTTTGTTGAAAATACCCCCGCATCAAGCTGAATAATTAGCTTTTGTCTAAAGCATATCCCTTCAGTATTTCATGTTATTTCTTCACTAAATGCAGGCTATTTAGAAAAGCTCTAAGAGCTGTTCTTTGTATTATCAACCCACCAAAATACTTCAAACCTCTATCTCCTGCTGATTTATGCCTGTTTTCTGACATGGAGACATTTCCTTCAGCTCAGAAGGGTGCTTAATGCCTATCTGGCTACCTAAGTGGCAATTCCATCTTTAATTAGAAAGTACTATTTCCACTGCTCCACGTGTCCAGGAAATGAACTGTTTGTAATATCTTCTCCATAAAGAACTGATCAGAAAAAAAATTTGGCAAGGTTTCGGCAGTTCCCTGCAACCCACACCAGAGACTGGGGGTTGAAAGCACAGTTATTAGCGGAGCTGGATGCCTGAAGAGACAAATTCAGCCCTGATTCTACCAGATTCAGGATGACAAGGACAGGAAAGCAATGTTATCGGCTAGGCAAGGCTGGGATTCGAACACGTTTCTGCCAAAGTGCAAGCTGACATCCTCCACCCAGACTCCAGAAGTAATGCATACACATGCACACTGCTGTGTCCTCATTTCTACACAGAGTGAAGAACTTACCATCACAAGTGGCTCAAATATCATCACTTTCATTTCTCCTCTTGGAAACTGAATGCCACTTAAGTATTTACAATTTCTGTACCGAGAAGTACATTTTCTAAGGGTTGCAGTCATCCTGAGCAGGGGATGAAAGCAACAACAAACTCAGCTTCCCCATCATCGTTTCATTGTATACATCAATATCAAACAGCTTCTGCGTTATAGTATTCAGTCTGTACTTCCAAGTCTGTTAGAGAGTCCAGGGCAGCAAAGTTTGACAGCAGAGATGCTGAGAAGCAGCCCAGAGGAAGAGGTGGCGCAGACAGAGCGATAGCAGCATCCTACAGCCTGGCACAGACAGCGTCTCCAAGGTGATGTTACAGGAGAGCAAAGGCCCATGTAAAAGTCTGAGAAGTGAAAAGGATACAAAGGGATTTCTGGGGAAAGATTCAACCTTGTCACCTACTGAAAGCTACAGAAAGTCAATGTGGCCAACTCTGAGAACCAAGGTGAGCTAAGAACTCAAAGATGTGTTGTATACACGAGGTCAACAGCAGATATAAGGCTGGTCGTGAGGCGTTCGGTGGGGATAGCTGAAATTACTTAGACCGGGGATTCTGGTGTGGTTTTAGTCTGGTTCATAGAGAGTGACTGTCTCAGCCTTGTGTTCCGCAGAGAAAAAGGATTTCTGAAAGTAGAATATGTATAAGGCAGAATGAAGCAGTATAGTTTCACACTATAAATAAGGGGCGTATTTTGAATGGAGAGTATAAAATACTCATAAACATAGTAAAATGCTGGGCTCTCCATATCAAGAGACAACTGAACAATGACTGAGTAACATGCTAAAAGCTGTGCAAAAAAAAAGAAAAACAGTCCAAAGCATGAAGGTGGTACAGGAATTTCTAGGCAAGACCATTTGCTCCAGAAAAGGATTCAGCAGGCAATGAACTGAGATGAGAACCCCTATTCCATCTTCCATGTCCAGTGGAAATACAAGAAGGGATGGATCACACGGGCCCTCATGCATCACCTCTTGTTTGAACGATGAAGCAGGCACCTAAGCAGCACTATCTGGAAATCAGACGTAACAAAACACACAGGCCTCCAACTCTACTGAAAAGGGAATCATGCTGCTCCTCTAAAGGTCTCCAGTAGGGAATTGTCATTCTGTTATGTTTGTCTGCTAAATTAATCATTCAGCCTTGCAAGTATGCAAAACAAGTATCGATCTCGGGATTCATTGTGATATATTGACAAAGACTGGGATGCTGCCATACCATTAAGCACAGGCAACTGCTAATATTTCCACATACTCAGTCCAGAAGACGCCTATCATCTCCAGCTCATTTAATCTGAGCTATAGAGATTTCTTTTCACTTACAAGACTAGATACTTCCATGCTTCCTTCCTGCTGGTTAATTAACCTGTTTTTTCACAGCAATCTTACTATTGCATTGTAAGAAGGATGGAAAAATGCAATGGTGTTCAGACATGCTGTGAGCTTTGCTGACTCTTTCCTCCCAAGCATCACAGAAATATTTGCAATGAATTTTATTTTTAGGCAGAACCTGCATCTGATGTTTCTATTACTTTTTTAATCCAGTAGAAACTGTCTTTAGAATTCAATTAATGTCCCACTACAGTGCTCCCTACTGCACATTATAGCCATGCAGGAAGAGAACCCAACACAAAACACAGCAGAAACAAGAGGAAAACTAATCGAGCTCTTTACACTGGCCATGCTGTGAAAAGTCTGCTTACGGAAAACAGTGGCATAACTGTGAAATGTAAATACAGGATGAAAATCTCACTAATAAAATAAGAAGTCGGTAGGCCAGGACTTTAAATCATGGAAATGTTATTTGCAGTAGCGGAACTACTGGACAGTTCCAGGGCCACACCAGATAACCATGACATTTCCATACATACTGTTACTGTGATCCTTGTGTAGCTTTCCAGGCAGACCCAGCCTGCCTATCTGCCCTAGGTGGCTCTTTCTGCCCTACCCCATTGCTAAAGCAGGAGGGCTTTTTTTGAGGGACAAAGCCTATAGCAGAGATCTTTGTCACCAGCTGTTGCTACAATACTTATTTTAGCAGCCGCTGGGTACGCTGTGATTTGTGACCAACAGCTGTGCTGACAAAATCTTTGCAGTGTGGTTGTGTTCAACATGTAATTTTGTCACTGTGCTGCTCAAGGGAAAGGAGTGAGCTGTGAAAACAGAAACTTCTCTTCCCCAATATAAGTTGCCTGCATTTTGCCAGTCAAATACTCATCAACACAACTGCCCTGGCTAACGACCAGCTCCCTTCAGGTCTTACTCTTCTTGAAAGTCAACAAAACATTGGCTTCGGATTGTCCATCTAACACCAAAACCAGGTCTGTTGTCTTCTGCTGCTTGTTATTTTTGATAGCATTACTCATATCTTTTTTTCTAAAGATTGTCCTAGTTCTATGTTTTCATACAGAGCCAGTAAAAACGAATCACCAGAGCACTGGGGAGCCGTCCCCACCTGAACTGTTACAGCATCCAGGCTCCTTCCTACATCCAAGGAGGGAGCAATGCTGGTAAACTCTCACACATCTACTCTGCCTGGCTGTTATTAACCCATTTTAACCTTGTGCTTAATCCTCCCTTCTCCTGCATTCCCCTTCAGCATTATAATTTCTTTTGTTGTTGTTAAAAAAAATAGAAATGCCACCTGGAAAAAATCACTCATCCAAAAGAAAAGCCAGAAAATGTCCTGCTGCTCACACTTCGCTGTGCTAATTCCCTGAGTTGCATCACTGATATAATCAGGTTAAAATGTTCAAAAAAGGATCATACGAAGACTACAAATGATGAATGGTGGATCAAGCTTTCATTATCATAAAAACAGATAAATGGAAGTGAAAATGGAAAATAAATTGAATTGAGTATAAGCAGTAAAAACTCTTCCAAAGGGTTAGCTGAACATCGTTAACGATGATGCCAGGGAAAGTAGTTGACTGTGGATGCTGAGTAATAGCTCTGTAACTATGTTCTTACCAAATTTTAATTATTATTTTTTTTCACTGAAAAAATCCAGAAGACTGGAGTCAAGACTGAGACTATATTGTGCCTAGAACGACTCATTCATAGAGATGGAAGAGCTTCCTCCAACAGTACGTTCCATGAAACTGAACCTCAGGAAAGCAGATCTTCTGCAAATCACAACCAAATTGTATCTTTCAGGGAACTGAATTTAAAATAGTGCCACATTTCATAGCTAGTCTCTTGTGTTGAAGTTTTGGGACATACAAAAGGGAAAGAACAGGAAAGAAATAAAATATCACTATTTTGTATCATTGAGTCTAGAAGTTGCAATATAAATAGGTGAAAATGAAGTAGAAAAATTCAAAGCTGAATTTGAAAATTTCAAGGATGGGGGTCAGTGAAAAGATTACAAAAGGAATTATGTTTTTTAAGTCCATATACATTAAGATTTCTGGCAGATTTTGAAAAGTAGATTTCATCCAGCTCTAATCACAGAATACTGCTGAATAAATTTATGTAACAAAAAGAACAAACATCTCCTTGTTGGTCCAACTCAGTGAGATGATAATAATCCAACAAAGGAATAAAACGCTTCAGCACCCCACACTAATTTGGTGTTGATTCAAAGCTGTGTTTAAAACAACATGTAATTATCTTCAGATCTGTCCCTTTCCATCACAGATTACGTATAGACAACCACTAGAAAACATACCCTAAAGAGCCTTGCCTGGGCTGGGGAGGGTGATAGGATCCAGGGCAGAAGCTTTCTGCCTTGTCCCCTTTAAATCTCCCTTTTGCAGATCACTTGGCAAAGCTGAGTTCAGCTTGTGTTTGTGCACCTTGAACTATTTAACATCTTCAATAAACCCTATGGCCAGGAGCTCATCGTTTTATATAGTGAGAGCTCCATTAGCTAAGGCTGTAAGTGACACTTTATATTACCCAGTTACATGCAGGTGTAGTTTTAACCAGAGGTTTCTTATTTGGAGAAGAGTCCACTAAGAGGCATTAATTATGTTTGTCTCTTGGCTCTACATACACTGATTTATTTCCATTAGCTTTTTTAACTCAGAGGCAAATCTTGTATTCTTGCACATGTAGATTTATCTGCTATATTTACACATACCAGGGCAGAAAATTACTAAAATTATTTGCTCATTTTTGATGCCTGCTCCTGCACTAAGCAAGCTCCTGATTTTGTGAGTAGTAGCAATGGCCTCAAGATTATTCTCATGCCTGGGTAGCAAACATGATTCATCATGTTGGACTGTAAATGCCTGTAAGAGCTGGATTTTGGTTACCTCTTAAAAAACTCTCTGATTTGCATGCAATGGTGATGTAAACAGATGAGGCATCCCAAGGTTTCCCCAACACATTATCTTCTTCTGCACAAGGTCACTCACTCTCTCCCAGCTCACTTTCAAGGAGAAAGCATCGGGTGTACATGACAGTAAGAGACTTTTTTTGCTTGAGCAAAGACAGACTTCAGATTTTTCAGGAGGTACAAACCACTGCAGTTTTGTATTATTTGTTTGGACGCAAAGCATGACAATGGCATCCTGCTTAGAAAAGAATTACATACACATTGTTTAATCTCTCCAATGCTTTCCACATTTCTCATGGAATTAATCTACCATTCATTTATCCAGAGTCTAGAATGGGAAATTCATTCGGAAGAAGATTTTCTGGCCTTCCAGATATCTTTTTCTTGCTGTTTTTAGTCTTTTATTTAAAAACATAAGTTGTTGTCCTTTTTTTTTTTTTTGCAGTTTTTTACTTCATTATTACCACATTTGATACAGTAATTATAAGATAAGGGACTCTGGAAGACCTACTGCCCCAGCTGAAGGTCTACTGAGCCTTAACCATTCCAAGCAATTCTCAGTGGAGTGCTTCTCAGAAACCTCTGGTGACGGATATTGCGCATCTCCGACACAGTTCTAAAACTCTTCCAAGAAGATTTTTTTCCTAGCCAGAACGTAATTATAACCTGAATCTCCCTTTCTGTGGGTTAAGCTCACTGCTGCTTGTCCAATTCCTAGAACATTGCAAAATTCATATTCCCTATTTTCAACAAATTGAAGACTTAGATTACATTTTCTAGGCCTCTCCTTCTGGAGTTTGCCATCTAGGGTCTCTACGATCACTCAGCATTTCCTTTAAATGTCTTACCAATATGTGAACATAACACTGTAGATGAGATCTAACCACTGTTGACCACAATGTGCATGGACTTAAAGTCTCTTGCAAGTATGCATTTGTATTTACATCTCCCAGCCCAACATATGGGTTTACAATAGCACATCACAGTACGCCAGGGGTCATGAAGATGCCACAAAAAGACAATATATAAAATGAGACTTTCCTGCTTTTCTGAAATGTTAATACCCAGAAAAACTTTCAGAAAATTAGTCTCCTCTAAATATTGCAATTTAGACCCCCAAAAAATACAAGCTTCTCAATTTTTCAGTCACAAATCTCCAAACAGTTTGTTTGCTAGCTTGGTTTGTAAACATTGTAGGAAACAACATCTTCTTGAGCAAAGCTGTCTAGAGGCCCCACCCTTTAGCAAAGTCTGCATCCCCCACGTAACGCCATGTAGGAAAAGCACTTCTGTTGCAATCACAAAACAGACACGCTGTTTTTCTATTCCCACTCCATCTAACTCTGCCAGAATTGTAAAACAGGACAGATTCTCTGTTGGGATCTGGGCTGTCTTTTTCATTTAGGGTTACACTGGAGACTGCTGATGCACAGTGTTTTGCTACCATAGTCAGGTTAGTCAGGAGCATGAAATGAAGTCATACTTCTAGCTGACCAAATCAAGCCTGGCAATAGAATCAGCCCCGTAATTGTCTTGTTGTAGCGCTGAAAGCCCTCACTAGGAGATTTGGCAACACTGTGCTACCATTGTATTTCTGTGTCTGGCTAGTCAGTGGCTTCTGAAGTTTGAATTTAAATCTCCAGTCTTGCTATTTGCAAAATGGATGCCAAGAATTCCTGATTTAGGTTTTTAAGCCCTTCAGTGATTGTTCAACTGTTCACAGCCAATCAATTGCTTTTCTGGTAGGTTATGATGCATAAGAAATGTAATTAGGTGCAATTTGTCGTGCAGTTTTACAAAGCCACCTTTGTGATGAGAGGAAAGCAGGAATGCAATTTGGGAAGAATATGAAATAAACCGAGAGCAATCAAAAGAGTAAGTCAGACCACAAAGAAAGTAAGTGGCAGTATAATGTATTTGACAAGCAGAAATATCAAAGCTAATAAGGTGCAGCTGTGCGAGGCACAGGAAGCTATGTTTGATTTTGAATCATTTATAAGAAGCCGTTCAATTGCCCATCACCATATTAGCATATTTAAATAGTTTTCATCTGGTTTCATCACTGTGATTAAAATTGCTGACAAGGATGGAAAATAATGATGAACAGAATCGAGCATAGCAAATAGAAGGACTGGAAATGGGCTTATGGAGGCAGTGGGGACAGCAGCACACCTAACACAACAGCAAAACCAGATCACAGGGGAAAAACTCAGGAGGCAAAATTACGAGAAGTGAGCGTGTTTTGATACCTTTCCTTTTCTGATTTTAGTTCACTCTTTGAATTAGATCCTGACACCTGAAGCAGGTGTCAAAGGGGATAGAAGATACATGCATCATTCAAAAGGCGCAACTTAAGAAACATTAATTCTCAAGCAACTCGTTCAGAGGCAGAAACTCTGACTTGTCCTGTACTGCCTGAGATCTGACAACGAGCCGTTACCTGGCACGTCACTGGTTCTGCCAAAAATAACTGAAGAGACTGACCAGTGCTCAGAAACATCAGGAGCTTGAAAACTCATTAGACCCTTCTGAAAGTAATTTTGCTGTAAGAGTTCTCATTTGTAATGTTTTCTGATCCTAACCTGGAAACTAGGGAAGTGTTTTAATTGATAACTGTGAAACATTGCAAGTAAGGCTGTAAGGCAAAACTTTGATGGCTCTTGAAGAAATTGAAAGACCTGGAAAGTATCTCCTTCCTGCATGCCCCAAAGTAATTCAAGAAAATACTAATTTCAATCCTTAAGCAGAGCAGTAGCGGCAAGCTCATTTCCACATTAAGAAACGACTGATGTGATGCCAAAGACTATTCACAGTGTAGAGGAAGTTCCTCTGTATTCCCCAATGTCTGCAAAAGTCTATTTTGAGTCGCTGGGTTTCTGCAATTCCTCCTACTTGAAGTCTGGAGCCGGAGCAGCTGCTCTTTCTGGAATGCAAGAATCACATATGCCGGTAGTTCTGCTTTCCTAAAGGACTCCGTTCCCTTCAGGCACCACTGCCTTGGGCGCTGCACACTCAGAGTGAGATGACATCTGTCCCAGAGTCCCCTCAACACACCCATCTCCATTTTTCATCCTTTAAGTACCCCAGAACATTGCAGCATCCCTGTACTGAAAGCACACAGAGGATCTGCATCTTTAGGCCTCCAAAATAACATTTAAAACCTTCCCTCTTCTAACATTATCCCAATATACAGACAGTGCATTGTGACATATATGGGAATTAAACTCACGTAGCAAATTTCAGGCTAGCATCCGCGAGACCATTCTTCCTTTCCTCCATAGGGTCTACAAGCCTTCAGAGGCTTGAGAAAATTAACATCTCTCTTTTTGTTCCTACCAAAAGGAGTTATGAGGCAGTATCCCCAAGCTTGGATGCTGCACCAGGGTTGACTTGCTTAGGAGTTGGGAGCCTGTGGACCATGCCGAGCATCTGTCTCTGTTCTCCCCTATAGATTGTGGCCTTGTCTGTCTTTATAGGAAGGAGCCAAACTGCAGGAAAACATGCTAAAGCTTAGTGGGAGGGTAAAACAAGCAGAAAAAAAATCAACCGATGTGTAATCAGAGACAGGAGAAATATATACAAAAGAGATCCCCCTTATTCTTGCAGCTCTTTCTCACTTTGTATCTTTTTCATCTAAGCTTTTTCCATTGGAAATGACAGAAGGCAATATGTCACCGAGAACAGAGATGACAATTGCAAACAGTAGCTGTTTTCACTAGAAATTGCCAACACAAATTTTGATGTCTTTCTCCCATGGAGGACTTTGGAAAAAAAAAAAACAATCCCTTGGAGGTTTTTTAAAAAGCTGGAATATTGCAATAAAATATAACACAGTACAAGGCTATATAAAATTTATGGGGCACCTTTTATGAGAACATCCCAAGGGGCTTCATATAATAGCTATAAAACAGTAAAACACATCATGGCACAGATTTAATTTTTTAAATGGCAACATATATATTAATGATTTACCACCATTACTCTTCATTGGAGGTCTAAGAACATTAATAAAATGGTTCTATCTGAAATTTTTTTAGGTGAAAGGCATTTAATGTCTGAATACAGTTCATATTTTAGCAAGTTTAATTGGTTGATTAAAACAATACCAAAACAAAAACAAATACAATATACTTCAGCCAGGAAGGGTTTCTGAATTATTAGTCACTGTAATTTATTCATCGTTCCCTCAGGTTACCCAGATCCATCCCTCCCAGACTTACAAAGGGACAGCTGAGAGGAAAGCAGCTGAGCAGAACATTTTACTGAAAGTGAAACATGCACCCTTGTACTACCTAATCTGTAAAAATGCCTCTGCCAAGGATAGTACATAAAGAATATAACTAACTTACTCATCCTATACCCTCATCACCACCTGGACCACCTTACATATTAGAAGTTGCTTCTACCCATGCAGTTCAGAGCTTTCCCTGCACTCCCATGGGTTATTAGCTACAGACACTCTTTTCTGCTGAATCCAGGTTTAAGCCATTTTAAATGAGAACCAGCACCGGAACTCTAGCAACAAGACTGAACTGCAACTCTGCAAATGAGTTGTTTGAAGAAAAATAAGCCAAGCGTGATGTAACACACAATTAATAGGCTGAATAAGTTATGAACTAACCTCAGGGAATAAAAAGTAAAAGAATGGTGTCTGTTTCTCAGCTCTTTGATACAGAAAAGAGGTCAAAGCTGGAAAAAAAAAAAATCAAAGTCAAAGACCAAAGTGGGAACATCAAGTCAGATGGGACAGTAACAATTAAATGCATTAGTGATTGTAAAAGCTCAGCAACTGTGTTTATCTGCTTCTGTACACTTAAGTTTAACACTAAAGTGACCACCAGCCCACATAGTTAAAAGGACATTTGAAGAGTCTATAAGTATGCAGGGTCTTGAAATACCAAAAAGCAGCCTGGGCAGTCTGCTGAGTTACTTCTGTTGGCAATCTGTCTGAGGGAGGCTAGGTTGAAGAAATAGAGGTTTAGTTTCGTTCTAAACTCCAAGGTCCTTCATCTCACACTGGAAATGAGCTGAAGGACCATCACAAGAAAGCATCCAGGGAACACAAGCTCTAACCTTGAGGCAGCCAACTAGGGCAAAGACCATATTTATGGGAGATGCATCTAGTGGTGCTGGAGATCAACACAAAACACAAAACTACATCCTTGAATGTGACCTAATATTTGACAGAGTATGTGGGAAGACTGGGCTGCAGAGATGCCTTCAGCAGTGCATCTGCTGAAACTGCCGCAGCTTTTGCTGGGAGGGATGTGAGTGACAGCATTCCCACCTGAACACCCCCGCTACACAGACTGCTGTGAGTGAGAACAAAGGTATCACAACAGCCAGGCATACCCATTGGCTTGGAGAAGACCTCTTATAGCCCTAACTCCTGGTACGTGGGAGTCAGAACCATGTGCAGGATGCTTTTTCCTCCTCAGGAGGGTAATTCACAGTGATGTTCTGACCCTGTTCATGCGCTTCTGACCCTCTCTGTACTGCCTCAGAAAGAGGACATACAGACATGCACTCATCCCCTTTGTCCTCACCCTCTGTATAGTGGAAATACACTTGTTCTCTTGCTTGGAAACCACTGGGCATCCAGATTCCTCACCCTTCCCTCCAAACACTCTTTAGAAAAAAGGACAAGATGAAGCCTGGTCTCATGCAAAGGCTGATCAGGAGTAGTTCTACAGTAAGGCAGACAAACAATCCTGCCAGGAATCCCCCAAACAATCTTAATATCTGTCCTTATCTCTGGGTGAAACAGAAAAATGTCAAGTCCTTCATATTAGTTAAATGAAAAAGCTTCTGATCCCAAAACTTTTTGTGTATTTTCTAACAGGGAGGCGAGTTCAATCCCCACAGTCACTGAAGTCCCGGTAGATGCCACCTGGGCTGGGTGCTCTGTATTGACAAAGGACATACATTGGTCAAGCCAACGGAAGCAAACCTAGCCTGTAATAGGACTTGTCAGCCAGGATATCACCTAGCAGGCTTAATAGCTCTGACTGATCTAAAAAGCTGTAAATTAAGAAAATCTGTATGTTTTACAAAAATGGATAAGTAATCAGAGCCCTGCAGTACTGAAATGATAAGCTCAAAGATACAGCATAGGAGAAAGCTCCTTACTGCTTAATCCTCAGCTCTCAAGCAAGCCAAGCGTAAAATCCTTTAATCAAATCTAATAACCTGGGATAATCTTCAAAATAATCACTGCAAGGAGTAACACATTCCTGCATTCATTAAATCCTGAGATTTTCAAAAAATGGATTTTCTTTAGCAGTGGTGTTAAAGGTATTCTCACATGTTGCATAATGCATAACTTCCCACGACTAATAATGAATATTAAAAGAAAATAAATTTATGATGCAACCTGACTGTACTCAAACTAACTTCCTTAACAGAACACAGCTACTTTCTGTATACAGGAATAAATTACATGTAAGTGTAACCCTATCTAACACTGAAACATAGAATCATAGAATCATAGAACAGTTTGGGTTGGAAGGGACCTTCAAAGGCCATCCAGTCCAACCCCCCTGCAAGGAGCAGGGACATCTCCAACCAGATCAGGTTGCTCAGAGCCTCATCCAACCTGCCCTTGAATGTTTCCATGGATGGGGCATCCACCACCTCTCTGGGCAACCTGGGCCAGTGCTCCACCACCCTCACTGTAAAAAATATTTTTCCATAGGCAGTTTTAGTGCCACTGAACACATCAAACTCTGTCTTCACATAAACCATCTTGGAGCCTAACAAGAGCCATCAATGCCCCCTCTGCAATTGGTAGACGACAGATGACAGACAAATTATTCTTAACTCCCGAGCCATTATCCCTCTTTTTGGTGACTAGATGTCTGAAATTAAAGATAGGGTAACAACAAACTATCACTGTCAGCACTATTTCTATTCATCCTCACATCGTTCTGTTCACAAGCCAGTGTGGTATAAGTAGAGAAGAAGGGTCACTGCCTCCAAATAGTCATGCAAATAAAAATCTCATTCATTCACACCATAGTAAATTATAAGAAACTGGAAGAAATCCAAGAGGGCATTAACTGGTCCACCCATCTCCCTGCCT
The DNA here is from genome assembly GCF_036417535.1 of Chlamydotis macqueenii. Taxonomy (NCBI): domain Eukaryota; kingdom Metazoa; phylum Chordata; class Aves; order Otidiformes; family Otididae; genus Chlamydotis; species Chlamydotis macqueenii. Next base: position 7,168,110 of record NC_141557.1, on the reverse strand, counting down.
AAAGCAGGATCCCTACTGATGTTCCTGATGAATATTTGTCAAACCTACTCTTAAATCATCTCTAATGATGAAGTCCTCTCAGCTCAGCTTGAATCTTCCTGCAGGACAAGTCGTTTCCCTTCTGTTTTCAAAATGCATTTGCATAAGATATTCTCCTTGTTGCTTTAAACAGAGAAAATGGTGGGGGGGGGGGAGTAAGCTAAAAATAATAAGAAAATTAAATAAGGAAGAGACAATGTCTCTTTAGCACTCTTTCTTTAGCATGAACAAGCCCAATTCTTTCAGTATTTCTTGTAGGTCTTGTTTCCAGCTGCTCTCAGCCATAGAATAGGTCATCTCTTTCTTGAAGGGTAGCACTAAAACCAGCACAATTCTCCATCTACGGCCATGCTTTCTCTACTTAAAAGTAATTACATCACATTGCAGACTGTACTCCAGTTCACACATCCCCTGTGACACTAACTGGTTTGCAAAAGCTTGTTAACATTCAGCTGTGCCTGGTCTGCAGTCCTCTATATCTTCTTCACCAATCTCTGAATGTCCAGATAGTTTTCTTCTCATCCTATATTCATACACTTGATTATTCCTACCTAAATATAGTCCATCCATTTCCTCTAGACCATACTTCCCTAGTATTCATCCACATTCTACACGAACTGGGTATCTTACTTACACCCAAGCACTCTCAGGAAAAAAAAAATTTAAAAAGCTAAGGTCTGCTAAAATTGCTTTGACAAAAAAGTTTGTGTGATCATTTTGAAAACTTCTGCTGTGTTCCTCTCCTGCTCTAGGCTGGCATTTCACTCCTTTAGGCACTGGTATTAATAGTGCTATCCACCTGATGGCAAGTGAAGATCAATACAGAAGAAAGCATTCATCGTTTTTGGCTTTTCCAAATCTTCTCTCTGTTAAGTGTCAATGTTTGGACTTCTCATAACCAATGTGCCTTGCTATTTCATCTCACTTTATGTCTTAACCTTTTTGATTAGGCCACTGAGAGCACTTGCAATGCCTTTATTCTCCTTCTTAGTAGCCTGACCTAGTTTCTACTTTCCTTGTGTTTGAAGTCAATGAAAGGCTCGTAATTTAGCTACGTTGATCTCTGACAGACTTCTTATCTCTCCTCCACTAGAGAGACCTTTATTAATATTCTTCTCTAAGCAACTGCCAGCTTTCTTAAATTCCCTATTCCACTAGCCTTGCCTCCCAGAAAACCCCTACCAATTTTGTGAGTGTTGAAGTCTTCCTACTTGAAATCCATTATTGCTGTTTTGCTATTTATCTTCCTTCAAGTCCTATAAATCACAAATGTATCATTTCATGATCATTCTCACCTAACCTGGCCGTTGCCTAGACACTGTCAAACAAATGTTTCTTCCTATTGGTCAGTATCTAATCAAAGTTCACTCTGTTCTAGTTATCTTAATCATCTTGACCAAAGCCCATCAGAAGCATGTTCAAAGAATTTGCTAAACAGATTCTCTCTGAAATACATTTTCTTTGCAACGGATATGTGGGTAACTAACAACCTGCATTAAGACTTACAGCTTCTTCTGCTTTTTCTTCATCCTTCTTGCATTACAGTGATTACTACCCAGTCCTATGACTTTAGGAAGAACAACTCAGCCTGATTTTTATGTCCATCTAAGTCATCATTATTTATGCTACTTCTGGAACTGACTAACACCCAGTCAAAGATCTTCACTGGTCTCCATTTTTGCTCATGACCATGTCAAACATCATTCCTGAGTGAGGAAAACAAAGATCTCCTGGTATGTAGCCGTGCATTTACTTCCAAGATGCATGTTTGCAGTCCCTGTACCCTGACCCCAGACAGAACGGGCTGACAATAACACCAGCTGTACCCTTGTTTCTCTCATCCTTGCCTCTCTCCAGCAGCCTTATGACCACCATGACCTGCAGTATTGAAGTGTTCACTGTGGAGAATAAAAGCCCCACAGAAAAGGAAACCTGAACAGGTCACTAAAAATTAAAGCTGTATCTGTACATGGCTGACCACAGCAGATTAATTGACTTTAACAGTTCAGTGAAAGTGTTTAGCTGCTGAAGAGAGACAGGATGATCCAGCAGCTGCACTGTGAAAGGACAGAAGATAGGACAATGGAAGAGGGAGAAACACATTCATAGGGAGAGTGGAGGAGGGAGTTCACAGGAAAATCTCCAGCTTTGGAGATTTTCAAACCAAACAGGACAAGACCCTGGTCCCTGAACAGGCCAAAGTCTGTTCTACTGAAGTTTGGGGCTGTGATCCTGCTTTTTGCCTTGTTCCCCCCTTTCATATTCCTGACTTTTACCATCACATAGTCAGTTTCATTGAGGTTTTCACTAGACTAGGTTTTCGCTATCTCTGTGCTTGTAAGCACGAGGTTCTGCAGAGTGTCTCCCCTCTCATCAGCTTCTCAATCACCTGTGTCAAGAAGCTGTCATCAGTGCCCTCCAGAAACCTGCCAGACTGCTTGTGCCCTGCTGCATGGCCTTTCCAGCAGATATCGTGGTGGCTTAAGTCCACCATGAGGTCTAGGGCTTGTGAAGATAAGGCTCCTGACAGTTGTTTGAAGAAAGTTTCATTTACCTTTTTTCCCTTATCCCGTGAATGCAATGTATGCTGTGAAAATTAATACAAAAACTCAGCAAAGATGGAAATGCATTATAGATCCACAGCAAGTCTAGAGCATGGTGCATTACTTATTAAAAGCTGCGATCAGGAGAAGATGAAATGAAAAGGCAAATTTAAGGACCCTTTCCTCTGAAGATGGGGCCATAAAAGACTTTCTTATTAAAAACCAGACAGGTTATAACTATTAAAAAACAAGTCTGTGAGCTCTACTGGGATGGATTTGACACTTCTGAAGTCAAGATACATATAGATATGCATACATCAAGCAGCAAAAGAAATAGTTACACAGAACCCTAGGGAAAGGCCAAGAAGATATATCGATAAGCACCTTTAAGCAAAATTGGGAAGCAAACGCAACAGAGATGTTTTTGATGTGTTTTACAAAGGGTGGAAAGCAGGAAGCAATGCCAGTAACACAGCAATCAACACAACTAAAGGAAATGTTCAGGCACCTGCACAGCCAATGGAAAAAAAATGCTATCTGCAATGCTTATGCTCCAGTGTACCCAAAAGTCTGTGAGATGTACATTTTAAATACAGAAAGAGATTTTTAAAGCTTTGTTCTTAAGATATCTTATTAATTAAATAGTATTCTAATAACACACACAACACATACAAGATGGACGCAGAGGGACAAGTACAGCTAAAGAAAGCAACCACGTTAAACATATTGGAAACTGCCAAGTTTCACCAAAAGACTATTCTATACATAGCCCAGAATACAAATATGACCAAACAGACTATATCAGTAAAATCACAGCAGTTCAGAAAAGATGTGGTGCCTGTGGCATTTGCTATACAAAGCAGGAGACATCATTCCAAGAAGAGCCAAATCAACACATCTGATTTCTCCTTGGTTACCAGTGAAGCCAAGAAGAAGGAAATGTTACATCAAAATTAAAAAAAAAAAAAAAAATCTTTCTCATACCATCTAGAGAAGCTGCTGAATCTTTCTCATATAGGAGTTTTAGAAAACAGGCTAGACAAATGTCCTATGTAAATAACCTGGGTGTACCTACACAACTCCATCAGAGGAGGTGGCCCTCTAGCACAATAACCTTGCACCATCACATCTATTGCAGCAGGCACAATTTTCTTCACCTTGGAAGAATTCTGGGCTATTATCTTGGACAGCACAGTTTCCAAATCTGACATGCAACTGGTCAAAATTATGCAGAAGCATCAAGATTAATAAGAGAAGGAGCTGAGCATTTTCCTTCCCTCATGACAAGGTCATGGGTTGCAGCAAAGAATCCAAAATGTCACTTTTGCAGTTTCTGTGCCATGAGAGAGAGGAAACTGGGAAAGCAGGGTCCTAAATCTATGAGCAGAGCTGAAGCTGTTACATCTGTATCCACCAAACTGTTGTAAAGCAGAATTTAAATATTCTATAGGAATACATTTGTCTTCAAAGAAATTTCACTGGAAAACAAACCAGATATTGTGCATCTAAGAAATGTGAAAGGGCATGCTGATGGCACAGGGATTTGAGCTGCAGCAAACATTAGGAATGGCTGAAGCAAAGCGTCTTAAGCCATAGAAGACCAAATCTTACCTTCAAGTAAGAGCCATGTTATTCTCAGGCGCAAAAAAACCTTGTCCCATGAATCTAATTTTCAAGTAATATTGCATGTACCAAGATAGGAAGATAAAACGATTCAAAAATCAGAGGGGCAAATGGAAGCTCTCTGCAAAGCTCATAGAACCTGTGCTAGATTAGTGAACAGGCATTGATGTTCAGCACAAGAAGAGCCCAGCGAAATAAAAAAAAAATTGGCATCAGTAGCAAACATCAACTTCTGACCTGTTGAAACACATCAAAATCTCTTCACAGAAGCAGCAGAGAGGGCTGGAGAATCGCGGAGCAGGTTGTTTATTGGCCTCTTACACACCCACAGGTTTGAGAGCTACTTGAAGATGTGTACACAAACTGAAATAGATGGCACACTTGCTATATTGACCCAAGCGAGGATCTATGAATAACATTTCCAACTTTCCCCTGGAGTTGTAGTTTCAACGCAGAAACTCTAACAAATACCACCAAAAAGGACTTTGCAAATACGGAAATGCTTTATCACAACTGAGGTTCAGCTTGGGTGCCATTAGTAATGGCACAAACACTTTCATGAGCAGCTAATGATGTGAAATAGGCAGTAAGCCTGCATGCAAACATGATAAAAATCTTTGCATTGAATCTGCAAGTCTGCAAGATGAACCAGAAACAAATCACTCAAGAAGAAACGTTACAAATAGAAGAGAATCTGTCTGCGTGCATATTTTTACTATCAAAATACTAACACTGTTGTCTGGGATGCTTTTCAGGGCTGAACAAACCAATTCCTACAGTGACAGAAAGGAAAATATAAGAATGAATACCAGAATCAGAAAATCACAATAAAGCGAAATAGTTCTTATTTGGCCACAGACAAATGGAGGCATTGAAGAAACACTAATGTACCAAAATAACTGAAAACAAAGCATTTTTTTTTAAATGAAGATAAGTGTTTCCGTAGCTTTTTTTTTTTTTTTTAAAAAAAAAGGCAAGAATTTGGCAACATGGACATTGCTAAGCCAAGCTATCATGTTGCAGAAAAAGTCATTTCAATCACAGTCACTAACGAGCGATGAAGACAAGACCTTTAAGGGAATGAGGCTTTTGAGAGTCCTCAGAATCTGACAGAAGCAAGTGAAAGGAGCAGGCACCTGATAAGCCCGGTATTATCTCAGCAGCGTGTTGCTCCAGAGGACTGCCAAACAGTGGCTTAGAAAGACTGTGCCCCCTCCAGAGACACTGAGACATGTTAAAGGCACAAGAAAGCAAACTAAACAGCTATGCCAGTTATTGGATTCATTAGAGCTTACTAGTTTAATAACATTTTACTTAGAAAATATTGAAAGGGATCAAAAGTCAGAGCAGTAAAAGAGAGTTCTCCAGGAATGAAAGCCTCCTTTTCCCATTATTTCTATATCATACATTGTGTTTTCTGCAATATTTCATGTTCAAGTAAAAGCAAATCAGCGCTGAGCCTGGACAAAACATGTTGCCTGCAAACAGCAAAGCATTTCGTGGCCTTTGAGGGTAGATTCAGACTAGATAAAAGGAAGAAATGTTTTACCATAAATTTTTTTACAATAATGTTTAATGAAACACTAGAATAAGTTGCCCAGAGAGGTGGTGGATGCCCCATCCCTGGAAACATTCAAGGCCAGGTTGGACGGGGCTCTGAGCAACCTGATCTGGTTGGAGATGTCCCTGCTCCTTGCAGGGGGGTTCAACTAGATGACCTTCGGAGGTTCTTCCCAATCCAAACCATTCTATGATGCTATATTCCTTACAAAACATTCTTCCTTTAAATAAAATTGTCATTGATGGTCAAAAGGTACAGCCCAGAAACATTTTTTTTTCCCATCACTTTAAGTAGTACAGAAGAACCACGCTTGCTAAACAGAGTTCAAACATGATGAAGAGCTATTTCATAGCAAAATTCTGTACTGGTTGCACACTGCTCCAGTAGTCCAAGTCATTCTCTTTAGTACTCTGTAACAAGAATGAGTTAAGTTTACATCATTCCTTATTACTGCTGCAATCATAGTCTTGAGACAAGATTCATATTAGACATTTTCTGCTCTTGTTGCATCATTCATCAACAAAATGAGGAATAAGAGTTTCAATGCCTAATGTCCTCTGTGAGTTATAGGACTGTGCCAGGATTATTCTTCAGCTTTTTTGAGAGTCGGTAGTTCTCTGTCCTACCTTTCTCTGCATACATCTGCTTGAGAGCTGACTTATAACCAGCCATCACTTTACTTTTCTAGAGGGACCCTTCACTTCTGGATCTCACCAAGCTTTGGCACCTCATAAGTAACCAAAAGTGGATGTTAAATCTATTAATAAACACAACCCAGCCATAAATCTGTTACCAGATCAATCCATTTTGAGGATCCCCCTTCCAGATCCCAGGTGAGGGTCTTAGTACACAAATAGTCCATTTGCAGGGGACAGGGATGTCAGGGCACAGTGTTTTGTATGTATGCACCTTTAGGTTCTTGTGTGTGAATCAGGTGGGGGGACGGATACAAAGACACGAGCACATATGTGCAAATGTATGTGGGTGTGGACATTGATCCTCCACATAGAAATGTCTGATGTATTTGGTGCTTTCAGTGTCTTGTTCTTTTCTGGAAAGGTCTTCTCTCCGTCCTCCCACATCCCTGTGCTTAGGGCAGAGTCAAGGGCAGTGAAGTACTACTTGTGGTAGAAGATCATCAAGTTAGGGACTACATAAGCCTGCACCAAAGCAGGCTTATGTAGTCCCTTATATGCAACCTTATATGCAACCAGGCAGAATGCATCCAAGGCTGCTGGCTGACGTCACTAAGGATCTGCTTTCTAAGTCTTTAAAAGCTTGTGGTGACTGGGGAGGCTTCTGCTGACTTGAAAAGGGCAAACATCTTATGCATCTTCAAGGACGGCAAGAAAGAGGAGCTTGGGAAATGACAAGCCACCCTCACTCCGGTCCTGGGAAGGCTATGGAGCATATCCTCCTTGAAGCAAGTTCCAGACACGTGTAGAACAGGTGGGAGTTTGGGATCAGCTAGCACAGATTTGCCAGGAGCAAATCCTACCGGGCAAACCTGGTTGCATTCTACAGTAAGAGGACAAGAAAAGAGCAGTGGATGTTGATTTAGCAAAGATTTTTGCAAGATGTCCCATGATGTCCTTATAGCCACATTGGTGACGTCTGGGCCAGATGGCTTGTGTAAAAGGTGAGTGGATGATTGTCTGAATTGTTAGGCACAGGGAACAGCAGTAAGAGTTTAAAAGTACAACTGGAGGCCCATTCCTCGTAGTATCAACTCAGGGGCTGATACTAGAGCCAACAGTGTTTAACATTTTGTTAACAACTTGGGCAAAAGCATGGACTCCAATAAGCAATTTCACAGATCATACCAAATGGAAAAGAAGTCGTCAATGTGCTGGAGGGCTGCCATTAGGGGGGACTTAACAGACTGGAGAAATGAGCTGGCAGAAATGTCCCAAGAGTTCAGCCAATGCAAAGTCCTGTACACAGGAAGGAATAACCCGGATGGTGGCACCAGCTAGAGGCCAACCAGCTGGAAAGCAGCTCCACAAGCAAGGACCCATGGGTCCTGGTGGACAAACCGAGCACAAGTGAGCAGTGCACCTCTGCGGCAAATAAAAGCAACAAAACACTGGACAAAAGCACAGGCAGCAAGTCAAGGGAAGTGATTTTCTCCTTTCTATTTGGCACTTGTAAGGCAGCATATGGAGTACTGCATCTCACTTGGGGCTCTGATATACAAGAGGAACACAGATGTACCAGAATGAGTACAGCAGATGGCCACCACGATGCTCCAGGGCCTGGAGCACATAAAGTACCACGAGAGGCTGAAAAAGCTGGGTTGATTCAACGTGGAAAAGAGAGAGGATCTAAGGGAGGATCTGATTACTGACTTTAACTACCTAATAGGGGGATTATAGAGAGAAGACACACCAAAACTTTTATCAGAGCTGAACAGCAGTAGGAGCTAGTTGCCACAGGGAAAAGTCCTGTTAGATGTAAGTAAAAGCTTATCACCATGACGGTAGTCAAAGACTGGAACCAGTGTCCCCAGAGGCTGGGGAATCTCCATCCTTGGAGATATTCACAACCCGACTGGAAAAGGCCCTAAGCAACCTGGCCTAGTGCTGAAGTTAGCCCTGCTTTAAGCAGGGACTTGGACCAGAGAGACCTCCTCCAACCTGACTCGCTTCTTGACTATGTGCTATGACAGAGTAAGTTCAACATCATTCCTTTCCTCCTCTGCCTTTTTCTTCGGCCTTACAATGTTATTTGTGTTGCCATCTCAAACACTCTCAAGCGCACCCTCCTCAGGAAGCCTTCTTCCACATCTTTAAATCTTTTGAAGTATTCAAGTGCTGCCAATAATTGCATTCTACCTTTGTATTATGTATGGAAAGTGGCACATTTTTGAATACAAAAAATAAAGTCACTTGCAATGTACATTCTAACAACAGGGAAGCTTAAAGTGGAATTAATGACTGATGAAACTACACTGAATTGAGAAAAGGGTAATGAGCTCCCTGTAGACCTCACCATGCTGCCCATGTTCCATTATCTGCTAAAATTCCTTTCTTCAAAAATCTAGATTAAAATAATATGTGAACTGAAACTAATGAAAACATCATCTTAATTAACAGAATAGTGCAAAAGAGTTTGAAAGTACCTCTGAACGGCAATGAAGAGCAGCCCTAGATGCAAACAAACACATGGATAGCTGTTGCAGAGGATTCCTTTCTGTAATTAATTTCTTGCATGAAGATTGATTCCTGGAATGTAGTTGTGTCTTCCTTATTCCAGGTATGTTTTAACATTTCAAATTAGATGTTCCAAAACATTCACATCAAAATATTCACATCAAAAAAGATACTAGGCAGAGAAAGTTTTCTGTTCTCATTATAAACTTGCGGCCTAGATTCCAACAGAACGTGTACAAAGCTTTTGAAGATATTTGTGTAACTTCATGGCTTTCAGTCAAATTCTCAAGTTCCTGCAGGCCTTCCAGCAGCTGCCTCCCACATAGACAATATCACAGAGGAGAATGAAAAATGGGAAAGGCTCTATCCTGCTCCAAGACACTTCTTGCATACCAAACTGACTCCCAAATGGTATCACAGGGGAATTTTATAATAAGAAATATTGCCATCCTGTTTCACAGTCACTGTTTTAGAACAGCAGGATGTCTCTGGAGCTTTGCTGGACTGAACAGTTGGATCTAAAACATTGTCTGGGTTCCCAAGGGGCAGGTATTTACAGAAGAGGAGGGAAGGTTAAATGTTATCAGTATCTTCTACCCTTTGTTCAGAAAAAAAAAAAATCTATTCATTTTTTTGTTTTCACTGCAGATTCTGCTGCTGTATCTTGGACTGATTTAGATTGTTGCTCAGGTCCTGAGGCAGACTAACATAATTTCCACCTCTGGACACAGATTTAAGGATTTTTTTAAGAGAATTTTTTTTTTTCTCCAAGTAACTAACTGAGAAAAAGAGTCTGCATTGGGTGGAACCTGACAGGAGGATGCACACTGCACCACGCTTCTGACTTCAGGACTGGGAGTGGCTCAGGGCACAGGCAGGACCAGCTACAATCCTCACGTTGCTCCTTCACCAGAGGAACCACTGTCCCAGCTCACAGCCCTGGCAAGGACATGCAGGTCCCCACGAGGCAGCGGCTTCTTCTCCCTTACACCTGTCCCGAGCTGTGCTGGGAAAGACAGAGAAGGCATCATGAGAGAACCATGAAGAAATCACTGTCTAGGAGAGTATTTTTCACCTTAACCATTCCCTTTAACGCCTCTAGCAATACCTACTGTCCCAGATCCATTCCTGAGGGTAAATTCAAATTTAAGGATGCGGATGTTGCCGATCACTGCAATATTGCAAGGTGCACAGTACCATGGTCTTTGTTCCAATGCAAGATCAGTCTTGGTATTCTTTCCCTTGCTTGAAAGCTCTAAGCTGTATTTGAGCTTGTTCACTGGGCAGCTACTGTGAGCTGGATTATCAGGTGCAGAAAAATGAAACAGCACAAATTACAAGGAAATGTGAAAATATGGCTGGCAGGTCTTCTTCATGTTCCCCTCGCAGTTACAACAAACTTCAGGCTTCTTTAGCTTTCACTAGGCTGCAATAATCACAAGAAGCCAAAAATTGCTGTCCCAACCCAACTCCGTTTTCGCTGCCTGGCTGGTGCGGGCTTTATGGCAACAGAAGACACAGGCAGCCTCCTCAAGCTGGTGTTTCAGAGCAGCAAAACAAGGGAATGGAAAACATGTAGGGTAAATAAGTGCACTGCCATGATACCTGGCTGTGTACTGTCTCCTTATCAGCAGGTTGGTCCGGGGGGCTATGCACTCTGCATCGAGCATCTTGCCCTGGTGGGGATACCTGCTTCGAACGACTGAGGTGTGCAAGACGGTACCTGTGAAACCCAAAAGTAGTCTGCAGGGCAAAAATAGCCAGAAGGCACCTTTGCAGCAGCTCTTCTCCTATCCCATACTACCTAGCTGTGGATTTGCACAGGTCAGGGGGACTCTGGGTAGCGCCGGTTCGACCGCTCACCCAGTTTGCTATATTAGTGTGGGTAAATCATGCCAGGTCCCTACATGGGATGGGGTTCATGACAGCTAGGATGCAGCTGCAGAGGCGCTGTGCTGGCAGATATGCATGTTTTTCTCTTGCTCCAAACTCAAATCCAAATAACTCCGGGTACCTGGTGTACAGCCCAGGTGCATATCTTGCTCACACGCAGGATCCACTCACATTAATATGGGTACATTGCTTTCAGATGCAGACCAAGAGCAAAGCAAGGTCCTATCCATCTACAAAAGACTTAACATAACTGTACTCCACCTCCTTTAAATCTCCATTTCATATTTCATCCAGGTTCCTGGAATAGACACTTTTAGGGTCCAATTCACCTCACCTACTGACTAAAAGGAGCACAGGCTGGCTGGGTTCAGCTGCAAATGACTGGATTACAGACACCTGGAGTTGAACTGGTTGAGATTACTGATAACTGTACAGTAAACTGGAGCTAGGAAGAATTATATCAACCCTGCATTAAGTTGTTGTGGAGCAGACCCTCCGCTGGGGTCATCCGAAGCAATTCTGCTGACTTCTGTGAGCTGCACTGCAGAGCATCATTACTTTCATGAATTAAAGACCTGGCTCTGACACGGTTTCATTGCAAACAGCATTCTGGAGTCCACTTTAACTCAGAGTCCAACGAGTGCAACAGGGAACTCAATTAAAATGGAAGAGATGATAATACATCTTTTTGCTGTGCTTTGTTTCCCCTCGACAAAACACTTGAAGATTTATAGTGAACAAGATAACAAAGCGCGTTATTAGTTCTAGGTGGTAGGTCTTTGTGCTGATGGGATGTAGGCATTCTCAAGAAAAAGCTGATGTTTGTCACACACTACAGCTACTGGTGTATGCATCAGAACATGAAATATGACCCAAATTCCATCTTCAAAGCTATCACAAGATATATTGTTTGTACTGAGAGTTCATAAACTGCTCTAGCAAGTTATTACATTTATAGTCTATTTTTTATTTCCTTAGGATTTATCTTCAATTTTTACTCAAAAATCTGGGGCCAGAAAAAATCACGTTTAGGCTTAAAAAAAATAATCTCTTTCACTCATTTCTGCTCAATTTGATAAATTAATCTTAGTACCCTACTTAGAGATACTTTCTCCAGAAACGCAGTCACTATACAGCCATCGCCTCTTACAGCAAAGAACCAATATTTTATGAATCATTATAATAAAACAGAGTTTAGAGTAGACTTTAATATTCCTGTTTCCCAGCTGCATTGCAGCAATCTAGCCACCTTCATGAAACATCAGTAAATCCCATGTCACCGTTAGTAATTTTTGGTCTTTTCTTCCTGGTTTCAGATGCATGTGCCGACAACAAAGCTACATAATGAGACAGTACATCTGCTTACGGCCCAGAGAGTGGAAGAAACTCGATAGCGCCCTGAATTCTATTCCTGTCACTGAAATCCTTTCCCAGAGTGTGTTGTGCTGGAGTGCTTCTAAAAAAAGGGAAGACTAATAGGACCAAACCCAGAAGTAAACCCCAGATTACTTCTCTCTGGAGAAGCTTGTTTCACCAGAGACAGTATATCCCCAGTAAAGGCTGAAGCAACAGAGCCACTGCTTGCTACCATGTGGAGATCACAGAGACTGGATACTGAAGCAACACTGAGAAACAATCATCTTGCCATCATTAGAAACCCATTTTTCTCATTCGGTTTCATTTTAAATCCTTTCATTCCTGTAGCTCTGAAGCTCACAAAGCGTTTTGGCAGGGATACCACTCTCCCTCATTAGCAGTGGTGATACGAGCTGGCCGTGGCAGGAATCCTGTGCTGTAGAAACTTGTCGTCAGGGTATTGATGCCCGCTGAACAGGCTTTGACAACTCTGCAGAAGTCTTCTTCACAAGAAGACGTGATGTATACTCTTAGCAAGAAGATGACTAGCAATTTTCTGAATTAAGGGTTGCAGCTGGATAATTGCGTTTAATGGCCAAAAGCCAAGCAACTCTGTGTAAAATCGTCCTATCCCATTTGGTTTTCACAGTTTTCCCTTGCAACAAGTTCTACAGCCTAAACATATATTTAGTGGGTGGAAAAAATGTTTTAACTCTGTTGCCTGATAATACCAGAATAAGGAACATACAATGAAGCAATGAGCAATATAGATTAGTTGCCTGATAGCTTTCTTTGAATCATCTGTGATTGCATTATTTCACCGGCCCTACTCTCTTAGGACTTGGCTAGAATGCAGTGGAGAGTGGAATGCAAGGCCTTTTGGGAGACTTTTCTATCCCTAAGCACATGCTTCTTATTTCAAGAAGTATTTTCTGTCAAATTTTCAGATAAACCAGCAAGTTGAGGAGGAGAGGATGAAAAGAAAAATGGTACAGTTCATCTTGAAGTACTAGAGAAGCTTAAGAGGCAAAGCATTTAATTACGAAGCCAAAAAGAATAAATATACATCTCCTTTCTATAACTCAGGTGAGGTCTTAACAGCATTCTGTCTGGGATAGTTGTGGAACTGTTAAATCTATAAATAGAAATATGGCATGGGAATATAGGATTTCCTGTTCACAGGACTGTGGAGATATCATGACCGGAGATGAGCCCATTACGTATTTGTCACCATCATTCTCAGAGTGCAGAGGTCAGCAAAGGCTTCTCAGAGGATAAAGAAAAATAATTCAAAGTCTGTAAAATCAGATTTGCACCACAAGATTTAAAAACGCTCAATTTGTTTTAAATGATTAATTAGTCTATAAAAGCCTACTCAAAGAAAAAAAAGATTTTTCTGACTTAACAGTATCTTTATGTTAGCAGACAAAGGCATAACATGGTCCAAAGCCTGAAGTTTGAAGTGAAACTAATTCCAGTAAGAAATAAAATCAGTTTTTTAGGAGAGAATAATTAATCATTCCAGGATGCTTACAAATTGCTAGAAGGCACTGACCACCCCCTGCAATTAAAAACAATTTTCTAAAATGCATGTTTTTGAAAAGCGATATTTGTTCAGGGAGACTTAATACAACACAAATTTAACTAAATCCCAGCATTCATTTATAGGTACTCACTTCCTCTGTGTTTCTGCAGAGGGAAATGATGCTGTGTTCAGAAAGCACTACAGAAACTGGTTTCCAAGTGGTTCCTTACATCAGGAACCACGTGTTCTTTGTTTTTTCATGGTCGTCTTTGCTTTTTCACTTGTCATTTCTGCAAGGCAGATAGGCACTAGCCGTTAGCTGGGATTTCCATGCAGGAAGATGATGCCTGCTTCAAAAATACTCAAGTCCAACATAGAGCAAGGCAGCACAGCGAATAGGGGCAAATTTAACTCTGTGCCACCACTTAGGTTCATCAAAAAGTGAAAAACTGAGGGATGGAGAAGCCAGTCCTTTCTGTTTTCATGAACAGCATTCTTAGAAAGATAGACATCGGTATTCCATTTCCTGCCTACACACAATAGTTATCCACTCCTTCTCGCTCTCTAACAGCTCCCAAACTCTGCTAAATCCCTTTTGTGATTTCCCCAGTCAGAATAAGTACCTAAACCAAAGAGATCATGTCCCACAGAGTTGTCCAAAAACAATAAAGGCCAGATATGTACACTACCCACAGAAGCAAAATCTCTTTCAAGAAACCAGCAAACAAGTTTCCTCTGGGTGCTTAAAAATCTGGATTTCTCTCCTTAATAATTTCCAAAAAGCAAATTACATTTTTGCTGTTTACACAATGTATACACTAAATTGTCTGTGCGTCCCAATTCTATAGGAATATAGTACCAAAAAAAAAGTCTCTATGACAAGTGTAGATATTTTAATATTGTTATGCAGCTCTATTTCCCATTGTTTGCTTAGAATAAAGATATCTTAACAAATTATATGTAAAACAAGAATAAAATTTGTTCTGTACATCTTCTGACATGCCAAGATGGTTTTTAGTGCATGCTTCTGGATGATGGATACTGACTGTGTATTTGTAATTCAGAGAGTATATGTGGACTGTTACTGACACTTGACAGTAAAAGACAAGCAGAGAATTTTGTAAACAATCCTCCGTCTGTTCCCATAACTAGGAAATGGTCATTAATTTTCAAAAGATTTGGATCATGAGTCCCGCTCCAACCATTTTTCTAAGGTTAGTTTCAGACAAAAAGGAGTTGGGCAATTACGCTGCCTTTGTGTGTCCTCTTAATATCTGAACCAATCCGCCAGTTTCAGTGAAAATTTGAAGGAATTAACTGAAGTCTTAAATGCATTTAGTCCGTAAAAGTTTTGTGAAAAGAAGTTTCAGAGTGGAGGAGAGAAACTTAAATTAGTTCAGCATGAGTTTAATTATGGAGTTAGACATCAGAGAATCCCCCTGTGTGCAGACTGTTACAAATGCTGTTACAAATTCAGGAAAAAATTTAGTCAGAGTCTGCACTTAATTTGATGGAGGATAATCCAGCCATACAATATAAAGCCACAGGAAACCAAGATTTCAGTTCATTTGGTCACAGAGCAAACTGTTGTATTTTTAAACCTGCCTGCATCTCACTTCTGCAACTCTTCTCAATGCCTAGGGGCTCAGCACTAGCGAGTTAACTCTTACTCACTCACTCATAGGCCAACTTTATTAATATTTGATATTGCAGAATACAAGAAAGCTATTCACCAGCAAGGTCTTACAGTTTAACGAATTAAGATATTAAGGAAAAGAAGCTTAGATTCATCCAGAGACTGCTGATGACAATGTAAGAATAACCAGTCAGTTTCAAAAGGTTTTATTAGAGTCTAGGGGATTTTTATTAGAGCCTTATAAAATAAATGAGATTTAAAGAAGGATAAGGACTGTAATTAGCACTCAAGATAATGAATTGAAAAGTGTGGAGTGCTGCACAAAAGGAAGAAGGATGCCAGAAGCAAGAGAAAGATAAAAAGAGAAAGTTGTGAGGTAGGAGGAGATGTTGGCAGGCTCGGAACAATGTACAGTCTCTGAAGAGCAGAGAGATAAAGGTGATAAAGAACTACTAATATCAAATTGAGAAAAGGAGTCAAGATAGGCCAGCAATGACAGTAACCAATGACAACACATTAAGTATAAGAAATTATGCATAACTCTCAGAAAATTCTGCTTGATCTGACAAACACACAACAAACACCAGTCCTTTAGGAAAAATGTGGCAAATCAGGCGAAGGTATTTTGCCTAAGGCCATTTTCACCATCATATTTATGTATATCTTGTAGTGCTTTTTCACATCTTGTGTTTCATTTGTCATCTCCTCCAAGACATCAGTTATATATTGATTTCTTCATTTCTGAATACATTGGCCTCAACTTGAATACAAAGGGGATTAATATGGCCATTGATTTAGCACAGTGGATTAACGTCAGTGTTGACACACTCACAAATACTCAGTGAGGAAGCAAGCCCACAACATTATACACCAAGCTCACACCAAAAGCAAATGTACAGAGTTGCAGTATAAACTGGCAGCCAGAGGAACGATCAGAGTCAGTAGAAATGTTAGTTCCAATAGAAAATAATAGTTTCTGTGGAATCAAAAGCTTCAGCAAAAACATTTCTATTTTCTCAAAAAAAAACCCCCAACATTTAATTTCCACTCTTTCCTGCTATAAGTAAACCAAAATAAAGCCAGGAAAGGTTAATAATATTAACTCATCTTCTCTACCTACATGTCTTGATGTACAGTTAGCTTTTCAGTCAAACTCTTTGTCCTGGTTCTGGCTAGGATTGAGTTAATATTCACCTGAGCTGGGAGGAGAACTGGAGCTGGTGGCACCTGTGGCTGGGGCACTCAGCTGGGATAGTTTACTAATTAGCCAACAGCTGGGATGAGTTTACCCAAATTAGCCAAAGGGCTGTTCCATCCCATGTGACATCTGCTTAGTGTATAAGTGAGGAGGGTGGTGGTGGGGAGTCTCCTGCTACATGGGAAGAAACTGGGTGTGGAGATTTGTTGTGAGCCATTGTGCTATATTTGTTTTCCATCACTGTTTTGTTCTCTTCTGTTATCACTCTTAAATTTATTTTTGTTTCATCTCAACCCATGTGTCTTTGCTGCCTTTTGTTTACCAGTTCTCCCTTCTGTCCCGCTGGAGGGTGGGGGGAGTGAGAGAGAAACTGTGCAGTCTGGTCCTGATCGGGGCTGAACTAGACATTAATTTACTCAAGCAAAGTCCCAGTGACTGTTTACTTTGGTCCTTTAGGCACCTCCATTGGACGAAAGGCTGTTCTTTACTTCACCCTAGTAAATTTGGGATCACTTCAGCAAAGCCAAGCCCTTGATTTATTGTTTTAAAAGAAGTTATTTTAGATCCATACAGGTGCAATTGGAATTGGGGCTCTGTCTACCGATCATAAACAGAAAATGTGCACATATTTCTTTAAATCTTTAAGGCTTCAGAGTCAGATACAAGACTTCTTTAGCTATGTTTTACATATTTTGGCAGAAACTCACTTGTTTGTCTTATTATTCCTTCTTGCTGCATCACAAAATCAGAGTTTAATACACTCTTTATCCAAAATGTGACGAGTTTAAGATCAGGCTATCGAATACACAATGGAAGCAAATGTCTGGGCATATTAACTTACTCAGCAAAGTGTGGGCAGGAGATGTGACACCAGCCATTTGCTTAATGTGATGTAACAAGCAACGGCGGAGGATACACACACTCAGGGGAGCAGTCTTGTGTATGCCTATGATAAACAAGGTTTCCCATATGTTCTTTTTAGTTGACTAAACAAGTTGTCATGACACAATGCTCACAGACAAAACCCTTCATACCTGAGGGGTTCAACTGGGTTGACAAGAGCCTGGTTCTGTCCTTCTTATTCAGTAAATGAAGACTGGGTTAACACTAGGCTAAGCCCAGGAGTAACACAGACCTCCAGCTCAGGCTTGGATTGCTCAACCTTTATTTTTGTTGGTTTTGCATCAAAAAAAAAACCCCAAAGCAGATCTAAAGGAAGCTGAGAACACAAATCCAGATAAAACCTTCTTACTTTCCTGTTCTGTTCAATGGTAAAACAAAATGGATGCTTAGGAAGAAGAAAGTACAATCAAAAATCTAAAAATACCGGACCATAAGGAAAGTGAAACACTCTGGCACGCCCTGCTTAGCAGCAGCAGGTGCAGCAGATTTGAGACACCGTTCCTGTTATATATTTTTTACCACATTTGTTCACTGAAAACACTGTAGTAATCATGAATGCTGTCTAAAACATGCTCCTCCACTGCACTCAAAAAATAGTAGAAGGGAATCATTTTAAGACAGCACATCTGCTGACCTGCAAGGTGTTAACACACGAGTGCTCTCTAACCTCAGCTTCAGTTTCTTCCCAGATGAGGGAATTCCTGCTGCTGCCGAATGGTCTTCCCAGGCTGCACTCAGCACGATGTGATTCCTGACCTCTGTCACTAATCTTGCCTTCAGAGTTTAGGATCTGACACATTTTTTGTGCAGCAGAGTCATCCCTGGAAGAACTGCAGGAGGAACCTTGGGGAAAGGAGATCACGGCACAAGCCAGTCACATTTATTTCCTTTGTGAAGCTGGGTCCTGGTCAGATATTTCTTCACATCCACCCTGGCTTTGAAGTCAGCCTGGCTTTGAAGTTTGCGGGCAAAAGATAACTGTAACATTCAGAAGATTTTTAATAGGATCAGACACAAGCAAGCGTAGCTTTCTCACTTGTCCTTCGACACATGGTTTGCCTCAGCAGAATATACATGACTCATAAAATGTCATCCATAAGTCTACAAGTTAAAGAACCTCAGAAGTGACTCACAGGAGAGATTTATCCTGAGTGGTGGGTCTCCAGTTCCACTGAGTCCTAGGTACACTGAGCCTGCGTAACTCCACAGTTACACAGCCAATTCTTTCCTCATAGCACTGCAAGTCTATTAGGCTAACGATACTGCTGTGCTCTCCCTAAGGTAGGTTGCCATTGCCTGGAATTTGGAAGTTAAAAACATGATACAGTCCAATAACACCACTCCCCAACGGAAAAAGGAATGCATGATAATTCACGCCAACTAAGAATTGGACCCAGTAAGGTTTGAAGAGACACAAGTTAAAGGATAACCCACCATTATCATTTGGTATGTTGAATTTTCTTTATAGTCAGAAGCCCTCGTCAAGATCTGTTCTAGCCACCTAACCGTACCAGTCCTGAAGAAAGATGTTTTGCCTTCAGGGTGCCTCTTGCAAGGATGGTCCTGTTGTAGGCTACAATCTTATTGAATGCTATTATGAACTAAAATCTAAAGCATTCTCCAGTCAGATAGATCATATTCCAAAGAGAGTTACTATCTAGGAACACCTACATCAGTATTTATTGTTCTGTTAGACGATAATGGCATATTTAATATCAAAATCATCTCATTGATCTGAATGTCACATTTAATTTAAACTTGACTCAGAATAACAGAAAATGCAGTTGCATTTAATTCATTATCTATTACATTGTAATATTCTATGATCTATGGCTGATCTTTTATTGTTATTAGAAGCACCACAGAAAGTATCCACTACAAGAACTTTTAAGGTTAAAAAAATAAATTGAAAAACCCCCACAATTAATTATTTATGTCCTGAACTTTCTGTTCTCCATCTCAAGGCAAAAGACCAATGTTCTCCAAGTGATAAGAGAACTAAACAGGAATCCTAAGGAGACTGGAAGAAAGCCCTAATAACCACTCATCTTAAAATAATTAAAATAACTCTGCAGCTATTTACTCTTGCCAAATTAAAGAGTAATTCCCCACACACATCTGAAGTATGATGGAGAAAAGCTGCCCTCAGAACAAGTGCAAAGACATGAGCATTTATTGTTCCTGCTAGAAGTACATGCTAAAAAAAAGTGATTTTTTTTAGTAGCCACCAAATTCCTTGGGCAGGTTGAAAAAATGCTAGAAAGAGGCTGCCACTCTGCAGAGACTGCAATTATTTGCTTTAGTTCCATTGAACACCACGGTACTTACACAGACAATACACTTTACGAAGTGCAGTGCGTTTTCCTCAGAGAGGATGGCCTTTTAAACTCTGGCCTAAGTGCTTGGCCTCATGTAAGGACTTCTGATTAGGTACCTGGAGCACAGTCATTTTCGACCTAAAACAAAAATCACTTTCTTAGTTGGTGCCTTCAAACCACCCACTTTGCTCTCATCCACATTGTCCCTCCACCAATACTGTGAAAATGAAGCAACACAGAACCAAAGGCCACCCCACACCCACTAACTTCAGTGAGACAGAAATGGATCTTCAGAGTCTGGGAGTTTGCCCTTAACTCCTGCAATGCTTAAAAGAAAAATCAGATAAATGGCTTCATGGTATTTCCAACACATTTACAATCTGCCTTGTACAAATGTTTCCAGGAGTCCTTTGAAAACAGAAGTCATGTTAGACCTGAGGCCACTGAACTATTGACATATGTCCAATAAACATATTAAGAGGTTATTCACTTATAGCAATGTGGTTTCTGATCAGCTCCCAGGAGAGAATTGTCCATGTACCACACGTGCAGCGTGACAACCCAGTGTTTTCTGTCCAAGCTAGCTAGGTCAGAGGCTGGGGTGTAAAAAACTGAGCTACATATCCCATATTCCATCAGAAGGTGATGGGAAAAAAAGAGGGGAAAGCTTTTTATTTACAAAATTGTCCAATTCTCTAGAACTGGACAATTCTACTTTGAATTGACAACCTAAACTAAAAAATAAGCATTTAGCTTCCCATTTAAGACTTCTGAAAATGTGATTTCATTCAGTAAGCAAATGTCACGCAACAGAAAGAAATCTCTGGCAGTCACCAATCAACCAACCTCAGAAAAGGTAGCTGTTGCCAGGACTTTATGTGTTAAGGCAAACACTGAGAATGCTCTTGGAAGAGATCCATGGCCACAGACATGGTTTAGGTATGATATCCTTCCCTGAAGGATAGCTCAGAAGCAGTATGGTAATTCAACAAGTGATAATCTTTAATCTTGCAATAAATTTAGTTTTGCACTTAAATTTTACTACTTATTACTCAAAAAAAGAGGTTATTAATACAAGAACCAAAAATACATAACATATTCCTTTTTAAAAGTGACATAAGCCAATATTTTCTTCTGATAAAAGAACATCAGATACATGTTAAGGCACTTGTAAGACACTTGACGTATACTTCAAACACTATGGTAATTCTCTCTCTCCTTCTTATCTTCTTTGAAATGAACTAATACTCTCTTTTCCTCTTCAGCATCAGCCTTTTGACTGGTAATATTTGTGCATCACTGCACACTCAAGAGCATTACAAATGTACCTGCATTCACTGATTTGTCAAAAATGGAGACAGGTGCATTTCATAGTCTCCTGGGCAGCTTTGCGTCCAGCTACTATGACCCACCTAAACTCCACTGCCATCAACAGTGTAGTTGTCTTGCCCACCCCCACGTTCCCGCCGTCAGGAGTCTGTCCCAACTGCTCACTAGTGGTCTGCACATCACACATGCAGGAATAAATAGGGTGGTCAGTGTCACCTTCATTCCTTCTGGCACAGGAGGGGTGGTAAAGGTACTCACTGACACTGACTTTACAAAAGTTTTCAGTTTACCAGCTTTCTTTTATCAGAAAATCCTACCATAATGTCCCACTTATTGAAGTCCCCTGAAAAGTCAAGTAGGAAAAAGAGTTTTCCACGCAACATTTTAAAAAGAAAATGCTAGTTTGTTAATCTCAATAAACCATGTCCAAGTCTTTTCCAACTTTTTATACACCAGGCAGTGATCACCATTGCTGAAAACAAGGCAGAGAGCCCAAGACTGCCTGTTTCTTCAGGTCTGATCAACTGTTCTGCACCAATTACCGAATGCAAACAGTCCATGCAGAAAACCACTGGAGTATGAGTACTCAGGAGATGAGTGCAGAAGTTCTCCTTCCTTCCAGTGCTTTAAGTTAACTGGAATCAGAGGGAATCACAAGTACTATGGACAACTTGCACACCGCATCTTTGTCACCTTTTTACCCCCATTTACCCCCATGGTAAAGATGATGAGTGTGGATGAGACCATAGATTGGATTTTGTAACCTGCACCTGTGTTCTTGAAATAAATGTTTGTGTTTAATGTCATTGCATTTTTCAGCATCTTTAATTGATATTTGCTTGTAAATGCTGAACACTACATTAACTCTATGACTTTCTGCGTCTTCACAGAGCTCTAACGATCAGAAACATGCCATTTGGCTAATGTCTTGTTAACACCACTCAGCCACACTTACTTATTAGTAGTACAGGCCCATAGCCAGCAAATGTGATTATCTGGGGATACATGTGAGCATGTACCTTCTTCTTTGCTTACTCTCAACTTTTGCAATCTCTCCTGTAAAGCAGAAATCCAAAAACGTTTCTCTGATACTGTTCTGCAGATACAGTGTTCTGATGTTGACTTTTCTCTGCTTGCTCTTTCCAGCATTAACAGCCATTTTCTAGATTTTGGGTTAATGAATAAAAAGTAAATACCAGCTCCAGGTATATCATGCAATGCACTGGTAGCTCAGCAGGGTACCTGAGGACGTATCAAAGGATGGCAGATGTCTGCGAGTGGGCAGTTGAACTGTGCCATTACTGTCTCTGCATGTGGGATTCAGCTGAAGAAGCAGGCACCTAAATTAATGTGTCTACATGAATCTAAGCTCCTACTATAGCCAACAATGATCAGGTTAAAAAGTCAATCAACAGAGTTATCCAGCTCAGTCTAAAGTAAACATCTGCACTCACTCACCTCTCCAGTCTACTTAAGTTGCTCCAAGCTGGAGTAGCAA
This sequence comes from Chlamydotis macqueenii, assembly GCF_036417535.1. NCBI lineage: Eukaryota > Metazoa > Chordata > Aves > Otidiformes > Otididae > Chlamydotis > Chlamydotis macqueenii. Next base: position 7,145,536 of record NC_141557.1, on the reverse strand, counting down.
ACACACGAGATTGATGTTTCTTGTAAATATAGCATCTTGCACTGAAACAATTCCTAACTTCCAAAGGCTAACTTTGTACAGTACTCTTACCAGTACAGGTAATTAATTTACTAAGAGAATGATGGTGTCACCTGTTTTATATAATCCATATTAGTGGCCAGAGCAAACAGAAGCGAAATGTACTTTCAGTAGATTTTTCTTCCACCTGCATTTATATAAGGCATCACTGAAATAACTTATTAGTACTCTGTTCTGTCTGATGAACTATTTTTGCTTGTCTCTCTTGATAATTTTTCAAGAAGAAAAGATATCATTGACTGCAATGTGTTTCAAAGCAAGGAGACCATCTCTCACCTATGAAGCTTCAGCTGATCCTTCTGTGAAATCTGGAGTTAGGAAGCCATTCACAAAAGATTAATTTCTGATGAACGCAACATTTTCTATTGCAGTGCATGTATTACTAATGTTAACAGTGTTCTACACTTCTCGTTTTGATCTTCTTGACTAATAGTATTTATATGGGCAACTGCAGGAATCCTTCCACCCATCTTCTTAGTCGAGTTATTTTCCACTTGTCCATCCTCACCTAATGTATTGCACTTACCCAACACTTCATTAGTGCTTTGTCTTTTCAAGTACACATTTTATTCCTGAGAGAATATGTACTCCAGCTTATAAGTCATTGATCAACTTGCAGCCCATCTCAGTGATTTCCTTGAAGTTTCCATCATTAGAATCCTAATGCCTAGGGGTTTTTTATTACATTCAAAAGTGTTTTTACCATGAAACCACTTCAATAGTTCTGAGGATTTTGAATCTGTGGTATTTCCTTTTTAATAAAGCTTTGGTGGCGTCTGGAGATGGAAATGGCTGTGGATATGGGAAGCTCAGAATATCCCATTAGATTGCATCCACTGCTGACACTAAACTGGCAGTTAGTGCTCTTGAGGTAGCAATTTTACCTTGCTGGGAAGGGAACACTACTGACTCCTTCTTCAGTGTCCACCTCTTGAGATGACACACGTATGTAATCTAAAATTATTCCTTACATTGTAGGCAGCACAAGTTTACTGATACCTCAAATAAGACTAAAAATATCAAAGGTATAAACAATAAAGGACACACCCTAGATGACTGTCCTGAAACAGCTATTCATCTGGCAATTTCATCACATATAAAAAGATGGAGGAAGACTGAAGTATATCCTTGAGATACTTTATAACTCAATATCATGTCCGCTGCTTTTGATCCTAGACAAAATCATACATTTATGAAACCCTTTTAAGAATGATGGGTCATAAGCTCCAGTAGAAACTTCAAAGTGATGAAACTTCAAACACTATTGACATAAAAAAAAAAAAAATCAACTGTGAAAAAACTTCTTACAATAGCCTCAGCCTATCTAGAAAATAAGATTAGTGCATAAAGATTACCATATGCACATGCCCTTTTACTTTCCAAAAATGATTTCAACCCTGGACTGGCTGTCCGTGATGATCATACCTAGACACAGTGTCTGGGAAGCTATGAGCCAATACAGAGGGAGTACAAGTAGACTCAGTGAACTTGAGCTAGACTCAAATCAGTGGATTATTTATGTATTTACAGTTGGTTGCATCAGAGCCTTAAAGGTCTTATGACCAATACAGTGACAGTGATCTTAACATCCCATCAGCAAGGCAAGATATAAGCCCTGAAAGAAGTAAAAGCTTTGCATTTTCTTAAATTAGTGGAGATACGATTTTCCACGGATCGCTGAGGAAAGCAATAGTTGCTTTAAAGCTTATTGCACTTTATGCAGGCAGAGTGTCTGAGTTGCTTATGGTGGATTGTCAGAAGGCAGCATGCAAATGCAGCAGATCATAATAATTTTCTTTGTTATTTCTTTAAAAGCTTTTAAGAGTAAAACTTTTGAAATATCTTGTTGCCAAGAACTTTGGAGGAGATAGAAAATGACAAGGTTACAGAAGGGATAGAAGTGTCCTTTAGCATTACCCACGATTACCCAAGAGTTACTGCAAAGGTAAGTGTGAATCGTGGAAAGCAAAACTTAGAGATAACAGGGTGCAGCTCAGTAGCTTTGTAAATGGCCAAAAATATTTTTTTTTCTCCTCTATATACCTTATATATACACACACATGTTTTCCAAGTGAAAAAAAAAAAAACATTACATTAGAAGCTTGAAAATAACTTATTTTTTTCTTTTTAGTCACTAATAGTTGAAATTATGGATATAGAAAAATGTCTGCAAAACCTGCTTGTTACTTTGCGCTTCAAAGGGAAACAATCCATTGTCTGATTATCTGCCAGGCAGCAGTGAAACTTAATTTAGAATACTTGTGGATGTAAAAAGGTCACTGCAATCCAGTAGATGCCTGGAACTTTGAAAATGCAACCTCATTTGGAGCTGCTAATTTCAATTTTATTACGGCTGCTATTCAAAGGAAAACAAGAATAAATATTTGCTTCCAGCCAGGTGATTCACTCCCGTACTGTGCGATGCAGCAGAGCATGATCAGAAACTCATCCTTTGATCTGGAAGCTCATGTAACACAAGTATTCAATCACTTATCAACTGCCAAGGGAATTTCAAAAATATAGGAAATCTGTTTGTCGGCCTTCAACACAGCAAAACATTGAGGCACTCCCACACAGATAATTATATGCATATTGAAAGGAAGTTAAATATTTTCCAACAATTATCACTTTCTTTGGAGGCAAGGTGAGAGTTGCCTTTTCTTCACACTGGCAAAGATGAAGATTGTGGAAAAACATTTTTGGTGACTGAATACTAATTATGGGCTAAAACTCCATGCTAAAAATTTCAAGGTGATGGCTTAGAAGTAGAATAGTCTTATCTGGTATGTACTCAAATTTATGACACAAAGGATGCACTCAAGAGCAAGTTATAACAAACAAACAAAAAAAACCCAAATTCTTTAGTCAGAAGTGTAACTCTCAGAGAAAAAAAAAAAAAGGAAAATAATTTCATTCAATAATATACATTGGCTCTTGGATATCCAATTTCACAGCAAATAAGATAATCTTACCCTGAATCAGTCATTTTCTCCGGTGAAAAATAATATTGACTTTTAAGTTTATCCCAAGCATTGGTGGGCCAAACCTTAATAAAAGGTTGGATCTGAACTTTTTTATGTTAGAAATACTTTGTACCTAGTGACTGGGTACAATGAGCACATACAAACTTCCAGAACCTTCATCATCAGTTTTCTTAACTTTTTTTAAACATGTGGAATTTATTACAACCTTTTCTATCTCTAATGCAGCAACAGAAAGAATATTTTTCTCTGTAAATGGATTTGGACAGATGCAGCAGCATGCTGAATACAGATTCTGCTAAGGCTGAACTTCTATTAAGATTCTCAGTGGAACAGGAATGGATTTTTGTGAGTAGGTTTACAAAACCAAAACGTACTGAAATATATAAAAAGTGATAACATGCAGCATTTTCACCAATAAATTGAGGCTTGTGGTGACCGACAGTACATTTGAAAGCAGTAGAAATATATATTTGAGATAAAAAAAAACCCACATTATATACCAAGGGAAATGTGGTTTTCCTGGAAAATTTTCTAAAATAAGGCCTTTTTCTACACTTCCCGTGTTTCTGTCCCAGCTCACCTCACCACCACGGCTGTGATCTGGTGGTAAAAAGCCAGTTAGATCCAAAAGGTCACAGACTGTGTTTCAGAGGACACACCAGCCCGGGCTCCATCCTCTGGTGCTCCACACAGAGCCCAGAGAGCTTCCCAAAGCCTTTGCCGTGGCAACACAGATTTCCTGAATGAGCATTTTCAAAACCAAACCTAATTTTTCAGCAAGGCTTTTCAGATAACACTTCTTTCTGTTAAAAATTGAATCTACCTCTGCTTTCAAATGTAACATTTATGGTTTGCTAGATCCACAAATTATCTATCCACGTAATATTGGCTCTATTTTTTTCTTAATACACTGTTGAAAATGGGTACAATCTTCTAGAGTTTAGAAAAGTTGCACCTAGCAAAGGCATCTCTAAAAATCCCAGCTTACCAATAACAAAAGAGCCCCTGAATTACCTGATGGCCTCCATTGCGTGAATTTAATTTTATTTCCTCACCAAAGCCAAAAGCGACCTGTGCACAGAGCACTTGAAGCAGCAGCAGTCGCTGTGTTAACAGCACTTTCAAACAAATCACGTGTGTATTGCTTATGTCAGATGGAAACGGTCATGATTTATAGGAATAAATTATACATTTATTTTGTTTATCATTAAAGCCAGGAAGATTGTTCTATAGGAAATGTTTAGATATAACAGGGAGTCACAGGTAATAGGTGACAGAGAAGCTTTGCCAGAAGATAGCTGTAAATGAAACGTGTTTCAGCTGCATTCAAAACAGGTTGGTAAGCGATTCTAGAGAGATTCAAGGGCTTTTTATGTTCTTTGAAAAAATTACAGATTCCTAAAAAAACCCAGAATATCTGTGGTATAAACATCTCGTTATCAATTCTGGATGCTGGCTTTATAGGCTTAGTGATTATCCTACTCTTAATTATAAATAAACCCCGTTTTTTTATTAAATAGATCTCAGCTTTTGTATATTATCCACATTACTGGAAGATGTCATTTTGTCTAATTTGGGTCTTATGCTGAAAGATAAACAGCACTTTTAGCTTCTAATAAACTGTCCTGAAGCTTTTCAGTACTGCCTGGCAGATTCAGACATAAAGTTAGCAGAAATAGAATTTCACTCCAATAATGAAATTCCAATTTTATACTGTGATGAGATTAAGAAAGCCAGGTAACTTCACAGGCTAAATTATGGGTTTGTAAAACTGCAGCATGCAAAACATTAGGCTACTACTTTATTGCTCAATTATACATTAATATGGAATTAAAAGACATCATGGTGTGATTTTATTGCTAATCACATCTGTTTGCAATTTTTTATAACCAACCACTGAGTCCTTTCATAAGAAATTTCCTTTTTAAAGTCTGAATTACCATGCCAAGAGGAGATCTTTAAGAATTTAACAATCAACAAGGCTGATCAAAAATGTTTAATAATGGCCTTATACTGGAAAACTGTGCTCATTCAAAGCATTCTCTTAGGATAATTTCAAACCTTAAATGAAAAGCTTAAACCAATGTGAATTAAAAGGGGGAAGAAAAAAAAGAGAGAGAAAGATCACAAAATCTGCTTAAAAATACGAGTTCTAATATGGTTCAGCAGTCTCTAGTTGGGGTTTTGGTGCTGGTTTTTCTGTCCTGGTACTTGGGCAAGACCCTTGGCTGGGCTGCCCATCCCACCGCAGGCTGCAGAAAGCTTGAAGGTGCCCCAGCTCAAGACCACAGCTCACCCAGTCCTTAAAGAAAGGAATTGGACTGGTGGTGAGCTATAAACCTTATGTGCCATCTCAACAGCATTTCTAATAATTTTCTTTCCCATTTGCAGCCAAAACACAGAGAGGGTGGGAGCAGGTGGATTTGTTCTAGTTAATGTGGACAGGGCACACGTGAAAAAACTCCTAGTCACGTCTAATTAATGATGATTGTGTCCATTAAGGTGACATTTTTTGGTTCAAAGCAGCAAGGAGGTTTTGAAGTGAATCTCCAAACGGATCCAGACTTCCAATGCACTGGTTTGGTCTGCAGCATAGCGCTGGCATGGACAAAATGAAATTCCTCTGGAGGAAACTACAGCAGAAGCTCTCCCCCAGTGTTCACCAAATGCACTCCAAATCTCACTCCCAACCAGGGTGTACAGATCCAAACCAAGGGCTGGTCCTTTGGACAGCTTCGGGCTATATGTGAGGTGGAAATGCTCACTCCAGAGCACCAGCTTAAATTTGGTCTGAAATAAAATCCATCTTAGTATGCAGCTACAGGGGGGAGCTCCGCATCAGCTCCTCTGAGTTGTCTTTCCTAACACAGATGTAGCCAGTTTTTTGTCAAATTTAACTCATTCAGGCCAATAATTAACAGGGATATATGTAGTAGCATGGGTGTATGCAGAAAGACCCATTCCCACTGCTCCGTGATGCTCATATAAATCTAAGTATCTCCATGTACTGCTTTTATTTGGTGTTACATCTGGTACGTACACACTGGTGTGAACACTGCCCAAAGCACTGTGGAAATCAGCCTGTGCTCTCTGTCAGTGATGATCAGCCTGGGTATGAGAGAAAATATACGCACAGCAGAGGTGGAGGGTCAAAAGCAAACCAAGCTGCTTTCTCATCTTAAGGGAAAAGAATGGCATCACTCCAGCCTTGTGCAGTTATTTAAATATTTTTCCCCTGGAAGAACCTTGTGAAACAAGTATCTAATTTTCTTGGAGTTCCAAAAGAGGCAGCAGTCACTAAATCCGTGTTTCAGCATCCTGTGCGCAGCGGAGACAATGATGTGCTAGGATGCCAGCAGGTAAGTCTTGTGAATACGGGTGCTGGGGGAAGTTGCATGTTGTTTCCTGGAGGAACGTGTGTCTTGCAGCTCATGTGGGATCCAGAAGAAGGCAAAAATGTTGAAGGGAAACCAAGGAGACAACCGAAACGCAGCCCTGGCAATGGGGTACAGGAGTCCTTTCCGAGCAATGCACCGAGTGGAAGAGGAGTTGGCACTGTGCATAAGGATGCAGGACTACAAGATATAAATGAATCGATGTGGTTCAGCAGGATGGATAATGGTTGCTCACCACAAACCACAGTCATGACTGTGTTGACCTCTTGGGCCACTCTCCAATTTACTTGTTATTTAAATGTTGCATCATCAGTCACAAAGCATTGGCCATGGACATCTCTCTCTATAGGGTTTGTCCATTAATATCTTCAGAGTGCAACATCTTATACAAATCTTCCTGTCTCTCCTATAAAACCCCCATGGACAGGTTATGTTGTACCCATATCTATCAGCTCTCTTTGCCCCCGCACTTCCCTATAACTTTGCAGATGCACAAGCTCTTATGCACAGGCTGTGGTCAGCCCCTGCTATTTGCTAATCGGAGTCAGCAAGGGAAAGGAACAGTGGTAAGATGATCCTTTCTTAATCTTCCCACAATGAGTTCTTATTCTAGAGAAACAGCTACTATTATCAGCTATTATTAACAGCTACATTGTCAATGTCCTTGTGAGATAAACTACACTGGAATCTGTGCCTGTCAGTAAAAACAAATTGCAACAGCTAAGGATATGATAATAAAAGAAGTGTCATAGCCTCTAGTATTAAAAATGAAGTCATGCCCTACGATATTTACCTAGAAGTGATGTGCAACGTTTTCCTCCAGGCATTGAACAATAAGAATTAATCAAGTTGTATACAAGGAAAGGGCATGGCATCACCTCTGCTAGCTGTTCTGCTTTCTGTACTTGACACACCTTTTGCCCCTTTCAATTAAGTAGTAAGTTTTTAGGGCAGCTGAACTATTTCTAAGGTAATCACAGTGACACAATGAGCAATATTTATCTCTGCATGTGCATGGTAAACAGGGGACAATGGAAATGTAAATTTAGTATTTAGCCACACACCAAATGTTGTGTTAGGAAGTTATATTCTCCCAATGCCATATTAGAACTGAGAAAGGCAATGAATTATTGAGTACACCTTTTTGTCTTTAATTTACATTGCACCTTACACAAAAGTCTCCTTAGCAGCCTGATAATAATGAAACCAGAACCAACTGGTCGTTGATCGCAGAGCTGAGCAAAGCACAACATAAACGAGCTCTGTATTACCCAGCACCATTTGTCAATGGGCTGTTATCAGCCTGAAATCTCTGCTTTCTGGTAACAGCAGCATGAAGGAGATGATATTGCACAGGAGGCGGCGGAGGATCAAAGCCATGCAAGCTCAAAATCACGCTTCATAAGCGAGCGTTGTCTTGCACCGTCTGTCCGGGCATTTCAGTGCCAGGCTGGGCTGTAGCAGTTCAAGCTGTTCTTTCAGGCTACAGCAGGATGTATTGACAGCTGAAAATTCAGCTGAATATAAAAGGTTTTTATGTCATTCATTGATTCAACTCTCCTTCTGACAAACACAGCGGGTAGCTGGGATACAGGGAAGAGAGGGGTCCAGGTGCTTGCGCTCTGGTACCTCTGGATGCACGCAGCTAAGATAGGGGGCGAATCCATCCAACGGCATTTAGGTCCCCTCTCCTGGCAAAGCTGGGCAAAAGCATCCCATCTGGCTGGCAAGAAGAGGGGTGCAGCACTCGGGTACTTCAGGAGCAGTAATTTCAGTGGGAGACAACTGGGGACACACAGCCAGAGGGCTGCAAGGAGTTGGGAATATCTTGTACAGACAGGCTACAACAGTGCATCCCAGAGTGACATATACGTAGACTTTTTCTCTTTGCAAGAGTGTATCAGAAGGGACACTGCTGCAAAGGAGACACAGGGACTGAAGGAACAGTGAGATTGTCACCAACCTGCCGCAGTAATCCCTGGAGAGCAAATCTGAATTTCTGGGTGATTTCTCACCATTTCCAGAGCACCAGCATCCACAGAGGTGGGAGCATCCTTCACTGTTTCATCTTTGCCCTTGAAATATTCTTAGTAATGCAAAATATATTTTTTTAGCAGATTCTGTAATCTAAATCACACATATGTAAGTCTGATGTAAGTCACACAGGGAAGGGAAGAAGCAGTGAAGAGGACCAGTTGCACTCTGCCTCTCACTATCTGATGGCAAGAACTTAATAATTTACAACTCTAATCCTCATTGCTCTCTATTCCCAGAAGTTTTTTTTTATTCTCTCTTAGCTCCTTAACTATCACTAAATTAATATTCATCCTACTTTATCTGCGGTACAATCTTTAATAAATTTAGACGCCTGCCATTCACCTTGTGTAGATGCAATACTCCTTTGAACGAAGGGCTCGGGCACCTTTGCGTGGTGAGGAGAACATGGAGACGTCCCTGCACCCTGCCCACACACCTTCACGCAGTCCCCACTCTCTCGAGCGGTGCTTGGGCTTAGATGTTAAAACTCAGCAGCAAAGTATGGGAGGTGGCACATAGTCAACTGCACGGCCCAAAAGCTTTACACCCACACCACAGCTACTGGGCCTGCTGGAACTTGCTGCAGCTGAGCCATCAGCCCCAAAAATCTCTTTCCTTCCCGTGAAAGGGCCTTAAGAGCACAATTGCTCTGGCTTGCTGTAGGTACCTACTTCACGATGGTGATCCAGCCTCTACTACTGAGCACTGAACGTCCACTGGCTATAAAGGGATCACAGGGTGACTCCCAAGTTTCATGCAGTCAAAGAACATGTACCCAAAATGGCTCCATGCTGCCTAAAGTTAGAGATTAAGGCACCAGCTCTGACAACCAAGGACTAGATGAGATCTCTGCCCATGCCCATGTCTACTTCATTGTTTGCCTTGCTTAACAAATGCTTCTTGTTAAGACAACTACAGCTCTTTGGACTGTAGCTTACACCCTTCCCAAATATCTTGAAATTTTGAGTTGTTCGGGGTTTTTTTTCCCCTGAAGAAACTCTACTTGAAAATTGCTTCTCATTTCTTACCTTCCATTTAATAATTGCTTCTTATTTGCTTAACTTCAGGGGACTGACAAAAATGCTTTGTTTTATTTTATGCAGTTCTAACATCTGTTCCACCTTGTTCAAGAAACAGTAAGTCTTGATTTAAGGTTATACAACATTTAGTAAAATATATCTCCCCTTTGGGCAGGATCACTCTTTTATACTATAAAACCGGATAATTTCCTGGGAAACAGAATTAAGTAAAAACATAAATTACTGGTCTGCGCCTGTTTTAAAGACTATTTTTCTTGCTGGTCCCTAGAGTTTCCTGATACAACATTTATTTCAGTTTTGCTTGATATTTAGCACTCTCATGAAGAGGAGCAGCCACTTAATGATATTAAAATATTTATGTCAGCAGTATGTTCATAAACGAAGAAAAGCTATTTAACCTCCTTTTAGGCAAGCTGGTCCTACCAAAGTACAAACGCACTGCAAGAAACAGAAAATTAGTTTCATCTAAACAGCAGAATCTATAATAAAGAAAAAGAGAAAAAAGCATACATTCAGTATCTTAAATGCTTGGAAATATAGGAGAATTTGGCAAATGCTTTGTCTCACTCACCAAGCTTTTCATTTAGCACACAAAGCCATAACCAGAGCCGTGTTATCTGCCCTCTCTACGTTTCTCCTGCCACTTTTCTCACAGTGGTTTGCTGCTGGCAAGCTGAGCAAGTCCACGTATGAAAATGCCCTTCAGACAGTCATGGGCCCTTCTTCACATCCTTGGGATCTATGTTTGATCGTATGTCAACTTTGGCTGTGTGGCAGCCTACACAGGAGTTTCAGAGTGCCTTTTGACCGAGGTCACCTTTAAGCCATAGGCACTCCTTTGGAGGTGGAGTGGGTCTGTGCTGCCCCTTCCCATTGCACAACACGTAGGGTGCAGCCACTGTGAGGACACTACAGCCCTGTTAGCCCAACAATGAACATGTCCAGATCTTCTCATGTCTTCTAGGTCACCACTCAGGAAGTCTGAGCTTTGCCTGAGGCTGTGCTAATGCCTTCAGAGGCAAGCAGGACCATCCAAGCATGATTTTGTCTGCAAGCAGCCTGCAGGCAGATCTCCTTGGTCTGCAACAGTATAAGGTCACATCAAGCAGTGGGTCATCTGATCAGTCATAGCTGTAGGTGCTATTAAGTAAATCCTAGCAATGCAATATATCCATTTTCAAGAAGATATTGTTGGAGGTTTTTCAGGTGTTATGTTTTTTTTGTTGTAGTTTTGGTTTCCCCCCTCCAAAAAATAATGCTTTCTACATCCCCAAAATGTCTCAAAATCAACACCAATATAAAAGGTATGGTTGGTGGTAAATGTGAGTGTTTCTCATGTGAAGGCCATTCATAACTCTCATTACAGACGTAGACTTTCAGTACCTCTAGCCCTGGTATTACATGGAGCCCTGAAGTTCAAAACTGAGAAGCCACCATGCACAGCACTGGTCTTCCTGAAGGCCTGAGCAAGGAGCAGGAAGACCAAAAAGAATATTCAATGTAGAAACACGAGAAGGGATGTTTGAATGGATTACAGTTGCGCATGTCAGAAGAGAGATGTATTAGGTTTGATGGATTCCAGGTGACGCTTCAATTCTGACAGACTAGCAGGGAAGGACCTGATGAAATATCCCTTCTGCCAGATCTAGAATAGAGCATTGATTTTGGATCTCTGCCCTCACCAACAAATACTCTCACTATAGGACTTAGATATGCAGAAGACAAACCCTTCTCCTCCCCTCATTTTGTGATGACACATAGATCCCCACATAAACCTAATACCTTGCTACTTAATGGCCTTTAGATTTACTGAAAATAAGCCAAATATTTTTCCTATAAGCTTGAGTGAGGAGAGAGACCATATTGTGGATGAACTACAGAATAAGAAACTGCTAGTAGTAAAACCCTCTGCTACTGCATACTTCTACAGCCTTTAGGGAAGCAGGACTTGGTTTTGAAAGTTTCTTGTAACTGAACGTGAAAGAAACATCTGCTCAAGTCATCGGCTCTCCCTCAATGGAAAAAAACAAGGCCCTGAATATGGTCTGGTGGGATGAACCCCATGACGGGTATCCACAGATGGGCCTCAGGCTGGGCAGACCCCTCCTTCCCATGAGCTGTGAAGCACTGGCTGGTAGAGGTAGCAAGTTCAGAGCAACCATTTCCCACTCTTATAGTGGGTGTCCAAAAGCTTTTCTTGTCAAATGCCAATTTTCTTGACAAATTGAAACACCTCGTTACTTCTTGCTTCAACTATCCACCTCTTGCAGACTCTTAGAGGTAGAGAGGACCTTGCACCCGCCACGGACTCCCTGGCCACGGGGATATTAATACCGCACAGGCTTATTTCCCTGCACTACATAATACAGCACATGCTGAGCTCCTGAACCACATGGGAAAACTCAAACATACACATCAATGCCTTCTCAGTTGCAAAGAAAAACACATTTCTTACCAACAAAACATGTCTTACAAGTCTTTGTTGGGGCTTTCTTCAGCAAAGATCATACTAGCGTATAGACATTAGAGCTGCCCTGCAGAATGACTGAGAGAAGAAAGACAGCAGTAGGGAAAAGAAGTTGTAAGCCCTGTCCATGGCTAGGAATGTCAAATCAGCAGTTACATCCAGGAATCATATTTGCAGAGCTGACCCGTACAAACTCTGGACCACAGCTTGCACTTTCCTCAATGGTCTCTCTTCTGCCTCTCTCTGCTTGCATTCCGTGTGGGCATCAACACCTGCCTACGCTCTGATAGCACAAGAGTTTGTCTTTTTCTCTCCGTATTACAAGAAAGGGAGGAATAAAACAGGCACAACTGGGTCTCAAGGAAAAGTTCTTACTAAATATGCGTATTTCGTGAGGCTCTATAGCTGCTGTTAGTGTAGTAGTTTTCTAGTGACTCCAAAAATACAGAGCAGAGCCCTCCAAAATAGTTTCATGCCTTTTAGTATACCCAAGCTTTAGTGAGTGTTCTGCATATCAGGCCCTGGACTACTATTTAAAGCTTATTTAAGGCACTATAATCTCTGTAAGTTATGCAGTGAATTTATCTTGTGCCAGCGTGACTCTGACCAGTGGATGAAAATTTACTGTATTACCTGGGGAAGCTCAGCATCTGCCAGCTGCGCAGGGGCTCCTTGCTTACACTTAAGTAAGAAGCTATATCAGTGGAAAAAGACACTGAAACTGTTTTTGGTCAGATCAGAGACTGCAGTCACTAATTCAGTCAGCTCACAAGGACTCAGAGATCCAAAAGTCTTTCTGCTTTTTCCATGGGCTTTGATGAAGCTGGCATTACCATGCTAAATTACAGTTCAGGACCACTGTGCATGTACTGATTTATCAGAAGAAAGCTATTAGATGTCTTCAGTACAGATTTCTCTGCAGTCAATGGAGAACATCTCTAGACACCAATTCACCCCATCCGAAGGTTTCCAAGAAAGGTAGGATGAATACCTCTCTATTTCCATGTTGTTGTTGGAAAAGCCCACACAACTCGTTTAGATTAAACAAGTTGGTTTTATCTGACCAAATGCACGTGTCCATCCAAGCTGTCTCTCTACATAACTGCTGAAGACATTCACGTTGCAGACTAACATGCCACAAAGTAGACATCTAAACTAAGACCATTCATGCCCTAAACATTCTTATTTCTCTCCAGCCTGGCCTACATTGACTAGGTTAGCTGCAGAGAGAGGGCTAGATTCAATCCCATAAATACAGTGGCCTAGCACTGGTTTGGGCACTGTGGGTTATCACGTGTGGTCACCAACTGCCATCCCAGAAGGGTGCTGGTCTAGAGTCACTCCCTTGCCACCACTGCATATCATAAGAGCTTAGGGAAAGAGACCAAGAGAACTCTACCAAGCAACACCCATCATTACCTAAGGTGAACCACTCCCCATCTTCTACCTCGTTAATGGCTCGATGAGGTGCAGCAGACCTCCTTCCAATGGCCAGATAAAGCAAGAAACAAAAGCAGGTAGTAAAGTCCAGGCATTTACACACTTAATGATCTTCCTTAACGAACCTAGGCAGCTAAGTTCCACTGCTCCCACTTTCAGCTGAGATCAGGCACAGATCATTTCAGAGCAAAGTGGTGTATCTTCCCAAAAAGCAAAGAACGTATGAAAAACATGTATTGACTTAGAAGCTGCTATGCAGCCTGAACTACAGCAGTGTGAGCCTCTCTCTAATCCATTATAGCCGTGCAAAATACAGTAAAACTACTACAAGGTGCTCTAATTCCATTTACTAATAATCATAAAAGTATTTGAAATGTGTCTGATGAACCATTCATAAGACAGCATTTTCCAAAGATGATTTACAGTCCAAAGGAAAGCCTTTAATACCATATAAATTAGATTTTATGTACAACAATATTTAAAACCATTGCAAATGAGGTGTTTTTGTTGTTTTATAGTTGCTCTTCAGTCTTCATGGAAAAATTTGGTTGAAGAAAATGCTTAGCTTCTGAGTTTTTCCCAATGAATCACAGAGCAGGAATAATATCATCATTTGTCATTTTTTGTCTGCAGACGCCATTGTGTTCAGTGTAGCTCTACCCAGTTAATCTGCACAGCTTCTGATGAATTGCATTTAGTAAAATACACAAAATTATTTTGCGCTTAACCAAAATCCTGAGCAGGTCCACTGACAAATCAACTCTTCATGCTGCTTTGCTTTTCCAGGAACAGGCCAGGTGTGCTGGAGAAATACATGGATGAATAAATCAATCATTAATTGATCTGCTGTAGCACTGAGATCAACATTAGGCTGTGGGTTACACTGATTTTTTCCATTACACCAAAATACTGAAGATGTGTCCACTCCTTTCACCTGGCATGGCCCTACATGGTGAAGCAGACACCAAACAGACTCCCTTGCACTCATGCCAGGCTGACCCCAAGGCAAGCCGCCTTGATCTCCTCTCCCCAAGCCCACAGAGGCATTCAAAAGAGAAGCAAATTTTCCTCTCCCACACACAGAATTTTGCACTCACTTTCCATCTGCAAAGCTGGACTATGAATACTCGTTCCCCTCGCAATGCCATATGATTTAAATATTGAGTCACAAAGAAATTGATCTTTTCATTTTTCCACCAGAGTAAACAACATTTGTAAAACAATCTATCAGACATTGTGAAATCAAAAACCTATCTCTCTCTCAGATTTCTGGGCATCCAGAAAGTTTTCAGCAAACCGCTGTCTCACCATCAAAACTCTGGAAGCTGCAGTGCTGGCTGATGCTGCCAGTGATGTGTGGGGTATCTTCAAAGGAGCACAGGTTCACACAAGATGCCTCTGCCACCTCCACTCAACTTTCCCCACCTACAGCTCGTGCTTGCAAAAAAAAAAAAAAAAAAAAAGAATAAGAGAAGAAAGCTGGAAATCTGAGCAGCACTGGGCTGCCATATTTTTTTTTTCTTTTAAAGTATGTACCAAGACCTATGTTATCATCAGCTTTTGTTCCTTTTATCTTCAGTGGCACAAAGCAAACACCTGATCTCCAAATGTCTTCCTCCTCCCTGCAAAGGGAGTCTCTGAAGTCAGCTCTAACTGCAGCCAGAGAAGGAGGAAACCTCTGAAATGAAACATCTCTCAATACAGTGAATTTAATGGATTTAGACACTTAGTTTCCAGCAAAGAAGTGCATGTAAATAGGCAAACATGCAAATAGGCCTTTCCATTTTAGCTTATTATGGAGCAGCTTCCCATCTGAAGCTGCATATAATTAATTCAGGACAGATTATGGAGGACCAGAAATCCACCACAGACCAAACATGGAAATGTTGACAATCCTCTCACCCCAGCCTCCCCCACCAAATAAATGTTTGGGTGGATGAGGGGGAAGTAGAGAGGGAATGGGAAAAAAAGAGAACAATAATTTTGCATTTAGAAAAAAATCTTCATTTACATACTTCTTTCTTGAATGTAAGTTTATACAACATCAAAGAAGTCACCATTTTCCTTTAAAGCTTACATATAGAAAATGAGTTCTGGAAAAATCTCCTTTCCTGCCATGCTGTCCAACAAAGACATTACCAACTCCAGCTTAAGGATTTGCCTCTGCAGTAAAGTCTGACCACTATAATGCACCATGTAATTCTCAGTTACTTATACCCCATAGATGCTCCTACTCTAGTGTAACATGGCCTTTTTGCAGCTTAGCTTGTCATTTTAGCCTGTTTAAGCTATGCTGGGAAAAAAAAATCACTACAACAGAGGAGGATTTACAAACCATGTCCTTATGGTTACATTTTCATTATACACAAGAGTCTCAGCCACACTCCTGGAGATTAGCTCTGCTGCATACTGAATAACCACCATCCCAAGGAGAGTTTGCATAACACATGAATAAATCCAGGGCAACTGGACAGGCCAGCAGTTCAGTAGAGTCAGTGCCCACTTTCCTCTGTCTCAGACTCCAAATAAGCATTTGCACCATTCAAATCTCTGCCCATCACTTTCCCTTCCCCTATGTACCCTACCTGCTCTGCACTGCCCATGGATTTCCACCTTCCCACTGAAAGAATAAACTTTCTCAAAACCTGCTAGCAGCAGGAATGGATTGACAGAGCAAATGGTGCTCCTGGTTTCTCTGACCATTGCTTCAGGTAGCCTTGCATTCAGAGCAAGACTTTAAATACACCAAGTGCAGCTACACAAGAAAGCTATTCGTATTCCACTGTGACCAGAGCGGCTGATTTATGCCAGCCAAGTGCAAATTGGTCTTCTAACCTGAGCAAGTGTCGTAGTTCAGCCCCGATCGGGACCAGACTACGCAGTCTCTCTCTCACTCCCCCCACACTCCGAGAGAACAGGGAGAGAAAATATAAGGAAAAACGGCTCGAGTGTTGAGATAAGGACAGGGAGAAATCCTTAAAGTTACCGTCACGGGCAAAACAGACTCGACTTGGGGAAAACTATTCATTTATTACTACAAACAGCAGGGTAATGAGACAGGGAACAAGATAACCTCCATCCACCCCTCCCTCTTCCCAAGCTTAACATTATCTCTACTACCTTCCCCCCCCGAGCGGCACAGGGGGGAAGAGGGAATGGGGGTTGCAGTCAGTTCATCATATGTTGTTTTACGCTGCTGCTTCATGGTCGGGGGAAGAACTCCTCACATTCCTCCCCTGCTCCATTGTGGGGTCCCTCCCATGGGCCACAGTCCTTTGTGGAACTGCTCCGGCGTGGGTCATCTCTTCCACGGGTGCAGTCTCTCCAGAACAGCTGTCCCAGCGGGCCCTCCACGGGCCACAGCTGCCTTCAGGCATCCACCTCCCCCGGTGCAGGGTCCTTCACGGGCTCCAAGTGGATCTCTGCTCCTCCGTGGACCTCCATGGGCTGCAGGGGGACAACCTGCTCCACCATGGTCGTCACCACAGGCTGCAGGGGAATCTTGGCCAGGAGCCGCATTACTCCTCCCCCTCCTTCTGAACTGACCTTGGTGTCTGCAGCCATTCCTCACAACAGGCTGGTAGGTGTCTCTCAGGATCTTTTTTACATCTCATTCACTTCTCATCTCCTCTCCACTTCTTGCAGCCGGGCTGGACCGAGTCGGGCCCAGTCGGCTGCCTGGCGAGAGGCCAGAGGGTGAGGTCTGCAAGGCCCATGAGGCCTGCGCCTCCCCCTCTGCGCCTCTGCCCCCGCTCAGTTTCTTCACATCTTCTCTTCTCTCTCTTTTTTTTTCTGTTTTCCCATTCTTAAATACGTTATCGCAGAGGCGTTATCACGGGACATTCTGCTACCAATCAGCTCGGCCTTGGCCAGCAGTGGGTCCGCCCTAGGCCTGGCCAAGTCCCCTGAACAAAGGGGAGCGACTTCTAGCAGTTTCCTACAGAAGCTACCACCTTAGGCCCCCCCTTACTAACAAAACCACGACAGCAAGGCAAACCCATAATCAGGAAATCCCACCTGCTCTCACTCCACAAAACCAGAAATTATTCATGGGCACTGGTGGCACAACAGAACGACAGCAACCACCAACCAAGACGTCAGTGAAGGCTTTGGCTAGATGGGCTCCGTGCACCACAAACTATAAAAAGAGGAAAAGGCAGCAGGGGAAAGATTTCCCTTTCTCACTTTAGTCAACACAGCTTCTATGGTTTTCATTTTCCAGGCAGCAAAAACACAAAACCAGACATGAATCCTGAGTTTGTGACTCATGTCTAACATAAAATCTTTGGTGTCATGTATCTCACCTGCTTTTCAACCTGCTGCATCAGTACATCCATCTGCTGCCTTCACACTTCCAGTAGTCATCCTGTCCCAGCACAACAGAGATCATATTGCACACCTTAAGCTAAAAAAAAAACCAAGAAACTCTTATTCAAAAACAGAGTTATCAATGTTTAACTAGAGCATGCATCAAAAATCTCCCAGCACAGACCACACTTTGCATTACAGTTTGGTGTGAGCAGCAAGATGCTTAAACCAAGAGATCAAAATCAGAGCTAGAAGGCAGCTGCCACTGATTCCAAATCAACAGGGAAGATGGAACAGCTGCAGGTGCTTTTGACTCCTAGGGGTGTAAAGCAAATGCTAGAAAATTGAGTGAGTTGATGCAGTCTGAGGTGAAGTCTTGAAAGTTTTTACCTCATTCGTTTTTTAATTATAAATGTACCCAGTTACTTAGGCTTAGGCTTAAGTATATCTCTGCAGGAATAAGCAGTATTTTTTCACTGGGCAAATGCTCCCAGTGTAAAACTTCTGGCAGCCAACAGGGATAAAATTTTTACTTCAAATCTTCAGGGGTTTTGTTGAAAGAGAAGAAAGAAAATCTAGAAAATCTCATGGGAAATCCAACTATTGTTCTTTGCATCCATTCTTTATTCATCAGCCTTGACAAATTCAAATACCCTATCAAAAGCATAGGCTACGTTTTGAGATTTACCCCGTCAGCGAGGTACTGACAGCAAGTGCTGAAGCACGATGTGTGGTGTGGCACAGCAGACACCGCACCACCGCCCAGACAGAGCGTTCACAGCCAGGATTTACAATTTGGACTGCCAGCACCCTGTCACGCTCCGATTTCGGATGAGAGGAAGGCCCCCTTGCGTTCTAGCTGACCTCAGACGAGTCTGGGAGGCTAGGGGCAGCTAGATCAACCCCTCACACACTGGAGCGTGGTTTTGCTCGTATTCTCGGGAACAGAATTAAGACTCAAAATGGAGTCAAGTGCCAGGTAACTTTATTAACCTGACAAGAAGCTTGTAAATGCAAGAGAAAAGAGAGAATGAAAGGAAAGAAGGAAAAGCGTTTCAGTTGTAATAGCTACCACCACGGAGCTGCAGCGTCCCGACAGTCCAGTTCACTCAATGGGGGAACAATCCGTCCGATGTTGGTCATTTCGATGTTGATTCCGTGAATGTTGGTTCCATCCATGTATTTTCGTTGATCTGTATTCCGTCGATGTTGGTCTTTTCAATGTTGTTTCTGTCAATGTTTTCTGTGGATGTGTATTCCATATTCCATATTCCCCTTTTATGTTCGTGTACTCATTGTATTCCAAGAGCTGGTTTTCCTAGCCATACCCCTCAGCTGGCGGTGATATGTATGCACATTACCAGGTGATATGCATGCCCATCATCATCTCTGAGCGCATGCCGGGGAGCGGGGTGAGGGGGGATAGGGCTAAATTTCTCAGAATCAGCTCTGCATTCAGGTTCACAGGACAACAGGAGCTGGCTTGCAAGATAACGGGAAGCCATGTTCAGGTGGTGGTTTGATGTTTCGACAATGTTGAAACAAATATTCGACACAGTCTTTTACATGCTCACATGCAGAATAACCTTTCCATGGTAATTTCATCCAGTCAGAGAAAATAAAAATAACATGTGACTGACACGGATACTGAAAAAGCTGTTATACCATGCGCTTGCTAGTGGAAAACTGACTGATCATGTCCTCATGCATTATTTGTTGAAATTTTCTGCCAGATACAACAATTTCCAGAAGAGGTGGAACAAGGCAAAATGAATCTCAGTTCTTATCAGAATGGAGCCAATAATTCTTGGCTGGTTTTTAACCCCGTCGAAGTGCCTGCTGTTCTACCGAAAGAATGCAGGATGATGGAGGAAAGTTTTAAAGATGCCGTTTAATTTATCCCCTTTTCTCAAGGCAGGACTGATTAATGTAACTTAAACATACACATCCTCCCTTTCTCAAGCAATGTGAACAAGAGAACCTCTCCAAAAGCATGTGATTCTTGAGGCATGAAAAAGATGTCAGACACTTCCCCAGAGGAATATCACAAACCAGGCTGAGCTTGGCAGCCAAACTCTCATAAAGGAAACTCCCACACCTGTGCCCGTTCCACTGGCTTTGGTCAAATCCCAGGCAGATGTAAACCCACACAGAACAGACTGCAGGACCAAGATGCTGTTTACATGGAAAACCTGTCACTGTGAAACAGTTTTATCCGCAGCTGTCAGCTAAATCTCATTTGAAAGAATATGTCCTGCCGACGAACGCGGGCTATGCATTTGCGAAGGGCAGGACCAGCACACTTGCAATGGCGCTCCACACTTTGTAACGTAAGTGCTAATGTTTCTAGCGTATTACCTTCCAAATGTTGCAGCACAACATGCTTTATAGGGACTAATGAATCACACAGTAAAAACTAATTGCAACTTTCATACCATTGTGAACTGAGTTTTGCAACATAAAAGCAATCAGCCAGCAGTTAAAATGCTAATATGGGGCTGAACCTCATATAACAGTTTGCCAAAATCTAGTGCAATGCTCTCTTCCTGAAGAATTTGGAACAGATGGAATTTTGTTAGTAGGTAGTAATTTCATCAAGCTTGTCAACCTGACCGTGCTGGAGGAGGGCCCCCACCATGATGCACTACATATTTCCAGCGTTAGAAATGATGGTAAAAGGTCTGCCTAACACAATATATTTTCTTCTTTTGACTGTTTTTCTCTATTCACATGTAAATGATTAACAAACTCTTAGAAAGTCAGAAAGGAGTGGTACTTAACCGATGCTCTTTCCAAATACAGACATCTTTAATTTCTTTCTGTTGCTTTAAACTGCAAGTTTCGAAGAGGACCACAGAAATATTAATACAGATGGATTCCCAGTGCGGTGGTGGTCATCATCAAACCTACTTTTGTTTTTAATTATAAAAAAAACCTCCTTTTCACAGATCCACTAATGCAAGATTCTGAATTGAATGAGGCAATCACATTTTAATTGGGTTCACCTCCCCTACATCCACTTTTGCTTCATTACATTCCTAATACTAAGACAATTGAAATACATTAATTAATTCAAGTGGGGAATTATCAATTTTCAACATCATCAGCCTTAGAGAAATTGCCAGTGGTCCTAGAACAAAGCTCCCAGGAAGATAGGGAGCTACAGATTTGTGCCCTGTATCCAATTCAAGCACCAGTCACTTAAGCCTTTGCTTTCCCTGAGGACAAGAAATGTCTCAGCAAGGTATAATCCTGGAAAGTTAGTGAATTCTTTAGCAAGCCTCATTCATTGCAGGTTAGCCTTTAAGTTTGTTCAGTCATTATTGGTAGCAACCCTGGAAAAGCAGGGACAAGCTCTAAATGGAATTAGCAGCCCCTTTGTACTAAGTCACCTGCAAACAGGAGCTGTGGAAGGAGACTGGAGTAGGCACTGAGAACTTGGCTGTGTGTACGTAGTGATGCCACTCAAAGTCCTATCAGGTGAACACAGGATATGGAAAGTTAATGAGAGACTCAAGAATGTTCTAGGCGTTGCCTGCTTGGATGAAGCTGTCTTTCAGCCATGGGAAATCTTGAGTAATGGGGTCTTGGCTCTCAGGACCTTGCACCCTCCAAGCACAAGCAAAGCTGAATGACTGTCTGGTCTGAAGACATAGTCAGAAACAGATAATTAATACACATATCAAAAATAGACTGAATTATTTTCTTCTCAGTCATCAGTGGCTTTCACAGCTTCCTTAAGGCTTTCGATTCAAAAATACAGCTTTTTTCCTCATTTTGCTTACAGTCGCTTTTCCTGTGCAGTGCTCTCCTTGCTTGGGGAACCATACTCTTTGCTTAATAACCAGTTCCCTTCCTTACCGTTTTATCCTTAGCATCTCCAAAAACTCACTTGCCTTGTGTTTTCTGAGCTCCAGAGCAATATGCAGCTAATGCTCCCAGCTAAAGCCCAGCCCTAAAACCTCACGCTCAGCACACCTTCCGCCATTTGGGCCCCCCTCCCGTGCATCGGCCTGGAAAGGAAAAAGGGCATGAAGTGCAACAATGGTCTGAAGGTATGACAGATGCCTAAAATGCAGGAGATGTCCCAAAAGGTAAGAAACATCCCATCGCCTGCTCTGAAGGTCGGCAGAGCTCCTAAATGAGAGGAGGTGGGCTGGGGTTTGCTGCCATGTTTCAGTGCAGCAGCTCTACTAGCACATAGGAACAGAAGGTGTCATGTTGAGCCTACCTCAAATTTATGAAGTAGTAAAACTATTGTTCGGGGTGGCAAAAGGTGAATCACCGTTAAAGGAGTGACCTGGACTCTGAAAGGGATCTGTCAACAGAGGAATTGAAAACTTAAAGCATGGCTTCCCAAATTACTGCTCTGAGATTGCTTTGGAAGAAAATTGCCAGGAGGAGTGGCGGGGTGAAAGCACATTACACATAGAATTGTCTTTCATGACAGCAAGGCAGAGCCTCCATTAGCCGGGCTAGGAAAGAAGCAGGTTTCACAAAATCTTAGTATTCATGGAAGTCACAGAGATTCACCTCTACATGTTCCCCAAGGGAACTCAACAATCGGCAGTAACGCTTGCGATTCGTCATCAAAACAGAAGAACTCTGGTGTTCACCCTCACAGGCAATGCATCAGTACAGATACAACCTGTCTTTCTCAATGAGGGCTTTATGTTAAAAAATAAAAGTTGTTCTTCACGACGGTCCTCAGTACACAGGAGAGGAACAGGGCCTTTATTTCACCACAGTGAACAGAGACTGTGGCTGGGTTCAGGGTACACCCCAAACCATACACCACCTTGGATGAACGACCCAGTGCCATCATCATTGCATCGTTCTGCTTCACTGACAGCATATCCATAAGGAAACTGGCAGTAAAGCTCCAAATCCCTTCTTCCAGACACCAATTTCCCAAGCCCACACACTTAATGCTCACCAATTCATATTTTGACTGGGGCCTATAGCATCACCACCATTTATTAGTTTATTCATCTTGCAGCAGGTGCAGACACTCCAGTCTGACTCAGTTCTTCTTCACTGTCTTATCGGTAACTGTGGCTCCGACATCCATGCATTTTTGTAAAGGGAAAATGGCTGTAAATAGCTCTAAGCAGTGGAAGTTGGCTGATATTACAAACACATGGCTGGTTTGTATCTGCTGAAAATCTGACCCTCATAATATGTTTCTATATATATTTATGAGAAGCTGTAAGCACACACATTATCTATTTTTTTTACCAGGCAGAAACAGCCACAGTGCACATTTGAAGCATAAATACACTGAATGTAAAGGTAAGTAAATTAAAGTAACGCTGAGACGTAAGTTGGAGGTGATAAAAAATGCTACTGTAATACCTTGCCGTATTAAGCTCTGTTGTTCCTCTCTGATACCTTGGGACAAATATTGCAATAGGGCTGAAGATTTCATTTCATTGTGCCCTGGGAGGAGATTGGGTTCAGACTGCCTGCTCTGGGAGCCTTAGAAAGAGACTCGTTCAATGACCTCATAATACTTCACTTTTATACAAAGCTTTGGGAAGAATGGGAATCTGAGCATTCCTGAAGCTCTGCTGTCATGTTATTGTACCTGTGTGTACCACAAAACACCTCAACGAGCACTGAAAGCAGAAAGTTCTCCTCTGATTAAAAAAAAAAAGAAAAAAACCAGTATCCCACACAGAAATAATATTTTCAAGGAAAGCACAAAAGTAACCAGATAATCAAAACAGATTTTTGTGTATTTTCCAGGTTTATACTTTCTATTGTCTTATTCTCATGTATCTCACTAACAGCACAGCAGAGTGAAGTGAGGGAGGAAAAAAGGACTTTTGTGGTTAGCAAGAGGTTTGTGATAGGAGCTTAATGTTCAGGGAGAACGTGAAGGAGACAAAGGAGTACAGTCATTTCAAAAAGGAAACGTACTGAAAAGCACTTTCTCTTCTGACTTAAGGTCAGAGGAGGAACCTGGCATGCTATATTTCACTTCTTTGTGAGTGAGAGATGGAGCAGTAACTCTGCTCCTTGCCTCGGGAGCAAACCTCAAGTAAGAAAATAACTCAGGGAAAATCTCACAGCCTGTTCCCTCACAGGCAAATATTCATCTGAGATTGCTCTAACAACTGGGGAATTTGCACGCGATTTTGGAAGCCACCTTTCCACCCAGGGCAACAGCTGTCACTGTGGGAGAGAGAAGCTCAAAGTTGTTACTAGAAACTTTCGCTGAGGTGAGGCTCAGCTGCAGGACATTGGCCCCTGGCTCCCTGTGCACAGTAAAGACTCAGACAGGTTGGTTTTACCTACAATCTACAACACAACGCTTGCTGTATGCAGACATCCTCATGGCCACTTCTTGCCATCAGCACTGTGGGAAGCCAGCACTGCTCTTCAGCCTAAGCAGAGGAGCAGAGCTCCTGGGGTCAGTGATGAAGCCCAACATCTAACAGAGCAATGAGTTGAAATGGGAATCAGACCATTGTGAGGAATCAGAAACCTGCTTAATGAGTTTGGGACTCATGCAACCTAGAAAGGGTAATTGCCCAGACCCTCCTCACCTCCGAGATGGATTACAAAACCAGAAAGAAATTACCCAAATGGACACTTTTTAATAGGCTTGGGCTCCTCCAGCAGGTCCTCACACCCTGATCTTCTCCTCTCATAACATTCCCAGCATGAGACACTATAGTAGCAGTTGTCCACTGCAGAATTTCTTTCTTTTCAAGAAGCACTACTGAGATGAGTGGAATTAACTGATACAGAGGCACCACAGACCATGGTGTATTGGCATCAGCAGAGAAAGTTGGTTCCTGGTGACCCACAGAGATAAAAAAAACCTGATAGGAAACCTGGTAAATGAGGAGAACGGAGCTGTGGGCATAACCCAGAGCCCAATCCAGCCATAGGAAGAGGCTTCAGAGCAGGAAGCAAGAAAGGAGAGACAGGGGGAGCTCAGCAAGCCAATCACTTTGAAGGATCAACTTAGTGAGAATAAATCTTCAGGGTGATTTCTGTGCAGTGGATAACAGTCTTTCAAGCAGTGAACCACCCCCACTTCCGAATAACCGTCAATAAATCACTCAGAAATCACCATCGTGGGAGCCAGGGCATATGAAAATAAAGGTAAAAATTAGAAAGGGGGAAAAGGAAAGAATCTTAGCTACAAGCAAGTCATCAACCTTTCCAGCAAAGATAGGAAAAAACAGGGATAAACAAACAGAGCAGAATGAAGAGAGAGGACGAAGAGTGAAGGGGTGAGACAAGGAAATGCCGCGCCAGTGTGCAGCTCTCTTCCACACTGTAGATGAGCTTGTAAGAAGGAAAAGAGCAGGAACAGAAGAAAAAAAAGGTCAGGGAGTGAAGGATGTGGGAAATTTAGGTTATTTGAAAGAGACATATCTAGGGATTGTGACCTGACAGCAGTGGGATGGGATGGTGGGAGAAGAGATAATAGTAAACGGAATGAAAGGAGCATGAGAGGAGGTACCCAGGCACCAGTGGGATAGCTTTCACCAGAAAAGTGTTAGGAAAATTGTATTAAAAAACTTTGTATGGGCATCTGAGGGTTTGTCACAGCTGAGCAGTGGGTGTGGTAGGGTTTTTTTACCCTTACTATAAAATGCTGGTGTATAGATCAAGTTTTCTCAAGCCAAGTCAAGGTGCACTGGTTGAAGCCACTGTCCAAATGCCACTGGTTTGTCCATGGTGGACCCCACGATACCTGGGAAAGGTAAAGGTAGGGAAACACAAAGCAAGTCTGTCCTTTGTGCTTGGGAGTAGTCAAGAAAATGAAGTGAGAGATGGGAAGAACTGAGTTCCCCGTGGAGAGTACTGACTTTGTACAAAAATAATGGGCAAAGTCAGAGAGGTGAGATTTGATGAGGACAGAGACGTTAGGTCAGTGAGATGAAGCCTATAATTGAATACGTTGAGGTGGTAGCAGAGGTAATTAGGGCTCAGTAAGCTGCAAAGGGCACAAATTAAATGAGGATAAAACACAAGTTAAAGCACAAAGACAATCAGCGTGCTGGGTTTCTTTGCCAATGGCAATCCAGCTGATGAAGATCAATTAATTGAATTCAAAGAGCTGGGATGAGACAAGCCTCCTGGGAAAACAGAGTTTGGATTGTAAAAAGGAAGAATAGAGCTGGTGAGAGAACACTGGGCAGTACTAAACAAAAGTAATTTGGGCTCAAAAGAAGATAAGAGGGAGCTGACGTGAAAGCAGAAATTAGGAGACAGTGCAGGGAGGAAAACACTGAGAGAATTAAACTTTGAGAAATGGATCAGACTGCAGGAAAACTGAAAGAAGAAAGGAGAGAAGAGCACTACCAGAAGTGAGAAGAATGAGGAATATAAATTAATTTGTGTTGTTGTCATGTTGCCATGTGGGACTGCTCACTGACTCCTTTCAGATTTTCCTGGTCACCACCCCTTCTACAGCCCCATTGCATGTCTCCCAGTCCCTGCACACTGCGACCTCACTTCAAGGAGGGTTTCCCCAGTTAAGTGAGCTCTGCTGCTGACTGGAAGGGTGCAGCTACTCCCTCCCAGGGAGGGAGGTGGTGGACCCAAGGTGCACCAGCCTGGACAAGGTGCTGTCCTTTTCCCTGCTGCTGCACAGCTCTCCACACTGTACTTTCTACACCTAACAATAGACAAATGCAGAGCTAATTCCCAAACTTCTTGAGCTCATGTTAATTAGAATCACTGCCTGGAAGGACAACATGCTGGTGAGATTTTTCATAATCCTGTTTCAAACAAAGATAAAAATAGCCCTTGAGAAAGATATTTTCACATGGATACTTACACGCTTCCCTACACTGTTCATCCAAGAGGTGCAGCAAAGGGAATTGATCCTAATTCTGCCAAAAATTGATGGTGGATATAGACCAAAGGCAGCAGTGAATTTACCAACAGAGTAAAATCTGCCAAAGGTGATTCTTCTGTCATTTTAAATTTTTGAGAGAACACACAGTACATTTGTTTTAAAACCATCTAAAATATTTTCCCACTATGGGACTGTAGATAATGCTGATAAAGAAAATAATTTGTCACTTGAACAGTTTATATCCCAGCCAGCATGCAATAAGGACCAAGATTAGGACAAATGGACCCCGTCTGTGTTATTTTGAGAAACAGAACATTGAGTATTGCACATTTGCCTTGTCTGCAGACTAGTTACCACTGTACCTGATCACCTTCATAAAGCTCTCTTAGTTATGCTAATTGAGAGCTTTATTAGCTGTATCAGTACCTGATGTTCATGTTATTATTATTTAATTTTTGAGTCAAATGGGCTGATCTATAGCACAAAAAAAAAAAAAGAGACATGAACTGTTCATTTATTGTACGGACCCTGGTAACATGGAAATACTCAAGAGAGATGCAGCTCCCACTAGGCCAGGAGCTGTACACGTGTAGAGCATGCAAACCTTGCCCAAAGAGTTCCTAAAATCCCAAAACCAGAAATTATTGTCTTTTTTTTTCTCCTTTCCTTTTCTATTTGCAAGCTAGGAACTCTGGCACAGAAAGAGTTAAGCATTAAACTATTTGTTTAATGGCTACAAAGCCCCCTCGGTGAAGATCAGGTAAGACAGGAATCCAAAGGAGAATATGGCTAAGATCTGGCCCGAGAGACACGCCAAACAGAACAGACATCAGTGCTGTTCATTTGGCTAGGAGTGCATGCCCACTGTAACAACTTCTGACTCAGCAATTACAGAGTGATTACCAAAATTAGCAGGGCTGGCACTTTGTGCCCCCATGGACAGTGAGAACCAGAGCCTTTCTATGGACTCCCAGCACAGGTCCATTTCCTATAGTCCGAGCTTGACTCAACACCAGAGAAGACTTTTGCAACGTTCGCTGCAATTTGTCCACTCCACAGCCGAAAATCTGTAGATCGCATCTGTTTTTTCTCCTCAAAAACTGGCTTAGGTTTTCAGTACCACTTTGACTAGACTGGTCCAAGTTATGCAATCATCCCAATTTATCTTCCCAAAACAAAGAACAGAAGTGCTCTGACTGGAGTTCATATTTTCTGTCTGATTGCTTTTCATTTCACCCTTCTTTGTTTTAATTACATTTTAAGATTAAATACAGGGATGGTAGCTAGTTGCACTCAATGGATATTGTGCGGATTTAAGGTTCATAGGAAAAGGAAAGGAAAAAACACAACTAATACCTCATTGTTTGCTGTGGTTCCTATAACGTGCAGTCAAGTGCTGCATGAGTTTTAATAGAAATCTGTCTTGATTGTGATTAAAGGAAGAAATTGCTGAATTAATTCTTCAGCTCAAAAATATGAGGATTTAATTTTTTTACATGCATTGAGCCTAAAAAAGCTGATTCTGCAAAGCTTTCTTGACCTCACTGATTGCAACCAATTACAAGATGGATGGCCTGGATTTAAAAGTACCAGTATGCTGCAGCAGCTGGCCAAGTACGTCTTAAACAGCTCAACAAGGAGATGGTGGGGAGGAAGGGGATGCGTTATGGATTTTATGATTCCTTCCATTAAGGCAGTAAAAATCCCACTTGGCTAGACAATAAGTTATTTTTAAAAAACAATAAATATCAAAAACAAAGCTCACACTTACTTGCTTTAATATTATTTAATTAATATAATTATTAATTATTTTACAGCTCTTCCTTTTCTATATTCTCATTCTCAACAGCATGAGAAAGATGTGCACACAATCAGTATGGAACCAGCAGTCCCCCAGCTCCCTTGTTTCCTCTCTTGTACATCTTGAAGAGACATGCTACCCAGAATGGCCAGTAACATTGCAAATGGTGCTTTCACAGCTGAACTTCGAGGAGCAGAGTGGCTCACGGAACATAGAATGGCTGAGGGATTTGTAGTGTTATACTGCATCTTGCACAGTTCTTACATTAGAGCTTATACATCATCTTTGCTATGTTGCCGTGAAAAACCCAATATTTGCACCTAGTAGAACAGATTTCCAAGCTCCAGAGGATGACAGGGTGATACTCACAAGGAAGCAACAATTTCCAAATGTTCAGATATTGTCTTGAAGTCTGATGGATATCATGCTAGTGGTTACACAGCAAACTTTAAGACACCACCTTTTCAAAAAGCAAGGAAGAAAAAAAAGGAAGAAAGAAAAGAAATTCCATACAAAGCAAGCAGTCTGTCCCAGAAATGCGTCATGATGTAATCTTTAACTGCTCCTTCACACGTTTTTTTCCATGTATGTCTCAGTAAGTGATGCACAAAGGAGAGACCTGGCTGTAATTTCCTAAATTCTTTACATCTGGATTTGCAATCTTAATAATTTTTGACATATCTTTCATGTTAGGAAATAGATATAATGAATTTCAGTATCTTCTTGCTCTGAGTTCTCTTTATGCATACAGATACTGAATAATAGGAGCCAAATAAACTAATGAAAACACTTACAAAATCCATGAGAATCTATATTAAGAGGAGTAATACCAACAGCTCTTCCTGTCCAAACCTTTGCTAGCTGTGAAATCGTTTATTTGACAGTAAACACATCAGCATTTTTTAAGAGCATGAACCTGCTCATAACTAACAGAGCATTCACATCACTGACCATAAAAGCCAGCAGGCTGTAAGCATCAGGCACCTTGAGGATGCAGAACCTTCTCCGAATGAATTGAAATATCAATAGCCTATGTGAATAGGCCCTCACTGCAAAATCTAATGAGAGTTTTAGTTAGATGCCCTCCATTGGCTTGATGGAGTTCGTCTCCTTTGACAGCCAAAGGAGCAGAGGTTACTAGCTGTGCCATAAACCTGCCCACTTAGCTGCATCAACCCAACCACAGACACCAAGTGACTTCTGGATTTCCGCGGAGGTGTCTAATTCTTCTCCCCTCTTCAACTCTAATAAACAATGAGTTGATGGTATAAAATGGCAGCTTTGCAGCTGAGGGAGGAAATGAAGTGTTGGGATAAAATACACAATTATATCATGCTAGAAGAAGAAAACCAAAACCATCTTCTGAGTTTTATGAAGGATATTAGGCACTAAACAGGAAAGAGAGTAAAAAAATGTTTTTCTTACTCCATCCTACTCAAATTCTCCCATCACCCTTACCTTTCAAAATCTGAATCTGAATTCTCAAATATATTTAGGTGACTTTCATGAATGGGAATTGAGGCTGAAGAGCCTTCCAGGTAAAAATTAAGTGGCATGGCCATTTTCTGGGGCCCTGTCAGGGTCCCCAGATGACAGAGTTGTGATGCCTTGTTCTGCAGTGCTTGGAGGAGTAGATATTCTTTATTTACTATTTATTTAGGAAGATTGCAATTCTTTAGTCACATGCCAGTAAGAGAGAGGCACAGAATTCTATAGGCAGTTGTAACCTCCCCCTACATTTTTTATTCTGTACTAGCCCAGTAAAATCTTGAAGAAATACTGGTTTTAGTCATTTCTATAGTTTTTAGAGATGCTCCTACGTAACACTACTGACTCCCCATTCAAAGTGAGTGACTGGAATAAAAAATGCTGCTGCTGAAAGTCGCACTTTCCACATCTCAGCCTTAAAAATAGACACAGAGAAAATGAGACATCTGACATTTTCTCATCTCTTATTAGCAATCATAAATCCAAGGCAACCTGTCTATCTACTGTTGTGCTAAAGGGTTAAGTTTTCTAAAATCACCTTCTTTTACTTGCTGCTTCTTCCACCTGAAGACTGTTTCCCAGCACTAAACCAAGTAGGAAAGCACAAATCCACTTCACAAATGGCAAAAGAGAAGGACCTTTCCACTTCTCACCCAAAGATCTTTCACAGATGAGGTCTTCCGGAACACTTACTCAATCACATTTAGTGAATGGTGTGACTCATAAAGTGATACTGGCATTAAAAAAACAACAGAGCTCATTAAATTTAACAAAAAAAAAAAAAAAAAAAGAGAGTGAGCCAGTAGAACAGGCATCAGCTTTGCAAAGCCTGAAAGGTTTCATTGTCTTTTAAAGAGTGCTCTTTTTTTTTTGTTGAAATGACAAGGAAACCAGACAATTTCAGATAAAATCCCCATTTGTGTAAAGTTGCCAACTCTGCTTACTAGAACCACGTGTTCCATTAAACCAAGCACGCAAGGGCTCCCAGATACCAGCCTAGTTTTGAACCGGGGCCTAAGGTCATTGGCAGATTATTTTAGACCTCCACCCTTAGATTTTCAACAGGGCACATGCAAATGAAAACTTTGTCTCCAAATATCACCTCACCGCAGAGAGGTACGTAGTTCTCAACTGCAGTGAGGAGCGTTCTTCTGTAGGTTCTGTGCTATGCATTTAAAACACAAACAGTGCTTAAACAAATGGACTCGAGTTAATTAAATCAATAGCCCAAGCGAATTACTTTTTCAAGTGTAAGTTTTATTAAGCATTATTTTACTTTACTGGGAGTCTATTACCAGGATAAGGAACTAGGCAAGGCAGTGAGCTAAACACAGAGCACTGAGCTTTCTGGGAATTTATTTTTCTATTTTCCACGTACTAAGCCTATTACTCGATTAAGTGCTTTATACAATGCCCTCTCCTGCTTTACCTAAACTAATATAAAACAAGACCACTAATGAGATGCATTGCACTTAGACTTTTATCTGTACAAGAAATGGAAAAAGAAAAAAACAAAACAAAACAAAACAAGCCCCATCAGAGTTAAAGCATGGTTTTATATAGCTGGTTTTATCAAGACTGTGTAGCCACATGAATACAGTATGCTAGCATGTCACTCAGCAAAGTGACAGAGTTTTCACCACTTTCCTGCTGTCTCAAGCAAGTGGTATAGATTAAACTCATATTCCCTATAGGTCCCTCCCAGGAAGGTCATGGACATCTCCCCAGGGAGAAAGAGGAGGCCACCCTTTCAGATGTAACTGAGCAAGTGAGAAGTGCAGAACCCATACTTGTCAGGGGAGAGTGGGGTTACCAGGCACCAAGATTTTGCATGTCTACAGCGAAGGTCTCAAAGCTGAGCTCATCACTCTGGTGTCTTTGCATGCTTAACGGACATGGTTCATCTGATCCATTCTGGGCATCTGCCTCATGGTATGCACCACTGATGATGAAGAGAGTAAAAGCACAAGAAGATCCATCAAGTGTACAGGTGGTGCAGCCACTCAGAGGCCCAGAGGCCAAAGAAACCCAGGGACAGCGTCGAGATGCAGGAATACTGAGGCTGACAGGAGAGGAAGCCCCATTTCACTCTTTAGAGCAGATCAGTCATGGGGCAATAATCATAGGAACTTACACAATACGGTAAGCATCGAGAAGAAATACATTAGTTAACGAATAGCCATCACGGTTCAGTCATTCATCATGATTCCCTTCGGGCTTAAATCCAGTTGACAGGATACCCATTGCTGCTTCTCTTGTAGCATCTAGTATATATATGGATTGCATGCCTCTTCCCAGTTGTGCACCCTTCAGAATAAGGTGGAGGTTAACCTAAAGAGAGGGATTGACAATACACAGCTGTGGAGGACTGGAGGGAGAATTAAAACAGTCAGTACTAGCCCTTCTGCAAGATATTTGGTAGCCAGACAAATTTGAGTGGAAAGGATTTCTTGAGGGTGGTGAATATTTCCTTTCAAATTACCTGCTCATGTTAACTTCGACAAATTTATCAGCCAAACATTTCTTCTCGGAAGATAAAACAGGGAAAATAGATACCCTTGACAGATTATTGCTTTCTTGATTTAAAGGAAGGAGTCACATAACTTTTAATCTCAGTTCTCAGTCCTAAATCTCACTTAAGAGTTTTGGCTTTGTAATCAAGCTATGTGGGGATAGGCAGTAAGCACACATTTTAGATGTTCTTCAACCTCCAAGGAATCACCTCGCAAGGTATAGCAAAGGTGTCCACTGCTCAAGGAAAGAGCAGAGGTCAGGCAAGTTGCTCAAATCTAAGGCTGATGCTGAATGAGTCTGGCTAACAATTCAGCCCCTATTCCCTCTGCCAATCAGCCCCAGCATTCTTGGCCATAAGAATGATGAACTGCAATGGCCATCCTGTCAGCATCATCTCCTGTTGCAATATCATGTGCATTTAGGTCACTTGCTGAACATATTGTCAGTACTATATTCATTTATTTTGGATCCTCTGGAATGTAGAAGGTGGGAAAAACTGAAGTCCTGTGAAAAAAAAATCTCCTCATGGCCAAGAAACTGGTGGCAGCAGTACCACCATCTTTGGTGGCACAAGCACCATCTTCTTTGACATGAGAGCCACAAGAGTCTACCAAGAGTTCTAGGAAGGTTGGAGAGTATAAGGATGTACTGGAACGCCCTGAGTAGTGCAAGAAAAACGGTTTTCCAGAAGTGGGGAATGGAAGGATGAAAGTGAATTTGAAATGGGTAGCTGGATCTCTGAATTTAGTATACCAGAGGTAAAGGGAAAAGTGATATACGGATGTGCTGAGCTGCAACTCTAAGAAAAATAAGGGGTAGGGATGGGAGGAGATGGGTTTTGTAACCAGGAAGGAAGCTGAAGTTGACAAGACTTTGCTGAGGGAAGTATCAAAACTGTCTGTGTGACTGCTTGGGCTGAAGCACTAAGGAAAAATAAAACAGACACATTAGCACTTAAGAAAAGGACCCAAATTCACAACATTCCTCTTGAACAAAAATTTCCAAACTCCCTAGTAAAACTAATTCCTGGAATGGGAGGCAGAAGGGCAAGTAGCAGTGGAGAGAGGGAGTTTTCTAAAATAACTAGAACAACATAAGTGCTAATGTCTTCCCCAGCTGCAGAAAAATAACTCCATAATGTGGGGAAGGAAATTCATAGAATCATAGAACCATTTAGGTTGGAAAAGACCTTTAAGATCATCAAGTACAACTATAAACCTAACACTGCTAAGTCCATCACTAAACTATGTCCCTAAGTGCCACATCTACATGTCTTTTAAACACCTCCAGGGATGGTGACTCAACCACTTCCCTGGGCAGCCTGTTCTAACGTCTGACAACCCTTTTGGTGAAGAAATTTTTCCTACTATTCAATCTAAACCTCCCCTGGCACAACTTGAGGCCATTTCCTCTTGTCCTATTGCTTGCTACTTGGGAGAAGAGACGGACACCCACCTCACTACAACCTCCTTTCAGGTAGTTGTAGAGAGTGATAATGTTTCCCATCAGCATCCTTTTCTCCAGACTAAACAATCCCAGTTCCCTCAGCCACTCCTCATAAGACTTGTGCTCCAGACCCTTCACCAGCTTCATTGCTGTTCTTTGGACATGCTCCAGCAACTCAACGTCCTTCTTGTACTGAGGTGCCCAAAACTGCACACAGTATTCAAGGTGCAGCCTCACCAGTGCTGAGTACAAGGGGACAATCACTTCCCTACTCCTGCTGGCCACACTATTTCTGATACAAGCCAGAATGCTGTTGGCCCTCTTGGCCATCTGGGTACATATTCAGCCAGTTGTAGACCAACAACTGCAGGTTCTTTTCTGTCGGGCAGGTTTACAGCCCCTTTTCCCCAAGCCTGTAGCACTGGGTTGTTGTGACCCAAATGCAGGACCCGGCACTTGGGCTTGTTAAACCTCATACAAGTGGCCTCGGCCCATTGATTCAGCCTGTCCAGATCCCTCTGCTGAACCTTTGCACCCTTGAGCAGATCAACACTCACACCCAGCTTGGTGTTGCCTGCAAATTTACTGAGGGAGCACTCAATCCCCTCATCCAGATCATTGATAAAGATATTAAACAGAACTGGCCTCAATACTGAGCCCTGGGAACACCACTTGTGACCAGCCACCAACTGGATTTAACTCCGTTCACCACCATTCTTTTGGCTTGGCCATCCAGCCAGTTTTTTACCCAGTGAAGCCATCCAGAGGTACTCACCCATCCTTATTCTTCTCTGTGCTCTTCTGTATTTTCTGAGAGGCAGTATATGAAACGGCTTACGTAAATAAAGTGCAAGCGCTTAACTGAAATAGCCTCCAAGTCTAGTTAGTGTCACTCACAATATGCGACAGTGAGTTTGGCAGAAACTCGGATCGTTAACAAAATTTAACCCCCTACTACAGAATGCCTCTGGGCACTCCGGCTCTCGGAAGTCATCACCATCCAATGCTGGCTGTCTGCCTGCCAATAATTAAAATGCAATCTAAGAAATAATGGGAAATTACTACTTCTGGATGCTTTCCTGATAGCTGAGCACCACTTGCCTTGTTCTGAGCTCTAGGAGCTTTCAGGCAGCTGCTACCCTTGAGTGAGGAATGACAAGGTTTGGAATAAGAGCTGCAGAGAGAGGAGCCACAGCTCCTGCTTGCAAGACAATCCTATTCCAGGGGACAAGTTTTTCTTTCTATCTGATGGTCTCCAAAGCTTTCCCTGAGGTTTGGTAATTTTGTGACCCATTTCACTAGCTAAGTGGTTGCTCAGGGCCAAGCATATCCAGATCTTTCTAAGCCATTGCTCCAAGGAGCAGTGTTTGTTTGGAGCACTCAGGTGACTGAGGAGA
The DNA here is from genome assembly GCF_036417535.1 of Chlamydotis macqueenii. Lineage (NCBI taxonomy): Eukaryota > Metazoa > Chordata > Aves > Otidiformes > Otididae > Chlamydotis > Chlamydotis macqueenii. The sequence continues at coordinate 7,110,317 of NC_141557.1, read as the reverse complement.
ACAACCTCAACAGCTACAACTCACACACAGCCTGGGCTGGGGGCTTGAGGAGAGCTGGTGTTGACTACAGCACAGAGTTGACTAAGGGGATTTATACAGAGCCCCTGGAGAAATGGGGAGGGAGTTTTGCTGACTCCCAGGAGAGGGAGGGACTCCCTTGTCATCCCACCTGGATGTGATTGAGAGGAGGAGGGATAGGGCACATGCTGAGGAGTTACGGATGGATCTCAGCAGCAGCCAAGCATGCAGAAGGGGTTGAGCTTCGTCTGTATCAATGTGCAGGCTTCCTTCAAGTAAGGACCAGAGAAAGCCCTTGCTCACAGCATCCTTCTGTTATGTTAAATGACACCTCTTCCTTTTCATCTGTATTTACACTGCTCTAATGTCAGGCTGTCATGGAGACAAACTGTGCACATTTGGTGCTTAACTTTTCTTCATAAATCCTGCCATACAGCCCTTATTATTATCTGTGCTTGAATTGTATCCAGTCCATCAGCATGTCTCAGTTACGACCTGCCCAGGGAGACCAGAAAATTCAAGGCACACGGGCTTGGGGAAGGTGGAGGCAACACCTTCTTGTCCCGTGTCTCCCTGACACAACACTCACCCCCTTCCTACTGCTCCTTATGTGCTTGGTCCTTCACTGAATATGGGTTTTGTACCAGGTTTTTCTTCTCTAAACTGCTTCTCATTTCATTTTTCTATGTCCCATTTTCCGATCCCTCCAATTTGCTGTCTCAGAAGTTTTGTACTGAGTTGTAAAACGTCACTGTTCCCTGGGACTGGTGCACAACTGGGTGTCTCCTACCTGCCCAGGGTGACACAGCGCTTACCTCCGTCCCTCGTAAATCTCTGGCACCCAAAGTTGGTGCCATCAAGCACCATAAATGCTTTGGTAAATTTGTTTTGGGGAAGGAGGAACACCAACATGCCTCATTTGGGCTGTTCCTACTGTGAGACGCTTTGTCCTGCTGCTGCAGTAGTGCCACTGTCCTGCGTGCAGCGATTTCTCAGGTTTCAGTAGGTCTAAGCACTTTAAAATTCTGTATTAAACTCCTAGTACAGACTTATTTAGCACATGATTAAGGAACTAAAAGGGAACTGCTGCAACAAGCATTTTTTTCCACTAAAGCCTCTATATAGAAAAAATTGATAAGATGTCAAGTTTTCCTTTTAACGGATTTATCTTCCTTGCACAGTTAATAGTAAGATCATCTTGAATAACTAATCCACAGCCCTAAAGCAGAAGCTATCATTTATTTTAGCATTTGCATTTAAACAAAATGATATTAAAATTCAGCAAGACATGATAAGTAATCCAATAACCTAAGGTAATGTAATTCTAGTCCATGTAGCAATCGTTTCCACAAATAATCTGACCATAAACGACCCACACAATTTATAGCAAGTTTTATTGTATTTACTGATGACACACAGCTGTGTGGTGCCATCAACACGCTGGAAGGGAGGGATGCCATCCAGAGGGACCTTGACAGACTGGAGACGTGGGCCCGTGCCAACCTCATGAAGTTCAACCAGGCCAAGTGCAAGTTCCCAGGCAATCCCAGGCACAAATACAGGCTGGGTGGAGAATGGATCGAGAGCAGCCCTGAGGAGAAGGACTTGGGAGTGCTGGTGGATGAGAAGCTCAACATGAGCTGGCAATGCGCCCTTGTGGCCCAGAAGGCCAACCGCATCCTGGGCTGCATCAAGAGGAGCGTGGCCAGCAGGTCAAGGGAGGTGATTCTCCCCCTCTACTCTGCCCTGGTGAGACCCCACCTGCAGTACTGTGTCCAGTTCTGGAGCCCCCAGCACAAGAATGACATGGACCAGTTGGAGAAGGTCCAGAGGAGGGCCACAAAGATGATCAGAGGGCTGGAGCACCTCTCCTGTGAGGACAGGCTGAGAGAGTTGGGGCTGTTCAGCCTGGAGAAGAGGAGGCTCTGGGGAGACCTGATAGAGGTCTTCCAGTACCTCAAGGGGGCCTACAAGAAAGATGGGGAGAGGCTGTATAGTAGGGCCTGTTGTGATAGGACGAGGGGCAATGGTTTTAAAATAGAGGGGTGTAGATTTAGATTGGATATTAGGAAAAAATTTCTTACAATGCGAGTTGTAGAACACTGGAACAGGTTGCCCAGAGAGGTGGTGGAAGCCCCATCCCTGGAAACGTTCAAGGCCAGGCTGGATGAGGCTCTAAGCAGCCTGATCTAGTCGGGGATGTCCCTGCTCCTTGCAGGGGGGGTTGGACTAGATGACCTTTGAAGGTCCCTTCCAACTCTAACCATTCTATGATTCTATGATTCTATGATTCTACTGTTATGATATGACTAAAGTCAGTAATGAAAAGAATAAACACTCTTGGCTTTAAAGAACTGATTAGCTGAACCTCAAGCATTCACTGACAAAAATTTCATTTGCTTTAGTACATCAGCTTTGTTATATCATCAAGGCTTCTGATTTTTACTGAAACACCAATGTGTGTCTTTGACAGCTATTTGAGGGAATTCACTACCGAAGTTTATTTATTAGTGAAATATAATCCCTGGTAAGTGAAACCAGAGTATCTTTTACAGAATGTCAAATCAATCTCTCAGTTCCCAGAGAGCCAGTCAATTCTATCTAGTCTTTAACATCTAACAACTGAAGACCTCCAGCTCTGGATTCTTCCTGCAGGAAGGGCTTTTGATCAGTGTGGCAACTTAAGGTGACAGTCTTATAGCAGGACATATCAAGTAGCCTCAATGACAGGAACATTACTTGTGAATACTGCAGGAGCTGTTACCCACATCGAACAGACGATAGCTGCATCACGTGTCTAGTAGCTGAAAAAAATTGGTACACACCGCCTACACCAGCTCAATAGGCCAGGCAGGCTCAACTGTAATGTCAACCTGTCAACATAACGTAGCCTTTCTCCTTATGACTGTTTATTCAATTAATTATCTTAGTGTGGTGGGCACCATGACAGCCCAGGGCAATACCTTTGACAAGTATTCATCAAATTCATTCAGCCTTCAGGTTCACATTTTCTACCTCTGACTTTCTCGCCATGGCCTGTTGTTGAACCATGGAGAGCGACCCACAGTCATTCTGTGAACAGGGCAGGCTGCTGCTGGTCTCATTCTGCAGCCTGGAGAAGCCCCAGAGGTGTCTCAAGGTTACCCAGGGGAATAAGGGCACTCAGAACTCTGCTGATATTAGAGGACTGTCACAGATGTTGCTCCTACACCTTAACCTCTTCACATAATAGACTACTTTCTTTCTGATATGCTGGCTATTTCTTCCAGCCTCAGATTCTTTACCTCAGGGCAATAATTCCTCTTAAAACTTCCTGTTTAAATTGGATTTGTTCCCGTACTTTGCATTTTATTTCTTGTCTGTTAAGATATCTTTTGCCTATCTGACTTGTTTGACTTGTACTTTACCTCTGTAACTGCTTTGTGATTAATCTGCACTGCAACAATTTTCCATCCCTGTTGCTTTTTCCTTTTTATTGGTTACACCTTTCAATCTCCCCACCTGACCTGTTATTATTTGCCTGTAAATATGCCTGCCCAATTTTTGATGTGGCAATATAACAGCTCTAATTTTCCAGGGAGCTGAGAACACAACTCCTTGTTCAGTTCCTGCTAACTGCCATGATTTAGGGAGTCTGAAAAGAATCTAAGAGTGTGCCTACATCATACCATGATGAACAGAGGAAACATGCCAGAGCAAATGATGACCACTTGGGCTCCAGAAGAGCACAGCTCTAGAAAAGAGTTGGCCTCAAGTTGCAGCAGGGGAGGTTTAGGTTGGATGTTAGGAAACACTTCTTTATTGAAAGAGTGATCAGGCACTGGAACAGGCTGCCCAAGGAAGTGGTGGAGTTACCATCCCTGGAGGTGTTCAAAGAACGTGTAGATGTGGCACTTCAGGACATGGTTTAGTAGGCGTGGTGGTGTTAGGTTGACGGTTGGACTTGGAGGTCTTTTCCAGCCTTAAAGATTCTATGATTCTATGATTCCACCTCTGAGTACCTAAGAGGCAGAGATTATCATCTCGGGTTTATCACTGTGTTAAGAGCAATAAACTGCTCCTGGGAACTGAGCAAGTATCTCTGCATGACTCAGTAGCCCACATGATATGTGTCTGCATCAGATAACACCACATTAACCTGCTGATGCTTGCACTAAAATCAGCTACAAGGTACAGACACAACAAAAGGCACACTAGATCAAGCGATGGTATTCTAGCGTGGCTTTGCACTAGGTGCAGGGGGTTGAGGAGGTATGGCCATTTTTGAAAGCTCAGGCAAAAATGAAGCACAGGAACTATCAGTCCTCTCCTAGATACCTGTGTCCCTGGCCCACTGATTGCCACTTACCAGTGCAAGTGAAGAGGGCTGCTGTCACACAAACCTGCTCTGCAGAAGTGTCCCAAATGAAGCATTCAGCTCACAGCCCTGGGAAGGTCAGGCAACCTGGACAAGATGCCTTCCTTGCATTGGTGAAAATCGTGATAGATGCTTCAGGTGGCAGAACGGCCACCAGCAGCTTGGCCGCTCAAACTAGCAAACCGGTAAGCAAGTTTGCAGACAATACAAAACTGGAGGGAGTGGTTGATGCACCAGAGGGCTGTGCCATCCCGGGTGATGCACCACAGTGCCATCCAGAGGGACCTCGGCAGACCAGAGAAACAGGCCAACAGAAACCTCATGCAGTTCAGCAAAGGCAAGCACAAAACTCTGCACCTACAGAGGAACAACCCCATCCACCAGTATATGCTGAAGGGCCAAATGACTGGAAAGCAGCTTGGCAGAAAATGCCTTGGGGGTCTTGGTGGACACCAAGTTGAGCATGAGCCAGCTGAATGGCAATGCACCCATGTAGCCAAGAAGGTCTACATTAGGAGAAGTTTTGCCATCAGGGGATGGCACAGTGCTATCTACTGGCAGTACTGGCCTGAAATGTTGTTCAAATAGGGTAGAAACATGCTGGCTCGCTCAGCTGCCACCCAAAGAGCCTTCTTCCACTACAACCCCTGTGCAGGCTGTAGCGTTACACCTGATCCCTCCCAAAGCCTGACGCAGAGTCAGTCAGGTGCTGTCTATAGCAGACCTTTGCAGAAGCAAGGCTTCCCAGAACGGGCAGGAAAAGAGGTATTTTTGCAAAGAACATGTATTTGCAATTCCTGTCACTGTGAACAAGCCAAAGGTCAGTTCTCACCTCTCACCCCAGCGTAACACAGCCTCTCTCCCCAAGACACGACCCAGACAGCTTTCTCCGCTTAAGGATGCAGTGGCTGCACCATAGCTGCCCTTCAGCCATGCCTTTCTTAGGTTCATAGATTTGTAATGCCAGAAAGGAACATTATGATCAGTGAGTATGACAGCACCATAACACAGGTCATAACATTTCACCTGGTAATTCCTGCATAACTTCTGCTTGAACTGAGTAAAGCTTACCAAGAGAAATCCAGCAGTGATGGATCATTAGATGTAGTATTACCAGGGCTCTTACCTCATAAAAAGCTACTTCATGTTGCTGCCATGAATATGTCCAGCTTGAAGTTCCAGGTGTGGGATCTCACTATGTCTTTATCTGCTCATTTCACTGGTCCTCTGCCTTCAGTAATTTTTTCCCTACACAGGTGCTTACAGTCTGTGAGTGAGACACGTTTATTTCTGACTACCCTTCCCTTTGTAGATAAGTTTTTTTTTTCCGAAACAGATAATTTTCAAAAAATATTTGTAGTTATTCTAGTAGTAATCACTCCGTTACTTTATTCAGATCCCAGGATCATTTCTGACCACTGGACGTACTAACGCAGCAAACAGCAGTAGTATCACTTTCCTCCTTCTATTCCGTTTTCCCCTGGTTATACATCCAAGGCTCCCACTAGGTCTCTGAACTGCACGATTGTACCGGACAACCATCGTACACCATTTATTGGCCATGAGCTCCCATCCCCTCTCCGAGTCAATGCCTTCCAGGAGGCAGCCCCACATCCTGTAAGCGCTATGCACATCTCCACTTCCCAGAAGCATATGCTGGCATTTGGTTACGTTAAAAGCACTTGTTATTTAAATCATTCCAGCTTACAAAATGATGTATAACTGCCCTTCCTTTACAATTACTCACCACTGCCTGCTATTGCTCCAAACTGCAAACCTTGCTAGTAATGAGCTGATCTTTTCCTTCAGAGCATCAATAAATGCATTGCACTGAGCTACACCCTGTGTATAACTACGCACCAAGACCTCCTGGTGAGTCAGCTTTTTAAGACATTTTGCATGGATTAATATGCCATTTATTGTGAAGTTTAATAAATGGTTTAACGATCATTTAATATCACTGGGCTTATGTCTGAAGACTCACATATCGCATCGCTGTAAACCTCTCCCCAAAGTCATTGGTCCAAATTCACGTCATCCCGCAGGGCAGATGCACCAAGGATTACTTTGGCCCACAGGCATTTCAAGAGATACATATCCCTCTCTTCCAGGAGGCCTGAGCTACGCTATAACATCAACACAATTTTAATCTAAAGCCAAAGAGAGTAACGGCACACAGGCACATGTGTGTGCCCACACACACCTCCATACACATCTCCAAGCACGCGGGGCATATGCATTTGCCGGATGCGCGGGTATGCAGTCTCCACCTGTGTCTCTGCACAGATGTATTACAGCAACGTATCACGAGCAGAGCAGCACTCTGATTAGGACTCATGGAGACTGACGACCGTAACTCATCACTTGGGCTGTGAAGAGCTCACAATACCTCAGCAGATGTGTATGTGATATCCTACATAACTGGAGGAACTGGGGTACTGGGACAGGTGAAACCGAGGAGCCTTTAGCAATCCATACTTTAAATATGCAGTCAAATCTCCAGCCCTGTCTGGTACGACTATACTGACAATTTGTCAATATTTATTACAACACCTCATATTTTCAGGATGCATCGGGGTCATGATTCATATTAAGGATACGTTCATAGACAGTTTCTAAAAGGTCATCCACGTTATAAATGCAGCCGTTTGATGCTACAACTTCCCATAACCCCTATTTGGCTTTTGCAATCTCTTTTTCTGAAGTTTGAAAGCCAAAATCAGCCCTTGGCAAGACACAACTATATTGACTGCAGTGGGGTGCTATAAATCAGACCTGCATCTTAGCCTCAACTTTACATTCCATGGTAGCATGCTTCTTGGCAGGGTCATGTGCAAATTTCAAAAACCCATTGATGGCTTGACAGTATGAAGCCACATGAGTTAGAAGTTTGAATTTTTTGGACTTTAACCTAAATAATTTTGATACTTTGGAAAATATACTCTTTCCAGCCACCTTTTGTTTTAACAGCAGGATCCCCTGTTCCTGCAGAGGTTCTGTTTCAGCTGCTGCTGTTACAGTGCTAGAGAATATGGTGAGGGGGAATAAATGGCTGATCTGTTTATTTTGATGACTCAACTCAACGCATCTGGACAGAAAGATACAGAGAATTATTGTGTGATTATGTATTCTTTGGCATTAATCTCAGTAGCTGAAATGAAATGTTGGGCTATTATGAAGTGTGAATGAGCTTCTAATGTGATAAGGAAGGTTAAGATTTGAGCAGTGGCTTGGTTTTCTTGTTGTTCATCTTCAGCGTGCCAGATGGTGCTTTTATTGGTTCTTTATCAATTTTATTAGCCATATGATTTGATTGATTGTATTTTGCCCAAGAAAAAAATCAATTCAAAAAATATAACTTACAAAAGCAGCTCCCTACCTTAAAGAAATAGAAAGGCCTGAGAAGCATAAAAGAGTGTCAAAGATCAGAGTCATGAGAGGGGCTCCAAAACGCGTACGTACAACAACAGGCATGTCGTCAGGCGATGAGGCCACTGGGAGAGGGAGGGCTCGCTCTTGGGTGAGGAAAGTTCGGTGTCTGGAGAAGGAGATTTTCAAGGTCCCTGCCATGCCTAGGGGCAGATAACACGGTTGCAGTCTGCAGCTAGGACAGCAGTTTCGACATCCAGCACCATCACCTATGGGCATTACATCTTCCCAGTGTCTACAGAGAGATGTCTACGTGTGAGCCTGCATTATATCCCATAGAGAGCTAATCCATACAGTTGGTGAAATTTAGAGTGCATTCATCCTACATTTACAGTCCATCAGCTGGACCTTCATGGATTATAATGGGAGTTCAGGCTCACACACAGCCACCTTGATCTGAGAGTTTGACTATCCCCAAATTTAGGACCAACTGAATCTCACCAGCAGTTTCTGAAATCAGGACTAGAATGCATCTCTTTTTCTGAAGACAAATCCTTTTTCCGTTCCATACTGGAGTACAATTGAGGCAAAATTTTATAATGTAGACATCGTAATTTAGGGGATATAAACACCACTCAGACTGATGTCCATGGCTTTTCCACTGTAGAAAACGGGCACAGGCAGACACCAACACCACTGTGCTGCAACAGCAGAGCCAGCCCTACGGCCAACATGGGGATTTACAAATTGCTACATAAACCTCGCTCGGTGCCAGCGGCAAACAAGTGCTCAGCTCTGTGCTTTGACGCCTCACGCCCTGCCAGAGCAGTGCCATCAAGCTGAAGGTTTAGGGATGGACTAGCTGCTTCCACATCCTGAGAGGCAGAGGTTTTTTTTGATAGTACTTGCAAGAGCACATATCCTATTCACAGCCATATGCTCCTCCGGCATCCAGGCCATTTTGAAACACCAGCTAACAGCTTCCTGATAAGAAAGAGTGTTTCGCAGTCAAGGTTAAAGCAAGAAATAAAAAACAAGTGCTGCCCCATCCCCACAGTCCAAATGGGATAGGGAAAGACACAAATAAACCCTCAGTGAAGAGGAGGGAGGAAAGGCTGATGAAGAGGGAGTGTGAGTGAACGTTACGAATCCCATTATGCTTCTATCTCACAGAGCAGATTGCTGCGGGCAGGAATTTCTGACGTACGGTCTAACTTGCTGTGAAGTCTTATCACATATAAAATGGCAGTAATCATAACGCCAAGGAATGAGACAATGATAAATGAAAAAGCTTTCAGAAGTTAATGTTCACAACACACCGCCAGCAAAACACACAATCCATTTAATCAGCAAAGTGCCATGAGATGCTGTTCAATTCTCCATTCAGAGAGACTGTGAGTAAATATGCAGGAGTGTTACAATACAATGAGATGGCTACATTAAAGATTGAAATACACGTGGCTGGTGAGATGCAGACGCTGCACATTAAAATAAACACATTGCATCATAAATTTAACACACGACATCATAATGAGCAATTAAAACTATGTCACCTATGAAAACAGCTGCAGATCCTTTAGAACCAGCGGCACTAACTGCTGCAGGCTCACATTGACTTTCCCAGTCTCTGGTCTTGCTACTCAGGTAGTCTGAGGCCATCAGAACAGCCAGCGGTCTAAGAAGAACCCATGGGTCTTTGTTTGGATGGAAGTAATCAATCATTCATCCATGCCATGATGTCAATTCTCGTCACAGCTCACTGCTCCATTTTCTTGGCTCTTTGCTTTTCTCCACACCCCAAATTCCACACTAAATCAGATACAACCTCACCAGCTTCAGCCTTTCCTAAACACTTTTCCACTTTCTTCCTCTCATGCTTGGGGACCAACACGTGCTTTAGTTTTCTCCTGGCAGAGGTGTTAACTCTGGTTGCAATCTCCACCAGATACCACCTGCAGCAGTTCCCTAAAACTCCAAGCCAAGAACGATCAGATATTCCAAGCTCCTACTTCTTTGGCCATAGACTCTTTCTAGCATCCCCCAAGCATCTCCATCGCTATAAATATTCTTAAAATGGGATTCACACTTCATAGGAAGCCCTGGAACGTAGCCTCAGCCATCATGAGCTTCTCCAACCTACATAGATGCCAGGGGGTAACTTTCATTCTGGGTAAGCTCACCTGTGCCAACATGGAAATCCCAACCTCCTTTGAGTTGCTGGTCCCAATTGACAGTGGAGGGTTCATCACAGCGTTGCTGAGTTTCTCTGGAAATGGATGCATCAGGATGAGTGAGTGATGAAAAGGTCACGACAGCAGACTTCAATGCCACTGTCATCAATTTGGGTCTCTGTGCATATTTTAGACTTTTCTGGTGCATATTTCACAAGCAATATGGAATATTTAATATTCATGGAACCCCATGTGGTCCTCAGAATGTCTACCCAGCAAACCATATATTCTGCTCCATAAGCAGTAACTTTGATTTAACATTGCTAGTGTCTCTTCCTAAATCAGTTTTGATGTCTCCAATTCCATACCATCATACATCTGTTTCACCAAGTGATGCTATGATTCACAGTGAGCAATCTGGTTCATCAAATAATCTATTCCCTCACCTCAGTAATTATTTTTAATGGGTGATTTATGCTTTTATGAGTAAAGCAGATTAAAAGCACAGTACAGTATATTTCAGTGTGTGGTACATATCTACTACTTTTAGGATGTGGGTTGGAGCTGATGTATCTTTCTCAATTCAAGGATTGCCTGACACATCACAAATGTCACTTCATTAGGAGACAAACAGAAATAATCCAACCAGAACAATTTTTATTGATAAAGTGGAGCAGAGAAGTATCAGGGTCACTTATCATTTTGTATGTGGGGAACAGGCAATGAAATCTTTATCGGAAAATTCTCTCTGACAGGAATGCACTTAATCTTGTCAGAGATAACACAGCCGCAATAACGTATTGCTTGATATTTATAATAGCTACAGTAGATAGCCCTACCCAAACATGCTGCTTCAGCACTTTACAAGGCTTAAACTACTTTATGTCAAATGCCTTGCAAGATTTCATTTCTCCCTATTTTTTGCCAGGAAAATCCAGTGTCCAAGCTCTTCTTTTGTGTGTATTGCAAATTCTCAGCCTTGAGATAGAGCAGAAATGGTGTGATGCGCTCTAGATCACACAGGTTTTGCTAGGACTCGTGCAGCTTCCTAAGCCGCTTGTGCATGACACAATGGCCTGCAGTTTCAAAACGGTGGATGAGATTCCTTTAACAGGATAAATACCAGCAGAAATGCTCATGCCAGTTGTCTTTAAAGATGACTTTCACTTTGTTTTATAAGTAGCTTAAGCCTTTTAAAACTAAACTGCCTTTGCATTGCCCCAGAAAGACATATCTCTTCTTGCTATCCTACCAGTGACTCCTCAGGAAAATGGTCAGTAACCTACACACAGCGACCATCCCAATTTGACGACATCCCCAATTTTGGGGTGGAGAACTGTCTCTATAAATGAACGTGTGATCTGTGTAGTATTTTTACACCATCTTTCAATTATATTACAGTAGTAAAGTGACCTTATCTTTCAGTCACTGAACTGGGAGGAATCTAAGCCAGCCTCCTGCAACAGATACTTGTCTATACCTGGTGACAAACAGCTCCAACATTGACAGCTCTACATTCTTCACAGTAAATCTATTCAGTGTTTAATTACTAAGTTTTTTGTGATGTTGATCTTAAATCCTCCCTGTTGCAACAAAAATTCATCATTTCTCATCTTACCCTCCAGTGACTGGGAAAACAAGTTATTCTTGGTAGCAGTCCTCTGCGTATTGGAAGACTAGCACTACTCCTCTTCAGTTTTTTCATATTTGGGCTGAACAACCGTGTTGTTCTCAATCTCTGCAGGTTAGATTTTCTATCAATTTACAGTAGGACTCAGCTCCAGATGAATGAACTTATATGTAAGTGACTATGTATACCTCAATACGTGGAAGCCAGGTGTCTGAGATCCCAGTGTAGTTGACAGTCCATCAACAGTTTAGAGAATTATTCCATTCAGTGTAAAGCAGAAATCTCCACTCCTATTTTATCACCAGCTATGAGAGCTCAGATGTCTGCTTCACTTGCAGACTCATGCCGTAGCCACAAAATATTTGGTATCTAAACCGGATCTCAAATGATCCTCATATCACTTTCACTGTTTTCCACTGGACCAGTGGAGCCAGGCCTCTGGGGCAGCTTCCAGTCTACATCACTTTGCTTATACCTCTCAACAACTGCATTCTAAAAGTTTTCCCCAAAATTTGTTATTTACACCATATTTATGTATGATGAGTTATTTACACCACAGACAGACAATTCAGCAGAGCCTTATCCTGGGCTGAAAACGTTAACCTGGCAGGAACTTTTCAGCCAGGGATTTTCTAATGGCAGATTACCCAGGCCTGGGAGTTTTAAAGAGATTAAATCTTGGGCTGTGGAGCAGTTTCAATGCTTCACCAGCCAGAAAACCACCATAGCGGTACTGGGAACCCCCCTGGCCCTCTCTCTCTTGCTCTATACACACATCACCTTGCAGCCTCGGTGGCCAGTTTCCCCACTGGGGACGAGCCCCAGCTTTCGGCAGCTGCGTCCGTAATGGGGAGATGTGAAAGCCAGTGCATGTTAACCAGCAGCATCTTTCTGCAAGATGAGATTGGAAGTGACTTCAGCAACAGTTTCCAGTTGAAGCATCTTTGATTGCAGATAAGGAAGAAAATTCTGTTTTCATCTGTGCTCCCCTACAGACCAAACTGACTGATTGATATTCTGAAAGAGCATCTAGAAAGCAGGCCCTGCAAAAGTCACCTGAGGGATAGGAAAGGGCAAAGCACACCTTGCCTCTCCAGGCTGTTCAGAAGAAATATTTCAAACTGTGATTTCGATTTTCACAGCTGAGGTGCAGCATCCCCCCTTCAAGCTGGAGCTCAGCCAGCGTGCAACTCCACCATGTAATGCTGGGCAGAGGCTGAGGCCTGGGGATACGCAAAATTTGCCAGACTACTTCCTTCTTAAAACCAAAAATCTCTGTTTGGGGGACTAAAATTTTTCATGAGTTTATTTGAATCATTTTGATGAGGAAAAATAAGGCAGTTTTCAACGGCTTCAAAGTATTTTATTCTATTATTTTTAAATTATTTGCTTTTTCATGTGTTTAAACTAAACACATTTTTCACCCTGAATGTATTTATTTTGAAATTGAGAGATGGAAGTGATGTTTTGTCCTACCCAGAACAAATTGTTCACTGAGAAAAAAGGCTCATGGCAATGGTAGAGTTACACAGCGAGTTCTTCCTGACCCTTCACAAAATCAGGTACCTGACCTGACCCTCTGAAAGCCTCCCCAGCATCACTGGCTTCCTGCACAGACGGGGCCTGGCTGGGACATCACGTGTGGCAGCTGGAGCTGCAAGAGCCATTGATTTCATCTACACTGAAAAGTACTCCATGCTCCACTTGGTTTTAGTGCTGCTTTTGTGCAAGAGTCTTTTAGACTTGAAACCCATCATCTTCACACAGGAAAATGTATCCTGCAGCCTTGAATTACACATGCTGATAGTCCAGTTCTAATGCATCACATTTTTTGATCGAGTCATCAGCTTGCTGTTACAGATATACAGATATAAATCCATCACACACATCCGAGACATCAATCTTATTATTGCTCTAGTTCAACAAACCAGATTTTGAGGTACAGGGCAGTCAGGCAGCTTGTTTTCTTTTCGGCAATTGAATTTCATGGAAGTACTGACATTCAGTAACAAAACAGTAAAAGTCTTGACCAGAAAGGAAAAGGGTCACAAGCAGCACCCTTGACACATGCGCGAACATTTAAAAGCCTGCAAGCACTGTAATCTAAGCCGCACAGTAAAAGCAGGGTGTCATGGTTTAACCCCAGCTGGCAACAAAGCACCACACAGCTGCTCGCTCACTCCCCCCCAAGTGGGATCGGGGAGAGAATCTGAAGGGTGAAAGTGACTCATGGGTTGAGACAAAGTCAGTTTAATAGGTAAAGCAAAAGCCATGCACACAAGCAAAGCAAAATAAGGAATTGATTCAGTACTTCCCACTGGCAGGCAGGTGCTCCCCCATCTCCAGGAACACAGGGCTCCATCACGCATAACAGTGACTTGGGAAGACAAATGCCATCACTCTGAAGGTTCCCTGCTTCCTTCTTCTTCCCCAAGCTTAATACACTGAGCATGACATCATACGGTATGGAACATCCCTTTGGTCAGTTGGGGTCAGCTGTCCCTGCTGTGTCGCCTCCCGATCTCTTGTGCACTCCCAGCCTCCTCACTGGTGGGGTGGGGTGAGAGGCAGAAAAGGCCCTAACTCTGTGCAAGCGCTGCTCAGCGGTAACTAAAACATCCCTGTGTTATCAACGCTGTTTTCAGCTCAAATCCAAAACATAGCCCCATACTAGGTACTGTGAAGAAAATTAACTCTATCCCAGCCAAAATCAGTGCACAGGGAAACAGGAAGGTTTGGGGGTTCAACGGCTTTGCCACAGAAATCTTGCATGTCTCTATTTTGGTTCATGCTGCACTTCTTCCACCTGTGAACTGGGAACATCAGCGTTGCTGGGCTCCTGTGATGTTGTAGGGATTGTTTTGTTAATAGTCACAAGATGAACTGAGCACAGAAAAGCAAATTCAAGATTCACAAAGCACCAAAACCTTTTTACAAATCCAAACGTGAGAGGAGGAAGAAGCTGTTATAAGAGAAAACCTACAGAATCTTCACAAACTTTTTAAAAAAAACAGACACAGAAACCTTCCTGTGTGAAACCACAACTCCAGCAGGAAATAACCGGGGTCCAGCTGTTGAAGTCAATGACTGTCACATCCCATGGACAGCGAAGAGCTTTGGATTGGGCTGCTAAGGAGCAACCACATGAGCATGATGTGCATCTCACTGGAAAACACCACTTACATACAGCTCTACCAACTTCAGACGTTAAAAAGAGGGGGGTTTTAAACAGATATTGAGTTATTTGCCTTTGCACTGTACCAGGAATTCATCACAAGGGAAGCTGGTCACCTACCAGGTGACCAAACTTTTTCTAGAGATCAGACAGGCAAACATACTCAGCAAAAACAAGTTTCCTATACAGAAAACCTATTCCAAATCTTTACATGTTATTTTAAAATGAGTTTGGAAAACAGCAGTCATGACAGATTGGTGATATTAAAATTACTGTTTAATGATGAGAAAAAGCCGGGCTGGACCAGCGTGTATCTTAGACAAAGAGCTCCCTCTAGCTAACCAAAGAGTGTTCACTACCACAAAACTATTTCTTACACCACAGAGCAACGCTGCACATACTCAAGTTGTATTTTACGGAAAGTATTGCAGTATAACGTATGCACAGTGCGAAAGTCTACTTCCTGTCACCCCACAGGTTAGAGAACAGCAATAAATATGAAGAAGCAAGCCATTAAGTTTGGCTTCCCGAAATGTCACTTCCAAGATTATTTCCTTAATGTTAAATCCAATCTGGTTTAAAAGAGGTTTTGCCACTTCTTGTAACTCTCTTGGCATCTTAGGAAAAAAAAAAAAAAAAAAATCACAGCTCTTCATATTGTTGTGTCAAGCTGTGTCATGCAGTGATGTTTTCTCTCCAGGTTCACCATGAGGAGATGGCTAAGCAGAAATTGTTCAATTACCTCTGAAACGTAGCAATTTTAGGGAACCAAAGCAGGGCCTCTTCAAATGCATCTGGCAGCACTACCAAAGGATGGTTTCCAATTTTAGAAAGCAGATGTGGAGATTCAGCATTCTCCCAGTAACCAACACACTGGAAACAGATTAATTATGATACACAGCAACATACTGGCCAGGAGAAATGGACGAGTACTCCTCCAGCAAAATTGACTCCTGGGAACCTAACGAGGGCAGTGCCTACACTCACTGCAGCCATGCTAATTACTGTCATTCTGCATTCCCAAAAACGTTGATTCCAGCTATTCAAAATCCCCCTGAACGCTCACAAATGCAGGGTTGATTCCTGCTCCATGAGCCAACTGACTGATTGACCTGTTGCCTTGTCCCCAGCAGAGATGGGGCACAGGTCCTAAAGCAGCTTGACTGTCCTACCTCCCCTTCCTGAGCCTGCACGGACTCAACATGGGCCTGAGTTACCCTCTGTGCTTCTTGAACACCCACGTTCCCAGCAGCAGCATCCCTGCACTGTGTGTTAGGTAGCAGCAACCACTCCACGCCACCCCACTTTCCCCTCCCCATCTTCAGGTACGAGATAGGAAGCAAACAGTGGTTGTGATGGCTGCTGGAGGGGCAGGGGAGGCAGGACATAGGATGAAAGCAATTGATCTTCCAGTGGGCAAAGACGGTTAGGTGGCCAGAGATAGAGATCACGGGGATCATGGACCAGGAATCAACCCTGAATTCAACAGCATTAAGAGGGATTTTGAATAGGTGGAATCAACCTATGGGGTCACACTCCCCAAATCTAGCACTCACAAGGGTTGGACCACGCTGCTGCACATAATGAGGACTCACATTGTGCTTTATATCTCTGCCAAGGACTGCAGCGCAGTTTATGAGGAAAATAAAGGTTCCCTGTATCACTTTACCAATGTAGAAACTGGTCTTTCTGTCAACTGCACCTGTCTGGGGGTGATGTCTGAACAGACAGCTGGATATCTACCAGAGCTGGATAGAGCTGCGATAAAAATTTGGGAGGGTCCTATGTCAGGAGCAGACAGCTTCTTCTTTTGTGTCACAGAGCACAGCCAGCACCAGTGTGGGCATGGTGGGCGGTGGTTGGGGGTCCATAACACTGTAAAACTACACTTAGTGCCAAGTACTTCAGTCCCTGCCAGTTTTCACTCTTCGTTGAGTTTCCCCAAATACAGACACTGTTTCTCAGAAGTCATCATGTTTGTTCTTCTTGATTTATGAGCCATGAAGGAAGAACTGATAAAGAAAGTAAATGGAAGTAGGGCTTAGTTTAAAGCAATGTCTTTAGACAGACCTGTGCCTGCCGCCTCCCAACCCCCCACCAGACTCAATTCAGTGTTTGTTAGGGCAACACCAACCAAGTCATTAGAATCATCATAAGAATTTATCTTATAGCTTTATAAAACTTTCCTGCAAAATAAGTCCTACCTAAAGAGAAACAAGCCAGGAAAGGAAAAGTTAAATCTATTAATCATCCCAAGCTGTATCAAAACACTTATTTTTAGTTAAAGCTTATCCTCTGTATGAATACGCACAGTGCTCAGACTTAAGCTTGCACGTTTCCTTGCCTCAAAACAAAATCCTGCTTAAATACCCTTGGCCAAGGAAAGCTCTAGGTACAGAACAGCAGTTGGACTTCAGAGATTAACTGGAAATAAGTTTCCTTCATCTAAACTTAATTAATATGCATCCTTATCAGGCTTTAGAAAATTACTGAGAAATTACAAGCACTGTGCAAAAAAAGTTTCTAGAAGTGGAAAGGTCTAGGATTTCCTTTCTGGTAGAAAAAAAGATTAAAATTTGTTTTCCTATAGACTCTGTAATAGTCTAATAAACTGCAACTATCTGATTTTCCACTAAAGGCCAAAAGGCAAGAATTCAAATAGAAATGTCTTCTATCGCTACGTTCTGTACATAAAGTAATGTATCGATGCAATAAGAAAGTTAATTGGTTTCATGTTGCTTGGAGTGCACACGGAAGAAAATTAAAAGAACCCAATTGCTATCTCTAATTAGAATTTCTGAGGAACAACATCGTAGAGGTGGATTGTCAGCTTCCTCAGGCATTTCCTACTCATGCCAGTCAAATTTATGCACCCCCTTTCCAATTAGTACCTTAATTCCCTTTCCGTAACGAAGAAACTAGGGCTGGCTGCTAGTTTATTTTAATTCAGAGTCTCAGGGATGCTAACACCCATCCTACCAACCAGCAGGTGGGTAAATCACCATCTTGCAGTGATGTCCAAACACCGCTATCTGGTTCAAATACACAAGAAGGCTTTCATCAATACCTCCACTTTACTCTTGGGGTCCTTTGGCAATTTGGGCTGGATTGGGTTACCCGATACAGTCTCCTTTCATGGCACTGATTCCAAACAGGATGTTGTCAAGTCAAGGACAGTGTCAGCTGGGCAGAAGGGACAGCTGGAAGATGGGGCAGGATGATGCAAAATCTCCCCCCTGCCAAGCTGTAGTTCACATGCGTTTTCCTGCCTGTCTTCAGTCTGATCAAAACCGAAAGTTTCTTCATTACTCCATTTTAAGAAGCTTCAACTTTAGATTACCAACCGGCATCGTGTATTCTCCCGCAACATCAAGCTATGAAAAAGTCAAACTTTGAAAAGCAAGAAGTTAGAAATTAGGATTTACAAATTCACAAACCCACAAACCCTCACTGCGTTTTCCGCTTCCTGCCACTCCTGCTCCACAGAGCCCAGGAAAGCCAATGGAAAACTTCCACTGGCACTCCTAAGCTTTCCCAAACGTCACTGGTTTTATTGAAAGATAGAGGGATTCATAGAAGGGAAGTCAGCACAATTCCGATTGTAACGGAGATCATCACACCTTTCTTGGCACAGAAGACCCCTCACCCTGGGCACCTGGATGCAAATGAGGTGTTAACGAGCACGGTTTGTAGGTTGAGGACGAGCACAGGATGAACGCACGCACAGAACGGAGAGGCTCTCAAATGCAGTGGACAGTGCGTCCTGGCTGTGGCACAGACCGACAGGCTCTAAGGCAGGTGTAAATCTGAGCTGCTGGTCGGTACAACCAGGCAGAACTGAAATACACTATTCCATGGGTGTGTTGACTGTTCCTCATGATCATTTGGTTCTACTCACTCTACATTCCCCGTCTTGGTTTCAGAATTTTGAATTTTTCTAGAATTTTCTGGAAAAGGAACAACACAACACCCTGCCACCTCTAACTATTATAATGAAGGGTTTTCTTACCAGATTTGCTTTAACCAAAGACATAAAAATTGATTATAGGAGTTAATAGCTATGCAGGTGTTTCTGTGGTTGGGAAAAGGTGCAGCAGGCTCTGGGATCTGTAGCATTTCTATGCATACACAGTAACACTGCATATGTGACCTAAATGGGATAGAAATCCTAGCCATGCATCAAACGGTGGGTTGGACTCAGCTCCTCCTGACTGCACTGCCCAGACGCTGCTGGTTCCACCTGCCAAGGTTCAGACCCTACACAGGCAGCAGAAAAGGACTGAGACCGCCCTCTCCCAAATAAGCTGCAAGATATTGAATCCTCCTACTCCACCACCTCTCCTAAACTGTGCTCTCCTACAGATGCCAAAAATAGAAGAAGAGGAACAAGCAGCCTTCCCAGACCCAGTTTAACTCACTGCTGAACATTATATTCTGTATTTGATCTCCAATGGGATAGCGAGCACTGGTATAATTATGGAGAGTTTGGGATCCTGCTAAGATTGATGAGACACACATTTTGACTGTATAAAGAGCACATAAAACTGGAAACAAACAAAAAAAAAATCTGTCCATAAGATTCCCAATTATCAACATTACCTGAAAGCTCTTCTTTGTTGATTCCCACTCACTTCTGAAATGGAGAAAGTAAATCAAGTCCAGGCTCTTGGGCTGCCTCCACACTTCCATCAAGTGCCCCAGTTAAATTTCAGCAAAGAGCACCAGGACAAATGACAGATTTTATCATCTTCAACATCCTTGACAAAACACCCCTATTAATGCCTGGCCATTTTACTATTCTGAAAAGCGTAACTAAGGCTTGCTTTCAAAAGAAACTGTTACAGCATACGGGGATTCGTGCTTCAGCTCAGGGAGAGCTGTAGCAGAATTAAGCAGTACGATGCATTAAATAGAAATGACCTTGAAAAAAACGGTTGGCAATATACCAGAAGTACTGTACCTACACAAAAATCAGAGTAATGAAGGAATTTGCTGCCCAATAGCTACGACTTTGCACCTTGTAGGCTAACAACAGTGGTCCAATGTAATTTTGCTTAAAAAAATGTTAGCTGAAGAGTAAAAGGATCACATTACTTAAAACTCTGCAATGAACTTACAGCACACTGATGTCAACGGCAATCGCTGTCGTTCGCTACAGAACATAAGCGGATCAGACGGGTAACGGCCTTACAAGAAGCAAATGTGGCTGAGACAACGGGACACTCAGCAGTAATTCTCAATGCAAGACAAACGGCTGGATATTGTGCAGATGAATAGCCTGAGTGATAGATGGCCACTGTGCAGTAACAAACGTCACACAGGAGTCCAGAGCCACGGACAGAAACACTGCGTTCCGTTTTATAACAGTGGAAACAGGAGCGAGCTGCAGTTGTCCAGATGTCCTGAAAGACAAGTGCTAAGCTGACCACAAATGATGCTTCAGATCAGCTAGAAGTTATTGTTGAGCTGTTGGCCAATGAATTTGGCGCTAGTGGGGGTATTTTTGTTTTGTTTTTTATTTATTTATATGAGGGGAATCCTTGGGACTTTCAAGCTCTTCTTTAACTCTGCTTGCACTACACCAGCAGCTAACAGATCACACAGGGACTTCAGCCCATACCACAGGAATCACAGCACAGGTTTTCCACCAAGACCTTCAGCACCACATCACCTGCTTTGTGGAAGAACACAAGAAGGACCACAGAGCTATGGAAAGGCTGCATGCAGCAAAGCCACGGCATGGCTGTCTCAGGTCTAATGAGGGTGGTAGAACACTGGAACAGGATGCCCAGAGAGGTGGTGGATGCCCCATCCCTGGAAACATTCAAGGCCAGGTTGGACAGGGCTCTGAGCAACCTGATCGGGTTGGAGATGTCCCTGCTTCTGGCAGGGGGGTTCAACTAGATGGCCTTTACTACGAATTCCCATTAAGATTAAAATAAAAACAAAAGATTAGGCTTCAGAGCCCCTTCAATCCCATGACACCTTCCATCTCAGCATCTATTTAATAAACACAGATAAAACAGCTCCACTGGAGAGCTGGCTGCCCTCCGTCCCCCCGACAGGGCTGCTCAGGCTTTTAGTCCCCATCTTTTTTCAGTATGCCCATGTTTAACACATTGTTCTCAACCTCCTCGTCTGTCTGCTTTTTCTTAGAAGCTCTAATTCTTGTTTTGGAAAAGGTTAAACCCATCCCAAATGATAACGAATTCATAAAGCTATTTAGGAGTTCAGTCTTTGCCTGACCCAGGAACAGGAATCAACATCTGATGAACTAACAGCTGCCTTCAGGATAGGATGACAGAATCCTGGAATCTGAACTCCCTATTATTGAACTACAAAGCTATAAGAAATACTTTTGTTGATGTCCCTAGCACTTGAGAAATCACAATATAGCAAGTCATTGCCGCATCGCTCATTAGAAGGAAGAGATGTTGATAGCTCAGTGAAGACAAGAAGCAAAATAACTTTAAAAGTAGAACCACGAAACACAAACGAGGAAGGACCCAAGAGCAGCTACAGTCCAGGAACCAGATGATTTCAGATGCCAAAAGAAGATCTTTAAACTGAAGCAGTACTGTCATAAACGGCACCAATGAGAAAAGAAGCTCAGCTCTGACACGGCACATCAACCCAGCGCCTCTGAAAATACGTAGTGTTCAGACTCACACAAATTACACCAGGCAGCATCATGAAGCACCACTGAATAACGCAGAAAGGATGCATGGAAAGAATAAACACAGTTTATCTGATTGTGATGCTTACATTCAATTTAGTGCTGCTGTCAGCAGGTAATTGGTAAACGTATGTCTGAATGGACTCAAATTCAGGACAATATGAAAACAATACCAGAAATTTCAGTAAGAAACGCAGGGTCTTTCACTGTTTCTAAGAGTAAAGAGATTCTCTCAGCTTTTAGAAGGTTTTAGTTCTAACCTGATGCTCTCAGAGTCAGATAAAAGACAGTATTTCCAAGGAAGGGTTAGCAAACCTCTGTTCTTGTCAGGGACCAGATATACCACTAAAAAGTTTGAGTCCAAGTTTCTGATGCAGATTTCAGTTTCTGGGAAGAAAACTCTTCTCACCTAAGTTCAGCTGCGTATCTTGATTTAACTTCACAGAAAGAAACCGTCAGTGCCAGAGTCGTTCACCTGACCTACTTCAGACCTGCGTGAACTGCGCTGACGGGCACAAACTTCTCTCCCTGGATTATAAACAGAGCCAAAACTGATGAGCTCAAATTTAGGTATCATCTTTGAGAATCATAAAGTGGAACAGATGAATTCTGTCCTAAAAACAGAAACTCGTCTCAGGATTATAACCCCATTTTCCCAGCACACAACAGCGAGTTACTTGAATATCCACCAAGGAACCAGGAATTTCAAACATGAGGACCGCTTTCCTCACGTGAAAGCTGACACCTCCAGGAGAAGGAACGGTTGTGAAGTAACAAGTTTTTCACAATACCTCACCTTCCAGGTGGATTTGCCCACATCTGTCTTCATTCTGCTGCCCTTCACAGAGCTGCAGAGCTGAAAAACCCTGACAGCATGGATAACAAGACCTATAAGACCAAATAAATTTTAAAAAAAAGCGTGCTCTAGAGCAGGAGTATTGCTAGTGTTGAGCAGACATGCAGGGCTGCCATGTTTGCCTTCCTAGTCAGCACTCACCATTCCCATGATAATATCAGAGATCATCTGGATTGAAGAAAATTAGTATTTGCTGTTAATTATTGCTGCGACAGCCTGGTAGCATGCTGAGTGGATCTCTGAAAGAATGGAAAGTTGGTCAAAATATTAGATTTATTGATTTTTTTTTCCCCACAAAATAAAAAAAAAAGCACTTTGATCAAACACTTTTGAGAAGATCTCTTAAATGAAGTTAAAACTTATTCTCCAAAAAAACAAAACAAACAAACAAACAAAAGATGGTGAGAATGGTTAAAAAAAAAAAAAAAAAAAAAGCTGAGAAATCCTGGAGTGCCAAAGGAAAGTAAATCCCAGCCAGGGCCAATCTGTAGTGAATATGCAGCTTAACAGTGGTACCTCATTTATAATACATATATCAGCATCATTTGGAAAGGAACAAGTTCAGCTTGGGAACTGAAATGCTTTATTTTCCACATAAAAAACGGCTCCTTTCATGAAAAAAGTGCTTAATAAAAAATGGTTTTTTTTACTAACCTAATCTGGCTGAGAAAAAGTCAAGCAGCCCACCACAACTACCCCTCGAGTCTTGTTCACCAAACTACTACCACTCTGGGACAGCCAAAGCTAACAGGGTTCTGCTCAAGGACCATGCCTTTCCCATGATCTAATGGATCCCAGCTCAGCTCCCAGTTGTGCCAATCCAGAAATCGTCCTCATGGTTGATGCTTCTTGGATATGTTATTGGGAATCTCAGCAGATCCCAGAATGGGGTGAATGAGGAAAATGTATTATTTTATTTTATTTTAAGCTTGCACCACTTAAAGAAAGGCAGCTTTTACTTTGATGTCCACACTGTACATGTGCTCTGGCCCATTCTGCTCATTCTGCAGCTCCTGAGTGCTGTGCCTGATTACACTTTTGCCTGATCCTAAAATACAGGAACAAAGCCATTTGCAATGCTGGTTTTTTTTCCACTCTAGCCGGCTCTTCTCTTTTCTTACCTGCACTTCACCCTCAGCAAGTTCGCCGACGACACCAAGCTGTGTGGTGCAGTCAACGTGCTGGAGGAGAGGGATGCCATCCAGAGGGACCTTGACAGGCTGGAGAGGTGGACCCGTGAGAACCTCATGAAGTTCAACCAGGCCAAGTGCAAGGTCCTGCACGTGGGTCGGTCCAATCCCAGGCACAAATACAGACTGGGCGGGGAATGGATTGTGAGCAGCCCTGAGGAGAAGGACTTGGGAGTGCTGGTGGACGAGAAGCTCAACATGAGGCAACAATGTGCTCTTGTGGCCCAGAAGGCCAACCACATCCTGGGCTGCATAAAAAGGAGCATGGGAGGTGATTCTGCCCCTCTGCTCTGCTCTGGTGAGACCCCACCTGGAGTACTGCGTCCAGTTCTGGAGCCCCCAACATATGAAGGACGTGGATCTGTTGGAGCCAGTCCAGACGAGGCCACGAAGATGATGAGAGGCCGGAGCACCTCTCCTATGAGGACAGGCTGAAAGAGTTGGGGCTGTTCAGCCTGGAGAAGAGAAGGCTCTGGGGAGACCTTATAGCAGTCTTCCAGTACCTCAAGGGGGCCTACAGGAAAGATGGGGAGAAACTCTTCAGCAGGGCCTGTTGTGATACGACAAGGGGTAACGGTTTTAAAATAGAGGGAGGTAGATTCAGATTAGATATTAGGAAAAAAAATTTTACAATGAGGGTGATGGAACACTGGCCCAGGTTGCCCAGAGAGGTGGTGGATGCCCCATCCATGGAAACATTCAAGGCCAGGTTGGACGGGGCTCTGAGCAACCTGATCTGGTTGGAGATGTCCCTGCTCCTTGCAGGGGGGTTGGACTAGATGGCCTTTGAAGGTTCCTTCCAACCCAAACTATTCTATTTTTAAAAAATAATAATAATGCTTAATTCAGGGCATCTCACTTCAAGTGACAGCTACTTCAAGAAAATACAGAACCAGCCCTCTGAACACAGCAGAAGCCAAAATGCAATCCTGAAAAAAAGCAACCTGGAGCCCCAACCCACAGGACCTGGTCAGAAGCGACCAGGCTGATCCCAGGGGGCTGCTGATCTGCCTGGTGAGCTCTGGCAGCGGCTGGAGCAGACACAAAGGAGCTGCGAAGAGGCAGATCTACTTCCATGAAATTTATTATTCAAGTGTAAAAGCTTAACGCACCTATTTGAACAATTAAAGCGTGCTCTCTGGAGCGTAACTGTCTTTCTGCTTCTGAAGACACAACAGCCCATGAATCAGTAAGTGCTCCGCCAGGACTCCAGCATGCACTTAATCACGAGTTGCTTGTTTCTCTGTACGCACTCAGGAGGAAGAAATAGCTTTAATAATAAGACACCACTAAAGAAAGATTTTTAAGAAAATTAGGAAACTCACACAAAACTCACTGGGCTTCTGGGACAGATTTGCTCCCAGCTGGAAGCCTAATATGTTTAAGGGTAGCTGATACTACTCTAATGCAATTTTTATAAGATTTTTGCAGTCCTGCTATAAAAGCTGGTGGCGCAGAACATGATTGGAACAAGCAGATCTTCCCTTGGGAAAGAACTGAGTTGCCTTTGCTGCAATTTACTTAGAGTAACTTTTTTTATATTTATATCTGTGCAGTCTAACTGATGATAGTAATGATCTGTTGACCGATTATACTTAGTCCCAGAAGAGGAAAGGGAAATTAATTTCAGTGTTACCTTCAGTTATTAAGACTTTGGAGCACTCATGACCCAGTGTCTTGAACTCACAGGATGGATTAAAATTGCTATTCTGTGAAATATTTGCTTTCCTCAGTTTTTATTATGAGTGTATAGCCTAGTCTACCAAAGAAAAAGCAAAGCTTGGCTTTGAAAAAATTGACACTGCTAAATGTGTCTTTTGCTGGTATTAACGACTTATTTTTCAGTGCTATGCTGTTGCTATGCAAATGATGATGGTAACTGCATCTAACAGCGTGTTTAACTTTGCTTTACAATTTCATTAACTTCAATCCATTAGGGAGTGCACAGGTTCAAAAGACTGCATCTTGCCAAATACTAGGAATTGTATTCCTTGTTCTGAAAGGAATTACTTCTAGCAAACTTGCCCAAAAAGTCATCATCTTTCCCCTGAAAAGTGCCATTTTGTCACAGTCAATCTTTTCTCTTAATTTAATCATTTCATCATTTCATCTACGCAAGTTTCTTTGGTCCAAGATGCAAGAAAAGTGGAGCGGGGGGAACAGGGAAAACACCATACAGACACAAAAGGAGAAAGAATTTTGACTACAATTTCAAAGCAGCTTCTGCTTGAAGAGAAAGAGGAGCTTTAATGCTCATGCAAGGCACATAGCAGGCTCGCTCCAGCTGCCAGCCCTTATTTGCGGCAACACTCCAGAACAAATTGTTCGATTTACAGTTCCGTAAAGCCATCCAGAAAAATGTAAAAGTCAAGCTTGGTTTTCTCTCCTTCTCACATGCTCCCATCAGGAGGAAAGATTCTCAAAGACAAATTAGATACATCTCTGCAATCTGAGAGCCTTACTGAGGTTACACAATGGTAACAGATAGACTAACAGTGGACTATCGTGGCCTAAATGAAGTTACGCCACCGCTGAGTGCTGCCGTGCCAGATATGCTAGAGCTTCAGTATGAACTGGAGTCAAAAGCAGCCAAGTGGTATGCCACCATCGATATTGCCAATGCGTTCTTCTCCATCCCTTTAGCACCAGAATGTAGGCCACAGTTTGCTTTCAGTTGGAGGGGTGTCCAGTACACCTGGAATCAATTGCCCCAGGGGTGGAAACACAGCCCCACGTTGGGCGTTAAAAACTGTGATGGTTTATCCGAATCACCACACGGTTTCTCGCTCACCCTTCCCCTCCCCAGCGGGATAGGGGAGAGAATTGGGAAGGAAGGAAAACTCGTGGGTTGAGATGAAGACAACTTACTAAAATAACAAGGGAAAACTACAATAATAACAGAATATAAGGATATTAAAATATACAAAGTGAACAATATATGTTTTCTCACCACCCGATGTCCCAATGACCGATACAGCCTGTCCCAAGCAGCGATCACGGAAACAAAACTGACCAGCAAGCAAAGTTGCAAAAGGGAGCCAGCAAGGCAGAGGGAACGATGCCAGTAAAACGAGGGAGAAAGATGGATGCCAGGAAGGCAGATACCCACCCTCGCCTGCCCCCACTTATATACTGACCATGACGTTTATGGCATGGAATATTCTCTTTGGCCAGTTTGGGTCAATTATTCTGTCTGTCTTTCTCCCAGCTTCCTGCATCTGCAAATTAGTGAGACCTGGAAAGCAGTACGGTGTCCTTGGCCTCATTCACAACAACTGGTATCATCAGGGTGTTTATGAACATTCTTCAGACACGAAATCCAAAACATACCAGGTACTGAGATGAAAAATTAACTCCATCCCTGCCAAAACCAGGACACTCATGAAATAGTGACATGAAAAGACTAACGGAAAAAACCTGTTAACCATAAAAACCGCAAAACCCACCAGCCCAGGCTACTGAAAGTTAAGAGTATAAACTGACCTGTACTCTTACATACAACTTATACATTTAAATATTATTCTGACATTAAGAACTGTAATACTGGCTTAAAAATTACTATTTTTTTCAAAACAAACTGGAGAGTCTTTATTTGCCACTGTTATCTGACAGCCCAAGGTTTCTTCAGCAGCTCCAGTAGAAGCATTCTCCTAAAACATAAATCAGAGTCAGGTAAAAAACAGTATGATGAAGATCTGGAGATTTAAGAAAATAAAATAGCCTGTCATTTGAAGTATTTGACATCACTCTGCCACTGTAAGTACACAGGTTCAATTTATGCTGGTAAATTAAACAGCACTGAGGAACATTCCCAGGCACTGGAGTGCAATCAGCTACGCTGTTGAACTGTATGCGCGACCCAGGGTGCCATTTTGGCCACGGCCAATCGCCACCGAGCCAACCGACGGCAGAGCACAGCTCAGGAATTAACACAGTCCAGGGACCAGCCCAAAAAGCAGCCCACATGCAGTCACTTTATTGGCAAAGTCAGGAGAGTTTAGTAAGAACAGGCAGCTTCACGCAAGTGGCTCTCGGCGCCGGAGAAGGGGTTTGAGCACGTTTACAAGCATTGCTATAACCACTCAGAACTGACATGGGAAGCAAGAGGTTGCGTTTCAAAGCTAATACAAGGTTTGATTACACCCTTACAGAGAGCTGTCCAAGTTCACAGAAAATTAAATGACATTTAGCTTACTACTTATAATTTGGCAAAAGAAGCCCAAGTTTCCCATGTGGGGACTCAACTTACAGTTCAGCGCTATTTTGCTGCTTCAAAGATGATCCTTAGTTACAGTCTCATCCATTTTAAATACAGTGGTTTATCTTCATTACAGCTAAACAACTGCAGTTCTTTAGAGAAGCATTGACTGCAGAGGTTCTTGGAGTAAGTAATTTTCAAATATACAGACGTAAAATGTTTAAATCCTACTACTTGTGTAATAGGTAACAACAGATCATGAAGGCTGCAACCTCCATTCCACAAGGTCAGAAAATCCAGAGCATCTAGCTGAGACATTTCTTGTGCTCTTCCCTCACACCAAAGACGAAGAAGTTTAACGGTGCACGGCTGTCTACTGAAGCTTGTCTGTTTTCACTTCCATAATACTCCAATTTAAGGATTGTCTGCTCCAGATCTGAGCCACTCTGACTAGTCACCACATGATAAACTCAGGGTGAGGGAAGGAAACAAGCACAACACAGAAACATTCCACTGGACAGTGTCCTTTCATAACATTTCCCATGAGAAGCCACTAGCTCCTTAAAGCCAGTGAATTGTAAACTGCACATCCGTGAGCTGCATGTTAGAGGAAAACAGCTTGTAATCCCCCTATTAATCCTTGGCATCAGGGCACACGCTGTATAATTATAGACTGTAGCAGAGTAATTTGAAAACTTTATTCCACAGGGCCATAATTATATCCTAGCTGTAATCCTTTAATTGCCAATATCATCTAATGCATTATAGACATACCATATGACTAGATGAACAAAAGTACTACAGCATCCTGCAAGCCACAGTAAAAGCGATA
Organism: Chlamydotis macqueenii; assembly: GCF_036417535.1. Lineage (NCBI taxonomy): Eukaryota > Metazoa > Chordata > Aves > Otidiformes > Otididae > Chlamydotis > Chlamydotis macqueenii. The sequence continues at coordinate 7,081,845 of NC_141557.1, read as the reverse complement.
GCAGAGCCAGCGAGGCAGGCTATTGAACGAGCAGCACCAGAATACACAGCCTAGAAGCATCAGGATTTCTACTCCCACTTTGCATCAATAGTTGGTCTTCAAGAATACCTGACTGGATGTAAAATTAAAACTACTGAGAGAGATCTGTCATAAATTGCCACTTACGTCAATCAATCAACCATCAAGCAAAGGGCAGAACTAGATTTCTAGCAATTCTTTGGAAAGCAGCTATGAGGACTTAAACTGCAGTAGATGCTGACCCAGTCCCAACTGGAGTGAAATCACAAGAGACTATACACCCAAGTGCAACTAAGGACTATTCTTCTGGTCATCTCTTATTTATATTCTCCACACTGATGTTGCCAACATTTTGTTTTTACCCTGGAAAATAAGAGCCAAGGAAGCCGAAAGTTTGCTTAAACCTTTTGCTTGTCTACTGCCTAAGAGCATATAGAGCACATAGGACCAGAAAGAAAAAAAAAAAGCTTAAAAAGAAACATAATTTGGAGCTTAGCTTTTATTCTCAGGCAAGTAATGCAGTGTTCAAGAACCTCTTCACTGATCCAAGAGTTACTTGCATTTTTAATCAATGATTACTACTACAAAGGCATAAACAGTTCAACTATAGAAACTAGAACTTGCTTACTCCCGTCCTGGATGCTGGATCCAGCCTCTCACATCCCCTCCTAGTGTAAGAGACTTCAAAAAAAGGAGAGACCACTCAATCTGATGGGAAGTTTCCTCAGCAGTTGTTCCTACCATAAGATCAGTACCTTAGAGGTAGGCATCACCTGCCACACGGAAAAGGCTGAGCCCTGCCAAGTTGGAGAACTCTGAAAGAGAGTAATGTATCCCCTGCCAAAATGCATCCTGTTCCTGGATCCAAAGTGTTCCTGAAGCACTTTGATGATCCAGAGGAAGGACAAGAATTAGGACAAAGTCATGCCTAGTATTTTTGAGAGGCTGGCTCTGACACTGCTCACAAATTAACTTCAGTCACCCAAAGTCCAGATCAGAGGACCCTCAACACCCAGCTGCCAATTGTGCTACTCTGTGGGCCAGGGAGGTGCCCACCACCTCAGCAACGTATCTTCTATTTTGTTTTGACTACATCCTTACCAGAACTGACCCAAAGCATCTGTCTCCAGTACCAACCTACCAATCACCAGTAGCAACAGAATTACAAGCAATACAGGTTTACATTAAAAAAAAAAAAAAAAAAAAAAAAAATTTCTCTTTCACATACAGTATCTACCACCCATTAAAGGCAGTGAACAATCTTCTCTTTGTAGTAGTGGCTGCAACTCTTGCCATTACCCCACAGGGTGCTAGAAAAACAATAGCACAACAAATTGCTGAAAAATTGCTTAAGATGAATGCAGCCTCCCAGTTTAACTACACTGCTCCTGTATTTACTTGATGTACAACAGACATAATAGGGCAGCACTTCTTAAAGGGCAGATGCATATGATTGCACAGGCATCAAAACAGAAGACGCACATGATGGCAAACTCAAGATGTGTGGTGGCCATCAACCTTATAAATATCCTCTATTTTCTGACTTTTCAAATCCACATCAGCTCGTTGCTTCCCAGGTTAAACACCTCCCACCACTTCCTTGCTGTAATTGCACAGGAAGATGAGTTGAAAGTGAGGAAAAAAAATCCTTCATGATTTTCCATATAGTCATTTCTAACACGAGATTTCGTGTTTGTTGGGAAATGTAAAATCTTTAATTTTAGAACAGCTGATGTAACTGGGAAGACGTAACAGGTTGCTGGGACCACAAGGAAAGCAGCTCCAAACATCAAACTAGACAGAAGTAAGAAACAATAATACAACCTAGTTACATTCATTTACTGAACTCAAGAGAGCTTAAAAGGAAATAGTACTGGAGAAGCAGGAGAGGTGGCAGGGAGTTTATTTACAGATACTTGTGAACCACATGCCTCTCCATGACATGTAGCTTTTATTGTAATGTACTGGTAAAAAATGAAAGTCGCATTTAAATCACTGAGGAATTACAAAGTGGTCCCACTTCTTCACAATTTCACCAGAAGGAAAGCTGAAAAATAATCCAAACGTCCTGTTTTAGCCTGACCTCTACTTCCACAATAGCTGAAGGCAGCAGACAGATTCTTAGGCTGGCTCTGGAGTCTTTCATCCACCTGGCAGGAGGGTGCTGCAAGATACAAATGCCACCTACACCGCACTGCATACAGAGTGGACATTTCCTTCTTGAACAATGCGACAAGTGCTGCTGCATGTGAGAAAGCCACTGCCTCACAGGAGCTCTGTGCTGAATGCTGTGAAACCACAGGATGGTAGCTCTTAGACGCTCAGCATTTCCTGAGGCACATCAAAACTGCTGTGCTAGCACATCCTTATCCTGCATGTGAATAAGCTGCACTTCACAAAAGTTACTCTTAAACCATTCATAAAAACAGGTAGGAAGTATAACAACACATAACAGGTTGGCACAGTTAGTTATTTCACAGTTAGCTGTGAACATAACGCAGGACCACAGAAATTGTTCATTTAAATAATGTTAAGGTAAAAAAAAAAATCCTCAAGTCCTTTGGAAGCTAACGCAGCACAGCCCCCATCCTTCACCACTTTCAGGGCAGAGCGCGTTGAACCGTGTCAGCCCTCCTCCTCAGCGAACCTGTGCCCTCACCACACTGCTTTAGTGTGCACCGTCTGCAGTGCTCAGAGACCAAACCCAGGGTGAGATTTTTTTTTCCCCTCTAACTTTGAGTCTTTAAGAATTAGATGCAACATCTGTGCTAGACATCCTAGATTTTTACAGTCAACTGAATGGAGAAAGCACTGCCAAACAATGAGTCAACCAGCCTGGCCTGGCTTAGATGCGTATCTTACGATGAGATTACTTGCCCTCAGGATATAATTATGCTACTCTCTTTGAAGCCAAAGGGACCATGTCAGACATCTGCAACTAACAATCTGACAGGCAAACAAATGCTAAGGTATTGTCTAAGAGGCACTCACCAGGAAAAGATCAGGAAAAAGCATACAGAAACAAAGTGACTTGCCCAAAATGATGCACCGTGGTCAAGGCTGACATGGTAGGTGGTAGTAACAAGTTGAATTTAGAACATTACAGGATCAATAACACCAAAGGGAAGTCTTTTGCACTGACTTTGGGTCAGATCCTGAGTGTCTACAGGAGAATCACCAGATGTGAAACAGTAGGAACAAAAGCGGCCACAGAAGCAAGCTGTGAAAACAAAATTCTGCCTCTTTCCTCTGTCACCTATATTCAGCTTGCATAAAAGAAATCTAAGTTGAAAAGTTATATAGATGCTCCCCTTCACCACTTTCTTTCCTTGAATTTTTCTTTACCTTTTGCAGAAATGCTCTTGCTAAAGATCAGTGTATGAAAATGGCTACTCCTTTGCCACAGTTTTACCTGAGCTTTCCTTCACTGTGACTATCTGGCAGCCACCACACCGCACTTTTTAATATCAAGCAATGCACTTTTCAATTAAGCAGAAAGCTGCATATCTCTGCTTGGTATCCCTGGTGGTTTTAAATAAGCTTTTCAATTGTTCCTTCTCCAACACTTTTTTGGCACAACAGTAATTTTTCCAGATGAGAGAGAATCCAGTAAATATAAAGAATTAATTATTTACAGAAAGATCAGTACTCCAGTTCACATCAAGCCTTCACTAATTGTATTTAATGGGAAACATCACACTGAACATATGCACAATGCTCTTCAAGTTCATAAAAGCCTTAACTGCTTTTAAATACAGCTAAAAAAAAGGAGGAAACAATACCTTGCACTTTTAGAGCACTGACTCAAATCAAGACAACGTTAATCAAGGCTAAAACACATCATTTGCTAATTGGCTGATGGGGACAGGTAATCCCCTTTTCTAATGGACATATGGTACCACAAACCCTCCATAAAGTCAGAAGCCCCAATTATAACTATGCAGATCAGACTGGACTTCTTGCTTGCAACTTAGCTTACCTGTGCTGTCTCCATGCAGTCCCACCATTGAAGCAATGCTGTTGACCCAGATCTTTACAGTGCTTTTCAACAGATTTTCAAGGCATTTTACAAGACAATTAAAAAAAAAAAAAAAAAAAAAAAGGAGCAAAACAGAGGAACTGACTTGACAAGACTCATTAAGCAACCAGCAGCAAAGCTTAGGACCAGTTTAGATCAATCTAATAGAGCATTGCATTCAAGAAACCAGGAGCAGGGAGAGTTTTCTGCAGGATTAGCATATCAAGTCATCTCACAGAAGTGTCCTGTGACCACCCGAGCCTGCTCCAGGGACAAAGCAGTACCACAGCTCCTTCAGCAACAGCAAGCTACTAGAGCAGTAAACTATTACCCTCACCAGGCTCCAGAAATTTGCCCCGACACATTAGGTTTAGAGAGAGCACTCCTTAAGAAATGACACTTCGCAGAAGTGCACCGGTAACTGCTGGTGCATTAAGCATCTGGAGGCAGAACAAATATCTGCTGGCCCTTCTGGCTTTAAGTCTTAGGTTCAATTCCTTCCTCTGTCCAAGAGGATTCAAAACCAATGTACATGCTTCTTCTCAGGCGAGTGCCCAAAACAGCAGGTTCAAAAATCAATTTTCAACTTGCTGTTCACAGATCCTTGTGGTTATTCATTAACTATTTGCAAGGAATCCATAAAACATAACTGAAAAGGCAAGCTTACTTGTTAACAAGCTTAGATTAGCCCATCAGCAGTCAGCAAGACAGAAGAAAAGGGGCTAACAACTCACATTTGCATTTGTCCTCTGACACACTTCATTTTGAATTTTCTTCCAACCAATGACTGTTTTAAACTCACATGGTCTGTACTGTGATAGGTAGGTCAGTCTTCCAAAAAGTTGAAGAGCAGGGGAACTCAGCTCCAGGATATTTGAACATCCTGTATTAAGTTTTCTTACTATTGATATTTTTTTTTTTTTAATGAAGAGTGAAAATGAGGACATTTCCTCATTTGTTTTCAAAGTGAGTCTTGCTTGCTTTTTGAAGGAAGCTTCCCCCCCACACCCCCAAAAAAAAAAAAAACAACCAGGTGTCCATGCCTTATATCAGAAGCGTGGAGCAAAAATGGCACCTCTTGCTAACTCAATACCTGGCTAAAACTGGTTGCAGGCCACATATAACTATGCCACATGCCCACACAGACATACATGGAAAGCTGACCTTGTGAAAGAAAGTGGAGAAGTATGTAAATCATGACTACCACAACCATTCATAAAGATGTTAACAGCTTTTATTTCACTGGTGCAAGGCCCATGTGTCATCCACCACTCACCAACATCAAAACAAAACATCATCTTCTGTAAAACAGTTTCAGAAAATTCAAAACAAAGTAACAGTGGCTATAATAAACTTCATACAATACTGTAAATCACTTAGTTTGTGTCATCCAAACAAGAACAAATCAGTTTCTAGCATACATGGTGCGCTTTTTTTTTTTTGCCAAAAAAATACCAGCACAACTCCAATACATGCCTCACACCTGGAAATGCGTAACATCACTCCATGACATTGATAGCTGTTCGTGCTTAGAACTAGTCATCAATTCACCCTACCAATATCATTAAATACAAAATGATATGAAAAACCTACATTTACAAAGAACAGTCCCAATCCTGCAATCTAATCCATTTGGGCAGGTACCTGCATCCATTCCAATTCCCCTGAAGGCAATGTGGTATTTAGTGCTCCATTGCTAAAGACTTGATTGCAGAATTAGGGCACAAGTGGGAAAGGTATAAATCTTTCAACAAGCAGTAAAGCACTGCCTTGTTCTTCTAGATTCAGTTTCAGTAGTATTTGCATAACCTCCTAAACCAAGACTTACCTATTTTCAATTACCTCACATCTAGGAAGAAAGAAGGATAGGCTTTAAAGTAGTCAGCAGAGAAATGGCTTTTACCGAAATGACTTGGGGCTGGACGTTGTGCTTGAGTGCACAATGGTGATCCAAATGCTTCCAAGAGATAACCACATCTTGCTTCAGTATTTACAGTATCTGCTGCCTTCCTCTGCATTACATGAGTTTCTTCACCAGATCAGAGATCTTGTTTCATTAGACGAGCTTTATTTATGACATGACTCCAAAAACAGGATTATGACGACAAATACTAGGGCCATACTCTTCATAGTCTTTCTTGGTGTGACATACTTGGAAAAACTCTGGCTATGAAAATATAAAACAAATGCCCTCAAAAGTGTAAGAATATATCAAGCAGAAAAATCAACAAATAAACAAACACCTTAACATTTTTGTAGACTGCAGCTTTATAGAATCATAGAATCATAGAATGGTTAGGGTTGGAAGGGACCTTCAAAGGTCACCTAGTCCAACTCCCCTGCAAGGAGCAGGGACATTCCTGAGTAGGTCAGGTTGCTCAGAGCCTCATCCAGCCTGGCCTTGAACGTTTCCAGAGATGGGGCCTCCACCACCTTTCTGGCAACCTGTTCCAGTGTTCTATAACTTGCATCGTAAAAAATTTTTTCCTAATTTCTAATCTATTCCCCTCTATTTTAAAACCATTACCTCTTGTCCTATCACAACAGGCCCTACTAAACAGCCTTTCCCCATCTTTCTTGTAGGCCCCCTTGAGGTACTGGAAGACCGCTATCAGGTCTCCCCGGAGCCTCCTCTTCTCCAGGCTGAACAGCCCCAACTCTCTCAGCCTATCCTCAGAGGAGAGGTGCTCCAGCCCTTTTATCATCTTCGTGGCCCTCCTCTGGACCTTCTCCAACTGGTCCATGTCCTTCTTGTGTTGGGGGCTCCAGAACTGGACACAGTACTCCAGGTGGGGTCTCACCAGGGCAGAGTAGAGGGGGAGAATCACCTCCCTCGACCTGCTGGTCAATGATGTGGTACTACTTTTTTAACTAGAAATACTAGGATATGAATACAATTAATCAAGAGAAGTTTGTCTGGACAGAAGATTGCTTTTAAACACAGCAATAAGAAATGTCAATGTGGAGACAGGAATTGCTCCCATTTTCCTGTATTTGCTTCTGTCTTGGGTTTAAGACCATTCATTTGGATCCTGTATTCCCAAAGTCCTAATCTCTAGTGCTGACTTCAAGAATAAAGGGACCATATTGCCACTATCGTATAAAAACTACTTTAGAATTATGGCAAATCATTATATCCTTACCCAAGAAAAGCTCCCACTTGCCCTGTACAAATTAGACTGAGATAAAAGTTGTACAAGGATTCCAGAACATGACACAATTTAGGCTGTCACAATTAAAAGGTTTAAAACTTAGCACTCAGATCAAATATAGTCAGAAGACAATATGCAATTTAAAAAAAAATTCAGAACAATTTTGATAAAGACTTACTGTTGAAGCCAGCATGGAACCACCAAACCAAACTGCGTAACGCTGCATATGATGTGTTATCACTTGAACTTCAACTGGTTTGGGCTAAGAAAAACAGTTCATATTTAGTTGGTTTACATTTTCTGGCAAGACTTTTACAAACTGAAAATGCTCATACCCAGCCATCTTCACCTCTCCATTCAGATCGCTATCTCACACTTATTACTCAGTCTGCCATGTTCCCTAGGAGGCCAAGTCATAAAACTCTTCTCAATTAGTATGCTGAGAGACACAAGAGTTAGATCCTTCTTGCCTACTGCTAAGATTACATATTTCCTAGAAGGGAAACCAGAAATGTCCTTAGAGACTGCTCACAGCAACTTTAAGATTCCTGTAAAGGCACGTCATACATCGCAACGCCACCGACATGTTAAACAACACATAATGTACATTACTCATTTTCTAACACTGCATTTTCACCAGTGAGGTGAAAATTCTGAACTTTATTTCTCTCAGTACTCATGTAATCAATGCACTTGAAATTCTTACTTACTTTTATCCGACCACCACTGAGTTCCTCACTAAGTCGCAATCTTGCATCCACCACTCTTTTCAAATCCCTTTGCAGTCGTCGTCCAAAGTCCCTGAACATCGTGGATCCTCCTGAGAGGACCACATTCTGTACAGAAATTAAAGACACATTATTTAAATCCATCTTCAAGTAAGTTTCCCAAAAGTCAATACTGCAGAAGTGACTATTTGGATCTCAACATCATTAGGAAGCTGGCAAGCTACACAGAACATCTTAAGGATTGCTGAATTGCCGCAGGAGGTCCATGGTCCCCTACTTTATTTTTTCCCCCCTCTGAAGAAGAGTTTCATATAGAATATGTTATTACAAAAGAGAAGGATTCCATTAATGTGGTGAGCTAGTACCCTATGAGTGTAGAGCAACAGAAGCAAGACTCTACATCAAAAAGTTTCCCAGGGATGCTCATAGTAAGCAGTTTTAGCCCTGATATCAAAGAAGGCTCTAGCCTCATCATATCACTGTTAGTGTCTTTCCAAAAGCTGTGAAGTTATCTAGAACTCATTTTTATTTATTTTAAGAGTTAAACTTAGCAACCAACAAGTCCAATGATTTTTCAAAAGGTACCACACCTCCAAAGAGGACTGCAGTACAGAGAAAGAAAGGTACAATGCTTTTCACTTTTCTTGTCTACACCTGCTTGCCTGGTATTACTTAGTTTTCAGAGCAGAACCAAAAGCCTCTTAGCCTGCACTTGTACTTGGATTCTAAACGGGGGTTTTAGAATGTCTCATCCTAATTCTCATAATGTTGCAGGGTCATAGACTAATGCAGAAGCCATTTCAAATGTGGGGGCGATTCAAAACAGGAACCCTAGAACATAATATTGGTGGCAGCAAAAATGCATTTCATAACCAGAAAAAGTGAACTCTGTGACAAAATCACGTGTGCCCTTGCATACTGCTGCAACTGCAACCCAACGTGCCAATTAGTGCTCACTAAAACTACTCATGTGCCTTAGACATGTGTCCACACAGAACTCAACTGAGATCAAGAGTTCATTATACACAGGTAACAGTTTCTGACACTGCAGACCACGACTGTGCACATAATGAAAGGATCCCTGAACCACAGTTTTCAGTCAGGAAGCCCACACACAGATCTTAAGAGTCAAAGACATGCATAATAAGCATTCACACTTGCAGGGTGCAGAATAACTGCTTGGATTTTAAGGAACAGATAACAAGGAAAATGTTGTTCTTAACTTGTGAAGTGAGAAGAAAGCTGTTTGTTTATTCATGGGAAAAGAAAGAGTCTGCATATCGTAAAAAAACATTACAGTAGCAAAAACTCATTTTTTTCACAGCTTCACATTATCTACAGTAGGAAAGCATGTATAACAAGGCAGGTGTGCTTAAAAGAAAAGCACACATCCCCATAACATTTCTGAAACATTTCCCAGAAGAAAGAAAAAGCCAGAGAAGAGGAAAGGAGCCATATGGATAAGCAGAAGCCAGAAACCACAGTTGGTCCTAAAATTAAAGCAGAAGGGAGATTCCCCCCGCTCTCCTGATACACAAGAACATCTCTTCCTCTGCCTCAAAATGGTCACGTACTCCACGTGGGAAAAGAAAATTGCTAATGAGGAAAAAGACAACAACCAACCCTGAGTGATGAAATAGCGATTAAAAAGATGCCATCAGAAAATATTATCTGGAGATAATGAAGTTGGCAAAGACGATGAAAGCAATAATTCTAGTCAAAGCAAATTAAACTTCAAGTACAGTCCATAAAGTGGACAATGCTACCACTAAAAATAGATTTCAGAATACACCTGGGAATAATTGTTTGAATACATCCGAGACCAACTCACGCAACTACAGAGCTAACAGTAACATTGGGAGGATCTTTCATCATTCCAGGGCTAGAAGCTAAGAGGTTACACCTTCCTCAGCTTATGATTATTCAAGTACTTCCACACACTGAAAGAAATTTAACAATAATACTGGTCAAGGAGAACCAAAACACTAAAGTATATTGTTGAAAAGGTGAGTCATCTTATTATCACACATCTGGACAAGCCAGACCAAGCAGAATTTTGGATATAAGTAACTAGATGACACCAACTGCCATTAAAAGATGGTTAATTACACAGTTACATTTCCCCTGCTCCCTGCACTTTTTGTCAGCACTGGACCAAATCTGTGTTAACTCTTTAGTAGAAGACTGGTCACGTATGAGCTTCAGTAAGTTATCACAACTCAGCAGGTCATTCTTCTGCCAGGAGGTCAGAAGCCTGGTAGTCCTCACTCACAATGAAAGCAGAATCCATACACATTCCTCACCCCTCAAGCACCACACTCGCCTCTTACAAAGGACCCAAGGAAAGTGGGAAAAGACCATCAGATCAAAAAAACTCCCCAAAAATAAACAAACAAAAATAAATAAACAAAACAAACAAAAAAAAAAAACCAAGAAACCACCCCCCACAGCAAATACTTTCTGCAGAATAACTGAGTGTAACACAACATAGTAAATCCAGTAACCATACAACAAAAAATTTAACAGTGAACCATGCTAAATACGCCTGTGGAGAAAGCTTACTGGTGATGTTTGCGTTTTCAGCCTGCCTGGAAATTCTCTGGCTTCCCAGAAAATGACATCAAGGAAGTTAGGATTTAAATATCTGTTTCCAGCTGATTTCTTTAAACAAGATTTTTTCTGATCTTACTCTGCTCAAACACACTTCAGCTGGTTTAACAGCTCCAAGCAGACCACAGGTTTCACAACTAACACTGACTACCATACCATCTGACAGAAAAAAACTCCAGCTGATTTTTACTTTTACAGCTAAGTGGTTGAAAATTCAAGTTGTTTCAAAATAATGTGTTCCCTTAGAAGAGAGGGTTGAAGACCTTCCACACACCTGAAAAAGCTAACCACAAAAAGTAAATAAAGGCCATTTCCGGAAGGAAACTGAGGAGTGAACACCAATCATGCCAGAGGGCTGGCAGGAAGTTTCTCACTCCTCATTCATACCTTATGGACTCTAGGATATTTCTTTCCAAACCATTTCCGTTATTATACCTGTTAAGTGCAATGCTGCAGAGATATGAAGTTACCTATCAAAACAATCCAGTTACTGTAACAGAAATGTCTATTCAAATAAAGCTTACGTAAAAATTCCAAAAGGTTAAATTAGCTTCTGCAGGACTCAACGCTACCAAAGACAAGATGTTGAACTGGTCTGTGCACCTTCCTACTGCACTTTGTAACATGGTACAAGCACACTCTCAACTGGACACTTCAGACTTTGCAGCACCAAACTGAGAATCATTCACTGCTTTTCCGGTAAATACGAACTTCAACAGCACACTCCGGTTTCCCTTCCCTTCCAAATAATAGCTTATTTGTTTAACATGACACAATCACACCACCAGAGACACATAATGACAGCAATATACGACTGTTCATGACAACTATTATGGGTAAAAACTGGAAAGTTCACAAGCTGAAACCAAGCACTTCATGAGCAAGTGAATCAATTAAGCTACACGTCTCTTTTAATTTAGTTGAAATAGGGCAATATTTGCCAACACTGTGTGGAAAGCATAAGGAAAAATATTATACATATCAAACAACAAATATATTACAAAGAAGGAAATGTATTACGAGAAACACTATTTTTAAGTAAGTTTGACTTTTAATGATGAAGCGACAATTTGTTTCTTTAAAATCATTATTTTCATAATTCATTTAACAGCTTAAGTAACAACAAAAGATTTCAGCATGACTTATGGTCATGCTGTTCCACAGAAATACGCCTGCACTCAGACACAAAAGTAACCACAAAATACGGTGATGTATTGAGCTACTGTTAAACCAGCTAGCAGGGGTAATGTTATAAATTTAATTACAGCTGTGATAAGAATAAACATGGCTTCCACATGAGGTAGCAGGAATACCTTTCCTTTCCCACATTTTATCATTGGTGCCAATACAACACAGACCTAATGGCCTGGCAGCCTGTCCAGCCTTACCTTACCCACACAGCCTCTCCACTCTGCGCTTACTAGTTTTTAGCAAGCACTGTCATTTTGCTGAAGCATAGATAAGCCAGAGTCACAGCTGAACCCTATCCAGTCCTTTGCTCAGGAAGGGGAAAAACAAGAATAGAGTTGATACAGCAAATAACGGACACCGCACAGCAGTCCGACAGCGCCATCTACACACCACACAGGGCATGTGAAGCTGTTTTTACACAAAGTATTAACCACCGATTCAAGTTAGAAGTGATGTTACAGGGATGTTTACTACCCCTTTAGTCTCCTGCACCCCAGATCTCACCAGGCTTTGAGGATCGTTCGTTAAGAGTTGGGCAGTCAACAGTCAACAGTCCAAACCTTAATTGTATCAGTAAGCTCAAGTTCACCGTTGTCTATAATAGCTGCACACCCAGCTAAAAAGTCATCTTCTCTAAGGAAATAAGCCAATATATTTAAAATTCTGTCTCCATGCATCTGTGTTTCCACTGAAAACCCAGATGATTTATCTACAGCAAAACACTACACTTGCCAGTAGGCTACAGTTCCCACCTCATGCAACGTTTCCAGCCTGAGAAGCTACCTTGAAAATTTTGAGGTCAAGGATGCTACAACTTGATCCATCATTATTTGAATAACGATTATTTAAACATACTTGGCTATGATCTTTCAGAGACACTTCTGACAGAATTTACCTGATTTCAGACGTCACTCATCCTCAATTCTTTCATCTATTTGTGCCAAAAACACAGCAGAGAAAAAAGGTGAAAGAAATTGTGGGGACAACCAGTGACCCTACACTTACACCCTTTCTACTGGAAGAAGGCACAGACCTCAGAACTGCCAATACTGTTCTCATCTCCTGTTACCATCTAATCTTAAAGAGAAACTCTGCATGGGGAAAAAGGAACATGAACTGGAGTGTAGAGTAAGAGTGACAGGTTCTGAACCCGTTACCAAAACCAAAAATACCATTTATTAAAATATCAAGCAGTTTTTAGAACTTCAAAAAGCCTTTTGTCCACCCTTAAAGTTATAATACAGTTGGCTAGTGCATATAGTTAAATTCTCCTACTCTTTTTTGACACTAAGTGCCAAAACTCATACCCTCACTGACAAAGATTAGGACAAGTTTCAGAGTATTTCTAGGCTGAAAAGATATTTTTTTAAATAGCAACTAGTATTGAAAATAACCAACGCTAGTATCTGTTGTGGCTATACCAGCAGATGTTTCCCACTGATGCAAGCTTGCATTGTACTATACATTTGTATAAGTACAAGGAGTACAAGGAAAGGTTGTGGAACAATATTTTAAGAAAAAAGGAAGCTAAAGAATTCTAAAAAAAAAAAAAAAAAAAAAAAAAAAAGAGTAGATGGACTAGACACCACTCTTCCCAAAGGATGCCAAGGGTGATGCAATCCCTCACTGAGGGATCCAAAATTACTTCTCTCTCATTTCACTTGAGCACTCACTTTAAATTTCATTCAACTTTCTGAAGATTTAGGTTTGTAAAAGAAAGAAAAAATCTACCTTATTTCTTCAAGTTTCAATGCAAGTCCCCTTGTACCAAACCCAGCAGCCTACCTATTTTCTTCCATTTTAGCAAAAAGCAGCTCATGTCAAACAATCCAGAACTCTTAACTCTGTGTTAGAGACACAGAGAGACACAGAATAAGAATATAAATCAGTTCTCCCAAGCAATTATATTAAGATGGTGCAATCATGGGAATTAAGAGAGTGCATTGCTGGCAACCATTCCGCAATTAAAAAGACTTCATCATGTGCAAAAGAATGTTTGTACTTGATATTGAACAGCAACAAGCTACGGGATCTGATTGAAGAAGTCAGTTTTATGAAGGTCCTGCTGGGCCAAACATCAGCACAAGGTAAGATAACTAGCCTCATAAGAGAGATGTTGATCAGGCTGGGAAACATGGATATTGGCAATAAAACTAGAAAAGAGAAACACCACAGGACATAAAAAGATGGGTTGTGGAACAATGCTTCAAAGGCTACATACCACATATAATCTGCAAGAAGGGTACTTGCACGTATTTTCTGCATGAACACTGAGGAAGAATCCAAATACATTTGATGGAACTCAGCTCCAAGGCACAGAGCCCTGTCTGACCACCACACAGCACTGTGGGCAAGTGAAACTGATAAATCACAGAAACTAAGAGGAAGTATGAGTGGACTTCTGCACCTATACACTGTTTTAAATAATGAGAGCAGAGATGCTCACCCCTTTGCAGTGACCTTGCTGAAAGAAGACAGCAACTATTAGCATTAATAACTACTGACATCTATCAGTACATTCCATAGGTTATTGTGTAACACTGTTTTAATTAAGCAAGTATAACGAAAAACAGAAAACAGAAAAACAGAGTCTCAATCAGTGGCAAGCCAAGGCAAAGTTATTTGCCTGCTGATTACAGTGAGGAAAGAGTAACTTCACCTCAATTTTTCAACACCACTTTCCAGAAATCAGTACTAATTCCTACCCTAGGAAGCAATGAAGCTATTGCTCTTTGGCAGCTTTCAGGAGAAAAAGCACAGACCCTAAGCACAACCAGACACTAAAAGTTTCTTAAAACCTTCTGCAACATACGAAAGCTTGAAGCCCCTGAAGACATCCATTACAAAATTCACTCCACAAATGAGCTCGTTAAGTAGTTTAACTTCCCATTTTGACCTGCTCCACAGATTTGCTCGGAAGCACTATGTCTCATTCTAGATTACAGAGCGTGTTTACTACAGAAGTAGACTGCAAAATCTTAATAGTTACTAATTACCCTGAGATACAACTTAGTTGGAACTTAACACTCATTCTGAGGGAAACTTCTACCTTTTACATGAGCAAGCAAACCTCTCCACGCTATTTACTTTATGCTGTTATTTCCAGAAGGGCACTGCTGCTGCACAAGCAGAAAATAACCAGAAAGCACAGGATATGCTGCCAATACAGAGAGCACTTGCCATAGGCTACGCCTGTCAGCACCTTCCTTTTCATTGCTTAAAGAATCAGCGATTGAAACCACTCTCTGGACTATACCCTGGGCAAGTTTAAGCAGGCCTATTGTGTCCTTAAAGATTTTAAGTCTTCACATACTTTAATACTGGGTTCAATACCTGGCTAAAACAGCAGACAGCGGGCAGATGCAAGTCAAGACTATGAAAAAAAAAAAAAAAAAAGAAGTGTTTAAAACCACTGCTTAATAAAGTGGGAGGCAGAGTGGAGTGAGAGGGGTGAGACTATGACATAATCCTTAAAATGGGAAAAAGCCAAAGACCCTAATGCACAAGAATTCACATTACAAATGTCAGATACAAATAACATCCCTCTGCCTCAGGTCCTCTGGAATAATACTTACCTCTGTATCAAGCCAATGTTATAGATAACTCTTCTTTCAAGAATAGAAAGTAGCAATTTTCAAGTACTCTTCATTCATAAGTGGCACTTTGTTTAACTTGCACTTTATTTCTATTCAAAGTTCACATTTCTCATAGCGGGGGAAGTGGTAGATAGATATATGCTTCATTATTATGATGCTGATATTTAGACTTCAAATAAATTAAGTGAATCATATAACACAAGACCATACCTTATATAATGGACGCCGGACATCAATGGGACAGTTCTGTATAACTTCATCAACTACATCCGAAATGGATTCCATAAAATCAGGATTAGCAAACTAAAATGAAATAGAACAGGCATTAGATTTTTCATTCTAAGAACAGAGAAACAAAAAGGCATAAGTAAGCCTGCAGAGAGAGTTCGTAATCACAATTTTAAAAGGGGCAGGTGGGAATCAAAGTCAATACTACTCCTGCTCACCACTTATTCTACATTATAACAAACCCCCTTCTATACAAGGGAAATGAGGATTCCTTTTTCTGATGAGAAATTCAAATTATCTTCCTTGGTCACAAATCAACTGTTTACAATTTATGCGCTACGGACCTACTATTGCATGTGACATGAGTTTGAGTTCTCCTAAAATATTAAACATACTGTTAGTGCACAATGTGGTCCTGTCTTTCCTTTTAAGTGAAATCAAAAATACCAGTGCGCAAATCAGAATGTTCCCCTGTAAAAAGTTTTCTAACTCTACTAAAATACTTACATTAAATTCCCACCAAAAAGTCAGGTTCTCTAATATGTAAAAACGCATAAATACTCTAAGGTCTTGAGTGCAAGTCCCCATCATTGCAAACATCAATGCAGTGCTAATGTAAATCTTTGCACTTATAAATACTAGAAAGTCAGAGCTGCTAATGCTAGAAAACATTCCTGGACTAGGGGCAATTTTCCACGTAAAACTTAACATGAGCTTTAAAAAAACAGAACAGTTCATAACCTAGGTTTTGCCCTTTCAGAGATTAAACTTTGAGAAATTAAATGAATTATTGATACATAATAATATATTGTTATAGATATATTATTATATAACTTTAAAACTCTCCCAAAGGTGTAGAAACTATTTGGGATTCACATCCTAAACAAGATGAAGTATCTGACTGGATGAATAACAAAAGCCAAAATACAACAAGTATACATTGAACTGAAAGAGAAATTAGCAAAGGAAGTTGGCTTGGAGATCAGGAGCCGTAAGAATGATGTGAAAAATCCCCAAGAATTCAAGCTAATTTCCACAGTAAGAATTAATCATGCAAGAAGCTAAAACATGAAGCCACATAAATTAAAAAGAGAAGAAAGAAGCAGTGTTTCTTCACATGGAGAGTTCTTATCTGAATGAACTACAGCCTGAAAACTTCTCCTGAGCTTTCCATAAAGATCCTGATAAAACAGCAGGGCAAAAGGAATAAGTAGAAATGAGAGTTATGGCATTCAAAGCAGAATATAACACCCTCCCAGAACGGGGACAAGAGAACTGACATCTGAAACTGCAGTCTGCTTGCAAATGCCATATGATTGGAGAGTAACAAGTAAAATATCTGATTTTAAAAGTGGAGAAATCATCTGGGTAACTACAAACCCCAAAGCCTAACTTTAAGAGTATTAAAGACTTCAGAACAAATTTTGTAAGCTGGATACAAGACAGTTTATCAAAGGCAGCTTTTACCTAGCTAACTTGATACCCCTTGAAGTGAGGAGTTAATGAAGTCCAGCGAGAAATTCCCTTTGGATGCAGTACGTATCATCTAGAGTGTTTTTCTTGTCTAGAAAGTCAGTTCAGGTTGGGGTTTTTTTTCAATACAGAGCCAAGAAACTATCAAGAAATGAAGAAAATTGAAATTAGTCCTTTATTCTGTTCCTAAATGGCCTATGGAAAGAGAAGCTATTAAAATGATATCTGACATGGAATTCAATGCCTCTCTGTAAGATCACAGGGGTAAACAGCAGGGAGAACAAGCTATTTAGCCCAGAGGTTTAATGCTGGCACAATATCAGATGGCTACAAACTGACCACAAGAGATTGAGGCTGGAATTTAAACAAAAGGTGAGAGAATGAGGTTTTTTAATATTCTTCTGACAAGAGGAGGGTAGACAAAGGGAAATTTCACCAGTGTTAATGTGGATCTTGATTATATTTTTTAATAGTATTACAGGTTATGAATGGAGTGTGTAGGAATTGAGAGTACCTTCTCTGCTATGCTGTGACATATTAAAGCTTGACTCCTTCCTCTCCCACAATATCACAATATCCTGAAGCTCACTCAAACTGAACTACCAAAAACCAGACTAGGTACTGCAGTGTTTCCCAGAACCGTACATGTTATTTACAACCACACCAACAGAGATTTCAATGGACTTCCCTCAAGTACAAATTTAGCAGCCATGCTTTATCAATTGACTCAGTATCAAAAGCCAGTGTCCAAGATTTAGAATATTATCAACGCAATGCTACCATGCAGAGTAGTGCCCAAAGGGATTGGACACAGAATAAAGCAGTATAGTATATACAGTGTATATATAAAGTATATATATGAAGGCATATTGGTTTAAACCAATGCTGAAACAAAGAATGAAAATACTACATAAACTCTGTAAATTCAATGAATTTCTTCTAAAATTTTGATGGTCTTCACAGAAATAGAGAAAGACGTTTTAAACGTTACACGGGATGTTAGAAAAATAATTATCTGCTGTGCTCACGTTTTCCTACACTTCAGCTATCTGAGGCTGGACGTGGCTTGCAGCCAGGAGACTTACTGACACCTTCTTTCCACGTGATGGCGCACTGGCACCAAAAATGATGGTACCTCCCTGCCCCCATCTCTTCACTCGCATAGTGAAGTTTTCATAACTTAGCACTCCCTGTCCTTATTCTTACCTCAGGATGAAAGAAAATTTCAGGTCCAAGGAACCTTTCATAACCGACATCTATAACAAACTTGGTTTTGTTGATTGCATTGATGCCAGTATACTGTTTGATCCATTTTCGAGAATCTCCATCGTACTTGGCAAATTCTTTCACTATGTCAGGGCAAATATAACAGTATTTCTCCTGTTAAGAAATACCATGCATTAAAAAATGCCAGTACAATTATTCCATCACCGAATTCAAGTATAACACAACCAAAACCCAAAAATATGTGAGTATTCTTACAGATGGGGTTCTTCAACAGATGTTCTCACCCAAATGACTACCGGAGACTCAGTCCTACAAGATGATGCAGACGGCCTATTTGTTTCATTAAGATTGCACACTGACTCATCTAGATTAGTCTCTCTCAAAATGAAAACATCACAAACATTAGGTCTGTGATGATAAAGAAGTTCTCACTGCAAGATCAGACCCACACAATCACTCTAATGACATTATATACATCTGTTTTTTATTAAAAAACAAATTTTAAACAAATCTAAAGCTTAAAGTGCTAATTTAACCCACAGAACATATTCATTCCAAACAGTCTAGCATGAAGATTTTCTTCCTCTTTCTCCTTCCCCCGCACTTGATTGGATAAACCATCAGAAGCTTGTGTAATTACAACACACTGCCTACATTTCCATTTTTAAGAGAGCCACTGGCAACTTGTTAAAAGTCAAAAAATCAGCTCAAGACTTTTATTTATTTATTAAGAGATAAAGAAGGATGTACCTTTATGGCTTTTGCTGTCTCCAGAGATTGTTCAGGAGGGATTCCCACCTCCCTTTCCCTTAGGAGTTGTTGAATGAAGTAAGTAATATCTCTACCTGCAATAGGAATATGTTTGATGCAGCTTCCAATTACATAGCCTTCTGCCTACGTAGGAGGAGATGAAAAAAAAATATTTAGGGGAAAAACCTACTGTGTATCAATAATTAACAGCAAAACTAACATTCCTTTTTATAATTGTTTTGATTTTTAACTGAAAGTAAAATCTTGAAACTGTAAAATTACTATTAAAATGTGCAACCAACTGCAAAGTGGATACTATTTTTACTTAAAAGACTTTGATTACCAAATATAAACACATATTGATTATTTAATAGAGATACAAGTGATAGACAAAAAAAAAAATCTTGCACACATCTAGAAGACAAAACCTGGTCAGATAATTCCTTTTAGGAATGATCTGAAAAGCAAACATAATATAAACAGACCACTCGTGTCCTCTTTGAGAGTGAAATATTAACAGGAAAAAGTATAAAATTAATCAGAATTCTAAGTCTAGAAAAATCAAATAAGTAGTATGTAATAATAAGCACAACAGAGAACAAGAAATCTATTTGCTGAACTTTTTTCAGGAGGCATTTACTAAAGACACTGGTATTGTTGAGCCAACACTATTTCTTCCCTTTTTAAAAAAAAAAAAAAACAAAAACAAAAACAAAACAACACAACACATTTCAGAGTTTCCAATGGTAAATATGGGTTTTTAACCAGCATTTCTATATGAAGAAAATACTGAGAAGACCCCAGTAATATAAAAATGCAGGATGAAGTTAAAAGGAATCAAATTTTCATTTCTAAAATAACTGATCATTCAAGCATACTATATGCTTCAGAAATACACAAGACTACATCAACAGAACAGATGTCAGTATGCACAAATAATTCTATATTTTTAACATCCTAACATAATTAAGCCGTTTGAGACTGACCATGTATACGAACATGCATTTATACAAGCTTTAGTTTCCAGAGTTCACTAACTTCTAAAATCCAACAAAATCATACAAAAAGCACACATTGTCAGCTAAATTAACCAGTCCAAATGGCAGACATCACACAAGTTAGGACTTCTCTTGTCAGACATTGGTGGCATAAAGGAGATTCAAAACTGTGACAGGCATTAATATTAAACAGAACTGAGGCATCACAGTAACGGAAAACAAGGTTTTTACATAGAAACAGCCTTTAAAAGATGGACTGACAATTCCTTACTGCGATCTTCCTATAGTCCGCAAGCTAAATTAACTGCAGAAATAAGTTCACAGAATAAAATACATTATTTTCACAGCATTTGTAAGGGAGGAAAAAAAAATCCAAAACAACCAAGCAACACTAAAAACTTAAAAATAAAGTTTCACTTGACACTTCTTATTTAAATCTACAGTAAACAAACCCTATACTTGTCCAAACCACGGACAACTTTAAAATGCATCCTGCTACATACCACAGGAATTACATGGGTCACTCCATCACCACTGTCGATGACAATTCCAGTCAAAGTACGTTCTCCAACCTGCCGTGACGTCCAAGAGGCAGCTAAGGCCAACACTGCCTACATAAGAAAGAGTTTCTATTTAGAAGCAGCCACAGCGTAGTAATTTACAAACTCAGAAAATACTGTTTGAAACATTTCAGACATATGCATACAAAAGACTATACATACTGCAGCTACACTGTACATTCTAAGTATATTTTCACTTTGTTCACCTGAACAGCAATGTAAAGTCCTGGTATGTTAAATGATTCGAACATGATTTCTGCAAGATACTCTCTGTTTTCTGGTGTGTTCAGCGGAGGCTCTGTCTGGAAAAAAAAAAAAAAAGTTTTGAAAAAGCACTTGAATAAAGTCCTACCAGTTCACATATTGATTAGCTTTTTATGGTAATCAAACTTTTTAAATTCTCAGGGCACTCAAAATACAAAGTTTCAAACAGAATTTAGTTTAAACAAAGTGACTGAAGCTTTTTGAAAACAAAGTCCAACCTGCAGTAGCCTGCATCGCAAAATTAACAGAATTTAGTTATAATGCAGCTTTATAGATTACTTTCGTCCTTCCTCTCCTTCCATCCCCCCACTCCAGTTGCTGAAGAAACAGAAGACAAAAAGAGAAAAATCCTCCAACAGAGCTACTTGTGCTTGGAACATTATTTAGTTTTCCTCTTACAAAAATATTTTCTTACCCAGTCTCATTAACTCACCATTAAAAAATAGTGATCCTCAGGTTCAGCTCGTAGGTATTTAAAAATGACCTGCTCCATAAATCTCTCCATGAGGTCCCAGTCTTCAACAATACCATGTCGTATAGGCCACTGGAGCAAGAAAACTTGTCAACACTCTAGACCGTACAAGGATAAACAAACCCAGAAATAGGAACAGTCTAAGTCCCCAAACCCTTACACCTCCTGCAAGAATGAAATCACCTCATCTCATGGTTACCTTATCAAATCCTCCATTCTAATTTTAATTTAGAGGCACTATTTAGAGGCACTAAGTCCCCAAACCCTTACACCTCCTGCAAGAATGAAATCACCTCATCTCATGGTTACCTTATCAAATCCTCCATTCTAATTTTAATTTAGAGGCACTATTTAAAGTTATCTCCTACTCCCAGGTACTTCAAATTACGATTCTGTCTTGCAGGACTAGAAGTTAGAATCCAGACTCTATTCCTAATACTGCTACTGCTCTATTGCAGCACTGTGTTTTGATTTTATCATTTATATTTTACCATTTAATTTTATCATTTATAAAACTGAGAATCATACTTGGCTTCAATATGCCTTCCAATCTATAAAAAGAAATAAAGACCGTATAGGCTATATCTTTCTCAAGAAAAAAATCTGGCAGGAATGATGTTTACATTTTGATCAATGCTAAGAACATAACTGACATTTAAGTAATACAGTAGGACGTATAAAATATTATTTTTTCCACATAAGTCATAAGCCAGTAACATTTTGTAAGTACAAGAAGTCCTTTACCACGGTATGGAAAACATGATTCACAGAAAAGCTGCATTGAAGACAGCCCTCCACAAAACAATTAGGACATCCCCTGAAGCAAAAGTATCCAACACATTCCCCAGTTCACATGCCACATTAAGAGGATACACTTCTAGCAAGAATTTCAATATTCAGTGTTTATGACTATTTTAATAGCTGGTAATTTTGAAAACTGAACAGCTGCATGTATCAATGAGTTCAAGCACCAATCACACAGGACAGCAGTAGTAAAACCAACATTTTAAAGAAGGTAAAGCCATGATGAAATCATGCAGTTTTAAAAAGCAACAAAAAAAACTTTACAAAACGCAAATGTGTGTTTTAAATGGCTTTTAAAAAGGCCTACAATATTATATAACAATAAATATGTGAAACTCTGGAAAGACTTCTTAAAAACACTGAATGCTTACCTTTGTAGCATAGGTAGGTTTATCTATGGCTTCATCTCCTATGAAAAAGTCCAGATCATCAACACCTTTCATTACCCTCCTCTGAGCCTGGTCGCCTACTTTGGCTGATTCTCGGATTGCAATACCTTAAAATAAAACCCAAACAAATCAAAACAAAATTAAAACAGCTAAATATCAAGCAGTGAGTACTTATTTACCTAAGGAGTCTTCTCCAGAAATAAAAATTGGGATATAGAAAGCAGTTTCCAGCAAGCAGAAATGATGTAAGCAATCTATTGATAAGCCAATATAGCAGAGTTCATTCTCACTGCATCACGCAGGATTCTGGTCACCCAACCCCCATTAATGTAAATAACAAATCAGAGGGAAAAAAGAAATAATAATCTTTAAAATCCATTGTTACAGACTGCAGCAGTCACTAAACCTGTGCAAGTACAGCATTCCACGGGAGATACTCTTCAACTCAGTAAGCAACATGATTTTCCGAGTTTCAACTCTAGAATTAATAGAAAGAGCACAGGAGAAGGAGAAAATAAACTATCTGCTTCAGAAATAAGCACTGGAGTCATTATCCCCATTGATGAGGAGGAGAAAGTGGGGAGGGGAGAAATCAATTTGCAGCGCTGCAGAGAAATCTTTGGAGACACTTATGCTTCCTATTAGCAGGCTGCAACTATCACTAAAATTATTAGATGACGGCTGCTATAGGCAAGAAGATGAGACAGCAAAAAAAAAAAAACAATCTAGGTCAAGCTATAAATAAAAATGGAATAAAGTATTCTTAAAACATAACCGTATGTATATACAGATTTCTTTTAATAGGTCATAATCAGGATCTAAATAACATACAGTAGAAAATGCAGAGTAGATAGGCATCACCCACAAACACACCAAATACTATCAGCACCAAAAATTACTGACATACAAACAATTCTTTTGGAAACACATCTAAGCCCCAACAAGTTTACAGTTCTATAAAACAGGATTTATAAACAAATTCACAGGAAACTCTTGCTATCCCACTTCTTTAACATAAGGCATTTAAGTCTTTACCAGTGGTTTAGGTTTGAATTTTTTACAATACTTAAAACAGTAAAACTAGAACCAGTACTGCAGCTACATCTGGTAAAGACCATGCCCACCCCAACTCTTTGGCCCCCAGTTACCTTTATTATTTCCTTCTATTTATATCTTCTACTGTGAGTAGCTACAAGGCAGCCTAGATCCATTAATAAGTAGTTAATCGACAAAGTTCACAAAAAGTAAAAGGCAGTGTTTAACATAATTGCAGATAACCACGAGATAACAGATGCCATCATAAACACATAGTCAGTGCTACTATTTATAAATCCATAGAGAGAAATACATTTGAGAGAAACTATTAAAATGACAATTAAAATCAAGAACACCAGCAAGGTATAACATTTTAAACAAGTTTAACATATCAAAAAAACTAAGAGTAAATCTGCTCAACAGAAGTATGTTAAATGGGCAAAGCCATTTTAATCGGTAAACATACACAGGAAAAAAGAATCATCTTCTAATAGGAACAACTTTTTTGAATATTAAACTGTCTACAGTCCCAGACAATGTAAATAAGGCAGACACCACCTGCACTTTAGTACTTAATTTGATTGGAAGCCTTCCCCAGATTACCCAGGCAGTAACCATGGTGTCAGGTAGACAGGAGGTAAATTGCATTCTGTCTACTCAAGAGTCCTGGCAGAAAAATAATGGAGATAAAAAGGAAATTGGACAGGAATTCTCTTCATCTTTGTCATAGCAACCAAGAGCTGATTTAATGAGCAACAGTCCTAGCTAACTGCAAACAAGGAGTTCTGTTTAGCTACACTCTAGCTAAAGATGCTAACGCAATGAATACGGACAAGAGACGATGAAGGCTGAGTTGGGAGTCGGAAAGCACGTCATTGACTCAGGAAAGTGCTCAGTGATAGCAGTGTATATTAGAATTTAGAGGGACAAAATTACTCACATGATGGGATAATGAACTGAGGTTCTGTATTTCCTGCATAGCCAAGTTTTGTATACCTAGAAAAAGAATGATCACAAGGTCATTAGAGCAACTTAGATGTTAAAAAAAAAAAAAAAAAAAACCTTTCAACAAACTTTCAAGTCACTACACTTCTTGAAGTAAAGGCCAAACAATCATGTACCACATCTACGTTTTCTAGGTTATGCTTTCAAGTGTCATCCTGCTGAGAAGAAAACTCAGAAGTGGTAAATATTTTAGGTGTTATTTATTTTTCAGACACTTTCAGCTTACAAATTTTGGTAGTGTTTTTTCAAACTATGAAGTCCGAAAACTCAGCTCTTACTTCCTCCACCTTCTTGACTAGCTATGACAAGTTAGGCAGGCCACATTCCACCCTTTGGTAAAAAAAAGGTCTGTGCAGATCTTACCTTTCAGAAACCTACCATAACCAAAGGTGCTATTAGACTGCATATTTGTTTAATATTGTCAAATGCAGGAAAAAAAAAAACAACAGGGCGTCTTACATACAAACCACAGTTCGGAACTCTAGTTGCAATCCTGATACAACTCCCTTTCAGGCCTTGCACAAACCACTCAGTCACAGGTATAAACAGGTCGTGTGTGTAGTAACACGTACACACTACACCAAAGTAAGCGTGCACTGACAACCGTTTTAGAAATGGGCAGCAGATGGTGTAAAGCATTGTCCGTCTCTTTCAATATACGTTATGTCTACTTTAACAAGTAAAGGATCAACAGAAAAAAAGAAACTGTTAACTTGGGAAGTAAAAAAAGAAAAGGAAATCTCAAAAAAAAATCTAATATATACATATAGGTTTCACACAAAACCCAAAATATACATATAATATCCATTTTAACAACTAAAAGAACAAGAGAAAAAAATAAAGTGGTAACTTGGGGAAGCAAAAAAGGAAAGGAATTTTCACACAAAACCTAAAATCTCTGCATGGTAGTACAAACTGCAAGGTAGTTCAGATCTTTAGCAACTAGAAATAATTAACATCCCAGACTACGAAAAACAGCTCTAATTCCTATGGGGGAGGGGGAAACAACAACAATTTAGAAGCAGTTTCCAAAAAAAAAAAAACCAACAAAATGTATTGCATGGTTGCAGAGATTGAAGTCTTTCTTTTGTATCGCCGTTACACAGGAATAGAAGTACAATAATAGTATTCTTTGAGAGAAATTAACATGACTCACATCCATTTTTACCACCAAAACCTAAAGCACAACATTCTCAAATGAGACCAATCACAACCTAGGTCCTAAAGTGACTTTAGGATCTTTGCCTACGTTCTACTCTCAATATTTGCAAACAGTATTATGCCATCACTAAAGCAGAGGGTTACTTCTTCATTAACAGCTTAAACAGTAAGTTCCCCTTTATGCAGTATTTGGTATAAAACCACTCATTAGAAGTCATTTTGCTTGCATAAAGGAATTAAATCAAAACTGAATTAGCAATTACCTTGGAATTTCATATATTATATTTCAACATCTCTTCAAAGCTGTATCTTCAATAGACTTCAACTAACAGTCAGAAAAGCCATTTTCCCCAAGGCTAAAAAGACAAGGACTCTGTTTTGGGAGGCAGGGTTTGTCGTATTTTTAATCATCGTTTTATGGGTATATGCTTTCAGTCTACTTTTAAATGTTTATGCATACTTTCTGTTGCTCTTCAGAAAATATAATCAGGACATTAAATTAGACTGATTTGTAAAGAAGGCCATTACTAGTAAGAATTCTTTTTATGATTATCATTGCATAGTTTCTTCACATTTTAGAATGGGGCCTACCAAGGGAATATTGTTAAAACATAACAAGCAACAACAGGAGCTACGCTGGGATTTCAGATGCATTACAGGATATTTCCTCTGCGTTTCTCTCTCTGAAGTAGGTTTTGCTCAAATGCACACAGTGAGGACCAAGGAAGCCGTTGTTGGATTCAAGATACCTAGTTGTACAACTTAGAAATGGCAATCAGGCAGAAACCTCACGAAAATAGCCCTTCATGTCCCAGTGACAAAAACCAAAGTCAATATATACATATATGTACATATATCTAAGCATGTAAATACGTATATATACTTTTTATACAATTTTGTGTGTGTATTTACATATTAAAAAAAAAATTAAGGTTCCTGCAATATAACCACAACTCATTTCTTAAACTAAACCTTGGCCAAGAGGTAAGTTTGGTTTGCCGTCTTTTCCCCCTCCACACACAAGCTAAATTCACCCCCACTCACAGTACTAAGAAGAAAACACCCTCTAAAAGTCAACGTGGGCTATCAGTCTGCAACAGCTTTACCTTCCCTCTCCAGCAGGAATCAGATCCCTCTGCTACAGTAACTTAGAATGTGACCAAAAGCCTACAGCTCAATATTTTACCTATTTGGTTTGTCACTAGGTGAATGAATTCCAGTTAAAACTAGGGATAAGCTTATTTCTCAGCATCAGTGAAAAACAGCTCTCTTCAAAGAGCACATCTCACAGAACACAACATCTGGAAAGATTTCTTTTGCATGCCATTAACCCATGAAGTATTAATACTAGAACTATGAGAATAACTAAATTCTCAGTTCAATGTTGAAGCAAGGAAGGGGGGGGGGCGGGGGGAATCTATTTAGGATAAAACAAGAGACAGACTTGAACACATGGCCATATTTCAGGTGTTTTGACAAAAACTGATGGAAGGGAAACTCAGACTATTCTCAAAACCATTGAGGAAGTGAAGGAAGAGAAACAATGCGGTTGTGCTGCCCCTTCTTACCCAGTAGCCTATTCGTTTAGTAGATGGCAGACTTGGTCCCAGATCTTTCTTCTGCCCAGCAGGACTCAAGCACATTCCACCTTCCAGAGCCACACCCAAGAGTACATTAAAGCGTTTGGGTGACCCACTTCCAGGACCTCCTACAGAGACTGTTCCCTTTTATACAAGATATTTAAATATTCATCGACCTGAAAGGCTCTGGACTTAAACAGTCAGAGAGGTTACCTGGTCTCCAGTCCCTTCTCCAATTAATATTTAAGCATCTAAAAACATGGTTTTCCTTCTCCTGGGTTACAGCCTAGCAGAGTAATGGTAATACAATGTCTTGTGATCTGCAAATTACAGAGACAGCTGTAGGGAACGTGTAGATAATCAGTATTCCAACCTAATTCCATTAAAAGTAACAGATTTATTGCCAGTGAGGTAGGAACCTACTGGAAACTCTCCAAAATATGGGATACTGGAGACTGCATTAAAGATTAGTACAAAAATGATTCAATAGACTAAGGCTATTTTTCGCAAGGGGATTTGAAGGGTCTACTCATTAAAAAAAAAAAAAAAAAAAATCTGAAAATTACATACTGTTGAAACAAGCAGTTTCTAAAAATAAAGATCATTCTCTAGTTCATCCTGGCTTTCCCAGGTGATCAGTTAGTACACAAACTAGCTTCACTAGCTTTTGCTTGAGGAATGGTAAGTCCTAACCCCCTTCTTTTCTGAGGCCCTACCATGAAAAAAACAGAAAAACTTATGCAGAAAAATGACTGCAAAGATGTACAAATGGACCAAACTTGGAAGCAGATATTGCACCTTCAACCATTTTAAAGAGAGGAGATGTGTTTTGGAAAATTCTTATTAAAGCATGAGAATAACATAGTTTAGACATATTAAAATCTCAAACTCAAGCAGGTGCTTTATCCATTTCAAAATACAAGACATCCAATTTTCTCTCTGGACAAGTATACAAAAGAGCAAGGCCCAACTGTGAACATTTTAGCATTTCATCCATTTCTATTGCTTTTTGGTCCAGATATTCAAAACAATGGGTTAGATCCACAAAAAAAACCAAAAAAATAAAAAAACCCACAGCAAAATGCTTTAAGAAAGTCCTGTAAACAAGCAAAAAATAACCCTGTAAAGAGAACACTTTGACAGCTAAGATGCTAAATAACTAACAGTTATTCCTGCCAGAACACCTGTGATGCCATGCTGCCATAAACAGACCGTGCTAGCATCATTACAAACCTGCCTGAGAAACTCGCTACACAGGGTCTCCATGAAGATGTGCAAAGACACTTTCGAAATGAAGGACGATGTGATGAAGGAATGGGAATGAAGAAAGAAGGGATGAAGGAGGAAGTATCAAACAGGAAAAAAAAAAAATCTATTATGTCTGCTCAATTTACTGAAGAGCACCAGCAGCAACTATAGGAATAAAGTGTACGTTAGAGCCATTGCTTTTTTTTGAGACTCTAGCACTTTACAGGACTGAAGCCTGTGATTATAAACAACTGTTAATTAACCCAGGCTCCTCAGACCCAGAGCAGCAATTACAATAATGTCTGTTCACAAGTCTCACGTGTAAAGACCAGAGGTAATATTTGGCTAAAGCAACTCATGTAGAATCAGAAATAGAGTAAGAGGTGGAAAATGTAGCACATTCTGAGGTTCCAGCTGTTCTTAATAGCCCAGCAACACAACAAAAAAACACCCCAAGCTTCAAGTTCTAAAACAAGTCCAGCTCACTTCTCCCAGAAATCAAGTATTTACCTCTAAGCTCAACAGGAAGACTTTGCCAAATTAATTTTTCTTTAGTAAAAGAAAAATTGAGTGACTTCAATAAAATACACCCAAAATAGAAGTATTCCTCAGTGTCTGCAAATACACACACACACTGAAGAGGAGAGAGGTATTTAAAGACATCTTTGTTTCGCACACCCACCTACTAGCGTTCTGATGTCCCACAGCTAAATGCCAGTTAACAAAACTAGTTAGGAAGTTTAAAGCTACTGAAAACAGCAACACCAAGAAGGCCTGGTAGTCCTAACTAAAAATAGCATGCCCTTCTCCACAGAAAGACCGACAGCAATGTATAAACCGATCACGAGGAAAACCTCACGCAAATAAAATGAAGACGTAATGCATCAAAATTGAAGTAGGACAAGTAATTTGCAAATATTAATGTAAAAAGATTATAGCAAATTATTACCACTTCCTGTAAAATTTATGAATAAAGAGTGAACAGTTCAAGTCATCTGTTCAACAGAGAAAAGGAATGTTATCCGCTCCTGCTATGACGATACAGTGACCTTTCTCACCGAAGGTCTGTACCTATTTTCTATACACCTGTTGTGACTCTTTTTGAGAAATTCCAGCATTTTACAGTACAGAGGCCTATGGCTGCAAACAACAGTAAATTAAACCAGGCTCCTTACGCACAAAACAACAACAACAACAAAAAGAGTCTTTTCACAAACTTCTTAAATCCTCTTATAGGAAAAGAAGAGGGATTAGTGCCTGGACAAAGCACCTCATTCAGTAGCAGAGATGCAAGCAGAAAAGTGTATTTTATATACATAATGTTCCACAGTGCATGTCTGCATATACCTTTTCCTTTCCATTATGCTCTTCCAAGTTTTTCATCTGAAAGCCCTTTCATGAATAATTTGAATGAATTGTTTGAAGCTTGTAACCTAAAGTAGATTCATTCTAACAGTAAGAAGGTTTTCAGCCCACACAGAGGAAAATTCCAGAGACTGCGTATCAATGAGTCAAGTTACTTCTTCTGGCTGCTTTGGTTCAGATTCTTATTTCTTCTTGAATTCTGCAAAAACAACTTATTTCAAATTCAATAGTCTCATTGCTGAAAAGACTTCCACATTTCAGTGCCCGGCAGCAAAGCCAAGCAGAAGTCACATCAACAGAGACATCGTGTTGTCTCATAAGAATTAAGTTCGTTTGGAGGCGTGGAAATGCGAAGTCACATCATTTGGGGACTATCCGAATGCTTCCTGAAACAAACCGATACACACAGCCACACACAAAGACTCCACCGCTTTTTCCTCATGCAAGCACTAAATAGATTTTAGAAGTTCTAATTAAATTATTACTTCTCTGAAAAGACACAATAAACCATTCTCTGTCCTTACTCATTTCGTACAACTGTTGGTCAGCAGCATCTACTGCTAGTGCAACACTGGAATCACTCCACAAAATGAGAGCAAAAGAGGTCTTCTGCAAGAGATAGACATTGCATTTAATCCTTTTTCTGGATTTTGTAGTTTATACCATGGCCTTTTAAAGGATCCACCTAGAGCTCCCATTTCTCTCCTTGAAAAACTCTTAAAAATCATCGAGTAATATTCTTGTAATACCAACAGTTCTGTGGAGAACAGATATTTTAAATATCTTCAGCAAATAAATAGAAGGAACCTGGGAAACTCCCAAGGAATATCTAACGCACAGGCAAAATTACAAGCAAGATGGAACCCAATGTCTATTCTATTCCCAAAGTTTCCAGCTGTGGACTCCAATACTCCCCACTGAGGGGACAGAGCTCAGGTATAAACAGAAACAGGACAAGAGACTTCTGAAAGTTCTGCAACTGTTGAATAAAGACATATTTCAAAATACGAAACACCTTTTCAGGAGATGGTAGTATGAAATTACATCATTGGAAAGTGCTTCCTCTGGTTATCTGGAGTTTGGGGTTTTTTTTGTTTGGTTGGTTTGGGGTTTCTTTTAAGATGGCTCCATTCTGGAAGTTTTAAATGTAACTTCCCAAGCATTACATAAATTAAAACAGTGCTGCAAATTCCCTGCAAAGGAAAGGTCTATTACTGCAATAAATTGATGCAATCAATGACACTGAGGCACAGCCTGACAAGTGAAGTGTTTGGCTGAATTGTTACTCATGGACTGGTGTCTCATCTCCTCTCCTCAGAGCTGTCCATAACAGGAAAGCACAGGAAAGACATTGACCTGTTGGAGCAAGTCCAGAGGAGGGCCACAAAAATTATCAGAAGGATGGAGCACCTCTTCTATGAAGAAAGGCTGAGAGAGTTAGGGTTGTTCAGCCTGGAGAAGAGAATTGCAGCCTTTCAACACTTAAAGAGGGCTTATAAGAAAGATGAGGACAAACTTTCTACCAGGGCCTGCTGCGACAGGACAAGGGGTAATAGTCTTAAACTAAAGAAGAGTAGATTTAGACTAGGTATAAGGTGCCTCATTCAAGGGCAGGTTGGACGGGGTCTAAGCAACCTGATCTGGTTGAAGATGTCCCTGCTCCTTGCAGGGGGGCTGGACTAGATGACTTTTAAAGGTCCCTTCCAACCCAAACTATTCTATGACTCTATGATAAATTTTGGGCCAAAGGAAATATATTAGCAAGAACACACCACATATTCAGTATCACCTTAATTATAGCTCCCTCTCACACCTCCCAGTTCTGAGGCACAGCAGAACTGGTATATCCAATGGGTCTTCTCTAGCTACAGACAGGTAGGAAAGACCTGTTCCTGAAACACCTCCCCAGCACAGCCTCTGCAATTCAGATTCATTTTAGTCCTCAAAGATTTGAGCTACAAAAATTGTGGTTTGGCTAAATGCGGAATAAATCTCACACTGATGTGACAAAGGTGAAGAAGGGATGACCCAATGACCAAGAAACACCAGTAGTATAAGAGAGCCAGCTCCCATCTCGCTGCTGGCCGGAGGTAACACCTGGGAAGGTTCAAGAAGACGCA
The DNA here is from genome assembly GCF_036417535.1 of Chlamydotis macqueenii. Taxonomy (NCBI): domain Eukaryota; kingdom Metazoa; phylum Chordata; class Aves; order Otidiformes; family Otididae; genus Chlamydotis; species Chlamydotis macqueenii. Next base: position 7,049,853 of record NC_141557.1, on the reverse strand, counting down.
CGTGTCAGCTAGAGGCCAGATGCAACCCAGCAAGGCCACTGCGGTCCCGGAGCTGTGCACGAAGGAGATGCTGCAGCCAAGCAAGCACACCTCACCTGCCTCTGGATCACAGTCAGTACCGGCTCACGGCTCCCAGGCAAAGCAAACATGTGTCCTCTGTCTCCAGGCAGTCATTTGAAATAAGCCGTCCCAAATTTTAGCATTTTAATTATGCGCTAGTTTAAAGTCAGAGAACATGAACAAAAATTGGACCCAAGAAGAGAGAAGGGCACATGGAGACACACCATCCCCAGAGCCACACGGACAGCCCGGGGCACACGGCAGGGGCACAGCAGGACTCCAAGCTCCCAATGGGGAGGAAGGGCAGGAGGAGGAGGAGGAGGAGGGTACTCGATGGAGGGCGGTGGGCAGCAGCAGCAGCCGCCCCAGCGGCACAGAGACTCGGTGGGGCGGGAGACCCCTCTCCCCAGGGGCGACAGGCCCCGAAGGGACCGGGACACACAGCAGGAGCCCGGACCCGTCGGAGGGGATGTGACTCCCCGCCGAGGGCCTTCCCGGCAGCGGGAGGCGGCTGGGGCGGGGGAGGGGGGCAGCGGCACGGCGGAGACACCCCCTCTCCCCCCCCGCTCCCCAGAAAGGGGCCTGGCAGCGCCGGTCCCACCCCCTCCCCGCACTCACCCGGTGCCTCCGTCTATCACGCAGGGGGGCAGGTAACTCGCCATGCTGGGGAGCCGGCACTGCGGGCCCTACGCCACCATCCAGGCGGCCGCCGCCGGCTCCCCCGGCCCGGCCCGGCCCGGCGCGGCCTCACTGCATCGGCGGCGGAGGGGCGGCGGGCACCATGCAGCCGCCTGTCAGCGCCGCCTGTCAGCGCCGCCCCCAGGGCGCATGCGCCGCCCGCCACCGCCACGTGACGCGGCCTCCGCCGCTGCTCGCCCCCGCCGCTCGCTGGGCTGCCATCTTGGGGGAGGGAGGCGCGGGGCTGCGGGGTCGGGGACGTGCTGCAGGCGGCTGTCCTCGGTGTCATGGGCTCTGGAGGCGGGCGGGGAAGCTTGTCAGAGGCCATGACTGTCAACAGATTCGTAGCCTTGTTCTGGGCTTGATGTCGCACTCACCTCCAGTTTTCTGAGGGGCGCACCTTCATCCAGCTCGGTGCCTCGGTCCTGTCAGCCCAGGCTGGTTCTAGCAAGGGCACACTGGCCAAGATGGATTTCATCAGCTTAAAAGCTTCTTTCAAGCTATGTATGACCATAAAGGTTACAGTGTGTATGGGGGGGAAGACAGGGTTCGCCACCCCCCAGCAAACACTGCAGATGCTGCAGCCCTGCAGAGCAAAACTTCCCTCACAGTTCACATTTCAGTGAAGGTGGGGTTGCCCCAGGAAAAATAAAAAAAAAACAACATTGAACCAGTCAATTGTAAAAAAACATAAAGCCGGTGTTTCTCTCAGCGCAGGTGGCCACGCTACAGCCCACAAGTCCTCTGGGTTGGCTGTAAACAGCCCCACAATACAACATACTACTACACTTAAAGCACTTGGAAAAAAAAATAGCAACAAACATCACCTGCAAAGTTGTTGATACCTAATTTACATACAGGATAATGATGTCTCATATGTGACTCAGCCCTGGTCATACGGCGAGTGCATGGTATGGCCAGAAATAGATCCTCCAGATGCCCGGGCCCAAGCATGAACCACGAGAATAAGTGTTTCCCATGAGGGTGTAGTTTTCTATCGCCCTCTCCCAGCTCCGCATTGCTACACCAGAAGCTTGTGTAAGAAAATTAACGAGATGTGTCCTCTGGTCCTCAGACCAACGCTGGTGTGATGGCTATAGACTGTGCATATGTCCTGGGGGGGTTGTTCAGACGTTTACCACAAACTGAGCACACTTGCTCAACATATTTGTTCACTCTGTTCCCCTCGGAGATTTTGGAAGATGCAGAGTGTGGTGGAAGGCAGCCCAATTTGTTTGTTGGAAGGGCTCCCTTATCAGTGGCTTGAAACAGCAAACACTCAGAGTCTAATACGTCAGCTCCAGGACTGGGGATTGAAGCTCGATAGAAATTTTCTGCCCCCCTCTTCAGGCCAGTCAAATCAGAACAGTACATGAAAGGCAGTGCTGTAGCATCCAACAGATAAAAGAAAGAATATGCTTTGACTTTCCTGGCCAAAACTTCCCCTCTCCCATGCTGTTGCACAATATGCTGTGCTGGGCTCAGAGAGTATCTGCTCATATGTTGTATGTGCACATCACTGTAAACTTTCTTATGATTCTTAACTTTTCTCTTTTTATTTTTCTTACTTTTTTTAAGGAGTTGCTAGCTGTTACAGCAGAGGAGAACACCTAATCTGTAAACAGAGGTATTACCATAGATCACATTCAGCCTACAGGCTCTACATAGAATACAATTTGCAAACAGCTGCAGCGGTTTGAAACATTTGTGCCCTGCCCTTCTCTTCTCAAGCTGTTTATCAGGGTCCCTAGGGCATTGATTACTACCCCCACCGCTCTCCCAGCTGTTTGTGTGAGTGCTCCCTAACCCACTTCAAGCAGAATCAGCTGAGATAGTTCAAACAGTTTAAATAGGAGCTATGCGCTAACACAGTTGATTGTGCCTGAAGTGGGTTTAGGGAACACTCAAACAAGTTGCTTTGTTAGCAGAAGTGAGGGGAGGGGTAAGGCACAGTAACGTCTTAAGCTGTGCCAGCTAAATCTAAGAGGGCATCTGTCCATAGTCTAAGTAACATAGAGAAAAGACCATGGAGAACCTGAAACAAAAATTGTGCTGTGAAACTATGATAACATACATCAGCTGATGGTCTTACAGTAATGACAAATACAAAACCATTCACTCATCCTGGTGATATATTAGAAATCAAGTATCTAATGATTATTCAAATGACAGTAATGATAACTAGCTCCTCAGACAGAAGAGGAAGGAGGAGACACCTGATCTGTACAGCTTAGTGAATTATAGATTCTTCCATCATCGTGCAGCATTTGAAGGATATCATGGCCTCTCCCTCAAAACACAGCCATTGTTATTTTCATTTCATGTTTTAAGCCCGCAGGGATTGTTGTGTCCTTCCACTCTCAGCACCATATAGGCCACAACAGTTAGCCAAGTTTAAGCTACACTGGAAAGGAATTGGACACCCAAGAAGCGTACGTGATCTCAATTTGACTATTTGTAGAACCTGCCATGAGTTACATGACTGAAGCTATTCTGTTTTACATTGGTTTGTCTACACCCCTTTTCACCACAGCATCCAAATGCCTTCTAGGAATGTGTTAAGTGATGTGGCTAATATCTGCCGTACTTTCATTTCAGTCTCAAAGGGAGAACTGTGTAGGCAGCAGAGAATTGGTTTTTTACTTTGTATTTTAGGGTTTTTTATCTTGAAGTGTTGATGCTACTGTATGTTTACAATAAAGAATGTAATCTAAAGAAGTAGAAGTTGTTTTGATAACCCTTTACTCCTGTGAGAATTTATTCAACACTAACAGCCCCCAAGAAACTCTTAGATAACTTTGAAAAAGCGAGCCTTCATTTAGCTACAAGAAGCCAGTATGCGAGAAGAGGGTGCTTTCGATGCATTTATGCTAGCTTTGTGTTACTAAGATGAACTACACGTTGCGTTCTAGATCACGCATCTTCAAAGCTGATAGTGTCATACTCAGATATATCACGTTGCTATTTCAGAGAAGGGGTAATGGAAGCTCAGCTTTGGTTACATATGTAATCTGCCAGGAGGAGACAGGCGTTCCTAAACAAAATGCAAGCACAAGCTTAGTGGCAGCTCAGAGTCCAGGGACATCACCAAATTAATTAGCAAGTTAACCAGTTGTGTTTGCATACCCTCAAAGAAATGAGACTACAAAAAAGATTTTCTTTGTTTACATAACCTCTCCCCTGCTTGAGATTAGCTTCAGTCAGCTTTTCTCCATTGCTGAGCTGGATCTGTAAAAGCACTAGGTTATCTTAGTGGTACTGATAAGACCTAAGATCTATTGAAGGACTGTACCGCTGGCACTTAGGTTCACATTGCCCAAACAACTTACCTGTAGGCCACGTGTTCACGGTGAATTCTAGTTAAAGGGAAGTTAAGGGTATATTCTTCTGTCACTCCTTATTTAGTGGACACCTTCATAGAGGCCCCAAGAACATTAACATGGACCTCTGCCTGCTCGCAGAGAGGTCATCAGTGTCTTGAATCAAGTAACATGAGGGTGAGGGAGCACTGTCACACATTCCCTGAAGTTTCTGTTCTGTCCAGCTATCATCCTCCATCCAAAATAATTTCATCTATGTATTTCTTTTTTAATTGCTTTCAGATCTAAAATTTCAATCTCTAAATACAGGCAGGTCAGCACTCTTCCTTTAAACTTTGATTTTTTGGCAAGTAGTAGAGAACTGCTATCAGATCATATTAAGTGAACTATTTTTGAGTTAGATAAACTACAAATTTTGTTCATCTGACCAGCCAAAAACCGTGCTTACATCTTGGTCACAAATACATGATTGCAGTCTCAAATTGTTTTCTAACCAGCAAAAACAATGACAACGTAAAAAAGACCCAATTCAGAAGCTCAAAAAGTAGCAGCATGAAAGACAGGTCTGTAATCCCTTGATCATCTCAAACATGAGGCTAGTTTAAAGGCAGCTGTTATGCAGTTGTCATCATACAATCACTAGGAGAGGTCACCAAGTAATGGTGTTCACACACTAGCAATCACAGAGTATTACTCAATCACTGGAAAGTAAATTGCTGGAGATGCTAAGCTTTCCCCTTGGCTACAGAGAAAACAAACCCCCCAAAAAAAGCAGTAACACAGTGCTGACTATTCATACAAAGGGATCTGTAGAGCAGACATTAAGCTATTGTATATTCTTTATATCTACATAGCACATGACTATTTCTAAGATCATCCTTCAGCAGGATACTCCAGTCCACCTGTAATTTAAAGGACAGGAACAGTCCCACTGAAAATAATGGAATTATTCGTGTCCATAAATTTATATGTCATTTAAATAACTCTTCACATTGGGGTCTAATCAAGCTTTAATTCCTGTCGAATGGTTGACCTTAATATTTTGTGGCAGAAAACTACAGGCTGCTTATGCAAACAGACTACAAAGTACTTGCTGTCTTTAAATTATATTGGGTCTTATGTTACAGGACAAGTTAAAGAGGGTTTGGTTTAGTGGGGACAGAATTGTACCTCTTTTGCAGAATAGGTGACTTATTTCTGAGTGTCTTTCCTAGTTGTGTATCCCACTGTTGTGGGAGTCTTATGGGGGAACGTTGCCATTTCTAGCACCTGTCTGTTCAAAAGACGTTTTTGTCTCCCAGGTAAAAAATCTTTGTGTGCTTATGTGCTTCTCAAGTTTCTACATCATCTCCTGTGTCTGCTTTTTCTGTGCTAGGGTTGAATAGAATCAGAATCCAATACTCATGTTGGTGTTGTATTACCAGCCATGATACTACCAACTGCTTCCTACCTTCCCCTTTCTATAAGCCACTCTAGATTTACTACTAGTGTGTATTTTCTTAAATTTTGCACAGTGACTTCCTACTTCTGTTTCTTGAATGGCTGCTGTTAATTTAGATCTACTCAGAAACATCCTAATCCATTTTCTATTTATACCACATTCATCACCATGGTAGCTGAATGCCTCAGTATCTTTGAGGTAGAGGCTATGCAAAGCTTATTTTAAACTACTCCAATTCTTTGCCTTTAAAATTGAATTCTAACAACTTCAGCTTACCCCAGCTCAGAAATTACCCTTTTGCATTTTGCAAATAACAATCTGAAATTTGAAGCCAGTCCAGCATGACCCAGGACCCAGTTTTAGCTGAGAATATCAATGGCAGTAACTTTGACGCCTAGGTAAATAATACACTTTTATTTAGATAGCTCTCTAAGAGAAATGCTATGATATAGAACATTCATAACTGGTGAAAGCAGCAGTTCCTCAAACTCAAGCAAAGCCAGCAGACTTCCAGTAAACTCTTATGCTCACTTTCACCTCCGTTGAACACACCTGTCTGCCTTGACATCTAGTTGTTATTAACTATACAGTAAAACTCTGCATACGTGTGCGTATGTGTACATAATGACAATGACAGAACTGCATTACATGGCTTTAAAACAGAACACAACATTTTCTTACATATACTCAGTTCTGCGTACTTTGTGATGCACCATGGAATTTGCCAAACGTGACACCCGTAATTTTAAGAATAATACATTGGAAGCTATATTTTTACATCAGGGGATTTTACCCTTGCACTTCTGAAGAAATCTGGAAAACAATAGAAAGTGTAGCAAATACCTAAGGATGAACTACTCTATCTTCCTAAACAGTACCAGTGATACACACTTTTGAATTGTAAATTTAAGAAAAGGAAAAAAGGTGGCCCATATTGAACATGGCAATAGCATAAAGTCAGATGTCTTTTTCGAGATTTTGTATTAATTATAGTATTCACTTTCAAACTCCTTCTTTGGGTTTTCAGTTTGGTATTCTTAGGAAACAAGCTTGCGTCACTCCGTCCCTCCAACTTGAACTCACTGGGCAACTTCAGCCAAGCTTGAGTAAAGGACAGAGGCCTGAAGGGTGTAAACATTTCCAATAGTTGCATAAAGAAAATAGCCAAGAAGCTTACAGAGAAAGGCCAGTATTGCCCTCACAGAGAGATTGCAGCATCAGCACAGCTATGTTATTAGACAACAACAAATTATCATGGCAGAGGCAACTTCCCAGAGGCCACTACCTAAAGCACCGTTTGCTTCAGTTGCCCAAAGTGGCTACAGAAAGCCATCTGAACAGCGCAGAATGCAGCAACACAGTGATGAATTTGTCCTTGTTGGAGCACGTATGGCCGTACAAATCTATCTGCTTGGAAACAGATGCATTACAGCCAGTTCCAAAAATGGCAATTCAGGCTGCTTAGACACACACACAAAAAAAAAAAAAAAGATATTTAAGTTCCTCCAGGGGTACTCCAGGATGCGAACAATAACCAGCTCCATATATACAAGAACCACCCCCACTATGAGAAGTGCGTCATTCAAAAGCAACTGCGCACATATGTGTGTGCAGAACCTCCTATCCAATGGCTTCCATCCTTAAATAAAATTGCCTGCAGATTGAGCTAACTCTCTATTACTCTAGCTTGAAAACTGCACATCTTGTCTCCTGTGCACTGAATGGAGTATTTTCCCCTATTACTGGCTGAGTCATTAAAATATAATTCAGATAACTTTTATGCCACGTTGTTTTTATCAATATCAAACATGCTCAAGTTTCACGGCTTGGTAAGTTTTCCATAACATGCTGTTCATAAAGTGTAGATCTGTTTGTCACAACGATGCCATATGAAACCTCATCTGAGTCCCAGAAGAGCTGATGGTAATACAGAACTGATTTCTTCATACAGACCATGAAGCAAACAAGAGATCACAATAATCTGATGAGAGACGATCTTGACATCCTCCAGCCCAGCCTACCTCTGCAGGTATGTCAGTTAGACTCGTTTGGACAAGCAAATCAGTTTGTTGTTTGTTTTCTTTTAAAAGACATCAAATGAGTCAACACGTCAACAAAGCAGCAACATATTTTTCCAGTTACTAAATGCATTTGTTAATCAGCCAAACCAGAGATATCAAGAAGCCTCTTTGTGGGGATGAAGTCTCTGGTTCTCCAAGTCACCACAAGCACTGTCACAACACAAACATCATTTTGATCTAATCAGGCTTTATGAAAACATTTATTGTAGCTTAATACAGCTGTCCAAAATCATGGAGATCCAAACTGTATGTGACAGGATCAAACCCAGAGGCACAAAAGGGGTCTGACCAAGCCTTGCCGCAGGAGTAGGGCACTAGCTGCTCTGAAGCACCATTAAAAGCAGCATGCCACCCCTCATCTCCTAAACCCCTGCTATTTATACCAAAAATCTTTCTGAGTCTGTGTTTAACTTTCGCAAGCAGAAAAATGGTTTTTAAAAAAAGGCTTTTGAGGAAAATCTTGTTAATTTTTTAGGTTGCAACAAGTCACACACCGGAAGGGCTCTGAGGCTGGTACTGGCACACAGTACTTTGAGGTGGAAACCCAGCCTTCCACAGAGGCCAGGGGCTAATTCTCTTCAGTAACACAAAAACCTGGCATATTCTTTCTGCCGACAGGAGAATGGGCTGTTTCCTTCTCCAAGGCATTCCCACAAAAAGATTCACAAAAACTAGAGCTGGACCTTACTTCTAACTCAAGCAAATATTCCTTTATTCGACATTTGCATATTAAACCTGATCAAGAACCTCCAAAATCTCTAGATGAACTTAACTCGCTGCAAGTATTCATCCATTTGGCAGTAAAAATGCTGAGTATGGGGTGTTATTTTGACTCTAAGTTCACAGGTCCAACATCCAACAGCTGTCACCTACTGCAGAGTGCTCAGACCTACGGTAGTTGTCCTGTTGACAACTGTCCATTGATTTACACTTTTTTTTTCTTCTCCTCCCAAAGCACCATAAAGATTTATGCCAGCATCAGTGTTTCTAAGTTATACAAGCTCAGTCACCATCAAAACTTAACATTTCTGTACGTGAGAAATCAAAGGAAACCCATCTTCCCAAACTGGTATTTTTACCTTCTACATGAAAAAAGATAATTTTCTCAAATACTCTTTGCTGCTTCTTCCCCCTCCGTTCCTGTGTCTCCACTAATGCCTCCTTGCATCCAGCTCCACTTGGTTTATATATATAAATATATATCAACTAACAGACAAACTAGGACTTTTTCATGAAGTCTAGAATTTTGCTAGTGCATTACAAAATGTTTTAGTAGTACTACTATATAAAGTCAAGCCCCCATGTTTCAAGTCTCCTATATCATAGCATCAGCATTTGCGAAAACAGACTTTCAAGTCTGTGGACACCTGGTTTCACACAATACCTTCTCATACATCACAGGGCAACAGGTCTGTTCTGCAACTGTGAAAAACAAAACAATTGCAGCACCTGTAAACATGTGCAAACTGTTCCTAATCTATATATCTCAGCTCTCGGTAGCAGTGGCGACGCAGCAGCATGGAGTGGGTTGTGTGCGATTAACCAAGTAGGTAGCTCTTCCATTGATGTCTTCACTCTGCTTGTTGCCCAAGCAAAGTAGATCAAAACTAAATCAAATATATTTACCCACACTACAAGCACACCTCCAGCCAAGGCAGGCATGCGTGGCCACTCCACTGTTCTATGAGTCCTCACATACCAAATTTCCTCTTGCTTATAATCCCACTCTGAGAAATATTAAGGTTTGTAGCAACTCTTTAGAGCAGCTGGTACTTGTGTGGGTGCCGTGCCTTTCCTCAGATAGTTTTGTTTTGTTGTTTGTGGGGTTTTTTTTTTCATGAAGTCAGCTATCATTACAGTAGCTGAGACTATCACATCGTGAGGTTGAAAGTAAAAAAGACTATAGGTAGATGCAAGCAATGAGGTTAAGATTCAGTACTAATAATGTCAAAGCAAGTGGATATAACAGCAAGAAAGTGGATATCACACACTGACAAAATAAGCAGATGTAATCAAGCAGCTGCATCCTTTACCACAGAGCAAGATTTTAATCTTACCTATTTATTGCAGACCCACTATTACTTTTCCACGTAGCCAGGCACACTAGCTCCCCCAGGAAGGCCATGGAACTGGCATGAAAAAAAATAGAAAGGAAAAATGTTTCTTAGTTTGAAATATATATCTGCTTCACAGCTTTATGGATGAAATATGAGATTCTAATGTAATTCAGGAGCTCGGAGTTACACAGAGTGAGGCAATAGTTTAAAGATTATCCAGCAGACACAATCTGCACAGCTCACTGCAGGAACACAGCCACTTACTTACTTCCTAATGACAAAGTCATGGCTCATCTCTGTGCGCCACACTCCTTCCCCCAGCCATTCCTGCTGGAAGGAGAAAAAAGCCTCACACGAGGGGCTTGCTCTGTGTTGTACTTCGGTAACACAATTCAGTTAAAAAAAAAAATAGCCTGCCTGATTTCATAGCCACAAGGTCAGATTCTCCCCGACTACATCACCAGCAGATCAGCCAGTTTGGGGGAACTCCCTCTCAGATAGTGATTCTGACCACTGACTGCAGCAGTACCAAACAGCTACTAGAGGAACTAAATATATACATACATATATATACACATACGGATATATACATCTCTGTGTGTATCTCTGTCATCTCAACTGTTGTCACCACTCTAGCATACAAACTTAGCTGAGGTCTGGAAAAGGAGAAGCATGCAGAGCACATAAAGGCTGCCTCAAAATTGTTGTGAAGCTTTTGTACTTCCTGCAAAACTCCCAAAAAAAAAAAAAAAAGAAGAAGTTTATTTTTATTTTGGTATATCCAAGTGAGTCTTCCACGGTAGTTCACTGCAGAACATAGGTGGGGAAGATGGTGGTAGCCTTTTGTATCATAATTCAGTGTCTGCAGCACAGTCTTAAAGATGTTAAAGACCCAGACTCATATTTCCCACAGCTTCCACTTCTCGGCAAGATCTTCCAACCATCAGAATATAAAGCACCCAGTCGTGCTGCTGTGCATCTCCTACTGCAGCTGGTGCACTGAGCTGTAAAGAAGACAACATAACCAGCCAGTATGAAAGTAAGCATGAATCTTACTCCTTACTGATGAACATCTCCAGAAGGCAGGAATCTGGTTCTCATTCAGGGACTACTTGTATTTTTCCATTTAAGAGTCTTCCTATCATTACCTACCTTCCTAGAGCTCAATATTCTTGATCTGTAAGGGACAGAGACACCACCTAGGCAGCCCCAGGTCAGACACATCTTCATCCATCACTTCTCATCTGCTAGCCCAAGAGCTTCTTCCTCAGCCCACAGGCTTCACCATCCCATAGGTGAACACAGAAGGAGAGGTATTGCCTCAGGCACGCTGACATGCCCTCTGAGCTATCTGTCTTCACTTACTATGTGGAGACCAGCAGGACTTGGGTCAACTGCTTGAAATCACTGCCTGATGGCCAGGAGTTTGTTTTTAAGCATTATTTCACTTTGGCCAAGTGTCTGAAGATACTGGATATATTTGAGTCCTTGGTCGTGTCTTCTAAAGCACTTGTGCGACCTCAGATCCCCTGAGTAACTTTCAAACTGACTCATTGAAAATGCTCTCTCCAGTTATCTCTTCAGGCCAGGAGGTAAGTAAAATACTGAAAAATAAAAGAGGGGAGGGTAAATCTATGCATCCACAGAAACATAATATTTAACACCACAATTAGAAAGCATAGATATTTTAGAAATTACATAACCTATTAAGTTTCTGAGTACAAATGAGGTACTCTGAGGTATTTCCCTTCTGGTAGATGATTCTCTAATGGTCCACTGGTTTCTCTTATTAGTGCTTTGAACTAAGCGGCAGTTCCTCTGTTTAGAGGTAGGGAGGTTCAAACCATGCAGAGCTTCACGAGTTAAAAACTTATTTTGAACTGAACCATATGCCAAACAAGAATATAAAAGATCTTGACAGTTTCTTCTAAATTCCCCTTCTATGCCCAGTTTGCAGTCCAGCACTTGTGAGCAGGTGATTTCCTCCCCATTCTCACCAAGCAACCTGTAACAGGGTCGTCTTGTCTCCTCGCAGGTGGCAGGAAGAAGTCATCACAAAAAGGAAATCCTACCATAGCCCGATAAGCATTATTTTCAGCAGCTCTGTCTGTTTAAGGAGTCCCTGCTCCTACATCGTTCCTCCTTGTACCTCACAGGCTGCTGCAAATAAATCAGAGCAGGGAGCTGAGCTGGCTGACCCCCTCACCCCTTCTTTTTCAGCCAGGATTTTTTTGGCCAGATTAGCTCTCCCTTTGCACTTCACCACATGCCCAAATGCTTGTGCCAGCGTAGCAGAAGGAGGAGGAAGAAGGGAGTGGGAGGAGGTGAGGGAGCAGAAGGGACTGCTTCAGCGGGTCTGAGGCCCACAGCCTAAAAAAATAACTGCCTCGCTGGGATCAAGTGCTCCTAGGGAGCCCTTGTGAGGACGGATGAGCTCTCTCCCAGAAATGCTTAACTTGATGAACCTTTGTGTGCTGGTGGGTGTCTAATGCACTGTAATGGAGACCCACTGCTGAACCACACTCATTATTTTCCAGTGAGGACATTACCTGCTAACAGAGGGTTTCAGGCAAACACTGCCAACATCTCCTTCAGCGTGTTAGCCTTTGGGCCTTTGTATGTCTCTGATTTTGTCTTAGGGCATTAAACAGATTCTCACCTAAAGCAACACTGCAAGCAGGCGTACTGTTGCCTGCAGATTTCACACAGCCTACAGCGCAGTCACAGAACCTGCAAGCAGCTCAGATATATTTAGAATCCCACATTGTCATTACTTTCATCCTACAAAAGGAAGGGGGGAAAATAAAGAATAGAAGCAGATGATAAATGCACAGCTGGAGAACGTCAGCAGACATCTCGGCACTGGCTGGGCCTAGTTCACCTCTTGGTTAACTGAAAGGGAATGGATGACCCAGAGAAAAAGAAAATCAACATTTATTTCTCATGCCGTGGTCAACCTGTGGTTGCCCCTGTGAAGACAGTGTTACAGTAATCCACCAGCCACCATTTCCTGCGCTGAATCACTGCTGCCACCGGGGACCGAGCATGCCAGTGGGAAAGGACACACATCAAAGAACTGCCGGTGAAGAGGGGAGCACGCAGCTGCTACCTGCCTCAAAATACCCAACAAGCAAAGCGCAGCAAGACAACACAACAGGAGGACGAAAGAACTGATCATAACAAACTACCACTACCAAATCTCAGTTCTAACCTTTTTTTCAAACTTTTCTGTAAGAAGTCTCTTTTTGTAGTCTATCCCTCAGCAAGTTTGTTGTAAACATGCATCATCAGAAAATTCAGGCCATCACTGCTTATGTGATGGAGAAATACAGTTGGTGGATGCCCCATCCCTGGAAACGTTCAAGGCCAGTCTGGATGAGGCTCTGAGCAACCTGATCTAGTCGGGGATGTCCCTGCTTCTTGCAGGGGGGTTGGACTAGATGACCTTTGAAGGTCCCTTGCAACCCTAACCATTCTATGATTCTATGATAAAAAAACCCTTGTGTTTTATATATATATATATAAAATTTATTTTCTGCAGATATACTTGAATGTTCATTTACAAATTTGCTGCTTCAGTAGATATTCCCATCAGCATCATATTGTCAGAACATTTGCAGAAAATAAAGTATTGAAATAGGTATGAACGCAAGCAAAGTGAATATATTTAAAAATTAGGGAAATGCTACTTATGCCAAAGTGGCTTTTTGCACTAGTGTCAGGATGCACCAAATATAGGAAATTGAAATACAGGATAATGGTTCCAAGCCACAACGAGGCTATTTTGCGCCACCCTAACCTAATATGATGTTAGATGTCTATGTTCTTTAACAAACAGTAGGAAGATGTTTCCCATCCTAGGGGAGTTTCAAGATTTCAAAACCTAAAGAGCAAAGTCTTGTACTCAAATCCACCAGTGAGCCAACATGAACATTTTTTTTAAATGTTTCATTTCAACTATGACCCTTTTTCATTGAAATATCTTAGTATATTTAACTTTAAGATCTATCAGAAAAATTGTTTCACAAGACAGTTTTCCCATTGGAATTGCTAACTAATGATGTCTCAATGACTTCCAGAAAATCTCCTCCTGAAGTTTTGAAGATGACAAATCCATCCAACCCATTTTCATTCAACCAAAAGAGACTCAAAAAGACCTTTTTGTTTTCCACCAGTCCATATTCTCTGATAGGAAAACTACTTACCAGTAAAGTCTTGACTGACTCTATTCTGTGTCACTGCCATGACGATCTTCCATCATCATGACAGAAGAACCATGAGTATGCCAGATGAACATGGGTGGAGCATGCTCTCATTGCAGCACTCCACATGTGCAACTTCGTAAGAGTTGCTGCAAGTTGCCTTACACAAGAGGATCTCTGAGGCTGATGTAATGTACGTCATGGATGATACAGGTTTCTGTAGTACCAGAAGACAGAACATCTTCTGACAAAGCCAGTGCAAAGCCATCTTTGATCTACACCCGTGGTCACAGATGCCCAGTTTGCGCAGATTCAGGAAACTTCCAAGCAAGAAAAAACTAACGGATGTCGGGAGACCACAAGCAGACTCACTTATGATTCTTCTAGGTGCTGTGTGGACACAAAGACTACAGAATGAAAGCAACTGGAAGAAGGTCCTGAAGGCTCTCGGAACCAACCTCCCACTCAAAGCCAGACTGTCAACAGCTCTAGATCAAATCAGCCATGGCTTCATCTGGCTGAGTCTTGAAAACCTCCAAGGATTGAGATTGCACAACTCTTCCAAATAATGTATTCCAGTGCTGTATTGTCTTTCTAATTAAGACATTTTGGTAATGTCTGGTTTGAATCCCTCAAGATGCAAACTATAAATCTTGCCCTCAAATTTGCTCTCAGTTTCCAGTTCTCACAGTAAGTTCCCAGTCCATATTGCTGCATGAGTTTATTCTGCTGCAGGGACCAAGCTTCACACACCTTACTGAATGTCTTGAGGTCCAACCCACAGGAATTTCAAGATCCCTCTGGACTGAAGCTCTATTGTTCAGCGTGCTAATCGTTTCCTCTAATTTAGCATCACGCCTGAGTTTTCTGAGGATGTGTTCTCCCTAATCACAATGAAAATGCTGAACAATATCAGCCCCCATATCAACCCTTCAGTACGCAACTACTAACCAGCCACTAACTGGGCATCACGCCGTTGGAAGTTGTTCTTCAAAGCTCATGGTCCGGGGAATTTTCAACTGATCTAACAGAGCATTCATCCAAGCTATACTTCCTCAGCTTCCAGATAAGAATGCTATAGTGTCAGGCACCTTACTGAAGACAAGATATATTACGTCCATCACTCTCCTCTCATCTTCTTTGCCAGTCATTTCACCATAAAATGGTGAAGCATGATTTACCATTGGTAAATAAATCCATCCTCACTCTTCTTTGCCATTACCTTCTTGTCACGTGCATGTTTGGAAATGGATTCCAAGAGGATGTGCCCCGCAAAGACTATACTTGGGTTGCAGTGGCAAGGCCAACATCATACAACATCTAAATTTATTCACAGATATCCCAATATTGCAGTGTGACTGTTGCAAGCGCAGCCGTGTAGGTATAGTCAGGTTAGCTTAGACCCTACAAGCAGTCTAGCCTCAGCAGCATAGACAAGGCTTTACTGACCAAGCTTATATTGGGCCTTGTAGCCATGGTGAAACAAGACTGCCGTAGTAAATCTGTCATCAGTACCAAAGATGGCCAGTCACTGCAGTAATATACCCCAGTCCTGATTTATTTCACAGGCCATTCAGGCTAAGTTTAGCCATCTCCCGGGTGAGTGCACTGTCAAGCCCCAGTTTCAAGACAACAGTCGAAAAACGGGGCATTTCCTGAGCAGGGTCCGGAGTGGCATTACTGAGGTGAAAGTGTGGTCTAGCTTGAACAAAAGTTTTTGGCCTTTTATAAAAACATACCTTTTTCTATTACTACCAGTAGCAGATCTGACAGCTGTTATCTCTCTACTTATATTTTATGCTTCCTAATTCTAACATATGATGGCACTTCACTTCCCAATATCCAATTGACATTCCTTTGATGTATCTTTTGGGCTAGTGCCTCAGCACATTTGCAAATAGTTTAGTGCTCAATTTAAGGCTGAATATACTCCCAGAATTCCTTGGCAATCAATTATTTATTACTTACAAGTGTTAAGATCAAAAAGAAAAGAAATGGATGTATATTTCACGCTGACAGGAGGTCTGTGGGGATTACAGAAAACAGAAACTTTAATGCTAAATCTGTGTAAAAAGAGTAAAAGGGAGATTCCCTAGTCAGTTAAAAAAAAAAAAAACGGAAAAAAGGGAAATGGCCTGGATTATATAGTTATTCTTCTTGGACTTTATCCTGGTTAGAAATGCACGCTTGAACTGTAGCATTATTTCTCTGTACTACAGGGGCAAATTCTGGTTTGCTGTCGCCAAGGAATAGCAGTCAGCTTCGGCTCGGTGCCAGCTACCTGGATGCCTCTTTTATCAGCACACCCAGGGTGGCGTACGTAGCTAATTAATTAAAACACTGATTCATTCCTATTGACAGGCCTAGAATTTGCGCTAATTTTTCAGCAAGGTCACACTGCCTGCGCGGCTTCTTTGTCATGTTTGTAAAACCTGGGGCTTGCAAGGGCATCAACATTCAAGTAAAGGGGAACTCGCAAGGGTAGAATTTAGAAAGATCATTCATACTTCATTGAACAGCTCTGTAGAAGGCGGAGAACATTGTCACAAAACATGTTTCACTGGGGCAAAATTTGCATTATTCTCGTCGGTGGGGTACGAGCAGTGATGGAGGTTCACAAGGTCAAATACAAGACCTCTCCCTCTGTCGGCTGCAGTCAGAGCTCAAATACTCAAAACTTCATCTGTAGTCACCGCTGGCTATGAAGGTGTCTTCACAAATCACGTGTTCTTCTCTGGAAGCCTTTCTTTATTTATTGCTAACCTTAAACTGTGCCCCAAAGACAAGCAAGCAAATCCCCCTGGCCAGGTCACCGATACAAAACCAGTCCCTGTCGGTGTGATTAACGTCCGAGAAGGAGTGGCTGGCAGCTTCGCAACGAGCCGGTGCAGAATTACTCAGACAGGATGGAAGAAGCAGCAGGAAAAGAACAACCTGGTACAAACAAACAAGGAGTAATTCCAGCTCGGGAATACAAGCTGATAAAAGGCAACCCGCAGAAATAAGAAATCTAGACATAAATACAAGTGAATGGCAACACAGAGCAAGTTTATTCCTGATGTAACTCTGTGAGCTGAAATATGAAGCCGAATATCCAGCAACCAGCTATGAAATTCTATCACAGATGCCAGAAGTTTGTAATGACCTGGGCTGGTTTTTCCATGGCTAACAGTCTATCTACCAAGGAACTAAATTATTTTCTCTTTGTTTTTTTGGGTTTTTTTTGCAGGTTATACAGCAAATCTATCACTTTCTCTGAGGTCAGTGAAATTAAAATACCCTTGTAATTTAAGTTAACAGATAAATTAGACTACCGTAAAACAGAGATGCATCTAAAGAAAGTGGCAGCTCTCCAGGTAAAAAGAATCAGCCATCTGGTCTAAAAAAATTCTAATAAAACCCAGTGACAGATCACTTCACTCACTGAGAGAAACTTGGAACAGTGGGGCTGAAGTCAGCCGCATGAAACTGGAGGAGACCCACAGGAGAGAGGTTGCAAATAATCCAATGAGCTGTTCATCATTTAGAATCATAGAATCATAGAATAGTTTGGGTCGGAAGGGACCTTCAAAGGTCATCCAGTCCAACCCCCCTGCAAGGAGCAGGGACATCTCCAACCAGATCAGGTTGCTCAGAGCCCCGTCCAACCTGGCCTTGAATGTTTCCAGGGATGGGGCATCATTTGCTTTCCACATCCAGATTCAAAGTCTACCTTAAGCCTTAATTTTTACTACTACTACTATTATTATTACTACCACTACTACTATTATTTTTGTTATTATTATAATTATTCCTTGCTGACATCTACTTACAGCTTTGGGATGATCTTTAGTTGTAAAACCTTTAGGTTTTGAGCATTACTGCACAAAGGAGTAGGGAAGACACATTGAGAAAATGAGACCTTCCGATTTGGTTTCTTGGAGTGATTCTTCTGTTTAGTGACTCTTCAGATAGTCAGTTTGTCATGTTTGGAGTGAAGGTATTTAAGAGTGTAGAGGTTAACTAGAAAAACAACAGCTGACTTTACTGAAAGAGTTTAATTCAACTATATGAACAAACTGTTTTCAACCTAGAAGATCTGTTTGGAGCTGGTTTGTGCTGGAATGTCACCCACACAAATCTTGCAAGGGAACATTAAGTGACAATACACTCAAAATGATGAAGCTCATGTTGGAACAAAATCTCTGCGGCTGAAAAAAAAAATCATGCTTAAAGGAGGAAACATTTACATTCCAGTTTCTAATTTAGCCATTACTTAATTAAATATAAAAGTTTGATATATTTTTTTTTTTTTTGCAAACATCTTCACACAATCTGAATTTCTTGTCACCACACTGGTTTTCCTCATGTTCCCTTTTTTTAAGCTTTTACCTCAAGCCTTGTTCCAGCATAGAGTCTTAATTCTTTAGACTGACTCTGTATTGTAGAGCAATTTAAAGTTAGGACTTTGCTTCTTAAAAAAAAAATAAATAAATGTTTCTGTAAATGGTAGACTTGGTTCTCTACAGCCCCGGGGCACGTGGGCTGGTCCTTCCTTCCCCAGAACCCAGCCCAGTTTCCTTCTGTGGGCTGAAATTAGCAACGGTGAATATATGAATGAGCAAATACGCCCTCCAAAATAATAAAATAAATAATTTTGGTCAGGGCTGCAATGCTACTTAAAATACCTTCCTCTCTTGCACTGTCACTTTCTCTCCCTGCGGTGAAGGTCTTAAACACGTGCAATGGCAAACACAGCATCTCCGTGTGGAAGATGCTCAAAATCAAGACTGGGAAAGAGGAATTTTCTCCACAGTACACATTTCATAAAGACGGAGATGCATACCCCTAGAGTCTGATCTTTCTGCTGTTGGAAAAGTCATTGCTCTTGCTGCTGAATTGTTACATGCACAGTGCCCGTGGCTCAAGGGGCACCCTCAGGCTCCCCACCTGCCAAACAAAGCCCGACTCATTTTCTGCCTGTAGAAACAGGAGTGCTGGGGCATAGAGTCCCTGGATACCGTGAGCTACATATAGCTGTACTACGTTAAGGAGGATTCCGCATTAAGGAGGTTTCTGGGATTTAGGAAGGAAGAGTAAGGAGTGGGTAGGATCCTGTACTTCTGGATCACACACTATCACTCAGAAACACTGCAGAGAAATATGAAAGAATGCAGACAGAATTAAAAAAAAAAACAAACAAACACAAAACCAACAAAAACGAAACAACAACAAAAAAACCCACTACAAACCTGAAAAAAGGAAGGTAAAATTCTGGCTCTGCTGAAGCCAATGGTAAAGAGCGTTCCGCTTATCTATGCTACTTCATCTTCTCCAAAGGAGCAAGGTGAATTTACTCTGCAGACAGAAAAACAAAAAAGATGAATGAATGAGAAATGCACAGACAATACAAGATTGAATTTGGTAAGATGCCAGCGACGCTGACTGCTGAAGTGCAGAGGGCAGGGGTTTAGATGGACAAAGGTCTACATAGGGCTGGTTTGGGGTGCAGGTTTGAAGTGTGCATCATTGCCAAAACCTAGCTTTTGATCTGCAAAGAAATGATAGTGCTGACAAATAAACAAACAAAAAAAAACCCACCATGTGAGACTTTATTAAGGCAGAGTGCTGTCAGAGTATCAGTTTTCTAACTTTGTAATGCCAGCCACACTGTATGAAGGAAAGGAATGCAAAGGTGACATATGACAGGTGGTTACGGCAGTCTGCCTATCAAGGAGACCGGTGTGTTTAATTTACATTTTTTGACCTGTTATGTACTAAATATGTCAAGCAATTAAATATATATATTTTTTTTTACTGCCCCTCTCTTTCTTGAATCTTTGTGCTTCATGTGCTTCATTGAACTGTGATACTTCGTCTTGCATTAGATTGTAATCCCGATATTGTGTTCATCCATGCAGTGGAAGAGTTCCCAGATGACCCTACTGGGACATTGACAGTGGTAAATGATGAGGTAGGAGTGGGTTTCAGTCAACTGGCATTTATGTGCGCTGTACATTTTGTCTCTGAATTCAAGTAGCAATCACTTTTTAAAAACTAGTGCAATGGCTTTAATTAGAGGAGAACAGCAACAAAGAGCCTGTAATTAAAAAAAAAAAAAAATCATGTGGTTGATGCAGTGAGTAGTGTCTTTGTCATAAGTCACAGCGAGTCCGCTCTAATCTTGAGTTAGGTTCAATCATCAGTCAGCTTCAAGGGCAATCACTTCTAATTAACAAGTCTTTTGAACTCTTCCAGGGAACGTGGCCCAGACCTCTAAGGTACCATCATGACACTCAGACATGCAGCTCTTAAGGTTGTCTGTTCCTTATGTTGGCCTCTTCCAAAACGCGAGGCAGGAACTTCCTTCAATAAAATTGTAATTGCATTTTTGGGCCATGTGTCCCACTCTGCCGCAGCCATTCAAGTTTTTCTCACTAGAGAGCCATCTTCCATGCTTTTGATAGTTTTGCATGTGTATCCATACACAGAGAAGAAAGGCTACTACAGCTGTCCAAAGAGACCATCCCCTTTCTGTACTTCAACGAGCAATGTTAGGACTTGACACTATAAATCCTGCTTTGAGCTAGATTAAATCTGTCCGGCCTTGCGGAGGCAGGTGCCATCCATTTAAAACCTTGAGTTAGAGTCAAGTGGCAACAACACGGTGTTTTGAACAGAGGGAGCAGTGTATTTTGGGCTGAAAGAGGGTTGGAAGAGTAAACAGGACCACTGCCTTGCATCTGAGGTTCTATTTTTCTGATTTGTGGTGCATTCAGGACCAAGGTAGCAGAAGCTCTTTTTCTACAGACAAACATGATTTCTTTGAAGAAACAAAGAGCTCCACCACCAGTTTCTCCTCCTAAGAACGTGCAGTATCACCGATAAGCTCACTAAACCCAAAGGGATGAGATCATTACTGCTCTTTGATGTGTAGCTATAGGGAGCTGCTATTCTTATCCTACTGTTTTTGCATTTAGGCGATGGAAAACACAAACAGGTTTTTCATGTTCTCCCTTCTCTCTCGCTGCCTCGGGTCACGTAACCTCAGTGGATGGGGCTGATGGGCTGTGGTCCTCAGGAGGAGCTCGCCTTGCCGGGCGGTCAGCTCCTGGCCTGGAGCATCCCGTACCATGCAAGCCTGGTTCATTCAAGGCACAACATGTAAGATATTCCAGAGTCCCTTTAATCCAAGCCATAATTGATCACTGGCTTTTGCAAAAAGCAATTTCGCAGGCGTCAAGAGTTTAATTGCGGCCACGCAAATGAGCATCTCATGAGTCACGTCAGCCCCGCTGTCACAGATGAGCATCCGTTGAGTCACACCAACCCGGCCACCTGCCCCCATTGCATCAGCAGTGGAAAAAAAACCCTACAAATCTATAAAAAGACAGGCCCTTTTAACAAAAAAAAAAAAATAAACACCCGCCTCCCGACAGTGACCGATCTCTCGGGAATCCCAAGGGGCGCTGGGCCGGCGGGCGCGCCATAAGCCAGAGGCGGGACTCGAACCTGCAAACTGGGCGCACTTGGACTCCGCCCTACCCTTCCCGAGGGGCCGAACCACGCATGCGCAGAGCCGCCGGCAGGGCATACAGGGCGCACTCAAGGGAGGTGGGGGAAAACCCGCCGGGTGCGCGCATGCGCAGTAACTGCGCGCCGCCGGCCTGGAGCGGGAGCAGCCCGCCATGGGTGACGCGTTCCGGAGGGCGGAGTCGGGCACTCAGGTGAGGCGCTGCCCACCCCACCCCACCCCCCCCAAGTCCCCCACTCCGGTTCCCCTCACCCAGGGAACCGGGCGGTCGGGGAGGGTGAGGCGAGGCGAGGCGAGGCGAGGCGAGGCGAGGCGAGGCGAGGCGAGGCGAGGCGAGGCGAGGCGGCAGCTTGGGGAAGGAGAAACCCCGGGCGCTCCCCTCCGTCCCCCACCCCCGCGGGGCGCCCGGTGTGAGAGGGAAAGGGAGGGGGAAGCCGCACCCTCCCGCGTCCGCCGCCCTTCCCGCCGCCCCCCCTCCCTTTGTGAGGGGAAAGCGGGGCCCCGTCAGCCCGGCGCTGCTCAGCTTGGGGCCGGTGCGGGAAGCTGCGGGGGCCCGGGGTGTTAAACCGTCCATGAAACGCTTGGGTTTTTGCTGGAGAGTGGTCAGCAGGGGGCTGGGGTAAGGGCAGCGGGGGTTCCTGTCCTGGCTTTGTGCCCCCCTCCCCGTCGGTTGAATGCCGGCTGTGGCGCTGGGGGGGGCGGTTGTTCAGGTGTTTCGGTAATTGCTGTATAAATGTTTTTTTTCGCCCTACCCCTCCCAAATGTTGGAGTGGATACGGTAAGGAAGAAGAGCGGTGTGGATGGTTTGATTTAAATAAACAGTGTGGCAGGTGGAATTGCTTTTCTATCCTTCGGAGAAAAGGCTTTTGAGTTTTATTTTCTTTTTTTTTTTTTTCTTTTTCCCTCTGCTGCATGGTTTATTTGTTAGTGACTTCTATTTGCAATCACCAAATAAATGACTTGGAGATTTGTGTGTTACTGTACCAGAATATGCCGAGTAGTGCACATAAAAGCATAGAAACTTGCAATAAAGAAATATTTCTTATTAAAGCTCCATGCTTTCTCAGTGGGGCTTGAGTTCTTTAGCCATTTTGACACTTCAGAAGATAAAAACAGCTGCTCACTATCAGCAAGCATACACAAATTAAGGACATGAGTTGTGTTTTATGTCCAAGTGGGTAAATGCATTTATTTGTCCGCATAAGCAAGGAATGCACATGGCAGCAAGTGCCTGTGATGGAATGGATTACCAAACCGGACCAAGGGAGGAACTGATAACCGGTAGGTTAAGAAAGGTTAACAGAAAAAACGGTAAAAGCCCTTGAAACAGAGAACACTTTATTTAAATTAATACTTTCTTCAATAGCCTCATGTGTAAGATCACATTTTAGTGAGGGTTATACTGAGACTACAGTCTTGTACTTCTATTATTGAATATAATTAATGCAACAAATTAGAACTTCTCACAAAACACCTTTGGTGTATCACTGTAAAATAAATGATAATTGCTTGCATATGTCTTTGTTCCCAAAGTTTACAAAAGCTCCGTCAGGGCGGTTATAGTGGTTGAAAATTAAATTTTGTCTCGCACTCAGGATAGGTTTGTGTGTGTAAATAGCCTGTAGGTTAGCTCACGGCCTCCAACAGAGCTGGAGTATTTGATTTGAATTTCTTTAACATTTTAATGAAGTAATATCTCATTCCTGACAAGACCTACGTGTCTGTGCTTACATTTATGCGTAGCTTCGTTGGAACCAATACAGTGTAAGCATATAATGTATTAGTCAATGGGACTATTGATAAACTATAAAAATTGTTGAAATAATTGAGACCCATCAGCCTTCTCATTAATTAAATTTAACCCAACTGGTGCCTAACTCTTGCTGTATAGTTTCTTTTCTGCACTTAACTGCTCATATGTGCAGTTTCTTGCTAGTATAATAACACTTGAAGAACATCTAAGAGTGAAGATCTACCACTAGCAGGTTGCTAAAAGGTGGTATTTTGTGTAAAAGGAGATTAAAAGAGCATTCTGAAAGAAGAAGTGAGCATCTACAATTAAACTACAGAATCTGAACTCTCAGATATGTGATGTGAAATGGTTTTAGTGGTTTTTTTTTTCCAAGCTCTTCCCACTCAGAGGCTCTCTTCAGTAGTGCTGTGTAGCTGTGTTCTGTACGCTGTCCATGACAATGCTCAGGATGCCTCACGTCCACCATCCAGATCACCCTTTTAATTGCCTGTAGATTAAAAGGGGTGACAGCATCAATGGACAAGGGACGAGGAACCTGGACTTGTGCAAAGCTTTTGACACTGTCCCGCATGACATCCTTCTCTCTAAACTAGAGAGGCATGGGTTTGATGGATGGATCACTCAGTGGATAAGGAGTCGGCTGAATGGCCGCACTCAGAGAGTGGTGGTCAACGGCTCGATGTCCAAGTGGAGACCGGTCACGAGTGGCGTCCCTCAGAAGTCCGTGTTGGGCCTGGCCCTGTTCAACATCTTTGTGACATGGACAGTGGGATAGAGTGCACCCTCAGCAAGTCCGCCGATGACACCAAGCTGTGTGGTGCCGTCGACACGCTGGAAGGGAGGGATGCCATCCAGAGGGACCTTGACAGGCTGGAGAGGTGGGCCCGTGCCAACCTCATGAAGTTCAACCTGGCCAAGTGCAAGGTCCTGCACCTGGGTCGTGGCAATCCCAGGCACAAATACAGGCTGGGCGGGGAATGGATTGAGAGCAGCCCTGAGGAGAAGGACTTGGGAGTGCTGGTAGACGAGAAGCTCAGCAAGAGCCAGCAATGTGCTCTTGCAGCCCAGAAGGCCAACCGCATCCTGGGCTGCATCAAGAGCAGCGTGGCCAGCAGGTCGAGGGAGGTGATTCTCCCCCTCTACTCTGCCCTGGTGAGACCCCACCTGGAGTACTGTGTCCAGTTCTGGAGCCCCCAGCACAAGAAGGACATGGACCAGTTGGAGAAGGTCCAGAGGAGGGCCACGAAGATGATAAGAGGGCTGGAGCACCTCTCTTGTGAGGACAGGCTGAGAGAGTTGGGGCTGTTCAGCCTGGAGAAGAGGAGGCTCTGGGGGAGACCTGATAGCGGTCTTCCAGTACCTCAAGGGGGCCTACAAGAAAGATGGGGAAAGGCTGTTCAGCAGGGCCTGTTGTGATAGGACGAGGGGTAATGGTTTTAAAATAAAGGGGGGTAGATTTAGATTGGATATTAGGAAAAAAATTTTTTACAATGCCGAGTTATAGAACACTGGCACGGGTTGCCCAGAGAGGTGGTGGAAGCCTCATCCCTGGAAACGTTCAAGGCCAGGCTGGATGAGGCTCTGAGCAACCTGATCTAGTTGGGGATGTCCCTGCTTCTTGCAGGGGGGTTGCACCAGATGACCTTTGAAGGTCCCTTCCAGCCCTAACCATTCTGTGATTCTGTGATTTGCTCCCTCCTCCTCATTTTACAGAAGAAAATGTGAGAAGGCGAAATGGAAATGCCTCCCCTGGAACAGAGCCAAGGTGGCTCTTGCTGGTTCGGAAAAACCCGTGTTGTCCATGTCGTTAGCATCGGCAGAGGTGAGGGATGCCTGTCTAGTGTCTCATCTCAGCTTT
Organism: Chlamydotis macqueenii; assembly: GCF_036417535.1. NCBI lineage: Eukaryota > Metazoa > Chordata > Aves > Otidiformes > Otididae > Chlamydotis > Chlamydotis macqueenii. Next base: position 7,024,890 of record NC_141557.1, on the reverse strand, counting down.
GCTTCCATCACTTGTGCTGTAGCGTGGACAAATCTTTGTTAGATTTGAAGGAAAACTGTTAGCTGTTTCTGCCAGGAACCCCGTTGCTCCCAGTGTGACACTAATGAGGCAAGTGCCTGTGGAGATTCTGCTTCAGAACTCGGAAGTAAATACAAGTTTGATAAAAACACAGGTGTGCTATCATCAGCGAATTATCATAAATTGCCTACATGAGCAGTGCTCAGGGTAAGCACCTGTAGTTATTTAAAATGAATATATAAACTCATCATTTAAATAATTGCAGATTCATACTTAAATGATAGTGATCGATCTACTGTGTATTTCCAAAGCTCTGGCGTAAGCTTAAAAAGGTGATAGTGTAGAAGAGACAGGGGCTCATCATTTCATTTCCAGCAGAAATAAGCTGCAGAGGATGTATTAATTAATGTACAAATAAATTGTGTTTAGACCAGCAATAGTTGTGAGTCGCAGCCCCAGCAGCGCCAGTAATTGAGCCCCAGTGATCGCCAAGTGCTGGAGCGGTGCTTCCTTTGCTAAGAAATGAAGAGCATCAGAAAGCAGCAGACTGTGGTGGTTTTCCTGTTTCTCTTGACTTCCACAGCCAGACGAGGGGGTGAGAGATTCCTGGCCCTTCTCCGCAGCGGGTGCAGCCTCTCCTTGCCAGGAGCCAGGGCCAGGTGCAGGCAGCCGCTTGCACTGGAGGGCTGCATGCGTAGGGTCCGCGATGGCTCTCGTGGTAGTTGGCAAGCTCCTGGTTGATGCAGCTCGAGATACACTGCTGTATCCTTGTGTCCATATGTCCATCTGGATTTTTGCTTTGTCCAGGTCACAGAACCCTACTGGTTCCCAAAATACTCAAGAGTTCACCGTGCGAGAGTTTTGTGCGCTGCGCAAATGTGTGAAACGTAACGGGAGGATCTGCAGATCCAGGGCGAGGTCAATGCAAGTGTTTTTATGGCCCTTCAGTGGACGTGTCAGAAAACTCTCCTGAATATGTGTGAACAGGCAAACAAAGGCAAACACATTGACATTTTGTTAATGGAAGGGAATGTTAAAATGTCAATGAAAATGTCACACTTAGATTCCCATCATGACCACTTGAAGTAAACTCAGGGTCATTTAATGGCGTTTTATTCTGTTGTTAAAGGCAAGCACACACACACAACTGTTTAAACAACTTTTAAGACAATTCAGAGCAAACGTTGCTCATTGATGTGGCAGGGAGGAAAGGAAGGTACGCAGCGTGTGTTTAAAGGTGTGTGCTTGCTGCTCGTTTGGTGACTGGCTTTGAGGAAGTCGGGATAAAACTGAACGGGATGTGTTTTGGTTAAATATTTAAATGACAGCTGGGTGTCTTGGAGAGTGAAATGCTTGCCAGCAGGGTACGTGCTCTGGCAGTGCCCTGAGCATCCTGATAGCGTCCTTTCCCACGCGTGTTAATACGCATAGGGAACAGCAGCTCTAGCACTGGGTGAAATGTTAAATCTTGGTTCACGAATGTACGCCAGAACTACAAATAATACCAGTTATATGAATACCTGTCTACATGCTATGCAAATACCTGTCAATTTAAGAAATTGTCCATGAACTTTGGACTAATTTGTTTTACAATGGACTTGCTTTACCAGGGGCTTTGGAGGAACTTGCTTTACAAATTCAAGCTTGCTTTAGAAAGGTTCTTGCAGAGCCTGGTGGCTAATTACGTTTGATCGTTCTTAATCCATACTATGTTTGAACAAGTAACTATGGTATAATGGGGCTGTAGTCCAGAAGAGCCCTGTGTAACTTTTCAGATGAAATGTATGTGTTTTTACTTATAAATGCTCAGAGGGACTGACTCAGAAGACTAATGATGGGTAATGGCTCAACCAGTAGTTTGTTGGGGAGGTGGTAGTTATTACAAATGATCTTCCTTCCCTTTGTTCTGTTAAATGGCAACACTGCTGCATACCAGAGGCGATCCCTCTTGCTAGTCTACCTGTGTAGCTTTTTTTTCCTCTTTTTATCTTTTTTCTTAAAGCTTTATTTCCCCTAATATATCTCCACTCTTTATTACTGTGTGCTAATTGTTCGTAAGGATGGAGACTTCTGTTGCTGTAGTCTAGACTACGTGTTTCTGTATGTATTTATGAAAACATTGTAAAAATAAAACTAATCTTTTGATAGGGCTGTCATGGAAAACTCCCAGTTCTCAGAATCTTTAAAATTCGATTCCCAAGTTCCATTATTTTGATTTAACAGCATGTCTCTTCTGTCTTTTCTTTAAAAGTTACTTGCACGACTTGAGGGCAGAAGTTCTCTGAAGCATCTTGAACCTTACCTGTTTGCTGAGGAAGGATCTCCTGTTCATGGTAAAAATGTACCTTTATCCCATCTACAGAAAAATGTTGATGTAAAAGTGTTCTCAGAGCAATGTGACGGAGATAGGCATACAAGTGGATGCTTTTGCCCTGGATTCAGAATTCTAATTGTTGATGTAGTTTTATGCAAACTAGATAAAATGAAATAATGCGAAGTCACTATTCTGAACGTTATTAAATGGACTTTAAAATCTACTTTATGGGTATCAAAAGACAGGTGTGGGTAAGGAAATACCAAGCATGTTGGTCTGTTTTTAGTAGTTTTACAGAAATTTGTTCTAGATTCTGCCATTTAACTTTTCTTTAATCAGTGCTTTAAAAAAACACCACAAAGTCAAAAGAGGCATGAGCAAACAGTATTTTTCAATAAAGCCAAGTCCTCAAGCCATTCAGTCTTAGCCTGAAAAATCCTGATGGAACTTTGGAAACAGTTCCATTATGAGCATAGGTACTAATCAGCTGAATGAGTTCATGGACGATGTTAGGATCCAGATGGCCTATATAGACCTTCAGTGAATAAATGAGAATTTCAAATTGGAGAAATGAGGCTACCTCCCAGTGACAAGTACAAGTCAAGTACCTGATACAACAAGTTTAAGGTAAGATTCAATGAGCAAGAAGTTTTAAGATCGAGACTGAATGTTTTAATGAAAGAAATTCCTGAGCTAAACAGAAATTAGCACACTTAGTAATTCCTTGGTTATTCAGGAATTCAGACTGGTTTTCCAGACTGTGTGAAATTTCATGGATTTCACAATGGAATAGACTGCTCTGCTTACACAAACCTAGAAATATATAGTAACAAAGGCGTATGAATGGCAAACTACGGATCACGCTGTGAATGAGTGGATTTCATATGAAAAGTATGTGGCTGCAGTGGTTATCAACATACTTGTCAGCAATTTGAATTCCCACAAATTATAGAAGGTTCAGAAGAAATAGCAGAAAAAGCAATAAAAAGAATCAAGATAATTGCATGAGAGATGATGCTTAGTTGACAAATGCAGTCACTGTGAGACCATTCATGTATTATTTTGCAGCACTTGAGAATACATTAGGGGTTTAGCAATATATGATTCCTGCTCCTGGAAGTTTCAAATATGATAAAATAAAGATAAAGGGCAGAGAGATACTGATAGACCAGTGCAAATGGAGCAGAGAAGATTATTTAAATTCTGAACTGCTTTGTTACCCACAAGGAGGATTAAGAATCAGTAGTGAAATTGGTATATGCTTCACAAGGCTCCTGAAACCTTAACAATTTTTTTTTTTAAAGATGAGATGTTTTTATTTTGAAAAAATCCAGTAATAGAAAATGCTGATCTTTCAGTCTGGTTTTTTGGTTTTGGGTTGTTTTTTTTTAACTGAACTTTACGCACAAGAAATAAATGTTTCAGACTAAACTGGCTATGTTCTGGCAGAACAGACTGTTAAAAGCCTTCCTAGGGGTCAGTAATTGCCCTTGCCATCACAGTCCGCAGCGTTATGCAACTCATTCATCAAATTATCAGCTTTGATCTTAAAGCGATGTAGGTTGTTTGTGTCTGTCCAAAGACTATTCCAGAACCTCAGTTCTGAGATGGCTGGAAACCTAAATTCGTCCTAGTTTCTCTGTGCCACCATGGTTGTTGAGCTTCTGAAGCACTTCTGGTTTTCTTCTGCATTTAACAAGTGCCATCAATTATTACCTGTATTGGTCATGCTTTTTGGCTGACATTAGTGAAGTTGCACAACATATTAGCACAGATCTTTAGTTTTATTTACATAAATGGATTTCACCTTTTGTTACATTTTTGCTTTGTCTTTTAATACCACAGTACATCTATAGATGTAAGTCCCTGTGTTATTTTGATGTGTGTTGTCATTATTCAGTCTTAAATCCCTCTTGAAGAGCTACCTCTCTATTTGTCATGACTTTCGCTTTTAGTAGGTTGCTGTGGAATGCTGTAGTACGTTGCCCACAAAGTCCATACTGAACAGCTCTTAATCTAAAATGCTATGATTAAAGCAGTGCAACAACTTAAATTATTCTTTTTCCTGATGGTTTTGAAACAAACAAACATATATGAAGTTTCAATAAACTATCCAAGGGTTACATCAGAGTTAAGTGTTCATATCATGTATGTCAGAGTACTGTAAAACAGGAACAGCTACTATAGCTACTGCTGTGATATTCCAGTCACTGCTTCTAATTATGGACTTGGATATTTCAGAACACATAAACATATTAATTACATACCATTTAAGCTCTTCTGGAATGGAGCAAAAGTGACATGAGCTTTAAATAATCTTCCACTATTGCCAGTCACATTTCTCCTGTGCCACTGGTATGAAGGTGTGGATGTCAGCAATAGTATGACACCCAGCATTAACCTGCAATAATTTTCTTATTTCTATTTCACTTATAAGTGGTACAAATTAGTGACCGCTTCTGCACAGTATTGTAAATTACCAGTCCAGTAACCCCGCGGTACCCAACGACGTGAAACCTGCAGAGCTGTTGCTGAGTATTCCAACAGCCTGTCTGTGGGTGCAGCATCAGAGAGCAGTTTAACCAGCATTTGCTGGGGTAGCGATTACAGACAAAACTTAACATTCAAAAGAGAACACTGAATTGGTGACCAGGACTGGGAACAGTGTTTCACTTAAAAATATTTTAGTGTTACCTAAGTATTTAAGTTTATGCAGTATAATTTAGTGTGTCCTGTACACCATGGCATAGCAGGGGACTATTGTACTCTTTAGTCTGCCCATCGTGGGCCAGTTCAAGCTGTCGTGAGCCAAGCAGTGAGTTGGGTGGCTCCTTAAAACGTACCTCTTGAATTTGTCAGTGCTGAATTTCATATGAAATCATTCTGCTCATCCATCTTGACCGGTTAAATCTTCAATCTTAAGTCCTTATTAGTTTGTTTTCTACACATTTTGCCAAGCTAATGGAAAATTCATCTACTGCTAGGTTTACCGTTGGGCAGCACCAATTCTAACAGAAATTTTCCGTTAACTTTCTTCCATGTTAAAGTGTTTATTCCTACTCTGCCTCTCAGACTGTCCCAATCCTGTGACGGTGTCTTTTTACTAATCCTCCTTTCAAAATTATTTTGACATTAATGGATGATGCTAGTACTGATCACCAAGTTTCTTCTGTGACCTATTGCGAGAATGACAGAGGGTTCTTGAAAACGTTGGTGGCCGCACTCCCTCCTCTGCTGTGTCATGGTTTGTCCTCTCTCATCCAGAAGGACGAATTTTCCCTCTTATCTTACTGTAACAGCCTGGTTGCTAATTTAATGAAACCCTACATTTATAGATGTTGCTATAAATGGCTTCTGTTTTGCGCCCGTTCTTCTTGTGGGCAGCCTCTTTGATAATCATGAAGGCACAGAGATCCCCGGCTCTCTTGAGGTTTTCTTACAGTCCAAACTGTTACTCTTTTCAGAGTAAATTAAGTGTTTTGGTCAAACTACAACCCAGATGTGCATCTTGTTCAAGCTTTGAAGGGTGCCTGGCTGACTTGCTGTTAAAATTTATAAACCACCACCACAAAAACTCCCAAGAATGATTATTTCATTCAACTTAAAATTTTTACTTAATTTGTTAGTTTTGCCAATAAAAGTTCATCCGATGTTATTCTGTGCATTACAGCTCCCTTATGTAAAGTTTTATAGGAGGTAACACACAGACATCCTGATAGAACATCTTCAAATGGATAATGTCAAGCATTTATTTCCATTTTTTTTAATCATTACCAAACAGTAACTTGGATTTGCCTGCTACTGCTTCTGAGTGGCCATACAGAGTTTCTGTTTTCACTTAAACAAGTCCTGTTTTGCTCTAAAGGAAGGTGAGGCAATCTGTATTGCATATTGGCCCAATTCAGTTACTGGTCTGGATTCAGAAATGCCAGTTGGGGTGGCAGAAGTCTTGTGCCGAAGCCAGTGGCAGACAGAAGATGCACTTTGTTCCTTAACAAGAGGTGCCTCATGCAATTGTTCTAAAACATTTCAATAGACTTGAAATATGAGGGAGTGACCTACCCAGCACATTTAGAAGTTCTTCCAAGCTGGTATCTTCTCCTAACAGGGTGTGGTTATTCACTGGCATCAGTGTGACAGCAGAGCAGGTGCTGGCTGCAAGTGGCAGAGTTGGACATTGTGACCTCTGAAGAGGAAGAGAAAATGATGATTTATGTCATAGGAAGTGTCACTGTCTTTCATCTTAAAAGTGGGGAGAGCCATTCAGAACAGATAAGTAAGGGTCTGGGAGGCATCAAGCTTTTTAATACGTTTCAAAGTATCAGCAGTTCAGGAAAACACAATTGCAGTTGTGCAGCACCAGGAATTTCATTATGGAGAGGCAGGCAGTCCGAGTGTCGCTGAAATGGACAGAATTGTCACATCAGGTGTAAATTGCTCGCAACGCTTGCAATGGGTGAAGTAAGAGCTTCATTTGTTCCCCACCACCCTCCGCCCCTCATCCCAAGCTGCATCTTGCCATTATACACATTTAGGAACAACGACATTCTCTGGAATGTCTCTTGCCCCTCACTGCAAGAAAGACATTGAGGCCCTGGAACGCGTTCAGAGGAGGGCTACGAAGCTGGTGAGGGGTCTGGAGCACAGGCCTTATGAGGAGCGGCTGAGGGAGCTGGGATTGTTCAGTCTGGAGAAGAGGAGGCTCAGGGGAGACCTTATAGCTCTCTATAACTTCCTGAAGGGAGGTTGTAGTGAGCTAGGGGTCGGCCTTTTCTCTCGTGTAGACAGTGATAGAACTAGAGGCAATGGTTTCAAGCTGCGCCAGGGGAGATTCAGGCTGGACACTAGGAAATATTACTTCTCGGAAAGGGTAGTCAGGCACTGGAATGCACTGCCCAGGAAGGTGGTGGAGTCACCGACCATGGGGGTGTTCAAGAAACGTTTGGATGTTGTGTTGAGAGATATGATTTAGCTGAGAAGTATTGGTGATGGTTGGACTGGATGATCTTTTAGGTCTTTTCCAATCTTGATAATTCTGTGTGATTCTGTGGAAGCTGAGTAGTGACTAGAAAAACCCTGGTAACTCAGGCAGGCACAAACATGTTTAAGTAAAGTTGCAATTAATTCTCTGCTCTTGCATCCCCCCTGTGAAAAGCTGTTATGCCATTTGCACTTGCCAAGGCCTCGGAAATATCTCGCCTTCCTGCAGTTACAGTTGTGTGATTCTCCTTACTGCAGGTCTTTACCCTTCTGCCTAAAATCCAAAATGTCGTAAATAAATGATTTCATTTCCTAAACTAGAAATTTATAAAGAGCAACTAATAAATTAACTTTTTTTTTATCTTGCTCTGATAGACGACATAAGAAGACTTTTGAAAAAAACTTTAGAGTATCTTGCATTCACATTTGATAAAAGAACTGGTTTCCTAGAAAAGCACGATGCTTTTTTAAATTAACATTTTAAATTTATGTGATACATATTATTTTGACCCACATGGATTGGGCAGTTGGGCTGGGTCTGTTTGTGAACAGAGATCCTTTGCCTCAGCCAGTCGAGTTGTTGCCTGGAGTTCAAGTCATCCGTGAGTCCCCCTTGTCAAAAGAAGCAGTTTCATATTATGATCACCACAGAATAGTAAAAGTGCTAAATAAATATAATAATAAAATAAATAAATAAATATACTGGGGTTCTCTTTACCAGTCAGGTTCCTGTTGGTATCCTGTGACACGCGCGGATACTGAACAAGCCTATAGCAGACATGAAATCCTGAAGGACAGTCTGTGCTATAAAAACAGATGTGCCAACATGATTTGGACCTCTAATATGTCAAGGGTTTTTTTGTTCTGCTTGTCCTCTACTTTTTAATGTACTTCTTAATTTTGGGCACATAGTGTAAATAGGTGATTTCTCAACCACTTTTGTGTAGTGGCTTCATTTTTAGCCCTCATCTACCTGTAATGATAGGTGAAACCCAGTTGCCAACCTTTTATTGTTATTGGTGTCCTATTGCCAAGGTTGATTTTTTTTTTTTTTAACTTTTGTTCCCAGTTGATTTTCTTCACTTTAGAAGCCTTTCTTGAAAATTGTAATTTCTCTTGGTAGATGCTAACCAAGATTTAAACAATTTTATGAATATCAAACTTTCTAAAATGCATTTTCCAATTAGTGGAATAGTGAATATTGGTTCAGTAAACACTGAAAACTGAGCTATAAATTCTCTTACCTGACAGCTTGCTGCTTTGTTTTTGAACAGGAGATGTCATTGAATTCCATGGTCCAGAAGGAACAGGAAAAACAGAAATGCTTTATCACCTAATAGCCCGCTGCATCGTTCCCAAATCAGAAGGAGGACTGGAAGTAGAAGTCATGTTCGTTGACACAGACTACCATTTTGACATGCTTCGGCTAGTTACCATTCTTGAGCACAGACTGGCGCAAAGGACGGAAGAGATGATAAAGCAATGCCTGGGAAGGCTTTTTCTTGTGAACTGCAATAGCAGCACTCAGTTACTCCTCACTCTCTACTCTTTAGAAAACATGTTTTGCACGCACCCCTCTCTCTGCCTTTTGATTTTAGATAGCATATCGGCTTTTTACTGGATAGACAGAAGCAATGGAGGGGAGAGTCCTAACTTGCAGGAGATGAATCTGAAGAAATGTGCTAACTTTCTTGAAAAGCTCGTGAGAGAGCATCACTTAGCCCTCTTTGCAACAACACAGACACTTATGCAAAAATCTACAAACTCTGCAGAAAGCTTTTTTCCTTTAAAACTTCAGCACGAAACTGATACAGACTATAGACCTTATCTTTGTAAATCATGGCAACAAATGGTAACCCACAGGATATTTTTCTCTAAGCAATGTAATTCTGGCAACGGCAAAGGTTTTACAGTAATTTCTTGCCACCTCAAAAGAAACCATGTAGTAAAACGTTCATTTAGTATTGCAGAATGTGGAGTTCAGTTTTAACTTGTTTGTTTTTTAAATGTATAGCAAATGCTGGTGCTGAAGACCTGGTTAGGTGTAAGTAGTATTTAGTACCTTCTAAACTAGTTGGTTATTGCTGGATGATTAAGAATTTCTGACACTATTTTCTTAAAATATAGTGAAGGGCAGGAAATGATAAAATTTTTGTATATTATTGTAGACGTTCACTCCAAGCTAGTGAGGAATGTTGAAATTACTTGTTTGTGCTTAATGCATAAAGAGATTAAATCAAGAAAATTATAACCAAAGTAATTTTAAACTCCTAGTATCCTTCAGTAATCTGACCTATGTGATACACAGCCAAATGCACTGATTTAATTTCTGAGTCTTGCTGCTTTTCACTCCTCCTCTCCCAAGCTACAGAAGTAGGAGCCTAATTGTCTGTGGGGGAGACTGCGAAAAGGCGAGTGTTCGCTCTCTGTAAGTGTAGGTCTTGGTTTGTTCCCCGTAGCCTAGGGCACATGAAATGCATTCACAACTTTGCCTGAAGAAAAGGATTCATTTTCACAGCCTGTTAAATGGTGATAATCCTGACCGTGCTTCTCCAAGCTCGCAGCCTCTCTGGTTACGTTAGCACGAGCTTGGAGAAGCAAGGATTGTAGGTGTTTTGACCCTTACAAACATGTGGGTTTGAAGAATCTATAGCTATCATAGAAAGGGAGGCCTGATTTCCATAACTGAAGGAAAACTAAAGGCCCGGCTCTGGGTGCCTGTGAGTTTGTGCTGCATGCAGCAAACACTTTAGTCTTTGAAAATAAAGTGGGTTATGGGTTGTTTTGGGAGTGGGGGGGTTGTTTTTTTTTTGTTGGGTTTTTATTTTCTTTTTTTTTTTAACATATATGCACAGACATAACTTTTTTGGTTTTTTTCTCTGCCCTGCCTCATTATTCCCTCCCACTTCTTTCCCTTCCCTCAGTCTCTTTAAAAAATCCAGGAATGCCATGCCTCTGGTCTTTACCAATATGTATTTGCCACATGTGGAACATTTGTGTGCAGGATTTGGCATGTAACATGTTGCAGTTCTGGCAAAGAAGATTCAGAACTTATGGGAAATGCCCTACAGTTCTGGCAAAGAATGCCATATTATTTATTAACCCAGAGTGCCCTTTGAAAGCTTCAAAGTGCTTTACAAGAAAGAAAATTGCATGCAGTACATTATTTAATACAAAAACTTACATTAGCTTACAAATTTAAATTACTCAAACAAGGGGAAAATATTTCTTACAGCAACATTCGTTCAGTCATGTTGCACAGCATGCTTTATTGTTTAGATTGAACAGATTATTAACAAAAATGCATATTAAGAAGTATCTAGCACAGTACGTTTTTGAGGAAGATGCCTAAAAAAAACTATCGTGAGACACTTACCTTTTAATTTCCTGATTTCTGAAGCCAGTTTTTTCGAGCTGACTGCGTATCTGGATTCCCAGCTGTGTTCAGCTTGGTGTGCGTTCCCAGACCTCTGTAGGTAGCAGTGTACCTCTGTACTGCTGTTTATAAAATTTGGCAGCTCCGTGATTTGGCTGGATTTTTGCAAAGACGATGAGTGTCCTACCTCTAACAGCAGCCAGTTCCAAAGGTTTTGGGAGGAATGTGAGAAGAATCAGTTTTTACTGGCACACCCTCCCCCAGGATGGGGCTTGGAGAGCTCCTGACCAGAGCCTGTGGTCAGACCAGTGTTAGATGGCCCTTGATCAGACCTGTCCTCCAGTAATTAATCAGATCCATTTTTAACTAACTTACCTGTTGGCTTCCACCGTGTCTTTTCACAATGAGTTCAGTTTAATTATTCTTTCTGTGGGAAAACTTCCTTTTTTTTTCCCCCTCTCATTTTAAACCTGCCATCTGATTACTTCTTCACGCTATCAGTTCTTTTACTGTGAGACTTGAGCAAACTTTGCCTTTTGAATATCTCCGCAGAGGTGATGATTTTATAGATTATGATTTCATTTGTGCTTTATCTTCCATCAGCACCAGTATTTATTTTATTTCAAAACTTGTGTAGGTACCCAAATACATGAAAAACATACAACTTAGCCATTCAGCCTAGACTGGATCCAGATTAGATGGTGTAACGTGGGAATTCCACTGGGAATTTTGATAAAGGATGTACTTATACTTTTTTTTTGTAAAAAAAACTGTGAAGATTCAAGTAGAGCTACAGAACTTCTAAATGTGAAGATTATAGGACTACATAATTTCTGTTACAAAAAAGAGCACAATCCTCTTTTCTGTCAGAGAATACAGCTCCACTGAAGATCAACTGCTTCATAAAATCATACTTGCTAAAAAATATGTTTGAGAAAAAACAATGGAAATGTTCTGGCATTCCTGTCTGGAAAAAAAGCTTTTATATTATTCACATTGTAGTGTATATTTTGCATTGTACTATAAAGTAAATACCTAAATTGCAATGAAGCCAAAATTCTAACTGATCAAAAAGAGCACTCAGGAAATTTTGAATTTTCCCGGTTTTATTTTTACTTTGAATGCAGACAGGTTTTTTAATTCTCTGGTAATTGTAATATTCATGCTCTGCACATTTGTTTTGGATGTATAGCAAACCTAGCTTTCCGAGATGCTGAGCATCTGTGTATCCCTGTAAGTCTGCAGGAGGGATAGGCAGTATGCAATCTGGGAGTGGACTGACCCTGTCCTCTGCCAAAATTATGCCATTTGGAAAATTGAACCTTCAGGACATGAGTCTAAGAAAGATGCAGTGATTAAGAACCTGGGAAGCAGGCATTTTATTTGTACCTTGATGAACTGCGGGTATTGCAAAATGGTTTTTACTATTTCTTAATGGAGAGTTTTCTCCATTAAAACCACGTAGAAGTTGTAGGTAGTGGAGAATGCAGTTTCTCCTCATGAGCCAGAACATTACCTTAAACATAGCATTAATATTCAGTCTATAACATTAAATCCAAATTATCCTTTTTCCCCTAGACCTAAGCTACTGCCCAGTCTCCAGCCGCTGTCTAACCTGGAGTGACTGGTGCTGCTGGAGCTCAGTCTGCCAGGGAGGAAGCGTGTTTTGGGCCAGGAGGTGTATGCCGCTGGAAATCGGCCCTGCAAAAATAAGTGCCACCGCACGTTATTACGTATGAGGATAGAATGCATGTATTCCTAAACTCTTAATTTATCCACGTATTTCTTAGAATCCTTTCCTGCCAGTGTCGTCGTTCTTCAGCTCAGCATTGCATTATTGAGGCTTTTGTCGGCATAGGAACTTTTTACATTCCTTACAATTTAGTTTGTTGCTTCATATGCAAAATCGAATTAATGCAGTAAGCTTGAAATAAAAGAGGAACTAGTTCACCTTTTTTCCCCATCCTTTTTATAATGAGAGCTTTTTAGCAAAACCAGATGAAGGTATTGTTCAGGTTTTATATTTATTTTTAAATAAACTGGTATTTCTATGGATGCCTGGAAAGAAAATGTCATTTTAATACTCAGCAAAAAGGTTTTTGTATTCTTAGACTTTTTAATAGAGCAAATAAAATATAAATAACAGTTTGCTTGGTTTAAGTTTCTACTTGCACATAAAATTCAAGTTTCTTTTTTCTTACACAACTGATGCCAGCCACTTACTTTTCCACAGAGTTTGCAAGTGGCAGAAGAGAAGGGTTCTCATGTGGAAACGTACCTGCAGTTGTATTTTCACTGTCCATTAGTCAGTGGACAAAGGCAGGAGGCAACACCGTTCTGATGGCTGCTGGACATGAGGCTTGGGCTACGTCCTGGAGAGGAAGATGACGTTTTAGTTATTTTCTGTGGCTGCTCTAATAATTCTCTCTTGATCCTCTTTATTCAAGTGTATTTTTTGATATGCAGATATCATAGTGGGGCAATGGGCAACATCATATTGCGATCGGCAAGCCTTATGCCAAACTTGATACCCACCTCAGGAGGAAGCCATGCCACGCCCCCAAACTCGAGCTTGTGTAGGAGGTGGCCATGAATACTCACCTGCATAAAAGCTGCAGACAGTTGTAATGTTGCCAACAACGATAGAATAGCGTAAGACTTGCACATTTTGTAAAAAAGGGGAAAGACTGGAAGAGCTTGGAAGCTTTTGGAAGTGAAAAAGCCTTCAGATGGGGAAGGGAGCATCAGTGCAATGCATCTGCATGATCTGCTGGATAGAAGACTCTGATGCCCTGCAGCAGTCTCCGAAATTAGAGGTCTGGCCGTGCCTGTGCCTGAAAGAAGACAGCGGAGTGGCACTGAGCTGTGAGTAACGCGTGCTACGGCAAAAGGATTCTTGAACAGTTAAGATGTCTAGCATGGTAATGTTTTCAAGTAGAAAGCTGGCCATAGACCTGCAGGTTCTTCCCACCAAGGGATGAAACCGGTGATGGATTCCACTATGTAGATGCTGTATAGATTATTTATAATGAAGATATAAACCCCTGCTCCTCTGGACCCAGGAGGAATTAAATGTAAAAACAGACTTCCTTTTCTTACGGTTTGATTTTTTTCCTCCAGCTGTAGGCGCCTCCCCAACAGTCGGCACTTAGCTCCAAAAGCACTCTCACAGCTTTTTGTGTCAGGACCGTGCTTTACTGGAAGTGGACAGTTTTCCCCTTAGCTGAGAGTTTACACCCCAGGGCAGACTGGGACACCTGACTATAAAAGATTGAACCCACATGACACATCAGTGTAACCGGTAAACAGCTTTGGAGACTTCATTCTTTTTGCAGTCAGGAGTAATGTCACGCTGGAGTAGACGATTTTGAAGAAACGTGGCTGTGACTTTCCTTAGGAAAGTGTTGGCAGTCTTCCCTCTGCTTTCCTACACTGTGTTGCGTCTTGCCCCAACCAGCTGGTTGGTGTACCTGTGTGGGCCTCCATGCTCAAGGATAGCAGTGACAAGATGTCACCGCCTTGCCAAATGCTGGTGAACAGCCATGTTCTGGAGCTTGGCACTCTCATACTGCAGGAGTTGGCACAACCAGTAGAGTTTTTAATTTAAACCATTTGCCAGGCTTGTTTCTCATGCATCTAACTGGGTCTGTACTAAAGACCTCCTAGCCCTGGGTGCAGAAATGAAAGAGAAGAAATCTTAGTTTTTTAGTAAAGGACAAGAAGATTTTTAGGATGTTGCTACAAAAAGAGGCCAAGCAAGGCCCTGAGAGTTCTGGCTGTAGCACAGAGACATGAAGGCCTCAAAGGTGCCTTGGCGAAGGTCAAGGAACAGACTGTGTGCCTCCCTTACCAACTGTCTACACTGTGAAGGGGTGAACAGGATTTTTGACTTTGAATATCTGCACACTCTCGGACTCTATCATACTGCTGAGAGAGACGACCATGCTACAGTGGGCAGTACTGGCTCTGACGTGTAGCTCAAAAGCTCTGCTCAGACTCCATCATTGACAGATCTGTCTCCAGCCCGACATCTCCAAGGACTCCCAGCCTCCTCCTCTGTAATATGAACAGCAGTGCTGCAGAGATCAGTGAACATCATTGCGTTTGCCTTTACTGGACATGAGTGATACTGCGTGCATTGGTAGGTGGTGCTGGGCATTGTCAGCTGGGGCAGGTTTGAGCCACACTTTCCAACTTCTAATGGTCCTCTGCATATCCAGTATGACATTGGTCAGTGACAATGCGATAGCAAGTCCACAGCCTTTGAATGGCCAGACCTCCAACTGCAAACCCATCCTCCGGACCCAGTCGGCACTTCAGTACCATCTCTGAGCCCCCAGCTGACCCCCACTCTCTTGTGCTGTGCGCTCACCAGGTTCAGCAAAGAATCCTTTTTCACAGAAGTGCACAACTTCAGCAATTATCCCACAGTCATGGAACAAATCTATGCTGTATTTGGACCACGCAATGAATGGGTTTAGAAAATCTGTGTATGTTAGTGGAGATCTTGTCAAAGCAGGCTGATTTCTGCTCAGTAAAGAGCAGGCAGTTTTATCAACTCTGAAGCTGCTTTTGACTTGCAAAATATTAGCAGAGTGTTTTTCTGATCTGTTAAAAAACAGTTGCAGAAGTAAGTAAACAAGGCACCACATGGCACACCACAGCTCACAAGACAAATAAGATTAGCCCCAGAGAGACCCGCTGCACCAGCATCTTCCCAGGGAATATAAAATGGGAATTTTAGGTACAGAAATTGTACCTAAATGTGTCTGTGTAAGGCCAGGAGAACCTTCCCACTGCTGTGCACAGTGGGAGTTGTGCCATTCCAGCTGCACAGCATCAGGAGGTGTTAGTCTAGTGAACAGCAGCTGTGTGCTGCTTGCTGGGCTCCCCTTAGCCTTCCTCAAAAAGCAGCATGGGACATGTCCTCCAATGAACATCCTGGCTGTAGCAGTGCAGTGTGATGACACTTCCTAAGCGGACCTCAGCAGGGTCCCTACACAGTTAATCCAAAGGCTGATCATGTACCGCCTCGCTGATGTGAAACGCAGTGCAGTGGAGGAACAACCCAGCTGGTCTCCAGCACCTCAGGCCACCTCTGAAATGATGGAAGTTTCTTCTACTCCAGGTTCAAAACGTGTGGAAAGGCAGCTGGGAAAGAGTCTCTAAGGTACAGCCATGCTACAAGTGGGAGGAGGCTCTGGGGTACAAAACTCTGAAGAGTAATTTATAAAAATTGTCTGTGGCAAAGCTGAATAACTAATAAGAGCTTATTAATTTCTCATCCAACAAGGCTATTGACTCACACAGCCAAGCCACCCAGAAGCTGGGTGTTGTTAACTACTGCCCAGACTGAGCAGGGAAGGGGCAGAGAAGAGGGGAGGCTGTTTGGGGAACTCCTCGAGGCTTTGCTAAAGCATGGGGAAAAGGAAAGCCATATGGTTATCAAAAGCAGGCAGGCAAAGGGCTCTGTTTGACTCAAGAACCTGTAGAAAAATGCCCACAATGGTGAGGAACGACTTAGCTGGAAACAGCAGACAGACTCTAAAATGGCCAGGAGGTTGCAGGAGCAGCCAGTGGCCACCATGAAGAGGGAACCCTGGCTGGAGAGGACATAGCACCAGAGCTGCTGTTCTGCTCCTCCACACTCTTCTGAGTACGTCCTGGTGGGAACAGCACATTGCCACTCAAGGCTCCTGTCACAGCTCCTTCCAGCTGGAGAGGGCACAATTCAGCCCCTTCTGGCAAGCTGGAAGCTGGTGGGAGGCCACCCTGTCCCACGGCTGCTGAGCAGTCTTCCCCATAGCGGGGAGCTTTCACTTACAAAGTCATGACTGAGCAACCTGATCTAGTCGGGGATGTCCCTGCTCCTTGCAGGGGGGTTGGACTAGATGTCCTTTGAAGGTCCCTTCCCTTCCAGCCCTAACCATTCTAAGATTCTATGACTGAACTTTCCCTCATCCTTTATTTTAACGCCTTAACTTTGTGGTTCTGCAGTGAGACTACTGCCACTGTTTGCACTTCGATTACCGTAAGTATCAATGGCACTTTTCTGACAATAAAGTTACACTTTGTGAAATTACACAGGTGGTTGTATTTTCACCTGTCAGAAAAAAAAATGCTGCTATTAATAACATTTTTGAACACCCTAAGCAAATGGTATAGACCAGTTGCACAGGCAGTGAAGCTACAAAAGTCAGTAGAGCCAGGTATTTGAATGCCTATGCAGTTAAAGGAAGGGACCCACCACCTTTGGATGCCATGGAGGCATTGAAAATACAATTATTCTGTAATCCTGTTCACAACAAACCTTGCAGGCTGCCGCTGCGTAACCCTTCCCATTGATTGACATGGCCTGCACAAGCGCGCTGAGCGTATCAAGCCTCAAGTCCCTGGCTGAAGATAAGAACTTAAACATCGCCATCCCTCAGAGCAGATGCACAAAAGTATTTGCTAGCGCAGTTGTTGATTTTGTGGAAATGTCCTGTGGGATGCCATAAGCATCCTAACAACTGGCTGAACTTTCTCCTTTGCTCCCACAGGTGTGGTTAAATAAAACGGCAGTTTTATTTAGGAGGCAGGCCAGGCTCGGCTGCCTGGTGCCTGTCGGAGAGCGCCCACGATCCGCTGCTGGGCTTCCCGAAGGCACTGCTGGCTGTTCAATGCTTAGGAAAGGCTTCATCTCCCATCGTGGCAGGGATGAGACCTCCCTGGGCTCAGAAGGTAAATCCTAATGTGCCTGATTTTCTCCATGCTCACCGCAGTAGCAAATCAGCCTTTCTCAGCGGTGGAAATGGGAATTTCTGACATTTCTCAGATCTTGGCTGGTTGGAGATCAACTCATCCTGACGTCAGTAAATCACCCCAGTGCCCGACCACCAAAGGAGTGGGTGGGAGGTCCAGCACGGCTCCCGGCAGGATGCTCCTCCTGGCACAGAGGGAGCAGGCTGGTCTCCTCTCTAGAGCACGATGCTCAAGTGCAGTGGCAGTGACTTAACCAGTGTTCCATAATACAGAAAGCACCAGCTAAACCCCTTTCTGTCGTACTGATCAAATTCCTCACCTCGACACGTGGCTCTGCTCTGGTGGGATCTCATGCCTGTGTTTTGCATTGAAGTCACTTTTGTTCTGTAAAGAAACTCAAGTGGTTTTGCTGCTCTGAATGAAGGACAGAGGTTGTATCTACCAGTTTCAGTGACGTTTTACCCAACACTAGCAGTACTGGCCATGAACTGAATGTTAACGGGTCAGAGCAGCGTAACAGAGTGTCGAGATTCAAAACAGGCTTTTTTTTTCATGTTTGTTTGGGTTTTATTGCCACTACTAACATCTCTTCCAGGAAACAAAATTTCCCAATACTTCCTTTTCTGGTTAATCATACAGTGTGTGTGGTATCCTACCCACAGGAGATTTGAGAGGCCAAAGGCAAGTAAGGGACACCGTCTCTGGGTTTATTTTCTGGACTGAAGCCGTACTCCAGTTTGGACTGCGCATTACACAACCGTGTTGTTCTGCTCATGGATTGATCAAAGATACCGTGGGCAATGGGAGAAGTAGGAGGACGTACCAGAAGACAGCGCAGGCAGAGCTACAGACTGGATCTAAAGGGAAGGGAATTCTGCAGCATCTGAGAGCCAAGAGTAAAACTCTGAAATATTCCTTCTGAATTTGCACTTTTACGTCCACAGCACGGCAGAGTTAGAGCCTGAAGCTGGAAACATGCAGACACAGAACAAGGCTGATTTTCTAGATCTTTTGATCCTATAACCTGTTTTCTCCAGGAGCAAGGTCTAGCTCCTAGGAAAAGAAAGGCAACAGAAATGAAAGTGGTTTCTGTTAGGATGAGAAATCACCAAATACCACTGTGAAAGTTCAAAATGTGCTGAGTTCCCAGTATTTATAGAACTGGTGACTGGCTAATCTCTGCTCTGGAGGATTTCAGTGTCAGTGTTGTCCTGACATTTATTTGAAGCCCAAACCATTATTACTGGGAAGCAGGTAGGTTTTCAGACTCTCTTTCCAAAAACCATTCAGTATAATTATGGGGTAGGATGTAATTAAAATGTTAATTCATCCCCAGACTGAAACACAGATTTAGTTGCCTCCAGGATTCTTGTGAATGAGAGCAACACACAGCTAGGACAGAAGGCATTTCATCTTGCAAAGCCATGATGATACGAAACTGAACATTCAAAGGGAATGGAGAAACCCTTTACCTCCTGCCTGTTTAATGAAAACTGAATGCAAAGTCCATTTTCTTACACTGTGGTCTCTCATCGCAGATCTCCTCCCTGTCTGAAACAGCGTGTCAAAGCTCAGTGCAGTGAATCTCCTCTTGCCAGAAGCTCACCATAAACCAAAATAAATACCAGTAAAGACTGGAGCCACATCTCATTTTGGACTTGCCTTGTTTCCCCACAGGGCTCCTTCTCACTAGTTCGTTGGTGTTGGTACTCAAAAGGAGATCCTGATAATCCTGGCTAGGGTGACATCGGGTTTTGAATACGGAAGAAAAGAGAGGTCAGAGTGTAGTCTTGACACAAAGAACCAACTCCCCCCAAGCCTACACAACTGTATAAAAGCCCTAAGTACTCCTGAATGAGGAGCTGCCTTTTTGTAGACCTACAGCTGATGGCCTTGTTCAAATATCCATTTTTAATGGATGAAAGGGAACGTAGAAGACAGTTGAGAATGCAGCTTGCCAAAACTTCTGCCATGAAACAGCAAAGCTGAAAGGTCTATTTTAAGATGAATTAGCAAACCTAAGTCTAAAAGGCTTGAGTATAGTGCAACTTTAAAGTGGCCTTTAGCCATAAAATGGGTTTGATAGTGCTGTACGCTGGGTTCATATTCATCTCCAGCCACTAGCTCAAGTGACAATATTGCTTATTTGCTGGAAGTTTGTGTCGCTAACATTCACAAACACAAAAAATTTAAATGGCAATGGCTACAGTACAAGCTAAAAAATAAACCTTGCAAGAAAACGTAAAACAATGTGAAGAAGCAGATATGGATGATAAAATTTGAAATATTTCCCATGTTATTCTTTAAAAAAAAAGAGGCTAATAACTAACAGAAGAAATCTTACTAGTCTGCAGAAGCTACTCCTGGAAAGGTAATTTTTTACTCGGGGTGGTCAACACAATGAAAGGATCTCAACCGCACAACCCAAGTTAAAGTTGCCTCCTGCCAATCTGCCACATGCTAAATTCCAGTAAATTGTTTAATTAACGTAATGAATGCAAACTGCACTCTAGTCTGCACTCCGGGCAGCTGGAAACGCCCTATCATACGTAAGCAACAAGGCCTTGTCCTTTAACAATGCGGCCTAGATTTTATCGATTCCTAAGAGCTCCTATGTGCACACTCCTTGTAAATTTTCCTATTTCACTGTACAGAAAGTATTTCTGGTTAACTCTTTTGGTAGTCTCATTTATATTCCCTACTTCTAGAAAGGCTCATGCATATGTTTAATGCATGAATAGTCCCAGGGAAGTCAATGGGAAAATTTATATCTTTCAAGTTAAGGGTGTGCATACTTCTTTACAAAGTCAAACTGGACTCTGCATCTGTACTTGAAGCTTTTCTCCAGCTGTGTCTGCCAGAACATACCTAACTCTACCAGATTTCTAACAGTAGTCCATTATTTTTCCAACTGTTCAGTCAAAATCCACCATTGACTACACAATCATCATATATGGCTGGCTTCTTTTTTCCTACTTCTTTCCCAAAATACTTAGAACATAGGGCATGAAAAAATTACTGTGGTGGCTAGGAAAGCGCGTGCGCACACAGAGCCAGTTAACGATGACTGGAGAAGGAAGGTGGGCCGTGCTGACAGTCGCTGTTATCTCACCTTGCGATTCAGAGGCCTGTAGTGGTACCCACAGGCTCACTGGGCAGAGGCCAGTGTCCCATCACCAGACTGTGATGACTTGCACTCACTTCCAACTTGTTCTGGATCAAAATCCATGATATAAACATCTTCTCTTGCCAGTCCCCTACCCTCTTCATGCCCTGGACACTTGCAGCCCTTTCCCATCAAACACATCAGTCATCATGTTGATGGCTTAACAGTACACTAGTCTTTTGGGTATAAATGTTCCACTCAGAAAAAAAAAACCAACAAAACATAATCATCTGTGTCACGGAAAAAAAAAAGTAACTGCATTTTTCCTATCTCAGTTCCATTTTCTCTATTGCAAGGATGGGCCAGTCTAAGACTCTGTAGAGTAGAAAAGTATGCTCAGTAGAAAAGCATAACTGCTGCCTACAAAACATTAAACTATCAAGTAGAAACAACATTTTTTGCTCAGTGATTGCATTCCTTCCCACTCACACAAGCCAAGAGGAGTCTCTTGTGGTTACAGCCAGGGAATGGGAGACAAGCACTGGGCTGCTCTTGGCTCAGTTCATTTTTTTGTTTGTATTGGACACATGGTGACACTCCCCTTCCCAGATCCAAGGTCCTAAAAGCAATTTGTTTCCATTTAAAACCAGAAAAGGCAGACCTTTCTTACCAGTACACACACTGGGGAAAGCTGCCTTGCTGACAAAGCAGCCATCTATCCTTGTGCTTCAGCTTAGGTCCCATAGGTCCCATGGCTCCCACCCAAATCTCAGGCACGTCAGAAAAATATAAACAAACTTTCCAACCTTTTGCTATCACGCCAGCTATATTGCCGGTTTGGCAGCTACAACACCCAGTTCTCAGCCTTACTGGGCCCTATCAGAGCCACGTGGACACAGGGATCTGCTCACACGGCCCAACTTGCAAGACCGGTGCCTTAATTTGTCATGCTCGTCTAATAAATCAATTTATTTCCTTTAACTAGGGGTTAGTCAGCAAACTCTTACTCATGCATTTCTCATACAGTAAGTCACACTTCCCGGTAGCGTTCGTGTGAATGTGGTTTCTGACTGCGGCCCTACCTTCGCTTTAGGAGAAGCAGCGAGATGAAGTTGGTTTTCCTGAGATGTCAGTTCTCTTGTGACTCCTCACAACCAAGAAAGATCTAATTTTTCTACCCGTGGTGAACAGTTGTTGGACACGCGGTCTACGCTGTGTTCCCTACACCATGGTGTAGGAAAGGGATGTTGTCCTCCAAGCCATTGGCCTCACCTGGATGCAAGTGGCCAAGCAGCAGAGCTGCATTTCACTTGCAGCCCCTCTGCCGCCCCCTGGTACGCGTCCCAGGAGCATACGTGGAGGTTCTTCAGGCTGGAGCCATCCGGGACGCTTTCCCACTGAGCCGTGGGAGATCTCATCTCTCCTTCTAGGCAGACAGGTTGTTGCGGTAAGCAGCAGAGGTCTATCAGCAATGGCATCTCTCGGTCTGCCCCGGCGGGGCTGCGTGGGAGGGCTATCGCTGGTTATCAGCATCAGCAAAGGCACCGCTGTGGCTCCTTGTAGCCCCCTTGGCCCCACTCAAAGCACTGTGCTCAGGCAAGAGAGTTTGTGCGTGGTCCAGACGGGGGCTCAGAGTGACAGGATGGTGGCGGATGCCCCCTTGGTGCTGCTCCTCCCGAGCTCCGGCTGATGGACTGCAAAATCTCCAAGCCCGTGTGCTCAGCCTGCCTGGTCCAGCTGCGGGAGGACTTTCAGCTGTGAAATAATTTCTCAGAGGAAGTGTCTACCCATGAATTAATGTCTCTAAGAACTAATTATTGGGTAAACTGTATAAACAGTCCCTGGAGTGCCTCTTCAGCTTTTGGGCTCAAAACAGAGGGAGCAGGCAAGAAGGGTTTCAAAGGATGGTCTGTCTGGGCATGATGTAGGTGACTCAGTGGTTTTATCTCTCACAGCCTAAAAAGACAGAAAGGTCCATAGTGCTCATCTGGGGTGAAAATTTATAGCTTATTCATTAAAAAAGAAAAAAAAAAGCCATTTCTAGGCCAGATCATAGATTCTAGGCTGCCATCCAACGTCAGGAAATGTTCCCCTCCTGGCAGGGTATCCAGGCGAAAAGGTTATTTAATACTTTCTGCTTGATTTTGTATTTGGAATGACTGCCCTAAATGATGAGTTTTGGCCTGAGAAGCTGTTTGCTTACCTGGCACCTGAACTTCAGTGATAAACTTTAATGTCCTCCTCTGAGTATTCCCACAGCACACAAAGGAGACTTCATGCAGTCCTGCTAGCTATAAATCTGACCTTTTTTTTTTTAAAGAAAAAAATCAAAATCAGATGTTGCTCCTTATCTCTTCCAACTCCTATCTGTCCGTCAACATCCAAAAGTTTTAAAAGCCCTGCTTCAGCATGTCTCCACTCCACCGATGGAATAGCCTTTAATATTTTATAGCTCTGACTTGCACTTCTAAAAGTACTAATTAATCTCGCCAGATAAAAACTGGCACAAAATGGCACAAGTGAGAATAGCTCCATCCTTCCTCACAGCAAGCGTGTGCCAGTTCATCTTGGAGCGTGTAATGATTTACTGTAATAGGTTTAGGCCCGTAATGGGGCCAATAACTGGCATCTGGAAGCTGTGAGGCTCTTTCCCAATGGATGCCACTCACATATAGTTATTTAATTAATTAACAGCTCCACTAGCATACGCCAGTAAAGGGTCCATTACAGTTTTTTCTTTTTCTTAAATATCTTCCAAAGTAAGAACATATGCTACACACTGCTTTTCCCTTGGAGAGTACTTAATGTTGCAACCTGTTTATCTTATGACTGATTTTCAAATTCCACCTTAACCAGCTGCTTTTCGCTCGACTTCGGGATTCAGCAGAGAGCGAAGCGCCGAGCGCTCAGCAGGAGCAGCGGAATAACATTCTACCTGCATGCGCTCATTCCCGCGCGAGGTGCCAAACCCCTGCAACGGCTGCCTGGCTGCCTCCGCGCTGTTCCCAGACGTTACACGTGATGCACTTTCACTTGCCCATTTCTCTGTGGAAAAAAAAAAAAAAAAATAATTAAAAAAATCAAGGTTTGGAGTTCGTTTGGAATAAGCAAAATATGAGTGGGAAAACAAACCCCACCAGGAAGTTGGTCAAGCTTGTAAAAAGCCTTGGAGAGCCCAGTCCCCTGTGAAATGTGGAAAAGCTATCAGGGGCTATAAAGGCAGCAAAGATGGGCTTGGTCTGGTTACAGCGCCAAAGGATTTTGCTTCCCAAATGATGAGGAGTCCTATTCCTGAGGTGCAATTAAATGCAAACCAGTTCCTAATGGGTGCTGGTCTGCAGCAGGGTGAAGGGCTTGTCCGTAAGCCTCCCTCCTGCGAAGAGCTGAAGTAGGAGATAAGAGCAGCTTCCCTTGCCACTGTCTGGGCACACACATGTGCAGCACGCAGCTCCGGCGCGGTGCCGTGCAGCAGGCGTTATCTAAGGAGTTGCCCCATCAGGACACGGCGGACATGAAATTGGAGAACCTCCAACAAGACGGTAATGTCGTTTAACAACAGCTGTCTAGAGCAAGCACTGCTAGCATGGCACGGCACAGCGTTAGCTCCCTGGTACTGGATTGTGATATATAGAACATGTCAAAAGTGACATCATCCTTGATGCAGAATCCTTTTCTCTTCTCTGGCTGTAATGTGTTGTGGCGTTCCTCCTCCCACTCTCCCTCCCACCAGCCCACAGCACAGCCTTCTGCCTGCAAGGCTTTCACCGTGATGTGCAGCAAGGCTTTGGAAAAATGGCAGTGCCCTGGAGCAGCCGTCACCCAGTGCCCTTCAGCTGGTGCCTCATACCTGTGATCCACCGTGGGCCGTCCAGGGGCTCTCAGAAACCCAGGGCAAGGCCAGCAAGAGCTCGGTTTGATACCTTTGTGAGAGAGATGTCAGGTTTGCTTTGCCGAGATGTCAGGTATGGATGGGTGAAGAGGCATCTTTTTAACTTTGACATTTCAAGTTCCTGCCTAGGTGGAGCCTCAGGCCTGACAAGCATGAAAAGTTCGGCTCAGCTCACTTCCAAGCCCATTTGGACCTCTGAAATTGCTCTGCAGCCTAAAGCCCCTAAAGAAACCGGTCTGTCAGGGCTTCTGGGTCATGGCAAGATGTCCATGGTAGTCTTCCTCCTTACAAAAGGCAATGGTAGTCACTACCACCTCGCAGGCAAAGCGGGGACTGTAAGAGGAGGTGGTTCCCGCTCTTAGGCAGTTGTCTAATGCTAAGAGCACTCTCCAGGAAGCAGCACATGGACCGAATTCCTTCTCCTGTCAGAGAACATTCAAACACCCATCTCCCACCTTCCTCCTCGCCCCCTGTGATAATGTGCTCTCCTGGGCAGGAGGAAGGAAGGAGACTGCATTCATTATTGCTCTTGTCTGTATGACCTGTAATTTGCACAAACTCTATCAGAAGTCCCTGCAGCAGAGGTCAGAGCTCAGGCTTTCTCCTCCTAGGAAGGTGTTATAACCAATAGGTCACGCAAGGTCATCTCAGCCAACTTCACGTATCAAGTAGCTTGACACCTAGATGTCTCATACAGGCAGAAGAGAAACAGGCATTTCCTGTCCTGAAAGGAGACTAATATCTCTCTTGAGTGCCTTTTCCTCTCCACTGACTGTATATGGACCTGTATACTGCTCTAGTACTCCAAGGAATATTCTCTTTAAATGGAATTTAGGCTTAATATTACTCATCTTCCAAATACTAGAAGCATCCCAAAGTAGCCATGACTTGATTAGTGTTCACTTACAGATGAATTATCTCAAGGTGGAACAAATGTTAAGCATATATATCTGGAATTTAAATAAAAAAACACCTCAAACAGATTTTGCAACTAAACTAAAACCAAGCAGCAGAAAATCCAAAACACCCATACCTGAAGTTACACTTAAAATCCAAACAGGTTAAGATTAGAAAGTGCATTCTGTAGCAAATATATTTTATTTCATTAGAAAAATCCATATTCTGTCATAAGTTTCATGAAAAAAATCTTGACTGGCCAGAGCCATAGATTTTGACCTCTGCTGGGTCACAGACAAGTCCAAAGACCCAGTGCGGGACCTTCGCGTGCCAACTTTCTACCTCCACATCCAGCCTTTAGGCCAACCTTCCACTTCTTTTCTAAGTTTGCCAATACATTAGATTGAATTTCTGAAAATATTAAGAGGTTCTTCGATTGCCGGCTGTGGAAGAAAACCCAGTTCACAGCCTGAGAACTTTCTGGGATGGAAACACGATGGTGCAATTTTCTGTTTCCAGTAGTGTCACTGGAGGACCAGCACATATTGCTAAAACCACGCGACAGAACTTTCACCGGACATATGCCATATAATGTAAAAACACTGAAAGGATTAACAGCAATCAGTGGATATATCTCTAGCCGTGCACAGGCAGCAAATCTACAGAGAAGGGATTAGAGATACAGGATATGAACCTGCAAGGAAAAAAATACAGCGGAGCCAGAAATGAAATCATAAGAGAAAGGCTATTGCTGTATTTGTAAAATTTTATATAAATCCTTGTGTTATGTGATGGCTTATTTGTATTGCAGGAATACCCAGAGACCCCACAATAAGAGATCACTCACAAGATGCTGGGTTTCGTACGCGCTGATCATGAAAAAGGGTGTACGCCCTGAAGCCTGCAGTCCAGGAGCAATTCTTGCAAGTGCATCCACATGGCTGTACTGTCGACGTGTGGAAATCCAGTCCCAGGCACAAGCCCAAAATAGTTATTTAAGCGAGAAGCATCTTTATTCTTTCAATGCTCATTATTAAAACAAGCCACCTTTATTATGAATTTTAACAAGATCCATGCACTCCCTCGCTAGCTTTACTTCATCACCTTCTTATCAAGAGAGTTTTTCCTAATGTCAAATCTAAATTTTATTAGCTGCAAATGAAGCCGGTTCCTTCCTTCCCTATCCCCCAGTTGCCATGGGGAAAGATTTATCACTACCCTCCTTACAATAAACTTTAACATATTGCGAGATTTTTATCATGTCTCTTCTTTAGACTCTGCCGTTCCCAGACTAAACAAACAATCCTTTCAACATTTCCTCCTAGGTTCTTCCTTCTATGCCTCTGATATTTCTAGTGTCTCTTTCCTGGACTCTCTCCAGTTTGACCACATTTTTCTTAAAGCGCAGTGCTCAAAACTGGACCCTGTATTCCAGCTGAGGCCTTGCCGGTGCCAAGCGGAGTGGAATAATTATCTCCTATGTCCTAAGTTGCAGCCACACATCCTGTTCTGCCTGCAGCTGAGCTGGGTGAAAAGTTTATTTCTTTTCACTCACTCCAGCTGCTTATCACCACCCCTCAGCTGCAGGCTCTCCCCCTCCCAGGTCAGCCAGCATCACTGCCGTATAATCGCTCCCCGACACAATCTGGGTAAAGGACCCAGGTTGGAATCAGTAATTCAAATGCCAGGGCCTTTCTAATCATCAGTTTAAGGCTGAGGTGTAAAGAAGCCAAAACCTCAGGTGAGAGGAGATGATGAGCAACAGGGTTATGGACAGTGGCTTTTGTTGCTGGAATAACTCAGCCAAAAAGCAACGTCTGGTATCGTCCTTATATTCAGCTTCTAGGCCACTGTGCATCCCCAGGCCCTCCCTATGCGGCCGCCCAGCCGGAAGGGCCCCTTCTTGCATTTCTCCTCCCAAAGTGCAGTAGTTCAGGCTGATTTTATAACATTTTTCTCCATGATCAATGCCCTTCTAAATCCAGACTTGTTGTCCCTAGGACGACCACCCCGAACAGTGGTATTTTGTAAGCACATTCACTGTTCTCACACCAAGGTGGTTATGAAAAGGACGGAGAGAACAGTGAGGCCTGGTGGAAATGCCCTCCTGGCATGCCAGCAATGCCTTCAATGCCATCACCTACAGGTCTCCATCCACCTGAGAGTGACAGTGTTTTGTGTCTGCTCACAGCACTGCACAGAACAGGGCCGTACGGCCTTCTGCTGCCACAGTACAAATTTCTGTGGCTTTCCACCACTTACTCTGCCCATAGAGAACACCTTGCAGGACACCGCACAAGCTTCTCATACTGGTAGAAGAAATACAATCAAACATTTTGGAAATACTGTACTGACAAGACTGGAGATCAGCATTTACTTTCTTAATCCATGGCTTCTGCAAAGATATATATGATGGAGACCGGAGCTGGCTGCTGATCAGTCTCGCAAATCCTCTGCTCCTCTGCAGAACAGAGCTTTTCGTGTGCTGAGGAACGAAGACTTGGGATAACAACAACGCTAAGATACTTTTGTCACAGTCCTCAGCACAAGCTGAGGGCTAAGGGCATTTTTATACCAACCAGGACCACCAGAGACAGTGAGAGCATTCAATGAAGTGACCCTTAGGGTCTCCCTCCCACAGCTGACATTCCTTTCTGCCATTTAGACGGAGTTTTATTTGTTTTGGCTTATTGCCTTCAGCTCTGGGTATACCTGCATCCCACCCTTTGCTTATCCATGCATCCTTTCCCTGTCCATCCTCATTCCGTTTTCCCCCTTCTTGCCTGCTTCCCACCTCCTTCCATTGAAACTTTCCTCCAACGGTTTCCTTCATGTTTTCTCAGGCTCCCCTCTGCCACCTCACCATCCTCCTCCTGGCACCACCGCAGCCCCCATTAACCGCCCGCTCTGCCCGGGCACAGCGCTGATGACTCCGTTCCTGCTGCAAACCCTCTCTTTTTTCTCAGGCTCTTTGGAAGCGGAGGGTTAGGTAGTGCGAGCTGACGGCAGGATGAAGTAATAGGAGTAGAGATGAGGTGAAGTTCTTGTTCTGTCTTGAACACAGACTGCCAATCATGCCATAATAGATGGTGGTTCTAGGCAGGGAACAGCTTTTCAGCCCACCAGAATTAGACCATTAAATGGAATTTCCTCTATGGGCTAACCAGGATTTGAATCCATTTCTCTGGAGATAAAAAGGCACGGATCAATCTCCTGATTTGCGAGGTCAGCTGGAATACAAATCAACTTTCATGTATTCATTTGAAATGTTTTTATGTAAGGGATTTTTTTTTTTTTTTTTTTAATCTGCTTGTTAGTGCCTTGTGCCTAAACTGGAGCTGTGAAGTGACTTTTTCTCACTAGAGGCTAAATAAAGTACTGTACTGTTTTTATAAATGTCCTAAGCTTTGCCAGAAGGCTGGCAATGAAAGAGGCTGGCAGGAGACAGGCACCGTCTCTGTTCTATGTCACGGAAGTAAGCCCAAGGACGCCGGCCAGTGCCTCCCATCCGCGAAAATGCGACCAATTAACGCGCACATTATGTCATAGGATGGCAAAAGCACTTCCCTCGCAGCTCTCCCTGCTCTGCCAGCTCCAACCTTCAATGTATTTTCCTCAGTCTGGTCCATGTACTGTAATAACTAAGTCAACTGGAAAAAATATTGAAGAAAAGACTGAGGAAAAACAGAGCGTAGGGGCAGCTGGAGCCAGCAAAGAAGGCACACTGAGAGCTATAAAGACGCTTTGTGCAGCAGCTTCTCTCAACTTCAGGATATTTAGTTCCACAGGAGTTGGAGAAGATGGGTAATAAGCTGGCCTTTATTTTAAGGGATATCCCTTGTAGTCTCAGCTGCATAAAGATCAGTCTTTGGGTATGTGGAAACAGCGCTAACAGTATCTCTCTTTCAGTACCTCCTGCTGCTCACTCTGTTGAGTGGCCTCGGTCCAGCTAGAGAGGAAAAAAGCCTTCCATCCCAAAACAGTCATCAGTCTGAAGGAAAAGAGGTGATGAAAAGAGGCTGCGAGTGATGAAGTGAAGTAATAATTTATAGAAAGATACATGACCGCAGCGCTCAGGTGCCTGCTCAGGAACAGGGCCCAGTACTGCTAATCCTGAACGTGAGGAGCCAGGAAGGAGGGTCAGTGAGGGATGCGGCCAGGCTCAGACGTCGCTACAGCATTGCTCAGGGAAGGACCAAGGGTGAGGGATGGGGCAAAGGCAGCTTTAAGCAAAGGGGTCAACCCCCGAGGGGGCTTCTCCTTTCCCAGCTCCTTTCCCAGCAGCTCCCAGGTTGCAGCCACGCCGCATCCAAGCTGGCCTGGAGGACCAGCAGCCGAACCCTCAGAGCGGGGATGAGGTTTTGCAGAGGCTGTCGGTGCACCCAGGATCTGGATGTACCTATATAGCTGCTTATAGACTTGGCCTACAGAGGTGACTGCTCCACACAAATGACGAGTCGAGACATCCAAACGGCTATGCACGATTCAGGAGTTCGTACAGATTTGCAAATCCATTTTGTATTACTGCGAATCAATATGTGCAATGCTGATTATGCATATATATAAATTCAAATTGGCTTTGTGTTATTGTGAATCAATCCAAGGAGCGCTGATTATGCATATATACAAATTCCAACGGGGTCCGTATTACTGTGAATCGATATACGTATTGCTGATTACACCTACCCAAGGTTTTACATTTTATAGCTGACGGGGGAGAGACGAGCTTTGAGGATGGCCAGGAAGAAGAAGCAGTCTTACAGGCATTGAGCAAGAATGTCCCAGGGACCAATGTGTTAAACTGATCAAAAAATAAGTTTAAGATTTTACTTGGAAAGAAATTCAAAATAAAATTGCCTCGAATGTATCACCAGGGAAGGCCGCTCAAAGTGTTCTGTTGAGCTAGGCAAGCCAGCAAATGTTCACACCTCCCTTTAACCACAGTCACCTGCACACAGTTAGCAAACGGTTTTCTACCCTCATCATTTTTCTCCCAAGCCTATGCTTTCCTGCTCTACCTCCATTACAAAACTGGCTTCAAATAATGTCTCAAGTCTGACGTGACAGAAACGAAGAGCAAAAAGATGCCAGATTGCTGGTGGGGGCTCTGGCTGACTGGGACATCGCTGGTAGCTGGAATATGCTAAGACTGAGGGAGAACAAAGGAGCCCAAGTATTTCAGATGCAACTGGAAGGTTCCAGGGGACTTATCTCTGTCTTGTGAAATGCTTTGCAGATCTTCCAACTGGTAAAATGTAAAGTGACACTAAGTGAAATAAGGTACTTTATAATTCAGCTATAAGGATCTTCAAGAACCATATGACCGAATTATAAATTGTTTAATTAAATAAAAGTTCTTATTCTGGAAAGGTTTTCTTTTTAATGGCTACTTCAGATGTTCAGTTAAATGTATTGTGAGCAATGTAATTATCACTTGCCTGGCTCTCAAAATTGTCTAATCAAGCACTAGCAGGCTGAGTATTTCATAAGCACAAATACAGTGATATTGAACTCTTTTCTTGGGGATTTAGTCTTCCATTTCCACTCACCAGAAATAAAAAAAAAACATGGAGACAAGGGCTAGACATAAGAGTATAATATGTAAAACTAGCCTGGAATAAGCACAGGCTCAAAAATCCAAAGTAAGCTTGAGCATAATTTTACTGCAGGAGGAGAGGAGAGCAAAACAAGCAGAGGAAAAAACCAGAAAACAAGCAGAACGAACTACTTTTAGAATGGAAGTTTGCTCGTGTAATGAAAGGGATTACATCATGTTTGTCTGCTGTAGTGAAGGGCTGAACTCGGTGACCTCAGATATCCCGGCCAGCTCCTGGGGCACGCAGATAGCGTTTCACCAAGCACAACAGAAACACCTGACCCCGCTTCCTTCTGCTGCCGATCCAAACAATGCAGCCTGCCTAAGGGCAGGAGAAGCAATTTATGCATCGACTGCTTTTTTAGAAAGGTGCTCAGAGTGTAATCCATACTCCTTTACCTCTGGATTTAGGCAGAATTTAGGCACCTTCTTTCCAGAGGTGCCAAAGGGAGCGCTGCCTAACCACCAGCATGGCCTAATCCCCAGGGAGCCCTTCTGCTCGGCCTGAAAGCCTGCTTGGTCTCCCACCTCAGCTCTTCTGCAACCTAGAATGAGGCCAAAGCCTACAAATCACTTGAAACATCACAAGATGGGCATACTCGGAAGACGCCACCAAATGCTAACAGAAACACAGTGATGAAGGTGGAACCTCTCCCTACCTTTTTCATAGCAATTTGGACACGCGCTCAGTGAGTGCACGGTAGGCTCTGCTCAGCCTCGTGCCACTGGTTCTTTCTTACCAAAAAGCGAATTCAGCTCAGTTTGGCACCCAACAGCAGAGGTTCCTGCAGGGCCAAGAGCCCAAAGGAGAGCAGTTTCCTGGGCAGCCCTGAGACACGGGGCTGGAGCTTCAGGAGGGGAAGGGAGGGGAGCAAATGCATAATAGCATTTGGCACTGGCTACATCCCACCAACTCTTCCTTCACCTAGGAAAGCAGATTGTTTTTTGACTCACTCTTTGCATATGAAGCCTAAATGTCTAACCTAGGTGACCTGGCCAGTCCTGCTGGAGCTAGTCCCGTAATTCCAGCTTTTGCAATGGCTGATAGGGACCCAAATTAGGTGGTCTTTTTTCCTGAGCTCAGTGCCTTAACCCAACTTCCCCTGTTTAAGGTGACTGTGGCAGTCAGTATCACTACGACTAACAGAGCAATAACAGTTTCAGGCTGTGCTGCGCAGATTTTACAGGTATTTCAAAGTGCCACTGAGCTTTACAGTGCATTGCTTTTCCCTGCAGACTGAAGGAACAGCATCCAGCAGCCCTATGGACCAGGTATGTCTGTCAGCAGTGTTAGTTCACCATAAATACTGTTTCCAACTTTGTGGATGCCGTCTCCATCTCTCTTTCAGCACGCAACAGTTCCTTGGAGTAGCCGGTATTCAGCAGAATACAATATATTGCCATTTGGGGAAGAAATGGGTGTATGAGCCAGCCGCCTGCAGAAACTCACCCAGAGCTGTTCCTGCTGAGTTCCTGCAGCACCGCGGAGCAAGCAGGCTCCAGAACCTGGCTCTCTCCTGGAGAGCCAAGATCCAGCCTGGCAGCTCCTGCCACGCGTGTGGCTGCACCCCAGCATCCCCCCCAACTTCAAGCACTCCAGCTGCTAACGCAAGGTGGATTCAGAGGCACTCACTTAGGGTTTTCTCCTGTTTCTTTTTCCGCCCTGATGTTTCACTCAGCACAGACAGGTGCGGACAGATGCGAGCTCACCCTGCCTCTGCTCCAAGCCAAGCAGACGGGTGCCAGCCCCTGCCTAGGAGCCGCAGAGCTGCATGAGCACGGCACTGTGCCCAAGCTAACACGCCTGCTGAGAAGTCTTGGGCAGAAAAAGCTTTTGTCTGTCTGCGCAGAGCCTAACAGGCCTGCCCTGGAAACCTGAGGACCAGCCACCTCTCTTGAACAGCAGATACTTTTAACTTAAATATGGACGCAGGCATGACAGTAAAGGGCTCTGGTAATTTCAGGAAAGGCCCCGTTATCCTTCCTTGAAACCACCACGCATCAATCCAGCACAGACCCTACGAAGAGCACAGTAAAAGCCAAGATGCTGGGGAGCCGGCCCCCTCCTTACCTCTGCTCTGGCCCTCCCAGTCCAGATTGCCCATGTTTACCTCTCCTTTCTTGAGGGAAATGGAGCATAACGTGCACTTTCCTGATGTAATTTTGGCCAGCAGCTATTGCTTGAAAGCTTGGTGGTGATCTGACATTAAAAAATTATAAATCTGTTAAAAAAGCTCACACTTTTCTAGAACACAGTCACACATTATATCCTATTTTGATAGAAAGAGAACTGTACCAGCATACTTCAGCCCATATGTAGGGATGTCAAAGAAAAAGCATAGTTTTCAAAAGAAATCCCTGGTTGCTAATAAAAAAGTTTACTATCTGATCCTTTGTGTATCAATACGGTGAGTCAAGGCTGTTTCTGTTGCAATATATAAAGGCATTCAGTGTTTCTTTGCGCAATAGCTCCTTGGCTTACCATGCTAAGACGCAACTTCCAATGTCTGCGACCAGGTGGAAAACATCCAGCAAAAAAGCCCAGTGCCAGTGTGCCCAATTTTCTCAGAAGAGGAGAATTAGAAAGGGAGCTACTTCTTAATTTGGGCTACCATCAGATAAAAAGTTTCTGACTGAATTTGTATTTAGTAATCAAAGGTCAGCAGCCAAATCTACTTCCCCATTCTAAAACTCCTGTGAGCTTCACATCCAAACCCCATCTTTTTTGTTGTTCCCTTTCTCTCTAACCATTATAATCCAGTAGCAGCATTTGGTGAAATGTGAATAACAGACAACTCTCATAAATCAAATAGACTTCATGAAGAAGATCTTAGGACTATTTTGAAAAGCGGTATGTTATCCTGAGATCTGGCTGTGTCTGGTAGATATTGAAAGTTTCAATGATGTTTTGTTCATTGGAGGAACCTTTCTATTGTAATCTGTCTCTATACAAGCCTGTAGAGAAGCTAATACGAATAAAAAGAAATAGCTGAAATCTTTGAGTTCTTGAAAAAAAATCAAAAGTAGAAACTGCAGTGGGTGGATGTTTTCTTTCTGCATCTGAACAGGTCAGCATGGAAGAAGGAGCACCTGGAACAAAAATGGTCACCGTATCGTTGTGATTCCAGAGGCTGCAGCTATTATCCTGTTGCATATCCTTGGGAAAGTCCATACTGAACAGACTGCACTGTGCTGAGATGCTTAAAAAATTATTTGGGTTGTGGCATGCAACAAACATCTATTCATTAAAGTCTTGCAATTGTGGCCCAGCCCTTCATCTTGCACAAGATCTATAAAAAAGGCTGAGCGACTATAAATGTGTCCCTTGAAGCAAATTATGGAAGACATTATAGGAAGACTGGTTCCTAGCCAGCTTTTCCAGCTTAATGAATTCCTTTCAAGGATGTGTGAAAGCTCCATTGAGACCAATGGTGAGTATCCTTGGATTCCTCTAGGAAGATTTTATAAGGGGTCCTGACTATTGTATTCATATTTTTCTTCTATTTTCAGAGAGCAGTTAGAAAATAATTTGAAATGGTAATGCTACAGTTCCAACACTTTTCACTGTCAGAATAGACCTAACTGATCCACGAAGAGTCAGCGAAAGACTCTTGGACAGATGCAGTTTTAGCGTAACAATCAGCATGCAAATTATTACATTCTGGAAGAAATTAAAAAATATTTTCCTGCATCTTAAGCATTAAAACCCATTCATTAATGCACAGATCTGGACTTGCAGTGTGTTCCTACAGGCATCAGCTATCCATAGATATGGAATGAGAATACTGAGAGTCAAGGAAGACTTTGCTCAGATCAAATATCTGCAGGTACCTTATATTTATGATACCTCCTGTGGCAAAAGGACTTTCACCTACACATTTACTATGTTATCAACTGACTTCACACATTTTCTGCTTCTCTATTAACAGAGAAAGATAATGATGTGTAGTGTCACTCTAGAGACTGAAACACTACTCTAGAGAATGGTTTGCTCTTTCAGAAACCATTGCTTCATTCCCTCCTGCCCAAGATGTCAGGATGAGTGGAGGAAGTGAGAGAGAGAATGATGAACTTTATGGAGAGAACCTCTAAGGGCAATGAATGGGAAAAAGAAGGATGTTTCATCTGGGAAGGAAAAGGCACAGGGCAATGGGGAGGAAGAAGGAGAACAGTGTATAACATGAGACAGAATGGATAGGAGATGAATGAAAAAAAATTCAAATTCTTCATAAAGGGATACCTAAATGCTAACTGTTGTTATTATCCAAAGATATAAACATACAAAAAATAGTCATCACATGTAGCAGAAATTACATACACATACATATACCTGCCATTACACCTAACAAGTAACCATAGAGCTACAGGCTGACTTTCAACGGAGTTGCCAACCAGAGGTGCTTTTGTCTTTATCAGTAAGGCCAACACGTGTTTGTGTAGAAACAACGTGCACATCAGGAGTATCTTGCTACAGTCTACATTCATGGGCAACATGCGAGAACCAGTCTTTCAACCAGTTTGGAAAGCTGAGCCATAGATGCTAAGCATTTCCCTACTTCATTGTTTTTCAGACTACAGACAGAGGAAAATTAATTCTCCATGTAATTCTACTGAAGTCTAGTACATTAACTGAGGGACTGCATTTATTTAAGCCTGTATCAATATTTATGAGATGAATTTAGGCCCAGAATGTCTTGGCTGATGGCCCTTTATTGGGAGATGAACTGGATTCCTTTACTGGGAAAGACTCCCCAGCCATTGGGAGTGACAGTGGGGAGCGGGGAGGAGGAAGAAGAAGAAAAGGGCAGAACAGAGTGTTGGGACCACAATAATTAATGCTTATTGAGGCAGAAAAAGGAGACAGGCTCGCAGGATGGCAATTCTAGTATTTAATTCGTATGTTGTGGAGTTTCAAAGTCAAATCAATGGCTTGGATGCAGCTTTATCTACACAGATCTGTACCACAAGGAATGTATACACTTTCCATTATTTCGAAAACAATCACAACCATCATTAAATTGTCCTGCCAGAGCAACAGAAGTCCTGCCACAGACTGCAGTGGAAGCAGGAACAATACAGGTGGGACAATCCTCTAAACCTTAACTCATTCCAGATTTTAGAAATACACCGGACTTCGGTATCACAGCAGCAGAGGCTTGCATAGTTGAGAAGAAGAGATGGCTCATTTCAATACAGGGACGATGATTTGGGTATATTTGAAAGCAATTACAGATAATACAGCTAAAAAGAAGGTGGAAAAGATTATGAAGAAATAGAGGGAGCATGAAGAGAAAGCACAGTTCCTCTTCACAGAAACTCATGTAAGAGAAATGTAGACCCTTCCAATGTTTTGCATATCCTGGAGATGAATTTTCAATTTCCCTTTCCAAGTTATGTAGAAGTTCCTAAGGCTGAATATACCTCTCACAAGACACTGATTTTCCACAGTGCTTTAATATAGATATTAAAAAAAATAACTCCATAGCCTTAAATAAACTGGGTCACGATGCACAAACATGTATGTGCCCTTTGAAATGCTCAGCAAAGTGATCAAGATTCTTCAGCTTTCTACAGGGGAAGCCGTTTAGAAGCAATGTGGCAGCCTCATGGAAATTACAACATGGAAATTACTGCTGAATTCAAGGTCAAAATTAATAACAGTCAGTGTAGGATCAGTTGAGGTCCTCTAGCTCAGTTTCAAATACTACTTATTTGAAAATACTATCAAATTTTACTTTGCCAACATCTGTTTATATTTGTGAAACACAACATCTCTATGTATTCTGTTTACTCACATAGAAGTTGGGTCTCAGATACTTCCACCTCTTCTTTACAATTAGACTTTGCCACAATTATCTGTCATCTCCAGAATGGATTACACAATAATTTAGGGCAAGAAGAGAGGGACCTTTCGGACCACCAGTCTGTGGTCTTTGACCGACGTGCCCGTACAACACTCCGGCTCCGCTCACTGCTTTGGATGCCTCTTCACCTCTAGGTATAAATCGTATTTTTAGTGATATACTGTTAAGTCTTTGGTAATTTGGAACTCCATTTAAATACTGTGCCTCCTTCAAATCTGAGCTGTTGCTGTTGGGAGCTTGGTTTTCCAAAACCAACAGCTGAGTATTTTTGGTCTGTACAGCGAAACCCGCACATGGTACATTTTGGGCTCCTTAAGTCAACTCAACCATTTTCAATGGTATTGTATTTACATATTTGCATTTTCTTGGTTGGTTTGCCCTTTTGTTGCTGGATTGGCAGGGATGGGGTATTCCAAGTTTCTAGCTGGACCTTCACGAAAGGCAGATCACCTTCTGAGAATGGAGATCAGAACATTCCTGGTTTTACAGGCATTAAGCACAGACGTGCCAGGGGACTAAGGAGCGCTGCAGAACTTTTCCTCTCTGTTAGTACAAGCATGCAGTACGAGCCCTCCAACATCAAGCAGTATGGTTATGCATCAGTATGATCCTCTCCAGCCCAGTCAGACTGGGGCTGAACCCTGAGATGCTGCGTAACAAAGTAGACAGGAAAATGTGCATGCCTGCAAAGAGAATTATCACTGTTGGTACAGTGACAACCTGGAAATGCAACATATTGTGGTACTTTGTTCAGGCATTTTTTTTTTCAAGCCACTATTGCCAGCTCCAAATGTTCAAGAACTACAGTTTGACCCTCAAAATCATAAGCCTGTCTGTAAAATGATGAATGTGGAGCTCTTTTACTTTGCTTTCTGGTTTTTGAGCCGTTAGGGTGCACCTGGGTCACATTTGCAAGCTTTATACTCTAACCATTAGGACCAGAAACTTACTTTAATTTAAAGAAAGAGGAAAGCTCAGTTTCTAACCTCATTACACAACTCTAGTAGCTGCAGTGTACGGGAAACATCAAACATCACAAGACTTGTGATAAAATCATGAGTGCTGACAACATCACTTTAGAGTAGGAGGTGGGATAGCAGGGGAAACTCAGGGCCAAGAGATATACTTTTTATCTCAATGTTTTTACAGGCTGTCTACTTTTATCTTTAATCAGAAGTTTTCAGTGGCAGTTCTTTCTTCGTGTATCTGTGCATGACATTGAAAGGTCACTTCTGCATTAAGATCTGATGCCATTTACTAACTGCACCTTCCTATCAGAGATAACATGAAAAGGTAGGTGTACCGATGGTGCGCCCGGTGCTAATATCACAGCAAAGAGGTATTCTGGAAGTACAGGTCGTAAGTGCATGGTTGAAATGGTATTGAGAGGGATTCCAGTCCCCCATTGTGTGTATGAAGAATACAGGATGTTTCTCATTGCTATGATATTTACTGCCAGAGTGAAGAATGTTGTACTGAGAATTTTCCAGTAAAGCTCCACATTATTTGTGAAACGAGTGGTCATAAGGCATTTCTTGCTCTATCTTTTATGCCTCAAAATGATCTCAATGAAGAATAACATGGAAACTTAAAAATCTACATATAGTTAAACCTTTCACTAGAATAAATTATTCTAGTGCATTCTGTAATTAAGCCAAGAAATTAACAGATCACTATGATTACAGATCAATGGACTGGTCAGATCAAGAATTCAGGTCAGTCTTAAGTAATGCCAAACTGGCAGCGGTGAGAAAGTGGCCAGCTGGCCGTCCACTATTAGAGTTAGTTTCCAAATCGTGTTTTTATTGTCTGAAATCCTCCAGTTAGAGGGAACTGTGTCTTCACCAGTCCATTCAACCACACGCAAAGGGTTGTCATTGGTAGCTTTCTTGGTCACCCACCTGCTGTCACTGGTTTGATCTGTCACTGATCTGAAAGGTGCCAGGGCTGCACAGCGGCCGGTTAGGACCCAGCTCCAGCACAATGAATGTTCCTCGTCTATCATGCTAACCCAGGAGTTAAGCCTGGTCCAAATGGCCAGCTTGCATCAGTTGCTGTGCCCAGCGCCAGTGGTACAAGCAGAGCATGCAAGTGAATTTCGTGGTGACAAGCCAAAGTTTTTTATATGACAAAATGCTGATATTCTACATCTTCCATACATTAAACAGGCTCCAGTCCCGTTTGTGTGGGACCGAGTCCTTGAGTTCATGCTCATGGATGATTATGCTGCTGATTGGAAGGAGAGACACAAACTCTGCGTGAGCCGGGAGGAGGTGCTGAGGGTCTGCAACGTGGCCCTCGCCCCAGCAGAAGTGATCCCGCCCAGCGCTGTCCCAGCAGGAGCAGACCTGTTTCTCACGCTGCATCACTGAGCCTGGGCTCCTCTATAAGGTGCATTTTGCCCACCCCTTCAGCCAGTATTTGCTCTGCTCGCATGAAGCTGCAGCTCTGCACTCTGAACTGCTATCAGCACTAGGAAAGGAGATGAAGGGAGAAGTTAATGCAGGGCAGGATCTCCCTTAAACCTTCCACCTGCTCTCCCTGTATCAGAAGGGTAAACTGAATCATAGAATCATAGAATCATAGAATGGTTAGGGTTGGAAGGGACCTTCAAAGGTCATCTAGTCCAACCCCCCTGCAAGGAGCAGGGACATCCCCGACTAGATCAGGTTGCTCAGAGCCTCATCCAGCCTGGCCTTGAACGTTTCCAGGGATGGGGCCTCCACCACCTTTCTGGGCAACCTGTTCCAGTGTTCTATAACTCGCATCGTAAAAAAATTTTTCCTAATTTCTAATCTAAATCTACCCCCCTCTATTTTAAAACCTTTACCTCTCGTCCTATCGCAACAGGCCCTACTAAACAGCCTTTCCCCATCTTTCCTATCTGCTCCCTTGAGGTACTGGAAGACCGCTATCAGGTCTCCCCAGAGCCTCCTCTTCTCCAGGCTGAACAGCCCCAACTCTCTCAGCCTGTCCTCATAAGAGAGGTGCTCCAGCCCTTTTATCATCTTTGTGGCCCTCCTCTGGACCTTCTCCAACTGGTCTATGTCCTTCTTGTGCTGGGGGCTCCAACTGAACAACAAATTTTCCCCAAAGAAATGATGCTAAGCCAGAGTTATGTAAAGAAATAAGAATAATATTATTATCCCCCCCAAACATTACAAACTCAGGAAATTAAATTCAAAACAAGCATATATGCCCAATCTTGCAGTACTAAATGCAGAATTCAGAAATCCAAATAACCTCAAGTTTGCTCTGATGTGATACATAACCAAGTGCAACTCACAAGCATGAGAGAATTGTATAGTTCGTAGTCTGAATTTAGTAGAAAAACAATTTTTAAAGATAAATTAGTTTTAAAAATATGTTTCAGTACATTTTTGTTCCACATATTGCTACCGGAACAGGGTTTGACCCTTTCATTCTCATGCAGGTGATGTGGCATTTGGTCTAATTTGATAGATTCCATCTTTCTATAAAACTCGGCTACAGAGGTCAAAGAAGGAAATGCATTGTCATCTCTGCCTGCTTTCTTGGGGGAGCATTGAGGTTAGCCTTCTGGATTTAAAATCTTACCACAGAGACAGAAAACAAGATTGGCTAACCACAATGACTTGCCTCAAAGAATTAGCCACAGTGACAGAATGTAGGCATTCCTGAGAATCTAAAGTTGGAGTTCTGCCTTCTTTTTTAAATAAATAGCAATCAAAAAAATCTAGGGCTATAAAACTCCATAGGCATCTAAGATTTTTATTTCCTTCTTTTCAGACAAGCCAAGTTATACTGGTACATCAGCTGCTGAGTCACTGATGTGGCTGCTAAACTTTCCTGTTAGTTTAAATTTATACATGTTAAAGATACGGGCCTGGGAGCTGCTGACCTTCAGGAGCAG
This sequence comes from Chlamydotis macqueenii, assembly GCF_036417535.1. NCBI lineage: Eukaryota > Metazoa > Chordata > Aves > Otidiformes > Otididae > Chlamydotis > Chlamydotis macqueenii. The sequence continues at coordinate 6,984,214 of NC_141557.1, read as the reverse complement.
TATGTACTTGCTTCTGCTGATCATGCTACAGTGAAAACTGGGTAATGGAAGCTCCAGCAGCTGAGGAACCGGTACCCCTGGAAATGCTAACCACACTGCAGGGTCCTTTACCAAACCCTGTGAGACTCTAGAGGTTTAGGTAAGCTTTTCTCCAAGGCCAAGGGCCTCTTTGTCTTACATCAGCCACATCTCTTCCATACAGACTCCTACATTTGCAGTTCCCAAACCACACAGGACACAGGTTTTGAATGCTCCAATGCTCCAACCTTCCTCAAGCTTGCCATATCTGTAGGAACAGAATGTCTCACTGCTTTGTAGGTACCCTGGAATAACCTTTAATCGAAGCAAATACTAGAGAAACTATATTAAAAGAAAAGAATACGCATGCACAGATAGACACCACCACCCAGTAAGAAAATGATGATTTTCTCCTCCTGTAACACAGATCATGTCCAGGAGGCCTGTCGCTGTTTCATCCAGCGAGCAAGCCAAGAACTGTTCGTGGCTGGGATCCACCATCCCCATGCAATGATTCTGATTGAGGTTTTCTCAAGGAGTGCCCCGAGATGAAAAACTGAACTGCCCTCAATGCAGAGCTTGCAACAGATCTCCCTCTGCTCTGCTCCTATTGAGCAAGAGACATCTGAACTTGTCTGTGGAAAGCAGCTGAAAAGAAGGTAGAAAGGGGAGAAGAAGGGCTTGAGATTACCCATCCTTTCAGTTGGGATTTGTTTGATTTCCTTTCACAATATGATACAGTAGAGGTGGAAGACGTCTATTAGATCAGCAAGTGTATCTCACTTGAAGAGCAGGATTAATATCTTCCCACAGCCATCCACAATGAAGAATGCTCCAGCTGCCAAAATAATTCTGTGCTGAATAACGAAATCCACAGGTGGGAAGCAACTCTCAGTGAATTCGCTTTCTGGGGTGCTTAATAACTGCACATATTTAACATCAGCACCATTCTCTCAAACAAACTGGAGCATTTTTTCTGTGGTGCCCTCCTGCCTGTTGGCCGAAGAGATCAGAATCCTCAGCTCTGTCCTGGCTGGATCCCCATGACCAACTGGTGGGTTGATCCTTGCCAAGGCATTTTTGGAGGAATTATAAAAATCCCGCTTAGAGAAGGGAATTATATGTGGTACTTAGGCAAAACAGGCATTCCATTTACAAATATAATTACTTTTGCTATTCCATCAAGGAAAAGAATTTAGTAGTGAGGGATACAACAGAGAAAATTATTTATGTGTTGACACTTACAGTATAAATAGAAAACAGATCTGGCTGAAACTAAGTGGGAAATGAAAAACATGAGAAAATATGTAACTGAGATTACCAGCTGGGGGGGATAACTTACGACCACTCTACTGCATTCTTTCCAATGGAAGCAGAGTCCCTCATTTTGCTTTATGTTTGGATTGTAATTATGTGTGCAATTAAAAAAGTGCATTCATCAGCAAATTCTCGTCTTCTGACTGATGACCTCGGACGCTCCAAGGTGGGAGTGCGAAGTAGGGAACAGGACGTGGCTTGCACGCGGTCCCTCTGCTTTGGAGTGCTGCAGCACAGGTTAGGGAAGAGAGGAGCGAGTATGCCATTCTCACTCACACAGAGTGACTGGACGCAGTATTATCACCTCGGGAATTATTTTGACCCCGTCTCTTGTATTCATACACGTGCTCCTTTTACTCAGGCTGCTCCTCCGGGTATGGCCATTACTGCACATTGTCCACTTTAGATTTGTGGAGAATATTTTTATCCAGCATCTTCATTCTTAATATTAATGATTTATCACATATGGTGCACTATATTTTTATAAAGCTGTAAGATACCATGGTGATTAACGCCATATGAGAACCTAAATAGAAGGGAAGAGCATAACAGAGATGTCCTTCCAGTAGATACAGGGCTTTTGCTTGCTTTTAGGGAAAGTATCTCAGCTGCATGATTGATTGTACATAAGAATTGTAGGAGATCCATAATAGAAGACTCCACAACTTGACAATGTTGCAGAGAGAACAAGAAACCTTATGTTTAATTTTTGTCCAGCCTTAATTAGGATTTTCAGGTCAATTATGTAAGGAGAGATTGATTATTCTAGCTCTTTTGATCACACAGATTTATTACTCTCATTTAAGAAGGCAGGAGAAAAAAAAATGTAAGAACCACAAGTATACCATTGTGTTTATATATGTACATATATACCTCCTCATACTTCTGGTAGGAAAAGATCCCAGCTTCAAACAGCTTTGCAAATTTGTCCTGCCAATATCGCAGTCCACACACAAAATCCGCATCAACATGGCAGTGAGAAACTAATCACATTTTACTCACCCATCCAAACACTGCAAAAGCCTGGAGACACTGCAAGGCCGCTTCAAACGAACACATCACTGCTGGGCACGCTGCAGGCTGCTCAAGCGTGCCCACAGACGGTTTTATCGAACACCTCTCTGCTCACCCACCTGCGTTAGCACTGCCACCGGGAGAGCCGCTCCCCTCGGCATTACTGGATCCAAAGCAAGGACTTTTCTGAAGGGTGGCAGGTCAGCAAACAAGGGGATTGTCTCTGGGCACCGGCACTTACAAAGCAGCCAGCTGGAAAGAGTCAGGGTGAAACCTCTGTGGTACAAAGGGGCTGAACATGAAGTTTTGGCTCCCGCCAGACTCCCATGGGAGACAGGCGGAGGGGCTGCGGGGATGCTGAAGAGCTGGCTGCAGGCTGGGCATCCCGGGTGCCGTTTGATCCTCCAGGCCCAGGGCTGCAGGGAGTGCCAGGAGGGCTGCAAGGAGTGTGGGGAGATGAGCAGCTCCCCATGCATCTTCCCCAGGGCGGCGCAGTAGAGGTTAAATTAAAAAAATGCACTGGGGAAAAGGCCATTTCTGTAAAACTGGTCACCAGCAAAGAACGGCAGCCAGGTCCCCAGGGATGCTCTCCTTGCCTAAGGATGAAATGGGATTATGATGGTAATGTTTGCTGCACTGTAATTAAGGTGGTGTCAGGACTTTCATTAAAAAGTGTGTTTTTGTTGAGGGGCTATGGCTTGGAGAAAAATTTTCCTTGAGGCTGAAATATAACATTGTTCTCAGCCAGAAAACACATGCACAGCCTTTTTTATATATGTAATTCGGGATCTCAGTATAGTCTTGACGGTGGAGGCTCTACTATTGTTTCCATATGTGCACGCAGCTAATTGCTTTAAACTATTAGTTATTAAAGAAGTAAAGGACTGCATTCTGGCTGGACCTCACGTAGGTGACAGGTCTCCATTAATTGTCTGCAATTAACTTCAAAAACCAAAGGCCAAATTGTGCCCTTCTTACTCAGACGTGTAGTTTTATTGAAGCAAACAGCTGGAAACAGGATTGGGCTCCTTGTGTTTACCTGACTACAACCCAAGGCACCTGCCTCTCCCATAGCATTACAGCTCCATTAAAAGGGAGGCCGTCCCGTCTGGGACAGAGATTATTTTCTTGCAAAACTGGCGATATATGACAAGGTTATTTCTACTAGTAGTATGTAAATTCCTATTGTCATAGCACTCAAGATCTCATATAAGGAACAAAGACGCCTATGCACTAGGTGCTGTGCAAAACACAATAAAAACACAGTCCTACTCAAAAAATACAGCATTGAATGCACAGGAACAAATCCTTTCCCTGTTTCGTGGCCAGGTTTGTACTATTTCTCTTAAGTAATCCGAGCGTAAAGCACCACTCCTGCAAACAGCAAACACTGCTCAGACATTTATTTAACTTTCTGCATGATAAAGTCCTGACTTCTCACCGGTCTACTGCTGTTCCCCAGAGGTGCACGCGGAGTGGCCAGCTACTGCCCTGCATGCCTGCTGCTGGCTGTGGGTTTTATCCCGGCTTGCGTGAATCTGCAGTACAGCCAGCATTTAGCACGAACTGGTTTCAGGTGCTAATTTCATTTTACTCAAACTCTTAGCATTCTACCTGTTTGGATTAAAAAAAAAAATCACACAACTAATAATACGTCATAAAAGATTACTTTTCTGCTGCCCGCCACCGCATATATGTCAAAACTAAAACTCAGAAGATTAAAGTTTATTAAATTACAGTTTCATACAGTTGTTAACAAGACTGGAATTGCAACTTGGGCAAGTTACAAAGAATAGAACTGAAGTTCCTAAGTAATTTGTGGATGGTTCATGTGACTTCACATGGATGCTAACAAAATACAACGTAACATAGCACAGCCCCATGTGCCTTGTAAGAACAAATTATACAAATTGCAAGTTTAGGAAGAATTTAAGCACTTCTGCAAATGCTTAAACACAGAACAAACTTTATTCAGGAGGTAGTTGTCTTCAGTTAAACTATTTATGCATTTAGTCACTTACCTGCCCAATTTAGCATCCCCAGGATCACGGCCTTGGTATGGAGTAACTTAATGAACTTGAGTACAGTGCATCAGCTACCACTTGTCCAAATAGCAAGATTCAAATGTAAACAAGTGATGCTTTTATTAAGTGCAAACATGTGCAAAATTAACATCCTAACAGACAAAGCTTCTCCACATAGGAAGGTATTATTAATATTACTACCAGAGTCAGGCAAGAGTAATTCCTCATTGGACAAACTCACTCTGATATGAGTACCTTTTTTTTGATTTCATTTAAATGAATTAAAGAAGTTAATCTGAAAAAAAAACAGCCAGAAGATGCCAAAATGAATGAGTCTGCAGGAGGGTTATACTATAACCACTAGGTTTAAATTCACACTTTGGCGTGCACAAAAAGAACATTTTCTTATGAAGATAAAAGCCTCCACGTGTAATAACTTGATATATAGACAAGCCCTAGGGGCTTGCATCTTGAGCACTTAACATTTTTGGCCCTGTCTTAATGGATAAAAAAGGTGTGTTTCTCAGTCACATTAGCCCAGTCAAAGTAGCTTAATATTATGAAAAGGCCTTAGGCTCTGGCGAGGCTGGGGTGTAAAGGTGTGAGGTGAGCACATATATCACAGCGTGGGCAAGGCTGCCTTTCACACATACTAAACTAACCAAGTTAAAGCAGGCAGGGGATGGGGAGCCGAGACTGGATTAGCCCACGTGCATCCAAATGGTAGGTCAGTGTGTGTGGGGAGAATATAGAATATTGTAGAACAGAAATCAAGATATTTCACGGTGGGGAGCAGGTGAGAAAACAAGAACTAGAATGAAGTGTTTGTTCTCATAGACTGAACTGCGCTGCCTCCAAAGAGAGCTGTGAGATGGATTTTAGGAGGACTGGATGTCCACACTATCTCCCCATGGCTCCGGAGCACCGGATAACTGGAATTCTCCAGCTGTCTGGGAATGCTGCTCAGAACGAGAAGTGAGGCTTATTCCCCACCATCTGCAGCAACAAGCATCTCGCCAAACTGCTGGGAAAGTCACCATCGCTCAAGGGTATGTCGTACCCACTATCCAGGCTGTGCTGTTGCCTAAAGTAAGACAGATCTACAAGATGACAAGTAAGCAAACCTGATGAAAAGAAGAAACAAACATTTCAAGTTTAAAACTAGACTTCTACGATGCATTCGTTAGCATATGACAATTAACATATGCCAAGTTTAGTACAAATAAATGAGGAGTCATGTATTTGTATGAGGTAATCCTAATTTTGCCACTGGATTTAGGCTTTGTCTAGAATTCTTTTAGATTATTTTAGGATTTTTTTTTTTTATACTGAAAAAAAACAGTTATTCAGCTATTTCTGAACTACCTGGGTGAACACAAATGCAGATGGAAAAATTACCATGGGCAGTTGATGCGGTTACTGCCCTCAACTGCCCACTGCCCCTTTTTCCTGCAGTTTGCTACTCTTGTAGCAAGGATAGCCAAACGGGACGTGCACCAGCACCAGAATCTCCGCAGTTTTCAGAGCAGCATATTGAAGTTAGATGTTCACTACAGTCAATTACCAATTTATCCCAGGTTAAAGGCAAAGTGGTTCAATACACTGAACATTTACAATGTTAGCATGTTGCTGACGTATCCTAAACATCCATTTCTGCAATGGAAACACATGTGCAAAGAGAACAAAAATTAAACTTTTTGAGTAGTGAACGATCATCAAACTGGCAGAGTTCTGAACTAATGTCATAAAAGAAAAAGTATCTGGATCCCATTCTTGATAGAATCTGGAATAATTTTCTCATTATTTCTGTTACATATGCTGCTTCAGTTGTATAACGGTACAATGGTATTTATACACCAGTTGCCATTTTCCTTTAATTATTTCTGTAACAGGAAAATTTTCCTTAACTAGCTGATTTAAGACAGCATCCTATCTTCAACTTGTTCTACCACGAAAGTATCACTCTTTGTCATCAAGCACATTGGGACAACTTAAGATGTTTTGAACTTAAAACCATTAGCATGCCTTGTTTAATTAGTACTGCAAGGGTCTCAGTTGTATTTCAGAAACAATTCCAGAAACACAGAAATGTTTATTTTAAGGAAGGTTAGAATGTAAAAAGCTAGTTGAAAGTTTCAAAGCTGCCTGGCCCTGAAAGTTAAAAAAAAAAAACAACCAGGTGTGTCAGTTCACCTGAGTTAGTTCACAATGAATTGGAAGATCTCTTAACATTCATTAAAGCAGAGGATCTGTTAATTTAATATTACGTCTTTGCAGTAAAAAATGTGTGCTTTCCAGAGAGAGATAATTTATAATAGGTGGCTAGCACTGGCCAGGTAAAAATGTTCCTTCCAACCCTAACCATTCTATGATTCTATGAAATGTCCTGAACCAACAAAGCACTCCTACCCTGGATTTATGATTGGTGACACAATTTCTCCTAGCTTGCCCCCCTGCCTTCACTGAGTGATAAATAATGCTAGAAAATACAGTTTCCTACAATTCCATCTGTGCTTCAGGTTCCTGTTCACAAGTCTCTCTCAGTCCTACATAGCCCTTCACACCTTTGATTGCCACAGCAGTGGCTGCAGCAGTTCACAGAACAGACTTGCCCGGCTTTGTTCGGACACGTAAGAAGACGGGGCACAGCGGTATAACTAACAGGCATTAAGTCCCTTACCATGCTCTTCTGGTCCTGGACCGTGCTACACCAAAGCTCACTTTGTCCTGCCTCCGCTCAGATTTTATATTGTGATAGCTACGCATAGTTAACATAAAAAAAACAATGGAGAAAAAAGTTAAGAACACACATCCACTTTTGCCTAAGAGACAAAGCCCTAAGCTCAACCACTTACAGGTGATCTAAAGGTATTAAACCATGTTTAAAAGGAAGGACCGGATGAACCGTGTGTGGAAAAGTGAATCCAGCGATTTCACCGACCGTATTTCTGCTGCGGGGTGTGACAGTTATTCCCCACACACCTAGCAGTTGATCTGAGCCCACAGCCTGCTCACGTGCCTCAGCTCCCATCAATCTGCACATGCACAGCGGCTCTGACACATCCCAGACTCACCCAAGCCGTCACGCAGGCGCCGTGGAGCCGCACATGGCACAGTCTGTGTTTCAGGAGATGGCCATTTTTTTTAGCAGAGCAGATGGCAACCTGGCAACTCTAGCAAATGCCACACCAGCGATCCCACTGCACAGAAGCTGTGGCCTTTTACTTCCCTCTCCCTCCCCTTCCCTGCTTTTTTTTTTTTTCTCTACTCCACCCAAGCCTGGGCCTGTATAGCATTAAATGTTTTCAGTTAAATTATGCTAACTTGCCCGAGTTAACAAAATTCAAAGGCACTTTCTTCTGTGTTAGACAACACGCAAACAGATTGAGTTCCCGTCTCTGAAGTCATATGAGCAGTACACCTATGCTGTCATCCGCAGACTTCACAATACAAACATTTAGCTCAGCATATATTTTTTAATTTGGCAGAAACGAGCACATTTTCAGTAACAGGGCCAAGAAAGTCACGCCAACAAACCAGCTGTTGTCCTTGCACAGCTGAGCGAAAGGGATGGCTTTATATAAGCGTATATATATATACACACATACGTCTATAGATGGAGATGAATGCACTACACCTATCTTCACATACAGATATGACAATGTCACAAAGGTCTATGATTTCTCACAGACCTAGGAAATAAACCAACAAAGGCTTTTTGTCATGAAATTGTTCCCAGGAAAACAGGCCAGCAAAAGTTGTATTTTAATTCAGTATTTCTGAAGCTGACAAGTGAACATTTTGGAAAGGGAGAACAGTGTAAAGGTCTGGGTTGCTCTGCGTTTATTTTTACATTAAAAAAAAATAGTAACTAACATAAGCTCCTCCTTTCTTCCTTCTCACTGTTCTTGTACCTGTGTGCTACCCTAGGCACCAGCTGGGTATTTCTACCAACAGAGCGCAGAAACCTAAACACCAAGGGAGAACATACGGTGCAGTGCTCTCACAAGGTGTATTTGTATGTATTCGGAGTCTCGGAGCTACCGCTCCCCACGATTTCTCCAAGTCCGGCGAAGTTCTCAAACACGAGTCACCTCCGCACTCTGCAGGGCAGCGGGGTTCATTTCTTTTCTGCCCATACGACCCCGTTTCACGATTCAGCCTCTCTGCACCGAACTACTGCCTTCGCACGGGCTGCTCCAGCCCCGGGCAGCGGCAGGGAAGGCAGAAGGGAGGGAGCGAAGGGGGCCCGGGCCTGGGGCGAGGGGCCCCGCGGCGCTGCCCGCCCGGGCAGGGAGGGAGGGGGGAGGCCGAGAGGGGGAGGCCGCCTCAGGGGCTGCCCTCAGGGCGGCGCCCGGTGCTGACGCGCGGGGCCCTCGGCCGGGCGGGCAGCGGCGCGGCCTGCTCCCCGCCAGCGGGCTCGCTCCGCTCCCGCTGCCGCTCCCGCCCCGGGCAGGGCCGGGCCCGGGAGGAAAGTCCGGGGGCGCGGCCCGCTTCCTCGCCCCGTGGCCGGACTTTTCTCTGGCTGCCAGACCTTAGCGCTCCCCCCTCGCTGTCGGAGCCGGAGTCCCCTCCTGGCCTCCGGGACACGTTAAATCCCGTGTAATGAGGCTTAACCCCGCCCCGAGCCGCGGCGCAGCCGGGCGGGCAGGCAGCCAGCTCGGCCCCTGCCCGGGGGAGGCCCCCACACCCCCCCCTCCGCCGCCCCGAGCGGCCGCAGCTGTTCCAGCCGGAGCTGCTGGAAAGCGGCCACGCTCCCCAGACTTTGTCTCCCTCGCACACAGCGCTGAACTCTGCTCCCTCCCTTCCCTCCCCTCCCCCGGGTCGGCCGCAGCTCCCCGCCGCTCGCTGCCTTCCCCCACCTCCTCGCTCTTCTCCCCGCCCCGAGCCGCAGACCCGCGGCGGGGGGAGGGGAAGGGGGTTCACCGCCTCCAGGCTGCAACCAACCGTGCCCCGGCTTCCCGGGAGCGGCGAGCCCCGCCGGGCCGCCGACCGTGGGCTGCACCCCCCGCACCCCGAGCCGCCGTCCTGGGGAGCTCAGCCCCTGTGCGGGGACGGCGCGGGGGAACCCTGCTGCGAAGCGGCCACTTTAATATTTTTTTAATTTTTTTTTCCACGGGCTTGTGGGGAAAATAAATAAAAAACAAGAGTGGGGAAAAGGTGGGGGAGCGAGCGGGCTGCCGGCCCCTGCGGGGCGCGGTGGGGGGGGGGGGGGGGGGGTGGGTGGGTGCACGGAGCGTCCCGTCCCCGCTCCGCAGCTCCGCGCTTTCCCCGCAGCCCGGCGCGGCAGCCAGCCCCGTGAGGTCAGCGGCGGCGGCGGATGGGTGGCTGCGCCGGGGGACGGGCGGTGGGCGGGCGGGCCGGGCAGGCGCAGTGTGGGGCCGCGGCGAGGGGGGGTGGCAGGAGGAGGGGGGGTGGCAGGAGGAGGGCGGGCGGGCTCTGTGTCTATGTGTCGCACAGGCGGGGAAGGGGGGGGGGGTTACACACCAGGGCAGCCGCGGCAGAGCCGGGATCCCTTCTCCACCCCGCGGGGAGGGGGGAGGGAGCCTCCTCCGCCTCCTCCTCCCCCTTTTTCACCCTTCCTCCTCCTTCTTTCCCCAAAGTTAAACTTCCTCCTCCCGGCCCGGCTGGGAAGGGGACGTGGAGCCCGGCCGGACTCAGCCCTCGACACACACAACAGCTGGAGCTGTCAAAACTTCCTCCGCTCGGCCTCGGCCCCTGCCGCCTCCGCCACCACCACCACCGCCGCCACCGCCTGCTCCTCCTCCGCCCCCGGGGGCTCTGCGCGGGGGGAGGGCGCAGGACCAGTGTACAATGAAGCGGCGGCCGCCGCAGCCGGGCAGCTCAGGAGCCGGAGCCGGAGCCGCCGCCAGCTCCCGGGGCCTCTGAGGGGAAGGGGGGGGTGGGCGCCCAGCGGCGGGATCAGCCGCCTCTCGCTCGCTCTCTTCACCTCCCCCAGCCCCGACAGACCCCGACGAGCCGGGGAGGGGGTGTTATTGTGTGTGAGACCCTTCCTTCCTCTGCGCTCTTTCTCTTCGCCCCCCTCCCCTCCCCTCCTCCTCCTGCTGCTCTCCCCATGCTGCTCCCCCTGCTACCTGTGCTGGTCGGCGGCGGCTGAGGCCAGCAATGCGAGGCGGAGGTGGAGGAGGCGGAGGTGAGGAGGAGAGGAGCCGCGGGAACAGGAGGAGCATCGGGATCCCCATCACCATCCTCATCTTCATCCTCATCATCATCATCCATGTGTCTCTCTCGTCCTGCTGACTAGGATGTCAACGGAGGACAAGAGTCTGGTGGTGGCGGTGGTGGAGCCGCCTCAGCAGCAGCAGCAGCCCCCCGAGCCTGGAGCTCCCCCCCCAGCAGCAGCAGCAGCAGCCACAGACAAAAGACCTAGGGGCCGGCCTCGCAAAGATGGCGCTTCCCCTTTCCAGAGAGCCAGAAAGAAGTAAGTTCAGCGTTTGTGTGTGCGAGGCAGAGAGGGGCAGGGGGCAGGCGGCCGGGCGCAGGCAGAGCTGTCAGCGGAGACTCGCCGCTCGTCGCCCCCTCCCTCCGGCCTAATGCCATTTTGAGAAGGGCCCTTCTTTCTTCTTCTCCTCCTCTCCCCTTTGCACTTTCCCCTCCTCCTCCTCCTTTTTCACCTTTGTCTTCCTCCGCCTGCTCTCCCTTTTCCACTTTTCTTTCACCGTCCCTATTCCTTTCTTCTCCATCTTCAGAGTTTCTCTTTAGCTCTTCCCCCTTCCCCCTCTTCCTCCTTTTCCCCTCGCCTTTGCACCTTCCCCCTTCTCCTTTTTGGGTCTCTTCTCCAGGACGCTCGGCTGCCTTCAGCGTCGTTTGGCTACTGCCTGTGCTTTGACGGTAGTTCCTCACCGCTTTCCCTTTTTATCCCCCTCCACCACCTCCTCCTCTTTTTGGGAAAGAAAAGACGGATCTCGGCGGGTGGCGAGGCGAACGCCTCCCCCCCCCCCACCCCGACACGGGCGTGTGCGGAGGCGCACACGCAAAGTTGAGGCAGGAGTTTCTGCGCGGGGAGCGGCTGGCGGCGGCGGGGGAGCTGTCAGGCGGCCGCCTGGCAGGGAGGGACCCGCCGGCGGGACGGTGGCGAAGCACAACAAACACAAGGCGCTGGGGGGGGGGGGGGAGTGCGGGGGGTGCCTCTTCCTGGGCTGTGGCTGATTCCCCTTCACCGCGGCCTCTCCCCCGCCGGGGGCGCGGGCGGCTCGTTACCCCCAACGGCCGCGCCGCTGCCCCCGCCCCAGCTCCCCTGAGGGGGCCGCGCCTCTCCCCGGGCGGGTGCGCGGAGCCCGTCGTGCCAGCGACCGCTTCTCCCGCTGAGAGAGCCGGGGAAACCGGCGGGTACGGCCGCTCCGATCGGCCGCGCCGGGCGCGGAGAGGCCTGGTGGCAGCTTCGGTGGAAGTGCGGCCGCCGTGCTGGCTGCGTTCCCCGCGGGTTATATATATATATATATTTTTTTTTTTTTTTTTTTTTTTTTTTTGGAGTGGGATGGAGCCGGCCGTGACATACCTGAATGGCAGCAGGGCTAGGGCAAAGCCGAGCGGGCGCGTTGTGAGAGGAACCGTAACGATTTGTCAGAGTCTGCTGGAGCCTCGGGGTTTCGGAGGTCGGGTCCCTTTGTTTTGCGGGAGCGGTGGCAGTTTGACGCCCCCCGAGTGTTTTTAGGCAGGTGAGTGGCTGGCACCTCGCTCTGCGCCCACCCCGGACCTCACCCTCCGCTCCCGAGCGTCCCAGTGGAAGTCCCCAGCGCCGGCAAGGGGTTCTGCTAGGCTGGACTTAAACGCACCCAAAGACTCTGCTTTCCCCCATTATAATTTGTTTTTAAAATACACCTTACATAAATATCCCAGTACAGAGCTATCGTTGGCTTGGGATAGGCGGATTATTTTGTTGTTGTTGTCGATAAAAGCTTCACTTCAAAGATTTTAACGTTCACCCCCTGGTTTTGCTGGAGATGCATTGTTTGCAGCTCGCCCTTTTAATTAGCTTACATATTCACTTGATAGAAATTTTCATATGGCGATAGTTGAAAAGTAGTTGGCAAACGTACACGTGCCATGAAGTTATTAGGTTCTTTACCCTTAGTTTTACATACTTTGGTTTTATTTGTACATATAGAATCCCAACTTTATATAGGAAACCTTCGAATATTTTATTTTAGAAGAAGCTTTAAGAAGAAAAATGCAAATACAACTGAAATATACCCAAAAGGATACATTTGCTGCACAAAAAGCAAAATATTGTGAAAATTGACATATCTTGTACACAGCCTTAGGTTGGCCTACATGCTCTTGATCAAAAATGGGTGCTAAAGAGGCAATTCCTTCTTTTTCAGTTAGGTTTTTGGTGTCATGGGAATATTGTTGACTAGTTTTAGGAAATTAAATTTTCCTGTAAAAATATGTACTTATGCTGACATGACTATAAGTGTGTAATAGCCAGAAATGAAATTAGCTGAGAGTAAAATCATCATTAATCAACACTCTTCTTCTAAACACCATGATTGTTCCTGTCTGGTCTGGTGCTAAGTGCGGCTAGTGTCCCCCTCTGTCTTTATGGAAAACCTGTAATGTTGGTGAAGGCCTTATGACATAAACCATAAATGCTTTTAAAGCAAAGATTTCATAAAAAATGGTGATTTTTCTAAGTTTTACAGAGTAGATGTAGACTGGTCTTTTTTAGTTGCATCCATTTTGGGGAGAAAATGGTTTTATTTCATGAGTTTTGCTGTTTACAAAATACCGATTGCAATTAGCTGAGCAAATGCAGAAATAAACTAAGTAAAAATATTTTTTGTTTTTTTGGTATGACTGCTTGGTCCCGTCTTCCTATTCACTTCTGCGCTTTCCAGTTGGATTAATGTGCCTAATGTAAACCAGATAAAAGAGCATATGTCAGACCATTTTCTGTACTGTAATCACATGTCTAAATCACTATTAGCCAGTCAAATTGTTCAACCGCTTTATCCCATTATAGGAAATGTTCCACTGAATGTTCAGTCTAAGTGCAGTCTAAGTAATGATAAAACGAAGAGCCCTGCATTAAACCAGCAAAGCCAAAATAGAATAATTCCTCAGCTATGGATGCCTCCATTAAAGAACACCATCATGTTGGAGAATGCTGTAGGTTGGTATTTTACCTTCTTGAAGGCCATGTTTTTAAGCAAATGTGATGGGTTTAAGCAGACAGATGGAAAACTGGCTTGAATCTGCTTCTGTGAGATGCCAAGGATTCTCAACTCTTATGCTGAGGCAGCACAGGGTTCTTCAGTAGGATGGCTCTGTGCAAGTCTGTCATCCTGCGTTTTGCATGGTTATCGGTAAAACCTGCTGTGGTGCTGTGGGCACAGGTGTGTATGAGGAGCAGTTGAGGCTTCCTCTCGGTGATGGACCAGGAATCGGTTTATTCGTGGCATCAGAACCTGGAGAGTTACTGATAGTAGAGCATGATGCTAGAACAGCTTTTTGTCATTGTTTGAAGGATGTAGCTTCATGACTACCATTGTCAGGAGACTTAATCTTAGGTGAACAGTTCATTTTTATTATTTATATTGTAATTGTGCCTAGAGGCCAGGGCACCATTATACTACATACAGTGCAAATGCATAAGCAAAGATTGCTTCTGCACAAACAATTTCTTAATTTAAATGTGAAGATAAGACAGCATATAAATGTAAGAAATGTGTTGGGAAAGCACAAGGGAGCTGTGAGAATGCTATGAGCAAAAGAACATGCAGAAGTTCAAGTACTGGCTATCTCTGCATCGGTGAATGATTCATCGGCATCAGACTTGGAGGATGTATTTAAAGGAGGGTAATATTATCAGCCTGAGGATTTTCACAGATAGCTTGTTTCCTGCCTGAAGTGCTGGACACACACTCGTATTTTCTTCCTTACATTTTGACAACTGGGTATCTGTATAGAGCAGCAGTTCACATTTAAGAGGTGGAGCTAGAATAGGCCTTGAAATTGAGAGCAAGCAGGTCGTTCCTGATGTGATTCATCAGGAAGAACACACAGAACTAAGCAATGAATGAGAAAAATATTTTTATAGTATCCACTTTCAAATGAATTTAAAAGGCGGCGAGATTGGACTTATGAAAGCCAAAAAAAAGAGAATAAAGTTGCATTACTGAAGATACAAAGTGGTGTAGGAGAAAGAAACTTTCAGGTGCATGGTTAAAAAGAAGTGTCTTGTTGGGTGTTGTATAGGAAAAATGGAAATAATTAAGGGCCATCTCATCATATGGCGTGAAATCTTGAAAACTTAACTCCTGGACTTGGATTATACCTCAACTTGCAGGCTATGGAGTTGAAGAAGAGGAATGTGATCAAAAAGAAGTTGCAGGGGAAGAGTATTGGTTCCATTTGAACTATATTATTATTGTATGAACAGCTGGTAACTCATGAAAATGTATCAGAATAGTATTGTACAGGTGCACTAAACATTTTTGTCATCTGTTTTAAGAACTAGAGGTTTCTTCCTCTGTACAGGTTATAAGCAGCACAAACAGATGTAGCTTCTTAGCAAAAATTCTGTGGCAGAAGTCTCATTGATTGTGATCGTGATAGCAGTTACTTTGTAAGTCAGTATGTAAGCTCATTTTGAATTTTATTTTCAGCATCCATTAGACTTTGATGTGTGTTACAAACTGTTTTTACAAATGTGTGTAGTTTAAAACAGCACAGGATAATGATTCCAAAAAGCATGAATTTTATGGGAAACTTTTTGTGTGTTTGTTTTTAATTACCCGTGTTTTAATTTTCATCCTAGTTTTTCATTACTTTGGCCAGTGTAAGCTGTAGTAGATTTTCAAAGGCCGAAGATTTCACACATGCTGATAGTTCTGAGGACATGTAAGCATAATATTTTTGCCAGGAAACGATTATTTAAGAATTTTTATCATTACTTTAGCTGCATTTGCATTAGGGTAGGTCAATATTTAAAGATGTCTACACTCATCTCAGAAGAACCTTAATGTGGTGAATGGATTCTCTTTATAGCCCAGCTGTGTTTCTTTAGTGCATCACACACCTTCTGTGTGATGCTCACTTTTATCTTTAGTTGCCTGCCCTTTCTCAGGTCAAAATTTAACATTGTGTTTAAATTTATGTTGTGCCACACAATAAAAATGCTCTTAAATACATGTTCACAGTTAGGAAAAGTCGTTACTGCCTGGCAGGATCGAAGAGTTCTGATGGCTTTGCACAGCTATTGTATGGATAAGGGTTAAGGTACTGGAGCAAACAATGGCCGTTACAGCCACGTATCAGAATGTTTGGCCAAAACTGAGAAGCTACATACTGGATCACACAGTGTGGAGAGACGAGGCATGGGAGCAGGCTCCATAATCAGGATGTGGCATTGGCTCTTTGAAGGCCTTTCTAGTCCGTTGTAGAACAGAACAGTGTACTGGAGTCCCGTGGGAACTTTGCCATTTCCTTCAGCAGCCCGTGCTGCATTACTTCCTCCATCACATTCGTATCACCGAGCAATTCCCCAGCTCTCATACGTGGTTCTTCCATAGGAGCCTGGCTTAAGCTGCACACAGTACTGCTTTGCTCAGGAGGTAAATCATCTCCAGTAAGTGATCTCTGTATTTATGTTTTGATTTTCAGTTCTGGATAGGATTTATATGATGGATGACTGTGACAGTTGTTACACATCGTGGGTTCTGTAGAATTGTTATGCAATATTATCAAAGTCATTATGATGTTGATTCACATAAAGTGGTGTCTTCACTTGTGTCTTAAGGGTGAGTGAGATTAGGCTTAATGTTGGAAATAGATATTTTTCTGTAACCTTCGCCTACAGTTTTCGCAATTTGAAACACTGCACTTGCAAATGAAGAATTCTTAGAGGTTTTTTTTTGATGTTGCAGTTGTTAGTTTGTTAATGTTTGTATTTGATGATCCATTGAACTTCTGTAGCATGTGTTGTGAGAGGACCTTCAAGAGCTATTAGACAGTATCATGACAGATCAATTATGATGACAGTCTGTGAAATCTCAACATGTTAGGTAATGGTCATAAGGCATGTCCTTGCAGAGGCAGGAATAAGAACCCACTCTTTTGGTTTCGATGGTCTGAGCCATCTACACTCTAGATGTGTTTTCATCCTGTATTCAGTGACACAGGAGACTTTTCCCAGCTTAAAACAATAAAACACTTTGATTTTTTTGGCTTTGCTTGTGGATATTCTTCCCCCCCCCCCTTTTTGTTAGTACTAACTTATGGTCATTATTCTTTCATAAGATAAGTAATTGGAAATGGACATTTCTATTAGTCATTGTCATTTGAGTTGAGAGGTGGTTTTCCAAGGCAGTTGGCTTGCTGAGAATAGGTAAGCTCTGCCTTTTTCAGGCCAGGATTGTTCTTTTCCCCCCTCAGCCCCGCTGTCCCACAACAGTGTTGGAGGGGTAGCAGGGTCAGGTGTAGTAGGGAAAACAGAATTTCCTTGCCCACCACTGATGATTGCTCCCTGATGTTATTATACACTGATGCTGTGGATTTAACTTTTTAAGAAATGCTGTCATAGGTACACTAAAAGGTTATGAAATGGTAAACATTAAAGTGACTAACAATTTCAAAAAATATTGACAGCTTTTCTTCTTTCTATGTTTAATATATTTGATTACCAATTAATGCAACGTGCATGATTCATAGAGTTCAGATAAATACAGATCAGCAAGATTTTACTGTAGCAAATACTGTTTGCTAGTAACTTGCATTGAATTCTGCTTTTTTTTGTTTTCTTTTTTACTTGAAGGATGGCACTAAACATTCCTATTCCCGTCGTTCCCGAATTTATCAGATGGGTTAGTCAAAATAAGTTTGGACACTTGCTTCAGGAACTACATTGAGTAGGTTCTGTTGCTACGAGAACTTACTCAATGTAGTTTTTTTGAAAGAAAGTAAGATGAAGTAGGAAAAAGCCCTTAAAATCTAGAATATTTATTACTTGAAGAAATATAGGCAGTGAGTGTGTGGAGTGCATCAGGTGGGTATTTTCCCCAAACGTAATAAATCTTAAGCTGGTTCTGGCACCGAAAGAAGCAGCAGTGCTGCTCTCCCGCTCCCAGCTGTTCCTTCTCTCCCTTGCGCTGACCCAGGCGTTTGTGTAGCCATGTGGTGAACGGCATTGGGAAACCGATCTGGGTTAAAACTAACCTGGCAGAGAAACGTGTTTGTGATAGCGTGAGGGAGGAGGCCAGAGCAAGCGGCCAGCCTGCGGTGAGGCAGAGCTACAGCTTTTGGTAGTGCTGCCAGCTTCACGTGGTACTTGCGAAGCGATAGCCTTGGTAGCCTGAAGTTTGAGGGCGTTTGGTTTTCAGGCTGGCTCTTTTGAATTCTTTGAGAGTGGACTTCTTACTGGAGATCATGAGAGATTTTTACAACCCATAGTCATGTTATACCTGCTGGTTGGTTGTCTGAGAGAAATAAAAAAGCTATTGAGAAGGTTCTTCACAGCATACGGACAGACGAGTTGTTTTCATCTGACTGATTCTTGCCCCAAACATTGGCACTGATTAAATGAGGAACTTGGGTTCTCACTTTGATCGTCAGAATGATTCTTAAATTGAATATTCAGAGTACTCTGAAATAATAGTATAAGTAAAATGTTCTATGTTAGCAATACTTTCTGCTATTTTGAAAGCTCCTTCCTACAAGTATATCAATATATAGGCATTATAATGAAATAACACTAGATCTTGCTACTTTCAGAATATTCTTCCCTTTCACATTTTTGGAAGTATTTTTATGAAATCACACGTGCACCTAATCGTATTGACAGCCATTCCAATATAAATAAATAAATACTAATTTTCAGTGCAGTATTTATCAACATTCTAATTGCTTTTCTTGAAGAAACTGCTGGAAACCATATCAAACTAGGATGCTCCCCCCTAGACTTTAGGCTTTGGGCAGGGCAATAAAAAGCCTTTTTTTCTCTTCTGCTGTGTCATTACTGACAATAAATTCTTGCCAAAAATAGCTTTAATTACGCTATCAGAAAAAATAACCTTTAGGAAAATTGACCAGTTTTTAATTTTGTCTATTATGTTTTTATATTCCTTGGATGTGCAGTTGAATCACTTGTATGGCACAATAAGATAAAATGAATTATTGGTAGCGAAGATGTGGTCCAAATGTGCAGTCTCCTCCGTTAAAATGTTTACCGGCATCTTATGTGACTGTTGAAGAGTACTGGAAGCCTTAGCTGATCCAGAATGACTTCTGCAACATCCCAGGGTTCGTGGAATTCAGGCTGTTGCGATAATGGTGTCTACCCTCCTGTCTTTGTCCGGCAGTGAGGACTGTGCAGTGTTCGTAGTGGAAGTGTTCTCAACGAAGCATGATGAACTGGCTCCATGCTGTTATTAATAAAGGGAGGAGCTATGCTGTATTAAAATTTGGGTGGTTTTATTAGTAAGCCATTTCGTAAATATAGACCGTGAGTTATTTAGGTTTTTTGGTGAAGTGTGGAGTTCAGAAGCACAATGAAATTCTTTTAAATAAAATGAATATTTAGTTTTGCTGTGACACCCCAGATGAATGGAACTTTATGGCCAAAAAAGACTTCAGGGTGATCTTGTTGATCCTTCTGTGTTGTGTGTCTGTACCATTTCTGACAAATGTTTCCCCAGCTTGTTTTTAAACTATTTTGTGAATGCTATTCCACTGCATCTCTAGCCAATTGGTTTCAGTAAATGATTTTCTAAAGTATAAAGTGAATATTCTTTACTGCTGATTTAGCCAATTTTGTCTTGTGTTGCTCACAGTTAAGACTCCACAGCTGAAATGGAGAATGATTTATATAATAAACTTTTATTTATTAGGAATATCTCATTTGTTCTGCACTGAACAAGTTTAACCTCTATAGGAACATAATGTTGACTTACCTGATTTATCTTTTGGAAGTTTGCTAGTCTTTATTAAGTTTCACTTGGTTGATATGAACCACTTTTCAATTTATCAGAATGATTTTTCTTAAGATCTTGTCCTCTGAAGCCATGTGTGGTAGGCAGCTCTTCTACGTCTGTGAATTTCCTCATGCAGGTCCCGGAGCAAGGAACTGTCTTGCAATGTTCTCCCACGTTGATTGAAAATAATTTACAAATAAATACCCGTTGAGTGCTCTAGTTCATTGTTGCCAGCCTGTCTTAGGGCAATTTCTCCAGGACCATATTTTGGAAGATGGTCACTCACAGTTTTGAGATTATTTCTCTTTGTTTCTGAAATGTAATGTGAGTTTCTTCCAGTCCTGCTGACTCAAATTTCCCTAATTATTTAGCTTAATAACAAAATCAGTTTTTGGTGTTAGCTATAATAAATCTGTTTTATGAAGGCTGAAATACAGAGAACAGCATTTGATTCTCTTCTGTTATCCATTTGTTCTTCTTTAACACCGTTATGTACTGACTTTGGTGTTTTTATTCTTACTTCTAAAATAATTCTGAAACTTTGTTTGCCTTTTATATTGCACAGTGGTAATAACACATGCTGTGCTTTTATCTTTTCTGATTTTTATCCCTGACAGTTTATGCTGCTCCTTTATATTCATTAAAATGCCCTTGTTTCCGTTCCTAATAGGATTCTTTCTAGTTTCAGACCCTTATTACTGGCTGCTTTTGATGCAGCAGCCCGTATTGTTCATACTACATGTCCTATCTTTCCCCTGCACTGGAATACGTGGTCATTGTGCGTATTCCAGTACAATAGCTGGCAGCCCTCCTTGAAATGGCATTCTCAAGAGATTCTAGCAACAAGTTCAAAGAGTTTGTTGAAATTTGCTTTTCTTATTTCAGTTAATTGAAGATAAAAAAATTGTTCTCCTTTTTCTACTGCTCTCATTCTCTCCCCCCCCCACCCCCCTCCTTGGCACAGTGAGTACTTCTCGTTACCACCTCCAGCCAAATCACTGTACACACCGAGATGTTTAAAATGGAGCCTGCCCTAATAGAGCAAAGTGTGAAGTAACTGCTCTTCTGGCACCCTCAGCTTTGTGAAACAGTTGTCCTCAACATTTTCACAAACGTGTTGGGCTGTTGGTTTTCCATTAAACGTCTGGATGATGAAGGCCTCCTCTTACCCTCAAGATACTTGCTCTGAAAGCTTCTATTAGTTGTTTCAGAAGACTTACCATCTTCCCCTCATTTGGTCAGTGGAAGTTTTCCTCTCCTGGCCTTTCCAGTTCCTTATTCCCTAGTTCCCATTCTCTGTTGCTTATGTTTTTGTTTCTACTCCCAACTTTTTTTTCCTTCTCCTCTATTTTCTTTTCCCTCCTTCTTGTAATAAAAGCAAGTGAATATAGTAATTTTTTTTTCTTTCTACAGCCCACTGGTCTAGCACAGGGCTAGAACTTCACTTAGGAATGGGTCAGATGCTTTTCATGGTGAAGAAAGGCTTGGAAAAGGGAATTTCAAAATAAAGAGAAAAAAAAGAATGTTCATTTCAATTTCCTTAAAAGTCATTGTTTATAAATTGGGCTAATCCATGGCTGTGCTTATGTTTTGTATTGATTAGTGGCGTGGTTGTAGCTAGCAGTACTGTTCTGGCACCTGAAGCACTCGGCTTCCTCACAGTGTCTTTGTCCGTGCTCGTAAAACCCAACGGAGACCGTTGGGAGTCACTGGGCGCCATCGTCCCTGCCGTCAGATTATTGCAGTGGTTGCTTGTACAGGTTCAACCTGGGCCTGCCAGCGCTCTTCCACACGGATCTGGAGGCTGGCCTGGGATTTGTGTGGGCCGCGCGCCCTTCTCTATCTCATTTACGTGTGGCTGCTTTGTTTGGGAGTTTGAGAATTGGAGAGCATGGATGTAGGCTGCTCTGTGCTCGTCGGCCTCCAGGCCAACATCACCAACTATGTTTAATTTACTAGTATAACTATAACTGATAGTTTTGTTTTTTTTTTTTTTTTTATTTAAAGGAAAAATTCAATGAAACCGATAGAATTCTCATCAGTTTTAGTGTCAGCCTCCTGGGCAAACACTGTGCCACAGTTAATGTTCTCTAACCCACAGGGATGCAAGTTTAGGAAGAACAGCTCACAGCAGAATTGCTCTAGAGGGAGCAGAGGAGATGGGATGTAGAAGCCGTAAGGCTCTGGGAAACGCGGGCTTACAAATTTTCCTGGTTCATGTTTTGCATAATTAACCTTGCATCAGGCATCCTGGTAGAGATTTCTACAAAGGAAAGTGCAAAACAGATTCAGCAGGAATTCTAATTTATTTTTCTGCCCATCTTCTAGAAAACCTTTATGAGAGAACTGGGGACAGAAATGGGGAGTTAACTCAGGAAATAAATGACCTGTAAGTGACATTATTTAAAGAAATTATTTCCCTAAGGTCTTTCATGTAGCAGTAAGGGCTGGCTCATGGCTGGCTATTCTGTCGCCTTTTTTTTTTTAATGGAATGGGAATATTCTTTGTCCTGTCGTGCGCTGGGTACAGCTTGGAGATACAATCATTTCTGTTTCAAATGTGTTTGTTGGTAAAGAATAAATACTGAAACTTGTTAAACTGACTCACGTATTTTGTGTGCTCTACGTGTGTTCTTCTCAGATAAAGATACTCTGGTAGGACAGAGAAAGTACTGTTGATTGTATACCTGACTTTATAGACAAGCAGAAAATCTTGATCTCAAGGCTCGTTAACCAGAAGCTGTCAGTGGGCATTTAAATTACTGATAAGTTAATGGAAATAAAGATTGTTTTAAGAATATTTTCAATTTACTTTTTTTCATTTAATGTATTTTTTTTTATTATTTTACTTGCTTTAGGCTGTCTTGATAGGCAAAAAGAACCTGTTTTAAAGTTGTTAGCTTGACATGTTATTTTAAAGGCTATTTTAGACCAATGAGAATTTCCTGTCTGTACTTAGTTAACATGCTCACACGTGAAAAAAAGTGAAGTCATAACTGTCGTGGACATGTATAGACTTGTTGAGTTGAAGCTTGGGCTCTCAGCTATCCTGTATCTTCTAAGGTGCACTGTTTCCTTGTTTGACTAGAATTTGGGAAAGTATTGTCATAGATGTTTGTTAGCTGGCTTTTATCTAAAGAATATAAATGTTAGATCAAGCTGTTGTGGTTTTCTGGTTTTCAGTTGGTTTGTTGTTGGTTTGTTTGTTTTTTTTGTTTTTTTTTTTTTTTTTCTTTTTTTGGTCCCCCAATAAGTAGCCCAAACAGAACCTGGGGAATATACAGCTGCATGGCTGTGACCGCATCACGCGAACAGACTCCATAACAGCTATTAGTAATGGGCCTTGGGGACAGGGCAGAGACTGAATTCTAGCTTCCATAGTCATGCCACCTAGGTTTCTTTTTCAGCAGTTTTCTGATGGCCTAATTTCGATCTGAATTGTTTTCTTTCAAAGCTTTAAAAGAGTAATGATATTTATTTTAGTACTCTAAAGGATCTTACTAATGAATAGGAGGAAGCGTACTCAAATTCTGCTGAAGTCTTTATGCGTAGTCAGAAGAGAGAACTAAGTGTCTTTTAAACACCATTCAGAAGGACTGAGGTCTGAGCAGGGAGTTCCTTAGGGTCATCTAATAGGAAGTGCTAGATGAAGGGGTTTCGGTGTAATTTAGGCCAGCTGAATATCACCTTTATGCCCTGATCCCTGCTGTCTGTATTTGGTTTGTTCGGGGCATAAGCTATTTCGAATAGGGTCCCACCATCAGGTTTCAGCACTGTGTATAATTACACAGCTATGTAAACAATGAATTGAACGTCAGAAATCATTGTAAACCATTTGGGGAACTGACTCTGACCTGCTTTGAGCAGGAGGCTTGGCTAGCTGACCTTTGAGGGCTTTGCCAACCCGAGTTATTGCATGGTCCTGTTCTATGAGCATCCCATGGTCATGGCCATTATTTATGTTGTACCCATTGCTTTTACACAGTGATGTATATGTAATGACCTTTATTATGTGGAATGTGTTGTCCTGTATTTATTGAAAGAAGATAGTTTACTAAATTTTTGTTTTATTGTCTGTGTTCCTTATTCCCTCTGTCACCTGATACTTGCTTTATTTCTTAATCTGTGTGATTCCACATAGACTAAATAAATTATTGCTTCCTCACTATATTTTTTTTCAGAAATGATGTCACCTGGCATTCCAGATTTTTAAAGAGTAGATTTAAAACTTTATGTGCTGAAGGAACAGGGTATGGCTATTTTGATTAAAGAAAATGTCAGAGTTTATATTCTCACTGGATTTCTGTCATGCACTGTTGAAAACAGTTTTGTCCTGCCAGTTCTAGCAGCTAACAACGCATGTCATTAGCAATGAGTCATTTTCTGATGGCCCATGGGTGTTTAGGTATTGCCTGTTTTCTACCTCTTCTCTTCTCACATCTTCTTTTCAGCTTGTGGTCTATTCGTCTATATTGGTTTTTAGTCCAAAAAACTCCGGCTTGTTTTTCAGGGCTTGTCCCTCAAATTCACATTCACCAGTGAGGCCTTGCCTTGGAGCCTTCTCTGTCACAGGGACGGTAACCTTTGGCTGAAGCATGGCAAGACGGCAGGGACGAAAGACACCGTGAGCCTTTTCAGGAATATTTGCCAAAACTTGTCTGTCAGAGCCCTAAGAACAGACAGAATTTGATGTTTTCTATGTAGAAAGCTATTTCAATTACCTAACTTACATTACTGTTCAGTTTTTATTTCTAATAGCATGCTTGCTAGAGAGCACATTTTAGACGTAATGGCTTTAAATAAAATTTATAATAGTATGTTAACGTGGGTATGTAGTTAATGCACAAAATGTGTTTCTTGGCTGTATGATGTGCTGCTGCCCTATCTTGGGTTCCAGATATGACCTGGTTCATGCTCACAGTGCAGGGAAGAGGAAAAAATATGGTTTGGAACATTTTTTGTTTTTTCTTTTTTTTTTTACTTTTAGAAATGTGGCCTATCTCCAGAGACTGTCTTAGTACAGACAAGGAACTTCCAAAACCTTTCAAATGTAATAAAAAAGAAGTCACGCTACTTCTGTTTAATCTATGCTTTGGCATGAAAAGTGGAATTTTACAGAGAAAGTGTATTCACAGGAGAGGGTGGTTTAAGTTGATACGTAGCATGGAATGAAAAAAAGGGTGCTAGAAGGTAAATTGCCTTTACATTTCAGTAGAATTGCCAGGCTAAGGAAAAATATTGGAGTTTCCTTTTCTGCCTGTTGTTGTTTTGTATCTAGGTACTTGGGGCTTAGTCTCAAGCTGTTACGATTCTATTATAATATTATTAGAATGGCATTGAAGATCTTGGAAATAGCAAGTCAGCAGAAGTTAAGAAGAAACAAATATTTTAAAAAAAGACAAACACATTTTAGTGCTTCTTAATACATTAATCTTTGTAAGTTTTAAAATCAATGAAGTACCAAATCGAATGTATGACCAAGCTATGGTAACCAAGCAGTACTTCTGTTGTGAAGCCCCTGTCTCTTGTGTTCCGATGTATTGCACCTGAAAGCTAGACTGGAATGTATTGGAAGTGGTGACGTATCTAAGTCTGAATTTCTCCTGATTCTGTGAAGTAACATTCTCCAAAAGTTAGAATTTGTGAATAGGGCCTGTCATAAACAGATAAGGCACGCTTCGCTAAATGTGACTTGATTAACTCAAGAGAGTTGTATCCTTGAGTTAATCAGTTGGAGTTTGGAAGAAAACAGTCCACCATATGTATAGACATAAGTTTTTATCTTAATCATTAAATCCATCGCTTCTGTTGCTTACAAAAAAAAAAAAGTGTCTTAGGAAAGATGACTGATCCCATTTTTCCCATGAACATTTTCTTCGCAGAAGTGTTGGCTTAAACAGTTTCTGCCTTGCCATCACGTTGACACACGTTTGCGGAGACGTGTGAATCGGGGCGGGGAATCGATGCAGACAAAATTGCTTTGCCTTTTTTCAGGTGTGGCCCGGCCGCTTCTTGCTGGGTTATCCTATAGCGATCAGTCCCTTGGTCTGGTTCACAACACAATCCAGCCTACAGCTGAACGGGCACAGGTCAGAGGCTGGGAAGAAGAGGCACGGGCTGGGATCAGCCTCAATTGGAATTGCTGCCGAACGTGAAACCCTACCCCGAGTTTTTCCTTCAGCTCATTGATTAATCCCACTGAAGGCAACTTCTGGGCAGGTTGTATGGCAGAGTGGTAATGAGTCAACATGACTGGTGTTGGACCACGTCCGACTGTGTTGGACTGTAATTACAGTTTTGTCCTTACTGAGATTTTTATGGCAATTCATCTGCTTTTACAGTAAAAGAACTATATCTCGCATGTGAGAGAAAATGCAGCTCCATGTTTGAAGCTCTGAGGAAGAACAAGGCCAGCTAAGACGGCTTCATAGCTGTTAGCTTCCATCTTGGGTCACATGAGCAGTAGGGAAAAGTACTCAGAGTAATTTATTATTATTATTTTAACCAGCTATTATTAAATTGCAACTCGTCTCGTTTGTGCTAACATACTTGTCAGGTGACCCATTACCCGGTACGTTAAAACATGCGGTTTTTTACAGCGTGTAACATGTTTGAAAATCTCTACGGGTTTAAGGTATCGCAGCGCAAACAGCTTTCTGCATTTATGGTGCGCCGGTGATGCTGCAGGGGCTGTCGTCTCAGAAGGTACCGCCCCGGCGTTGTAGTGGAAGCTGGTGTAAATCGGCAGTTACGGGATAGCTGACAGACGCTAAACTTGGTGCTCTAGCCTTGCGCAGCCTGCTGAGTATAAACACCAAAACTCATTTTATTTAATACGATTCGGAAAATACACAGCTTCTGTCCACTGTTGGGCACCTTCTTTGGTTTAAGAGGAACTTAGTTTCGTCAGTCTCAGACTGGTTAGAAAAATGTTTAAACTAGACAGAGATCTGTGTCCAAGGGGGTTTGTCCTGGTTAAACCCAAAGGGCTCTGAGTGCTAAAGGGAATGGGCAAATTGATGAGTGTCCCAGTAGTGGTTTGGCAATTCACCGCTTGTTGGTTGGACCAAAACAACCAACCTTACTGCAAAATAAAATATTGACGTTTACCATCTTGGCTCAGGTTTGGACTAACATATTTAAACCTTCTCGTTGCAGCAGACTAAGTGTGCTAATACCCGTGGTTACCAGCGATGTGCTGATAAGCAGTAGCTTGATAGCTCCTTGCAGCTAAATGTATTTATGTGTCCGTACCTGTGCTAACAGGGCACCACGGCTCTTGTACAATAGTTACTTGTTTCAGAGTAAACACGTGGAGACTGTTTCATATGAGTGCTTTCTTTTTTAAATTTTATCTTAATCTCTGGAGAATTGGTTTGATAAAAACTTTCCTGCAGGCTGGGCCCGTTTCAGCTGAAAATGTGACGACGGGCAGCGTTGGTCTGCTCCCTCTAATGGGGTAGATCACGCTCTGTGGGGTTTGGGGTTTGTTTTGTTCCGTCTTAGAGGTTAAATCATCTTTTTGAGTTCCTGAGTGCATTTATTGAGAACTTCTCTAACCAGTACTGATAAGGCAATACTGGACTTATTTGCTTGCCCACAGCAGAAGGTGCCCAGGTTCGGTATGTCCAGTTGCAGCTTGGTGTAACAGAAGCGAATTTTATTAAAAAAAAAAATTCAGATGAGTGAGAAAATAGACGTAAGGCATGGTCTTACTTTTGTTCAGCAGGTAAGTCAGAACATTGCTGGCAGCATGTCAACCTGTGCCTTGCAGATGCCTGATACTTAAATTTTAAGAAAACTTAGGAAAGATTGACACAAGCGGAGCATTACACAAGAGCTGTTTCAGGGTTTCTGCGCGAAGGGGAAGTTGAACAAAGGTGGTTGCATTACTCCTTGAATTGGCAGACCGATGGGTTTGCCGGAATCTATCAATACAAGTGAAGTGATAGTTGCGTAATGTTTTCTTGATTTGTTTTTCTCCCTGTAGAAGAAAAAGGAAAATTGGCAGGGACGGTTTGAAGGATGAGGAAAGAGCCGGGTTTAGATGGACATTTCTCAAGCTTGCTTTCCGAGCTCCTCCGTTCCAGTTTGGTTCTGGAGAAGCATAGAGAGGCCTGGCCTGAAAAATGTTAAAAAAGGAGGGGGATGGAGGGAACCCCATCCCCAAAGTCACACCTTCATCTTTAAGGCTGAAATCCTCTTTTTAATTTTATTTTATTTTTTTTTTCCCCCGAGCGGTCCCAAACGTCTGAGGGAAGCGGCCGGGATCGATGGGAACGTTCTGTAACTTTTCAGCCGCGCCGCTTTGTGAAACGGGAAAGTGCCGGGGCTGGGGGAAGGGAGGCGGGGACGGGGACGGCGGGCCCGCCGCGTTCGGGAGGTGTTTCTAGGAGAGGGGCTGGCGCGGGGACAGGCCGGGCGCTGCCGGGCTCGCCCACCGCAGCCTGCGGGGCCTTGGGGCCGCTCCGCTCCTCCCCCGCCGCGGCCCCCGGCTCCCCTCGGCGCCAGCTCCGCAGCGTCCCCGCCGCGGCGGAGGGGGGGGCGGGGCGGGGCGGGGGCGGTGGGAGCCCCCGGCGGGGGCGCTGCGCCTCCTCCCGCCGCTCGCTCTCTGGCGCTGCCTCGCTGGCGCAGTCGGCGCGGCGGCCCCGGCTCCTGCCGCAGGACTCCGGTCCGCACATTGGCGGCGCCCGGCTGCGTCGGATCTACTTTCTCTCGCTCGGTTCTTTTTTTTTTTTTTTTTTCACCCCCCTCCCTATCCCCCCACCCCCCCCCTTTCCTCTCCCCTCCCCTTCCCCTCCGCTCCCCTCCCCCTCCGCCCTCCTCCGCCGGCGGCTCCAGCCTGGTTCGGGGAGGATCCCGGAGCCGAAGTTCCGAGGCGATCGGGGCTGTGGCGGATCGCTCCCCCCGCGGCGGCGCCGCCATGGGGGCCCTGTAAGAGCCGCGCCCGGCCGCGCCGAGGCCCCCGGGGCAGTGGCCTGGGGAAGGGCTGCAAGCGAGCGGCGGCTCTGCCGGAGGAATATGGCTGATCTCGGGGAGTGCTGAGCGGTCGGTGTCTCCCCACGGCGCCGGGCTCCGGCCGTGACATGTAAATAACTTCTCTTTCCTCCGGATCGTACGGGCGGGCACCGATGCCAGCCCCTCCATTTTCCAGAGGGGATTTGTGAGAGGTTCCGCGGGGCTGGGCTATGTCGCGCCAAACCGATTCGCCGGGGGTGAGTACGGCCGTGGTTTTAACTTCTTTGTATCGAAGGGCAAAGCGTGACAGCGGGCGGGGGGCTGCGGGGTGGTGGCCTGTGGGGGGGCACGGACACGGACCTGCCGCCGGGACCGCGGCGAGAAACTTGGCGGGGGCCGCGGACACTCGGGAGAGGGAATTCGACGGCGTTTGGTCAAAAAAAAAAACCCTGTCTGAATACAGACCTGGGCACGCAGGTCCGAGTTTCACGCTCGCTACGTAACACTCGACCATTTAAAAGAAGGAAGGGGTGGAAAAAAAAGGAAAAAAAAAGGGTGGGGGGTGGGAGAAACAACAAACACAAAAGCGCAGCTCGGGTCTGACCCGGGGGCCGCAGCCGGTCTCCGGTCGCTGCTGCTCCGTGTGCACCTACACACACGTGTGCCCGCACCGGCACGCACGCGTATTCTTTTAAAATTATGACTTTATATGGTTAGCTATAGCAAAACTCTTTTTTTTTTTTTCGCTTTTTTTTTTTTTCTTTTAGCACTTTAATTTCCTGGTGTGAATTCTGGAGCGATGGAAAAAGATTTTTTTTTCTTACATATTTTGAAGTGCTCTGTACACGCTATTTTTGAAAAGAGGACCATTTTAATTTTGCGTGGTTTCAAAGCATACCTGTATAGTGTTAATTTTAGATGCTCCTCCCAGCTGCCTTTATCTATGGCTGTAAATTAAAAGGAAGGAAAAAAAAGCGCTTTTTAAAAATGCACTGTGCTCGTAGCGCATAATGGGAGCTCAGACCATCATATATGATGATTTCTGTATGAGCAGTGAGCAAATAGGTCAGAAGTCAAAGTAAGTGTTATGTAACTGACTGGCTTTAGCAAACTTGATAGCAACTGTAAAGGAAAAGTCTTTTTTTTTTTTTGGATCTGGACAAAATAAGAGGCTGGCTACTCCTTTTTTTTTTTTTTTTTTTTTTTCAGTGGTATTACTTTGTAGCAGATTGATTTTAAAAAACCCCAACAGCCTATGCTTTAAAAGTATGAGCCAGTTAATCTTCATGGTGTTTTGTGTTTTTCTAAAAAACCTATTTCACTCATGTACTGAATTCTGTATACTAAATATTGGGTATTCACCAGTGAATCATTAATACTGTTAATACTGTAACCAGATTCATTACATAATTGAAAAATGTTCCCGAGTTACTTTAGTTTTATTATTTAACTTCGCTATTTTGTAGAACTGCGTTATTTGGCATAGCTGGAGTTCTTGAGAGAACTGAAGACTGGTATGAAAATAATTTGGGGTTTGGTTTTTTTTTGTTTTTTTTTTCTGATCTGAAGAAATAAAGCAGTAGTGGGTTGGTACTCCTGTTGCAAAACTGAAACAAATAGGCAGACATGTAAAGATTCTCAGTGACTGTATGAAGTCCTGTATATTAAAGTAAACACAAATACTAAGCTGGAGCTTACATATGGGGGTCTGTGTGTTTTTGTATGTCATGTTGATGTTAGCATGTTCTGTTTGATGTTTCTGCACAATAAAGTACGCTTGCTACAGAAAAAAACCCAGCAGCTCCCAGACTGTTTAGTGCAAATATTTTTAACCATCTATTTGTAAGACAAACAGAGGCAGGAGACAAGAAACACTTTTCTCAGTGCTAAATGTGATCAGTTGTATCTGTGCTGGCCATTCATTAATTTCACTAATACTACGGTGCCTTTATATTTGGTGTATGCTTCCTTTACTTCTCTATTGTACATGTTCTTTGTTTTGATAATGTACTTGGAATTTGAGTAACTGTAGTTTTTAATGGCTTGCCTCACTTGCAGGTCATCTTTTTAAACTCTTTTATGACTCTTCTTGTGTTGTATGTAATATTCTGTTGGCATTAAATCTAGATGTTTTAGGGCAAAATACTCTTTTTTTTTTTTTTTTTGTAGGAACTGTTATTTAATTTTTATATAATTATTTTGTCAGGCTGTATTCTGAGTTGACTTATGTCCTTTTTCTTTTTTTTTTTTTTCCTCTCTTCTTTTCTTCGATATTATTCTTTCCTGGTTAGATACTCTTACAGAGTTTTGGCAAACTGTTATTTGAGAGTGTTTTGGGGGGGCATTATTGTCATTTACATAATATGCCTGTAGAAAGTAGTTGCATCATGTGTGTTTTCTTAATGTGACTGTTCATTGGACTTGCCTGAAAATGATCTCTTAAACGTAAACGGCTGAGCAAAAATGAAAAGCAGCCATATATTGATTTCTGCTTTTGTTTCAGGCTAAAGGGACCATTCAGCATGGGCTTTACAGGGTATTTCCAGACGGAAATTTAGTCAGCTGTTTAAAAATTATAGGAAAAGTATTCTTCTATCATCACTGCTCTCCAGTCTTACAGCTTTGCAGCTCTGTTCTCCTGTTCTTAAAATGTGGACAGAAAACTCTTCGCATTGAATAGTCTGTACTTTGTATATCGTTTAGTATGAAATACACAGCCCAAGCAGAAGGGAAACTGGCTCTGGAGTGTTGTCAAAAGCATGCTAAAGGAGCTGAAAGAGACTTTTTTTAAATTTTTTTTTTTATTTGGGCCATTCCAATTGAAACTTTAGGAGGTAGCACATTCTCAGAAAGAAGTATGAAAAACCAGTTTGACAGTGGGCCTTCAGCGAGTCTTTTATAATTCTGCCTTTCCTCTGCAAAATCCTTTTGGCATGTTTGGGTCTCTGGCAGTATCCCAGCGTGTGATATCACCGATATCAGATGTCTCCTTGCGATTCATGGCATTTGCTGTGCCGCAGTGGTGCTCTCTGGGGCGGCTTAGGTGAACCAGGAAATGTCATGGAAATGCGGTGGGGAAGGCGCTCGGATAGAGAAACGGTCACGTAGGATTGGGAATAGGTGAGCGCCTTCTGTTTAAGAGTGTTCTAATCTTTGTGTTTGGTAATTTGATGTGGAGCATATTCAGCAAACAGATGCGTCTTTGAGTGGTCTTTACGGGTTTTTCCCAACGGATGCAGGTGCATGTCACAATGAGTGGCAAAACGTTACGGTTAAGCTTTTTCCCTTGGAAATATTTTTTATTTTTAAAAATGGTTCTTAATTGTATGTGGCCTTGTTAGGATTTATTTTCATCTCCGAGTTGAGGTCCAATGCCAGGCGTAAGTATAGATGATATCGCACATATGGAGGATATTTGACTCCTCCATAAGATCTGTTGAAAGTTAGTCATAGCGCGTTGCATTTCTGTCTGTCTCTTCGGTGAAGTCTCTTGTCTGTATTCACTGTTGAAATGTTACACAGTGAGTGTGGTTTGTGCTGATGGTGCTTTTGTAATACAGCTAGAAAATAAAAGATTGCACATTGGCTACTTTGACCCATGTTTTCATCCTGGTTACCAAGCATTGAAAGGTAAATGCTTGAGTAACACTGCTTAATTAGACACTTACAGAAGATGAAGGCATGGAGGAAGAGTCTGCTTGTGTATTTATTTGTTTCAGTCAGGACTTGCAGTTCTTGGGTATAACTCTGATTTGGGGATGAATTCTTTGTTTTAGATGGAACTCCATGTGTTCCTCCTAACCACAAACACTTCCATGTTGTTGTTACTCTAGATCTCCCTTTCTCTTTCCTTTTCTTTTTTCTTCATTCTTTCCTTTTTTTTTTTTCTTTATTAGCCTTATTTCTAATTTTCGTGCCACAAATGCCCCGGTGCTGCGAAAACAGAATGTGGATTGCTTTTGTAAAGCACTGTTTAGGAAGAACTGAATGTGAGAGCAGGTTTTTACTGCCTGGTTTACAGTTAGGCTTCTGCCCCAACCAGCTTACAATCCAAGTTACACTCTTGCCCCCGTTAGTGTCTAACATCAGGTGCCACAGAGAAAAATGTGACCAGCTGAAGTGGGCAGTTACAGGATAATTCCATGGGGGATCTGTTTGAGATGGGATTAGACCAGGAGGAGAGCGCGCTGTGTTTATTCCAGAATTCAGCAGCTCTCAAGCGGAATTCTCGTTTACACTTATAGTTCTGCAGAAATCTACCTCCTTTGAATCAAATTACTTGTGACGATATTGAGTTTGATGGAATTTGAAGGCTTTTTCCAAGTATGAGGACCAGGGTGAAAGGATAGGCTATAACTGGCAGAACAAAGAGAATGGATTGCGGGGAAGGGATTTGTTGGATGGGACTACGCAAGGATGGCATATCTGGAGCGATGAGAAGGAGATCTAAGGTTGGAGCTGTATTTTAGTGCACTTCCCCTTGAGTTGGGCAATTTTGACAGTATGGTTTTGTGGCACCAGTGAGAACGGTTTTGACAAGCAAGCAGATGCTGACAGTGGTTAAGGAGAGTAAAGAGGGAATGAGTCTAGAATATTTTCTAGTCTTTTTAAAGGTTACTTGATCTGAGCCAAATAATAGAAGGTGTGCTAGGTGTTGTCACCGCCGTGTCAGCCTTGCCTTGCGCTGTGTACAAAAGCTTTAGTCACGGTCATGGCAGGAGTCATTCATTACATGTGCAGAGCTGTCGTAAAATGGAGGTCTGGATGGAACAGTACGTGCTCTTTCAACCTTTGACAGACTTTCTGGTTTGAAAAATTTCATGTTGGCTTTATGGTGTTTTAATAGAGGGCTGATTGCACAAAGGAGTGGGTACAAAAGCAAGATAGAGTGCTTTTGGAAGAATCGTGGGTTTGCAGTCATCAGAAATGGGGAATCCAGAGTTACAGGAACATAATCTTTCAGACAGATGAGTGATTGAGGAGGAGAAGCATAGACTTCAGTCTTTTTCTTTCACCTTAATCCATCTTGGTGCAATAGCTTGCCTGTGAACAGTCTTTATTTTTCGAGTGCATTTAACCATCTTTTGCCGTCCATTCCCCCCCCCCCCCCCATTTTCACCTTGTTACAGGAAGCTGAGATTTTTAATTAAAGAAAAATAAATAGTTTAAAAAACAATATCAAGATAGCGTTATGCAGCTCCAGAAGTAGCAACTATTCTAATTAGCAGTCTAGTTCTTGGGAGAAGAGAGTGATGGTGAAAAAGCCTGGAAGATTTCTGAGGTGGTTTGTGTGAATCGGGGTACAGTCTTGTGTGAACAAGTTATTGAAACTGGACTGGAAAGAGGAGTCAGGCCTGTATATTTTGTTTAGATTGTGTATTAGTCTACAAAATGTAGAATAATTAAATATTTTTTTTCGGTATAATTAAATTTTTTTTTTTTTTTTTTTTTCTTGAAGTAGTAGAACCCACCTAGAATAATGTAGCATGTTTAGCCATGAGGAGTTTGTAAGTTAATTATTTTCTCTCTTCCAGTTTTCAGAAATGCAGATAGCTATTGACTCTGTCTTGACGGCTGTGGTTCAGTTACTGAGATGGTTTTGTCACTTTTCCATAGAAAGTTTTGGAATCCTAGAGCTGAATATGTGAATAGATACTATTTTTAGGCAGTTCTATTGCTTCCCTTGGGGATTTATTGAAATCAGTTGACTTCTGTTTAGTATGTTACCGGAAAGTTGGGGTTTCTGAACTGTGGTGCGTAGCCAGAAACTGCTGTTGCCAGTTGTGACATCTGCTGCCATCGCCCCTGTTGATGAGCATTGTTTGCTGCTGTTTCCTCTGGTGATAGCTGGGAGAAATGAAGGTTAGGGAGAAGTGGTTCACCTGATCATTGAGCCCTATGTACAGTTAATATGTAAACAATTTATTTATTTTTTTTAAATTTTCTTACGACTGCTTAATCTTCAACATCTGCCGCTGACAGCTTCACCAGTGCTACGGAGGAGTTTTCCTTATTGATGCCCCTGGACCTCCAAATAAAGAACTGTCAGTGAATAAGTACTGTATGGATTCATTTAATTATTAATCAGGATGATGGGGTATTCTCTAAGGTATGCAATTCTGTTTCAAAGACAAGTGAAGTCGATAGAAAGTTTTCCAGGGAAATAAAATAGTTATGAGAGCAAACGCTCGTCAGTATCAGTAAGAATTCGATAGTCCGGTCCGTTCTGTATCTGCTGTTTTGAATAGCGCTAGCCAGTTGCTGTTCTGCATGGTCAAAAAGCGTGGGAAACAGGGTGCTTTAGAAAAAACAAACCAGACTTTGCAGATTAGTTTTTCGTTCTTCACATTTCAAGAAAACGTGAGAGTAGTTTTCTGTCAACTTAGATTCCGTGTGACAGTGCTAAGCTGGAGTCATAACAATTATAAATTGCATAAACTTGTTCTTGATTTCTGTATTATTCCTTTCCTGGCTGGTCAGCCATGTTTTACTGCTGCTGCTTCCAGATACCGACCAAAATCACACTCCTGTTGTGTGCAGAGAGAAAGAAATGAAGGGCACTTCTGGGCCACTCAGTGATAACTGGGTTTATTTGATTGTGTTCTTCCTGAGCTAGATGTGTTTCATGCCTCTGAGTCTCAGCCTACTGCAGAATACAGTATCAGAATACACAGTTTCATCAAACACAGGGCAGCATCATAAGTACTGATATTTTGTGTTAAATTTTATCAGAGCAACGTAGGGCTGAATAATTTTGAACGCAGGACTCCACATCCTATCCTTGTGCTTTGCACCATCTCCTGTGCCAGAATTTTCAGGCCAGGAAGCAGATAAAGAAGCGCTACTTAGTTGTCTCTCCTGCTAAGTGACATACATTTGTAGGTGACGAGTAGGAGACTTTTTCTGGGGGAGGCTGTCTTGTAGATGTCCTTTGTAATAGAAAAGCCAGTGATGATTGTAGTCTCTTCAGCAGATTGTAGGGGTAATTTTTTCTGACTGTTCTGTAGCATCTTCTGCGCCTGAAATTATTTGTGAGGAATTTGGAAGATGTGCTGCAGTGGTCTAATTAGGGGCAGAAGAGCAGCAGTGGTGGTGTTCTGTCTCTAAAGGCTGTAACAGAAGCAAGGATTGGGGGGGAGTGATTGCATCTTAGGTAAAACTGTTGTAACTGCATAAAACAGTTGAGGCACACGTAAGGAAATACATGCTTTTTTTTTCACAAAGTGTCCAGCTGCCCCGTAAGCACTTCATGTCAGTAGAGAATGCACCTTCTGCATCTGCCGTCCAAAATAAATTTGCAGAATCTTTTTGGTGGTTGCAACCTATACAGAAAGAAGACGTATTTTGAAATTATCTGTCCTGGAATCTCCTGTCTTGTCCTTCTGACAGCCTCCTAAGCCTGCTAAACTCATCAGAACCCAACTTTCTGCAGATTGTCCTATACTCAGATTGTACCTGGGCAGCAAAAGTGAAATTTGCTGACAGAGCTCCATGACCACCCCTGTACATGGCGCTCCAAGACAGAATCACCCGGATCATAGGATTCTGCGTAATACACTTTGTCATTTACTAGATTTGCCAATGAATCCTCTCTACATCGTCATGGAAAATAGATGGATGAAATGAAGCAACTTTTAAGTATGAGAAAGAACTTGCCCACAACCAGTGGACACCAACTGTTTCTCATAAAACTCCATGCTTAACTCTGTGGTCCTGACATTCAAAGGCGCACATCAGGTCTGGGTACTGAAAATTGGGAATTGTGGAATGGTTAAAGTCATGAGCCTGAAAAATTGACAAACGACAAAATACAATCATACTCTAATTAATCTTCCCTGCATCCATATCCCGCAGCTCACCTCTTTGTCTTCTGCAGATAGTAAATTGCCTCTTATTCCATCTCTTTACCCCAGGAGACAACATCTTAAGAGCTTTCCCTCAGCCCTCTCTGCAAGCAGTGTCTACCTGTCTTCTCAGATAGGTTCTCAGCTTTAACTTTGAAGATGAGGGAATCTGTATGGTATTCAGAAAAGAGCTTTTGTGTCCAGGAGCTTGTTTGCTACTTAACTGTATTACTTTATCCAGGGGGGAGGCAAAATAAACTCCCATGGATCTCTCTCTGTAATCTTTTAACTGACTACAAGAAGCAAAAAATTATGAATTCCCTACAAAAAGTAAGATTAGAATGCTGATGTGCTAGGATTGGATATTATTTCTAATTAGAAGATAGCAGCAAAATGTCGCCTGACTGTCTTCAGGGAGATGACACATGATCACTTCGGTTATTTCTGAGGCTGTGCAAGGAATTTGGTGACTTAGAAGAATCCATTGAGCTGCCAGAGGAGCTTAGTGTCGCTTAAATACAAGAAAAGTAGGTGGTTTTTGACTGTCAAAGCATCTTGTCAAAAAAACATGATTGTATGACATGAAGCTTTTGGTTCTTGAGGTAGGGTGTGGTTTTTTTTTTTTGTTTTTTGTTTTTTGTTTTTTTTTTACTATGGTAGATGATGACTGCTGGACTAAAGGATAAGTGGATATATGGCACTTTGTATACTGTATTTTAAATACAACATGGATAAAAATCCTAATAAGCCATCTACTGAATGAGAAGGGGTATAGGAGGCTCAGACATTTTCTTTACTTAGAGTCTCTGGATGACAGAAATCAGGAACAAGCCTTTTTAGAGGAATGAAACTTTAATAAACCACTAAAGGCCACGTAATTGCGTGTTCACTATTCACAGGTCAGGATGTTGAATGCAAGGCTGGAAATGAAGGTCAGTGTTGTTAAAGCTCAGTTTTCAGGTATGACAGTAGTTTGGGCAATATGGTGAACTTTGTTTTCCCATCTCTTGGTTCAGAGTCTGTTTGTAAGATAATATGGAGACATTACCTGTTTTACAGCAGCAGCTATACTGGGTCACATCAGAGATCTGGATGTCCCATCGTCACGTTTCCTGCAGTGGTCAGCAGCAGATGCCTAGGAAGGAAAATAAGGAAAGGGCAATTTTGTAATGATTCTTCCCTGAACCACTAGTCGCGGAAGGTTGGGAAAGAATTGTGGGATTTCTGAGACAAGGATGGTGTCTCTGTGTTAGATCTGCTGAGCATTAGACATCTCCTTCGAACGTGTCCAGCCTCTCCTCCATCACACAAACCTTCACCGTGCTGAGCGTGGAGTTTAACTGTATCTTGCGAGAAGAACAACTGCCTTTTACTTGGAATTTTCTTGAACCTTCTCCCTGTTAGCATCAGTGCCATTGTAGTATGTGTTGGAAGAGACAGTCAACGCTAACTCTGTGATCACCTTTTGGGTGTGAATTGTGGTTGTAATTAACAAGATGCATGAAAAGCTACCTGTGGGAAAGACAGGCTGTATACTTTGTAAAGAGGGGCTCACATACCACAGACCTGCGCGAGAGCACCAGGTTACATCGGTGAAATCTTATTTAAACTGAAAAAAATTGGATGTGGTGTGTGACAGGACTGCTTTTTGAAGGCAGTAAGAGGCAAATGGACCCCAAAAGCAGGATGTCTGCACTGTTAGCAATTTTTCTTGTCATTCTTAGGAGAGTACATTTTTTCATTTTTTTGCATCCTTAAGGAATCATGAGATCTTGTTTTTTGATGTTAAATGTCTGTATTACATAGCTTAGTTTTGAGTCATTCTGTTAGTTCAATAATATTGGTATCTGGATGATGAACTTGTTTTGTATCTACCATAAATGGACTTGGTTATTCTGCCTATCATGTTTCCTGATAGAACTGGTTATCAGTGAATTAAGGTTTCACACTTGATTGTGCTGATGTTTGTGGATCTATAGATCTTTAAAACCTCCAGGGTATTACTCATGTTATCAACCAAAGCTGCTGCGGCTTTATTTATTTGTTTTTCCTTCTGCAAGCCTCCTGTAGTGGCCCGCTTGAGCATTAGCCGCCACGTGCCAAGGTGGCTGTATGGCAACAGCAGCATTTCAGTATCTAATGGACCAGATCACGTGCAAACCCTCATTAAAATATTATTAAAGTATCTCCTTTTGTTTGTTAGATGGAGCCAAGCCCATGCTTTGTGCTGGACCCTCCATTGTGTTTGTGCTGTGCATTTTGCAATGTCTCTCTTGTTTGTGAGGCTGATTGTTCACCAGCCCAAGCCCCAGCCTCATTCAGACCTCTGCTGAAGATGCGCTGTGTTCAGCTGGCTTTCCGTTACTCATCTCTCTTCTTGTATCGACTGATGATTAGATGTGAGTAAATGAAAATAGTGTCTGCTTTCATTTTAAATGTAGTTTTAAAAAAGACAGATATGAAGTATGAAGCTTCTGTTGTTGACTGGGGATGTCTCTAGTTTTCCTGTACCTCTGCTTTTGAATTAGCAGAGAGACTGTTGTCCTTTTTTTTTTTTTTTTTTTTTTAAATTTAATTAATAAGCTAGTCTTACCGTTAGAGAACCAGTGTAAATTATGTTGGTAATTTGCCATGACCACCTATGGTAGCACATAAATAATGAGAGAATAACAAAAACTTACAACTAAATGAAAAAAAAAAATCAAAGGGATTTAGTTATGCCTTCTAAGACAAGCCTTCTTATCTTGTCTGGGAGTAGAAAAAAATGGGCTGTTCTTTAGCTTTATCTTTTGTCAAACATGGAAATCAGTGTGCTTCAAGCTCAAAGGCTCATAGCATGAATCCACAAATTTAATTTGTATCTTTGATCAGGTATAGCCTTGACGGTACCCATGGAAAACATAAACTTATCAGAGATGTGGTGTAGTTGGTCGAGGTCCTGTGATCAGCGTAAATGACTGAAGAGGGACATCTGACTTCTTGCGGTCGTTGGAATTTGAGCAAATGAAGAGTATTAGTTCCAAATCACAGAATCATGGAATGGTTAGGGTTGGAAGGGACCTTCAAAGGTCATCTAGTCCAACCTCCCTGCAGGGACATCCCCCGCTAGATCAGGTTGCAGAAGAAGAAGGGATACAAAATGTTATATAAATTCTTAGATCTGGCTTTTCTTTTGACACTCTGTGAAATCGGATGATTTGGCACTCGTAACTACTGTGGGTAAGAGGCATTTATAAGAAATAAAATAAAATGTGTATGTGGCAGTGGTGGGCGAGGCCTCTGCTCTGAAAACATCGGAGATGCTGGAAAGTGTGTCCCCAGTGGGAAAGAGAAATTGCGTAGCTGGCACCGAGGCTTGCTTCTTATGCGTGTGTGGCCATATTTAGAAAAGGATCAACACTAGGAACTGAGTTATTAGAGAAGTGAGTGGCTGGAGGGATTGAAAAGAAAGGAAATTATTTGTATCTCGCTTGTTTGTTTGAATTTGGCCAGATGATACCGTGGGAGGGTTGCTAACTCCAGACTAGCTGCCCGTGTGAAGTGAATCTGGAGGTGAGTTTCAGAAGGTAAATGGTTGATTTAAAGCTCCGCAGCTGCTGTTACCTGGCTTTGTTCGTGGCTGCCTTCTGCCTGCAGGTAGAAGATGAATAAACATGGAATAAAACCCCGATCCTCTCGACCTGTGAGCCTGGTTTGGAAAGAGCAGATCCAGCGCTTGATAGAGCGAAGCGCAGAATGCTTGTTCTGTACGTAGCGCTGTGGGAAGCTTCTGGTTTCCAGTACATCTTGCAAACATTCATGTGTGTAAGTGAAGCAAACAACAGCCAATTAAAAAAAGCCTACAATGCCACATTTCAAAGAAGTTATATATAACAAAGAAAGCTGTCTTATTGGCAAATACTTGTCAGCATAGTGATATAGTTCATTACAATTATTTGCATCTATATGGCAGTTTTTAGTTCATTCTGATTTTGCTGAAGTACAACAGATTAAATAAATTCATTTGTGGGGGGGATTCAAATGATGCTTCTAAGAGACAGCCAGAAGGAATGCTTTCAAAGTTTTCAGGAGCAGTTAAATACCCCCTCTGCCTTTTTTTTTTTTTTTTTTTTGAAGTGGTTCTTTTTGTTACACTCATCAAGACTCATTTTGAAAGACTTATTTTTCTTGTTTTGGCAAAATAGTTGATCAGCGCAACTGGCAAGGAACTGACATGGAGCAACAAAGAATTTCTGTCTAGCTAAAAATTGTATTCAGGGCCATCTTGGAGCACTTTGTGGCCCAGAGTAGAAACTCTTTGTGTAGGAAAGGCCATTCAAGTTAAGTTGCACGTTTTCCTCCCCAAAATTAGCATACCAGAATACTTTGTTGCAGAGTGTTTAGAATACTTTGGACAAGAAATAACAGTAAGTTGAAGATTGCTGAGGATCTGTAATGATGCCAACTGACTTTATTTTAATGAAAGCTTTGTATACATAACAGGATGAGTCATCACTGGAGAGTTCTGAAAGTGTTTGGCATCCTGAAGAATCCTTTTGTATGTCTCTGCTGCACAAAAAAAAAGTATTTTTGTCATGAAACTCTGCCTTAAGAAGTATTGCAATAACTGGAAGCTTTAGGGGAGGATTTTCTAATGTGGCTTAAATACTGACTTTCTATTATTGTTTTAAAAATATTTTGGTATTCTTAGATCTTCCTGAATAATAGGATGAAAATTTCTGAGTAGTTTGATGGCTGTTAATTTTTTTTTAAGATGTGGCTTCAGATGTGCTTCTTTTACAGATTTGTTTTCAGGAATGTGGAATAGGAGCTTGATTGTTTTCCTTAGCTCTAATGCAAGTATTAAAAATCTGGTTGTAGGAGAATACTGAACTTACTTTGCTTTATTGAAACAAGATCCCTGTTGTAAACCCGTTGTAGCTTATTATCTGAATCACACTTATTTTAAGTACATTTTATTTTAATACAGTTATCATGTAGAAGAACCGGTTGGCCTTGGTAGTTTCTGTTGTGTCTATTAAGAAATTAACATCTTATAAAAGTAAAGTTTTTTTTTTTCTTGTTTGTGTTAAGAACACCGGTAGTTGCTATCCTCACTCAGAGCAACAGCTTGATAAAAAGCAACAGAAACCTTTCTTGGTGTTTAAGAGAACATATCAGACCAGCAGTGTGTTTTGCCCATGGTTTTTCATAATCACGTGAAACCTGGTTTGTATAATGTTCAAGTGTGTGCAAGGCAACAGAGGTTGAATTTTGCAGCTGGTGAAATAGTGTAGCAAACGTATTTTTGTCTGAGATTTTTAGGAATGTATGAAAATTCGGTTTTTTTCCTCAGTTCATTCTTCAGCAGCACATTTTCTAAGGCGTGCTGTAATTAATTTTAAAAAAACAAAGCCATTGAAGGATTCTTTCATGCCTCATAATAGTGAGGGTATATCTGTATTTATTAGGTAATAAATTGAACAGCTTTTAATTTTGTGATTTCTTTTGAATGAACCTGGATATGAAATTTATGGCCAAGGAAACTCGGGGAAAAAAAAACCAGAATTCTTCAGAAGAATTCATGAAGTCTTCAGGATTTGCAGTTTTTCATCCAGAGAAAAAAAATGCTTTCATAATCACTCAGAATTGTATAGGCTTTTAATGCAAATTCTCTGAATGATACCGGGAACAGAAAGCATCAAAGACAGAAGGACTTACGTGCTTGCACATGCGGGCGTGATACAGGTTCTGAGACACAGGTATTTTTATTTTACTGTGCGCATCCAAGGCTGAGTGTTTAAACAAGTCTTTGAGTTGATTTGGAACTGAAACAACAGAAATTTATCTAGCTGATAAAGTTGCTATTTGCTGATAGTTTTTATTTAAGCTTAGAATTAGTTCAGTGGCACTCCTAAGCAGTGGTTTTTAATGGTAGCACACTTCTGTGTTTTTTTTTTTTTTTATTTCGGTTGAAGTTCTCATGCTGTGTGTTACAAACTTAGTGTTACCTTACAATAAATTAAGTGGTAGATTGTGCTAATACAGGGTGTGTCTAGTGAGACTGAAGCCCTAGGGTTTTTTTTTTAGTTTTCCAAGGGAAGTTAAGCCTTGACTTTTGGTTTCATTTTTGGAAGCGGTAAACCCTCAACATCTTCAAATTGGACCTTGGAATTGGATGTAAGAAAATAACGGGTTGGAGTGTGCCTTTATCTAGAGAAGGTAATTTTTTTGGTGTTATTATTAATTTTGTATTTACCTGGCATCCTCTCAGAGCTCTTACTGGGTGGAACTCTACTTCAAAATACTGTACTTCCTCCGACAAAACATTATTTCCAGCTGTTCAGATGAAGGAAGTTTCCCTTGGAGAGATGAAACCAACCATATTACCTTTACTGTAGGATCCAGATGCAAAGGGAAAAAACAGTATTTATTGCTCTTTGAGATGACTTTATCTCCTTGTTTTGCAGCTTGTGGGACAGAACGTTGGCACCTGAAATTTTTGAGTATCTTAGATTTTTCTCCCAGGTCTTGAGAATTAAAGTATCCTGGATTTTCCAATATGCTGAATGCTGCAAAGCCCAGATGCCATTGTAACTTTCTTAAGTTTGCAGTAAAAAGATATTTCTAGTGTAATTTGTCATTGAAACAGAACAACGGTACGTGGAGAAGGAAAGGCGTTGAAGGTTATTGAAGGTTTTTCACCTCATCGCTACTGAGGAACTGTTCCCTGGTAATTTACTTACCAGTGTTTTGTTAGTAATGGAAACTTTCTAGTCAGCTCTGTATTTACAGGGCATTTAAGGCCACGATTCCAGAGATCTGTTCTGCTGGCAGCAGGGACTTAGGCAGTCGCCTTTTATTGCAGCTGCTCAGCCCCGCTCCTCTGCCAGTGCAACCGCGAGCGTGCCGGCGTGGAGAACCCGGCCGTGAACTCGCTTGTGCCACTGTAACCTCGGTTTGTAAAGGGTACGTGCAGCTTGCGTGTTCCTTCAGGTGAATATTGACCATTGTCCAAGTCCTGTTAGTTCGGCTTTGACCCGTGCTGGCTTTTTGAAGTGTTAGGTATAAAGCCATTTTTTTGTATTTGTGGATTCTCATGGTGGAATCACAGTGTTCACAGAAGCAATGCACGTAAGAGGAAGAGGTCTCTTTGATAGCAGTTAATTTAAAAAAAAAGTGTTTGGAGTTTTTTTTAAGTTAGGATTGGTTTTTTTTTTTTTTTACTTAGTCTTTGTCAATGTTTTCTCTCACTTTCTGTGGTATACTTTTACATTGGTAAACTTGTGCTTTTAATATCTTGTACAGTTTTAACTTTGTAAGTAATTTAAGATTTTAAATGCTTCAGATCTGCAGAAAAAAGACAAGATTTGGTATAGTATTAACATTTCTCTCATGTCAGTAACATAAAGTCAGCAATCAAATAACTCCTGTTCCCACATCTGTTTCACTTGCCAGTAAACTTATAAACACTTATAAACTTTAAATTTTGAAATGATATTACTCAAAATTACCTTAGCACTTCTGAAAAGTTGAGATCCAGGAACCCTGCTTTGGGTTATCTTTGTGAGAATTTTGTGCAGAAAAGTAGATTGCTCAAGGTAACAAGTGTCTAAAGGATTCGTGTTGTGGTGTGTTAGTGCTGAGCTTTTAAAGATGAGAAAATAAGTGTTAATAATTTGTATATTTTACTTATTGTAGTTGCAGCACAGTTTAAAAAATGATAGGTACTCTGTAAATGCTTAGTGGAAGTTTAACTTGAAAAATCAATACAAATGAGCTGCAATTCCAGTGCGTTTGGAACTCCCTGTATCCAAGAAACGAGGAACGAAACCCATCTGAAAGATTGGATTTGGAGAGAAATAGTTAACGGCAGACCGTAGGGATTAGCGTTGGGTTCAGCCTTGCTGCTTTTAATGAGCGGAAAGAAGGCGGAAGCAGCAGGCTAATGGTATTGACAGAGCTAT
The DNA here is from genome assembly GCF_036417535.1 of Chlamydotis macqueenii. NCBI lineage: Eukaryota > Metazoa > Chordata > Aves > Otidiformes > Otididae > Chlamydotis > Chlamydotis macqueenii. The sequence continues at coordinate 6,940,160 of NC_141557.1, read as the reverse complement.
GGAGGTAAATGGAGTTGTCAGCACAAGGAGAGAGAAAATGGAGAGGAACATAGGTTAGGAATACACAAAATATAGAAAAAGAAGAAGAAGGTTCCCCTCAACCTCCTCTAACAGATAAAACAACCACTATGGGTTTTCTGAACACTGTACTGATGAGAGTGAGAATCTTGCAATAAAAAAGTGCTGAAAAGGGACAACAGATAAATGGAATTTTTTTTTTTTTTTTACAGATAGTATTTTAATTACCTCAAATATGTTACGAAGATGGATGCAATACCATTTGTGGTACAGCCAGACTTCTTGTTGATGTGAACAGCAGGTGTGTCCACAGGATAGAGCTGCTTTACAGCTCACAGACAACAGTGAATGCTCACACCTGAGTTTAAATAAAATGTGTCATGGTGGGGAGGAAGTGTTGGTAAAATCCAGGAGCTGAGAGTTGAGTATATGTAAAACTAGCAACTTTCTATTTTTATATTAAAAATATTGAACATTTTTTGTATGTGGAAGTGTAACGATAACTGTGCCTTTTAGGCAGAGTTTTTTTTCTGTATTCTAGGAACTTTGAAAACAAAGTTATGCTGAGAGAAGAGAAGGTATTTCCATAAAATACTGTTTTCTAGACGTCATCTCTGTAATCCACAATGGATGAAAACATGTATTGGTTACTATCATTCAGAATAAATAAATAAAATTATCCGCTGTTGAAGTGTCCGAAACGTAACCCAGCTGCTCCGCAGACACAGGCGTAGAGACTAGACCAGCAGCGTTTACCAGCTGTGTGTAAGAGCTACACTGCACGTAAAGGGATTTCACATTTTATTATGTGGGAGGGATGATGTCAGTTTGGTTGATTATGCCCCTTTCAAGCTGCTGTGATAATTACCTGCTTGTTACCAGAAGTGTCGAATCCATTTTCAGTTCTTGTTTGCTTTTGCTGTCATGCCCTAATTGCTACATAATTTTGTCCCTGCCAATTACTACCTTGGAGTTGAATTTTACGGTGAAAAAGTTGTAAGAAGCAATAAAGTCATTGTTTTTTAGATCTCAGAATTTCAATAGAATATTTGTATTATGTTACAAAGTATACTGAAATACATGCTGCGTACTTCTGTGGGACTGTGAAACCCAGTGGTTCCCGCTGAAACGAAGAGGATGTGGAAGGCACGGCTTTTGGGGGAGCAAGCCCCTTGCAGTCAGGATGGCTGTAGTACACGCCTTGATGGTTAAATAGGCAAAAATGAAGAGGTGTGAAGAACTGATGGCTTCTAACTTTTTATTTTGGAAATAAATATATTTACCACATCCTGTAGAGGCAGGAACTGTTAGGTTTGGCCTTCTTTTTTTCTTATTCCTTCCCTTCCTTTTCATCCTGTCTTTTATCCACTACGGTGAGTTTTAAAAGTTACCTTTGATGTAGACAGTAGGTCATCTGATGTGATCCTTTACCCGTCGTTTTCTATAAATATGTAATGTAAATGGATTTCTTTAAAGGTGCTGGGCCTAACTGGTTTATATTCTGATTAAAACTATTTGTTTTAATTATTCAGTGGAATAAAACCTGCAGTAATTGGGTTAAGGGCTGGCTGACTTGGTTATCTTTGGGAACTGGTGTTGCCTTGCTTTTGGTTTTTTGGGTGGTCCTCCATCAGTGAAGTCCGGTAGTAGTCAATTACAATTATTGGTGGTGGAATCTGCATATGGAATGATGTGGATGAGCATAGGGAAGAGGCAAAAGTGGGATTTGAATTGAGTTAGCATAGTTAAACAACATGGAGTTCAACATCAGAAGAGGAGTGGTGTCACCATGTAGAGGTGTAGGAAGGGGGCTGCAGTCCAGAAAGAAGCATTTCTGGAAAGGGGTTTAGAGTGTGGGATGTTTGTGGCTCTGTCCTGAAGCTCTGTTTATCGCAGATTGTGAGGTTGGCTGCTGCCTTGTTTAGTGTGATTCTGATGTCCACCGTTGAAAGACTGAATTCAGTCTGTGTTCTGTTGATGAGAAGTCGTGAAGCAGGCCAAAGGTGGTAGAGAGCTTGGAGAAGATTGCTTTGGTGGGAAAGGTAAAGGTGCTCAATCAGTCTGTTAAGTTATGGGAGGGTGGGGAATCCAAACCCTAAAACTTAGTAGGTTGATTAGAGTGGGTAATATCTCCAGCGGAGAAAATACTGAGTTCTTAAGGGTTCGTAATGTGAGAGGAAAAGGCACGAGAACCAATGGTTGAAAACTGAAACCAGAAAATGAGCGCGAATTCGTAAGGAGGAACAAACAACAAAAGAGTATGGCAAAGTGAAGGCTTTTCTGAAGGATGGGCTTCAATCAATTCTGGTTATTGAGCGATATTTATGGATATTAGACTCGCGTGGATAATGAGTCTGGCATTGTATCTAGTGAGCCTGTGAGCAGTTGGACTTCTGATAGCGCTCTCTTTAGCAGCTTTTGCGTGGACGGTGTATGAAATGTTGAACGCTTTTGTGGTCGAAGATTCTTTTCAAATGTAATCTTTAATACATCGATTGCAAAATACAAATGGTTTCTAAGATTCTGAGGACACGGTGTACCTCAATTTTATTTCTTTTGTCATCGTGAAGGCTCTTGGGTACTTTAAGGAAAAATTTCAGTGTGGAAAAATACAACCCAAAAGAAAAATTATGCAGAAGTAATACTGTAACAAAAATAAATTATTTTACTGCGGAAACTTATGCGTGGCCAAGCAGAACTAGCCCCTGCTGTGTCCTGTTGCGATACTGAGATACCTGAGGTACCTGGGTGAATCTGCGTGGCCTTACGCCGCTGTCAGTTACGCCCAGCTGTATGTGCTTTCCCTGCCAGTGCTGCTTCAGGAGTGGTTGCAAAGTGTAGCTGTTACAGAGCTTCTCTGCCAGCTTTTCATACCTGAAAGTACTTCTGAAAGGTTTGACTATGATAATTTTTTGAGGATATGTAGTCTGGTGAGTAGAGCTGAGTTTTCATGCTGTAAATGTTAATTAGAAGCATATGTGTATATGTAAAAAGCAAGCTGAAACAGAAGTATAAATATCTAAAAAGCTGTCATTCCAGAAGGTCTGTGTTCAGAAAAGATTAGGTAAATATACAAATAGTCCCATTATAAATCAGCTTCGGTATCATTTCTGATTATCTTCGTTACTTGTTTTTCTAGTGGCTTCTGAGAAAAGTTACGGAGCGGGTGATTCAGCTGGTAACTTCCAAATCCTTTCAGACAGCATCACTTACACCGTCACCAAAGGAAGCTGCACATGCCCTCTCCTCGTTCTCTCGCGACTCTTGCCTATCACTGCGCTTCTCCCTGGCTGCTTCCAGCACAAATGTTCACGGACCTCCAGTGAATGAAATAGGCTGACTGATCTGGGTGAAAATTAGCTGTGTTTTGCTGAGTATACATTTAGTCTCTGTTGATTTTTAAATTTTAACATTATTTTTACGTCTTCAGGTTAGCATGGTTGAATCTTGAACATTTTGGCATTTTTCTCCATACCGAACATAAATCTTGAGAATTAATTTCCTGTTAACTTAAAAACACATTTCCTTGCCTGTTTAAACGTCAGAGATCTGTGGAACTGGAGAGAAGCTGCAGAACTTGAGGACCTTTTGCAGCTCGCAGTGCCAGTAAACAGAATAAGCTTTTACTGCCTGTGTGTCCTTGGATGATGGCCTCAGAGGAACCTGACCTGGAGGTATCAGTTGGTCCTCTTGGATGACTTCCATTGTAGTAGTTGCTGTAACAAGGTTCACTGGAGACGTGCCCCTATCGTGTGACACAGATACAATTTTGTTTATAACTCTGACCTGTATCGTATGACGTAGGCTGAGCAGTAGATCATTTTTCTGGTAGCACGTCTGTCGCAGCCTGATCTCGTCTCATGGTGGGGGCTGTGAAGATGATGGTGGGGTAGTAGAGCTCCTCTAGCATCAAGTGCTGGAAAACCCATCTGTTTATTACCTTACCTTTTTTCATGTTTTTCATTAAGGGCACATTAAAAAAAGCAAAAAGTACTGTGAATTCATGTGCTTAATCTTAATGGGCAGAAGACTGACATGGAGAAAAAATGCAGAAAGCAGCTTGGTGTGGTTTGTAGTGGTCTTAAATAAAAAGAGGTGAAGTTTTGAGAACATCAGCATGCAGCAGTGATCATTGTTCCAAAGAAAGATGATCATTTAGCTGTCCTCTGAAGAAAAGTTGAAAGTTCTCTGTTGTAATTACGTGGGGCTGTTTGTAACCTATCTGTAATTGTCAGAAGGTGAGTTTGTGTCTCCAGGTTAGAAGAATTCTCTGGGAGAAATTTGGTGGACGGTTTTTTGTTTAGCAGAATGCAGCATTTCTGCCTTATTCATGCCCCTAGAGATTGAGATGTCTGTTTATATGGAAGCTTTTAAACATGTTTGAAGACTTGTGTTAGTTGTGGCTGTGCTTCGGAGCGTTGCTTATTAAGCTACTTGTATTGTTGTTTATATTTCACAGTAATATTTCTAGAGTCTTATTTACTCCCGTATAAAAATAGTTTCCATGATCTGGCTTTTAGGATTTACTTCTGGTTTGGAAGCAATTTTGTAAAAGAAAAACAATTGATGTGAATTACAGATTTACACTGACACCCATCTGATTACATTGCCCGTTTTCTTTTCAGGTCTATTTTTATTCTTCTGAGGTTTTCCAAGCCTTCTGAATAAGTTTTAATGGATTTTTAATTAGCAAGCAGATCTTGTGTTTTTCCCTTTGGCTTTCTTAGATTTAGCAGTTTTATTGAAAGAAAAATATTTCATAATACTTGTTGACATTATCTGAAACAAAAATGCTTTTCTTTTGTAAGGAGCACTGAGGGTGCTAACAGATGGAAAAGATATGTGGTGATATGACATTCGTTTCTGTTGTGTTTTTTTTTTTTCTTGTCTAAATCAATTTTAGATTGGTAACGACAAACTGTAGTTAACGTGCAAGAACTATTTCGCTTACATGCCATCACTATGAAGAAAATTTTGCCTGATGTGTTCTAGGTTAGCATCTTGCATAAAACCCAGTTGTTTGTATCACTTTGGGTGCTACCATTCCTTTTCATGTCCTGATCCTTCTAGTTTAAGCTTACATGTTGGGGAAGGCAGTAGGGAAATACACCCATACCGTTGTGTGGGTTGTTCGTCGCCTTTTGTAAACAGACGCTCGGGTGAAATCAGACGCCTTTCTCAGGGAATCCTGTAGCACTTACCTGAGGGATAGACAGGTGGAAATTCTTTGTGATATTGGTGGGATCGGAAATATTTCAAAAGCATAAGAATGCATGGGTCTGAAGACGTGAGTACAACTGATTTCAGACAAGAGATCCTGGGATCTGTTCGATGAGAAAGCATGAGGTGTTCCGAGTTGACTGATGCATTTTGATAGATGTGAGATCTGGAAACCTCTCAAAACAATGTTGTGTGAGTGCAATTTAGTTTCTTTTAAAGAACTTGATATAATAGGTTAGAGTTGAATATTTGCTTTTTTTTTTTTTTGTTATCTTAAGTAAATTAGCAATGAATAGAAGCAGTGGTTAGATCTTTTTTTGATCATGGTATGCAGACTGCACTTGCTGGGTACAATACAAACCCAATTTTTTTTGAGTAAAAACTTCAGTACTGGATCACTTGATTGTTTGTATTCCTGCTCTGTGTGTGGCTGGGTGTTACGGCAGGAGGCACAGTCTGCACCTGCACTTCATATATCCAGTGAGAACATTTAACATAAGCAGACAAATGCATTTGGAAAGAATCTTCACCATCTTGCTGTGCTAAGACACCAGCAGACGACAAAGTTTCAAAAGGAAATCTTTGAAAATGCCTCTTAATTAATGGTGCTAAAATTACAAAAATCTGTTCAGAGACCAAAACTTACACCAAGTTCCAAGTACTTGGCAGCTGTCTCTCATGTGTGATGACTCAGATCCACTGAATTTTATGTACAGGAGCTTGAAATCACCAGACATGAGAATTATAGTCCTTACCATTGTGTTGCCACATTTATTCAGAAAAGAATAGCAGGCAAACCCTGCCACATATGAAAGAGCAAGTAGCTGGATAATTTTTAAAAAAGGCAAGAGCCTGGTCCCCTTGTGGGTAAAAAAAATTTTAGGCATCATGGCTGTCAAAAGATTGGAGGAGTTAAAACTTCCTGTAGCTGTCATAATGGAGAAACAAATCTTGTGTTCTGATGCAAGTGATGGTGAAATTCTGGTGTGTTGTTTCGCATCGTTTTGCTAGTGAATGTGGCTAAGTGCATGGGTGACAAGTGTGTAAAGGATGTGCTCTGTGCAAAACTGCACGTAGAGAATGTGTTAGAAGCTTGTAATTGCATGAGAAGTTTTTTTTTTTGTAATAGAATTATTTCTGAAATGTGTATAACGGTTGAGATCTGCATGTAGTGTGTTTTGTGTTGCAGAACTAAAACTATAAGCTCTAAGTCAGACAATGTGGCTGCCTGTCGGGGGAAGGTAGTTCTTGAGAAATGAGAACCTCTAGCGAGTTTTGATGCTGTGTGTTGTGGAGTTAACGTGGCAGACATTTGACTAGAAGTAATTTTCACTTAGAGAATTTATAGATGTCTAAACAGTCAGTTTGAAAAGTAAAAAGAAAACTGAAAGATCTGAAAGCCTTTTGTATGACTTCTCATTCCGTAACTCGAACTGTCTCCAAATCTGAACAGTCCGTACGTGTAGGTCAGGCAACCTGGCTTCATACTTTTGACATCAAACTCGGATTTTCTCAGGTAGTGGTATCACAAAAAGGTATGCAGCAATACATTGCTGTGTGGTAGCCCTGGCTTCAGTATTTCAGTCTGTAACTGGCTCTAGCAGAGCTGTGACTCCATGGGTATTTTATGGGCTCATGTGAGAAGTTTATTATTTCACGTGCCTGCGAGTGTTATCAATAACGAATCCTCCTAGTTTGGTCCTTGGCTGCTGTGCCCTTCCGTCTCTCTCGCCAACCCACTGAGGATGTTCCCAAATGGGTAACACGTGGGGAAGAAGATGTAATGGTCTTGTTAGTAAGGCTCTGTTTTGGCTAGGATAGTCTTCATCTGCTTTATCTTCTAAAAGAGCAGTTCCAGACTCAAACCAAACAACTGTAACTTCAAGGAAGAGCAGAGAAGACGCTGAAGACGGTTGCTTTGGCCAGACCAGCCTTGTCACCCCACTGAATGTAGCTTCAGGCTCCTGGGTCTGGTGGCCTTCTACAAAACTGAGTTGAGATGAAGATTTTCCAGCAGTGAGATGACGTTCCTGTTACAGTAATTATGCCTCTGATTCAGGTGGACAGTTCTGACGAGTGCCTGCCGGCAGAGCATCTGATTTGCCTTTTCTCAGTCTCCCGTGGAAAGTAATTTTGCTCCAGCAGTTGGCCTGAGAGCACAGGTAGTACAGGAAACTGTGCACGAGCAGTTGAAGATACAGATAACCCAAACTTCACATTTATTTAGGAGTACTAATTCTTTTGACCTTTAAATTGTTGTTAGAACTGTGCAATGCAGATTCGTTTTGACGCGCGGTATTTAACTCGGAACCTGTTTCGGGACAGCCTTTTTTCTTCAAGAGCCCTGCACTAATCACTCAGTTTCCCTTGCATTAGCTTGGTTTTTGTCAACAGTGACTGGACTCCAGAATGAAAGCAAAGATGCAGCTATGACATTCAGTACAAATAATCTTTTAAAGACTCCTATTTGTGTTTCTTTGAGTAGTGTAGGAAATCTTTGAAGAACCTCCCTTCCACAGAGGAGTACTGGAAAAGTTTAGATAAGAAATGTCTAGGTTCTTCATGTACTTTTTCTCAGACATCCCTGATCTCAAAGGCTATTTTATATATATTTTTTATTTCAGGTGTTTAGTGCTCTCAGAGGTAACTGTATGAAATATAGATGTGGAAAAAAGTTTTATCTCCGAACACGTTACGGCCTTGGTGAATGAGTAACACTGAGTGAATGAATAATGTCTTTGAGGTTGTTACTGGTTAAAGGAGATGTGAGATGGGAAGTGGCAATGTTTTGATTTCTAAATGTAAGCTGGGTAACTTCTCTTTGATATAGTATGAAAATATTATTATGCTTTATAAATTAGAAGTATTAAGATACACACTTTTCTTGAATTGTACCAGGAGACTCATAGGCAGTATGGAGTATATTTTTGAGAGCTTCTAATAATGAAACTGAAGGTTGAGCAAGTTCTGTAATGAGATTGTATTAAGTCTCGTTCTGTAGTGTTAAACGAAAAGGGTTCCTTATGGTCTTCCACTTCACTCTGTTACTGAAAGGTCAGCTTCTTTTCGCCTTTGTATCACTTGTGATGTTTCTGTTGTGCATCTTTTCCATACATGAGGGTCCTTCTGCCTTTAATATAACATATCTAAATAAGTAGTAAAGTAAGAGGAAGAGTAGTAAAGGAAGAAAGTACATGTTGTGCTCTTTTTTTATAATGTACAAAAGAAAACGTTGTGGAGGGCAAGTGCAGAAAAGATTTTCACCTGTTACTGGTTGCTCCATTAAAAAATCCTCTTAAGAATCTTTAAGATCGGAACCAGTTTGAAGCTGGAGTCAGTCAGATAGCGGGTTTCCCGTTTCAGGCTGGTTAGTGTTTAGAGCTGTTGAAACTAATTCTGGCTGCTTGGCATCCGCCTTGCTTCCAGAGCTGTATTGTTCGTTTTATCCAGATTTGCATCTAGAGTTTTCTCAACCCTTATAAATAATAAAGACTACAAGGAAAAGGAGTGTTCAGAGAGGAGAAAAAACCCTTTCCTTGTAGATTTTCTGTGAATTGATTCTTTCTTGTTTGCTGTGGTTCCCTTCACGTGGGGCTGCTAGCTGAACCTTAAATACCCTAGCTTCTATTTGAGCGTAGGTGAACTTTTACAGCTGAACTTACGGTTCAGAAATAGTGGGAGCGTGTGCTTTTGCACACCTGCTAAAAAGATTCTTGAAAAAACCGAAACAGCTTTCACTTGTGAAGCTGTCGTGCGAACATTAATTCATCGCTAGCCGTGCTGGTGGCAGCACTAGTTGAACCTTTTTATGAATCATCCCTGTACCATCTTCCAGGGTACGGCTGTGGACAGATGTTCGTTTAACAAGACATCTGTGCTGGTTTAGGATGTTACTGGATCCCAGATGTTACGCTGCTTTTTGAGGTTATTGGCCCTGTTTGGTATATTTAATGCCATCATTGTGCTCAGCGCTTTGCCAGACCGTAGGAAGGAAGGTAGTTTCTCCCCTGAACGATCTGGGGGTTTTGGCATTTGAGAAAGAGGGGGAACCTCTGGAGTGGTTCGTGTGTTCTCATTCTCGTAAGCCTGAAACAAAAGGCACTGGGTTAGCAAGGTCGTTTTCATGGATGGTCTGAACAAATTGTCACCTGGTTTTGCTGGTAGCAACCTAATGGATAATTTGCAGAAACTGGTGTCTGGCGATAACTTTTGGATAATCGTAACCTACCAGCCTGGCTGACGGGCATCTGGGGATCGTAGCTTTGTCAGTTACTCCGTGTGGTTCCAGGAGGTGTTGGCCCATGGCCTCACTACTGGTCACCTTGTGGAAAGACTGAGTGAGGTCCAAGATGTACTTTTGACCTACATTGTACTCGTCAGGTTACAGGGCTACTGCTGTCACCTTAAAAAAAAAAACAACAACCCAAAAAATTAACAACAAAAAAAACCCCAAACATGCAAAAAATGTCATGCATTAAAAAAAAAACGAAAAACAAAACCCAAAAAACAAAGACCACAATAAAAAAAAAAAAAGAGGGAAAAAAAAGAAAAGTAGTATCTGATTACTAGCAGGTGAATAAGGTGCTTTTCCATTTTCTCCTGGCATCGTGCATCCGTGCCGCTCTCCGTGCAGTCCAGCCGAAGCCGCTCCGGTGCCTGGTGCTCTCCCCGTGTTAGCCAAGTCAGCAGGGCTCGGAGACAGCCGCGGCCGCAGCGAGGCTTTCCCCCCGCGCACAGGGAGTGCCTGATGCTCTGCTGAGCCCTGCAAAAGGTTTTTTCCAGGCTCTTTTTCCTGTGGGCTAAATTTAATTAGTTGCTTACCCAGAGAAGAATGATGAGATTTTTTGTTTACTATGGTGTATTTAAAGATGGAGATTAATGAAAAGTATTAGCTAAGAAAGCTAATTGATAACAAATTTAGGAGTAGGTCACAAAGGATTTTGATAAATGACTCCAATTTATGCAAATATGAATAAAATTATTGTAGGCTGTAATTATATTCAACTGGAGCCCTGTATACATAAAATAATGTAGTTTTGTCTTTTGTTGACTTTGTTTCGTGAAACGGTGAACGTGCTTTAAACACTTAAGTTATATTTCTCTCAGTGGATGTGTTCCTTTAAACATAAATAGATGCATTTTTGTTTTTTCCCTCTAAATTGAACTCCATTGTAGGAATAAAGGCGAGCAAGAAAGCCAGTCGCGGAAACCTTGGCAGCAGTTCAGGCTGCGTACCAAGCCCACTGCCTGTTGTACTGACTGATATTTATTCTTGTTTTCTCATAGAGTCCGCACGGGTCAGGCTCTGCCTCCTGTACATTTTGTTCTTGGTTTGTAAGCTGTTGGAGACGTGGCTCATCTGTGTTCGATCCTTCTGCCGTCGCGAGCCGAGGGGGTTTCTGTAATGATGTGTAAAAGCGTGATGTAGTTACACCTCCTAGTAAGAAAGTTTGGGATTGAGCTTCGAGATCTGGAGCAGAACTGAGGTTATAATGTTCAACATAGCAATTACGGTTCAGTGCTGTCTGGCTTTGTGTGAGTGAAGAGGAAGAGTTACCGGCTGCTGTTCCGTAATTGTTCTAAGGCAGCAAAAGCTGGCTTTGCCGCAGCCTTGCCCCAGCAGCCTTTTCGCATCCTCTTCCAGAAGGATGAACTTCAGAAGAAAAAGTCACATCCCAGGAGGAGAACAGAGCACGGGTTGCTTTTTCCACTTTATTTAAGGGGGAGTGGAATAAGTAAATAGAAAAATAAAAAATTTACAGGGTTTGTCAGCGGAAAAGTCTAGTGTTATGCAAACCAGCCAAAAGCTTTATGTATAAATAAATTAAATAAAATGTTAAATAAAATGTATAAACTTAATGAAAATAAGATTAAACAATCCATTCTTATTACAAATGTTGATTGCAACAGTTACATACGCTATATGGCCTTTTCAAATGGCATTTTCTGTGGAAACAGTAAATTAGTTGTCAGTACAGTGTATATTTCACTGTTTTGTGACTTGAATTATTTTTTTCTCTAAGCCAAACATAAATTTGTAGGCTATAAAATATCTTGTGATGATCAGGAAATGAATGCCACTAGCAAAAATAAAATAATGATATAATCTGATATTTTTCCCCACCACTTCTTGAGTTGTATTTAAAACCTGCACGGCTCTATGAAGGCTTTTTGTAGAATATTTAGGGGAGAGGAGTGGCAAGAAAACACCAAATGTGGCTGTATCTTTTGCTGAAAGAGGCAATTATGTTTAATTAATCGAAAGTTCTGATTTTCCTTAGTGTTAAATAGGTTACTAAAATCCAGTAGGGAGTTCAAGGAGTGAATACTGTTTAAACAAAGTGTTTAAAAAGGCTTTATGAGGTACATCAAGTGTGGTTTTAATAGAAAATCTAAAGCCATATATAAATAAATAAACATAAACAATCATCATCTTCCACTGTCCAGTGACCTTTACCTACAGAGTCGTGTTGGGGAATACTGAAATGGAGCACTTGTGAAGAAAGCAGAATTATCAGTCGCTTTGGGATGGTTTCAAAGCAATGCTGGTTTAGCACAAACTCGTAACTTTGCAGTGCAGATGGATAGTTGGTAGAAGAATAATTGGGATAGGATTTAGAAATAATCCCCGTTCTTAGCCGGTTGTGTTCTGTAAGGCTTTTGAGCGTTCCTGCGCTGAGGGAAGTGATTTCACCTACCCACGTTCCTGTCCTTTCGTTTGGTACTGGCTGATGTGCTGGGGTGTTGTGAAGAACTACGTGAAATAATACTGAAACGCTCCTGTTTTCTTACCAGCTGGATTGTTTTTCTAAGTGTTAGCAGAGTGTTACCTTCATCTTGCTGGAAGATCCTGCTGTACCCAGTGAGTACGGTGATCCATTTGCACTACTCCCTCCTCTTCATTACGGATGGGAAGAAATCCACGTGACCGTCTCAGATGCTACTGAGAGAAACATGCGTGTCCTTCCCGCTTCCAAAACATGTGTCCACCTTCCAGCCAGCTCACCGATGGCTGTGTGTGTGGATTGGGCTGATGCGGTGGCTGAAGGGAGGTGCATGTGACAGTTTCTTGTGGTGGCTGTGCACTTTATTCTGGTTTAAATGTGTGTGAAATGTTGGTTTTAAACTACACTGGACGCTTACAGAGTGGCAAGTAACTGAAGGGGATGCTGGCTTCTGTCTCACGTAAGGTGGCTGTTACGTACTTTGTGTGTTACATGTTCGCTGTCACTGCTTGTGGATAAGCAGGCAAGGGGAAAGATAACCCTGTGTCCTGGGGTTGCCAACGCGCCTACGTTTTTCAGCATTGTCCTGAACAAATTTCATAGGGATGCCAAGAAAAGTCCTCTGTCCTTCATCTCTTCTCGCTTTCCTCCCCACACCCAACTCCTTTGTAAAGTGAGTGATTGTTTCAGGCTTTGGTTTGAGCCTCATTTTAATTCTTAAACTGCTCCCAGCAGAGTTAGGAGCGATCTTGTTAGATAGTCCAGGACAGTCGCCCCTCTTGTAGCATAAGAACAACACGTGTAGACTCAAAAGATGGTTCCAGGTTTGGCACGTCATACTCTGATCCATGAGAGCCAGGGCCATTGCATGACAGTTTATTTCGTAGCTGATGTAGCGGATCTGGTTCTGCAGAAATGGTTTGGATAGATTTAGGTGTTGTAACAGACTGCACAAAAAAAGGAAATGCTGCGTTTGGAATTATTTGATCACTTAAAAAAAAAAAAAATCTTTTCCCCTCAACAGAGAATTAAATCCAAACCTTTCAGAATCCTCTGTGAAAGAACTGGAGTGGTTTTGTTGTGGAGGCAAGCGGGGTGCCCGTGTGCTGGCCTGCGTGGCATCCCGATTCAAGGCATGTTGGGTGGGTGAATGGTTGCCTGGGAGCTCTGGGACGTTGGAACCGCCGAGATGCCCCAAACCGCTTAGAATTTGTGTACTTGGAATCAGAAGCTTCCAGGGTCTCCCAGGCTTTCCGTCAGCATGCCAGGCAGGTTGCCAAGTAGCCTGAAATTTTGGGAGGCAAGGTGCCAAGCTCTTGGCTCCCCTTCAAATGGGCTGCTGAACAGCTGGGAATCTGGATGCTTGGGCTTCTCAGCAGCCCACCACGCTGGCTGCTGAAGAGCCAGGCAGGAAAAAAAGGCTGGAATTTGTGGCACAAACCCGTCTGCTTTCCCCCAGACCTTGGTTGAAATTGAAACAAATCTGCTAGATAGTTTTGATATGCTGACCTCACGTGATGACTTTTAGTGTGATGACATCTAGTCATCTCCCATAACGTTGTATTTTATGTGTCAAAATATTTGTTTCACTGAAAATAATACATTTCAATTGAATTGCTTTCACGTTATCGTTATTCTATAGCAATTTATTCCAAGGATGCTCTGAACGGATCAGTATTTGTTTTATAGTGTATGTAGCTACTGGCCAAATTTTTGATTGTATTCTCTAGTAGCTATCTATAGTTACCTCCTGTGTGGAGCAAACAGGATGCTCGTATCTTAAAATCTTGCTAATTTAATGTAAAAGTTTGTTATTGTATTTTTATTGTAAGAATAATCAGCAAAGCCTAAGGGGCCAACTGCTGATTGAAGTGTAACTTGTTGAGAACGTTGCCTAGAACAGGGAAAAAGGCAAGGAAACTTCTGATTTGTACAAGACTCAAATCGTGGTTTAGCTTACATGTTACATCATGTAGTGCTGACAGTTAGCCCTCAAAATGAAATTATTTAAATCCTGGATAAATGTGAAACTTCAAAATTTTGAAAGTGCTTTCCTAAATAGAGGTTTCCCTTCTTCTGTTTGCAGGCCTCGGAGTAGAGGAAAAACTGCAGTGGAGGATGAAGACAGTATGGATGGTTTGGAGGCAGCAGAAACAGAAAACACTGTGGAAGCAGGTAATGAGGATTAGTGTTGATGCTGTCTGGTTATTGCTTCTCTCTCAGAAATGCATTGAATTACGCAGGACTTTGGTAGACAACAAATATTTGTAGTATGAGATGTGCATTTCTGCAGATACAAAGGAAAAACCAGCTCATATTATTTAAATCCATATTAATTAAAGCTATTTGAACCTGTTGCTTTCAAATAGTCTAATGGGAATGCCTTCATAGTTGCACAGGGGCTCTTTTTCTGGTTTTGCAAGTCTATGTCTAACAAAAATAAGAGCTCTGAAACAGCAGCTGCTATTTTTAGAATACCTGCCAAAATAGAGTATTGCTTATTGACCTCTATCTTCAGCTAACTGCAGCAGAGTATATGCCAAAGGGATAACGGGGATAACCAAATGTTAACGCTTCCTGCTGCTGCTTAGGAAACACGATAAATCTCTGGTCTTGCTTCTGTAAATATTTGTTACGAGAGTACCCAAATGCTTCCATTACCAGAGGGATCTCTTCATACTGGACCGAGTGCTGTTGTAACAGTCTGTGATTTTGTTCTGGCAGGTTAGGAGTCTAAAGGAGAAGCAGATGAGCTAACACACAAGATAAAGGCCATGGTGAAGAACTGTCAGCTCTTTGCCAGGCACATGTCTGTAGCCATTTGCCTGTTTTTAGCCAGGGACTGAGTATGTGTAGAAGGGTGGAACCTGCCAGGAAGCCATAGCCAATTTGCGGAAGTTTGTTGATTTGACGGAAATAAGCTTTAAAAATGCACTGAGATGTGAGGGTTTATAAATTTAATTAGGTGGCCGTATAAGTGTAATGAGCAAAGTGGAAGGAAGTGCAGAGACATTGAGAACAGAAGCTGGTGGTCAGGGAGGCAGTTGCATGGAAATGCCAGCTGAGTTTAGGGAGCTGTCAGATTACTCTCATAGCTGCCAAGTAGAGGAGGTAGAGCTGGGACATCCTTGAAGATGGAGACAAGAATCTGTGCTCAGTGTAGATTCACATGAAGAACAAGTAGAGGACCTCAAAAGCCATTCTTGCAGCAGCATCTTAGACCATACAGGAATATGGTTGCAGTGGTGAAGGCTGTAAAAGAGGAGGCTGAAATTCTCAAGGGGATGGAGAATGAGCTTTGACTGTCTATTATATTCTGATCTCTTGCTTTTTACTTGCTAGATGGTGAACGGTGGTGAAGGCTTTGTACTCAAGCCTCTAGGCTTTGGGGAATGTCATGAGTGTTTAGTCACAACGTGTGTGGAATTAAAGTGGTGTTAATGGTTTGTGGAAGGAGTCTAGAGCTTCATACAGGGATGTTTCGTTGTTTTATTCTGTCAGTTGTTTTTCTGCCCCTGGTAATAAGCTGCTGGTGGCAGTGAACTTGAATGGTCTTTTCCAGCTTCTAGAAGTAGGTAATTACCGGTTACTAAAGTTGAAAGTGAAAAAGTTGTAGCAGGTATTTGTAGAAAAACAGAGTAGGGGAAAGGAAAGCTAGTTCTAGTTGTATGTTGTATTCCATTTATTACTCTTCCTACACGCTAGAAACAGTCTTATGAAAAATCAACAAAGGGGACAGAAAGTGTGATTGTAAGTGCTAAATTTTAATTTATTTATTTATTTATTTATTTTTAATTAGCAAACCAAAAAGAAATTCAGGCTTAACAACTGCTACCCAAACCAAAAGGAAATTCAGGCTTGACAACTGCTGGTACACTACTGTGTAGGAAATTCAGTAATAGCTGTATTTTTTGGCTTTACGTGTCATTATTAACAAAGTTCCTCAACAGGGATCGGAGAGCAGTTTTTTCTTTGGAGGAGAGAGGGACACAGCTAATTATTTTTAAGGCTCCAGGAGTGGGTATAGATAAGCCTCTCCATTATCCTTCATCAGAATCATCCTGGCTGTCACCGAGGGCTGATGCTCTTCTAGAGGTACAGGCAGCAGTGGAGCACAGTGCTGGAAGTACCGACAGACAAAGACTCTGCTGGGTCTGCTGCTGGAAGTGATGCACCATCACTTCAGTGCCGAGCCCAGGACGATTTTGCAACCTGTACTCTTAACTGGAAAGAAGCCTAGTAAAAATACACAGGTCTGAAATCACATTTTTACAGGGGGATCCAGAATAGACTTGAAAGAGCATTATCACTTGAGCAATTTGATAGAGACAGAATTGCAGTTACGTTATTTTAAAAGTTGAACACCATGTGACTTGACAGAGGTTTAATCATATTAATTGAAAAGGTGGCTGCCTCTGAAACTTATTCTAAGTGCTTATCTGCATTAATAATAGAGTGTGGGAGGAGTAATTCCAGTTTGTTGCTCCATGTAAAACTGTTAAATCGAATTGAAGTGTATTTATGTTCTAATTTATGAGTTTCTACTTTGACTAAAACGAGTGTTTATTTTATTTTCTTGCAAATAGTGGACTTGCCAGCAATTTGCTGTAGTAGTTGGCAAACCAAAACGTAATACAGTAATACTACAAACACAGAATGAGATCATCTGAACGTACAAAAACTCCTGACATGCAACTTCTGACATATTTTGAGTATCTGTATTTCTGGCTTCTTTTCCATTGTTTTAGTTCATGTGTTGAGCATAATCAAGAATTCTTCTACTGTGTGAGGTTTTTATTTCTTGTTTGTTTGGTTTGGGAGGTTGTTTCTGATTTATTTATGGAGTCTACTTTTCCTGATGTGATGTATTATTTGAATGCAGTTAGAGAAATCCATGTTATTAATGCTGTATTTGGTGTAACAAGCACTGGTTTTGGAGAAGAGAGCAATGCAGGAGGAATAACTTTCTTCACATGGAGAGAAAACGAGTGGCTACCCTTAACAAAATTTTGTGATCTCGTGTGTAAAAAGAGGCAGAATTGGGAGCAAAGCAGGGTAAGCTGTGTGCCACTCTGATCATTTCAGTATGGGTTGTTTTCCCTGCCAGCTACCGGGATTTCTGAGCCCTGCCCATTTTCTGCCAAGTGCTATGTTTGCTTTGGTGTAAATGAAGGTACATTTTTTTTTAAGATGGAAGGGGGCAGGGGGGGTGGGATTTGGAATTGGAAAAAGGTAATTTTGGAATTCCGAAAAAATACCTGTTTGGAGCCAAGTCAACTTTTATCTAAAAGATGATGCTGGCAACTGCTTCTTCTGAATCGGGAGACTTTCAGCTTCTCGTAAACCTCAGAACAGACTCCTTTCTCTCTCTTGCTGCTTTCTTGGATCCTCCCTTAGTGACTATTTTGCTTCTCGTCTTCATATTGGTCTTTCAGCTATCTGTTCCTTCATTTTTCTTCACTGGTTCCTACCAGTGATGTTGCAGTGATATTTTTCCTTTCAGCTGATGTTGAGCTTACTCATCCTTCCTGTCATTTTAGCATGTGATAAATGCATATCATTTAGCATCATAGCAAGGTTGAGGTTGGCTGGAACCTCTAGAGGTCCAACCCCTTGCTCAAGCAGGGCCACTTAGAGCTGGTTGCTCAGGACCATGTCCAGATGGCTTTTGAATATCTGCAAGGATGGAGGCTCCAAAACCTCTCTGGGCAACCTGTGCCAGTGCTCAGGCACCCTGACAGTAAAAAAATGTTTCCTGATGTTCAGAGGGAATCTCTTGTGTTTACTTTGTGCACATTGCCTCTGGTCTTCTCAAGACCTTCCAGCCATCAATATCTTCCACCTTTCTAGCTATCAGTAAGGTACAGTTTGTTGTAGAACACTGCGTTCTCCTCATGTTGCACCTCTCCGTAAGAGTAGTTTTCTTCTGATGTGTGAGTCTCAGTAATGGCCAAAAAACCCCAAGCCAAAACACAGAAGTCTGGAGAACATGTGCATCTGTGCACATACACATGCAAATATTAAATTGTTAATTTAAGGAAAGAAATAATTTAACAAATATGTCCCGGTAAGCTTACTGTAGGTCTGTCTGATGGTCCTGTGCTGTTAATTCAGACTCCACTTCTACTTCTTTTTCCCCCATCTTAATTTCAGTAATTTTCTGTACTTGGTGTTTTCCTGGTTCTGCATTTAAATTGATTGAAACTGAATTTTGTGTGTTAATTATTTGATTATTCCTTCTTTTTTTGAGAACACTTGTAAAATATTCACTCCTCCTAAAATCTGTAATCCTTCCTGTCTATCTCACATAAAATTGTTGCGATTCAGACTCTGATCTGGGAGAAGTGCAATAAAATAAGTTTATTTTAACTGCTGAGTCTTTTGGGAAACTCATAGTAAATCCATTGGGCATTTTGTTTACTCTCTGTAGCATGCCAGCCAATTCTTAAATTAAATTAGTACTTAATAACAGACCCTTTCCTCCCCATGGTGCCTGAAAGGTTCAGAATTGATAATATATAAAAGAATCTGTAAGATTTAATCAACTGATAGTTCCTTTCCCGAGTTATTGTTGTTAGTAATGTTATTTTCAGACCCAAGGACATTGCCTGGCCAGTTAATTTCTTGTTGGACTTCATGTTAACTCCTTGAAGTCTTCCTCTAACCGGCCTCTTTTGTCTCAGGGCAAAGCACAGAGCCAGAAACAAACGCTTCTCAGTGGAGGAAAATTGTCCGTGTAGGAGCTGCCAGAGAATTTTGGGCTGATTCAGAATCTCATCAGCTTTGAAGCAGCCTGAAAAGCACTTTTCTAGAGGAAAAAAAAAAAAAAAAGAAAAATTGTTGCAATATCCTACTTATTGGGGAAAATACACCCACCTTTTGTACCAGTATGAATCATGCTGAGCAGAGCCTCCCACTGAGAGAGGTAAAACACCTGAGAGCAAGTCCTGGTTTGGGTGAATCAGTGGCAGAACCTCTCATCAACTTGTTGACACCAAAGACCTTTTAAAATTCACTTTATGCTTTTCAGACAGATACTTGGGCCTCATCACTATCTAAAATTAATGAAAGCAAGAATTGACAACACGGAGGACATTCCCTGTAGATTAAATTTGTCCATAAATATTTGGGGCAAATATGTGCTTAAAAATGCATTAAATGTGTTTTAAAGCAATTACTGTTCCCTGTACTCATTGTAAAAGGAGTGGTTCCTTCTGTCTTACACAGACTCCTACCCGTCCAGCCACTGGAAAAATTACCAGAACTGAAGTTATAACTGTTGTTATTATTAAAAGCATCTTATTAATTTTCTTTGTATTCTGGTAATTTGTTTTAATAAGAAAATCAGACACAACAGGACGTTACTGGGTTTTTGCCTTTAAATCTTTACAGATTTACTTGATAATAAATTTTACCACCATGCACGCTTAAAATTGCCCCTTTAAAAAAAATCTTATTTTTATCCTTCTGACCAATATTTCTGTCTCAGGTATTTTGACAGAAGGTGGAATATTTTGTAGTAGATGGAATCATTTATTTCCAGATAAATTCTAATCTCACTGAGTTTCTCATTGTGGAGGTTATTTCTGAAATGCAACCTCTTTTTTTTTTTTTTTGCTTGTTTATTCAATACTGCTTTTGCAGTTTTGGTATCAAACTGTACCTTGTTAAACATAACCAAGAGGTTTTGAAAGGAGCTCTGAAGGAGCCGGAATATTCCTCCTTCCCCTTGACCGTGAAGCTTAATGCTGCTGCTGTGTCATTAGTGACGTACGGGACAATTTGCGTTGACGTTACCAGTCAGATGTATTGAAATGGTAGCAGGTATCTTGTGTGCTGTACGCTCTTCCTCACTGGAAACGGTGCTACGTTTTGGTTCTAGGGAGCGTTCTCATTTTTTTGGCAGTGCTGTGTTGAGGCCAGCTTTACAGTTTGATAGAAGAAATATTAGAGAAATTGAGACTCCAGTCCCGCCTCATTAAAACCACGGGATAAACCAGATTGGCTTTGGACTCCCATCAGCATCTCCCCTGGTGACCCCTTTCTCGGTCAGGTACAAAAGGGAAGAAAGTAGCAAGTAAAATAAACTTATTTAGGGTAACGAGGTACCCACCTGCATGGCAGTGAGAACTGACCGCAGAAAACTGAATGACTCTGGAATTCAGTAGCAGTGCCTGTAAAAGAACATACAGGAGAAAATCAGCATCCTAACTTTGTACAAACAAAAATCACTCTCAAATATCGGTTGCTGCCTGAGCAAGTGGTGCTGTAGTTCTGAGAATTGCAGTATTTATCTTTTATGTCAAAGAAGGAAATAAAATTCTAAGAATTACTGGCAAAGGGATAAAGGAGGAAGAAGCATCAGTGTGGTTTTGTTGCTGTTGCTTTACAAACCTGTGGCGTGACTGCGTGTTAAACACCACGTGCAGTTTAGCTTCCCCTTCTCCAGAAGGATGAACAGGAATGGGTGAAGTACGGGAGAGGCCAGCGAGTATGACAAGAAGTAAATAATAGTGTCTGTGCAGGGGTCAGTTAAGGTAAAAGACTTCAACCTGTAATGGTGTGACTGAGGAGGAATTTAATAGGGCCCCACAAAATGATGAGTGGTGTGGAGAAAATGAACAGGGAGCGATGATTCATTTTGTTTCGCAATACAAAAATTAGGGGACATCACGTCACGTGCGGAGCACTGAGGTAGGGTTGCACTCGGCATCTGCTTAAATTATGGAGTTATTGCTACTGGGTGCTTTGGGCATGAAAAACTTTATATGGGATTCAAAAAGACCTGAGCCAAATTAATGGAAAAATAATGAGATGAGTGCTGTTAAATACCACCCCGGCTTAGAAAGTTCCTTGGTTGCAGATGACTGGGAGCTGGTTATCCATAATACGGTCTTGTGTTTCAAATGAACAGAATTAAAGTTTAAACGGTCCTACGTTGAGAACGTTATTTTTCTTTATAACAGGTACAAAATTTACACACAGTTACTTTCTGTATAAAATCTATTTAACAAATAGGAGTTCTATTTGAAAGTGTCAAAATACACAGAGAAATCTACAAAAGAGAGTAAGTGTAGGCTTTCTCCTCCTGTGAGGACAGGCTGAGAGAGTTGGGGCTGTTCAGCCTGGAGAAGAGGAGGCTCTGGGGAGACCTGATAGCGGCCTTCCAGTACCTCAAGGGGGCCTACAAGAAAGATGGGGAAAAACTCTTCAGGAGGGCCTGTTGTGACAGCACTGGGGGTAACTGCTTCAAAATAGAAGGAGATAAATTTAGATTAGATATTAGGAGAAGTTTTTTTACACTGAGGGCGGTAGAACACTGTCCCAGGTTGCCCAGAGAAGTGGTGGATGCCCCATCTCTGGAAACATTCCAGGCCAGGTTGGACGGGGCTCTGAGCAACCTGATCTGGTTGGAGATGTCCCTGCTCCTTGCAGGGGGTTGGACTGGATGGCCTTTAAAGGTCCCTTCCAACCCAAACTGTTCTATGATTCTCATCTCCATATAGCAACTGTCTCAGGAACTAAACCACTGCAGTGTCCTTCGGATAGGAAAAAAAAATAGGTAAGTGGTGATTTTAAAAGAAAATACAACATGTACAGCACTTGCAAAAGACCCCAACAAAACACTTGTGATGCAGTTGTATGTTTTGTTGTTTGTTGTCGCAAAAAAAATCTTGCCATGTTGACTGAAGATGAAGAAAGTAGCCTCTGTCTGTGGAGAAATGGTTCTTACATGTGGTTATTACCGTCACACTCAGACTTCAGTATGGTTTTTTCCCTTTCTCTGCCGTGGTTGCTTTTTAGCAGGCAAGAATAGATGACTGCAAGCTCAGTGCAGCCCATGCAATGACGGTAACTCTCAGCAGCCATCACCCTTTGCATGTCTTCTGACACACCGTGGCTTGCCGGGGTGCTGTCCGGAAGGGCTGCAGGTTAGCGGCAGCGTGTCCAGTTGTTCCTCGTGTTCAGCTGCTGAGACTCATCCGTGTGAAGTTACTGCACGTGAAAGATTTCTGCACGTTCGTGGTTGCTGTACGTGGCAGCCTGTGTCTCACACACCAGCAGGAGAAGTGATGTTTCTGTTAAATTCCATCCTGGACGTAACAGGGTTAGGAACTCTCACTAGTGGAAACTTGTTTTGTTCCAAAGTTGGGACAATGAGTGAAACTTGATAATTACAGTACCAGATAGGCATTTAAAATTCATAATTTACATTCCCTTGTTAAAATTTCTTACTGCAGCTACACTGACCTGGTTTCTTTATTCAAGCAACTAGAAACCGGGGCGTTTTGGTGGTGTTGGTAATTCTGTGGACCCCTGTGAGGCAGTGTGAAACACCGCGTCCTGTGAGCCGGTTTCTGACGCAGCGCTGCCCCTTCCTTGTGCAAAACCAACAGTTGCACCTGCGGGTTAAACGCTTGGTACTTGCTCTTGCAGAACATCCCGGTAAGCCACGGCTGAGACCCCTGGAATGTCCCTGCAGTGTTTGGTGATACTGGTATTTTCCAGCCTGCAATACTTACTGTCCTTACTGAGAGTTTTGGAAGCTCGTTACGTTTGCTTCGTTGTTTGCCAAATTCGCAGTAAGTCTGATGGCAGAGTCCTGACCAGTAAACCGGTTAAACAGTCAGCTCGTTGCATCTAACCAGCAGTGGAATATCTTTTTCATGTTTATGACAACTACTTTGTGGATCATCTTGGATTTTTTTTTCAGTGTCATTATATACTGAATATTATCAGATTTTAAAGGAGATTTTTTTTTTTTGTGGTCAAAGTCTGACATTATTTTCCGGTTTTGACTTGGAAAGTAGTTTCTAACTTTAAAAAAAAAAAATGTTTTGGACATGCTAGTGTATTTTCTTTGCCTGATTGCCATAGCAGAGCCCACACATGTATCTCCTGACCTTGCTGTAGGTTTACCCAGGTGGCTTGCAGAATAGTTTTTTTGTGATTGCTAGAGAACAGAAAAGGATTGCTTGTACCAAAAGAACATTTTAGATCTTTAGTATTGCTTCATCGCTCTTGCTTCATCACACCTCCAAAGAAATCTGTCATCATGTAATAAAGTTCTAGCTGTCACCGGTCTCCGTGACTACTCTGAGAGCAGAGCAGAAGGGCAGAATCACCTCCCTGGATGTGCTGGCCACGCTGCTCTTGATGCAGCCCAGGATGCGGTTGGCTTTCTGGGCTGCAAGTACACTTTGCTGGCTCATGTTGAGCTTCTCATCCACCAGCCCACCAAAGTCCTTCTCCTTGGGGCTGCTCTTGATCCATTCTCTGCCCAGTCTGTATTTGTGCCTGGGATTGCCACGACCCACGTGCAGGATCTTGCACCTGGCCTGGTTGAACTTCATTAGGTTCTCATGGGCCCACTTTTCCAGCCTGTCAAGGTCCCTCTGGATGGCAGAGGAACCATTTTGGTGGCTCATGGGGATAGGAACTTTAACTTCTTCATTTAGGGGTTTTGCTTAACCTTAATAAGATAAGAAGGCCTTTCTGTCCTCACTGGTTAAGTGGGGAAGAACTATTGATGTAATTGTCTTAAAGTAATAAAAAAAAAATTGAACAGTGTGTTTCCTGGTATTTTCCTAATATTTTAGTAAAGGATAGTGACATAAAAAGGAACTGAGACACATTTGGGAGTTGTGCAGTTAGCTTTTTTAATTCTCAGTTCCCCCACCATCTCATTATACATGGACAGGACCTTCACTGTGGCAGAAACGGTCATGAAAATGGGACGCAAAATAAAGTCTTACACATGAATCTGCAAATGAGCTTCACATTTATTAATCATTCATGGTTTCTTCATTCCCAGAAGCTTCAAAGTAGGATGCCATAACCAAGTCTGATAAGTGTTCATTAAATACAGTGAGAAGCAGTTAATGTATTGTGCCAGATGCCTCCGAGAACGTCTCTGAGGCAGCCATGAGGGT
Source organism: Chlamydotis macqueenii (assembly GCF_036417535.1). NCBI lineage: Eukaryota > Metazoa > Chordata > Aves > Otidiformes > Otididae > Chlamydotis > Chlamydotis macqueenii. Next base: position 6,916,264 of record NC_141557.1, on the reverse strand, counting down.
ATCTGCTGTCCCTCTGCCGTGCCAGTATGGACTCCCATCTCCTAGGAGTTTGACTCATGAAATGCATTACTTCTGCTCTCCCTTAAGCTCCTTTTGGAAAACTTTAACAGTTTAAGCATGGCCCACACAACTACAATAACGCTGTTTTCATTCTGTTTGGTGAGCACCGTGTTTTCAGTCTTCCAGCGGCATATTGAGACACGGTTTGGTTTCCTGCAGAGACAGCAGTTGAGATGTTGTTTGTCTCATTTACCGTAATTTGGGTCCCTTCTTTTCTAGGGAAGCAAACTGCAGGGGGAAGAGCACCATAAGGATGTTTCTCATACAGTCCTAGTGTGTAGCAAAGCAATCTGTGTCTTCTCACACGGACCAGAGTTCTTCAGAATGAGTTAGTGCTCCTCAGCTTTGCCTTTCCGCGGTAATGGGTGCCCATTAACGCACGATGAGATGAACGCTGACAAAGAGGAAATGGCTTTTGCTTACTTGAGAGTTTCTGCAGGCACACAATAAAGCAGAATTCCTTTTGCAGAGTTTAACTAGTCGCCAGGACAGATCAGAGCAAGGCCACAATTTCTGGTGGTCTTCCTTGAGCACTCCATGCCTGCTTCTCCTGGGCTGTGTTGTGGGTTTTGTTTTTAGTGATTTGGCGTCTGCCTGTTTTAGAAGTGTTTATGCTTTGCACTCTTCATTGAGGTTGTATTTAGAGATTTGGGAGGTACTTGCACAAAACCACCTTTCAGATCTAACATACTTTGAAAACTAACTGCAGGCCATTATGAATGGCTCTGTGGGATGCTGCCTGTTTCAGGAATCCTCACCCAGGGAGGATTGCGGGGACTGTTTGTTCAGACGTGCCAAAAAACTAAGGGTGTAGGGTTTGGTTTGGTTTGGTTTTCTGTAGGGAGCCATTTACTATTACAAGGGATGTATTCCTAACAAGGTATTTATTTAGTGTCAAATGATTGTCCAGCTTTTTTTTTTTTTTTTTCCTCCCAGGATAGGGTGGTGGGAGGGGTTTAACACGAGCCATTTGGCTTTCAGACAAATCCGTCATTTTTGGATGTTTCAGATGTCCAAAAACATTTCAGATGTATGTTACTGAGTAGCTTAACTGAAAGAGGTGAAGCAGTTCCAGATTACACCAGCTCAAATAAATATCTGGCACACTCATTCGTGAAAAAGAATTTCTTAATCTTCTTTTCTTAGTTTTGTGGTTCTCTTCAGTGTGTTTTAAATGCCTTCATTGAGGATTTTAAATGTTACACATTGTCTTCCTAAGTGAGTTCATTCTAGGTTGAAGGATAATTTTATTTCAATCTCTGTACATCAAACAGGAAGATTTTCCCTTCTCAATGTGCTCCAGCAGACATATTATTTCAACATTACAGATTCTTCAGCCTTTCCATTTCTCCACTCGAATCGTTTATCCTTTGCAAGATCTGATTATATTTTGACATGTTGTGTATTTTTTTTTTAAGTTACATTATTCTTATATTTTACACAGAAGTCAAAGAGCAATCTGCAGAAGAGGATGCCCAAACGGAAGTGGACAGCACCAAGCAGCTAACACCAGTCCTTCAGCGCTCGGTATCCGAGGAGTCTGCAAGCTCCACTGCCTCTGTGGGTGTGGAAGCTAAAACCAGGTTAGTGAGTCAGGGGGCAGGGCTGGGAGTCGGGTAATGGGGTGCAGGGTGCTGGGGCGCAGGCTTGGGACCTGCTACTGGGGCTTTGAAGTGCTGGCAGCATTGGCCTGTGCTTGAGACTGATGGCTTAATTGGCGTCTAGGGAGATCAAGGTGAAAAGCACATTCCTTGAGTGTTGTCCTCAGGCTACACTGGTAAACCCTTGAATTACAGCGTATTAGCTGTTTAAATTAAAACAGATATAAGTGATAGGAGATAAAATGTGATTACTAAAGCTTTCCTACTGAGAAAACGGTGTTTTGGCAAATCTATATAAAATGGTTTCTGAAGTTTCAGCTTTTATGTCTATATTTTCAGGAACAAAGTAAAACAGATCTCTTGTCATTTGTATTGTGTTCTTTCTTATTTCAGAATTTATAATGGAGAAAAATTACGTGGGTTTTTTTAACCTTTTATAAATGTAAATTACCCCAAAAGCAGTGTATGTATTAATTACATTATTTGGAGGTAAACAGAACACACTTTCTGTAATCACTGTTGAAACAGTATCACAGAATTCTAGCAGAGCTTCTCTGTTGAAGCCCTGGTAGCAGCTTTTAACCCAGTAGCGGGTCTCTTTGCTGCAGAGATTGCTGTTACCAGACAGTTATAGGTGCAATTAAATTTTGACAGATTTGGAGAGAACCATGGTCATCATTTTACTTCCTCCTAATTTGACACAGAGCATATTTTCTGTGCACAAAAAATTACGTCATCTATTTGCTGCATATATAATTTTCATGTGCTCACAAGCTTCTTGGGTTCCAGTACATACTTCCTTTCTTACAAAGAATTTTTGTTAAGTAGATCTTGCGTGTATACCTGAATGAAGTACACAGAAATTTCTGCTCTTAATGGAATTTTCCAAAGCTGGTATTAAATTGCAGTAAATAGGTAGAGCAGCTTGAACTGAACAGCTGTTTTGGTTCTTTATCTGACCCTGTTTTGGATTGTTTGCAAAAGTTTTAGTGCTGTTTCATCCGCTCTCTGTGCTTCTCAAGGTTACTTTCCTGCTGTTATCATGAATAGTAGATTACAGCACTTGCCCTAGCCGTAAACTTGTTTCTTAAAAGCTGGGCAGGAATCTTCTGAAAAACCTTCTGCACGGTTCTGAACCAGCCCTTTATTTGCCCTCAACTTACTCTTCCTCCCAACTGGAAGTGTTGACTTCAATTAGTCAAGATTGAAAGGCTATTGTAGGCCTGTTCCTTTGGCCAATTAAAGAATAAAAAAGCTAAGTACTATTAATTTTTAATTAAAATAACAGCGATCTCTGATATTTTGGAAAGAAATGTGTTAAGGAGATGTGGAACAGTTAATTAGGAGGCATAGATTTCGCTGATCCCAGGTAATTTTGTTTCCAGACTTGGATGCAAAATTGCTGTTAGCTGCAGAAGTCATTGAAGTCCTGGTAACAGTGGGGGAAAAAAATAGATGTCAGGTGTTTTTTTTGGCACTGTGTCTTGAAAGGTAGCAGAAGAAAGCCTATCCTGATCTGTGATGAGGAATCTATTCTGATTCTCCATCAGTCATCTGTGTCATTGTCTGTGGCGTGCTGACACTGCCACCGAGCCGTGCAGGGGTAGGAGGACAGGGTTCTGGGTGGCTTAACTCCATTCTCTTAGGAGAAAACACAGCGTGTGAAATAACACACGCCCATGGCATTTGGTTGTGTAATGGTGGGAGGAAATGTATGAAGATTTAGTGTGATTCTGTAGCCACTTTCAACCTGTAACTTGGGGAAGTAGTTTTGAAGCTGGTTTCCAAATTAATCGTACTCATCAGCTTCATCTCTCTTTTTGTAAGCTTTTCTATTTCTGTTTTATAGTATAAGTAACTTAATCCAGTGGAAATGTCTATATATTTAGAAATAAGTTTAGGTATACAAGACGTAGGAGAATTATGGGAGTATATTATAACAGACAGTGCAGAAATTGCCTAGGACACAGAAAAGAACCAAAACCTCCACCAGAAGTAGATGCCGGTGTAGGTGGAGCTGCTTTTGCATCACTTTTTTCTGAATTGAGTATAAAACAATTTTGGGTTGCTGTCTTCGGTAGTGAAGATAAAGGACTTAGAGAAGCACAGGACACAAAATGAAGTCTTGTACATGAAATAAATAATTTGCTACTGAAAAATAGTGATTTGAAACATAATAGGATATGTCAGAACTGGGATGGAGATTTCAGTAGCTGAGACATTAGCCAAAGCTTGGCTTGTGTGGTATTTTTCTCTGGATCCCTCCTGAGACTGAGGCTAAAGAAGAACATCCAAGCAAAAGGTGCGAGAGAAGATAGCCAATGTTGGAACCTTTCTGAGGTGGGATATGGGAGTCCAAGAGAACTATTCACTGCAAATGGGATTGGGGTGGGGAATTTAACAGCAGATTTAGGATTAGTGCTCAGAAAGCCATGTGCTGAAAACCATTAAAATAAATAGTATCTGAGTCATACTGGGGTAGGGAGGCTGAGAGAGGCGAGCCGTGTGTGTGTGTGTGTGAATTATTGACCACATGTGGGGAGGGGCAATAACGTCAAGCAAAGATAAACTATGGAGCCTGGCAGCGGTAAGGGTAACGCTGCCAGCTCTTATATATCATCAGTGTCATGGGTTTTGGAGCCTTTTCCTTTGGTTGTTCCCTTTTTCTTTTTATAAGCCTTGTGAGAAGCTTCTGTCAGCTCAGGACTTATGGCTGAGTGGAATCCAGCTTCTTCGAAAGGAATCTGCTCCCCTGGTTTGCGCTGCCTGCAGAGAGCAGGGGAAGTGCAGCCCATGAGGCGGGCGAGCAGCCAGAAACCGGCTGCGACTCGCAGCAGAGCCCGCTTCTACCTTCCTCCTCTGTTTCCCACATTGTCAACCCCAGGCATTAAAAGCTAATGAGAATGGCCTAGAAACACAATTTCACAGAAGAACAAAACACCTTTTGATTAATTTTATTTTCCATCTACTTTTGGAGACTGTCAGTTGCATTAATTGCACATTTTCAGTCCTTTTGTCATAATCATGAAGACAGAACATTCTTAAATAAGTAGAAGCTGAGATTTTCACAGAGCTTTTTTGATTTTGATACTTTGGTCTGCTAAATATCTGCTCTTGTGAGTGAGTCGTTAAAAACTACAAAAAAAACCCAACCAAACCCTGGCAACACACCTTCCTGCTTTCCTGCTTCACTTGTAATTGGACAGAGCATGTAATTTTCATTCCAGACCAATTGCACTATTCCCCCTTGTTTTATTGCTGCTGCTGCGATCAAATCTGGAATCTGGAGATGGAGGGCTGATGCTTTATTCCATCAAAAAGAAGTGGTTGGTGAACATCTGTTGATTGTGTGAACAAAGAAAATGGTCAAAAAGTATCAGTGAACTTCTTTATCTTTGTTGCTTACCTTTTTCTTCTTCTTTTTTTTTTTTTTTTTTTTTTTTTTTAATCTTCAAAGCGTGTCATAAAACTTGCAACCTTCGGCAACACTTAGTGGAAAAAGCAGTTGTGGAGTGGCAGAGAGATTAGATAAACTGGACAGAATAATCCTGTGGTGGTGGAAGGAGAAGCTAGATCTTTAGGCAGGAGGGAGTTAGGTAAAATATTTAATATTAAAAATATATTTTTTAAATTGTTAAATTTGCAAAGTCCAGCATGTATTTTAGGAGTCACCAGTATTAAGATTAATTTTGAAACTGATTATTTCTTTTGGTGCATATGTATTACGATACAGTTTGTAGATTTACATTAATGTTTTTCTGTGAGAATTCTTTCTGCAGAGAATGGACCTTATGTACCAAACAAGACACTTGAAATCATTGCAGAATTTTGCCTTTATGCTTAGAGATCTAGATCAACGCAACCATTTAGAATATCTTCCTCTGAAGTCAGTGATTGACTTCTACAACTGCAAAGTGGAGGTAGCATTCCTTCGTGTTATAAAAATAAATTGTTTAATAATAGTGAAATAATGTTTCATCATTATATCGATGACCAGTCTAGCCCAGAATGAAATCACTGGTTTGGCTGGCAGGGCACAATGTCAATATTGTCAGTAGGTGAAGACTAAGATCACACACTAAAAAACGAGAAAAAAAGTTAAATAGTGACTGTCCATCCTGTCTGTTCATACATTGACTAGGGAAGAATTTGATGACAGATCATTGTTAAAGGAGCTCTACCTCAGATTCACAGGGCAGGAAGGAGCCTTTGGAAGTCATCTAGTTCACCTCCTTTTCCCAGGCAGATATCTACAGCTGTCATTCCTGACAGATGTTTGCATAAACTACTCTTAAGTCTTGCAATAATAAAAACTCCAGATCTTCCCTAAACAGTCACTTCCAGTCCCTTCTTTGTTTTTGCTGTTGGAAGCACTTTCCTCACATCTAACCCACGCTCTCCTCATGCTGGATTTATCCCATTACTACTTGTACCATCTGCCAGGGATAATGAAGGACAGAATTGTGCAAAAGGCTCTTGGTTTATTTCCTCAGCATGCTTTACTTCAAAATAAAAATCCCAAATTTGTTGATACTTTCTTTGTAGATGATGTTTTCTTGAGCTCTGATTCTTCTTGCTGTTTGGAGTTCTCTCCGGATGGTCTGCATCTTTTTTGAAGCAGAATGCGTATTGCACAAATGGGGCCAAAGAAGGGTTTCACAGGCAGCCGTACTCCTGCCTTGTTCTTAGTTTGAACAATTGACATTGTGCCCATAATCTGTTCAGTGCTCTCGTGTAGAACTTGTGCCTTGTGAGATTTGATGCCCATGATCAATGACACTCATGACCCGGCTTTTAAGTTGCGTGGATCTTTGCTCCTTGAATTACTCTGTTACATAAGATGGTCCAGCCACAAAAACCAAACGTAGAAATGTCTCCTGCCCTGTGTGAGCAGGTGCTCCAGGTTTCTGCAGCCCCACTCTCAGCCTCTGATGGATGTTGGTAGGCCGTTTTTCTGTCTCTCTCCCATCCTACTAAGACTCCTTGTCTCTACCTGGGTTTCTCTTGCTGCTTACGTGCATGCAGCTGTCCTGCCACTGCTGGGCAGCAAGCCCAGTGCTGGCAGGTCAGGTCTGTTGACTGGACAGATTTTCTGTCCTCTGAGAGATGGTAGTCATACAGAGAAGCATCTCATGAGCAGGATTTCGGGGCTGGCAGTCTGTCAGACCATGCTGAAGGACTGATAGCAGTACCTGTAACGCAGTGTCCCACGTAGACCAAGTTCAGAAGTGGATGGGATGCCTGCTTTGTCAGAGGAATGCACAGATACCTGTTAATCCCAGGCGATGGTAAGAGTCTGGTGTCTTTAGTTCTGTTCTAGTGTTGAATAAATACAGAGTCTTCTCTAATTTCTTCAAATTCTTCTTTTTTTTTTTTTTTTTTTTTTCACCTCCAGCTTTCTTTGTCAGACTCTTGCCTTTTTTTTGTATTGTTGACTCATAGTCCTATTCTCTTTGCTTCTCTAATTCTGGTCTCTGCTTATCAGTTCTAATTGTTGTTTCAATGTCCACTAAGTTGTGGTTTCTTCTTTTTTGACTCTTCACCTGATCTGCCTTTTCCTTCTTTGCATCTCTGGTGGCTCCCAGACAGATGCTTGGAATATGATATTTCTTCTCATCCCTTTCTCCAATTTCTTATTTGTTTTCCTTGTCAGCTGAGGCCATGTTCTCTTCCTGTTTCCTTCAGCTTTCTGTGTTATTCCCCACAGTCAATTGTCCTGTTTCTCCACCACCTTCCATTTCCCTCACACAGCAAGCCCTCTGTCGTGCCCTGCCCATTCATTGATCATTCCTTCCTTCTCTTGCTGAAGCTGCTTCCACAGCTGATGGAAAGTTCAGGCAATTTAAATGACAAAGTCCGGACACACAGAATCCCTAAGCTGTAGTTGCAGAGATGATCCCAGTGAGTGTCTCTAACCTTTGCCGGAAGGATGTTTGTTCATGGGGTGAGGATGGTGCATATGGAGTCTGTTTGCACATAAGGATTGAGAGAGAATGGGACCGTGCCTGGTAAAGAGAGAATTTTTTTGAGCTTGTGGCTGCAAAGTGCCAAAGCTTTGCTTGAGCACATGGGATCTACGAGGTGAGGTTAGAAACATTTGGAGAAACAAGTTTGGACTAATTTTCATGGGGTTACAGGAAGTGTGTCTGTAACTCCAAAAATGAATATAGTAAAACTTAAAAAGGTTCACGGAGCAGCAGAAAGGTTGATCAAGACATGGAGTTGCTTTCCTGTGGGGAACAGCTGAATAAGCTAGGACCCTCAGTCTGGAAAAGAGATTGGAGGAGGAAGGTAAGGACTGTCAAAATCGTAGGTGACATGGAGAGGGTGGCTCTGTATTGACGTTCAGTTTCTTTTAATGCAAAAAACTGAGGGTCATCAAATGAACTTAAAGGGTTAGGTGCCAAATAAAAGGAGGTGATTCTTTGCACAGCAGGTAGTTGTCTAGGGTGACAGGAAAATCCTTGCCAAAGGATGTTGTGGATTGCTGAAAATTTATGTGAGGTCAAGAGCAGATTTGGAACAGTTCATGAGAGAGAATTACTGGCTATGTAGGAATCACAGCTGGTACAGCAGGGCCTTGAACTGAAAGTGCTGGGAGGCATGAGTAGTGTTCTGTTTGCCGTGCTCTTCAGTATCTCCTGTGCATCTGATCATGCGGGGCTGGGTGAACCTTTAATCTGACCCAGCACAGTTTTGACTAAAGAGCCCCACTCTGTTGTGTTCATCTCTTCTGTAAATGTCTTTCCAAAGGAAAAATACCATGTTTGAATTATACAGAACAGCATGTTTTTTTCCGTCCCCTAATGTGACTGAACAATTTCGATGAAACTTTCTTGAAAATGTGCTATTTAAAGCCAACTTGTTATATGTTAACTTTCAGTAATTTTGAGGTAGTAAGACCCTACTTAGTGTCCATATGAAGTTGCCTTCTGAGAGGTGCAGCCAGGTGCAGTTTTAGTGCTGTCTGTGTTGGTTTGCCAAGAGAGGGAGTTTCGCTTGAGCAGGCTGGCCTTTCTGGGCACAAAGGCACGCTGAAGATATGAGCCACAGTGCTTTTTATTCTTTGGGTTTTGTCACCCAGAGGTTAAATCGCCTCTCAAAATTGCGTGAAGTATGACCTTTCAGGTATGTTGACAGTTGCATTCTGTATGGGATTTTTGTTTGAGAGTGTGAGTGGGTTTAGATGGACATTAAGGAATGATTTCTAGATGGTCTTGGAGTAGACCTCTAAATTCACTTCTGTTCAGCACTGGCATTCTGGTAACCCCTCCTGCATTTAGGGCATGTGAAATCTTAACTGAGCTGTAAACATTTGTTTAAATTAAAGCTGACACATACTGGAGGTGAATAAGAGTATATTTTCATACTTCTTAAATTGTAGAATGTGTTGGGTTTTGGTAGTGTTTTCTTTCTTCTAAATGAGAAGAGTATCATTAAGTTGATTATATGGCTGTAGAACTCCAACTGTGCTGGTTTGAAAAAAACTGGGAAGCAATTGTCTAATGCAGTTTAATTGCTTTGTGAAAACTTCAAGTTTTAAAATTCTTCACCTGAAGTTCATATGAACTCTGTCCCACCCTCCTTTTGGAAAAGGAATTCTGCATAATTTTTTTTCCTTTTTTAAAGGAATCTGTAGAAGTAAAATACTCGTTTCAAAGCCAACTCTATGTAATAGTGTCAAACCACTTCAGAATTTCAAGTTGTTCTGTTTCCTGTTGGGAGGAGAACACTTGCTTGTCAAACACTTAAATACAGCTTGCAGCTGAGAACTTCTGTATCTTCCTCTTTGTGGTATCTCCATGTTGCACTTTTCATCCTTCTCTATCCTTAGTATCCTTCATTCAGCAGGGGGATTTATTGGGTTGTTTACCCCGTACCAATGTGAAGTTGTTACGTGTTGCCTAATGAATTTTCTTTAGTAGTTCCTTTCAAGCTTCTTCATTATTGACACCCAGATATTTACAGGATATTTAGATGAAGCTGAAAAGCTTCATCTAAAACCCTGAGTTTTAGAATAACTTCTCCTCTGTGAATGTCTCACATATGTTAGAACTCACACTGATGCAGACCCCAGTGTTGTTTCAAGCCAGAAATCCTTTTTTTTTCCACTTAAAATGCAGCTTGCAGGTCTTGATCTGAATTTTCACGAATGATACAATGGTGCATCTTCACTAAGGAGGAAAACAATTTACTCTTTAAATAACACAATGTAAAACGAGAGTGAAGGCAAAGTAGTTTGTGCGTTAGCACAGCTTGGCATAGCTAAGTAAATAGTAGGTCCCCTGTAGTGTTTAATTTAGCATTTTAACATACGTTAAAACTACTAACAGTGTTTGGGAGAAGAGTTCTCAAGGCCAGTTCTCATCAGTCTGCTTCGGTAATCAGTACAAACGATGCTCTGAAGTTCTGTTTTGCTCCCAAAGATTCTATTTCATTGTGGTGAGCTTAATTGGAATTGTGAAAAATAGATGTTAAAAACTTAATTTTAAATTTCTGTAACAGCTTTGCTGACACAACCCAAGGTTTTATGCTTCTCAGTTTCACCTTTCAAAAACGCCAAAGCATGTGTGAAAAAGACATCCTGAAGGCATTTCCAGACACTGGGGAAAATTATTGCATAATTCCTTTAAAAACAAACAAACTCATAGCAAAAGTCAAATGATGCTTTCTTCACCTTTTTTTTTTTCAACCCAAAGCATGAATGAAATAGATCTTGATTTTTACGCTTTCCAATTTTTTTTTTTTTTTAAGTTTGGTGCAATTATTATCACGGCAAGTGGCAGTAGTGATCATCTGTAACTCACTATTAATGTTTGAGGCGATGGTTATAGCTAGTAGGTCTTACTGGAATTGCCATGCCTTGGGTTTTCTCAGGTATTATCCATTGCCTTTTCCTGTTTACACAGCAACAACATCTCTGCTTTTAATGAGGTTGATTGAAAAGGTGAATGCAGAGTAAAACAACTTTGGTGTCTCACAGTAGGCTGGGAGGGATTTGAGAAGGGGCAAGAAGAGAGCATCTCTTGAGCTGAATCTGTGGGTTCGTATTTCTCCTGCCCTTGTCAGCTTCTGTTCATCTCTGTAGGATGGTTGTATTCCCCCATGCATGTTCTTCTGAAGGAAGGGGACCTTAAACACCTCTCTGCAGAACAGGTAGCTGCAGGATTTTCTTTAGTCTGTCTCCTTCACCACGTAGTACTAAAAGGGTTGTATAACATCAAGTGTCTTAGCGATAGACGCACTCAACATAGGCTGCTTGCTGTCTTCCTTGGCATTCTGCTGTATGGGGATCCTGGAGACACAGGAGGAGGTTATTCCTAGGAAACTGAGGAAGGGAAATGCATTCCCCAGCTATATGCATGGAGTTGCGGGTGGATGGCAGTGCCCCATATCATGGCAGCCTTCTACTCAGATGTGAAAAACGGGCAGGAGAGTGAGAGGTCACATCTGATACTGTTGAGGGTCACAGAAACTGACGTGGAGCAATCTGAAGATTTCCACCAGCTGCACAACACGGTACTCGTGCAGACACAAGTGCAGATCTGTGAGATGCGGGACACCGCATAAACAAAACATGTTTACGTAAGTCAGTCGGCACATCTGCTTATTGTCAAGGAGCCTGGGCTGACCCAGGATACCAGTGCCATTTCCCAGCTCGGACGCATCCAGGAGGGGCTTCTACTTACTCCTGTGAGTATAACTGCAGTGGCGCTTGGTGTGCTTGAGTGGTAATCCTGATAGTCAGCCTTAGAATAATTCCGTTAAAAAAAAATACAAGGTTTTGAGACTGTCAATTTAACTGAATATTTGCAAGCAAGCCAGAAGATGTTTCTCCTTCTCTGGTTGTAATTTAATATTGTGCAACTAGTTGCCCAATACTGCATGTGTTGAAATGAACTCCTTCAAACGGGAAAGTATGTGTTTTACGATGAGTCCTAATGACTGCATGTCATCTGTCAAGTGGAGGAAACAGTCACCGTTGTTCTCCCTTCTTCGGGCATTAACTGGCTGGAGGGCATTTTGTTTTCCTTCTTGGGGATGTGGGCTGGGGGGAGGATTGTAGCATCTTAGATTCTTGTCAGGGGGTTGAGTAAATTCTGTGTGAGGAAGAGGCACTGACCAGACAACTCGGTGAAATAAGAATTTGTGGAAGAAAATGTCTGTGGCAGTGCTGAGATCTACGTGTGTTTCTTGTTGGAAAGGACATCTTTCTAACAAGGTCCAAGTCTGGATCTCCTGTCATGACTTGGTAGGAACAGACATTGCCTTCAGACATTTTTCGCCTTATTGCCTCTTACTGCATCCCCCAAACCCGGTTGTATGTCTGGTTTGTTCTGAACATATTTTTTTCCTCTGCATTATGTATTAAGATTTGTGTGCATACAGATGTTTAAAATCTCTTGGGATGAGGTGAGGTATACAAGCACCTACTGCTAATAAACCACCTGTGGAATTTTAATCCTAGATAAAAAGGTAGCATTTGTTCTGGGAAAGTTTAGGAATTAAGTTGAAGTCACAAATAATGATGAATTTATATTTTGTTTGGAGCATCATAGCTGTATCTTAAATGGAGTATTGGTGAGCTTTCTCTTTCCTTTTTTCCTTAGTAGCTTATAAAAAGATGTGTGACACATCGTGTCTTGCTTGTTATCCCATTTTGAATTAGCCTGTTCTGAAAATATGCTAATTATGATAACAGATCTAGGATTTGATCTTAAGAGTTGCCAGTATCTCAATTTTGCTATCTTCAATATGAGAGCTCTTCTTGCATCGCAGATTTACATCCCCTAATTGCATATTGACATATGGAAAGTAGATTTGTAAGTACTTTTTGCAATCCTCAGATGATAGGAATAAAAAACTCTACCTTCTGCCCATACAGACATAACTTAAAATATTTACTGAGCACTTAAACCTAAAAGGCTAACGTGACGGAACTGGCCACTTTGCACTGCATGACAAATTGGCAGCGTGACGTGTTGGGAAGCGGAGGACCGTGGCTTTCCTGCAGAGGTGCTAGGCAGGGTGTACGCTGTCGCTGGTTGTTTCTTGGTATTTGGGCGCTGATACATTTGAAGCCCCTCTGCTTACCCTCCTGGGAAAGTGTGAAGCCTTTTTTTTTTTTTTTCCCCCCTTTTGTAATCCCTCCCCTCTATCTCAGCCGCACAGTCTCTTTGCTGTGGTCTGGGAATGCTCTGCTGCTTTTGTCTTTCACTTCTGCGTCTCTGTTGGTGTGCCCCCAGTGAAGGGTTCCCGCAGCCCCCTCCCCGCGGTGAGTGCCGGAACACTTGCTTCAGCTGCGGTCCCCAGCTTTGCTGAAGCAGGAGCAGTAGCACAAACCATATGATTCTTGACAGCTTCACAGCTGTCCACACCACGCTGCAGAGTAGCTGTGAAACTTGCTGCTCCTGTTGTTTCACTTCAGTCTGCCTGCAGAAAGCTACTGCTGGAAGTTGTGATGCCGGAGCTGCCTTGCAGGCTCCAGAAATGTCTGCTTTACCCTTGTACTCCTTTTTCAAATGGTACCACTTTAAAAGTTAGATTTTATTATTTTTAATTACTGATTTATATTTCTCTTTTATTATTGCATATTTGCTACAACTTCACTTCAAGGAGCTTTGTTTATTGAGTCATAATTATCCTCAAGTCTTTTAATGAACAGTGATAGTCTGTCCTAACAGAATGTATGAATAATTATTTATTCCACTGTGGATAATCTTGTGTTTGTAACTGGTGTAATTTATATACCGTGGTGCTGCCTGTTTAAATCTCTTAAGTCTCCTCACAGGTCTCTCTAGTCTCAACGAGCATAAAGAGCTTTGCTTTCCATTCTTACAAACTCTGCCTTGAGGCCAGATCAAGTTTCACCGGTAGTCTAGTGGTTGTACTCACTGACATACAAATTATAGTTTTTGTTGTTCTATCACACTGAAAACTAGCTTATAAAACAGAAATATTTACCGTTTAGCTGTAACTATTAGTTTTTCCCTGTTATTATGCTATATCTATCTATATTTTCTTTGCATCTTTTTATCTTTGGGTACCTTTTTCTGTCTCAGAGTATGTTAAACCAAATTGAAGGGGCTTTCTTGGATTCTCAGTGTCTTCTGTTCTGATCTGGAACTTTCCTTTTCTACTTTAGCCTTTTTCTGCTGCTGCTCTTGCCCCACCTGGCTGAAAAGCACAGGCACTCTATTTCCTCCCACAGAATTTAGTGACTGTTACGCAGGAGTTTAGCCTTAGGGTTTTTCATCCTCCCACCTTACCTCCCTCTGCCCACCTACCCAACACAGAGTGCCCCAAACCCAAATGTGCCACCTTGCCCATGCTCTGAAATCTATTTAAACGGGATCCAGGCTACACCAAGCCTGTATCCAAGTGCCTGATTCCCTAACGCATCTTTTGGCGGTCTTAGGGGCATAAATATGAAGAAAACAGAATTGCTCATTTAAGCATAAAAATGTGTTAAATGGCCTTCCTTTAATGCAAACTGCGTTAGTTGCAGAAGTTCACATTTTAAGTGTATGGATGTGTTTATTATAGAAATGTTTTTCAGTAGCTTCCATATGATGTGACACAAGGAGTGCTGTCAGAGCTGTCATTTCCGTGCTGTTGCTGTGTTGTGCGTGTTAAAACGTAATTGCAAGTGGTTCGGGGATGTTGTAGTGGTCACAGTTCTGTAAACAAAAATTTCTTCTAATGAAAATTTTAGATATTGTTTTGTTTTTAAATATTAAAGTAAAGTAGGATACTTCCAGTTCCTAAAGGGGGCCTACCAGAAAGCTGGAGAGGGGCTTCTCACAAGGGCATGTGGTGATAGGACAGAGGGGAGTGGCTTTAAATGGGAAGAGGGTAGGTTTAGGTCAGACATAAGGAGGAAATTATTCACTAAGAGGCTGGCGAGGCACTGGCACAGGTTGCCCAGAGAAGCTGTGGATGCCCCATCCCTTTAAGTGTTCAGGGCCAGGTTGGACGGGGCTTTGAGTGACCTGGTCTGGTGGAAGGTGTCCCTGCAGAGGGGCTGGAACCGGGTGATCTGTAAGGTCCCTTCCAACCCAAAGCATTCTGTCATTCTGTATTTGGATTTGTGTATGCTGTATGCCCTGGCATGTGTGACTCTAGCCATTGCTGTGATTTTTCTCATTACTCTGTTTTTGGTTTTTTTTTCATATTTCATCAAACCTTTGCTGTGCAGTATTTGCACATTGTCTTACACATAAGGTGGATGTGCTTACAGAAACGTCTGTGTGTAGTAACGTGCTGTGTTCAGAAAGGCAGAGCTTTGCATTTTCTCTGATGGCAGCACTGAGTTCTGTTAATGGGTATGAGATGTTAATAAAATTCTTCCTCTCTTTTCTTTTTTCCTCCCATTTTCTGATGCCTTTTACCAAGCATATGTCTAGAGATACAGAATTCTTGAACCTAAAGGTTATATTAATCATTTGAATATTAGGGGGGGGGGGGGGATTTTTTTGTTGTTTTGTTAATCATGCACTTCTGTGAACAAAAAAGTTCTTTTAACATAACTTAAATTAGCTGGAAACAGTGTTCCTGAATGCTGAATTTTGATACCTGATAGCAGTTGGGAGCTTTTATTATTTTGTTAGAAGGGGTTAAATTGGCATGAAACTTGCTCTTTGATAGGATATGCTTTGCTGTTTTCCCTCCCAAAAAAAGATGTAATTATCTTCCCTTGCACAGCGAACAACTCTGCGCCTTTTGTTACTGTGGAGAACGGAGCTCATTAGGACAAGGAGACTTAAAACAATTCAGTCCAACTCCTGGGTATGTTATCCCATGGAAAAACCAGCCTTTAACCAAGAGCGAAGCCAGCGACAGCACCGATGGAGCTTGTGAGAGAACTCCAAGGCAAAACTCAGTGCCGCGCAAACAGAGAGGACAGAAGAAGTAAGTCCATTCTACAGTAAATACGTATTTTGTGTTGTTTTGCATGAAGCATCTTTAGAGATACTGTACCGCAGTAGGCACAAACTTGCGTTTCTGAAAATATGGTTCATTAATATTAGTCTTTTTTTTTTTTTTCCAAAGAAAATCAAGCAGTGTAGGAATAGTGCTCTCTTCTGCTCTTTAAAGATTGGTTGGTTTCTCCTATCCAGTCTTCTTGACTCTGGAACAATACAGAAAAGGAACATAGTAGTTGTAAAGCACAGATCTACTTGTGAGGTTGACATAGGAGTAGAAGGAGGAGAAGATGTGGGCTTCCGACACGTTTTGTGTTTTGTAGATTGGAGTAACTAGAAGCCCATCTTCCCCTTGCCCTCCAAAACTGGCCTTCACAGTGCCGACAGTACTGTTGCAGGCATATGGTGCGGGTTCTTACCCTGCAGAAGTGGGCTTTGCTGGCAGGTTTCCCAGCAGGGTGGTTTTAGCCCTCGAAGGGCGGCGTGCCACGTGTCCTCTCAGGTTGGTCCCACCTTTCAGCGATGCTGAAAAATGGCAGGAACACACTCAACTCCGCAGGGAAGTTTTTAGTCAATGTACGGCACGTCTGGCTGTGGCGTGAGGGTGTTGACTGATCGAAGAGGAGCGTTTTTAAATCTGTCAGCGCACGATTTTTCCCGCAGGTACCGGCGTTCTGTCACCGCGGGCTTGTGCCGACCTCCGCGGGCGGACGCGGCTTTACTCAGCGGCTGCCTGTGAACGCGGGGATCGCTCAGCGCCGGCTGCGCGGCCTTGCGGGAAGCGCGGCTCTGCGGCCGGGCGGGGCCGGGCGGCGCGGGGCCGTGGGCGGCCGCCGGGCCCGGGGCCGCGCCGCGCTGGAGGCCGGGGATTGGCTGCGGGCGCTGGGCCGCCGCCAGCCCGCGGGGCCCGGCCGGGGAAGCGAAACGCCCGCGGAGGCGGCGGCTGCGCCCGGCCTTGAGGCGGGGCCGCCCGAGGGGCCGCGGCCTCCTGAGGGGGGGCCGCGGAGTGGCGCGGCGGGCTGGGCCGCTGCCTTTCCATTTGACCGAAATTCGCTCAAAAATATTGAATTTCAGGTTAAATCGGTGTGTTTCTTAAGTGAGAAAGCTTTCACATGAATAAAAATAACCTGTGAGTTGGGATTTTTTTTTTTTTTTCCTTCATGTTCCTTTAAACTCCTGCGTTTTGAGCGGCAGTTTAGTGCGAGAGGTGGACAGGGGCGGTGCTCGGGAACCAGCTGTGTTCGACAGAATGGGTCAATGTAATGGTTTAGTAAGGGATGTTGACAGTGTCAGAGTTTACAGGTTTGGGTTTTTTTCTGATGTTCAGCTTCTGTTGTGACTCGGGTCATGAAGATAGCATGTAAGAATTGAAAACTTTTCTTTGTTGGTGCAAGAGGGGTGTTACTCTCTTCCCCATAAACTGAGGTTGTTGTCTCTTTCCATGTATTTCTGAGTGTAATTGCTGAGGTAAAGCACGCATGGTTTTCAGGAAGGCGAAGTTAGCGCAGGTTAAATTTCGGTGCTTACAGTATCTCTTGGCTTATTGGCGGCAGGTCGTCTTTCGGGACCTTTTTTTAGAGATATAAGCAGGAGAGTGGTCAGGAAGCTTTGTGCTGTCTCAACTCTAGAAGCTCAGAAGTAACAGCACGTGCATACATTTGAGTTAGTAATGGGGGAGGATGATGAATAGAAAATACGGCACTGCCTTTCCTATTGACTGCAGAAGCATCAGAGATCAGGTTTCTTATCAGTAAGCCTAATGCACATCTTAGATGTCCAAGATAGTTTTTTGCTTGGAGGAAATAGAGGAGGAGGAGTCATCGCTTCTTTTTTTTTTTTATGGAGTAATCAGAGTTTTATTAATTGTTTTCTGTTGAGATTAGAATTTGGGGAACAAATTAATAAAGTTATAAACTAGATCCTCCCATGTCACCACACTACAGTAGTCTTTATATCACTAAATTTTTCAGTTCCCTCACACTCCTTTCCTTGTGCCCTCTTCCTTTCCTTGTGCCCTCTTCCTTTCCTTGTGCCCTCTTCCTTTCCTTGTGCCCTCTTCCTCTTTTTTTTTTTTTTTTTTTTTTTTTTTTAACATCTTGATGGCATTGGATAAAGATACGTATTTCCAAGCACCTTTTTCACTCCTGGTCTTGTTTCTACCTTCCCCGCGTAGCTGCTGTGTTTTATCTAGGCACCTTACCTCGGGTCATGGCAGTCTCCTTTGAGGATGCTGTCCCTGCTGTGCCCCGGCCAGCTGGTCGGACTGCAGGGAGAGGGCCATATGAACACTGCAGCTGGTGCTCACCACTTACACTGCTGTCTTTTCTTCCTTGTACATCTCTTCTTCCCCAGAGTAACACAGACTACTTGCTGTTACCTAATTCTCTGTTCCTTGGGTGGGGCAAGTTTTAATATCAAACAGAGGTGGGCTTTAAAAAAAGAAGTGTGTGTGTCCTGGAGAATTGAATAGGGCAGACTGAGGAAAGGGGCATTTTACCAAGCACTTTTTTTGGTCTACTGAATACAAACTTTAACTGAAAACTTTGTTATTGGGAAAGTTATTGGGCTACAGTATGAGGAACAGAGACTTTTGTTCATGTTGATTTATATTTTATCATATTTGGAAAAATGTATACTGACTTTCCCTGAGTTTTGGGTCATTTACAAGTATCTAGCTAATTGAACTAAGAATGTGGTCACTTCTAAGTTTGTTTTTCTGCTCCCCAATACAGATCTCGATCAAGTGTAGCATCATGTACAAGTGTAAGCACCCAAACTGCTTCTGACGATCAGGTTGTCAAATTCTGGGATGAACTCAGTTTAGTTGGCTTACCAGATGACATTGATGTTCAAGCCTTATTTGAGCCCACAGGTAAGATACATTGCTATCCTCTTCCCCCCTCCCCCCCCCCCCCCCCATCTATTAGTGTTACAGTAGCTACAATGTCAGTGAGTGAAGTTTTTCAGCTGTGGTTTTCTGTGCTCTGGTGTTTGTCAAGTGTTTGATGATGGTTTCTTAGCTTTTGCCAATGTTACGTGGTGGTTTTGTGTTGTATAGTCTCCTCTTCAAGTACTGGACAGAACTGGTGTCAGCTTTCAATGGCAAAATATTTGTAATCTACTGCTGAACAGGTGTTCAGTATCATGTTTCTGTTTGGGGGAGAAAAGGAGAAAGAAATGAGATACAACTTAATAATAATTCTTAAAAGTCCTAATCCTGTAGCCTTGCCTAATCTCCTGCTGCTAATGCGGGGTTATCAGAAATAATGGAGTGGAAGATTTAAAAGAGCAGTATTGCTAGGGCAGTAGAGGCATAATACACTTGCATATTTCCAGTAGCTGGAGATTTGCTGTCAGAAAACTATCAGGTTTGTCGTCTGCTCTTTCATTTTAATGGAACTTTTCTTTTTACTCAGTTATGAATTACTTTTTCAGAAAGCATCAATGTCCAAGTGCTTTGATGCCAGTAGTCCACTCACGTATTTTGCCTCAAAAATGGAAATACATGTTTGCAATGTATAAATGTCGTTATTTCATGAGTGTGGAAACTAATTATGAAGTCTAATTAAAAATAAAAAAAATAATGGTTTGTTTTAAATATCATACCATAGTGTTGTGTGGATGGACAGGGGAGTTTGTCAAGCTAAATTTTTTTAAGTTGTTGTTATTTGTAGATGACTCTTCTCAAGCCCTTACAGACATTTTTGGGGGAGTTTTTTGTTGCTGAATGATTAAGTTGACTGAGTACTTAATTTCAAGAGCTAATGCAAAGCATCATTTCTAATCTGCTCTAAAGCCATTACAGAATTCCTTCAGAAGTATGCATCATTTACATTGTTTTCATGATAATTTAGTTAGAAACTTCTTTTAAGAGACACGTCTTGAATTCTGCAAATTCTGAATTTTTTTTTTGTTATGTAGATAAACATTTCTAATTATATGTCTGTAATGTGTCTGTTGTGTTGACACAATTTTCTCGGTCATTTATATAGTGTTTTTGTTCATGCTGTATTTTGAGCTTTTAGAAGTTTGTATAGAATTCTAAAGTATCTTGTGGGCATGTTCTGCATGAGCATACAGATCTGTATCTGGCCCTTGGGAATCATAAGTTCAGAGTACATTCATAAACAAATGTTATCGACAGTGAAAAGTAAGATCAAGTGTAACTCTGTGGGTGTCTCACACAAACATTGCATATGGAATCATAAAGTCATAGAATCATATACACCCCAGTGTTACGATTACGTGATCAAGCATCTGAAAAGTAGAAACAGATCTAGAGAATGTGCTGAAATGAAGAGGAGGGTGTGTTGTGTGTAAAAGAAAACTGCAGTATATTTAGTGCCTGATAGTACCTGCAGTATATTCAGTGTTTGATAATAAGGGCATTAAATCTTGCAACAAGAAAAACAGGAGGAAGAGAGACTGTTCATTTTATCTGGCAAGTATTTACTACAGGAACTGAGTTCCATGCTTGGAAGAAGTGTCTGACAGAGTTGTACAACCAAAGCTCTTTTTCTTTGATAACGCTTTAGGTCATTGCTGGGCTCATCACCGCTGTGCGGAGTGGTCATTGGGAGTCTGCCAGACTGAAGAGCAGCTATCGGTGAACGTGGACAAAGCTGTTGTCTCAGGGAGCACAGAAGTGAGTAAAAAGACTTGAATGCTCAAGCCAGTAAGAAAAAAAAGGGGTAGGATTGGAAAAAAAGATAGTAGACTAATGTAATACAAAGTGTGACCAAAAATATCCACATATGGATCTCTGAGCTCACATTTACAATAAGATTTCTTTGGACAGGTCTTCGTGATAAAATCTACTGTTGCAACTTATTAAAAAGGCTTCTGAGGTTGCGTGGAATGTATCATTAATTAGCCCTGAGGTAACTAGAATGTAGGAAGTACCTCACTGACCAAAACGAAATACAGACAAAAGAAAAGTTGAGTTCAAATTAGCAAGTGTCCTGCTGCGAAGAGGAAATACTTACTTTGCCAGTTTATATTCTGAAATTATATGGCTCAAATGTAGTAAAAAAAATTCTCAGTCACTTTCATACCACTTCCAAAAAGCAGCTTGATATAGGGAAACTAGTGTTTACCACAAAGCCTGTGTTGCTACTTCAAATATTGACAGAAATACAGTCTTTTAATTTGAAATGATAAAGTATTTGGAAAAGTACCTTTGAAAAGGACGGACTCCTTCTGGTGTCATATTCTGATACTGGTTTGAAATGACTGAGAGCTATTTCACATTGTTTTTACCACGTGTAGCTGTATTGTTTGGTCATATTTAATTGTGTCTGGTAGATTATTTTAATAATTTTAGTTTTTTTCTATATTAATCAGCCATTCTATGTGTAATTTTTGCTATTTTTCCCATGATCATGCTTAGGCTTATTTTTACTGGATTCTTAAAGTTTTTCATGTATTATATTAAAATTAAAAAGTCATGTGGAAGATACCAGTAAATGCTCTCCACTGTGTGGGCTAAAAAGCTGCTTCAAATCAGTCTTTCAATACAAGCTGTATAATACAGCTTTCCTTCCACCTTCTACTTTTAGATATACTCACATTGAATAAATGATTTTCTTTGAATAAATTAATTGATTTCTCTGTATCTGCTTTCAGAATAAAAGACTATTCAGAATGAATGAACCTGACAGTACTAAGTTCTAAATGAGCTTGAAGATGTTAAAGCCTTTGTAGGTGTGTGTGCATGTATAAAAAAAGTGCAAAAAGAATTGAAAGAACATACAAAGTTGATTACATTTTTTATATCTCCCTCCTGAAAAGCTTTCATCCCCTTGATTTTGGCTGATAATGGTGACTTGTAGTCATTTTATCATCAGCTCATTCCCATCTGTTGTCATTTTCATTATGATACTTTGGTTTCTAACAGAAATCCTTGCTGCAGTGTTCAAATTTGTGTTTTATTGTATTGAATTCCATCTTGTTTCCATTATTTTAGTTCTGTTTCTTTCTGTATGGTACCTTGCTCCTCCCCTGTGCCTCAGGGTGATGGTGCCTTACCTTCACATCATTAGTACATCTTAAGTTTTGTGTAGATGTTTATAATGCAAATATTTAGATAAGAATTCTTGAGGAATCCCACATCTCTCTGTGTGGTAGTTTTCATTTCAGTCCTGTCTTCTCGTGTGCTGCTCTGTAGCTTCTCTAATAATCTTTTCAAATTCTGCAAGTAGTTTTTAGGTACGCCTGTTGCACATGTTTCTGTGCAACTCAGGGAGATGAGAGAAGTTTGAATTGAGTGCCGTTCTGCATGTTTTCTGTTCGAGCTGTACTGAAACTGTTGAGAAACTTTCTTTGCTGTAGTACAGCAGTCAGCCAACAAAGAATGACGTTTCGGTTATTCTCTTTTATCCTTCTTGTGTCATCCCCAGGGAGAGCAGATTAAAAGCGCAACTGTTATTGATTCTAGGGGAATGGCTAGCCGAAATGGGACAGCTTTATCCCACGATCACACCAGGGAATTTTTTACTTTTAATTTTTTTCAAGCAATAAGGAAGAAACTCTTCTGCTTCTCCATTCCTGACCATGGAGCAGCAATGTGAGGGATGCTCGAAGAGTTTGTGTGTAACTGCTGGGGATCCCAAGTGAGCCTGTGTTTGCTGGTGTCCAGGCTGTAGTGCTTGGTAATGATGTTTCCACAGCTTTTTAACTAGTCACTGAGCTAAAGAAGGCACTGAAAAGGGTAAGGTGCCAGTTGTCTGATTTGATAGTGGAAGAGCTTAAGGGAAGAAATTTTCTTTGTGTGAAATATTCTAAAAAGTTTTGAATGAAAGGTATAGCAATTAATTTAATGTATGTTTCTGTGTTTACAGCTGCTTGTTCTTTGTTTTTGCTAAATTTTGGGGCTTCTTATATGATATTACAGCATTTAAAAAGTTTTAAAAAGTTCTGAAACTGTTGGCAATGCAGATGCAAGTATGTGCTCAGGGCCTGTAGAGAAACAGTTTAAATGAAAACAAGCTGCATGCTATTTCCTCTACTTGCCACCAAGTTTGCTTTGGGTTTTTTTGTTGTTTGCTTGGTTGGGGATTTCTGTCTTCTTAGAGGTTCTTCTGGCATGACATGGGTTTACGATGTGGTCTGCAGCATTGACATCTTTCCTTAACTTGAAAAGTATGTTTTCTTTTCCTTACGTTCATGTACAGATTAATTTTTGACATATAACAAACTTTTTCTTTATAGTGTAGTCCATTGGTTTAGCTCTTTTAGTTTGTGGAGAGCGTTTTGGGGCTGTCCTTACCTTGAGAGTCTCTTTAATTTGTAAGTTACATTCATGTTTCTCATTAGTTAGGCTGCCTATTGTTTGCAAATCTGTTTTAACTGGATATGACAGTGTTTCTTATTACTCTGTTTACCAGTTGGCTTCACTGAACTTGTGATTGCATTAATAAAGCTTGTGTGGACATATTTCGTTGACGTATTCCAGAGTATGTATGTTAATTCATTTTGGTTTTCTTCTTGGCCCGTGTTTCCTGAAGGCTTAAAATACAGTACTGTAGAGATCTCAGCATCTCTGCATGTTTCACAAAATAACCTGCTTAGTGTGTCTTTCTTCTCCAGTTATTTCTTTATATTCACTTGTTTTGAAAGCCTGGCAATTTATTTAGTGAGATGTCTGACCGATTTGTTACACATATTTGTGTCTAGACATGTGTGGGTTCTTTTACTTTCTCTCAAAGTCTTGGGTTTGCCTCTCTTTGATATTAATGAGTGCACATACATACATCTGTATGAAATCTTGTGCATCATGTTGTTTTATAACAACTGACAAATAAAAGCTGGAATATACAGTTAAGTTTATGGTAGTAGGTGCGCTCTAGCCTTTGAGTGGTACAGGTGACTCGTTTAATCTCATTGCTCATCTTGCTTACCTTGCTTATCAAGGCAAGTGAGAGTCCGGGTTTTCCTCAGAAGCACTTTCTAAGTGTAAAAAATCATAAGGGAGAACTGATGATCCAGATGACAAGCATAGTGTCAGAGCTTTTCTGAAGGTATCTCATAAGAATTCATATACTTATCTCTGGAGCTTGTAGAGTGTGTAAGTTAAAGAGCCTGAAACATCCAGACATGGCAGTTCCTCCCCCCATTACTTTAGCATGTTTTAATGAGATTTTGAAGTAATTTTGTTTCAAGCTTTGAAAAAAAAAAAAAAAAAAGAACTTTTCAGAACAGAGATGAAGGGCAGAGGAGACTTCCAGTGATAAAATTTACTACTTGTCTGCCTTACATTTTCTAGCCGTAGCTCTTCTGTATGCTGCCAAATCCCAAATAAGGTGGGCTACTTTTTTCTCCCAAATACGTGAGTAGCTCAATTCAATAAGTGAATTTAAGAAAGACTCAGTGGAGAATGGTTTTGAACCACGTTTGAACAAACTCCACGCAAGAAAGGAATGCAATGGTAACTTTCCCAGCCAGCTTTCTCTTCTAATAAGATGTAGAAAGCAGTTTACAAGTTTGGGAGAATTTGTAAAGGACACTGAAGTCAGACGGTATTGGTGGAAGCCAAGAAGGAGGTTTCTATTTACTTAAAGACTGAATAGGGGAAACATGATAGTAATAAAGTTTGTAAAACAGTCATTCCAAAATACTGTGTTACTCTGTTTCAGTTTTACAAATTGTGGATTTCTGTTTGCTTTGAAAATCTGTATAGCTCTTCATATATTTATCTACTTCACAGCTTTCATTTTTCCAATAATGATCAAGTGTTTCTTCAGGACCAGTCAGTCAGCTGAAAAATTGTTGCTGTCTTCTCCCACCCATGTATTTTTTTTTACTTAATCACAGCAGTATCTTCTCTCAGTACACGGCAGCTGTTTTCAGCTCCTGCTGAGTTTCTGCAGGCTGTGTTTGGCATGTTATCGTTGCTGAGAACTGTAGGAGTGGTTGCTTTGCATAGAGGCATGCTAATCAATAGTATCTTGCCTTATTCCAGACTTAAAACGATCTGCTGTTTTGACATTCCTTTCCCCTCTAAGCCCTTTTCACATGCTAACACAATCTTGAATTCTTTTTAAGGCACCTTCCCTCAAATTCTGTCATCAGAAGCAGGAGATTGTACTGTTTGTAGATGCTTCGAGGTTGGGGCGGTGTTACAAGCCTTGCATGTTACGGATCTCTCTCGAATTGTGTCTTAAAGTCCTTTCCATCTACTACTTTTAATTCTTTACTCAAGACTCAATTCTAGCACAGTGCTTACCGAGCTAAACCATAAAGAAATAAATTCAGAGGAAAGTTGGGAACTATTTAAAATGTTTATACTTCTTAAAAAAAGTATTTGTCCATGTTTTGCATGTATCTTCACCCTTTAGCCTCTACACTTCTCGTCTTGTTGAGACTTGTTAGTGGTACTTGTGTATGTTTAATTGTGCTGCTTTAAGTTGAAAACTTACCTGGCTAAACTGATACTTCCTTTTGTTGTTCCTTGTATGTAAAGATAAGCATCAACATCTTAATAACTAACTTAATAACTAAGTTAACTTCATACACTGGGTAGGATTGTGCCCATTTAGCCATAGCAATTTTTCAGCTAGTTTTACCTTTTGTCGACATAAAATCTGTGTCTGAAAAGTGGTTTAGATGACACAGTCCTAAAGATAGGGACGATGAGGGCTTCATGGATGTCTCAACCTAGCTGAACAGAGCACATAGCAATGTCTTCTTTTCAAGATGAAGTGCAGGATTTGCAGTTCCTTGATGCTCTAAAAGCTCCCTTCTTCCTTTTTCATTGTTGGAAGAGCTAGTAATTCTTAAAACCAAGGGAAAATGCGTAAAGAACATAATCTATCACAATTTATACCAGTTCTGGGCAGAGTCCTCTGTATCTGCCCATTTTTCAAGGAGAAGCTTTGTAACCTGACACTAAATGAGCAGCTCTGGTATTCAGAAGTTTCTCGCCCAGCTCTTGAGTTTTTATGGTACTTTTGCACTCACAAGGCACTTGGCTTCTCTTCATCTCCCTTCGCTGCAGCTTGGGAGTGACTACCTGGCTGCTCTATTCACATGGCTTCTGATTTTATCTTGCTGAGCGTTTTTTTCCTGTAGTTGCTTTTGTCTTGCAACTGAGAAAGGAAGTACTGCAGGAAATATTCTTCCAAAATAACATTTTACTTTTTAATGGGTTTTCATGGGTTGCTGTCTTTTAGAGAAGTCCAGCACAGAAATGCTGGAGAAAGACTAGAGGAATGGTGACATAAGTCTCATCAAGAAGACACTTCATATGCTGTTGGTCAGTTTAGTAGTTTCATTCAGTTTGTAGCATGGTTTAGAAAAACTGTAACAGTTCAGCAGTGGGGGCCATTTCAGTCTTCCATTCATTTCCGTTTCATTCTTCTGGAGTTCCTCTAGAGATTTATAGCTGTCTCCCTGTCAATGATGATAAGCTTTGTACTTCAAGGAAAGACATAGTGACTAAGAGTACACCTTTGGTAACCTTTTAACACTGTCTCTTCCATGAATTACTGTTTCAGAACAGTTTGGGTTTTGGTCACCTAAAGCCAGATCATTTTTGTCTTGGAGAACATGAATCAGACTGTTCTTACAGCTTGCTAATGACATCAGAAATAGAATCATAGAATGGTTAGGGTTGGAAGGGACCCTCAAGAGTCATCTAGTCCAACCCCCCTGCAAGGGGCAGGGACATCTCCAACCAGATCAGGTTGCTCAGAGCCCCGTCCAGTCTGGCCTTGAAAGTGTCCAGGAATGGGACATCCACCACCTCTCTGGGCAACCTGGGCCAGTGTTCTACCACCCTCATTGTAAAAGAAGAAGAAGAAGGTTGACATTTGAAATTACTAGGATTATTGAAAACTTCACTCTTTCCTGTTTTCTTCTCACCTACAATCTGGCTCTAGGACCCAAAGCAAATAAAATGCAATGTGATATACTTTATGCTAAAAAAAACCCAAACCCAACAACACCCTAGCTTTTTCCCTAGTTGCTGTTTTTAACCCTGTAATCACTTTTGCCAAATTTTTATTATTTCTTTTTTTTTTTTTTTTTCCCCCAAATTATCCTGTGGGATTTTGTGCATCCTATTTTTCCTTCTGCAGTGAAACACAGATTACAGTTCTTACAGATAAATAATTTTTTTCCCTGTCAAAACACAACACCTTCATAGAGTTTAGGGCTCGGCTTTCAAAAGACAATTTTCAATTTCCCCAGTTGTCTCTTAGACCACATTTTCTAGTACAAAATAAAATAGATTTTTCTATATCCATGCTGGTATTTAAGAAGATGAAGTGATAGTAAAAACTGAGTAAATGTGAATAAAGAACTGTACGCCTCTCTGCTTCTAATATAATTTTGTGATAATTTTGACATGTGACCTTGGGATCTAATTGGACTCCACACTTGGATGTGGATTTTCAGTGATGTATTTAAAAGTTGGAAAGGATTGCTACGAAATAAAGTGATCCATCTGAACAGAATGATCACAAAGTGAGAGGCAGTAGCATGGGAAGAAACGTGCCTAATGTACAGTCTAAACACTTTTGATGAAAGAAAGGATCTGAAATAGATTTTAATTTTGAATATTCCTTTTCTTGAGAAAGAAAACTTCATTTATTTTCCTAGTGTTTCTGATGTAATAGTTACTCATGAATATTTTGCTACTCTAGTAAATCTCTGTGTGCTACTGAAGGAGACATAGTTTGTGTGTTGATTGTAATAATCCAGTTGAGGTTTGTTGAATGATTAGCTGACCTGTTTTTCCCTTCCCCACCACTTGTTAGATGGATTAGTATTTCAGACTTGCACTATCTGATGTGAGATATGCTGTTATCATTAAATAACTTTACAAGTCAGCCAGCCAGTGAAAAAAATGAGATAAAAAGATACAGTATTAAACTGAAACTATTTAATAAAAAACTTGTTTCAAAGATGATCTGATAATTATCAGGCTGTCTGACTTTATGCCTATCCAAAATTCAATTTTAAAGGTGTGTGTAATTTTTCACTTATTTTCCCATTATTTAACATATTTATTGTTAATATTCCAATAAAGCTAGTACTATGCTTCAGTGTGTTAAGGTCTTTGTAATTTTTATGAATGGAAAAGTCCATTATAAATGTGAAGAAATACTTCAAAGCTGTTTCAAGATACGGCATATCCCCAGTTCAGCAGTTTTTAAAAATGAGCATCTCAAGACATAGAAATGTTCCTTTCTTGAGAGACATAAAACACGCTGTCCTGTTTATGTGCTAGTACACAGTGGAGTATTGATACACCAAATGCTGGGAAAGCATTTGATTTAGAGCTTCTTCTGGGTACTTGTTTTGGGAGTTTGATTTGTGACAAGTGCGAATACTTTAATGTGACTTTTCAGTCTTTTTATAGTAGTTCCTTGCTTCATGACCTGTTACCATCGTGATTCTGACCTGTTGATTAGAAAAAGGAGCACGTGATAATTTGAGACTAATTTAGCTGTAGTTAATTTTTATATCACCAGAAATGTGTTGATTCTGTTTACAAGAGGAAGTTGGACGAGGCTCTGAGCAACCTGATCTGGTTGAAGACGTCCCTGGGGGGCGTTGCAGGGACGTTGGTCTAGATGTCCTTTAAAGGTCCCTTCCAACCCAAACTATTCTATGATTCTGTAGGAAGGCAGGTATTTATTTATGAACCACAGTTTGGAGGAGCACTTGCCTTCTCAGATGAAGCAGAAGAAAATACATACTTTTTTAAAACTTTTTTTTTTTTTCACATTTTTCTTTCAATTTGCTTTGTCCTGAGCCTTCTGTGAAATAACAGCTGTGTTTGTATCCCTACCTCTTTTGTTTCCAAACGTATGAAAAAAATATTGTGAATTTGTCTACATAGGAAGTTGTATCGTCAGTGCCCATTATAACTCACTGATTAGAGTGAAACTGCGTCTTGGTCTGTAAGAAATACGTGCGAGAGCTTAACCTCTGCCAGCTGTTGCACAGGGACAAGGACTAGTGCATGTATTCTAATACAGAAATTTTAGGTTTAAGTAATAAACTTTATTCACAATAAGAGAAGACTTTTCAGGAACTGTCAGTTTTTTCCAGTGTATGAATATAATTTGTGCGACTTCGTTGCCTTGTTCCCCCTGCAGTTTCGTAGGCTGGACAGAAGCACAGTGTCATTTCTGGCAGGCAGATCTACATAAATGATCTTTCCCATAATAACTGCATTTCTGGAACACGCGAGCAAATGAGGAGGGAAAAGGCTTAGGCTGCTCAGGCAGCACAAGATGTCTTTCCTCAGAACAGTTCGTATGGCCTCATCTAAAGGAAAGAGTTTGATTTTTCAGCCTCACCTATTCCCTTTTCTCTCCTGCTGCAGTGGTGCTGCTGGCTTCCTGCTGCGGTGCCAGGAGGCTGTTCTGTGGGAGCTCGCCCTGGGAGCGCTCCCTTGGCTTTCAAGTTGGAAGGCAGAGTCAGCCTTGGAGTTTTCAGTCTCTGGGTTTTTTCCAAGCTGAATGCTTTGAAAGATGCACCCTGCTTGAACTCTGGATGTCGAGTATGTGGATCCTAGAATCAGGGAAGAGGGATTGTTGCTACAAAGACATTTCTGAGAAAGTTTTGATACTGAATAGACGGTAGGCATTGCAGATGCTAAGGGCAGTCTGTGAGGTGTAGGAAGCAGACAAAATGGACTAGGGGCACAGAGAGAGGCTGAGAGAGAAGCAGCAATAGGCCGGCAATGAAAGCCGAAAAGCCTTGCTGAGAAACATGAAAGGGCCTATGTTCCTGAAGGAATTTCCAGTGCAGGTTTTCTTTATTCAGTAACATTCACTGAAATAATTTACTGAAAGCTCTGAATTGAAATTGTTTAGTGTGTGTTCCAAACTGGTGAAGTGTGTTTCACAAAGACCTTTTCTTCCTTTTTGCATGACTTGAGTAGAAAACACTTTTTTCATAATACGCCCAAAGAAATTCTCTTTATTCTTTTTTTTCTCTTTTCCCCCTAGGTGTCTTTCTTAAAAGTTACCCTAAGCGTTAAGGCAATGACATACTAGTTCACGATGAGCTAGAGCTCTGCTGCTGGGCGTTTGATTTCAAGAGTTTGTTTGTCGTAGTTCAGGCCTGATCAGGACCAGACTACGCAGTCTCTCTCTCACTCCCCCCACCCTCTGAGAGAACAGGGAGAGAAAATAAAAGGAAAACCGGCTCAAGGTTTGAGATAAGGACAGGGAAAAATCCTTAAAGTTACCATCACGGGCAAAACAGACTCGACTTGGGGAAAACTATTCATTTATTACTACAGACAGCAGGATAATGAGACAGAGAACAAGATAACCTCCATCCACCCCTCCCTCTTCCCAAGCTTAACATTATCTCTACTACCTTCCCCTCCCGAGCGGCACAGGGGAGAAGAGGGAATGGGGGTTGTGGTCAGTTCATCATATGTTGTTTCACGCCGCTGCTTCATGGTTGGGGGAAGAACTCCTCGCATTCCTCCCCTGCTCTGTTGTGGGGTCCCACCCCTACGCCACAGTCCTTCGTGGAACTGCTCCGGCGTGGGTCATCTCTTCCACGGGTGCAGTCCCTCTAGAACAGCTGTCCCAGCGGGCCCTCCATGGGCCACAGCTGCCTTCAGGCATCCACCTCCCCCAGTACGGGGTCCTTCACGGGCTCCAAGTGGATCTCTGCTCCTCCGTGGACCTCCATGGGCTGCAGGGGGACAACCTGCTCCATCCTGGTCGTCACCACAGGCTGCAGGGGAATCTTGGCCAGGAGCCGCATTACTCCTCCCCCTCCTTCTGAACTGACCTTGGCGTCTGCAGCTGTTCCTCACAACAGGCTGGTAGATGTCTCTCAGGATCTTTTTTACATCTTATTCACTTCTCATCTCCTCTCCACTTCTTGCAGCCGGGCTGGACCGAGTTGGGCCCAGTTGGCTGCCTGGCGAGAGGCCAGAGGGTGGGGCCTGCAAGGCCCATGAGGCCTGCGCCTCCCCCTCTGCGCCTCTGCCCCCACTCAGCTTCTTCACATCTTCTCTCCTCTCTCTTTTTTTTTTTTTCTGTTTTCCCATTCTTAAATACGTTATCGCAGAGGCGTTATCACGAGACATTCTCCTACCAATCGGCTTGGCCTTGGCCAGCAGTGGGTCCGCTCTAGGCCCGGCCAAGTCCACTGAATGGAGGGGAGCGACTTCTAGCAGTTTCCTACAGAAGCTGCCACCTTAGGCCCCCCCTATGTATACCAAGTTATTTTGGGTGATTGCACGTTAAGAACAGGGACAACCTGATCTCTGAAGAGCAAAGAAAGCCCACTAAAGGAAAAGGGCACTGTCTCTTAAGTCAAGGTTGTACCTTCTTCCTCAGCTAGTGCTTCAGTTTGCTGGTGGGGCTGACCCATTTCAGTGCTTTGTTGTACAAGATGAGAATCCGGATGCTTGGGCTTTCCCTTTCTCCCGTCTTCCTGTGCTCGGCAGCAGTAGCATAGTCTTTCAAGGTCTACGAAAGAAAGAAAATGACAGTATAATGCCCTCAAATTTTAAAGGTGGAACAAGGAAATAACAAAACAACTTTTTTACAATTTTATGAAAATACTTACAAATTTATTTAGATTCTTATCTCATTAATATTTTCAGCAGTTAAGACGACTTTTAAGGAGCTCTTTATATTAATTTTAAAAAGATGGGAAACTACTAATCTCTTAATGAACATGCCAACAGTAAGCCCAGGGAAACTTATACAAAGAAGCGTAGCAGCACGGCCTCTCTCCTCACTTCTGTAGGTATTTGAATGCAACTCTCAGTTTCCTACCTTACTACCACCTCACTCATGGCTGCTTCTTATTTAAATATTTTATATTCAGTCTTTTCCGTAGATAATGTGGATTGATGTGTTGGTTTTTTTTTAATGTTAGTGCTTTTGGGTCTAATTTTGTGCGTGTGTGTTGGTTACATTTGTGAAAAAGGACTAATCAGTCTTTTGTAGTTAATATTGATTAGTTTTCGTCAAGGACAGGTCCTCATTATGCTGTTAGCATTATGGAAATAAAAAGGCATCTTCCTTGCCTTCAGAAGCTGGCTTTTTAATAGATATCAGATTAATAAAAGGAAAACTGTACCCCTGTGGGACAAGATGTAGGTGTATTTGCTGAGCTGTAGCATTGTTTGGTTAGTGTTAGACAACTGACTCTAATCTTGGTTTCACAGCAGTTTCCTTTTTAAGTAATATCTTATTTAAAAATCTTTTAAATTTTTCATGGATGTGGGTCACGTGGGTTTTTTTTGAATGAGAACTTTAAAGTTAAATCTCCTTAATTAAATTAGAGTTATAAAGTTATTTTGATTATTACAAGCAAAAGAGTTTGAGTAATATTTTTCCTGCTAGTATAAATTATATTATGGATTTTCATTTGAGGTTTTCACCTGGCCTCAAAAAAATTATACAAACATATTCTAGTTTAAAACTCAGAAGTACTCATACTAGTCTGTTGGCATCAGTTTGCTTTTAAGCAGTAGCCTAAAACCTACTTCTGAACTTGGTGTACTCAGCAGCTTGCAAAATCAAACCATTAGCAAAAAATAGTTTTGAACTCCCTGAGGATTTTGTTATTGACTTCCATTAGTGTAAATTCTGTCCTGGAGTTGCAGATTGATCATAAATATTGCAGGCATCAGAATGAAGTAGTCCTGTTAATGCAGGTGTCCTTGAGTGTTTTTTTAATAACATGGAACAAATCACGCATGAGACAGACGTCTTATGAATCTTCACAAATGGGAACCAACTGCCCTTCACGTGCAAGTGTGTAACACTTAGTGACAAATGCAGACACTGCTTACATTAAAGCTGTTTTTTCTAATGATCTGCGCTACTGTTGATAGTCATCTCTTTATGTGAAAGAAGTAATACTGTTTATTTTCATTTATATAATTGTCCTCTCCATTCTGCAGATCTGACCTGGAATAAAAAAGTAGACAGACAATGGTAGGTCTGCTGCCAATAATGAACTTGCAGGTGTTCCATGAATCATGGTCATGATTAATACTAATAATAATAATTGTATTTAATAATATTAATTGAAGAATTGATTAAGTGACATGTTCTCAAGTCAGCACTCCCATAAGCTTTTTTACTGGTGTGATATTAATGTTTCCTTCAAGGATGTCATGTTTCTCTTCAGTACATCAAGGAGGAGAAAGTAGCTGTTATGAAATAAATAAAGATATTTATTTCCTTCCTGAAGCTTCTAACAGTGATATAACAACTTGATACACCCTAAATTTATTGCTATGACATGGTCTCGCTTCAGATACAATGAGAGCCCATGTATTCAATCTGCAATCTAGACTTTTTTTTTAAATAACATTGCAGATATTTCTACATCTAGCTTTCTCACTTTGAATTTTAAATTAACAAAGTAATATTTAACTTCCCTTTAAAAAAAATTTCCCCACTCTGCTTCTCTGTGAAATAGCCTTGCAGAGAACTGGGAAGAGTGGCAGATTCTGCAGAGTAAATAGTGAATCTGGATCTAAATAAACTGCTGGCAAGTATCCAAGCAAATACTGGAATTTTTTTTTTTTTCCTTTCAGTTACTGCAGATAATTGTGGCAATATTAGGTGTTATTTGTATGGTATTTCCAGGGAGATGTATTGACAAATCATAGACCACTAAAGGCAAATAGAGGCTTTTAGAGGAATAATACATGAAGACAGTTCAGTTGCTATCGTCATTCTTTGAGCTATGTGAGGAAAATGCTCGTTTTCCAAAATGTAAATGAATTTGATACATTGAACAGATAAGAGTTTCAGGTTTTCCAGATGTCATACCAGGTGAGTTTTTATAATGAGAGTAACTTGAAATAGATAGTGAATCGTTGGGAAGACTGTTACTGTTATGCATCCATCACATCAGAATGTGCCTTGGGCACCTCCAGAATGTTTGCTTTCTTTTGGACTTAAAAATGTTGTGATGGATAAATCCCCTGATAAAGGTCGAACCTGGCAGCAATGCTCACTCATCTGAGAAACTAAAAGGTCAGAATACTCCAGATGCTGGTAAGACTAGAAGCTGAGCATCACAGTAAAGTATGGTTGTACTTCTACTCTTTATTTTATGTGAGCCTGTTTTGTTTGGTACTTCTGGAAGCTCCTCTCTGTAGGTGAGTGCACTGTTGCGGTCTTATGCACCAGTTCGGTGTTTTTCAGCCTTCGCTGAACTCCTTTAATTGAAATAAATCCATTTTGTGGTAAACCATCTCTTGCCTTATGGGTGTTTTCAGTAAAGTATTCATCCTAGGACTGTGACAGCATTGTCACATTAACACAACCGCAGAATTAGCATGATCATCTGATGCTCAGATTTCCATGTCATCAGATAAAAACTGGTTTTAGAAAAGTGATTGAATCTTGATTGTTTTAACCATCTGAACAGTCTCTGTAGTACTACTGGACTGCTCACATGATCTAGCTCAGCAGCCTGTGTCACTTGAAGAGTTTATTTGTAGATGATTATGATTATTAAGTGTAGGAACCACAATGAAGTAGACTTTCCACTGTGTTATGTGTGGACATTCTATATTTAGGACTTGTAATCTTCCTGTGGACTTAGAACCTGGTCTGTGTGGAGCAGTAGGAAAATGCACCGTCCAGAGCCTAATGCAGGATCCAAAATACGATTCTCACAACCTCCGGCTGGCTCCTGCTCTTTCTGCAGACCTGTGTCTTTGGTTGACCCAGATTATTTCCCCTTCACTGGTTCTGATGTATTATTCACGTTATTTCATTGTGGTTTTACTTTTGATAATGGGATTTCCCCATTTTACTGTAAGCATTGTGAGAAAAACCTTTTAAGACATTATTCTAGTCCTGGTTTGTCTGTAACTAGCTAAGAATAAAAATACCAAACCCTCCTTGGTCTGTCATTAGAGATTTAGGAAAAAAGCATTCTGAAGAAATAGGACTGTGCTTGGTTTGACTGTACGCTCCGTATGAAACATACGAAACTTCATCTAATTGTTTGTGCTGTACTCCTTCAAGAGTGTAAGAAGCTGGTGATACATAGCAACATTAAAACCCACACAGAATCCTGTAGCAGAGAAAAGGAATTTTAATGTGAAAGAGACCAGGTGGGAATTGGTACTGGAACAGAAGTAAATATGTACATTTACTAAGGGAATCTGTGACATATAAAACATAACACTATTTCCTGGCTGTTTTTTTCTGTTCAATGGCGCTAATATCTCTATAATTAAGAGCAATGGAAGTATTTAGAGGAAAACCGTATACTGTTATAAACAATTCTTGTTTTAATTGAACAGCTGTAATTTCTACCAATGGTACAAACTATATTATAAGAAAATGATTATTAGTTTAAAATGCAAAGTTAAATGAATGCAAAATTAACAAACAGATGGTGAAGAATTATTGTATTTTATTTTACTCCTGGGTAAAAGGGCTCATGCGTGATTGTAAAAATGTCATCACACTTCATAAACCTGAAAGCAAACAGAATTTGCAGTTGTGCACATCTGTTTTGGGACACTGCTAAAGGGTTAGAGGAATCAATGTTGTTTTCAAATAAGGGTATTCATCAAAAGGATATCATTTACTTAACAGTTATGGCTTCTGCTAAGCATCAGACTTAATGTTCTGTGGAATTCATTACAAAATTTGGCAGCTTTTTTCTTCACAAGCTACTGAGGCAGCATGCTGCAAAATGAAATGAACAGCTCCTTCTCGTTCTCCCCTTTCTGAACCCCAAAACAACAGCTGAATTACCTGCTAAATGTTTGACCAGTAATTTCAGGATTTAAAATTTTAGGTCAAGATGTTGCACTTCACGATGCTTGCCCAAGAAATGTTAGTGATGGAGTAGAATGGAAAGACAAGGGAGTTACTTGTTTATTTCAGTAGCTAGTGAATTTACAAAAGTGTTAAGTAATGTTTGGAGATACCGTGTTTTGGGAGAAGGAATGGGAGAAATATGTGTAAGTGACTAATTTAGTCAAATTGAAAAAGACCTAAAAGCCCCAGCCAGATAAAACATGTGAAGCTTTTATTAGAAAAGAAATTATATTAATGGTTCAAGCTGGTAGTTTCAAAGTATGCCATGTAATCGCTTTATTTGAGCTCAATTTACAAAAATTAGTGAACTGAAGATGTAGGATTTTGTTTACAATGACTCTGTGCCATTTGGAGAGCACAATTTAGGAGCAGCCAAGGAAGTAGGAATTATGAACAATAAGGTTCTGATTGCAGTCAGTGGGGAAGGAATACTAAGGAGGTGCTCGCTAATGAGGAAGGTATTAAAGGCAGGAAATTCTTGTATTTTTTTTATGTCTGTACATAATCCAGAGTTCCTTGTCACCCCATCCCTACTATTACCTTGTAAATTAGGCATATCATTGAGTGTATATGTAGTGATTTTACTGATGTGAACTTTCTGTTAAAGCTAGTTAATGTATCTACAAAATTTTTGTGAAGAGAACGCATTTTTAAAGACTAAAATCAAACACACAAAGTTAGGACATGCCAGAAGACAGATTCTCTGCACACAATTAATATCCTTTGTGCATATACCTGGTCATGCAGCCTTTAATTGTGTGGTCACATGCGGAACAGCTAGTGCCTAGTTCAGTCGTAGGGTGGACATTGCTGTCTTAGTAAAATCCTCTTCACTATTACATTTTTTCGCTGTTTGGTGTGTAGGTTTGTAGACTATTCAGATACTGCTGAAAATAAAGAATTACTCATTTCTGCATGAGTTTTTCAATGATGTTTCTACTATAATAAATGTGTATAACTTGTCTATGAATTTTTCCAAATAGCAGATTTGTGTGGCCTTTTTATGCGTCTTAGGCTCTGTTTTCTGCAAGAGAAGTTGAAATTTTTTTTCTCCTTTTTTTAACTTAAAAATATCTGCTGATTTGGATGGCAAATTGAAAGAGTTTGAAAAATACTCAGACTTAAAAAGTTGTGCTGATACTGCAGTTCTTTCTTCACTGTTGGAGCTGTAAGTGCACAATCTATGTAGAAATCAAGACTGTATTTTTAGGGGAAAAAAACCCTAAGCTTTTAACGGTAAGGTTAAGGACTAAAAAACTTAAGAAAAGTTTTCCTTAGTGCCCTTCCCAATATCATAAAGGAGCTCTATGAAAGAATAGAAACTAGAACTGTTTCACAGCTCATCATTCAG
The DNA here is from genome assembly GCF_036417535.1 of Chlamydotis macqueenii. Classification (NCBI taxonomy): domain Eukaryota; kingdom Metazoa; phylum Chordata; class Aves; order Otidiformes; family Otididae; genus Chlamydotis; species Chlamydotis macqueenii. The sequence continues at coordinate 6,879,534 of NC_141557.1, read as the reverse complement.
TTGCCATAACAAAGTGGTTTTCTCCCACAAGCAATCCACAGCTCTTTTTCAATACATACTTTTTTTTCCCTCTGCACATTGAGCACATTCCTAGAAATAATAGGTTTCTTTAATGCAGAGACTTCTTTTAAGAGGTTTATTTTATGCTCTTAATCCATGTTTGATCTGCAGTCCTTGTTGTGTTTTGATGTACATAGGTATAGTTGTGCATAGGTGTGTCTGTTTGTTCATCTATGTCTCTGTGTATGTGCGTTACCTTGTAATGATCTGACTGTATCATTTCCTTGTGTCAGGGAGAAAAAGGAAAAGGCAGACCTCCCAAACCGTGGATTTAAAACCTTTATGGCTGCGTACAGACCTCTGCTATTTTAGCTGGCGCGGGGACAGCGATACAGCACTAGGAGTCAGAGGACAGTGCACTTTTCCTCCTTCTAGCCTTCATCCGATTTCAGTTGCCTCAGACTTCTGACTTTTTCTTTGAGTTGATTTTTTAGCCACTTCCACTCTTTCTTGTTCTTCCTGCATGTCCTCTCCTTAACCTTTCTGTTCCCTTTTCCTCAGCTTCCTTTTGAGATCTGTCCCTTCACCATTTTCTGTGTCTTAGCACATTATTTCCCTCAGGTCTTTATCCAATTTTTGTGCCCAGTTTTGTTAATTGGCCCTTGGAAGTGTCATCCCTGCCCCTCATCAGCTTCCATCTCTGCCCATGGTTTCTCCTCCCAGTCTCGTCAGACTCATTCTCCCAGTCTCGTTAGTCCTGTTTGTCTCCTTCACCCATATTTGTCCATCTGCCTATGTACTGGATCCTCGCATTCCCCAGACAATTTAAGTGACAGTATTATCAAAAGCATTAAGGATGTCTGCTGTCTGTCCAGTGGTTTATTGTGCTTGGGCTTAGAGTATTTATTACAGACTTCCTCTCTCTAATCCTTGTCAGACTGAAGCAGTCTTCGCAGAAGGTACGTGTAGACCGATCAGTGCTAGAAATTGGAGAGGATTAGTCATGATCAATGAGAGTAGATTTTTCTGTGTTTTTTCACTGACAAACTTTTGGAGGTGTTTTACGTTTAAAAAACAGTTTTCTCAAGCTTTGTGCTGTCTGGATTGATCTGCAGAGTAATGGCAGAAGTTGCATCCCCCACACTAAAATTCCTGCCAAATTGCAAGTCCTGTGAGTGAGGTTGTTTTTAAGATGAGCAAAATGTTTTTCTTACTGATTTTTCTATTCTCAGAAATAGATGGAAAGTTTTGACTAAGTGTTCCAAATGTATTTCAGATAATTTTAGGCGTGTGTTATCTGAAGGTTTAGCCCAACTTTTTATCATTCAGAAAACTTAACATGAATAGAACAGAGTTTATGTGGAAGTCTTTGCAAGCAGTACCCATTCACGGCCGTTTATTGATAGCGCCACGCTGACAAAACCTGTGGTGTGGACTTTGCTGTGTTACCAATAGATAATTTTTGTCAACATATTTTAGGCAGGCTTCAGCTCAAGGCTGCCGTCTAAATTTAGACATCTATGTGGACGCTTCTACCTCTGAGCTGTGTTTAAATTCCGATTAGAAGCGTTGGAGGTCTGGCCGGTATTGTCAATGAAGCCTGAAAATGGTCACCCACTGTTTGGTTAACTGAATTGTGCTGAAGTAAATTCTATAAAATTACTAAGTCTCTATTAAGTGTAATGGGAGCTTAAACACTTGGTTCATATCTAGACACAAGATGTAAAGCCTGAAGTTTAGAAGCCCTTGTCTCAAGCGTTGTGTCATTTGGAAGCACAGTGTGGCTGGATCAGCATAAATTCTCTTCTCACCAAGTTTCTAGTACATAGCTTTGCAAATGTAATTATGCCAGCCTAGCTGTAGCTGCAGAGGATCTGTAGCATAGGCATAACCTATAGAATGCTTAAGCTACCTCAAAGTCTTTATATGCTGTTTAGGAATGTAGGAGCTATGCTAAATGAGGCAGAAAGTTGACTTCATCCCAGTGTCTTCTGCAGTGACCAGTAACAGATGCCTAGAGAAGATCATTAAACAACAAGCATGTAGCAATGTTTCCCCCAGTTATTTTTTTTCCAAGCCTCCGATGATTTGTGGCTCAGACTGTGCTCTGCCAACAGCAAGAAATGTCTACACATACTTCTTAAGACCTTCCAAGCATGAATCGAATGGAACTGGCACAATAGCCTGTTTTCTGAGCCTGCCAAAAAGCAACCTTAAATGAAAGCTGATAGTATCTGTTCTTGCCTTGTTTGTCCTGAAGTTGCTGATGCTGAAGCCTAATAATCACAATTTAAATGACATTAAACATTATTGACCTTCTCATTGTTGATGTGCTAACTAAACACCAGGCTCATGTGTGCCCTTTTGTCACAGTGGGTATTAGATGAGAATTAAGGGGTGGTTGCTAGCTGTGGGGAAGTTTAGGCTCTCTCAAAACAGTTACATTATCCTAAACCTTGTAGAAAGCAATGAGGTGAATAAAAAAATATTTTTCCTCGTGAAAGCGTGAAAAAAGCAGCAATGGCAGAGTCTGTGGAGGAAGTCATATGCCTGCAGTTATTCCATTAGCTTCTATAACGATGGGGAGAATACAACTTCAGGGCACACAAAGCCTTCTGTGGAGCTTCTGAATAGGCAGGGTTTGGGGACATTTCAGATTATATGTAGGAGGATTTGTGTGCCATAAGGTTTGAATGTTTTCCTTGACCTGTTATGGGTATCAAATGAAAATACTATCTCCCTTAGCAAGCTTGACTTTTACAGGTCTTCAACCTATCGCAACTGTTACGGAAAACACCTCTGCAGAACATGAATTGTTCCAATTTTTAGATGCTTTGGTATGAACACCGTTTATTTAATGTAACTTTTTATAAAGGTGAAAATAGGAGGGAACTGGTGGGAAGGAGGAACAAAGTAATGAGTTGTAGAGAGCCTGAAATCTCCATGCTTAGAGGAACTTTTGCTTTCCACCTTGATTACATGTGCTGAGTCACTGATGGTGGTATCTGGTTGTCATCATTTGTATCTTCTTACCTTTGTGCCTTGTTCCTGCCCAGATAACTGGGCAGATTAGGGACAGATGGAATATCTAGTCAAGAATTCTGCCTTAGAAGACAGTCTTTCTCAGTCATGTGTTGAGCTTGGCCATAGTTGTCCATTTTTTTCATGTAGTTTTAGAAGCAAAGCTTGATAGTGTGTTTCTATAATTCGGATTTTTTTTTTTTTTTTTTTAAGAAGCTTCAGTCTACTCAGAACATGAAGTGGAGACTATAGTAAAGTTTTAATACATGCTGTCTCTGTTTAACAACATTTTATTTTTAAGTTACAAGAGAGAAATCTGAATTTTAATTTCGTCAATTTTGGTATGGGTTAAGGGTTGAGGAACAAAAGTAACTGATCTCTGATTGAATTGCTTCTTTAAAATTTAAGTAATTTCCAGATTTGTGACGTGACTAATAAAAAACTTTAAAATGAGAAGGTAATTTCTGCTACTCCTGGACATGCCTGTTATTTAGTACCTTTTCTAATCAGTAGTTCAGCTGAAAGCCGTTAATTGTTTTTATGTTTTCCATCTTGCTGCATTATTCTCTTAAATGCTTTATGATACTTAAAACAGGGTATTTGACGTTAGAGGTGCTAATGGTGCTTAATGTCTATAGGCAATATAAAGCTTTTTTAAGATGATGGAGTAGTCAATGAAGATTATCCTAACTACCAGACAACATATTTCCTTAATCACAGTTCATACTAAAATTTCTTTGTGGTCTTGTTAGTGACAGGATGTTAACGTCCAGTTCTCCGTAGTTTCAGGTTTGTATGAAGCAGTTTTCAGTAGCTAAACAGTCTGAAATTTGTTCTTACAGGTAGTACATTAAACTGTTTAACTAAGGACAGATGGCTTGTGTGCCTTTTTGACTACGGTATCATAAAACTAAAATTGCTTATTGTTATCACGGATTTTGTCAGCTGACTTTTTTAAAGCTATATAAGTTTATAATCAGTGAAAACCTTTTGTTGTTTTGCTTAAAAAACACTTTGTAATACCTAGTACTAACATTTTAAGTTTACTGCACTAATCAAGTCACAACTAAGTATTTATTCAAAGTCCATATTTTAGCCTCTCTTTAATGACTGTCTGCTCAGAGTTGTTACTTGCCCGGTGGCGGAGACAGTAATACTATAAACTAATTCTAAGGGGCATAAAATAATGCTGAAATACGACCTCTGATTTGTTCTGAATACTATCTGGATAAAATCTTATTTTTATAATAAAAACAAGCATCTTTTCTTGACTTGAACTTGCAAACTTGCACTGAGTTACGGAGTGTTTAAAAGTATAGAGTAGCAGGAAGGTTGATATATTTGTCTATCTGTTTGGTTTTTTTTTTTTTTAAAGTAGGAAGATTAGAAAGATTGTCCCCATTTTACAGGTTGGCCGCCTGTTTCCATTAAAGCCAGCAGCATTTGTAACGTTCAGCTCAGCTTCCAAGCCGGGGGCAGAAACAAAACTTTGTTCAGTTGAGTTTTGTGCAGTTATTCTAGCATGGTGGTACAAGTTTCTATCTTCCCAGAAATGTTCTGTGTGATTTCTGCTGCTCTGTTTCATGAAGATGTACTCCCATACAACTAGAAAAGAGAGGAGGTGATTGATCAGGTTTTCTCATGTTTTCTGGTAATTTACTGAGTTCTTCCTCTTTCACTGTGTTTGTGTAACAATGTCACATTTGATCCAATGGGATTAGTGGATAAAGAGAATTTTAAAATGAAGTTTGAAAGAGCACATAGCTATTTGCTTTTCAAAATTACATCCTTTTCTGTCTGCGAAAAAAAATCGTGTAAAAGAAAAAGGTGAAAAGACCAAGTAGAAGGAGATGTGGACAGTTTTAGATCATGGGAATTAGGATGGTAAGAAGTAGCAGAAGTATGAATGGGATCAGAGCTTTCTTGCCATGAGTGAGTGAGCTAGGACCTTGCTAAAGAAAACAGTCAGTAACCAATTAAGGACTTTTTGAGGAGGAAAATAGTCTGCTGACTCTGCTTTAGTGACTTTTATTTTATTGAATATACTATGAATAAGTGATAAACTATCTCTCTAGCTTTCTGGCACCTTATACAGTGTTTTTTTTCTGTAGAACAAGACTGTAAAATTATTTGATCCGTGAACAAAAGTGTTTGGCTTGCTTTGACAGCTTCCCATTTTCCTATACCTACCCTTTGAATACTCGGATTCGGCTTCCACCCCCCTTCACGTAACACTGTATTTTGTGCTCACGCTACTGAAATTGAGGACTCCGTACTGTCTCCATTACTGTCCTCATACAGTGTGGTTTAGACACTTGCATTTCACTGGCACTGTGATTTACTCCTTTCTTCCACCTCCTACTGTCCTGATGCCGTATTTTAGCCATAGAGTAGTAAAGTAGTATCTGTTTCCGAGTTTATTTAGCAGAGCTCGTAGTAATTTTTTTTTTTTAATCACTATACCTTACTGTTCATGTCTTTACTTTCTTCATTAAGGTTAGTTTGTTGTAATAGCTGCATATTTGTTCTTCTAGGGTCAGAGCACGTGGCCTGGTTTCAGAGAAGTGTTGGCTTCCACTGCTGGAAAAGTAACTCTTCTCATCAACAGCTGTTGCCAAAAAAATCCCTTTGGGCATTTGTTTCTTCAGACTGCTTTATCTCTCTTATAAATTCAGCAAATGTTGATATTGTGCGCTTTTTATTTGCTTCAGATGATATATACCACATTGTTTTTAAAGTGTGTGTTTTACTTAGCTGCCAAATGCTTTTCATTGCCAGTGTAGTTTAGCAGATGTGTTTGAAGGGTTCAATTAAATGTAATTTGGGCTTCCATTGTTCTTCCAGCATCTTTACGTGGTTCCTTAAATCAACATCAACATTTTTAAATGCTTTGCAGTAACCCTGCAGTTTGCTCATTTCTAATAATTTCATCATTTAGTCGTGCAGCATTTGGGAAAAGGTATATTCTGATTTTACATTTGTTATGTGCCATTGTTGATTGGTGGTTTTGAAAAACAGATATGGTATTTTAAAATTACATTTATATTGCTGTTTAATCCATTTTTCTTGGCTTTTAGTAAGTAATGGATTCTTTGAGTGCTTCCAGTTCTTTCATAACTTTCTTTCCTGATTAGATAATTCTTACAGGTTAATTATGGGATCCAACAAAGTCTCTGCTGAATACTTTCTTGAGGGACATGTTGTGGACCATAGCTCCTCCCAAGCTCCCGTTCCTGCTGTTTCTTACCCAGTAATACTTTGAAAAATGTGTGACCTGTCTGTAAGAGTAGAACCTTAGCTATAATGTGAGCCATCTCCGTGAGGTGTGGAAGTGTCAAGTACAAAGTAGTCCAGTGGGTTGTATGCTGTGCAGCTGCAATTCATGAAGTTGGAGGCTTTGGGCTATATTTTCTTTATTTCACATCTAAGTTCAGGGTTTACCTTGTGCGGCATCCTAAGTGAGTGTTTACTGAATATATAATTTCCTAAAACGAGTTTCTTGCATAACTTTGGAGTTGTGGGCAGCCCTTAAACATGATTACTGTTGCTACTTTCTTCACCTGCTTCAGGAACACTTTGTAACTGTGTGCTTATCTCCTCCCCCCTCCTCTCCTCTGCGTTTTGGCTAGTAAAGTAACAGAATACATCTTTTCCATACTGTTAGTAGGTGTTAGAGACACGGGTAGAGATGAGGCGTCTTGCAGATCTGAAGACTAGACTAAGCATTATAGCACGGAAATGTGGCTGTAGTTATCCTTAGTGACCCGCTTTAATTTCTGTGCCAAAATGTTTTACACTGCAGTTGTGTTTAGCGTAAATAACATTTTTTCTTTCCCTTGTCTATGAGTTGCAGTACAGGCAGATATCTTGCTGAAGACATGAGTTTCATCTGGTTTTTAGAATGTCAATGTAGCTGTTAACACGGACGGCTTTGTGATTTGTATTTCCGTATGGGCTGGTGTTGATATCTGTGGCCTTGCAGTAGCACTGTTTCATGCCAGGCTTTAAAAAACAGAAGAATTATGGTAATAAGTATTGTCTGTATTCTAAGAATTAAGCAGATGCAATATATAACTTTTCTTTGATTTGGTGTATGGTCGTATTTGAATGTGGCTTGACACTTCAGCTAGCAATCAGACGTGCCGGTGTTACTATTACATTTTTGCTATGAAAAATGAGGGTCTCTGAGCTCAGTTGTATGCCTTCCTGTGAGCCACTGACCTGCTTTTTCTTAAGTTTACTCCAAATCTCATGATGCTGTGCTCTAGCCTTAAAAAGCGTTGTTGCCTTGGTGAAAAAGTGCAAAAGCATGTTACAGTGCTTCAGGGACTGTAATGAATCCAAGAAAGAAAAAAGACTGATTAACTGAATCAGAAAGGTGTGGGTGATATTTTACAAGCAGGCTGATGGAATCTGTTCCCTCTTGACTAGAAAACTGGAGAGTTATTGCATAGTTCTTCCTGAGAAATTATTTCTTTGCAAATGTGACTATAGTCTCTAATAATAATCATGCTTATTTATGACTTCTTGAAATTTGTGTAGCCTTGAAAGAAGAGATGAGAAGAAAGTGCTAGGTTATGTAATGTATTATCATCCCAGAGAGAACTGTATAATGTCAATAAGATTTTTGGTAGGATATGATATTTCATTTCCATTTGCATTTCTGATTACAGTATCTACAATTTTACATTAGAACTCTCAGAGCTATGTGGTTTTTAATTGTAACCTATTGACAACGTAATGTGGTCTGCCCTTATTACTCAGAATAAGTCTGCAAGCCTCTTCACTGAAGGCATAGTTCAAGTTAGATAACATGTAGAAGAAAAATGTTTTTCTGTGGCCATAGGAATCTCGGTCATCAGATTGCATTTAGAGCAGGTTTCATTAAACTGCCACCGAAAGAGACAGTCCCAGTCACTAGTTTCCTTCTCCTCAGTATTTACTCCCTTCTAGTGGTTGAGGTGTTCGTCTGTTAAATGAGGCTGGGGAACAGATCTGGCTGAAAAATGACAAGAAAAAGTAGTTTTTGAACAATTTGTTATGTTTGTTTTTCAGCGATGTGCATATTGTAAGCACCTTGGAGCCACTATCAAATGCTGTGAAGAGAAATGTACCCAGATGTACCATTACCCCTGTGCTGCTGGAGCAGGCACATTTCAGGATTTCAGTAACTTGTCCCTCCTTTGTCCAGACCATATTGATCAGGCTCCTGAAAGATGTAAGTACCCAGTATTCAAAGGACACAGTTAATACCAGGTTTTATGAAAACTGCTCTGTGGTAGGACCAGCCTAACAGTGCATTTGTTTAGACTTGTTTTTCCAGTTCATGTACCCAGGAATTCATGTATGTTCAAGTATGAGAAAGATGCAAGTTCATACTCTTCTTTTTTTAAAGATTGAGAGTGAGAACAGCAAAGATAGTATTTTCCTGGTTTGGTTTTGTTTTGTTTTGTTTTGTTTTTTTAATGACAGAACATGAGAAGGATTTACTCATAAAGCTTGTCTTCTGTCAAGTTTTAATTCAAATCGATAGGCTTGCTTACTTGCTGTAACTCAAGTTAAAGCAACCATATTGCAAACACTTCACCTAAAGAATAGTTTTAGATCTGTTAAGAGCTTTATTTTGTACTTGTTCCAAAGAAGAGTCAGTCCTAAATCTCACAGTTTTATCTTGAGGAGAATAAAACTGTTTATTTTGGTTAGACTTTATTAAGACTTAAAATGAATGTACTTTTGTTCTGAGAAGATTAGTTGAGAATATCAGAAAACCAAATGAAGGGAGTAGTTATTAAGTATATTAATTAGATTTGAATTTCATAAGAATGATCAAGTTTTGTATGCATACGAACTACTAAAGAATTTCTTGGCTTCATTGGGTTCATTGAGTTGTTCATAATTTTGAACAAAATAATAATTGGAGAAATTACTTCTTTGTAGCAAAGGAAGAAGCAAATTGTGCAGTGTGCGACAGCCCTGGAGACCTCTTGGATCAACTTTTTTGTACTACCTGTGGCCAGCACTACCATGGGATGTGCCTGGACATACAAGTTACACCTTTAAAAAGAGCAGGTTGGCAGTGTCCTGATTGCAAAGTGTGCCAGAACTGCAAGTAAGTGAGACTTAAAGGACGTGGAGGAAAATGGTCTGAGATTTATGTGCTGTGATTTTAAAACACCTATTTTATTAACTATTCCTTTTTCCAAAAGTTATAGATTATTTCCCCACATATGTCTATTATGATATTGTATTAAGTAGCTGATCAAATACATCTGTTGGGAGCTTTCTCACAGAAGAGCTGAGCTGGACCTCCTGCACATTATACCCCCAAAGTTACCATTATCTTGGCAGATTCTGGAGAGCAGCAAGACCTCCTGACTTTTTCCTCCTTTTATACAGGAGGATTTTTCTCAAGTTTACCAACTTAACAAATCGGTTTAATGTAGTGCCTTTACAGTCTGGGAGCCCGTGCTCTTACTCCGCTGGCATTCCAGCTGTGCAGGTACCACATACTGGGTAGCTCCCCTGCATTAGGCCCTCTCTTCTATTTTGCAGTATCTTTCAGGGGCAGTTAATGAGTCATTATGGAAACAAAAACCTGGCTTAGTTGAGCAAAGGAAAAAAATGACATGAGTGACCATGACTGAATTGTTACACCAGGCAGATACTGAGACAACGAAACATAATTGTTGCAGTATTACAAGGGTTCACTTAGAAAACTCTGACCGCTTGTACACTTGTTCTCATATAACCTAATCTGATGGGCACTGCAGGGTTCTTTTGATTGCTTGTTTTGTTTTAAAGGGCTTACTAGAAAAGAAATAAGAGTTTTGTTCAGCTTCGATCAGGTCAGCTGGGACAGTATGAAGAAAAAAAGCCACTCCACTTCTGCCTGATGTACCTGATCAGTCAGGGCTTCGCCGTTTTCCAAGCAGAGCACTTGGTATTTGCCAGCATTCAGATTCACTCACTTTAGAGAAGATTGTTGTTCCCTGATCGCACAGAGCTGCTGGCACATGCCAGCAATGAAGTTACAATAGTGAAGCACATGCTAAAAAGTATCCCTAAAAATATCGTACTGAGTAATTACAGTATTTGCTAATACACGCTCTCTCTAGTGGAAAACAAGAAGAAAATGTGATGTTTTCACACCTGTTACTTTATGCGGTTTGGCAGTTTTATGGCAGTGTTGAAGAACAGCATTTTAAGCATATCTCCATGCAAAGAAAAAGCATTTACTGTTTTTTTAAAATATCAGATCTCTCAGGTAATGAATTAATATCTAGGGTGTGCAATGCCATATATTGTGAAGCTTTATCCAGCCAAATCTTGCTGCATGCTTATTTATTGAATTAATTTATTTAAACTAAGACAGAACATAATGCCTTTAGATATTACCAAACTATTTGTCTTATTGTCTGCAGATTTATTTTATCACTGAAATTTGCAGTGGAGCTCTGTAGTACATGATTGTAGGAAAATTGAAATATCTTCTTTTGATATTTGTTTTGCTCTTGCAGTCATATTGGTTGACATTGTAGGAGCTCTGGTAGTCAGAGGTGATGGCTTGTCTTCCTATTTGGAAAAAATACAGTCAGGCTGTTTGTAGGAACAAGTACAATTGCATGTTCTTTTCAGAAAGAAATAAAAGTATGTATTTCAGATTTTGAGCTGATTTCAGTACAGAAGGGCCATTAAGTGTACCTACACATATGTAAATGAAAGTGGGGTGATTTCTAGAAGTTGGAATGTTGCACAGGCTCTGCACTTGTTGAAGTAAGCGTACTGGTCTTAAATCATACTTAAATATGAATCTGAGAGCATTATCTTTGGAGCTGTTTGTAAGTGATATTCATATGTTTTCATGTGCTCAGCTATGTATCTTCCTGTTTAGACTCTTCATTAGATAGATTATTTTGTTTTTGTTGTTGTTGTGGCTTGTTTAAATATTTTTTTAAATCCACTTGTTACTTTTCTTAGGCATTCTGGGGAAGACAGCAAGATGCTGGTGTGCGATACATGCGACAAAGGCTACCATACTTTCTGTCTACAACCAGTTATGGACGCTGTACCAACAAATGGTTGGAAATGTAAAGTAAGTTGAAGGGTTATAGAATAATTCCTTGTTGCTGTAGGACCCCAGATTTTGTTATCTGCCTGATGCTGTTCTAGGTGTATTGTGGAATGCTGTTGCCATGTAACATAACTTGTAGTTTCTGAAGGAATCCAATTTGTATTTAACCATGTTGCTCTTCAGCTGCTCTGTGAGGGCAGCTGTCAGTGTGGCCGAAGTGGCCTGTGTAGGAGAGTACATCAGTCCCCAGAGGGGAACAGAGAAGCATAGGATCCAGGTGGAGTTAATGACAGCTGCTGTGATGATCTAGTGTAAACTAAAATGTAAACAAAAACCCATGCAGTAGTATATGTTATCTATACTTGAAGGCTCTTTATATTCAACTACTGGCTTACCAGAATGGCAGTTCTGCAGCTCAGGAGTTTCTCTGCATTTCAGGAGGGCAGGATTAATTTGTTGTTTTATCAGTAACTTTGTGAGTAAGTGTAAGTAATAGTAAAAATACAATTTCTGCATAACAAGGGAAGTCCCTGTACATGAGATGTGTGTAATTTCATAGTCAGTTTATGGCAGTCATGAGACAACTGAGATTAGGAATAAAAAAGTTTGGTCTCATAAGAAATACTCCTTTCAAGTCAGGGAGTAGTGTGAGGAAACCCTTCTTGCTATTGCACAGGCTCTTCATGCTCTGTTATCAGGTCCTGGATAATTTATTAGTGTTATCAAGGACAGAAACTTTTAAAATTCAATTCAGAACAGAAAAATGTCAGTTAATGGCAGTTCTGTCACATTGTGAAGTACCATAATTAACAACTCAATTCTTGTGATCTCTAGAACTGTAGAGTATGTGCTGAGTGTGGCACACGAACAAGTTGTCAGTGGCACCATAATTGTTTGGTATGTGACAGTTGTTACCAACAGCAAGACAACTTATCTTGTCCTTTCTGTGAAAAACTGTGCCTCCAAGACTTCCAGAAAGATATGTTGCATTGTCACATGTGCAAAAGGTAAGAATCTTAATTTTTGGTAAGTTACACTGAAATGCCTAAAGCTTATGGTGAGCTGTGTGCCATGGATGCGTTTCTGTGAAGGGTGTAGCCTGTGTGTGCTGTACAGTGCTGTAGTATCTTGTTGTGCAACATCTTGATCCTTCATCCCTAAATACAATGAACAATAGCAGGTAGTCTTATTTTAATCTTAGCAAATAAGTATTAATTGGCAGTTACCTGAGATGTACTGAGAAGTGTGTGCTGCTGCTGCTGCTTACCATTGCATCTATTTTGTGCGTAAGCAGATTAGAAGAGTCATTGTCCTAACTTGTAAAGACTGTTGTATAAACAAGGTTGTTTGCAATGGTCTGCTTTTGTTAAATTTTCAAGTTGGTGTTCTCTCTTTAATTTTATGTATTTTGCTATGCTAGCAATTAAAAATAAAAATAACTCACTATTGGAAATCTTCTAAGAAGGTTGACTGTGTTTCATATTCAATGCTATTGTACCTTGCTATGCAATGTCTTGCTATTGCTGTACGTGTCATGGTGTCCAGTTGGCTTTAGTGACACTTTAGGTCTTCATGTTTAACTTTGTTCACTGCTTGACATACTGACGTATCATTCTTGTTTCTCTAAAATTCTCCATAATAAAGCATTGGTTGCAATTTTTTATTTCCCCATAGGAATGGAAAACAGGTTTTATTATTAAAATCATAGTCACGCTAAATTAATCTCCCCAGGTGGATTCACATAGAATGTGACAGATCTCCAGGTAATGAATTGGAGTCTCAGTTGAAAGACTATGTCTGCACTCTTTGTAAACAAGGAGAAGGGGATCAGACTCAGTCATGTGATGTAATGGACACTTCTGAACTCATTCCTGAACCTGAGAGTGTAACAGGTAATCAGATGTAATCTTTATATTTCCAAAATGCAAACATCAAATATAAACATCTGCAGCTGTCTCGCTAATTCTTTTGTGAGCCAGCAACTCATACTCTACTCTGTGGCATTCCTCTGTTCCTTATTTAGAAGCAGCCTCTCAAGCAATCTGTGAGCTCTATTCACAGTGTGCTTTCTGGCTCAGGATCCTGTGTTAGAGACATGGGCAACTGAGCACCTTCCTGGTGGCTCTCAGCCTTCCAGCTCCAGCTTCCCAGCCTTTAGCTGTAAACTTCTCTAATATTTTGATGTGGTGCAATTCATAAATTCATCTTGTTTATGAAAGATTCTTGTCTCAATAAGAACAAAGGACAAAATAAGCAAAAGGTGGAAAGGGAAGTTGCAAAGAAGTATGAAGTATTTTTAAAAAAATCACTCAGGAAGAGAAGTGCAGAGAGAACTTGGATCTGTTCATGTGAGTCCAGTGGGTCATGCACAAGAGCTGTGTAATAAACTCAAAACCAAATGCCTTTGTGTATTTCACACCACGTACTTTGCTCAGTAATGCCTACTCTCATGCAAGCTGAATTTCCACACTTGTGGTTAAATTTGGAAGCAAGATGAAATCTAACAGAGGGAGGTGTCTGTCCCACTCTACACTGCTCTGGTGCAGCCTCACCTTAAGTACTGTGTGCGGTTTTGAGTGCGTCAGTATAAGACAGACATCAAACCATTAGAGTGTGTCCAGAGGAGGGCGACCAGGATGGTGAATGGTCTTGAGGGCAAGACTTATGAGGAGCAGCTGAGGTCACTTGGTTTGTTCAGCATGCAGAAGGGAAGGCTGAGAGGTGCCCTCATTGCAGTCTACAACTTCCTCAAGGCGGGCAGCGTAGGGAGAGGTGCTGATCTCTTCTCTCTCATGACCAGTAATAGGACACGAGGAAATGGAATGAAGCTGTGTCAGGGGAAGTTCAGATTGGACATAAGGAGAAGTTTCTTCACTGAGAGGGTTATTGTTCACTGGAACAGGCACCCCACGGGAGTGGTCACAGCATCAAGCCTATCAGAGTTCAAGGAGTGTCTGGACAGTGTTCTTAGTCATATGGTTTAGTTTTAGGTAGTCCTGCGCGGAGCAGGGAGTTGGACTCGATGATCCTTATGGCTCCCTTCCAGCTTGAGATATTCTATGACTCTGTGATTCTGTGAACTGCATTGCCACTGCTGTGTCCATTTCGGATCCCTAAACAACCATGCTTGTGCATTGATCTTTTGTTAAAAGAAATCGATAGCTCAGTTGCATGAGTATCTGTGTTTTCAGAAGCTCAATAATTCTTGACTGGAGAGGGGAAGTGTTTGACTACAACAAAAGTCTAGTTTTTGTGTGTTCAAACCGATGTTTTGTGTAAACAAAACATCTCTTTGATGTTACCGTATACATGTAAGTGGATACCTTTCACGAGCAGTAAAGAAATGATGAAGAAGATGATCCTGGAGGAAGGGCAGTGACAGTAGGCAAATGTATGTAGATGAGCAGAAGAACTCTTGTCAGTGAATGTGCGCATCAAGTCAGAAAAAGTGATGACTTCAACCTTTGAAGATGACTTCCATTTTGAAAGGTTAGTAGAGGCTGTTGGACTCTCAGGCAGTGTATTTAGAATATTTAGGAAGATGTCCAAGTAATATCCAAAACTTACACTGGAAAAATTCCCAGTCTTCTACTGAAAACCCTTTTGAATAAGTAACAGGTGTATTTGAAAGGCTGAAGTTTTAAGTAACGCTTCGGTTAGGATTTCTAGGTAGTAGAAGCATTGTCTCTTCTCCCCACGGAAGAACAGGACTGTCATCTCGACTGCTAGGAGTAGTCTGGAGCTATTACATCAGTACAGTCATGCAGTGTTTTATACCCAGGAGAGCACTTTTGTATGTTAAAATCAGATTTGGAGCCAATCTAAAGGATCGTTTCCTCAAAGTTAAAATATCACTTTAAAGTTGGCAGAGTCTGAGAGCAGTTTTTAGGTGCTAAAAGTAGCATCACCTAATAGTTCCTGGCTTTTTGAACTTTAAAGAGACTTTCCTGAACAGAAAGCTGTATTTGTTTGACTTTTTTTTTTTCTGACATCCATGGAGGATAGTTCCTTTTGAGTTAAGCTTACAATATACTTTGTTTTTCCTGCTTCTACTTTGTCTAGTGCATTTTAATGACTTTCCTTAACTGGAAAAGCTTTTACATGAGGGGGAAAAAAGGTATTTCCTGTTTCTATGCTCTATAACGATACTGTTGGCCAAGGACGTGCTCAGTAGTGCCTTTTCCATGCAAATTCCTTTGTTCAATGTGAGGAACTCACAGACTAAGGTATCGTAGGTATAAAGTGGCAAAATTTAATTTTCATGTTGTTTGAAGAGATAGGTTGAAAATCTGTGTTCCAAGTGCTGATAGTAGATGGAAGCTCATATCTATGCCGTAAGCTGTTGCAGTATTTGTATAAAAATTTGAAGCTTTCATGCTACAATTTCTGTTCAATTTAGCAGACTGGAATTTGAGAAAAGATTTTTTTTTTTTTTTTTTAATTGCTCAGGTAATGTTAAAGTCTGTGATGATGTGTAAATTAAGTTTTCACAATTAGATGTATATATTGGTTTACAGACATTTTTCACTGTCTGAAAGGCATAAAACAGCTTCAGTGTTAATGAGAAAAAGGCTCTTACTTTTTAAGCAGTACTAGGTACTCTCCTTAGCCTTCTTGTTGACCTGATTTGTCCTATGTCCTATCATATTCCTAAATACTGTTCTCTTTAGCCAAAAAGTCAAACAGCAAGAGCAACTACTGATGCCAAAATAATAGAATAAGCATCATAGCAATTTTAATAACTTCTTTGCCTCTCCTCAAGCTTGTACAAATGAAATGGAAGTGGAAAGTGGTGGAGAGGATGCAGCATTTCAGGAACAGCCCATTACTGGTGATGGCCCTGGTCAAGAATCAGCTGTTGGGTGCGTCACAGACGGTAAGTAAGAGTTTTGCAATCTGAGAAAATGCCAGTACAGAGCCCTTCAGAATGCTCTTCCATTCATTAAAGTTTGTGGTACTTTATAAATTTAAGAGGAAAAAGTGCCTGGAAAGCAGTAGGAGAGAGCTCTACTATCTGAACTCTCAAGCAAGAGTATTAACTTTTTTGCTAGAGAAGTATTTTATTGAAGGCAAGTATAGTCTTCAGAATATTTTGTAGGAGAAAATTGTTTTACTTGTTTGCTAGGACTGGCTTTCTCCAAAAGCTGGAAATATAATTAAGTGCTTTTGTACACAGGAGGTTTATAGTAAAATCCACTATCTGTTGCTATTTAAGTGCAGTCACTCACACTTTCTCTTCAAGTCTTCTTTTATAGCTGCAAGTAACTGTATTGGATTAATTTCTCTTGGTGTGTTTCTGAGCACACTGTAGAACTTCTTTCCAGTTTATGTGCTTCATGGTTGTAACTCCACAAGTGTATTATGTTAAGGATTTCTTCTTTTCTTTTTTCCTTTTGTAAATAAAAGATAATTTGTTTAATAAACAAATGTACTCATCCAGACAGAGTGTGCTGCAGTAGCTGATCATTTGTGTTCTGGGAATAAATATATTTTATCAACAACACTTGAAGTACCAGCCAAAGAAAAGAATGCAAATGGAATGGTTTCTGGGTCAAGTCCTCTGAATATGTCACTGACTGCTATCAATAGTGAAGAAATTTCCAGTCTGTCTCACCCGCCCAGCCAATGCTGGAGGATGGTTGCTCTAGGGGCAAACAAGAAACCTGCATTTACTGCCAAAGCAAAAAAAAAAAAAAAAATCTTGCAGGTTAGCTGTGATCACTCTGATATGCATCACAGCCTGTGGTGTAAGGGCTGTGATGTAAATCTGTCAGTGAAGACAGGTTCATAATGAAATGCTAGGCTTTGAACTGTGGTGGCTGAGGGGGCTGTAGCAGCGTGAATTCAAGAAGACTGCAAGTGTAATAGAAAGTAAGCGACCTGTAAGAGAATCAGGGTCCATCAACAGAAGATGTGAGAAGCCAAACTCGGAGCAAGAATGTGGTTCTACGTGGAATGGATACAAGACTCTGGAACCCCTTAGTGAAGAAAGTTGTGGAAGAAGGGTGCTAGATTTGATTCAAGGGAAGGCTAGACAAATATTTTTTTAAGGAAATCTATGAGACATTAATAAATTAAAAAAACAACATCAACTGTTTTCATTTCAGGTTATTTTCTAAAGTCTGGAAGAGTGCTAGGAGGGAAATGGTTTTTATTTGTCCTGCTCTTAGCTGTCTGCCTTTTGAACGTGTTGAGACAGTTGTTTAAAATGCATTAATTTATGCTAGCATACATCTTAAATATGCAGAAATGAAAAAGGAGAAGCTACTTTCAGCTGCCTGCCTGGAAATGTGTGTTCAGATTCCTCTAAAATCAGTCTAAAGTCTACTTTCTTGTGATTTGCTCTGCTCTTTTTTCAGGGGAGAAAAATAGTGATTGAACAATGAGAATATATACAAAAAAACATAGACTACTATAAACATAGGTACAAAGAAAGATATTTATTAAGTGTATTTTAAGCTACATATTAAGTTCACTTAAGTAAAGGTGATATGTACTTGGTGCACTTGATGTGTACCAAGTATACTTGTTGACACACCTGTGTGAGTTTTTCTTCTTCATACTGAGCCTTTAATATTGTTTTACTTAGTTACAGGCGTATCACCAGAAGAAAAGACCACAGAACTGGAAACAGAGGTCTCTGTTGAAATTAATTCAACTGAAATGGAAATGTCTCCTAAAAAGACACTGGTATCTGATGACAGTCAGACTGAGAAAATGATGGAAATGGTGGAAGGTGTTCAAGCTGTAATACAGCAGGAGTTAGACAAACAAGTGGAAGAGACACAGCTACCACAAAGTGGTGTGGAGGTATCTGAAATATCCACAGTAGACTCTCGGTCTCTGCCTTCAGTACCTGAGACCGTAACTGTGACGTCAGAAATACAGGAGGCTGAAAGCAAAGGAGATATTTGTATCCCTGTAGAACAGCAACTGGAAATAATAAAAGTGCAAAAAGATGTAGAAAAAGGAGAAACACATGAAAAGTCAGAAACACCAGCTCTTCTAGAAGTAGAAACTGCTTCTGCAAATGAAGGTGTTGCAAACAGTTCACCAGTAGGAGAGAAAACCGTAAAATCACCAGCTGAGACTTACCCCTCACTTCCCCCATCAGTTAATATAAACAAGACAAATGTGTCTTCCTCACCAGATGTTTCATTAGACTTGCATTCTGCACGAGATGTACAGCGCAGTCAGCCCCCTGCATTGCCTTCCACTGCTGGAAGTGCTCTCCCCACAACTTACATATCAGTCACTCCAAAAATTGGCATGGGAAAACCAGCCATCACCAAACGCAAGTTTTCTCCTGGAAGACCCAGATCAAGACAGGTAAGCGTGTAGGATATTTCATTATATATTTATGAAGCACATAGTTCAAATTTCAGTATAACGCATTAAATTCACCTATTTTTTTACAGTGTAGTATGCATTTATTCTCCTAAGTGAATGTGTATTTTATTTCTTCTGGAAAGTAATTTCATGTTAAATGATTGAAAGATCATAAAGGTTCTCTAGTGAGAATTAAAGTTTCTTTCAGCTCATGCTTAGAGCAAAATAAAAGAAAATGTGTTACATTTTTAATACATGTGCTACAAATGTAGATGTACATAATGTTGTGCCTTTTAATTTACCTCCTAGGCTTCTTTTTTATATATGCACTTATTTTGGCTAGTACTTTCAAAGTGTGTTATAGTTTCTTAAGCTGGCTTTATAGAAAAACCCTCTACAACTCCTTTTCCATCACACTGTCAGATATTTTCTTGGTTGACATTTTTAATGGTGTTGGAAATAATGTTGTGGTTTTGATACATTAGCAAATACCATGCAAGAACTGTCTGGTACAAATCGTTGTGGTTTGACTAGGATTAAATTTGATAAGTGAAAAGAATCCTCAAGTCTGTTCACTTCTGCAAGATCTTGCTCTGTATTCAAGTTGTGTAGTTGTGGGGAAAGTGGTTCATCAATCTGTAAGGTTTATTTTGTTTGCAAAACTCTACAGAAAAAGTATGTCAGTGTGACAGATCAGTGTTTCATTTCTATTCTTGTCACAATTTATTTTTAGTCTTTGGGATTTCTAGGTTGATGACTTCATGTTTTTCTGAACTTAATGTTAACAAAGCTTTTTATGTATTGCAGAGTTCTTTCCATTTTTATGTGTTACAAAAGGGTTCAGAATTCTTGGTTCTTAAGAAAAAGTATGAGATAGTGTTCTAAAAGGGTTAAAAGTATATAGTAAAGGCAACAAACATAATATATGAAATGAAATTTGTGTGGTTTTAGCGTATCTCTAGGTCTGGTTTTTTTTACCCTCATATGCAGCATATATACAAATCCATTTTTCTTAATACTTTGTACTGTCTTAAAAATTAAACTTATTTTCTCGGCTTATCATGCAAATTGAAAAGGGGTGAGGTTCTTAGGCATGAAAATGAATTCAGGTTTTCTCTAGGGGAAGTTTGTTTGTCTTCTTTCATATTCCAGTAAGAGTTCTGTTTATTTTTCTGTGCAATTTGCCCCTGCTCTGCATGGAACGAGCATCAGGATACTGGTAATAAAATTAGTTAACCACCAGAGAACCCATTGAGGAAAACATGAAGGCTGACCCCAACTGTAAATGCCTTTAGCAGAGTAAATGCGTATCTTAAAAAAAAAAAAAAACAAAAAACCAAAAAAACCCCACAAAAATGTAAAAATAGCAATTTGTATATTCTGTGTGCAATAGAATATAGACATTAACGTCTGAATATGTCGTGTGAGTCATGCAATTAAAACTGAGTTGAATTACAATTTGGAAGTCAGGTGTAACGCAAAATCCTAGCTGTGATGCTAAATCAATATAATCTGTTCAACAGTTTGCAAATTGCATTTTGAAATAAAAAGGTACTGGGCAGCTTAGCAGTGCCTGTTGTAAAACTGGACAAGTTACTTGTAAAATTCACAGTCTATCTTGTAAAAAATATGCTGGAAGTCTGTGAAGGTTTCTTTTGATTTTTATTATCTTTGTCTTGCACTTTAAACATCTATTAAGATGGAACTTTTGTGAAGTGAATAGCAATTTTCTGGTAAGAAAAGCATGGGCATACTTTAAGTCCCAGTATGCCTTTGTATTTTCCATTGATTATTCACTTTTAGCACAGATCAGCACCTCGTGGAACTCAGTAAAAAATTGTCTTGAGTAAGGGCTGAAAAAAATGAAGACCCTATGTATACTGGTCAGTGAAAAATAGACACTGGTTTTCTCACGTTCTACCAGTCATCTGTGTTCAACTTAACTAGCTGATAGGGATTTGGAATTGGAGATCTTTTTTCAGACTCTTCATCAGCTGGGTTTTAGTTTTGTTCTTCTGATTTTCCTTGTTGGACGTGAAGGATACAAGTCCCATACTTGTGGATAATGTGTATTTTGAAAAAAGAGAGAAAGCTTGTATATAATAGATATTTTCTAAACCCAACTTTATTATGAGTACCTTACTTCTGTTTCCACTAAGTTTAGGAATTCTGTGTTTTATTTTGCTACAGTTAGATTTTTCTAGGTCACTGTGCAGTAAGGTATATATCATATTTGCAGAAACGTGTGTATGCCTTAAACAGTGCCAGAATTATCTCCAGTGCTGTAAGTTTGCCGTGTTAACTTATTACTTTGGGCCTTTGCTAGAGGGACTGAAACCTGCCGAATGGCGGTCTCTAGACTGTAAATCAAAGATTTAGAAATGTTTGGTTACAGGTAGGTGTTTTCCTTTTGAGCAAGATGTAATCAGACAAATCATAGTGGGTAAGGAAGGCATGTGTTTAAATGTTTTAGCCTTTGGATTGCACACAGAAATTGGTTTAGGTTTGGGGTTTTTCTTCAAGTTATTTTTGGACCCCCAAAGACGAGGCAGCAGCAGCCAGTTACCAGAGATGGTAATGTTCTCCACTTTCTCCTTGGAGTTGTAAATCTTTGAATAAGTATTTTACCTTGTTGGAATGTCCTGTTCCTGTTGAAACAAACAAATAAAACAATCCATTGCAGTGGATTTATGGAACTTCATAGGAAGAAGAATAGGAAAAAAATTCTGTGGATCCTGAATATGTTGCTCCTCAGTTTTATAAGACACGTGCTTCACATGCTTCCTGGTGTCAGGGGAATCCATGGAAAGGAATAGTTTCTGATCCGGTTTTGCTTTCATTATATTTAATGTATTGTGCTGGGCAGCAGGATGAACAATTATCCCTTTCTTCAAAATCTGTTAATATAGTTGCTAATAAAATATATCTGAATAATTATTCAGTTTTGCTATTGAATACAATGTTATGCATAATCTGAAGTGATTTTCTGTATTGGATCTTAGTGGTTTGCATTTGTAATAGGCTTTCGTGATGTGTCTGCTACACCACTCCTATTTTGAAACTAAACCCATCTCACAAACCGTGAAGGCAGTATTCTGCTTAAAAAGGCTTCGTCAGTCCCTTCCAGGGCTGCACTATCAGTGTTGCTGTTGTCACCACCCCTCTCCCCCCTAGCATTTTTGCAGGCATCACTAATTTGGTTAGGAGCAACAGGAGAAAATCTGTCTTCTAAACAAAAGGGGAGCTGTGTATGAATCGATACGTGGGTACAGTTGTACTGGTAAGAATTGTTTTGGCTGGTACGAGCTTATTCTGCTTTGGAGAATGTGAGGTTTTTTTTGTGTCAGCATAAGAACTCATAAGGTGTACTTCTGACAATATTTGTTAGGATAGCATATTATCCATACCTTCAGCTACAGGTGAGCTTTAGATCTGCATCCAGCCCAGGGAGCGGACCCTCTGTCTGCCAGGCGTAGCTTTTCACAGACTTCCCATGGGTTTTGGTCCGTGAGCTCTCTCTCTTCTGTTTCTGTTACCCTGCTCCATAGTGGAAACAAATTGTTTTTTACGTATATCTGAACTTCAGTTGCTCGTAGATCGGAGAGACTCACTAGTAGCTGCCAGCATGATAAAGTTTTTACAGTGCTGTCCTCAGAGCTGTGTCTGTACGGTGGCTTCTCCGTGGAATATGCAAATTCTCCACCCTTGCCTATAAACTGCACATTTATGTTGCGAGCAGGACCTCTCTTTGATCTTTTTCAGGTAGTAGTTTTATTATCATGTAAGTTTATTAAGGACTAATCTGATGTTTGTCTAGTTTGAAATAAATCTTCACAAGGAAAATGGATAGTTTTTTTCTGTGGTGGTATAATTTAGGTGTTATTTGCTATATTCTATGTATCTGAATTGAACAAATTTGAAATAGTTATTTTTTGCAACAGCATAGTGTACTGGACAGCATAGTATGAAGTCTGTAAATGGAGAGCATTACAACGTATGTGGGATTGTAAGACTGGTAGGTAAAGAGTTGAGAATGGTCTGTTGAAAAATATTTAATAGAAAAAGTATTATTTTAGAATGCATTCCATGGAAAATACTGTGATTAAAGGTATTTAATTTTCATCATGAAGATGTTGGTGATCACTGTTATATGGGTCACTACATATTTCTAGGTGTTTCAAGAGATTTTCTAAAATGACACTGAAAAATGCGAAGCACCGTGATAGGTTTGGGTGCATGTTCTTTCGTGGGTGTTATGGCTTTTTTGCTGTCTTCAGTTACATGGTACCACTTAGTCTGTTGTTGTAGTGGTAGACATTGGAAAAAAAAGGTTAAAAAGACTCTTTTTCAAGGATTAGTTTTTGTTACAGTTTTTATGAGGTTTTTTTTTTTGTGAGGGGAGCTGTATTTTCAACAAATTAAACTTTGTTCACAACCCTAAAATTACGTTAAATATTAAAATGCAAATCCAGGTTTCTGCATTTGCAGTAGATTTCATAAAGCGTTAGGCAACTAAACACAGTTGGTGGTAATTTAGTGAGATCTCCTGACCCTTGCTGACATGGGGTTTCCTTTTGTTATAATTTACTTGGAGCTGTGTTGTTCAGTTTTGAGGGCTCAGGAATATGATGGAGAATTAGAGCTTCCTGTTTCTGTCACAGTACATAATTATTGCCGTGGTTCTGATGGAAATGAACTGAATAGAACTTCAGTGTTGTGTGGTAATAGGCATTAATTAAAAGCCAAAATATAATTAATGCATCTCTTTGATGTAATTCATTTCTTCGTAGCATTGTGGACCTGTGTGTTTTTAATTAAGTTTATCTGACCAAGAATTCAACTGTTTCTGATCTACAATAAAACTTGGATTAAATTTCCAATTTAATTCTTAACAATAGAGTTCATGAATCATATACAATCCGTTTTGTTTTGCAAGACCAAGTATTTCATATTCAGATTTACTATTCTATTAGCTTTTTAATCGTTTGAGTACTCTTAATCACTAGAGAAAAGTATCTTCTTAAAAGGAAAATACTGTACTTCCCAAATAGGTAGCTTTAGTTGTTGATTAAGTTTTTTCACCAGAGTTTAGACCCTTAGAAAGCATGTTGCCTCCCTCATAAATTGATGTAAAGATTGTTTCTACAATATGCAGATTTTCTGCGTTGCCGTATTATAAGAACAGTTGCTTACTGTGCTTTGTGAATTTTAGAAATATAGGGAAACTGTAACTAAAATTTAGTGAAAGTTTATCTTGCTGAAATGGAATGTTCGTTGATATTAAAAATAATTGCTTCAGGCTCAAGAACCGCAGGTATGTGCAGTGTTAGAGATCTGCTGTCGTCACCTTGAGGTTCCCAAGTTCAACCAGGCCAAGTGCAAGGTCCTGCACCTGGGTCATGGCAATCCCAGGCACAAATCCAGGCTGGGCGGAGAATGGATTGAGAGCAGCCCTGAGGAGAAGGACTTGGGAGTGCTGGTAGATGAGAAGCTTAACATGAGCAGGCAATGCGCCCTTGCGGCCCAGAAGGCCAACCGCATCCTGGGCTGCATCAAGAGGAGCGTGGCCAGCAGGTCGAGGGAGGTGATTCTCCCCCTCTACTCTGCCCTGGTGAGACCCCACCTGGAGTACTGTGTCCAGTTCTGGAGCCTCCAACACAAGAAGGACATGGACCAGTTGGAGAAGGTCCAGAGGAGGGCCACGAAGATGATAAAAGGGATGGAGCACCTCTCTTGTGAGGACAGGCTGAGAGAGTTGGGACTGTTCAGCCTGGAGAAGAGGAGGCTCCGGGGAGACCTGATAGCGGTCTTCCAGTACCTCAAGGGGGCCTACAAGAAAGATGGGGATAGGCTGTTTAGTAGGGCCTGTTGTGATAGGACGAGAGGTAATGGTTTTAAAATAGAGGGGGGTAGATTTACATTAGAAATTAGGAAAAAATTTTTTACGATGCGGGTTATAGAACACTGGCACAGGTTGCCCAGAAAGGTGGTGGAGGCCCCATCTCTGGAAACGTTCAAGGCCAGGCTGGATGAGGCTCTGAGCAACCTGATCTAGTCAGGAATGTCCCTGCTCCTTGCAGGGGGGGTTGGACTAGATGACCTTTGAAGGTCCCTTCCAACCCTAACCATTCTATGATTCTATGATTAAAGGCACCGGAGAGAAGTGGGGACAGGTAGGGTGAGACTGATCTGACACCTTCTGTCTCGAGCGATGAGTTACCACCTGCAAGCACCCATTTCCCTTCATTGACCATGCAGGGAGCCCAGGGTGGTTCAGCACAGGTAGAGCACAACGTGTGTTTCGGGAGTTGCCCCAGGAATGTGTGTGGGTAGGTGTCAGACCTCCATTTCTGCAGAGGTGTGCTTGCTTGCTTTCGTACCTTGCTTGCTGAGTTATCTGTGTGATGACCATCTAACTGAGGTCAAGCAAAAAAATAGGGACAGCAAAATCTTACAGTGCAAGCTCTTTAATCAAGCGTCGTCGCTCTAACTCAAGTGCAGTGCTCCCCAAAGGGAGCAGTTGCCAGCTCTCTCAGTTTGGCTGAAGTATTTTTTTGGAAGCATCTTAGCACAGGGAGGACAATGCTAGGAGGTTGAAAACGCAGAGGCAATCTAAGCAGTTTGTAGCTCTGCCTTACGAGGATCAGGGAGGTCTCGCCTGTGATCCTTCTGGCCTGAATCATGGGGAGGGGTAGCCCTATTTTCAGTCAGCACAGCTGTTAGCAAAATACCTATTTACAGTCTGAGATGAATATGTGTGTTGGTGAGTTGTTGCGTCCAAAGAAACTGTTTCCGACACATTCTTGATGGAGAATATTTCATTTGGGGAAAAAACCCCACATTTTGCGAAGCTCTCTCATTTTTCTTAATGCATATTATTGTATAGACCAGTATTCAAAGGCGTAAATCTGTTTGGGCTTGCCCGTGTCAGCAGTTACGCGCGTGTGAATAGCTGGGACTGTTAGTATGCATGAGGTTGTTCCGTATCCTCCGTGCGATTCTACTGCTGAATATCATTCTTTAGAAGGTAAACTTACACTTTAAATCCATTTTACTTCTCATCTGGGTATTTGTTATTTTTTACTCTCACAAACTTAGCATTAGGAAAACGTATCATCCTTTAAGTGTTCTAATTTGTACATGTAGAATGAAGTTATTTGGTTTGATGGCTGTCTCCTGCAGGCTTTACTCACAGTTTGAGGAGGTCTTCCATAAAATTTTAATGTCTACAAGAAACTTCAGTGGCTTTTTCTTCTCCATCTTAGCACTTTGTTCTTGTTTTGCTGTATTTTTTGTGACAGAGATATACAGTATCTCACCATGATGGGAGCTACGTAAATAGGGATAATAGTTAAAAAGAGTTTGTAGGTACACCACGTGGATGTATGTTATTACAGGTATCTAATAATGTATTAAAATGTGACACCAGAGCATAACATGAGAACACTGCGGTGAAAAACCTTAGTGGTGGGGGTTTATAATGGTTTATTTGTGGTAAACTTGCAGGAAAGAGGTTCGTTGTTAATTACCATAACTGTTTTTCTTTTTTTTTTTTTTTTTTTCTTTAGCGGTTTATTTATATTCCATTTGTTTCATGTGCTTCTCAGACTGGTTGTTGCTGTGATTGTCAGTAGTTTAGGCTGGAAAGTGGACTAAGGCCATCTGTTCTTTCAGAATGTGATTTGAAGTCTAAATGAGGGTGTCATCTCAAAGTACAGTCACCGTTTGATGTGATAAAATTTAGGGATATAATTTGTTGTTATGATTGCTTGCCTTCATTGTATTATGCTTTGTTTATAAAACTAATTTTGTTGTACTTAACCATCAGTTTGAGGTTAATATTTGTTTTAGTGTGTTTCAATGAGAACCTAAAAATTTCCCACCTTCCTCTCTCTCAATGAACTAATTGACTACTTAAGTTAATGTAGAAATGCCTATGCCTGCATGTGCTTTGCTTTTCAGAATTTTTTTGTTGCTTGCTTTTTTCCTTTTTCTTTTTTCTTCTTTTTTTTTTTTTATGTTGCCAAGTTTTATACATCTATTTTCTCACCTACCGTATCCTAGGGGGCTTGGAGTACCAATAATACAGTCAGCCCACCTTCCTGGTCCCCAGACATTTCAGAAGGTCGGGACATTTTTAAATCCAGACAGCTTCCTGGCAGTGCCATTTGGAGCATCAAAGTGGTAAATAATTTGAATTTATTTTCATGTATCCATTGCTATCTTCCTGCTGTAGAGACTAGTGATGAAATTCTGTATCTCACGACTGAATTAATCTTCCATTCTGTTACTGTTTAAGGCCTTTAAAAATTACTGAAACTCTGGAGCTTTCAGGTTAAAAAATGTATATTTTCCAGAGTGTACAGTTTGATGGCATTGCCTTGATTTTCAGTAGCAAAGAATAGCTTGTATTACCAATTTTTTGTATGTGTTTAGTACTTCACTTTTTGTGGTTGGCTTTACATAGTTGTCAAAATAAATTACTTGAGAAGAAAAAGGTCATTAAGACTGGCAGTAAGGTAAGCCAGGCACAGAAGGAGCAGAGATAGGAAGGGTGGCTCAAATTTGTTGCTGTGGAGAAATCTTGCAGAGTGAATTCCAAGTGACATCATTTTTAGTTTGTGGGGGAATAAATAACAACTTTCCCACCTGATTAGATGGACCAAAGCTTGTATCCATAGTCACATTTACCATTAAAAACACCTGAAGAAATCAAGTGGAATTACTGTTTTAAATAAAGGCAAAAAAGCTAAATTACGAAACTCTGACATAGCTGTAGCTTCCCAGTGATTTATTTTCATCTCACTTTAACTGTCATGCTAATTTTATTTTAATTTTACATTACCTTAGCTTTTGCTGCTTCAAGCATTAATTTTCAGCTTAATATTCAGCATTAACATTGACAGAAGTATGTACTTACTCCTATTCCTAGTTGTGTGAAAATAACAATACTGATACCTCATCTGAAGTGGACAAAATAAAGATGTGTGGCAGAAGAGTTTACATCTTAAAAAAAAAAATAATTGTCACTTGTATGTCCTGTGTCTGCATATGTATTAACTCCGTATGTATGTAAGGACAAGGGGCTTTGTTTCACCGTAGTACGTACAAATGCTTCAGCCATCAGTAGCAGACTTCCTTAAAATAGCGTTATGTTACATTGCCTCGTTGTGTAAGAGTAAGTCAGTTTAATTTCTCTTTCTATTAATAGATGGATGTTAATAAAATTTTAACATTTGGATGCTTGCATTCTCCCTTATAATTATGACCATAAATGTCTGTATCTTCTTTAAAACAGGAGCTGGCATATTTGAAAAATAGCCTTGGTAACATTGAGCCCATAGTGCTGCTTTCCATCCAGGGAGCTCTTGTCTCCGTCAGCGGAGACTGTTCATGTCTGTTGGCAACACAGTCCCCAGGGAGCTTTGTGGTTCCACCAGCATTGGTTTACTGAGTAAATGTTTTGTCTTGGTATTAAAAATAGTTAGCAGCAAACATTTGGATACAGACGCTGTATCTAGATATTTCGTGGATGGAGTCGGGCTCTGGGAGCTGAGATTATTCGCAGATTTGCAATGCAATAAAGAATTTCGTTGCTTATTTCATGGTAGGAAAGATGCTTATTTGAGCATGTACCTTAATTATTGTCATTTATACAGATG
This sequence comes from Chlamydotis macqueenii, assembly GCF_036417535.1. Classification (NCBI taxonomy): domain Eukaryota; kingdom Metazoa; phylum Chordata; class Aves; order Otidiformes; family Otididae; genus Chlamydotis; species Chlamydotis macqueenii. The sequence continues at coordinate 6,851,451 of NC_141557.1, read as the reverse complement.
AGAGACTCTGAAACATGTTGTAAAGGTGTCTGAGATACCAGCCAGAACTCCACGACACTGTTGATATGTTCTTTTTCTTTCTGGAAAAATTTTAAGGAGGATTAGGGATCATCTTTGTGTTTAGTTCATTTTGAAATAAAAAAAAAATAAATCATGACATTCAAACTAAGTCACAGTATTAATACCAGGTAGTTATCATTAAAAACATACTTGCTTTTCCCCAGTAATTGTAGTTGAGCATACTGTGAATACTCCAGAGCACACAACGCTGCAACTGGACATCTGCATCTAATATAAGGAAGGCAGAAAAATAATCTGTCTAAAAATAAGTGAATATTTTGTAAGGAAAACATTGTATTATGGGAAGTGTTGATCTGACTATAATTGATGTAATTAATGTAAAAAGCTCTCTCTGTATCTACTGAATTAAGAGAGTCTGTTGGAGCCAGCTCCTGCTTCGCTTTAGGAATAGGATTGAGTCCTAATAAATTCCAGTGTTTGCTTGGTTATTCATATGTAAGAAGAGTTATCTACGATTGCAAATAATCAAGTGTCCAGACCCTAGTCAGAAGTCCCATGACTGTCTGAGCCAACTGTTTAAAAAGAAAATAAAAATTAATCATAGAATAGAGGTTATTTATTTTGGATACTTTGCAACTATGGGGAAAAAAAAAACATTTCCGCATTTCCAGTTATTCCTGAGCAGAAAATAAACGTTTCTGGTTTTATCTGCTTTCTCACTGTGATAAAGGTGATTATGGTATGTCATGTAAGTAGTTAAAGGTATTTCACAACGATTTATGCAGTGACTTAGTGTGCTCGTATCCACTTGAAATCATAGGGTGTATTTTACTTATGCTTTTCTCTAGATGCATTGAACAAATTTGAATCCCTTATAATAAAAGAACTTCAGGTTGCATTTAAATTGTTTTCTTACATTGAATAGGGCCGTGGATCAGGATTCCCAGGGAAGCGGAGGCCACGTGGTGCGGGTCTTTCAGGAAGAGGTGGCAGAGGTAGATCAAAACTGAAAAATGGAGTTGGGACTGTAGTCATTCCAGGGGTAAGAACACTTATTTTTAAGTCATATTGCAGTCTGTTAATGTAACATAATTTTATTCAGCTATAATTCTTGTATTAAAATAATGTATAAAACCAAAGAGCACTGAAAAGCAGAAGTATTTGATAAAGCCTGGGTGTTACTAAGTGTTTGTGATGAAGAACTAGAGCACAAGTAGCTTAATGGACCTGAAGCAATTTTATGCTGTTCTTGCCACTTAAAGGGACAGCTGGTGTGAGTGTTAAAGCAATTCCTTTTCCTCAGATGGAAAACATGTTTGGTACAGGCAGCACTCACAGGAACAACAGAAAAGGGGAGAGTAAGGCTTATGCATAAGAATGTAACAGCAGCCATAGCAGATCAGACCACAGATTCTTCTACCTCGGGGACCAGCACTGAGTGCAGAAACAGAAGAGGCCTAGAGAAGGAGGCACTTGAACAGTTGGTGGCTTTGGGACTTGCTGAAAAGGATGTGGTATCTTTGTCTTGGGCAACCTGTGTTGGAGCTTTCTTCCATGAATTCGTCTATTCACTTCTAAAAGCTTCTGGAAACCGTGTTAACCTTTTTTAGTTCCACAGCTCATCAGTTTTAAGTTGCTGCCTTCTGGTTTCATTGCCTGCTCCTTAGTGCTCTTACAGAAGATGCAGTAGAGATTTGTTTTCTATTGACCTCCTCCATCCATGCCACTCTGTTTCTATACATGTTCTTCATTTGTCCTCCTTCACTTTCCACTCCTTCCTTGCTCATCTGGAGAGTCCCAGTATTTTCTTTATCGTCCTTGTCACTTTTTTTATCATGTTCGGTTTTTTTTTACTTTTTGAATTTTCATCTGCCTTTTTATTGCCCAGCACTCAGCTTTATGAAGTTCTTGTGCAGTTCTTCACAGTTATGTTTTGGTTTTTTCTTCCTCTGAATATCTTACTGTTGTTGGCAAGCTTTGTCACTTTGTTCCTCGCATGATTTTTCAGATTGCACATGAGTATGTTGAACACCACAGCCTGTTCTCAGACGTCCCCTGTGAGATTTCCACTAGTGCTGTTCTGCTACATAGAAAACTGATAATTTTACTCATTACTTTGCATCTTTTGTCAATAATAGGGGGCATTCCTCTAATTATATGTTAGTTTACCTTTCTTTAAGGCGCATTGGGAAGGACTTTGCCAAAAGAATTTAGTAACAAAGTGAGTTACGTCAGTCAGGTTGCCATGTCCCCAGGCTTGCTGGCTCCTTCAGAGAGCCCTGATAAAAGCTTCCTTGACTCTCTAGCAAAATAATATTTCCATGTGGCTGCAAGTTCTGTGTTGTGATCTGATGTCAGCTAGTCTGTGGGACAGTGCACGGCTTCCCTCCAGGAACCTTTGAGAAAATGGTTGTTACATTTGCCATCTCACATACAGCCCTGAATTGATTCTGATCAAGTCATTGCTCACTGCAATTGATAATTATGCTACTTCATACCTGAAGTCCTCTTAAAACTCTTAAATCTTACATAGTCCTGGTCTGTTTCTCATAAGAAGAGGGGTTTTAGTATGAAAAACTGTTGGAAATCTGGACTGCAGAAAATTAAGTGTTTTGGTTTTTTTTTTTTGCTATGGACCAGGCTGCTTTGAACATTCCTTTTAAAGTTTTATTATCAATCAGCCCTGCAGATTTTGAGAGGCATCCTGTTCTTTATATTCGGAGAAGGACTTACTCATTTTATGTCTTTATCAAGTAATTTCTCAAACTCTCTTTAGATCTGTTTTTTTATTTTTTTTGTCTTCTTACATAGAATCTATTTGAGTTTATGCAGTGCTGCGCCACTTTTTGCTGCCTATATAATAGTTTATTGGAATACTCTGTCATCTGGGTTTTACAGAACAAACTTTTAAAAATTTTTGTAACTGAACAGAGGATGTTGTGTTAGGTAAATTGCTATAAATACAAAATGGACATCGCTCTCCACAATTACCTATAGAAATCTGATCCTTTGACTCATCAAGTAAATGGCAGCGTCAGAGTTCTAGAGCAGAGATGTGGCTGTCTTGTGATAGAGTAGATGAAGGCAGCAATACCAAGAGATCAGCCTTTTGCCAGATAAATATTTAAAATGGGAGTATTTTCAGCCCCTTTGCACAAACTGATTCTTACTCAGCATGGGATCATGACCTGTGGACCACACAGATTTGGAGGTGTCTTGGTCCATCTTGGGAATGAGGAGGAGGGTGGCTGCAGGTTAACTCACAGTGGGCCATGTCTGGCGTTAAGCAAGCATCAAAATTGCAGTGATTCAGTCCTTCAAATTCTGCTCTTTTGTATGTGCTAGCCGTTCCAAGAATTTTGCGGAACCTGCGGAAATAGGTGCGAGGGCAAAGCTCTTCCTGAACATATCAAGAGGTGTTTCTGGTGTTTTTTGGTTAATTAGTTGCTTACAGCTGCAGTGCTCTCAGCCATACAGTAATTAAAACACATTGACAATGTATCCCCTTTTTGGCTGTTTCTCAGTAGATCTTGATTTTCAGCAACAGTGTATCAGCAGGATTCCTGGAGCTGTTCTCACCGTATTTACATTTGTCCCTAGAGTGGTGTTTGGATTTGTAAAATATTTAAATTACTACTTAAAGAAAACTATCTGTGTAAGACTTAAACTGTGTTTAAAATAATCCACATTTCTAAAAACAGCTGGTAAAACAAAGTTACGTTTCTCTATCATACATTTATTCTTTTATATAGAACTGTGTGCTCTTCTCTTCCAAAGTTGCATGGGCATTGCTGGTTCAGAGCGTAAATAGTTAGGCCTGTTAATTTCAATTAATGGATAGCAAATTCTCTATATCAAGAGTTGCATGAAGGTCAAAACACAGCTGAAGTCTTTTTTTCTTGGTTTCCTTCCTGAGAAGCTGTATATACATGTATGTGCTGCATTAATAAAAGGACAGGTCAGAGTAACAATCTCTTGATCCAAAGGAGAACGACTGTCTAGAGTAAGAGCTTATGGATTGAGATCAAAACGGCTGTTTTAAGTTCAGTGCAAATTTTCATAAAGAAACTGCTTATGGAGAGTATCTTAACTATTGAAACTTTAGAACTCTTGCTTATTCCTCTAACATACTTGGAACAGTAGAGAACCACATTGTAGGCAGTATGGAACAAATTACGTTTCTGCAATTGCGCTTTGAATTAATATTCAAAAGTATGTTGCTGCAATTAACTTTTTGATGAGAACTTCACTGTTTGTGAACAGAGCAGACTGGTCACAGTATGACAACTTCTGCTTAGTGATTTTTTTGTTTGTTTTTTGACTAGTTCTTTCCTTCCATTTCCCTTTTAAAGTGCAATGGGGTGATGTGTAAAGGTGAACAAAGGAGAGGAAGAGAATATGTCTGTAAAACTGAAATAGCAATGATGCTTTTACTGATGTGAAAACGCGAATTAATATAGTAATTTCTGATGAAGCTGGCTTTTTATGAAAGTTCATACTGTGTGAAGAAATATTTGCAAAGTTTGTATTCTCTGGTACTATTAAAAATTAACGTATTTAGAAAATAAGTTTCATCTTGTCTCATGTCTTAGAAAACGTGATGTGCTTGCTGTTTATGTGGTGTGGTGGTTTTTTTAATAGGTCACAACTATGGATATTTCATCTAACAAAGATGAGGAAGAAAACTCGATGCATAATACAGTCGTCCTCTTCTCTAACAGTGACAAGTTCACTCTCCATCAGGTTAGGATAACAGTTACTGCATTTTCATTTTGTTTCTCTGCTTTTAGTTAGAAAAAAAAAGTAGATTTAATGTCCTTGTTAGGAGTTAAATCATCAGCAGGTAGTTAGATTTTACAGTTACGTATTTTCAGAATTTAGTATCTGGCATGTGTTGATCACGTGCTCTTTTCTGTCATTGTAGGATATGTGTGTAGTTTGTGGGAGCTTTGGCCAAGGTGCTGAGGGCAGGTTGCTCGCCTGTTCTCAATGCGGTCAGTGTTACCATCCATACTGTGTCAGTATTAAGGTGAGTGCTTTTGTTACATAAAAAAATAACTTGATTACACTGTTTTCATATTGTACTTTAATAGCACTTTGCTGCCTTCGGTTTTGTGGTAATTAGGGGAGTCATTGACTTGTTAGATACTCATCAGCTAATGTGACCATTATTTGTATGCAACTTGTGAAAGACTTTAATTAAATGTCATTTTATAGTGTGCATTGCCTCAAGAGAAATTAACCTTTTTGTAATTTCGCCACCATAAGTAGCACTGATTATCCAGCAGTTGGTTAAAATAACAGTTTGAGATATAAGCTTGGAAACTAAATCCAAGCAGAATTAAAAACAAAGAAAAAAATTATACTGCATCTTCTTCATTTACTAGGGGCATAAGGTTTAGCTGATTCAATTTGTCTGTTGGCTGTCAGAATTGACAGCAGTTGGAGTGGTTAATTAATACATTTTACATTCATTAGTCTAGGAGGGAATGTGTGAAAATTCAATTTGAATGGTATGAGATGACTTAGCAGGCATATAATAAGCTATTTACTGCAATATATACACTGTACACTCTGTATTGTTTATTGCGTAAGTACATCTGTGTAGAAGTGGGTTTTTTTAAAAAAAAAAGTGTTACAAAACTTTATTCTAAATGTACTTTACAAAATGCCACATTGTATTTAATGTAACTATAATTTCATTTTGTGTCTATATGCTACTCTTAAGAGTAGGTAAAGAGTCCAGAGGAGGCTGTGAAGATGATCAGAGGGCTGGAGCACCTCTCCTATGAGGACAGGCTGAGAGAGTTGGGGCTGTTCAGCCTGGAGAAGAGAAGGCTCTGGGGAGAGCTTTTAGGGGCCTTCCAGTACCTAAAGGGGGCTGATGAGAAAGATTGGGAGAAACTTTTTAGCAGGGCCTGTGGCAATAGGACAAGAGGTCATGATTTTAAACTAAAAGAGGGTAGATTTAGACTGAATATAAGGACAAAATTTTTTGCAACGAGGGTGGCGAAACACTGTCACAGGTTGCTCAGAGAGGAGGTGGATGCCCCATCCCTGGAAACATTCAAGGCCAGGTTGGACGGGGCTCTGAGCAACCTGATCTGGTTGGAGATGTCCCTGCTCCTTGCAGGGGGGTTGGACTAGATGACCTTTGAAGGTCCCTTCCAACCCAAACCGTTCTATGATTCTGTGATTCTTACATTATATATTAATTACTATAAATTAGTTGTTTGCTTCAGATGACTAAAACCCCAACACTGGTTGTCACAGATGATTTAGGAGGGATACAGAATTTATAGCGACCCAAATCCTGGCTTTACTACATATCTGAAAAAAAGCAGCCATGTGTTCTCCTTCATCCTACAGGACCAGCTACTCCTATAAGGAGTGAACTGTCCTACATGCAGATCCAGTGTAGTGTATATTCTCTGGTATGCTAGTTTGTCTGAAGAAATTCTGTTCTCAAACAGTATCAGCTATCAGTAATTACAGTTCCTTTCTGTTTAATCCATTCCCATTTATTGCAGCTTCAGAAGGTCTCATTGATAAACAGCTACTTGTGATGTGGATAGCGTGCATAGAAGAGCATCGTGTGCCCCGCTAGCTAGACCTTAATTTTACAGTGATCACACTTCATACAGCAGTTCTCAAATAATTTTTACCTTGCCGTTTGCAGATTACTAAAGTGGTGCTTAGCAAAGGTTGGAGGTGCCTGGAGTGCACGGTGTGTGAAGCCTGCGGGAAAGCGACAGATCCGGGAAGACTGCTTCTCTGTGATGACTGCGACATTAGCTACCACACGTACTGCTTAGATCCACCCCTGCAGACAGTTCCAAAGGGAGGCTGGAAGTGCAAATGGTGTGTTTGGTTCTGGGGTCAGAAATATTGACTGCTGGCCTCTTTGGGGTTTTTTTGTTGCTTCATATTTGCAATGTCAATTGAACTGTAATAATGTTTTAATTGTTCTTGAGTCAGGTGCGTTAAACAGAACGAAAAAAACACTTTTTATTTGTTTGAATTAACAATTTAATAGGGAAACTGTTATCTCCTCTTAATACTATTTCTTCATGCCAAAAACCAAGTAACTAGAAGTGGACAGAAGTTTTATTTTGAAACTCTTATCCAAAACAAATCCAATTTACAGTTGTCGGAATATTCATTCCAGTGTTCAGTTGGAAACATGAATGGGTGCTTCAGCAATTTTTTCTCAGAAGTAAAACCCTTTGAAAACTATTCGTGTAACTTGGGTGAAACAGAAACAGAATAGACCTCTGACATGGTTACACCTCCGTATCTCAAAATAAATGGCAGCTGGAAGCAGGAGCTCCTTTGACCTGTTGAGCTGTTACAAACACCTGTCTGCCTGTTTTTGTAGATGGAAGGGAATTCTTACTTGGGAGCTTTCTTTAAAAAGTATCAAAAATGTTGGTAATAGTCAAAATCTAAATAGTACCATTTTCATTCTATTAAAATACTGTTTGACCTGAAATGAGCTCTGCCTCCCTCCAAGTGGTTAATGATACAAAACTTAATTACTCACCCAGTTCTAAGTAGGAGGGTTTTAAAGCCACAAAATAATCTTTCTGTGAACTGAAAGTAATAGATCATTTTGTCTGTTCTGCAGGTGTGTTTGGTGCAGACACTGTGGAGCAACTTCTCCAGGTTTAAGATGTGAATGGCAAAATAATTACACACAGTGTGCTCCCTGTGCAAGTTTGTCTACCTGCCCAATCTGCTATCGCACTTACAGGGATGAAGAGCTTATAATTCAGTGTAGACGATGTGATCGGTAAGGATTTCTAACGTTTTACAGGTTTTCCTGTTTAAAGCTTATTTTCTTTTTTTTTTTTTTTTTCCTTTAATGTAAAAATCTAAAGATGAAAGGAATGGTCTTGTGGTGAAGAGCACTGGATTGAATCTCGGAACTCTTTTATTAGTTCATTTCTAGTTGTACCACAGACTTAACTATATGACTCTGGGCAAATTGATTTAATCACTCTGTGCCTCATTTTCCCCCTCTGTAAAAATAAAACTAAATAAAATAAAACTGTTTACCTCACAAGACTATTGTTGTGAGGCTAAATCTACATTGTATCAAGTAAGTAGTTAAAATGATTGCAATATAGGGAGAAAATTATAATATTAAGACATATTTGCTTCCGGGATGTTGTTTTATAGAGTTCCTTCCTGTGAAGAGAAACAGATAATCTGATGCTGTATGTACCGTATTTAGCACACACCACCGTAGGGGAATGCTCTTTATGGAGGACCTGATTAATAATTTCTACCTAAGATAATTTAAACTAAACAAGTATTTCACGTTTACTTGGACCATATACTGATATTTGGGTGTCCTAAAACACCACATATTTCCTTTAAATTGTATTTTTTCCCCCACTTAATTTCTAGATGGATGCATGCAATCTGTCAGAACTTAAACACAGAGGAGGAAGTGGAAAACATAGCTGATATGGGTTTTGACTGTACCATTTGTAGGCCATACATACCACCAACAAACGGTAAGAAGACACTTGAAACCAATGGCAGGATTTCACACTGCAATAAATAGGTTTGGGAATGTGTTATGGTTCTTTTCTCTGGTGGAGACTGGGCTCGTGATAGAAGCAAGATTTTTCATGTTCATTTTCAAGGCTTTCTGGAAGTGTCCTCAGCTCTTTCACACCTTCTAGTGATTGGCTGCAAGGCCAAAAATAAACCTAGCAGGGGGAATTCTGAATAGATTTGTTGAAGATAATTTGCGTAAATAACTAAAAGCATTTGATATTGAAAAGGTGAAAGGCATCTCGCTTTGTCAAATGGAAGGATGAAAGCTCAATTCTCTGAAGTTACTAACTGCTGAAGAATCTGAAAATCAATTCCAAGCAGAAGAACCTTCTATATTTTGATGCTTCGAGGCTGTCTAAAGCAGCAGTAGCTGTAACAACAGTCCATATAAGCATTTTTTCCCCTCCTCCCTCATGTTTTATTAATGCCACTCCATCAGCTCTCCCAGTATTTAAAACCAGTGCTTCCCTTATTAGCTGCAGTCTTTGAAAGAATTCACCATACTTTCCTGCTTGGGAGTCACCCCCTTCTTGTTTGTTAAAATGTACAGTTCTTTTTGATGAACTTTGCTCTTCTCCATGGAGAATATATATACCAACTTCCTCATTAGTGTGTATTACTCAGTTCTGTAGGAGTGGTACTTCAGGAGCTGAGGTTACTGCAGTTTTTCCCTTTAAGCACAGCTGCAGCATCTGGTTCTGTGGGATGGTGCTGGTTAACGTTCCTGTGAGTGGCCTGTTAGCAGTTAGATTGGCCTGTTACATAATTTGTGGTCTTGCTACAAGGGTGGTATCCCCAGTCTGTTTTCTCTGCGTGTCAGCTCATGGGAGTTTCTGCTTCGGTCTGCTACCTCAACAGAGCAATGACACCGTTATATCCATTTTTAGCCTAACAGAACATTGAAGTGTTCACATTAACTCTTTATTTGGGTATCATGAGAGAATCGTAGGAGGAAGGTACAGGAACAAGCAAGTGTTTCGAGAAATGTTCATAGCCACCAAGAAGAAGCCAGTAAGACTGGCTTTCCTGATCAGGACTGAAGAGATAACGAGGCATGTGTTTGAGAGATCTGCCAGGGAGAATTCAATAGAGCATCTAGTGTCCTCCTAACAGCATTGCAGTAACTGTAACTAACTGACATGACCTCGGAGGTTTATATGCTCCCTTGTCAACTACACATGGTTGTGGAGCACTTCCAAGTATCCCACTTTAGTGCTATTAGAAGTAAGAATGACTTATGCTTCAAGTCACTTAATTTTTGAGATCTGCTTTCACAAATTGAAAAAGAAAGAAGTTTTGTAAGTGGGAAAAACACAGATTTTGGTTTTTTTTTGATAATAAGCTTTGGCCACTTAAAACAAAAAGGACCAAATAGGAAATACTCCCTCTTCCTTTCTCTTTTGAGCTGGCAGAGCTACCTTTTAGAGATAATTAAAGCCCATAATATGTGAGATGGAGCAACTTCACAAGATGGTATAAGAGATGTTTCATTTCCAGGCATAAGCTGGCCCACGAGTCAGTCCTTCCTGCACACCTTCATGAAGTTGTGTTGCTTAGGTTTGTCTTTGAGGAATAGGAACTAGTCCTGCAAGACTGCTAGGCAGTTCCCAAGCTTTCTTTGGAGGTTTTTTCCACTTTTTTTTTAGTAAGATGAATTTCTCTGCTTATTCTCTTATGTTTTGACTCAGTATATATAATATATCTTTAACATGTCTACATTTGCACAATGCATGTCTGAGTATGTTATTTGCAGCATGGCCATAGAAATACTTGCATGTACCTTTATGTGAAATGTTTCACTCTTTTGTTAATTCTTCTAAAACTCCTTTGAAAATTTTCTACAATTCTTTTTTTTTCAAGGTGAGAACAATTAGCATTTGATAAACTTAGAGATACAAATGTTAGTTAACAGTAGAAAGCTTCTTAAAATGTACTATATTGTGGGATTCTTACTGGGATGGTTCTTACTTTTCCATTTGATGTATCACAGATGTGTTGCAAGTATTACTACAAGCTTTTTAAGTGCTTGCTTTCTAGAAGAAGCAAGAGCCCCTCAATCTAGTAACATACCAATATGTTGCAGGTTTGTTGTTGGTGACGAATAAATACTTCTAGCATGTGGACATTGAGAAAGAGCTTCCATTTTTCTCACTTCAGAATATAGAAACTTTGAATTTGTAAGAGCTCTTCCCTATCTCAACTTAAGAACGTCAGATGCATATCTGATAACCTTACACAGTTATCTTCAGGAAGCAGAAATAAAAGATAAATAGCTTTTTCTTCTTGAACATATATGCAATATCAAAAGCCAGAATTTGGTAACATTTACTCCAAAGTTGTATACCATAAGCCTTCATTACTAGATTCCTTTGAAATAATCGTCTCTGATCAGTGTTTAATCAGGTTTCTTTTGGTGTGGTCTCAAGTTACAACATGTGTCTCTCAGTGTATTGCTGTGCCTTGTTGAAAAATTTTTCTGATTTAGAATTGCTTGAATGTTGTCATGACTGGGTACTAGCAGCTGCTCCAGGTAGCAGCAGCTTTTCCTCTCTGCTGTAATTCCTGGACATTCAAGAGAGGTGTGTGCATCTCTGATCTACATTCACTCCTAAACAAGCAATTATTGCCCATCTCTCCATCACTTCTGCCTTTCTGTTGTTTGCCATTGTATGTCATATCCCCATCTGGATATTGCATCCTTTCCTCACTTACTCCCATTCTGTCTCCATCCGCATTCTCCAGTTTCCTCCTCCCTTAGTGGTGTTTTTTCTTTCTCTGCAGGAGGCAAAGGGACCAGCTCTGCCTGGTTTTCTTTAGCTAGTTACAACTGATCTGGTAACGGTTTCTGGTAGCTGCACGTGTGGCTCCAGGAAGCGTGCCCACAGAGGCAGTGAGGAGTTTGTATCACTTACTAATTCAGAGATGCTCCAGACTGCCAGGATTCAAAACCAATGTAATGCTATATGTTAAAAAAAAAAATTAACTTTTGAATTTTTTATTATTTGGCATGTTTGTTATGTCAACTTGTATGTTCTTGTAAGTTCCTGTATTTGCAAAGAAGTCCCTGCATCGCGCACACAGTATGCAGGCACCCAGTAGTGTTCTGCTAGTGTTTTGTACATCAACCATTTAGCTCCATCCATTATGCTGATTTAATTTCTTCCTTGAATTGTTCTTTTCTATTACACCCTTACAACTGGCAGCTCCTTTTCTTTTTGAAACTGATTCTTCTCATCGTATTGTATTCTGTGCCATTATTTATTTTCAACTAAAGCTACTAAATGTTCTACAATATTCATCATGTTTAAACCCTTTTGCAAAGAAGCGTAATAGTTTTGGTTAAGCTTCAACTAAGTGCCTCAAAAAGAACTTTTTTGTTCAATTTTTAGGTTTTTTTCCCCCCAGTCTTTCTCGAACAGTACTGTTTCTCTGTTATCCATTTTATTAATTGCAGTCCTTAATCTGCACTCTAATTAGCTCCTTTTCTGAAAGTCTGTTTGATACTGTCTTCAAACACTGTTTGTTTCTGCAGCTTTTGTGAGTTGGTCTCTGATGGCCTCACCTCTGTCTCTATCAGTTTGTTTATTTGAATGTTTCAACTCCATTCAGTCTCCAAAGCTGAAATTGTTCACAACCGGACATGGACCAGAAGAATGCTCCTGTTGTTTGACTTTTAAATAAGGATTTCAAATCCCCATTCACAGCAGTCTTTCTGGATTTTTTGTGTACCTTAGAATCCAATCAAATAATTGCTATCTCTGTCTTAAAACATCTTGTAAATTATAAGCAATTAAATGAACAGATGACATCTTATTCCACTTTCAGTATTTCTTACAATCTGCCTTTTTTTTCTGTTGTTTCAATTCAGTGCTTTTGAGTATCTTCCATCCTGCTGCTTGTCCCATATTTTTTTGTTTCCCTCTAGCTCAGTGTCTCTTCCAAAATCATATTTTCAGTTTCTTTTCTTCTTTGTCTTTTCCTTCCACTCCTGTGTATCAGTTTTTCAGTAATTCTCATAGACTGCTTCCATTTACTAGTTGCACTTGGTTTTCTGTAGGTTATATACTTTAGTTACACCTTACATAAAACTTTTAAAGGACTATAGTTTTTGAAGACAGGCTCTCACTTTCCTTATATTTTTATGTGCTTACAAAGCATCCTCTAGATTTCATATTCATTATTGTATTCAGCAAAGAATTTAAGCGTTACTTGGAAGCTTTTCTGCTTTTCCTAGTCTTGGCCCCAGCTCCTGTGTTGTGTGTGAGGTGGTCAGCAGCAGCTCACGTGCAGTGGTCTGACGTGTTTGAGAAACACCGCAACTCCCACACGTGGGTTGCCTCAATGGTTTCGTGTGGCAGGTGCAAAGTGTTTGATGTATGAGTATTAAATTCAGCATGGATAAGATTTCTAGGTATAAAAAAAAGAAAAAAGTGTGGATAGACTCGATTATATGGTAATGCTAACTGTGCTAAACTAACAGGTTTTCCAATTCTAGTTCTCAGTGTTTGTGAGATAGAAGCTTCTAATTTTCACTTCACTTAACTCTGTCTACATAATCTCTGTAAAGTCACCACTAATATTAAAACTCTAGTCTGCACATCACAGGTTAGTGACTGTGGTTATTGTAATTAAGGCAGATGAGAAGAGCATTTCTGCCCACAACAAGAGTAGCCTAGTGGTGTAGGACATTTTAATCACTGTTCAGTCACACTGTTCCAGTGCTTCCCTGAAGCGCACAAGCTGTAGTTTCTAAATCAAGTTTTCTGATGTTCGATTTATTAATATTATCTTGAATAGGAATTACCCTATGTAACTACAAGAAGTCATGTATCATCTGTTCTCAGGTATGACAGCTTTGTTTTGTCCTCTTATATGTTGTATAAAAGACCTGAGAGCATAGACACAGCTGGAATCTTGTGTGCAAAGCTGTCGGAGTGTGTTTGCCCCTCCTTGGGGAAATACGACAGCAGGTCGATACCCAATTCACAAAACCTGTCCGTTTTTCACACTTAGGGCAGCAAATCCTGAACGTCATGACCAGTGTAGAGGTTACTTTCCAATCCAGTAGATCCAGTGTATTCGTTTGCCCTTGGTCCAGTAGAAGGAGATCGTTTACCATTGAGTTCAGTGCCTTTCCAATGCCATTCTTGGCTCTAGGAAGTTAGAGAACTTCAGTTTGTATCAGGCTTGTTTTGTACTCGCGTCTTCTGTGGCGCTGAAAAGCACTTCATTTTAAAGGTGCTAGTGAATGTTGCCAACAGTATAAAATAGGGAGTTCAGTGGAACTGTTTGAGGGAAGATTTAATTGATAGTTTCAGTTTAAATCGAGTCACCATTTTTAAAAGTTGAAATTATTTTCCTTATATTTTTCAGTGCCTTCTTTGGACTGTTGTGATTCATCAGTTGGAGCTCAGATTATTTCAAAATCAAAAGAACTAGGTAAAGAATGTAAATGCTTAATCTTTGATCATTTAGCATATTTTAAGGGTATATTTTTACATGAGACAAAAATTCCTTTTTCTATGATTTTATAACACACAACATTAACTATCCTTCAGTTACCGCAGCATGCTTTTCATTTTTTTTTCCTCATTCTCTCTTCTTTCTTCTGTTTTGCCTGCCATACCTGCACAACAATAATTACTTTAAATTGTACTTTGATCTTGCAGACTTAGTTGCTTGCCTTAATATTAGCATTGATAACACAGTGGGGCTGAGTCAAGCATGTACACAAATGTTTACAGCTGTAGGAGGACACAGCTTTTCTGTATTTGTCTGGTTTGTGCTAGGAATTCATAATCTTGACAAGCCTACTCACAAGTGACTTTTTATAGTGATAGTACCTAACAGCTTCCATTGTGTTAGGACAGCTTCCATCGTGTCAGATTTTTTTTCATTTGCTACTACACAAATGTAGATCTGAGAGAATGTTCTCCTTTCAGATCTTCAATCTGAATAAAAGCATGTGATTTTTTTTTAAAGCAAACACTCTTTTCTAGTTCAATGTAAGAAGACAGTCATCTGGGAAAAATTGCATTCAGAACTAGCTGTGTTTTGAGGTGTGAGACATTACATAAGAAAATATTTTTGGTTAAAGGGAACAAAAGTTACGATGTTTACATATTTTCAAAAACTGTGTTATCAAATCACTGGTGTCAAAGAGCAGAAACATCATTGCATCCTCTTTGTTATCTGGTAACTCCCTGAAAGTTCCCAAACCTCCACTTGCAGGGCCCCAGCACAGGGGACAGTGCCTTTGTACATGGTGAATTAAGGAACAGCAGAGTTTTATCAGTAGACTAAATTGTCATGTGACAGCTTGAGAAAGAAGCAGTCTTGCAGGTCTTGGGAGATGTGAGTCTTACCCATGATTTCCAATTTGACCTTGAGCAGCTCACCTGATAAAACTGGGTTTTGTCTGCCTGTGAAATGGGGCTGATCACTTGCCTGAGTTAGCAGGAGTTCTGGGAGGCTTCGGGTCATTAATACAGGGCTGAGGGCTGGATGAGGACCTTGGCCGATAAGCGACGGGGACCCGAAGTAGGACTTGCACAGTTTTCTGTGAGTGCCAGGGATACAAAAATACCCTACAAGGCACCAGTTTCTATAATAAAATCGTTCTGTCTAATGACTCCTTGATGTCAGTTGCTTTGTAGCAATATAATGGGTTGTTACTGGATTTGACAGCAGACTAAATTATGAAGCTGTAACTGTAACGTGTAAGACAGTATCAGGTATCTCTGTTTTATTTATACCAATTTCCTCACTCATGAATCAGCTCCATATATGTGGATTTTTAACTCTTAAAAGTGCTATTCCTAAAAACCTAACACTTGTAAATTAAAGAGTTTTATATTGCTGTTATGATTCGTTTAACTTTTATAGACCCACCGAAGACATACACCCAGGATGGAGTCTGCTTGACAGAATCCGGCATGTCTCAGTTACAGAGCCTAACTGTTACAGTACCGAGAAGAAAACGGACAAAACCAAAGCTTAAACTGAAGATTATAAATCAGAATAGTGTGGCTGTGCTTCAGACACCCCCAGATGCCCAGTCAGAACACTCAAGAGATGGGGAGATGGATGACAGTAGAGGTAGCAGTCTACTTTTGATGTATTTTTATCTTGTGTTGCAGTACATGTGTGTTTTGCAGACATCCCTGGGAGCTTTTGTTATACTGGTACTCATATGTTCTGTACAGAATGCTTTATGGAAATCACCTGAACAGTAGGTATGGCTGGTTGTTGTCCGTTTCAGGGACTTTTCTTCTTGTTGTGTTTATGGGTCATCCATCCTATGGGAAACTCACCTTTTTAAGGCTGGCAACACTGGCAATACAAGTTCTCTCTTTCTCTAATACTTGAGTTGATTACCTGTGGGAAATATTGTGCACTCACTGAGTACACGTGTATTTGAGGCTCTCAGACTTAGTGCAAACACTGAAAGTGTTAATGTTGGCTCAGCAAAGCTATGTCTACATCACTGTAAAGCTGGTATTTAAAACAGAGGGGAAAGTGGAGTAAAAAGTTCTTTGCTGAGAGTATTTCTTTTTTTCTGAAATAAGGTCGACTGATCTGAGAGTCCAAGGGGGAAAAAAGACCTCCTTTTATTTCCATAGATGAAATGAACATTTTGTTTGTCCTCATCCCCAAAGTAGAATTTAAGACAGAATTTGAGTTTGGAAGTGAAATCTGAATGTTCCTCTAGTTCAAGTAGATGATGCTGTATGTAGAGTCCTGCTGAAGGGTTTGAGGTTCCAGGATGGGATATCGTGTAGTATGGAGGGAGGGGAAGATTTAACAGTGGTTTTATGGCCTCCAAGGCTGATGAGAGATTAAGGGATCTGGGCTAATGCTTCCCTGCCCAAACACATCCCTGTGTGTGGGGATGACATTGCAGTCAATGGTAGAAGCCGTTGGGAGAGCTCCTTCCACCACAAGTCTAGACGTGGAGCAAAGATCCACGTCTCTCAGGGCCACCAGTACTTGTCTCATCTGCTTCTCTCACAGCTGAGCAAGTGCAGCAGCCCCAGCTGGAGGAGACCAAAGCTGGGAGATGAGTGGGAAAAGCATATAGGAGCAGCTAGCCCCACTCTTCAAATCCCCGCTCGTCAGCGCTAGAAACAGTGGCCAGCATGGTGCAGTCCTGTTCTCCTGTCTCTTTTGCTGTGGCCTGGCTGTAGGTCCTAGTAAGCCTGTTAGTAGAATAGGTGTTAATCCATGGCCTGGGGAAAGGCTTACTTAAATGGTAGGTGTGAAAGTCGTTACATTAGTCATGCAGGTGTCTGTTACAAGAGGAACAGAGGAATACAGGCACCCCACCTCACCACAGTCTGAAGCGCTTTCTGTTTATGCAACATTGCCTGGTTGTTAATCAGATTAAATGTCATACGAAGCTTTTTTTAGATGCAGTGTAGATAGAGTATACTTGCGATAACTGGGTAGTTTAACCATCAGTGCAGTTTCGGTGTTAACTTGTTGATACAGATATTGTTCCCGTTGTTTGGTTGGCACATTCTTACCAACGGCTGTTGACTAGAAGTGTATTGTTTTTGTAATAGCTTCCCTTTATTTGTTTATAACCTTAAAAACAGTTAGCTAGTTTTTCTTTCATTTCCTTCAGTATTCACGGGATTTGGTGCATGATCCTAGCATTACACTGACTCTTCAATTTCATCTCATACTTTCATGTGGTCCATTAGGTGGGTTGTTGAAAGCGGAAAAGCTTTTGATTTTCGTTTGAAGGCATCAAGATAGAAAATTAACCACTTCCTTTGTTGTTCTTTTTCGGTGATTAATCATCTTTACTTTTACAAACGGGGGCCTGTTATTTGTATAACTTAGTCTAGCTTCATTATCTGCGTGTTGGCTTTTATAGCTATCCCTTTTCAACTAGATAACAAGATACATACGTGTAATAGCAGAGTATGAAAGGGAGAGCCAAAGCTTCCACAGACTTTAATTTCAGTTCTGATCACCTTCAATCGCCTTTTTGAGAGTTAGAGCACATTCCTGTGCGTGATGGTGACAGCACAGCATGTACGTGGTAGATTGGCTGGATTTCCTGGAAGCTCTGCGTGTACTCTGTGGAGTGGATCAGTGCCTGTTTTCTGAATGTCTGTAATCTTTATGTAAGCATCTAGATGAATAAAGCTGTGCCAGAGCTTTGAATGGAGCAGCATATTGTAGTAATTCCAGGCAAACAGGAGTAACCCTTACTTTCACTCTGAAGTTCCAGGTGGAAAAAAGAGGCTGTACTGCTGAAAACTGAACTAGTGGTAAATATGTTACCATCTCATCTGTAGGTTTTCATCAGGTTTGGCATTTCATCAGATGTTCCACATTTTAAAGTGCACTTGAAAGTTTAGCTTGCTTTGGGAGCTTCAGTTTTGGTAGACTTAATGTGGCTCTTCTGCTACTATTTGTAGTGTCATAAGTAAATGGGAAGGACCACTGTGGGGGCGTACTGCTTTGTGTAGCAGGACGCGTTAGCACTCAAGCAGGTTTCTCTTCGGCCAGAAGTTGACATGTTGCAAAGAGGGCTCAGCCATGCTCTTGAGGGGAGGAGGGAACTGGCTGTGGTGGTCAGTGGGGACTGCCTTTGTCAGGCCACCAGCTTTGTTGGTAGAACTCAGAAAAGTCTTCATTGATGGGAAAGTCTGGTCCGTCACCAGCTTGTAGAAGAGCAAGGGTTGTAGTTCTACCACAGCAGAAGTGATGGGAAAGAATCCAACTCTGTTGTAACAGTATTTCTCCCTCTTACAACTGTATGTGGTTTTAGACCATAGAGAGTTATTCACCTAAATCCAAAGCAAGAAATCTGAATTCCAGTATCTTTTCAGAGGCAAGAGTGTATTTAACGTGCTTCAAAAGCTTTACAGTAAAATGAAGATGCAGGGTCATTATTATATTGACATTTTGGGAATATCAGAAACAGAATTAACTCACTCTCTGTTCAATGCCAAAGGCTCTTTAATGCCATCATACTTTACATCTGTTTCTACCTTGCTTTCCCACAGAATATAAACTCAAACTCAAAATTACAGTCTTCATCTTCAAGGCTGAGTAATTCCTTTAGGCTGAATTTTCTACTAAGTCAAACTCTGCTGCATAGTTAGGTCTACTTTCAGTCAGTCACACAGCTTCAAGTCAAGAACCCTCCGAACTAGGCGTCATCATACATTACCTTCCAACTGCAGGCTGCTGTTTTTCAGTCTGTCTTCTCAATAAAAAAAAAGTCCTACCAAACAAAACTTAAGAAGACAGTAAACAAAACAAAGTAGATCTTGTGTGTTAAATTCCTTGAGGTATGGCTAAAAATTGCTCAGACACTTGGAAAATGTGATAGCACAAGCTGCTGAAAGGGGCATCAAAAGAATTTCACAGATTCACATGTATGCAGTAATGATACTGTTTATTCTTTGGTTTTGTGTAGTCATCATCTTGCAGGACATGCATGTGTATAGTGGGTCTTTGTGTGTTGATAGAGTGGGTTTCCCAAAAGTGTTTAGACTGTGGGTGTCTTCCGCTCTTTTGAAAAATCTCTCATTCTCACTCAGTTTGTCAGGAATCAGTCAGTTGTAGAAATTTTGGAAAAACATCTTCTTTCCCTTTTCCAGTTAAAGTTACCATTGCCTCTTTTCTGCAGAAGGTGATCTTATGGATTGTGATGGAAAATCAGATTCCAGCCCAGAAAGGGAAGCTGTGGATGATGATACCAAAGTAGCAGAAGGAGCTGATGGGATTAAAAAAAGGAAGCGAAAACCATATAGACCTGGTAAGATAGAGTAATTTATATGATTGTGTGTCCCTTGTTTGTTTTAACACTTTTTTCCTGTATAATTTTTTTAAAAAGTAGAAAATAGTGTGGAATTCTGAAGTATACTACTGCTAATTGTTGATTCTAGATTTTTTCCCCTGTTCTGTTTAAAATAGTTTTTAGTCCTCTTATCAAAATACTTTTCTAAGGGTTGCTGCTCAGCAGTATGCCTGTTCTTAGTATACTGTCAATTATTGCTTAGCGGTTAAAATATATACCTTGTATTGATTCTTAACTTGATAAGAAAATGTACTGTATTTATATAATTGATGAAGGCCAGGGGTTTTTTTTGTGTATGTATGTATGTACATCTATCTGGCAATATCTGAACTTCAGATAACTTTTTGCAGGTATCTTATTTATTTTCTGAAATCTTTGATAAGAGTAATTGACTAAATATTTGCAAATTGCTTCTGGCAGTCAATTTTAATGAATTCAGTTATTGGACTAATTAATTTATTTTAATTTATTAGTGCAGTTGCCTCTTAGTTATCTTGACTGGGGATTAGCTGTGTGTCCTGGATGCAGAAACACTTGAGCTGTTTCCAGGCAGAAAAAGCTAAAGGTACCTAAGTGACTCTGTAGGAAGTAGCTCTGATTCATTAGGGCTAAAACTGAACCCAAGATAATAAGCTGTGCTTAGACACTGCCTGGCTTTTTGAAGAGCCCCTATATTACATACCTTGGTATGCCTCAGATTCTATGTTAGATGGTGGTTGTGTGTTTCATTTGCAGCCTCCCACTACTGTGGATATGTTGATTGTAGTTTTTGTCAGTCACACCCATCCTGTTTGCTATATCAGGCCATATCCTCTGATTATGAAGATAGTAGGGGAGGAGAACACAGGCAATGAAGCGATTGAGGAGGTGAAGGCAAGGAATACAGTGAAGGAGGAGACAAAGCAGGAGTTACAACATGGTCCCGTTTCTCTTGCTCCTCTATCAGTAGCTAAACACATCTCTACCACCTTTTACCCTCTCCATGCATTTCCCACACTGCTGTGTAAGAGCCCTGTCTCAGCAGATTGTGCCCACGTGTATCTTGCCTTCCATCATGGCCCACCTCATGGAGTTGGTGGTACAAACCCACATCCCCACATCACTTAACAGAGATTTCCTTTCTCTCTACAAGTAATGTAACTCCATAAGCCATTTATTTCCACTGCTGATTCCTTGAGAGAAGAGTTGCATTTGCTCAGAGTGGTTTTGGATCATGAGTTGAGCAGCTGTCTCTTAGTTTTCTGCACCCAGCAATTTCCCTGAAAAACTAGACAAACCTGAATCTGATGTATGTACATACATACACAGCAACTGTAAAGGATCAGGAGCACTGCAGTCAGTCTCTAGTGAAGGATTCTGGAGTTTGGGCAGTATGATGTTGATTATTTTGTGATACATCCTTCTCTAGTACCGTCATGTGGAGTGGTGGGCTCTCCACAGCAATTTGTAGAGGTTTTTTTTTATGGCCCTTAAATGTTCTTTAATAGGTTTCATTTGGTAGATTCACTTCTGATTCTAGCAATTCATCAGCTTGCCAAGGAAGGGGAAAACCAACATCTGAAAGTTGCCAGGTTTCGTGATTTGAACTTCTTGTGTATGTTTTAGAGTCCCAAACTCCTGATCATTTTGATAATTACATATATACCCACTGAGACATGAAAATTTAGAAATGTTTCGTAAAACTCTGAATGCAAACTCCTCAAGAATCTTAGATTCATTCTTAGACCTCTACAGATGCAGTAGTCCCTTTTACCTGCAGAAGAATCTTGGCTCTCATTCTTACTATGAAACATAGTTTTAATCAGTATACTGAATTTTTGCTTCCTTGTTAGGTATTGGTGGATTTATGGTGCGTCAGAGAAGTCGTACTGGGCAGGGGAAGACTAAAAGATCACTTTCCAGGAAAGATTCATCTGGATCTGTTTCTGAGCAGTTGCCTGGCAGAGATGAAGGTAAGTGCAGAAACCTGTTAATATGCGACTCGTCAACAAACAATTCTTTCCAGAGACGTGCTACAAAGGAAGAAGTGTTTTGTGTTTGTCATGATGGCTGTTCTGGTTTCAGCAGGGATGGAGTTAATTTTCTTCTCAGTAGCTGGTGTGTTTTGGATTTTGTGCGTGAAGAATGTTGATAAAACACCCTGTTGATACGAGTTGTTGTGAATGAGACCAAGGACACTGTCTGGCTTTCCGAGTCTCACTGATGTGCAGATGCAGGAAGCTGGGAGAAAGACAGACAGAATAATTGACCCAAACTGGCCAAAGAGAGTATTCCATGCCATAAACGTCATGCTCAGTATATAAGTGGGGGTTGGCCAGGGCGGGGCCATCCATCCATTTTCCTCTTCTTCCACCTCTCTCTTGCTTGCTGGCATCATTCCCTCTACCTTGCTGGCTCCCTTTTGTTCCTTTGCTTGCTGCTCAGTTTCGCTTCGTGGTCACTGCTCAGGACGGGCTGTAGCAGTCATTCGGACATCAGGTGGTGAGAAGTCATTCACTGTTCATTTTGTATATATTAATATCCTTATATTCTGTTATTATCGTAGTTTTCCTTTGCTGTTCTGTTAAACTGTCTGAATCTCAACCCACGAGTTTTCCTTTCTTCCCAATTTCTCTCCCCCACCCCGCTGCGGGAAGGGTGAGCGAGGAACTCTGTGGTAACAAGGGCTAAACCACCACAATGGCTTTATTAATTCGGCTGAAAATACTCCTTCCTACATTCTTGTGATTTCAACAGAGCCCATGATTTACAAAGACACTGAAACAATGAACTGCAGACTATTGTGGGAGATAAATAGTGAGGATTATAAGGACTGCTGTATTCTGTCAGAACTCTGTTTAGTCTAGCTTTGACCAGCAGAAGATAGAAGTGTAAAAAATGAAGTAGATTTAGAGCAATTCTTTCTGATACACCTTCATCCAAATGTACTCCTGAACCAGAAGTGTCTTCTGGACCATCAGCTTTAATATTCACCAGTGTTCCATTTCCATAAGTGTGTCTGATATTTTTATGTATCTGTGCTCTGGAAAATTCTGTATTAGTGAGTTCAACGATACACTATTGTTGCATGAAGAAATAATTCTTTTTCATTTTGACTGGATATCTGACAGTTTTATAAGTTCCTCTTGTGTTTCATGTTATGAAATATGATTTTTAAAAATTATAATCCAATTTGTAATACAGAAAGATTTTCTAGAAGTGTGTCATATTCCCCCATCGCTTGTTGTCTTTTCCAAGGCTGAAGAATCCTACTCTGGTCTCTCTTCTTGTAGCAAAGCCATTTTAGTGCCTCTGACAGTGTAGTACTCAGTATTGGGCACCTAACAAGAAGTCAGATTTTGTTTCATAGAATCATAGAATGGTTTGGGTTGGAAGGGACCTTTAAAGGTCATCCAGTCCAACCCCCCTGCAAGGAGCAGGGACATCTCCAACCAGATCAGGTTGCTCAGAGCCCCATCCAACCTGGCCTTGAATGTTTCCAGGGACGAGGCACCTCTCTGGGCAACCTGTTCCAGTACTTCACCACCCTCCTTGTAAAATTTTTTTTCTTATGTCTAGTGTAAATCTACCCTCTTTTAGTTTAAAACCATGACACCTTGTCCTGTCACTACAGGCCCTGTTAAGTCTGTTCCCATTCTTTCCTATAAGCCCCTTTAAGTACTGGAAGGCCGTGTTGGCTGTCTTGAACCGTGTCCCTGTTCTCCATGCTCCTCAGCAGAGCTTTTAGGAGGATCTGTTCCGTGATCTTCCCAGGCACAGAGGTGAGACTGACAGGTTGGTAATTCCCAGGATCCTCCTTACTACCATTCTTAAGAATGGGTGCAGTGTTTCCCTTTTCCCAGTCAGCAGGGGCCTCACCTGACTGCCATGACTTTTCATATATCACGGAGAGTGGCTTGGCAACTACATCAGCCAGTTCCCTCAGGACTCTGGGATGCATCTCATCAGGTCCCGTAGATTATGTGTGTTCTGGTTCCTCAGGTGGTCACAAACCTGGTCTTCTCTTACAGTGGGAGGGACTTTGCTCCCCAAGTCCCCATCTTGCGGTCCGTCCACTTGAGAGGTATGGAAAAAGGGGTTACCAGTGAAGACTGAGGCAAAAAAGTTGTTGGGTACCTCAGCCTTCTCCTCATCCATTGTTAGCAGTTCCCCAGTCTTGCCTATCAGGAGGAGTATACTTTCTTTGACCTTCCTTTTCTGGCTGACATACTTGTAGAAACCCTTTTATTATTCTTTGCATCCCTTGCCAAGCTCAGCTCCAGCAGCACCTTGGCCTTCCTGACCCCATCCCTACATAACTAGGCAGCATCCCTATGCTCTTCCCAGGATACCTGCCCCTGCTTCCACTGCCTGTGCAATTCCTTTAGTTTGACCAGCAGATCTCTACTCAGCCATGCTGGTCTCTTGCCTTTCTTGCCTGCTTTCTTACACCTGTGGATTGAGAGCTCTTGTGCTCTGTAGAACGCATCCTTAAAGATCTTCCAGCTCTGTTCTGCTCCCTTGTTCCTGAGGGCAGTTTCCCAGCGAGTCATATTGACTAACTCCTTGAAGAACTGGAAGTTTGCTTTCCTAAAATTTCCGTAATGGCAACCGGGTCGTAGCTTTCTATCAGCATGTTGACTTCCATCTCCTCCTGTT
Source organism: Chlamydotis macqueenii (assembly GCF_036417535.1). Classification (NCBI taxonomy): domain Eukaryota; kingdom Metazoa; phylum Chordata; class Aves; order Otidiformes; family Otididae; genus Chlamydotis; species Chlamydotis macqueenii. Next base: position 6,827,402 of record NC_141557.1, on the reverse strand, counting down.
CGTTGCCCATGCTGCCTGCACTGGTGTAGAGGCACTTCAGCTGGCCTGTCGGCCATGTCACCTTCGTTTATGGATTTATGGGCCGTGTTCTCTTGCTTGCGATGTGTGATTAGACTGAATTATTTCATCCATCTAGTTTTGTTCACACTATCTCATCCAGAAAATATTGAGGTATTATTAAGGTGAGATGTGGAATATGTTTAGTTCAAAGCCTGTTTCCTATAAAGTCAGCAGAAGGAGGTGGCTGCTTCTAAAGGCTGGGTCATACCGTCTTAGTTAGAAGGCTCTGGCCTTTGATTTCTCGTATTATTCTCTTCTGTCTGTTTGGCTATTGAGTTTTCAACCTTTGTAGAGCCAGATTTGTCTCCTGCCATATTTTTGTACAACATGGTGGAGATTGAATCTTTACTACAGCATCCAGGCAATATTAAAAACTAGGAGTTAAGTGTCCTTGCTTGGATTTGTAGAACTTTATGAAGCCAACTTTATGAAGCCAACAAATGTTTCTTTCATTGGTGCAAGTCAGTGTTCTCACCAGGTCCCCTGTTCAGACAGAGTGCTTGCTTTCACTTCAGTATTAGTGTTATAGCTATGTTTTTCTTCTTTGTAAGTGTTATTTCAGTGTAGTATACTACATGGTTTCAGGTAGCGCTGAAAATTTTGCTTTAAAGTTTTTAATTTCTGTAAGGATCTGCTCCTTTAAGTTAAAAAAAAAAAAAAAGGGCTAAAAAGTTAATCCCCATTCTAGGTGACAGTACAATGCATATTGTTAAAAAGCGGTATTCTTAAACAAGTATTCTTCAGTTAAAAGTTTGAGCTTCTTTTTGCCTGGTCAAGCACAATTGCTTGTTAAGAAAAAACTAACTTGGAAAAATCTTTGTGTGTTTTAAATCATCATAGCTTGCTGGAAGCCTGCTTCTCAGCTGCCAGCACTCATCAGCCTTACCAAGTTTTTTGCTGCTCTTGTTGTGTTCCACCTCCTTTCTCTACAAAAGCTCACGTTCAAACAATGGGTAGGTCACAGTGTTGGGGAGCCTCCTTCTACTCGCTGTCCTCTGAATGTGGTACAGGAGATCACTACGGTACAAAGCATAGCTGATTTTACTTTCACAATAATACAGTTTCCTAAATAACTTCCCAGAGTCATTAACTTTGTGTAATTAGCTTTGGCAAGAAAGAAGTAGAGGACTTTATAAGTTCTCTGTTTACCTGCAGTGTTTTCCCTGGTCTGTTGAAATAAAATACCGAGTGATTGAGGAGCACAACATGCTTTTGCATTTATTAGAAAAAACAGTGCCACTTCAGAATGTGATAGCTGAATAGATGTGTAATTTTTCTTGGGGAGCTCCTTTATGGATTTCTTTTCCTGTCCTGTTTATTGTTTATATGACAGTAATTTCTCAGATTTTAAAAAGTGGGTTTTTTACTTTTAATTTTAGAAAAAAAAACCCGTATATAAAATGAAAGGTAATGAATATGTAACTCAGCATGGATTATTTTGGAGATAGTACTTCAGTGAAGTTACGTTTCAAATATCTGATTGAACGGTGCCTATAGTTTCTCTCAAATTACCAAATTCTTAGACTGACTTGGACATAGAAAAGTTAAAGGTGTATCTACAGCCAGTGAGGTTCAACAAGGTAGTGATGTGACTAGTACTGCGTATGGTATTTCTGACTGCCAGAGCGCAGATGATCAGGTGGAAGTTCACAGCTGGCTGATTAAAAGCCACGTAGAAGGCTTCTAGAGTGACAGGCAATAAACCCATGCACCCAGATAGGCAGCAAGATGCATTAGGCACGCTGCCACTGTACCTTTAGAGGAAGATGCGGGGTATTTTACTGATTTGTGCCTGAATGTTACTTTTTAGGTTGGACGGAACAGCTGCCAGACACTCCAGTTGAGGAGTCTACCCCAGCTTCTGAAAGCACTGAGAAAATAAAAAAGCGTTACAGAAAAAAGAAGAATAAACTTGAAGAAACCTTTCCTGCCTACTTGCAGGTAAAGCTATTGGTATACTTCTTGTGTAAATCCATTTAAAAACCTGATCTTTATGTGTGTTGATTTGTACTCTATTTAAACCACTGATGTTTCTTTTCAGATTCTCAATTTTATAATTTAAAATTAAATGAATTTTCTGTAAAGAATGATCATAAGTTTGTACAGAAAGCTGTTTATTGTGATAAATCTCCAGTCCTCTGGTGTTATTTCTCAATGTATAGATCTCTGCTTGTTTGGAGGGGAGAAGCCTTTCTTTTCTCTCTAAACTGACACGACATTTTCAGCATTCAGCTCTGTAGGATGTCTTAGCCTGATCATGCCATTTCCTCAAGATACTAATTTACAGAAGATTATAGAACATTATTTGATAGGGGAAGCTTGTTTTCCTATAGATTTGTGGTTTTTATATGCCCTGCATCTCCTTACTACAATAATCTCTGTGCTCCCCCTGCCCCATTTAGTGATGTCCCTAGCAGGTTAAGAGGTGATGCTCATGGATAATAACCAGGATGTTAGTAGTGATTGACCAGTTTACTTACCTTCAACCAGTTTATAAATTGACTGATGTCCTAGTTTTATTTAGTGAGGGGGCACTACGGTGGCAGCTTCTGTAAGAACTGTCTAGAAGTAGTTTCCCCTTTGTTCAGTGGACTTGGCTGGGCCTAGGGCAGACCCACTGCTGGCCAGGGCCGAGCCAGTTGGTAGCAGAATGTTCCCTGATAACGCCTCTGCGATAACGTATTTAAGAAGGGGAAAAACGGGGGAAAAAAAAAGGTAGAGAAGATGTGAAGAAGCTGGAGCGGGGGCAGAGAGGGGGAGGCACGAGCCTTGTGGGCCTTGCAGGTCTCACCCTCTGGCCTCCCACCGGACGGCCGACTGGGCCCAACTTGGCCCGGCCCGGCTGCAAGAAGTGGAGAGGAGATGAGACATGAATGAGATGTAAAAAGATCCTGAGAGGCGTCTGCCAGCCTGTTGTGAAGGATTTTTCTTCTGTGAGGAATGGCTGCAAACGCCAAGGTCAGTGAAGGAGGGGGAGGAGTAATGCGGCTCCTGGCCAAGATTCCCCTGCAGCCTGTGGTAATGACCATGGTGGAGCAGGCTGTCCCCCTGCAGCCCATGGAGGTCCATGGAGGAGCAGAGATTCACCTGCAGCCTGTGGAGGACCCCACGCCAGAGCAGGTGGAGGCCTGAAGGAGGCTGTGGCCCGTGGAGGGCCCGCTGGGGCAGCTGTTCTAGAGGGACTGAACTCCGTGGAAAACCAGCCCATGCCAGAGCAGTTTCACGGAGGACTGTGGCCCGTGGGAGGGACCCCACGCTGGAGCAGGGGAGGAATGTGAGGAGTTCTTCCCCTGATGAGGAAGGAGTGGCGTAAAGCAACAAGTGATGAACTGATCATAACCCCCATTCCCTCTTCCCCCCTGTGCCGCTTGTGGGGGAGAGGAGGTAGAGGTTATGTTAAGCCCGGGAAGAGGAAGGGGGTGGGTCCTACTTTGGTTTTAATAATAAATAGTATTCTCCAAGGCGAGTCTGTTTTGCCTGTAACGGTAACTTTAAGGATCTCTCCCTGTCCTTATCTCAAACCTCGAGCCTTTTTTCTTATATCATCTCCCCCTATTTCCTCGGAGGGTGGGGGGAGTGAGAGAGAGACTGCGTAGTCTGGTCCCGAGTGGGGCTAAACCACGACACTGGTTTATATTTGTCTCTCACTTAGAACATTATTTGGCTCTCTGTTCTTCTCAACCACCTTTCTCATGAAAACTTTATTATCCTGTTCAGCAAACTTCATGACATAAGACTGTATTGGGATTGAAAGCAAAGTCAGAACAATCTCTGTCTATAAATAATTTGTATTTCGTAAGTGGGGAAATGTGTTGGAAAGAAAATACGTAAGCAACATTTCCTTTGGATTAATAAGAATAAATACTTTTTTTCTTAATGGATGTTTTATTCATTCTAGAATTTGGACCACAGTGTAATTGTGTGTTCTTAAACTTCTTGCGTGGCCTTGATTAAGTTGTTCATTAGTATTGCCCTTCTTCTGCTGTCCTTTTTGTGTAAGGAGAAATATTTTAAATACTGAAAAACTTGAGATATGTAATAACACTGTATTGGTACAGTGTCTGTGCCACATATACATAAGACAACTGTAGTTTTTGTACATAATTTAAGGTGTGAATTTAATTATAAAATATTAATAATGTAGCTGCCTCAGGTAAGTTGTGTCTACCGTATCCACACCTCATAACCTGGAAGAGACACTGCCATATCTGAAGGCTGTGTGACTGAGACTATATTTCATATTTCTAGTAACCATTGGCTTTTAATTTTATCTTTACTGTTTACCCAGCTTTTTCAATAGATACAGTGCTCTTCCTACATTGAATCACTTCGTCTTTTTTGCAGGAAGCTTTCTTTGGGAAAGACCTACTAGATACCAGTAGACAAACCAAGATGAGCCTAGATCATTTACCTGAAGAATCACTTCCACTCTCATGTAAAACAAATCTGACAACCAATTTCCTGGATCCTTCATCTGATCCTCTTCTTAGCTCAACCTCCACTCCAGCGCAGGCAAAACTGGGACCTCAAGGTATACAAAGCTAAAGTTAGTGATGATTCAGTAGTTTGATTTTGTTGTTGCAACTGGAGCTTTTCCACTGTTTTCTCACCATGTTTATCTGATGTATTTTTCAACATTCTGTATATTAACTGTCCTTGGGAGGTTAAGTTACCTTAATAATCGGTGATATTCAGCTCCAGGGCTTCAGCTGTTTCAGAAAGAGCACTGGATGGCACAACAATTGGCACTTAATGCAAATCTCAAACTCCTTGGCTGTACCATCCATGTCTATAAAATCCATGAAAATTAATTCTGTGTAAGAATAAGCATACAGATCTGTTATAGAAGACGACTAAATACTCTAGTTAAAAGATATTTTTAGTAGTCTGGTGAATATTAGTTGGATGAATATCATCCAACTTTTATTTTCTTTAATGTTTTAGATTATTTTAGGTTGCCAGTCTCCTCGGAATTTTTGGTTCACCATGTCCTTTCTGAACATGAGTGCCCTTTCCAGGTACAGTTTGTAGCCCCTAGGCAATCTTTTGCTTTTGCTATTGCAAAACCTTACTGAAGTTACTGCTGAGAGTTTTGCAAATAGCCAGAGGATTGTAAAGTGCTGCTGAAAGGGCAGCTTCACACAAAGGAGCAATTAAAAGCAAAAACCTTACTGTCTCCTCAGAATTATTTTTTCTATGTCTTGTAGTATGTGCTGTTAGCTAGAGGTGTCTTACCATTCTGTATTTTTTTTTTAAAACTGTTACGATTTCTTGTGTATATTAGTTAATTTGTGGCTTGTGTTTCAGCTCATCCTCACAAGTTTTTCCATCTAAAAATGTTTACACATATTGATATAGTTTCCCTTGTCTAGAGTCATCTGAAGCAAGGTCGCTTATTTGTGATTGTTACTTGGTGAAAATCTGCTAAATGAAAAGCAAAAGGCTATATTGTAATTAAACATTGATTGCTCTGCAGTTGAAACTGTACATAATAGAGAATGCAAAAGTTAACTTCCCCTGAAGGGAAACCACTGCAAATGGAGTGTTTCAAGGTCTGTATTTCATTGGTTCCAAGACTACAAGAAAATATGCTCACATATACTTTTTTTTTTTTTCACTCTAGCATTCTTTTGAAGCCAGAGAAATACAAATTCAGAAGTCTTTGCTGGTCTATCCGACTGCAAGATTAAAGTCATTAATGTTCATGTATTATTGTAGTATAAGATTTTAGGAATTCGTGAACTTGATGTTAATTTAATGTTCTATTTATCCAAAGTTTGAAAGGAGTTCTAAAAAACCTGTTCTTTATGAATAAGCAAAGTTGTAAAACTTTGTCATTTCCTCTTCTTTTTATTCAGAACTAAATCACAGTGAGGTGGCTACTAATAAATAAATCACTAGCAACAGTTTTAGTGGATCACCTACTGTCTTTCCCATTTTATGTACGAGACGCTCAAAGGACAGTGCTTTCTGGCCATAGGGATGTTCTCAACAATTGTCTCTCGGCTGTTCAGATTTCTGGCCAAAATTGTGTCCAGATGGAGCTGTTTGTTGTAGTTGGAGCACCAGTGAGTGAAGTCATCTGCCAGTATTGATCAGTTCCAGTGCAATTTTTCTTAACTCTTCCACTGTGTCTTAGTGGAAGACAGTTATTTCCACATCAGCATCCACATGTGTGAGAGAGACAGATTCCTTTTGAGTGATGGGGACCCTGGTGAATGGGCTGAGCTAGCAGCAGCCACATCTTCCCTTATGGCTGGAATTGCAGAGGGGCTGGAGGTGAGAACAGTGTCCAGGAGCACCTGTGATATTTTCGGAGTTTTGATACAGACCTGGCTTTGGAGCAGGAACAACATGAACTGCTTTGTGCACTGCACTGGGAGCCTGTTGGCACCATATTGTGTTATTTTCCTACATTTCTCACAAGGGTTTCTGAGTCCTGTGAGAGTCCTTGCTTAGCTGGACAAGTCTTTTCCATAAGAAAGATGTTCTTCTCTTGGAAACTCCACTTGTTTAATACCAGCATTGAGGTTTAGATATACTTTTTAATCTTCCAAAGAGCTCTCAAGCATCTAAAGAGGAGGTTATTCTATCTGCTTTGCTTTTCAATATGTGCACAGGGCTGCTAGGGAGATGGACAGTGATGTGTTCGGTCTGCTTGTCAGCTGACAGTGCATTTCGATGGCGTGTTCTGTGACTGTTTATTCTTAGAGCTTGGTTAAAGGTAGCTGAAGCTTTTGCTAGACAAGATTGCAGTAGCGATGGAGATTGGCAGTGCTGGCCAGAAGAGGATTTTTGGAGCCCTTTGTTTACTGTTAATTTCCAGTAACTGTGACTGAAGTAAGCTTTAGGCTCTGAGTCCTGATTTCTGTCTGGCAAAGAGGGTGCAGATTTTATTTTTGGTTACAAGACTGTAACCATGTATTCTGCATGGGACCGACCAACCCTTAAAACAATTTCTAAGACATTGCTACAGCAGAGTGGGAAGGCTTGCTCACTGGGAACACAGAGCACCACATCTCCAGGATCTCCCTGGCTGTTTGTTCACGGGTAAAGTTGAAGCTGATGACTGGGATTTGTTGCCTCCTGAGTGGTCTGAGGACTGTAAGCATATCTTCTGAGTTTCTTGGCCTGGGTCTCTGATGGAAGAGACCACTTGGTGAGAGGTGTTCTGTGAAGGCTCCGGCAATGTGATCTTTTCTTTAGTTTGAAATAGCTTAAATTCAGTGTATTTTTTCTAGGCATACTGAAAAAGTCATCTGTTTGAGTAGGATCTCCAGAGAATGGTAAAGAAATTCTTCCTAGACAAAAGGAGAGGCGTCATCTGAGTCTGTGCAACTGATTCAAATGCTGCTTGGACGTTTTATAACTAGATACGTTACTGTGTGATTAAACATCTGGGTGACTGCAGCCTTGGGAGAGGCATTTTTATTCTTTTGGAACTTCATAGATAAATAAAAGTAAATGCATCAGAGGAATTGGGATCATAAGGCAGCAATAGAACTGTGCTCTCTTAGACATCCAGCATTACAAGGAAATTATTTTCTTTTTGCTTTGTCTTAGTTTTCGTCTCCATTCTGAAAGAGTCAAATTAATGAGCAATATTGAGCTATTTGTTTGGCAGCAGATGTCAACCAGCTATTGATTCTGATCTGAAGCAGCTGACTAAAGCGATTTAGTTGTTTCCAAGATAATATTTAGCACACATGGAATTAAAACGAGAAAAATAAAAGAAAAATGTAAAAATATGCTTTGGATTAGATGGTTTTTATGAGACTTAGGATCATGGAGTCTAGTCCTCTGCTGTCACTAACACTCAGCCTTGTTATAGACTTACCAAGCTCCATTTTGAAAGCAGGTAGCTTTCTCCAACCTACTAATCTCATTGCAAGACCATTACAGAATCTGACTGCCTTAATAGTTAGGAGCCCTCTAATTTGAAACCTGAATTTATTCACAGCCAGTTTGTAGCTACAGGTGGTGAATTCTTCGGTTACATCTTTCCACCCGAGCTCTTTCTAGCTACTTATACGATATATTTGTATTCAAATTAGAAGTTGAATTTTTAGGGACTGTTCCAAGCACATTACTAAGGCCTGTGGAGAAAAGCACTGTAGCATAAAATACTACAGAGGAATTCAAGGCTACTAATACAGTCTTGGTGCTTCCTTCATAAAGGCTTTTTTCTCCCTGATACTTACCTGCCTTCAAGTAGGAATTCAGTAAAGTTAAGGAATGACTGAAGTCAATCCTTTGCCTACCAACCAGCTGAAGTTGTTAATATCACCTTGGGGTGCCTGGTGTTAGTTAGTCACTTGCATAACAAGACCAAATTGCAAGAAGGAAAACAAGTACCTCAAAAAAAACCCACAAAACAAAACAAAACAAACCCAACCGAGTGGACTGATCTGCACATTGATCCATGTAGCTGAGTGGCAAACAGAAGACATGATTTGATTGGGATGGTATCATCTTGTCTGCATTACACGGGATAAAAATAAAGAACAAAAGTAGTAAAGTGAAGAAAAATAATTTTCATTTTGACTTTCAGTAATGGTAGAAGGGAAAAGGTTGTCTCTGAAAAACAGCAGAAGGAACTTTTAATTAATTGTAAGATTTAGCACCTTGGAAATTAGCCTCATGGTATGAGTGAATCCTCAGCAGCAGGCTTCTGAATTAAACTGCAAGTACTTTCCTGGGGCAATTGGGTTGTAACAGTGGGAAGAATATGCGTATACGTGTGAAATTTGTTTGTTCTTTGACTTTCTGCTCCCTCTTCAACCTGCCCATATTTGTTTTCCGTTGTGCATTTTATGGTTTGTATTAATCCCTTTCCCCTGTTTAATTATATGTGTATTTACCATCTCGTCATGTTTCAGTGGTCTGGCAGTGATTGCTTGTGCAGTCGTGATAGTCTGCAGGTTTTCTGAAAAACATTTTTCTCAACTTCTAATTATTTGTCAAACAATTTTCTTCAAATGTTGCACATCTGTAATAGTCCTAAAACACTAGTTAATAAAACCAGATGGGCCATTTGGAGTAATTTCTCACTAATGAATTCAGTGTCAAGAAGATAATCATATCCAGAATTTATTATTTAAAATTAAATAATTTATTGCTAGGGCCAAGCCGATTTTTCCTAGATGACAAATAAACATAACAGTTCTACCTCTGGTGGTTCTCACTTCTTCAGGATTTCTTCTGATCTTAAAAATAGCGTCGGTAATTTCCATTTGCTTACTCCTGCTTTTTAGTCCTGCATTCTATTTTCCTGTCATAACTGGTTGCTGTGTAGTCTTAAGAAAGACAGTAGTGGTCACAGAAGTAACTGATCACTTTCTTACCTTTTTTTAAAAAGAAATATTCCCTGTTAATTCGCTTTGAGCTGTGTCCTTTATAAAACCTGTTTGTTGACTTGACATTCATAGGCCTTTGTATCTTAGAGGTTGCAAGTTCACAATAGATCTTGGGGTTTTTTTCCCCCTAAAATCATCCCGTCTTTCTTCTACATGACTGATTACATGGTCACTTTTACTGTACTGGAGAAAACACTAAACAACGTAAGCATGTGAAGATGGCTGTGGTAGTGCTAGCCAGCACGGTCTCTCACCGCAGAGTGACCTGCAGTATGTAACACGCTATAGAAGGCCGTTACAGCCTGGTAAATCTGTGTTGAGTTTATAGCTCAAGCTATAATACATCACCAGACTCGTGTATAAATGCCACAACTGGTTGATTTGATTTTTTGCATCTTACACAGGTAGCACCGATGATCCTTTAGCTGATCTTTCTGAGGTCTTAAATACCGATGATGATATTCTTGGAATACTTTCTGATGATTTGGTAAAGTCTGGAGATCATTCGGGTACGTATGTTTATAAGATCTGTCCAGTATTTGTTTTCTTTTTTTTTTTCTTCATTACAGATCTATGTGTTATCTTGTATCTATAGGTTATGCTCTAAGTGATTTCAGTACAATTTTCGTATCTTAAGAATACATTGATTTGAGATTATTTTTGTTGTCTTCTACCAAAAAAAAAAATCCCAAACCTTTTCAACATTTTGTTTACTTGACTCTTTGCTTTGCTGCTTAAGAGAGAATAAAATGTAGCTGCTGTTGTCTATCATACCTGCGTAGCTTTTTTCAGCATGCAGCTTTTTCTTTACTTTTTTTTTTGTTTTCGTGTTATAATCATCCATTTTATCTGGTTTGGGTCCTGTAGGTCTTGATTTATGCACTTTCCAGGTTGAGAACTCACCCTCCCCATTTGGTAAGAAACTAAACGATGGATGATCCATGGTTAGAAGTAATCATCTTTCCTAGTGGTTTTAGCTGAAAGAACTGCATGTGTAGAAACTAGTACTCCTTTACTGTGTCACTAAATCATGCTTTCATTTTCCACTCTTTCTGTGTTGTTTGAATCTAACACGACCTATAAACTCTGCACTCCGCATTTAAGAGTACTGCATAAAGTTTTGCTTACAGCTTTTAAAAACCTTCCTGAGTTTTTGTGTTTCATGATACAAACCCATGCGTTTTCCTGCTCTCACTGTTAATTTTAATATTACTTCTAGTGGTAGTGTGTAGTTTTTATCATAGCAGTATCTTTTGTAAATTAAAAGCATTTTAACAATGTGAGTATATTAAAGCATGAATAAAACAGTCAGCATCAAATCTTTTTGTTTCCACTGGATGATGATTCATCATTTTATGTAAAACACAGGTTGACGATAAGTAGAACAGCATGTTTTATTATTTTGTTTTTGTTTTGTATCTTAATACAGAAATATATTTTAAATACTGAAGTGTGTAGTTCTTATTTTCAAGGATCTTTCTAATTTGGGAGATCTATTGAATTATAAAGGATGTTAGGAAATTTATGTAATAAGTTACATTTTCTCAGTACCGGGAAATCACTTTGTCTGATGTAACCCAGAATATTCAGTAGTTGTTCTTGAAGGAGAAACTACTGTAACTTGTTTGATATCGACCACACTTCAACAGCGCTTCAGTAGATACTTAATGTAATATTGTAGGGACATTTGGGGTGAACCTTAAGGTGCATGAAGATGAACCATTCTGCCTAGTGGCGTGATTTTTTTGAAAATGTGAAAAATAGTTACAGTGGAACCTATCTACTGAAGAATATACACTCAAAAACATACTATACGTGAACTTGGTAGTCTTATTTCGAAAACAATTTCCCATTCTTCCAGTTGCATTCTAGTCAATTAGCATTGCTCAAACAATACAGTAAACTGGAGGTAAATAGTGGGCAATTTTGTTTACTTTTTCTGATGAATGTCATATTTTACCTTACCTTTCAAATCTTAGAAAGTCTTGGTTTATTTGGTAGCTCAGCTCTAGAAAGAAACAAGTTTTATGCTCTTTATTCTGCACCAATAAATTTTACTGTTATGTCTAACTTAATGTTCTTTCTTCCTTTAGCTGGATTGGATATTGGTCCCATCTCTGATGATCCTTCTTCTCTGCCTCAGCCGAATGTCAACCAGAGTTCACGGCCGTTGAGTGAAGAGCAGTTGGATGGAATCCTGAGTCCAGAACTAGACAAAATGGTCACAGATGGTAATTTATTTGCCCTTGGTCTTCTAGAAAACCTAAGTAGAAATCTTCTCTTTTTTTTCTCAAATTACTATCTGTGTATTGTTACATACCTGTTTGGATTTGATTGCAGAATAAATTTTATTGCATCTTTTGATGATTACTCATTCTGTGTTGTCTTTACTTTGTCCAGGTGCTATTCTTGGCAAATTGTACAAAATCCCAGGTACGTGCTGTAATCTTTGTTGTCTTTTATAAAATATAGTTTATAAACAATGCAAGCCAACTCATGCATAGTGGTTTTGCAGAGCTAGGAGGAAAGGATGTTGAAGATTTGTTCACAGCTGTATTAAGTCCAGCAACCACACAGCCAGCTCCTTTGCCACAGCCTCCGCCTCCACCACAACTCATGTCTTTGCACAGTCAAGGTAGGTTCCTTTGTTCCTTTTAGAAACAGCAGCCTGGTCAGGGGAGTTCTTTTAAATACTGATGTGAAAGTAGGGTACATGTTACTTTCTGCTATCATTAATTTGTGGGATCTGCCGTCGTTAATTTATGAAATACTATTCTAAAACTGTTTTAAAGGGGATAGGTGATTAACATGCACGTAAGTATTGCTAATAGAAATGGACAGTTATTTTAGACTTTTCTGACATACTGGAGCCTTTATTTTAGCTGACACTTTCATACTGAAATTTGTCTGTGATAAAGCCTGTGTTCTCTTCTGACTTTACTGTTTAATTACTTTTGAGTACCTCCTCAAGGGTAAGGAAAGAGTCTGTATAAAAGTGATTTACTGTGTCTTGATTTCCTTTAAGAATTCAATTTAACATGCTAACTAGTCCTATCAAAATAATAGAAAGAAGGCTAAGTAACTTTGAAATGTATCTGGGAGATTATAATTTATTTTCTTTGTTACTGCTAAAATTATCATTAGTTAATACAGCATATTCCTGTTCTTATATTGAAAGCAAGAGGCAGATTGATTTTTTTGTTGTTGTTTGTTTTATTTATTTTACCAGTGAAGTGTATTTTTTTTTTTTTTAGCTGTATCTATGAGCATAATTAAATGCATTCTTTTCTCATCGGGCACCACCTGTAGCGGATTTTCCCGGAGCTCACGTAAAGCATGCCCATTCTGTTATACTACAAAAGTGGTATGCAAATTGATTTCACCAGTGAATTAACCATATGAAGAAAAATTATTGGTTTCATAGTTGGATGAATTTTCGTAAATGGAAAGACTTCAAAAAGTCTTAGAAAGGAGAGAGTTTAAAGCAAATAACGAGGTGGTTTAAAGCAGAAGATAATATAGATATCATTGCGTGTTTCCCAGTTACTTGAGTACTTGGAGATAACTTCAGCATTTGAGCTCTGTAAGATTGTTTAACTTCTCCCTCTGGGAACTGCCACAATTACAAAGTTTTAGATTCATAATTTGGTTTGGTTACAGTGTAATGATCCACATGTTTCTGTGAGATAAATACTTCAGTAATGGGGAAACTTGCATCAATTTTCTGCAATTTCAAATAAAATTAATGCTCTCTCCTCATAAAGACATATGATCCTGCAGTGCAAACCAGAGGCCTGACTCTCCGTCCTGTTTGTTTGCCAGATCTTCACCGTTACCGTATACTGTCTATTTAGCAGCTGTAGTAAAGCACATTCTTTTAAATTTTGAGTTACTTTCATCCAAATTATACTTTCTGCATAGCATCTGTAACCTATAGATGAGAAGACAGTCTCCTAAAGCATGAGAGAATGATACAGTGTCATCCTACAGATGGGTCTACTTTTCTGGGCCGCTTCTGTGCTTTTAAGAAAATACTGGGACAACAGTTACAAACCCACTTAAGTGGCAGGGATTCAAAGGGCAGTGTTAATTCCATGTAGGAACATCTGCAGAGACCATCTGCTGGAATGAGTCTGCCTCTGCCACATCTGCCTAATATTGTAATCAAATAAATAAAATTTTCTGCCTTTGTACTGCTAGGCTGGACATTTAATTAGAAAATGCTGATGCTCATTTGGCTGATTTGTCTGTTTCGTTGGTTACAAATTAGGGAGTTGGTAGATAATGAGGCTTACTTTGGTACACTGCTCAGAAGTCTCACAAGAGATGATGTTTAATTCACGTTGGCTAATGCTAATTCTGGAAGGACTGAAAGAACCTTCTCCATACATGCTGCTGGGATCTGGGTATGACAACTATGACAGACCGTTAGCCTTTAAGAATATATCTCAATATAAAGTGCAGTACCATAGAATGGGCTACTGTGAAAGTTTTGGAAATCCATTTTAAAAAAACCTACTTTTTCAGACAAGAAAAAAAAATCTGTCCAGGGATGTGATGCAGCAGAAAAGAACCCCTTAAGGTTGTAGGGAAGCAGTGTAAACTGATTTAAAATATTTTCCAAAAATGGAAGGTCAGTACTATAAAATTCTAAAGCCATTAGTTTTTCATTAAGAGGAGACATCACTTTTTCACTGAAAACTTCCACCTCTGCCTTAAAAGTAGTCAGCCTTTAAAACAATAATCTAACCTTCCTCTTTCCAGGAGAGAATGCGTTTCCAAGAGTGCCCCTTATGAACGGTCTGATTGGCCCTAACCCTCACATCCCTCATACAGCTTTGGCTGCTGGAGGTGGGCTGGGCACTTTCTCTCCCATTACACAGCAGCCATATACGGACACCAGGTAAGCCAAGATGGGAAATAAAAAATATCCTTTGTTTAGCATTTATCACTTCGGGGGTGGTGGTGTTATTAATACTGTGATATTATTAGTATTTAACTACTTTGGTTCTTGACAGCCAGTACAAAAACTTCTGTATTCTTGCAGCCTGTTTACTACTGAAATAGCAAATAGAATAAGACTTTGCTAATTGTTTGGGTTTTTTTATATTGAGAGTAATCTGTCTATAAAACAAAAACCCTTTTCTGATTTGTCAGGGATAAAAATCCAGCGTTCAATCCAATGGTAAGTGACCCAAACAGCTCATGGGCACCGTCTGCTCCACCTTTGGAAGGGGAAGGCGATACGATGTCCAACGCTCAAAGAAGCACTCTTAAGTGGGAAAAAGAAGAAGCTTTGGGTGAAATGGCAACAGTGGCGCCTGTTCTCTATACAAATATCAACTTCCCTAACCTAAAGGAGGAATTCCCAGGTGGGTGATTTTAAAGTTAAATATTTTGTAGCAATTTATGCTACAAAAGAATGTAAAATGGACTTATCAAAGCCTCATGTATTAACGTATTTTTTTGGTTGCAGACTGGGCTACAAGAGTGAAGCAGATTGCTAAACTGTGGAGGAAAGCAAGCTCACAGGAGAGGGCTCCATATGTGGTAAGATAACTACCACCTGCCTTCCCTAATTCCAGCAAATATATATTTAATCTATAAGGTTTTCTTTTTTTTCCTTTTTTTTTTTTTTTCAAATAAATTAAGTTCTAGGGTTAGTGAAAGTTCACTTACTCCAAAATGCCTTTGTAATTTAACTTTTAAGTCTGAATACTTCTACCTGTTTTCTTTGCTTTTCAGCTTTGAGATAAACTGTATTAGTATTGTGCAATCCAAAGACGTCAGCTGAGATGAGAACATTTGTGGTTCCTGCTGTGTCTTTGCTACATTTGATTCATACCTCAAGCCTTATTTGCTCTGTCTCTTTCTGCACAGGATCTCAGCAGTTTCTTCAGAAGGATAACAACAAATCATTGTGTGACCTTCCTATCTTTCATCTTCCCTTCTCACTAGTCTCTTCTTTTTTGTCCCATTAGAGTTGCTGAAGTCTTTCACCTGTTGAACTAACCATTCCAGAGGTGTCAGTGCTCACATCCCTACTTTCCTCATTTTCTTCTACTCCTATGTTCTTGCTTTACTGTTCCACTTCAGTACTTACTCTCTTCTGTTGCTCTGCGGTGGAAACTCTTTTGATATCTTCCATGTTGTGGGAAGCGTGAAGGACTCCATTTTTCTCTCCAAAAGCATTGGCCTTCTTCACATCTGAGTCAAGTGAACACACATATCTGTATTAGCTGTCTGGAGTTCTGTGATCATTGATTCCATTCTGTAGAACTTCTGCCGTTCAAAGGGTGACCCTTATGCTTTGTTGAAACCTGTTGTTGAAATCTGTCCAAATCTCAGGGCCTATGTTATTAATTCTTTCTGATCTTCCAAGCTGTTGTTAGCAAATGTACTTCTCTTCAGTTTCCTGTCACGTGTCCGTTCTCTACTGGTTCTCGTCTTTTTGTTTCTTCACAACAGCGACTGGATGATGATTGTCACTTTGTATATTTCTCTGAATTTCGCAGGGTGGTGTTTTCAGTCTCTTAACCTCCCCTCGCCTGCAGTTTTTTAATATAGTCCCATTAAGCATGCAAATTTGACTCCTATGTATGTTGATTATTCAGAACTTAACAGTACCAACATCATCTCCTACTGTTCAAATTAAAATCCCCTTATCTCTTTGACAGTGTTTAGAGGATAAATCGTTACCCCAAACTCAATGTGGGAAGTGGAGTTCTTGATCTTTCTGGACTCCTTTCCACTTGAAAGAATAATTCTGTGTTGTCTTCTTTCTATCACTGAGACATCATTGTTATTCCACTTTCTATTCAAGCCTGTGACTTCAGCACCTTTGAGCCTCTATGTCACCTGTCCATGCTGTATTTAATCTTGGTGATTCCTCTTGTGTAGTATTTATAAGATACTGTCCACTTACATGGGTGGATTTTTATCCAGGCATTTATCACTTCATAATTATTTCTACTACTGATTTTTTTCTTTTTCATTACTCTTTAACAAATGCGGTCCTGTTCTCCTGATTGATATCCAAAAAGTAGCTGCAAAGAATTCCCTCCTTCATGTTTGGGAGGAGGGTGCATGCAAGTGCACACACCTGCACACATGAGTATCTTACGTAGCAAGAAGCAGTTATTTCCCCACAGAAGTTGCAGTTCATGTACTCCTGCCATTCAGCTGTTGCTACCATTCCTGGCATTGTACATGCAAGAAGCTGATGCAGTACCTCTCCTGAGAGACTTACACTCCGTGGGGATGAGTAAAGGCTACCTTAGAAATGAAAATCAGAAGAATATTAGTAAATGTTCACTGTAGCCTTTTTATTTTCCTTGGTATGCACAATCTCATCACTTATAGGGGAAAATGACACTAGTTTTTCTGCTGCTGTGACGCTGGTGCTCTAATCCATGTCACTGTTTTGTTGTTGGAGGGGAAGGATTAAAGCCTTTTCTGCTAGGCAACCCCTACTTGACAACTGCAGATAGAATTGTGAAAAAGAAGATGTGAGGGTTTGATTCGGAAAAGGAGTCACATCCTAGATAGGTGGTAAAACAGACTCTTTGAAACTTCCATTAAACACTTTAAAGTGTCAGTATGGCTGTAAAATGCCTCATTGAAGAGGAATTGCTGTTCTTCCATCCAATTTTTCCTGATCCATAAGCCCATATCCTGTGTTTATACTGCTAACTTAACACAGGCTGAGATCTATAGAGGCTATTTAATGGAGTAGACTGTATTTTTCTTGTCATTGAAGTTCTCCACATTAGTGGCCTCTATTGATCCAAACATCATCTGCTGTGCTCATGTCTTCAGATTGCAGGTCACACCAATATGTGATTTGAAAGGTAAACTGATGGGATTCATGCTTTCTTGTCACAGCACAGTATCTAAACACAGACTCCTAATGCATAGAAAACCTCTGCTGCTAATAACACCTTAGTTCCTTCCATGTATGTTTAAATACAGAATTTCTACAGAGGTGAAATATTTTCAGTTTGGAATTCCTTTTAAAGTGCATAATTTAGTTTTCACAAGCATGTGTGTGATAAAAACAGACTGTACAAATAATTTGGTTGTAGATCTTGTAGGAATAACAGATGCAGTGTTCACACTTAGCACAAGAAAACAAGGCTAACTGCTTTTTTTTTCTCTTTTCCCAGCAAAAAGCCAGAGATAATAGAGCTGCTCTGCGCATCAATAAAGTACAGATGTCAAATGACTCCATGAAAAGGCAGCAGCAACAGGATAGCATTGATCCTAGCTCACGCATCGACTCTGAGCTCTTTAAAGATCCATTAAAACAGAGGGAATCGGAACATGAGCAGGAATGGAAATTCAGACAGGTGTGTTGTGTTCAGGGTGTTTTGTTATTTTTCTTCCAGCTTTTTATTGCATTGTTGGATTCTGTTGTATTAAAATCAAATTTAATCTTTGTAGAGCAGCATAAAGTCAGGCATTCTGCATAGGAAGAAAATAGATGCTCTCAGAAGAGAAGCTCCTTGTAAATGTTAGAAAACTTTGTTTTAAAACTTTGACTCTTAAATCCTACCTGTTATGGAAATAGATTGTTCTCTCTCTGTATGGCTGGCTAGTGCAGTTGGTTTTTATATCCCCTGTATTGCAGTAACTTTGTCCTGCAGTCTACTGCTTCGAATGGGGCTGGTTGTCTCTTGGCCCCCATTTGCCACACGAGTGCTGCCTCTGTCAGTAACCTTTCCTCGTCAGAGTATAAGGTTGGAAAGCAGTGCTGCTCTGTAGGCACCCTGGGAAATGCTTCTTCCCAGGCAATCAAGGTGCATGTCAAGGTAACTGAACTTTACAAATAGCTAGACCCTCTGCTCCCATCGCATTTAAAATTTGCAGTTTACAGTTATTTATAATTGATTGTTGATGTATCCTTAAGTTTTAATTACAGATTCAGTCATCAGAAAGATTTTTATATACCTTGGACTTACAAGTGTAACCTTCTTCCTCCTAATTTTAAAACAGCAAATGCGGCAGAAAAGTAAGCAGCAAGCTAAAATAGAAGCCACACAGAAGCTTGAACAAGTGAAAAATGAGCAGCAGCAACAGCAGCAGCAACAGCAGCAGCAGCAGCAGTTTGGTTCACAACAGCTTCTGAACCAGTCTGGCTCAGACACACCGAGCAGTGGGATCCAGAGCCCCTTAACGCCACAGACTGGCAATGGCAGTATGTCTCCTGCACAACAGACATTCCATAAGGATCTATTTGCAAAGCAGCAGCTACCTGCTACGCCTACGTCAGCGTCCTCAGATGATGTGTTCCTAAAACCACAAGCCCCACCCCCTACTCCCACCCGAATCCCAGTACATGATTCACTGTCTCAGTCTCAGACTCCTCAGACATCATCACAACAGATGTTTTCTCCGGGTTCCTCAAACACAAGACCTCCTTCTCCAATGGATCCATATGCTAAAATGGTGGGAACACCTAGACCAGCACCCATTAACCAAAACTTTGTTAGAAGAAGTTCCATTGCACCGTTAGATACCTGTGCGCCGCAGCCATCCATATCTAGGCCCATTCAGGTAACTGAACCTTCAGGAAGCAGGCCTTCACCAGTCAGGGATTCATGTTCTTCATCTCCAGGTAGCAGTGATCCCTATGCAAAGCCACCAGACACACCCAGACCTGTCATGGCATCAGAGCAGTTCTCCAAACCACTGGGGGTCCCAAGGTCGCCCATAGTTATGGAACAGTCAGGGAAGGTTCCTTTAGCAGCCGGAAGCGGTGATCCATTTACTAAGCCGGCTCCTAGAACGGATACCTTCCAGAGGCAGAGAGTAACTTCTGCTGATGCGTACGCACGGCCACCATTGACTCCTACTCCTACTCCTGTTGATGGTAGCCCTGGACCTTTTAAAACTCCCATGCGCCCACCTCAGTCCCCCCAAGATCCTTACGCATCCATGCCCACTACACCACGGCGCGTTGCTGTCGATCCGTATGAAAGGCCTGCTTTGACACCAAGGCCAGTGGATACATTTTCCCACAATCAACCCAGTGATCCGTACAGCCAGCCTCCTCTTACTCCCCATCCTGCAATAAAGGAGACTTTTGCCCATCCGCCCCGGGTAGTGCGACAACAGAGTGATTCTTTCTCTCAGTCTGGACCCATTTCAAGGCCAGCTTCTCAGGACCCTTACTCCCAGCCTCCAGGTACTCCTCGGCCAGTTTCTGATCCTTACGCCCAACCTCCAGGAACTCCCCGGCCCACCACAGTTGATCCATACATGCAGCAGCCGCCAACACCAAGACCTGCGCAGCCAACGGATTTATTTACTCAGTCCCCAGCAAATCAAAGACATTCTGATCCGTACGCCCAACCTCCTGGAACACCAAGGCCGGTTCTCAGTGATCCTTATTCTCAGCAACCAGCAACTCCAAGGCCAGGGATTCCAGAGAGTTTTAACAGACCTGCAATGACAAGACCAGGACTGATACCAAATAGAGATCCTTTCCTGCAGGCACCACAGAACAGGTTGCAGGGCACTTTTGTCAGACCATCAGATCCATGTTCTCAGACTCCCAGACCTGCAGGACCTGCAATAACGGATTCGTTTAGCCATGGTCCAGCTGCTCCAGCACGTGACCCGTATGATCAACCACCGATGACTCCAAGACCTCAGCCAGAATCTTTTGGAACTGGTCAGCTGGCCCATGATGCTGCTGAACAGCCACGGCCTGGATCTGAGGGCAACTTCAATGCATCTGGAAATTCTCCGATGAGTTCTCAAGGACAACAGTTTCCCAAAGTTTCGCAAGTTCCTGGCCCAGTACCCACTACAGGAGTAACAGATACACAGAATACCATGAATATGTCTCAAGCAGATACTGAGAAATTAAGACAGGTGAGAATAATGTTAAATACTGATGGTATTAAAATTTTGTAAGTAGAAGAATTTCCCACATTCTTGTTAATATTTGGAGTTTCTTGCCATTAAACGTGGCTATATAACGTAGAATTATCTTCATTCACTTAGTATGTTAATTTGGTCCCCTTGGATAGAACCACGATATATAGAAACGTCAGTAACTTTTACAGAGTTTGGACAGGATCCAAAAAGGAAGCAAAGGACATCTTTGAAGCCACTGAAGATGTAGGTGATTGATCTGTAGTAGCTCTGTTATCTGCAGGGCGGGGAAAAAAAACACCTTGAAAGGACAATTAGTTCTATCCTATAAAAGCTGAGATGTAGAAGTGATTTTTCTTTGGCTGAAAAAGGGAGCACAGAGTAGACATCTTAACTTTTCAGTTGACTGACATGCTGAGGTGAATCCTGCCGTTGGTCACTGGTTTTCTTGAGGAACATTCACTCCAGGTTTTTGTCGACGAATGTTCGGTAAACAGCTCTTGCCGAGATGTAGAATTGCATTCAGTTTGTGGAAGGCTGCTCAGTCTTTTGTTTGGAAGGAGTGATGGGAAGTGGATTTAGTGGAAGAATTGGTAGTACTTACCATACTGAGTCAGAGTAAATTCTGCAGCTTTTGTGTGAACTACTTGCTGAGTTTTCTTCAGAGAGCCTCTAGTCACCTTTCTCCCTCAGAACGCCCTTTTTCATGTGGTATGAGGGCCTGTGTTTTTGGAATAGAAAAAGGAAGCGAAAGTTGCTTGTATGTTAATTGGTAAAATGAGTTCACACTATACGCTTTAGCAAGACGTTTGGAGACTAAGTTGCATCACCAGCATTTTGCACCATTTGAACCCTCTTCTAATTTCTGAGGAGATTATGGCAGTTTATAATATCTTTGTGTAGCGACTGAAGAATTTATTTTCTCCAAAAGGCTTAACCTAGCAGAGTATAACAATTCAAAATATGTCAATTGCAGTGGCAAGTACGATGATTTTTTTTTTTTTTTTTTTTTAAACAGCGCCAGAAATTACGTGAAATTATTCTACAGCAACAGCAGCAGAAGAAGAATGCGGTTCGTCAGGAAAAAGCCTTGCAGGATGCAGCAGCTCCTACCCATGCCGCTCCTCTTCAGCACTGGCAGCAAGACAACTTAAACCAAATTTTTAACCGCCCTCCTCCTCCGTATCCTGGGAATATTAGGTCCTCTGTTGTCCCTCCAGGTGGGCCGAGGTTCACCGTATACCCAAAAGATCAACGGGGACCGTTTCCTGGTGACGGGCAGTTCAATAGACCCCAGTTTCCAGGCGATATGAATGCCATGGGGATGAGACCTCATAGTCTGAGGTAAGCTCTTTGGTTGCTTAAAACCAAGACGTTATAGGAGTAGTTCTACATTTACAGAAATTGTTAGATAAAGGGTTGTTTTTTTTTTTTTTAATGAAAAAGCATCTGTGTTGTTCACAGTAGCTGGTAATCTTGCTGAGGTCGCTGTGTACAGTGAGTCTTCCTGTGTCTGTAACATTACAGTGTATATTTTACACTAACGGTGTTTTACTCTGTGTTTTATTGGGAATTAATCAGATATAAAAAAGGAGAAACTGCAACACTTCGAAAGTTATGTGAGCTTAAAGATCTTGTCACTCATGGTTTTGGGGCATTTTTTTTTTTTTAAGTGAAAGGTCTGACTTTAGCTTTTATGTCTTAATAACGAATAAATGTAATATTCTTGTTTTCATTTATAATGAATATGTAATCAAACATCAGCTTCTGCCTGTGCCATTTTTACAGTGAAAGCTACGATGTAAAATGAATACTAGTATTGGCATACATTGTCATCTCAGGAATTGCTATTTTCAGTATTTTGGATTTATTTCAGTAATTTGTAAATCCGCACAGTATTATTTTTTACACTGAGTTGCATTAACATGTAGTTTATTTACTAAGATAGTTCTTACTGTCAGAGTTTTCTATCCATTATTATTACTGGAATTGAAAACAGGTTGTTTATTAAACATAATTAAAGCAATTATTTTATTGTAGTCATAAAGCTCATTTAAATGTAAGCATAATTAGTAAAAATATTTATTTAAATATCTTAATGAATGCATCATGTAAAGCATTTTGATGAATAGTTATTTAGTCAAATATACTAGACCAGGAAGTCCTGAGAAAAAAGACCATTTAGTCTTTTATACTTTATTTTAGATATGGGTTTCCAGGAGGTGGCCACGGTCCACCATCAGGTCAAGAACGTTTCCTTGGTCCTCAGCAACCAATGCAACGCCCTGGAGTTCCACCACAGCTGAGAAGATCTCTGTCTATTGATATGCCTCGGCCAGTGAACAATCCACAAATAAATAATACGTCTGGGATCTCTCAACATTTTCCTCCACAGGGAATTCCAGTTCAGCAACACAATATATTGGGCCAGGCGTTCATCGAGTTACGTCACAGAGCTCCTGATGGGAGGCCAAGGCTGCCTTTTAATCCTTCTGCTGCAAATGTTATGGATGCAGCAGCACAGCATCAACGACACGCAGGGTTTATGCCCAGGCAGGAGTTTCCAGGCCCAAGACAAGCAGAACCACTGAGACATAATTCTCAAGGTATACCTAACCAGTTGCAGATGTCTACAAGTTTGGAGCATATGTCACAGTCCCAGCAGGATCAAATCAATCCTGACAACCCACCCGCACTTGTAATACGTTCTCTGAGTCATCCACCAGTTGCTGATGCATTCCCAGGACCATCTTTACCTGCATCTGGTCCGAGTGATGAATCTGCAAATTTACAGATTGCCAACCAGTCAAGTGATGGTCTAGAAGAAAAGCTTGATCCTGATGATCCTGCTGTAAAAGATTTGGATGTGAAAGACCTTGACGGGGTTGAAGTCAAGGATTTAGATGATGAGGATCTGGAAAATTTGAATCTAGACACAGAGGATGGGAAAGGAGATGAACTGGACACTTTAGATAATTTGGAAACCAACGATCCTCACCTTGATGACCTTCTAAGATCTGGGGAATTTGATATAATTGCATACACAGACCCAGATCTTGATGTGGGGGATAAGAAAGGAATGTTTAATGAAGAACTAGATCTTAGTGTCCCCATTGATGACAAACTAGATATCCAGGGCAAGACAGAAGAATCAAAAGAGAAAGAACAAAGTGATAGAGCTGTTTCCACTCCTGAGGCCCAGTCTCCACAGAAGAAATCTACGACAGAAAATGAAATTAAAACAGAAGTACTTTCCCCAAACACTCAGGAGGAAAAAAAGAATGAAACTGAAAAAAGTGATGGAAGTGCGGAATCCACAAGTACTCAGCAGGCTGCTGAACCTGAGTTAAAGGACGGAGAAAAGACTCCTGCACAGCCTGCTAACCCAGAATTCCCTGATAAAACTTCCGCTGTTCCTAGTCAAGAAACAACTGTGCCTAGTTCAGATGCTCAGGGTTCTGCTCCACTGCCTGCTCAAGGAGCAGTAAGTTCCTGCAGTATTTCTGGGTCCACGCCAGTCCTTTCAAGTTTGCTAGCTACTGAGAGCTCTGATAACGCTGAAGCAAGGACTCTAGGTTCTCCATCTCAATCTTTGCCAACAACACAAATGAACCATGCGTCAGGTATTCCACAAACACTAATGACACCTGGTGGACAGATCTTGGAAAACGCTTTAAATTCAAATTTGGCCATGGTTCCACGAATAAACCATAATTTTTCTCAAGGGTCACCAAATCCAGGATTTATTCAGGGTCAATCAGCTAATCATAACTTTGGGACAGGACAGACATCTAATCAAACCGTGGCTGTAGCAAACCGTCCTGGTCCTAGCGGCATATCTGGTCCCCAGCAGATAATGCTCCCTCAACCGTTAGCTCAGCAACAAAATCGAGAGAGACCACTTCTGCTAGAGGAACAGCCACTTCTTCTGCAGGACCTCTTGGATCAGGAAAGACAGGAGCAGCAGCAGCAGCGACAGATGCAAGCCATGATTCGCCAACGTTCGGAGCCATTTTTCCCCAATATTGGTATGTGGGTGATCTGTGTGCCTGTGTTCTGGTTAGTTTTTTAAAACTGCAGCAGTAAATGGTTAAATAATCAGTAGCACTGAAAAAAGCGGGTAGATATGTGGAGCTTGAAGGTGGCATAACAAAAACCAGCCTGCCTAATAGGTACGGTGGGAGTCTAGGTGAAATTTTGAACTCTGGTAAGGCTGCTGTTGATTTCACCAGGATCAGTTGTAGCTGCCGTACTGCTGATTTTCTGACACCAGCTTTGTCGTATATTGTCTTTATACTTCAGTTTTTCATGTGTGATATGGAGTAAATGCACTCTTTGTAAACAACATTAAATGGTCAAGTGCAGTGGCTGACCTTTTGATATTTGATCTATCAATTTTCTGTTTATGGTTGTGCTGTTACATTTTTTTGCAGTGTTTAGTTTGTCTCAGGGAAAGGGATTGTTGAAACCTGTGTTACTAACTCACAATCCAGGCAAGGCCCAGAAACATCACCAATAATTCTGCACATACTAAAAGCATTTAAAATAAACTATCATTTCCTCTTTAATGTAGCACAGCAGTTGGAGCATTCAGGTCAAGACCATCACTATCATTTAATTGTTATTAATGAAATGTGCAATTTTTAGAATACATCAGTTGTAATTACACTGACTATGGAGGCACCTAATGGGAAAAATAGCAAAAAGGCAGAGTCTGCCGTGCTTATGGTCTTTCTGGCTGCTGTATGGCACGTGAGCCTTTCTGCCTGTAGTGCTACTGGTAATTACTGAGCAACTAAACCATTTTCTTAGTGCATTAGCAGTGGTGTGTCAGTTTTGACAACTGAACTCAGAGAAATGACTCTTCTTCCTAATTCTTAAACCTATAAATAGAGTTTATTAATCTGCTGGGTCATAGGCCAAATTTGGTCTAGAGCCCTTCTCAGACTGACCTGCTTTTCTTTGTATGTTCTGTCAGAAAAAAAGGACAGTTGCTGCTGGAGTAGCTTTCCTTAGAGGATGTA
This sequence comes from Chlamydotis macqueenii, assembly GCF_036417535.1. Lineage (NCBI taxonomy): Eukaryota > Metazoa > Chordata > Aves > Otidiformes > Otididae > Chlamydotis > Chlamydotis macqueenii. The sequence goes on along the minus strand of NC_141557.1, from coordinate 6,802,081 downwards.
TGAAACTACATATTAACCAGGAATTTTGAAGTGGAGAGGACAAGTAATGTGAAATAATAATGCAATTATGTTGTTTTATTGGTGATTAATGCATGAACTCGATCTACACAAGTCAGCTGCAGTAACTTGTAATGTTCAGCTATGTAATTAACTTTTACTGTTTTTATTTTATAGACTTTGATGCAATTACTGATCCCATAATGAAAGCAAAAATGGTGGCCCTTAAGGGGATCAATAAAGTCATGGCACAGAGTAACATGGGGATGCCACCGATGGTTATGAACAGGTAGGCAATGTTTGATACCCTTCTTTAGGGCCACAAAATGTAAAAGGAAATGATAGAGCTAGGGGAAATTGTGCACAAGAAATGAAAAAAATTAAAAGTGGAAAAAGATCTTCTTGTCATGTAGTTCATAGTCCGTGCTAATACAAGATTATCTTCCAGGAATAAAACCAGTGTGGCAGTGGAAACTAGAAAAAGTATTAAAACGCTTCAGACTTGTGTTCCCGTTGCAGTGTCATTGGTCAACATGGCTTCATTGTTGAGCTTTTCTTGTTTTCCTGCTTACTAATTATGTAATGACACGTCCCATGCATTGTGTTTGAAAACTATTGATGGCCACGTAATGGTTAAGTTTCACGTTGCAGCTTATAATCTAATGCTAAGTATAATAAAGCTTTAGCCCAAGTAATGGAATTTTCATCCTCTCTTTAAATCCATTCTGGGGACAGAAGGAGCTATGAACAGGGCAGACTGCACCATCACCGCCTTCACCGGAGGGAGGAGTCTGTGGGCCAGAAAGGATAGTTTCAACTAAGGGCAAAGTGTTGTAGGATCAAATGAGAATTCCTATTCTCCAGATGTTGAAAAATCGTGGTACAGACGTTCAAGCAAATGTCTATAAAATATTTGGGTGCTTTTTGTAAAATTGGTGTGATATAAAAGGTTGTTTCTCCCCTAAAATACCCACCAGTTTTGAAAGTTGTAATTTCACTTTCTGTTTATATGTCAATAGGTTTCCCTTCATGGGTCAGCCAGTGCCAGGGGCTCAGACCAGTGAAGGCCAAAATCATATGCAGCAGGCAATTACACAGGTAATACAATACAGCAAAAGTTTTTAATAATCATAACAAGTTTTTTGTTTTTACATTGAATCATGTTTTAATGTCCTTGTTTATATGTTTTACTGAAATTTCTAGGATGGCAGTTTGACACCTCAGATTTCTAGACCTAATCCTCCGAATTTTGGTCCTGGTTTTGTCAGTAAGTACAGATTTAATATTTATAGTATGTTGATGTTTCATTCCACAGTTTTCTTTAAAATTAAATTTCCTAAATGGATCTTGACTCTCAAAAATTATTTTTCTTTAAATTGAGTCATTTCATCATTACAATACCAACTAATAAATGGGTGCACAGTAAATGCTATTAACATTTTTCCTCAAAGAAACACCATAAGGAAGGAGAGAAAGAAAACAAACAGAAAATTAACATTATTTGCATTTGTATGAGAATAGTAATCTTGCTAACTGACAGACTGCTATGTCAAAAACCTGATCTTTGGTTGTGTTGTAATGTTCTGAGCTCAGTGAGAACATCATTGATTTTTTTTTTTTTTTAATTTCAGAAGCAAAAAGTTTTGTGCAGCATCATTGTCCTTTTAACAAGTACCAGTAAAAGCTTTCCAGGCATTAGTTAAGCAAGACTGGGTGGGAACCACAATTATTGAAAGCAGAAATACATAGCACTAGTATTTTGTCTTCCTTGCTTCTCATTGCCCTAGATCAAATGTAAATCCTAGTCTCTATGATGAGAAAGATTTATTAGCAGAAATTAAAATTGAGCGTATGTTGGGAGAGGAATACCACATGTAAAAAAGTGTTTCTATCACTGCAAAAACTTTACTTGATACATATGAATAAGAAACAGAAGTAAACACCTTCACCTTTTCCAGAAACTGGAGTAGCGGCACTTAGTATGCAATAAGGAGCTGTTGCAATATCATCTGTATTAATTTCTGGTGAGATTTGACATGGTAGTCAGCAGTGGGCTCGCTCTGGTTGGGGTTGTGGTGGTTCTGAGCACTTGAGAAAATCTGTTTCTCATTTCAGTAGTAGTTACTCTTACCTGGAACTTGTTAATATTGCAGTACTTTCATTTGTGCTTTCCTGTTGCTCCCGTCTGCAGTTACTCTCCATCACTGCCACTCAGTTGTCCCTTCAGGTTATGTGATTAGTTTCGCAGAATTCGTCACTGAAAGAACGGGCACCCCCTGAGACTGTCACTAGCTCTGTGAATTTATTTCATTGAGCCATTAGTCAGTGGCTGTCACTACTGCAGTGGCTGTTAAAGTAGAAGGTGGTAGGGACTGGAGCACGAGGAGGGCATGGTTGTATTGAAACCATACCACTGTGTAGGGATCTTTATTAAACAGACTTTTTTTGTGAGGAAGACCCATAGCATATTCCTGGTTACCCAGCCCAATTGCCACAATGTGATCAGGAGACCAATTATACCATCACCAAACCTTTCTTGCCTTCTGGGCTTAATGCAGGTCAAGTGTTACCAGAAATGATTGGTTTGCTTTGAGAAAAACATCTGAGAGCAGTGGACTGCTCATAGCAAACGAGCATGTCTAACTTGTAAAAAGAGTAATGTCTCAGTTGCGGTCTAAATGAGAGTGCATTTGTGGGGAGGAAGAGGCGCTTGTGCAGAGAACTGACAAAGTTATTTCTACAAATAAATAGCAATAAGAAAGACAATATCTTTCTTTTATTTCATGAATATTTGTGAATGTTTGTAACTAATTTTTTCCTTAGAAGTAATAAAAGAAAATAAATTTTATATGGACAAAACTCTTGTGAAAACACTGGCATTAGTGAGGCCATGTTTCCGTTAAATTTGTGTCCTTACTCCCTAATTTCTTCCCCTCTACATGAGTACTTCCAGAGGTCTTCCATGTGCAGTCTTCTGTGGCAGAGCAAGTTACCACCGGGTTCTGTAGCTGATTTCAAAGCTACGTCTGCTTCTTGGCTTGCAGTTGCGCATTCACTGGCTAGACAGTGGGCTGGCATCTCTTGAAATTAAGAGACTATGCTAAAACTGCTTTCTCTCAATAAATGTAGTAATTTGGATCTCTGTCTCCTTTAGTCAAATCACTCCAAGAGCTTAATATCTCTTGAGATATCAAATCCTCTGTCAGATTTGTCTGAACTTGACCAATGGTTTCTTAAAATAAGGGAGGAATGTGATTGCTAAACTTAATCTCTTAAAAGTAGAATGGGAGTTTACCCCTAGAATGAGGTCATATCATACTTTATTTCCCTTCTCTCTAGATGATTCACAAAGAAAGCAATATGAGGAGTGGCTGCAAGAAACACAACAACTTCTTCAAATGCAACAGAAGTACCTTGAGGAGCAAATTGGAGCACACAGAAAATCAAAAAAGGCACTCTCAGCAAAACAGCGTACAGCCAAGAAAGCTGGCCGTGAGTTCCCAGAAGAAGATGCAGAACAGCTTAAACATGTTACTGAGCAGCAAAGTATGGTCCAAAAGCAGCTAGAACAGGTAATCAGCTGGAATCCAAACTGGTCTCCTTAATACTGAACTGTCATACTGGTATGACTCTTCCCTTTACGTTTTCTAAAAGGTGAATTGAAGTGCTTAAGTAGAGTGGAGCTTATTTAAAGGGAGCCACTCCCTGTGATATTTTGTGTGTCTAGCAGCATTACTCTGAATTGCTGGTGACACATTATGACAAAAAACTGGTTTAGTACTTCAGGAACAGGGGAAATTGCTTGGCAAAATGACTTGCGACAGAGTTCCTGGCACCATGAAACGCGTAAATGAAAGATTCAGAAGAAAGTCTTAGCGTGCATGGCTTTGTTTCATGCTTGAACGAACCTCATAACTCGGTCTTTTCCAGGTGTCCTTTTGTAATCAGAACCTCTCGGTTGCATGCCGGTCAAACGTTACTGTTTGAAAATATCTTTTCATTATATCAGTAGTGTTAGTCTCGTTTTTGATCTGCCTAGTTCCTAGATACTGATCATCAGTGTGTGTTATCTGTTCTTGTATCATGGAATAATATGGGTCAGAGGGATATCTGGAGATCATCCAGTCTACTGATCAAAGCAGAATTAGTTTCATGGTTAAATCAGGTTGCTCAGAACCTTGTCAGTCAAGTTTTGTAAGTCTCCAAGGGTAGAGAGTTCTCAGCCTCTCTGGGCCCCTGTTCCAGTGTGCGACCACTTTCACTGGATTTTGGTTTTCTTTCTTTATGTTCAGTTGGAATTTCATTTGCTGCATCTTGTAACTGATTATGGTAAGTAAGATTAAAGTTAAACCTGTGATAGCTTGGATAATTCTATACTTTGGCCAACAATACTGAATGCTGTGTTCCTCAGGACATTATTTATAAATTACTTGGCATGATTGTCAGGATCAGCTAGACCTGCTGAACATGAAAATGTTTTAGAATTATGCTTTGTTAATATGAGGGCAAAAATTGGCAGCAAGCTGCTTGGAATGAAGTCCTAAGTGATATTTGACCCTCCAGTTCTTGCTCCTGTGTTGCTTCAAGACAAAAATATGCACTGAATGGAATATTAGTTGGCTCGCCTTTTCACCATGTGGAGAAGGGGTGGAGCAGATAAATTATATCTTTTCTTCCCTTTTGTTTTTTTTCCCCTCCCACAATGAATCACAAGTAGAATAAATGCAAAAAAAACCCCAAAACACTTTAACCAGTCTTTATCGTACATACGTCAGTCTAGGCTTACGGTGGAGTTATGTTGAAGTGACTGCTGTTAATCATGACATTGCTGGCAGGTTCATTTAGTACCCTGCAATTAAAGTTCTTTTATTTTTTGTTTTTAAATTTAGGTTTCATATACTGCTGGTGAATGCCCTCCACTGCCCTTCAACCACTGATTTAGACCAGTCATCCACATCCTAAACAGCACTTTGTTATCTACCTAGTAGATAGCTTAAAGTTTTGTTAAAGTATATTTTTAAGGACCTTCTGATTGAAGCAATTCACTCTTTCGAATCTGATCAAATTATTTTTCTATAATCTAGATTCTTCTAGTTTTTGAAAAGGGCAAAGTGTGTGTATATATGTATAGAGAGAGAGAAGAGTTCTCGAATCCCTGTGAATTGTTGGTCCTGGACACCGGCGCAGAGAAACTGGAGCTGATTTTGTGCAACGTGAGCTTATGTCTGCCGGGGTTATTAGCTCAGGCACGGAGCCACACAGACACTACCATATTGTCTCTGCGGCCAGAGCGGTTTAACTGCTTTGGTGTGGCACTGTGCCTGTGCTAATAAGCTCTGCCGTGTTCTCCCCTGTACTGTTAAAATCACCAGGTCGATCTGCACAGGTCGGCTCAGGTCCAGCTGGGTGTAGTCAGCGCTGCTCCTTTGAGATCTCCACTAATTCCAAGTACGGTCACGGGGCTGATCTGCCACTGCAGGGCCTCGGAGGGCGTAGAGGTTTGGGTGCCTCACTGGATGGGCGTACAGAGCCAGCTCACGTTTAGTGCTCTGTACCCACGGAGCACTGGACCATGCAATGTAGATCAGTCCAGTTTGATGGCTTTATGCAGTGGCCCTGGTTGTCTGGCAGTGTCAATGCCCAGCCAGAGCTCATAAATCATCTTGGACCTGAGATTACTGTGTGAATAGCCTTTAGCGTGCATCTGTCCTGCATTCTGGAGTTTGTCCTGTAATATCTCTGTTATCCTGAGCTTTCTGGCTCATCCCTTGCCCCAGATAAGTGCTATCAGACGTTTTAAATTCTGGTATGGACTTTTTCTGTCAGTACAGACAGCAAATGGAAACTGTGGAAGTAATAATTGTAACAAATAGAAGTGAGATAGAGTTTTTCCGTACTATGTGTATTATTAACCGGTGGATTACAAGTCCTTTTATTTTTTAGAGAGTGGTTTAGTTACTTATCTGTTGTGTTTCTGAAATGCTTTTTCTTGTCCGGCTGACACTTTCATTTCCTTCCATTGACTTCTCCTGCTTGCCTTAAAAATAAACTACTGGGCTTAACTTTCAGTGTCCAAGTTGAGTTTATTTTCCTCTTAAAGTTTAAAATTATCAAGCAGCAGTTGCCATTTTCATCTTCTGTGTGATGTTTGAGGATCTACCTGTGAATAAATGGAATCAACCTCACTGTTTCCCTGCAAACTTTTTCTTTTCAATTACATCTTTTAAAAATTCTTGCTGTTTGAAGATCATCCATCTCACAGTTTACTTTTTCCTGTCTGTTCCCAACTGTTGTTATCCTATGCATGGATAATAAGATCTGTAGGACAAGGATCGCTTTTGGTTTAGGTTTGGATATTCTCTAGCACATTGCAGTCTTGGAATGTAGTTAGAACTTTGAGGCACTGTTATTTTTTCTACAATTTTGTGATCAGTAGTATTTCTAATGAACTAATGGCTTTTTAGCCTTAAAGAGGGAGAGAAAATAAGACTGTGCAGAAATTTTTGCCTGAGGTTCATTGTCTACCGAAATTACAATGGTGAATTACATGTGTTATGCTACTTATGTAGTCAGTAAGTGTCAGAGATTAATAATGACTTTTTAAATTTTTAGATTCGAAAGCAGCAGAAAGAGCATGCAGAACTCATAGAGGAATATCGAATCAAGCAGCAGCAGCAGCAGCAGCAGTGTGGAATGGCACCCCATGCGATAATGCCTGGCGTCCAGGCTCAGCCACCAATGGTTCCAGGAGGAACATCACCAGCAATGAATCAGCAAAACTTCCCCATGGTGGCACAACAGCTCCAGCATCAGCAACATACAGTGGTAATCCCTGGGCAACCCAACCCAACCAGAATGCCAAATTTATCTGGATGGCAGTCTGCAAATGCCCCTGCAAGTCATATGTCAATGAATCCAGCAAGGATGCAGCCTCCAATGACACCGTTGCCGATTACTCCTGCTACACCAGCTCCTGTGCCTGGTCCAAATGCAAATGCACAGTCAGGGCCACCACCAAGGGTGGAGTTTGAGGACAATAACCCTTTCAGTGAAAGTTTTCAAGAGCGGGAAAGAAAGGAACGTTTACGAGAGCAGCAGGAACGGCAACGCATTCAGCTTATGCAGGAGGTAGATCGACAGAGGGCTTTGCAGCAGAGAATGGAGCTAGAACAGCACAGTATGATAGGGTCTGAGTTAAATAACAGAACATCCTTATCTCAGATACCTTTCTTTAATTCTGATCTACCTTGTGATTTCATACAAACTCCGCGACCTCTTCAGCAGTCTCCACAGCATCAGCAGCAACAAATGGGGCAAATTCTGCCACAGGGTTCTGTGACCTCGCCTCCTGCCACAAATTTTATGCAAAGCAGCGAGCGAAGGCCAGTGGGACCCACAACGTTTGGACCTGATGCATCTGCTGTTCCAGGTGGTGCCCCTAATTTCCATAATGTAAAACAAACTCACGGGAATCTCCCTGGGGCTACCTTTACGCAGAACCAAGTCAGGCCTTCATTTGCTTCTGCTGTACCTTCATCTACGGTACTCAGTAGCGGTGCCCCATGTGGCTCGGACACTAGCATGCCCCAGGCAGCAAACTTCCCCGGATCAAGCCAGTCTCTCATCCAGCTGTATTCTGACATCATCCCAGAAGAGAAAGGAAAAAAGAAAAGGACACGAAAAAAGAAAAAGGACGATGATGCCGAGTCAATAAAAGCCCCGTCAACTCCGCATTCGGATATAACTGCACCATCAACTCCAACCGTTTCTGATTCTACCTCCACCCCCACAGTGAACACCCCCAATGAACTTCCACGTCATCAGGATGAACAAGAGTCAGTGGAGTCAACGGGCCCATCAACATCAAACGCAGGAGAGAGCCAGACCTCTCCAGAGCTGGAGTGTAAGCTCCCTGGTAGCAGTTTGCCACAGAAGCAGCCGAGTGTAAGTACAGAGACTGAAAAGGCTAAAACAGATACCCTTACCAGCGCTGAAGAAGTTAAACTAGAAAAGGCAGAAACTGATCAATGCTCAGGTCAAGCTGAGCCTAAACCAGAGAATCCAAGCAGCAGTATTAAGGTGGAGGAAGAGAAGGTCACATCGCAGCCTGCCTCTTCAGCTCAGAGTCCAGCACAACCAGCGAGCATTCCAGCAGCGAAAGGGGAGTCAGGGAACGAATTGCTGAAACACCTGCTTAAAAATAAGAAGTCCTCATCTCTTCTAAATCAGAAATCGGAGAACAGCTGCCGAACAGAAGAGGAGACTTCTGGGGATAAGAAGTTAACAGAGAAGCAGAGTCCAGCTGAAGGACTGGTGAGCCTCTTACTGGTTTTGTTATACAGTTGGCATCAACAGTCAAAGGCTAGTTTGTGCCTTTACCTCAGGCGTTTGTGGTGGGGGGATAACCTACCTGCACAAGGGTGGAATAAACAGCTTTAAGGAATTCTTACCTCTCTTCCTGCCTTTTCTCCATGTGTAACTCATCTGTGTTAGAAAAAGAACAAGTTCTAGTGTGACTTTGTGAATCAGTGTATTCAGAAATTCTTAAAATGCAAAAAATAGTTTTTCTGTAGATAATCATCTTTAAAAAATGCTACTTCAGAATATTTACCAAGATTATGGCAAGATTTTACAGTATGACTTAGTTACGTGGTAGTATGTTTCTGTACGGTGTATGGTGTGTCTGTATGCTGCTTCCTCCGGTGTCTCCACCTCAGTCATGTCTAGGATGACCTGTGCGCCTTTGCAGAGCTGTGGGGCTGGGCTTCACACTCCTTGAGATGCACCCTTTGGATTGTTCTGTGAATGAACCAAGTCCATGCTCGTTTTTTGGCTGTGAAAATCATATATTGTTTCTAATTTTAGTAGAAACTGTGCTGTAGGATTTTTGCCGGAAGTGTGAAATTGTTAAATCTGGAAAAAAATGATGCATTTGTGTTGCAGAATATTTCTCAGATTAATTTTACTGTAATGGAAGAAAGCAGTAATTCCTGATATTTATGGCATTATGTAATTTAATAATTTATAAGGTTCTTAAAAACAGACCTAAAGAAGATTGCTTTTTGTGGAGGTAGGATCCACTTTACACTTTGATTTGTTCATTGCTTTACTGTAATTTTTAATCTCTACTCAGTTTTCTTTTCTGACTGCCTAAACTCTAAATGCATCCTTGAAACAAAATTTAAACACATTCAAAATGAATGAAAACTGATAAAAATAAAGGTAACTATGAGCAGCAGGTGACTTAGGTAAGTGTTAAAGATCCACAGTTAAAACATATATGATGGGAAGGGTGGTGAGAGTACTTGCGTTAGGGCTCGTGGAGAGCTGTTTAAAATAATAATTGATAAAAAGAAATTGGGCTTTCTCTTGGCTTACCACTGTTTGTTGAATTACCAAATCCCATTCTGATTGCTTTGCACAACTATCCTTTTATGTGAAGAATGGCTTTGCAAATTCCCATTGAAAGTATTTAAGCAAATGCTACAACGCAGAAGTGTTTCACAATACTGGTTTGTTTCTAACCTCAAAATACATTGGTATTACATTAACTTCCAAGCCTTTTTGCTGTAACCAACCTTTCATTGTGCCCTTGTGAAAAAAATCTAAGGTTGCATTTATTTTAAGGGGGTATTCAAAAGAAAATGTTTCTGGTCTGTGAGTTTGTGATCATGTTTTCAGATGTCAGTGGTGTTAACGGTAAGTCATAGTTCTCTGTGTAGGGATAGTGCTGCAGTTACAGTTGCCAGTGAGACACGAAGTAAACCATAAAATACAGTTTGTTATCGATGAGATTTATTATACTGTGCGTGTTCTTTTAGATTATCATGCCATAAATTTGAACAAACTGTGTATTAAAATGTCAAAAATTCTGCTTCCCTTTCTTATACCAGCAAACTGCAGGAAACCAGATGCAAGGTGCATTTGGGTGTAGTAACAGCCAGCTTCAAAGAACAGATGTAGGACCTGAAACCAAGAAACAGAGGAATAAGCGAACTCAGAGGACAGGAGAGAAGGCAGCTCCGCGGTCCAAGAAAAGGAAAAAAGAGGAAGAAGAAAAGCAAGCTATTTATCCTAACGCTGATACGTTCATCCAGTTAAAACAGGTAGGTGTACAGAGGGTGGATACTGTATCAAGACGACACTTGAAAGAGTGAACTTCACATGATGGAAATGAAGTCAGTCATTAAGTTGAATTGTGAGCACAGGGTGGAGGAAATGAGAACTTCCACAAAACTAGAAAATTTAAAGTTTTGGGTTTATTTCAATTTGGACTATCTACTGACATGGAAGGCATTTGGTAGTCTCAAAGCTGTGGCGTTTCTGTCAGCTACGGCAGCCTCTGTGGCTGAACTGGCAGGGAGCTGGAGCTGCAATTCTGATGGAGAGGGGACCACCTTCCTTAACAAACAGAGTCCTGTGTTTGCCACAGTTTTCTGGTAGTGGGTAAACTCTGATTTATTTTTTTAATTTTTTTTTTTGTTGTTAATTGGAAACACTCTGCTGATGTTTGGAGATCTACAATGCTTCTATGTTATAGCTAAATTAAATTCTACCTTTTTTCTTTTAATATAGCAACTTTCTCTTCTGCCTTTGATGGAACCAGTAATTGGAGTGAGCTTTGCACACTTTCTTCCCTATGGCAGTGGCCAGCTAAATGGTGGAAATCGACTTGTAGGAAGTTTTGGTAGTGCTACTCTTGACGGGGCTTCAGATTACTACTCCCAGCTCATTTACAAGGTGCAGTTTTAATCTGGTTTTCCTTTGTGTGCTCTGTGTGGGAAAAGAAGTTAGCGACATCACTGCTGCTAGTTGGTTAGAGTTCCTGCCTTTTATACAACCAGAAAATAATTTTCTGTTGCTAGACTAGATAGACAGTGCAGTGGAGAAACAGTCACCATTGATTTACTCTCTGAAAGCTGAAACTGTGTTGTGAACTAATTAAAAACTACAAGTATTCCTTTTACAAATGGGTGCCGAATAGTGAAAACTGTAATTACAGTTTTATGGAGCAGAAAAGGCTGAATTCTCAGTACTGTGCAAAGTCATTGAAAGCATTAAAACCATTCTTAACATGAATTAAATTGGAAGAAGACTTTCTTCATTTGTCCACTAAACCCTAACTAAGAACCTGAGAACTCTGAACAAAACAGACTGTTTGTTGATGAGGTAATAAAACACGGAATTTAAAACTCAGTCTCTGAGATCAGAGTGGCAGTATTGGGAAAGCAGCAAGGTAACGAACGGACAGAAACGAATTTGCTGCTTGGCTAACCTAATATAAAAACTTTAGTAACTTACTAAAAACCGGTGGTGTTTACTCCAGCCTTGCATGGCATGAAAGCTGAGAATGTGACCTAGCAGAAATAGTTGCTGTGGTCAAAAGGGAATAATCAGTATGATTTTTGTAGGCATGGCTGCACCAGGAGCAGATACTGAAGTTCTCATTTAATTTTGTTTAAAATTAAAGCAAAGCATTGTGTATTTTGCAGTAGATACTTCTGTGTGTTTGGTCATACACTTGAGAATTAACTATTGCTGCTTATCAGTGCTACCTCTGGGTGTAAAATTATGTGAGTGGGTTACATTATAGAGTCTAGGACAAGGCACATTTCCACTCTGTGTCCATGACTGATTTACGGTTCTTTAATCTCATGCAGCAGAACAATCTGAGCAATCCTCCAACACCCCCAGCCTCTCTTCCTCCCACACCGCCTCCGGTGGCATGCCAGAAGTTGGTAAATGGCTTCGCAACCACTGAGGAACTTGCTGGCAAGGCTGGTGTGTTGGGAGGTCATGATGGTAAGACTAATACATACTGTTTCTGTAATAAACGAGTCAAGTTTGTAGCAAATTTCAAAATAGATAACTGGGATGCTTTTCAGTTGCTATAGTCTTCTTTTATAAAAACAGGATGCCTAGACTCTTACAGGTTGTACTCATTATTCTCTAGCTTTCGTTTACACCACTATGATGTCAAATGATAGCCTTTTGAAAAGATGTTGAGAGCTAGAAGCACTCTTAAGAAATGAAAAGGAAAACTTGAAAATAATTTTTTAATGTCCAGTACAAGTGACTGAACAGTTAGTTGAGTGAGCTCGAAAGCACTCTACCCGAAATGCATCCTCAGGGGGCTTTGTGTCTAGTCAGTATGTGTTTTCTGATGCTTGTAATTTGGTCAATTAAAATTAGTTTCTGTTAAACAAAACTTTATACTACCTCTTCATAAGGACTGTTCAGTGATTAAAATCCTTTTTCCCCACTCATTTTCCTTTGTTGTTACAAAGTTGTTGGTTTTTTTTCTTTTTTTTAAGTAAAACAAAAAATCCTCTCGTACTGGCAGAAGGCACACTCAAAAGCCTTTTGAGCCCTTTTTGCTCAAAATTTGCAGGTTTTGTAAACATGGAAATTAGTCATGAACAGTCAGAAATTTTGAAGTGGATGAGAGTGGTATTACCATCTGCTGTCATGCCTTGGTCGTGTCAGGGAGCCACCAGTACCCGGTTACACAGAATGTACACTGATGGAAGAGCTGTACAGACATCTCACTGTGCTGTGTGTTTCTGGTTTTAGTTACCAAAGCTCTGGGACCAAAGCAGTTCCAGTTGCCTTTCAGACCACAAGATGATTTATTAGCAAGAGCAATGGCTCAGGGCCCTAAAACTGTGGATGTTCCTGCTTCACTTCCAACACCACCTCACAACAATCAGGAGGAGTTAAGGTAGGTTTTCCTTGACATCTTCAAAAGCATATTTGGAGCAGATTCTGTGATCTTTTAGTAGGAGATGAGACTGTGGAGGTGTGAAGAAACGAAATCCATTGTACACAGCCACAGAGTGCAGAGAACGTAATAGGATAATTTGCCCTGGTTAACTCTCAGCATTCCACGTGTATTTCACCAGCATGGTGAAATAAGTGACTTCTGCCATTGCTAGACCCTGGATTATGTTAAATTATTAAGAATTAATTAACTTGCTCTCTACAAAGTGGAAGAAAACTATACAAATTGGTATTTTTCCTGGAGCAGCATGGTGCTGTTGCACCATGACTGTACCAGACAGCAGTACTGTGCAGGAGTCAGGCTGAAAACTCCCCTGCTCTGCTCAGTTTCTGTTACCATGTGAGAAATGCTTGCTGAATGTGAGTCTCGCCACAAAGATCTTCTCTTTTACCTCCCTTTCACTTGCCTAACCAAAAGTTGAGTGTCTTTCAAGCACTGAAGCCTGTGCATCGATGAGGGGGGATGTTAATGCCTCTGGTTTTCTTCATGTATCTTTCCCAAGAAACCACTGTGTGCAATGGAGTATGAGATACCCAGGAGCATTGACCTACCATATAATTGTGTTCCATGACTGGTAGCAAGAAGCAAGTTCATTTTAGCTCCCTGTCATGGTTTTAACTTTGGCTTACCGAAGGTTTTTAGACCATTTCCACACCAGGCATTTTGGTTTTTGTTCCAGGGTTCAAGATCACTGTGAGGACAGGGACACTCCTGACAGCTTTGTTCCTTCTTCCTCTCCTGAAAGTGTGGTGGGAATGGAAATAAGTAGGTATCCAGACTTGTCAGTCGTAAAGGAGGAGAACCCAGAACCTGTACCATCTCCCATCATTCCCATCCTACCTAGCAGTACTGGAAAAGGTGAGACTGCAGCAGAGCGAACAGTTAGAACTAGGAGGTTTTTTGCATTCACATGTGTGTAGGATTAACCTGGTGTATTTCGTTTTATTTTCAGGTTCAGAAGCCAAAAGGAATTACATAAAATCAGAACCCGGTGCAGGAGCGTTACCTGGTTCTGGCTTCTTTGCCTCTCAGCTTGGACCATCCCAGAATGGTCCTAAATCTGGCCTTATATCTGTAGCAATTACTTTGCATCCCACAGCTGCTGAGGTAAAAGAAATAAGCTTGTGTTACATACGTAAAATACAACAGCAGTCAATATATTGTATGTGTGGTGATTCTGAAGGGGTTAGAGCACAGTACAATAAAGCAGCTGTTGTAATCTTGTAATAATTTATAGTATTGCTGTCTTACTGCCTGTCTGATGAGAACAAAGGTATGTTCATATTATTGTCTTTAGAACATCAGTGGTGTTGTAGCGGCATTCTCCAACCTGCTCCACGTCAGAATTCCCAACAGTTACGAGGTTAGTAACGCTCCAGACGTCCCGTCCTCCGTGGCGGCTGCCGGCGGTCACAGAGCAAACCCATCTGTGGAGTACAGGCAGCACTTGCTGCTGCAGGGGCCTCAGGCGGGAGCCATGGGACCTGCCAGGATCGTAGGGTCTTACGGCCTGAAGCAACCTAATGTGCCGTTTCCTGCAAACAGCAATGGTGAGTGGGTTCTTCCAAGTTTGTAGTGCCACAATGTTAACTGATGAGTTGCTATTAATGCATTTCAGCCTCATTAATTCATGCTCTAGAATTAAATAATTGATTCTTGTTCTAAGTAATACTTTTCTCTTTTTACATGATCAGTACATGTGAACCTGCTCCTGATGTTAACCATAACTTAACAGGTCTGATGCATCGCAGATTTCTGTTATCTGTGTCACTGTCAGTGAGGTGTTTCTTCCAGTACTTCCCAACATTATTGTATTTCCTTTGTCCAGTCTGATATTAAATCCGTCATTCAGAAAGATTGTTTATGTGCTGGAAAAATTGACGCAGTTGTTTAAGCACGTATCCCTGTGTTGGTTTTGTTATTAATTTCTTATACAAGAATGTATTTTTGCCTTGTTGTTCACGCAGTTGGTTTTGGTCTGGATTAAACAATTTCCCCCTCAGGACGCAGTTTAAAGCTTGCCTTTCATGTCCTACCCAGGAGGATGCTGCTACTCTAGACCGCTGAAGAATACTGTGCCTTCTCATAAATCTGATTTCATCTGATACAGCTTCTCACACACTTAACCTGTTTCCTAGGCCTAGCTGGCTATAAGGATCACAGCCAGAATACTGCAGAAGGCTCAGCCTTGAGACCTCGATGGTGCTCTCACTGCAAAGTTGTGGTTCTTGGCAGCGGTGTGCGGAAGTCCTTCAAAGACCTGCCTTTCCCTAAACAGGTACTGCAGTGGAAGCACGGTTTCTTGCGTGTAATGGTCAATGAGCAAACAAAAGCAACACATGCTACCACTTGTCATGCCAACTGGTACCGCTTCCAGGTTTCTTTGTAGTTTCTTGTCTGTGTTTTCTAATTCAGGATGGGACATTCAAGCACATTTGTAGGACAAATAAGAAATGTCAAAGTTGTTACTTACATAAAATGGATTTTGGTAAATATCAGTAAATATGGCAGCTTCCTAAATTCTACTAACCACCTCCCATTACTTCAGGGACCTTAATTCAAAAGGAGCCTGTTTGTCAGGCAGCGCCACATTGCCTGTCAGAAAGCACTAGAAGAGCAAGAACACTTACCCTGGTTTGGAGCAGGAATCAGATTTCGGTCTCGGTGTCTTGCATTTTACTTTGTTTCTCGTGTAAATGATATCCCAGGCTGCTCCTGACAGCCCTGCACAAATAGAGTACGTGCCCTGGGAGCTGTCGCTTATTAAAACAGCGCCGTACCTCTTTGTTTGAATGAGATGGAGATAATTAAACAACAAAGGTAGACAGTCAGAATTTATATACAAAAGTAATGGGTTGATGTAGTCAGAAAAGCACTGAGTTCCCAGTAATGTCTTGCAGATGGATCAGGAGATGAAACAGTGTGATCTGCCTTTGATTAGGCTGAAATGAGAGGTTCTTTTGTCATCGAAGAGAAAAGAAAATGGATTTTACTTTGCAAATGTGCCTATGGAGCAGATGGGTGCATGGTATAGAATGTTTTATTTTGATTGTTAAACTTCTGTTAAAGGCAAGAAATGCCAGAGTACAAGGTTGTAGGTGGTGCTAACATGAGATCTGCCAAATAATCCAGTATTTATATCACAGTATGGCTCATGATTTCACAAATGTCCTGCAAATATTTTCCAGCCAGATTGGAAGCTTTGTTTCATTACAGATATTATATGAGGAATGGTATTAAAATGCATTTCTGATAACCTTCCGTGTTTGATTCCCAGGATTCCCAGGAAGGCCCCGATAAAATGAAGGACATTGTATTCTGTAGCAACAACTGCTTTGTTCTTTATTCAGCAGCTGTGCAAGCAAAAACCTCAGAGAATAAAGTAAGTATGCAATGCTGGTAGACCCTAGTGAGCAGGAATTTCTGCAGCTCTTTTTTGAAGAACAGAAATGGCAGGGGGAAGAGGTGGGAGTTTGCACTTTGCTTTAAAGGTTTAGAAATGAATTGTTCTGTATTTGGATGTTGAGATTCAGAACCAGCAGCATGAAGTAAAATTCATATTTGCAGAACTTTCTGTCTGAGATGCATGGCACCTTTTGCTGTCCTCACAGGCTTTGAAGATGCAGTCTCAAAAAAGTGGTCATTTAACTTCTCTGGGCAGTGTATGAAACCATGCGTACATCTGTAAGGGCTATTTTTTGCACTGGGATTTGGCTTGTACAGTAAAAAAACCTGACAACTGTGAAATAATAACAGCACGTTTGCAAAAAGACTTTTATTTGTTCAGTGTAACTGTAAAGATTATCTTATTCTGTTACTTTATTTGGGCAAAGTTACCATTTACAGCATTAACTACCAAAACATTAAAGAGCCGGCTGACTGACAGTGATGAGGAAAATGACTTCATAATTATTGGAGAATGATATTTTAAGAAACTTGTTCAACTGAAAGTGGAATTAGCCAGAGATTTTTCTCAGGTGATCCTGAATAGTATGCTGTCTTTCTCTACCTCCAGAAACTGTGAGGGGAGTGTGACACCGTGACGACTCAGCGCTTCTGCACAGGGCGTTGTTTCTTGCTGTGTCCGGGTTCTTTCAGTTTCAAAGGAGGATAAATTTCTCTCTGTTCATTTAATCATTCAAACGGAATAGTTCCATTCAAGACTAAATTACCCTGATATGTTTATTTTCTCATAGATAAATTTTTTTTAGTACTTCTTTTACCTGGCTTGGTTTCTACTTTTCCTAGTTCAGCTGTACCTTTCCCGCACAAACCAGTGGACAGAACAGACCACGTCTTTAAGCATTACATGTTTTCTCATAGTCCTCTATTTACTGGGGAATATACAGCCTTCCTTCAAATGTATCCCACTTACTTTTTCTGAAGAAACTAAAAAAAAAAATAAAAGCCTGGAGGAGAGGCTGAATGTGTTTACATCCACATCCCTTTAGTGCAGCTCATTTTCACTAGTATTTAATCAGGGTAACACTTCTGCACAAGTTCATCAGCACGTACGTAATTAAGTTAATTAAATGTCATGTTCAGCCTCTTGATCCTTTCATTTACTCTTTCAGGATTAATCCTACAAACCACATTAAGCACTTTTTAATCCAAACTTCTTTTCTGATCTTGTTTTCTCTCCTTTTTTTTTTTTTTTTAAACAGATTTCTGCAGGTTTAATTCTTGTTTACTGTGATAGAATAGTTAAGTCCCCAAGGTGTATAACTAATCTGAGCCTGCAGGAATTTCCTTCTCACTTGTTTCCAGCAAAAATACATGGCATTAATTCCAAGCCTTCCCCTGCTACCCAATAACAAGATTCTTACTCTTTAAATTAATTCTGTGACCCATATTTTAAGGTTATTTTGTGTTGTAACAAAACTTTCTAGAAATACCCAAGAACTAAATCTGTAGTTAGCTCGTCTACGCCAATCGATGAGTTTTTCGTTCAAAATTTGGACAAAGAATTATTTGTGTTTCCTCTTCTGTATGAAAGGGCACTGTGTTCTGGGTTGACTGGGAGAACTTTTTTGCTCTCTACGCCAGCACAAGCCGTGATAACACGGGTCCGGGTGATTTCCATCTTTCTCTGTAGCTACATCATGACTTTCTGAGTAGCCTCTTTCATGCTGACCTGACAGTGTTTTCAAGAGGCATGTAACAGTTAACGGTTTGGGATTCTTTTCTGAAGAGTTTTCCATTGATTTAGCAGGAATCGGTTCCATCTTTGCCACAGTCGCCAATGAAAGAGAGGCCGCCTAAAGCATTCCATCAGTACAGCAACAACATCTCCACTCTGGACGTCCACTGTCTGCCTCAGTTGCAGGAAAAAGTTTCTCCGCCACCGTCGCCCCCCATCATGTTCCCCCCTGCATTTGAAGCAGCCAAGGTGGAGGCAAAACCGGATGAGCTTAAGGTAACGGTGAAACTAAAGCCTAGGTTAAAAGCAATACACAGTAGTCTTGACGACTGTCGGCCTCCGAGTAAGAAATGGAAAGGAATGAAATGGAAGAAGTGGAGCATTCAGATTGTGATTCCTAAAGGATCATTCAAACCTCCTTGTGAAGAAGAAATAGATGAATTTCTTAAAAAACTGGGCACAACCCTTAAACCAGATCCTGTGCCTAAAGACTACAGGAAATGTTGCTTCTGTCACGAGGAAGGTGATGGATTAACTGATGGACCAGCAAGGCTTCTTAATCTGGATTTAGACCTTTGGGTCCATTTGAACTGCGCTCTTTGGTCTACAGAAGTCTACGAGACACAAGCTGGTGCCTTAATAAACGTGGAACTAGCACTGCGAAGAGGCTTGCAAATGAAATGCATGTTTTGTCACAAAATGGGTGCCACCAGCGGTTGTCACAGGTTAAGGTGCACCAATATTTATCACTTTACCTGTGCCATTAAAGCACAATGCATGTTTTTTAAAGACAAGACCATGCTTTGCCCCATGCACAAACCAAAGGGAACTCATGAGCAAGAACTTAGTTACTTTGCAGTCTTCAGGAGGGTCTACGTTCAGCGTGATGAAGTGCGGCAGATCGCCAGCATCGTTCAGCGAGGAGAACGTGACCACACTTTCCGTGTGGGAAGCCTGATTTTCCATGCTGTTGGCCAGCTGCTGCCACAGCAGATGCAGGCCTTCCACTCCTCAAAAGCGCTCTTCCCCGTGGGTTATGAGGCCAGCCGGTTGTACTGGAGCATGAGATACGCAAACAGACGCTGTCGCTATCTCTGTTCGATTGAGGAGAAGGACGGGCTCCCGTTATTTGTCATCAAGGTTGTGGAGCAAGGCCATGAAGATCTGGTCCTTACGGACACAACACCCAAAGGTAAATGTTGTGAACCAAGGTCATGACTTTTGTGGGTTTGCTGTTTATTTTGATACTGCTGGTGCTTATCAGATGAATTATAATGTTTCAAATAAATGTTGCAGACACTGTTCCAATGTAATGCTTGTAGTGAGCTTCTAGGGCCCATTTTTCTTCATGCTATGAAGACTGAGGACACCTTTGAGAAAATTGTGTAAGCTACAAATAAGAAGACTTGCTACAAGTTCACAGAGGAGATCCAAGTGAATTAAAATAGTAGGAATGTCAGCGTAGGTTTCCTTTCTTGAAAAGTGACTTTGTTTAAATACGGTATCATCACTCGATGAAGACAGTAAGCAACAAAAAGGCAGTTAGGTTGACCACGTTGTTCTCAGGGCAGGTAACGTTGTCTCTGGCAGGGTGAAGACGAGTTCACTAGACCAAAAACGTGTGGGCAGGTCTTGGGAACACGGCACATGAACGTGCACGTGGCCTGCAGCGCTCTGGATCGTAACCCCTTCGTGCTGCGGGTGCCGATACGCTCAGCCTCGCTCTGTCCAGTCAAACCAGTGCCGGGGAACTGCCCACGTCCAACGGGAGCTGACTAATCAGTCAGTGCAAATAGAATATGTAGTTTATTTTCACAAAATTGTACTTTGGGCAGGTTTTCTCAGGAGAATCTGTGTATGTTACTGTTGTCAGAGGACTGAAAGTTGCTGTGTCGCGAATACTAAATGCTTCATGCCCAAGAATCAAGGGTGCAGTAGAAGTGTCGTGCTTGTCTGCAGTTTGTTCAGGACAAAATAGCAGCTCACCAAACGATTCTCTGCTTCGCTTCCAAACACCGGCCCGTTTGCGTACGCAGCCAGCAACACAATGCTTTTTCAGTCCTGGTCTCTGGTTCCTGATATCCTCAGGCATCCGTTTTAAAACCAGTACAACGGAATTTTATTTTTTTGATCACTGTAATTCTTTCCCATGTGGTTGTGTAGGTGTGTGGGATAAAATCCTGGAGCCCGTTGCTTCTGTTAGAAAAGAATCAGAGATGCTCCAGCTGTTTCCCGGCTACCTGAAGGGTGAAGACCTCTTTGGTTTGACAGTCTCGGCGGTGGCCAGGATTGCCGAATCGGTGAGTCTGTGCAGTCCCAGGCCTTGCTGGATCGCCCCAGATTGTCGAATGCACACGTGAGGAGGGGAAGAGGAAGAAGTGTGGAAAAATAAATATTTTGCCACACACAAGTCACATGTAATTACTTGGATTTTTTTTTTTTCTTTTCTCTTTTTTTTTTTGCAGCTGCCTGGGGTTGAGGCCTGCGAGAACTACACTTTCCGCTATGGCCGAAACCCCTTAATGGAACTGCCTCTTGCCATCAACCCCACGGGCTGCGCCCGTGCCGAGCCTAAAATGAGTACCCATGTCAAGAGGTTTGTGTTAAGGTATTTTGTTTTAATTTCACATAGTACAGCCCAGGGTTTATAGGCTGCTTAGGGTTATTTGTGCTTTCGTCTGCTGCTTACAAACCCTGTCGTCTTTGGCTGTGTATGTGCATGCCCGGATCAGAGGAACTGCTGTGTTGTCTATGCTAGCTGGCTTTCAGTGTCTGTACGTCTAAAAGAATTTGGAGTGGGTTTTGTGGCTGTTTTCAGAGAAATCTTCAGTTCTCCTTGTATTCTTTCCTGTTACATGCCCAATTCCTACAGGCCGCACACCTTGAATAGCACCAGCACATCGAAGTCATTTCAGAGCACAGTCACGGGGGAGCTGAACGCGCCGTACAGTAAGCAGTTCGTTCATTCCAAGTCCTCTCAGTACCGCAAAATGAAAACCGAGTGGAAGTCCAACGTGTATCTAGCTCGCTCTCGCATCCAGGTCAGTTCTCCTTGTAGGAAACGTACATTAAAAAAATATACTTGTACTTTTATATATATGTATTTTATATATACATTTTATTTTTATATATTATATATCTATAAATATTTATATAAAGTTTACATAAAAAATTGAAACTAAAGCAGTTGCAAAATCCCTTCAAGTCTCGTCCCAAAATTGGCGATTTTAATGTGGCAAATCACTTCCATGGATTTATCTTAAGTGAGATTTCTTTCTAATTACTGTAAATATCTTAAAAAATCATTTGTTACAGTCATCTAGGAAAAAAGTTTATTTCATGTTTTGGGAGGTTTTTTAGCATATTTCTCAAAAACTTCATAAAACTTCATCAAAATAGAAATACAGAGTGGAAGTATGACGTGCTCGGACCGAGCTGAGTAAAGCGGCGTGGGAGTTGCGTGAAGAGCTCAGTACTTGTTTGCGTTCGTCAAAATCAGAAACTCCTTGCTGTACGCCATTCTGTTGGTGGTTTTGCTCCACAGACCGTTTTGCAAAAGCTTTGTTGTTCATCTTGCTGTGCGTGAACACAGCTGTTGTTTATTTTAGGTTGGAGTAACTGCTGCTGTGTTCCTACTGGGTTTCTCCGTGCCAGTAAGGCTCGCCTATTTCTCAGCGAACTTATCCTCTTCCCACAGTCAGGTGTCAGAGGTGTAAGAGAAGCTTTCTCACCTAGACGGAAGCCAAGTACATTTCCTTTCCTGTTAAACCATTTTCTGGGAAGCTGGGTTCTGCATCTGGGCCGTTGCAGCCTCAGTTCCTTACCTGTGCTGCTTCATCCTCTCTGACGGTTCACCTTTCGCACACTTGTCTGCAGGAGTGGTTCTGAGGCGCGGTGAGGAATGCGGTGTACATGTAAATTTCACAGAATTCTGAATCACAATGTATTTTTTGTAGGGCCTGGGCTTATATGCTGCTAGAGACATTGAGAAGCACACTATGGTCATCGAATATATCGGAACGATTATCCGCAATGAGGTAGCAAACAGGAAGGAGAAGCTTTATGAGTCTCAGGTATGGGCACTGTTTGTTCTCTGTTCTCTTTCCCCCTCCCCTTTCAAGTGTTCGTACAACGAAACAAATACTGTTCTTCTGCCTGATGGACTCGGGCCCCCTGATTTCTGTTTCCTGCTGTGTATAAATGCAGCAGGCTAAAAATAGAACCAGTGTTTCTTGTGGAAGGATCAGAGTATTTAAATGTTTAATAAATCGCACAGCACCCTGGCCAGGCAGGTGACGCAGATCCTCTGTCCCGGAGGACAAAGAGAGCTCTGACAGAGATGTCAGGACCTCAATTTTTAATAACTTCTTTAAATTTAAAGCGGCTTCTTTTGTGTAACTCGCTGGTAATGTAACGGTCAGTACCTGTTTGTGAGGCCCTTCAGGCAGCACAGAAGCTATTAGGGAAATACTCAAATCACCAGAGATTTTATGTTTAGGGCGCATCCGTTCCCTCCCAAACCAGTGAGGGCAGGGGCAGTAGCACGTGTGAGCTGACGTGTGACTCGCGCTTCCCCGCGGAGCCCGGGGGCAGTGCCTGGTGCTGAATGCGGGATGCTCGGGGGTGACCCACATTCTGCTTCGTTTTAATCACTGACAGTGACCTAACACCTACTGGAGTCCTTTTCCCAATTCTGTTTTTCAGAATCGCGGCGTGTACATGTTCCGCATTGACAACGACCACGTCATCGATGCCACCCTGACAGGAGGCCCTGCAAGGTGGGTGGCTCTGCGGAGATCTCTGGCCTCGCCCTGGGGAGCCGCCCACGTTCCCTGGCCTGGGGTGTTTGTGAGGGGCTCGAGTCCGTGGTTCTCTCAATGGTTTTTATTCTCTGAGCTGGTACATTCAGTCTTCGGACTCTTCCACTGAAGTAATGTCTTCTTTTCCGTTAGCTTTCTCATCTTTGGTTATGTTTCATGGCAGCTATGAAGAAAGAATGGACTTTTTTGTTAACGTTTGATTTTTTTGACATTTTCTAGGTAAAGAAACAAGGACAGAGTAATATAATTATATCTGGAAAGTCAGTGCACCCTGAAGCTAAGGTCATTCTAAGGTTTGGGTTAGATTTGCTGCAAGGGATGCATTTTCTTAAAAGGTTACCTTCTCCAAACTCTGCTTTCCTAGGTATATCAACCATTCGTGTGCGCCGAACTGTGTGGCTGAGGTGGTGACTTTCGAGAGAGGACACAAAATTATCATTAGCTCCAGCAGGAGAATCCAGAAAGGGGAGGAGGTAGGGCTGTATTGTCTGGTTTTCCTTCCCTCCTGCTACTTGCATCCATTGGCAGATTCTTGGGGTGTTTTTTTGTGGCCAGTAGCACAACTGGTTTGTGCTGGGGTGGGGGGAGAGTGACATTTCCCTTCCCCTCTTTCCTTTTAAATCTTGCCGGTCCCTCAAAGCACAGCCTGTAGCGTACGTTGCTGTCGAACCTGTAGGTGCAGGGCAGGCTGCGGTCAATCCCAGTTGTTCCGTAACCGTTCTCCCGCATCTCCTTCCAGCTTTGCTATGACTATAAGTTTGATTTCGAAGATGACCAGCACAAGATTCCATGTCACTGTGGAGCTGTAAACTGCCGAAAGTGGATGAACTAGAATGCATTCCTTGCTGTCATTGAGGGTTGCTTGTCCCTAGGAAGAAGTGATTCACAGTTTGATTTTGTCGACAGAAAATTGTTGCCTTTTTGAAGGGGAAAAAAGTAAAAAAACAAATCACTTCTGGAAGTACAGATTTCTACGCAAGTATTTAAAAAGAAAAAAAAAAGAAAAAAAAAAAAACCAAAAAAAACAAGCACCAGAAGCAAGCCGGCAAAATCTGAAGCTAACTTTCCAGCCACGTGGAGGTTAAACTGAATTAACAGAATGGTCCAGCACTTTTGTTTTTGAGCTCACTAAGGAGAAACTGTTTAACTGGGGCAAAGAACCGAAGGCTGACCTGCGGCGCGCGGGTGGGCACACATGAATGTAAGACTGAAATCACCAGCGAAAGGGAGAAGTCCAAAGTGCTGGCCACAGCCTTATTTGATAAAGGGGCAGGCCCTCTAATTAAAGAAAAATTTTAAATAAAAGTAGACACCACTGAACAAGGAATGTACTGAAACGACTTCCTTAGGGATAGAGCTAAGGGAAAAAATAACTTGCACTAAAATACATTTAAATACTTGATTCCATGAGTCAGTTTATTGTAGTTTTTGATTTCTGTAAAATAAGAGAACCTTTTTGTATTTATTATTGAATAAGTGAATGAAGCTATTTTTAAAAAGAAAGTTAGAAGAAAGCCAAGCTGCTGCTGTTACCTGCAGAACTAACAAACTCTGTTACTTTGTACAAAAGTGTAAATATTTTGAGAAGAAAAAAAAAATACAGTATAAAAATAGTTATTGACCAAATGCTACCAGACTCTGCAGCAGTTCGGGTGCTCACGATCCAATGCCGATAGGGATGTCACAATATGATCTCGCGCGTAACAGACATGTGAGGACGCTTCTGGAACAACCAAAATCTCCGTTTCGAGAGAGAGAGAGGGGTTTTTATGTTTAGAGCAGTCTCAACTGTGGTCTTACGAGAATTTTTTTAAGTAAACCTTAAGCCTGGTGAGGGCGTGTATATGACAACTCTGACTTTTGTAGATGTTTGGGGAATTTAGACTAATTTTATTTGTATTATATTGTTGCATCCCTATTTCTTAAGTCAGGTTTTTTGTGCTTACAATTTGTGATAACTGTGAATAACTGCTAAAACCACCCAAAATAGAGGCTGAACGTGGGGTTTTTTTTATTTTTTTTTTTTCTTCAGCAAGAGTAGTCAAGATTAGGTGACTGTTCAGCCTACATTAAATCATGTAAACAGCATAGAATCATGTAGTTGGAGCTTAAGTCTGATATGATAGCCTTCGTAAATGGAAAACAAGGAAAAAAATTAGATGTAATGTGCTTGCAGCTGCAGGACTCTGGCAATAGGGTTTTGGAAAATGTAATTTAAAGATGTGTTTGTATGGATTGTTTTGTTTACATTTCTTTAAAAAAATAAACACTGTTTTGTGTTTGCTTGTAGAAATTTAATCAGCATTTTGAACCAGGTTAGCTTTTTATTTTGTACTTAAAATTCTGGTACTGACACTTCACAGGCTAAATATAAAAAAAAAATGAAGTTTTTTTTTTTGTGTGCACAATTAAAGTGGACTGTAAACTGTTGGTATATTCAGTAATACAGTTCTGAACTTGTAATGTATATGGCATGATGTATTTTTATCTTACAGAATAAATCAATTGTATATATTTTTCTCTTGATAAATAGCTGTATGAAATTGTTTCTTGAATATTTTTCTTCTCTTGTACAATATTCCAACATCCTACCAGTATTTGTCCTACAGTTTTTTCTGTTCTGTATAATAGTATCTAATGTTGGCAAAAAAAAATACAAAAACACCACAAAAAAAAGAATTTTTTGAAGTATACAGAGTGTTATGGGTTTTGGAATTTGTGGAAACAGATTTAGAAGATCAGCATTTACAAATAAAAATATTTTACATCTATAAATTATATCCTCCTGTTTTCATTGGGGGTGTCTGGTTTCTCATTTTTTCAGTGTCTGCTTCCGTCACCAAGGAGCATTTGTGTTCCCCTCTTCTCCTATGCAACCTTGCACCCAAAATGTTACACTGTGGGGCCGTGGCCTGAGCACCTGCCAGATCCCGTTCCCTGTTTTCCCCAGAAAATCTGCAAACGATGCCCTGCTGTGTTCGGCTTGTACTGGTTTTGGCTGGGATGGAATTAATTTGCTTCATAGAAGCGTGGTGGAGCCCTGGCTTTCCTGGAGATGGCTGAGCACGAGCCTGTCCACGGGAAGCAGTGAATGAATTCCTCCTTTCACTTTGCTGATTAAACTGTCTGTAACTCCACGGGCACAAAGTTTTCTCTGCCCCATCCCACCTGGGGTGAGGAGCGAGCGAGGGGCGGGGTGGGGTTAAACCACGCCACCACTGCAACACAAGCCCCTGGCACTAGAGCTGCTTCTATCACTCAAGCCCTCGGTGCTGGGTCAAGGGTAAAGGGCACCAAAATTTATTGCAGAGAAGTGTGCCCCAGCCAGGCCAAAGCTGCTGTGCAGTGCTTGCTCTTTCTCTCACGCACCTTCAGCTGCTGGAAGACAGAGGAGCCATCTGCGCATCCTGTGCGTGCCTGGCGTCAGCACTCGGGCCGAGCTGGGGGTGATGAGCTCACAGCCTGGCTGCCGAATGCCCACCTCAGCCCCAGCACACGCGCACGGGTTGGTGCAGGGCAGGCCAACCTTGGAAATAATGGGAGAAAAATCGGCCACGAAGCAAAGCCGCGCTCGGCATCAGGCTGCCAGCCACGGTC
Source organism: Chlamydotis macqueenii (assembly GCF_036417535.1). NCBI lineage: Eukaryota > Metazoa > Chordata > Aves > Otidiformes > Otididae > Chlamydotis > Chlamydotis macqueenii. The sequence goes on along the minus strand of NC_141557.1, from coordinate 6,775,746 downwards.
ACTGCCAACAGCATGTGTCATCGAGACACACAGGCTTAGTAACTAGTCCTAGGTGCTGTTTCTTTACAAATAAAGTCTCAGTACAAAAAATGGCAACAGACTGCTGTGACAGCCTAGAGCTTGGGAATAGAGCTTTTCCTTCCATTCTTCCTACTCAGCCACATTCCCAAGGATCAGCTACGAGCAGTCACTCAAATATGGGAAGAAAACTGAATTTTCACCAACAACTCCCAGCCTAGCTGAGAACAGTCAACTCACTCAGGATTGGTGTTCACAGAGAAGATTTATAACTCTTGCTTGTTCAAATTCTGCGTGGAATGGCCTGGGTGCGTGACCGCAGCACTGAACGTACAGGGCTTTGGCCAAAAAATCCTTCACTGCAGAAACGACTGACACCGGCCAAAAGCCGGCACCTCCATCTGCTCCTGGACGCCAGCGCAGGTTCCCAGGGCCGGGCAGGCAGAGGCAGCACGACCCCGCCTGTGTGGGAGGGCTCAGCCCAGCCCCACCAACACTGGCTGCAGCTGCAGGTCCATGCATGCAGCACCGCGAACGTGGGCATTGCTAATTTAAAAAAAAAAAAAAAAAAAAAAATTAAAAAGTGTATTTATTACTTACTTATACAAGACTGAGGGAGAATATTTATCTTCTTTATATTAAGGAACAATCCAGTTGCAACTCAGTGGTCCATCAACTCTACGTTCCTGTCTGTTGCAGGCTTTAGGACCACGTCTACTGAGCTGTCTTTGACAGCAGTCTCCAAATTTCCTCACCAGAAGCAAAAGGTCAAAAATTCTCTGTGGCAACAGACTCAGATTGTAAATAAAGCAAGCTTCTGCTTTGCCGGTTTGAGGATTTGTTTGGTTTTTAAGTTTTGGTTTGGTTTTTTTTTTTTTTTTTTAAGACAACATAAAGGGCACAGAAATAAAAGGCAGAGCAAGGCTATTGCATGCCTGATTTGACAGCCAAAACAAATTTCTCAGCCTACAGGCAAGCCCAGCGCTCAGCTGGGAGCCACGGTACCAGCACCTGCTGCTATGTCACGCTCACTGGCAGGAGCGGTCTGGGTGAAGCACACAGGTGTAAACGAAGCTGCAGCCCCCAGCAAGGACCGGAATTAAGTCAACCCCTGACAGCCACCCCAGCGTCCCCTCGAGCTGCACGCTGTGCTGGTTTCACGCCACCCTCAACACCGCTGAAAGCGTTCAGCTGGAGGCCGCTGTGAGCTGACACCGCGTGAACCTGTTCCAGCCCCCGTGGGCAGGCAGTGCGGCACTGCGCTGCAACAGCGATTCGCAAACCGATTTCAAGGCTCTGGGGCCCCCTACAAGGGCCACCAGCCCCAGCGAGATGTGCAGCACGGGCCTCGGCTGACGTTCAGCTGCTGCCAGGGGCTGGGGCTGTTTGTTTTTAGAGACTTCTCTTGGTAGGAAGGAATCTGGCTGGTGCTGAACTTAATTATTCCCACGGTAATGCTTTATCTGGAAAACTTCTACTTCACCCCATTGTTCTGCCTTAAATGAAACCCTGCTTACCTGGTTCCTCCCTGCTCCCGACTCACTGTTTCCATGTCTCCTGAACGAGACAAGAAGCCGCACAGCAGAAAGGGACCGCTCTTACCTGCTCCGTTTCTTCCTCTTGCGCTTCTCCCCCCAGGGGGGCTGCCCCGGGAGTTGGCTGAAGGACCTCATGCGATCTGTCACAAGTGAGCGTCTCCTCTCTGCGGGAAGACCTGGGTCTATAATTACTCCAACATTACCATTATTTGCCTCACGCTGCCCAAAATGTCAGCAACTGGATGCCGAAGTATTCGTGCAGTTGGAAAATGTTTCCGCTACCCAAGCGAAAGGGCAAGGCTGTCCTGGCGCTGCCGGCGTTGGAACTGCAGACTTCCCAGGGAAGGCAGGTTGCTGCGGCGCGATGAACAAGGCCAACGTGGCTACGAAAAAATACGCTGGGTAAGAACAGCTTTTCTCTTCCGCAGCAACTTCCACACACTGAAGAAGCATCCAGGGCTGAGGCAGGAAGTCAAAGAAAGGTAAAGAGTGAAATAAATGAACTCGGGAAGGGAAACAGGGAAGTGGAGGGAAAAAAAAAAAACAAAGAGAGAAATTATCTGTCAAAACTTCCAAGACAGGAGAGAGGGAGAAAGAGCCGGCTGCGAAGAAAAGGGAGTGAGAACCAAACGACGTGAACATTCATTTGCTTCAGTCTCTTAGTTGGTGCTTTCCGGTCTGATGGCTACAAAGAGTAAGGCCGTACAGATTAATTAAAAAATGAGACTTTATTTTAAATGCAGCTACCGTCATGAGTCATCAAAATAGACTTTGTAATAGTTACTTTGTTTTAAATATGAGGTGACGAATGACAGCTAAGAATTGAAATGACAGGAAATGTCCTAAAACTGTAAATTAAAAGAACTAAATTTAAATATAACAAATGACAATTTTCAGAAGATAAAAGGGAATAAAAATATTTTCCAGAAGAAGTAAAATAATTTGGCCAGTAAAACGATACTAGAAACGTAAATTAATGAGATACTGCACAGGAAACACTTGAGGACTCCTTTCTGTCATTGTCATTTAAAAGATGCACAAAGCTAAAATCCCACAGTTTAAATTATGTTGCTCTAATAATTTCTCTTACTTAAAAACAGTTCAATAATCCAGGATAATCCAAGGAACCGCTGATAAATTGCACTTCTACGTGTTGTTCTGCAGCGGGGCTGCTGCCGTTACTGCTGCCTCTGACCAGAGACCGGGGACCACTTGGACCTTCTCATGCACACAGCTCTTCACAGCAGAGTATTTCTAAAAGGTCCTTGCCGCGGTTGGGCCGGTGTAGCAGCTAGGGGCTCCTCACAAAGCCCTCCAGAATGACTTCAAGTCCCGGCTGAAGGGGAATCAGGTCTTGGCTTCACGCTTCTCAGCCGCATCCTCGCCAGCTCAGCTCTCAAAATGCCACTGCTGAGGAAGGGAGCCGTCGCAGATGGCCATGGTCACGTACCCTTTGTGGCTGAGCGGGTCGACCACCTTCATGCACTGCCCCACGGAGACCTGGTAGAGGCGGTTGTTTTTCTGGAGAAGACAGACAGACAGATGGGATTTATTTATTCAAACTTCTGCTCTACTCCACTGTCAAGCTGAAGCTGAAAAAGAGACGTAAGGGGAGGGGAGGCTCCATGAGCCCTTCAGCAGCCTCCTGGACACACCAGACCCCCAGCAGCACCATTCAAAAGCCAGAGCACAGCACACTCCGCTCTCACGTCCTTACAGGGACCCAGTTTGGGGTTTGGTTATACCGCAGTCTTTGCGGGGACGACCAAAACCATCCCACAGCACCCAAAGAGGGAGCCCACGAGGCTACAGAGCAGCACAGCCAGGCCCCTGCTCTGCGCCTGGCCAAGCTTCAGCAGTGCCGCTGCCCTCAGCACCCGCGCGCGGGGGAGCTGCCACGCAGCGTGACAGGCCGCTCATGGACGGTGGGTCCCAACGACCAGGACAAGGCCAGACCCCCGCCAAGTGTGAGAAGGAAACAGATCCTTCTCCTCTTCCCCCCCGCCCCCAACCCCCCCCGAGGATCCTGTCAGCTCCCCCCACCAACAGCTCGTTGCTGCTTTGGGCACTTTGGGAGCCCCTTTTCTCTCTGGAAAGGGCTCTCTGCATGGCTCCAGCAGCTCCCGTGGGCAGGAACCTCCTCCTCTCCTGCATGGAGGGAGCAGACACGCGAGAACGGCCGCACCGGGCGCTGCGTCACTGCTGATGGCCATAAGCAGACATCCAGTGAAGCAGGAGAACACAGCAAGAATACACAGTGCTCCTGCAGAACACTCCCCCACTCCAGGTCTTGCACTGAAACCGACAGTGCACGGTTGGCCTTTCTCTGCACCAGAGACTCACACACCCAATGTATTTCCCCTCACTCCCACAAGTCTTCAGTTGTCTAAAGAGTCCCAGCCTGCTCACGTATTCCTCACGTGAAAGGTGCCCCACACCTTCGACTTGCCCTGCCACCCATCTCTGAACCTTCTCCAGCCCTAATTTAGCCCTTCTGAGAGGAGGTGACCAGCACATGCAGTACAGGCAAACCGCAACAGTGCGATGATATTTTTCTGCTTTGGTTCCTATTCCTTTCCTCATTGATCCCAATATTTGATTCACTTTCTTTTGTGGTTGATCATTACCAAGCACCAATCTGACACTGTCACAGCTTCTCCTGCACCCCCAGTGGCAATGGCCAGCTCAAAGCCCACGTTTCACACATGCAGCCCAGGTTCTCCACCACCACCACAGTTATCACCTAACAGCTATGTGCACTGAATTTCAACGGCCGTTCTGTCAGTCTTGTAAAATCTTTGTCCACAGACTCAAACTGAAGAACCCTGAATAATCTCTTATCAGCAGCAAAATTTTCCAGTTCACCACTCCCAGTACCATTTGCAGCCGTGGCCGTGGTACTGCTGGTACGGGCTGTGGCAGAGCCACAAGATGTCTCTGCAAGCGTCAGACACGCACAACCCTGGGCTCACGCGACATCTGGCTCTTTATCTCCCAAACATCCTTGATTGCAACAACCTTCCTTATTTCACTGCACTTAGGACTGGCATACACGGTATGAACCCAACTGCTCTGCCGAGGGCATGTGAGGGGGCAGCCTCTGAGTTAACACCCCGCAGCCAAATCTCACGCGTATGCAGCGCTGGCTCAGTTCTGTGAAACGGGCCACTCCACACTTCACGCGATTAAACCAACGCGATGCAAGTATAAGGCAGAAGCAACTGCAAAAAACCTGTCACTCCTCAGCTCTGCCCTGTGCATCTTCAAGCACTAAGCAGAAACTACAGGCGGACTGTTCCCGCCTCCCAAACACAACGCAACAAAGAGCTGCGGGGTGGCTTTGTTCTTTCTTCACCCTGCAAGCCGCAAGTGCTGCGGGTGGCTGTGACGAGCAGAAAAAAAGGCTCACTAGGGCTGCAGAAACCTTCCTGTGTTGCACAGGGTCTGCATGTCCCAGAGCCCAGCGAAAGTCTTATTGAGGCTGAAACGCAGCCACCAAAGCCCCTGTAACTTTTGTACAAGCTGCTCAGACTGTGGGCTGGGCCTAGTCCAGTACAACTGACTTGGTACATCTGAGGTTTAATTGTACTTAAACTCAACCCTGATGTCCTGTTTGTGTTGTTGTCTCTTCCTGAGACATTAATTATGAGTAATGTGCTACATGCCAGCCACTCCACCTACCCCGAAAGTCCACTGCTGCGAGCCGCCGGACCCGTGGCATTTCATTAGACGAGGTGGATCGGACGAGCGAGTTTCCGAAACATCCAAGCAAAGGAGATTATTTAAAATCAGCTCATGATCTTCATTGTAAATCCAGACCTGAAAGTGAATAAAGACACGTGTTTATCCCAATGTTTTGGGGCAGGTGCCTTGCATCCTTTGTTCAGCTACAGACAAGGCACTTTAGCATCTGGATGTCAGAGATGTGCTTTGCAACGCTCGCTGCTGCTTTGCTGCCTTTTTTTCCAGCAACTGAAACACAGCTGCAGTGCTCTGTTGCCTTCCCACCATCCCACAATGTTAATTAGTCCGTGCAGAGGCACTAAAAGGGTGGCTTGTGATCCTGCTCTGTACCAGCATTGTTAAAGTTAAGCAGCCCTCATTTGTTCCTCTTGTCCAGGCAGTCAGACAAGACAAAGTGACAGGCAAGTGGTGGATCTCCAAGCAGGTGACCAGTGGCTCTCTGAGCAAGTCCTATCCAAAGATGATCCTTTAGTCATGAAGGAGAAGCTGGTGGATTGCCAGCTTCCACCACCTCCTCAGTAGGGAGCCAGCTCAGGGGCTAGAGGAGGACACTTGGTGACAGCAGATGGCCCAAGAGCTGCAGGGAAGGAGCTCAGCAGGCACACAAGGCCAAAAGCTATCTCAAATCTTATTTGAAACTGCTGCATTTGGCCATAAACACACTGAAATTCATTCAACATTGTGCTCTGGGGTCAGCTTGTAGATGCTGAATGATGACAAAGTGTATGAAAACTGTAACTCTGTGGCGCAGGGAAGATACTGAGACCATCTAGCTAAACACCAGACAACTGCTATTTTGCATGCACAGTCAGGCCCCTGCCTGGCAGCGTCTCCTAACCTCTCTGGATGCCGAGAAGGTGACAGCAGAGTGGGCCAGGTCTCTTGCTCTGCTGCCATTCCCAGGTCCGAGCCCAGGCTGCTGTGTACGTGAAGCATGCCTGCTCACCCGCCTCGCCTGCCAGCATCAGCTCCCTTCCCCTTGACTTCTGCCCCTGTGAGTGAGAGGGAATTGAGCCCCTCACACCTGCGTCAGAACTACCTGCGCCTACAAGCATGCTAAGCTCTTCTGGTGCGCTCTTCTTCCTGCCCCATTTTGATGTCACGCAGCTCAGTCCTGCAGTAACCACGCAAACTGTGTGATTCACCACCCCCCCCCCCACCAAGTCTGCATAAGTTTCACACACAGAGTAGAGAATATCAAATTCCAGGCAGAAGAGTCAGGCAAACAAAATAAATTCTGGTTTTCTTTTCTTTTTTTTTTTTTGTCTGATGAAACTGAAAACAGCCTTCTGGAGGGAGCTGTGATTCAGGACGCTGCCTCAGTTGGACAGCACGGCTGAACAGCGTACAACTCATTATCGCAGTGACCATCATAACACAGGCTTTGAGGAAGTGCAGGTATCCCATTAAAATTTGCCCTAACCTCAGGCATTCTGTGCCTCCTAACATACTTTTTCTATTTAAACGCTGTCATGAGAAAGAAAGCACAGCAAGATTAAAGAGGAGGAGAGAATGGAGAAATAACAGAACTTGCCAGAGGACTATGATTACTAAAAGAAGAATAATGATGGAGCTAAATCCAAACAACAGATGCAACTGGGAAGAATTAAGAGAGAAGACTGCAGTGACACAGGGAGCAGACCTTTAATAAAAAGCTGAGTAATGGTGAAGAACACACAACGGCGGTTAAATCCAGTGTGATACTTCTCCAGAAAGGTTTACGCAAGACAGCCAAAATTTATTTCAAACTAATTGTGTGTTTGGTGTAGCAAACAAAGGAAAGACAAAAAGCACCCAAATTTGGGATATGTTATGGTTCCACATTCAGATTAGAGTATCAGCACAACCTTGCAGGCTATTAGCAGATTCAAGCACAAGGAAAGCAAAGCCACCCTATGGGGTTTTGGTTATATAACCGCAAGCCTTTGCGCATTCCCAAATTTATTAACTACTTTGCTGAAGAGTGGAAGGACAATGTTTAGCTGTCAGGAGCAACAGCCCAGTACAGGAAGGAAATATCTCCTGGTAGCCAGCACCACTGGGATCCACTCCAGTTTTCTTTTTGTCCATGACTTGTTTGGATTCAGGCTCAGCACAATAGCGAAAGTCTATAATCAATAAAGTGCTTGCCTAGGATTTATATCTTGCTTCTGAGTGATGTCTTGTTTTATTCTCCTATGTATTTTCTACCAAAAAAAATGACATTTAAAAAATTTGTTTTATTTTACAAAATGTAACAGATGAGGTCAAGGTGCAGGTTATTTTCATCCTGCATCTACTTCCTAACACCCAGGAGAGCATCACTGTCAGATTTCGGTTTCTAAAAATGGAATTGTGCCCAGCTGTCACCACGGAGGAAAGCAGCACCTTTAACCGCTGTCCCTCAGAGACACACGCTACTGATCTGCTCCACAGGTCTAAGGAAAATCACTGACCATTTTCTCTGGAGTCAATGAAAAACACTGGGATGCCATTAGAATGTAACGAATTATTTCTGTTTTCAAATAAAACTTAAATGGCAGATGTTATGGAAAAACCTCTCTCTATAATGAAATTGATGAAGTTTTGGGTTAAATAAATTATTTAATTTGGTGAATGCAGTAGGATTGGCCTACTTCTAGCAGCCCTTTTTTCCCTACCTCTCAACACAGGCCATGGGACAAGAAGAAAGGTGCAAGGACCCCTTCAAGTCTTGGAGTACAGTGGCCCATTTTGCTGCCAACCAACCCTTCTGAGGTCCTAGATATCCCCGGAGCACCTAGAGATTTCCCCTAAGGCAAAGCATTGCAGTTTTGGCAGTGCTTAGACAGCTGCCCAAGTCTGCCACCCACTAGAGTCAATGCCTTCACCTTTGGCTACAGGGGCACAGAGGTCCTGCTCGTGCTTAGCCACCGCAGCAGCTGGTTCAACTTTCCCAGAGTGGAAATGCGACCCACAGGCCTGGGGAAAGCATTCTCACTGCTAGAGCAAAGCTGGCACGTGTACCCTTCTGGTCAGCTACAGACAGATGCACAGGACGTGCTAAAGCAGGTCTTGTGGACAAAATAAATGGGAGGAGGTCCAAAGTGCGAACTCGGTTAGTATAAACCCCTTTTTATGCAGGTGCAGCTTAGGAAGGACTGGATTTTGAATTCAGTCCCCTCAAAAGGTAGTTCAGACTATTTACAGATTTAAGGCTGAGGTTTCCTAGGGCTTCTAGTCTCTTCAGGTTTTCACTGCACACCCATACAACACAAACAAATTCACCCAGCCTTCTCCTGCATTGATTGCTAAGATTGCTTCATTAATCTTATTTACCAACAGCCAGGTGGGTAGAAACAGAGCTTCTCCTCATGTACAGCTTAACCAACAGTTCCAACGATGACAACAGCTTAACTCCTTGCAAGGACAGCAGTGTGACCTTGCTGAAGACTGGACAGTGGAGCTTTTTTGCTCTCTCATTTTACTAATATTTGGATTTCCTAACTGGTTTCACATTGCCACTGTTGGGAAAGGAGGCTTGCTACTCCCTCCCCTCATAACCACTATATCACAGTCATCTCCCTCTGGGATTTTTTTACCATAATAAAGATATACGGGGCTGTGTTACTGAAATTTTCGTGTGTGTGAAAGACGAAATTATTCCTACAATGAGATTAATTACTGTAAATAGAAAACAGCTAGCTGAAGTACTTCAGAGGAAATTCAAGTGAGGGAAGGGCTCAAATGGTGCCCCATCATCTAGGAGGACAGCCCACACTATTCATTTCCTTTTGAAAAACTCAGTTATCTATAGAAGATAGAGTCCACTCTCAATACATACAACTGTACTAAAACAAATCCTATCACTCGACCTAAGGAAAAACAATAAATCAAAGAATCTGTAGTAGGTAGAAAAAAAAAGCAGCTCTCTATTTCTAGAGAATAAATATTCCAAAATGATATGAAATAAACCAGGAAGCATCAGCATAATACCCTTTGGCTTTTCAGAGTGCAGCAAAAGGCATGGCTGGCCAACTGGCAGAGCTTTGTGGATATACACTTTTATTTGGTCTGCAAATTGCATTAGCACCAGAGGAACGCATTGAGAAGTTTCAGTAAATAAAAGACAGTAACTACTACAGAAACAGTCCTTTGTGGGAAAGAAAATCCCTGCCGTGAACCCTGCCGGCAGGAGAAGCACTGCAGTACTTCCATCAGTTACAGTCTGTTGCTTTGATTGGCACTACTGTATTATTCTGTCAGACAGTTTTTAAAGGACAAAAATTCAGCTTAAGAGCACAAAAAAGCTGCCTCAGCACTGAGGAAGAGATGTGCCTAGCAATTTGCATCATCACAGCTATTTGCACATACTTGAGCTCCTGTTACTATGGATAACAATGACATCACAGCACCACATCACTTGTGAAAATCATCAGAAACAAAGTTTGGTGGTCTATAAGCATTATTTTAAACTACTGCTACCCTGAAAACCCAACATCCTCCTGAAGATGGTTCCAAAGCATATACATGTTAGTCCTATGTTGGCCATCGTGCTTCAATCCAAAATCTTCCTTTATAGTGTTCGTTGATGCTTGTCTTCCAAGTTTGCCAGTAACTACTTCTCCTCCTTCAAGGCAGTATCTAGCCCAAAGCCTGCTTCAGCATCCTTGTCTCCTAATCACCACTCAATTAACCTTGGCGTGATGGCTTTGGGTAGAATCTACACCACAATTCCTTCCTTCCATTTTTCAGGTATCTCCAGCCTTTCATCATGATCTTTCAACGTGCTTCAATATTTTTTATCCTCCTTCCACATCAAAGTTTTTGTGGTGTGCACTACCTTGTGCATGCTCAGTTTTGTTTCTAGAAAGAGGTCAGACACTACTGAATTTCAGGAGAGTGTTTACTCTGGCTATCTTCACAGTTCCTTCACATGACCACTCTTCAACTACAGAACTTCTCATTCCATGTTAATCTTCTGTTTGCAAAATTCACGATCATTCTTCTCCTTCTTTGTTACTTCAGACCTCTCTGCACTGGCCTTCATTCTGTAAGATCCTGCCACCTCTTCTACTTGTGAATATTTTCATTACTTTTTCCTAAAATTGTGTTAAATCCCCAAGTATAAACTACAGGCAAAACAGACTTGTTTGTAAGGCCAATCTCATTATTTCAGTGAGTCTGGTTTCCCCTCCACATCTCCTTTTCCAGGTCAACTCTCACATGCATGAATCATCTGTCTTGCACAGAAGACCATTTTCCAGTCAGAATATTACACCAAAGATCATTTTCTGAAGAACTGCAATCAGTGAGTCTTAAGGCAGCCCGGTTTTGTCTTCCCAGCCCTTTGCATGTTTTCCCAGGTAGGCTGTACCTTGCTCCTTCGACTTACTGAGCAGTAGCAGGTATTTTTCAAGGGAGGGTCTTACCTATTCGCAGAGCAAAAGCAGTCTGGAAAGAGATGAACAGTGATAACTTATTCCTCTTCTTCAGCAAAAAAAATTAGCTGGCATTAAATGAAACCAGCACCAAGTGGCATCAAATTATTTCCACACAAAACACAGCTAAGCTGTGGTACTCACTGCCACAGGATGCCAAAAGCTTGCATGAGGTCAAAGTACAATTAGACACTCATGAAAAATCAAAAATTCTAAAAAAATACCACCTTCAGCTCAGAAAAAAAAAAAAACCCAAAACCACTAAACAAAGACAAAAACACTGTTCACAAAGTGTAGATTGGTATCTTCCAGAGTAACTGTCTGCACCTTGTGTATTAAGCAACACACACTTAACTTGCAGGTACCCAGCTGTCCCCTCCCCTGGATGTCCACCAGCAGCCTTTCACCAGACCCAGCACAGGCTTTCTTGTTAGGCCAAAGGCATAAACCAGATGGTTCTAGAGCAAAAACCAGCTCAAAATGCCAATGGGTTGAGTGTTACCAGAAACAACAGTTATAAGCTTCCAACAGTCAGGAAGGTTTTTGCTATTTTTATAAGCAGAAGCTGTTAATTGTCATCTTTCTCCACATTGTTCTCACGTATCTATAGCAAGACTGTTCAAGGAAGCAAGCTGGCTGCATGCACTCTGGGGATTTAACAGGAGAACAAAATAAGTCTAATGGCAGAAGACCATAGTGTTGGTTAACATATCTGGCTGGACAACAAAAACACTGTGAAAAAGATAGTTCTCACAAAAAACTGGGTGTGCTAATTGCTTAATTTACCACTACTAAACTAGATTCATGAGAAAAGAAGCCAAAGATCAACAATCTGAGCATTAATTTGTCTTTCTCAACACTAAAAGGCTAACTGAAGCTTTTGTCTTCACAAAGGAGGGGAAAAAAAAAAAAAAAAAATCAGGAAAAAGGTTTTGGTAAGGAAAAACAACAGACTTTCTTCTCCAGCCATGCGGCACTTCACTATTGGAAATACTGCAGGAAGGTGAAGGGAAACAATAACTGTGAGGACTCATCTGTTTTTACTGTGGACATCACCCACTGGAAGTCATTGCTGCTTTCTCACTCACAGACCGAATGGCTCAAAAAGCAATGCGGCACCTTCGGCACTGTAAATGCACAATCATCGGTGCCAATAAGCTACCGTGACATTTACACAGTCTTTAAATTTACAAGACTTGCTGTCTTTCTTACAGCTAATGGGAAAGATCACATAGGGAGACCATCACTCCCATTCCACTTTAAATTCATCCACCTTAAACATAGGCAGCTACAATTTGGTCACAGCAACGATTACTCAGAACTCCAGGGATTTATTGCTTGGTCCTGCCTAACTGGCAGCTGGAGACCATGTGTCTAGAGCCAACCATGCTGACCCAGACACCGGCTAACACCCCTCACACTATGTCCCTCTGTCACATTCAACTGGTGAGGCCACAAGTAGGAGGCAGCAAGTCCCACTAGTTCACAAAGTACATAACTTTTTGTTTGGGACCATTACAAATCATCCCGCTTCCATTGCTGCAGTTCCTAAATCCTGAAAACTACTGTGCATTTCATAAAGCATCCAAGTTAGCCTGGCACAACCCACCTTTGGTAAAGCTATGCTGCATTACGTCCCATGCCCCATTCATTTTTTTGTCTTTGATTACTTTTCTCTTTAGATGGAATCTAGTTTTTAGACTTGGGTCCCATGGGCTCCTAAAGCATTATGTTCTCAATGTAGCTCTCAGCTAGGTAAAAGTCTTTATGGCATTAGGTGAAGATCTCTCTACCCTGGAGTTTGTTTATCCAAGTTCTGAATTTCTGTTGCCTGAAAGAACAGAAGTGGAATAGCGAAGGCTTCACACAGTATTATAAAAACTCATTAGATTTTCACATCCATCCCAAATTAATCCTCACTTGTAGCCAAAGAATTTTCTAAATTCCTCATAAATCCTTCTATGTAACGTTAATAACAAATCATTTATTCACTCCAAACTACAGCCACTCCAGCAGCAAAGGATTAGTCATACAGTACACAAAGAACAGAGGGCCACGAAAAGGCTGCCTTAAATCCTGCTATAAGGACCTGACTGAAAGAACAAATTCTGAAGTGTCAGCCAGCGGATTATGAACTCATCAGAAGTCACTTAAGCATAGATTTCAGCCACATACAGAGATTCACGCCATAAAGATAGGAGACGAGAACATCTAACTCTCAGCAGTAGCAGGAACAGGGCAGCAAGCTCCACAAGCTCCTCGGCCAGCCTCATGGTTTGAGCAACGGTCTGAAACCAGCCTGTTTGCTGACGAGATATTATACTAAGGGCACTTTGCCAGCAGGAAAGCATATTAGCAGTTTGTAAGGCATGAATCACTATTGGAAGTAATTAGGAATATCCTACCTGGTTTTGATCATTGTAGTCACACTCTCGAACCACTACCAGGCCTCCTTTCTGACTTGGGTGGCCCTGGGCAACCAGGCATTTGTTGGTTTGAAGGTGGTACAACTATGAAAGGAAAACAGCTTGATGAACAGAGTAAACCACAAACATCACATACCAAAGGAAACATATGGTAACACTTTGGAAGCCCTAGAACTCAGCATGCTCACAAAAAACCCCAACCCTTCTCCCTTCTAAAATATCATTTTGTTTTTCAAATAATGTAGAGAAAAAATAGCATTAAATAGTTCCATGTTGCTTTCTAATTACATCAAGATTTCCCTCTTTATGGTACAAGTGCAGTGCAAGCAACATGGCTCAGCACACGCTGGCCATACTCAGTCAAGTTTCTTTCTCCTCCTCACTCACCATGAAAGTCTCAAGTCCCAGACACTCACTAGCTCAGGAATATCAACTGTACTACAGAAGCTACATTTTATTACAGTTTAGCTTAAACTTAAGTCCCCTCCTACAGCCTCTCTTCATGACGCAGGACTGGCTCTTTGAGAAAGAAGAAGGAATTACTTAAATACAAACAACTTGACTGACCTTGAGCACAGAGGTAACTGAAAAGCCATAGTTATCAGCTATGTTTTTTTTAATGACAGATGAGGGAAGAAGGGAAAATTTTACAAACACTCAAATGCTGATTCCAGTTCAAATGCACTATCTAGTCTGATTTGGAGTAATGTTATATCAGAGGACTACGTTCAGGTCAGGAGCTGTGATGCAAAAGTGGAAGCATCTACCATCAAAGCAAACAAAGAGGTTCTCAGCAAGTTCACAGTCACTCTCCTGCTGTGGGCAATGATGCCCACTCTAAAAGTCACACGAGATTTTCTGTGGAGCCTGGGATTAGGTTGTCCTATTCCAACAGTCAAGAACCATTCTGAGGTTGATGTATGTAACTCCACAGAGTTACTTAGTACAATAAAACACCTCTGTTCTGGTTTTAAGTTATATGCGTGCCCTAAACTAACTGGTGGCCAGCAGAAGACTTCTTTTTAGACTGATTATTTTTCTTCCCCTGATGTGACAGAGATCAAGCTATTCAGGCAGCTACCACTGCACATCAAGAACTGCACCGCACACAGCCAAGGGTACAAAGGAGAAAGGCAATTATTCCAGCAATGGCCACAACTCTCCTATTCCCCTTCTCGCAGCAGAGAGCCCTGCTCTCGACCAAGTGCACGGGAGTGCATTTGACAGTCGCTGGCTGTGTGCGTGTGGGATACGGCTGGGCCCCAGATCTGGCATCCACATTAAAAATAATTATTTCCAATCTGGAGCTGAACGTAGACGAAAAAAGAATTTGCTGTCCTGAGCTCAAGGCCTGGCTAATTAATTGGCTAACTGCATTTTATTACGAAGACATACATAGCTGTCTCGGCATTTGTATCGCTTCTACAGATTTTTAGAAACCAAAAGACACTTCCAGTAATAAAAAGAAAGAACAGCTCCATCACATATAGCAAAAATTAGAAAGCTCAAATACCAAATTATATTCTTCACTAAACACCATTTCTGGAAATAGCTGTCCCAAGGCACATCAACAGCCTCCTCAAGTGCACCATGTTTCTGCTGTTCCCTACACACATCTGAAACAAATTACACAAAACCTTCTAAGCAACATTTCCTCGCACCCCAGAGACTTCTAGGAGAGATCTCATTTTCACCATTCTTCACTCAAGAGAAGGCTTTCAAACCATACAGCTATATGAGCTTTTTGTCCTTGTTTTTATTGGCCACGATGAGCAGCATTTGATAACACTGTTAAGAACTGTCACAATTCGTGATCATTACAGTTTTCCCAGCTGTCAAACCAGCACTTATCTCTGGCCCAATTAGTTTTTGAGAATAAACTGGGATTTGGAGTGATTCATCTCGAATCCTAAGAGTCTGGCACACAGTGGTGACATTGGCTGATCGTTCTGTTCCTTGTAGGCATCTGGAAATAGTTTATAGAATCATCAGAGCCAAAGCTGACTCTCTCACACAATGCTGGGTGTAATTCTTGAACCCCGAGAACCAAGCCAAGGAACTGCATTTTTCTGGTTCTCGTCTCTCCCTTCTTAAAGGGTGCACAAAGTTTTTCTCCAAATTATACCATGGTAAATTACTGCTATGAAGATTTCTCCTTAAGTGTTGTTGAGGTATTCTGACCCCTCAGTAGCCTCCTCCACATCAGCAATTCCTTAGTTAAACTTCTGTCTGAAAGCAGAAAGCTATTAAATTTAATGGAAAAAAAAAAAAAAAAGAAAAAGAAAAAGAAAAAGTGACTAGGGGAATAACAGCATTTAACAAGTAGGGGAATCAGCCAATTGTATCAGTTTCATGCAGGGAAACTACACATGTTCACCCTGGTAAATAACTTTATAGCTTGGCTGGGATATAGAAATACTGCACAAGTTCTGGATTTCCAGATAGCGGCTTCCAAGCAAAAATCTAATGATGTCAACAGGTTCTGCATGAACTCAGGTCCTCCAGTCTCAATCTGCTTGCAGGACCAGCAACTGCCAACAGCGACCGCGGCCTCTGTCACCTTGTGGAGAGGGCTACATCACTACTTAACGCTTCTAATTAACGCGCCAGAAGGAAATCTGCTAACCATAATCTATGTGTACCTGCAATACTTTATTCAAAGGTCTTCTCTTTCACAGAGAAGACCTTGAGAAAGTTGTCTCGGGTTTGAAGTTATCTATTATTTTTGGGAAGTGTAAAAAGCACACATCACATGAATTTGGCACTGAAGAGAACAGATGCAACTGTCAGCTGGTTCTGCCTGCATACAAACCCATAAACGTAGGTGCCAGAGCTAAGGCATGCGTTTAACTGATTTCCTTCATAAATAAATGTAAAAATATATGTTTTCAATTATACGTTGAAGAAAATAGAAACAAAACTTTTTTGTTCATTATCTATCAGTCAAGACTAGAAAAGCCATCATCAGTCTCAGATGTAAATGTTCATCTTTGTAGAAAATTACCCAGTAAAAGCAAAGAGTTTGGAAACTAATTATATTGTACTCTTATCATAAACCAACAGAGCATGAATATTTGAGACAGAATTTCTCTCTATCCAAATCCATCTTCAGAACCAACAGCCATGAAAGAGCATTCTAAATACACCAAAACTGTGTAACTCAGAGCTTTGAGGTAAGAAACCTCATTGAACAGTATCTAGTCTGAAGAAGACCTGAAACACAGATCAGAGTGAAACTGATTTGCCTTTGTCTACAGACACAAATTATGTTATTTTCAAGACAGCTTGTTGCAAAACTAAAAGTCAATGTTCTATGGAAACAGACTTTTTCTTCTATTCAGCAAATCTTTCAGAAAGAATATCAAAATAATTTTTAAAACCACAGAATTCTATATTCTTAAGAAATTTTATCTTACCCTTCCACGCTGGATTATTTTTGGTCGTTTCTGTGCTCTATTAATAAAAACTGGCTGCGGAGCTTTGGCGTTGGGCCCAGATATTTGCATCTCAGGATAGATATTATCTAAATACCACTTAAATGACTTGCAGTTCAATCTTTTTCTCAATTCTACACGGTCAGTAATATTTCCATAGTTCCTCATCCTTAGCTCAGGTCTCAAAGCAAAATACTGCTCCTGTATTTAAGAGAAACAGATTAGAGTAGAAGAATTTCAGATTATTGATCTCCAAGTTTTTCCTGTTTGGAGAACTCACAAAGTTTCATTTCATTTTGCTAGTGCTTTCAACCACTAAGTCTGAAACCGGCATTAGGAAATTCCAGTGTTTCAAATTGCCACAAGAGGTGAGACTTATCTTGCCTAACTCTGAGCTAATCTTTCTAGACAGCTTTTTTTGATGAAGACACTTCTCAGGCATGAATCTGCTGACCTTTTTTAGGTCTCCAACTTGAGAAGGAAACAAATGAGCCCTACATTCCATTGGCAATAAAGGCATCCTAGAGTAATTAGGTCAGAAACAATATTGTCGTCATCCTCATCCGGCCAAGGTTTCTTTAAATTAGTTTGACTGTCCAGTTCATTGTTTCCATTGTTGTGGGATTCAAAGTCTACTCTGATTTGCACAATTTCCAGTCTTACAACTTTACAAGTTACCAGAAAAAAAAAAAAAAAATCTGTATCAGAAGAGACCTATGGAGACTATAGGTCCCCGTACCCCAGTTCTTTCCATTCATCTGCATAATCTCCAGAAAGGCTCCCACAATGTTATTTTTTCATGTTTTAATTTATGATTTGTAATTGTACCTGGTTAGGCAAGGACGGATTAAGATTCCAGCTCAATCTTATGAGCTGTTCAGCTGTAATGCAGACAACGGGGACAAACAGGAATTCATGAACGCACAAAGTGGCATGAATACTATTATCAAAACTAGAAGAAAAATCCCCTTGTGGAGTCTTTAATTCCAGTTAGATTTACAGAGCTCAGAGAAAAGGCATTGTACTTGCACATTAACATGTTTACGAGACATTATTCAGAAATCAGTTTTCAGGGCACTGAGCTATTCTGTCAGATTACTCTCTAGTAGACATCTGGAATTTATTTACCATAATGTGGTTCTGACAGTTTTCATTTACCTACTGCTGTCTCTGATATTCAGATGACAGCATCATCTGAAGACAAATTACAAATCTGTCCTTATCAAGATCTTTGAGCATTTGGATGCCCTTGATGTGTGGCTGCTATTTTAACAGCAGAGGAGGGGGAAGCATTAAGTACACTGGACTGTTGGGCAGCTCAGAAGTTTGGAGATAGACTGGACATCCCTATCAGAAACCGGTCTGCTTCAAAAAAGAGCTCTGCTATTCCAATTGCTCTTTCCTGGTTAAAGTTCAAATTTTAAGATCCTACCTTTTCTGCATTATTGATTTTTATCGTATACATGAAGTTACTTCTTTTACATCTTGTTTTTCACAGTTATGAAAATTTTGCTGCTTCCCTTCCATTAGACAACTTCATTCATTAAATATTGATATTTGCTCTTTGATGCAAAACAGGTCCTTTAAGTCTTATCTTTGTACTATTCATCATACAATCACTTCAATAAATGAAACTGGTCCTAAATATTTGCATTACAGTTATAAAAACAAGAATATTTCCAGGCTTGCCTTCCTCACATAAATCTATCACAATGACAGTCTCTGGTAACTAACAGAGAATTAGATTAGGAACAGCTGGAACAGTTCAGGATGTAAGTCTGTGATAAAGTGTGATAAGCACTCTCTTAAAAATCCTTGTTAGATAAAGTAGCATTAGCTGGAAATTGTAACAAAGAATCAATTCCAAGCTTCAGAGAATGCCATCATCAATCACAAAACAACTGTGCCCAGACACCAATAAAAGGGAAAGTGATAGATCAAATCTACCAATGCATTATGGAGAAGGAGATAAAAATTAATGACCCCTAATAGGTTCCTCAAACTGACTGAACATCAAGATAAAGGATTTGAAACATCTAAAGAATACAGAGTTAATAAAGTAAGTCTTGTATAGAAATTGTAAGGACTACAGGAGCTGGCCACAGCAAATCCTCCTGTCTCACAAGGCAAAATGTCCTCAAGCATCACATTGATCAGGGCTTCACAAAAATGTGATCTACATTTAAAACCATCAGTACCAAGATCTGAAAACTGATCTTGCAGGACAAGACAGACTAAGAATCAGACTGCTAATTAAAACAGAAAGCAAACAATCAACCAACAAAAATTCTTGTTTCACCAACGTGGAAGCGACCTGAAGCCATATAGCAGTAGTATATGGCTGCCACATAATACTGATTTGGATACAAAGCAATGCAGAGCTTACAAGAACTCCTTTGTCATCTTTTACTTCATTAAAAGGGCATAAAACTCATTCTCCTGCAAGCAGCAGAAGTAACAGGGAGTAGATTTGTGCTCCCAAAAGCCAAACGACAATCCTGCAGAATTTAGGAATTCATATCAAAATTAACGTTAGGAAATCAAACTACAGAAGGAAGATCCCATAACAGATGCTAACAGACCCCACTGCAAGACAGTCCTTTGACAAACAAGCCAGTTAATAACATTACTTTACGACCTAGAATTGACTCCTACCTTATATTCATCCATCCACACGTGTGCCAGCCTCAGCGAGTTGTGAGCCATAGTGTCCTGTCCCCCTGGGGAGCCATAAGGACGCCTTTTACGGAAAATGTGTCCCACCCTGGAGCAGGGGATGATCAGAAGTCTACCACCACACATCCAGATCTGTCCATACAAAAGCAGAACATACCTCATTGTACACATACTGACAAGGCTCACTACCTCCTTCCTTTCAAGGGATACTTCAGTAGGTTTATACATTATGACAGGATTAGGCATCACAAATGTTGTCCTACATGTCACACTTTCTGACCAGCCAAATTATTAGATCTTCAAGTTAGAAAAGACTATTTTTGTTATATCATCGCACTTTCCACATAACACATCATAGCTTTCACAAAATTTCCTAAAAGTCTGTGCTCTAACGACCTATTAGAAAACACTGAAATACACGGGCTGAGACTAAACTTGCAGATTAAGACATCTAAATTTATTTGCCTGCATGAGAGTTACATGTCCACACTTCCATGATAAATAATGAAGATCAGTCAGTATCATTCAGAGAGCCTGGAGAGTTTTTCAAGTATAAGCACCTATTTAACACAGCTGTTTATTTCTGTTCATTACATGGGAACTCAGAAATACTGTTCACATTCAGACACTATGTTTAGGTGCCTTAGTCCAGCTCCATTGCACCCCAGTTCTAGATTTCATTTATACTCTACTTCCATTTTTTTTTTTAATTTCTTATTAAAGTTCAGCTTCCAGCAAACTATCACCACTGTCCCTTTGTTAGACTAACATGTTCCCAAATCTCAATAAAATCTTCTCACATTAGCACTTTATAATCAAAAACTCCTCTTGGATAAGATAAAGACTGAAGTTCTTTACAACTCTCCCCAAGGGAGACGGGGCTTCCAGACCTTACAAAGCTCTCCGAATATACTTCAGTTTTTCAAAGCCCATTTTACTGAAACTGTGTATCACACAGTAACAACAATAATTTCCTCACAGTCCATACACTTCTACTCAGATATCTAATAATTATATTTTGTACTGAGAACTTGAATTATTTTATTTATTCAGTACATATCCCTTTAAAGTCACTTGAATTGATTAAATCCCAGTTCTTATTTTTGAGCTCTAATCTTGATTTCTCTAAAGTTTTGGGGGGTTGTGTGTTTGGTTTCGGTTTGTTGGTTGGTTTTTTTTTGTTAACTTCACTTTTTAATCTCCTTTTCATATTTCTCACAATAGCATCTCATTTTCAGGCAGACTCTTGACAAACCTGCTGATGAATCCACTTTATGAAAGTGAAGAGGTAAACATGACACTGACCATAAAAACTTGTTTTTCTTTCAGTGGGGTGACAGAGAAGATGAGACAAAATATAGGAAGCCAAATAAGGTATCACTTTCCAATCTCCTGATTACGACTTTCTCATTATTTTCCCAACCAAGCCGACTCCTCTACATTGCTTTTAATTTAGTTATAAAATATTTACATTTCCAGGCCCTCAAAAAGGAAGCTGAAGTGTCTGAAAAGTCCCACACATGCCTAAGGAAATGTAACAAGCTTATTTATTACCAATGTTGCTGCAAGTCACACATCTTTTTATTCATTAGACACTACTTATAAACTCATTTCAGAAACGTGCATGATTTTTCTTTTCTTATGGCTCTCTACAGGTATTACGAAATGTTTCACCTAACAATGAGAAAGCCACAAACATTTAAGTACAGAGCTCAAAATTCATTTTTATCTTCCCATTAAACTTAACTTGAAGATTATTGTAGAGGCAGTTACTGTGCGCCGAAAGCACCCTTCCTGGGAATAAAAGTGCCAGTGCATGCAAATAGCTATCCCAGTGCTAAAGAAATGGTACATAGGGAAGAGAAGCAGCCAGACACTGAGGTTCATACTCCAATACACATAAAAGCTAGATTACCCGGAAAGATATTTCCAGATTTTCTCCTCCCCAGATGTCCATGCCACTGTCATACTGTCCAAGTTCATTAAAGTACTCACGATCCATGGCAAACAGGCCTCCAGCCATAGTGGGTGACCTAGACAGGAATATTGAAAGAAGTTCATTTTCTTTTAGAGAAAAAAAAACTTGTAATTTTAGCTTAACTAGCTACTAAAAAAAAGGTGTCTACTGACATAATTTTGTAACAGTTATGCGTCCAGTAGGAACCAGATACTGCAAGTTCCATCCAGGGAAGACAGATATCAATGGTTAAAAGATTAACAAAGGTAACTTTACCAAGACTTTTGTTTCAGAACTACTCTCTCAAAACAATAGACACAGGCTTCCAACAGACAGCTTTAGGCATTTGCCACATTGGGCAAAGAGACCAGTAATATTTTCAAGATGGTTTTCACATCAATGTGTGTTCATTTAGGAAGCTTTATGACAAAATAATTGCTTGTTTGAGGAAAAATATAAAAGAAATCTAAAGCAAAAAAATGATGTTGACGTAGAAAATTACCATATGCTCTGAGGTTCTCTCCCATCAGCTAGGAAACCACCATCCTATTACCATAAAAACATGTTTTCCCAACCTAGCAATTCTTTAGCATTTCATCACAGAAATTATAGAGCCTATATTAGTGGGACAAGCAGGCTCTTACTAGCACAAAGGCAGTTATCAAAATCATCATTAAGCCAAACACAGACTGGAAACAAGCATCAATGCATAGCTCAAAAATGAAATTACTGGACAGATTTAATTCAGAATAGCATAAGCTCCTTAAGACTTCTGTCTTCAGCAAAAGCCACTGTTGTACAAGCATTCTCTAAAAGTGTGCCTTCTTGACCTAATAAGATAGATACACTTGTGATTACATGCAAGAAATTAAACTGAAATAGGCAATAACAACCAAAGCTATTTCTAAGTAAAATGAACAAGTCAGATACAAGGCACCTACTTCTACAACTCCACACCCAGATACACTCCACAATGCTTAAGAATTGCTTCTAATCATTCATGCATTACAAAGCTTCACATCACATAGGAGGAACCTTACTTGATTGGAGCAGTGGCTCCCTCGGGTCCTTCCAGTTCTGACAACGGAACAAGATCCCACTTAAAGTGCAGACCCCAGTTAAACCCTCCACGCACAACTGGGGAAGAGCTGTAGGTAAGCGTGTCAGCACTGATTATGTCAATCACAGGGCACACCACAGTCCTGCGATCTTCTCTGATGGGAGTCAGCAGAGGTTGTAACCACATCTCGTTCACCTCGCAGTGACTGTCCAGGAATACCAGCACTTTCCCTACAGAGGCCAAAGCACACAAAACACAAAGATCCATGATAACCACGAGACACACAAACACATACACAGTTGTATAGGCAGCAGAGTATCAGCAGTATCCTCACCACCTCGCTTAACAGAGGGGAAACACCATCTGCACTTGGAAACGCTGACAAACCAGAGACTCCACAGGGATTATTTCAGTCACAAAGGCAGAAGGTAGATCCTGGCTATTTACATTTACCTATTAATTGGTTGAGAGACATTATCTGCATTTCTTTGACAGGGTTTTATAATTATCAAATGTTCTACCAGATTTAGCAGACCTACTGTACTTGAAATGAAGCATCACCAGACCAGCGCTCTAAGAGACAAGCGGTACATTTGTCCTAATGCAGAGCACCTCCCATGCCTGAATTAGACTACAGAGACAGCCAAAGACGACAGATATTGGCCTGGATTAATTATCTCCATGATAAAGCTATTTTTTTCCCCACTGACTGGGCTTGCTTCATATCATACTTCAGCATCTATCCAGTTACTGTTGCAGCTAAGGTCTGTGGTTGTTAAACCAAACCATTCTGATGAATTCATCTGCATTCAGCCATGGCACAGGCCACAGCATTTGTATTCCTGAATATAAAAGTAACAGAGCATCTCCTCATTTCTTTAGCTTTGAGTGATTGTGGATTCATGCCAGTTTAAAAGGAGAGTGAATGCCTAAATGGGCATAGCCAAATCCACCAAGCAAAAGACCGATGGGACCACTTCAGTCCCATCAGTTTATGTGGGGATTCTCTGCCATGGTCAGAGAGTAGAGTTTGATCCACGAGACACCTTCACACTCAGTTTCTCTAAAGCAGGCTAAAAATTCAGGTGACTTTTTATGACAAAACATAAAATTTATGTAACACTTGAGTAACGTGGAAAAGATGGGAGAGAGATTTAAAGAAAACAACCTAGAAAAATACAAATATAATGTCACCCATTAACAACAGACAATATTTGGTTGAACAGGAAAAAAAGCCAGACTCCAGTAGCTCAGAAAAGCAATAAAATGACTTAAAAAAAATCACACTAACTCGAATTAATCCTAGAACAGCTTGGAAAATGCAAGCACAATTTTCTCTCTGGGATATGCCATTACAATGCTAATGAGTAAACACCAATTAAGAGACTTTATCTGCCCCACAAAATTATTTGAGAAAGTAGCGTATACTTTCCCAGACACTAAATAATTTAGCCAGAAAGCATATTATGGTAAAAGGCGCATGCTGTACTTAAAGCACCAAATATAGTTTATCCCAATTAACACTCACTGCAACACCAGTAAAGCTTGTATGAGAAATATTACAATTAGATGGGTGAACTAGAAGCCAGATTAGGGTGTACTTTAATAAGGAAGGAGACTGCCATTTTAGAGGGATGGTTTCCACATGAAACATGTAGCAAATACTCTGCAATCATAATATCTAGGGCACATGGAGATGTTCGTGAGATAATATTCTTTCAAGGCAGGAAGAGGGAAAATTCTACATTGCCTCATTATATTTTGTCAAATACTGGGTTTGTTTTACTACTTCACCGACTCACTCAAAATTAGATAATTTTTTAATCGAAAGCAAATTTCCACAGGAAGGAAAAAAATTACAAATCAACATTTCAGACAAGATTTAAAAGATACTCAAATTTGGCTCCAAATTTGTGAAGTTATTGGTTGGGTGACTTGAAAAAACATCTCCCTTCTCTTACACAGCATACATTTCCTAAAGTTAATTACAAACTATAAAAGCAGTGAACTTATATCTACTCTATAGTTACATAAGCAAGTACCAGGTCCTCCTTGTCTCCTTCTCATTGAGTAACAGAAAAACCTCAGGTGAAGACTAATTCAGTAAAGTTATGAGGAAATACTGGAGAAAGATTTACAAGGATCATAGTCAACTGCACGAGGTAAACATTTAAATGCACAGGTAATGTTGGTTTAGGTCTCCAGTTATCATTATACAGGTATCACTGAAGACACTTTGCATAGACAACAGCCAAAGATCAATGCAATTAACTCATTTCAAAGTCAGTGATATTTGGAAACAATTGCTAAAATGTCTCTCACCTAAGACAGCATTATCCCAAATCTTTCTTCCCCTGTGCTAAGTTGTGTAGCTTTGAACACTACATGACATGCAGAGCCCCTACAGTAGGCTAAAGCAACCACAGGTCAAACAACCAACATCTGAAAGAGCTGCACTGCCAAAAGAGAAGTCATCCTACCAACATATGGTCAAAGCACACAAGGAAAAGAGAAACAAGAAAGTATACCTGTGGCATGAGAGGCTCCAACCATCCTTCCTCGAATCAAGCCTTCCCGCTTCTCGTTTCTTACCAATTTTGTGGTTTTGGGAAGCTGACTTTTAACATATTCAGCCAAGTCCTTCTTCAAGTCAGCTGTGAAAAGGAAAACACGAGTTCAACAACAGGATGGAAATTGTGAAAACTTTGTTTACAGTCCCAAGACGTTCAACTCAAAAAGGACCAAAACCTTGCTCAAAAAGCTACCCCAATACAGCACAGCTTCAAACCAAGAGTACCGAAAGGACAGTCTCTCTCTGGCTGCAGTTTCTCTTGTGCAGTTTTTCCATGCCCTTCTTAAATACATTATCACAGAGGCACTACCACCATCGCTGATGGGCTTGGCCTTGGCCAATGGCAGGTCCATCTCGGAGCCAGCCGGCATTGGCTGCATCAGACACAGGGGAGGCTTCTAGCAGCTTTTCACAGAAGCCACCCCTGTAGCCCCTCCACTATCAAAATCTTGCCACACAAACTCAATACAGTACCACATAGAAAATATGGTGCTAGAGAACATTCTAGGACAAAGAAAAGTCTCTGGAGAGATGCAGACCGGATTCATTTAGGTCACAAGAATTCTCTCCTCTGGTCTTGAATGTGACATAATATGCCACAGACAATAGGAAAGATTTTTTTGGAAAGTCTCCTAGAAAGTTGATGAAATAGTCATCTCTAGGATGCTACCAAAATGAGACAGCCAAATGAGCAGGACAGAAGGATTTCCAAATCAAGAAAACTCATGCTTGAGTGATTCTTCACCTGACACATCATAGCAAGGGAAAGAGTGTACAGTTGCAGGAAACACACAGCTAACAAAAACCAGAAAAGGTCAGTTACCAACTCAGTACATAGGGCAGGTAAGACCGCATGAAAGGACATACAAGTGGAAATAGTTTTGCATGTGCAAACTTCTGAAAATAACAGAAGACCAAAAAAAAAATAAGTCAGTGGTGTTCTGTCAAAGTACTGAGTTGCAGACAATTTGCCAGGATCCTGATAACACTTTTCTGTTCTTCAATCTCTTCTTCCACATAGAATAATGCCTCCAGTAACAGCCTCAAAGATATCCTGTACCTTCCATAACAGGTAAAGTCTAGATCAGGGCAAAAGAGGTTGTACTAGAAAAATAAATCCTGCCTTGCAGCAAAGGGAAAGAAAAACCTAACAGTGGGCTCAGCTGAGCCATGGAAATGCCTGCTTAGCTAGTCAGACTGTTGATGATTGAGTGTAAGAAGCTTTTTGAGGGAAAACTAGATGCAAAGACCCAAGCTTTGCAGAAGAGCACTGACATGCAGCAGAGTTCCTACACCTAAAGCTGAAGAAACAGGCAGAATTTTGTCAAAGATACAGTCTCAGGAAGTATGTAACATAGGGAAAATGAATTTTAAAAAACAAAATCTCAAAGAGACACCAAGATTAAGCAATTTGCCCAAGATCACATAAGATCCACGGCACAGCCAAAGTCTTTGTCCCTTTCCTTACTCAAACAAACCAGCTTTGCTTTTCTTCAGCTGCAAGATTCCGTCCACTACATTTAAGCAGCAGTGCAAACATCAGTAGTATCATCAACATTGAGAGCACTAACTCTCTGTATAAACAGTATCTCCTCCCCTCTTCAGCTTCAAAATACGCTCATTTGACATCACAAAGGCTAAAGTAGCTACATGAATGTTTTGAACCTAACTTGGCCTTTGAATTAGCAACAGACCAGAAGAGTGATGGCAGTACTGCCTAAACACAGACATTAATCAACCGAATGCTTTATCATATTCCAAATACTGAGTTTTGAAGTAAGCTTAATTCTGAATACAAACATGATGAAACTTTACAACAACAAATTGCACAAGAGACTTTGTAGCAAAGAGTGTGTATTGCTTCCAAAACACAAAACAACAAAATAAGCTTTTAAATATTATGCATTCTTGTCAGCCAGGGATAGAGTGTTTGATCTTTGTTCTCTCCTGTATCTTAACATTTGATCTGACCTCAGAGAAATAAACTAGCTGCATTACAAGAGGATTTCATTCTACATTATACATATCTAATCAGTCTCAGAGTGAGAGAGACCTTAACCTAGAAACCAAACAATGAGACCAAGGGAGCTCATTATACGTACTAAAAAAGTATAATCTAAAAATAATTTTTAAAATGCAAGAAGTTGTGGACTTGTCCAGGGGCAAGCAGGGAACTTGCACAGTCCTGCCGCGCATACTGCTACACTAACACATTCCTCAACAGGCATTTCACTCTTGAAGTGCCAAAACGCTTGAATTGCGTGTCTGTCTTTGCCTTGTCCATCATTCGAGAAAAAAAAAAATGCTGAAGCATCAATCTTTCAACAACAGTAAGGCAATTCTGCAACTTTTACCCCTCTAGGGCCCCTCCTAGACTGAGGGAGCAGAGGCTCCTCCACCGAGAGGCGAGACAGCTACTCCTCGGGTGGCCACAAGAGGCTGTGCGAGAGCCACGCAGAGCCCTCCCAGCAAAGGCCGAGATCCCATCCCAGCACACCACCAGTCCGAAATGCTGAGCAAGTACGAAAAAAACCTGAAGTACTGTTTCCATAGTGCCACATCTACTTATTCTCAAGGCCGCAGCTGAGACTATGTGCACGCAATTCCTTTCAGATGCATTCACAGTTAGTACTGGTCCACAAAGCTTAGGAAAATATCAGAGCAGCTTGAGCAAAGTACTGTTAAAACCAGCTAGACTACAAACAACTGCTTAATCACTCGTTCTGCACATAATATACTCCCCATTATTAGCTTCAAAACTTGTTTTCATATGTTCAAGACTGTATGATACAAAGTTCATCAGTAAAACGGCATCAGTGTCAAAGTGGATGTCATCTCGGGCTTCTCAAAATCATGCATCTGTACTGGCTGGCACTTTCTGGAGATGGACTGCAGTACAAACTGGTTTTGCATCATGGCTTCCACATTTTTGTTATGACTAGTTAATAAAGCACAGGAAGAGAAGGGAAGGTCAAGAAGTGTAAGCACCGACCAAAATATTACTGAAAGGTTTTCTCACCCAATTCACTGTTGTCATCCACCAAAATAATTTCATGAAGAAGGTGTGCAGGAGTGCGATCCAGGACACTATGTACTGTGCGAAGCAGGGCAGAAAGTGCTTCATTGTAGAAACAGATAATAACACTGGCAGACGGCAGATCAGAAGGGTAGGACTTCTCTTTACATCTGCAGAAACAAATGTAGTAGTTATCACTTTACTTTCAGTGGGATTTCCACAGGTCTAGGTTACTGATGAACCTTCATAAATAACAAACAAACATTAAATGCGTAGGAAGAACCTCTAATGTGAGCATCAAGAGCCCAGGCACATAACATCTATAGCAGGGCTCAGCATAGTAAGTTACTCCCCACATAATACAGATGTACAACCAACATTGCTACTTGTTAGAAAACAGAGGATTTGATGCATTGGGGTGGGAATGAGAATCACAGATCCTCAAAATATAAACAAGAGAAAACACTAAAGGTTTGTTTCAGCTGTCAAAAAACTGTCTAGTATCCTCAGGTAGCTCAGACATGGACAGGAATGGCAAATATGACATGAAACCTACAAAAAACCCCCACAACTTTATTGGCCAGCTGCTGGAGACTAGGCTGGATATCCCAGAATACCTCCAATAATGCTAAACACTTATTTAGACAACCATGGCTGGGATTCAGCCTGCAGATTAAGACATTTAAGTCCAGCCACTGCTGTCAGTGGAGTGCAGATAGCGTTCAGTTTACCCTAAGGCTGACAAGTGCATTTCGTCAGCTGAAGAGCTCTGCATGCTCCATTAACTGCATTGGCTGGATCTCTGCTAATTATAATAAAAGCAGAGACAACCAACCAACGTGCATCTTAATCCGCAAACAGAATCCCACTCAAAGCAGACAACCATTATTTCTTTCTCCTTATTTTCAAATTTTGTCCGTACTTCTAATACAGCACAGTATCACAGATTAATGCCATTTGAAGATGCCAGGCATGAGAGAATCCAATAAAAAAAAGAAACTATAAATGAAAAGCCAGAAGTATACAAGAAGAGTCTTCATTGACTTGGAATTAACTTAGCTCTTGGAAGAGACATTTTAGTAAGTATGATTCATTACATTTACCCATACCAGTGAAACCACTAGAAAAAACAGACAGATTTGTTTTTCAATTCAATGTTGGGGTTTTTCGTTACTGTTTACAGTGGTCACTTTTTCCTCCATATGCATCAGACAGATTATAGAAAGAAAGGGGGGAAAAAAAAAAAAAAATCTGTGTTTTAACAGGAAGTATTCAGAGCACTGCAGTCCAGATACCAAGCAAGGACTTTAACTGAGAAATAGAAAGCCTTTGTCATTGTTTATTCTTCTATCTTATCCTCTATAGGCTTACAAGAAATGTGAAGTAGTACTTAAGGTGAAAGTCTCTCATTAACTTGGGCACTGTAACATTTCATGTCCATCTTTCAAAGGTACCAAACAGAATTATAGCATCTCTTCTGGTACTTACAATACTGAGTATCTCAAAAAGAAGCTTCAAAAAATTAAAATAGCGTCGCATGCTTCAAGTAACTGAGTTAACAGCTAGCAAGATGAAAAAGACGTAGGACATGTAACCTTAGTATTGCTGGAAAGAAAATTTGATTCATAGGTCTTTTCCACGTTGATCTTTAAATAAAGTATTATTTTCAGAAACTTGTTTCTGTCAAAATAGCTGTCTGACAATGAGACTATTCACAAAAATTAAATTAATATGATAAAAGTTTGAACAAGTGTATATCCAATCTGGTTCTTCATTACGCATTCCCAAAGTGAATTAAGAATCAGGAAAAAACTTCGCTTTCAGGAAGCGGCAGTCTTTCTTTTTTCAGGGAGCCTGGTTTCTGTGAGACTTTACCCATCATATACCTTTTCCAGCTGGCAAAAAATTAGATCTCCAGAAACAATATTCAGTCAAAAAAGACAGAAAAGACCAAAGAATACAAATCCTGACCCCAAGCACTCTTGTTTAAATAGCAGAAAATCTGCCTTCAGCAACACAGGAGGCTGAAACAGTAACTAACAAATGTAGTAACAAAAACATTAAATACTACATCACGTATAACGTGAATAACAAGTCCTTGAGCACATGAAGTTACACTGCATTCTCTCCAAAAAATTAGTACATACTTTGCATCTCTTGTATCAGGCACTTCCCTGTGGTATCCCAGCCGATTACTGATAAGCATATTGAAAGCATGCTTCTGATAGCCCAAGTCTCTCACTTCCTGATCTTCTTCATTAAAAATCATTCCTGCACAACAACAACAACAACAAAAAAAAAAAAAAAAAAAAAAATCATCAAAAATCCACACCATGCCAAGATCAGTTAACAGGCTCAAAAATATCCTTTGGAAACAACCAAAGATTGAAATGTATGCTTTAACCTCCCCTAAAACCCATTATGTTCTTCAAAAATCCCTTGGTTTTGCCAAGTGTATTTTTGTGCAACTATTTTTGTTACTCCTCACAAACAGGGGGTACTTAGGAGTGGCCCTTGCAGCTATGATAAAAAGAAAACATTCTTCAAAGACTGATGGCTCCATTTTGTTAATTGCCTTACTGGACACACTCCCTTCACTTAAACGACCTCTAATTCTTAGCACCACCTAAAAAAGCAACATCAAACAAGCCATCAAGGATAGACTTTGGCACACAATACATCAGCACCTATCCATACAGATGAAGAGTCTGTAACAGCATTTTTGAGAGAAAAAATACATTTATAATGATAGAAAACCCCTCACAATAGCAACTCCAATTTCATGCAGTTTTCTTGAGTCTGCAATAACATAAGAAAAGCTATGAAAAACTGTACATTTCCTATTTGTGTCACCTAGGACTTTGACAGCAAGTAAAATAGCAACAGAGGTAGCTGTTTCTCTATTGATTATTTTAGCAGAAGCATCAACTGTTGCTGAGCATGGCAGAGGCAGCCATTGCTGGTATGAATAAGTACATTTCTAGAGGCCAAGGCTGAAATCCTCAGTGCAATCCTGCCCACCTTGACTCAGAGCCATGGGCCTCTCTCTCACTGAGCCATAACTCAGCAGTGTGAACAGAAACAGTGTTACGTTACGGTGCTTCACTCACCTCTGCTACGCAAAAAAGGAGGGAGAGGGGGGAAGTGGTAGTCATCACCCATGCCTGCTATCCACTTCTACAACAATTCAGGCAGCAGAGCAATGACTTTTTAGTATCTCTGTTCAGTTGGCTGAAAAGAATGAGATGCATATGTCCTCTCCAGCTATTATCAAGCTACAGACGTGATTTCACTGAAATTTCTGTACAAGTGAGCAGGGTTCATGTTATTTATGTCCTTCCACCCTGCCCATCATCTCCACATGGTTCAAAATCTGCAGAAAATAATTAATAAGGGGTTTCCTCATTCATATGCTACCATAGATTCAGGACAATACGCTTCATAGAATCATTGACTAATTTAGGTTGGAAGGGACATCTGGTCTAATCCCCTGCTCAAAGCAGGTCCAACAAGATCAGGTTGCTCAGAACTTGTCCACTTAAGTTTTGAAAACCTCCAATATCTCCAAGGATGGAGATTATATAACCTCTTCATGTCCCTGTTGAAGCGTTTGACCACCATCGCAGTGAAAATGTTTTTGTTCTCATCTAACAGAATTCTCCTCCTTGCTTTAATTTCTTTCCATAATCCCTGCTCCTCTGGAAAGAGTCTGGCTCCACCTTCCCTACAGCCTCCCATTAAGTTGCTGTTGACAGCAATAAAATCTCACCCCTTAGCCACCTCTCTTAGGCAGAATAAACTCGGTCCTCTCAGTCTCTCTTCATACCTCGTGTTCTCCAGTTTTCAACAGCTATGCACAAGCCCGCTGAGCCCAAGCCCAGAGGAAATGAGATGGGTTAAAAAATAGAATAAAAGAAAAGGTAATTTTTAAAGTTTTGAAGAGGAAGAAAGCTTCAAACAAGTAATCCTGGTTGGCCTTCAAAGCACAGCTGTGTCACTACCAGTTGTGTTTCACCTATAGGTATAAGATGACCTTCTAGAGGGAATTCTGTGCATCCATACTCCCACCATTTACATTTCCCACCTCATCACTTTTAGCCTTGGGTACAGCAATGGCAATGCAGCTACACTATCAAACCTCAAGAGCATATGCCTTGACATTTGCACAGGACCAAGTGGGAAATGCTGGATAGTGACATCGGGAAAAGACGTGGGATACACTCACGTAGTGTGTCTCATGGGGACTGATGCTATCAAGCTCATGGATGAGTGCTCCCACTGTGGGCAAGCTGCACCACAGGGACAGGAATGAGGTCCCTTCACAGTGGCAGTGCCACTCTTCCAACACCAGCAGTCTAAAGGAGTCAGTCAGTCCCCCTTTGAACCACGCGCATTTCCAAAGTAAGCTTTCCGGCATACCAGTTCAGACATCTAGTTCAATCATTCTTGAATACTCAGCGTCACAGTAACATTGTGCCACTGACTCAACTTCAAACGTTTTCTTTATACAAAGCACGAGCTGAAGAACCACATACCAAATGTTCCATCCTACAATCCGTCCACAACTTATCACTAAAACTACTTTTTTCTGATCTTCTAAATATAGACAAGAAGCAATGCTAATATTTTTTAAAACATTCTCATGAAGAACAACATCCAAAATGCATGCAAAAGGCCTGAAAGATTTCAGTTCAAACAGCAGGTAAAGGTTCTTTGAAAATAAAGGCTTTGGGATCAAAACATCAGTTTAGGCTTTACTTCAGCAATGTTACGTGGGTCTCCCAGACTAAAAAGACAGATTGTCCTCCCAGATGATAGTTTGGTTTTGGCTATCATATGCCAAACTTCATTTTCTTTTGCTTTGTGTGTTTATCACTGCCCTACCCTAGATAAACAGGAAGCCCTTTCCTGCAGCACCCGATCTAATTCGAACGGAGAGGCAGCTGTCGCCCGATGATTTGTGTTGAATTTATCCTGGCACTATAATTCCCTTTGGCTTTCACCAACCAAACTTGGTTTGAAGATCAAAGGACTTCTCAGTTAAAAAGGTTCCATTTCTTTCCTGGCAAGTACTGAATAGTTGGAAAGAGGTGGCCACCTCTGGACCAGCCTTCACCTCATTTAGCTCTCAGCTTTTTGCAGCGAACTGATAAACATCTGTAATGCCACGAGGCAACATGAATTGGTATTTTTCCTACATAGTCACACAGGTCTAATGACCAACTAGGAAAAGTTGGTTTGGTAAAGTTCTCTAAAATCTCAAAGCTGGTGATCCAGCACTCATCCAAAGTAGTGACAGAGGAGTGCAATCAGATATGAGTATTAAGCTCCTGGCTCTGAAGGGTACTCTGCCATAATTCCCAAAACAGCATACCACAACACTCCACATCTGCTTCCAGACTTAAGTAACCTTGCAGGGCAGTATGCAACACGCATATCTGAACACAATAGCGAACACTAAGCTGTAAGCAGGTAAATATATCAGCAGTTAAATATACAAAGCATTTTAGTTTGGAAGACAAATCCAAATAATCTCATTGATTAAATATGCACCAATGAAACACACAGACGTTTGTTGGTGTAAAGTAAGCAGGATTTGGCCCTAACCATTGTCATCTCCATATATCTTTCATTGTAATTTGTCCCACGCACATTTTTTTGTAGATTATTTCATACTTCAAGGATATTCTCCAAATCAGTGGGTCTTCTGCAGATGAGTAGAGTTTCTCTACCACTAATAAAAGTTCAGATATTTGAG
This sequence comes from Chlamydotis macqueenii, assembly GCF_036417535.1. Taxonomy (NCBI): domain Eukaryota; kingdom Metazoa; phylum Chordata; class Aves; order Otidiformes; family Otididae; genus Chlamydotis; species Chlamydotis macqueenii. The sequence continues at coordinate 6,742,148 of NC_141557.1, read as the reverse complement.
TCCAGTCAACATAGGAGTAAGATATGGAACAAGCATACAGTGAACCTTCCAAAAGCAAGAACTACACCTTGCTGTAATCCAGTCCTCCTCATTAGCACTTACACAGCACAGTTGTAAGTGTTAGGAATAGTTTCTTTTGGATTAAACACCACAGAATTTCAAGTAATTCCTAATGAAGATAGCCACTAACATCACCTGCATTTTAACAAACAAAACTACTTCATTACACAACTTTCTCCATGATCCTTTAAAAAAAAAAAATACAACCAACCTTACTATCTCATTTCTTCTACTGTTTTAATAATTTTGTCACCAGTACTTAAAACTACTTACCCATTTCAGGAGAGAATTCCACATCCCCCTTGACTGGGTCCTGGACATGGTTTCCAAGAGGATCTCCTATCTTATTCTCTTTCTGTTGCAACTCAGGTATATGAACTGGTCCTCGCGTAAAACGGGGGTAGAACCTTTTTGGAAATGGCCTCTGAGGTTCCAACCCCTTGACGGGCACATTCTTGAAAGACTGATTCTCTTCACTGAAGTTGAAATAAACAAAGAGCAGAAGTGTCCAGGTCACAGATGTGAAGAGGCACCCATAGCAGAAATAGCGAAGTGTGACACTTCCCATTGTAGACTTAGCATCATTGAGGACCCATTCTCAGTTACCTGAAAGAGAGTGAAAACATGCATTTTGAAGAGTGGCTGCCTGTCACCTCATCAGGTCTGTACATCAGAAAATGCGTTCTACGGGTTGTTCTTCCATTAAATGATTTTTGGAACTTAAGCTTTTGAGGACAGACCTCAAGAATTAAATCCTTTTTCACTTTCCCATTCAAAAAATAAATACGACCAGTTTGCACAATCTATGTAGATACTACTGCTTTAAAACAGGAAACAAACAATCACTAAGAGCCCAGTGATACATCACCATCAAAGGTAAGAATGACTAATTTTCCTCAAAATAGTTATATAATTATCTCTCTTCCACAACAGTACATTCCTTGTATGCCTGCATTCATTTAAGCAGATTACTATTTAACTAAATACACTACACACAGAGAGTTGATTCTTCACAGAATCACAGAATGGCTGAGGTCAGAAGGGACCTCTGGAAGTGACCTTGTCCAACCCCCTTGCTCAAGCAGAGCCACCTCAAGCCAGCTGCCGAAGAGTATGTCCAGCATGTCCATTTTTGTAGTTCAGTTCCTATGCTCAAGCATGGAATGGGAGAATACAGAACTCAAAAAGCTACATAGTTCAGTCCTTCTTACCCCAAATTTAAGAACAGCCATCGTGAGCATCCCAGAAATTACAGAAATCATAGGGTGCAAGATAGTCACATTTACAGACACTCTTCTCTGCAGAAAGAAGGGAAACAGTTATGGGGCAGAGAGAGTAAAACTCTCCAAGGTAATTCACTGGGTTCCTGGAGGCTTCTGGAGACCCCAGAAGAGCTTCCATACTTGCTGCCCACCTAGAACTGGAAGGAAGCAACCCAGCCCAGGATTTTACTTTAGGCACCCATCACTAACACAATTTCCCCAAGCTATACTGAAAATTGCTATTGTAAGCAAATCCCTGAAGTGAAGCATATGATGCTGGTAATAACATTTTATTCACGGCCCAGGAGAATCAGGAAGACTTTCTGGAGTTTCTCAAACCTAAAACAGGCTCCAAAAAAAAAAAACCAAACCCCAAAACTATGCAGCTCAGTTCCCAAAACTGACAAAAACAGCAAATCAGAGTAGTAGATTTCTCTCATCACTATCTAACCGCAACAAATTCTTGTTGTGGTTACAAAATAACAAAAAGTCAGGAAACCGTTTAATCACCTTTTAATTAGCAAAACATTTGTTTTAAGAAAATAAAGTATTGGAGTAAGAGTCAAGAGTTTATGCTGATGCATTTTTCAGACTTCTCAAAAAGTCGGAAACTATCAGAGGTCTTCAGGTCAGCCTGGCAAAGAACAAACCACAACAACATTTATGAGTACAAACAGACTATTCCCTTCTGAATACAGAAAACTACTAAACAGAGGTAGAAGGCGTTCATGATCCCAAAGAAACCTATAAAGATCCCACTTATTTTGGCAATGTAATTCTGAGTCCTAAGTGACTTGCATCCAAAAAGAACACACGTCAAAATTCAAGCTCACATTTCCCAGCTGGCAGCAGGTCAGTCTCCCTTCAAAAAAAAAAAATAAAACATCCACAAAATAAAACAAAGCAAATAAAACAAAGCTCCTCAAAAATAATTTACCTATTATTCTTACCATGTCAAACTCCCTCACTTCTGCGAGGCAACAACCTACACAGCAATTAAGCCCAAGGAGCTTAAAAAAGTCTTAAACGGGGTTTAAATCTCACACTGACCCTGTGCATACAGATGAACTGTGTGCTCTGTGAAACAAGCTCTTTCTCTAACACTGTCACACAGAAATCTTGCTATAGGGTCATGGAACTAGTCAGGCAACAAACGCTCTGGGGGCAGAAATGATTAAACCCTTCATTCTAGCTAGCAGAATGGGTTTACCAGTTGGAGAGATACAGACCATCAATCCCCCTTAGGAACGGTGGTCAATGATAATAGCAAGGCAAACCTGGGCTCAGGAAAAGCACACAAGGCTGCAAAGGAGCAAGATTAGATAAACAGTTACATTCTCTAATTGTAATAATTCTTGCCAGACAGTCTGCAGACAATTAATACCTCTCCATAAAAGAAGATCTGGGTGCTTGCCAAGTTTCTTTTTGCACAGATGCAAGGAGGTCATCTGCTGTAAGACTTGTCCAAGCCTATATACTGCTCCTCAAAACCTGCTAGAGTTGGTTTTCCGTTCACTACAGTAACATAGACACACAATCCTAACATTGTGGCACATGCACTTACATTGTGGAACAGAATTGTTCTAATAAGACAAAAACTACTATAGCAGAGAAGGAATATTTTCATTTCAGAGCTCTTTAAGGATACATGTACACTGCAGCTTGCACAAGAACACCAAAGATAACCCTTGCTATCTTGGGTAACAGTAGGAAGACAGGTACGCAGAGTAGAATTCATCATGGACTAAGTATTTCCTCAGTGTCCTGCACCTCTTACAGCTCAGAGCTCCACCTTGCTGCCGTGGCATTTCTAGCCATATTAAAGTTAAACTTTCCTGAGACTGACATCAGGCAGACTCAGATTAAAGAAGAACGGATAAATCAGTAATCACCAGAGTGAAGAGACGGCTGTACATCCCTTCCATCTCCAGAGAGGCCTCTGACCAGGCTAAAAGCACACGCTTGGTTACTGGTACAAAGGCAACAAATGCAAACCTGAGTGTGACTATTATTTCCACATGATCTTTGCTAGAGCAGAAGTGTTTCACCTTCTTTTCCTCTCCTTTGGTGTCTTGTAGTTTTCTAGAAAGAGACAAATGGTGAAATGCTGCATTTAAATCAAATGACAGAAGCTCCACAGTGCAGAAAACTAGGCTCTTTCAGTAGCTTACTATTCAACCAAGACATTTGGTCATACATTTGGCAGGAAAATAGAGACTCACTATTTATTTCCTTTACCAAATGTTTTGTTAGATACTTTTGAAGGCAGAATGGAAAAAAAATTACACTCTGCCTAGGAAAAGCACATTGCAGTTTATTAGTTTACTTTATTCACCAACACATATGCACTTACACAACCACTGTCTATATTATAGATTTTCAACACTTCTACAATTTAAGCCGCCACAGAAGTCACAATCTGCGTCAGAGCTGCACACTCCAGCTTTAGACAGTTTTAGGTTGACCACGACTTCTTACAGATGTGTTTTAGTAAAGAGGCCCCAGTAAGTTTTCAAGTCCTAACCAATGCCACTACTGCTTGGGACTTGGCCTGAGGAACCAGGAGAACCTTTCCTGCCCTGTACATTTATGCACAAAAAGCATTACTACATCAATATATCTCCACCTCTCCTCAACGTACCAAGAAACAAGCGAAATCATTCATTTTTTTCCTACCCTCACTTTTTATTTTTTTATGGAGACGAGCTGTTCCTGAATACAGGAGATGCAAAGGATATACCTTTCAAATCTGAAGTATCAGTATCTTTCTCAGCCCCGATATATGCTGCATCAGAAAAACAGATTATCTATATTTTTAATTCAACAGCCCTAGAGCTCTGCTAATGCTAGCAGAGCTAGCAGGTCTGAAGGTAGATACAAACAACTTAAATCAAAAAAGCAGAATTGCATTATCCAGATAACAATTTTCACTTACGCAATAAACAAAGTAACACTGAGTCCAATTACCACTAAATTGCTATTTGTACAGTATGGTTAAAACTAATTTCTATTCCTTTATTCAAACACAAACAAAAATACTAATTGCTATTAAAAAAAAATCTATTATTTAAATATATTAAGAAGAATTGTTTCATAATACAGTTCCTCACAGATTTTACTGGTAATTTAGACCAGGCTTGAAAGGTCTATTGTGTTTCTCCCCTTCGTTTCTGAAAAGCAACACAGCTGGCAAAAGTAAGTTTCCAGAATATCTCAAACAATTCTCTTTCCCCAAAATGCATGTAGTGCAGAACATCCAGAATGAACAGAAGACACTTCCTCTCCCTTGGCAGGAGAGGAACTTTCACAGCAACCTTGAAGTATTTTACAAGCATTCATTCACATCAACATCATAGCGATACACGAGGTTTACGGCTGTTTGCACTGCTATACTTAGGAATCCAGAGATACTTCAACATGACAAACAAAAATCATTCAAGGTGGCAGTATCTCCTACATGAGGAAATTACAATTCATTTTTGAAGGCAACTGGAGTGACCAAGAAAGGAAAATATTTATCTTACAAACTGCCCCCATCAGCTCAGAAGAGATCAAGAGTGAAAGACACAGTATTCTGAGAATTTCCAACCAAATATTCTGTCTTTCTCTTGTTACTGTGTTTTCACTGTCAAATATTTATTCCCTGATAGTTTTCAGACTTTGGCAAAGCCTTGGAACTCAGTTTGCAGACCCAAATGCCAGAAATGCCAGAAGTAAAATATTTCTCTAATTTCCATGAATTCCAGTACAGAAGTCTCAGTTCCTTGAACAGGTAGTAAATCATTGATTTTTTTTTTTTTTAAATAAAAGTTTTAAGTAACTGAGTAAAAATCTCTGAAAGTCAATCAATTGCAAAGCTGGGGAGAAAAAAAAGAAAAAAAAAAAACAAGCCACAAAACCAACTCCAGGACCCTACCTGCCAGACTCAAGCTTCAGTAATTACTGTGCAATACTCCTTTCTGTGTCACACCAGCTTCACGTAGGATCCTTACACCACCAGCATGACGTTCATTTCATACATCAAACCCAGTAACATTTACATTCATTTAACAATTGACCCAACAATGATCCAACTCTTCTCCCAGACAGCCTGGGAGAGTTGTTGTTAGTAACCTGTGCAGCTCTAACACACACTGGCCCAATGTCTTGGCCTTCAATATTTTTAATGAGAAAAAAAAAAAAGCCAACCACATTTCACAGTATTTTGGCTTAAAGGGCAAAAGTAGCTACAGTCTCTATGATCAGTCACTGCTTAAACACAGCCATCTGGTGGGGTTAACCTCAACAGTTCAGCAAACACACCGTATGACTAGATATTTCATGACTGTGCCAAAACTCATGTTTGTCAGAGGTCAAACAGAGGATCAGATTAACCTCAAGATTTTTGAAACAGGAGTAAGAATTATTTGAGAAAACCTTAAAGTCTGCCTGTAGTTTTTCCAAGAACAGCTTTTCTTAAAAAAAAAAAAAAAAAAAGAAGTAAATGAAGATGGAGCTACAACTCATACCACCCAGATTTCCTGCAAGACTGCCTGTATATTTTGGACCTATACTAAGGAAAGGAACACATGTGTATAATCTTCATTTTTTAAGAGCGTTCTAGTAAAAAAAAAAAAAAAAAAAAGATATCATTAAACAAATTTTATCTTTCTGCAGAGTATTAGGATAATTTGCAGCATGACCTTCTACAGATGCATTTATTATTTTTAAATTTATTTTGAGGGGAAATACCCAAGAAGATAAAGTAACACTACTTACAAATGCAATTTTGCTATTTTCATAGCCTTTAACTCTTTATATATTTCTTGGCCTCCAAGATGTTACGAGGACTATCACTCCTCTTCCAAAACAAGCATCCACATGAACAGGTTTTCTTCCTATTTTATTTTTGATTCACTAGCAAACAGCAGCATTAATAGTACAATGAACAGAGGCCAGATTACGAGGAATCAGTACTTCATTAATACATTTACCACACAGATGTCATTCATAGTAGCTTCTGCAGTTTAACGAAAATTATTTTCTTCCAGGCATCCCTCACATCGCAGCCAGTCTTAAGAGAGAGTCACAGTTAATAGACTAGCAAAAGGAAAAAGGGACACCTTAGGCAGCTTTTGTTTCAGACTCCAACACACATCACTAGGAGCAACATCCATTGAACACACATTCAGAACAGAAGCCAGAGACGCTTCTGAATAAAAGCTTAAGTGTTACACGTCCTCCAGAATACAAGCACCAACCCAATTTAACTCCTTATAAAGAAAACTCCTACTGTACTGTTTTAGAACAAAACTGGATCAGTCAGGTTGTTTTTAATTAAAAAAAAAACATTAATTTTTGACCTTACAGAAGGGATGGGTTAATTGTACTTCAGGAATTAAGTGGCTATTTTTCACACAATACAGGCTTGTAAGTCCTCAGGTAAAGACAGGCTGGCCTTACGGGAACCTACCTCATGACATTCAGCAAGGACAAAAGCTAAATTCTGCTCCCGGGACAGGCAAAATCCCCGGCTGCTGACACAGTCTGGGGAACAGCTCTGCAGAAAAGGAACTAGGAAGTCTGGCTAAACATGAGCTAGCAGCATGCCCTTGCAGAAACGACAGCTGACAGCACACGGGCTTATCAACAGGAGCACAGCCAGTTGACTGAGGGATGCAACTACACCACCCCACGCAGCACTCGTAAGACCGCAGGCAGAATACTGTACCCAGTTTGGGATTTGCCAGTACAAGACAGACATTGATAAACTGGAGCGAGTTCAGTGGCCACCAAGATGGTCATGGGCTGGAACACTTGCCCTGTGAGAAGCTGAGGATGCTGGGCTTCTTCAGCCTGCAGAAGAGATGGATTCAGGGGGATCTAATAGCCTGCTCCTACCTACAGGGATGTTACCAAGAACACAGAACCAGGCTGTTTAGTGAGGTGCAAGGTGGGAGAATGAAAGAGTTAAAGACCAAAATAACTCCAGTCACAGCAACCCTCCATGACAGAAATATACTGTGGACCACAAGCTGTCCTCTTGCATAAGATCACTGTTCCCATTCATTTTAATGAGATGACACGCTAAGATCTATTTTTAATTAGTCTCTGTAAGTCACTTCTAAATGCAACTTTAAAAGCTTTGAGAGCCAACAGTTTAGTCACTTCAGCACAGCTATACAAACCCATGTCACAGCACCTAAAATAAATCCTCCTGGAGTTAACACAAGTTTTGATCCACACTTCACAGATAAATAATCTTAAAATACCAATAAGATTCATTATACTTTATGGATAAAGAAAGGCACAGAAAGACTAGTTGCATGAATTGTTGAAGACCTAAGAAACTATACTGTGAGTATACTAAGTCTGAAAAGCATAAAGTCTTTTAGGAAAAATTAAAAAATTCATCTTCTCTATGCGTTTAGATTCCCGCCTCTCACTATTTTACTCCTGTCAAATGACTCACTCACATACTCATTTGTATTTCAGCTTTTGGACTTTAACCAGAGATGTCTAAATATTGCATACTATCATTTTAAAATCTGTGGACTATATATTGAAACACCTCCTTTAGAAATGTAACTTTGTTATCAAGCTCTTTGGAATTTCTCAATTCCAGTAAAAAAGCTTTACTTACCCGGCTGCCATACCAGAGTGAATGCAAACACTTCAGTATTTCAATAATTAAAATGTGAAGTTCTTTCTTTACTTATCTCCATTTCAAATCCTCCCCTAAAGAAATTTTAAAGTATCTTCTGCAGTAACATCTTCCACTTCTTTGTCAGCAACAAAACATAACTAATTTTTTTTTTTCCTTACTGATAAAGGATACCTTTCTCCCCACATTCTCCTCTCCAAGGAGTGCAAGTATTTCACAAGGGCTCTCATTCAAGGACACAATTTTAATGAAAAAAGCAGATACAAGTTTTAGAAATCAAAAGTTTCATAAGAGTCAGGATCTCGTGTTAACAAACAACAGAAAAGAACACTTATTTTGGTTACAACCTGCAGCACAACACTGCATCAAGAAGTAACATAACAGTCCAGTCTGATTAGAGAAAGCAAGTACACTTGGATTAGAAACATGAGCTTACCAAAATCCTAGTGCTCAATATCGAGTAAATAAGCGCTATACACTAGACCGTTTCATGCTGCTGCAGTGTCCTCATTCCCCCCTAAAAAAGCTACTGGTTTTCCAAAGCAGAATTATATGCACAGAACTTCCTTACCTATCCCCCTAACAAATGTTGCACCATAGGGCTGCTTGGCTGGATGTGACTTTAAGCCATCTGGCATATAAATACATGTCATGCCATTCACGGAGTCCTAAAAATACCTTCTTCCTTTTCATTGCTAATAAATACTTTCTTCCAACTGAAACAGTGAGATTTTCTTTTCATTTGTAAAACCAGCTCTTAAGGAAGCCAGAACATTCATGTACTGTCTCCAAAGAAAGGTACACGTGTTTTGTAACACAGCTCTTCCTTCTTCACATACAGCTTAGAAAACAGCAAGGTTAAAAAACCCGCACTGATAGCTTCTTTTTCCAAGGCGCCTCTCTCATATTAAAGATCCATGTGTCTAAATATTAGTTTAACAACCCTCTAGCACTATATACAAACGCAAAATGTAGAGAGCTTACAAGGTCAACTACACACAAGTAAGCTGCTTAATACCTTTTCTAAATGTTTAAAATCTACTTAGCTGTCCCTGCATTTTATGTCTGCAAAACTCACCAAAACAACAGCAAAAACACAGATGCATGCAAAATAATTAGACAACACACACTTGTACACGAACAGCCGAAGAGAAGAACGCTCACCTTTTTCCAGAAGAGCCGGCACTGAAGAGGCAGTGCAAGGTTATGCAGTGAGAACACATTTACTGCAGTAGCAGTCAAATCCAGTTGGTGTCTTCATTCTCAGTGAACAATAAATTGCTGAGCCTGAAACTTAACACTTTGTTGCTGAGTACCGCTTGCCGGGAGCGGGGTAACAAACACAAGCTTCTCTATGACAACAGGCTAATTTGGATGGGGCCTTAGGACACGAATGCTGCAAGGTTATTTCTCATGTGACTGCATACACTGCCCCAGCAGCACTAATCTATTTTTCCACGTTTGGGGGTTTTCCTGTATCTCTTCCCGCCCCCCCCCCTTCGTTTTTCTGCTGATGCATGATCCATGTGTATCCATGGACTTCGCAGCATAAACAAGACTGGTCATTTTACCGCCACTCACTAGAGAAGTATCATTAATCAGTGTATTTCTACGGTATTCTTCATCATATCAGTGGATTAGACCACAGCAATGCTAGAAAAAATGGTATACAAATTTTAATTTTAAGAATTCCTTTACTCCTCATTTTCCAAATCACTAGTAATTGTATAAAATTTCCACATTTTGACCAAAATTTTCAAGGTATGCTTTCTGTTCATCTTAAGAAATTCTCATCAAAAGTGCTTTGGGTTTTTTTTCCCCAGTCTTTTATAAGCAAAGTGAAAACACATTTTCCAATTAAAAAAAAAAAAAAAAAGAAATAAAGAAGAAATAAATAAAAAAAATTCAGACTTCATTTGTACAGCCCTCCTGCCAAAAAACCTGGCAGCAAATTTGGCAACAAAACAGACCTCACTGAAGTACTTTTGAGTGGGATAGTGAAAAATGGGGTTGATCAGTCTCAATTTTAAACCTGTGACTGCTGACCATGGACAATGCATTTTGCACAAGTGTTTTCTGCAAACTCCAGTTCTGCAGTGAGCTCCAAGCAGACATCTACCACCCTTCTGTGCAGAACTCAGTACTGAAGCGAACAGCTGTATACAAAAAAAAACACCCACACAAAAGACGTTTGCAAACTCAGACTAGAAACTTCAAAAGACTATACCTGAGCACATACAAAATGCAGAACTGCTGCAATTAAGTTATTACTAGTACTACTGAATTGGAAACTGTTTTAATGAGAATGGTTACGTTGCATCTTATCCTACAGCATCAGATTACAGAATTCATGGACTTTCAAGCTTACTTCCCACAAATCATACAAGTCTACTAGTTTCTCTTTTTCTGCAGAGTTTTCCTTTTAATATGCAGAAACTTAACATAAAAATACATTGGAAGTGTCATGTTTGGGTCCCAGACACACCACATTCACTTGCAGTAGAAGTTAGAAATCGCCACAGTAGGGTAACACCAGCCTGTCAGCTACTTGCTGTAGCACCGCAGCCTGCCCCTGCAACTTGGTTTGGTGAGCCCAGGATCAAACACCTCTGCGGAGCCCGAGTAACTGATACCAGCATACATGGACATTATTTAAAAAAAAAAAAAAAAAAAAAATAAAAAAAATTGCATCAGAACTGTGAGATTAAAACAAGTTACAGTTTAAATCTCCAAACCACCTCTGAGAGGAAAATATTTAACTGATTACAAACTAGTTGGAGCTCTTAACTCCCGTTACGTTTCTTCATGCTATTAAGAGATGGTACTCTCTTACATTTTTCCTCAACACATCATGTCCTGAGCTTTTCTGGGTGGATGGCTGTTGTTAAAAAAAAAAAAGCAGAACTGAAAGAAATACTAAAAGTAGGTGTAGAATTGAATTCAATGTCTATTTGCATTTCTCATGTTCAGAAACAAAGGTCACTTGGAGGTTTTTCACTCCAAGCTTTAGGAGAGAGTCCACAGCATCCATGCCATTTGGAACAGCAGATGCATGGGACTTTAATTTTTCCCCGTAAGAAACTCTTAGAAAGACAAAAAAAAACCCTGCAATCTTCTTGCTTTTGGATCCGTTTTCTCAACAGAAGCTTAAAGTAATTTCTGCATGCAGGTTTTTCTCTACTTTTCTCATTTTCTCTCTAATGTCTCCAGCCATTACCATGAGAGAGGAATCCCAAGGATTCCTAGGTGTTCTCTCTTCAGCTCATCGATTGAACCAGCACATCTGTATAGTTATCAAATTGATCCGTGGGACAACTCCAGTTGAATTCTTTGCTCTGCTACAGATTTTTATGAGATCCTTAGCAACTCAGTGTCTCAGCTCTCACCTATAAAACCTGACTGATACATTAAGGGAAATATATCAAAGGTTCTGAGATCATAATAACTGGAGATGATACAAATACCAAGCAGAGCTCTGGGTTAGAACAGCAATAACTCATATCTTCTGCTCCTCCAGCAAATCTATTTCTAAATTTTACTGGCAAACTCTTGCACAGGAAACATTCTCTCTTTTTCCCTTCCTTAACACAATTCAGTAATACTAACAAAGAGGTACCATTGGTGGTACCACCACACCTACAGATAGAGTCAATTGAAACACTTTCATTCACACATCTGAATTAAGCCATCAATTTAATATAAGCTTATCTTGCTAAATATTGTATTTGACAATAGTGTAGGGAGTTTTCCAAATATGTAAGTAAATAGACCTTCTATTAGCATGCTCCTAAAAAAAAAAAAAATTGTGGACATTAACTGTTGTATTAGAATGATAAGTTACTAGCATAAAGAGATTCTACACTGGAGAAGGAGAGCAAACTGCCTCAAATTATGGCAAAAATTCATTTTCTTTGTCTTCCATTCCATTCTACATGACCTTACAGACTCAATCTCTCCTTCTCCAAAGAAATCCCTTTGAGAAAAGAGTTGTGGACCACTCCTTTCCCATCCCCTGTAGGTCACTTTTCTTCTACTTATCTATGGCCAATGTTTCTAATGGGAAAAGATACTCAGATTTTGATGTTGAAATCACAAATGTTGCAACAAAATGAATAGCAGATCAAAGCTTTCCCACTTCACCAAGAGCCATGCCTTCCAACACACTGCTAGCACAGAAGGTTTGTGCACAATCTGAAACTTTGCCTTCTCTTGCTTCACAGGCGATGAGTCTCAGTGTCTGCTGATGTAAGAGACAAGGAGATTCATGCTGACAAAATTAAGGTATTCCAGGAAACAGAACACAGTGCTAAAGAAAGCACTTCCAGAAAGCAAACACACTAACAAATACGAGAGGTATCAAAAGAGACAGTGGCATCATTTATTCTTGATGTTACACTTTAGGAATTAGGAAAACAGTAAAAATACCTATGAAGACTGATTCATAAGGGGTTGTGTATTAAAACAGGATAGTTGTGTGCTCCCTGGAAAAGGATGTCTGTTTTAATCAAGGCCACCTCCAAGGTTTAAAGCATCTAATTTAATCCTTGTCTGCACAAGAAAATCTGTGTCACTTAGCTAAGAATACTTGGACAGTTTTACATAAACAAAAAAGACGACCTCTATGAACATGCTCCTAACATTCTTTAAGTATTTGCTTAAATCAGTTCGGCATACAGCAATAATTTACTGAGGTAGCTTCTTCTCAGTATGCTTCTACAAGTTTATTAGCTTAACCTGTCAATTTGAAATTCACATTTTTAAATGGTGCAGTGTCTCATAGTTGAAGTCTTAGGAATGACAAAAAGTTATCGCAGGTAAGCAGTTACCTCCCATCAGCCGCTCTGCAACATTTCTTCATGCACATATTCCTTCCCTTTTGTGCAGCAAGAGAAATTATTTTTGTCAACGTAGCTTGCTCCATGGCAAGAGGAGTTAGAGCACGCATGCAAACAGTCACTGTGGCACAGCTGATAAGGTATAACTTGTCAGTCACAGCAAACCTTCAGTCTTAGAAACGTAGAACTTGCAATGCCTCTACTGCCACAAGAGAGAAAACCACAGCGGCTCACCTGCTCCAAAGTGAACTTGGAGCCAGCAAAGACATCAAAGTATCTGCCTGTGAGCAGTGTGGGGTAGCCGGGACTGGACTCCTCCCTAGCCTGCACACCTAGTTCTCGCTCACACTACAAAGCAGAAAGCAGGCAGTACGAAGTCCCAAGGTTCCCTGCATTAGAGGTTTATAACCAGTGTAAACAGTGGAAAAGTTGATTCACCCCGGAGCACTGTATTCCAGTTTCAAACACGCAAAGCATCTGGCTGCCAAAACCCTAGACTGCACAAGAAAGGGCTGAGATACAGCACGTCACTCTTACAAGCACTTCAATCCATACTCTACATTTCAGTAACAGCATCAGCTGTTTAACCTAGAGTTAGCATATTTTCACATCTCGGGGAAGGAGTTCAGAAGTTCATACAACAAAGTATCTGGAACTCAGTATACTTGAAGTCAACTTTTAATTCAAACAGTATGATCAGCTTCCTAATTTTCCCCCTTTTGTTGCAGTGTATTTCTAGTTTTTACAGAGTTTTCAAACAAAGTATTTACACTAATTATCACACAATACTGACTCACATGAAAAACATGCTAGAGCACAGCTGAAGGATGTGGTGGATACTATTAACTCTTACACAAATTAGCTGAACAAACGCATTTACTAAGGCTGCTAAACACTGGTTTAACAGCTGAGGCCTTTGTACTGACAGTACTTCATACATCAACACAGTAGCTGCAATAGCAGATGTGCTCATCTCCGTAAGTCACCATATGTTTTGAAAAGAAAGCTTAGATAAGAATCAAGGCAGTTTATCTACCTCCCACACTCTTAACAAAGATTGAAACAGACTTCACCCCTGTAATACTTCTTGATAAAGAAAAAAAAAAAAATAATTTCTGCACTTGAAATATGTGAGCATACTTATGCTCTTCAACAGCAAGCAAGAGTTGTATTGCAGCACCTCTCCAAAATGAATGGTACTAAAGAAAATTACTTGATTTCAGGGATATTTGTAACTGTAGTATTGCCCAGCCAGACAGATGGTACCATTCAGGAAGCTGGTAAAATGAACTGTCACGGAAAGTAATCATTTTATTTTTTCAAAATTTTACCTTTTCCCTTCAGCTGGAAGTCTCTCCTTGCTTCTCTGCTTCACTAATCAATACACAGCTGCCACACTGCCAAACTCAGCCTGCCAGCTGCTCAGACTGCTATCTTTTTACAGTACCTTCCCATGTAATGTGACTGAAATAAGAACGATCCTCCCTCTGTTCTTTTCACCTCCACAGTACCCTTGCTGGAAGATCTGAAATCTCAGGTTTTACTACCTGCTCAGATCCTTCTAATCTCATCCATCTGGCCTACGGTTTGCCCCGCTGCAGACCCATGCCCTATAACTACCATTAAACATTTGTTCTTTCTAGCATTTATTACGAGGAAGCAAATTTTCAAAACACTAATAATTCATCTTTATTTCCCTTGCCATGCTGCTTCAGGGCTTTCTTCCTCCTAAAAAGCTTGAATCACACCTACTGTTATTTTACATCACCATGAAAATGATGAATAGATTCACCCATTCTCACAAACTACTGTGGCACAGCAGCTTATCAGGAACGCTTTCCAGTTTTACTCCTACGCATAATGGAGTATCGATTTGCATCCTCTCAGATAAAATTATTAGATAGCAGAAGACAGGCAACAGGCCCCGAAATCTGCAGTCAGAATCTTTTAAACCAGAACACATGTCACTTAGCCTGCTGGCTTCCTCATCTGAGACTGAGAAATGAAGGCTCATTAGAGCTGCAGTGCTATTTCTTTCCTTCCCTGCTGCAGAAGAGCTCCTAAAACTCTGCAGGAGCTTATCTTACACAGAGATGAGGAAAAGCTTATGGAGAAGGCGTGCAGTTCTTCAGAGACAGTTATACTGGGGGAGGCCAATTGCCTGTTAATCAAAAGCCTCTTATCTGGAACCACCTGGACCTTTACGCTGTTCTAAAATGAGATCTAGGAACCCCAGCCAGACTGCTTCACATACACAGAGGTTCTCTACATGGTAGCAGGGCAGAAACATACTGGCAGGGAGAGGCTGGTACCATCCTTTCCCGGGCACAGCCTGTACTCGGATCAGCTTAAGCTAATCAGAGATGTCCGGGAGCAGTTTCCCTATTAAGATGAGATTCATATGGAAAGAAAAAAAAAAAAGCAGATGCTAGATCAGAAAGTATTCACCAATATTTAATACCACTCAGACTACTCTAAGTAAGGTCAAATCTCTTCTATCCTTATGTTGAAATACATTTTCCAGGAAAAAAAAAAAAAAAAAAAAAAAAGCATATTGGCAGAGTGCTGATCATCCTGACCACCTGCATGATTACTGTACTGGCATTAAGAGATTTCACCATTCCTTCAAACAGAAAGCATACTCCAAATACACTACACCAAAGAGATCAAGTGCAGATTGTTTACAGAGCAGCAACAAAGCCAGGTCATGAGATTTTTTTTTTTTTTTTTTTCCTTTGGAAGAGTAGGGTCTGCACTTTATATCCAGTTATACCATAAAGTTCTGTAAGGTCTACTGCAGCGGCCCTGCAACTGATATTGAAAAGAAGTCAAGATACAGTTTGGCAGAGATGCCGTACTAGACAGTATTAGTGCTTTAATTACTCTCAATGTCGGTTTTAAGGCTGACAGCTATGAACAAGCGAATGAAGGTGAAGCAGCTATCCAGAAAGTCAGCTTCTGAACACAGCATTTGCTTCCAGTGCCACACTACAGCAGAGAGAATCCGACCTGCTAAGCCCTCTGCTACCAGCAGCACAGACCTTTTGGGTGCTTGCTCAGTTTGGTCTGCTTTCATGCAAACAAGGGACCAGAGAACCATTCTTTTGCCTTCCAAGTAACTCAGAGATAGTTAATTTGTAATCAGCATTTTCTGTCACAGCCTTCCTTGTAAGGTTTAACACAGACAAAAAAAAAGAGAAATACCACATGGCAATGGGAACTGACCAGAAGGGCTGGAGACCAGCCACATACTTGCTGAGAGGAACAGGGAGCCTCAATGTTGCAAAGTACATACTGAAAACCACAGGAACAAAAGAGGAGAAACGGCTTAAAAATAAATTTCTCAGTCATAAAGATAAAAAAGCTTTAACACACCACGGGGTCAAACAGCCCTCCAAAAAGCAACGCCTGCCCCCGCCCTGCAAACGAATCAATGAAAGCAGCAGCGCCAGCAAAGCCACCACGTTCAGATCCCCGCGTTTTGGGCTGACAGTTGCAGAGTTTCAGTCTACCTGCAGGCAGGCTGCTACTCCTTCACATGCATTTAAAGACTTAAAAAAAAAAAGAAATAATAATGATCGCGTTGCCCGCCACCCGATGCAGCACAACCCACGCCGGCCCCACGGTCTCTCCCCGCGGAGTGCCGCCGGTCCGGTTAAACTCACCCAGCGACCCAGCCGAGCGCAGCCCGCCCGCTACCAGCTCGCACCGTTCATTTTAGCCAGAAAGGGGGAAGCCTCGAATCTGACCCCAGCCTCTGATCGGCGGCAGGAAAGAGGAATCGCGGCCGCCGGGCCAGGCTCCGCCGCGTCCCTCAGGGCAGGCGGGAAAACGGCCGGGGCCGGCCTGACACCTCACCCCCCGGGGCTGCCCCTCACCCCGCCGCCGACCCCGTTCCTGACCCTCCGGGGCTGTCCCTCACACCAGCGCCGTTTGCTCCGCCAGGGCCGCCTGCCGCTGACCCCGTCCCTCACAGCCCCGCAGCCGCCCGCCCCGCACTCACCGCGGCGGCGGCAGCATGGCCCCTCCGCCCGCCCCGTGCCCTCGGCGGCAGCGCGCAGCACTCGCGCGCGGCGCTGGCGCCACGTGACCGCTCCCGCCTCCGCCTCCTCCCGCCCTCCCCGGCCGGCGCCACCACGTGATGCAGCCGGGGCGCGGCCGCCATGACAGGCGGGGGCGGGTCGGCCTGAGAAGATGGCGGGGAAGGTAGTGAGGATAGTGTTTGGTCCCCTTTTGCTGAGCTGTGCACGGCCATGAAGCTGCGAGAGGATTCAGGGCTGGAAGGCTGTGAATGTGCGGTCTTCATTCCCCCTGTCCCCTCGGAATTGCTGTGCATCTGCCCATCCCGCTGGGCTGGCAGGGAGTTTCCTGGCAGCTCTCTCTGAAGACCAAAGGCTTTTCCAGTCCCTTAAGGAGGTGTCTGCTTTGGGTTTCATGTCCCTAGAAGTTCTTGCCCAGAGCTTCTGAAGGGGAGGAAAGATGTGTAGGTCAGGTTGATGGGGGTTGTCTGAGCCAAGAAAGAAGGTTTTCCTTACTGTGTAGTTTGAGTAGCTGGCTGGAATGTGAGGGACTGGTTTCTTCAGCAGGAAGGGGGAAATAGCTGAGGGAAACCAACCACAACTAGCCTAAAATAACCTGAACTCTGCAGTTAATGTGCATCTGTAGTGACAAGAGTTGACATCCTTCCAGGTGGAGATGCATGTTTAATCCTCAGATCTTTCATATCCAGAGTAAGTGATCTAACCACTGACTTACTAGATGAAAGGGTGGTGGGGTAGCTTCACCACTGATCCTTCTTTGTGTGGGACCTGACTTGGCAGTTGTCCTTTCAGGAGGTGGTGTGAAACTGGAAAGCATGTTGGATTTGTAACCTCTGGTGAGGTTTAAGAACAAACTAAGTGTCAGATTTGCTCAGAGTCAGGACTGGGAGCTTTTTTGTGATTGCTCAGATACAGAACTTAAGCTGCTGAGTGACACTTTGAAGATGGCAGATTCTATTTTAGTAAAGTGGAAATTCAACAGAGTTGACACATCCCAGCCCATTCTTTGGTGGATGTTGCCCCTGGTGTCCAGAGATTATGGCAAGGTGCTTTATAATAGCACAAACAGAGCAGAATACAGAACTTGTCAAAAAGCTGTAGCTACGATATTAAAGTACAGGGTCCAAAAAGGCAATATATAATCAGAAACTACAGTGAGAGAAAAAGGAGTGGCGGTGTGGAGGGTTAGTAGGCGGATGACAAGGAGGTAGCAGGGATCAAGATGAAAGTGATGTGTGCAATTAAATGAGATAGCCACATAGTCAGCATCTCCATCAGCCAGCTTTTCATAATTCCTGTTTCATAATGGCTAATATGCCACTTTGATCTCTCTCTTGTAATAATTTAGCCTGAGGACTGGAGGTGTGTGTTAAGCTCTTTTAGGTAAAAGCAGCCTCAGCACATCTGCTGTCTGCTTTCTGCAGTACCATTCTCCTTGAAGTTCTTCTAATTTGGCCAGTTCTTGCCTACCTTGTAATTCCAGGTATTTAATCTACACAAATAGCTATTTTAGTTCTTATCAAAAAGAGTTTCCATGGTGCTTGGATTATCATTTTATTAGCAGAATTAATAAACAGCTGCTTTTTAGTGTCATTTACTGTAACGTCTTTGAGACGTGTTCCGTTTCTCAAAACCCCTGATAATGATAATCTGCCCAGCTCAATTGCTTAATATACTCTATGATATAAACTTATTGGTGTTAACTAATTGACCCACTTCCTATGTGCTCACAGCAAGGGACAAGAACTCATATAAAAGCACTGGCAAGAAGTTGTAACCCAAAGTAATCCTCTGTCAATATGGGTTGTGGTCAGATTTGGGGATCCATATGTATTCAAGCACTGAAATTTCATTTCTTAAATGTTTCTGTTGTTGACGTGTCTCGGACACAGAAATGACAGAAGAGAAAGGGATATTCTGAGCTAGAAAAGACACACTTTAAGTCCTGTCTCCTTTCTTAAATTGGCTCTTCTACTTTGTGAAAAAGGAGGCGAATATCCCCAAAATCAAGCAGAATTAATGTGTATTATTTTTCTGAATCCAAATCATTCAGAACAAATTTCTCAAGCTAATGTGTAGAGCTTGTTGATCAGCTGTGATGGAGAAAACTGGAGGAAAATCTAACTGTTCTTTCAATAACTGGGAGAACTTGCATTTGTTTCAGCGGTTTCTCTTTACAATAGTTTGCCTATGAGCGGTCCATGACTGAAGTCAGAGTCTGCACAGCCCCTAGTAGAGTTTCTACGTAATTATGGTTTTGAATGGGGTAAAGAAGCCCTTGCAAGCGCTGGATGGTTTATTTGGACTACTTGAGGAAGAAGGACATTTATCTGGTTACTCTCAGACTTTTCCTTCCTACTGTTACTTTTGCTGCATGTCATTTAATGTGTTTTTTTACCTGTTTTCCAAAAGAAGGAAGGTCGAATGACAAGTCAGAGTATGTATATGGGTTTATCTGATCTGGTCTCTTTTCTGGAATACTTTTGAAATTTTGGGCCGTCTTCATCAAATTTGATAGTGGGTGGAGACCTCAAAGAGATTATATTCTAAATAGCTTTGCAAAAATAGATATCTGAATAGAAGAGAGAGACTCTTATCCACTACTGAGGAAAAGCCTGTAGAACAAGTTCATCCCACATACCCTTAAATTCATTAGGAGCTCTTAGGAAAGACTCCATGGAGGTGTTGTGGCTAGAAAACATCAGTTCTGTGCTTTGTAGTAGGTGAAAAGGCAAAAAGGGTATTATGTACATTAGCACAGGAACATAGAATAAGATTAGATACTGTTGTAAAACCCAGAGTGCTTGTACATCTTGAATATTGTGTAGAATTCTCCCTGAGACACCAAGAAAGGTACAGAGAAAAGCAACAAGCTTATCAGAGGTGTGGAATTGCTTCCTTAGAGTAAAAAAAAAACAAAACTTGGAAAAGGATTATAAAGAAATGTAATAATGACGTAAAAATCTGTTGTCATAGAAAAAGTGAATTCTGTGTTTCTTACAGCACAAGATTTACATGTCCTGAGTGAAATTTCCAGGCCATAGACTTAAAAGAAACAAAAGTATGTTTTCTCCTGAGTTACAGTTGTAAATTGCTGCAAGTTTATTGTAGAGGCCAAAAGTATAAATGTGCTCATGAGTGGATTAGAAATGGAGATGGAAAAATGTCCATTGAGGCCTTTTAAACATAATGCTAATGCAGCTGCCAGCTCAGAAAACCTCCAAGTAAAGGGGTGTATTCAGCCAGCATATTAAGACACCTAAATTTGGGTTGCAGAGTGTAGGTGTCTCCATGTGAACCAGATGTCTAAGCTCCCTTTGTACTCCGTAGAAAACTAATGTGGGATTTAGTTACATAAATGCAGGCATCAAATGCCATTTTAGGCATCGTGGAGTTTTCTACCTGGCCTCCAGCTCCAAGAAGAAGCAGGTCTCCTAAAAAGCCTGTCATATCTGGAGTCTCACGTGAGAGTCTTTGTTATCTCAGACCATCGCAGTTGTCACTGTGGTTAACAAGTGGAACCCCGCTCACAGCTGACACAGCAGGCTATTCGGATCACCTTGAGGCAGGTATATCAGGACATTTTGAACGAAGCTGTCAGCTTTGTTAATTGTATTGAGTAGGTCTCTATTGACTGTAGGAGGAACTTAATTCACATGAATACATCTGCATGGGGGCACTTCAGTCTAGGTGGCAGAATTTATAGGTTTTGCCAGGCTGTACCAGAGGGCATATTTCTTAGCTTTTTAATGCTATTTCCTTAAGTTTCCTCAGACCACTGAGTTGATTCAGCTAGGATTGATTTAGGGGAAGAATACAGGAGATTATTTATGAAAAACCTTCTTAAGATTTATTTATAATGAGGATTCTGTGAAGGTTCAGATTCACGGTGCATTGTAGAATGACACATTGATGTGTAGTGACACTTTGAACAGTTTAATAACTCCCTAAGCCTGGAATATACCCCATGGCCAAGAGTTCTGGAGCAACCACAGATACTGCTGATGAAGCCACCAGAATGACAAATTCTTAAGCCATTAGATCCTGTATCTGAAAGGGATTTTTTTTTTCCTTCCACAAAGTAAATCAAAACTAATTTGGTTGATGACAGGCTTTACACCCTTCTGTGAATCAGACCAGTTAGATCCTGTTAGAGTAGCAGAACTTGCCTAAGAAGAATTTGGGCTAAGATTCAGGCCAAAAAAAATTAGAAAGAAAGATAACTAGAAAAACCAGATGATAATTAGATTAATTTTGGAAAGCAGAATCAGGTTTTTTTTCCTCAAACTCTTGCACTTCAAATTATTTACATTTTCTAGTTGGAAAGACAAAACTTTTAGCACTAATGCTGTCCTCTTGGGCTGATAAAAGTTTTAACAAAACAAGTCAGCAATCTCTGGCTTTGGTTTTTGGATATCTTAAAACAAGCTATGAAGGAGCATTTATGTTTTTAAAACTGCATTGGTCACCAGTTGTGCTAATGCAGCAGTATCAATATATTGATATTTATTGACAGAATGCCTTGATAGTATAATAAATAATAAAGACTCCCTCCTAGCATCACTGCTGTTAACAGAGCATCTGTATCTCTCAAATGTCCTGCTCTTCAAGACAAGACAGAGACAAGAACAAACCTAATATGATACGATGGGCAGGCCCTCTCCCTTTTCCCCACACATGGGACACAGAGAAGATCTACCAACCAGCTAGATATATTAACATTAACCCATGCTAATGAAGCAAGAAACAAGTTGTGGGATGGAATGATGAGCATATGTAGCATGTCCCTAAAATTACAGGAACATGAGAAGGAAGCCAATTGTGTAAGTGACAGCCAGTGCTCAGGAGAATTCACATATCTAAGGATCTTGCCTTGTTTTGTCTCCGCAAGGAGTTGCAGCACTGAGCATACACAGAAGAATAGTATTGTCATGGTCTATTGAGCTCCCTTCAACTTTTTTTCCTTCAGTTTTCAGCCCGATTCGTGTTATTTTTCTGTACTTCTTAACGCCTCTTTTTTTTTATATTTTCTGTAGAGTCTCTCCAGAACTGTGGAAATGTTGTGTTTTAGCTTTGAAGTGTTGCTGACAAAATTCCATCTGGTTTTGGTATTCAGAAGTTCTCACTCTTAAGATCTGGGAGTGAGATGTTACATTTTCTGTCATTTCTTTTTATTGAAATAAAACATTCCTTGGACTCTGTGGAGGGAGGTAATTGGCTAACTGTTCTGTCCAGTGTTGCTCAACTGTGCTCCGATCACTTCACAGGCTTGGGGTCTGGGCCAGCCTGGGCTGATTTCTTTTCCACTTTGGACTATTTTGCAAAGTTTTGAGAACAAAAACAATCCCGTAAAACCCATAAATCTCATCATCAAATTGGCTTTTTTCCCAGTTAATTATATTAGAACTCTACCAAGGGTTTCCTTCCATCTTTGTTTCTACCCCCTGATAAGAGGAGGAAAAAAGTTTCTTTGCAGAGGAGGTCAGTCTCATTATCTTCTTTTTACAGATGTGGAAGTTAAAGCACAGAAATATGAAGTTGTTTGTTCCAGGTCATCCAACAGAGCAGTAGCAGAGAGAAAAATAGAACAGAGTCCTTCAGTGCTCACTCTGTTGCATCACTGTCTTCCTGTTTTGATGAAAACGTCTGAAGTGTAATTTTCATAGGTAAGTATGTGAGAAAGATTCAGACTTCCTGAAGCATGGAAACCAAAACCTTTAGTTATGTCACGTAAACAGAGGTTAGAGAGAGTTCAAACTGAGACAAATGCTCCAAGCCTGAATTGTGGCTCTTCTGTTGTATAGGTATTTTTTGGTAATTCTTTCTCATAGTGGGTGTAATCTTCCCAGAATCCTTCATCAAAAGATACCTCAGCCTCTAGCCCCATGTCTATGGTACAACAGGATGCTGAGCCTTTATTTTATTCATTTCTTTCAAACTACAGTTTCATTTTCTGCGTGGTTAAGGATGGAGTTTTCACTTTCCTAGCACTGAGAAAAGCATAAAAATGAAGTACGTGTAACAAGCAAAGGATGATTTTCTAGTGATATTTATAGTTTTTCCCATTGATTTTACAGAATTGTGCTGATTTGTACCAACTGGGTGCAGTTCCTGCTTCTCTGTAGCAACTGTTCTATCTGTTCTAATCACAGAATCACAGGGCTTGTACCCTTTCTTCTTCCACCTTGCTCTCCAGTTTGTCGTTCTTGTCTGCTTTCTGTAACCCAATTTTCATGAACAACCAGACAACCGTTCAGAAATTTCTACTCTAAATCATTCTTCTTTTTCAGAGGCCTGAGATGTATTAGCACTGGACCTCATCTTTGTATTGTTTTTTCAAAGGAGAATAGGTGCAATTCAATAGTAGTTGGGTTTGCTATCTTATTACGCATAAGTGAGAAACTGAAGAGAAATTATATTCTTACAGCTAAGAGGACAAGAATTAGGAGACATGACTGTTCCTCAAAGTGCTTCCTCCAACATCTGGGTTTATTGCTTCACATCTTCATTTGTTACATAAAATTCTTACCCCTCCAACCTGTGTCTATTTTATCTGCTTAGATTAGAAGCACTTGTGGCCAAACACAGTTTCTTTTTGGGCAATTATGTATCACTACAAACAAGGACACCTGACCTCTTTTAGGATTCCTAGGCAAATCCAAAGCAAAACAAACAAACAAAAAAAAGAAACCCCATCAACAACATACTCTTTGTTGCATTACTAACTTGTGGAAATGTGTTAGGATAGGCTATCAAAAGCGGTGCTTCCAAAATGTAATTTTTGGAAATGTCATAAACTTGATTTCAATAAATGATGAAAACAAATTAGGAAATAAGTATTCTAATTCTTCTATACATAACCCAAGAGCTGTGCAGTTACTTATAAATTTACTCCTTATTTTAGCATGAAAAAAACCTATATGATTAAAAAGCTCAAGATAATTTGGAGGCCTATTAAAAAACCCTAATACAAATAACATTACCTTTGTGTTAATTATTTTAGTGAAGGATTGGTAGACAATTAAAATGAATGACTGGAGGAAAGCATTATTGCACCCTCTGAAAACGTCAAGCTCTGAAAAAAGTATACTGCCTAAGGAAAATAGTGAAAATGGAAGATAAATACTGCTGAAATCTGTCCTGCATAGACGTGCTGTACAAGGGGACAGCGTAACATTCTGTTCAGGTTGTGAGATGCCCCCTGGTGTTACAAAGCTCAGCCATTGTACATGGTCAGAGCAGGATAAAACAAAGTATTGACAGAGGGTAAGAAAGTGTAAAAGGTAAATGGAAGCTACAGAAAGCCGCAAAGCTTTAGAAGGATTGGTAGCAATGCCATTTAGGATCTAACTACCATTTACAATAAGCAGAATTAGCTGTAAGCTCCTCAGTTTTCGGTAACATTTTCAGTAGCAGGAGTTAGAGGATGCTGTGATTGGTGATCCAGGTGGGGAAGGTGTCTGCAGCATTTTGTGGAGGCTATAGTGATCACTGTAGGTCCCATCCAACTGAAAATATTCTAGTCTGGTATAGTCTTGTCAAGAGAGAGAAGAAGAAAATTGTAATTAGGATAAATAAACTAGAATTCTGTCCTTGCCTCTAAATTGGTATGCCTCTTCTCCAAATGTTACTGGCGATTCTAGACGCTAGCAAGTGGTTCTGTGGGGTTGGTTACCGAGGACTTTTCTAGAAATAAAGTCACATAAACCATGTGGACTAAAAAATGTATAGACAAGAGCAGAATCAAAAACAAGTGATTCTAAGAGTTTGGAGGGGATTCCTACACTATAACATAGCTATTTGTAACTATTTAGTATTTGCAACTTTGTTTTGGAGGATCTTCAGGTGGCAAAACAAAGTATGTTTACTGCTTCATTCAAAGAGAAAAATAATATTATAAGCTATTTTCAATACTAAATGAGTACCACATCTCTACCCCTTTTGTATGTCCTAGTGACAGGGAAAAAAAAAAAAAAAAAAAGAGTGTATAATTTTGTATCATTAAGAGAAAATACCAATGATTTAGCCAGGTGTCTGATTTTAATGTCAGAGGAATAAAACCTTGAAGATTTGACACATATGTAAAATGATGGCTTATCCTACAAGACTCAAATTAAAAAATAATTTTGAAAAGAGACAAAGTGAAATATCTTCTAATGTTTTTTAATAAAGCCATTCTTCTGATTTTACAGAGACTAACTTCTGTTTTTGTTAGTGCTTAGGCTGGTAATACTGAGCATAAGTCCCAAATATGTCTTCTGGCACTGTACCAATTTGAGTTAAACCAAAATATATTATCTATTCTCCTAAATGCAAGCTTCTGCTGTACCATATGATGGAACCAAGTTATCTGAGAGTTGCAAAGCAATACCAGATGGTGATTGTAGGTTGGCTGGAATTTGTGGTCTCTCTTGTCTTGCCACATGTTTCACCACTTGGAAGCTTCTAAATTATATTGTTCAATTATTTGTCTCCTGGCTCAATAGTCCCTTTCTTTCATTTTCTGGTTTGGTGCAATTCTTTGTGCTTTCACTAGGTGGGTCCCCACAACAGTACACTGGGTAAGCAATTTGTTGAATGCCCTGAACACATTTAGGTAAATGTATCTCCCAGTTTTATCACCACTTTCTTTGGCAGAAGTTCATTGCACCACATGTTTCGATGTACAATTTAGTGATTTAAAAAACTGATTAGACTGTTGGGAATTTATCATAAAGGAAGTGGACTTGGGGATCTTCCTAAGACTATTGCCTTTCTAATTTACCTGTTTCAGCTGCAAGTTAAAATAAATGTGCTATTTTAGCCAGTCAGGTACAATCCTATCACGTTTTGCAATTATTTTACCTTTCAAAGGGTGATGCAAAGCTGGTTGTTTAGCAACATTACATATATTCTTCCTTTACAAAATCAAGTCATCTTTAATGCTTTGCAACTTTCCATACTAGTCAAAACAAACAAACGAAAAATCTTTTTCCATGTGTATTAGGTATTTACTGACTACACAGGCAAAGAAAGAGTTTTTAGCTAAAATCTTCAGAAATTTTCTTTCCAAGTGTTTTATGAGTGTGTCTGTACATTAAAAAATATTTACCCCCTAAACCTGACCAAAACAAAACCCAAACACAAAACTTCGATTCTCTCTATCCCATAATTCTCCCTAGGGAAGATTAAGGAAAAAGAATTCTGAGATTAGCAGTATTTTTTATTCTCCCATTAGCAAGCCAGTCTAAGCCAACGGTGGGTAGCATAAAAGCTAGACATATATAGCTCTTGAGCCCTTTGTGATGCCCTCCCCACCTGAGTCTGTGATTCTTGCCTGGTGCAGCACCCATCTGTCACATCAACCTGGGAGAAAACTGTAAGCCAGGAAGAGGGTAGCTCTTCAACTTGCTAATTTTTATAGTTAGAACTATATGGTCTTTAAAAGTCATGGTGCTCTGAATGAGGAGGCATGTAGCTTCTTTACTGTCTTAGGTTGTGTCTTCACCCTGCAAAGAAAGAGGATCAATTAACCTGCAGAGAGCTCTATACCATCATATCCAGGCTGTTTCTGACATTCAGGGTTGTACACTTTAAGATAGCTCTCTTCATAGTGTAGTCTGTAGCACCGATTTAACTTTAGAGTGGATAACTCTTACCTCTGGAGGGCGTATCTAAAGCTGTCTTTTCAAGGCCCACTTCTCATATCTTGGCACCTACAGAAAGAAAATAAAACCAGCCAATTTCAATTATTGTGAAGAATTGGTTTTAACTTTCCTTCTTCTTTTGCTCCCCCTCTTATCCAGGCTCATTAAATGAATCTATTTCATCTGCTTATTTGACATGGTAAGACAGTTCATATGGAAGTCTAGCAAGAACTTCAAGTTTTGATTGAACTAAAGGTTTTGTTTCATATTATTTATATTTAGAGGACAAAGAAAGGTTTAGAAAATTCTTGCATTATGTATTACAAACATAAGCTGAAAACTAAAATTGATTGTTTTCTTACTCAGTAACCAACTTATATTCATAATTATTATCAGTTTTATTTAATGTATATAAACTTAGAAAATCCTGGTTATGTCAAATATCAGTTACAATCATCTCCATTCTTCAGCTCTGGGCCACATCCACATTTAGGCTGAGTGCAAATGCTTTAGGAATCCTTGACAATGAGGAACAGTGAGAAATTCTGATAAAAAATTGATTCAGATTTAGAAAGTTCTTGTTTGTCTAAACCTCGAGACTTGATCTAGGTAGAAGGATCTCATGCTCTCCTGGGTTAGAGTCACCCTTCTGCGTCCCTAGGCAATTACACAAAATGTAGTGGGAGTGCTCGTCATTTCTAGTTCCAGAGTTACAAACCACAAAGCCAGACATACTATATGAGATTGGTCTGCTCACACTTGTCTGGCACCATCATTTCCTCTGGGAAACTGGTAAAAGCAAATAGCAACTTGCCTATTTGCATGTAGGCGTGATTCTCCTGCGAACATATAATTTGGCACCATGTGTAATTGAAGTTCAAACATCCTCAAGCTGTGAGTTGTTGACAACATCTCTCAGAATAGACATATAAACTACGTAAAGCAGTTTTGGCGCTGCCTTATCTCAGAATTACTTTCAAAAACTGTAATCGTTCCTAAGTCACTAAGTCAGCCTGGTTGGGGAAATATGCTTCCAGCATAGGGTGTTAACCGCTTAACCTTTGCATCAACCCCCTTCTCTGCAGGCAGAAGGTAACAGCACTTACCAGCCTCATCAGGACCCTGGGAATGCAAAGCACACTTAAACTTTTATGTGCATTGATGAATGCTTGTGTATTGCTGCCCCACAGTGGCTGTGTTTACAAAGGGTGTTATAATCTTCACAATAAAGGCGACAGTAAACATTTCAAATGCTAGCAATTTCTCGGTCAGGTTATTAGCTGTGGAAAACAGGCATTGCATTTAGACTGGTTCCCTGTTTACTACTCAGAATTTGAATGCAATTAAGCACAGCTGGTGGTGTCACACCAATATTACCGGTGACAGACCTGTCCCTCCTTTATAGGAGGTAGTATAGAAGCGCCAAGTATCACTTCTGTAATGAAATCAGAGGGAGGTAAATATATACTATAAATATTCCATGGCCTCTTGAGACCAAGAGTCAGCAAGCAAACCTTGGCTACAACACAGAAAATCTGAGAGTTGTTAATAAAGAGGATTACAGTGGTAGGCATCCTCTAGGCTACAGCAGGGTTTAACAAATGCCTGCAAATGCAATTTTCAGTAGGACTCCAAGGCAAAGCTCGACTGTAACTTGGAGTTTGCACACTGGGAAAAGAGAAAGCAGTCCAGGATCATGTTGCTCATCTGATTGCAAAGGGCTCTGTTTTCAGCGCTGCCCCCAGGGCTTTACCTGATCTATCCAAATAGAAGATGTCTGCCCTTCCCACCCTGCAATCATTCATACATAAACAACCCTAAATACTTTTCTGACTGTTCTGCCAATTGCAGCTCTTCTTGCTTATTCAGTGCCTGCTCTCCTGCCAAAACAACAAACTGAGCTCGTGTGGGTTGTGGTTGGGGGCAGAGGCAGGCAACAGCGATCGGCTCATTTCCTTTGTTTTTCATGTTTCTCTTTGGCCTTTCCTTGTGTAAAATCCAAGGGATGGATCATTGCTGGTTCCATCATGATGCAGAAAGAACAGACATCACTTTTCAAACAATGACAGCTTTATGAAGCTTAACAGTCTCAGCCAAAGTCTTGATGCTATCATGAGACGTGTCTTTCTTCCCAGTCCCTGCAGGTGACCGCAGCTGGCAGCAGATCTTTTGACAGTCAGATTCTGTATGTTATCTCTGTTTAAATAATTGGACAGGAAGATCTGGGAAACAGATATGCTATTTCAAAGCATAAATAACATCGTGCTGAGTGCTGCAGAAAGCCTTTATATAATTTAGTTTGATTTGGTTCAAATGTGGTCAACTGATTTGGCTTCCAACCAGTATTTCTGTAGATGTATGCTCAGTTTCTTCTTAGACCACCAACTGTCATACACAAATCACTTCTCACTCTGCCTCCATTCCTCAGCTCTTCAATGGGAATAAGATGTTCTTGACTTACAGGAAAGGAAGATAAGGAGTGATGGGAAGTAAGTTTGTGAGATTTTCTGATTTTCTGGTAATAGAGATCCATATAAATAACTGAAACACAGGACTGAAATGGCAGGAGTAGTTGCCACTAACAGCAGATAAATGTGGAGAGCATTGCTGGTACACTGCCATCAAATCACATTATGTAAGAGTGAAATCCATCCCTGTGAAGAAAGCTAGAACATGGGAAGTAAAAACTATTTAAGCTGTCAGAGTTAAACTGGAACTTAAGTTTTGAGTACTCTGTCTGACAACATCACTGTGATGGTTTAAAGAAGTTTAGTACTTCAGTTTGCTTACTGCTGCTTGTGGTGATTACTTAGAGCTTTGGTTTAGATCACATTTTTGATAGTGATCAACTTCACATTTTAATCTGCAGGTATTAGCCCAAAGCTATTTCTTTACTTCCAACACACCAAAAGTATTTAGCTAAACAAAAAAAAAAAGAACCTCAACAAAGTACGCAGACATTCCTATTTGCCTGTTTTAATTCCCCCACCCTTTTTTACAAAGGGGTAATTTCAGCTACCTGGCCTTTTCTGGAATGCCATCTGGGAGGTGATTTCACTTTTGTTGTGTAAAGAGGAACAGCACAATCCTAGCAGTGACAGCATCTTGCCAGCTAGTGCTCCCACCAGCGTATCAGCAATAGGCATCAGTCTGAGGACTAGCAGTTCCCTAACAGCTGTGGTTCAGAGACAGCAAAGAAGCATTAGGTGGTTTGACCTATGGCATTTTAGGATATTTGCTTGCTTCCCAGAACTCTAGGAGGCTCTGGGTTCCTTGGCATCTGGTTGAGATGGGGAGATAGATTAACTGAAGGACTGTTACTGTTTTCTCTTGGGTGGAGCCTTCTGGGCAGCCAGCTGTTCTATTTTGTGTGTTGCACGAAAGGTTGCTTTAAATCTGCATGTTCTAGGGATGAGGGATTGGAAGCAAGAGAGTAAGCTGTGGGATATTTTTTTCCTTTACACAGCATTCTTCACTAGCCAACATTGTTGGCAAAAGCAGGCGGAAGAGAGAAATTCCCTTGGAGTAATGGTGATACATATTGCCCTGTCATGCAAACTTTAAGCCACAAGGGTCCAGTCCAATATGGTGCTAAGGGCCTGATTTTAAAATCATTTAGCTGCCTGTCCATAGCTGCTACAGGTTGCTTTTGGAGCACTGCAATATGCTGAACAGCTCTGAAAGTCAGGATCCAAAAGTCTAATGCTGTAGCTGGATTACAGCATTACCATACTTTTGTGTACATAGTGAGCTCCACTGGCTTCAGTGGGTTTCTCCATAGACAAAAGTGTTCACCTGAAATTCAGTGCTTATCTGTTAGCAGATACTAGATCGTTGGTGTTTTGTGTGCTGTCCAGGAGACAGCCTGAACAAAAACCAGAAAGCCTGTAAGGTCAATGATATTTATGTAAACCACACGATGTGTGCTTTCTCAGATCATTCTTTTATAATATTAATATTTTAATATTCTTGTAACAGTTCTTACTCTCTTCCACATTTGAAAGCACAAAATTGTTATGTGCTTTCTCAGTATATCCCTTTCTGCCAAAGCTGAGTCAGAACAGAAGGAAAAGATAGCTTTGCTTTTCCAGCTATGGCTTTTTAAAATGTTTTTGTCTGATTCTGTTAGGCTCTCAGAAGCTGTTTCATGGATATGTAGCATGTTATGTTATTACTGCAGTGTATCTGTGCTAAACCCTTTATCATTTCACAGCCCATTGAAACAGGGAAGACTTATAAGGCCTGAGTTACAAATGAGAAAACAGTAGCACAGAACTTAACCCCTGTAAGATTTCTCTTGGACAAAATTCCCACATGGGAGGAGTCTGTTGCCCTCTTTGTTCTTGCCCCAGACCACTAATGTTAGTGATGGGGAATGAACTATGTGGGATCAGGTCCATGCTGTGAACACAGAGGACAAGGAGATACAACCTGGCCTCCTGGAGCTCCCAGTTACTTCAATCAAAACTGTGAGCACACAGTACTCTTGAAAGGCAGGTCTCAAATGACTTGGCAGTAGACATCCTCTAACTGCGTGTAAGAAAACTGCTAGTGGACATCTCAGTTATTTAGTTACCTTGGTTTCTTCCTGACTGGAAGATAGAAAACGTGGCACAATAGCAGATACGTCACCCAATTTGGGGTACCAAAGCAGGTATTTGTGTGTAAGTCTTGACCTGCCTTTGTTTTCTTATGCAAATGATAATGAGGAAAAAATTATAATTGATAAGCGTATTAATAAGTTAATTATTAACTTACTTAACAATGCTGGCATTCAAATTGCTGTTAGGAGTCATTTAAACTAATATAGAGGGCTCAGAATTCTTATTCCAGGTTCCTTGCACATCTGTCTGTACTGATCAAATTCTTGAGGCTTTCCTCACAGCTGCTAAGAGACAGAAACTTTACTCTTTAATAGCATGTATGCATTGTATGGCCAGGCTAAAGTCCACACTGCTAAAAGAAACTTGGGTATCTCAGGTTTCCAGGTTTATATATAGATTTTTTTTCTGATGCAACAAAATGAAAAACAAACTCATAAAGCATGTGGACCCATCTGAAACTGCAGATGAACTTACTTTAAACCTCAAGACAATGTAAACAGAAAAGCGGTTGCTGCATTCAGGCTTCTGTTCTAGTTTTACCCAGATGGTTCCAAACTCTTTTTGGTTTTCCTGTCAGGTTTCTGAATCTAATTAGATCCACCTGCATCTCATTAATGTATTACATGAGATATGTAACATTAGAGAATCTCATCAGAATAAGCTGAGATGCAATTTAGATTGTCAGATTAAAAAAAAAAATAGCATTGTAGTGGTGACCCTAAATCTTCAACCTTCACTGCTTGCCAAAGAGATTTGTACTAAAACTTGCTAAGCAAGCATTGCTTTTCATCCCAGGAACTGTCTGCCTGTGGCTCAGACCTTGCAGCTCAGTGGTAGATCCCCTTGGTGACTTGTGGGAGTCCGACAAATGGTGTGCGATAAGTATTTGAGGAGTTTGCCATCTACCCACCAAGTAATAGATTCACGATGCTGAAAGAAGTGCTGTATTCATATGTTGGATGTGTAGAATCTACTTTGTCACTGGAGAGGATTTAGGGATAAAACAGTACTTACGAACACAAGATTTTCAATAATGGAGAAAATTACAAAAAGACACAAGATGAGTCACCAAGATTATATTTGGCAATAAAGCCCTTTCATAGCTGTTCCGACAGCTCATCCAGTAAGAGGCTGACAGACAGATTCATTTCTGCTGTCTGTATCAGACTTGGTTCACCTAGAAAATTTTAGAGCTACATCTTTCATATTCTAGTGATAAAGAGGTTAGTCAGAGTCTCCTGGAACAGCTGTTCTAGCCAAAAGCAGACTGTCTTGTCACCTACACCTCGTAACACTTTCCCTTCTTGTCTCTTATGACAGGACACTCAGACTCACGTTAATGAAGAAGATCAGGTCATTTCTGTACACTACCCTCTTTAAAGTGCCTTATTAATTTTTCTGTTGTACACTTTGATTCAAACACATTCCTGGCTTCATTTTTTAATTGGTCTTGTGTGGTTTGTTATTTTTTTTTTTCCTTTAGAGATTCCTTCAGACAGGGTGCTAAATTTTGCAAGTCATAACTTATAAATATAGAATGTGCAATTCATTAATAATAAATAATTATTATAATTCCATTTGAAAATGCAGCTACAGTTAGCTCATTATTAGCAACTTAAATGCAATTCTTGAAGATAAATGGATGGCAAAAGTGGGAACTGGAGTTTCTAGAAAGACAGTTTCAGGAACTCTTAGTTACAGGGGCCTTTTTCCTCCTGAGCCTCTCACACCTGTGCTTAGCAAAGAGATGGAAGAGTTTGGCCACTAGATATATTGAATGTACCACTCGAGAGTTCTTTGGTTTTGTGTGCAGGGTTGCGTATAGGAGTGTACAGTCCTCATACCTTCACACCTCTGGTGTAACATTTTCAGGTGGTTTTACCTCTGTAAGACTTTGAACTTGATACAGAATAAACGTATTCTGTCACAGCACAGTGTGATGACCTGTAATACAGTCCTCCTTGCATTAAAATGGCCTGTATCTGACACAAGAGTACAAAGTTCAGGCAATTTGTTGAAGGCTCAACTGGACTGGTCTGATACAATTTTCTTTATCTTATCAAAAGTTCCCCAATGAGCCAGGTGAGTCCAGATTACTTTTGGTCTCCGGTTCTTTGGCTCAGTCTTTGTCTTCAGGCTGCATGAGTCAGTTTGCTATTCTCTGGCCACCGTTCTATAATCTTCTACTTATTTTTTCTCTGGTCATTTTTATCTGGGACTATATGTTAGGAATATTTTGGTTCACAACTCTGACTTGCCTTAATCCATCTCAGAATAAAACCTTTCTCTGTCATATTTTCCTAGTTCTGTCACTGAATATAGTCACAGAAATTTTGAATCCCCTGTGTTCTTCGCCTGGCCATTTTGGGTTCCCTGCTACCTCATTTTCTATGCACAAGATCAGACTAAATTTGTTTGCAGTTTCCCAAATGCTACTATTTCTACATCCTCAAAAGGATGATCATATATTAAATAGCAATTGCATCTTCGCAGGTATAGCCATATAGCCATGGTAGGTGCCAGTAGCCTGAAAAAGTGGGTTGTAAACTTGGCCCACTACATTTATTACATCTCTCTGATCTGAGAAGTGCTAGAGTCATGGTTGAAGACTGTTATGGCCAATTCACCCAGACTTAAGTGAGGCTGGTAGAGTGCATGTCAGCTGTCAGCCTGGGACTGGTACAAAATGAAAATAATTTTTGTATGTTTAGCACAAGTTGTATTTCTTATTATGTGTGGCTAGTGTCTCATTTTTCTGAAAGGCCTCTCTTTAACTAACTTACTTTCCAGCTGACCTTTAAAGATTGCAATATGAGTCTGAAAAATCAATTTAAAAAGAAGTGAAATACACTTCTATTATATATTAACGTGTGTCCTTGTAAAGAAAGGCCGTGATCTGGGTATGCAAAGGCTAATAATTGACCAACTTGTGGTGCCATAATATTTGTTCTATTTATTTTCTTTGTAGAAAGCATGCAAATAGTTTGGAGGGACACTAAAAAAATCTGCAGAATACTCATACCAAGTTTAACTAGGCACATTTTAAAATGTTGAGCAATGATTATCAATGTTGATCACCAAGGGCTCCAAAACTCTTCTGTATAACAAAAGGGAAAATGTAGATTTTATAGGTTAATTGTAATGCATGAAAAATAGGTTTACTTTGGGTCGCTGTAAGACTACAAAAAAAAAGCTGAAGATCTAATGTGATAAAGGCACATGAAAAGACTGGTTTGTGGTTTTGTGTTACTCACGAGAGACAAGTTCAGCATTTGATTTCAGGAAGTTTCTGAGGGCTCCACGAGGCGCTCAGCATTTACACAACTGTGTCTGCAAACCACTATAAAACTGAAGCTTAACTGTGACATTTGACTCGGAGGAGAAGCTCTCAGTGACTTGCAGTGTTTTGGGGGCACAAGGAGGACAATGCATTCCTGTGTCAATACTAGTGGCAGAGGGCATGTAGCCTGGGACTTTCATGTCCAGTGCCACCTCAGAACTGATTTGGCCTCCACCCTTGTTTGCCTTCCTTAACTTTTGTACTTTTTTTATAATTCACTGATTGTACTCCTTTTCCTCCAGCTAGAATTGCCTTGTGCCCTGGATATATTTAACTTCCACAGATTTCATACTACAGGACTATTTCTTCCCTAAAATTACAAAAAGATTTACTCTCATTACAGTAGTCTTTGCTGGGCTAATTGATATTTGGTTGTGAATTCATTTTGAGTTGCTACATTCATGGTTTTGCCATACCTTCTTTGGCTTAATGGTACTTCCAGGAGATGCCAGGACCTCTGAAAGAGTCTCATAATGTTCAGAACTATCTCACAGTCTGTAGGATTATGGTAAATGAGTCACTCTTATCCTTTCCCAGTGAATTTGGGGAGAACTCACCTTTCCTTCTGGGCAAGCACATATTCTGGGAAAACTTCAGAGGACTTGGAGCATTTAAACAGTTTAGCTTCTATGCACATTATTCTAAGGGAATAATGGTCTTTCACTCAAATGAGTAAATTATTTCATTTCAGTTTATAACTCAAAATGAGCTTGATAGATGAGCTAATCTGTGGTGCTTTCAACACAGGCTTTCTAGCTTGAGAGCACCAAGATTTTAGGGTTACATTTTTTTTCTCTGAATAAGAGATAAGCTGGAGGCTGTATTTAAACAATACAATGGTAGGGCAGACTCAGTTGTGGCATCTAGCTGTGAGTCTGACACTAATCTTTAGGAAGTCACACCTTGTTGGGCCTAATTCTGAGATTAATATTTACATTCTGTGTGGGAACATATTCCACCTGTTACTATCCATATCATATTGTATATAATCCCTTTCATTAATATATTGTAGTTGTGGGTTTTTTACCCAGTTTCTCATTGAAAATCCATCCCAGAACTTGCTTGCTCTTATATATAAGAAACTTCTAATTCCTAGACTAAATGTATACATGTCATTTTTTTCCCCACATTTGTTTTTGTATCAACAGTTCAGCTTAATTGATTTGAGTTGGAGCTGAGATCCCTTTCAGAGTCAGGCTGATGCTTTTTTGAAAGAGCTTATGAATCTGTCATTTCGATGCTCCCCAGTTTTCTTCGAGGAGAAAGTACGTTTCCTCCTTCCCCGTGATGCTTTGATACCAGGAGCTTTTTATTTGCTTAGAGCAATTATTCCTTCTTTGGGGAGTTTGTTTTAATTTGGCTTTTGCAACTTGCAATATCTGGTCTCTTGTAGTAGGTATTAAAAAGAAAAATAGCATGTACTACTCATGATCAACTTTGTTAGTAACTGCTTACCTAGAGGATAAATAATGAAGGAGCTTTACTGTGAAAATAATTAATGAGAGACATAATTTTTTACAGATAAAAAAATTGTATCCTTCACTTAACATTACCGCTGAAGCTGTAATTTTTTGTGTGATTCAGTGATAAATATTTGTGTGAACTTTGATATATACTTGTTAGGGTATTGGAGTTTCCTCAGCTTCTCTTTTAGTGCTAATGAGCAGAATGTACTAAAAATATTTTTCCTGAAGTTGCCCTAATTTAATGGGACATCTATGTTCTGGTAGGACTAAGCCTTTTGCTAAGGGATTAGTGTCAGATTCTGAAGACATGAATGGGAAAAGTTGTCCCTTCATCTCCAGACAGCTTAAAATGAAATGTCCGAGTTTCCACTCCCAGGAGTCAAGTCTTGCTACTGAGTTGAATGATAGCAAAACTTAGGGATTTGAAGAATAGTGTAATTGTTAGTTCAAATACCAAAAAGTAAAATCAAGTGCCTAAGAGTGGCATCTGAATAACAAATCTGAATATTCCATAAAATCAAACACATTGTACCAAGTACTTTGCATTTTATTTTGGCAGTGGGATAATATTTGTTTAATATGGATCCTGAAGT
Source organism: Chlamydotis macqueenii (assembly GCF_036417535.1). Lineage (NCBI taxonomy): Eukaryota > Metazoa > Chordata > Aves > Otidiformes > Otididae > Chlamydotis > Chlamydotis macqueenii. The sequence goes on along the minus strand of NC_141557.1, from coordinate 6,705,679 downwards.
CCTGATAAAAACAAAACTTCCGTTATGATAAGATTGCAGAATTAGCCCCAACTTTAGTAATTAATGGCCTGCTTCCAGCAAAAACTACCAACACTTTTTGCTCACTAGAAAATGCAGTTACCTTGGGGCCAATTCTGTATGGAACGCTTGAGACCGCTTTGAGATACATATGCCACATATGCACATATGTTTATGTCTGCATATTAGCAAGTCTATATCTTTACCTTGGCATTGCCTTTAATATAAAATTGGACCTGTTTATGATGATTTTTACATATGGATGGTTCTCCTATATTCTTAATTAGTTACACATTATTTAATCACTCCTGTAGTATATGGTAGTCAAAATACAGATGTGTTACAGTTCTGATTTGGAGTTCCCGGGCACAATATGCTTGCCATTATAATCTCCTAGATATTAAATATCAGTTTAGGTATTCGTAATTCTAATAATTCTGAATAACTGACAATTGTACTGTAAGTTCAGGTAATAGAATAATGCTTGGTAGAGCTTACTACTGTGCACAGTAATAAGCTGATCCACATGATCAGCCTCATGCCATCACAAATAGTGTTGATGAGCAGGAAGAAATTTGACAGGAGAACGACTGCTCACTCTCTCCCTCCTTTCACCCAAGCTGTTGTGGTCCCATAACTGCTTACCGGGACACACTGGAATGGAGCACCAAGACTCCTGGGACTCCTCACTCCATGATCATCTCCCAGTGGAAATGGTCTTGTGTGGACCACAGTAATGCCGGTGCAGAATGAACATATTTCACTCAGCTTAGAGCCTCCCACATTTTTATGTATATCAGAAAACAAAAGAAAATCAATGTATATTTTAAAAGAAGACTGAAAGTTCCAGGTTATACATTTCCTGTCATGTGGAAAGCTTGCAGAAACAGATGCAGAACTGTTTTGCATCTCACCTGATACAGGACTTTGATCTTCTTGTTTTGATCTCTCTCACGCTATTCATTCTCATCCAGTATGTAGGTTCTCTTGCTCTCCTACAAATGTTTGCTGATTTTAATCATCTGTCATACAGTAGTACCACTTTTTCACACTAGGAGGTCTGCTTTGTTACAGGATTTTAGTAGTTCATCACAGTAAACATTGCCAGATCTAGCTGCTCTGTGAAGGGAAGGGCACTGGAAAGGAGGAGCAGACATGGCCCTTTGCTTGGCCTCAGTGCAATCATGTCACCACATGCAAGTGTCCTGTATTAGTGGTGCTAAGGGGATACTACAGTCCTTTCAGACATTTAACTTTCCACCAGTTCTCCTGCTAAGTAAAGACCTGATGATCTTTGTCTCTAAATTATGGCTCAAGCACATGCCCCCTTCTTGAGCTTGCTGTTAGTCTGTAGGTGGGGAGCTCTTAGGGCTGGCATCAGGACGTTTTCGGACTTTGTTATTACTCTTTACATGCTATTTTACAAAATTGTTACCCAGAAGCCCACTTTCTTTCAGTCTGGTTGGCAGCTGTCTGTCACATATTCCAGCTAAGAGAGCTTTCTGCATTGATTCTTGGCCAATTTTCTCGCCAGCACCTGACCCTGTTGCTCACCACTGGAAATGTGACTTCCTTGGCCTGTGGAAGTGGATATGACCTTGACATCTGTTCTTTCCGAGCAGATCTTTTGTATCTCATCCCTTCATGATTCCTGAAGGCAATTACACTCTATCAATACTTTGTATTGTCTTCCACACTTTCCCAGCACTTTGTGTGAGCTTCTGACCATGTCTCCTCATTCACTAAAACCAAGTATTCCAGATGGTAGCTTCTGTCTGTTTGACTCTGCAAACTGACTGCTGAATAAGGAGTAAATAGCACAAATGGGGAAGTCAATTTGACTTAAAGTAACATAAATTCAAGACTCTTGTTCTCTGTGCTCTCCCTGCAGTGCTAAATACCCAGAGACCTGGGAAGACTGACTGCTTTCTGTTGAAGAGAACTAAGCTGGCCCAAAATGGGGACCTATCAGTTACCAGTTACGAAGGTAAGAACTGTTCTTTTAAAATGTTGGTTTTCTTTTCATTTTATGGGAGACATTCAGTAGAAAATATTCTGATTGCATGGGCAGTATACCTCCGAGGATTCATGTTAACTGAACCACATGCCTTTCCTATGTTATTTCATGCCCTACCTAGGAACATTATAAGTATAATCTCTTCATCAGAGACATAAAACAATCAAGTAATGATTTTTTTTGTTATGTCTTCTATCTTCAACACCTAGGATTTCTTCTTGAGCCACTCCTTTTCTTTAACTCGCTTTTTATGCTATATGTGTCTACTGAGCTTATACACATCTCTCTAGTGCTAGCTTTTCATTTTTCATTTAAGACTCTGAAGTCGTCAACATTTTAATGGAAAAAAAAATTAATAATCTCAATGAAGCTACACTGAATCGCACTAACTAGCATTTGTTGGGAGCTCTTTGGATCCGGGGGGGTGGGGGGGGTGCACCTTTATGTTCTACGGTCATCTCTTGACATTTGTTGCTTTTAAAACTCTTCTGATAAGATTTTAGACCATCACCTTAAGAAAAAGATGCAGTTATTTTGCGATATTTCAAAACAAAAGTTCTTCCTGACGTGAAATTATATTACCATAAATCTTCCCTTACTGTCATTTTGACCATTTTCTAACACTTGTAGAGATTTAACACTATTCTCCTAGCATTAGAATCTGAGACTGAGTTGAAAAATGAAATGTGTTAAATTTGCACTTACTACCTTATAAATACATACTTCTTTTGGAATTCCGTTGTTGCTATGGTAATATGGAATCTGCAGTCTTCAACAGGATATATCCATTGCTATTCATGTGTCAGAATGATTTGCTAATAATTATGACCCTTGCTACCTTCAGCATTATACACCTCAGTGAAGGTGTGTGAAGAGTGTTCCTCCTTGTATCGCTCCTTTTCTGCTGAAAACAGTAGACATATAGTAGGACCTTGTGTTTGTCTCTTCCTATGGCAGTGGTTTGCTGATGGGACTTGAAAAGTCTGAGGAGCAACTTCAGTTTTGTTTGCAGAGAGCCCAAGCACACAGGGAAGTCAGGATCTAACATTTCCATCCTCTCAGTGCAGGTCCAGGATGCAGGCCTCACATGGCTTTCTTGTCTTAAGGCCAACTGGTACAGCAAGGCTTGGAGTAAAAGTCTTATCTCTGAGACAGAGCAACCATTTCCAGCTTCCTACTGCGAATGATCCCTGACCAGTGTTAATTCCTGAACCATGCCTTGGCAGTGTCTTGGAGAGTGGGAGTTAGCCTGAGCCAAAACTCTGCAGAGTATTCTGGGACACCTTGCCACCAATACTTTGCAGCATAATAAATCTGAAGTTACACATGCAAAAATCTGTTTCTTTGACATCTTATAGACCATCCTGGAATTGACTGCTTATGATTGCTTTTGGAAACCTCACCTTTTTTTTCCACAGCTGCATCACCAAGCAGTAACAGCCTGACGTTTTGGGGCAGTCTCACCCACTTTGTTCCAGAAGAAAAGTGTTGTTACTGCCTACTGTACTGTCTGAGACCAAACACACTCTATGCCAAGGAATAAATTCTGAGATTATCGCACAGAGAAGGCTCACAGAAAGTGCATTTGTAATTCTCCAGCTCTCTGGATTCTTCCCAGTTCACTGAGAAGAACGTGGAAGTATTTTCAGATTTTTAATGCTGAAAACAGTTTTTGTTCTTGTGCCCACACATATCTGGTAGAACTATGCCTCTGCCTCCTTTAAGTGCTCTTTTAGCTAACGTAATATACTGCATTATGCATACTGCATAATGAAAAAGAACATGAAAAGCAGACTCCTCTTGAAGCCTATTTGTACTTCTCTGTGTTAATTTGCAGGACTGACAAAAATCACACTATATGGGAAATGAGTATCTTTCGCATATAATTTGCTATATTACATTTTGACTGAGGTTATCTGTCTAACTTGTAGGCCTATATATGCAAATCAAAAAGCACCAAGTATTGTGTTTGCCTAACAGCCAGAAAATCTGAATCACAATCAGTAGAAAATACAAGAGAAATTTTCCTGTATCAGTAAGGAGAAAATTAGCTGCTTTAAAGGACTTTGTCCATTTCTTCTGTAATTCTTCAGTACTAAGAAAATGTGAGACTGAACAGCATCATTCCAGTTAATGGAATTTTTTTTTTGTATCTAGAAACCAATATTTAAAAAAAAAAAAAAGATATTATTTATCTTAGAAGGTACTTTGATCATTGGAAAGCTCCTGGCTCTTGGAACGACCAGAAGTTGTGTGACCTGGAAAAAATCAGCTTCGAGGTGATTAATCAAGCTGTCGTGGTTCAAAAAATAAAATGTGTTTTTCATGTTTGTACCTAATCAGGTCTCCAGACACTAACTTTCTATGCAGAGATGACACTGAGATTATTATTCTTAGATTACTCTTACACTATAGTAATGCAAATGAGAATCTGAACTTACCATCACAGTGTTGTCACTAACATGAACCATGCAATGAGGTTCAGGTCACATCATCATGCACCCATCTGATTTACTGTGGTTGCATCTGTTCTTGCGGTGTCAGTACTACGGAGTATGCAGGCAACTGCGGGAGGATGATGACCGGAGCCGTGAAGATGGGAGATAACGAAGCAAGCACTGCAGCTGGCAAAATGAGAAGCCTCCTGCCAATCCTTGCACCAGTGCCCATGCCAACCATGCTATGGCACTCAGCATATCAAACTAATCTGTTGCATGGGCCTACTCATTTCAAATGAAGTCTTCTGAAGCTTTTTGATACCCAAGATCAATTGTCAAGCTGCACAAGATCTGCAACTGAGACACTTTTAGGAAAGAAAACTCAAAAATCCGCCCCTGCCTTTGGTCGCTTGGAAAGAAATTAGCAGTCAGATTAAATTAGAGAAACAGCTTAGAAAGTTCCTATGAAACTGCTTCTCTCTTACTTCCTCTCCTCTCTGTTATGGTCCGGATGAGAAGACATCTCGCTGACTCAGTGGATGAATCAGTGCAGTGGTGCTTGAGTGACCAGCACACCAGCAGAAATGGTGTGAGCAAGAGGGAGACAGCTGTAGGGCAGAATGGCTCAACTGCAGCACAGAGCTTTAAAACACCATTGTGTGCTGCTGGGCTTCAGGTGATGAGAGAGGATTTATGTCAGTGTACCAGAAGGCATCTGACAGCCTGGAGAGAAAGCGCAGCGACCTGGCCACACAACTTCTTTTCTTCAGCGTAAACATTAGTCAGTCTTTGCTGCTACTAAGTTCCTGAGGACCTTCTGGGGATCAGAGGTTCCTCTTTCATTAACCTCATTATCTCACCTTACTTCAGCCACTTAGGCTTTCCTGGCAGGCTTGTAATTTCCCCTGCAAATTTCCCCACGGAAGACCATTTCAATTGCAGTTTTGCTGCAAACAATGCAATTTAGCTGTCTACAGATATTTCCTTGTGTTGACTATATCCTACCCGACTTGAAAACTGCTCCTACACTGTGCTGAGTGTCGATGCGTAGCAGGTGAGAGCGTGAGTATGGGCAGACACATGTAGGGGTGTGTGTCCTCACTGGCCTCTACAGAAAAGACTTGTGCAGGGACTGCTGCATCCTGATACTGCATCGTGCTAATTACATTGCACTGTTGATTAAGTTAAGGAGCCCTGCGCAGCAGGGTCGAATTCAATCTAATAAATATGTTGAACAGAAACGGAACAATTCACTTATGCATGCTCAGGAAAGTGAGGGGCAAACTGCAGAACAGAGAAAGTTGGAGAACAAAAATGGAAGGTGAGAAAAAGAGGTGGAATATGAAGCAGAGCAGAAAGGGACAGGTGGAAGAGAAACTGTGGACACCAACATTGACAAAAGTTAACATAAGAATTAAATAAAGAGAAAATTAGCTGTGAGGAAGCATAGTAGGTGCTGGGATACTGGATACCAGTAACAACGACATGTTCTTCGGCATCCAGATTCCAAAATACATTGATTTTCAAGGATTTGCCTTGAAACATTTTTAAAAGGTTTGAGAGTCCCAAGTAAGAATGTATGTATACACATACGTAAGAAATGATGTGGTTGATCTGAGAAATTACTCTGTTTATCCTGGTGTAAGATAGGCATTATTTATAGCGGGAAATTCAGTCAACGAAAATGGGACTTCTGCAGGTTTTAGCGGCTGCAAAATACTTAGAGAATGCATGTGTGAAAAATGTACAAGAAGTGCTCACAGTAAGATTAATATATGTAGTCTGAAGTGAAAGAACAGTAGTTATTTTCATAGATTGTTTTTTTTCTGTAGTAAAACATGTAAGTGCTTGGCAATATTACTAACAACAAGCTTTAAAGCATTAGCAAAAAAATGCTGGTTTTAATAAAGATTTTAAAATCATCAGCAACTCACATAATTCTCCCCATGCACCACTTTTTTTTTAGACACACTTTTTCAGTTAAATTTAAATTATTTTAAAAATCTCTCTATATTGCATGTGAAATTTCAGCACAAAAGTTAGCTGGTAACATATTATTTTACTTACAGCAACTACAATTGATACAACCAAGGCTCAAAGCAAAATTTTATGACTCTTTTATAAATTTAGGAATGTACTCTGGGAATTTATTATGGAAAAATTGACTCAACCTGTATTTGAGGAATAACTAGGGCAAGTCTAGTGATGGAGTGTGGTCCAAAATGCACATGCTACTTCTGCTGAGTTACAGGTATGACTTGGTGATGGTATTAGGGAGAGGCAAAATTAGGCTGGTGTGTTTTGAGATCCTCTTCTGCTGCCTCTCGCCCCCCCCCCACCCCCAGCCCCGAGGGTGCACGAAACCTCTAAGTACTTAGGGTGATATTCTCAAAAGTATTTTGGTACCCATTTGTCCGTGAAATTGGTAATTTAGATGCTTACGTGCTTCTGAAAACATGGTTGTTAGTAGTCAAATTAACAGGATTTAATGTGGAAAAAATAATTTCATCTCTCCTTAAAAGTATTTACGATGTTGCTTGTTCATATGATGGCTGCATTTGTCCCTGAAAGATAAAAAAAAAAAAGGAGGATAAAAATATGATGCGTTACTGTCTGAAATAATTGGTGATTCCTTTATTTTATAGTAGGGTCTTCTTAACACTTGATGTTATGGTGAGTCAAACTCCTGAAGCGTAGCAGCTGTAGGAGGATTTTGGCTTTGTTTTTTTTTGTTGTGTTTTTGTTTTTGGTTTTTTTTAATGTGTCTCTAATCCTCAGAGCTGCAATGAAAAATTTAAAAATATGCCTGAGGATCAAAGGTCGTATTTGGGATCTTAGAGGATCAAAGGCAAAAAAAATAAGAATAACCCCACATTGTGGTATTATTAAAGTTATAAATATGCTTTAGGCAATATCATGATGGGGAGAGAGGCTGATTCATGGGGGTTTTTTTTAGATTTGGGAGTTGGGCCATAGTGCCTTTTTGTTAGTTCCTAAAACTTATTTTACATTATCCACCATTATTCATTTAAATAATCTACACGAAGAAATTGAGTTAATTTAGATTTAAAATAGTAAATGTGGAAAATAAAGGATAATATTGTAGGAAACAATTCTGCATAAATAATGGAATTGGTTATATATGTGGTAGATTTTATTCCACCTCTAATTTTTGTTAATTTAATAAAGGACAGCCAGGAGATCTGCTTGCTTACAGTGCCTAGTGCTAAAATCATAGAATCATAGAAAATCCTTCTACAGAAATCCTACCTTTTTCCCCTTATTTTTTAACTTTCAACACCACGCTGGCAATTAAAAATGTTGTGACACTTTTTTGATACAAATGCTTATTAGTAATTTTCTCACTTCTTGATTCCAGGAGTCAGCCATTCCCATCTCCCTTGGCAGAGGAGTTTATATAAATGTTGGGGGAAAGCGTGTGACAGACCCCACTCCTTTTTTTGGGGGGGGGACTCCCGGGCTGCCCCAGGCACCGTTTACTGCCTGGGGGCATTGTTTGTCTGTGCCGTTACTATCCCGTTCTGATCCAGTGACAATGTTGTTAACCCCTGTGGTCTCATTTCTGGATCTGTTTCATTCCATGATGCCCTGTAGGAACCTATAGGACAGTTATAGATAACATTAAAAAGGAGGGTTCATATTTTTATTTGATTCTGTATAGTTTTACAGAAGTGACTACAGGCTTTATACCTGACCTAGCTTTGCATCTGTTCAATCCTGAGACTTCCATAAGAAGGGAAATAAACCTGAATTCTTCTACTTCTTGAAGACAGCCATTGCAATCCTGTATTTTTTCAGAAGATAAGATTTTAGTGGAAAACGCTTCCCCTTCTCCCCTCGATGCTGACAAATTATTGTTTTATAGACTCCTGTAAGATCTGATAGAGGTAATTACGGTGTGGACTCCATGAATACCTATATGCACAGCTTGGACCGCAGTGAAAATTTGTGTTTGGATGGCGTGATCAAAGGTCAGTGGCTGTACAGGCTCGGTCTAATTGCCAAATTCAGACAGTGTAAAACGCTGCAGAGATTGTCAAGGGAAGAAGAGTCACTTCGAAACCAAAACCTCCTATTTTGATCCAGAATGTATGTTTCTATGTGGATGAAAACCACCTGCTGTTGTAAGGCAGACATCTCTCTCTGCTGTCCAAAAACCTCAGCCCCGAGAGCCTGCCCGGCAGCAGGGGTGGCACTGGCACGGCTCCGCTCTGTAGCTGCAACCCAGCGCCCTCCCAAGCACCAGCAACCGGCTCCGCCACAGGTGAAGTGGATTTTGAAAGCTTTTCATTTCCCGACCCTCTCGAACGCCAAAATCGTTTGCCCGCGGGGTGTGATCTGCCTCTTTTCGCTCGGCTGAATTTCTGCTCGCCTTTGAAGGCTTGTTGCAGGGTGGGAGCGGAAAAACCTGCGCTCCAGAGCGGCGTGGGGCCCTCCCGGGCTTGGCAGCGGTTCCCCGGCCGCCGGAGGGAAGGCAGCCCGCAGGTTTTGCCCGGCCGGAGGGAGCCAGGCGGGGGCTGCGGGCAGCCTTTGCGCGTTTTTGGCAAGGTGAAACTCCGTTTTTTCGCCTCCCCCCCTCCCCACATCTTGGGGGATGCGGGCACAGCCCCAGCTCCCACCCTCTCGCCCCCCTCCCAAGAGGGGCCGGCAGGACGGCCCGGGGCAGGCGGAGGGCTGCGGAGCTCGGCGCGGGGAAAAGTTGTGTTTCGCTCGGTTTGCACTTCCTGGGGAGCCGGCGGGGCTCTGGGCAGCGCCCGGGCACCTCCTCCCTCCCCGGCCGAGCTCCCCGCGGGGCGTGGAGCCGGCCCACGCGGGACACCCGCGCTCGTGCTCCGCGGCCGCCGCTCTGCCAGGAGCTCGCCCGAGCGCCTTCCCCCTTTTCGGGTTTTTGTGGCGTTTGGGTGTTTTTTTTTTCTTTTTTTTTTGTTTTTTTTTTTTTTTGTTTGTTTCTTCTCTCGGAGAGAGTGCTGCCGGGCTGGGCGAGGGGAAGGAAACTTTCTCACCCCCCCAGGATGCTCCGGATATTTTTGAAAGGGCGGAAGAGTCAGAAAACGAACAGCGTTTGTAAGGGCATCTCATGCGCTTGAGAAGTTCCCCCCTGACACCTCGCCGCTGGGATTAAAGGCCGGAGCTGGAGAAACTCCTCCCCTTCCCTCTGCTTCTCCTATCCTCCCCCCACCCCTATTTCCTAAGGCCATTAAAAAAAAAAAAAAAAAAAAAAAAAAAAGGAAAAAGAAAATAAGGAGCCTGGAGTAACTGCGGCCGGTGGGACAGTGAGGTTAGAAGAGGAGCCTTCCTCTCCAGATCCATCGCTCAGCACCACGCCTGGGTGAAGGGATGGGAAGCACTGCCATGGACAAGAAGAAAGATGCCTCCAGCAGCAACAGCAGCAGGAAAAGCTCCAGCCAGAAGAAACTCATGTTGCGAGTGCACATCCCCGTAAGTGACTCCTTGCTCTTCCTCCCCGTCAGCAGCTGGTGTGGCTTGGGCACTGGGGCATGTTTTGCTCTAACATGCAGTGCAGCGAAAAGCAGGGAGAGGTTTTTCCTGCAACTGAGGTGTGGATTTGGGGGGATACTGGGCTGGGGTGCAGCCCATGCAACAGGCAAGTCACCACATCTTGGGTGGGTTGGAGGGGCCTGATCTCTGCCCCCCATGCAGTGCTGGGAGCTTGGGGTGTAGTGGTTGTGGGACAGAGGAGTGAGGGTAAGTTCACTGCACCACTGCTCTGCTGTCCTGGGCTGTGGGTTTGCCTCATCCAGGTCACACGCAGGCTCACAGTATGGTTTAGCGAATGGTCTGTTCACCCCCAAATGCTGACCTCGACATCCCCAGGTTTGGCTCTGGGAACTGTCCGTGCCTTGAGGCTGAATCAGAGTGTTTTAATCTGACTCATCCCTCTCTCAAGACTAATCCATATCTGAATTTCCCAGGGCTGAGGAAGCCAGAGCTTGCTCAGATTGGGACACAAGCAGTCTGTTTGTTGCCGAAAGAGCAGCAACAGTTGCATGGCTATGGTGGAGCAGACTCACGAGCCGTGCAGTCTGTTCACTGACTCCGTTCTGTTTTGTATATCCACACTGTAAAGAAACATGCAAGAAACTATATTATACAGATACAGAATAACTTCAGACCAAAAGTTTCTCTCTATTCCCAGTGAGCACTAAAAGGCTGGCTGGCTCTGTTTTCAGTTTACATGCCTTTCAAAACTTTGATTATTGTTTTTCTTTACTATTAGGATGTTTTTATTATCTGTGTAAATACTTAGTTTTTTATTCTCAGTCCTGATGTGCTTTTGGTTTCAGTGCTTCTGGCAAGAAATGGCAGAATCACTCTATCTTTTTCTGTGCGATCTGTTTTGTTGTTTTGGGATTGGTTTTTTTTAAAATCTCATTATATAAAAGTGGGAAACAGTCCTACACGTGTCTCTGCCGGGCCACTAGGGAGCAAAAAGATATTTCTGGTTCTAAGTTTTTCCTTTGTTTTAGGGAAGAATAAGAAGTCAAAGCAAATTTATTAGGTGTCTTGAGTGTGTGGAATAAAATGGAGGAGAAATACATGGCTCTTCTGCAGATTTCATTTTTCTCCGGAGAGGAATGCAAGCCCAGGAGCCTAAGCCAAACTTCTGGAGCTCTGAGTGCGTTCCGTTCTAGGAGAAAAGGGTCTGTTTCTGCTAGCATGGGTGTTGCCTATGCATTTGTGACTGGAGTTTTAGGCAATAATCTTTGCCATGTTACCAGTAGTACTTCACAATAGGGATGTAAAATACTGAGAAAATCAAATGTACCACACAAAGCGCGACTCACCCTGTGCAGCATATTCCTTTCCACCCTGCCTGCTGCATTGTCTCTGCCATCTCTTTCCATAGCCCCCACCTCTGACTCAGTCTAGCCGGGGACCTCTGTGCAGCTGGATCTCTTGTTGTGAAGCTAAGGTGGAAAAAGTGCCCAAGTAACTTGTTCACACTTAAGAATTATGGACAGATAAAGGCTAATGCTTTCTCCTAATTGCCTCCCTAAGACTGTAGACAGCCTTTCTTCGTGACTGTTGCCTTAGTTCTCTCTTAGATGGAACATCGTTAGTAGTGGGCTGTAATTTTTCATCTTAATTAATCTCTTGGCTTCTTTGCTATGCAGTTTGTCACCTTGGTAGTAGTAGTTACTCAGACACAAACCTGCGAATGCCTAATATTGCACTGAAGTCGACATGGGTTTTATTGTTCACCCAGCTGGAAGCAATTCAAGATTTGGTAATGAGATAACACCTTCCATCCCTCCTTTCCATCCCCAAAATATGATCCTTCTGTTCCGTTCTGCATCATTCTAGCATTCCTGAAATGGACTACTGGACTTAGGGTCTTTCAGGCTGTACTCACATTTTTGTTGGTTTTCTGTTATCTAGTAGAGTTTAAATATGACTGTGCTATAAGAAAGAACATTTTTCTCATTCTCCTCATTTGAGAGTGGAATCTGCATTTGAAAAGATCCATTTAGACTGTTTTTTTTTTTCTCTTTCATAACGTTTTCTTGGCTGTTGTTTTGAAGCATCATTCCTATTATTTCAGTGGCGCCTGTCAGTGTAGCTGTAGTTGTCAAGGGAGCTTTCACCAGACAGTAATTTTTATTTTGTTCATCCTCTTCTTTGTTTTGCTGTGAGATCATGTTTATTGCTGAGACATGTAATTCTTGCTCATTGAGATCTTCAAATTAGGAACAAGAGAAGGACTAACAAGGTCTGAGTAGGAGGGGAGAGAGGAGTCAATTCTGGAAGAGAAAGCAGTGGGACAGAAAGGTACTATTGTGATGCAGGCTACTCTAAAACATATTTATTAGTCACATAGAAATGCTAACTGAAAAAGTAAGAAGGACAAATATTGTGCAAAAGAAAAGAATAATGCAAAATACGCTGCAATTAGGTTAAAGGACTATGGAATAATAGGCATGTCTGAAAAAAAAATTGTATGCTTTTCTTCCCTCTCCCATATATTTTTATTTTTTTGGGTTTGCTTGTGACAGTGGGAAAAATGGATCAATTTAAGAAAGCTGGTTTTGTGTCTTGCAACACTCCAGGGCATTTATCAGGTACATCTTTCTCAAGTAAGAACAAGACATGATACAAAAAGTCTGGAAACGCTATTTTCACCTTCTTTCTGTGCTCAGTCTCCTTCAGTACAAGTGGGTGTTCCTTGCTTCTGGAAGCAGTAGTAGACCACCAAGTTCCTGCCAGCTGGGTTTCCTAGCGGCTCTGCATTTGTCGTTCAGTAGCCAAGAGTAAAGTGGGGGCCACTGTATTCTGTTAGCAGGGCAGGGAAGTATTTGCTACATTGCTGGACTGATTGAACAACTTCTTGTTTGTTGTTTTCTTTGCAAATACACAACTGACTAAAACACTAGTTACTTAGGTGGACCATAAAGCTTTTGTAAAGTAGAGGTCATAGTAACCTCCGTCAGTAGTATGTTCTGAAGTCTTGAAATTAGAGATGCGTAAATGGAAATTTCTGGTCCAAACATCCCTGCAAGCTGCTACAGATTTGGATAGAAATCTTTGCTCTCTAGATGGATCACTTCTGCAATATGAAGACATTAGCGTTATAGAATTCCATTTTAAGCCATTAGAAGATAATGCTTGCGCATTGCCTTGAGCGTTTTTAAAACTCTGTTCTAAGATGGGATGCAATTGCCTGCTGAGTAGGAGCTCACAGCGGTGAGATCAGTATGTTCTTTTGTCATCTTGCAAAATCGATCGGTTCTAAAGTTAACCTTACCATTGTAATTCCATGTTGCTACAAAAAGAGGAGAGATTCTACTCTTGCTTACTTTGAATTTCAACTGGGATAGTTCAGGCAGTGCCAGCAAAGTTACATTATTTACACTAGCGCAACCAAGGGCAGAGCCTGTCTCAAGAGCTTCACCATGGCAAGAGCCAAACACCTGCTGCTCCCAGGAGGTGGGAACTGCAGAACCTTGGTACTTCCTTGGATTTTTCCCAAATGCATCACAAGGTGACTTTTTGTTTGGAAGAACAAAGAGTTTTTTTTCACAATAAGGACAAAAATAACATCTACAAATGAATATAAAAACATCTTTCAGTTCAGTGAAGTGTCTGTTGCCTCTGATACTTCAGCTTTGACAGCAGAGTTGATGCACTGGAAGGATGCTCTTGGAGATCATGACCCTTTATTTTCAATGTCACACAAAAAAACAGCTCTGTACACTTTTTCCCATTTCTTTGTCAGCCTCTCTGACTTTGAACAGGCTCCTCAATGTGCAAATTTATTGCTGTTTCCAGGCCTGTTGTTATGTTGGGATGCCAGGCTGAAACATCAGATGGCTTAAATATTTCTAACCCGATAGACGACAATGATGTTCTGACAGCTAGTGTTGGCTCAGGCTCTGCCCCTCCATCGTGCTTTCCACACTTGCAAAGTCATTAATGGCTGCATGCCTAATAAATCACTGTGAAATTATTTTGTTCTGTCACGGTTTTCGCAGGGTGCTTATTGTCTCCCAATCATTGCTGGGTGGGCGGATGAGAACAGCACTTCAGTCTAAGGATCACTTTAGGAAGCTAAATGATGAGGAATAAACTGGTCAGTTCTTTCAAAGGAGATGAGGGAATTGGCTTCTAATGTGATCTAAGAACGAAAAAAAATGTTTTCTTGTGAGAAGGAGGTGGGGGGAGAGGGAGACAGAGGAGACAGAAATGTTTCTTAAAATTAAATCTGCAGCTGTCCTCCCCCTTGCTCTCATAGGGCAGACTCTGAGTTGTCTTGAGCCTCTGTGGCCTTGAAGCTTAAATTTGGATTCCTCCCTGAAGGGCCGATATATAAGGATCTGAAAGGGCAAGAGATATTTGCTCAGGAGCTTTGAGATTGCACTTCACATCTATCTGAAAGAAAAAATAAAGAAAGGATTCATGTTTGCAATCATAATCGCTGCCACAGTAATTAAAGAAGCTCTTAGTCTTTTTGGTTTTAAAGCATAACACAAACTGATCATCAGCTTATTGAAAAGTACTGAGGACTGTGGGCTCAGAGGAGTGTGGATTTCCCTGGAGGAAAAAGTTGTGAATGTGGAAGAAACTTCAAAGAAACGTGGTTGGTGAGACTGTTGGCCTTGTCAAGGTTACTCACACCATGCAGGTACTGGGAATTACTGAAACAGAAGAAAATGTCAGAGATCAGGAGTGAAGTGGAAAGTACTGATCTCCACCTGGGAGGCTCCAGTACCTGTCACAGATCTGCAAGGTTCAACCTATGCCCAGTTTCATCTGGGCACCACATTGCACTCAAGGGAGCTGCTCAGATGTGAATGGAGGCAGAATTTGACACTATTCTGAAGACACTATTCAACAATAATTTTGTTGATAATCTATGGACAGTTATGTGCTGGCTTGGCAGGGCTGATGGGAGTACAAAGGAGCCAAAACTGTGTTCGCGTGGCTGTTGCTAGACCAAATTATGAATGTCCATGTGAGTGAAGTACCACACAGAATTCTCATTCCTTTGAAGAAGAGCTGAGTTTGTATCAGAAGGCATCCCATGCATAGGGAATAACAAAATAGCAGAGTTGGCTACAAGAGAAATGAAGCATCAAGATGACATCAGTAGCAGACAGATGTCACAGAATATGTCTGTCTGGCACAGAAATAACCCCTTTGTGGGCTACATTACCTTAGACTGATCATCGGGCTTTGACAATTAGCCTGCTTTCAGAGCCTGATCTGGTTGCAGAGGATGGCTGTCTCAATTTTCTACTATTGTTTGCACTGTAGATGCGCTGGAGAAAGTGTTATAGCCTAGCAAATAAGGAGACTTATGCATGTCTTCAAAGACAAAAAGAAAAAGCAGGTTGAATGTATCTTGAATGGAGTACATTTTTTCTCCTGGAAAGGAGAATTTATGTATACACATGAATATAAGAAGCCATCAATCAATATAAAATATTATTGGTGGTTTGGTGATACAGTGTTATGCTACTGCTGAACTATTTCTTGTGCTAGCAGTGAGTCGAAACACCGATGTCGATGACAATTCCTGCTGCAGACTGATTTTTGTGTTTATTCTTTAGGTGTTGGCAGGAACTGAAATACAATGCTTCAGTTTCCTGCTTGCTTCTGTAATACTGTCACTCTTAAATTGTTTGCATATAGCTACATATGAAATCGTCAAAGCGTGAAAGCAGTATTTACGTGGTAGAGAACCAAAACATACCATGGTACTTCCGTTTTTGACATTGAGGATTCATAGAATGGTGTATAGGGTTCTTTAAATTTTCATATAATTTAGCATGACAGTAAATTACATTATGTAAGCGTGACTTAGTGGGATGCATAGCAAATGCATTGCATTATGTGTTTCATGGTTGTCATTTATATTACTCACTCTGATTGTTCAGACCTTATGGTCATTATTGTAAAGGGTGCCTGTGACCTTATGCTCCAAAACCAGAACCTGTGTCATAAGCTGAAGACTTAATCTATTTTTGCAGTCAGGGTGATAGAGCTATATGCCTTTTTTTAAGCTGCTGGAGAACACATTCATAGACCTGGAGTTTCATTAAGAGGAAATGTGTGCATTATAACCCTTATCTGCTGTGTTATGAAGCCTTTATCATCATTTACTCACAACAAGCATTGTGCAATTTTGAGTTATCTTTTCATGTCAGTAATGCTGCTGGAACCATGAAAATAAGAAAATATTCTGCTTCTGGAGGCTGAAGAAAGAAAAGCTGAGTGGTCAGAGTGCTGGCTTACAGCACAACACTCAGGGTTTTCCTGCTCAATTGTCTTTTGTGAATCACTGAGTTTGGATCTGGTTTGTGGAAGTTGTGTGCCTGTTGATTTCTTTAGAAAAGTTTGGAAACATGTTTTTTGAGAAATTTTAGAAGTTAATACTTGGTGAGCTAGATTAGGGCTAAAATTTGGATCCAAGCATGAAGAAACATCACGATGAAGACAAGCTCTCCATTGGAAAGGTGTAGTTGTAAGACTGTGATGGACTAAACAGGTGCCCTTAGCATTGCCTATAACGTGTCTAGTGGAAGAAATGGATTGTTACCTGCATGCCACTTATTTTGAATGGACTTCACATGGAAATCAGAAAAGACACCTGGAATTATGCATAGAATCCTGAAGTGTATCGCAATGACTCTGTTTTTGCTACCTAGCCATAATCTTTGCCAAGTTTCCACAGATTCAGGACTGTCTATGCCTTTAAATAGTTGTGCATTTAATATGTTTGCTAAGCCTGTGTTGTCTCGCTTTTGGTGATGTGGCCTTTAAAAGATGTAACTGCTAACAAGTGTTTTTACAGAATCATGGAACAGTTGAAGTTGGAAGAGACCTGGAGACTGTCTAGTCCAATCCTCCTGCTGACCCTGCAGTCAGCTGGAGTAGGTTGCTCAGGACTGTGGCCCATCAGATTTTGAATATCTCCAAGTATGGAAACTGCACAACTTTCACTGCTCTGAAGTAATTTATTTGGGCAAGTGAAAGCTCATTGAGACTAAATATTGTTTGGCCAGCACATAGGCACATTGAATTTAACTTCACAGCTGGTTGGATCTTGTCCCAAAAGCATAGTATCCATCTGGGGAGTGAAACTGGATTTGGCCATGTAGTGTAGAGACTTCTGGGAAAATCATGCTCTGAGATGGGCGTAAAAACTGGACACAATGGTCCCAACAAGGCGTGTGGAATAAGGGGACAGTAGGGAAGTGATAAAAAATGGTACTTAGTCAGTGTTATCACAGTATGTATGGGAGCTTGCCAGCTTCTCAGTAGAGCGTTGAGTCTTCTGGAATGTGGCTTTCATTATGCGTTGTCATGCCTTTTACATAAATTAATTGGAGGGGGATTTGCTGTTACTGAGTATTAATCATGGCTTCTGTGTTGTAAGTATGATCTGAACCAAGAGGCATGAGGAAAGACAGTTCAGGGATAAGAGCACTACATCACCACCTAGCTATTTGAATCTCTATCTGCTGTATTGCCTGAGGTTGGACAGAAAAGAGTCCAAGAGTCCGAAGAGTAAGCTTTCCATTAATGAATGGCTGAAGCTTGAGGACCACAAAGAATACTCCACACATAAAGAACAAAAGAATAAGAATTTTTGTTTCATCTTTTCATTGTTTTAACATGGTGGCAGGTAAACTACGTTCTACTTTTGACTTATCAGTGTGCCACAGTGAAATACTGAAACATCTTATGGGACATTCTTTCCATTCATGACTGAATGTTCAGCTAGATGTCTATGTGTGCATAAGGATGCATATATCAGTAAAGACAAAATCTCTAAAGTATTTAAAGCCTTGATAGATGTTACAGACTGGAGGTGTGTGAAAGAAAACTGTGTTGTCCCTGCAGTACTGATATTCAAGTAGGTGGTCGGAGTTTAAGCAACTTGCACTATGTTGTACGGGAGTGTGACAGTTGGACTCATGAAGTCTTGAGACCTAGTTCACTTATCTTAACAATAATCCCATTCTTCTTCCTATGGAATTTGTTCCATAAGGATCCATGTACAAGCTCAGCCTAAGTCGGCAGTGAGGGAAAGTATTTTTTTCTCTTGCTTTTTGAAAATACATGTGAAATGAAAATATTCCAGTTTTATTTCTACACACAGTTGTGCCATGTCCTAAAGTAATACTATTACAATTCTTTTGACAGTCTGATCAGGAAGACCAAGGATTGAGGATATTAGATAAATTAGAGGAGACTATATTAACTTGCAGCATCAAAAGTGGTACTGCGTGAGTGTGCCTAATTATCACACCCTCCATTTGTTCATGTAGTTGTTGAAAGTTGTGAAATGGTAGTTTTTTGGGGGTTTTGTTTGTTTGGTTGGTTGTTTTTTTTTTTTTTTTTTTTTTTTTTTTCTGAATAGCTGGTAGCTCATCAGTGGTAGAGTTCTTGAAACAAGGCATCTGCAGCCACTTAGCATGTAGTTGTCTATAAACTCAAGCAGATGGGCTTTGGGACATCCAAAACAATGCTTTATCGGCCATGTTCAACCTACAGCACCCTCCAAAGAATTTTCAGGTATCCTCTCTATTCCTGCACTCCACTGACTTGTTCTTCCAGTTGCTGGAGCTGGGCATTCCCCAATTCTGCTGCCAGCTAGTGCAGGAAAATACCAGCATGGTCTCAACGCTATTCTTCTTGGATACTCCTTCCACTAGTGTTAGATCAGCTCTACATTTTTATGGGAAAATGAGAGAGCTTCTGCCAGCTGAAAAGTTGAGCCAACATTATTCATAAACATAAGATTTATAGCCTGAAATGAATGGGAGGTAGAAGATGTTATTCAGCTGTTCTCTTTGCCCTTTTATTTAGCCAGTTGATGTTAAAGGTAAATACTAATTTAATAGACTTCTTTTTGTTGTGTTACAATTAATTATACATTTTCCTTATTTTTTTATGGTTTTGAGAATGAGTGTACACTGTAAGCTATGCAGAGGCAGGAGGGTACATGCCAGCATTTTTCTTTGTAAAATAATACCAGTAATTCAAAAACTGCAATTACTTCAAATTTTTTTTCTGTAATGTGTACTTAAAGAGTTCTGGCTCCTTTCACTGTGGCAGACCTGTGGAGGCAGCATCACTTGGCATGTGAAAGTTGCTGTTAAATTAACTCTTCTGGTTTTCAGCTGTAAAACACTGAAGTCAAGAAAAAAGCAAACATACCTTATTTAACGTGTAGGGGGCTAGTCTCCATTACTTAGTAAGACAAGAATGTTTTTCACCCAGTATCCATCAGTTTTCCTGGTGGACCTCAACCAATAGTTAGCAAGGCAAAGCAAGCCGCTCTTCTCCAGTTTGGCTTTATCAACAGACTGTGTGCATCCTCCTGTCCCACTACAATGCTGAGTAAAGCACGTTGCTTTACAATGCCTTCTTAGTTAGCCAACATGTTTTATTTTCATGGTGTACATTGTCAGATACCACAAGTGACTGGTAACTTGGTAAGCCTTGTTTGCTTCAGATTGTCCATCTGTCTATAATCTGAGATCCAAAAATCTGAGAACAGATGACTCAAGTTTACTTGAAATGCCATTCGCAAGATTAATCTTTGAGAAAAAAAAAGAGCAGGTGGTAAGAAGCCTAGTAGTTTAGAAAGATGAGATTTTCAAAATAATTTAAGCAGTTTAGGTCGCTTTGCAGTATTTGAAGATCTACTGGTCTGCCTGCGTCAGAATGTGCTTAAATACACTCGAAAAATCAAACTTTACATCTTTAAAGCTTTCATGATGCCATTCTTCCCCCTCTGTTATTTATATCTGTATTACAAAACAGAAGGTGATTTTCCTACTTTTCCACTCCCAATTACATTCTCTTGCACCTAATAGCTAAAATGGAAAGAAAACCCCGGAAAAACCCAAATCAGAGCTTGTTTTTTTTTTTTATGGAAAAGAGAGTGAAAGTAATACCAGGAAGTAATTTGGGAAGAGATAAATAGCAGCTGTTCTCTTGATGATAAAGACAGAAACTAATACTGATACGTAGTGCAGCGCAATCTGTTGTGACATGCTAAAGTCTGAGAGTGACCAACTATTACATATGATAAAGACTTCAGAAAGAAATTCCTTTTCTGCTCCCTTCAGCTTTTCAGTGTAACTTGAGAAAAAGCTGCACTCATTTACAATTTCAGATGATTTTTTTATTTATATATTTTTTACCTACATAAACTTTCAAAATATGTTGTGAACTACTGTAGGTGTTTAATGTGTTTATACTTACTGTGGATAGTTATATAAAAATTACTGTCAAATATAATTATTTTACAAGGAAAATATGTATTTCACTGCCATAATCTCTATATATGTTTTGTTAGCATGTTTATGAAGCAGAGATATTTGGGTTTAAAAGTATTTGGAGCTACTGGAATTTTTGCAAGTTGTTGTCATTGTTTTAGGGGCTGCTGCTTGTCAAGGTCACTGTAGAGAGACGGGAGGACACAGGGGAGCTCCTCAGGTTGTGAGAAGCTGATGCGGTAACCAGCTTAGTCGTTGAAATTTCTCTCTGTATATCAGTTGTAAAACAAGCTTTTAGCTTTGGCTGTATTTGGGTTGCAATTACTGAGGAAGAGGCACACATGTGAACAGCAAAGACTGGTAATATCAGCGTTCAGTATATGCACTGTAGTGGATGAGAGTTAGAACACACAAGCTGAACATCTGGGGACATATATTTGGGGATCACTTTCTCTTAGATGAATGTTAAAATCTAATTTCTCTGTACTTTAGCAACAAAATGAGTGGAAATATTAAGATCCATTTTCAGAGAAGATATTTCCAAGAGTTCATTTCCAGAGAGCAGTAGGTATCTTTGATTATGCTTTATGGTCCTGAATGTTCTGTGCACTTGACTGGGTTAATTTAAAAAACATGTAAGGACACACGTGCAGAACCTCTGTGTGTGTGTGTGTGTATGAAGGAGAGCTGCCCTGTGTGCAGCTGTTTACTATAAACTGAATACATTCGGTGTGTACGTACAAGATGGCAAATTGCTCGTGTTTCAGAGAAATGAGCTGTGATGGAAAATGCAATACGTATTTAATTATTTCAGAAAAAAACTCCACATTATGAATATGCCTCTGCCTGATGTTAAAACATGTGGAGTTAGTTTCTAGTTGTACTAACATTATTTTCAATTTCATATCCTGTGTTTTAATGTCACCAAACAAATAGAACAATGAGCTGACTTTGTATCTTGACCTTTAGGCTGTTTTTATTTCTGATGGGGTATGGGTTTTTTTGGTTTACAAGACTGAGTAATATAAAGTCCAGTCACCTGAGCTATTGTGCTAAAAGATTAACACGTATTAATTTGAGTCCTACTGTCCGAGACAGTTGTAACCAGCACTAAATTTCTTCCTTGTCTCGCTCTGCTTCCCAGCGTACGGCCGTTGCTGTAGGAGGCCTCCAAGTCATGTCATGTCAAATAACGCATGGTCTTCAGAGCTCACTGGGGGAGAGAAAAGTCTGTGAACAATGTGAAGAGGCACAGCCAGTCGCTTCCACTAATTGTTGATGTGGACGATGGAATACAAAAGCAGAAGGAGGGAGGGGGGAATGGAAATGTGTCTTGGTGTGGAAATGACTGTGTGAAAACAAATATGCCTAGGCTTGCTCATTGGCAATGTACACGTTGCACAGGAGAACTCCCACAACAGGAATCCTCTGCTTTAGTCTGCTGCTGCCAGATAATTTTAGAAGATTTCTTTTTTAATTTATTTATTTCTAGAGGCTTTCTTGGCTTTTGGGAGGTTTGAACTTCAGCAGCCATGAATTGTAACAGGTAGTGGCAATTTACAGCTGAGCTATCTTGAAGTTATCTATTAAATTTTGGTTCTGCTTATTTGATATTGCCTGAATATTGGGAATAGGAAATTTAAATTAATGAATTATTAATTATTAATGCTAGTGGCATTTAAAAATACGTTCTGCTGAAGTGGAGTTAAATATCTAAGTGACTCTCTTCCCTGCCTTGTTGTCTAACCAAAAGCAGGCTGAAGTGCTTTGCAGATTAATTATATAGAATAAATTGACATACTTCAGGGATTTTAGTCATAATGAAAACCAGAATTTCCTCTCAAGAACTGCTGTGTTGAAATATCTATGCTGTATTTTGCTTAAACTCTGAAAAAATTAAAAGTAAACACAGTGATGGAGGGATGACCGTTTGGTAGGACGAGCCTCAAAATTGAACATTTATCCTGTAGGATTGGGGCTGTACAAAATTATGAGCACTTTAAAACAAAGGTAGGAAAGTTAGTGAGATTCATAAAGTAAAATGAGTAGATTTATACTTTATTACACTGTGGAACTTTAGCTACACAGGGAGGCTACCAGCCTGTGCTGGGATTCATCATTCCCTGGAGGTGAAAAGAGTGTTTAAATCAAGGAAAGAGAGAACGCAAGTGATGCACAGGGCACTTGCATACATACTTGAGGGAAAGATCATGAAAGATCATCACACTTACGCTGAAAGGTGGGTATTTCTGCAGTGAAAGGCAACAGCTGCAATTAGTAATCAGCACAATGCAACACAGTTGGTACAAATCCAAATGCTTACTTTATCCATTTACTAAATGAATCACAAATGTTCAACTGAACCAAGAACTATTATGGAGGCAAGAGGAAAGGGAATAGCCAGCAGAAACACCAATTTGTTGATTATGTAATGGAACTATCATTAGTAACTTGATTATGCCAATGCAATTGCTTTTTCTCCAAGATAGATACTTGTTCCCACCAGAGCTGATTGATCTTGAAAAGCAGTCTGATTGTGTCAAAGTGTGTTTTAAATGGAAGATGATAACAGAGTTAAGGAAGATGGAAAACTATTTACCGATAGAAATATGGTTACTGATAGCATCACAGAAAAGTGAGAATGCAGAAAAGTGGGATGGCTTATCCAAGGAGTTACATTTATCCCTTTTTAGTTAAAATGATGTGAATTCAATGCTGTGAAAGTTATCACAAGGACAGCCTGGAAGACTGATTTGTGGCTCAGAGCACAGTTCAGGTTCATCATGTAGAATTCCTCACAACAGTTCATTGTGGTGCTTGTATTTTGACAGGCAGGACAGGCCTTCCAGCAATTACCACTGAAGAAATTTATCGTTGTAGTGTGGAAATCTGACTTCCTGGCACTGGGCTGGGAATTTCATTTCACAGTGATCTCCTAAACATCTCTGCTGCTAAGACTGATTTTGAACATGTTGCCAGAAGATCTTATTTTCTCTGTCTTCTTCCCAGTCTTCCAGTTTTCACATCAGATTTCTCTTTATTATCTGTTCCTATTTTTGTAATCCAATGATTTACAAAAGCCACTGTACCCTCTGTGCAAATAATATTCCCTTACTAGTGTCCCCCCCAGCCAAAAGCGCTAGCTGCTATCTCTAGATACAATTTCTAAAAACCACCACAATCACAAAATACAAAGACCACAAAAATCAGTCTCACAGAGATCCCTGTTGGGTCTTTATGGAAAGGATTTTTAGTGGTTTTTTTTTTTTTACATTTCTGAGACGTGGGCTAACTTTAGGGATGAATATCAGGTTTTTCAGAAATTTTGATGACTTTGGCTGCCCAAGGGTGGGATACTTACTGGTAATGGGACCTACAAGGCTCCTGGTGTTTAATGAAGGACACTCACAATTGGCATTTTAGGGGATTTTAAGAATTTTTTTTTTTTTTTTTTTGCTAAAGTGACCTGTTCAGCACAGAGCAAGTAGCAGCTGAACCTGCTGGAAGATTTCCAGCTGTATGAACTGCTCACCAGTAGGTATGCTGGGTGTGATTCTGGTGGTACTTGCCTTAGCAGGAGTACTTTCCCTGGCATCACTGAACCTGCTGTCATCAGCTGGGTCCGAGCTGGAGGCCCTATTTCTGCATGAGATGAAAATGTTAAGATTTCATTATGCCTCTCTACAGGTTAGAGGGATGGGAGCAGGAACCACCTAAAGCTTGTAAGTGTATAAATTATAAATGCCCAAAGTATGGTGTACTGGTAAATACCTCATCAATGAATACAAAAATATCAGGGTTTGTTTTTTTTTTTTCAATTTTGAAATTATTCAATTTGACAAACATCTAAGTTTCTTCTGGATGTTCTGCTGAGAGCTTTGTCTCCTTGCAGACACCTTTTATGGCACTGCTTACCACAAATCTTACCACATTTAACAGGACCCTGCAAAATGCCTGATATAAGAGATCTGTGATGGAAATGGGAGAGTGAGACCAGCATAGAGTGGTAATATATGGCTAAGGCTATGATTCACCCTCTCTGCTATTCTGATGGTGTTACAACTGTAATTCTGTAGCTGCGGTTTCTTCCAGAGGTCTAAACGAGGAGGCAGGTAAGAGGTTGAACTCACTGTGAGCCAGAAAACCTAAAATATCTCTGTGAGCATTGGCAAAGTGCCCAGATGAGAATAAATATGATCAGCCTTTCTCTTTCACATCCCCCTTGTAGAGGCAAAATACAAACAGGCCAAACAATTCTGACAGACCGTATTTTGTTTAAGGAGAGGCCTGGTAACTATATTAGATCAAAAGACAGTTATAAGGCTAAGTCCTGTACTTTATATGGATTTATAGCAGTCATTTAAATAAAGTATGCCTTTTTGCACAGGCTGAGGATTTGTAAATTGAAAGTGGTTTAGGTATGTTTGCATAATATATGAGGGTTTTTATGTATAGTACATGTGTTTGGCTTGATATTTTTTGTTTGAATCATCACAGTGATTTAGTTAATGTTGTTTT
Organism: Chlamydotis macqueenii; assembly: GCF_036417535.1. NCBI lineage: Eukaryota > Metazoa > Chordata > Aves > Otidiformes > Otididae > Chlamydotis > Chlamydotis macqueenii. The sequence goes on along the minus strand of NC_141557.1, from coordinate 6,680,915 downwards.
CTGAGCATCGTGTCAGAATTTATCATGATCTATTTAACAGAAAAAAACCCCTTCTTTTATCTATCTGTCTCAAAATGCACACAAGGCTAGATCCTAGGAAAGCTTGACTTTTCTGAGAAGCTTCCAGAAGTTCCAAGAAAGGTTTCTTTCCATCTGGTAATTAATTAAAAGTAGAACTTAAGAAGTTAATATTTTCCTTTCTAGGATATTCTGTTATTCAGGCTTTTCAGCACCTCTGTCTGAGAGTCTGACTGTCTGTCATTTTACAGAAGTGCTCAGAAAAGGATCTGTGATACCAGTGGCTGGAGCTGGAGTTCTTGGCCTGGCACATTGCTTGGGCTGCCCAGCAGATTATAAATTTGGGAAGGAAATGTAATTATATGTTCTGGCAATAGCCTTAACATTTCCTTGCTCTTGAATTTTTACTGCTGGGAAATTACGTGTAAAGCAACTGCTACTGGTGCAACATATTTGTATATTTTATGTATCACTTCAAAGCAAAGCGAGTACAAATGTTCATCTTGGTTAAGTCTTTTCCAAGTATATGTATTCATTAAGCTGACCATAGAAATTCAGTCAAACATAAACTCAGCTATTGCTGGTAATTCATTAACAGATTCATCTAAAACTTTGTCCAAAGCTTTAGTTTCTGAATCAGGTCATGAATGTCTTGTTTCCTCACCAGTCCAAAAATACACCCTCGATTTGGTGGTTAAAGCCAAGTCTAGCCAGACTGCGAGCTGTATAACCCTCCTAACCACAAGCTTGCTTTATCTTGGATCCAGCTGTGCTTCTCCTTCCACGTGTCGGGGCTGTAGAGGAAGAGGATATCGTTGAAGTATGAAACATTGCAATCTTGACCGTAACACCAAGATGGCTTTGTTCTTGATCTTGAAGGTAGCATGGAGCCCAAACCAAGCACTCGCTCCACTGACCTTCTGGCTGGGTGCAGAGTATGTGGAGTAAAGTCTGGAAATGATACAAACCTTTTCATATGAAGAGCTCTGAAGTGCTTTAGAAGTTATGTTTTGCCATATATGACTGACATATAGATAGATCTGAGACAGAGAGCACTAGGTGCTTCACTGGTGCTTAGCAGTACTAGGAAAATTTATGCAAGAATTCAAGAAAATTACTTCACCTGGAATATCTGATAGGGAGGACTTTGCCAAAAAATGCAATGTGTGAAACAGAGTTTGAAGTCAAAATTCATTTTCTAAATGAAAGTGTTGTGAGATCTTGAACAGACACAAGTGGTTTACTTCTCTGTGTCTAGAGAAAAACATGTTTTTGTTCATTCTGTGTGAACTCAAGTGGCTCCATAGCACTTTGCCTGCCTGCACTGGCCCAGGTTTGGAGAGGTTCCTAGTGAATCAAGTAATATCAATGCCCTAATTACTCGGAGTCTGAAATGTAAAATATCACCAATCATTGGACTGTCGGTTCTTGGGTACATGCCAGGTATCAATATTCCCCAGTCTTACCTTGTTATCCATATGCTATTCAGTTTATCCTCTGAAGATCATAGCTCTTTATCAGACAAGTGTACCCTCTAGTATCAACCTTCTGTGCGCACAAGTTTTCACTTGTACCTTAAACACAGGCAGACCTGCTTTATTTGAGCTTGCCAAAGAACTGGACTCTTGGAGGATATCCAGGTTTTTATTGATGGGGTATTTGATCCAAGTATTTGTTTTAAATCTCTCCTCAAAAGAAAACCTTGTCAGAGAGCCAACATAACATAATAACCCTAATGCATTGCCCTCCTCCATCTCCTTACTTCTGCAGATTTCAAAATGTTTAAGAGAAATGGTTGAGTTAATAATATTTGTGTTGCCCTGGAAGTATCATTATTTCTTATTTAAAGTTTGGAAAGCAAAACTGTAACAAGTAACTTGCCCAAGTCTATAGCAAGCTGGAAAATAGAGCTCAATGGTTCCCTGGTCTGATACGTAAGCTGAAAAACCCATCGTGCTTAAAGCCAGACTGTTCTAGGTAATTCGGCACTGGCAGATGTCTTGGCCCATTCTACTCCTGATTCTGCACGGACTCTGTATGGAGCTTTTCATACACAAGATCATCTATAATGAGGCTGCCTTTGGCCTCAGGAGTTTACCTGTGATGAGGTCTGTTGCCAGACTCTTGTGTCAATAGATTTACTGCCTTCAGTTGTGGATTAAGTCACCTTGACCCAGCTGAGGCAGAATCAGATAGCACCGTGAGCCTATGGCTCCTCATAAAACATCCCTTCTCTGCCATTCATTGTTCTTAAAGCTGGTGGAAATAAGCCAGTGTTAAATAAGGGGTGGGAAAGTATGGCCTTGCCTTAAACTGAGTACAGCTGCTCTTTTGTTACTTGAGTTGTGTGCAAGGGCAAGCAGTGTTTTGGCATGCTCTTGGCTCCGTAAAAGCACTGCTGAGGGAGCAACGGAAGTTACTCCCACTATTTTAAAAGACAGGTCACCAGACTCCCAAAGTTAAAGCAGCTGATGCCTCTGGAGAGCCGGCTGTTTCCTAAGCCCTGGGGAGAGCTGAGGAAGAGCATGTGCTGCGAAGGACGGCCCTCACCGTGGGAACTGTGGTTTGAACCTGGAAAGACGGTGACGAATCAGTTCGGCATTCTCCCAGTGAGGGTCTGGTTTTTCTGGATGTGATGAAAGTAGTCTTCCAGGTGGCTGAGACAGGTGAAAGGAGGGACCATGCTGGTGGCTGGTCAAATGTTCGAAATAGAAAAAGAACAACCAATGTTGTCTTTCCCATCCATTTTCAGGAAGCTTTTTCTTTTTTTTTCTTTTCTCTCTCTGTCCTGTTTTACTTGTAATTTCACTTTTAAAGCTTTTCCTTCCTCCTTTTTTTTGTGCTTCTCTTTTAAATGTATTTTTAAAATTCTTTCAGATTCACAGAAAGAGCATTTGCTTGCTTGTTTGTTTTTCCAGGCTATTCAGTAGGTTACAGAGATCAATTCTGCTTCTTGATTATTTTGCATAGGTAGGATCATCCTGATTCCACTTTAGAGTCATTATACAGCTCTTCATGAAATCTTGGGGTATTTGAGACTCTTGTATAAGCAGGTAATGTGTTTTTATGAGTAGTATCCCGTGTTTGCCATGTATAGGTGTGCCTGCATACACCCATATTTCCGTGTGTATTTTTGCATATAATCCTTGCAGCACATTTGACGTGAGGTTTTTGAGAAGGACCAGAAGCATGGCATTTGGGAGCAAGGACTTCTTAAGACAGATTTAGTAGGTTTTGATGCAGGTTTAGCAAAAGAATATGGTTGGCAAACTCTGAACACTGAAAGGGTCGCTCTCCGACATATGGGCACGTGTTGCATACCACTTTTTACAGATTTGGAAATTAGTCCAGAATTAACCTTCTGAAACACCCTATATTTTTATGTTGACCTTCACATTATACATAGAATGACTTTTTTTTTTCCAGATGTCTGGAGCCCTTCCTGATCTTCAGTCATTAGACATCTGGACTGCTTCTGTTCTACACCACTGTCAGCTACTGGTTTTGGAGCCTAGAAAAAAATATGAGAAATAATTATTTGTCCTTTCCCTTCTTGCTCTAGAAGATGCATAAAGCAAGAAGGAGCCTTTAACCTGCCATTTTTTCCATTTCCTGCTCCTGTAGACAGCCCCATCACACCTTCCCAGTAAAAAACTTCACCAGTCTTGAAGAGCAGTTGTGTTTCTTGTTCTCATTAGAGCATTCCTCCAGAATGTCACTATTTTCCTTTCCTACTTTCCAGCCCAAATTTATTCACAATCTGTTTCCGTTTTCTAATTGCACCCACAAAGTGTCTTTTATCTATCTTCTCCCTTGTTGGTGTTTATCCACCTTACGTAACTTTGGAGAGGCATCGCATACACTCTCAGCTGTCAGCTAGGAAACTAAGTGAGCCAAGCTCTTTTAGTCACGTCCCACAAGAGAGACTCTGTGTGCCTCTCATTGTCAAAATAGTTTCTTGGTGCACCTGTTCCCAGCTGAATTAACCTTTCCTGAGCGCAGATGACCGGAACTGTACACTTTATTCCAGATGAGTTTTCACAGTGGTTATATATACGGTATTAAAGCTTTTTATTTGCTCTGGAGGCTTCCTGATGCATGCTGTAGTCACGCGTGCTTTATCCATAGCGGCGTTACAGTGATAGCTCCTAGTTAACCTTTCGAGACAGGTGCACGTTGGTTTGTCTCTATCTAGCTATGGAATGCTCAAGTTTTAGGCAAAATTATAGTCCATAAGTACGTAATTCAGGGATTAAACTAAATTCATTCAATTAAATTGGTTAAATTAACCTGATTTCTCTTCCTCTGCTCTGTGATATTATCTGGTCCTTCCTGTGAGATATTCTGGTGCTTCTATTAGGGAGTGAGCCCAGAAGCTTGGTATCATCACCAAGGTGTCTGGCTTAGCTTAAACGTATTGAGATTGTTTACTTAGGTTTCAGTAAACTGTTTCATGGAAAGGTTATTGCTCCTCTTTGCGCTAGGGACTTGAAATTCCTAGTTGTCCTCATGCTGCCTGGGATGCCAGCAAGAGAGAGCACAAGAGACTCCTCCTTACTCTCAGCTCTGAAACCTGGCACTTGAGTGGCCCAATGTGGTGAAGCAAAACAGCAAGAGGATGTGCAGGGGGTAACAAAGGGTTTGCTGTGTACAGACTAAATCTTGGAAGAATTTATGAAGGAATTGAGATCTCGCACACAGCTGTCTGGCCAGAGTTGGGCAGAGTCTCACAGAGATGGCACAAGACAAACCTGTGTTACGCCATGAGACCCTACCAGATTTCACGGTCATAGTGACAGTGATAGATCTTTTTGATTCAATATTGTATTTTTTTTTTTTTAATTTGACAAATAAGCTATTTTTCTAACTTTGCCTTTTTTATCCTGGTTTTAGGTAAAACTTAGCTTGAAAAAAATGTACATCTGAGGGGAACATCTGTCAAAGTTTGTTGAATTATAGCCCACTAAAACAGGGGTTATGTTTGCTAAGTATTTGTGTAGCATTTGCTATAGGTGGTATAGCCTATAGATGCCTTGTTACAGAACTAGGAGTGAAAATAGATCAGTTTTTTACAGGAAGACAAACTAATTATCTGACCAGATTGTTAAGACAGTATTAAATGTGTTTAGTTAGGGCTACTTCCGTTACCCTTGCAGCAGTATAAGTGTCTAGAGCTTTAAACTTACAGTACAGAGACTGATTCGAGCAAGCGGATGGGGTGGACGTGTGGTGGCTAAAACAACACGACCTTTGGAGCTAAGCCTGCTTGTACACTGCTCGCCCTTTGATTAGGATAACCTGCTTTTCACACTTCTTTTATTGACAAGGCGTATAACTCTTGAAAGAAGCCAAGCTCATTTGCAGTAGAAGTTGCTGAGATTCTGCTTCAGGACCTTCTCCAGGTGGCTTGAAAGGCTGCTAATACTTCGAATAATTTTTAAAGCTTTGTTTCCTTTTTCTTTCTGCTACATTTTATAAACTTTTATAATTCCCTGCTTTCCTGTCTTACCTCCTTTTTTTTTTTAAAAAAAAAAAAAAAATTTCTTTTTGCTATCTGTTTTCTCTGGTCTCTTTGAAGGTTGTTAGCTCTCGTTTTTCAGTGGTGGTATTCAAGGGAAATAAAAGGTTAATACAAAATCTGGGCAAATAATGATTCATTTCCAACAGTGCTACCAGCCGCGTTGGCTTTCAGCTGCATTGTGTGCTGAAAACTGATGAGTTACAATTGGCTAAAGCTGACCATGGGGCTGGAGCAGCTGTGGCATAGCAGGACGGCAGAAACTTGCAGAAACAACTGGTTTCATTAAAGCTGAAAAAGGATGTTGTTTTCCCCCCTTCTTGTGTAAGTAGGTGCTCTGAAGGTTTTCTTGTGCTGTTAGATACCTGCTGAGAAGCAGCAAGATTTCAAGAACAAAGCTGTTTGCATATAGGTAAACTAAGGTAGTGGAATGTTTAAGTAATTTATTTGGTAATGCTTATGCTTTAGTAATGATTTGGTTTTTTCTTTTCCTATGGATTCAGTGCTTCTGGAAAAGTGGCTGGATTAACAGCCCTGTAGTAGTTCTTTTACCCAGAGAGCAGGTACTGCCTGGCCCCTGGCCTGGCATTGCCTTTGGCTCACCTGCCAATCTGGATCTTCTTGAGAGGCCGATGCTGGTGTCCGTTTCGGTGTCTGTTCACCCCACCACCATCCTGTGGAGGTCTGGGAAGTTAGGCTTTGCTGAAAGCTGTGATGGTTTTATGTTGCAGACTGTGGACCACTTGAAATTCAACCAAGTACAAATTCATCTTGTGGGAGCGAAGCTGATTTATGAGAGTGCTCTCTGGGAGGGCTGCATGGCATTTGCTGTGCCAAGGGAACTGTGTCTCTGTGGCTGGTGATTCTGGAGAGAAACCAGCTGCTGCTGTCCTGACTGTTATTCCTACCAGCTCCTCTTTCTTCTCTGCTGCTGTTAGGACTGATGTAGTTCTACTAGAGAGGATTTTCTTCTGGGAAAATAGGTTTTTTTATATTATTACCTAGAGTCTTTTCATCTATGCGAGCAATGTTACTGCTGCTTCCCCTGGGGCTGCAGCACGTACCCTGAAATGCGTCAGTGTGTTGCCACAAATGCTGAGCTCTTCATTGTCCTTAATCCGTGCTGACTCCATCGTTTCTGGGTATTATCAGAAAAGTGCTCACCTCGGTAGCAATTGCATATGGTCTGCTAGACTTCATGTTCTTGCCTGCGTCATCACATGAAGTGGCGTTAGAACTGGCTAGATCTTCCCTCCAAAGAGAGGAGAAAACAAAGGGGAAGGAAGAGCGTAAGTGGCTCTTCTTATCAGCAAAAAAGAGGATTTGTTTTCGCAGACTAAGCTGCTAATGCTGAATGACATAAAGAAAGAGATAAGAGAGCTGCTAAGTCTTTGAGGAGGGTTGTGGGGACAAAGTATGCTCTCCAAGGAGGATACGAAAGACAAAACAAAGCAAAACCAAAGCAGTTATGCAAAGAAAAAATAAGCTCCTCCAAGAGGAAGCTTAGCAGAGAAAACAGACGGCAAGCAGCAAAGTTATGATGTCTACATCAAGGAAGCCAGGGCCATTAGAAGCTGGTGAAGACCATCCTCCAAGTAACAGAGATAAGATCCATAAGCAACAGAAGAGAAATTTAAGAGTAAGGGGCCTGATTTTCCTTGCTTTCCTCCAAAACTATTTACTGTAGCTACGCTACTTGGAAGAGTTACTGCATCAGGATGGGTCATTTCCGTATAAAGTTCCCTGGCTTCCATTGATTGGTAACAAATAAGCTTCAAGGCCAAAGGTGAAAAGTATCTTCTACTGATGTTGTAGTTATTTCCTGAAAGAGAAAGAAGTATATGAAATATCAGAGAAAAATAGCCAAGATGAAATGTCTTTCTCAAAGAAAGGTACTGAAGGACCAATAAATGGTATTTAGCTAGGAAACCTAAATCACCTTCATAAAACATTAAAGGCAAAAAAACCCCCAAAATTGCAGTGTGATGAGATTAGGTGAACAGACTGAAATAGAGGTGGCAGAAATTCTGAATCCTGCTCTTGGTTAAGTACCCAACGGATTACCTACGGAAAGAGAAGCTCCCAGTAAAAGCTATGATGAGATACCTTAGTGTTCCTGACAAATCTGAAAACTTCCTAAGAGTCAAGCAGGATGTCCTGAGTATTGTCCAAATCTTTGATGCAGTGATGAGTGGGACATGGTGGAAAGAATTGGAGGACAAAGGAAGACCAGCTTGCTTTAGGGATTCACCAGGCTTTCTGGAGTTGGTGATGTCTCTTAGTAATAAGCCATTTTACCTGGTTTCTTCACTTTCCCTAGTAATAGTGGAAATAGGGATCTGAAATAGCACAGCAATACACAGCCTTGTATATTTTGGTATTTCCCCCAAATTAAGCTTACTTTAGTGAACTGAAATGTTAGCATTTTAGAGAAATACAAGCGCCGCTGATTCCTGGCATGATCTACCCTTACTTTTTGCCATGGGTTTGGCTATATTTGCTATCTGAGCTTCTCGTGTGCTGGACAACACAAAGCAGAGCTGCTTCAAAACAGAACAGTCGACTTGTTATTAGTAGCTTGTTTGTTTGTCCTCAGGCCTATTTATAAAAACAGCCCCAGGCAGGGAATTCTGCCAGCAGCCCAACCGCTAAACAATTACAGATCTTTCCTCAGCAGTGTTCAAATCTATGCAATAATTCAGCAGCAAACCGTAGCCTCTGCTCGCATGTGTATGAAAGTAGCCATTTTTGTGTGCAGCGCTTTTTTTTTTTTTTAAATAAATAAAAACACAATCTCAAAAAGTATCCATGGTACTGCTTATAAAAATACAAAATGTAACTTAACGGGGATCATTGCCAATTTAGTGAAACCAGGCCCATAAGTCAAAATGGTTAAATAAATATTAATCAAAATCTGCAAAATAGGCTGCAGACTCAGACAAGAAATTAAAGAAACTGGTACTCACAAAGGCTTTTCAGCTCCCTCTGGTTACATTTAAGCAAAAAATAAAAGGAAACCCCTCCGCGAGGGAGAAGATTCATCTTTTGAAAGGACACGGTACCTGGTTTTATCGGTGGTGCGATATTTCACAGATTTCAATTCACAAGTGTGATAGATGGTTGATTGGTTTTGCACAGTTAATGTTGCAGTGCAGATGAGATGCACTCTTTAATTAGTGGATGTAGAACTATAGGGACCACATGAGAGTACCTTGGTTGCAAAAATATGCTGGATGTAGAAGGAGGCTTAAACGTTTGGATCTTGCTTTTGGTTTCATTCAGGCTGCGGTAACGGCATAGCAGGAGGATTTTGTGAGAATATCGTGTTAAACAGCAGACAGTAAACAAGTCTTGTAAATCTTACGAAAGGTGAGAATGTTCAAGAGAGACTTTTAGGGGAAATCTTCTCCAATGTGGATTGCAAACTTTGCACAGGGCTGCCTTGGCTGGATCACTTCTCAGTACGAAGTACAGAAGTCATGAACTGGAACATCTCTGCTTGGGGAATGGGTGTTTCTAACCAGATCGGTTTGAAATGTTCTTTCTACACTTGAAATATTTGTCTGTATTTCCTAGATGTGACTCAAGGTTTTGACAGTTTTGCATTTGATTTATAGCTTAAGCCTTAAGGAAGACCTAGAATTTGGGATTTAACCCCAAATCACTATGAAATTTGTTAGCTCTTTAGATATTTGGGTTCTTAAAACTGTTACTTTATTTTTTACTCTCTTCTGGAGAGAAAACAAAACAAACCTGCGTGGCTGCTGCCTTGAAGAGGCGTGGCAGGGACAATCCATCCCTCAGATAACTTAGACCCGGATTATATAAATACACCCTTGAAACACTTAATCTCTCCATTGATGTCTGAAGATTGAGGCAAATCCTGAAGTAGCCTAAAAATCAACTGCAGTGAGTAGGACAAGAGTTGGAAACTCTGAAACCCTGACTCCTTTTCCTGTGTACACGTATTTCTCCACGTCTCCAGCACTTACAGCAAATTGGAGGGATCCGGCAGATGGAGGGAGGAAGCCCACAGCATCGTCTGCTTCTGCTCCCACACATCAGTCTGGTAATGTGAATGAGCAAGATTGTTTTTTAGGATGCATACTCTGTCCCTGTTCACTCTTCAGGTTAAAGAGAAAAGACTAAAGATGTCAAATTTTGGATGCCATTATAAAATGAAGTAATGCAGTATTAAGTGTATATACCTATTGAACTAGGAGGTGAGGGAGTTGGAAGGAGTCCTGTAGAATTTGTATAAGCTTTTTTCTTATAATTTGTTTCCTTTGTCATGTGCAAGCTAATAAATAATATTGGGTTAAGGAGCAGATGCAGATTTCAACTATAAAGTGTTATATACTTTACAGTATATAAAGAGCAACTATAAAGTTGTCCTGCAAAGTTAGTGATCCATTGCTTCTTTTTATCTTTTTTTTTCTTTTTTTTTCTTTGTCTTTGCTGCAGTTTAAAAATGGGGAGCTGAGCAGAAATGTAGCTCTCAGTTTCAGTTCGTCTTTTTTGCACAGAGCCCTTGGTGGATTGCCCTGATCTCCCTTCCCTACAGATCGTTCAGCCACTATTCTTTATCTAAAAGGTTAAGATCTGATGATGTTGAAACCAGTCTCCTGTTTACAATCATTGCAGAACTGTAGTATGGAAATTTCCATCTGCAGCAAGATTAAAAAAAAAATCCCTGCTGATTTTGTGAACATTTAGATCCAAATAAAGAAATAGTGGCTGAATCAAGCATATTAATTCTGATTAGCACATACAGTGTGTTCAGCCAAAGAGGTCTAAGCTAATAGCCCCCCGTCCTCTGACAAAATTAGCTTGCTCTGCTGCTGCAGCCAGCAAAAGTTTTTCAGTATCAGCACAGGAACCACAGTTTCATTTTTAGAGCTACCTGAACTGCTCAGCTCTAATAATCTCTGTACTGAAGTCTTCTAAAGTGCAGTGCTTCCTTCTTTAGGGAAATATGATAAAGGTAAAAAATGACTGACTATTGCTAGCAGTAGGTTGGGGTTTTTTTGTTGTGCTGCCATGGATTATTCTTGTTATTTAGCTCTTTCACCTGTTTGGGCAATGGTAAGTACAAGATGTCGATACTTTTGGAGAGCAGAGTTCATAGTGCAAGATGTCTGTGATAGATTTTAAGTCTACTATTTGATTATTTTGAGAAGGGGGGGGGAAACATCTGTGGATCCTACAGGCCTGTTGAAGAAACTAGACAGTTGCTTAACTTCTCTAAAAGTAAGACCAGTTGTCTCTATTTCATATACTGTGTCTTAGACATTTCCAGAACAACAAGGGGTGTGATTTCACACAGAAGTTGTGTAGGATTTTCCATATCAGTTCTGAGCACACACTAATAAAGCACAAAGCTCCCTGCAACCACAGCTACTTCTGCTCCTTCCACAGCCCAGCAGTGTAACGGTCCCCTCGCATTTGCACTGTGCACAGAAGAGTACACTGCTTATATTTAAAACACTGAAAGCTTTAAAACTTGCATTGAAGACTGATACTTTCTGTTAACCTCAGAATTTAAATTATTGTTGCTGTGTTAAGTTCCTGACAGTAACAGATTAAAAGCAAACTTGCTGACAAAATTCACAGTTGCGGTTTTGGGAAGAAGGTCTTCCGAAGTTGATGCCTTTTGGCTGTGTACGTGTTAAGATTTGTCACTGGGCCAGTCTGAGAAGGAGCATTTGATATGTTTGGGAAACTGTATTGCTGTCTGCGTGCTGCTGAGAGGCAGGAATTGACCGATCCCTTTTTTGTGGGCTGTGTGCTTAGTGCTCAGTTGAGCACGCTTGTATGCTGGGTACCGGGCTTGGCAGTCTCAGCATCTCCAGGCTGCCCTAACTGACTGCGTTTTTTCATGAGAGCAAAATTGAGGGTGTTCCACTTCCTCCTATTCCGCTTTTAGGACAAGTTATAATTAATCTTCTCTTGCCTTTTTAAACCCCAACTCAAAGTTCTGGATAAGCAATAATAATCAAGGTTAATAATTAATTTTGTATGATTTGTATTTTCAGAGGTCTTTACAAGCATTACACAGTTAACTGTCATAACACTTTTGTTGTAAATGAGCATTATGCTCATTTTTTAGCTGGGGATACCTCTTGCTGAAGTGCACGCTGTTGGCAGCGTGAGTGAAACGGCTGGTGGCATTGGGATGGACTCCAGCTATGTCTTTTGCCAAAATAATTTGTGATGCCTTGAGTTTACCTGGCAGGGAGGAGTACATGGTAATACATAACCTCTATACTTGCTGGGAAGAGCAAGCGTCCCTGGACAGCATCCGAGGGGGCTGTACCACACATGTGTTTAACTGTGCGCTGACAGCTGTGGATGAGCTCCTGTTGGAATGGCATGGAAGGCAGTTCCTGGGTCTCTCTCCATTGCTGTGTTGATCACGTGTGGAAGTTTTGGCCTCGTGCTCTCTAGCTTGCTAGTGCAGGGCACGCTGGAACTGTCAAGCAGGATTTGCGTGGAGGAATGAGGAAACACTAAGAATCAGGATCAGAATTTTTTAATCGGACTGCCTTTGGTCTGCTGGTCTCCATGAGAAACATTATTTGTGGCACAAAGAATGATTACTGGTGCTTCCATGATTGCTCTTAGACTACTTTTTTTTTTAGTCATGGAGTTGTTTCCCTGGTAGGGTCCTTGTGGGAAAGGTAAGTGGACATTAAAAAGGAAAATGTGGATGTCGGAAGTGTGGATGAAATGATGTGAACAGTATTCCCACCTCACCTCTACGTTCACCTGGCTCTCACAGGCACTGTGCTGGTCTCGGGGTGCTTTTCTAAAGGATGCGCTGCAAGCTACTGTGTGTCAGGAGCTTTGTGCCATTACTGAAGATGGAGCATGGTCTCTCCAGCTTCACCAGTGGTGGGAAAGGCAGTGAAATAGGAGGAAGGCTTCTGTGGTCCTCCCTATTCCTAAAGCCACGGCTTGAAAGAACAGAAAAATCTGTTTCACAGCTTTTTTTTCCCAGACAGTTCCATTGTTTTTGCTTGTGTACACAGTCTTCCTAATTTGTATAGAAAAAAAATCTACAGTGGAAGAGAGAATATCTTAAAAATGAGAAAAACCCACAGCTCTGAGGGAGATCACATAAGTTTTTCAGGCTTTATTGTTGGAGAGAGGTGCACTTGTAAGATACATCTGGGTCTCTGTGTGTGGGTTTGCATGGTAGAACATGAACACTTCAGATCAGAGGTGAAATCCTGGCAGTGGTCAAGCCAGTGGGATTTTTGCCAATGATTTTAATCGCAGCCAGTATTTCACTCTAGGTCTATAATCTTGTGTAATCTCCCTTTGAAGTCACATGGATTTTTAACCAGTGTCTTATATAACACCAAACCAATTCACTGTCCACCCAATATTGTCTCTCTTCCTAAGTAACCAGAACTGAATGTTCCAAGTGTGTTTTCCAAAAACTAAGATGTTATTGATTTAAATATCTTTTTTGTTTGTTTGTTTTCTTCTTTTGAATTATAGGGTGTTTGTAGAGTCACTTGGATGTGGATAGAGAGATAATTTTCTCTTAAACGCCTGGTCTGACCTCATAGCTAACCATGCTTTAAACTTGAGATTGGGATAAAGATTTATGTAGATCCCTTCCAGCCTGAACTATCCTCTGATCTTATGGTCCTGTGTTGGATCTTAGAGCCTTCTAGACTCATCTGCTGAATAAGAAACTGAAATGCTGCTGAAAATGCAATGTGTCTCTTTAAAATGAATATAATTATTATCTGTAGTTCCAAGAGGAATTTCTGGGTTTATGTTCATATCTCTGCATATTTGGGGCCCTGTAGCTAAGGACAGGCTCTACTGAAACCTGAGGAAATTCCGTCTTCACCTTATGTAGACCCAGAATTTCACTCTATCATCTGTGAATTTTAAGACTGCAAACGTGTTTTGAGCCTGCTGGGCTGAAAGAGAGAAGGTGAGATGGAAATACCTTCAGTTCAGTAACATAATGCTCCCATGTCAGAGGGGATTAGAGGGATAGCACACAAAACCTTTATTTTGAGGCCAGAAGCTCCTGTGTTGTTTTAAAAGGGGGTTGCTTCCTTCAGATCATCAAAGATTATGAATCTTTGATGGTTTTCAAGACAAAACTGACTAAAACCATCTGTGATTCATGTATTTGAGGCTTCAGTGGCAGTTACATTCAGAATTGGAGATCACCGGTGGAAGGGATACAACAGGTCAAACACAAGTGCTTGGGATTAATGGATAAATTGCTGTATAACATTCCTTGGCCTCTGCAGAAATCAAACTACGTGGGAAGAACAGTCTTTGAGGGATTTATGAATCTCTCTTTGTTGCTCCTTGCATTAAAGTAAAATCTTGGTTCCTCTTGGTGCTAGGCCCTGTATAGACACACAGTGAAAGAAAAATCTTGCTGTGAAGAGTTTGTTATTTATGGTCAAAGCTGAGGAAGGGCTTTAACGGGAACAAACACAGGAGAAATGACTTATTGAAAGTCAGAAAGTATCTCAGCAACAGAGATTACTCTTATTTCAGTGTCCTGTTGACTTGACGATGCAATCTTCCAGGATTTAAGAATTGTAGTCTACGTCTGGGATGTTTTTATACCACCTAACAACATCATCTTAATACAGGAGTAAAATTTCTGTTGACCTGGACAGGTTTATAGATGCATATTTTAATTTAAAAACAGATAAGGAAAACTTTATAGCTATATTAATTCATCTATATTGGCAGCTTAATGAGTTACCTTTTTCAAACTTACAGTTACACCTTGGTATTTTCAGGTTTGTTAAAAATAATTGGCTGGCAGATCCTGTTCCTTTGTGGCTTCTTCATTTCCATGATTTTTATCTTAAACATTTTTTAACCTCCTTTCAATTCTTCCCATCTTAAAAGAAAAACCTCTGCCTTTACAGTTCAGTCAGATTTGAATGACCTTGCAAGTATCTGACTTGGGCTAGTTTTGCTGTAGAGCACGCATTTTTAAAGCTGAGAGTTTTCTTCGGTGAGGGTTAACTTTATATTACTTTGAGTTGAATGTTCCAGCCTGGGAATTGTTTCAAGTGACAGATTAAGAGGTTTATGAAGAGGTTTGTCTAAAGTACTTAGGAATGCAGAATTTGCAGTAGCAGGTGAAATAATTTGCCAGTGACGCCTGGTAACCTGCCTCCAGCAGTTGTCAGTCTCTAATGCCGTGGTGAAAATTTGTTCTGTTTTCTCAGCCTCCTTTGTACAGTTGAGCTGGTTACTCGTACGGTGCATTACAGGATAACTCTGGGAAAACACAGATTGAGTTTTAAAAGAAAAATTAAGGTTCTTACACTGCAAATATGACCTATATTTTTAAATTTTGAGTTTGACACAGAAAGTCTCAGACTGTAAATCTGGTTTTGTCCTCCAAAAAAATGAGATAGAAAGCTTTGCCTGGGGCCTATTCTCTGAATTCTCTGAAGCAAGATGTGTTTTTCTATAGAGGTCAATACAGTTCAGAACAGAAGAATGATTTAGGCTTGGTGATGCCCCCAAGGGCTACTTGATGAAAATTAATTGTAAAGAAGAGATGACCAGAATTAGAAATTAGTGGATCAAAATTTGTTTGGTGGAAATAAGGCCATTTCTAAATGAGAAGGTGACCAAGCCGCTCACTAGCACTTTCTGGCATCTGTCATTGGTAACCAGAGAGTTAAAATCTGCCTCTGAGATGTGGGGAGTTAGGGGCCAAAGGAAGCGTGTCCTGCTTTCGTGATGGCCAACTCACTATCCTCTGCCTGCCTGACTTGTCGCTACACTGGGATTTTTCCTTGTCGTCATCCCGAGGAACATCTTCATCAGTCTGGGCTGGGAAGATGGACTTGTGTAAGAGTATAATCTCTTTATCTACCTCCTGAACTCCACCTAAACAGGAAAATTTGGGGTTTTTTTTTCCCCCACCTCTTTTTTTTTAATTTTGTATCTAGAGAGAGTGTGTGCTGTAATGGGTCATGTGGCTTTTCTTTTGCATCATGACTGTCGGCACCCACAGGAAAACCTTGAATTTCCAGGCACTGCTGGAAATTGGACAGGTTGCTGCATGGCTGATTGGGCATTGTATCGTGCCTGTGTTTCTCCAGCTGAAAGCAAAAGGAATAGAGAACTGTGTTGAAACGAAAGCGTTACATTTTTAGCTACTTGAAATTCTCTTTCCTCATTTCTGCACCCATAATAAAACACTTTGAAAGGCAGAGTTTACTGCTTTGACAATAATCAGGCCAATGTTTCTGTACCTTGAAACTCCAAAACTTGCTTAATTATTAAATGTCATACTGTGCCAGGGTCATGTTTTACCCTTGCACTCTCAGCACCTGTTTATCATATATAAATATTACCACAGCAAGCCCACTATGGTGGAACAGGGCTTTCATCAGTGTTACCCAGGCAGCGTATGAGGAAAAATCCATAAGCAGCAAAGCAAACAAGGACAGCGGTGTGACTTAGTGTTACGGTGCGGTGACGAGTTCGCTTCTCCCAAATCCAGTCTTCATCTTCTCATGGGTTATGGAGCTGGTTGCAGAAGGGTGTGTTGGCTGAGGAACATTAATGAGTCAGAACACTTTTTGCTTCTGAATCTGTGATTGACTTTATGGGCGGTATTTGTTCCGAGTTCTCACCATAAGCGAAATGGAAAGTGCTCGCGTATCTTGCAAGAATGCTGAGATGTAGCTAAAGTGTTTGGTGAACAGCTCAGGCGGGATTTTAGCCTGGTTGGAGCATTTTGTAATGTAAACATAGAATAAAAAAAAGACCTGATCAGAAAATCTGCTTGACCTGTTTGTGAGTTAAACTTTGTACTTTTTCTGGAGCTTTCTCTCCCAAGAGTGATCCTTTGGTTTTGCTGAAGGGAAGATGCAATTTCTGCCATGTTTCTGGTGCCAAAGAACAGAAGGGATTGTGCAGGCAAGAGGACTTGGGAGACAAAGAGATTGGCACCTACAGGACTTTACTCATTCGCCGTGGGAATGGAGGACTGGCTAAAACCCACTGCCCACCAATCTCAGTTAAAGTTCTGAGTGCCCAGGGAAAATGGAGTTGATGTGGTTGAAGGAACAAACAAGAATGGGTATCGGTGTCTATGTTTGTTCATGTACCTCAGGGCTTATTTTTTTGTGTTAATTATATACACAGTACATATACAATACATAAGGACTGCATGAAAGGGAAAAAAAATTAGTACAAATGTTGTGACTGCAAGGTCGTGTTGAAGACTATGACATGTGAGACAGCTATTAGAGCCACTTAAGACCAAGACTATTGAAATATGTTTTTCTTTCCACGTGTGATGTGTGGTGAAGGGACCCAGGTCTGATGTTACAAAAACTGTATTTAGTTCTTGCTGTGCATCATCGGACAGCTCAGAATTATATTGTCTGTTGTGGGAGAAAACAATTAAAACTAGAACAGATTCAGCCGTTATGAAATCAAAATCAAGGTCTTAAGCCCCATCTCTGTCACACACTTTCTGGAAGCATTGGCTTCCCATTTTGGAGATCGCTCAGTCCAGCCTCTTGCACTAAAGCAGGGTAGGTGTAGCTAGACTGGATTGAGTTTGTGGATGGCTGATAAAAAGAGGGAACACCTGCTTAAACACCACATGGCACTCCCACAACCAACTCTTTTATCCTGGTCCTGCACACAGATGTGTACAGGTTGAAGAGCTGCCTCTGCTGAATCCAGATGGGAGGAGGAGATGATGCTACGGCCTCCCTCATCCACGACCACCCTTTCCATGAAAGTGGAGAGTGTGAGATGTTACAAAACTTGGATCCAGCCTCCAGAACTGGCAAGATCAGGCCACCTGTAGCTAAACCATTTCTGATAGAGGTTCTTACTAGTAGGGTGTGCCACCTTCCAAAGCAGCAGGTTCTGCAGCATCCTTTGGTAGTCCCTTAAACTTTGTCATCATCTTGACAGAAAATTATACTTAGTGTCCAACCTAAGTCTTATTTCCTGGAAATTAATTGATTTATTTTTGTTCTTGGCTTAGTGACCATGGAGACTAGTTGACATCCTTATGTCAACCATTGACATGTTATTTCTTGTTTTCTCTTTCCTAGTCTTGAAACCCCAGTTCTGT
The DNA here is from genome assembly GCF_036417535.1 of Chlamydotis macqueenii. Classification (NCBI taxonomy): domain Eukaryota; kingdom Metazoa; phylum Chordata; class Aves; order Otidiformes; family Otididae; genus Chlamydotis; species Chlamydotis macqueenii. Next base: position 6,663,264 of record NC_141557.1, on the reverse strand, counting down.
CAACATACAGACCGTATTTGATAATCCTCCTCTTGTTCTCTTTGTTGTTCCATTTTGGGGCCCTGTGCTTTGAAAAAGCTCTTGACAAACAAGATAGAGCAGGGGACTCACAAAAGCCTTCTGAAGTGGAAAAAATGCTCCTAATGCTGTCTGACAGCTCTCCTAGTGTACCTGTTCTGACATTTGTCCTTTTTTTGCAGCAGTTTTCTGTCACTGACTCATCCTGAAGTGGTTATCCCTTTTAGCAGCCCAGCTAATACCCAGCTGTTCCCTACCTCATATTTACGCATTTCCTTCCTCCTTTCTCTAGCATTTTCTAGTTTGTAGTATTTCATTTCACAGATGAGGATCATTTATCCAGTTTGTAAGATCGTACTCATTGCTCTTGCTGTTCCTGAGAAAGCCCAGAAGCCTCACGCAGTCTAAATGAAGTTATTTCATAATTATTGTGAAGTATCTTCTCTAATCTGTTATCCAGGTAATAAATAAAAGCACTGCCTACAGCGAGGTCAACAGTAATGCTATGAAGGAGCCTTCCAGCCTTTGTGGCAAGGTGTCATGAGTTACTAGTTCCCCTTTTGAGGGCTCTTTGAGGGGGGCACTGTCACAGTGGTTTTTGTCTATACCTTATTTTCCTAACTTGGTTATGAGAATGTCCTATGTGGCAACGTAAGAATATTTACAGAGTTCAAGGTGTATTGTATCTGCTGTTTCTTCTTTACTTAGAGGCTGTTTCCTGCTTCAGATTAAATTAGATTAGTTTGTGATTTATTCTTAAGAAACCTGTGTAAGGTATTTGTCTTCTTCTCTTCTGGATAGCTGCAGTAATTCATTGATCCCCGAAAAGAATCTTAAATTACAGAATAGGGTTGTGCCTACCGGTCTGTAACTCCCTCATTTGAAAGATTAAAAGTACAAGTCAGAGAGAAAAAAATTACAATGTAGTCATACCTATTTTATGTGTGTGTATATATATAAAAAAAAAAGTGTGGTTTTGGATGCTTTTGTTTACTGCCTGTATACAAATTGAGAGAAAAAGAGTTAAAGATTTCCTCTGCAGATGTTGGTGGTCACATAGGGGACAGGATGGCTATTCCTTGAGAAGGGTGGAAAGTGCATCTTATGGGGAGCAGAGCGTTAATTCCTTTGGCTACAGACATGTTTGAGAAGCTTCTGTACACATTTTTTTTTCTCTATCTGTGCTTAAAAATGACATAGCTTTGTATTATTGCCAATCTAAAACTGTTTTATCATGTAGCACATCATGCACCTCTAGAAATATTCCCTAATTTATGTCCGCTCTGACATCTTACAGCATCTGTTGACTAGCTTTATTTTTAATTCTTGTGTAGTACACATATTCCGTTTGTAAGCTTCCACTGCATCCAGGTAAAGAGAGGAAGGGTCTCGAAAAGCAGCCTTGACTGTTGATTTGTGACCTGGAGGCTCTGGGGTGCGGAAACAAACCTGGAGAGGGGCTCTGGTGGGCGGTGGGGAGGTGATGAGCAGCCGCATGCTAAGCGGGTAGGCAAAGTGAGGTTTGTGGAGTCAAAATGCCACTGTGTAGCCGTGCCCTGGGCTGATTTTAGCAATTTTTGGTAAAGAATTAAACACAATGTCTAGCGGTTAATTTGAACGCTAGTTTAACTGTATCTGTTAGTGTGTGTGAGATGTGAACTGCTGAGCTGTCCTGGCTCTGAAAGAGGAGTCCTGCTGCTTGAGAAGAAAGTTGATGTTTCCTAAAATCTCCTGGCACGTTTTTGCCATGTTGAACAAAGAAATAAAGAGCATGTGTACATCTTCATCCCTCCGGGCATTTCTCAGCCTTCACTGAATTACAAGCTTTGCTTATAGTTTTGTTTGAAGTCCTTAATTCTGTAACAATCCCTAATCCTCACCTTCCCAATTTCCCAGGTGTGACCATTTTTACTCATAGAGGCAGCCCTGTTAGCAACGCCAAACACAGAATATTTGCGTTTGTCTAAGAAAAATCACTGCCAAAAAAGAACGCAAGTACAAATAAACTTCCTTGGGAAAGCAGCATCAGTGTAGGCAGTGAAGAAGTTGTTGAACAATGCAGTAAACCTGACGTTGATTGGATTTAAGGCTGTAATCGCTTTCCCTTGCACATGAGTCTTATATCTGTTGTTAACTTTAATGAGACTTACGTGCCAAGCCTGCAAGGAGAATCAGTCTTTAATTCATCTCACTGCCCAACTCTTTCATTAGAAAGTATTCCCATGTCTTTCTGTTGAAATTTCAGTTGACAGTATTGACGGGCACAGACCTTGCAATGAAGAATTGGCCTCAGATCTGGTAGCTGAGGTGAGAAACGAGTGCCTGGGTAGATCCAAGACATGTGCGGACTAGTGCGTGACTAAAGATGGAAAGCTCGTTAGCTCCTGCTCGCTCCCACAGTCACTCTGGGTAAATGACTTTCTCTGCTTTTCTTTCCTTAATTTCGAAAAAGGAGTGCAATTTGTCCTTATCTCCTCAACGGAGCTATTGTGAGGATGAATTAGAATGTGTTTGTAGAACTCTCTAGGTGTGAGAAGTTTTATTTGCATGTTACCGTAAACTCTGCTCCTTATTAACCCGGTCAGCATTTCTCTGAACTTTAATGTTAAACTTTGGCCTACAAATATCTTATGCGGGTCCATAAAAACGAATACTAGGTGAGCAGCTTCAACAAATATTTGCAGTGGCTTAATGAGTGTGTTTATATTAACAATCTTATAAACCCAGAATAATTGAAGAACAACCCACAAATCAGTCACAGCATGGAAAATCCTAATTTGTGACCACTTTCTCCCTTCATCTTCATAACATTTTTAATTTGTTGCACTTCTTTTTCATGCTGATTTGCCCTGTGTGTTGGAAAAGCTACTTCAGCCTCTCAGCAGCTCAGGAATGGGAGCAGACCTGTCGCTCCTTGGCAGCAGGTGAATGCCTTGTCCCTTGAAGAGCCGTCCAGATTCACGTTTCCTTGGCAGCTGGCAGTTCAGCCAGGCCTCTTTGCTGCAGAGCTTTTCTGGGGGAAATTCCTAACTTATTTTCAAACTTCTCAATAGCATTTTGGCTTTAGAGTTTCTTTCTTTAGCACTCTGGGAGTTTGCCTGCTAGGCTGCCTGGCCTCCAGAATTTAGACCTTTTTGTCTTGAAGGTGGCATTATTTAGGAACTGCTCAAAAACCTTACAATCATGTGGGACAGGCAACAAAGAGAACCAAATTATCATTGTAAGGTGTTGAGGTACTTGAGGAAGGTAGGATGTTTTTCCTGGAGCCATTCTTAGTTGCTATAATTGATGTAAAAATGTCTTTAGTTTTATGTAATATGCGGTTATTTATAGTCAAAAATATTCATGGATATCGGTAGGGAAACATGGTTTGTGGAAATTGCTGTTGTTGGCAATATCGTGCAGGTTCTTGACTGCTATTGGTATTAATATATGATAGTTGTTAACAATCAGTACTTGAGAGTCATCAGTCCTTGGCAGGTCTGCAGTGGGCTGTTTTGGCTTTTTTGCTAGCAAAGCTTAAGAGCCTCATCATCTGGGATAACATTAAATTGCATTCTCTAAACTAACCCTGCACTCTTTCAACTGAAACTACAATTATTGTGAGTTGAGCTGGTGATAGCTCTTCGCCAAAAAAAATTACTTTATTTTTCACTAATTGCAGTGCTCTTGAGATCACCTAAGTGAAACATATTGTGTTACATATGGACTCTCAATCAAGCTTTCCTTTTCCCCTTCTCTTGCTACATTCCTACTTAGAAAAATGAAGTGATTTGTAGACTGTCACTTCTTTTTGTAGATCTTACAAGAAAATAGTATCCAATAGTATCCCATCCATCAATAGTAGAAATCTCACTTGCTCAGCTTCTGGCCAGTAACGATTCCTATAAAGAGTTACGTGGGTGCCTGAAGTGTTTCTTTCAGCTTGGGTAGTTTTTGTGGATATGGATGATAAGATTGGAGGTTTGCCTTGTTTTTCTCATATACAGCTTTACTGGGGTGTTTGACGTAAACAAGCATGAAGAGGAAGGAAAATTCTGAGAGCATTTCTGTAATAGCTGTTGGCCCGTTGGAGCAAATGATAAATGTGGTCATTTCTGACTGGTTTTGCTCTGTTGGTTTGAATCAGAGTAAATGTTGGATGGGGATGTGTCTTTGTAAGGACTAATTCAACTAGTTGGGTTAGTTTTTCATCAGGATACAGATGGAACCCCTAGAATCACTGGGAGATATCCTAGCACTCCCTGGAGTCTCCAAGAAGACTCCGAAGGCAGGAGCACCTAGATGCCACCTGCAAGGCCTGAGACATGACTTGCATGGGATCTACATAGGATTTTGTTGTGCTGTGGGCAGGCACTAACAGGAGGTGAGTCCAGCTTAAGCAGCTGATGATGCCCTGAGCTTTTTTTTTGGTCCAGTCAGATGTGCAGACTTCCAGTGAGCTTTCAGCTTTTCTGTAGGTCGGTGTAAGAGATGGACTGGGAATGTGGTTGTTTGGTGATGCCTCTGTGTGGGCTCTCACTGGGAGAGACAAGTGCTGTGAGGGAAACTGTGCTGGGCCAAGTTGCAATTGTCTCCAAAGCTTTTTTTTTTTTTTTTTTTTTTTTCTTATAGACCTGTGTCTGGAAAGCAGCACATTTCAGGGGAATGTGTTCTCCGCTCACAGTCCTCTAGAAGTAGATGTGTGAGCTTGAGGTTTTAGCAGAGGTGATGATGAGAAAGACTGAGATTAAGCAGGATAATCCTAACTTTCAGCCCCTGAAAGACAGACCACGAAATTAACGTCATAGGCCTGACCTGTGGTACAACTGAGGCCTGACTGGAACAACACTGAGACTGAGAAAAGGTGTAATCATGTTGGGATATGTTCATTTTAGGATGTGTTTGGGATAGATTGTATCCTATTTGTGAAACTAGAACGTGCGTGTAGAGACGGGGAACTGATATCTCATGAGGACAAAAGTTAAAGACTTTGTATTTTGTATGTGTGTTAGTTGGCAGAACAAAATGATGAACGGACAGAAATAAGAGGGAGCAAAAGAAGTGATAATGAGAAAGTCAGGCAAATGTGTTCTTGCCAAAATTAGCCAGCTGAATTGATAGCAGTGTATCAATAGATTAGCTAAATAAAATGAAGTACTCCCTAAAGTGACATGATTTAGCAATCCACGGTGTATCATAACCAGATGAAGCCAGTTTAAGTACCCAGTATTGATTAAGGCGAGGGTGGTGTCACTGATACAATAACTTCCTTTCATATCTGAAAAAAAAAGTCCTGTATGATGCTGCTTGGAGATATCTGTTTTTCCACTGTGGGAAAAATATGTGCTTACTAATGGAGAAAGCTAGAAGAGAAGACGTGTTCCCAAAGCAACAATACAGTTTCTTAAATAATTGAGAAATGCTTAAAAAAAAAAATTTAAAAAAATTCTGTAGTACACCTTTTACAAGTTTGTAAGAACCATGGGAGATTTATAAGGCAACTGAAATATGGGAGGATAAAAAGAAAGAGAGAGAAGAGGAATCAGAGAAAATTGATTCCTAATTTGGTCTTGAGGGTCCCATGCTTCTCTGTGCTGTTGGCTGTTTTCTATCTCATCTTGTTCCTTCAGTGAAAGCAACAAGCCAGACAGTTTTGGTCAGAAGAAACAGCACCAGAATATCAAAATCAGTTGAAATATATTAGATTTTAGGACAGTTTTGGGATGACACACTGGCATTATCCTACGGATATTGTGGAGTTTTTTTCCAAGGGCACCTGTACATTCCCACTTAAGGGATTTGGCGTGGAGCTGTGAACTTCTCGTTGAAATATTGTACAGTTACAAAATCAGGCCTAAAAAGCTGAGGTGGCTGAGAGGGCTTTGATTTAACCTTTCTGTATGTATGATACATGTAGCCAACACCTGTAAGTCCGTTATTTGTGAAATGACAGACCTGCTTGTTTCTGACTCTTCTCTTGTTTCCCATCCCCTATGTCTTGCCTCGTATTTTCTCTGCTTCCTGTCCATTCCTAAGGACATTCTCCTAGCTGCAATGCCATTTTCCTTTATCTCTGTGTTCTCCTGTTCTCTTGCTTCTATTCATATGCACTCTTCTTTTATATCTTTCCACGCTGTTCTGTTATTTGCTGATCTTACTCTCTGACTCTTGTAATACCTCTGTGCCTCTTTTTCACTCCTGTGCTTTCCAGTCAGGCTTCATCTTCCTCCTCTTTGAGATCAGCAACGCAAGCATAGAGAAAAGATCTTTTTGACTTCAGTTTCTGTGTCTGGGACTCCCCTGATCACAAGAGGTGCAAAGAGCAATTTAGAGGTAAGTCCTGGCTGAGTTCTGTTTCCCCAGATTGGGATATGCAGAGTAAGCCAAATGTTATATTTTTCTCTTGTATGTGTGAGCAATGATTCTTTCTCATTGAAGATTTTTAGTTTCTCCTTTTCTGAAATGCGGGATTTCTTCTAGCTTTGGGTAGATCACCAACATTAAACATCTCCGGTATTCTCCACAGTTAAGGCAGAGGTGGCAAAAATACAGTTTGATACAGTCTGGCAGAACATTTCATCTGCTGCTTTTCTTAAGGGCTCCTTCAGCCTAGCTATGTGGTGTGTCGGTTCTCCTGAGTGTGGAGAAGGTCATTTCAGTGCTCACTGTGTGAGCATGACAGGTCTGATCATGTGAAGAGGTGCACAGATACGTGCTGCTTAGTGTGGTGGGGCTGCCTAGATGTTGGTCATTCGGCAGGAGAGGGATTGGGACAGACTGCTCTTTAGTGGCTCTGTGAAGGTCCCCATAGCCCATCCCTGCTGAAAAAGACATACTGTCCCCTTGCACAGGGGAAATTTAAGCTTTGATTCCCTTTCATAATTAGCCTCGTAGGCTCTTAGGGTTGTTTTTTTTTTAAGTAAACTGGTAAGCGATAAATCGTCTGCTTCTTTTGCCTTTTTTTTTTTTTTTGAGCTAGCTGACAGTTGATTTCCTTCCTCTTTCTCTTTGAAGATCTGAGCTCTTCTTTTGTAGTTGCTTGATGAACTGTTGGCCCAAGGTCTAGTAAAGTTCTCAAACCTTTGCAGCTCTGTGGTTACAGAATATATTATAAGATCTCAGGAACTGCAAACTCACGCCAGAAAGTAAACAGCTATAACAGCAGTACAAAGAGCAGGGGTTTCTTTATTCTTTTGCACGCAGATTGGTGATTTCCAAATATACACATCAGGTTTGGGGCCTGAATTGCTTGATCTTATGTTTGAGATGTCAAACAAAAATTGTTTGTGATTAACATAGTGCAAAACATGTATGTGTTGTCAGTTATTCTCTTCACTAATCTTTCTGCGGTGCTTCGAGCTTCCTCTTGGTCTTCATGAGTTACATAAAGAGCTTTCAGTCAGTTTGATTTACTTAAGCACGGAGAAACAGGAGGCAGAGAAATGAAGCTAAACTGGCCTTGCTCTCAGTGGCAATCTTACCTTGCTATTGGCTTTCAGAAACCATCTGCTTGACCACATTTGTCTTCAGTAGTAGGGTAAACCAGCTCTGGGGTTGCTTTAGTTGGTAAAGGTACCCATCAGTAGAGAACATCCTATGCATTATGTATGCATGGTGTTGTTTATTGACTATTACTAATCAAAGAGCATTTGTATGAATTTTGTTAGATGCTTCTGACTATCCCAGTCTAAATTAATTTATAAGGACTTTATATAAGCATACACAAGAAGCGTTGAAAGAATATTGGTAAAGTTACAAAGTCAGTTCCTGAAAAGTTAGGAAATGTTTGGATACAAGTAGCTTGTCCAACTTAAATTCCTTTCTTTTCTACAGATTCTGTAAGATGCCCATGTATAAGCCTGTAATATACCGTTGGAGTTGTGCTAAGGTAACCTGCCAGGCCTTCAGCTTCCTTGTTGGCACATATACTGCCATTGGGCTACCAGCTTCTGTCCCCTCTTTGGAGAGCATATGTCAGTCACAAAGAAGAATAACATATTTCCTGCAAGAGGATGCCAGGCAAATTGGTGAAGTGTTCTCCTGTAGAGTGCAGGTGATGTGCAGATGCTGTGGCAGATGTCAGCCCTGTGTCTTGTCCTCTGTTGTCTCAGATGGCAATCTGAGAGGTCTCTGCTTAGACAATTGAATGCCACTCTTAATATCCATTTACTATCCTATGAGTTTAAACACTGGGTTTGTAGGCACCTATGGTGAGACACCTGAGTTTAGGTGTCTTAATACTAGTTGACTCCTGCCCATAATGTCAGATAACCCAATCCTATATCTTTACTCTTTTTTCAGAAGGAGTTGATTCTGTTTAATTTTTTGGAGGTGGACAATAGTGAACAGACTCTTCTGCCCATTACCAACAAAGCTGTCTCATGCCCATCATATGCCTTCAGCTTGCCCCCCTTCTGCACTGTCTCTACCTCATGATTGTTTCTTAATCACAGTTTCCATTCTGTAGATGTCTGAACTCAATTTTAATCCCCTCGCCCAGCAAATGTTAGATTCTGTCCTCTGCCTCTCGATCTCTTGCTCCTTTTGAAGTGTTTCCAGACACTGTAGCTGCTTACTAGCTAGTCTGGCCAATTTCTCCCCCATACTCCCATACTCCTTCTCTTTCTTCTTTCGGGGATCTCAGTTGTTCAGCCCCTCTGCCTCTGTTGCCAGTGCTTGTCCAGTGTGTCAAAGCCCCTGTATAAAGTAGCTGAATTTAAGTGCATTTTTGTAAGGAGAACAGAAATGTTTGCCTGATGCAGTCTGCCCTGCCAAATCAAAACTCTGGCTCAAACCAAGGAGGAGCTAGAAATCTCCTTCTAAAATTCACTGGAAAATTGTTTCTTATACAGAAATGACATATTTTCTCTGACATTTTTTAGAAATGGCTTAAATAATATTTTGACTGAAGCCTTCCCAGCCAGTTCCTGTTTGGGGCAGACGCAGCTTCGGAAAATTTCTGCCCTTTCTCACTATGGTTTGGCAAGGCTTAAAGGCAACTTAAAACAGGTTGTTAAAATAGGAATTGCCGAATAGGAGGTTCAGATGCAAACCCTGTTTTGAGCATGTGGCTGTAGCTGAAGCCATATATCAAGTTTATGACTTTACAGCTAGTTTTGTAAGGTATTGGAGCTGCTGACTTGCTCTGCAGCTTTCTGAGTAGCTGACAGAGGAACTGCCTCTTAGTAAGTTTTATAAACTGAAGAAATTCAGTGGTGGGGTAAGGTCACTATGGACTGCTCTGTATTGTCCTGTTACCTCATTTCCTTGATGAAAAAAAGAGATGACTTGGCCTGAGAGCTTAGTCTAAGCAGCTGAATGTTTGCGGTTACATCTGGAAGAACAAGCTGATCTGGTGGTTGCTTAGAACAACAAATTGAGTTTCTTAAAAAGATCTGTGTGCAATGGCACTTGTTGCCAGTGAGCATATCGTTATGGGTTTGTGTATGTATGTGAGAGATGGAAACTGCAAGATCCATCATCAAAGTGCTGTGCTTGCTTTTTGTTCATGTGAATTATTTCTGTTCTTTCTAAGAGGTGCTTGTCTGTCAGCATTGGTACTGGCTGTCTCTGAAGGCTTCATGCTAGAAGGATCTACAGAATTTTTATTACACCCTGTACACAGAGACACACAAGAGTCCCCAGCACTCTGCCAATGTCACAGCAGTCATGACTTCCAGTGGCAAGGCTCAGACCTGTCATGGAAACCAGAAGCTACTGCCGTAACATGCTACAGGAAAGGTGCTGGAGTAATCAAGAGTGCTACCAACTTTTTACTTTGAAATTTACTTTTCCAGCAGGAAGAGTTTGTTAGATAAATTTCCCAGGTGGCTATGGAAAAGGGACCACACATAAAAAGATGAGAAACAACCAAACAAAGCATTTTCACATTGAGGCAGGAAGGAAGGAAGAAGAGGAAATCCCTCTTGTCCCAAACTCCTCCATTTGTTTTAACCTTGAGCATGTGAATCACCTCTTCTTCTCGCAGTGATCCCATATTCAGTCCATGCAGAAACATAACATTTGTCCTTTCAGTACCTGAACTCTAGCACTAAGTTAGATAAAACTATTTATTTTTGTAAAATTGAAGTGAGAAATGGATCCAGGAAGAAGACCGGTCATGTAATAAATTAATGGATGTTGCTGGCATTCAGTTTTCCCTGGATGGCTCTGAATCACTTGTCTGGGCAAACTGTAGCTTGGAAGTTACCACAGACACCTAAGTAAAACCTGTGAGATTCTGGGGATACTGACTGGGCTGCCTTTCAGCTGGGATGTAGTCTAGAGTCTGACACGATACCTGAATCATCATTGACTGGTCTAGATGTTGGACTTGGCCCTGGGGAAGGAAATTCCACCTTGGAAATGCCCTGTTAACATCTCTGTGGTGGTAGGAAAAAATAACAGACCTCAACATTCCTGCAGACAGCCATATAGCACCGTGTTGTGCTCCTGTGAATGTTAGAAGGTGCCCTGGGTCACCTTTTGGACAGGACACCTGTTAGTAACAGGTGTACAGAAGAAATGGGAATAGTTATTATTCTTGCCTAAAAATAAGTACAGTGTTAAGCTCCGTATTACGTTTAAATATAGTCCCAGTCAGTGGTCACTTCCTTCCATGACTTTGAAATGCAGCATTTGAAGTGGTGTTTTCCAGGCAGCTATAGGGGTTTAATTTCCTTTTCCCAGTTCCTTTTTGCTTCCCTTCCTTCTGTCCAAGAGAAAGTAAACCAAAATAGATCTGTGTCTACTGATGCTCAAATGTCACTGTATTACACAAAAATCTCACTTCACAGTCCAGCTTCCGAAAACAATGAAAGATTATGTTGCAAAGTTCAAGTTAGAGATATTTCTTTTATTCCTTTCCCTGAAATAGTGTCTGCTGATAAAAGTGCAGTGGAAATCTCTACTGGGGCTCCTAAGGGAGATAATCAGGCTCTGACACCAAAGAGTGAATTCTATAGAGAAAAACCTTCCATAAAAAAGCTTTAGCTGGGGTGGAAGACAGTTTATTACACATGCCTGTATGCTGTCAGAGTTTCAGCAGGAGGTCCCCAAAGACGTCCTGCAACTTGTTAAACATGGGTATTTCAGGAGCATTAGAGTGGAAGGCTGAGGGACTGGGAAATGTGTTTTCAAAAGCTGCTTTGCAATCAAGAAGAGAGGCAGTGGTCCTGGAGAAACAAATATCTCAAGCTGTACGTGGATGGAAATGTTTATTCTGTTTCAGGAAATTCTAACTGGTATATTTTGCCACACTCATAATGTTTTCACTTGAAGTGCTAGGAGAGGGCAATCCAATAGTATTTTGTAGCTGTGATTCCTCCTTTGTTTGTTTTTTCTTCCAAAATAGCTGCCACTTTGTGCATTCTTGAAAAAAGGGCTTCTAATAATACATACATATAGTAATTAACATATTCTAAAGTAAATAAAATTCCATCTTCAGAATATATTAATGAGCTGTAGGGGAAGATTGTCTTTGGCAGGAGTACTGCAACAAGGGCAAGGTTGAAAGACTTTCTGGAGTGGTTTGCCTAGTCCTCCACCACAAGCTGTTTGTTGATCATCATCCAAAGGTGCTGTTTGTCATCCTTACTCCTGATGTCATGGCCAAATGCTTCCTCAGGTTTTTTTATGCCTCTTTATTTAATGCCGTATTATTATCTTTATATCATAATCACACTAAATGATACTTGTTCCTGTATAATGTTCTGTTAAAAGGCAGTATCTCTGAATAGCGTGTACTCTAAAGAAGCAGCAAAGAACAACCAGGAGGGGAGAAATGAGAGAGGTGATGCAAAAGATCCTGTATACAGAAAAGTTGTGAGAGCAGACATTAATGATTTTTCCTTTTTCATGATAACTACAAATAAAGAAGAGTTGTGATCATGCTGCCTTGTTCTAAATTGATACTCCTGCATTTTGCAAAAGTGACTCTACAGCCTGGTGTGGAAAAGTGATTTTGGCTGATAAATCAGTGGAAGCAAATAAGACCTGCCAGACTGAAGCGTGCTGTTTCTCATGGTCATGTAGCGTCGAGATTGGGGCTGGGACCTGCATCCACCACCAGCTGCCTGCTGTGGTTGGAAAAATCTGTATAGACTCATAAATACTAGAAAAGGAAGGAAAAGACATTTTATCAAACACATAAGAATGTGCTTTAAATTACTGAATGTTGCTCAAGAAACAAGATTTCAGTCTCCAACCTTCAAGACGGGTGATCCTGCTGTTTATGGGACTTGTTCCTGTTCAGAAGCTAATCTGGTGCTGACAGCTGGAGGGAAGCGGTTGGGTTGTATTTTATTTTTAAAATTTTGTTCGTTGTTTATTTGTTAGGTTCTTTAAAATCAAATTGCATTCACTTTTCTTAAGGCAAATTTTATTTCTGTGATGTATTTAAAGTGCTGTTGCCTGTGGTCAGAGACTTCAAGAGCACACTTTTCTCTCTGGTGTGCGTAGATTATTTTAAGTTATCATTGACATGGCAAAATTAGGAAGTAAAACCTAAACTCTGTGTGTGCTCTTGTTTGGTTTCTGGGTTTTGTTTTGGTTTTTTGTGGTTTTTTTTTCTGTTGGCTTTTTTTTTTCTTTTTTTTTTTCTTTTTTTTTTTTTTTTTGTAAATAAGTCCCTGTGGTAGAAATCAAACATTTAATCTTAAAATAACTGCATTCTCACCATGTGCATCCTATATCCAGAATTGCTAATTGGAAGCTTCTGCCTGTTAAATAAACACTGAACTTCTATCATAGATGGCATCTGTTTCAGAGCTCATCACCACATGGTTTCCACTGTGCTAGTGAATGCCATGATAAAACAGTGGGGCTTTGCCTCCAAACATCTTGCATCCTTTTTGGGGAGGAAACGTGGCTCTGATGAGAAGTCTCTGAGCTTCGTTATTAGGGGTGGGATGCTGGGCACCTGGACCGCCAGCCGTTTCCCTGCTCTGCTGGCAGCCCAGACCCGTGCTGAAGCATCCTTCCCTGAGAGGTGGGCAACCTGCAGGTGTTGTGGCAGCAGATGAAACAGCCTGGCTCTCAGGTCAATGGTCCATCTGTATTCCAAAAATCCCTATGATCATCTGTAGTTAGTTTAAAAGTCTGAGTGCTCTTTCTGATGTGAACTAGCATAATGGTGTGGATGTAGCTATTCCTAAAGTGTTCATGCCAGTCTGCAAATGTCCACGTTGCTTGTACCCATTATGTTCAGCCCCTAACCACAGCATGCCTCTGTAAATGAAAATTAGTGGATAAACTGGTTTACTTTATTTTCATTAAGTTGACAAATACATTCACCACATTCTTTATGGTGAATTTGTGACTCTGTGTCAGGTTTCTGCATCAGAATATACTTATTTAAAAGTATTTATTTTCTGGCAGTGCTAACCTACTTTAAATGCTGCAGGGTGCTGTTGCCTCCATTTTTTTTTTTTCAGCAACCAATTGGCACCAGCAAAGATCTTTGTACTTCAGCTTCTAAACCTTTGATGACATTTTAACTGCTCATTACTGTATGTAGGCAGCCACTTTATCCTTTTCTAGGTGGGCTCTTACTTCAATTTAGAGTTAATGGTTACTATTTATTGCATACTTTAAACCTGCGTGCAGCAAAGTTGCTACGTGCACATGGTGCCTTAGACAACCCAGAATCCTTAATGTAAAGAACATACTGTCCCCAGCCAGGCTGTGCAGAGATGTGAGTACGTGGGTAATCTACCTGTGCCCTGGAGTCACGGGGACAACTTAGATGAAATACCTCAGCATCCAGCACGACTGAGTCCTAAAATGGGTGACAAATAGTCACGGGGTTCAAATAAAATAAAACATGCTGTGTAGCATGCAAGAGCATCTTAACTCCTGGATAGTTGTGCTGTGATGTTATTGCAGCAGGATGTTTTCTTTTGGGTAAATAATTAGTGCTCTCCAGAGAGCTGCAGATGTGCTGTAGCATTATATGTACTCAACCACAAACTCTAAGCCAGGCTTAAAATTTTATAAACAGTTCAAGTGTGGCTGGTTTTATGAGGGAGCTAATTTTTCTCCTTGCTTCCTCATTGTTCTACCCCATTGCCCCAGCTTTTTGGCACTGGCTCCCCTACCCCCGTTGCTGCCACAGCCCCTGGGAGCAGTGCACGTTGCCAAGGGAGGGAGCGCGAAGCAGCCCAAAGGCAGAGGGATCAAGGAGGCAGCAGCAGAGCTGAGGCATCTCTGTTTGTCTGTGCTGCTGTTGCTGTGTCCTCATGGAAGTGCTGGTCCTTAGATGTCTCACTCTGGGACCAGTGAAGCTGAAAAGTCACACTGCAGCATGCACATTTGTGTAGATTCCAATAAAGAGTCTTGGGTGTGCACCCAGATATACCAGGATTTTATGCTGAAGCCCATGGTTGGAGCTCTTACTCTCAACCCACCATGTGGTTTTCTTCCATTTCAAGATGCTGCAGTATCATCCTTCTTATCTTGTCTTGTGGGACTATTTCTGTCCCACAAATGGTGTTTCTCAGCCAATTCCTTAAGGCCTCCAGCCTCCTCCTCCCCTCTGTGATACAGGAGAGAGGCTGCATCCCTCTGTCTGTGTAGCTCTAGATACGGGGGCAAGGTGGGAAAGGCGCAGGGAAGTGCCAGTGTGGAGCAGGGCACAAGGCTGCTATTGTGCAACCTCCAGTACTGTCATTGTGTGAACGACACCTAATCATTTCAATATCGTTTGCATTTGGGAATATATGTAAATACAGAAGAAAAACCCCTCTGCTTTAGTCCTGCTGAAGAACTAGGTGTATTAATTCGAGCGTGCAGCTATCCTGTTTTTGGTACCCGAGTTGGCGGAGACATCTCTGGCGCAGTGCGATCCACCTTCTGTTGCAGAGGCTTGCGGGGTGCTCCCTCCCCTGGGAGAGATGAGCACTTACTCACTGGGCTTTGGTGTTTCTCGCATGGATGCTCTCCTTCTGGCTTGTCAACAGTGAGTCAGGAATCCCAGCAATTCAGTTCGTTGCTCAGCAGATCATGCTGAAAAATTGTAAAAAAAAAACCCTGTGACTATTTGAGATGAATAAAGGAATAAACTGTGGATTTTGCTTTTCATGGGATATTTCTCTCTGCTCCTCTATCCTTCCATTTTATTCTATCTCCACCAGCCTGATTTCCAAGTTTGCCTGATTTGGGGGGATGGACTCCACTGTTCATCTCCACCTTTTGTTCTTGGGGCTTAATCTTTTCTTTTCTGGTACTCCCTTTTCCAACCCTTGCAGATCACAGCTGTCCTTTACCAAACACCAACGCTTAAGAGACTACTTTGAGTGTCCTACTAAGAACCAGTGTAGTTTATGGTGCAGTTCAGGAGTTTTCTGTCCCTGTTTCATCTTTCCGTTGGGCTCTACTGGTCTTCCAACCACTGCTGTCACTTTTCCTGCCCTTTGAGGAGTTGCTTCTTTCACCCAAGCATCTCTGAAGTGTGTTGGCTTCTTGGCCGCAGGCTGCTGTGCTGCACATCTGTATTGCACGTCGCTTTTGGTTGCTGCTCCCTGTGCTCAGTTGGAGTGGGGATAGGGCAACCATGAATATGCCCTGTGCTCTGGTAATCGCTATATGATGCCATGTTTCTAAGTAGTATCTTCATAGACGGTAGGTGCATTAATTTCATGACGCTGCTTGCTCAGTAAGAACAAGGAAACTATAATGGAAACAGGCCCCATGAAGTCATCTAATTTATGTAGTACTTACAAAACCACCAGATCTTTGTGGAAAATTATAAAATATAAATAACACTAACCAATAGCCAGGCATTTTCATTCTCCTCTGAGAAATTGTGGAAGGTTGCTGTACTGCCAGTTTGAAATTTATGATACTTTAGGCTTGTACTTGGACCAAAAAGATGACACAGATTTGGTGTTTTGGAACAGCTCGCGGGAATTGTGTACAACCAAATCTGAAGCTGATTGAGCTCTGAATTTTTGCAAGCCGGAATCATTAAACCCTTCAGATGGAAAAACAAGATCCAGCTGGTACCACACTGACTCTGTTTCAGTTGGGCAAGTAATTTTGTAGCTTTGCACTGGTGAAAATGTGATAGTTATGAATCTGCTTTTCTCATAGTTTGGTCCTTGGAGCGTGAGTGTTTGATTCACTGTCAAAGGCAGAAGTGGGTTTTGTTGATTTTTCTCCCCCAACATTACTGCCTGGTAAAGTGTGAAAATCGTACGGTCAGTTTAAATACGTGAGTCATCTAGAAGTGCTCCAAAATGAGATTTTTAAAAATACATATATTTATAAAATAAATAATGACTGCTGAGCTTGAAATGTAAAGACTTAAGAATTTGAAAAAAAAATTAAATCTGAAAAATCTATTGGCATGGAAAGTTGATTATATAAAAGATTTTTTGGAGGCCTCTAAATTATCTTTAAGGAAACAGCTGAAATTTTGGATCCCTATTCATACAGACTAGTAAAACTAGAATGATAAGGTACGACTGAAAACATAATTTAATAACTTTATTTGGGTGATTTCTCATGTTCCACCATCTTGTGCGAGACGATGTACACTAACTGCTACTTTTTGTCACCAAGGCTGCTGCATTTCCGTCCTGAGCCTCAGCATCTCCAATAGAGCATGCGCACTTGAAATCCTGGTTTGAAACAAGGTATTTATTCAGAAAGCAGTTTTTTTTTTTCTCAGATCTTCACTAGTTGCCTAGCCGGCGACACAGGAGTACAGATATTTCACAGAGGTTTTAATTAATTAACTAATAATACATAAATATTTACAGAAATGTGATTTGGACACCTCAGGCCTGTAGATTCAAGAAAAGCTTAGGCTTCTTTGGCAGGACACATCAACGTAAATGTGAGTAGTCACTAAATAATGGTAAGAAATGATAACAATAAAACCTCCCTGCCTATTTTTCATCCCAGAAGGGTGAAAGAAAATTACGAATTATTCAGTGTTTTTAATGGATGTCAGAAACTGGATAGAATCCAAAAACTAGTTCAGCAAATATTTATGAAATGGTATCTAAACAATTAACTGTTCTGCTTATCTGAAATGTAGTTGTGCAATCTGTTTCTCCTGCTTCGTACTCCTTATCCAAGGATGGGGGAGGAAAAGGCATATTTTTGAGGTAGAGTTTGTGCCAAATCAGACTTTGAGACCAGAACCAGTTCTGAGGATTAATTTTAAAAGAACACCTTAATAGGTCTGGGTGATTCTTGAAATTGGCTACATCAAACCGAGTCCTCTGAGTGATTTAGGGATATGGGACATTTTCCTGGCTGTTAATACCCCTTTTATTGATCTGATCTCTAATCAGAATAATCCTTTTAAGTTAGCTATACATGGAAGCAATTGAGCTGAACCTTGCTTTGCAGTCTGGCTTGTAGGAGGGGATGAATCCAGTCTTCCCCTTTGCCCTCTCTAGGTCAGCCACAGATGTCTGTCTTTCTACTACAGCTGAAGTAGGAGAGATGCCAATGCGTTTTGCTTGCTCCAGCTGGTTGACTGGTTTCTCTGGTACCTCTGAAACAGAATTTAAGAGGAAGCTTGTTTATTTTCCTAACTATTTGTATATTCTGCATGCATAAAATACTCATTTAGCTGGGGGGAAACTTTCTAAACACTAAATATTTGTTCATTTCTTTGTTAAAAAGGGCTGCCACTGACCTTGTCTTAAAATGGTTCAAGTAATAGCTGCCATTTGTGCAGGAACACTATGGACCATTTTCAGCTTTTTTGCTCCGAAGGGACTTGTTTTGTCAGATGGAGGAGCACTCAGCATGCTGAGGGAAGGGAGGGCAGCAGCCATTTCGTACGACACGCTCTCTGCCTGGCACATAAAGGGCATCAGCTGGACCTCACCTCTGTTCCTGCTGAAGGAAATGAACTGCCTGGGTTCAGTGATATTTATCATTTGATTTAGATAGAATTAAAGTCACTGTTGGTTGCACCCAGTTGCAAAGGGGGCAGGGTTCTGCAATGAATAGGATAAATAGACTGAGAGTGATGCGTAAGCCAAGCCCACCTCACTGTAATGATTTTGTGACCGGTAGCCATTAATTAAAACAAACCCTCCATCTTAAAGAGATTTCAATCATCACAAATGTTATTTTGAAATTGCCAAGAAAGGACTGGCAATGCTTCATAGCTCAGGATCTAGCCACCTGTTTCTCCAGAGAGGTGTCAGTTCATTGTACGAGTATTTTGATGCCTTTTGTTAAAATATTGGAAGCTGCAGAGATGATCTTTCTGCCTTCATGTCAGCTTTGTTCTACCAGAGGTGACCTCATGTGTGGCAGCCTTGGATAGCGTCTTGGCCAAGGATACGGCCCCATGATCTGGGGAGTGATTTCTTTGCTAACGAAGGACGCTGCGATATTGGTTGGTGGAGTAATCAAAGCTGAACGTGATTATGAAGTGGGATTTTTCAAATAATTCTTGATGAAGAAGAAAACTCAAATCCCCACCATCTCTCAGCTCCTACTGGGAGAGTTTGCATTGCTCTGCCAGCATACGCTCTTGTTCACAATGCCCTTTCCAAATCTGTGCTGTTAGCTTTATTTTTAGTGGTAATGTTGTGCTTTGCACTCAGACACTGTGTTTTCCCAGTGAGATCTTTATAATAAATTAGAAACTCAAAGTCTTCCCGTGTTCATGCTGCAGATGGGAAAATTGAAGCCTGGAAAAAATAATGTGACTTTTGTACAGCTACAAAGTGGGCTTGTGGTTAAGCGGGGAGTAGGGAGCTTGCGGTGCAGCAGCTACTCCGGCAGCTGAAAATGCATCTGCATTAAAAACGTCTGTGGTTATTTGAACTCTCTAACTTCCCTGGTGTACCCACAACATTTAGCTAATGCATTCAATGCAACGCTTAATTACCCGCTCGTACCGTCCGCGCGCGTCGCTGGCCCCCGTCAGAGCGAGTGTGGCAGGTTGCTGCAGTCGTCTCATCGAATCTTGCGATGCCTAAAGCATTTTTGGCAGGGAGCCCGCAGCGAGGGAGAAAACCATTGCCTGCCTTCTCCTGCGTTACCTACTGCTCCTGCCATCCTCTCGCAGCGCCGCGATGGGAAGGAGGAACACACCCAGCCCTGGTCCCCATCTGTTGCAGTGTCGGCTTCAGTAGCAGAGCCCGAGATGTTTAAATGCGCTTGCCTTTAGGGAAAAGCTTTGAATGCAGTTCTTCAATGGACGTTTCCAGCCAGACTGCAGGATTTTTCAGAGCTGTAAGTCAAAACGGGGTTTGATTGTCTGTGGATTTCTTTGGATTTGATTTTTGTTTTTTAATTTATTTATCTTAGCAGGGGGAATAGGTTTTGCATTCATTTAGGTGGATGCCTGAGTGCACTGCAGGACTCTGCTGAGAGGCAGACATTCTTCAAGCTGTGTAAGAAATGCCTGGTTCTTGGGTATTTTGGTTTTTTTCATTGTGTTTTGTCTCTTTTGTATGCACGGCTGGCACAGGGCTGTTGTCCTCTTTTTAGAGCATCTAATTACAATAGATACTCCAAGGCTGAACTAAATGTTCTTTTATCTAGTTAAAGAATGTAGCTTGGAGGTTTTTTTTTTTTTCCCTTGCATAACTTTTCCTTTAGTGTTTTGGAAAGAGAGATTATCTTTTGGGGGGTGTTTATTTAATTTCAGCCTAAAAACATCTGCTCTCTGCATCCTGCAATGCCTGGTTTCTCATACTGCTCATCTCAGAGCAGCCCGAACTGCTGGGCAACTAATTGCCGTGGCTCGTCATTGCAACCCGCAAATTGCAGGTTTTCAGGAACTCCTCTTTTGCTTATTGATTTTAATTTGATATTTGACGTGATTTTTCAGGATAAAGAGGTGTATTACAGGCTTCATGCTTTCTTCTTGCATTTTTCCCTTTCTGCTACCAGACTTAATGGTGAGCACACGTAGTTTGCGCTGCGATTAATGAAGCTGTGCGATAATGAATGTCCGATAACGACGAGGCTGCCTCTTTCCTGGGGACAGATCCGAAGCCTGAAGGGTTTAAAGGTGCTGCTTTTGTGGGGTAATGAGAGGGTTTTGGTGAATGGCAACTGAAATTTGTTTTAGTATAAGATGCAGGGTATTTTGCCAGCATCTTGTTTGTTTTGCTTGTTGGTCACTGTGATTTAGCTGCTGTTTACAGGCCTCAGGAGAGATTAGGATATCTGCCTTTGGGGAAGAAATTTCACCCTCAGCCATATCCCACGTATGGGCTGAGGAGCTGGGAGTGTAGGAGAGGCTGGAAAGCAGTGGCTGCACTGCCTTTGAGCAGCCCTAGGAGGTGAGGTAAAGCTGAAGTTGCCAAAATTGGGAGTCTGGGGGGCAGGAGCATCTGTCAGAAGAGGGAATGATGGGCTGGAGGATGGATCCTGCTGACATGGGGCCAGCCCTTGATCCAAAGGGAGACAGCGGGAAACCCAGCAAATGAGGTCTCTTGCACTTCAAGTTAGTCCATTTTTATTACTGGGAGTGGAATAAAACTATTTATTTTGGAAAATGCCACAGTTTGAAATAAACACCAAAAAACAAACCCCCAAAACCCACCCGTTCAATCTGTACTAGGATGTCTTACAGTCATGAAGAAGAAATTAGGAGAATTAAAAGCAATATTGTACCTTTAAAGGCAAACACAGAGTTGGTGGAAATCACCTGTAGCCACAGTGTGTTTCAGACAGCAAACAGCCACTGATTTTCCATCCGGAGAAGAAAAGCCCTGTGTCATTTCAGCATGTTTGGCCACTCAGGTAGGTCCAGTGACGAGCTGATTTGATTCAGAGCCAAGCAATATGTAATCATCTAAAATTTAAAAGAAATGGCAGTTAAAAAACTCTAAGAGCTTGTTACCATGTCTGTATACATGCAGTGTATGATTATATACATTTAGCATATGTATTGTCCTATGTGACAGCATGTTTTATATGTTTGTAAAAAAAAATGATGCCCTTTGAGGTGAGCTCTAGCACATCTACATCTGGGAGGACAGAGTCACCAGTGAGAGCCTGTTTCTGTTTCTCACTGTAGGTGCTAATGCTTTTGCTTTTAGATCTGAAACATGTTTTGATACCTTACCCTCTTGCTCTGATGTAAAAGGCACTTTTCTAATGGGTATTTAAATATTTTTAGTGCCTGATTGCAGTTCCAAGTCCAATATCCATTCCTGATAGAGCTCAAAATAAATGTGAATAAAACTTCAAGTTAAATGTATACCAATAAATGTACAGCTATTTGATACATATAGGTAGAAATTAACATTCATGATGAGAAAAAAAAAATAACCAATATTCTTTTAGAGCTGTATTACTTGCACTAACTTAATTTTTGGTAGTGAGGAAAAATCAGTATTTTTCTATGAAAACAAAAAGAGAAAGCAAAGCAACAATTAAAAATGTTATTCAGAATCTAGATTTCCTGCTCATGGTTTTAATTCACCTTCAAAAAAAAAAGTATTTGGTTGTCTTTTGCTTAGTTTTGTTTCCTGCTTGGGTGCTTCTTTCTTTTGTGGGAGGTTTTGGTGACGTTCCTTGGCAGGATGCGTGTCCGTACTGGGGTGAACTGCAGGCAAAGGCTCTCCCTGAGCCTTGCTTTGGTAATTCCAGTGTGAGCTTTCATTTTTTTTTTTTGTGACAAATGGGTTTGGACTGTCTGCCACACGGCTTGGAGAAACAGCCAGTTATAAAATGGCCTCTCCTGTGCCAGGCTCATACTCTGCCCATCTGTCGCCGTGTCCAGGGTGTCCTGCTAATTTGGAAATGTTTCCCGCACTCTCCGAGCACGATCAAATGCTTCTCAACACATTTTGATGCACAAAGTGCCAGCCAAATCAAATGTGGATTTGTCTGTTTCAGCTCACCAGTGTCTGCTGGGTTTCAGAACCATTGTGTAGGGCAGAAATGACTTTTGGCAACATGTATATGTAGGTGTCAAGCGTAAGTTTTCAATTGGAATTACTTTTCTCCACGTTATATTCAGATAGGTCTATTGTAATCGTGATGCTTACATGGGCACATGAAGAATAAAACGGTTAAAATTAGAAGATTCTTACTAAAGAAGCCAGAAGTGCATATGGCTCATTAGTAAGTTTTTTTTTTTCCCCTGCACTGGATCTAAACTAGGAACAATTTCTGGAAAAAAAAAATAGTAGATACCGATGAAAGCGATAGCCCTTGAAAGAAGCCTGACGTTTATTTGGTGAAATATCTACCTTAAAATTTTAGTGTTGCATGTACAGTAATTAGAAAAAAAACTCAGTATGTGTTATTTCTTTCCTTCCCTTTCCATATAAGGGTTATTTCCAAACTGGACCCACTGAAAATTTATTCTCAGTGATGGCTATTTCAAGTGAGAGTGAGTAATCCCTTTGTTGTGTTCTTCCATTTGTCTCATTGTTCACAAGATTTTCCAGATGGGTAAATATTTTACCCATCTTTCTTCCAGAGATGGTCTTTGATGTCTTCTAAGACTTTTTTCCAAGCAGAGCTGTGATGCTTTTTGAAGCCCATCCCTTGAGAGAGCCTTAACAAGTGGCCAGGGCTTGGTGTGAGAAGGCTTGGAAGTGCAAGATGTGCTATCCCTTGGACTTTTCCCTTGGGTCACGCCAATTCTCTTAACAAGTAGGCTTTTTTCAGAGGTTATATAGCTGGCCTGCTTTCTTAAAATTTAAATTCTAGTTGTTTCAATTGGACACAGTGACTCCTTCATTTTCACTCCAGTGGGCACTCACCCCGTCAAAGAGTTAACCGTGTTTTCTACACAGCAGCCAAAGCATTGTAAAGAAAATATACCTTTTAGTAACACTTAGAAATGCCAACAGAGATTAGGACCTTATTGTGCTGCCCTTTGTATGGATACTTATAGTGCGTCTAGACTGCAAGCAAAGACGTGATTGAAGCTGGGCTTAAATTAGCCCGGCTGAGTCCTGACAGCCGTACAACGGTGGGAGCGAGGAGCTCCAAGTAAGTTAAATTACCGGAGTATTTACTCAGCCTCCCGCGGGGATTTTGCAGCCTATGCTAACCCGTGTGTTGTCATGGCTACACTTTTATCGGTGCTGTGCAGAGCTGGGTTAAAGCAAGCTGGTGTAAACCACGCTTACTATTGCCGTGTAGACGTGCTCCTAGAAAGATGCAATCCCTTGTCTGGACAACAAAAAGGAAAATAAGTTATTTTATTCCCACTTTATAGGCAGTAAAGAAGGAGAGGTAAGAGGCAAGGTTCATTTATCCTGTGTTGGATCATGCAAAGTTTAAGAAAGTTGTCTAGCCTCTCCCATAAGGGGAATGGGACCGCGTTGCCCGTTGGAGATGGTGGCTCTTCCCTTCTCTCTAGGCTGGACAAAAAGTGTAGGGTGGATGACTGCTGTTTTGGATGGCTGAAATTAGGTAATAAATATCCCATCCTTGATGCCATCCCAGAGGAAACTAGAAAGCCGGAGCAGGCAATGAAAGTCTCATCACTTAGGGCAGAGTACTGTACTATGTATGTGATAATGTTTTCTAGATTATCTCTGAGAATTTGAGCTTTCTTCTGTCCTCAAGGGCTTTTTATGTTGCCAGCTTCAGCAAAATGCACCTTTAAGTAAGGAGTTCAGAGGGTGAAGAATGAAGACATCAATTCTTTCAGGAAAAGATAAAAAAATAGTCTTTGAAAGAAAGCATACTGTATATATTGGTATCTTTTTATATGTGGTGCTAAAACTATAAGAAAAGCTATAGCAAAGTAACTGTAAACTTTGTGGACATGAAATTGTTCTCTGCAGCTGCAGAGTGATGTAGGAAAATGTGGCAGGAAAGCATCAAGAGGGGAATCTTCCCTCATCGTGGGCTCCACGTGTTGTCCCCTTTGACCTCCCATTCAAGTCTTCAGCACACCAAGCACAGAGCCATCCTGTTCTTCCTTTCCTTGCCTAATTTTCTCTTCACTTCTATGTTTTTTTCCTTTTTTTTTTTTTTTTTTAAGTTGAGGGACCACTTGATCAGAGTAGGTCCCTTGCTTGCCTGGCTTTCCAGCTATAAGCTTTCTTCTAATTGTTACGATTATTCACAGTTATTAACTGACAAGAATGTAAAGAGGAGGCAACAGGCAGCTGTCTTCCTAAATGAAGTGAACTGGAAAAAATAGTTGCCGTCTGAGTATTTATGGCAGAAATTTTCTGCCTGGTGTGAATGTCACCTTTTTTAGTCATATATATGCAAGGGAGGACCCTGCAAGTCCTTCTCAGATAAGGACATCAGCTGGAGATTTTCAGCTCTGATTTTGTTTTGTTTGTTCCCCTTCCTTGAGGAAATGGTTTTCAGAGATTTGGCCTCTAGGGAGAGGGAAAAACATAAAAAATACAAAACACAGTGACTTTTAAAGTAGCTGAAGTGTAGAGATGGTTTAGAAAGCTTCATTATGATCCTTGCTTTGAATCCCCCTCAGATTGCCCCCGTGCTGCAGCATCTCAAGTGTTTACGTTATGGCAAAATCATCTTTGTTTCCTGCAGTTGTGTTTCACTGCGGCTGAAGTTATGTTTTATAGCAAATGTGTGCTTTTTCGGGCGAATACATTCGGATCTTGTGCCTCATTTGTGTAAGAGGACCATATAACTGTTGGAAAGCCATTCTGTTGGCACTGACTACGTGCCATCTGAAGGGTAACGTTTCCAGTCTCCTGCAGTCCCTCCCTATAGTCGTGTCTCTTGGTTGTTCCTTAATTCCCTCATCACCCCTCTGACCACGTTTTCCAGGTCTAAGGTATGTTATCTTCTGCTTTCACTTTGTGTCTCTTAACTTTGGGAGCTTCTTGGAGGAAATGTCTCACCAGAGAAAGGTTTTCTTTGGCTGAGCACCCAGGAATAGCATTTAATGATGAGTTTGTATGTGGATCGTGGTGTCACAGGGAATATTGAGAATTTTGTTTTCCTCCCTCACTTGCTTTCTCTGCTGTTCTCTGACTTTCTCTCTCCTTTTTTTTTTAAATGACATTTTGTTATTTACACATTTGCTAGGTTGTCCATCTGCCGTTGTAATACACATGCTGCCAGTCACCGCGCTGTGTGGTTCGTGGTGTGAAGGAGCTGACAAACCAGGCGGTCGTGCGCATGGGCATCGTATTCAGGCTTTGTCAGAGAGCCCCTAATGATGGTCTGGGATTTACTGAGGAGGTGGAGAGCAGCACCCTTCATCACAGCATTTCCATCCACCCTTGAGCTCTCTGGATGTTATAAACATTACGGGGCTCCAGGCAGAACTGATTGCATCCCACTCTGGGCTGTCTGTGCTCAGCTCATCTGCAAAGGCTGAATCACCAAGAAGATACAGTGGTGTTTCCTGGCAGGAGAGCACGAGGCTTGAAAGAAAATTTCATTTTTTCCATGAGCAGCATAGGAATGTGTTCTAGTGATTGAAGTCTGTGATTGAGAACAAAACAAAAAACAATTCAGTCTCTTAGCAGGTTTTGTTGATGAACCTTGTCTACAGCCTCAGAAGAAAAAAGGTGAATTTACTGTGGACTGCTGGACATTAATAGCTGTCAGGGTCAGTCAAGAGGTTTAGGAATGAAGAAGGATGTGCTGGAGACTGACAGTATCCCGTGATCAGGATAACTCAGGAAGCATAGCTTGGAAGACAGCTGTTTTCAGGGAAATATCAAGGACTTACTGGTTTCATTGCTCTCTTTAGCCCCTTCCCCTAGAAATTCTCAGTGTTAGCAGCTGTTTCAGACTGGTGGCAATCCAAGCCAGACGACCCATGGGTGAGACCAGGGGAGAAGTGCCTTCAGTAACTTTTCAGTACTTTGCCTCCTTCTTGTTGCAGCTGAAAGAAATGCCTTTACGTTACATGTAGGACGCTTTTCCTATACAAAGTTTTTGTATGCAATTTTTTGGATATATGACATTGAATAATCACCAGATGGATGGTGATTTTCACATACCGAGATCTGGGTTAGATTTCAGCCAGGCATAACCCCCTGACTTTTTAGATTGTGCCTCTTGGGACTGAATATTTCCCATTTCTTCCAGGCACATTATATAAGGTGATTGACCCTCTGTTATTTTGAATTTCATGCTGTATCCACCTTGGCTTTGAAGTGCACATAGCTGGTCCTGCGTAGTCACCCGGGTGATTTCTGGACCATGCTGCCTCTGTAATCTTCATGCTGTGGACAAAATAAAGAGCCTAGATCTCATTTCTACCATCTCAAACTTTCCAGACCCACTCAATTGTTCTTTTTTTAAATAGCCTTAAAAGCAACAGCAAACAAATAAATTGGAATAGCGTTGTAAAGTACAAAGCTGGCTTGCACAAATCTAACCAGCTTTGTACATCTGTTACTGCCCACTCCCATTGAGTCATACCGAGACTTAGTCACCAGCATCTTCAGTCTCACAGTACGACTTACATATCTGTCTCCAAAACACATGCTGCAGTCTAGATGGCATGGGGGAGGGAGAGAAGCAAAGCAATGAGCAGCCTACTCCTAAAGGAATAAAGCGATGTAGCAAGTCTTATAATGCTATACTGTGACTTATAACACTATACTATGACTAGAAATAAAAACAACAGGACAGAAATTCCTGTGTAAGTCAGGTTTGAATCCTTCCTTGTGCAATAATTGGGTGATTTGAAACAAATCCTCAAAGGCTTCCAGATAAGATTGTTCTCAAAAAAAGAAAGTTTTCTACTCAATCACAGCTACCAAGCTATGCCCTCTATTCCACAGAGTTCAAACTCTGGATTCTGTTTGCAGGCGATTAGCGTATGTAGCCTATTTGCTATTCAGAGTTTTACATAGGCTTGTAATACGTACAAATCCAAGGTTGAGCTAAAAAAAAAATCTGCTGGTGTGCAGACTGAGCTGAAAGAAACCGTTCACAGCTAATTTTAATAAAACTCCCAACATTCTTTGTCCTTGGGAGGATAGTTGAAGTGCTCATAGCTCAGTAACGTTAGCGGAGGAGGAGCCCTCGGGAGCCCTGGTAAGGTGTGATGCTGAGGAGGAGCCCTCGGGAGCCCTGGTAAGGTGTGATGCTGAGGAGGAGCCCTCGGGAGCCCTGGTAAGGTGTGATGCTGAGGAGTGCAGCTTTTAGCAATCGTTTGTGAGATCGGGGCTCTTGACAGCACTCAGCTTAATGTCTCTGTATGTTGTTTTCTTTGTTTATTTTATTAAAGGAGCTGTCTCCCCATATTTGTCTTAGTAAAGTGTCACCTCCTGCTTCAGTTAGGTTGTAAGAAGAGACTGCAATGTCTGGCAGGCATTTCACTCCTTAAATTTAATGCAATCCTAGCACAGATATAGAACTTAGTGAAGCAGAAAAATGTCTCATAGGTGACACCATCAGTAGTCAGGCCTGTGTGATGCTACCTACACTAGCACTGTGAAGTTGCTTTTTGCTGAGGAGCCCAGCCTTTCAGCAGAGATGGTCCATGGGGCTGCCATGAAGCCACTCTGAGCTGAGTCACCTCTGAAACATTGCCATGGGTCATGGAGCCACCACTGTTGGCATAGGAGTTCACCCAGCCTTGTTGTTCGTGGTTATATCTTGTATTTGAAGGGACAGTTAGAGTCATAGAATCATAGAATCATTAGGGTTGAAAGGGACCTTTCAAGGCCATCCAGTCCAACCTCGCCCCGCCACAAGAAGCAGGGACATCTCCAACCAGATCAGGTTGCTCAGAGCCCCGTCCAACCTGGCCTTGAATGTTTCCAGGTATGGGGAATCCACCACCTCTCTGTGCAACCTGTGCCAGTGTTCTACCACCCTCACTGTAAAAAAAAAAAATTCCTAATATCTAATCTAAACCTACCTCACTCTGTTTTAAAACCATTACCCCTTGTCCTGTCACAACAGGCCCTGCTGAAGAGTTTTTCCCCATCTTTCCTGTAGGCCCCCTTTAGGCACTGGAAGGCTGCTCTAAGGTCTCCTCAGAGCCTCCTCTTCTCCAGGCTGAACAGCCCCAACTCTCTCAGCCTGTCCTCACAGGAGAGGTGCTCCAGCCCTCTGATCATCTTCATGGCCTCCTCTGGACCCTCTCCAACTGGTCCATGTCCTTCATATGGACAAAGGATGGCAAGAGAGCTGTTTGTGAAATATTCTTTTGATACCCAGCCCTCAAATTGTGGACCACTGTTGAGGAGGGCCATAAAAAGGTCCTGCTTCTACCCAAAATACCTTGGAAATTGGTCTCTGACCTGTCAATCGCAGCATGCCCCAGAGTGGCTTACTGGCTCCTTGACTCCACCATTGCAGAGAAGCTTTGTCAGCCTGGCTGCCAAAGTAGCCTTGAAACAAAACAATAATGAAAAAAAAGAATCCTGTTTATTCTGTGTTGTTTACTGGAATCAAGGCTCTAGTGGTCTGTTGTTTAAGCCTTAAGCCTCTGCAACAGAACTGCTGGAAGCCCTCTTCTGACACCAGGATCTCCAGGTGCAGCAGCATCCAGACCAGTGTGTCTGGGCAAGCCTTTTTTGGCAGGAATCCTCCTCAGTACAGAAAGGAACCAGCTGGAAAAGGTGAAAAATGGCTTGGCTAACCAGATCTTGCTCCTGTTGCTATTTGACTATGCTATGCCAGCCAATATATTTGGTTTCTGTATCCTAAAATGTGGTTTTCTTTCCTATTCTCCAAAACAGTTCTGAGAAAAGGTTATTTATTTTCCCAAGATATCAAAGAGCAAAAATTTTATTGTTCTTTCTTTTCATGTAATCCCAAATATTTTGATATAAAGGCTGTCAAAGGAAAAAGAGATGGAATCAGGAAGGATCACCCTTTAGATCTAAAGGTAACCCAGACAAGGATGACCTTTGGAGGAGAAATTAGTGTGTAGAATCTGTAGCCTTCCAGATATTTGCTTTCCCCCAGGAGGAAACAGGGGAAGAAGTGGTAGAGAAGGAATGTGCACTTGCAGACAGAATGATTCCAACTTACACCCTGCAAAAACTAAAGCAGCAGACAAGCCCGTTAACAACAATAAAGTCAATTTATTTGCTTTTTTTTCGATCTGTTAACCTCCTGTGCTATCAATAAGAAAAGTCCTGGAACACTGCCGGTTGAGTAGGTGTTCTGGGAGATTGCCTTCCCGAGGAGGGAGGCCGGCTGGTGGCCGGAGCACTGAGCCGCGGCTCTGCTGTGTCACAGCTCTGCTGTCCTCCAGAAAGCGCTTTGATATCCCTGGGGCCGTGTTCTTCAGTGAATGTAACAGCAGCTGCCATGACAACTTCTTATAAATAAAAGTGGGTTGAAAACAAAATAAATCTGAAGGGGCTTTGTGGCTGTAAAGTAAATCTAAGCTGCTCAAGAGATAATTTTTTTTCTAATCGGGGATGGCAGGAGTGATGTCTGGCTGTCGGGCGGCGCTGGGCGATGTGAGGGACTGACTGAGGAGCAGGAGCATGGGAGGAAAGCTGGGAAAACTTTACAGAACAGGCTTTGCACGCTCTTAATTCCAGGTTAGCAGCGCTAGGAGCTGCAGTCTCTGGTGGCCTTTGTTCTGTACAGCAACGGTCGTAGGCTGTGGTCTCGATGGAAGTTGTCTGTCCCAGGATACAATGCAGGACTGATGGATACAGGGAGTGATGCTGCTTGTTCTTCAGCCAGGGCTCTGCAGTCGCAAATGTGAAGGACTCTTCCTCATACCAAGACGCTACTGGACGCCTGTGGCGGAAGTCTTTTAAATATCTCCAGAGCCATGTGATCTTCCAGGGCACTTGTTCCAAGTGCGGTAAAGCAGAGCTGGAGAGGAGGAAAGCTGTCTAAGAAGCTGTTTCAATCCCAGGTTAATAGCAGCGCGAGCCTTCAATGTGTATCTGTTGGCGTGAGATCAGAGCAGTCAGCTATGTGATAGGAGCTGGGGCTGCACCACTGGCCTGTCGAGAAGTTTTGCAACACTTGGAGCAGTTTTCGTTCTGGTTTTTGGTAGTTGTTGTTTTGGTTTTTTTTTTAACTGTTACTGTATCATCAACTGCATTGTCACATCTGCTTCTGGATGAAGAGGAACACAAGAAAGAAATAGATATCTAGTCTATATTCTGCAGAGATACATGCAAAGAGGAAATAAGCATCTAATATTTCCTTGCTTAACCAACAGGCTGGAACTGAAAGAGCAGTATTTGCAGCCTGGCGTTTGATATAGGTATTTTTTCCTTCTGTAAATGGATGCCTTCACATATAGAATCCCATGAAGAAGTGAAAGATGAAAAAATTGTTAGGTAGCCGCTACAATCACAGACTTTGTCACAGGACTAAAAATACAATTATTATCCTGTTTAAAATGTTCTCCAGCCCTATATTAACAAAGAAAGGTCTCATGCTGTCCAGAGAAGTGTAGCTCCAGTTATTTCTGCTTACAAGTAGAGATCTCCTGTTCTGCATGTAAAGATAGATGAAGAAAGCATACCTCTGTGATATCTGAGAGCTACAAATTAGAATAGAGTCATCAGCTGGGTTTCATTATACTTTTAGACCTCGGAATTTAATATATATATGTTTTTAAGCTTGGAATTGTGACAGGGAACTGAAATGTGGCACCTAGAAAAATAGTTGTACCTACCTCCCCTCTCCTGTTTTTAAAGGTTTCTGCTCAAGAGAAGAAGTTATGGTTTCACTGATAGCTGTTCTACATTTTCTGAACAACTTTTTCAACCATGATTGCTAGATATGTGTCTCCTGAAACCCAGTTTCTTCCATCCAGTCTCCAGCCTTCCTAAACAGCAGGTTTTCTCCCTGTGGGTTACAACAAGCAGTAATATAGGGATGGTAATTTGTAGAGCTCAAAAGAGGTTATTTCCTTGATTTATTCCATGGAAAATGACTTAGCACACATCAGATTCCAACTTCTGCACTACCGAAGATGGGGAGAGGAAAATGTTGGTAAATCCTTTGGCTAACTTAAACTAAACATGAGGGGATGTGTTTTTGTGTAACTTTCCAATAGACTCTTCAACTTCTTCACAGAGGTTCTTCACTTAAGTCTTGCAGTAACATATGAAGTAGGAGTAATAATGATAATCCATTTATTGACAGTGTTTATAAATGCCATTTATAGCTGAATATTTTATGTGGAGTATGTAAGTAATTTTGATCTTAACTAATTATAAGAATAAGCAAATTAATATAGAAGCTTTTCTTTAAGGTCCTGCAGTGCCTGGTCCAGCCTCCATCAAATCTTGATAACAGTGTAATGTTAAACCAACAAGTTGCCTCTTCTTTTGGTTTTGAGATGTTTCCTTGTGTTTTCTTTTGCGAAGGAAGGTGATGTGAAACGCAGACGTCATAGCATGGCCATGAGGGTGACGTTACAGAGTTGGGTGCTTTGTAGTTTGGGCCTTTGTAGATACTTCCCATTGAATGTGCATAGATAGAGCCGGGAGCATCCTAACTCGTCATGAATACTTTGGTTTGTGGCCTAATGATTTGGGGCCAGCTTGGCCCAGCCTGGCTGCTGCTGCTTTTTTTTTTTTTTTTTCTTTCCAGCTTGGCATGAATTACTCCCATGTGCTTCAGTTCCAGTAATTCAATATTTTGTTCCTTATTTTTGTTTTTTGTTATGTAACCAGAATATTTTCAAACACTTGAAAGGATTATGCTTGAGTTATACACATTTTTGAGCATATTTTGGATTTAGTATGATTACACAATGATTTGATTAGACCTGAGGCTGCTCTGAATTCTGAAGGCAAGCAAGCCTTGCAAACTTCCCGGCCGATGCTAATTTTTAATTAAGCTCTATTTAATCTCAGATTAGGTTTATGTGAAATTGCTATTTATTTATGTTTGGAACTATTTTAAATGGGATGCAGATGTGGTGGTAGAGAAGCACTAAATCACTACATGGAAAGGGTGATGCCTTGCGTCTGGGAGGTTCCGCGCTGGGGAGGTATTTGTGACATTTAGCTCAAGGTTTGAGATCCAAGCCTCAGTTCTGCAGCACACAGCATTAGGCAACTCCATGCTTTTGCTCACAGAGTTACTCATTATCTACTTTTCTGATCAAACAGATGCTAAACTTGACACTAACATAATTTCCTTATGCATGTAGAAGGGAGTTCTAAAAACCCTCTAGCTGGAACACGGAGTAGCATAAACAGAACAGACGGCGGGAGGTAGAATATAATTGCAGTTTGTTTTTGTTAGTTAAAGATGAACATGTGTGCTTTTCTTATGGCTTTATTGTCTTCAGTCACGCAGAATTGGGTGCTCCTGTCCAATCTGTGCAAGTGAATTGGTAATTTCCTCCCCGAGCACCATGTCGCAGTTTTCTCCCTCTTTGTTATATAAGCTACGAATTTTTGAGAACAGCAACATTTTGTTTATTGCCATAAATACTCTCTAAACAAAGAATTTAAACCCCACTAAAGACAAGATAGGCCATTTGCTGAGCAAGTGGCTGTATTTAACCTGTAATTTCCTAGGCGTTTTTCTATGGGCTTTGGTTACCTCCCCTTGAAAGTTTATCACCAGACTTTTGACTTTGGCTGTGTAGGTGCTTTTTCACGGTGACGTAGTGCAAGTGCTGCTGAGGGCTCCCAATGGCTAGTTACTTACATCTGCCGTTGAGTTCCCAGCCAAGAAGAATGATCAGAGCCTGTGTTGTGGTTTACCAGCAATCACAATAGGTAAAGGAATTGGCTCTTCGGAAATAAAATCATGGGATGCTCTGATGGAAGGAAGAAGACATTAATATGGGACATCATTTTTTTTTTTCTTTGTCCTGGCAGGATCTCAGCTCATTTGCCATGCCCTTCTTGGACGGTGATGTGGAGAGCACAGACAAAAATGCTTCTCGCAAGGTAGGATATTTCCTAAGCTTCACCTTCACTGCAGTGGCTGAGTCCCTTGGTGGTAAATACAATTTATTAGGCTTTAAAAAGCTTGAGGTTGTATTCTTTCCTGCCATACTATTAACCTGTTGACAGTGATACCATAGGGCAAATACAGTGACTTTTGCAGACCATACTATGACAGTGCTTATGCAGGATGACCTGTAAATGATGTTAATCTCCAGTGATATTGCTTTAAATGCCACAGATGTTGTGTCTAACCCTGTTGTAATTCAATAAAGTGACATTGCATAACTGTATTCTCAGGAATATAGTTGGCTAACAAAATTTGTGGTGTTGCTACAGAAATATAGTGCCCAAAGAGGTGTTTGTGGCTGACAGCATTTTTCTGGAATTGCCTCCTGATGGTTGCTCTCTGGCTACAGGGGTTTTAACTGTTCTGTGTCCTTGATGTATCTGTCCTTGGCACTGGCAAAATAAGCTGCCTTCATTTGCTGAAGCCACAGCAGTAGAGTCTTCCCATAAGCAAGGTAGGAAGGTTCCTCCTCGATGTGGCATGAACTCAAGGTTGTCATTCTGGAGGCATTGCTATGATTTGGTTTTCTGATGGCCTGCTGTTGAATTAAACCAATATATTAATGGAGTTTGCTTGGTTTAAAATTATCAGGCAAGCATATTCAATGGATGACATTCGAGATGGTTATACAGCACCTACACAATCTTCAAAGCAATAAAAATTGTGGGTGGAATCTGTCATCTTCAGGTCCTGGCCTCATAACTTTCACAAAGCGTTAAAGTACAAGCTGGTCTGCTAAATGTAAGCCTCTTACCAGCTGTTATGTGCTTGGTGAAGAGGGATACTCTTCCAAACAGTAGATAACCCCAAAAGCTGATCTATAGCTACGCAGCAGACAAGGCTATGGACCTCTGTGAAGATTTAACCTGCTACAAGCCGTTTGTGAAAGAGTCTGCAGTTATAGTTCAAGGCAGATGAAGCAATAAATATCCCCTTAGTGAAGCTAATCTGCATCTAGAACAATCATAACTGAGCTGTGTTGACAGCACGAGTTTCTACTCCTTTGCACCTCACAGGAAGGGACAGCTGTTTCACAAAATTCTGCAATCCATCAGTAACTGAATATGTTTATAACATTGGCCTTGTTCTTTTCTGCGTTGGACCTTTTAAGACTGACGTAGGAGTCACTGACGCAGGGGAATTCTTGTAGATGCCAGGGAAGCTAAAATATGCAGTGTTAGCAAAAGGTGTTTGTTTGGTGGGTTTGAATAAAGTGAACAATGTGATGTTTTTGAAAAGGATTGTCATGCTGGAAGAAGGCAGAGGTTTCTAGCCAAAACTTGATTTTTCCATTTATCACCTCTTTTTCTCAAATAAAACTGAGAAAGTGGTATGAATCTAAGTCCTGAAGAAAAAAATATACCAAAGCTAATCTCACTCATGCATAGTATTACATGATATCTTTAATGACATCCACTTTACCATTTTTGAGGCCCTTGGTTTTTTTCTCTCACTGGTCTTGGGGCTCTCTTTGATGACTGTTTGTCTTGGGCACAACTGGAAGAACATTTCAGTAGTTGCCCCTTTTTGCAGCTTTGGTAAATGCTGAGGTTTTTTTCCCTAGACTTGAGTCAAGTTCTGCTTATGGAGGTGCAGTTCACTTTGGAATATTCATGCAACTGGGGCTTAACATCTGAAATGGCTTTTTTTTAACTGACCTTTTTGATTGAGTGTGTAAGACCCAGAGTTTTTTCTGACATCATACTTGGAGCTCCGTTCAACACATGCAACAAAGTGGTAAGAAGCCAACTGGCAGTGCCCAACTTCTGATAAGAAAGAGCTCAACTAGCAAAATCCATTGCCACATATCTCAGCCTAAATATAATTTTCTTCAATGTGAAGGATGTAATCTTTGCTGCTGGTGAATACTGCTGCAGTATTTTATTTAATTCTAACTAAACGTTTGCCAGTCCCTGCTGGTGCTACATCAAGAACTTCCCAACTTGCTGTTCACTTTCGAATGAGATGGGTTTTTTTTTTCCAAGTTTGAAATCAGAGTGATGTGTAACTTTTGTATATTAAAAGTCAATATTTCATCAGTAGCATAGCTTTTCGATTCACCACTCATGTTGGAGACTGGCAATTCATCAGGGATGTCTCTCTTCCTGCACTTAACCCTTCTGTCACCTGGGCTATAGATCAAGACAGGGGAGAGTAGTTCACAACGTGTCTTTCCAATCTACCATTAATTTCATCCTCCTATTCTTTGTGAAAGGCTTTTAGAAACTATATTACCATTTTTCACAGAGATCCTCAGCACTTTACCATGCAAGTGTCTCTCAATCATTATCCTGTGACAACAAACCTCATTACACAGCTAGGAAACTCAAGCGCAGAATTATTTGTTTAGGTTCACAGAGGAATTTTTTGGCAGCAGTGGGAATGTGGCACATATTTCCTGAAGGTTAGCCTTAATTACTTCTCATTTACATGGCTACTATTATAAAAGATGCGTTCTTCTTTTCTTTGTGACTGATGGCAGGAAGGGGATAGGGATAGTTTTCACCTTCCTCAGCTGAAGATGGAGAATATAATATTCTGAAGACTTGCATAGAAGGTTTTGGCGTGATGTGATGGAGAAAGGTAGCTCTTGTGCCTTTGGCGGGTGTTCTGACACTTCTTATTGCCTGATAAAGTACCTTAATACTTGTACTGGTAGCTTTGTCTAAAACAACTGGTGTTGCTGATTGCCCCATGCTCAAAGCTAGAACTCTCCAGAAATGGCTTGAATCCTTCTCGCAGAAAGACCTTAGAGGATCATGAAATACAGCACTATAGACAAGGATAACCCTGAGCTAAGAAGCAATTAGATTTATTGGATTTCCTCGGTCTGGGAAAAGACAGTGGAAAAGAGGCAATTTAGAGATCTGGAAAATAATTAATGATGTGGAGCATAATTCAGAAAATAATTCTGGTGTGCTGTGGCAGGGCAGCCATCAGGGATGAGTACCCCTCTGCACCCAAACGACTCTATCAGTTTTAGAGCACCTTGAATGCTTATAGATCCTTCATCTAAAATGTAGGTTAAAGGATAAGGTGTGGAAATTATAGGAAACCTATAGCCATGGCTTTCTACGGAAAGCCCGGGATTGTGAATTATTAGAGAGAAGAAAATGACGTAAGAAGAAAATTGTCCATGGGGAGGCAGCTAGCAAATTTTAGGTGGAGGAGGGAACAGGAGGAAGAAGAGAAGTTTGGAGAATAGTATTGATCAATTCCTTTATGGAAATAATAGAATTGTCATAAAAATATAGAAGAAAGCTTAGAAAATAAGTGATACATTAGAAGTTATTTTCTCTACCTAGGGAAAAAGCTGGGGAGATGTTTATCTTAGATGATAGTGATGACTGTCATGTTAATGACTGAAGTGTATTTAAAGCAGAAGATGCTAAAGCTAGACATTTTAAAATTAAATCCAAACAACTCTGATAAAACACCCTTGAATTAATTGGCACAGCTTTCTCTGACTAGTGCTGATTTTAAATAAATCTTGGAGCACAGCTGAAGTTCCAAAAGACTGCAAAAAAAGCAATTACTGTGTTAATATTTACAATGTTTGCAATTAGGATAATTGACAGGTTTGTCAGTCTAACATTAGTCCTGGGCAAAACAATGAACTCTCTAATGCTGGATAGTTAATGATGCCATTAGAATAGACTTATTTGGATTGGAATTCATGGTAAACAGTTCTTATTGAACAAATGTGGGGTTTAAAATGAATTATAAATTTGGTTGGAAAATGCCGTAGTGGCAGTGTCATGTGTATAAAAAAATAGCACAAGACATTTTGATTTAAGAAACTGGAATGATACTGAATAAACATGGAGCCTAGTAAATGAATAAAACCCTGGCTGATAAAATAAATTGAGACTCATCAGTAGAAAATTTTGTTTCTGGGCAGACAAAACTTTCTGTTGCTATACTGTATCATATTTTATCAGTGACTTGAAAGAAATACTGACTCATTACTCATACAATTTGTAGTTCATACAAAGGTGAGGAGGAAGAGAGTGGTAAATTCTGAGCTGGAAACTCTCCAATGCAGGATGACCTGAGTCACCTAAAACACATTTTGCAAACAAACAGCCCATTTCAGTTTGACCAAAGTGAGATCAGTTATGCCTGGGATTAAATAATGCAGACTTTATTGTCACAAAGGTTCGATTAGATTTTGAGAATAGCTGTAGGTAATCAGCTCTATGTGAATTCTGGGCGTGACACGGTGGTTAAAGGATTAGTTTGGTTTTTGGATGTATGAACAAAGGAATAGGGTGAAAAGCAGAGGTTTTGTTATGACTACGTTTGGCACTGACTCCCAGCTCTGCTATCAGTAATGCAGGAAAGTGTTCTGAAAAATTAGTATCAGAAAACATCCAAGGAGTGACTCTGTTATTGAAGGACTCCAAGGATTGCTTTATCCTGCTTCTGATCCCAGCACTGTTTTTTTTTTTTGTCCAGTGACTCATGGGAATTGCACAAGCCACCCCTGGAGCAGGGATGAGAAGCAAAAATTATGCCATTTTTACCCCCCCCCCCCCTTCACTGGATAATAAATCTTCTTTTGATTATTTTTTTCCAGCCTTTTAATTATCCATTTCTTTATGAGCAGTGAGGATGGGGTGTGTGTCCTGGATGGTGTCACAGCCTTGGCATGGGGCACCTGCAGTGGATGCAGTGATCCTCAGGGCAAGGACGCGTGTGCACTGCCTTGTGCATGGCTCCTTCCCGTCTCCTGCTTTGAAATAAATGCAGTTAAGGGTTAGGAAGTGGACTGAGAGCCAACCCTGCGCTCACCTTTCATCAAGCCTACTCCTGCCTTCAAGCAGCCCTGCTCGCCGTTAGAAACCTAACACCGACCGTTCATACAGCAATGCAGAGCTGTCAGAGCCTGCCAGAGCAGCCAGGGACATCCCATTGTATTTTAAGTTGGGGAAGTGTCATTGTACTTTAGTTTTGGGAAGTGACATCTCTGATCCCATAAAATAGGCTGTCATCTCAATTGTTACTGCTCATGCAGAACCAAGGGAACTAGTGGTGGTGAATGTGACCACATGGTGCCTGGGAGAGTAAGTCCTTCATTACCTTTCAGTCTAATGAAGTCAGCTCTTGTGTTTCTGTGAGCTCTTTTATTCCAGCAGAATGAGAGAATCATCCAATTAACTTTATCAAAGGGCTTTTTTATTGAGATTCAGTGGAAGGGCAGGAAACAAGTGCAGACATCTATCTGGTGTATCGTCTCTAATTGTGTTTACTGTCCCTGTCAAGGATGGTAGGAGGCAATTCCTTTTCTGTTATTTGCCTTTCAAACTTTTTTTTTT
Source organism: Chlamydotis macqueenii (assembly GCF_036417535.1). Taxonomy (NCBI): domain Eukaryota; kingdom Metazoa; phylum Chordata; class Aves; order Otidiformes; family Otididae; genus Chlamydotis; species Chlamydotis macqueenii. The sequence continues at coordinate 6,625,126 of NC_141557.1, read as the reverse complement.
TTTAAGTGATGAGGCAAAATAAAGGTCAAATAACTCACTGTTGTGAAAGCAAACAGAACTCAAATGTCCTAACTATTCAGAGCTGGAGAAGGAACGGAGCTCAGGGGTGTTTAATAACTTTCACTTATATTCAGAAGTATTTTGAAAGGCTGTTTAGCTTGAGCCCATACATATTCCAGACAAGTTTGTTTTCAGACTGTTCTGAAAAATGAATCTAAATTCTTCTGAACCAGAGCCAGAGATTTTTCAGGGAGGGCATCCTCTGGGGAAGGTTGTGTGCCCAAGAAAGGACGTGTTGCTGGAGCACCCTGGCAAGGAAGCAGAGGAGCAGAGGAGATGGCTGCAAAGAGGTGCTGTGGCAAGGACACAGGCGGTGCCTGGGTTCCCCCAGCTCCAACACAGCCTGTGTTTGTGGTCAGGGTCATCTCAGCTGAGCTCATTCATTTTTCTGGGAATGTCGCTTTGGCAGGACACTTGAGTTCCTTGCAGTTAAGTGGTCCTTAAATTCTGGATTTGGGAGTAGAAATGACTTCATTTGGTAAAATGGAGGGATCTGATTCTCAATACAAAGCACGGGAAATAAAACTACAGGGTTGGGAAAATTTCTGCCTGTGAGTGAGAAGAGGCAGGTCTGAGATGGATGGTGTATGGATGACAAGAGACTGGTTTGTGTTGAAGCATGAATAGTTTGATCTCTTAGCACATTGCATTGGGGATTATCATATGGTAGTGATTAAATTTTTTAAATAACACTTTAGTCTTTCTTGTAAAATAAGATGCAGAATTGTGAGTCAGGTAAGAAAACAGTTGAAGGGAAAGATGGCAAGCTAGTATTGAAAGGACAACTGTTGGGTGGAGGGACAGAACTGGTGGGGTTTCCCCAAGCCCAGTCCTTGGACTGATCTTTGCTAGTAAAGCTGAGGTGAAAAATAGAAGCATTCTAACCAAATTTGTTGATTATGCAAAGACAGGTGTTTTTTTTCATCATAGGGAAGGACCTTATACACAAAGACCTGGATGATTCTTGACAGCACAAGATACAAGGTTGTTCACCTGGGATATGTCAACAGGAGCAATAAACAAAAGAGGTCAAGGACTGTTTGCTTAGCCTGGAGATGAAGGGCTTGAACACAGTTCTGTTGCAGAGTCAGACTCTTGCACACACTAAAGCAAGGTGGCCACATGCAACCTGGGACTGTCCCTGACTTGTGCTCTCCCCGAGCCCAGGCGGCATCCGAGGAGTGCCCATGGCACATCCCCATCAGATGGCGAGTCAGCAGGGAAGCCGTATGGACCACTGCTTGATGGTTTGAGGCTGTGTTCAGCTGTTTCATTCACTGGCATGGGGTATTCTGGGACTGGTAGTGGTTTATGTTGGCATTTTGTCATCTAGGAGTTTATCTGTTGAAAATGAAGATGTGGGTCTGCTGGTCCATCACAGGATGGCTCTGAGCCATTAATGTGTGTAGCTGGGAGAAAGGAGGAAGAGATTAGGAAGAGAGAAAGATCCCTGTGTCCAGGTGAAATGACAAGGGGAGCTCTGAGGATGCTGTTTCTTGATCTGAAATCTTCTAGAGCTGCCCAGCTCAGGGCAAGTGCCAAGATATCACTTTACATTTTATTCAAAAAATTGAAAGTAAGTCTGCTAGATGCCAAGCACTGTAAGACACGTCTCATTTTGTGGCTTTATTTTCAGCAGTGCCAGTTCTGCATGTGTTTTAGGAGCCTGCCTAAGATCATTTGGTGTATACAATAGCAAAACCTCTCCCTGGTCCCCAGCTGAGGATCCTTTTGTGCTCTGAAGCATGAAAACTGGTAGCATCTTACAGCGTTTTAGGATATATTTTACTCAGTAAGGTAACTTTTTTTAAAATCACAGATTCATAGAATAGTTTGGGTTGGAAGGGACCTTTAAAGGTCATCTAGTCCACCCGCCCCCCCACAAGAAGCAGGGAAATTAGCTGAACAGTCTTCAGACTTAGAGGATTTTTTTCAATTTGTTTGATTAGATCTTATTTGTGCATTGATTTGTATTGTACTTGCATTGTGTGTTTGGATTCCTTATCTCCAAAAGGCCGATTATCCGGTCAGGGTCAAACGAGCCGTATCTCCGTATGCGTTTATTAGGTGTGTTTTATATTTCTGTCCATTCTCACTTTACTGCTTTTCCTGGACCACCACAAACTGATGTACAAGCATTATTAATGTGAGAAACCACGATGCAAGACTTTTTTTTTGTTTTTGCTGCTACAGCTCAGCTAGAGGAATAGTTATCTTTCCAAAGCACATGTGGGAGTTTTCTGCCCACCTGCCTGTCATAGCTTCAGGATATGAGTCTAAAACCCATGAAGAATAGGCAGATGATCCATCTCGCTGTGTAACCTGCCTCCAGCACCACTGCTGGAGTCGTCACACCGACTCTGCGTAGAATGATGCGGTTTATTCCACAGCACAGATTCTTCCGCATTCCCAGCTAAAGCATGACAATTAACATTGCCTTGTGACTCCTGTATACGCTGTGATAACTGTTATTGCTGCTGATTTTACTCATAGAAGTGCCTAATCGTCTTTTAAAACTCACAATCCATTAGCCTCAAACAATATTCTAAGAAAGCAACCCTTTTGTAATTCCCAAAGCAAAATCACAGGTATTTATCTGCTCAAATGGTGGGTGTAACCTGTGTATAATTAACGCGTGGAGCGGCTGGGGGAGAATTTGATGTAGTAATTTCCTTTAATTTAGTAGCATGCACATGTGTATTTAGCAGCGTGCCCCTGGTGCTCCGACAATTAGCTAATTCATCTGCCTGGCACGATGGAGAGAAAGCAACCAGTTGTTATTCTAATAAATAAAAACATCTCACTGTTACTGCTAAAAAATGGAGAACAATTTGCTTTCATGTCTATCTTGTGCACACAAGGGAATACTGACGCGATGTGACAAATTGTTGCGTGACATTTTACATTTCTAGAATTGCTTTAACGCGTGAAGATGCCATAGTCTTTTCAAAGTGTCTCTATCAGTGTGTCGTTTTAAGCAAGCAAGCATGCAAAACATGCAAAAAAGATAACGTGAAATATTAAGGGTGGCACCGGAATTGAGTCCTTCCCTCAGCTTTACAAATGTCATGGCCTGTCACTTTAGGAAAAATTATAATTAAATTGCCATCCTGGAAGCAGTCCTAAATTACGGCAGTAGTGGCAGATTGGTATTATGATTAAAATGAAATGGAAAATATTCTTACTCCCTGATTGCAGGCGGTAGGTTTGGCAACAGACCTGTTTAAATCACAATGCAAAAGAAGGTGCCGTTGCGCTAGCTGATTGTTTCCTGGACTATGTAGTTGTGAAGGGAACAACATATAAGTAGTCTCAGATTATTTACAGATTATATTTTATTAAGGTTAATGGTGTTTTATGAAAAAGCTACCACTTTGGGCCTATCTACCCATGACAAAAGTGCTATTTGTATAGTAATTTACTTATAGTATGGTTATTATTCCAGGTCTCAGTCGAGGGACTGTGCGCTGTTATTCTTGATAAATACTCACCGGGAGACGTCTGTGTGCCAGAGGGCTTGGAGTGGGAATAAAGGAGATACAGCTGAGTAGATGTGTAATATGAAATCAGTTTCTGAGATTGCACACAGAACCCGTGACAGAGCTGGGAGGTAAACCTGAGGCTCAGGGCACTGCATTAAGCGTGAAACACTACTTTTTTCTTCTCTCATGGATACTGTCAGAATGTTTGGTACCCAGTGCTTCAATTAGAATTGATTTGTGCTTTCCAAAAATGTCCCCTTGAGGGCAACTGCTCCCCTAAATTCATCTGCAAAAGGACAGGTATATTTTTGAGATATTTTTGTCCATGCTGTCAAAAATAAGTGTGCAGGTATAAAAAGCAGTTGTGCCTCTTACCAGCCATCTCTGTGCTGCACAGTGGAGCACAGAGCGGAATTCATCAGCTGTCCAGGGCTGTGCCAACGCAGCTCCCTGCTCCTCCTAGTGACCCACACTGTTTGTATCCATCTCCCAGCCCAAGTGCCTTGTAGGTTACAAACCTTCCCAAATGAGAGACAGGGCTCTCTGTTCCCATGGAGCAGGACCCATTCCAGCTCTGTCTCGTCCCAAGTGGAAAGAGGAACTGGCCCAAAATGCGTGTGCAGGAGACAGAAAGGGTTACGAGAAGTGGGATCCTGTGTTATGGAGGGAGCAGCTGTTTGGCCATCGTGCTGCTCATGTGTATTTCTACAAGTCTTTTGGAGCTGTGGCTAAACATTATTTTGAGAAGGGAGTTAATTGCTTACATGCTTTAAACTCAACTGACCATTTTTAGCTGGATGCATATACACAAGCCCTTTACTGACCCAAAAGAGGGCATTTGTACCTTTGAGGCTTTCTTTGATCTCTTTTCATCTATATCATTCTGTCGTAGTTCAGCCCCGATCAGGACCAGACTACGCAGTCTCTCTCTCGCTCCCCCCACCCTCCGAGAGAAGAGGGGGAGATGATATAAGAAAAACGGCTCAAGGTTTGAGATAAGGACGGGGAGAAATCCTTAAAGTTACCGTCACGGGCAAAACAGACTCGACTTGGGGAAAACTATTCATTTATTTCTAAAATTAGCAGGAGAATGAGACAGGGAACAAGATAACCTCCCCCCACCCCTCCCTCTTCCCGGGCTTAACATTATCTCTACTACCTTCCCCTCCCGAGCGGCACGGGCGGGGGAAAGGGAATGGGGGTCGCGGTCAGTTCATGACGCGTTGTTTTACGCCGCTGTATCATCGTCGGGGGAAGAACTCCTCGCATTCCTCCTCTGCTCCAGCGTGGGGTCCCTCCCACGGGCCACAGTCCTTCGTGAAACTGCTCCAGCGTGGGTCATCTCTTCCACGGGGTGCAGTCCCTCTAGAACAGCTGTCCCAGCGGGCCCTCCACGGGCCACAGCCTCCTTCAGGCCTCCACCTGCTCTGGCGTGGGGTCCTCCCCAGGCTGCAGGTGGATCTCTGCCCCTCCGTGGATCTCCATGGGCTGCAGGGGGACAACCTGCTCCACCATGGTCTTCACCACGAGTTGCAGAGGAATCTTGGCCAGGAGCTGCATTACTCCTCCCCCTCCTTCTTCACTGACCTTGGCGTCTGCAGCCGTTCCTCACAACAGGCTGGTAGATGTCTCTCAGGATCCTTTTTACATCTTATTCACTTCTCATCTCCTCTCCACTTCTTGCAGCCGGGCCGGGCCGAGTTGGGCCCAGTCGGCTGCCCGGCGGGAGGCCAGGGGGTGAGGCCTGCAAGGCCCATGAGGCTCGCGCCTCCCCCTCTCTGCCCCCCGCTCAGCTGCTTCACATCTTCTCCTCTTCTTTTTCCTGTTTTCCCCTACTTAAATACGTTATCGCAGAGGCGTTATTACGGGACATTCTACTACCAATTGGCTTGGCCTTGGCCAGCAGCGGGTCCGCCCTAGGCCCGGCCGAGTCCACTGAACAAAGGGGAGCGACTTCTAGCAGTTTCCTACAGAAGCTGCCACCTTAGGCCCCCCCTCACTAACAAAACCAGAACACATTCTAATAAAATACATTATTTTTCTGTACAATGACCCCCATAGCAACAAAACCCACACCTAACTAGACTGGCGCCTATCCAGTGTACCTGGCATCTTCGCAGGTAGAAGTTGCTGTCTGCTCCCATTTGTTTTGCGTAATTGAGAAGAAAGAAGTAGGCATGCAAAGGGCTTGAAACTCCATGGCCCACCATACCCATGGGCACATACACCGTGGCCTTTGCTTATATGTTCCCTGGAGACCTGAAACCCACCACTGCCTTGTGCCGGGAACAGAGCCCTTCATTCATGAAGGCTGAAAAAGCGGCCTCATGCCCACAGAAGTACTTTGTGCATCCAGAAGGAAGTAAACTCTACATATAGCCCAGGCACAGGCAAATCCCACAGAACTTTTGGGTCAGCTTCTGTTAATTGTATGCGGAGAGAATTTAATCTTTGCTCCTTTTTTTGTTTGTTTTTCTGGGTTTTTTTCCTCCCTTTGCTGGGCAAGGCCGCACAGTGCAGTACTGTGTTGTGCACGGATAGTCACGCTAGCTGGAAAGCCAGCACAGGTCCCAGAAGAGATACAGCTCTTAGAAAGGTTAGAGGCTTGGCTAATTAATGGCAATGTCACCGCTCTAAAATGGTTCCTCTATTTTGGGATTGGAGTTGCAGCCCCACAGTTGTGGCTGTGTCTGGCGTTGCAGAGACCTGTCAGGTGCTTGGGAACTCGTGCACTGTGTCGCAAGGTGTGATGGAGATTTAAGATTTAAGTGGATGGGTGCTTAAATCTGGGAGGAAGACTTTGAGGCACTGTGTTTCCTTAGTGACAATCATTCATTACCTTAAATAAATTCATTGCCAGTCATCTTTCAGTTGTCTGGGGAAGGAAGAGGGATGTGTGGCAAATAAAACTAGTAAAGAAAATCTTGCTTTATATGTGTGTTAATATAATGTATGCACACATGTTGAATTTTTTTTTTTTTTTGTGAAATTCAGGGCATCTTTAGGAGCAAAGGGCAGCATGGAGCCCAGAGAGGTGGCACATGTGCATCTGCGTGTCAGTGCAGGCAGGCACTGGGGAAGGTGAGGTCTGGTTAATCCACCATCTGAATAAACAGAAGTTGACTGTGTTGAGACAAGTTCAAAAATCCTTATGGCCTGAGCTGAACTGAATTAATGCTGATTTTTCTTTTTTCTTCCTTGTTCTCTCCTCCTCAGGTGGAAGAAAGCTACTCTGCCGGCAGTCCTTCAAAAGGTCTATTCTCAAAAGGGCTCCAGAACCGACCTTCCAGCCCTGTTTCTGCCCCTGTGAGATCCAAACATAGCCCCGGCTCACCCAAAACAGTGTTCCCCTTCCCCTACCAGGAGTCTCCCCCGCGCTCCCCACGCCGAATGAGCTTCAGTGGGATCTTCAGGTCCTCCTCCAAAGAGTCCTCCCCCAATTCTAACCCATCTACCTCTCCTGGGGGCATCAAGTTTTTCTCCAGATCAAGAAAAAGTAAGAAATTGCTCATGTTATTTCAGGAAGATACACGGTACCTCTGGGCTTGGCCCATTCGTTACCTGCGGTAGTGAAGTAAGTGCAGATGAGGCATGTGCTAATTGTTCGTTATCGCTTTCACTGACCATGTGTTTTGGGTTTCTGACATGCTGGCCATTAGCGTATGACCTCTGCAGGGCCACGGACACTTACGCAGGGCTGAGGAGGGAAATCACACTTCAAAGCTTTTATTAGAAATCTTGTGTCCACTTTAGTGGGAGTTTTCTGGGTGGTTTCACCAAGGCTGGTTGGACATCAGTGCTGGGGCTTGAGAACAGCTGTAGAGGTTCGTGGGGTTTGTGGTGGAGCTATGGGAGGCTCACTTCTGTAGACTCTGTAGATTTATATTAGATTTATATTTCTTTACCCTGTTGTAGGGAGGGAGAGACCTTTACTAGGTACAAGTAAATGGTAAGTGTTTCCAGTCAAGTGGTCATTAAGGGAGTGCTTGAGCTTCTCTGACAGAATATGAAAGGCATCGTAGACCTCCATGGCTCAGAGCACTTGCCTGCTTTATATCGGGCACAAATTTTAGCTCTGCAGCAGCCCGTGAGCTAATATACCGTTAGGACTCAGCAGTGAGTAGAATTGAGAAAATTCTTCAATTTTAAATGTTTTTTTTTGCTGAATAAAGACTGCCACTGTTGGTCTACAAACCAAATCTGGTCTACCCAAGGCGTTGGTGGCTGTAGGAAGGAGACAGAATTAGAAGGGAAAGAGAGAAATAGCATCTTGCCACTGGGGGTGCTGGATTGTCAGACCACAGCAAGTTTTCCTTCTGTGAACAGAAGAAATAACTCAATGATGAATTGATGTTAAATCTCCTGTGGCAACGTAGGTACAGAATTAGTGATGCATATACCTATATTTGGCTATATGTTTCCTGCAATGTATTGATAGCTTTTAGTGACTTTTAAATAGTGTAGAGGGACCTTCTTGTTTTTATTCATCAGAATTTCCCTTTAAAATGTTGGTTTTAGTCAGAACAAGTAATTTCATAGTGACTTTTGTGCACAAGCACAGAGCTGTAGAAACCCATATAAGATTTTCCTTTATGTTCTGCTGCAGCTGAACTGAAATGGCATCTTTTCCAGTCCTTGCCTCTCTCTAAAACACCTTCAGGAGATTGAAAGTAGGAGAGTCAGTGTTTCTGGAGGACTCCAAGTAGACTCCAAGCATCATTTCTATTCAAGGACATTTGTTCTTCTCTGCTTAAAGTTCAAGTATGCTTTTTATGCTGCCCTCTTTTTTAAGCCTCACAATAATTAAAGTTCATTTAAGCTCTTTTTGCTCATCCACATCGGCTTAAGTATTGCATAGGAAGTATGCTGCTGATTGAGTACATGGAGAAGGACTCACTGCTACATGAATAGTAGGAATATACGCTGTGTAACAAAGCCATCTTGTGAATTTTTAAGCAAGCTAGCCAAGCAAACAGCACTGTTTAAGTCCTAGCTAGGTATAACAGAATAATAAATAAAGGAATCTTCCGCTAGTCAGCAAAATCCTTTTGATAAGGTCACGTCACTGTTGCAGGATAGGCTTGGAATGGGGCCATGCTATTTTTGAGCTAACAGAAGAAGCCCATGACCTTGCTGCTCCAGAGAGGGTTGCAGGAATTGCACCGGGCTTCGGTATTCGTGGTCGTTCTTTAGACAGCCACTTGGAAAGGGTGTGATTATTAAAATTGGTGTTTAAATTGATAACTCTTCCCATTCTGCAGCTTTTTGCAACACAGAACATTTCTTACTGTGAGCTTTCACATCATTTAGCTCCCTTATGGAGAGACTGATGCAGATGCATCCCCTTCGCTACCACATTAAAATAAATTTTATTCAGAATGTGCTAAGCAGGGGTCGGTAGTTAATCACACTCTTAGAGTTTACTTTATTTAATTAAGTTTTATTGAATTTTATTTAACAAAACTTTTTCAGGACTTCAGGAAATGTGTGCGTTAGCATTTCTGTTGTATTATGTAGTTTTTCACAAGCAAAACATTTGCATTCTGCTACTTTGTAAATAAAGAATGACCCCGTGTATTAAAAAACGCTAAGTTAATTGGTTATATCCCACTCAAAACAAAGTCTCTGTGGCTTGAACATCATTTCTTGAGTGACAAGACTTCTCAGACGTTCCTCAGACCAGCTGTCTCAGACCTTTGCACAGATGCTGTGCTGAAGAGCTATGAGAAGAGCTAAACCAGCACACGGATCCACGTTCCTGAAGGTGCATAAATGCTTCGCTGCTCAAAATTTTCACAGCCTATGTGATTAAAATCCTATTTTCTCAAGCAGCTTGGGATACCTGTGTTAGAAGTAAATGGGACTTAGGTTGCTTTATCAGTTCTGAAGCTCTGAGTGCAGTGAAATCAGATGGACTTGCTGTGCTTGCCTGCCTTTACAGCCCTGCTGGTGCTGGGTTAATAGTGTTAAAATGAAAATTAAGTCTCTGCTGGGCTGCAGGAGGAGGAGCATCACCAGCATGTCAAGGGAGATGATCATCCCTCTCTACTCAGCACTGGTGAGACACACCTGCAGTGCTGGGTCCAGTTCTGGGCTCCCCAGTACAAGAGAGACTGGGATGTACTGGTCCTGTAAAGGGCCACTACCTTGGTCAGAGGCTGGGGCATGTGGTGTAGGGGGAAGAAAAAGGAGGAGAAGACCTTTTTGCTGTCCTTTGCTGTTACCTAATGTGGTTATGGAGAGGGCAGTGCCAGGCATCTCAGGGATACCCAGTGAAAGGGCAGGAGGCAGCACGGGAAACTCCAGGCAGGTGTAAGAAAAACATTCTTGATGGGAGTAATACAGCATCGGAGCGGGGTCCAGAGGGGCTGTGAAATTGCTGCCCTTCCAGATTTTACTAAATTGACTGGACAAGGCTCTGAGCACCCCAATTTTAAGTTGAAGCCCTGCTTTGAGCAGAGGCTGATCCAGAGACCTCCAGAGGTTCCTCCCAGCTGCAGGTCTTCTGGGAAACTCTGCACCGGAGCATCCCCTTTGGGTTTTTAGCAAATCTGTATTTTATCCAGGCAATCTGCAATTTTAAAAAAAAAGCACCAAATAAAAGTTCACAGTGGTTTGGGGGTTTTTTGTCCCCCACTTTGTCTGAAATGAGTCTGTGCTCTACTCCTTTCCCTAGCATCGTGGAGTGGTATGTGGGGGAAGTATATGCAGTTTTTGTTTTAAATAACATAACCCGTCTTCCCTCCGCTTCCTCCTCCCACGCATTGTTCAAAACACAGACTAACCTGTTACTCCACATATTCCTTGTTTTTCTTGGAAGCAACTTCTTCCTGGCTTGTTTTCATTCTAAAGGCTATGTGTGGTATTCGCAGTGCTTTCTTTCCCATGTAGTTGCTCTTTTCCCAGCTAAGTTATTTTGATTTTGAATAGATGCAGTTTAGGAAGGGCATTCATGGTTAGAGTAGGACAACATTAAAACAAGAAGTGATTTGCAAACATGAGGCTTAAAACATTTTCCATTTACAGCTCGGAGTTTAAAGCTTTTGCTCATCTTTAATATTGTATCACTTGTTTTGGCAATAGCCAAAACCTCATCTTTGTGTCTTTTCCCTTTGGGTACCCTGGTTCAGCATCTGCTCGTAAACCCACAGCTCTACTCTGGCAAAAGGAAAAATACCTTCCCACAACGTGTACTTGGCTGCCAGCCACTTCAGGTATTTTGTAATATTGTAATATCGTACAGCTTCAAAACAGTAAGCTGCTGGTTGGGGCTTCACGTCCAGTGTCCCACCTTTGAAAAGGCAACAAATCCACCTCAGTCTCCTCCTGGCAGAGGCTCTGCAGGGTCATTTTTGGGTGAGATGTGTGCCTGGCCACTGGTGTTGCCCCTTTGGTTCTGGAAATTCACCACAGTAAATTCCAAGGCAGCTCTTTGTGTGCTGGGTTTCTGTACAAGTTTTTGGAAATTTATTTGTCGGCTTTTAAATTTCTTTTTTGTCTGAGAATTTCTTTGCAACAGCACTGTTAGACCAACAGTTGAAAGCTGAGTATGGATTTGGGATTAATTAAGCTCAACTTTGAGGTGGTGCAGAGGCCTTGCTAATGCAGCTCCCCCACACTATGAAGCTTGGTACGTGCAGTCCCACCCAGCGCTGCCCACCTTACACCTCCCAAAGCCGGGTGCTTTCTGCAAGCGGAGACTTGGGTCTATGCCATGTGGAGCTCGGTACCTGGGTTTTACTTATTAGCATAGGTGCTTGAGCAGCCGTGGAACAACGAACAATTGCATTTTAATTATTTCTAGATGAATGGATATGAAAAAATTAGTAAATTGGAGTTCTCTAATTTTAGAATAGCACTCGTGACCTGTAGCTGGCAGAAGGCTTCTACAGAGCTGACACTGATTTCCTAGATGTTTTTCAGGGACAGCAGGAGCAAAGTACAAGTGAAGAGGTGCAAGCTGAAGTTTGAGGTGCTATGAAAAGTGACTTCAGAATTAGCCTTGTGAAACCGCTTCCCAGTTTGTCTTAGGTTTGCTGAAAACTGCATGAACTGCTCTCACGAGGATCAGCTGAAGACTTGATGCTCGAAGATGTTACTGAGTCTTGTCTGTGAAGGAAGTGCATTTCTCTTGTGTACAAATTTACAGAGCCGGTATAATGCTAAGAGAAGGAAGAAGTGGCACAAATTTACTTTCGGTAAAGCAAACTGAGGTCACCCAAAGTAAATTCAGGGGGATGACCTACACGGGGGGAAAACACAATTCAGGTTACACTTTTCTTTCATGAGCTCTCCCTTCAGAGCCAAGACATCTACAAATAAATGAGGAAAGCTTTATTTTACTGAGTGGAAACTAGGGAGCTACCCCTGCAGATAGGTTAAAATCAAATACCCTGAATATTTTATTAAAAGTAGATGGTTGTATGAAATTTAAGTTGTTAAAATGGGGCTTTTTCCATGGGGCTGAATGCCCCTTTTGAAGGACAGCAGGGCATTTTCCAGTCCTGTTTCCCCTTTCAAAAGCATCAGTTCAAGTAACAGCAATACTCATGACACATGGGTGGTGCTGCCAGTTTTAATAGCGAAGGAAATCAATTAAAAGGTTTCCATTGACATAAAGCTTTGGGTTGTGGTGGATGGGATCAAAGGAAAAAATTTGCTCAGAATTAAAGGTTGTTTACAGAACTTTGAATCAAAAATTACGCCACTTTCAAACACCTTGAAGGTGGTTAGATTTAAATCACAGTGAATTTGCACTATATTTGAGGAAGGAAATGTTTTTCAATTTAAAGTTTTAATTTTCTGCCTTCTCTTAGTAATTTTTCTGCTTCTGGAATTCAATAGTATTAACTGTGGTGCCCAAAATAATCCGTAAGGAGGGCTTCTGGTGCTCCAATAATAAAGGACAGATAGTATTTTTTTTTCAGAAGACTGCAAGATGCAGTACGGAAAGGTTGTCGTATATTTCATTCATTCTAATAATTTATTTTCTTGGAGAACATCTTGTGGTTAGACTATGCCCTCTGTGAGAAAAGCTTATGACTGTACTAGTTTTTACCCATAGGTGGAGCAAGTAGCTCTCATTTCCAATACCTCAGGGAAGAAATGGGGAAAACCCTCCAGTTTCACGTTGCCGCATTCAGCTCTGCTGCCTTGAAGGCCTCCTGACTGTGGCTGATCTGTGCTAAAGCTTTTCTTCAAGCTTTATACTGAAATGAATTTCCTCCAAAGATTTTCCTCCATATTTGTGACATTTAGGTGCAGTAAAGTGGGGTTTAGTCTGAGACAGGCTGTTGTGGAGGGTTGGCAGCTGGGCACAGGCATCTCAGGTACTGTTGGCTCAAGCTGTTTCCTACTGTTACTCCTGAGGAATGGATACCTTCCTGCAACATTCAGTGCTGTGCTGTCGGCTGCCGTCCCTTGGGCCAGCTGCTGGAGTCTATATTTGAATTTTTCTTTGCTAAATCAATAAATTTGTCCCATAGTCGTAGAATTACAGAATCATAGAATCATAGAGTAGTTTGGGTTGGAAGGGACATTTAAGGCCCATCCAGTCCAACGCCCCTGCAAGGAGGAGGGACATCTCCAACCAGATCAGGTTGCTCAGAGCCCCATCCAACCTGGCCTTGAATGTTTCCAGGGATGGGGCATCCACCACCTCTCTGGGCAACCTGTGCCTGTGTTTCACCACCCTCATTGTAAAAAAAATTTTCCTCATGTCCAGTCTGAATCTACCTCCCTCTACTTTAAAACCGTTACCCCTCATCCTATCACAACAGGCCCTGCTGAAAAGTTTCTCCCCATCTTTCCTGTAGGCCCCCTCGGGGTACTTGAAGGCCGCTCTAAGGTCTCCCTGGAGCCTCCTCTTCTCCAGGCTGAACAGCCCCAACTCTCAGCCTGTCCTCATAGGAGACATGCTCCAACCCTCTGATCATCTTCGTGGCCTCCTCTGAACCCTTTCCAACTGGTCCACGTCTTTCTTATGTTGAGGGCTCCAGAACTGGACACAGTACTCCAGGTAGGGTCTCACAAGAGCAGAGTGAAGGATCAGAATCCCCTCCCTCGACCTGCTGGCCACACTTTTGATGCAGCCCAGGATGCAGTTGGCTTTCTGGGCTGCAAGCACACATTTCTGGCTCATGTTGAGCTTCTCATCCACCAGCACTCCCATGTCCTTCTCCTCAGGGCTGCTCTCAATGTGTTCTCTGCCCAGCCTGTATTTGTGTCTGGGGTTGCCCCAACCCACGTGCTAGACCTTGCACTTGGCCTGGTTGAACTTAATAAGGTTCTCATGGGCCCACCTCTCCAGCCTGTCAAGGTCCCCCTGGATGGCATCCCTCTCCTCCAGCGTGTCGACGGTACCACACAGCTTGGTGTTATTGGCAAACTTGCTGAGGGTGCACTCTATCCCACTGGCCGCATCAATGACAAAGATGTTGAACAAGGCTGGTCCCAATACCAACCCCTGAGGAATGCCACTCGTCACTGGTCTCTCCACTTAAATATCGAGCCATTGACCACAACTCTTTGACCTTTCTTGGAAAGGTCTTGGACTTTTCCAGCCTTCAGACCACAAGAGTAGAGAACCATTAATTATAGCCTGCATTGGGATGGCAGATAGCTGAGGCCTCTTTCGTTGTCAGTTTTTCATCTGTCTTCACATTTCCCCTGCCTTCTGAACATGCAGGAGGGTGGGATGCCAGAGGAGAAGGCTGTTGGGCAGCTTTGATTTCTGGCTGTGACTACCCTTGCCCTGCAGGACAAGGGGAGCAGGTTGTGGAAGGATGGTGCTGCTTGGTCCAGGTTCACCTTGGGAAGGTGGCATAGGCTCTTTCACTGTCATCCCATAAAACCTGGGAAAGAAGCAGAGCCATTTGTCTTGCTTTATTTTCCAATACTGCTGTGCAAAAACATTTAATCATAATTCTGCAAGCTTGTTTGCCCGCAGAGGCAGACAGGGAGACCGACGCTGTTGGTTTCAGTCTCGCCTACACTAGAAAAATGACTTTTTGCAGACAACATGTGTCAGCACGACTGCAGCCGAGCTGGTGCCGCACATAGCTTTGCTTGCCCAAAGACCAGCCGCGTTCAGCACCATTTGTCCTGCCAGTTAGTGACATCTGCTGTCAGCAGCAGATTATTTTTCCAGTTAAAACGTGCTTATTGTGATTGGTCTTAGTATATTAGGAGATATCTTTCAATGTGCTTCCCATTTCACATTAGTTTCCCGTGATCAGTGTTATCTGCATGGGTGGAGTACATCCAGTATGCTTTTATATTCTTTATCACTCTTTCTAGGCAAGAAGGATTTTTCAGGCTATCTTCACTGCAGCCTCGCTCGTCTAAACCGTCACATGAGGTCCAAGCATCTACCTCAGCACAATGTAACTTCCAGCAGTCACTGGCAGAGTCAACTGGGCAAAGAGAGCCTGTAGCACCCATTTTGATGCAGTCAGGTGTTGGAGCACCTTACAGCAACTTGGAATCTAACTGGGGAGTCATCATTGGCCCATTTGGTGTAAACAGCAAATTGAAATGCAGGCTGGTTGTTACTGAGACAAGGGGATGTGGAAAAGCACAGAAGATCTGTTCTAGTATAGAGCTCTGCTTTATAATAGAAGCTCACGTTTCTCTTGCCAAAGCAAAGGAGAACAAAGATGCCACTTCTTAAAATTAATTGGTTTAGGATTTTCTAGCCTAGTGAGTTAGTTGATTTGGATTTTATTGTTCTTAAAATAATCAACATGTCAGCTGGAGGAGGCTGGAAGTCATGTTCTTAGTTTAAAATAAAAAGAGGACAGGCAAGGTCTTCTACTCATGTCAGAAAATGTGTCTTGGGTCTAATTTTTTGACATTGATTGATGAATGGTTCTCAACCATCAGAACCTTTAAATAAATTTTTTTGAATAATGTACCCTCAATGGGATAATGCATGTATCAGGAGCCAGTAACAATGACTGCAGGTGCTTTGGTAATCCAGCAGAACTTCTGACAAGCTTCACTGGCACAGTGTGAGATATAATCATAGGATCATATCAGAGAATGGTTTGAGTTGGAGGGGACATTAGATATCATCTAGTCCAACCCCTCTGCCCTGGGCAGGGACACGTTCCACTAGACCAGGTCACTCAAAGCCCCGTCCAACCTGGCCTTGAACACTTCCAGGGATGGGACATCCACAGCTTCTCTGGGCAACCTGTGCCAGTGCCTCGCCAGCCTCACAGTGAAGGATGACACCTTGCAAAGGACTCCATTCAGGTTCATAAAAGCATTTTACTAGCCACAGGCGCACACATGCACATTAGCTGGAGGTCCGTGCTCTCTAAAGTTTGCACCATTTTTGGATTTGCAGGACAGGGGGTTGTAAAATGCTTGGAAGCTCTGTGTATGCTTTGCCAGCTGTGCTGCTAAGTGGGCGTGTGTAGATGCTCTAGAAAATAAAGTGCAAAGGATGGGGCAGCGAGGTGAGGATTCGTGATGGGTACAGTGTGAAGCTGTGATAAATAAAAATGTGGTAGTGAATGTAATTTTGAGAGTAACGTCCTGAATAGCGATCTGCAAGATTTTAGTCTGTAGAGTCACCTGCACGCTACAAGCAATAATCTGTAACGGTATTCTCCTCAGATTGTTTCTCTTTGGTCCGCTTTCTGAATGGTAGAATCTGTTATCCAGCTAAACCAGCACATCTACAGAGCATTGTTGGAAAGGCCCACATGTCAGGAGCTAATCGATTTATGACAATCCTAAAACCACTGAGCCAGCAGTGAGCTTACAAAGGTCCCTGTGCCTGGGATTTCTAGGATGGATCAGTAGGCTGACTGCCCTCCCCTCCCTGCAGGGCTGGCCGGTTGGGTAATGGGGCACCGAGTGTTTAATGAAATCTGAACAGGACCTTTCTTATTTCAGTTTTAAAGAGAGAGTTGTATATTGTTTGGGAATTTGTTTGTTGTTGTTTTTTTTTTTTTAAAAAAAAAGAATTTATTTTCTTTCTTCACAGTTTTTTTTCTGCTATGTTCATTTCTGTCTCAGTACACCCAGCATCTGAAGACTCTTCTCTATCTTTAAAAAATTCTTAGCTTAGCTTATGGAAAAAGATTGATCTGTGCGTACTTGATATGCGAAGCAAATACTCGGAGTCATTGATGATCAAGCATCAAAACACCTCAATTTCTTAGTTAAATTATTTTGAAGCTTTCCTTGGGGTTCCTATAAGCACATTTTATTTGCAGGCAACTGCGGCAGTTTGCAGCAGACTTTCTTTGTAGTTTGCCTCTTGCAGCATCTCCTGATGCTTATGGCTCTCAGAGCCCAAAATGTAAGCACAGCTTTAAAAGCACCACATAGGTGTGTGACACAGGACTGCAGTGACAAGTGTGTGCAAGTAGCTGTGCCAGACAGTGCCGCACTGTGTGAGCCCAAACTGCCTGTCCCTGGGAGCTCCTGTGAAACATAGATGTGCTCCTATGGGCATCCCGCTGCTCCTCTCACTGAATGGAGAAGCTGGGATTGCCTTGCCTGCCTGGAGATGCTTTGGCTTAGGTTTTCAGCAGGATGCTAAGGACCTTTTATTATGCTTTGTTGGGTTTCTTTTTGCTTCTAAACCCATTGAAACAGCAGGGGCTAAAATCATCCCTTCCTCCAACATGTGTAACAGCAATAATTTCAGCAGTTGTTCAGGAAACCAACTTCTCCTCTCCTCCTCCCTGGCGGGTTTGCCATTGTCCTCACATCAGGATATGGCCCTCAATATCATAATAGACATTTAATTGCATTGACAAATACATAGACCCTCACGTAATTAATTTCTGCTAGGGAATATGTGTGAAGATTAGACATTAATCATGTGTTCTTCAACAAATGCCGTTATTTGGGAAATCCTGACCGTTTTTCTTTCAGGGTCACTGTGAATGTATCTGCTTCTTTGCCTGCCTGAGCTGGGTCAGAAGGTTTGGTGTCAGATTTGTTTGCTTAACCTCAGTGTAAGGTTTCCATAGCTCTTCATGTTCCCAGTCTTTCCACGGATCTGTTTTATGGTGAGTGAGCTGCGCTTGGCAACCCGAGCTGTACCTCCCACAGGATGACGCTGTTTGCAGTTATGCGCTTGCTCCAATTCCTGTCACGCGCAGATGTACCCCCGTAGTGCAGAGCAGCAGGAGGCCAAATCCAGCTTTAATCCATGCAAAATAAAAAAAATCCCCATCTAAACACTATGAAGGTCAAGACTTTCTGGAGAGGAAGTGAAAGAATTGCAAATGAACAAATGCTTAATATGGAAATGGGAGTAGCTACACATGGCAAATAGTGCCTGTGTTATTTATTCTGAGTTTAGCATCTGTATTAAATGCCTGCCTCCTTCATGTTTCACAGAATCATAGAATGGTTTGGGTTGGAAGGGACCTTTAAAGGCCATCCAGTCCAACCCCCCTGCAAGGAGCAGGGACATCTCCAACCAGATCAGGTTGCTCAGAGCCCCATCCAGCCTGGCCTTGAATGTTTCCAGGGATGGGGCATCCACCACCTAGCTGGGCAACCTATAAAAAAGTAGAGTTTGCTAGAGAAGTGTTAAGCTTGGCTGTGTTAGGTGCACCTCAAAAGGTTTCTGAAAGACAAGAAGCATAAACAGTGGCTGATACATGTAGCTACGTAATAAAAATGGGGTTTTGGCACAGGAGTCCTCAGCAGCAGCACTTGATTGCAGTGCAACAAATGCCTAAAGTTGTTTGGGAGAGTGAAACTCAAAAATGAATTATGTGAACATTTAGATGAGCTGTTAGCTGATTTTTTTCATCTTCTAGAGGGAAGTATTGCTCCTTTCTGTGAAACTAATTAAAATGTGGCTTCTAGCCTTGTGAAGATCAAATTCTTCTGTATTATGTGTATTTAAACACATCTGATTTACTACGTCTGACTTTCTCAGAGTAACACAGGGGAAGATTTAACCATTGGGCTCTGAACACAGTGGAACAATTTCCAGACTTGAGTGCCTGAAGTTAATAGTATAAATCCTTGCTGAGACACCTAAGCCAGTTGACTTGAGGAAAAAAAAAAAGACTTTCTTAACAGAAAAAAAAAAAGATAAGAAAAAAGGAAATATTTTTATTAATTTCAGCAATATTTGCTCATCACCCCTATGAAGGTGGTGAACAATAAGGAATAGTTTCCTACGTGAGGATCTAAGTTTTATTCTGTTGGGTTTTGTCCTTCAAAGCCAGAGGAAAGCCCGTTCTTCCAATGCAGTGAAAGGCACTCTCATTGCCAAAAGCCTAATTATGACTCTTCCCTCCTCAAAAACATAAATAGTAAGTAATGAGGATTATCGCCGATGTGACATCTTGTATGTTCGCTGGTGTTCGCGGAAATCTTTCAAGCAAATGGTGGGGATTAATGCAAACCAGTTTGTACAGCTGTCTAGGTTTTGTTGAATCAGAAGCCCAGTCTGCAGGAAAATGTGTGGATTATCAGCAAATTCTTACTAGTGGTAAAGGAAGGCAGGCAGGGAGAGATGTTCTGAATTTAGAGAAATGGTCAAAGCCATTGCTGTGGGGTACCTGATGCGGGCTGTGTTGCAGTAGTTAGGAACATTTTTGTTGTTCTCTGGTTTTCATTGTTGTAGAAACAAACACCAAGAAAGAAACTGAGATTTAGCATTTTTCTTAATTCCATTAATGTTTTTAACTCATAACCATTGCTGTAGTAAATCTTTGTGATCGGCCATGATTCTTTCAAGTTTGTTTAACCAAAGTGGACTTATTCTCCATTATTATCCAGACCACTGGGGCAAAGAATGTGTAAAAAATATTAGAGTATGAATATGAAAAAAAAATTATCATGTCTTATTTCTGCATGTTATATGGAACATCTTCATTTAACAATAGTGGCACATTTCCATGCAGTCAGATAAATCCTGAGAGATAAGACCCGCCCTGGATTTTAGGGGGGTGGTGGTGTGGAGCTTCTGTGCAAGGGAGATGTCATCAGGGAGGTTTCTGCCCTCTGGTGATGTTCCACTTTTTCCTTTAACCACAGAGTTCAGGGGTGATGAAGGGAGGTGAAATCTCAGGTATTTTTTTAAGGAGTAAGCCCTGGTGGAGACTCAAGGATGGTGGCTACTTTGGGATTGTCCCCAACCTCAGAGGATGGTGCTAGAGAAGCACGTGGTCGTTACAGAGGGTGAAATTCAGGGTAAGGCACCTCATTACGTGTGGCTGTGGCAGGGGCTGGAGGAGATCTGGGTGGCTGCAGCCACCTCGGTGACCTGGGAGAGTTTGTGCAGCAACGGGGGGCCACAAGTTGGAGGAGAGGGGAGTGAAAATCCTTGGGAAACTGGCCTTAGGTCAGCTCTTTCTCCAACTGTGGTTTCTTGGCATGGATTTTGTTATTAAGACATGTCACTGCAATTAAATCGCATTAAAGTCAAACAAGCTGCTGATGAGAAGTCACACTGCTGTTAAACTGCCCCATCATTTTGGGATGAGCTTTGAGGCAGAGTGTCTGGAGCTTTGTTTGAAGTAGCTGGAAGCCACTGTGGCAATCCCAGGAAGCCCCCATAGCCTCTCCATTTGGAAAGCTGGGATATGGGTAGAGTGAACGTGGTGGAGGAGCTTGCAAAGCAGACAGCTGGGCTGCAGAAGGGGAAACTTAAATCTGCTCCATGCAGCTGCTTCCCTGGGGAGCTCAGATGCAAACCGGGGGAGCAGGAACGCCAGCGGAGCATGGACCTGCACCAGCTGTGCTGCACCTTTAGCCATAGTTTGGTTCTGGTTTAGCCAAGAGAGGGTTCAGCTGCCCTGGGCTGGGGCTGGGTGTCTCACATCTGCTTGGAAAAGAAGTTTGGAGAGCATGATTCTCAGGATTCGCACCATAATTCACACCACTCCTTTACTGCATTTTGTATTTAAGAATGGGTGTGCAGTTGGGAAGAGGTGAGTTTTTCTCATGCACTGGTGTGTGTTCCGTGTATGCGCCCTGGCACTGCCTCCATGCACCAGACTTTGCATCTTCAAACCATCCAAGTGCTCTTATGGTTCCTAGCCACACGAGGCTTGGGCAAGGCAATAGCAAAAGGCATCGCCACAAACCAAGCCTGTTGAGTCATCTCCACCTTTCTTTCTGATGTGTATTGCTTTGTCTGTTCCAGTTTTAAAGCTGAAGAGAAGATTTTTAAGGGCTTGTTTCTGCTTCAGGCTTTCTATCTGTTTTTTTGACAGCATCAGTAGTTTTTCCATCTAAATTTTTTACCCGTGGTTAAATTGCAGAATTGGGAGTGCTACGACAGAAAGGTGTCCTCTGCTCTCTGGAGAGCTGTCAAAGCCAGCAGTGTTCAAAATCTGATGTCTGCTACTACTGTGATGAGAGGAGAAACAGAATTACGTTGTGTAGATGACCCTCACATGTTCACTGCTTTGTGGTTGGCATCGGTTGGAAGGAGTTACAGGGTTGTGGTATACGTTCTTGTCCTGTTCAAGCTTTATTTGCTCTCTTGAGGTGATGCTGTTGTGATGTTTAGTGTTATGATACGTGGATTTTTTTTTTTTTGGAGGAGCAATGGCAAGGAGCAGAAGAGTATGCCCTTTGCTGCAGCATGCTAAAGCAAGTCATTCCCCAGTGCAGAAAGGCTCCGCGGGAATGGGGTGCTGATGTTTGAGACAGGATTGTTGAGAGAGAGAGTTGGCTGCTTGCGTATTTAAAGCCTTTGATATTAGTAAGGAAATAAAACAAGTGGCACTAAAGAAAGTGTCTGAACACCACATCCTTTCCTTTGGAAAATAACCCCGCAGGGTCCTGAAATCTGCTGCTGTAGAGCACCGGGATAACTGCATCGTTCCTCACTTAGGAACCACGTCAGGGAAAGGACTGGAAAAATGATCGGCACTGGATTTTTTAATTCTCTGTCATCTAGCTGACAGGAAGAGGAGTTCAGTGCTATATTTTGTATATGCACTTTGGTCCTGTTTCTTTTTCTGCCTGAAGCTCTCTCTCAAGTCCTTCCAAATTCTTTACCATAAAAGATAATAAAGCACTACAGCACTTCACAAAATGTCATCCAGAACTGTTTGTTCAAACACTAAGGCACAAGTCAGACTGGGAGCAGGACAGCAGTAAAGGGAAAGACTGGGGAAAATTTGTTTCTCTTCAGAGTAGCTGGATTTTTGCCATCAGTGAAACCTGGAATCCAGTCACCGTAACAAACAATTAGCAGGTACTTAATAATGCTCTTTTCTTCCCAAGGCTCTGTGGATACCCACCAGTAACGATTTACTGTAAGCGCCCCATGAAAAGCAATGTTAAATCTTGCTGCCTTCTGCTTTGGAGGTCACGGGGAGACGGCTGAGTGAACCTCGGCAGCGGCAAATGCAAAGCGTAAAATATCGTCATTGGGCCGCGGTGAAGAAGGAGCCAAGTCTTAATCGCATAAACAGATTCTCATATACTTCCCCCGTGCTATTTTATAAAGTGTTTATATAACTGAAAAGATTAACCTTGGAGAAAGAAGGCCAGAAAAATATTTTTACGGCTTTTTATTTATGACTTTACTACGTTGAGGAATTAGTTTGCATTTTACAAAGCCAAGAAGTGGAGGAGGGGAGATGGAGAGGGATCTGAATAAGGAAAGAGATTTGCATGCCTCTCAGAATATTAAAGAAAAACTAAAATCCCACGGAGTTAAGGCTGTCAAATACAGACACGCAGGCAAATCCTAGACTGGAGTGGGACTCCGTATCCAGGCAATGTCAACATTTTTTGTTAAGCTACTGCCAGCGCCGCTGACAGCTTTTGCTGCTTTATGGTCACATTAAAAAAAAAAAAAAAGCCTGATATCACTGAAATTCTCAGAAATTAATTTCTTATCTGTCCAACACATGCAAGGCTTGGCAACATGTGGCACATGGACATCTTGCAAAAATTCAGAGGGAAAAAAATCCTTTGATGAGTTAGTGGCTAGGAAGATGCGTGGTTCCTTATTTCTCTGTAAACGTGGCACTTTGTTTCCCCAAAGTTTCTTATCCTCTCCCTTGAACACAGATACTGTGCATTAGGAAGTGTATTGCGTTTGATTACGCAATTTATAAGCAACTTCTGCCACTGTACTATAGGTTGCAGGGGTTGCCCAGGCCTTTGCTGGGCTAAGAAAGCCTCCACCTCTTCTTTCCTCGTTCTTTTTGCATGGTGCAAAAGCCAAGTGGCCAAATGAGGTTAGGAACTTCATTGATATGCTGATTATGTTAATACAGGAAGGGAAGAAGCCCGTGCATTTGCAGTCTTACAGGGGTAACGTGGGACTGATGGGCACAGAATATACGCGGCCTGATGGGCTCAGCGCTGCGGGGCTCTAGGGACCATGCTGCCGGGTGGGTAGAGAACAACGCTGCTTTGCTGTGTCCACTTCCTGAAACACAAATATTTTTGTGCTGAAAGTGTTAATGCAGTGAACATGAACTTTTCCTTGGAGCTGAGAAGTTAAAGGTGTGTTGAGGAGCCAGCCTCATTCTTCACCGTGGACCACTGCATGGAGCACTGAGTGCTCCTCAGGCACAGCGGCACGTTTTGTGTCTCTAAGAGTTTGAATTTTGGAGCAGGTGACTGTAAACAGGGAGTGGTGAAGGGTGCAGGGGGAATTTGAAGGGACTGGTTTAGGCTGGTGATGCTGAGGGCTATGACTCAAAATGAAGACCAGCAGGACCTTCCTTGTCAGTCCTGTGCTTGACACAGCAGCTCACATTATGTCTTTTAACATGTTGTACAGGAAACAAAACACTCAGAAATTAATATAAAGGCTTCTTGAGAAGCTCAGTTTTGCTGGCAATGAGCCTGGTTTTTGGTACTGAGGCCAGTGGGAGCTTGGTCTCCTGAGCCAAGGGCTGATGCTCTCTGCCCTGTGCTTGCATTGCCCTGCTCCGAGTGATTCCTGAAGATATGAGGATTTTGCTGTTTGCCTTTGAACACACCGGCTTGTAATGGATGTAGGCAGCAAATAAACAGGGAGGAAAGCCAGAAACCTGTGGGCACCCTAAATATGTACTTTATCTGCTGTAGATCTTTGTTTTCTTCAAGATTTTTAATTATCTTTCTGGTTAATAAGGGTAGAAAAGGGATTGGTCTAAGCATGATACTCTCGCAATGCAGTAACACAGCTTCTGAGGACAGCTTTTCATCTGAAGCTCTCACAGAGATGATGTGAGTTATCCCTGGTTGTGCAGTGGCCCGGTAGCAGAGCTGAGAATAAAACCAAAGTCTCTAAACTCTTTACTCAGCCCCATTTCAGTGTTCCTTCCTTCCCTCCTCTGCCCTGTTGGTATTTTATTATGACTGGAAACAACCTACCTGGTTTACAGGAATATGTAGCTTGGAGCAATAATTTCTATTTGTGTCTATTAGCACAGAGTTTTAATATTTTTTTCTCCAGTGACACACTTGTAAATAAGATGACTGTCAGACTTGCCAGGCTTTATTGCTAGCTGCCAAGGTGATGAGGGAGTATTTTTTTCCCATAAATATGTGTTATATAATAATAACAAAAGCATTCAATCTGTAACACTGGTTGGTTTTTACAGGCTGTTTTTGGCAACCTCGGCTCCGAGAGCCAGAATTGCACCAGGCTGCGTTATGGAAAGCACACAGAGCTGTGTTAGAAACGTGCCCCTGAAAACACAAGACAACTGAGTGAAGAACTAAGGACGCAGGATGCTTTTGGGGCAGACCAAGAAATTCAGGAGGTGGGCTTTGTGCTGCCTAATATATCCAGAGCTCTGTAACCATAACACTGAGTTTCTGCTTTGATTCTTGATGTGGCATTTAAACTGATTAATGATGTTGGAGTTACTTGGTAGAGTGCTTTCTACTTTAAGCACTGAAGCCACTGCAAGGTGCTGACTTTTGACAAGATGGCACTGTACAACAAGTTCTGGTCATCCGTGATACTAGTTTAGATCATTTTCAAATGACTTTACAAGGTGCCAATAGTAGTGTGAGTTGTCCAGTGCATTGCTAAGTCACCACTAAAAGACATTTCATGGTTCCAGAAATCTCTCCTAAATTTGAGGCTTGATATGTTTTGATGCAGTGAACAGGGAAGGATGCTGACTGGAAATTAAGTGTTTGCAAATTAAGGCATCCTAAACCCTAAATAACAGAGGAATTGTTGTGCAAGGAGTTACTGTGATGCTGCCCCTTCCCCACTCTGTCTCTGGCTTTCAGGCAGTCACCCCAAGGACACAGTTGACAGCCTTTTCAGTCTCTTTCTTTGTCAGTAACTGTTGTGAAAAGGTTTTAGACTGTTTTTTTTTTTCTCCTGCCAGCTATTGTGTGTGCAGACTGGCAGGGTTGGCTTTACCAGGAATATTCTCTTACTGCTTTGTAGCTCCCAGGTTTCCAACCCTTCTGTCGTCTAGGCATGAAGACTCAAAAAGCTTTCTCTAGTTCACATCTGCACTGGTCCTAGCCAACCCACTGAGATTTTTCACACAGTCCTAAATATAACAACTCTGAACTTCACCAAATTGCAAGTTTTACCAAGTGTTTTCACTTGCATGGTGAATGAACAGGGAACTTTTTACCACCCAGGCTGTCCCACACTGTGCCTTGACTCACTCCCATCATAGGCTTGTGGCTCAGGTTGCAGCAGCTTCCCAGCTGGATGCAGTGGATGTGTCTGATGCTTTTTTCCAAGTTATTGGTCTGTCAGTCACACAAATTGGTAGAATCATCAAGAAATGGGAAATATTGGGGCTTGGATGGTTTCTAGCTCGTTGTAGACAGTAAAACAGTGCCAGCTTTCCCTTACATGTCCACTATCTCGGTCTTTGTCCCATCTGTCCCCTGGCAGATTGCTGAAGTACCTCTGTTACCATTTCAGTAAGCTGCAGAGTATCTTTCTCACTGTGTTTCACCTCTCTTAAAAAGTCAGTAAAGTCTCTTTTGCTAACAAAATTGCTGTGTTTAATCTGGATAGAAAAAAATCTCAACACCCTACCTCCCCCCAAAAAAAACAACCTGGAAAGAGAAAACAGAAAGATTTGGAATTATTTCTCTTCCAGACATCGTGTATGTGATAACGAATGTTTCCTCCTCTATCCTCCCATCTGCTCTGGCAGATCTCCCATAATCTAGGCAACTAATTCTAGTAATCTCTTTGGCGCTGGGGCATGTGAGACAACCACCTCACACATATCGTGGTTTAACGCAGTGTGAATGATACGTCATGTTCTTGCAAAGGAAGGAGCAGAGCCATCGAGTCCAACAGATGTCCGTCTTGTTCTGTTCCTTGCCGGCCTCGTGCCAGCCTCCTGCACGGGGACTTTTGGAAACTTGCTTTTCCCTGTGCATAGACACTACAAACCATGGTGGTTACCTCTTGTCTGCTGAAGATAAAAAAGTGCTGTATGACATCTAGCTGATGGCGGTGGTTGCCGAGATGTTTATCTTGGGAAGTCAGCAAGGCAGTTTGCCAGTTGTTCAATCATTATGACATTAAAGTATGCAATGTGCTTGGGTTTATTCCTTTACTTACAACTAATGATGCTTCAGAATCATTAATTCTTTGGAAGAGTAAGGGTAGAAAATCAAGATAGATCTTGGGGTTTTGTTTGTGCAAGTCTTTTTTTTTTTAAATCCCTTGTATTGTTTCTTAACCACCAGATGAAGATCTACTGTATTTGTTAGGGGTGGCTTGAACAAATAGATGGAGGGAGCTGGATGCAGTGCAAAGAGGCAGCGCAGGGCGTTGGATTTCAGTGCAGTCCATGTCTGCGGATGGTGGATTCCTCCCTTTCTATTATAATCCCCTTGCTGGAGCAATCCCACTTGTAATGACAATGCAGTGTTGAGTGATCCTTTAGGAATTTCCCCTCTTGGCATTACGCCTGTGTTTAGTTCATCGGACTGGGATCTAGTCCTCTGCGATGTCCTTAGCTATTAGAATCATAAAATCACAGAATCATAGAATGGTTTGGGTTGGAAAGGATCTTTAAAGGCTATTTAGTCCAACCCCCCTGCAAGGAGCAGGGACATCTCCAACCAGATCAGGTTGCTCAGAGCCCCATCCAGCCTGGCCTTGAATGTTTCCAGGGATGGGGCATCCACCACCTCTCTGGGAAACCTGTGCCAGTGTTCTACCACCCTCAGTGTAAAAAATATCTTCCTTATGTCCAGTCTGAATCTACCTCCCTCTATTTTAAAACTATTACCCCTCCTTCTTCCACAACAGGCCCTGTTGAAGAGTTTCTCCCTGTCTTTCCTATCAGCCCCCTTGAGGTACTCGAAGGCCGCTCTAAGGTCTCCTCGAAGCCTCCTCTTCTTCAGGCTGAACAGCCCCAGTTCTCTCAGCCTGTCCTCACAGGAGAGGTGCTCCAGCCCTCTGACCATCTTCATGGCCCTCGTCTGGACTCACTTCATGTGAACATACTGTTGGTGGCTGTATAATGAGTAGCTAAAGCCCTTCCTGTGGATACCCTGGCTGGTCATGGGGATTTGGTGAGCTTTGAGTTTGACTTCAGTGAGCAATTCAGCTGACCGCTGGTCTAACGCTAATGAGGCCCTTCTTTCACTGTCACAAAATGACGTTTTCAATAGTTCATGGAAAAAGTCCATTCTGTGTAAATACTTGCAGTAGATACCCCTGTAGGTAACCTGAACATAGGTTCAACCTCAGGCTCTCCTGCACCATCACAGCAGCTAAGAGCAGAAGAGGCACGAGCAAACTCCCTCACCCTTGAGCCTTAGCAGACTTGAGTCTAAGAGTTCACAGGTCCTCTGGAAGTTGCTGCTCACTTGCGGCTGAACCCAAGCAGCTCCCTCTTTTATCACTGAAGAACAGGAGCATCATCAGTGAATGGCGGGAGCCAGGAATGAGAAAGGCTTCTCAAGCGTTAGCTAAGCATTTAGCTTTTCAAGGTGTGGTTCAATTTTCTTTTCAGTCAGCCTTTCTGCATTGTCTCACATGTTTAACGGGACACTGCTGACCACTGTCTCTAATTTTATGTGTAGAATGTATGTAGCACATATGTCTTTACAGTATTCACTGTGGCAGAGGAATGGGTCATTTGTGGGATGCCTGGCAACCCCAAAATTGCCCTCTTGGCATTTTTTATCATTAGGGAACACTTAAGATCATTTTCAACCAAAAATAGCAGATAATAATAATAATACTAAGCCAGGAGAAGGGTCTCTTTGTCATCTTATTTTGTGCATAATTTCTTGGCTTTAGCTGTCAGACACATGTTAATTGTGGGGAGCAGAGGGATACAGAACTTGTAATTACTTTGAAATCTCATCATCCCATCTAGATTTTCGGTTGAAGGCATTGCTTCCAATGTGCTTGTTTGTCACTAAAGTTATATTTTGTGATAACCGTGCCAGCATGAATGTTAAAACCGCAGTACATCTGTGTGAGCTGTTTTACTGCTAATGCTCCTACTCGCTTCTGAATTGCAAATGTAGTGGCTATGGCTGTGCAACACAGGGATGCTGGCTGGGTTTGGTAGGGCTGACATCTGAGGACAGCTGAGGATTGCTGCAAACCGTTGCTAATTCAGTGGGTTTTCTCTCCAA
Organism: Chlamydotis macqueenii; assembly: GCF_036417535.1. Taxonomy (NCBI): domain Eukaryota; kingdom Metazoa; phylum Chordata; class Aves; order Otidiformes; family Otididae; genus Chlamydotis; species Chlamydotis macqueenii. The sequence goes on along the minus strand of NC_141557.1, from coordinate 6,597,038 downwards.
ACAGATCTCCTGAGGCAGAACCAGTGGAGGACTGTATTTCTTTGGAGTCAGGGTGCTCTGAATTTTAGTCTCTTGTATCTCAGGGTGTTCAGTATGGGATAGTGGTGTCCTGAATTTCACTCTCCAGGTACTGGCCATCTCTAATGTATTAATTTCTTGGAGTAATTTATGGCTTTATTCATTTGCTGTCATTCATTTTGTGAGCCATTCAGTGCTGGTTGAAAGACTTTAATTTAAATGGAAGGAGATATTTCGTTCAACCCTACAATGCCCATTACAACTTTAATGTCACTTAATCTGTTCCAATCCTGCGTGAGAAGTGAGGAAGCAGGAAAGGAAGGAGAACAAGAAGAGGACAAAAAAGAGTTTAGTGATATTCCCATGAATCCTATGTTCTTCTCAAGGTTCTATGGAAGGATATGTTTGAAAGACTTGATAGAAGCAAGAAGAAAAAGAAGCAAGAAGAGATGAGAAAAGCACTAGTGGAAAAATACTTCTAAGGAACTTTATTGCCTCTATTATTCTTGGTAAAAATTACTGCTGAGATGTTTTCCTTTAGCTGAGAACTTATTAAATTTTAGGAGTTGTGTTGTCACACCAGACATCTTGTACTTCCTACGTCAAATACTGTTTTGCTGTTTTGAGCACAGCCAGATTGTGGCGTATATGAGAACGGCTCCATTTTTCACATTACAAATTGAAATTGCTAAAGAAGTGAGTGCTGGAAACATATGCACCACGGTTTATTAGTAGGATGTGGGGAAATGATAAAATTATCATTTGGATAGGATCATAGTCATCTGTGCCAGTTTATCGGTCTTTTGGGGTAGGGGCTCGGAGCCTGAAACACAGTGTTTTTCTTACTTATGCCAACGCGACCATTGCCTTTACTCCTATTCCTGCTGGTTCATATTATAAGCTCTGGAAAGGTAGGGTAGAAAAACATCACAAAGACGCCAGGATGTAATTTATAAGTAATTTACCAAGAGTTCTGGAGAATCTAGTGTGCACCTTTGAGATCGCTAAAAAGAAGTGAAATTAAACTTTCAGATTTTTTGAAACCAATTTAGTGCCAGCCTGACAGTTTCAGAGATTGAAGTCTTTCTTAATGCACAGTGAAAGCAGCAAGAAGTAGTATAAAAAACAGGGGATAAAGACAAAAACTCGTTACGGTGAAACACTTGGTTATGATTATGGGAAGTAATTGAGCCCAGCTTGGAGTCATAAACTTGCAATTCTTTTATGGGGTGTGAGCTGGACTTGGACCAGACGGAGAAAGTGATAGCTTGGATTTCACTTTGAACACGCAGGCTGCGTGCTCTGTTCAACCAGCCTGCAAATGGTGTTCAGGCAAAACAGGCTTCTGTTATTGCACATGGCATCGCTTGTAGTCTTGAGTGGGGTTTTTTCAGAGCAAAGATCTCTTTTACATATTTATTTGCATGTTATTTTGAAATATTTTCCAGGTTTGCTATTTAGATGAAATATAGTTGCAGTTCAAGCCAGCCTGGTGTTGTGAGGCCTGTAAGCATGTCCCAGCACCACTGACAGTGTTAGAAAATGTTTAATTTTGTGAACATCCATCTGTAGAACTGAGAAGAGAAATTTAGAAAAATTCTGATTTCTGATTTCTGATGTAGAAAAATTCAGAGAAAAAGGCAGAGAAATGTGATCCATGCTGAAATGCAAACATGATTCGTGCCTTACCCTTCTAAGGTAACTAAACTTTACTTCTTTGAGTAATGGCAAAAAAAAAAGAGGGAATTTTAAACAAGGAAATTTCTCAGCAATGAGGAAAGGGAAATATTTGGTTTTGCTGATTTGCAGTCTGAAGCCAGTTGAAGCATTAATTGTCACAAAGGGGATACATATGCTTTTTAGCCTTCCTGTTTTGTGCTAAATAAGCTCTTAAATTTGAAGGAGGAAAGTATTGTTTTTTCCATTTTCACACTAGAATAAAACCTGATGGGACTAACTGGTTCCTGTTGCCTGCCCCGCACCTGCTGCATTTCTACATCAGGTTAAATCTCCTATTAAAAAAGCAAGTGATGAAATGGTTCAAAATGGCGGTGTTTAAAGTATTTTCACCACGGTGCAGGATTTACACCTCTGCGAGACAGATGAATCGGTTTGTGTTCCGAAGCTCTGACAGCTGGGTCAGATACCCTGTGATGGCTGCGCTCGGTTGGTGCCGTGGCATTTTCCATGTTTCCTACCTGGAGACCAAATCTGAACACTCAACCCCGAATTCTAGCTCATGGAATGAATCTTCACATTGCATCCAGAGAAAGGAAGATTTTTTTTTATGTTTCTGCCTGAAGAGTCACATTAAATCACTAAGGGAGGTACAAAAGGTTCTTTTGTCCTGCAGAACTGAAAAGCAAGAACCATCAGGAAGAGGGAGCCCAGCCACAGATGGGCTTTTTTTGGACTGGACTGCAGACGACTCCTGCTGTGAGACTTATGTGGACCTGTGAATTAGTGAAAAAAAAACAGTAGAAGGAGGTTTATCTTTTCTACTTTCTGTGCTCCAGCCTTCCTTTAAAAAAAACCCCAATGAACAGGTGTTTTAAGGGGATGGAGGGCTGGGATGAGCAGGGGAGGACATTGCTGGGTGGGTTTGACACACAAGCAACTGATGGGATGAAGGCAAGAATCAGTGTAAGGGAGAGCTCCAGGAGATGTGGGGCCTTTTTTAGCTCTAGAGCCTTTTTTTAGGCTCTGTTTTGGACTGGACACTAGGTCATTGAAGTAAAACTGTCAGAGAAACAGGTGATTTGGGGCAAGGATGGTGGGGCTGGAGGCAAGTTGGCGAGTTGTCAGCATAGAGACTGCTCTAAGGCCATGAAACGGCTTGAGCGGCGGGACTAGGGGAGGATTTCACACACATGCATGAGTGTTTGTTTGCTCTTTGCTCCCAAATAATTTTATTAAGCTGTCCAGTACTTGGTACCTCTCAGAGCAAGCCTGGGTATGGTTTTGGGAAGGGGATGGAGTTATGCTTGTGCCGCTCAAGAAACATGATATGCTAGAACTAAGTTGGGAATCTTTAAAGTAGCTTGACAAGAGTCCATTTCATGGTTGTTTGGAAGGGATTTGTGTTTTTAATCTCCAGAACATAGATGGCCCCAAAGGAACTCTGAAGCCCAGCTTTTTATTATTAGTTTTATAAGATCCTTCCACTGGAATCATTAAAAAGATGTAGTATGTGGTGTAAATGTGCTAGTATCTGTTAGACCATTAGCTGTGGGAGACAAAATTATCATACTCAAAGCACTTAGTGCTTTTTTTTAACAAATCATTGTGAAAGTCAGTTGTTAAACAGCCTTGTTTCGTTTTCTGGTAGCTGTGCAAAACATTAGGGTCTTGCTGCTTTCCTTAATAAAGGGAAATGAGCCCTCCTGGTGTGATGGCCCTGCTTGAAAAGGTCATAAGCTACTATTTATCCTTGACCTCTATCAAAAAGAGGGCTGCTTCCATGCTGAAGGAATACAAATTCTTACCTCATTAAAAAGGGATTTGAATTTTTTGGCTTCTGATGACATTAAGTCATTCTCAGCAGTCCTTTGGCCACTGAAGAATGAGGAATGCTTTTCTAAGGAGGAGAAACTTGACGTCTAGATTGCATGGGTGTTGTAGGCAGCACTTCTTGTGTCTTTGGCCAAGCAAAGGCTGGAAAGGGAACCGGATAGCTGTCTTCAAATATGTCAAGGGCTGCTCCGGAGCAGAAGGGAACAATATGCTCTCCATGTGCGTGGCAAATAAGACAAGAAGCAGTAGGCTTAAACTGCAGCAAGGTCAGTTTTGCTACTGGGGAACTGTTTTTCAAATGGAAGGACTGTGCAGGTTATGGGTCTCATGGAAGTAAGCTGAGAGCTGGCCCATGACACATGCTTATGGGGAGAGCCAGAGCTTGTCCCACTACGGCTACTGTCTCAGTCGCAATGACTTGAGCATGGCAGAATGGAGGGAAGGGACAGTGAAGAACAGGCTTGCAGAGGTAAATGTGGTGGTCACACAAGGCCGGATGGGGTGTGAGAAGCGTGACACTTCCTTCAACTACGTTAAAACAAATATTTAAGTAGCACTGACACTTTCCCCTACCAATCTCTAAATGTTCCTCTTGCTCCTCCTGCTTCTCCTCTGCGTTGGGTGAACATTGAGCCTCAAGGGAGGGCCTGGAGAAGGGGCTCTCTAAAAGCACTGTGCTGACAGGCTATTTTATGCAAAAGATTGTTATTTGGTGAAAAACACTGGGATCTGCATTTGCAGAGCTGAAACAAAGCCACAAATGTGAGGGTAAAAGAAAGCAGGAGGGCAAGTCAGGAGGGCAAAGGCTGGGAACAGCCTTTCATTAATTATTGTGGTTCCCCACTTGAATATCAGTGAAAGCTTTGTCTGGAAGGTAATTAAGCGTCTTGTTAGTAGTTTGATTGTTTTAGTTTCTAGGTGCAAGAACAAAGGTGTCCTCTGTACTGTCTTCTTTCACGTTCTCCATAGGGTAGACTGAGGGAAGTCACTGGTAGCTGAGGATAGCAGAGGAACCTGCTGTCATCTCTGCACCTTCTCTTAGGGTCTCTGAAGTCCTGGGACATCCTTGCATTAATGTCTTGGAGACAGCCATCTTTCTGAAAGACCAGAGCTTGTAAGAAATCTGTGTTGCTAAAAGTCTTTTCTGCAGTATTCACAGCTGTTTTTTCTTTTCCTTTCTCATGATATTAAGTCCCAGGAGCAATCATGGGCACAAAGAAAAAGGCATGCTTCTTTGTAGAGGAAAAAGGTGGTATGACCTTTAATTCCTCCTGGGAATTAAAAAGATAAGGCTCTCATTACTCATAAAGGGTTTGATTTTTGGAAGTTCTGAGCCTCAAGTTCCAGTGAGGTTCAGAGGAAAGGCTGGTGCTCTGTGACTTTTTAAAAAAAAGCTTTTGATTTAACAGAACATTTACTGTAATCTTAGGAAGATTGGCTGTGGTAGTTCGACCATGCCATGGTTTGTGCTTGCTCCCCTTTCCAGCTACTCAAGATTGAGCCCACGCTGCTCAACCCTTTCCTGAAATAAACAGCTCTAAATGTACAGGCTTGGAGCCTAACATAATACACCCCGGCCGGTGGGGATGAGCAACAGCCCCGTGAATGTTTACCTCATTGAAAAGACCATGAGATGGATTTCAATTGTGTTACAAACAGCTGTCCCGGGCGCCTTTTGCTTTGCAGCTAGCAAATTTGAATGGAGCCATCTATGCAGAGCATATAAATGGGCATAGCATGAGGAGGGCACGTCATTAGAGAAAGTCCAGCTCATCTCTCCGGCTATGGTTTCCAGAAAGTATCAGTCTTCTTTTTATGAATTGGAAGAAGCTCATTCCCATTAATCCATTAGTCATTAGTCGCGGGGGGCTGGGCATTTCGGAGCTCGTCAATAGGCAGCTGGACTATGCTGTCGCTGCAACAGTGCACATGAATCAAAATAGTTGGGTGATGTCATGTCACGGTGCGAGTGTGCCCAGGACGCTCGCTGCCAGGAATTGTCTGTCCAGGGGTGGTTTCCTTTTACAGCCTGTTTAAAGAGTCATCATGCTGAGCTGCACATGACAATTCCCTTCAAGAGGGCTTGTGGCTCCTTTGCATAGTTAGTATTTTTTAAACGAGGGAGCTTATCAGCCGGTTCCTGACCTTTTCCGCATGAGCTGATCCGCTGGGAAACATTGCTTCGGTCTCCGAGGCTTCTGACGGATGACGGATAAGAGCTCCACGGCTGCAAGCTGGGCAGACTTTGAACGTCTCCCCGTGCCCACAGATACTTGCAGGCGAGTTACTGTACGCTGGAATTAACACTGGAAGCGCCTGGCGTGCGAAGTTTGGCAGCCTGCTGCGGAGCGGCTCTCCACGAAGACCACAACCAAGTACCTCACAGCTGAACCGCCAGCAAGCTGGACTTTTTTTGCAGCCACATCGTATTTCTGGAGCTTTATTTTCTTGCACCTGGGAGGCTGGTGTAAGCAACACCTTTCCTTGCCCCTTGTGGTGCCTTTGGATCGCATCTGAGATTTTTTTCTTCAGTCCTGGGCATGACCGACAGCTGCCGCGCGAGCGCATGTTGCAGCTCATGAAGCGCTTTGGTAGCTTTAGAGGGAGCAAGAAGAGAAAGGAGCAGTGCAAAAGCTCGGAGAGGCGCCACTCCGATCCTCATGGCCTGTTCGGTAGGGACCATCTATGTTACCCATCCGAAAAGGAGGGACATTGGTCTTGGGAGAGGGCAGTGAGTGGGGGATAACGAATAATTGAGCGACAATATTGTGCTTCCCAATTTCCTTGATTGAATCTGCAGTTGTTGTGTGGAGGTTATTTCTGTGTGGGTTTGCACCAGAGATGAACATCTGAGCTGACACCTGTAATACACATCAGATAGAACCTTAGGAAAGGAGTGACGTTACGGGAAGGTTTACAGTAAATGCTATGAAATACATTCAAAACAGGCTGTTGATTAATTACTAATATTAATACTAATAGTAATAACTAATGTTACTTTGATTGAAGAATAGTAACTAAATGCTAGGTTTAGGCCAACACTGTATATTCAAAGATGAATTTTCAGTAGAGAAAAATTGCATATCAATCTGATAAGTAATGCATTTATAACTGTATCTTTCTGGTACTGCAGTTGCAAATGTAATTGTGTTTGGGTTTCAATTAGAGACCTTTCTCTGTTAATCAAAAGCTTTTCCTGGTTGCTGAGTGTTAACTCTAGTTCAGGTGCTGAGTGGTGTGTGTCAGAGAGCTTCTGTGTATCACACAGGGATCAGCTGGCCAGGAGACAAGGGGTGTTTCAACGGGATTGGGATGTATTTCTTAAGAATAGTGAAGAAATGTAATGTTTAATGCGTTTCCTATATGGACTAATGGCAGCTGTTTTACAACTCTGTGGTTCCCCAAAGACCATGAGTGCTGCTGAGATTCTGTCCTGTGACTAAGAGGTTTAAAACTGGTGTTACACTGAATCAGCCGAAGAAGGCAGAGTTTTGAGAGGCTGACTCGTACAACCGGTAGGCAAGGCTCTTTTTTACTCTGTTGGTCAGGAGTCACTGCGTTAAATCCAGCAGAATTACGGAGGTATGAGTTGTGTTGGGTCATACGGACGGCGCAGAGGTACATACAGATTTAATGATGGGGAGTTGCTATTGATGGATGGGTGGCTGCCCAGAAACCTTGTTTTTCTGTTATTTAATGTTTTGCAATTTATTTAGTGGTCAGTTGTGTTAATTTTAAGTGTCTTTCTTGCAAATGCTTCTCCTTTTGTTCCTTTTCGTACAGTTAAGTGTTTTTAAATCTAAGGTACCATGCCTTGTTCTGCATTCCCCTAAACCCTTCTGAGGGCTTCTGCTGGAGTGGTGGTATGAGGTCAAGGTGATGTAAATGAAATGTGACCCAGGTCTTTGGAGTTTCACAGTGTCAACAAGATGCACAAAGACAGGTAACAGACTTTATGCAAGAAGAGGGGAAAATTTAGATTACAGATTGCCCAGATGTCAAATTGATTCAAAATTTTTAATTAAAACCCCTACATTCTCACCTAGGCAGGAACATGCGTGCGATTTGTTCATTGAGTGATTAATGGCACTTTGAGCCGCGAAATCACTCTGTTCTTGTAGTTCTGTTAATGAGATGGGAATAGTCAACACGTGCAAAAGGATTTGCTGCTGGAAGCACCAAATACAGTGTTGCAAGTCCTCCTCAGAGCCTAGCTCTAAACTCCATCCTTGTCTTTCTCCATGGAGAAAAAAACAATGTCCTGCACCAAGAGTACTGGCTATATGAACTGGAATGTTTGTAACAGAGTTATTAAAAAAAAGTTGAAAGTGTAATGCCAGAAATGCAAAAAAAAAAAGTACTCTTCCTCCTCACTCCCATTAATCCAGCTCTGTAGCCCACTCCAGTGGTACACAACAAGCATGAAGCAGCGTTTTCTGCGCAGTACTTACTCTACACATTTTGCAGATGCCATGCTTGTAACAGCATGACCAGGTCAGCTCCCTGCCCTGTGTTTCCATCATGAACAGAGAGCTACCAAGTCACAAGAGTGAGGAAAAAGCAAATGGGATATATGTATTACTACTTTCCTCGGATGCACTGCCATGGGGATTGCCTCTGCCGTCCCAGCAGAATATACTTTCCTTTCGGGTTAACACTTGCAAATGCTTTTTTTTTACCCCCCTCACAAATGACCTTAATTATTTGCAGGGAAATGTCAAAACAAAAGCGTTGCATGATTTGCTAGATTGAATCTGTATCTCGTAGCTATTACGCCTTGCTGAACACTGTCTAAGCAGCTCTCAAGGGAACTGCCGGCGCTCAGCGGGTTTTATGATCAGTATTAGTGGCGTGCAGGAGTGCTTCTTTTTGGGAAAAGGAGTGGAGAAGGAAAGAAGAGGAAAAAGTCCTTAGATGCCTTGGAAAAGGGTGCTCTGTCACTTGGTCTAGTTGAATCCAGAGTTCATTATTTTTCTTGGCCATCTCTGTAGGCATTTTAAGGAACAGTCCTCCAGTCACTGCAAATAGGATTGGGCCAGCATGGCTTTTTCTCTTCCCAGGGATAGATACCATCAGGCCACTGCAACTAAAGCTAACAAAAACTTGTCAAGTAGTACTTTCTTCTGCGTATTGGCTGAGCCAAACTCCATCCTTCCTCTGCACCGCTGCAGAGGTTTGCATCCTAGATGATCTTACAGGTCCCATCCAACCATGTGATTCTATGATTCTATGATTCTATGATCCTGATAGAGAAGTGGAAGGTGGCATTGCCAAGAATGAGCATACCTGTAGCTCCCTAGTTTTGGAGCCTTACAATCCTTTTATGCCAAGTGAACAGGAAGAGGAGATATTAGTGTGGCCAAACAGAAGCAGAGAGCACACAGAGGGGAAGGCAAAAAGCTTGAATGAGCCCCAGGAGCAAACGAGAGCAGAGAGAGCCATGGGGTGGAGGCAGAGAGCCCACAGCTTTGCTCCAGGAGAGGAGCAGCCAACAGAGAGACCTCAAAGCTTGAGCCATCCGCCAAACAGCGGGGAAGCCGATTCATGCAATATGATTTTGGCAGGGCTGGGGACTGGGATTACCCCAAATTTTTCCAACCTCTGGATCACCACCGCAGAGTCTCCTCCTTCCTATTGTGGTCGCTGTTTGCCTGCGCAGGGTTCCTGGCAGCTCCTCTGCCTGCCGGCTCTTGCTGCGGCCTGATGTGTTGTAAGTAGATACGCTTAGTGGCATTTCTGAAGGGGACAACGTTTTGGCCCCAGCGAGGCTAATTCTCTGCCCTTTAAAGGACACCATCTATTCTGTGAAGGATTGAATGACACATGCAAAAGGTATAAAGTTAAAAGTGTTTCTTCTCTACCCGAGCTGTCAGTGCCCAGCAAAGGAGCTGCTCTGCGGCACATGCGGCTGTTGTGACCCCCAGCACTGCCTTGTGCCCAGGCATTTCACCTCAAATCACTCATTTTGGAGGCTTTTAGCCACATGGAAGTGCCCAGGAGCTTCTCCTTGCCCATGATGCTCCTCTTGGGATTTGTGGCCATGGATTTTATTTAGCAGGGGCCAAAGCTGAGCCTCGACAAGCTGGGTCCAACGAGCTCCAAGCAAACCTCAGTGCTGCCCCTCAGCCCCTGACCTGTCGCACCTCAATAATGCTCACAAGGATCATTTCCCTGCCAGCTGCTCTAATTCAGGTGCAAATTAGGACTAAATTAGGAGTGAGCCTGCCGAATTACTCTGATCCCAGTACATACATGTGCAAACATGCTTCTGCACCCCCATGCACATGAATTGATCGGTCCCAGTGCGAAGGGCAGGGGCTTGGCCCTGAGTTGCTCCGTAACTTGCTGTAGCCATGCTGGTGGCACTCAGTGCACATGTTTTATCCTATGTGCCTGCTAACCGCCATGGGATGGAGGGCTGCTGAGGCTCTAGAGCGGATCTGGGAGGTGCTGTACTTTAGAGTATCTTTAGATACTCAACCCAAGGGGAAATGTCTTCCTCTTTCAGTCAAAAATGCACAGGTCTTCTTCCATCACTTGCCATGGACCTTCCCAACCTGGAGTCGAGGGTGAGTGTGGATCATGTGTCAAATGGAGAAATGATATTTTTCCTTCCTGACAGCGGAGATGCAGTGACTGCATCAGTGACCGCTGCATGGAGTTAACATGCCCTACGATACGATCAGCTCAGACAGCAGTCCGTGGGCAAGGACTTACACCAAGCCAAAGAGCAGATGGTTCACAGCCTCTTCAAGTGCAAGTGGAAACCTAGGGCCTGGCTCACATCACTGTTTATCGGCACAAGCCGGGTTGTAAATAGTTGCCCTGAGAACAGGGACAGAAAACGTGTGGGAGGAGAACGGAAAAGCGATTGCAAAAGGAGACAGGACTTGATCTCCTGCCCCTCCAGCCTGAGAAGCTGTAGATCATCCACCATTTCTCCGCAAAGCGGATGATGATGCTTGTGGGAGGACCGAAGCTGAAATTTTTTTTATTTTATTTTTTTTTCATTCTAGTGGGATGTTTCTGTTTTGAGGCAGTGGGGGAGAAACCAGAGTGAAAAAATTTCTGGATAAATAAATGAGAGCGAGGGGGTTGCTGCACGTTTCAGCAGCTGCTGTAAACCAACTGAAAGAGCAAAATCCTGTTGCTCCTGAAAGCAGCTTAAAACCACCAGCGTCAGAGACTGGGCATGAGAAACTGAGACAGCTTTGGTTTGTTAATGATTTTCTCTACTGGTTTTCATGCTCTGTTGAGCTGACAGTGATTTTAGAAAATGCGCAGCCCTGGCTGATCAGTACCAATTAATCTTGTACTACAGAGAACTCCAAGATCTGGAGGCTTTGAAATTTCTGCAGTTGGTTGTGAGGAAGAACAAAACCAACAATGAGCCTGATGAAATATTTGAGACACTTTATTTTGCCATTTTCTGCTTCCTTATCGTCGCTGTGCTGCTGTTTTCTGGCACATCCCATCTTTGTACACAGCTTTGAAGCATTCTGCATAGAGGAGAAAGGACTGTGCCCATGAAGCAATAATATCAGCAAGGTATTTTCAAGCAGATACTGGTAAATTCAGATAGTAATAAACCCAGAACACCTCCACTGATTTGGTAGAAATTGAAGTGGAGGTATATTGAGCAGAGCGCTTTGCCCCAGACTCCTCCCTCGCTCCCTCCCTGGTGCGGAGCCCAGCATCTTCCTCCTCTGCAGCTCTTTGTGGGCTTAAAGAAGATGTAGACTCTTTGCCCTTACGGTGAGTTGTCCAATAATGCAAATTCTCCTAGTAATTTACTTTCAAAGACAGTTGGTTTTGTCTGAAGGACAGGTTATACATGTGAAAATACAGTATGTTCTCTTGAGGCACAAATTTACAGATCGGTGCTGCAGGTGAACCTGCCCACCGATGTTTCTTCCCAGTCGTGCTCCAGGCAGCTCTGTGCACCTTGTCACAAAGTTTGGTCAGAAATACTTAGGTTACTCTAAATGACTGAATTACTCAGCATTGACGTGCTGTTGTCAACAACGTGGTGGGTGGGAGCAGCAGGGCCAGCCTCCCTTCCCGCAGGCTGTTCTACAAACTGCTCCAGTTTTGGGCAGGGAGAGCTCCCATCTGGGAGGAGTCCATGTGGTTACAGACCTTGTTGGTGCTTGTGGCTGCAGGTGTTCGTCCCCTATACACAGCAGCATCATAGATACTCAGTTTCTTACTGTCTTAAGGATACTTTTCTTTAATTCTGCTTCTATTTGAATGCTGTCATTTGGAAAAGCAGGATGAATGTTGGTCCTGAAAGACAGAGAGAATCTGAAAGCAAATCTTGGGATTGAATCTAGGTAAAGCTGTGAAATGCAAGAATGAAGAGGGGTTCATTGAGGGGGAAAAGGAGAAACCGAGGCAGAAAGAAGCCAGGCACGGACTGTGAGTGAAAGCAGATGCAGACACTGCCTGTTTCTGAAAGCAGACGATATTTAAGTATTTATCAGGATTTCCTTTTTCCATCCTCCACTTCTGTTATCTTCTGTTGACAGATCACTTCTGATATGTGTATAAGGCTGGAACACTCTCTCTCTTACCTTGTGACATAATTAACTATCTGATTTGGTTTTGAGGTGAAAAGAAGATAATGTCGATAAAGCTTTCATGTATGACACCTCAGTTTAATGAACGCAGCCTGGAGTGCCTTCATGGTGAATGCTGGAGGGTCACAACCTACATGCCAAAAATCACTGGAATTACTCATTTCCATGCACCCTCTCTCATCCTTAGTGCACCAGGTGGGAGCAGTGTAGGGATCATTTTTTCCCCTGCTTCTTTCACTTGTGCTTTTCAAGGGCTCTGATTTTCAGAAAATATCTGTATGAGGAAGTGTTATCCTGCTCTGACTTTGTACTTGATTTGAACATGGTAAGCTGGACGACAATTTATTTATACTCCAATGCATCTATAGTGCAAATGCTGTTGCCAGGCTTTAAAAGCAAATTTCAAGCCCAGATCTGTTTTCACAGCCTAAAATTCCACTTGACAGTAGTATTTATGTAGGTGGGTACTTTTGTTTAATTAGAAATCGATGTTTTGGACTATTGACTCCTTGCTCAAAGTTTCAGCAAATTGCCCAAGAGTGCAATTTCAAAGATGTTGTTAAGGCAATTTGTTTGTCAGGTTTATTGGATCAGCAAATCCCAGGAATTACCAGGATTCAGCTGTTTTCTACTTTCACCTTTATTCTTGTCCAACCTAAAAGCAGTTCAAGGACTCAAAAAGGCTCAGAGAGGTGGGATTTAATGCCTTGAAATTGTTTTATCTATTTTATTGTCATTACAGAGTCATACTGAAACACGAAGGCTTAGGTCTTGAGAGATTAAGGGCTCCTCTGTGAGATACCATTGTGCGGCTGGCAGGCTTGGCTTAAAGGCTTGAATCCTCCGTGCCGGAAAGGTCACACAGCCCTGCTTGGTGTCAGTACAGAGCCCAGCGCGGCATCACACGCTTGCGCTGAGGAGTTCCTGTTGTGGCTTTTTTTCTGCTCCTCCTTTGATAAAGTTGGGGTGATTTAGCTGGAGGAGGGATGATAGGATTAGCTGACATTAATTAAGAGCATCTTGTTGTTTCTTCAGAGTTTTTTTCCAGGCATCGGAAAACAGCTGCTTCCTAGTGCTGTGTTCTCTGTGGGGTAACAAGGGCCCTTTTGACACGCTCAGAGCTACAGTCACCGGATTGTTTAGCAGATCCTGCCCATCTGGCCCCACGTTTTTATTTCAGTCAGTGCAAGAATTACGATAGCGTACGCAGGATTCTTATGACAAACCTGCCTTTCCTGGCGGGCGATGCTCCTGGAGAAGAACAGATGATTTGTGACATCTCCGTGACTTGTATGTAGTATAATTACAGATAATAAACAAGAATAGAGCAAGAAAGCAATTCAAGAAATATAGATGAGGGAGAAATGAGTTGGAAAGTCAACCAGAGTTATGAGGGAGATGAAAAGCTTGCAACGGAGAGGTTCTTGTTGCAATAGTGGGAATAAAAGTCAGGTGGGTGTTCAGAGGCGAGGATTGTACCAGCCTCCTTGAGAGAAGGACTGAGCTGAAAGGATGAGAAGCTGGATTACTGTTGACATTTCCCAAGGGACATACCTGAATTTAGGCATGGTCGACATCCAGGGATCATTATGGGGACTGATAATGTTAATTAGTGACCTGGATGGTGAGCGAGAAGAGCTACCCGTGCAGCAGTACACACTGGGCACTGATGACTGACTCCCAGTGAGAAGGACTCGGAGGTTGTAGTGGATATAATCTGGAAAATGAGCCAAAAATGTGCTATCATTACCAATAGGGTGAATCACATACTGGGTGGGCTACATCAGGAGGAACAGAGCAATCCAGTCAAGAGACGTCATTATCCCCTTCTACCTGGTGCTGGTGGAGCTGCACCTGGAATAGGGTGTCCAATTTCTGGTCTCCCCATCAGAAAAATGCTGGGGAACTGGAGTGAGTTTCCCTGGAGGACTATCAGGATATTTTGTGACCTGGAGCTGATGTTTTGGGATCTGTGAGGAGAGGTTGAGGAAACTGAGGGTTTTTTGTCCATCAGAGAGAAGGCTACTGGGCAATCTAACAGAACCCTGCAACTACCTGCAGCTACCTGCAGGGCAATTTCAAAGGCAGTAGAGCCAAACTCTTCTTAGTAGTGGCAGATGATAAAACGAGTAAAACATTTGAGTTTTTGGCTGAGAAGGGTGTCATAGTTCAGCCCTGATCGGGACCCGACTACGCAGTCTCTCTCTCCCTCCCCCCACGCTCCGAGAGAATGGGGGGAGATGATATAAGGAAAAACGGCTCAAGGTTTGAGATAAGGATGGGGAGAAATCCTTAAAGTTACCGTTACGGGCAAAACAGACTGGACTTGGGGGAAAATACTCATTTATTTCTAAAACTAGCAGGAGAATGAGACAGGGAACTGATAACCTCCCCCCACCCCTCCCTCTTCCCGGGCTTAACATTATCTCTACTACCTTCTCCCCTCCCCCCGAGCGGCACAGGGAGGAAGAGGGAATAGGGGTCGCAATCAGTTTATTACGCATTGTTTTATGCCGTTGCGTCATCGTCGGGGCAAGAACTCCTCACATTCCTCCCCTGCTCCGTTGTGGGGTCCCTCCCATGGGCCACAGTCCTTCATGCGGCGCGGGTCATTTCTTCCACGGGGTGCAGTCCCTCTAGAACAGCTGTCCCAGCAGGCCCTCCACGGGCCACAGCCTCCTTCAGGCCTCCACCTGCTCTGGCGTGGGGTCCTCCACGGGCTGCAGGTGGATCTCTGCTCCTCCGTGGACCTCCATGGGCTGCAGGGGGACAACCTGCTCCACCATGGTCGTCACCACAGGCTGCAGGGGAATCTTGGCCAGGAGCTGCATTACTCCTCCCCCTCCTTCTTCACTGACCTTGGCGTCTGCAGTCGTTCCTCACAACACGCTGGCAGACACCTCTCAGGATCCTTTTTACATCTTGTTCACTTCTCATCTCCTCTCCACTTCTTGCAGCCGGGCCGGGCCGAGTCAGGCCCAGTCAGCTGCCCAGTGGGACGCCAGAGGGTGAGGCCTGCAAGGCCCACAAGGCTCGTGCCTTCCCCTCTCTGCCTCCGCTCAGCTGCTTCACATCTTCTCCTTTTTTTTCAGTTTTCCCCTTCTTAAATATGTTATCGCAGAGGCATTATCACGGGACATTCTGCTACCAATTGGCTCGGCCTTGGCCAGCAGCAGGTCCGCCCTAGGCCTGGCTGAGTCCACAGAACAAAGGGGAGCGACTTCTAGCAGTTTCCTACAGAAGCTACCAGCTTAGGCCCCCCCTCACTAAACAAAACCAGAACAAAGGGTCAGACTAGATGTTAGCAGAAACTCCCTCAAGAGGGTGGTGCAGCACTGGCACAGGTAGCCTAGAGAGGTTGTGGCCTCTCCATCCTTGGAGATTTTCAAGACTCAGCTAGCCAAAGCCGTGGCTGACCTGGTCTTGGCTGATACCAGACCTGCTTTGGGCGGGAGATTGGAGAAGAGGCCTACAGACATTCTTTACAACCAACATTTCTGTGATGCTTAGCTATTCAGCTGCAAGGAGAGCTGAAGTTTCAAATAACCTGATTGTGCATCTTTTCCCACCCAATTCTCAATGCTGGCGTACTGCTCTTCTTTTGATAATTTTTCAAGAACAGAGTGACTTCTCGGGTAGAGGCAGCTAGGGCTGCTTGTACAGCTGATTTCTACCAGCAGACCAGCAGAAGGAGACCACTGTGAAGTCCAAACCCAACACTAACTTATTTATTGGGCCAACAAAGGCAGCGAGTGTGTATTTCATACAAAAGGCACCCAGGCTGCCTTTTGGCTACTTCATATACATTAAGTGTCACCTTGAGAGTCCTGGGCAGTTATTAACGTCCCCCAAACCGGCTGCCCAACCTTGGGTAGTGTTCATTTACCAGCTGGAGGAATTGCAGTGGGACTTGGTTTGTATCAGCTATCTGTCACTATAGCAACTCCTCACTTAACTAGTCCCTGCACTAAAAATAGATCACCTTGATCTCAGGGAAAGAAAACCCAAGGAAATCAAAAGGGACAGCAGTAGAGAGAGCTATAGTCAGCTATTGACTGAAGGCTCGAGCATTTGAAACCTCTTATAAATAATCTATCATGTAAAACAAATATTTGAGGGGAATCTATTTAATCGAGAAACCCCATTGTGTCAGCAGGTTTGAAGCTTTAGCAAAGGGCACACGTTATGTTTTATCAGAGGGATGTGTTTGCAGTTATCGCCCAGCGCACGGGATGCTGAAAAACGTGTGGGATGTTGCTTAGATTCGTTAAGACGCATAAGGGATCTTATCTTCTGAGTAAGCAGATCTGCAGCTCTGTCATTAGACTTTACAGCCTTCTACATTTTCGTGTGTAAGTTATCAAAATCTCTACTCATTAATGAAATTGTTGCTGGTATCTGCAGAAATATGTGAAGGACTCAAACCTGAAAAAAAGCTGAACATTGTTAGCGAAGTCGCCACTATCTCGTGTTGAAGTTAATGGGAGCTGAGTGTTTTGGCACCTGACAGGGACACGGTCCTCTGTAAGGGAAGTGCAAATGATACTTGATCTTATTTTTCCTTCAAAGCCAGGTAGTGCCTACTGAAGGGATCAGAAGAAATCCTTGTGAAGATAGGGCAGTAGGTGTGAAGGCAAAATAGCGACAAGATGAAAAGCCTTTTGAAGAGCTACACAATTAACTGAAAATGCCTTTGATGGGAAAATAACTGAATTTGCATGAAGATATCTCATATATCACAGGCAAGATGTATGATGGTCAGGAAAGGGTTAAATTAGCTTCCAGAGATGGCTGGAATTAGCATCATCTTTTCAGCATTATCAGTCAGCAAGAGTTTGCTCTTGATAAAAGGACAGATCGTTTTAATGACCTTTTAGGGCTGACAATTTGTAGACAGAGCTGATATTGAAATGTGTAGGCACTTGTCTGTCCCTGCCCTGTATATTCTGATTCTTATTTTTGTTTTGTATTATGAACTGTGTCTTTTACGTTTAGTTCATCGTCTTAGAACTAAGAATAGCAGCTTTCGGTAGTGACATGCATGGAGGTGTAAAACCAAAATGTAGTTCTTTTAAGCAGAAGAAAATCATTCAATGAAAAGGTCCAGTGATGCAAAGCCCATAAACCTACCCCAGGCATGACTCTGGCCCTCTGTGACTGTATTTTGGGGAGGAAGAGCTTCTACAATGTGCGCGTTTGGCTGATGGTCGCTAAGACACATTAATGGGAAGGAGATGAGAGCAAATGAACCTTGGTCACTGTACATGCTCATTCAAAGACTTGTGCATCCATAGTCAGCCAAGCCTCCTGGAGATGTTCGTCATCATTGCTGGACGTGATAGTGCTACATACACCAAAAGGCAAAAATTCCCCGAAATTGCAGGACTTATTGCCAGCAAATGCCTTGTTTAGTCCTTTTACTCGCAGCTTCAGCCTGTCAGTAGATTTGGCACGGATACAAGATTTGCTGTAGGAATGAGCAGAGTTCTCAGTTCGGGTACTCTCCCCATATGGTATTTTCACGACAGTAAACTGGTTTTTACCTCACTTAGCTGGCAAGACACTGTAAGTGCTTCTTCTGTCTCTAAAGAGACTGCTGCTTCCACTGGGCTGCAATAGAAATCTCCTCCTTACCCCAGAGCAGATGACAACTTTCTATTGCTGTCAGATTTGGGTTTATTTTCTTCCTTCCTAAAAGGATACCAGAGGGTTTTTTTCCTATCAGTCAGCTCCTTCCTGGCAGTGGTAGTAGGAAAACTAGAGACTGTGTGAAGTCTATTTGAACTTAAAACTGGAAGGTTGTAAAACAAGGGTCTTATTGTAAATCATTACATTTTTTTTTCCAAAAATAAACACCAGTATGATACAGAGCACAAAGCAAAGCAACAAGTTCCCTAGAAATCCCGACAGCATAAACTAACCTTGAAACATAGGAGAGTAATACAGAAAAATTGTAATACTCAAGATTGACAAAAGTAATCGTGAGAAGACTCGTAGAGAAATGATGATGTTATGAGTGAGCCACCAGCTGAAATGAAAACATACTACAAAAAAAAGGGTGAGTGAGCAGCTCTCTTTAAAATTTAATTACAAAACTGTTTGGGAGAGCGAGAGGTGCTTCTTCTCTGTTGGAGGGAGCTGGTGGCTGCTCAGGACCTGGAATGATACGCTTGGTGCTTGCTCTCAGCTGAAATTAGAGCTATGGGGCTACATACATGGAGCAGAAAGTCAGCTTAAACTAGAAAAGAATTAGAGTGAAGAAATCACAATAGCAGAGGTTTTTTTCTGTGCAGGTATGGGGAATAGCAGGAGTCTCACTGCAGCTGAACAGCTGCCAGGGTAGCTTCATGGCACTGCCTCAACCCTGAGTGACCACGTAGACATGAGTGTGCCTCTCTGCAGTCCCTGCTGTGCAAAATAACTCCACAGAAGCCAACATTAAATTAGCTAATAGCTAATAGCTAATTTAAAGGAGAGTAGTAGCTTCCTAACTGCCCTGTAATGGCGTTCGTAATTTACCTTGCTTCCCAGGCAAGTTTTGCAGCTGTGCTGACACGGCTTATCCAAGGGTTGTGTTTAGAGGTGACTTGGATACATCTTCTCTGCATTGCAGGCGGTGCAGTTCCAGCTTGCTTTTTCCTCCCCACCTTCTTTCCTGATAGGAGTCAGGAATCGACCAGGTTTGATCCTGTCACTGGTGTTGCAAAATCCCATAACCGTAAACAGGCCACGTAGGTTTGGACTTGACTCTTCACGCTTCTGAAAACAGCAGCTCGAAGCCCCTCTGTTCTAGATTCCAAAATAAACACAAAAAGGAGGATTTTACCTCAAAAGGCATTAAATGCTCAGTGACAGTTGGTTCTTCTGAAAATCAAATTTAATGCCTGATATCTTTTTGTGTCTTGTTTTAAGTCCTTGTCACAGACCCTTGACTATTTGGACTTGAGCACCAGCACATACTGACACACCTCAGTGGCTGAGAGGTTTTCGTTAATAGCATGGGTAACTCCTTGTCATTGTTTTATTGGTTCAGTTGTAGATCTTGGAGTATCTTTAAAAGATGAATACCCTTAATAGCATTTTACAAATGGTAAAGGTTAGGCTTTAGAAAATAATAATCATATAAAGGCACCTTCTGCTTAGGTGTGAGGTTACTTTACTATTTTTACTGCTTTGAAATTCATTTTCAGTTACAACACAAGAATGAATGTACCAGGTCAGGCCAATTATCCATCTGGATCAGTCTCTTTTTGTGCCAGTTGCCAGTAACACAGGTACAGGGAGGAGTGCAAGAACAGGACAAGAATGTGAGGATGTTTCCTGTTACACTCTCCCAGCCTCCAGCAGTTTATGGCTCAAGTCCTGAGCTAAAGCTGGTGTTTGGTAGACCTGGATGAGTTTTTCTTCCATGATCTTGTCCAATTGTGTTTTAAAACCCAACCTCTAGCACCTACAACAGCACCTGTTCTGCTATTTAAGAACATAATATATCAGAAGTACTTCCTTGTATTTGTTTTGAGCCTTCCACCTGCTGCTTTCATCTGATGCTCCACTGCCTGTTTGCCATCTCCGTCCCACGCCTGGTTTTACAGACCTCTGTCATATCCTTTCCGTGCAGTCATCTTTTCCTAAGCTTAATAGTTACTCTGCACTTTCAGTCAACCTTACCAACTGCATATTTTCTAGTTTTATTGAGCCCTTTTTGATGTTGGTGAGTAGAAACCAACCTCTTTGTGGTTGGTCATCTATTGCAGTGTATAGCCTGGGCTCGTTCTGCACCTCTGTGTTATGAAGCTGCCTTTGAGCACAGCCCATAAGTGACCAGTTAGACAGGACAAGGCCACCACTGATGCCACCCTGGGGCCTGACCAGTATAGCTGGCTCCAAGAGAAGGCTATTTTTATTCTGCAACCCACCCACTTACCTGTGTAGATTGTCCACTCATAGCCAGACCCCTCTGGCATGTCAACAGAAGATATCTCTTGGCCACCAAAGCGTCTTTTTACCTAAAAAGAAGTGTGCTTGGCCTTTGTGGTGTAGTTTTCTCCTAAACTGATTAGAAGGAATGGGTACATTGGCAAGGTGGGACATGTATATAAGGGGGAAAGCATTTCTTGTCCCACTTGTAGGATTAGGAAGGTAGCTTTGTAAGAGCTATAATGAGGATAGTCAAGAATATTTCACTGTCTAACAGATGGAAAAATGATAAACTTGAAAAATATTATGATGTGATTTATCTATCTGGAAGATTTAACTCAATAGCTGGAATTTTTTTTTTGCTAAGGGCAGACATCAAATTATGATGACGAATTCAACTGTGCCCACAAGAGCCTATCATAAAATAATTCTCTGAAAAGAGGAGTTGTGTATTTATTATTTCTTTGGCTTGTGCCTAGCTATCTAATCAGTCTCTGTACATGTCAGCAGCACATCCATAATAAGAAAGTGCTGTGTGGATTGTGTGAACTGGAATTAGAGGGGCGATAATCAGCCAAACCGTTAGAGACAATGTAAAGGCTGCATGGCATTTGCATTCCTCTAGCTGAGGAAAAAACCCGTATATGTGCAAATGAGTTGTTGGGTTGTTTTTTTTTCCTTCCTGATATGTTATAACCATGGGCAAGTTGCTCTCAGAGCGGCGCTTCCCCAACAGCATGCCAGTTCACCCTGGGGTGCCTCCATGTCTGGTTAGACCTGCTCCAGTATGCTGGCGACAGCTACGCTGTGTTCAGTCAGTAGGTAAGGTCACCTGTGAGGTGGTGTGGCAAATAGAGGCATATAGATATGTATATGCCATGGAAAAAGTCGCTGATGTATAGGTAGGCCCACAGTTTTGTGATGAGGAGACCACAGCTGGGATTAGAAAACCTATTTTCCCATCTGTATAATTCTGATAATATTGATCAATCCCATCAAGATGTTGTGGAAGTTACTAATAACTACAGAGACCTTCACTTTGTGATCCTCATACTGCCTTAATGTCCTAAATTGTTACTGATTCCTTGTTTAAGCAATGTGCTCATCACCCAGTTGTTCTGGCCAGTCTCAGGTTGAGGATTTAGGCAGGTTTTCTGCCTAAATCCTCCTTGACTCTTATCTTCCCATATTCTGATGAGCATCACGGTTATCAAGGTGTAAAGAGAGACTGAAAGGAAAAAGCTGATGTTGCAGAGGGAAGGTGTGAAGTGCTGAGGAGATAAAAGCAAGGTTAGAAGTGATGAGTAGGACAAGTTCAGCAAAGTCTGATCCTAAATTTAATCGTAGCCCTGTATGGCTACCATGCCTTTCCTGCCTGAAGGAGGAGAAGGGCAAGCACTGGTGTGTCACAGTTCAGTCTCTGTGTTCAGCCCCTGCCCATACCCAGTGTGTCAGAAAATGAGGCAGAAATAGGTGAGACTTGAAATGCAGAGCTGGTTCACTTTAAAGGTTTTTGTGACAAGAGCTGTCCTGACATACGTCCTGGGGCAGACGTAGCTTATCAGACCTATTCTGTAATGTATGTCGTTTTAAGCCATTCCTGGAAAATAATTATCTATATTTGTAAAATGATATTGCTCTATACATTAAGAGCATTCTCCTCCCAAAAGCTGTTAATCAGCTAAATTGAGCTGGCAGAAGTTCTGTGTGTTTTAATATTTCAGATAACTAAAAATTAGATTAAGTGCCAGCTCACCTGCAATGGGGCAGACTTCTGCCCTGTATTGGGTTACGCGACCCTCCTGCCGTGAAAGCTGGATGTTTACGTTCTCAGGACTACAACTTGAGAGAAGGTTACAGGAAAAAAAAGTCCTATATGCAGGTCTAAAGGCATATGGGACAGGTCTGTTTCCCTTTTTTGGTTTCTAAAATTCAGGCTCATTATCCTACTCACTCTTAGACTGTAGTAAATGCTGTGTTTAAGCAGCAGGTGTCAGAGCTCTTCCCAGCTCAACTGGCATCTTGAAGAACAAGAAATGTGAAGGGAGGTTCAACGCCTGCAGTTCAGGAGACAGTTGGAAGAGCATGTAGCTAAGACACAAGAACACACTGTTCGCTGATGGATTGGAAACAGGAACTCGCATGGAAATCTTGGATTTAGTCCATTATCTAGCGGCAAAAGGAACGTTTCAGGACAAGAAGATGCAGGGGAAGCTCGTTATGTCCTTGCAATAATATTCTTCATCAAAGACACTGAGGAGATGCCTTCTTGTTAAACAGAAATACAAGATGACCAATGTAGTAATACACTGAAAAAGTAACAGGTCTCAGCTCTGTGTTGCTTGCTCGGGCATTGTGAAGGACGTAAGAACAAAATTGCTGAATTGTATTCAAATGCAATATTTTGCACGAAAGTGATGTGATGATGCAGACTGGTTCCCTCCTTGCCCCAGTTTCCTAGACCTCTTTTGAACCTTGAGGAAAGACTTGACGAAATCTGACTGACGCAATTATAAAATCCCGTATGAGAGGCTGTTCGGGAAAATGAGTTGTTACAAAAGAGGAATTATTGTAGCAGATGAAAATTGGAGTTGTCTTCACCGCACTGGTAGCTTGAGTTTCACCCCAGCTGACTCCTACTCACACGCAGGAGTTTCTAACTTAGGTTAAGAGATGCTTTAAAGCTGAGCTGCTTTGCTCAGCGGGGAGCGGGTTGCTGCCGACGTTCAAACTGTAGCAGGGAGGGTACAGCAAAATCACAGGGGGGGTGCTGCTGCTCAGGTCAGTAAGTCTTTTTGGTTTTTTGCTCTCATTCACAGGGGAGAAATCAAATGTAGTAAATCCTGGCTAAGAGTGGCAGCGAAGACAGTCTCTACGAGAGAGGGCTCGAAGCACAAATAGTCCAGTTTCAATAGGGTAAGATGGTAACAAGGGGATGTCGTGGGGGACTGCAGCAGGACTGGTGTTAGTTAATAACAGGAGAGGTTGAAAAGCCTGATTGGATGTACACATAACATTTTTAGCATTACTTGCCCAAAACAAATTTTACCTAAAGATTTCAATTGGGAGGTTTTACTGTAGCAGATCAAAAGAGTCTTTATGATCCATGTTCTCTATTTGCCATAATGTACTGTGGTCTGGGATAGCAATAGCGTGCTCAGTCTTCTTTCCACCTTTTTACAGAAGGTGATGAGCCTGAGCCACAGAGAGATGAAGGAATTCAGCCAAGATGGATTCAGTATCAAAACCAGAACTAAATTTTATTTCAAAGAGCCTAAGACCTGCTATTTCAGATTGAGCTTCTCTGCTCAGGTGAAGGGGACACATCTGCTGGCTCACTGTGGACGTGTAGTTTATGTGGAACAAATGCTCCATTTAAGTTAGCATTGCTGATCTCCCACTTTTTGTTTTCATGTTTGCATCATATGATTCATTTGCCCCTCTTTTTGCTTGGGGAGACTTTTGAGGGTAGGCCAGACAAATTATATCTCCTACTTGGGTTGCAAAGCAAGTGATTTCACTGCAGTCGCCCATTTTTGACAGATGGGGACACTGATTTTTGTGTATTTCACAATTTAAGGGACAACTTGGAGTCTAGATACTCCAGACAGAAAAGCTGTTTCTGATTCTGTAATGGTTTCACATCTTCCAGGTACTTTTCAGGGGGGGATGTTTCCCACTTTAAAGCTCTTTATCTTTCTGATTCCACACAAGCAGAGGGGAAAACCAGCATGATTATACTTGAGAAATGGTAAGAAAGTCCAGAATAAGCAAACTATTTCTCTAAACTAGCCTCTGTGTGTGTCAGAAGGGAGCGAGGTGAGTAAGAGCAAGCGGAGAAATTCTGGCACAATGGGATTTTTGTGGGTATTGTAGCCCTTTAAATGTGAGGTTATATTTTGTATTTGAGAAAACTAAATGGACATATAGAATAATCCTTAATTTCACAATAACAGCAGATATCACTGAACATACAGAGAGGAAACCAGCGTATTTTTAATTTGCTAAGTGCCCCACTCAGAGGAAGTCTGAGGGACTGTGTGACTGACGCGCTGTGATTCCATACAGCCACCTTGCAGGTGTAGAGGGTACGCGCTTTAATGGAGTTAAAGCAGGTAACCCTGTGCAGGGAGCTTTCAGCCAGCCACCTGCGTAAACACCCCAAGGTGCTGGCAGGCTTGGTGGCTGTACAGTTGCTGTTTCACATCTCTCGGTTGCGGTACAGACATGCTCTTTATTGCAGTCAGCACGTTGTTTACCCAGATTTTTTTTTCTATTATGAGGTTTAAAAGGATGCTCAAGAAAGCACACTGCTGAATTTCAGATGACTAGGATTGCCGTATCAGATGGAGGCATTAAGGCGTATACTGCTTAGAATGAGAGAGAGGGGAAATGAAGGTTTGAGATTTTGTTCCTTGATCAGAGCTTGCTGAGTGATCTTGAATACATCAGATAAAAATATTCCCATTCAGGTGCTGGCAGTTCACTTCCTAAAGCTCTGTGGAGATGCCAGAACAGTCTTCACTGGTGCAGGGTGTCCTCAGCGGCCCGTCAATCCAGTGGGTGCTTAGTGCCTCAGCTAAGGTGCTGGGGCAATTATTTCAAACAGTACTATGGATTTGGGTGTCAGGTCCAACCTTACAGTTCTTGCCTTAACCTCTCTGTTTACCCAGCTGGCAAAACCCCAGGAAGTAAGAGCTCACTACAGCGAGGCTATGTTTGATAAGAGTGATAAATCTGGAGGGAGAGTCTCGTCTCGCGAGAATCTTAGTGTATTCACCATTACCACCAATTTTCCCTAATTTAATTTACGTAAACTATCACCATTTGATGCACATTAATATAGGATGATGATTTGAAGGTTCATTGATCTGAGATGAATGTGAAATGTTGGTCAATGCATTGTAAGGCTTTCAGAAAAGCAGCCTGTATTTGCTCTCCCATGTAAATCTTTGCTGCATCCCCAGTGAGTTTCAGATCATCCTGCAGTTCTGGGAAGGAGTCTGGAAATGCAGCATCCTCTGCCGTAGATATTTCCTTAGGAGGAGGCAGCTGTGCTGGAGCTCATGGACTTTATTTCACCAATGCAGTAATTGAGGGAGAGGCAGGACACACAGCCTAGAGTCCAAAAGTCAAAGGTGTGCTGATGCTTCCAGAAAGGAGGTCTTGGTAGCATAAGTAGTAATGCAATTGTCACCAAACCGAAAAAAAAAAAACCAACAGGTTTTTTCTCCAGAAAACAGGTTTCTAAGAGTTTTCTGAAAAGCAGAAGGAAATTTCAGACTCCCAGAACTGGAAAGAAAGGAGGAGAAACTTTGAAAGTTGGGTTGTTTTTTTTTTTTTTCTTTCTATTTCTCTGTGTTTCATCCTAATGATTTAATGGGCTATGGGTGAGTTCTCACCATCCAATCCAGCTATAAAAATCTTAACTGCTTCTGTCAGTGCTCATCAGCTGACGTACAGTTTCCATCATTTCAGCCTTTCATCCTCTGATAGAAGAGGTTTCCAGGTGGAGCCTCTGGGTTGGTTTCCTGTCCTGCCTTCTTTGGCACACGCCCAGCGTGACTCTTCCAGAAGCTAACTCAATGTGAATCAGGCTCATGTGATGCTTGGGCACTGGTGGGAACCTGAAATATATGATCTATGGATCACAAACTTGTAGGCTTTCAAGCTCCTATGGTTTTATTTTATATATAAAATATATGTGATTAGGCTTTCTGGTTGTCTTATGATTTAAACCCAAATAATATGCCATATTAGGCACAATATCTTAGATATGTTCAAGAAATGGTGCCTTAAGGTGTCGCACACACCAGTCTAAAGCAATGTGACTGTACACAAGGTACTGGTGACAAAACAGGTCTACACCATCTAATGATACAACCCATTGTGCTCTTCAATGAGTTATTCTGCATCCATGTGTTACTGAAGCTCTAAGTAAATGTAGGTTTTCATTGTACTAAAAATCACAGCAGAATTTCTGAGCTTGGCTTTTCAAACACTGTAAATATTTCATCGTGTGAATAACTCACTGAGGGACTGTACATAGCAATAACTGTTTATCAGCTCTAAGGATATATATTTTATTTTGCATAAACCTTGCCATACTGATAGGACAGGGAGCAGAGCATCTGTCCTGCTAATATTACAGAACTCAACTTTTTATAGGGGATAATAATGAAATACGGGTGTGGGGGCAGATGAGTCAGAGGTGGCAATTGGCAGAGGGACTTCAGGGCAGAAATGTTCAGATATTTCTTACTGCACAATCACATTTGCCTGGGATTGCTGCTACACTTTTTTTCCCACAGGAGCTGAATTTACTTCCCTGCTTGCAAGCATCAAACCGTACTTTTCCTTCTACATTTCCACTGTTTAAAACCAGCAGAGTTATTTTAACCTTCTTCTTTTTTAACCCTTGTGAAAAAACACAGGGCTTGTCAGTCTGGCAGGCTGGGTTTCAGCATTTTGTATGAATAAATGTTAAACTCTTGGTACTGTTTGGAGTACTTGAGCCTGGCAGTTATCTGTAGATGTCTGGCAGACACTAGCTTGTCTTCAACTGGTCTCACAAGCAGCTTTGCTTGATTTCCATGAGGATTTTTTTGGCAGCCACTTAAATCTAAGAATACATTATCAGTCTCTGTCCGGATCCCCGTAAATTGTAAACCAGGCTTGTGCCCAGGCTGTCGGAGGGAGCAAACAGGAGAATCCCCTCTGTGGGCTGGGGAGCAGCAGCAGCAGAGATGATCCAGGGCTGTGGCGAGTGTTCCAGCTACTGTGGTTGTCTTTGCCCCTCCATGAGAGCATCTGTAGCCCATCAGGATGGACCCAATGCAGCCACAAAGTTGATGGAAAGAAAAAAGACTTGCCGAGGCAAAGCCGCTCCTTATCACAGGAGCACGACCACCCAAGGCTCTTGCTGGGGAAGAGGAAGGTTTGAACTCATCCCTCCAGGCCTCAGCCATGCTTTGGCTGGTTTAGCCCGTCTCTGCCCTTCTCCTCGCTTGTGCAGAGGGCAGTGATGTCCTTTGCAGAGCCCCTCTGTGGCCTGCCCTCCTCAAACTGCATCTATTTGATTTTATGGAGACCTTTCACCTCCGTGTCTGGCGGGTTTGGCCGTGGCAAGAAAGTATGTGCTCGGTTCTCAGCATAGAGCAACAAATGTAAAAATCAGAGGTTTAACCTCACGGTGCTTCCCTCAGGCTTACTCTAAGCCCAGGTGTCTTTTTGCTCTTGAATGGCATAATATTTATACCACTACAGCAGGGCTGCCAAGCCGTGTGGCTTGGCAATTGGACATGCACGCAGATTATTCTTTGACATATTTAGAGAGGCACACCTACCAGGCATGGCATTTGCCTACATTTGAAATAAGTTTGATTTAAACAAGAGGGATTACAACATTCAGTTTGCAGTCTCAGGCTGAGTGATTTCAATTAATTAAATGGCATCGGGACAAGTTTGGGAGTTGTGTGAGCATGTAAAATTGAATAGAAAGGAATCGTGGAAAGGAATCATAAAGGAATCATCAGTGCGGCTGTGAAATGGATGAGGCGCCTTCACAGCCCCGTTCTGTTACGCGTTTGGTGGTAAAGTTTAGAGCAGTGCCGTTATGTGTAGTGGCAATCAATTAGATAAATATTGTACGAATTTAAAAGTATTTCCACTGTTTATAGGGTTCCTCTTACTGACTTCTTAGGGAGCTGAATTCCATAGTCCTTCCCTAACGCACACAAACACTCTTTGTACTTGCTGGTGGGACTGGTGTGTTCTTGTTCTCCACATTATTGGTGTATAAATGCTTCTGTTTCTGGTTTGTTTGGTTTGGTTTTTGGGTTTTGGTTGTTTTTTTTTTTAACATAGTAGGCATTAAATCTTCATTTCAGCTTCAGTTTTTTTAGTACACCTTATGGGACATCAGAGAGAAAGGCTTTGTTTTCTTATTTTTCTTGAACATGGCTTTATACTAGACTCCCCAAAATTAACTCTTCTAAGATGCAGGACACTTTTACTCATGGGAAATCTGAAAGGTGTCCAGCCTGGGTTTTACATGTAATGGTTGCAAATCTGGGCTCTAAAAACGCGAGGTATGATTTTTTTTCTCCCTAACTTGCTTATATCCATGTGTACACATGTGTAGTGTACACATACACACAGGTACAGGCAGCTGGAAGTTGGCCTGTGACTAATCAAATGTCACAGCCGAATGAAAATATGATCCCTGACCACAACCTAGGTAATCGCATACATTGCTGTAGAAACCTAATGCATGCATGGAAAAGACCAACTGTGCTCAAGGCGGGGGAAGAAACCCAACCCTGAATACAGTAGTTTAAGTTCTTTTTTACTTTTGAAATACTGAGGAGTAAAAGTTGCAAATACTGCGCAAGTCAGCTATGAACAACTTTCTCTAGAAGTTACTCGGCAGGAACTGCATGAGCAGACGCATAGAGTAAGTTGCTAACTTATCTGGAGTTTAGTTAAGGATCACTGGAATTCTCTTTATTGATTTTTATTGAGAATTAGATCAAGGCCTTTGCTTGTGAGTGAAATGAGAGAAGGTATCAATCACAACCCATTTCCCCTCTCCTGAAGTGCGGGTTCACTTATGAAGGACAATGATGAAACACATCAGCCTATTGCCATGTGTCCCATCAGTTTTGAAGGTGTGGAGCACATACTCCAGCGTTGCTAAGATGATGTAGTAGTCTATTTTACATTTCCCCAATATTTTTTTTTGTGTAAAATTCTAGAGGCTTCATGTGCATCCGTAGCGTCACATAGCAAGTCATAAATCACCACGGTGTGGTAGGTAAGAAATGTCTCTGGCATTTGCAGAAAGGGAGGCAGAATCAGAGGAATCTGCTTATTTGCTGGAGGAGCTGGTATCCTCTTCAATTTCCCTTCTTTTTATCACCTGTACCATGACTCAATTAAACATTTACAGGTATTTGTGATGAATGATTTCTGTGATCATAACTCATAAATACTTTTTAATTTTATGATCATATTATGTACAATGTAAGTCTGATTCTTGCTTCATAAATAGGTACAAATCAGGAGTAAGTTGAGACATTTCCTTTTTATATGCATGTATAAATGAGAAAAGAAATCAAAAGCAGTTTATGAATCAGAAGTACCAAGTCTAAATTTATTGCAGCTTACTGAATCTGGAGTCTCTAATGCCCCTGTCTTCTGGAATCATGTTACTTTATAAAAGTTTTCATTTTTTTCCTTTAAAAAAAAAAGAAAATTAAAATAAAAATGCTTTTCTTTTTTTTCTTGCTTTGAATTTTATAGCCCCTTCTGGGTGCAGAAAAATATTGGGACGACTTAACGTCTCAAAAAACAAAATGCAGATAGGAACCCTGACATTTATCGGTTTAAATACTGTGACACTTTGAGGGGTTAGCTGGTGATTTTTTGTGGCATTTGAAACCAGTGTTACTGATGAATACAATGTGTACATCCCAGTGTGCTGTTCCTTACCGTAGGACCATATGCATTAAAATAGCTGCATAGTTACAATGTAATTTTGTTTGTTTAATCCTGGGACATATCAATGGAAAATCAAGCATCCAAACGAGACATTACCTTCGTTGTCAGAGCTGCACTGCATTGACTGCCCCTGTGTAGCTTTAGGCACGGTGCTTTGCAATACTGGCTCTCGTTCCCCGTTGTGCGACGTTCAAGTGAGGGAGCTGAACAGTGTGTGATGCCAATAAATGAATGAGTTAAAAATGGATCGGCTTGTAAAACATCTACATCTAATCCGGTGTTTTGGTAGCTCTGCTGCGGCCGTATCAAGGCCACTTACAATAACACAGCTATTGAGATGCTGGGGTGTATTTAGATTCTAGAGGGGAAACGGCTTGTTGGTGTTGCTATGCCATACTCAGAGCATGAGATGCGGCGTTTGTGCCAGCAGACCTGAACGTACCCTGAGCAAAACAAGGTGAAAACTCGGAGCCAGTTCAGCTTGACCGCTCTATGGTGTTACAGCCAGCAGAAGCCACAGTACTCAGAAACTATGGTCTTCTCTTCTGCATGTACTGGGTACACACAGCCTAAGAATCCAAGCCCAGATCAGTTGCATCGGCTTATTAATGTGTAAATCATCCCCTCTGAATCCCAGAGGGAATTTTGGGTTTTGAACAAGTGTTGAACAAGGGGAGCAGCTCAGTTTGAAATCACAGAAAAACCCACCATCAGCGTGAGCAGAATGGCTGCGGAGATTTTTAGGTCTCCTCACAGAAGCGGAGACAGACCCAAGCATCCTCAGCCCAAAAGGATTGGGTCCGCATTAGAGGCAAGGCATAAAAATCCCCTGGG
Organism: Chlamydotis macqueenii; assembly: GCF_036417535.1. Taxonomy (NCBI): domain Eukaryota; kingdom Metazoa; phylum Chordata; class Aves; order Otidiformes; family Otididae; genus Chlamydotis; species Chlamydotis macqueenii. The sequence continues at coordinate 6,566,676 of NC_141557.1, read as the reverse complement.
GGTTGGACTGGAGCAGGGGGAAATGAAAACAGTGTACATGCTTTATTTTTGAAATGTGTATGTTTTACAGATGCTAACGCAAGGAAGAAGGTTTCCTGACATTTCAATAAAATTCAGACCATCTGTTTCTGTCTACAGTGCAGACCTGTGCACTGCAGCTTCGCGCTCATGTGGGAGAACTGGGAAGCTAGGCTGCCAGTTGGAGTAAGGAGGGATCAAATGAGAATCTGTTTCATTATCCGAGTGGGATGAAATTTACAGAAAATGGAAAGCAGATCAGATCTGAAAGTTCCCTAGAGTAAGAAAGCTTCTCTTTAAGAAAAGAAAACCAACAAACAAAGCCGCAATTAGCCATATTACAGACTAGAGACATCCCATGTGCTTCCATCATGATAAGCATGTGCTTTTCCCGTGAATTTATATCCTACATTCCATTTTACACATTGTCTGCAAGTTGGCCTCTCATGAAGCCAAATATTTGAGCAGGACTCATCTCCATGGTGCCGGAGGGGTCCGATGAGCAACCCAAGTGCAAACGGGGGCAGCTGAGTCAATGGCAGAGGTTGACCCCAGCAGCTTGCCAGGACAGGGCGGCTTTGCATTCCAGCTCGGCGCGGTGGGAACTCAGCCAGCCCTGGCTGCCCAGGAAAAGTCATGAATTAATGCGTGTCTCTGCCGAGGAACAGGGATTGACGGCATTGCTGGAGCCTCTCGGAAAAGGATGGTTATGGACTAGTTTGTGCCTCTGCCCCCTATTTGGAGAGCAAGTTTTAACCGTAAAAATATAAATCCCAGTTTAATAAGCCGAGATGTGTAGGTTTTTATTTTGGTGTACATCTTATTGCAGATAATGCTCTACATATTTGATGTAAATTATACGATGGGTCTGACTCTAAAAGTGAGTGTGTAGCTCAAGGGATAAATTGCATCGGTGTTCTCAGGGGAATAAGGGATGCTGCTCTGATTACGTCTAATGGAAGCTAATTTCTGCAGAGCCCCACATACTCTACTGCTGATGTCTTGCCTTTGTTGGCATTTGGTTTACGTTATTAATTAGCCATACTGCTGCTTCCAAGCACTTGAGACCCCTTTGAAGTTGCAGTTTGCTCAACTGATACGCAGTGTGCTACAGGTACAAACACCCTTATTGCATTAAACTGACACTTTAAGTGGTTCAGTGGCTGGAGGACTTACCTAGGAAGAACTTCTCAGTGCTGAATCGTGAATCCACGTTGCTTTAGCAGGGCCTCCACCACCAAATGCGGCTTTGGTTTTAAAAATGCCCATTGTTCTAAGCAATATATTATCACTTTTAAGAGATAAAACATGTATTGCCACATGTTTTAAGGCATTTTTATTGGCAAATAACTTTCCACAGAACAAGGAAACTGCAGCCTGGAAGGGATCTATGTAGTGCTAATAATCTGCTGCAGAAAAGCTCTATTGTGAGGTTTCTGGTTATTTTTTTTCTGGTCCGTGGTACTGCTGCAGAGCTGGATGGACATATTTGTATTTGATGCCAATTCTCCTGGGATCTGCACAAATCTGAATCTGTGCTTTGAGCCATCTGACCTTCCCGTGCTGTGCCAAGCACCAGCTGACGTGTAGGTGATGGTACCAGTTGCAAGGAGGGCGATGGTGAGAGCAGGCTGTGCTCCTGCATCCTCTTCCCCAGCAAAGCCTGGGAGCAGGAGCACCATGAGTGCTGGGATGCTCCCGGCGGAGGAGGGCAAGGTGGAGGTTTGTTAGCAGAGTCCAGTAATCCCCATGGGGATATAGGAGGACATAGCAACGTCAGCATTTTCAGCACAGATCAGCCCTGTAATCTTCAGGAGGGAATGAAGTCCCCCCAGGGACGGCACCTGGCTCCCAGCAAGGTCCCTGTCTCTGCTAGTGATGTCGCCAAAGACATTTGTTTTCTGCCAGTGCCATTGCATTATTGTTTGCGCACTGAGTCCTGAATTTGGGTCCTGTTCATTGGGTGCTGGAGGGGGGATGGGGAGGAGAAGAACCGGGCAGAGCGCTGCTCTGGAGAGAATGCAAACAGTAAAGAAAAGCCTGCAAGCAGCAGGAAAGGGTGCCCTTGCCCTTGCCCTCCTCAGCATCGTTGCTCAGTAGAGAGGAAGGAAAGCCTTCTGGGGAGCCAGGGAAAGCCCTTGGCTAAAGGTTTTAGATCTGCCTGAGAGATCTCTGGGAGAGCCCGGAGCGGAGGAAAGAAGGGATGAAGTGGCCATGGATGGCTGTGAACACTGCACCCTTCCCTTCATACATATCACTGGCAGATAGTTTCCTTGTGTTCAGCCCACATTTCTCCTGCCTCGGTTTAATTTAATTTAGGGAAATCCCCTGTGTCAGTCAAACCAAATGGCTCCGAGCGCGAGAGAGGAAAGCTGACAGGTCCTTAGGGAAGGGGAGGGGGAGAGGAAGGAGATCGAGGGAAAGGACTGAGCCAGTTCTCTTTGATCACGTTGTGGCAGGTGACTGGGAATCACAGGGTCCCCGGTTGCGTGTCCCCTCACGTCCACATGTCTGTCACACTCTGACACTGGATCTGCAGCAACTGTTTGGCCGGCTGCTGGCACGTATTTATCATTGGTGGTGTTAAAAACAGAGCCAGAGCAAAATGTCATTAAAACTTCATCTCTAGACATCAAGAGGAGAAAAATGGAAAAGGATTTATCAATGTGAATGAAAACAGTATGATATATGTATTTTTAAGCACAGGTTTGGAATATTTTCTTTTTGATTTTGATTGATTTCAGGTGACAGATCAAAGGAATGAAACAAAATATAGTTAGTAATGTGCTCTATTGTTCTTGCATGGATTTATTTCTATGCATTCCTTGCATGCTGCCGTAGTACATAGCTGTACAGTTGCCGGGAGCACCTTCACCACTGGTAGGACACAGGGCATGGGGAAGCAAGGTCATCGATTAGCACCGTCATGTCTCAGCAATGACAAAGTTACATAATTATGTCTGTCAGGGATCCTTTTTCTAACTGCGCACTGCTGAGGGACTAGCACAGATTGTGCCTTGTTTACCTTGGCCATGTTAGCGGCTAAGCCCGCTCTGGTTGATATCCTTTTTGTTTCTGTAGGACTCACCTCCTTCTGCGGCCAGCTGTGCCCAAGCCCCCTGTCCAGGTCTGATTATTTTCCTTCACACTAAATAGTTTTGATTCGCTGTCAGAGCCCTTTAATTTCATCGTGGCTTTATTTGTAGAGATGAAGCAATGCGCTCAAAGCGCAGAGTAACACAAATAAACATAATTTTGGTGAAATTGTCCCTCAGCTCCTGAACTCTCAACCCTCCTGTTCTGCCAAGCGACTCGGCAGCGGCAGTACTGGCACACTCAGCTCTCGTCTCTTCTTGGTTTAAACCTGCTACCACTTTTGCTGCTCCCACACTTGAGTGGAAGTCAGTGCCTTCTCCAAAAACTGCCTTTGCTAGTCTTAACCCTGTGAAGTTTGAAGTCTGTGCTAGGAAAGTGCTTTCACCCAGACTCCAGGGCTTTGTGGGGTGGCAGAACATGGCACAGTCTGTGCTTTGGAGCAGGGCCGAGCGCTCCTTTTGCGTCATCGGGACGGACAGGGCTAAGGCCAGCCCTGTCAGAGATCCCACACGTGGCCTCACACAGTGTGAATACCTTGGCCATCAGCTCTGCAAGGCTAGTGGCCAGCCACGTGATGGTCCGGAGGTCTCAGCTGGCCAGGGCTGGTGTTCAGCTTGTACTGACTGCAGTCCAACACCGATACAGCTGAGTTGTTCCAAGCTGAATCCCATTCAAGTTTAACAGAACTTCAGGGTGATGCTTCATGTTCAGTTCTGCATCAAGAAAAAAAATGTCTGCTACGTACCAGCTATCTTCCACAAAACAATGACTGAATTGCTTTTATAGTAGTGAAACTCTGGCAGCTTATATCTGTTTGATGAATGCAATAGTTAAAAAAAAAATTTGAAAAGAAAAAGCTTCTTGGGGTCACAGCTTTACAGTGTGATGGAACGAGCAGTGCAAATGAACTGCTGAAGCTCCCTGCTGTGACAAGAGCCTGAAAGGATAAATCTTAGGGAAACATTTGGAGAGCCATCAGTGTTGTTCGGTAATAAACTGTCCTCTCTTGAAAGGAGAATATTGCAGAACTTCCTGATGTTCTTTGAAGTCAATCTGTAAGCTCTTATGTGGTAGGAGTTAAGGATCGTATGTTCATGCTGTCTCTGCAGTGTCATCTTCTATTTTTCTGGAGGTGTCAGGAACATAATCAGCTGTCAGAAAAAAAAAAAAAAAAAAGAGGCTCAGGAAAGCAAAGGATGTGTTTTTTCTTGGCTAGCAGAGTCTCCTTATCTTATGTCCTCTGAATCTGGACTGGAAGGACTAAACACCAGTCCTCTTTCTCAGCTGGCTCAGCTAATGAGCTATCAGCCATGAACCCTTATCTAGATGGCTCTTCAAAGCCAACTGGTCTTTCACCATCTGACTGGTTCTTTCGTCTTGAGCCGCAACAGGCGACTCCCAGCATCACATACAGTTTCACACACGTCCAGTAAACTGGGGTAATATTTAGCAATTTACTCCTTTCAGAAGTGCCCCAAAACCTGTCATGCTCTGTTTGTGGAGGCAGATTCCATCTCAATGGCTTTCTGAGTGGGAGTCCTGAGTATCTAGGGGATATGCAGGGATTGGGGTAGTGATGCTCGTGTGGGAGGCTGCCCGTGCTTCGAGGAACAGGTTGCAGCACTGCCTTGCCTTAACAACTGAAAACAGTCAGCTTTGCAGTGCAATAGTTACTGGCTACATGGAGAAAACAGCTCATCATTTATTTTCAGAAATGAGATCAAAATAGTGCAGCTGGGGAGGGAAGTGACTGGCGCAGCAGGTTGGTAATGAGATACAAAGCCTTTCCCTGCTAGGTTAAATCCAGCTTCAGTCAGCAGTGACTGAAATCTTTTATCATTTGACAGTTGTTCACCGTGGCCTTTGCGGTGTTGGCTTTGCTCCGTGACATCTGAGTCAGTACTTGCATAACCAGCACCCTACTCGGCTGCCTGTGCATCGCACGGGGGGCCGGGGCAGGTTAGCAGGGAAGCTCCTGCTCCTCCTGCTGAGAGCACACTTGTCTTGTGAAGAGGCCTCCTGCTCTTCAGAAGGTTTTAGGTGGAACGTACTTTCTTCCTGGTTTGAAGCCCTGAACCCTGTCTGTTTCCAGCTCTGCCGGTGGAGAGGGTGGTGGGGTGGAGGTTGGGTGGATCTACTCCAAGTTGAAGAGCAGCGTTACAGCGGCTCTGCCAGGGCTGTTGCAGCAGCCTCACCAGTTGCTCCATCTGGTCGTGACTGGTGGAGACATCCCTTCCCCAGGAGGTCTGGTCCTGCCCTCAGGATCCCTCCTTGCAGCCTCCTCTGAAGCCCCTTTCCACGTCTGCCTCGTGTGCACAGATTCTTGAGGGGTTAAAGCACAGGTGTCTTCTGGACATTGCCTTTCCTTAGCCATTGTTGAATTACAGGAAACACTAGAGCAGACGGTCAGATCACTGCCCACAGGTTGTTCTCTAACACAGATCTTTTCTAGTAGTGGATGTAGCTTTCTTACTGATCCATCTAGGGAAGAAGACACTGAGATCAGATATTTAAGAGCTGCCCATGCTTTTCTCCTCTGGCACGTTAGCCAGTCGGAGTTGTTTCTGCTTTTTCCCCTTGCAGTATATATAACGTCCATATCATCGGCTTTGTCTGCATATATTCTGTCTGAGCTTTCAGATGGTGCCTTGTCCTCCTCAGAGAGGTAGCAAGCTGGGAGGAAGGGCCTTTGCAAACGTTCCTCTTTGGAGATGCACTGAGCTTTGGCCTGGTGCAGTGGAAGCACCAAGCACTCCGTTCGCCTTATGAGATTTTTACGGCTGCTGGATTTGCCTCGCTTCTGCAGTTTGAAGTGTGCTAGTCCTCTGCGTTTGTCGCGTAGCTGTCCTGTATGTGAACAGACATGGCTCAGCCTTCCTGAGCCTGAGAACTGAAGTCATGGCTGTGAGATCCCTACCCTGCTTTAGAGTATTGAGCTGAGTGTGAAATGAGGAGAGCTGGAGTGTCAGTGTGAACTGGTGTGCACGAAGGGGACCAAAGTCTCTGGGGACTGAGGGAGACACCTGCAAAAGGATGAGAACTGAGGTGATGGGGGGTGAAAGGCAGAATGAAAGGGCAAAGGTAGATCTGCTTGAAGAGATCAGATTTCCCCACTGAGTGAGGGAAATCTCTGGCAGGAAGGTGTCCCCTGCTCCAAAGAGTCTGCTGTTTCGGTACTCACTCTCAACATGCTGAGTCCTTTTGGCTCCTACTGTTTTCATGTGCTTTATAGCAGGATGACAGTTCTGAGGAGTAAAAGAAGCCAGGAATGTGACTGCTGTCATGTGCTGGAGGCATGCTGTAATAGTGACCTGGGATGGGCTGTGGGGTGAAGCTGGGGTTGGATGACAAGGGAGGGGAAGGATTTCCTGGAGAGGAAAATTGCCTGGCCAGCCTTTTGGAAAATGTAAGCTTGCTCTGCTGAAGGGCACTTGTGCTGCTTCCTGCCAGAAGCCTGCAGCACCACGGAGCCGGGTGTTGAGAGGAGGTATCAGCTGCAACCCGCTGTGCAGCCAAGCAGCAGAAGCCACCTCGTGCCATGCTTTGGCGGCTGGTCTTGCAGGTTCTCTGATGAGTAAGAAAGTGGATGAGGAAGGTTTAAATCAGCCTGTAAACAGAAGGTGAAATAACAAAAAAAAAAGGGAAATGTGTGAGGAATTCCTCTAACTTATTCCAATAGCATCACTCTCTAGTGGACCTGAAGTGGAACGTTAGACTTCACATTTTAGCAGAAAGTGTAGAGAGGAGAGGAGATGCTTGGTCTGCAGAAGAAGGAGGCAGATCAAGAGTCAGGAAGGCACATGTGGATGGGAAGGCACGGGCCAAGCTTGTGTCATGTAGTTGACAGAAATATCAGAAATGTTTGTGGTCAATATAAACACTTGGCATAGAGATATGAAATCGGACCAGGTGTTGGTTGATCCAGTGCAATGGACATCATTGAGGTTTAGTCCCCTGCTGTGAGTTTGAATTTTACTCTTGGGCAGATAAGAAGAATAAGATGATGGAGTTTAACGGAACCTCCAAAATGATGGGATCATTAAATATCCCAGGGTAAGTGTTTATTCATTTTGTGTCACTGATATTTATCCAGGTATGTATTTACAGTCCCCTTTAGGCTTTTGTTAACAAAGTAGGGATTCATTTCTGGCTGAACTCTTTCTCTGAATAGGACAGACCTGAGAGCTCATGGCTCTTTTGAGCATGTAGCATGCTGCTAAGCATGTTTGACTTGCACAGTTGTGGCAGCACCAGCATCTAAAACTTTGTAGATACACCTTTTAGCACACCTCAGATAACCTCTTGGGGTACCTCCTGGCTCCATCCTGAAGGTTTGAGGTAGAGGTGTGATATTGCTGCTCTTCAGCCTCATTTCACTGCTGGGTATCATGACAGTACTTGCTTCACTGGTAAGGGTGTGGAGAATCACAGCAAGAAGACAGGGCTTCATTTGATTTTAAGCTTACCCAGCTTCTGTGCTGGGAAAAGTAGATAAGATGGTAACTGATGCCTCATATATGGGAAGCGTGGACTTGCCAGTGGTAGATAAGTACATCCCAGTTCAGGGCATGTTTTAAGTCTTTTGATCTAGTTGTGGTTTTGGTACATGGCTGTGCACCTGCCTGCTCCCCTTTTTCTCCCTTGTGCCCTCAGCCAGATCCTAGATGGACAACTGTGTTCATAGAAATTGTTAGAAGAACTTGGGCTTTCTGTGCCCTGCAAGTGGTAGAAACCAGCAATACCACTGTACAAAGTGATTCTGCTTTCTTCCTGCTGCCCTCATGCTTGTGCCAGGACGCGTGTTTGAACTGCGTCAGGAAACCAGTCCAAATTAGAGCTAACCAGAAGGACAGGTTAGTGGTAATCTACATCACTGTGAGATCTAATTGTGAAAGGCAGAAGAAAGCCAGTGTTGTGTGGATCATTTCATGGGAAGGAGAGGGTTAATCTCTGAGCAAGCTAGTGTCTGGAGAAAGCAGCCATTTACTGCACTAACGTTCAGCTAAAAGCTGATCCAGCACCAGTGCGGGCAATGGAAATTATACCAGCAAGTGGCATAAGGAGCAGGAGCAGGCCCACAACAATTTATTTCCAATCAAAGAAGAGCCATGAAGTCATCAGTTATTTTTTCAGAAGGCTCTGGTAGGTGTGCTACAGAGCACTGTGCCATCTCTGCTGTGCCATATGGGCACAAAAAGATTAATTCCCAGGTTAGCAAGATCGGAACGATGATGAGACAGAAGTCTGAGTCAGACACAGCGGGGAGAGGCGAATGCCACGGGCTGAAGCAGTGCTCAGACTCCTGTTGAATTTTGAAAAGAGCTAGAATGAGGGAGATTTTTTGTTCTTTTAATAAGAGAAGAAGAGAGGGTTTGAAAAGCATGAATTTCAGAAGCCAAGAAATTGCAAATTACAGCTTCTTTCTCTAGCTACAGCTTTCCTGAGGATTTGGAGTACTTTGCAAATACTTAATTACTTTCAGCTCAGTGCCCTTGTAAGCATTGCAGAAAATAAACAAAAGTAAACTGTGCTGTGAGACTTGCAATCCAGCTGTAACTCCGACGCCTTTGCTAGCACCTCCAGAGCTATTTTCTTCATTTTAAGAGTAGGAAACTGAGGCCAATATAAAATGATAAATTAAATAGAGAGCAGGGCTCGGGACCCGAGTCCTGAAGGCTTTGCTCTGCCAGTCTTGCAACCTTTTACCTTGCTATTCCCAACCTCAGGAAGTGGCAGGGTCCAAACGCTTGCCTCCCGCTGCGCGGCGGTGGCTGTGCGCAGCATTCCGGTATGAATTCCTCCGGCGCCAGCCCTGGAGCTCTCATGCGTACGCTGTAAATGGATATCCTAGTCGTCCTCATGGGCATTAATATTCTGTCCCTGGGTTGCGCAGAGAGTAGATGTGCTATGCAGATGAAATCACCCGCAGTGATTCCAGTGGGGTTCTGCAGGCTTGGATTTAGACTGTGCTTTTCATTAACTTGGGCCTCTAATGACATATTTGTAAAATGTTTGGGATTTTTTTTTTCTGTTTCCATGGGGTGTTCCTCTGCTTTGGTGTGTTACAGAAACAAGGTACGTGGTTGAGGCACTGATTTAGAGCAAGCAAGCTAAGAAAACCTTTGCCTCAATTCCTTTGTTTAAGTTTAGGTTGGAGGAGCATATCATAAATCATAGGAGAAGCAACAACTTACCCGGTTCTGCAACCCCCCCAAGCAGCTGCTTTTGAAAAGCTGACATTTAGTGCAGTGATTAAGTATGAAATCCCAAAGTGTGAAGATTAAGCATCAGAACAAGTAATTACTTTCAAACTTCTCTTTATATGTTGTGCATACAACATTCCCCCTCCTACCTTTCCCCCGTTAGTTTTCCTCCTCTTTCCCTTTGCCTGTCAAAATGTCACCCTTCAGGTCAGGGCCTGCGTTATCTTTTCTGTTTGTGGAGCGTGCTGCGCACAGCGGGTCCTACCGGAAGCAAAACGTGAACGATGATGACGGGAACTGCGTTTTGGAAGCCTGGCTGTGCAAAACAGGCTGTAGAGAGGGTGCTGGGGCAGAAAGCAGATATAGCAACCTCTAGCAGAGGACAGGGTGATGGAGAGACAGAGCTGACCACTGATGTGTCACGAAAGACAGGCAGCTTGCAGCTTTCTGCCGTGGTAGGGGAGAATTTCGCACAACTTGACCCAAAACAGCGAAGAAAGCCCAGACAGGACAACTGAGGTTAATGTGGAAAGAGCTGTTAAACGTTAGCTTTAGCAGCCAGACGTCTTTGCTAAAATAGAAAACAAAAGTTATTTCATTAAAGCCTCTGAACACGAAGTACTCTGTGAAAGTTGAAATGCCAGGTGCTGTATTAAGTAAATACAGGAGTCCTGCTGTAGGCATTGTTTCTCCCGGCAGCCGGCTCTAACCAGCACGTAGTGCCGGTGAGCATGTGAATCTCTGCCATGTGATGCAGTGCCGTGCCTGGCCAACGTGCTGATACGGGGCTGGGAAGTCAGAGGAGACTTTTCGCTCGGCAGTTATCGGTGCGGCGATAAGGGCCAGCTGCTGCACGTGGCTGATTTGCATGGCTTGGCTTACGCTCATTAGTCATCTGGTTTGGATCAGGAAAAGAAACCCGGGCTTTGCACGGGTGTCAGGTGTCTTTCCAGTGCCGTTTGAATGAAGAGGAGTGATTGATTTTCATTTTAGGGACTTTTTACATTGGTGTCATAGTAGTGCACAGTTCGCTGCTGTTGCAACCCAGCAGTTACCCCCAGGCAGCGTTGACGGAATGTCATATCCCACGATCGGCTCTCCTGGCTTTGTGTACGGCAGGAGCCGTCTGGAAGGTGGCGTTCTTAAAGTCCTCTTGCTCTGCTGTCAGTAGCAGGATGGGAAAGTTAGCCAGGTGGTTCAGAAAGTGGAAAGCTGGTATTCACAAGCTTCTTGACGCTGTGCTCTGTGGGTGATGGGTGCCCAGGAGGATAAAGCGTTCTCCTAGAGATGCATACCCAAACCTTCTCCTTCTGCTTCTCCTGGTTCTACAGGATGTTTCCCCATCACACAGTTACTTTCTGAGGCTCATTGTTAATACTTTGCTCCTTTCATTGGCACTTGTGCCTGAGTTTCTGACAGTGCGTGCTGGCCGCAGCCATATGGTGTCTGATGAAGTCTTGGTGCTGAGGCTTCCAGTATAATTACTGTGCTGAGCTAATTGCTTATGCCTGGCTCAGGCACTTATTCAGTAGCTACCTCAACCATCACTGGGAGCTCTTCATTTCTCACCTGTCAGGCCATCAAACAGCAGTGGAATGTGCATTTGACTGTCACAAAAAACCGAAACCAGAAAAAGCCATTCTGTGCCATCAAGCTCCTGGCTGATCTCTGTTTCTTTGCCATGAATTATTTGCCCATGGTATTCTCTCCAGTGTTTGCAAGACAAAGGAGAAGAGGTGGCAGAAAATTGCAAGTTAGAAGCCAGACTGGAACCTTCTTGCCAATGAGAACTAGAAAAATCCCATTGGGAGGGATGCTCTATGCCAGGATTTATGGTCTGTGCTTGCTGTGTTTGGCTCTCGTGTATTTGTTGCTTTAAAAGCGACACATTCATAATTGTATACATCTCTGGATCCTATATACTACTTCCTGCAGCTTGCCTGTAGCCCTAAGAGCCCAAGTTCAAAGCCTTTGACAGCCACCTCTCTCCTGACAATCAAGCTCGTGGTCAACTTGCATACTCTGATAGAAATTTGTTTGCTGAACAAAGGAAAAATGCAAGTCTGTTGAAAACAGGCAATGTAAAACCGAAAGTTTTTAAGCTCATGTCGTGGTGAATAACTATTAAGAACTAAGTGTGAAAGTGTGGGCTTGCTGTGGAGGTTTCAATCTCAAAAACGTGCTAAGCTAAATAGAACACTGGCCCAGGTTGCCCAGAGGGGTGGTTGATGCCCCATCCCTGGAAACGTTCAAGGCCGGATTGGACGGGGCTCTGAGCATCCTGATCTGGTTGGAGATGTCCCTGCTTCTGGCAGGGGGGTTGGACTAGATGACCCTTAAAGGTCCCTTCCAACTCTAATGATTCTATGATTCTATGATTTTAATGACTTAAAGAGTGTACTTTTCATTTAAAAAAAATCTGAAAGACATTTTTGGAAACAAGTAAGCTTCCCATCGAATGGTGTATCAGGTACATGAAAAGCCATGGAGCTGTTTCAGTAAGATTGAAACAAGTGTGCCTACTAATGCAGCACGGACAGATGCTGCTCAGCTGGAGCCAGGGAGCTCAGACGAAGGACTGCAAGGCCTGGCCGTTATACGAGTGGTGCGCTGCTGATCACACGTACAGGCTGCGTGGTTGGCAGTGGAAGCTGTCGTTCTTGCATGGTGGGAGGCATTCAAAATTGGGGTGTAAGTGAAAATGCTAGATACAGCAGGAAATTTCCTGGGCAGTATCTATGATATTTTTTGGTACAGTAACTCTTAAGATTACTTTACAGGCTTAATTTTATCTATTTATTTTTAACTAACAGGTATTTTACAACATTTAGTGTCAATATCACTGGTACTGTTTGAATAGAAACAGCCAAAAGCCATTTCCCTGCTTATGGGTTCATAGTTTTACTGCCATTAAGTGGCATTAAACTTCATTTCACATAATTTGCATCAATTTGCTTATGTGTCAAAATTAACATAGCATTGTGTCTCAATCAGCTTAATGAGCAGCCAGCTCGGCTCAGGTTCACTTGTGCTGCTAACTGCTTAAAATTCAGCAGCCGCAGCCGGCCGCCTTCTCCGTTTCACTGCCAGCTGAGGAATGGAAATGAAAGGACAGTGTTGTCCTGGGAAGGAATCAGACGAAAAGTGTCACATGGAGCCACTGCAAATGGAAATTCCTTTGGTTTTTGTTTCTGAGAAGTTTCGGTCTACGTGGTAAACGAATATATGCCATTATGTAAACTTGGAAAGTTATTTTAGCAGCAGTTTTTTATGTGAGCAATAGCATTATCTGCTTGATCAGGTACAGGACGAGAGAATACTGAAGTGTAATTCCTAGGAAGAGGGAAACTACAAAAGTGATGTAGTTTTCATGGCCAGTAACTCTCACCAGTTTTAGCAACGTCATCTTAAGCGCACAAATACAAAGTAAAGTTTGAGGGCAGGCTGCTGGCTGTATCCCTCGGGCCCTCAACAGCGGGGTGTGACTATTGCAAAGCACTCACAGCCACCTTTTCGTACCCGAGCGTCAGCACATCCCCGAAGTCCCTAGCAGCAGCATCTGTGAGCAGGTGGCTCCAAAGGTTCATGGAGGCAGGGGCTGGTTTTCTTTCTGGAAAAGGGTTGGTATCAGAGGCAGGCTTTGGCAGGAATCACTGGGCTGTGAGCATCCTTCCTCCCAGAAACCACCAGATACATCCTGCCAGGTCAGGTGTGAAATGTAGGTGACAGAACTAATTCTGGGTGTCACCCGGGGACTGTAGGAAATTTAGGACGGCAGCCACCCTTCTGCGTGAATGACAGCGTAGTGCTTTGTCCTTTCCTGTTGTGTGTCAGAAGAGGGCTGGTCTGGATCAGAATGCCTACGTAGGCGGGTGGAGAACTGAATGCTGTGCAAAATAAGGGCTTTATTTCAAAGAAATAGTTGCAAATACCTAGAGAAACGAGTGAAGGGTAGCAACGTTATATTTTTTTATGTTTGTGACCAACTAAATACCAGCTAGTGTTGGGTGCTAACTGGGGCTGAAGGCGTGGGCTGGGCTGGGGCTCTGGCATCCAGCTCGTGATGTGCGGCTAGATCCTGGCTGAAGCTGCTCAGATACAGGCACAGAACTGAACGCGGGGCCATCACTGCATGCCGTCGGAGGCAACGCTGGCACAGGGAGAAGGCAACTGGAGATGGCCCCATTTTGCTCAAAAATCAGACTGGTGCTATTTAGTTCTGTTAGGGTCTCACATACATATTCTGAGTAAAGAAATTCTATAATACAGAAGTTGTTTCTTTACATTAATGCAATTTTGCCCACATATTCATATACTCTTATGAATTTTCTTATTCATATGCATATTCAATTATGCAAATATTAGGACTTAAGATTCATCAACACCACAAAGTTATCCTCTTTTTTTTTTTTTGCTCTTGTTTTCTCCTCAGAAAGGAAATGTCAGGATGAATCAGAACAAAGCAAAACTCTTGAATTGTTTTAAAACTGGACGGGGATGATCAATAGAAAACATAGGACAAACCCTTGTGTTAACCAGTGACGTAGTAACTGATCAGCTAGATTTTTTCTCTCTCTTATTTTTTTTTAAATCTAAAATTCTTGGTTTATGTCCTGGAAAAAGGAAGAGCTGTTTAGTTTCTTAACATGAAAATATCACATTTCATTATGCATTTCACTGTCTCATGAAAGAAACGTTAGTATAAGAGAGGATTACTGGCCATATCAGTTCATCTCGTTACCAGAACCAGTAGAGTTTGCAGCCCATCTCAAAGATTGTTTCTTCTCCAAAATCCTACGTACGTATTGATTTTTTTCAGCTTCATTATAGAAGACTAGAAGAAGACTCTAGAATTGCTCGCTAGTTTTCACAGCTTAATTGTTTTATGCGTATTTTCTCCAACATGAACTGTTTTCAGCGATGGGATATGCCTGTATCTTGTCTCTTCGATGGACTTCTTTTGCAGGAGAACAGGGCAGCTACTGCACGTACATATAATTACATTTACACCAACGCTGCCTGTTTAGATGGCAGTCCAATGGGATTAAAGTTAATACAAAGTTCTGTTACTCCTGAACTGATTTTGGTCTGGGGCTATATTACAGATTTTCATTCTTTTATGTGGCAGGCTTTTATAAAATCCTTTTTAGGATTTAAGGTGCTGACCTGTATCACAGCAGCCAAAAGTCATTTTTTTAAATAATCATAAAAATATTTAACATTTCCTACGGAATTATTTCTTCAATCTCAGTATTGTACAAATGGAAACAACATAGATACCACAATAATGCTATGAGGTAGGCTTTTAAATACCAAAAAATAAAAGCTTAATTACATAATTTAATCAAATTCCCTGCAAAGTAGTTACAATTTGCCCCGCACCTCTGTGTGGAAACTGAGTCACAGAAAAATTGACTCTCCAGTGTATTAGGGTGTACCTCATGGTGAGTACCTTATGGTTTAAGTGCCTAGTTGAAACAGACAGTTCTAAGGCTCAGAGTGCTCCCAGTAAAGTTGCTGGAATCACAGATGCTCTTTCTCCATAACAATTCACGCCAAGTGTCCAAGGCTGGCATCCAAAAGGAGACCGACCACCAGTGAATGTTCTTATAAAATGGAAACCATGCTGTCTGTCCTGGCTGTGCTGTTACACATCTATAACGAGGTGGCAATAGTTTTCATAGGATGTAAGAGATGTTACTTCCTTGGTCTCCTTTGATCCACACCTTCCTGTGTCCTACAACTGTCCTCTACACTTGGCAGGCCAGCCTTGTCAGGACAGTGAATATGTGGTTTCCTTACATCTGGTAATAGCTCTTTTGGCAGAGCATGTTGATACTGGAAATGGTTTTTGTAGACTTGCTGAATACATTAGTGCACAACACACACATCCCAGCAGCAAGACTTGAAGATCTAATGGTGCTTTTCTCCCTTTTAGTGGCTTTACATTTGCATCAATTACAGCCACCATCCACCTCAAACCCCAGTCTGAGTGCTCAGGAAACATTTGTACATCCATAAACACAGAGGATAAGAGCATCTTCCCTGGAACTGTTTATCTGAATTTATCTGTAAGTAAAAACTGAACAGGCAAGTGAGGCATCCTTCTAATCCTTCAGGATGTGGAACACTCTCCGGTACCACTGAAATCAGCAGAAGTTGAGGACATTGAGATACCAGGGTTATTCTTCTTGCCTCACCCCGTGGCATGTCACATTAGCCAACATTTATATCTGCCTGCAGCACCCAGCCTCCACTGCGGCTGTGGTTACTGCTGCTTGACTGGCAGAGCTGCTCTGCTCTTTCTGAAAGGAAACAGAAGTCCTTGGAGCACAGCTGCAATTTGGGAAAAGGACTGAAGAGAGGGACTGGGTAGGGGGTCACTTTGATGCCAGCAAAGCTACAATTTTTAAGTGAAAGTTAGGATTTTCTTTGAAAAAAAGAAATAAATTACACTGCACCACTAAACCCACAACCAATAAAACACATTAGAACCTAATTATTTTGGAGGTTTCTTGATGAGTGATTCTATTCTCTTAAAGTCAAGTCTCTTCACATGTAAAAGCCATCAAGAAAGGTTGTTTTCAATGAAGAACCATAGAATAGTTTGGTTTGCTTTCTTATAATCCTCCTTTAGGTACTGGAAGGCCGCTCTAAGGTCTCCCTGGAGCTTTCTCTTCTCCAGGCTGAGCAACCCCAGTTCTCTCAGCCTGTCCACACAGGAGAGATGCTCCAGCCCTCTGATGATCTTTGTGGCCTCTGGACTCCCTCCAACAGGTCCACATCCTTCTTATGTTGGGGGCTCCAGAGCTGGATGCAGTACTGCAGGTGGGGTCTCACCAGAGCGGAGTAGAGGGGCAGAATCCCCTCCCTCGACCTGCTGGCCACGCTTCTTTTGATGCAGCCCAGGATGCGGCTGGCTTTCTGGGCTGCACATGCACATTGCCGGCTCACATTGAGCTTCTCGTCCACCACTACCCACAAGTCCTTCTCAGGGCTGCTTGCAATCCAAGAATGATAGCTATTAGAACAGTTACTTAAATTCCTCATTAATTGCTTTAGTCATAAGATATGATAACTCTTCCCCAGACATGTCAGGAGTAATAGTTTCTTCAAGTAGTAGACCCCGCCCTGAGTTGTTGGATTTCTAGTCTTGAGTTTAGCATCTTAGTTATTACCGAGTTTTATTCTTAATTTCCATCAATACGATTTTTTCTTTGAAAATGCTGTCTGTGAGGTAAAAGTGACATTGAGAGGTACTGAGTGTAAAGTGAGTTGCACTAATGCACTTTACCCTGGGTGGAAAGGAAGGACCAGTGGAGACTGCATGTAGACCAGTGCAAAGCTTTTGAATGGGAAAAAAAATCTCTGGTGCAAAAATCTCTGGTGGAGCCTTGAAAGCTCACACCAAGAAGATGAGCTAGACTTATCATGAAGATGCATTATCGTGTTCTCAAACACTTGTTTGAATGGCTTGGGATTTTGTGCTTACGAAATGCTGTCTGCTCTGTTTTGATGGACTTGAGTTCCCTCTGGATCATCTACACAAATCTGTGGAAGTACAAGGAGTGAAGCAAATTCAGAGATCATATAGGCCGCTTAAAAAAAAGGTGGCTCTGTTCAGCCTCACAGTTTTTATGCAGTTAAGTCTGTCCTGATTTAAGCTGGCATAAGAGAATCATCCTTTGTTTGCTGACGTACATACAGATGCAGCAAGAAACACAGATGTTGTCACTTGAATTTTCTAACTGGATGTGGATGTCTTCTGGTTCTTTTCTGGATAATAAATATAGCTTAAATGATCTGTTTGATCACAATTCAGAACTGCCCTAAGAACGTAACCTAAAATACAGCTGGGGTAGATAGATGTGTCAAATAAAAACAGGATGCTCACAAGAGACATGATCTGCTGCTGATACTGATTTTCAGCAACGGATATGAATAAACATTCTCCTCAAAGGCTGCTGAAAACAACTCTAGTTTGTATAAAGGCATTGCCAAGAGTCTTATAGAAAGCAGATGAAGCTCATGGGAAATATGCCCTGTTTCTTTTCGCCTCTGCTCCTAATTTTATTCTAACTGTTGGTTGAGATACTGTTAAAATAATGAAAAAGAAAAAAAGGCAACCGCTAAAGCTCTTGAGCCGTTTGCCATGAGATAGAGCTAATCCTGAGACTCACAGGAGTTTTAAAATTATAGCAATAAAGTAATACCAGTGCTGAGGATCATTTTAGAAATAAGCAATCAGACAGGAGGTTAATAAAACACGAACCTCCAGCGCTCTCCTCTTGCCACTATGCCTCCTGTGAACGGATCAGACAGCTCAACCAGGTGAATGACTGAAAGAGTTTTAATGGCGAGGCGGAGCAATTCTCTTTCGTAAACAAGGAGGTGAGACACGTACTTTTAGTCTGGGGGAAGTGATGAAAAAATAGAAGTTCGCTGTAAAGCTGAGATTTCTGTCTGCTTTTCTTCTGAACTGACCTTTGGTAATTCTTCTTGTTTACAGCCTCTGGCCTCTCCTCTTCTCCATCTACCCCGACACAAGTGACCAAGCAGCCCACGTTTCCTCTTGAATCCTACAAGCATGAGCCCGAGAGACTAGAAACACGGATTCACTGTTCTTCACCTCCGGATACAGGGCAGAGATTTTCTTTGCCTCCATCTCAAAGTGCAGCCAAGCCTCCTATTATGACACCAGCTCCCTGTGCTACCTCAAAACCAGTAAGTAAAGCGTGTGTCTGGTTTTCTACTGGGAAATACACAGGGTTGTGTGTAACTGTTTCTTGTAGTACAACAGATGGGCTAGAGCATGTGTGTCCATGCTGTGCAACAGAACGAGAACACTGTCATGGGCCTTTGACTTCAGACTTGTCTCAGCGTCTCCCAGTATTTAGCTGACAGGGCACGAGGAATCCAGAGGTGGTAGCTCGCCTTCTGATTTACCCAAATAGCAACTCATTTTTGCGCTGCTCTCAAGCAAGTTTTGCTATGGCTGCAGATCCCAGCACATGCTGCTGAGATGCCACTTTAGAGAAGGATAAAGTTTTCTTTAGGATCATCTTTTATCTCCTTAAGAAGAGCTGATGAGAGAGCTGGCTGCCAAGGAGCGCACATCAAAAAGAAACCCACAGTATGAGCTGCAGGGGGTGTGAGTTCCTGCTGCCTGTGAGGCTGAGGTGCCTGGGACAGCTGGTGATTAATGGCACTGGTTGCTATTGCGCTTCCCGTCCCAGCTCAGAGAGTAGAGGAGGAAGGGCAGCACTACTGGGGTATTTGTTCAGCCCCCCCATCTCATAGAGGTGTCTTCATAAGAGTGGTTTCTTCAGCTCCTGGGAATGCATGAACTCAGCGGTTCCTGGGAATACATGAATTCCAGCCTCTGATATCCTCCACCACAACATCCGCCCAGCATGCCGCTGTGCCTCCTCCCCTCTCCTTTGGCCAGCTGCAGCCTCAGAGGCATCGCTGTGCTTTTCTTTTCTCCTCTGCCTTTTTGCTCCTTCTTTCTTTTTTGTGCTAATCTCTTTGTATTAACTGTAGCTTTCTATTCACCATTCCCCTACCTCATGAAACTAGCAGGCTGTGATATGACAGCAGAGTTAACTATCCTGCATCTGTCTTCCCCAGATTTTCTTCTTCCTCTCAGAATTTAAGATCTTTGACATTTTCTGCATCTAGAAATCTAGAACTGTAAAAGACATAAAGGTTCATGAGGTGCGTTTCCCTGTTGAATGACTACAAGTTCTCTTTCGTTCCAGTTCTTGGTGATTTAGGTAAAAGCAGGAAGTTTCCTCCCAGTCACCCTTGGGAAAGCCGTTCCAGGGTCTGAATGCACAATACAGCCATCCCAAACCTTTTGGCTTTTGTGTTAGGTGCTTCCGCAGCAGCCGGTGTTATGCTGAAGGTGTTTAGGTGCTGGATCAGTGTTCACGTGCCCTATTTTGGGGAGCCCTTCTCTAACGGTTAGGAAGCCTCTGATTTTCAACCTATTTTTTTTCCGAGGACAGGTTATCACCATTTGCTTTTATAATTAATAGCCATTTTCATTCATTGTTTGTTACATCCTGTTGCACCTGTAGCCAACCTTTGTTTTTCTAGGTGAAGCAAGCCAAACTCTCCCTGCAAAATACAGACTTTCTATTCTGCTGCTATGCAAAAGTAAATATTTAAAGTATTAAATAAAATAAATCCTACATTTATAGTTAGGGAACTCCAGCAGTAACATTTCTCCAGCCAACTATCTGCCTTTCCATGTGAGTAGTAGTCTTGGGATACATGAATTATGAAACTCAAAGGCTTGTAGGACACAAAAATATTTTTGGGAGGTTTCACTCAGTCAGTCATTATTTGCATATGAATGTGTTTATCTGTGTTATGCAGCTACAGAGGAGTCTTTGTACCTGTTAGAATAGAAATGGGGAAACAACATAAACTTAGCACATTCCACTGACTGAAAGACTGAAAAGTTTGTTTTGTTTTTAATTATTTGCTGATTCAGACAATATGAAGTTGAGTAGAAGATGCCTGAATAAAGAAACTGAATTCTTAGCAAGTATTTATCAACTGTTGTGGTTGTGTATTTGTACGAGAGAGAGTCTGGATGGAACCTCAATCTGTTGGACTCAGTCATCTCTTGTTCAGAAGATGCAGACATATATATAAAAATATATAGGATGTATAGCACCTGATTATCTTTGGTCTGTACCCTTTGTACTCATTTATATCTCAGAATAGTGAGTGTGCAGGGCTGCCAGTGAATCATTAGTTTTTTGGTTTACTTGGGAACAAATGTCAGCAGCTGCAGATCTGTGGGGAACAAAGCCCTGGATGTTTACTTTTCAACAGACACCAGAGAGAGCTTTGCCATGCTCTTCTAGGGGGAGAAACTGTTAGAGTAGAGAAAAGCTATGTTTCTGCAGCAAGGCATGAATCCGAAGCTGATGGGTGTTCAGTCCAGACTGTTGTGTCCTTCGATCCCTGTCAGTGATTTACCTGGCGTTCGTTTACACGCATGACAGCAGTAGACCAGCATTCTTGATTTGAGTACTGTATTTCAAACATTTCATGTATTCTGAGCTGTGTGCTAATAAATACATGTTTTCACAATGCACATACCGTAAACAAATCTGTAAAAGGCAAACTCAATTTCTTGTTTACTTATATCACCATTTCTTAGAATAAAAATTCCAATTATCTTAAAAACACACTGTAAATTAGATGATAAATAGTTTCATAGTGGCCATGCTGTTAGATGATGTTTAATGACTGGAAGCTTCTATGTTGACATCTGAAACGAGAAGCTGACTCTTATCTACAGGGCTCTGTCAACTTAAATCTCATTTACTTATTATATTGTTTAACTAGCGATGATAATGTATGAGATCCCAGAACTATTATAAATGATTCATGATTGCTATATATATTGCAATATCAAGGAGAAACCCTTGGACCCAGAGCTGGAAGTACTATTTTAAAAACCCACAGAACAGCAGATAACTATAGGAAGGTGTAGCATCAGGACTTGGAACTTACCTTCAACCATTTTTATAATTAACTGCATTTGAAGCTGAGTGCGTACTTGGTTTTTGTGTGTCAGAGACTCTGGCACAGAATGGTTAGAGCTGTTCAGTAAGAGAAAAGGCATGGAGGAAAGAATAAAAATAGTTATTGCCCAGCAGATCTAATCAAAACCTTTAATTTTTTAGTAGCACTTACAACAGTGTATATTTTAATGTGATTTTTAAGCCTTAGATTCTGCTGAGGGAATAAAAAGTGAGAAACAGTTCCCGATGGAAGGAGATCCTCCTGCGGCGAGTATCATCTCAACACAGCAGACGAACCTAAGCATCAAACCTCGTGCTAAATGGATGTCTGTGATAATCACCAAGGTCTGGATTTATCCCGCCTAACTTTAGAAACCTATCTGAGCTGCTTAAGTTGGGAGTGCAGTAGCTCTAGCTGTCTCTGTATCCCCCAGCAAGGCGTTTGCAGGGGATGAGTCAGTTCTTTGGTGGGCTGAAGAGCCTTTTGCGCCGATTCTGAAGGAAATGACTCCGGGTGTTGCGTTTCCAACTGAGGTGCCCAAAGCTAGATGTGATGAGGCTGTGACACACGGTTGCAGCAGCTCTTATGGGCTCTCCTCTGGCTGTGTAGGTGTTCTTAGTAGAATTAGAAGGTTATAATGAGAATTTCAGCTGATAAGACATCAAAGCTGTACCAAACGATTACCGTGCACCGCATTAAACGGGGAAGGAGCAATTTGATTTTTCACAGTACAGTTCATGACTCTGTACTTTGGCCTTGCATTGTTTGGACTGTGTAACCTTCAGGCAGTAAGTGGTAAATGATAACTCTTCTCTAATGTGACATTACTAACCATGAAAGGAATGTAGAGAGGTTGCAAATTCAATAACGAACATGTTTGCCCTGTTTCCGCTTTGCCCGTATTTTGAAATGGAATGTAGTATGTTGAGCTTAATGTGGTTGTATCCTTTTCTTTTCATCCTTTCTTCTTCCATTGATGCATAAGACACTGTGAAAATAGCAGTATTCTCTGTCTCCGGCAAACACAAACATATTTGTGGTACATCATTTCCTGGCCTTTACGGGTTTTTCCTATCGTAGCATGAGAAGAGTCCAAGCCAGAGAAAGAAGATGCTAGCTCCAAATTGAGGAGTTGCCTTTGAGTTCTTTTTTTGGTGAAAAACAGGGTTGGGGCTTCCTCTGCTCATAAGAAGGGACAAAGGCAGAACGTGCTTACAAATCATAGAATCATGGAATGGCTCTTTCCATGTGATTGTGCAGTTAACCGGTGCTCTCCAAGTAACTTCTGAGCCAAGCAATTTCCCAGAACGTTCTTAAAAAGATGGCCTCTCAGCCAGAAGGTAGCCTGAGACTTACTCTAAACTTGTGTGGGCAAGTCCTGTTTAAACTGCAGATATAGCACACGGGAGGGACTGAAAGGGTCTGGTCTGTATCCATTTACACAGTCCTTGCTGCTCCGGCGTACGGAAGAGACACAGCGTACAGCTGGGACTCTTCCAGTCCTAGATACAGAGACGGAAACAAGATTGTTTCTGCAGCTACTTGCTTGTTAAACAGTAGCACTTCCCTGCAAAGCTATTCATGCTGTTTCTTAGCCAAAATGTAGTAAACTCAAAACCAAGGCTGTTAACTTGTTCGGCGTGAAAGGCTGTTGCATCACACCCTGCTGCTGGCAGGGAGCCTGGGAACCGGGGTACGTGCAGCCGGCCCTTCAGTTCGGCTCTCTCCAAAAAGCCGTGCTGCCTATCAGAGCTCCAGAATCTAGCTGGCTGATTAAAGAGATTTAAATCTCATGAAGGGAACAGAAAAGTGTTCTTTGATTCTAATGTTGTCGTAAAAAAAAAAAAAAAAGACAGGCTGGGAAAAAAGGACTCCTGTCTGCAAACGTACAAGAACTCCCTATTTCAGCATTCGTGTGGTTTAGGCAATCCAGGAGAGTGCCAAGACATTCCTGTGACTCAGCTTTGATTTACACCACAGTAACTGATCACAGACATGAGAGCCAGAAAGGCTGTCATTTCCCCGTGAAGAAAGCTCTTGCACTCTTCTTGTGTCCGGGCTGGTTTTAAGTGCCTTAATGCCAGCGCTCCTTCTGGGAGCTGATGCTGTTCTCTAACAGATCCTGTGGGCTGTAACGAGGCATCGTTATTTAAACTTCTCCCCTCTTGGAACTGTTGCTGTCCACGAGAAAGTGCGTTTAATTTAAAAATGGTATCTATTTGTCCAGCTGTTGGCATGTAACTAATTAGTTGCAAGCATAGGAAATGAATAGCTTTTTGATGAACTACATAACAATTAGATACCATATTAATCAAAAAATGTCTTCAGCCCACTTGATTTGTTGGCATCATGGTGGCTCCACTGGCTTGAATGTAGGCCCACAGGAAAATTATTTAATGTGGTTGGAAAGTCCATAGTGAGATTCAGTGGGACATAAAGAAGAAATGAACCAGTAAAGTCATTTGGAACTGAACATCACAAAAATAGGAAGCTTCAGCTACAGTACACTACTTCTTTTTAATTTCAGCTCCCATTTTATTAATATTTTGTTCTCTCACTTCACCTTCTCCCTCTTAGTATTTAAGGTATGCAACAAACATCCCACTAGCCATTTTCTCTTGGTTAATTTGCTTTTTTAAAAAGTTATTTGTTTGGTTTAGAAGCAAAAAATGTTCAGTCACAACGTCCTGAAGCACTGGTTTCCTAATGTGTTTGTATTCTGGTTGCAGTGTTCGGATTCATGGCAATCAGTCTTAGGATGCAGAGAAATTGTATTGCATAAAGATGATTTTTTTTTTTGCCCTAAGGCAACGTGTGTCTGTGTCAGCTTGTGGCTTTTTCTGCAGCCACAGAGATAATTTAATCAACTATCTGCGGATTCACTCAGTGGAGAATTTATTTTAATGGCATAAAATCCTACAATTCCTGTTCCTGCTAGTCCTAGATCAAAAGGAGGAAGGCTAGGTGGAAAGGATGAATAGCCAGAATGCTGAGTTCCATCGATTCCCAGCTGCTTTGACAGCTCATAAGGCTGTAAGTAGCTAAGGCAATTAAAACCAGAGCACCTATGAATCTCTTTTAAGGTACACATTGGTACCAAAATCACGACGCCAGCATCTTGAAGACAGAGTTAGTGGCTTAAAGCTTTACCTTTACCACCCTAAGTCCTATATCCCCCTAATTATGCGTGGTATAAAAGGCTAAACCACATCTCTCTATGTAAATAGGTGTCTTTTGAATGAGCAATGTGACGTAAGAGGGTGCTTTAAGTCTGACAGCCTGGTTTTTACCCATTGAACTCATTTCTCAAGGCACAGGATATTTCTGAGTTTTAGACTTGTTAGTTTAATAAGCAGCCTGTTATTCTGCTGGAAGATTGGAACTTCTTGTAAGACTAAGGTCTATTAGCAATTAGAAACTGGGTACATGTTCTCTGATTTAACATAAAGCTGCAGCTTAATATAGGATCGCTGACAGTTTCCTACCAGCTATATCTGGGCAATTTTGGAACACAAAAACTATTTACCATCTCGGCTGTTTACTCACAAAGCAGTAGGGATTACAGACCAAAGTGTTTCCAAGACAAAGGAGGAGAGATGCACAGTTTTGAACCTCTTCTTTGGCACCATGCTTGCTGATGTGGACTAGAGAGAAAATACAGCGAAGAATAAGCAAAGAATGCTTATGGGAGGGAACTCTACAAATTTATTACACCATCTTCATCTCTCCTAGCCTGGTTTTATCTATATTTTATTTTTAGATAAACTGTATTTAACAGCCAACAGAGCTTTAAAGAATGTAAAATCCTGGTTGATACCAAAAAGACGTGGACGACATAAAGCAGTGATGTTCCTTTCTCACTTCCTCACATTCCCCAGTCCCTTCCTTTGACTGGATAAAATAAACTGTTGAAGTTGGGAGAAATAAGGGGGACATCACAACCAACACTCACTTCCGTATGGCTTCTTTCTCCCAGCTTTTTTATTTTACAGTGTCACTATCTGCTTGAGCATGAGGAGAGCAATGCAGCTCTTTAAAAAATCCAGCTTGTGCCTGTGTTTTTTTTTTTTCTTTTAAGATTACAATCAAGCAAGTTTGGCCATTTGAAAGTCAGCTGCATGGGCTGCTGACTCAGAAGAGGACTAGATACCATCTTGGCAGCAGCTTGGAAAAATGTTTCCATTGTGCTGGTGAAATGAATGCAAAATATTTGTTCTTTGAGCTTGTTCACAGCAGCATTCTCAGCTGGCACTGAGGGTGGGGCCAGGTGGAAGACATTTGTAGGAAGGCAATAATGATTTGTCCAGTGCCCAAGGTACGCATAATCTTATTTTATGATTAACAAAGGACAAGGCTCCTGTCATAAGGGGCTTGTAAGCTGAAGTGTAAACCGGTGAAGCAATCAACAGAGAATAAAAGAGAAAAGGTAACAGATTCAGAAGGTCAGCAAAGGAACGGGAGAGGGCAGAATTCAAGAGGGGAGGTTTTAATTTAGTGGGTTTGCATGTTTAGCGTTACAGTGAATTACCAGTGATACGGCTTGAAATTTTTATCTATCGTAATTTTTAATTTATAACTGCACAAGCCAGGGTATCTGTGGCATATAGAAAGTCTTCTTCCTTGTACCTCAGAACAAGAAGTTACTAATTGCTATTTCGTGGTATACGAGCATGTAAGATGCAAGTAGAAAAATAAACATGACTCTTGCCCTGAGGACCTTAGTGTCCAAGAACCTGATCTAGCAAAACAGGCCAGGCAAATTCTAAAACCGTAAGAAAGCATTGGCTTAAACAGGATTGTTCCTAAGCACTGCTTCCAGTTTGTGCTTGCAGAATAGATGTTAAGTGTAGCCATAACACAGCTGGCAATGACAGAAGGCACTGAAGAAAGGTAACCTGAAGGTTACAGCACTGAGTTTGGTTGGGGTTGCTATGTATTTGTGTTGCTGAATCTCAGGTGCTGTTTTGTTTTGGTTAATGTCAATGTGATGATAGCCTTGATCCAGGAAAGCACTTAAATGTGTGGTTAATTTTAAGTATGCTGATAGTCCTGTTGGAGTCAACGGTAGTAGAGCACTTAAAGCTATGTGCATGCCTTGTCACTTTGCTGGATCAGGGTCTTTGCACAATTTTAATTGTCTATTAAAACACTTAGAAATGACTAGCACAAGTATTGAAGATGAGAAAGGAAGCTGATGGACAGACAGAGGATGGAAAAAGAGTTGGGGAAAACATTAAAGGTTCAGAAAATACTAAGTGAGAGAGAGGGCACCTGGGAATCAGAAACAAAGAGAGCTCCTGGCGACAACGGAAAATAGCTGATCACTGAGTGGCAGGGAGAGCAGCAGCTGCGAGATTGCTATCTGTCTGCTGTTGTGTGTTTGGCCTTTCAAGCTTTGGGTGTTGAAATTGTATTTACTTGGAAACATTCGTGGTGTGTACTACCTCAGGATCCAGCTCCTTACCTAAATGGAAACAGCTATTGATGAAGAAATGGCTTATGAAAGAAGACGACAGATTCCTCTCCAGCCCTTCTCCCTTAAGCGTGCTGGTCGTGACCGCACAAGAGTCCATCCCACCAGACCTATTGCACACAGGGACAGGATGCTGCCAAAGCTGATTTCTTAAGGGTGCCTTCCTCAACCTTCCTTCTTTTCCTCATGGGCTCAAGCATTTGGCTGTTACTGTTTTAGAGAAGAAATCTTGGAATTCAAAGCGCATTTCAGTTGCAGAGTTTTTAAAGAAAAGAGTTTAGAAAGGAGAAAAATATAGCTAGGGCATGCATTGAAGATTTGAGAGAGCTGGCTGCAACCGTCTGCCCTATCAGAGATCACTTGTGCGACTCCTAAGTCACTTGGTCTCCCAATGCCTCAGTTTCTTATTTATAAAAAAAAATATTTGTCTAAGTCAAAGAGATGTTATGATGATAAATACACAAAAAAAAAGTTCTACAGAACTCAGGTACTTCTCGAACAAGTGGCTTAAGATAAGTTAACCATAGATTGCATGTGTTATATTTAAAGTTTGTAGCAACAAGGCTTTTACACTGCAGACTGCAATAATGTGTAGGAAGACAGCATGTTTTCAAAGCACATCAAGATTTACACAAAAGTTCATTGTAAAATAGGCTGCTCTTCCGAGTTCTATGTTTATTTTAGAGCTTCACTTAAAACAGTTCAGACACTCTCAAGAACTGATAATTTTCAGAGAATTATCATAGGACATTGTCCTGCACATTATAGAAAGATTAGTATATATACAAGCATTCCCCAAAAATGGTGTTGTGCACTGTAATGTAGACTTGCTCATTTTTACTTGTTTTTACTACAGCTTGCCATGAGATTACTTTAAAACCATGAATCAATGTAATGTCTACCTAAGCCTAGCAATGACCTTAAATAAATACTTAATGTTTTTCTAGAGGTCCATGGCCAGGCATCTATTCCAAACTCAGTGTGCCTTTCTCAAGAGCTTAAAATACCATCAAAACAAACTAAAAATGAACACAACAATCCCTGAAATGTCAAAGCCAAACCAGCTCTCCTTGCAGGAATGTCCCATACTGTCCCTCACAAGGCCTTACTTGGGCATTTCCTGAGAACAGCCCAGCTGAAACTCCAACTTGACCCAAATGGCCCAGGGCAGAAAGTGGCCCTGGGACTACCCGGCCAGCAGCAGGTTCCCTCCTGCGCTGCCATCGCTCCTCCATGCGCGTGTTCCCTGGCTGCCTCACCGGTAGCATCGCCCACACAAAGGTCCAAAGCTCCGAGAACTCTTCATCTCAAAAGATGACGCTCTTTGTCTGAAAAGATGATTAACTTTGCTGTGCGATCATTTTGGCAGAAACAACCACTTTAATCTCAAACTACTGACTGCACTGTTTAATTTAATATTCAACTGTTGTTTTTTTTTTTCGTTTAAGTTAAAGTGACACTGAATTTCCAGTTGGATACTGAAGTGTGCTTCAGAGTCGAAGAGGCCTCTCCACAGGGCTTATACACAACTCAATGTACAGTCAATAGAATTTAATCCTGACTCTACTGAAATCAGTGCCAATTTTTCTATTTACTTCAGAAAGGCTGATTCATAGAATGGTTAGGGTTGGAAGGGACCTCCTCATGTGACTCAACTATTACCTTACCTTAATGAGAATTTAAACAGTTCATTTTCGTACCTGTGTGAAGCGGGAGGTATGACTCTATGTTAATACAGAAGTCTCCTCAAACAGGCTACTGAATATTGAATGCAATGATTTATTTCCATATTTTGAGAGCCTGTGATAAGCTACAACAAAAAGCCCTAGGGAAGCATGTCAAGAAAGAACTTCAGCTCTTGGCAAACATTTAACTACAGACTCAGTCTGCACCTGAGCTTACGTGCTTATGAACCCAGTGTTTGCCATAGCCACACTATCAGCAACCGCTGCCAGGAACACACTTTGGTATCCGCATCTCCACAAGCTCTGCAGTAACGTGAACATGGTGGCAGGCTTGCTGGTGTATCGTTGGTCCTTAGCATGGAACTAATTTGACTTTTTTTCAATTCTGGTTCCTGGAATACAGGGAAAAGCCTTACCAGTCTTTCCATGTGTCTTTATGATACTGTTTGTAGTCATAGAACATTTAGCTCAGACACTTGATACGCTTCTTGCTTAGCACAGGCCTTGCTTCAGTCCTTCCAGACCACAGAACCAGTACAGAGGACAATCTTGTTTCACTGCAGTGTAGCTGAAAGGATAGAAGGATAGAGTTAAGAGGCATGACAGAAGGAAGATCTCCATTGTGTGTTGCTGTCATTGCAGATTTCTTCTGTACATAACAATAAAAAAAGAAGCAGTGCACAAAAATTAGGCCTGGACTGATCAGCAGTAGATCTGGAAGTAACTCAGGAAGAGGGGTACGTTCTTCAAGCTACAGATTCAGTGCTACCTGAAAACCAGCTTTTTGTAAAAAATTAATTTATTTGGAGATTACAGGTCAACCATAGGCTCTGTGTTGAAGGAAGTTTTAAAATGTATTGGTTTGCCACTCTGAAATAACAGACTTCACAAGCTTTAGTGGGGCCACTGATGGCACTCATGTGTAGAGTTTGTCACCTCTGGGGTGACATTCCAATCTGATGCAAACACACAGCCCCTGAGTGCTACGAGGAAATCCTGCTTAGGTGTTTAATGTCCTCCTAGAACTGCACTGAAAAATACTTCATTATCTTTGCCTGCCTCCTTGAGATAGCTTTCAGTGCTCCTCCAGTGCTCCTTCTGGAGTCCTATCGAGTACTGAGATGCTCAGCCATGATAAGCTCTGCAGAAAGTGGCCACCAAAGCCCAGCTCATTTGCTCTGTTTAATCTGCAGTTACCTGCTTCTTATTGCAGCTCATGCCACAGAGTGATTATTTTATTTGTTCAGTCCAGGTCTATGTAAATTTCCCAGAGAAGTTTTGTCGGGATTGTGGGTGATCCAGCTCTGAGCTGAAGGTCGTCTTTATTTTTCCAGCAAACCACCCTTGTAACTCTGACCTGCATCATCCTGCTAACATCTAGGCTCAACAGATCTGCTTCCAGCCTTTCAAAACTGCTGATGATCATGAAAATTGCATTTTAATGGTAGGCTACTAATAGGTTACTAGAATTTTGCAGAGTTTACTCAAGCCTGAAGTGTGGTATCAATTAACTTCAGGCTTTGTTAGGGAAAAGGTGTTTCATTTTAAGTTTAAAAAATATCGTCATTGAAAGCTGGTGTAATAAGTGTTTGCACAGTGAAGTCACTATGCGTGACCGAGGCTTTGAAACATAACACTAAGATGAAGAAAGTGAAATGGTGTATAGTAAATGTGTTGATTTAAATCAGATTTGGCTCTGAGTATTCTTTTTAAATTTGTTATTCTCAGTGGCCTTCCTTCTGCAGATTACTCATCAGTCCTCTGGCCTCAATCCAGCTAAAGTACTTAAGTGAGTGCTTAACTTTAACTAACACAAATAATCCTGTGTTCAATGCCAGTGAATGAAGACCCGAAAATGTGGCCTCACGCTTACTCTTCTTTTCCATTCACTTTCAATTAGAGGATAGTTACCTGTTTTTTACCAGTAGTATTACCTTAGTCTGTTCTTTGAGGGTTTTTTTTATGTCTATTTGTCACAACAATATATCTACTGTAATTATGCTTCTTACCTGATTACTGCAGCTCTCTCCAGCAAGAATTTCCCCTTGCCCTTCGCCATGCCGCTCAGCGTGGTAAGAGGTTAGGTCCCACTTCAGAGAGACTAAGGAGCACTCAAGCATGTGTGTGAAAAGAGCTAAAGTGTATCTTTTCAAGCATATAGGATGACAAACATTGAAGACAAGAACACTTAAAAACTCTAGAATAGATTGAAACAGTAAGTGGGATCCATGTGTTTGCAGAATCAGTAGTGCACTTGTAACACCAGTATTCTTAACAAATTCAGGTCAGTTCCTCACAAGTACTCAACTTTCTTGGACTTTGCATTCAGAAGGACAGAATTTAAATTGTTGGCCTGTTTGACTAATAACGTGTCATGCTGATAATATCTATTTGGACTCCACCTATATTCTACGTGAGTAATGTGAGGAATGACTATTCGCCACAAAGGCTTAATGTAGAGACTGCTTCTGATACCCTTGACTCAAAACTCTGCCTTATCTGAGTTGCAGAGCGATATGGGATCAGACACACAGCTAGAGATTAGAGGTTACGTAAACAAATCCTGCCTCTTCTCCACTTCTGCCTTACCTTCTCTGTCAGAATTCAGCTGGGGATCTAGACTATTCCTTGGTCTCCTACTTCCTTTGAAGTTTATTTTTAAAAAGTGCTTAACTCTTCTGTCACTGGTACCTTTGTTTTCTTTCTCAAGGTGAGGTGCTGCAGGACACTGTTTGTGTATAAGACAGGTTCTTTGTTTCTGGTGTTAGATCAAAGGAAGCTTTGTAAATCTCTCCTGTTTCTCAATTAAGTCGGTGACAGAACTCACTGGGATTAAACTGCAAGTTCATTTCCATACAGAAATAGTTAGGAAGGGCTCTCCATTAAAAATGTGAAATCACTCTGCACATTCGGTTCACGTGTCTTCAGGGTAAACAGATTTCAACACACAGTACTGTAACTGCAGTGGAGATTTAGTAGAAATGCAGGGTTCCATTTCATCAGCTTTCCTAGTGCTGAATGCACTCCTGTATTCCTTTTTTTTTTTTTTAAGGATTTAGCTAAATTTGATTGTTGTTCCATTTATGTTATCCATTTAACTTACAAAAAATCCCCAACTGTGACTGCTTATCAGTAATAATTAACTCTACAGAGTAATTAATGTCACAGCTACTGTTATGTGGGAGGATATCTGCAGTCGAAGGCTAGTTACTAGTTCTAAAATATAAAAGTAATATATATTCGATCTGTATTCCATGTCAAAAGACTCCTGCTTAGGACGACTAGGCAATTTGTATTCTGATGATGATCTTGGGATAAAGAAAAAAATCCTTTCAGGGTTCTTATCTAATGGCAAACTCTGTCTGAGCTGTTTTAAAATTAAACCATTAGAGCTACCTTTAACCTCATCATACAGTATTAGAAATAGATATAGAATATATACACTCGCTCCATCCCTTTCATACCTGCTGCAGGGTAGTTGTGGCTCTAATTCCTCGAGGGCCTTGCAGAGCACCGACCCCACGCCAGTTACGATCCAGTGGAGAACACGCGCTGCCGACACGGAATGCATTTTCGATGCCAGGTTTTGTTAAGAAATTTGGTTACTGCGTTCTAAACAAATTGTAATCTCTGAGTTGTCACCACCTTCATTTATACATGCAACACACTGACATGATCATAGCATCTAATATTTCAAAAGCCTTTTAAGTCTAGAGCAAATTTTATTGCATTCCTTCCAGGTACAGAAGAAAAAACTTGAATCCAGTGTTTTGTATGAGGCATCCCCTCATTTTAGCATTTTTGAATACAGAAGGGATGCGAGACGGGATCCTAATCTGAGCCTCACTGATTCTTGTGTTCTCAGCTGCCGTAAACCACAGTATCAGTTATCATGCTCTAGCAGAAAACAAATAGGAGTTTGATTTGCAGTTTAACCAGCAGATGAAACCTTTTTTTTTTTTTCTGGTAACTTCTGTCTTTTTGCACTTCATGAACCAGACTAAATGAAACCAAAAATTGGCAGTAAGTGTTTTAAATTAATTTTGCACAACCAGATTGCAACGGAATAAGCATATCTATGACATACATTTGGAAAAATTCTAAGTTGTTCATTGACAGCTCATCAGAAGAGCTGTTAACTACTCGAGTTGTACAGAACTGTAATTGTAGTAAGGAGCAGTAGCAAATGGTGGGAAAATTACCATTTGTAGTTTACTCTTGCATTCAAAATGGGTTTGCCTTGATTTGCATTTAGATGTGAATTCCTTCTTGTTGCTCTTCAATCCATTAGTTTTTATAAGGTAAGTAGCTTTTTTTTTTTTTCCCTTCTGAAGTACTTCGAAGGGCATTCCGTTTTACTGGTGAACTATGAGCCGTGCAGGTGGCACCCCTACCACATCGCTATTATGTCACTGCCTTCCTTGATCAGGATGAAAGGAGGAGTAAAAAAGTCAGGAAAAGCTTTGAGACAGACAGCTTTGAATTTACCTGGAAATGCCTCTTTCTAAATAAAGCACAGGTAACGTTTTTGTTTTGAATAACTCTGTTCCACGCAGACTTGTGATTTGCAGCAGTATTTCTTTTTTTAGGTTATTCTTTCTATTCCTACCCAGTCATCAAAGACTAATACATAATCTTTATTATTACTCAAACAATATTTGCTGTAGAGTTTTTCTAATTTAGAATTAAGGCTACTTGTTTAGGGGGGAAGTGAAGCTAATTTACGTTTGTATTAGATTGTTAGTAAACTGGCTTTTGTATAAAGCATACATACAAAGATTTCTCATTGAATTATCATAATGAGACAAAATATATTTTTCTAGACATTGAACAAAAATAGAAATGAAAGTAAGTCTAGAAAGGACATTAAAAATTCATTTTCTCCCAGAGCACAATCAACTATATGTAAATAATCCAAACAAATGCTTTTTTAACCTGTTGCTGAAAACCTCCTGTGACAGAGATTTTACTTTTTTTTCAGCAAAGCATGCTGGCGCTTCACTGTTGTTACATTTGGAAAGTTCTCCCAAAGTCCAACCTAAGACTTCCTTGCTGAAGGCTAAGTAGGTAACTTCTTATCCCATAACCAGTGAACCCAGAAGACAGTTTATCACTTTCCGTCTTGCAAAAACACGTTGCTTTTGGAGATACTATATTTTCCTTCAGTCCTCTTTTGTTTTGTTTTGTTTTGTTTTGTTTTTCCCCTAGACTAAGAAACCAGGAGGTTTTCAAGTCTTTCTGTACAGGTTATGTTTTCTGAACTCCTAGATCATTGTTGTTGCTTTGCTTTGGACTCTCTTGGTTCATTCTCAGTTCAGTGCCCAAAACTGAAGGCAGTATCCTGGCTGGCATCTAACAGGGAATGCATAGAACAGATTCTCCATGTCTTACCCGTAACACAGTGGTAGATATTGTGATTTTTTTTTTCCAAGAATCTAACGTTGTTGTCTGACAGTAAGTTTCATTCTCAGGTCTTTTACTTGCATGACTGCTGCAAGCCAATCTTTTCCCATTTTATTTTGCATTTTTTATTGTGTAACGCACTTTACATGCCCCATATCTAAATGCATCCTGTTTTTTAAAGCACTGCAGCAATTCTCAAGATTATTTTAAGTTCTAAGGCTGTCCCTACAAGAACAGAGTCTCTTAGCATTGCATCATTTGAAAATAAGATCAGGTTATTCATTATTCCTTCATCAAGTCATCAGTGAAAACACAAAATGATATTAGGACACAGACTTCCATGGAACCCTCTCTTAAACGCTTCCAGTTAGATAAAGAAATCTTACTGCCTTCCTTGTGAGTATTGCTGTGACCTTTAGCAGTTGTTTCATCCAGACTATCTGGCTTGCTTACGTGAGTGTCATGTAAGATAGTGTCAGAAGTCCTGTTAACTCGTGCTGCAACTGCTTACCGCAAGATTTGTAGTCTGTTATTAACATGATGGAGATTGGCTTGGCACTGTTTATACACCTTGGCTGTTACTGATGATCTTTCTTTCCCCTTACCACTTAAAATGGGTGTATTTGTTCTCTTAGCCATCTTGGAATCAAAGTTACACTGTCTGGTTTATAATTTCTTGGCTCTCTCCCCCCACCTTCCCTTACACAATAGCAGCAGCCCAGGGTAACTCGTTCAATATAAAAAGCTACACAGCAGGTGTCGTTCCCAGCATTTTGATATAGCTGGTCTGATGAGTGCCACTGATAGATCCCTGTCCCAGTGGATGCCTTCCTGCTGATTCAGGGAAGCAAGATGGGAGGAAACTACATCAAAAATAATCATCAGGTGATGTTAATTGCTGTTCAGATCCCTGAACTGTCCCTGCAATTTAAATACGTAGTGTATTCTTATGAAAATAATGGGATTCCTTCAATAGGTCATGGGACTAAAAGGACTCCTAGATTATCAGATAGCTTTTATCATATTCATTATAAGTGCATATATAATTTACAGGACTTCTGCAGAGTATTAGTAACTCCCTTTACCTTAGAAAGCTAAAGAAAACAGGCAGAGACAAAGGAAGCAGTTGCCTATTAAAATTTATGTTCTCGCCTTCCCAGAAGTCCTAAAACCTTTTTTGTTTACATCTACCTTTTTATGACTTTAGCTGGTGTTTCAACCTTGAGTTGTTTTCCTTTCCCTCTATAAAGATTGCTGGCAGTGCTGTATTAAACCTGTGTATTAGCGTTATGTCGTAGGTCCATGCTTTCTGGCATAAGTAAAGCCCCTGTAGAAACTGAATTGAAACTCGGCAAAGAAGAAATGTATTCAGGCCGTTTTGGTTTTGCATATGCTTCTCTTCTAAACTTTTATATATAACATTTTTTTTGCTTAGCAGTATTTAGTACACAAAGTATATACTGTCTTGTTGTGCTGGGTGTCCCAAACAGTTAAAATGGGTTACCGGAGACACTCTGATAGCAAACATTTAAACCATGACAAATCCCTTGGTTATAGTTCACAGAAAGCTCCTGTGGCAGTAGAACAAAGAGTCACAATAAACAGATACTGAAATGTTACGATATATTAATATCATCTTGGTGGGAATTATAGGTCCTTTGAAAGAAAGATCCCTGTATCTAACCAGTAATCCTTTTGTAAAATGGCAGGCAGAGTTTGCAGAGAGAGGTAATACCTAAGACTGTTAAAAAGACCCGCTTTTTTGTGTGATGCTGTAGTAGTTCACAGTGAACTAGACGGTGTTTTCACCATTGATTTAAGCTGACTGAAGAGTGTGTTGTTTCCAGAAAGTGTGGTCCGACTGTCACTCCTGCCCTTGGCACTCCTTGTGCCAAGGTAGCTGGTAGCTAGCTGGTAGAACTGCGCAGTGAGTTGGATCAGGAACTGATCTGGATAAAAACCAATCTTTTCTTTTGGTCCGTGTGGTTTTCAGCTGCATCAGTTTCCTGATCTGACTCACCGTGTTGCCTACGAGCCAAAGGGATGCAAACCGAGGAGCAAAATGAATGTCATGATCAGCATGTTGTTCCAAAATTGGTTTGAACAAATTTCTCAATTTCCTTTGGGTTTTTTTTGAGCAGCATGGATGTTACAACATAGCTATAATGTTTCCATTACAAATCTCTGTTATATATTAAATTACTGCCTTTATATTATCTTGAGTTTCTCATAGTACTCTTGCTCTGGATATAGATTCTGCCACTGTAAAACCCTGATCTTGCAGCAAGCTCCGAGATTGACAGCACAGTGTAGCTCATGGTATGTAGCAGGCGAAATGCAATGCACACCTTTGAAGATTCAGTGCCACTTCCGGCTACAAACAACCGCGGAGTTCTATTTCCTCATGGCTGGTGCTTACTAGATAATTATGGAGAGTAAATACTTCTTGTTTTAAAAAAAGAAACAAAATCATGACGGTTATTTCCAATCAGATATATCACCACCTTCTTCTTTTTTCGGCTAGCAAAAGAGGTTAAAAACTCTTACCAATATTAAGGCACACGATAAGGAAGATAAGTTATTTAGAGCTTTTAAAGATAGCTCCCAGAGATAATGAAAAGCTTCCAAAGCATTTTAATTAGTAGACTGAAAATATTATAAATTAATATGAACTGCTTTGGTATCTTCTGTGGCTGGTCAATTAGAGTATTTATTGAAATCCTGGAAGTCTTTTAAAAATACAACCAGGAATGAAATATTTTAGGATTTTCTTTCCAAAGGATCTTTACAGTAAAGGAAGAACCGGATATTAAATTCCTAGTCTATCCTTAAAAGTGTCCCTAGAAAGAGGCATCTGGGGAAAAAGAAGCTGTCACCAGCGGTTAGCTTCCTTGCTTGAAACTTCTCTAGACTTGAGAAATGACAGACAGCTTTCTGTCTTCCCTTAATTTTTGTCTCTCTCCTCCCATCATAGCTTTAATTCTAATTACCGTTCATACTTTCCTATGTTATATGCACGTTAGTGTGCTATCCTAGATCTATTCAACCTTCCCTCCTTGAAGGACTTGCTGAACTTTTGAAGCTTGAGCCTCTCCTTAGGGACCAATAGAGTTTAAATGTTCTCTAATGGCTCCTGTGACTCATTGGGAGGACCATGCATGCATGCCTGCCCACAAGATCTGTTGCCATTGCCAAAGAAATAATCGGTTTATCCACCTCTACAGCGTCCATGTCTGAGCTAGTCCTGCTGAGCTTCCTGAACAGTCAGTGGAGACCTATTCATTACAGTTAAGGAATCATAGAATCATGGAATGGTCTGGGTTGGAAAGGACCTTAAAGATCATCTAGTTCCAACCCCCACTGCCATAAGCAGGGACACCTACCACCAGACCAGGTCACTCAAAGGCCCATCCAACCTGGCCTTGAATGTTTCCAGGGATGGGGCATCCACAGGTTCTCCGGGCAACCTGCACCAGTGCCTCACCACCCTCACAGTTAAGAATTTCTTCCTTATGTCTAATCTAAACCTGTCCTCTTCCAGTTTAAAGTCACTCCCCCTTGTCCTATCACTACATGCCCTTGCCAAAAGTCTCTCTCCAGCTTTCCTGTAAGCCCCCTTTCGGTACTGGAAGGCCGCTATAAGGTCTCCCCCGAGCCTCCTCCTCTCCAGGCTGAACAGCCCCAACTCTCTCAGCCTGTCCTCGCAGGAGAGGTGCTCCAGCCCTCTGATCATCTTTGTGACCTGCTCCGGACCCTCTCCAACAGGTCCATGTCCTTCTTACGTTGGGCATCCCAGAGCTGGACGCAGTAAGAAAGACTAGCTGTAGCTTACCACATCTCACTGTCTAAATAAATCTAAATTATGAATCTATTTCAAATATTTCATTATTTCTGTTGATTCTGCTGTGGCCTAGCTTACGAGCTCAGAAGCAGTCTTGTGGGGTGCAATCAATCCCATTCTTGGTAAGCGGAACGCTGGCAAGTGGAATGCCGTCCTTCAGCCACTGGTAACAGCAAGAGGTTTGGGCTGTCGGCGTTCTGCGCTCAGGGGCCTGAGGGCGAGCTCAGGGCCTCACGCCATCTCACACCAGCGCGGCTGAGAACTGCTCCAAAACTGCCGCTGCCGCCTACAGCGACAGCAACAGCAGGGCACTCACTTTTGTGGGAGGTTTTCAGGAGTGATTTTTAAAGTACGATAATCTCGTCTGATCTGCTGCACAATGTAAACTGCAATTTCAGTCACTAATCCCGCTAACTTCTGGCGGAGGTGCAGCAGGTTATGAGGCCGCCCGGCCGCCTCCCTCCTCCTCAGGAGACTGCTCCGAGGCTTAGCGACCAGCTTTGACAGAGGCGCGACATTCGGGCTAATCCTGAATTGTAACTTCTCGAACGTTTTAAATGGAAACGAGCGCGTCTGTTTCCAGAGCAGGGACCGCGGGACGGTGGCTCGGCCCAGTGCGGGAGCTCCCTGTCACACACGGGGGAAACCCCCTGGGTACCCCCACCCCCCGAAGGGCAGTGGAACTGTCGGCTTCCCCGCCGCTGCCTTGCAGGTGAACGCGCGGGACCATACCAACCCCGTCTCGCAGGGGGAGGAGAGGGCTTTCCTCCCCTCCCGCCCCGTCTTGCACCGCCCTAATCCAAAGCAGCCAGGCAAAGAGCCGAGCCTGCAGAGCCGGCTGCGACAGGCGGCTGGCCTGGCAGAGCGCTTGGGGGAGTAAACCTTTCTCTCCTCGCCCTCCCTTTTGCCCGCGGAAGTGGTAGTTACCTTCCCCTCCCGCTGCTGACCAACGGGCTTGACTGCAGCAAAATGGAACGTACCAATTTCTCCACCGGAGGGGGGGAGCGCGGGAGAGGCGGCGGCGAGGTGTGGCGGGAAGCGCTGTCCTGCGAAAGGGCGTCCGGCCTCCCTGAGCGCCCTAATGGCTACCGACGGCCGCTCCCTCCGTGAGGGACAGAGGCGGCGCCTCCCGGAGGCACGGTGGCGGGGAGCCCGGCGGCCGTAGGGTTAATGGGCTGGGCGCAGCCGCCGCGAAGGGGGGAGGAAGGGCGACTCCCGGTTCCTCCCCCCTCGGTGTGTGTCAGAGGCAGCGCGCACCGAACCGTGCGTGTGTGAGAGGCCGAGGGGCAGCCGCCGTCGCCGCCCGGCCTCAGCGCCGTCCCGCCCTCCTTTCCCCTCAGCGCTCGGCGGGAACCGCGCCAGCCGCTCCCTCAGCGCCGCCACTCCCCTTCGCCGCGCCGGGCTGTTCCGATGCCGCCGCGGGGCCGGTGAGTCCGCGCCTGGATGCTCATCTCCTTCTCCTCTCTTCCCTCCCGCAGGCGGCAGCGGCTCCGGCTCCCTCTCAGCTCCCGGCCGCCTCCGAAGGGATGCTGGAGAAACTAGAGCTCGAAGATGAAGGTAAAAATTCAAGGAAGAGAGGGCCCGGGGTACGCCGAACACTCGCACTCCCAGCGGGGTCTGGGCAGAGGGAAGGGAGCGGGGTATCCCCGCCGAGGAGCCCGCCCCGGGGAGGGGGTTGCGCCATGCCCGGGGCGGCCGCCGTGCCGCCGCCCGCGCTGGCCGTGTCCTTGCAGGGCGGGTCGCAACCTTCCCGCTCCGGGCCGATCCCTCTGCGGTCCTTTTGTCCCGGTGGCTGCAGCCGGGCTCGCTCGCTGCCTGGAAGCTGATGGCAGCGCATGCCTGCGCCTCCCGGGCCGCGGCCGCTTCGGCCGTGCCTGCTTTTAATCAGCAGGTCCCGTCAGCCGGGGTCCCGGGCACTGGGGGGAAGGCACCCTTCGTGGCACCCCCCTCCTCCTCCTCCCCATAAAACACTCATTCTCCTCGAATCCGTCTGCGATACCAAATATAGACTTTGAGAGCGAGGTGCGAGCAATGATGGAAAGCTCTTTCAACTGACGCTTCTGCTCCTTATGGATATGCATACATCTGTTTGAAGTGGACAGCTGTAAACGAAATTTTCCTTATGTGGCCGCTGGCTTACATTGTTCTTCGCTGCCCTGTTAAGAGTTGCAGTTTTAACAGAGCGTGCTGTTCTTGATAGGGGAACTCCTGGCAAGTTTTTCTCTCTTGCAGGTACTAAACTGTGCAGTGGAGGAGCATGAATATTTTTTCTCGAACTTGCACAAAGCATTCTCTTACCTCTGAAAGATCCATGTTTAATATCTTGAGCTTTCATTTTCAGAAAGGATTAGATTAGTGGATGCAAATGTGGACGCATAGCTAATCTCTGTGCTCAGTAAACTGGCTGAGACTTCATGGGATGTGTTTTTCTGTAGTTGGTAACTGCTATTGTAAAATGTAGGACAAATATTTAAGGAAAACTTTGAAAATAGTAGGCTGAGTCATTCTGTGCAAAGAAATATCTAAGCCGGCATGCTAATAAGCCAGCTTCATGGTTACTAGCCTGCTGTCTACAGTTGTGGGACTGGTCAGAAAAAGTAACACCTTTATTTTAAGCTTTCTGTGTGTGAGAAAAGGAGGCTCTTAACAATTGAATTCTTTAAGCTTTTTTTTTAAGGAATCCAGGCAGAGTTTGAATTGCAATGAAATACTTGTGCCTTTGTGAATCCTAAACATGATGAAATGTGACTATTTGGTGCAAAGGATTTGTTGCTAAGTTGTAGATCTTTTCCCTCCTGTTTTTAGTTAGGGTTTCATTTTGTGCTTATGGAGAGTTAGAAAGTTACTGGCTTAGGTATTAATTTTTACATAAATCTTGTTAGTGCTAGATAGGAGATCCTAAAACATGCTGAATCTCTAATAGGTAAGCCATTTTAAAAGCTATTTTAAACATCTTATAAATTTAGATATCTGAAAAGGATTAAAAAAAAAAAACCCCTTCCGTTTTGAAACACCATTGCTATTTTAACAGTGTAACATTGTATTATTTGAAGGCACTTGATCAGATTGAATATTTATATGTCTTCTAAAACACTGCAAAAAGATACTCAAGTTCTTCAGAAAGTTTGTTAATTTTTAATTTTTTTTTCCCCTGGTTTTCAGGCTTCTGCTTCACTTTGTCTCTCAATTAATTTAGCTTTAAAACTAAGACTTTGTCTGTAAGTACTCAGCCTGGGTGGGTGAGAGGAGTTCAGGGATGTGTCTAGCAAACCTCTGTTCAGTTTAAAGTAGTATGTGAATTTTGAAAGAAAATAGTCATGTTGCTAGCCTTTCAGGCTTAATGAAAACCTGATTTTATGCCTAATTTTAAAGCCAAGTGGAAAGGATGTAGAGTTCTGTATTCAGCAGATGTATTCAACAGATGTTCTGTATTCAAGATGTAAGTAAAATTAAGAGTATGAATGTCAGACCAAAACTTACTGCCCAGAATGCTTCTATATGAGCAGGCGTGTAGAAGGAGAATCATAAAAAATAGAGATGCAGATGGAAATGTGACAGCTTAATTGCAATGTGTGTTTTGTGACCTAAATTTTTGCACTAGTTGCTGTAGTTGTGTTCATGCTAATATTGGGGGTGAGTGAGTAAAATGACATCTGATGGTGTTCACTTTCTTGTGGGATGGCAAGTAGTAAGTGCTCAGAAGTTGAGAAACTTATTTGAAATGTTGATAAGATTTCAGTAGCCACACTGTAACTGATGATCTTTTGTCAAAAGTAAAGTCTCTCCACTGATACCTGAAATTGTGAATTAAATGAGAAATTTGAAACTTGTTTTGAAGCTGCTCTCCTGACTGCCTGTACTTTTGAGTATTTGCTCTTGCTAGCTTTCCCGTTTCTGTATCCATCAACAGTTGCTAACTATCTTGTGTATCAAATTATGCTGCAGTTTTCTTGAAACTGAGATCTTAATAAAAAGAGTTGAAAAATGAGGCTCAATGTGTGCACTAAATGCCATCCAGTATGCTGAAATGGATTTTTGTTTGTCACTCTCCTCAGAGGATACACAAATGGGAATGTGATAGCACAGAAAGCATTCATTTAATTTGGGTTCTAATTAGGAGGGTTACATTGAAAAAATGGTACTAGAAAGACTTGTAGTCTAAGTAGTACTGTAATGAAATATGCAGAGTCCAGCCTGACAATGCGATTTCTAAATAAAGTGGTACTGTCAACTGAAGGGCACTTTTTTTCATTATATGCGTTATATACAAAGAATGCATGTAAACTATTCTGTATGTAATTAGTGTGGACAGTATTAGACATGATGCTCTTGCAGAAAGAAGTGCTGATCATCTTGGTTTTGGTTTAAAACATCTTTACTTCATATATCTGGCTGGATTCTCTAGGATCAGTGCAACTTCTTATTGGTGGGTCACTAGGTCTGTCTAGGGTTGGTTTAATAGTACGACTTTTGTGTAAGAGCAGATCTTAGTGAGATGCTGTTGAACAGCTGCACGAGAGCTGAAATGGGTGGTAGGCTGATGATGAGCACAGAGGAGAAGCACTGGATGGTCCTCAGGAAGAAGGACTCCCTAAAGGACCTTTTTCCAACAGCAGTCAGAGCAGGAAAGTAAAAACTCGTGTGAGAATTCCAGAGCCTCTTTTTAACTGAAGGATGGCCTGTTTAAAAATAAACAGAAAACTTTATTAGAGGGAAATATTCTGAACTCATCCTGCTTGTTAATATTGGATGAGAATGACCTGCCTACATGTCCTCAGAATGTATGAAAGCTACCTGTTGATGGATGTGGAGTTTCTCGTTGTAGCCTGAAATAGGTTAGTGCTGAGAGACCTCTCACGAGTGTATATAAATGATGAAAAACTTGTTATCTTCTCAGATATTGTGGGCTTGCTTGTTCAGCTCTAGTGTTTGCGCAGTCATGTTTCTATATTAAGGTTGTTTTTACTTCTGATCAATATCAAGAGTAGTTCTGGGTTTTATTTTATGGAGGATATGATGATCTTGGAAAAGAGCAAGGAGAAATTATTCTGAAGATCTAATATTAAAAAGGGCTTTAGTTAACGATTTACACTTAGTAGCTTCAATTTCTTAAGCTGGAATTCCAGAAATGATTGTGTTGCAACAACTACCTGTGCTGTGAGAGAAGCAACTGGGTTAGGGTAGCAAATGCATGCTTGTCAATTGTCCTGATTTAATTGGTATAGTTTTAGCATGTTATTTTGTAAACTAGTTTTGTTATAGTGTTACTTCTCATCCACGTTAATCCTCCTCCGTTTGCTCAGCTTGGGTAGTAGCTACTGAAAGCAGCGTTAACTACTTTTCTGTAGCGTCTGCTAACTCAGGGTGTCTTTCCAAGGTATTTTCTGCAGAGTTAAGTTAATTGCAGGGTTCTCTTGATTCTCTGCTCAGTTCCTAGTCTGGAAAAAAGTTCTGCTAAGTGCGTGCAGCAATTGTAGCATCAGCGTCATGGGACTGGTGTACTCCCTCTTGGATGCTCTGCTTTTCTGGATTGTTGCACAAAGCAGCATTTAGACAGTTATTTGATAAACAGTTTGCATGAGAGTGGAATCTCTGCTAGTAATGCTCTGGCCGTCATCTCACTTCCTGTGTCATCCATCTCTTCTGTCACGTGCTCGTTTCTGGCTGTCTCCTGAAATAGACTTTCACCAGTAATTGCATCTCCTCTTAAGTAATTGTTGTGTCTGGGGTCATTCCTTCCCTGCTCTGCAGACTTTCTTTCTTATTAAGAGTTGTTTCTTATTGAGCTCTTCCTGTCTGCCAGCCTCCTGCTGTCAACTGAATATCCGATTCAAGGTATGAGAACAGATGTCACTTTCGGGCCAAAAATAGTTAAAAGAAGCTTGTAATACAATGCATGTTAATGTGCATACTAGATGTTGTTTAATTCTTAAGACTGAAGGATAAAGTTCTCTGGTTCGGATAGTAAACAAGGCATTCTTTTGCAACTGTAATTAATTTCTAATAAACATTCATTGTGTGATTGTTGAAGCTGATGATCTCTGCAGTACAGAAATGGTATTTTGCCCGCAAGATGTGCTTTGAGATATCAGGGCACATGGTAAGAGTGACAGGGGATGTTTTACATGAACTTTTCCACAGCAGATTAGAATCCAAAGTGGACATAGCAAGACATTATTAAGCAGACATCATAATTGCTATTAATAGACTTCATACAGTCTTGGAGTTTGGGATTATTTTGTCTTCCTGCTTTAGAGTTACTTTGTGATGTGATATAAGAGGCACAATAGCAGATTCTAAAAAAATCTTACTCTTACTGCTGTTTGTCCTGGC
Organism: Chlamydotis macqueenii; assembly: GCF_036417535.1. Taxonomy (NCBI): domain Eukaryota; kingdom Metazoa; phylum Chordata; class Aves; order Otidiformes; family Otididae; genus Chlamydotis; species Chlamydotis macqueenii. The sequence continues at coordinate 6,523,077 of NC_141557.1, read as the reverse complement.
CATCTGATCTGAAGTAATACTGAACACTTGCATCTGAAACTACAGACAACCGCTTATTCCACTGAATTTGCTCAGCTTATATTTTTCTGTTACTTTACCACAAAGGATATCAATGGGATGATGAGCTTTCCTGTGATGTACTTTCCAGAGTTGTTAAAGAGCAACATATCCAGAGTATTCAAATGTTCAACTTTATTAGTTTGTGCAAGAAATTATGATCAAGTGCCCCATTGTCTTAGGCAACCTCATGTCCTTTGTCTGCCAGTTTGCTCTATAGTAACATCATTTTTTAATTTTTTTTTTTTTTCTCCTGGAAATTTCCACCTTAAAAGTTGGTAATTATGTGTAGAATGATAGGTAATTGAAAGTATACAACTTTAATTGAGCAGTGCAAAAGAAGCTGTTGGGAGTTCTGCTGTCTCAGATGAAGATTGTTTCCACAGTCCGCACACTTTACCTTGTGCAAGTGTTGCACGTGGTTCTTCTTGTCAGCCCAGTGCACGCTATCTCCAAGTGTAGTCCTTGGAGCAGTCTTGCTTTCCTGGTCCTATGTAAGATATGACTCTTATTCTTAACATGCTATTTAGTCTTACAGTGAGGAAAACGCCACTCTCTCTGACTAGGAAATAACCAGTTCATAGCAGCTAAAGCATGCAGCCTTTCTCAGGAAACAAAACTTCTTAAGCCTTACCAGTCTGGGAAGTGACGTTTTAGTACAGCAGAAGAGACAGCCCTGTTACACAGGACATGTTCTAAAACTCTCTGCTTTGGGTCTTGGGGGGGATGCAGGAGCTTCTTGATGGAAAAGCGTTATGTTTTGACCACGTTAAAATTTTATTTTCCCTAACTTGTTTTTGGAAACAGTGAAACCATTCTAGCTGAAACTTCCTAGAAAAAAAAGTAAACAAAAATGCTAACCATGACAATGAGTCCCTGTAATTGCTTTGGCAAAGCTGCAAGCAACTCAAGACAGTTTTACAGGAAGTGTTGGGGCTGATTGTGTCCAGGTAGTGTTGCACCTGCATGATTTGCAAATCTTGTCTTCCAAGTGAAAACCATTATTGGCAAGTGGCTGTCTGTGAGGAATATTCAAGACAACTTGGTATTCTCCTACACTTGAAATGCATTGCTGCTTCGGGTGTATGAATACGTGTGAGTATCTGGTGGCCAACGTGAAGTCCTGTTTTACAGTAACCTTTACCAGCCACTCTTGCTGGTGCTGTCACTTTCATCTGCACCAGATGAGGGACAACGTCAAGTCTGCTAATAACCTCCATGCAGAACTTCCTTGATCTAGAAGCTGTTTTGTTTGATAGTGGGCTGTCACAGCTGGTAAACCACTGCTTGATATGAGGTTGAAGGCATTGGACAATATCACTTCAACTTCCCGGTGTCCCGAGAACCCTCTGATTTAGAGGTATTGATTTTACAGCGTTGCATGCTCGAGTAACGATAGACATGGAAGACGTGACAGTATCAGTGTTGGCTTACAGACGACTACAAGATCCTGTTCCTTGCCCATGGCTGCTTTGCTGAGTGTTACCAGGGTTGAGTAGGGTGACTGTAGAGGCCGTTGCTCAAGAAACTTCCTAGGTGGTGGTCTGCAATGTTTTATCTGATAGACCTCTCCAACGCCCTGTGTGTAGCGGGAGGACACTGTAGATGAAACAATATTGTCTTGGTAGTTTGATAACCTCAGCTGTTAAATTTGGCTGTCATGGTCAAGTCAGTGCTCTTGGAAGACCTAGTGCCTTGGGACGTGCCTGAGTACTAAATGAAGGTGACTTGCTTTAAGCTGCAGTAATGCCAATGTGACAAGATTGATAGGAGAATATTTACATAAGTTGTCTCAATCTAGCTGTTGCTAAACAGTCAGAAGAAATGTTTCTGCTTGCTAATCATACGCAGCAGATGTGACTGTCCTTTAAGATAGGGCTTTTTGTAATGTATATTGTGTTTTTGATAACTTGAGGGTGGACAATCACAGGGCTTTGTCTGTAGAGCCTGTCTTTAAGTTGGCTCACTTACGTCTGCTCTGCTTTTTGTTAGGAACTTGCTCTTTGGGTAGCGCTTAAGCTGCCTGCAGTTATTTTATTGATTTGAATATTTGGACTTCCAGAACTTACAACTATACTAGCATTGCATGGGTTTGGGGGAAGGTAGGTAAGTCTGAAGCGTCTTAAGGAATGTAGCATTTCCAACATAAAAACAAGAGTTGTTGGTACCATTTTTTGGTAACATTTCTTGCATCTTGAAACAAAATGTACCTCTCCATACTGGTACTGTTTGCCTTTAGATGCATGTTGTGGTGGGCTTTACTGTGACTCTTCTACAGGTTGAGAAGACTCACAAATTAAAATCTGGAAGTTCAGGGGAAAATCCTTCTGTGAAAGGGTTGCACCGATGGCTAGTATTAACATATAGCCAAAGCAGTTTAATACAAATACAAGCATAACTATGATAGAGCAAAGTTGAATTTGACATTTAGGTGTCCAGCACGGCATCTAGACGGAGCTTTGGAAAGATAAATAACCCTGTCCTTCTAAGAGTGATTCACATCTAAGAGGTTTTTGACTCTAATGTGGGTATCTTCAAGGTAGCTTTTGAATACTATTTGAATACATATCACTTAGTTTTAGACTCTTTCCTCCTGCTGTATTCTATACGGATTTTGCTGGTTTATATGAACCAGTTTGGTGAAGCATTCAGTTGTTAGTTAAGCCTTGCCAGTTTTTACTGTGGAAAAAGTTAAATGGCACTTCTACATTTTGTCTAAAAGCAATTTTCATATGCTGCAGACCAGTGATATTATTTGTGGTAGTGTTTTGGTTTTTTTTTTTTTTAGCCCCTTTTAAGGGTGACTTTTAAAAAGTTTTTTGACAATATTTTGCTTTTCTCTGTGTATTGTGACTGACTAGTCAGTTCCGACAGTGGATATTTTAAGAAATAGAATCAAACTTTATTTTTTTTCCTGCCATTCATTTACACTGTGGTATTCTTTTCTGCTGCTTAGTTTGTTTGATGAATTTCTACTGATGCAAAGACACAGAGGAAGAAGATATCTGCAGTGCTGGAGATGGGAGCAAACTGGGATAGGCACAGAAAAGGGCTATTTGTCAGTCCAAGAATATAGAACTTGTATTAAAGGAGGAAACTAAAAGACTTTGCTCATTTAGCTCAGTAAACAAAAAGACAAGAAGGGATGTGATAACACTGTATGTATGAAAACATCCTGTAAGGGGTGGGAAGGGTGTAAACACCAAAGAGAAAAATTAGCTGAAGAACAACATTGGCACAAGAACAAATGGATATAAAGTTTTCCTGTATAAGCTTTGAAATAATGTTCTAACTTCCAGCATTGTTACTATAGGAGTGAGTTTGTAGGATAGACTTCTAATGCTTTGAATTACCTCAGGATGGAGCAGGATCACTCGGTGAAAGGGATTAGGTGGTTGCCTTTAATAGAAGACTCTGAGTGCCATAGTGCAGAAGGTGAATGCTCTGCTCTACACGAGCTCTTGCATGCATCTCTCCTGCCATAGGCTTACTTGAACTCCCTAGTATTTTTGAGTCAGTTCCTTTAAAAACAAACAAAACCAAGGGTGCTGGACATTGTGTGAGTTCAGAGGAAGATCAGCTTTGGGTGAAGTTGCCGTTTATTGGTAGTATAGAGAATGGATCAATACAACTTCTAGACTAGGTTCCAGAAAGTGGTATCCAAATATACTGCATTGAATGTGTGTTGGATCTCACCTACTTGAGTTAGGAAGCTGCTAGTTCTTTTTCTGTCTAGCTTCAAGCTATACCTGCTGTTAGGTAAGTCTCTTAAGTGGCATATTGAAACAGTACTTCATAATCTGTTAAAGTGTGCATACGAATTCATAAACTCTAGTAAGAAACAGCAATAATAGCTATTTAGAAAATGTTGGCGTGCATAGGAGGGAAGAAGTGTGTAAGGGAAGACTAGAAAGAAATGAACACGTAAATACTGAATTATTAAAAGCTTCAAGTTAAGATATTGTAAGTAGTCATTCAGGATTTGAGACCAGTAGTTCATTAGACCTGACAAAACTATTTCTCAAGCAAACATAGTCCCAAGTCCTTAAGACTTAAGCCTAAAAATGTGGTTTTCTCGTGAAAGCATTATATAAATGATGTTTTGAGTTTAGATTGTTAGTCTTCAGTGGGGGACCTGAAGGTTAGATACTTGCCCTGTTCAGTAAGGATATGGCTGTGGTTTGTAAGGATGCCCTGTACTCATTTTGGAAATGCTTGTCTTGTGAAGTGGCACTTTGGTTAAGCTGCTTGTTTAGGTTTGATCTTAAACTAATTACTAAAAGACTTAAATGGCTATATATTTTTTTTTTCTGAAGTGTGTGCAAACTATAGCAAAAGAAATAGCAAAAGTTCAAATTGTTTACCAGTCTTCCAGTATAGATACTAAGGATACAGACTGTTTTATTCTTTCATTAATCACGTACCTTAAACCTCCCTTGAATTCAACTCTCCAGCATTTGGTTGCTGATATTAATATTCAGAGGCTTAATACCATTTTTAGTTTCTTGTGTTTTGTGGCCTGCGTCTCGCAATCTTGAAGAGCATGCCTGCATTCCAGACAGGCGACATCTTAAATTAGATCTTTGGTTGGGGTGCGTAGGGAAACATCATAGTGCTTGTTGTCAAGGGAAGATCTTGAACATGTTTTAGAGAATTCTTCAGGTCAACTTAATCTTTATTGTGGTGATAATCTCAGAAGAATTATTAGGTTTCAGGCTGAAGTTGCTACCCTTATTCACAAAACCACGGTGATGTGACTTTCCTCAAAGTACAAATCTTTAACTTTGACCAAAAGTTGATTTAAAAGACAGTGGGCTGTTTCAAAAGTATTCAGTTGGACTTTGGATGCTATTTACCAGTTACTCCGTAAACAAGGCAGCTCTTGCTTATAAACAAATAAGTTTCTCTGCCTGCCTGGACAAGAAACTTCAGAGTTACTATGATTAGCTCTGGAATGTGAAGTTTCTTACACTGCTCATCACTATTGTTTTTTTGGTGGTGTTGGTTTTTTTTTCTGTCTGCCTCAAATCCCGTGTAATCATTTGCTTATCCACATTGCCAGTGGAGAGCTACAGTAAAAAAGAAGTGTTAACTTCTCTGTCCATTTACCAAGACTTATTAACTCCAAAATTTTGCACAGCATTTTGTTTCTCATTTTTAGAGGGCTATGAGTACAAGGAAGGTTGAAACACAATCTGAATCTTTCATTGTTTGAGGCAGCTATTTACATTAGTTTTCTTTTACAAGTCTTGACTACTACTGAAGTTTGAAGACGTGGAGATATTTAAACCTCAAAACCAGAGAAGTGGATCTTCAGAAGCGTTCTCTGGAACTAACAACCTTTTTTGTTCTTCACTAAAGCAGGATGTGCTTCTGCAGTTGCGGATACTTGTCTTGTTCCGTGTTTAGGACCTTTAAGCAAGGAGACTGTACAATGCCCTAAGGTTGCTTTGTTCTGTCTAACCAGCTCCTGGAATGCATTAATAGCTCTCTAACAGCTGGAGTGGTTTTTTTTGTTTGCTTGTTATTTTGTTTAAGCAAACCATGGCTTTTCTTCCCTACTTCTGCTATAGCAGATCAAATTAATAACAGGGTAGTTCTTTCTCAGTAGAAGTGATATTTAGTCTCTCCCCTAATTTGCACTCTTCCAATTGAGTGTTCCTTTCAGATTCTGGTATTGTCTGAAAGATCATACTAACTCCAAACCACTTATGAATTCAGTTTGAAGATATTGTCAGGTTTGAAGTCTTGTAACAATTTCTAACTCTTACTGCAAACTCTTTGAAGCGTGTTCTATTCCTGGTTTGAAGATCTATTCCTGGTTTGAATGCTGAATAAAATGAAGCCCCAAACTTCTGAGACTCTTGCAATGTTTTCCTTGTGAAATGTCAAGCTACTGGTAAAAGCTCTTCCAGAGTGACTTGTAGAAAACTAAAGACGTAGCATGAACTGGCATGCCATTCTGCACTAGCTGAGTCGCATAAGATGGACCTTGCAAATGTTCCAACTTTGAGAAGAGTTTGAACTGGAGTTCATCTCTTCTTAAAAACACACAGTTGTCATGCAGTTGTGCAAGTCCACTGGGGGGGGTGGGGGGGAAGAGCATCCTCCTAGGTTTTTTTTGCAGCTAGGATTCCTTGTTATGCAGCTACCTTGTGGTGCTTCTACTGTGTCCTTTCCACATGTAGTAGTATCCAAGCTTGCTTTGAAATCAGTGTATCAAGTGTGCTGTGATTTTTGATTTTTTTTCTAAATTATTTTGTGTCCACCCTCTTTTTTTCATCCAGTTGATCATTTTATTCTGAGTAAAAACTGGTTGAACTGAACTGTTCTTGACACAACCGTATTTGCTTTCTTCTTTGCTTTTGATGAGCTTCTTTTGTAGGATACACTGCTTTTAATAACTTGCTTTGATACCTACCTAAGAATTCTGACTGGTTTTGAATTTGTTTTTCTGTCCTTTTGACTGGTACTGTATCTTCTTCTTCATGAACTTTCAGAGTTCAGGAATGCTTGTTTTTAACTGGGATGACTCCTGTTCACACACGTAATTACCTGCTGTCTCTGCATCAAGCAACTCCTTGTAACAAGGGGAGAAAACATCTCAATTACCTTAATGATCTAAAGTGACTAAACAGTTGCACACACTCTAGAATTCAAAAGACATACGGAAACATGCCAAAAAAAAAAAAAAGGTGTAGATGCAAGTAATCCTGAATGTTATGTCTGAAAGTGTCTTAAGCAATTAAGAATATAATTCTTGAACTGAAATGTTTTCAGACCTGTTAGGGTTTCTTTTAGCTTGTTTGTATTGTTAGAAATGATTAACCTGTTTTTCTCAAGAGTCTAGCAACAAGACAGTATGCACTTACTTCTCTGTTCATTTTTATTTACTTGTTAATGTACCTAGTCTTCCCTCTTCTTTTGTGTGCCTCTAGGCTCTCTACCTATTTGTAAGATGAGCTACAGTTAGCAAGGTAGAGCTTCCCGACTCTAATGTTGTCTCTGTCTGCTCACGCTTCTTCTAAAATCCTATTCTTCCTGTCATGTCATATATTCATGCTGTAATATGTAATTGAATTAACCTTGGATCACTGAAGAAGCTTCTGATGCTGATCTCCAGATACACTTCCTATCACTTCTTTGTATCAGAGTATCTTACATCTGTAAACTTACTATGAACTTTCTTTAGCTGCCACCTCATGCATTCCTTTAGATCTGGGTGGGAAACGTTCAATCTGCAACATCCGTATGATACAGCCTGTGGCTGCGTGAGTAATGCTGCTGTGTAATTTTAATGTGTGGTCTGCCAGAATGTTTTAATGCTCTTTGCAGCTCTCAGAAAGAGGAAAAAAAATCTTGTCTCTGTCACGACGTACTCTCTTTCGGTTCATAGAGCCATAGAGCAGTTTGGGTTGAAAGGGACCTTCAAAGGCCATCCAGTCCAACCCCCCTGCAAGGAGCAGGGACATCTCCAACCAGATCAGGTTGCTCAGAGCCCCGTCCATCCTGGCCTTGAACGTTTCCAGGGGTGGGGCATCAACCACCTCTCTGGGCAACCTGTTGCTGTGTTCCACAGTGTAAAAAACTTCTTCCTTATATCCAGTCTGAGTCTATCTCCCTCTATTTTAAAACGATTACCCCTTGTCCTGTCACAACAGGGCCTGTTAAAAAGTTTCTCCCTGTCTTTCCTATCAGCCCCCTTGAGGTACTGGAAGGCCGCTATCAGGTCTCCCTGGAGCCTCCTCTTCTCCAGGCTGAACAGCCCCAACTCTCTCAGCCTGTCCTCATAGGAGAGGTGCTCCAGCCCTCTGATGATCTTTGTGGCCTCCTCTGGACTCACTGCAACAGGTCCATGTCCTTCTTTTGTTGGGTGCTCCAGAGCTGGACGCAGTACTCCACATGGGATATCATGAGAGCGGAGCAGAGGGGAGAATCACCTCCTTTCCTTGCATTTGAAATCCTTTTGGCTTGCGATGGAATAGCCAACTCCTATCACTGTCATCATATTACTTCCTGTGTATTAGACTTTAAACCTGTTTGGGTGTTTTCCCCTCTAAAATTGGAAATAGCCTTTTGCTAGCATTGGTTGCCATCTCTGTGCCGAGCATGTTCTAAAAACTTCATGGTTATTTATTTCCTGCTGCTTAGAATAGTCATCCTTGTAACCATCTCTTCCCACTTTTTTGATCTTTTTTTACCACTTAGTCTTATCCTGTGACTGATTACATGGGTGACTATTTTGGTGAGGGTTTGGGGTTTTCTTCTGAGAAAAGTTTACTCTTGATTAAGCAGAAATCAAATGAAACAACATCACTTTTTTTCTGTGCTTACACTTCTTAAATGATGTTAGTATTCTTCTCCTACCAAGTCTGACAGTGATTCAGCTTCTGGCATCTTGTTTCTTGTCCACTGTTTTCAGTGTTCTTGGCTCTTTAGCAGACAGCTCAGCAGACTGAAAAGTCATGCCCTCACTGCATCATTCTGTGACAAAATTGCAGTTTCTTGTTCTTCTCTCCCAGTCTCTCAGTTCACATGCTTTTCACAGGATACGCCATGTACACTTTAATTTGTCTATGTATCATTCAAACCTATCTAAAAATCAAACAGATGAGTTAATTTCTTTTGTAGAAGATAGGTTGAAGTAAAGCTGTTGCTCATGATCACAGCAACATATTGTACACAGCGTAGTACTGGCTTCCTGTTCAGAATCTGTTCCTGTCTGTCCCTTGGCTGAGGAAACAAACAACCTGAACATTTTGATTCCTGAAACGTTTTTCTTGAAGCCCCATGTCTTCATTTAGATGCCTCCATTTTCCTCAAAAGTCATGTTTTGGAGACTGTTGGTGAGCTTGTAGAGACATCTGAAGAATAGTTTGTGGTTCTTGCTACGTAGTGTCACTGTTACTCTTGGAGAAGATTAACTACATCCATTCTGGATGGTTCTTTAGATCTGTTAGAGGTGTTGTGTTAATGACTTACACTACTACTGCTACTACCATCTCCTGCATTGTGAAAGCTGTGGGAGAGGTTGTCAAGGATATTAAGGAACTCAGTAAGTTCAGACTGGGAATGAACAGAAGCTTTATACCCAGTTCTGGTGACAACTTCCAGATAAAAATGCAGGCAGAAGAACAATTCACAAGGTTAATGACGTCTTCTACCTATTGTATCCTCTGTCAAGGGTTACCTGTACCAGTAGGGAGAGAGGGGAACTCGCGCTGGCTTGTGTAAGTGATTAGTCACCCTGGTGTCTTCTGGCACCATTTGACTTAGCTAAGCTGATCTCATGGCTAGCTGCCACAGCAGGGATGGTGTCCTTGTACTGTATGGCTTCTAGCGTAAGGAAAGGGCAGGAATAATCTGCTTGCTCCATGGCTAGATATGGGAGCTGAATAGACCTAAAACTGGCACTATCACGAAGCTGATAGCTTGTGACAAATTCAGCTTTTCCTGCCAACTTGTGGAACAGTTCTGTATAGATCCAGAAGCAGTGTGAGGGAGGGAATGGAATTACACAGCCAGTGTGGAGGGATCAGCGGCTCCTGGTGCTGTGCTGTGCTGCTGCTTATGCTGCTGTGGAGCCACACCTTTAGACCTGGCCTTTGGAAAGGTGGAGTTACTCTGTGTTTACTGACAAAGGAGTGTTGGCCAGGGATGTGAAAAATCTCTCTTTTTCAAATTGCAGCTTAAGCCAGATGTACATGAACAACTCTCCCAATTCCTGTTTTCACTGTAGTGATATGTGTTTGTCTAAGTTTGGTGGGGTTGTTTTTTTTTTCTGTGTTAACAAAAGACTAATTCTTTTCCTTGACTAAGTGATGTAAGAGAGAATAGTATAGAGTGCTTTTCTTGGTATAACCTTTTAGTATCAGTATAATTATACCAATAAACTTCACCTAATTTATTGCTTTTGGATCAGCTCTGTAGTAAACATTAGGATGAAAAATATCTTTTGTCTTTAACTGTAAAACTAATTCTCTAGCATCTTTTTAAAAACAGAGGTGTGACTGTGCTCTACTAAAAATTGGAGAAAACAGAACTGGGGATTTGTGGGTTTTTTTGCCTTCGTCTATGACTTTGGGAGAGAGGGAGTGCACTTGGAGAACGTCCACTTGCAAAATAAGTTTCAGGTGAATCTTCAAGAAATAAGCTTTCGTAAGTGAACACCCACATGGAAATATACATTCAACTGCTTGTTAGTGGACTCTTCTCCGCCCCTGATCCTGCTTTAGATTAAGATGCCTCTTGCTGGGAGTCTGCTCTGTCTGTGAGCCAGCTGACTTACAGATCATGAACTATCAAAAGCTGAGGTTTGGCTAGGGGCAGTGTCCTAAGTCTTGGTCTAGACCTAAGCTGAGGTCCAGCAAATGCGTTCCATAAGGCTTATCTGCAACTGCCTTTGCCGTGACAGGGCAATCGTAATCGTCTGGTGCCTTTCCGTCTTCCCGTTCCTCGCAAGAGTTGTTGCAGAAGCAATATGAGAAAGGCGTGCATGGGGCATCTGACCAAGGGAGAAGGAATACAGTTGGCAGGAATGTCAAGGACAGATGATGCTCAGCACTGTTGTGGCTCCATTTCAGCTTCTGAGGAAGAGGAGAACTCTCTTAGAAAGTTCCTGATCTAAGAATTTGGGCTGTAGCATGTAGTCTTTCTGTTCTGTCACCTATCAGTGTGACATAGCTTAGGAAATCTTAAGCATTAAATTAGTGTAACTGGGGCTTCTGCAAACGAGGCTTCTTATGCAAATCTGATTTTGGATACCTCAGTCACTTCCTCAAGCAGGAGCAGAGATTTTTGTCACCTCTTGTTCATGTAGTACACCATTGTCATACCAACATCTGAAGGTGTTACTGACTTTATGGTGAAAGAGTGGCCAGTATATATACATAGGTCCCGCATGTTGGGCACGTGGTCTGTGCAGATCAGATATTACATGCAGAGACTGAGATTTTAAGTCAAGCAGAAAGGCATCTGTTCTTGTCCATCTGAAGGGGGTACTGCTTTGCAGGTACTGGACAAGACTGCAGAAGCTTAATAGTAGCCAGAAAGGAAGAGCATTTATCGGAAAAACAAATAAGACTGGAACTAGAAAATAAATAGGTAATAAAGTAGAAATATCCTAATGGAGATTGGGGTGTTTGTATTTGATGACTTGTATTTGCAGCACAGTGGTGGTTGGATACAACCGAATGCAGTAAGTTTGTCCTCTGGGAGGTGAGAGGAACTGTAAAGAAGACTATGCCCTGTCCATTGTGCTGTGCGGGAAAGATGGGTGTGAGTGCACCCCGAGGTGTGCTGAGTCTTCAACTTGAGAGACCTCTTCTGCCTTGAGCAGCTGTATACACATAATGCACATGCAATGCCTGTACAAAGAATTAGGCTATGGCACCTGTTCAGTAGTCCCGAGTTGTTGAAGATGTTACAAGGCCTTAAATATCCTTTCCACCAGACACTTGATGAAGTCATATAGGACATATGAGTTAGATCAGTTCAGCTTATGTCTTGCATGTTTAGTTGGTAACTAATAAAGTAGTGCATTGTACTTATTTATAGTGTAAGGATCTTCTGTGGAAATAAACCTCGGTTCCAGCTGGACAATGGGATCCTTGTTCAAATCCTGCTAGGGTTTCCTAGCTGTTTATATGGGTGTTAAATAGCGCTCACAGATAGCTTCAGAATACCTCTAGTTGTAACTTCCCAGTGTCAGTTTGGGAAGCAGTTGCTTTGTGGTGCCTTCTCTGAGTTGGAAGACAACGTAGGCTGAGATAGCACCTAACCCATCCCATGTACCCTAAGCGGGTGAGGATTGTTGAGGTCCGGTTGAAATTGTGTGTTTGGAGAGTGGGAGTTTGTAGTGAGTGAGAGGAAGTTTTATAGGCACAACTTCACTCTGCTGATCAATAGAATCCTTAACTGTGGCTGCCATTAACAGTCTTCCCTGATTAAATCTGGCAACATCTCCTGCTTTGCAGCGACTGCGCTGGCTATTGTAATACCTTAAGTTTACATAATTGTTGGTAAGTTGGCAAGACTGTAATGATCAATGATGTCCTCTGCTGAAAGTGTAATTTTTTTTTTTAGCCAAAAATAGTTGGTTATTTTGTAGTTTATCAACCATTTGAGATGTTCATAGGCTTGTTTCTACCTGTAGTGTACTTAATTGTATATAAAGTCACATTGTTAAGGCTACAGAATCAATAGGAAGTACAGATTCAGAGTTAGTATGGTAACTTCCCTGGCTACATATGCTTCTAGTAGTTTCTGGGTACTTGGTAAGGTTTGGGGAACCTCTGTTTCAGTCAGCGTGGGGAATAGATTTGGTCTGCAGATGATGCAGAACTGCTGGACCACTGTCTTGCTTGCTGCAGCAATTGGAATGTACCTCATGAAAGAGGCAGAGGACTGAAGTTGGAAGAAAGGAGTTTCATCCTATTCCATATGCTGACTGTTGTAGTTCTTGTGCTGGGGAAAAACATGACAGTGCAGTGTCTCTCCAGTGGTTACTGATCATGTTAGTAGCCAGTCTTATTTACTGGTGATTTGATTTACCATTTCAAGTGCCGTTCTCATTGTGTACTGGCCCATGGAAAGAGTTGAGATGAAATAAGGACTCTTGATACTGCACAGAGGGACTGCACTTGTGATTGTAGAAGCAACCTTAACTTCCTAAAGACCAGAGTTCTTGATAGGTAATCTAAATGTTCTTATAATACTGTTTTGAATGCTTAGTGTTGTCCCCTCCTTGCTTCTAGTTTGTGTATTTAAAAAAAAAAACAACAAAAAAACTCCCAAAACTACAACAAACCCCTCTCAGCAACTCACTCTATCACAAGGTCATTAAATTCACTTTGTACAGACAGTAACTGTTTTTACTGTTGCAGAAGTTAGAGGATGATAAGATGTTGGTAGATTATGGACTTTTATAAAGGTTCCTCTGTCCCAAACTACCCTTTTTAGCCTCTTCTCTGTGTGCCCTTTACTAGTCAGTGCCAGTTCTCCTTTGGGATCATCTCATAAAGGTTGCTTCCCACCAGCGTTGTCCTAGTCCTTTTGCTATTAGATTGCTCACATGGTTTCCTAATCTCTTATCAGTTTTTCTTAGCTCCTGCTATTTTCATTCCTGGTCCTGACCTTTATGGGAACATAAATCCAACAAATTATTTTCTTTTTCCCTTCTACTTCCTCCCAGTTAGACACTCTCTTCTGTATTCCTATGCAACTTCTATTTCATGTTGCTTGTGATTCAGTGGGGAAAGGGTTGGGTGTTTTGGGTTGTTTTTTTTTTTTTTTTTTTTTTTTAAAAGAGTAGTGAGTATTGGAGATAAAGGACTTTCTTAGTATGTAGAAGAGACTGCCTGTATCCTACAGTAGCCACTTGCAGGGGATGTCCAGCTTTGATTCTGTAGAACTGGGCTCAAGAAGCTGAGCTGAGCCACTCTGTGGAAGTGACAAATAATGTCTCCAGTGCTAGATAATTGATTCTGAGCAAATCTAGCAAAGACTTCTGAGTTTTTTAGCTTCGTAATATGAAGTACTTCACTGATCAATAGGTATTTCAAATGGGTTTTTTGTTTTGGTTTTTTTTTTCCCACTCTTCATAAGTTTAACATATGACCAAGTTTGTGCATTAGTACAGAATATAAAGGGTGCATATCTGATGGAGGGATTAACCTTGACCAAGTTACAGGTACCTGCTGTAAAGAACGGAAGACCAAACTGCTTAAAAAAAAATTATCATAGCTGAGCAGGTCCGAATAACATATGCTTATGCCTCTGAACTCTGACAAATGCAAAGTAATGTAAAGTTAATATGGACTGGGTTGTGCCTCCTTGCTACAGACACACCGCACTAAAATCATTCCCGTCAAACAGATCCTGTTTTCATAAAGCACGTGCTGGATGTGTGATGCTGTATGTGAGGTGGCCTGAAGAGAATGGAACAGATTACAGAACTTGCTGCCTCTTCATAAAATACAAAATTAGGATGTGAAAAGTGGACTGGACAGGGATGAGATTGGAGAAGTATTAATTTAAGGAGCTTGAGTTAGTCAAGCCTGACACTACTTAAGTTTCAAACTGGCTTCCTCTGTACATAACTAGAGTTCAGATGCATATTCCAATAATCTGCTGTTAGAAAAACAAGACTTTTTAAAAATACAACTCTTCAGTAGGGATGTCCTTTCTCATCAAGGGAGAACGATGCATTTTTTTCTTTATTCTGTTTAATTTGAAAGGAAAGATGAGTCTGAAATGCAAAGTGGAAAACTATGATTGTTTGCCCAGATCTGAAAGTGTGAATTTGAGTTTTGCTTTAGGGTTGTCCTTTTGCAGTGGTGTTCAGTTGATTTGGCATGTTTTTTACCTTTTATTTAAGCTTAAATAAAACAACATAATGTTTTTACTTACAGCACTTGAAGAATCGGAAAGTGACATTTATGTGCGATTCATGAGGTCACACAAGTGTTATGACATTGTTCCGACAAGCTCTAAGCTTGTTGTTTTCGACACTACGCTACAAGTGAGTATTCTCCTTTCAGTCTGCCTTTGCTTGCAGTTCATTTTTTTTTAACTGAATGTTTCCTGAGTGTTAAATGAAATTTGATCTCTTGAAGAGAAATTCTCCCATAATGCTGTGCTTTGACTGTACAAAACCATGTTGTTTGAACTGTATCTTTCATTTTACACTAGAGGAGGAGCGGGGGGGTTAAGACTTCCTAGCAGAACAGAAAGAGAGGATATAATTTGTTTTGCGGTTGGAATCACTATCTAAAAAACTTTCAGACAACCCCAAACTTAGATTGGCTTCTTCATGGCTATCAGAATTTATATAAAGATGTTTTGTGTGAAGATCCCTGTGCAATTGGTGTATGGCACTATACTGGTAAGACAACTTAGGACTAAAATGGATGGCTTAATTATGCAAATTATTACATTCTCCAGAAAATTTTTGTTTTCAGTTTCTCATTTTACTTTTAATGAGTAAATCATTTGCTAGACTCTTGGCTCTGTCTGAAGAGTTTGTTTGCCAAAAGAAGGCATTAGCTGCCTGCTATAGAAACAGACTAATCTGTTCTGCAGTGGTAGAAAGCTGTGGCTTTCTTTTTGTTTCCTGGATTTTACAATTGATGTTTTTCTGGCTTGCTTTGGTTTTTGTTTGTTTCGGTGTGTTTTCTTCCTTTTAAAGATGGTCCAATTCTGGCTTAACTAAGCCCATTAAGTAATTTTGGTCTGGAATGTACTGCTCAATTAGACTTCTGCTTTCCACAGTCAGAGGCAGTCATGTAGTAGATACTTAGTCCCAAAATGTTCACAGAACCATCTTGCGTATCAGATAATCATACATAATGCTAGATTGGGTGCATTGATCTAAGAAGTGGAAAGCCCACATTACACAACAAGGCAAAGTAATGGGATGGATCAAGAGCCCTGCACATGTGTTAATCTATTTGTACAGTGACTGACAGCATCCTTCTTGAGTTCTGCAGCGTAGCTAAGAGCACTGACGCTGCAGTTACTGCTCAGTACAAAAGAAATCAACTTTGTAACTCCAGCACTGGACTTTTTCTGATTATCCAGACGTCTCGCTAGTGAGGGGATTTCCTTCATCTCTTAACTCATAAACTCTGAGCACGCCGAGGCTTCAACATGTTGCCTCTGATAGCTTGGCTGAGCCCTTAAAGATGGGTATCCTATCCAGTACCAGTATTATGATAAAACCTGAACAGGGCTGTGGTTAAGATTCTGCCTGTGTGCCAGGGGACCTCCTGCTGCTAACTGATCTGGTAGACAAGAAAGCAATGCTGAATGTAACAGTTGGTCACCAATGCCTCCTGTCAGGTTATTTCCTTCTGTGCCCAGAAAGACAGACTTCTACTGGAAGCTTTTTATCCTTAAGCAGCTTGGTATCGATGGAACAGTCACTTTATTTCCCTAGGGTTCTTCCATGTGCTTTACTGGACACTGGATTTTGTAGTGAAAAGACACCTCATCTGTGATTGGAGATGGAAAAGGTAGTCTGTAGTCTTAGAGGACGAGCTGTCAAGCACAGACGTCAGTCCTACAGAATTTAAATGTTCATATTGTTGATTTTCTTTGTATATTCTACTTCTTAACTGCTTTGATAGTCTTTCAACTGCATGTGCTCTTGCATTTCGCCAGTCGCATGGACTGTGCAAGCACTGTAAGCTCTAACAAAGAGTGTCTGTTCCATTTAGATACAATATTAATGAATACTTTTTGCCACGTTCCTTTTCAGAGATTTCTTTCTCTGTCTCTCAGAAGCTTACTTCTTTGGGAGGTTGATTGTGTTGACTTTTTCACTGTCTAAGAAGGAAAATCTTCTGCAGGTTTTCCTTTTTTCTGCTGGAAAGAGAGAATGGCTGTCAACTCTGAACTAAAGAATTCAGACTCCTTTGACCTGAAAGGTCAAATGTAGGATGATGGTGTTTACTGTTGCACTTTCTGCTCTTCTCAAAGACCATTAGTTTCCTTTTGATTCCAGGGGACATTTATTTTCACACTATGAGATAATCTGTTGGGAGCTGGTACTTGCAGCTTGTTGGCATGACCCACAACCTGTTGAGTTCTCAGCTGTCAGAGGTCACCTGGGTCAAAGGCTTGAGCTTGATCACTGTTGCAACTGGAAAGATGAATTTTCTTTTACTCCAGGAACCACTTAATCTTGGGGCCATTGGGGCAGATCATTCCTTTTGGATTGCCAGATCTCTTGATAAATTACATAAAATCATGCCAGATACCAGTTTTTTGGTTTGTTTTTTTTTTTTGCTGGAGGTCTGTTGAGATTAATGTAAAGAAGCTAGAGTTTCATTTCCAGTTGGTCACCCAGTGTGAGGTAATACTTGGAGAACGAGAGTGTGAGTGAATGAACCTTGTGAATTTTCACTATAAAGGAAAACAGGTAACAGGTAATGGAAAAAACTTTCACCAACACTCCACAAAAATCCCTGCCTTGTTTGGGATCGCTAATGATGATCATGGATTACAGCTGGAGAAGAACAAGGTGTGCCTTGGTCTGTGATCCTGAGGTCGTATTCTCAGTCTGCTTCTCCAGGTATTTGAAAGCAGTGGTGGTAGAAGGGGAGTCTGTAGTTAGTTACTCAGACTAGTATATGACAGATGTGGACCATATCTTGAACCTGGATTACTGATAAGGAGCTGCTTCTTCCCCCGCCCCCCACCCCCAACCTGCATTTTTGGGACTTTGCGCCATTACATTTAATCCCAGTTGCATTATTCCTAGTTTATAAACTTTTAATGTTATTGTAAAGCAGTAGTCCTCTTCCAGCATTGGCACTGTCTTCCAACTTTGCAGGTTTTGCAAAACTAGTAGACTACAGGGTTATTTAAGAGAACATTAAACAGATTGATCTGAATGCTTATCCTGGGCTACGGTGCTAGGAGGTCTTCTAAATTCTTCTCTTCAGTAATTCCCTCTGTCGTTCTTTACCTAGCATCTTGAATTAATGTTCCACCTTCAGTATCTTCAAAACACGTTTTATTTCTTCAGCTTGATAGTGTGGCTGGCGCGCATGGGCTGATGTCTGGAATATAAAAATAGCATAGCTTTTTTTTTTTAAAAAAAAAACCCAACTAAATAAGGACTCTGTGGAGAATGCACCTAATAAGGGTAGTCAAAGTTCTAAAATGTTCTTTGTGGTTTAATTTTTAATGTATAAATTTCTTATTTTCCCATAATTCAGGACTTTTAATCGGTTCTTATTTTGAAAACGTAGTAGAAAGCTTTGTGAAACATTCAGTGTCCATGAATCTTCTCAGACTGAGAGGATTTTGCAGATATTTGTCTTCCCTGGAGCTGTTGCACCCCTACTCACATCAGTGTTTCTCCTAACTTAAAAACCAAACCACAACAAAAGCCTAGTGCCTTCAAAAATTTCTCCAAAGGTTTGAATTCAGGTTTTAATAATGCTAGAGCTAAAATGGAACATATGAGCGCTCACTTTTTGCCTCCCGTAGCATAACCTAGTAGCAATCAATGGAAGAAGAACTAAAAATGAAGCTGCGTTGTGTTCTAATGGCATCCTTTGGAAGAGTCTGCTGGTGGATTTTTATTTGACTGTAGCATCCCGTCTCCATCTACTGGTCAGCAATCACAGCACACATCACATGTTTCTACCCTGGAAAACTATTCATGAGATACTGTGGAAAGTATTCTAAAACTGTTGTTAGCTGTGGGAAAACTGGAGATGTTAACTTATATAATGTGACACAAGGCATACTGCTGAAGAAATATCTATTCATAAAAGTCCATGTTTAGTGTCAATGTCTTTGAGGGATTTAGTGTAAGGATTTTTAAGGAATCTTGTTTTAACTCTGTGTAAGAGAAGAGATGGTAAGGTGCCATAACGTTGGAAATGCAAAGAAGGCCTTAAATAACAAAAATAGTAGCTCGTAAAGAGCAGGAATGGGTGGACAGTCGCTTCAGTCCTGATTATTTGTCAGTCAGAAGGCATGGGGGCCTCTTGGTTCCAGCAATTACTGCTTCTAGTGCTGCCCCACCAGTCTGGTCTGGCATGTCAAGAATACACCTGTGCAACTGGCACCTACACTTGGCGATTGTGAAAGCAGCGGTTCATCTCCTGCGCCTCCGTTAGGCATCAGATCCTGTAGTAAGGGACAACTGTGCTGTGCTTGAGCTGGAGAATGGGTCGCTTGGCACACAGTTGAGCAACATCTGTACTAAATAAATAAAATGTACTGAGCCAAGGTCTGTTTACCTGCCTGAGACCAACTTGCACACAGCAGTTTGCCTTAGTATAGCTTAGCTTATAATTCCCCCAAAGCAGAGTACCTGCACCTGGTCTGCCTGCCTGAAACGATCTCTGACCTGTACTGAACCCTGAGAGGTGGCAGATGTTGTCTGGGAGAGCACTAACTGGCACAGGTCTCTTCTTTAGATTGATAGTGGACTGTTCTTTCACCCTTTTAGCTTCCTAATACAGATGTAGCCTGCAAGTATTTGCTCCTCATAAATATTTATAGAAACATATTGAACTCCACTTCAGTGCTGTGGCTTTCCCCTGCGTGTGACCCATGAATATTCCCTGACCATGACAAGCTTCAGCCTTTTTCTTTTCCCAGAGAAGATGCTATTTTTGCTTGACGTAAATTAAAGAAACCTTTAAAAGTCTGATCTGCCCCAGGAAGGGAGTCAAGAAACAATTAAATGTTATGAGCTATCCTGTGAAGTTTGGAAATTTGACTCTGTGGATGGTGGGGAAACTGGGCAAGTTGCAACAGTGTGCAGCTTGCAGTGGATAAACTGTCTTTCTGATCTCTTGTGCATCTCCCAGATGCAAACAATAGGAGAACAAACACTTCACAGCCCCTCTGAGGGAGTTAGGAGCGTTGTCCCCTGAAGGGTTGCTTTGTGAATGAGCATCCACTTCTTCTTCTTCTTCATTCTAATTGTTAAATAACTGGATCTGGATTATTGTTATAATAGAATCCAGGAAAACACTGAGCTGAATGCAGATTTACTGGTTACCAGCTTGTTGTGGTGAGACAGCACTCAAATACTTCAGCACAGCAACTCTTAATGCATTTGTGTGGCAATGATCTGGGGAAATAAGGTGACATCCAGATCTGCCTTTACTTTCTATTTGTTGTTTTTAACTTGTATCAGGTACATACAGTGACACAGCAATCTGGTCTTTTATTTTCCTTTGAAACTGATATTAATTCTTGGAAGGAAAACAAGAATTTTAGTAATTCCTGTATTAAATTTAAATGTCAACAATATATAGCACTTCGTTCACATTCTGTCAGTTGGATTACTTGTCTCTCCGTAACCTTCTTAGGGCCAGATTTTTGTCTGGCCTTCAAACAAGTTTTATTAATTTGTTTTGACTTTGCCTAGCCTGCATAAAGGTGAGAAGGATTAGTTTATTTTGCAGCACAGAGCAATTAACCCTCCCAGAGGAATGTAAAAGGTAAGTGTAAGACAGGGACTTACCTGCTCCCTATTGTGCAGCAATCTGCAGTCTCGAGAACAGTATGTTAACAAATGTAGTGGCTGTGTTTGTATAAGCTCTCATGGGGTGAAAAGCTCTACCTAACCTTTGAATAAATTATATTCTTGCCAGTTAAAAGTAAATTTATGTTTTAATACTAAAACATATGTAGCTTTTTCTCACCATGACCTTGAAGCTGTTTTTAAAGTATTTGTCCAGCACTTCTTCATAAACCAATAAATCATGTTTATGTGGAAACAGTAGTCAAAATAAGCTTTAAGAATCCTAAAGACTCTTTCCTTTCATATCCTGAAGAAATCTTGGACAGTTGCGTGACTTGATGGTTAGATTACCTTTCTATTAAACCAAATTATCTAAGTTGGTAGTGGACCAGATGTTACCACTAATGTAGGCTTTTATCAGTAACTGTCACATGCTAGTAAGAGCTCAAATACTTATTTTTCTACCACATAACAAGAAGAATATTTGGAACAGTCTTCTGGAAGCTTCTTTAGTGGTTTAACAAGCTGGAAGTAAATATAACTTCTGCAGAGCATGCAATGGATTCCACATGAGAAGAGTGGAAGAGAATTTTTATTTCTCTTCCTTTTGCTGACTCTGTTCGGTAAATTGATTTATTATTCTTGTTCCCTCCAGGTCATTCTTGACTGGGGTGTTGCCTCTCTCCAAGGTAATGAGATAGACCAGGCTTGCAGGAAGAATGCTCTAGAATCTTTTGCTTCCAGAAACACACAGCAGACTCTGGGTCTGCTGTCGCAACAGAGTTCTCCCAGCTTTACAAAAGGATTGACTGTCTGGTCCTTAATTGGCTTTGAGGTTTTTCCTCTTCGAAGTTGCTAAATTTAAACTAATATACTGTCTGCATTTCTGAGGTGTGTGAACACAGAACTGTAAGATAATGGTGTAATTTAGCTTTGAACTGGCATGTGGGCTGAGGCAGTTGAACAAGCCACATAAAAGCGCCCTTCATTGAGATCAGGCTGGAATCAGTAGCATAATACGGGAAGACTCCTGTGTTTTTTCAGGGCTACTCCTGTTGCTTGGACACAACAAGCGTAGTAGCTTAATCCCTGCAGCTCTCAAAACCAATAGGAAGCATTCAGTCCTGGATCTTGAAGGAAGATAATGTAAATTCATTGTACCAATTAAGCTGAAATTTCTTGGTCTACACAGAGTGTAGGTAGGGTGTTTGTGCTTGGCTGAGTGAATGTCATGCATCATTCTTCTTGCCTTCCCCACCCCACCACCACTGTTTCTGGTAATTCTTTCTGTGAAAGAATTTCTGTACCCTTCCCAGTGCCTCTGCCTATGAGGCTTACCTAAGGTCTTACTCTAGCCACTGTGGCATGAAATCTAGCAGTAGAAATTCTGGCTTGAAGTTTTCCCTGCTGCCCAGAACAGAGCTGTGCTATTTTTTTTTTTTTTTTTTTTTTAGCTGGAATGCTTAGGCTTCCCTCAAACAGCAGGTGGAAGTAAGTATCAGCAGAATACCTCATCAAATTTAGTAGCAGAGTTGACTGTAGTGATGGACCAGCGGCTGTCCAGAAGAGATCTGGATTAAATCAGCAGGTGTGGTGTTAGAGGATAGACCTTAATTGCCAGCTACAATATGGGCACATTGACATAGAGTTTCTAGAAACTCCGTAGAGAAATCTAGAACATGTGCCTGTGTACTTTAACTTGGGGATAAGACACTATTATTTCTGGGGTTTGGCTTGGGTCTGAAGGGTGTTACTCCATCAGCTCTTAAATTTTACGAAGCAGTCTGTGGCCATTAGTAGTACATCATCTGTCAGGAGTGTTCCCTTTCTGTCTCTTGTGAACGGACAAGAGAACTGAATTTTGATCTGGTTTCATGTAAGCTTTCCAAGATTCAACATGAGCTAGAGGAGCTGCTTGTGGATGTTGGTTGAGGTTTTTCAGTTGTTAAAGCAAACGTAGACTCTCCGTTAATAACAGGTTTGTCCAATTTTTCTCTACTTGAGGGTGTGATAAAGGAGGAAATTCTTCTCTTTGAGATCTGCTTGGCCCTCGCCCTAGGCAAAAGTTTTTATTGCTGAGTCCTTAAGTAGCTTTTTTTCTTTAAAGACATACTCCTCAAAGGAGGAAATGCTTCTACCAGATAGACCAAAGAAGAAAATAATTGGAAAATAAATTTGAATGCAACAATCATCACACTGAGATGGTTGGTTGTCATCTTGCATACTGGTTTAGTCCTTCTAGACAAGCCAATCTATAAAAACACTGAACTATATATATATGCACTTCAAAAAGGGTTTTTAACTTTTCAAAATAGCTCTTTTACAGGACTGTAGTTTTCCGTAGCTCAAAGAGATGTCTGGCTTGGACATTACAGCTTTATTTGGAAAAAAGGAATTGCAAGTTAATATTAAATATCCTTCCTAATGTTTTATTGGCCACTTTTTGGGAAACATAAAGACAAAGCAATTAATGATCCTCTAAGTAAGAGAGCAGTTCCTGTGAGAACTTGAACTGTTTCCTGATAGTAGATGTCGTCCCTAGGTTGCAAGTTAGGAGAAGTGTGTTTCAGTTTCCTCTTGACCACTTTAAAAGCTGATTTGGAGATTCTCTGGAAAATTGGTCTAGCTCATGGAAATTTCTTTGCTTCAGATCTTAAGTTTGGGAAAATTTACTTTCTCCTCAACTGAAGGTGTTTAAATGTCATTGCCATCTGGGTGCGAATTGCTTCAAAGCAGAAGTGCGGTACTTCTTTGGAGAATATTTGGCTTGTAATGCTTTTGTATATCAAGGTGATAATCATGGGATCCAGGGATGAATGCTGGAGTCCTTGATTCCAATCTAGTTTACAAAAATTTTCAGGCCATAGAAATAAATCCTTTGAAGATTATGCTGCTAGTGTAGAAGAGGAGGGTTGCCTAAAGACCTTTCTGTGGCAAAGTGATATTTTCAGCTTAGTGTTGTGGGGTTTTTTTATGTTGCCAAATGCTGTATCACAGGCCACTGTTCAGGTGAAAATTGGGTGGTTGGCCTTCTCCAGTGGACTGTATCACATTACCTGGGATCTAAAGATTTTCAGTAGAAGCTGAGAGTGAATAAGGGGGGAAAAGACAATGTGAGCACCTCCAGTCATTGTTGAAGAGTGTTTTTCAGATAAGAAAAGATTATCATTTGCTGGACCTGAGAGTGGGCTTGCACCCCATTTGACACTGTGTTAGCGTGACTCAAGTAGTTACCTTGTTTTACCTCTTTGCTGGCTGTGTTGTCAAACAAGTATACAAAACCAGTGATTAATTCCTTGTATGAGGTCTTCCTTACAACCTCTGCTACAGAAGAAGGACTACCTGAAATCCTAGTGATGTGAGGGAGTTGCAGGGGAGAAGTGTTATAAACCTGTCTTATTGCAGCTCGGTCATCAGGCGTACGCAGTATGCAGATCTCCCTCATACGCAGTACTTGGGACTCTTCACTTTTTTCCTTTCTTAAAGATCTGCCAAGATTTGGGCAGTCAGAGAACTTGGCATGCCACTTAAAGAAATGTAGTCCTGTTTATGTTGGACTAGAAACTGTTGCCCCATTCCTCATGTTTTCACATCAAAAGCATTTGAGAGTCAGTCAGCCCATAAACACGTTCAGACCAAGGGAGTAAAGTGTAGGTTGCCCAGTTTTTATGCAATACAAAGGTCACAGCAGAGGCCTGATGGTTTTCCCGTTACAACAAAGACTGGTTGTACTACTCTTGGTCTTCTTACTTGGTAAGAACTACTGAAATGCAAGTGTTAAGTCTCTAAGAGAGAAGTAACTTTTTCTTTTGCCTTCTTACTCTAACAGTGAGAACAAAGATTGTATTCTAGAGCAACTTTGTTATATTTGCTTATATTGTGAAGATATATATACTGTTATCCCTTGAAAATGGAAAACTTTTTCCCCAAGGGACCCATTGAGAAGGCACTCCATGCCTTGCTTTTTCATGCTTAGAGCATGTGAGTACATGGGTATATTGAGTTTAACCTTCTGCAGTACTTCTTCAGCTGGTTTTACTCAATTTGCTAAGGCTGAATGCCTTCCTCTTGCAAATTTCTTTTAACTACATATGAAACTTTGTATTTTGTTATGCTAGGAAGGATTATTGTTTCTCAATGACTGCTTGAAAGATTTGGGTTTGACACTGTGGTCCACATGTGAATTTTCTGAGGCAAGTATTCCTTCTAAGTTTTGTAGCCCTTTAAAAATCATCGTGAGACAAGACTAGGAAATTGTCAATGTATCCAGTGAAAATGACGATGAATGTTCTAGCTCGCCTTTGAGCATAGAATCATAGAATCATAGAATGGTTAGGGTTGGAAGGGACCTTCAAAGGTCAT
Source organism: Chlamydotis macqueenii (assembly GCF_036417535.1). Lineage (NCBI taxonomy): Eukaryota > Metazoa > Chordata > Aves > Otidiformes > Otididae > Chlamydotis > Chlamydotis macqueenii. The sequence continues at coordinate 6,498,662 of NC_141557.1, read as the reverse complement.
CTAGTCCAACCCCCCTGCAAGGAGCAGGGACATCATCCATCCGTCCGTCCATCAGGAATCAGATGATAAAAGTGTCAAGGATCAACTATATCTGATACTGCTTTTATGGGAGCTCTGTGCCAAAAAATAAAAGCAGGAGCTTCTTACTTTTTATTCCAGTCTGGTAAAATAGATATTTCTTGGGGTTACATTCGGGGCTTTTCAGGTGAGTAAAACCAGTGCCCTGGTGTGGGTTTATATAGTGAAAGATGAGGCAAGAAAGAGAGAGACATTTATCATCTTACCCTTGTATGGCGGCCGTACCACAGAAGTTCTGACAGATCTTTTAACACTGTCCACACTACTAGTTTTCTGCATCATCCGCTTGCGCAGTATTGGCATATATGAAGGTGTTCCATACCTATGTTTCTTACTTCTGTTACCTTCCGGCTTTTCCAAGTTAACTTTGGCATTGAGACAATGGTGCCAAGTTGTGTGTCTTTCAGCACACTAGCGTTCTCTACTCTACCCAGCACTGACCCTTTGGCACCAGGAACTGTGATTGCAACAGCAGCAGTCACCCTCCTTACCTTATGGTACAGTTCTGGAAGACAAGTTCAAACCCCACTGCTCACTTATGCGTGTAGTTAGACTTTTTCACGGTCGTTAAGTAAAACAGGATAAAAATGTGTGTGTGTACACACACTGATTTCTTTGAAACAAGCTCATCTTCAGTTTTCCTTTCAGATGTTTCCCTCTTTCTACCACCCTTTTACACTGAGGGTACACTGTGTACGCTGGCACAGGTTGCCCAGAGAGGTGGTGGATGCCCCATCCCTGGAAACATTCAAGCTCAGGCTGGACAGAGCTCTGAGCAACCTGATCTGGTTGGAGATGTCCCTAGATGACCTTTGAAGGTCCCATCCATCCCTAACAATTCTGTGATTCTACGATTCGCAGGTGTTTGCTTGACAGAGCATTTCTGCAAGGGCTCATGAGATTACTGGTCTGGTGTATCGTAATGAGGAAGGTCCCTTTCAGTATTTCCCATCAGTGAGGAAAAACTTTTTCTGTAGTCAGATGAAATTCTCTGTGTATTCTGGTGTTGCTGCCTGATAATCAAGCTATTTTGGAGCTCACTAACTGTGGGGACAAGATTTTCCAAATATTCTACTACCTGAGGAACAGGACTTCCTAAGTATGCGTCTAACTCAGTCTTTCTTGGTAAAGACTGTTATGCTGAAAGAGGCTACGTCCTCATTAAGTGGAAATGTTTGGATGGACTGCAGAAGCAATAACCTCCACAAGTCCTGTCTAAGCTAAGTTAGTCTGTTCTTTTATTCAGCATATTCACAGTTGGCGTAGTGAGTTCCTGTAGTAAGAAAAACTTGTTCCTGTTCTGCTCGCTGTAGTGTAGTAGCATCTATTGTTTAGGTGATGTACGATACCTCTAGAATTTCAGTTGCTGTTCTAATTGTAAACGTCTAGACATCTAATAGTCAGTAAGAGGGGAAATGGCGTCTGTGGCATATAACTTAATCTCCATCTAAGGCTAGTGAGTCATGCTACAGAAATTACTATTTCCTCCGGTTGGCTGTGAAGAGATGCGGTGAATATGCAAGGTCAGCATTTATGTCAGAACAACCTCTAAATTTGGGTAGATAAATACCATTCTTAATGGTTCGTTGTGTGTGTTAGGACCACTACGTGGTTAGTAAGAACAAAAGTGCTTTGTTTAAAGAGTGTTTGTACATGTACATGTGTATTGAACAGCAACGATCTATGGGATCTGGCTGAAGAACAATGGTTTTGTGAAGGTCAGGCCAGTCCAACACAAGATCAGAGAAAGAACAGCGCTGGTGGGGTTGAGAATTAACAGCGCTGTTGGAGGTCCAAAGATGGGACATGGTAGAGATCTTCAAAGGCTGCAAACTAGATATAATCTGAAAGGAAGGTCCTTTTGGGTATTTTCTGCATGAACATCACTGAAACATCTAAATGTGCTGGACAGAAGCCCAGCTCCACACCCCAGTGCTTTGGCTGGCCATCAAGCAGTACTTTGGGCAACTGAAACTGTTAAACCACAGAAACTGAAGGGAAGTGTGAGTGGATGAGAGTATGTTTGTGCTTGTGAGCAGTTTTAGCAGATAATAATGAAGTTGGTTTTTTGCTTTCTAATTACCTTACTTAAATAAGAGACAAGTATTAACGTTAAGAACTGATGGCATTGTTATTTTGTTTAAAAGGTAACTGTATATCCCTTTCTACTATGAAACTGAAGAAGACTGTGCTAAAGTTTGATTTTTTTATGTCAAATGTTTAATATCCTAATCCTCAAGCTGAACTCCTTGTGTTTATGAAGCATTTAAGTCTGAGCTGTCTTAGTAGCTGTGTCTATTCAGCAACCCTCCATTTTTCCAAAATCTGTCTTTTAAAGCTAAACAAGCTGGCCTCTAACAGAAAAGTCTTGAGATTCTTGGAGACAAATAACTTGCAAATAAATCAAAAAGAATCGGGGCAAGAACTGATTCTTTGAGGAAACTTTCTTTTCCTTCTGGATTGTCTACAAGCTCAGTTTCTTGCCCAGTATATCTTTGGAATTGTCTCTTCGGAAGAATAATTTCTGAATCTAAAATACTACCCCAATTTTACCATCTTGCCCATCTGAACATTGTGCCAGGTGGTGTTCTTTGCTGCTACTGTGTCTGAGAAAGAAGTAGTAGCAAGCATTTGGAGGTTGCCTGAAGTCAGTTGGCTTTCCGCTTCTTTTCTGTTGTGGGTATGCTTCTTCTCTAGGTTATCAATTACAGAGTTTGTAACCTTGAGGAGTTCTGTTGCATGATCGCTGTCTGGAAGAAGGCTGTTTCCCCCTTGGTTTTAGTAGATGAGCTGTTACCTTATTGCTTTGGTACAGCTTGAACATCTTACTCTTGCGGAAGATTTGGAACATGAGTGGACAGTGGCCGTTAGCTTATGTGATAGCTGTTCTTATGGGAAGATATCAAAGCTCAGTTTCAGGCAGTTAGACTGTACTTTCCCTTTTTTAAATATTTTTTTTTTTAATGAAGAATGGGTAGAACTTACTTGATTTGCGCAAGGTGGAGTTGGTCTGTGTGAACTCGCTTCTGTCTCATATCTGCTCCCCAAATAGCTCACTGCTGTCAGCTTTCGCTGCAGTGACTGTCAGTGTGATGCTGTTATGTGGGAAGGCTTCATGTGTCTGCCTGGAGGGTTTCTTTGCGGTTTCAGTCTTCCTTATGAGTTAGTGTGCTCCTGGGGTGGATTTGGTAGTTTGTTTTACCTGACTCCTCCCTGTGTCAGTGAAGTGGCTGAATACCTCTGGGACCTTTTTACTTAACCGTTTTCTAGATAAGTACTACATGGTGTGCATCTTACAGTCTTATTTGTGGTCCTGGGGTGATGTGTTCTGGTGCAAAGTAGAAGTCTTGCTAATTTCTAGAAATTTAAGCTGCTACATTCTAACGCTAAGTAGAGTCTAAATGGAGGTTCTGTCAAATATCATATCTGCCTATCATTTGAGTGGCTTTGCAAGTGTTTCCAAGAAGGTTGTAGCTAACAGTGGCAGACTTAAATTTTTTTATTTTTTTTTTCTTTCTGCCTACATTTTTGTGTGCCTCTATTTTTTTTGGGTGCTGATTCCACTGACTGTGAAGCCCTTTTATTTCTGACTCTTGTGGAGAGGAGCTCCGTGGCACATAATAAGTAGACACTTAAGAGACCACTGTGTAATCACGGTCTGTTCAGATTGCAACTGTCAAGCAATTGCAACTGCTCCTTCTGTGGTATTTGGGCAGAGTACCAATTTCATGGATGCAGACTTAAAGATTGGCTATATCCTAGTTTTGTACTAGGTCAAGACCTGGACAAGAACCATCACTGTACTGGTTTTTTTGTTGTTGTTGGTTTTTTGGGTGGGTTTTTTGTTTGGTTGGTTGGTTTTTTTACATGTGAAGATGTATTTAGGGTTGTGGGCAGGACAGGAACAATAACATGCTCATGCATATCACCAAGAGATCAGGATTTTGAGGTGCAGTAGAGCCCAACTGCTCCATGCTTCAGAGAACTAGTGTTCACAAGGAAGTTTTTCTTTTCTTTTGAGAATGACACTATAACCTTATAACCTCTGATTCAGAAGGGGGGGGGGGGGGAGTTAATTCATTAAAAATGAAAGGATTTGGTTATGTTTCTTTAGCAGCAAAACAGGCTAGCAAGTCCTTTTAACTTTAAGTCATATTTAAAATAATCAAACAATCCCTTTCAGTTTGTATAATTCATGAGTCTAAAAGCTAGAGAAGAAACGAGACTTTGATTATTTCAGTCTTTTTTAATACAAGTGTTGCTACAGTGAACATTAGATAGAATATAGCAAAGTCTTCAAATATTAAGCTATATCAGTAAACTGTACACTTGTGATAATTATGTTCATTACAGATTTATTCCATGTCATGATTTGGGGGCTACTTTTATGGATAATATCAAATGGGAATAAATTTGAGGTTAGCACATAGCTTTTCAGCTGTATCAGCTTACTTCTTCATCAGAGAAGTAAGAATATTCACATAGCAAAACCAAATCTGTTTTTGTTTTGTTAAGTTTTTTTTTTTTTTCCTAAGCTTTTTAACCATTTTAGAAGCAAAAGGCTTAAGGTTTTTGTTTGGTGTGTGTGGTTATTGTTCTGTTTGGAATACCAGCTACCTGTTTATACTGCATTTTTTCCTAGTAACTGGGGAAACCCTTCTGTTGGTGTCTGGTATGCTACATTAAAAGCAAAGATTTATTTTGTTGTTCATTCTTTTTACAGGTAAAGAAAGCCTTTTTTGCCTTGGTGGCAAATGGTGTGAGAGCAGCTCCACTGTGGGAGAGTAAAAAACAAAGTTTTGTAGGTAAGTAGTTCAGGATTACTTGAATTTCCAGGGTGCTTTACTGTTGTAGAAGATGATTTGGGGCTAGTCATGGTCTAACATCCTAGAGATTTAGTGGCAAAGAGGGTTTCTTTTTCCTCCATGTAAGGAGTGAAATGTTGCTGGCTTTCATAGCGTTGCTGTGCCTTGAGAATCACGATGTTTCTTTTAGGTTCTCACCTTTTGAAATTTGGTCTCTAATATGTGCATTTCACTGTGTATTTAAAAATAAAAGTAACAGTCACAAAAGGGAAATTTGAAAATAGGAACTATAAAAAGAATTTAATGTTACGATGTCCTAATATACATGCAATACAGGCATGTCTGTCTCTGCACATTCTCAGTAAGGTGCACTGAGAAATCTTTAAAGACCAGAACTAATGTTGAATGCTACAGATGTGTCCCATACTGGGGAAAAAACATTAGGTCTATGTATCGCTTTTTAAAAAGTCATATAATTAATTGCCACAATAATCTTCCAAAATGAGATCTCTGTTGCAGTTAGAAAACAGAGTCACAGTGGCAGTTACAGATATTAGTATATATACTTCTTGTGACCTGGAATGTAGATTGAGGATTCTTGGAAATGAATGGTAGATAATTCAGAAAGCATTTGTTAAAATACTTTAAATCCAAGGGGGGAGGAGCAGTAGTTTCGTGTAATACATCATAGGAATGCTCTGTTTCTTTTATATTTCATTTCATTTTGTGTCTGTAACTAAGCTCTAGTGATTTAAAGCTGACCTCCGGATTAATTTTTCCCTTCCCCATTTCTTAGCTTCTTCAGTTTAGATGTAGGAGTAGTAAACAGTGGAGCAATTACATCTTCTCAGATTTAGAACTTGAAAGATCAAAAAAGATTAATGTTTTCAGGTAACCAAACTAATCATAAATATTATATTACATAGTTTGTTGGTAGTTAAAATGTATATACTATGGACGTACTATCTCTTTTTTTTAAAAAAAAGTCACACTTCAGTACAGATGTTGAGGTTTACCATGGAAATGACTGAATTAAGTTATTTAAGTGATATTCAAGAGAATGGATTATAGTGTTCCTTAATTTGAGTCTGAGAGTCTGCCTGCCTTGGCAAGTACATAATAAAAAAGTGTCTCACTCAAAAAGAAAAGGAAAGGCAAGGGTAGATCTCCAGCCTTTCAGGATGTTCTAAACTGCCTTTTTTCTTTCTGTGCTTTTGGGGGTGGATGCAGTCTGTATTCAAGGTTTTCTTTGAGTGAGATTGAGAGAAGCAGCACATAGGTTATCACTTTGAATATTTGAATTAAGATGTGTGGTTTTAGTCTGAAGCATTGTATCGATGTGACAGTGAATATACATAGTTTTGGAATGCCACTGTTGATTAGTCAAACACAAATAGTATGTTACATGGATTAAATGTTTATTAGATTATATATTATGAATATATAGAGAGAAAATAGCTGGAAGTTCCATATGTTAACTATGTATCTGAAGAACTTTTTTTTTATATATCACTTGTTACAGGAATGTTAACAATTACAGATTTCATTAACATACTGCATAGATACTATAAGTCTCCAATGGTAAGTATGATGTTAAGCTGTACCTTTATCATTTGCCATACAGTACAGAGACTGAAATAGCAAATTGAAAGACTGATGATGATTGCTATTAGTATTTAAGTCTTTGGAAGCTTAGATATGTCATGGGCATACTCACTGTGGGGTTTGTTTTTTGTTTTTTTGGGGTTTTTTTGAAACAAAAGATGGCCTTGTGAGCTAGGTAATGGAGTGGTATCTGGATACCTGGGTTCCATTCCCAGCTTTAGCCATGAAGGTTGTATAGGGCAGATAACAGAATCTGCCTGCTTCAGTTATACGTGCATAAACATGAGGAATTTCCGTAGTGAGTACTACCACTTACTATGTTCTGTGTAGTGCTTACCATAATGATAGCCTTTGTTTTGGATACGAGGCTCCACTTAGTGTTGCAACTCAAGAATAATGCATTTGGGATGAAGGACCTGGCTTAACTAAAGCCACTAAAAGGTAGATGTGATATAAAAAGTATGAAGAAAAGTAGTTGATTATTGATCACTGTATTTATTTGTGTTCAGGTTGTTTCAAAGCATGTATTTCAATAGTAATCAGAGTTCTATATAAATGGCAAATATAACCAAAAAGCATTTGAGACAGATTTCCTTAACCTACAGGAAAAACTTCATTGTATTTTAAAAAAAATCAAGTGTGTAGCTATGTGTGGTTCTCGTGTTTGTATAATCATCTTTGTCTCCTAACTGTGACAGAGCTATTCTGAAAGGACTATGCGGAGTTAAGCAGGATGCTTGTGCACAGAGGCTTGGAGGCATTGAAAGGTTACTCTGTTCTTGGAGTGATGGTGTAGAATAAACAAGTTAAACTAGTTAAATAGATGCAAATATTTTAGTTACATGGCTGAGTTGCACAATCAGTTGGAGATCTGTGACTTCAATTAACTGTAATTTAAAATTCCCATTGGCAGTCAGTTGATGAAATTCTCTAGCTTGCATGTTCTTACAAACATTTACATCCCTGTCTTGTTCCCATCAAATCACAATTCCCCCTTTACCAATTAAAACATATGTACTATGTTTTACTAGGTAGAAAATCAAGAACAGTTGGATGAAGCAGATATCTGATTTACTAAGCTTCTCAAAGCTCATGTTATTTTTAAAAATTTATAGTGAAATTCTTGTCAGATGCCAATAGTGTGGTGCACTGTCCTTTCTTTTTGGTTTTTTGTTTTTTTTTTTTTTCTTTTTTTTTTCCCCCTGGGGATTTACAAGAGGTGAGGGGAGAAGCAAATTAAAAACGATTGCACACTGGTAACTTCCTTAAAATGGTTTCCATAACATAATGACTCTCAACCTCAGTAGTACCAATTTCTCCATGTAACGTTAGAATCATAGAATAGCTAGGGTTGGAAGGGACCTTTAAAGGTCATCAAGTTCTAAACCCCCTGCTATGGGCAGGGACACCTTCCACTAGACCAGGTCACTGAGAGCCCCCTCCAACCTGGCCTTGAATGTTTCCAGGGATGGGGCATCCACCACCTCTCTGGGAAACTTGTGCCAGTGTTCCACCACCCTCATTGTAAAAAAAGTTCTTGCCTATGTCCAGTCTGAATCTACCTCCCTCTATTTTAACACCATTACCCCTTGTCCTGTCACAACAGGCCCTGTTAAAAAGTTTCTCCCCGTCTTTCCTATCAGCCCCCTTTAGGTACTGGAAGGCCGCTCTAAGGTCTTCCTGGAGCCTCCTCTTCTTCAGGCTGAACAGCCCCAACTCTCTCAGCCTGTCCTCATAGGAAAGGTGCTCCAGCCCTCTGATCATCTTCGTGGCCTCCTCTGAAACCTCTCCAACTGGTCCATGTCCTTCTTATGTTGGGGACTCCAGAACTGGACACAGTACTCCAGGTGGAGTCTCATCAGGGCAGAGCAGAGGGGGAGAATCACCTCCCTCGACCTGCTGGCCACGCTTCTCTTGATGCAGCCCAGGATGCAGTTGGCTTTCTGGGCTGCAAGCATACATTGCCTGCTCATGTTGAGCTTCTCATCCACCAGCACCCCAAAGTCCCTCTCCTCAGGGCTGCTCTCAGTCGACTCTCTGCCCAGCCTGGATTTGTGCCTGGGATTGCCATGACCCAGGTGCAGGACCTTGCACTTGGCCTGGTTGAACTTCATGAGGTTGGCACAGGCCCACCTCTCCAGCCTGTCAAGGTCCCTCTGGATGGCATCCCTCCCCTCCAGCGTGTCAACTGCACCACACAGCTTGGTGTCATTGGCAAACTTGCTGAGGGTGCACTCTATCCTACTGTTCGTGTCACAGAGAGAGATGTTGAACAGGGCCAGGCCCAGCACGGACCCCTGAGGAACACCACTCGTGACCGGTCTCCACTTGGACATTGAGCCGTTGACCACCACTCTCTGAGTGTGGCCATCCAGCCAACTCCTTATCCACCAAGTGGTCCGTCCATCAAACCCATGCCTCTCTAGTTTAGAGAGAAGGATGTTGTGTGGGGCAGTGTCAAACGCTTTGCAAAGCCCTTTGCTTTACCTTAGATCTGACTGTTCTCACTCCTGTTGACATTGTCTAATGTCCTATTCCATGGGTTGTGCAGCAGTAAGGAGGAGTAGCTGAGAAGTGACGACATTTGATTTATGTGACTGATGCAGTCTTCTATTAAAAAAAAAAAAGTAATGTTCCATCAGGAAGTACTCTAGTCTTAATAGGTAAAATTATGCTGAAAATAAAAATCATAAGTATTTTAGTCATTTTTTCTAAATACATCACAACACATACAGTGTGAAGCATGTTGCTGTTCATGTACTAGCTAATATCTTTAAATTATTAACGAGGAGTATCCAAGTAGTTTCTTCCTACAGTGTGGTCTGAGAACTAGGTTTAGCCTCATCTCATCAGCATCGAAAGCGGTCTCCTACTCTGATCGCATCAGTAGATCTTCTGAGCTGCACTCCACCGCTTTAACTGCCCTTTTTTGCTAAGTGCCCTAAAAGATTATTTAACTTACTTATGTAGGTATCTTTTATGTCAGGCAAGAATGGTATATTTGAGTAGTCTAGTTATACTGTCACATATTCATATTCCCTTACACTCTTCAAAGGATGCTAATTCCAGAGAGTAATCCAAGTGTAGTCTCCTTTAGCTCAAAGATAAATGCAGTAGGCTTTGTGGAGACTTCTACCCTTCACCTGTGAACTCTTCAGCTTCAGCAGTGTTTGCAGAGGTGCCTGACAAAGAGCCACGCAGGGGATGATGGACACCTTTGGCCAAGGCTATAGCGAGTGTAATTACTACTACAAGTAAAGTACCTCTAGAGAAAGGAAGCTTTCACATCCAAAACGTTTTCAGAGAACCATCAGCAAGATGGAAGGAGCTACTGTAGGGAGGTTATGCGGTCTTTTGAGAAAGAACTTTGTGAAATAGCTGCTGAATGGCAGGAAGTTGGTGATGTGACCATGTCTTTTTGTTGTTGTTGTTGTTTTTGGTTTTGTTTTAAACTTCAAAGACTGGACTCTGGAGGGTGGTTTGATGTTACTGAGATCTGATCTCATGATAAGCTGCCATCAAAAGGTGCAGACTTGCTGCATCCTTTGTCCAGTATCATTTGCCTGTCCTTTTTGTCAGCCAGGAAAGGAAGCTAAACCAGCAGAAAACTAACAACATTTTTGTAACTTTTTTTTGCCTGTTTGGTTCCTGGGCCTAGAGGAACACAAGTCAGATGAGCAACAGTGCTGGCACAGGAGAAATGCTGAGAACATGCATGGCTTAGATACAGCATCCAAAAATATTTGAAGAATGTAATATCAGTAAAAGATTAATCTTGGAGGGAGGATATGATGGTGGTTCTTCTGATTGAACTGAGCATTAAACCAAGCGCTCTTGCTTGTTTGTAATCAAGTAACAGTAAAATTAATCTCTGTTACCATTAAGAAATCAAGATCAGGGTAAGCTTTTTACTGGTTTGGGTGCGTGAGGAATCATCAGAGGGTTTACTCTGGCATGATTGTTTTAAGGTGAGATAAATTACTGAGGAGATGCCCTTGAGTCTAAAAGAGATCTAGACTACAAACCTAGGCAGGTAAAAGATCTTTCCTGTGCCCTGAAATGATAGGTCCAGTATCGTACTCTGCATTGAGCAGGACTGCACCCTTTCTTCTAGTTACTGCCAAGAAATGTTGCTCTGGACTGTTCTTACTCTGTTAGATTGTCTGCAATGAAATGTAAGGAAATTATTCAGATATTAATCATATTGTTAATGATTTGGGGTTTAAAATTAATATTTCAAGCTAAACTTTCCATCTACCCATTGTAGGTTCAGATTTATGAATTGGAGGAGCATAAGATAGAAACCTGGAGGGGTAAGAATATTTACTACTTGGTTAATAATTGAAAATGTTCTAATGTTTTTCAGTATAGTGGATTTTTAATTAATCATAGACTTAGCCTGTCTCTCTCTGCATACTTTTTAACCAAAGCAGGAATAGTAAAAGCTTGTCCATTGGCTCCTGCTGCTTATTTTTCTACTTGAAACAGGACATGGACTGGAGTGATCTGGGCTATATACCACTTAGCTGCTTGTTCATGATTATTACCATCTCGCTCTTAAAGAGAGAAATTGGAGCAAGGTGGCGTGTATGGCTGTAGAGTTGATGGGTGTATGTGGGATGGAAACGTATCAGAGCTGGGATGCAGAACAGATAGACGACCCTACGTATTGAGTGAACGGACGGATGAGCAACAAGCTGTGCCTGAGTGATCTGCATGATGCCACCAGGAATTCATAGAACTTGCTGGATGTGAACAGAAGTGCTGAATGCAGAGAGGAAGCTTTATGTAAATAGACTAAATGCCATGAAATAAAAGAAAACTGGTAAAGAATTCTTCGCTGGTGTTGCAGTGACACCTGGTGGTAATCAGTTTAGTCCTGCTCGTGAAACTTTGTCTTTTTCATGTTAAGATAGAGGAGTGTGCATTAGTGGTAGAATATCTCAAGTAACTGTATGTTGCTCTTGTGCTTCCACTTAATTTAGTACAAATTAACTGGTCTATTAACTTTCTATACACAGAGCTGTATTTACAGGAGACATTTAAACCGTTAGTGAACATCTCCCCAGATGCAAGGTAGGATTTTCCTTTTCAGTTTGCTTAACTTGAAATAAACTAACTCCAGCTCAACACTGAATTCAAGACTTCTTTATCTAATAAGAAACAATTTATTGTAGACTGGAGTACAATAATGAAGGGCTGCCTTTTCATGTAATCAAGAAGGTGTGAGAGCTTTTTATTGCAAATTAGGACTTTTAAATCCTCAACAGAATTGCCTCTAAGTCGTGAATAGGTCACTCAATGAAGTCATAAGGAATGTATTTTGAGTGGTAGCTGGTTGCCAAGAATATTGTTAAGAGAACAAAATAGTATAATTGCTTTCAGTCAAAGATGAAGCAAGAGAAGTATTGCAATAAAGAAGACGCAATAGGACGTGTAGAAAAGGGTACAGCAAGTCAACTCAAGAACTGACCCAGAAACGGACTTGGGTTCTGTGACAGTCAGACTGCAGCACTTAGGAGCAGTTAAATGCTTATTCCAGGAGTGGAATCTGCACTGCAGTGGTGGGAATCTTGTCTCCACGTATGTCAAATGGGGATAGCTCATCCCTCTAATGGCCTCAGAACATGCAGCTTACTGTACGTGGGAAGAAGCCTACTCCAGCTAGTACGCCTTTATCAAAGTTTTACTTACTTTATTACTCACTGATTTATTGCAATTGGTGGTCAGCTGTTTTATCATAGTCTTACTCAGACCATAGGAAAAAAAAAAAAAGAAAAAAAAAAAGCGTGACTTGCAAGAAGAGCAGACTTGCATAGGTTGGAGTGTTACTAAATTGTAGTCTGCAGTGTGTGTAGGACTATTTCAGATCTCCTGAGAACAAGATTTTGCCAATCCCCAGTAATAATTCAGTGAAATGATTAGGTAATTGTTTTGGCTTAATTGCATATATGCACTTATGCACAAAAATGCTTTTCCTAGAAAATGTTGTAGACGTTTGGGATTGAGATGCGTTAAGGGCAAAAACACTCTGTTTTTCGCTGTTTGTCTGTCTCTGAACAGAAATGTCCATTCTGAGTGCAGGGATGTTGTGAGCACAGCACTTAACTGGAAAAACAATTTACATTTGTGCAGAAACATTTCTGCCATTCTTTCTACCACAAAAAGTCACTTTCCATCACATTTTCTTACTCATTGTAGATGTTCAGGAGCATATCATTGTTGATCAGGTTTACGAGCTGCAAAAGTTAATTTGAAATCCTTTAAATTCTGTTTCCTATAACATTAAAGATGATACAAATAACTGCTCATGATACGTATTTAATGGGGGTTTGTAAATGGGGGTATGTAAATAGAATTGTTTTTGAAAAACTAATGTTTTTCTCCTCAGCCTTTTTGACGCTGTATATTCATTGATCAAAAACAAAATCCACAGATTGCCAGTTATAGATCCCGTCAGTGGAAATGCACTTTATATTCTTACCCATAAAAGAATCCTCAAGTTCCTCCAGCTTTTTGTAAGTATTTAAAGTTACGTTTTGCTGAACTGATTCTTTTTTTTTCCCCAGTAGACATCTTTAATTTAAGTCCTAGTACAGAAAATTCTTGATAAACTTCCATATTACTTGTGTTTGTGTGTATCTTTTTTTGATAAGAGAGAAATTAAAGCTTGATGTAGGACCTGTAAGTTACCTTTACTTTATTTTAGTCATTTAAAGAAACCTAAAGACCAAGGACATGGCTATTTGAGTAGTTCGCTGCCCTTTCTGGAAGATCTGCTCAGCTTCAGAAGCTTGTTTACGTGAATAGAAAAATGAATTGTCTCTCAGAGACGAGATTATCATTACTCACTGTAGTTTATGTTAGTCACAGGAATGAATAGGAGGCCAAACAAAGCAACAAGAGTTCAAAATAAGCATTCAGCGTGTAGTATGTGTTGCTGTCTTCTCTCTCCAGTTTCAATGGGAATGACATAGCTCAGGATCAAAAGCTTTTAGTGATTGGTTACTACAAAAATAGATAAATGAGAAAAAAACTTAGTTACGTAGTTTTAATTTAGCACTTCTTTGAACAGAAATGCTTCTAGATCTGAGCTGTTTTGGCTTTACATTGATCTATTATCAGATTACCGTAACAATCTGTAACAATGATTTTGAGTCTGTAGATGGATGAGTGAACACGGATTTCTTAATGTATCTACCAGTCACAGGGAAACATGGTAGATGCTGAAAACTGCGCTGTAAATACATTCATTCTGACTTTCCTAGATGTCAGAGATGCCAAAGCCTGCCTTTATGAAGAAGAATCTGGATGAACTTGGAATAGGAACTTACCACAACATTGCCTTCATACATCCAGACACTCCTATCATTAAAGCCTTGAATATATTTGTAGAGAGAAGGATATCGGCATTACCCGTTGTGGATGAGTCAGGTGTGTGTTGGGTCTTCTGTACACAAAAGTGGGGTAAGGTAAATGGTGCTGAACCCTGGATTGATGGCGGGAGGGGGGAAGAGGGGAAAGAATAATAAAAAAAAAATAATTTTAAAAGTTGGAGGGGAGAAAGGGAATAAAAAGAAATACTTATGCAAGATGTAGGTTGAGAGGCTTGGGAAAACTTCATGGTTTGATAGGTTGTTTGGAATTTTTCCATCTTTCTTTCTTGACCTGTCTGTTTTCTTTCTGTGTAATTATAAGACAATAAATAAAAGCAGGAAGCAAGAAAACTAATTTTGTATTTTAAGAACTTTATTAATGTCTGTTTTTCTTTTTAGGAAAAGTTGTAGATATTTATTCCAAATTTGATGTAATAGTAAGTATACCTCTTAAATTCTATTAAATATTTTATATACAGGAAGCATTTGCAAATTAATGTGTTAATATGTCAATTTTTGTTTTGCTATTTTGTTCCTTAGGCTTTAGTTAACAGACTGAATAAAGCAGATGCAATTCGCCCTGCACAGCATTTTATTTTTTTATTATTACTATTTAGGCTATCCTTAGTAATACTACTTGCACACAAGCACCTACTGCTCTGGATGTTACCTGCAATTAGATCTGGCTGTACTCTTACAAAAAGAGGGAATAGGCATTTTGTGTTTGTTTGTGGTTTTGAGATAGGATTTTCTTTTCCTAGCCACTGACATTCCATGGTCTGTTTCAAAGAGAAGGCAGATTTCTCCGTGCAGTCTGGCTACTTTGTACGACTTGACCTTCTCAGTGAATTAAAACTACATGACCCATTCTTTTGTGCGAGTCTCCGACTCCACACTATTGCATCTGTATTCCTTCTGGATTAGATCTAATTTAGGCCACTGTTTCTGGTTTTCCCTCAGGAGTGCAACAGCATACTCAGATTCATGCCATGATTTGCCAGCGCTGGAGAGCAAGGGCTCTTCTATTCTTGTGATCTTCAGAAACTTGACAACATGTTTAGGTTTTCTTATCCCTGTCCCCCTCCCAGCTGTATGCACCTGCCTTCTAATTGGAACTTCTAATAGCTACATTATTTTTTAGGGATTTAAGTGCCCAAGTTGCTTATTCCACCAGCCTACTAGTGCCAATGAAGAATCCAGATGTCGGAAACGCTGCATACAATGCTTTTAGAAATCTGGGAATAGTCCCAAATGGAAATACTTTAAGCTTATCTTATCTCTGGCTGCAAACAGTGCTCTTAATACTGAAAATTTTGCAATGTCACTGTTCTTGCCTGTCTTTTCTAGGCATTTGTCTTTTTCTTTGGGATTCTCTCCTGTGTAAGATGCTATTCTGCCATAAGGCTGAACAGGGAATAGGTAGTAGCTGTAGCAAGAGTGGTCTAACATACCAAAGACAATGAAATTTCACAGTTGGCGAGTTCAGTGTTTCAATTTATTTTAAAACTGCATTAGATTTTTCAGGCAGGACATGTTTCAAAAAGATACAGAAAGGAAGAGGGTTCCTCGTGTTTTTCACTTTTCTCATTTTAAGTGATGAGGCAACAAAAACCGTAGGATTTTAGAGATGCTGGATCATTTAGTTGGAAAAACTATGTATTGAAAACAGGGAAAAAAACCAAACTATTGCAAATGCTTTAAGATATAATTGTTTGCTTCCAGCTAGTAACACGGGAAAGAGTTAGGGCATCTATCGATTATTTGAGATTTTCCTCTCATGTTCTAGTTGGCTTATTAAATGTGAAGAAGCACCTCCGAGGCTTCCAGTTTTTCATCAGTCTGCTTCAACCTGATGTTTAAGCCTTAAAAGAAGAAGAAAAAAAAAATCTGAGATATGACCTGATCTTCAAATAAACATAGAATTTGCCAGATTCAACTAGTGATTTTTGTGGCTAATATGCTTAGTTAAATCAGTGTTTCAAGCTGTGCCTGTATATACAGCTGGCTAAGTTCATAGCTTTCTTTCATTTTAAGAGAGTTCTAAATTAATTTTCCAGTTCTTGATGGGAGAAACCTGCTAATGGTGTGTTGGCATAGAAATAGCTTTGTATTACACTAGTTACTGTGTGTAGAGTGAGCTCAGTTTGCAGAGACTTTTCATGTTCTCCTGTTGTCCTTCATCAGGAATGAGTTAAATGAGTTTAATTAAAACTGCTTGTATCTTCACGGTCATTAAAACTAGTGCGTCACGTTCAGTGTAATCCAATCCAAAACCTTGACCAATGTCAGTATGTTCTAGGCAAAAATTAATTTTATTGCTTGGTTCAGTGTTTTCATTTTTAAGGTCTATCTTTGTTCTTCCTTCAGTGCTTCAGTACACAAAATCAATAGGGCAGGATGTGCCAACGCTATCAGAATATTGCTATGGTCTCACCTACAAAGAAGGCTTTTGCTGGTCTGGACAGAGTCCTCTTGCTGCAAGTGTGGTCCTGTTCTTAAAATGAAATTGAGAATGCCAGCTTTCATACTCTTTTTTTAATGTTCTTTCTTTCAGTGGTGGTGATGGGGTTTAATTGGTATAATTTTTGTAGTACTTCTTAAAAAATACACACACACAAAAATTGTTATGAAATGGCAGTGCCAGCACAGTCCAGGAGAGGGAGTTTGAGCCCACAAATAAGAAAGGTGAAGACGACCTTTACTATTTTTCTTCGATCTCCACTAAGATCTACGCGTGGCTGGTGTTCAGAGCAGTTGGTGTCCCCTCCTGTCCTATGAAAAACAACAAAAAATTGTATATTCTTAAAGTATAGTCTGTATATTCTAAAGACTGTAGA
Organism: Chlamydotis macqueenii; assembly: GCF_036417535.1. Classification (NCBI taxonomy): domain Eukaryota; kingdom Metazoa; phylum Chordata; class Aves; order Otidiformes; family Otididae; genus Chlamydotis; species Chlamydotis macqueenii. Next base: position 6,481,961 of record NC_141557.1, on the reverse strand, counting down.
ACTTCATCTTTACATTTTTCTGCTCTTGACAAAAGCAGGATGAGTGACATCAAGTCAAATATCAGATAGCAAAGTAAGGAGTTTTTCACTGGCCTAATGCATATCACAGAACAGTTTTATCAATTAACCCAGCCTGTCATACGGTGTTTACCGTAATTGCATGCTTGATTATTCCAAAAAGCTGAAGAGCATCTGCTTTGTTTAATATGTGACTTAGAATAGACTCAGTTTACACCAGAAATGTTTATTTACTTGATGCCAATGAGTACTTTATTATGAAGTACTGATGCGTGTTATGTGTCTTAGGTTTTTGGGGTTTTGTTTTTGTTTTTTTTTTTCCAGAATCTTGCTGCTGAAAAAACATATAATAACCTAGATATCACGGTGACGCAAGCCCTACAGCACCGTTCTCAGTATTTTGAAGGTGTTGTAAAGTGTAGTATGCTGGAAACACTGGAGACCATTGTGGATAGAATAGTGAAGGCTGAGGTGAGTTTGCTTTCTGTTTTTCCCTTCACTGTAAGTTTAAAAGTTGTATTACCAAACTAATAAATAGTACAAATTTATCTTTTCTAAGTTATTTTGGTTACTCGGTTAAAGGATTTTTTTCCATACCTAGATGTATTAGGTATCAGTTTGCTTTGTAGACCTTGCTTATAGATGTGCAGAATACTGTACAGCACATCTGTACTAATACTGGGTTATTTGCTTTTCTGTTTTATGACACTAACTGAACTGAATGCAAAGCTTTTTTGAAAGAATCACGTTTCTTCCAAGCCTGCCACAAGTTTTGCAGACAAATAATTCTTTAAACTCCAGCTTATAGCTAGGTTGATTGGCCTATTGTTCAGGAAATTTAATGGGTACAATTATTTAATGCACAGAGTCCTGCAGTGCTCTCATACAAATACTGTGAAACAGGGCCAGAAAATAAATTCTTGTGAATAAGCTTTCACTAACTGCTCTTGTAAATGATTTATCTGTGTGCTTTCCATTCTTTTGGTGCTGTTTATCTTGTTTGTTAATACTGGGAACTTTCTTACACACAGAGGTGAATGAGTATGTAGGTCTTCCTTCCCTGTTATGTGTCTCTGCAGAAGAAAATCAGTATTACCAGTTTCACTTCTCTCCAAAGTGTGATCAGCTCTGTTTAGATGCTTTAATTTCTTCAATTTCAATAATTATTTTTTGTTAATCTTCAGGGCTGTAACCATATATATACTTGATAGGAGTAAAACTTCCACTTTGTTAAGATCCCCTTAGAACCTCCATTAGGCCATTTTTACATGTAACTTCCCGCATCTGCTTGAGCTTCTTCCTAAAACTGAATAATTTTAGTATTACTGATATACAAATTTCAAATTTGGATAGTGTTATTATTGTCTTAGGAAGCTTTAGACATGTAGGTTTTAAGAACAACTCCTACCCTTTGGTTCAGTCTAAATATAGTGAGATTGTATGCAAAACTGAGTCAGGCAAAACTACGAGCTATTTTTAGCTGCCAGACGAGTGCTTGATCTTACTGGAAATGAAACGAATGAAACAACTATATTGTCCATTTTCCTTGAATTCATTACACTGAAAGAAGAATAAAATGATTAAATACATGCATATACAAAAACTAATAACCCCATCTAAAGTATCACCAACAGAGTTTCATCAAAGAGAAAATGAGACAATATTTTTCTCTCCCTTCCCCCTCCTTTTCTTTCCTCCCTGTCAGATGGGTATGACTGCTCAAATAATTCAGAGCTCCTCTTTTCTTGTCTCTGACTAGCAATTAAGTGGTTGACCTCAACCGTAAATTAACATATCTATTAAGTCAAGACTGGTGCAGCTTTCTTGATAATCACCTCTGAGAAGATGAGAAAAATTCTCCTCACTTTCTTCACCATTATATCTGATTATTTGAACTCAAGATACTGAAGAGAGAGAATTCACTTAAGTAAAAAGTAAATGTATAGTAGGGTCTCAACTTTTGATAACACCCTTTTTGGCATTGCTTACTTACGAGCTGGTTCAGCTGCGGTGTTTAGGTTATACAGCTCTGCCCAGTTGCAGTGGACTCTGGTGCCAGGACTGACACTGGGGCACTCTCCTGGTTCTGCAGGGGTCTGTCACTGCTCCAGCCTGCTCTGGCTGATGAGCCTCAGGGTACAGGAGTATCCACCTACTTTCCTCACAGTTAGGACAAAGCCTTTGTAGTATAAAATGTTTCCTAGAGTAGATTTGTAATGATAAAGTCATTATTTAAAAATACAGTCTTACTGTTGATAAGTCTTTCTTCCAAGTTGTATCCTTGTGTTTATTAACTCTACAGTGAGTTTGCACAGATAAATTGAAGCTGTTTTCTGTCTTCATGCAAAATGAGGATTTTAAAACCGATCTGGCACTCAGTTTCAATTGTGTAGTATCTTTTTTTTTGAGATTGCAAGCTGAGTTGGGCAGAGCCTGTAAGCTGGGGAAAAGTGTTCGATGTGAGTGCCACTTTTTAAGAGCAGAAGTATTTTGAAAGGCCTAGATCTTGGCTCAGCTGTCACTGCAAATCTGATTTTGTTGCCATGTCAGATAGCTGTGTGCTTTTTAAACATGCGCTAGTTTTCAATTGTGTAGGGTACTCAAGTTTGTACTATTGTGTAAGATTGGTATTGCTAGTATTTTGACCCATTCTTTCTTTTTTTTTCTTTTTTTCCTATTTGTCTTCATACTGCATTACTTTAACTTTTTTTTTAATTTATTTTTCTTTGTTTTAGCTATTCTTTTAAATAGAGCAAATATCTCAAAATATTTTCCCTGCTTGCAGGTTCATCGTTTGGTGGTAGTGAATGAAGCAGATAGCATTGTGGGAATCATCTCCCTTTCTGACATTCTACAAGCTTTGGTACTCACACCAGCAGGTACGGATGTTGCCTTCTGAGCTTTGCCATAAATTATTTGGTAGTGTGTGGTTTAATTCATTTGACAATGACAAACTTCTGAATTTCAACTTTTGTAAGTGTTTGATCGTAGTTCTTAAATACACTTTTCATTTCTCTTTAGGAAAAAGCTGGCAAAATACTAACTGTCAGTCTTTTGCTTACTGAGGAATGCATGCAGAAGCTTCCTGAACGCCATTGCTGTCCATATAGCTCCTTTTTAGGACAAAAGATCTCGATTAATGTTTTAACAGGAGAAACAGGATGAAGTTGAAAGTTGCATGTATAGACAACATCTACAACGGGGCGCCTTCCCCACCTTCCTGACTGTCTGTGCTCTGGCCAAGTGCTCCTAGTGTAGATGCAGCGGTGCTTCCCACGAGCTCTGCAAAACCCCCTCCTGGGAGCCCAGCAGTTGTCCAGCTACGCTGTGGGTTTTGGGTGGCACAACTACGTCAGAGACGTCACCCCAGAATTACTCCAGTAGAAATTTCTAGTGTATTACTAAACACGATCAGTTTCCTTTTAATGACAGTATCCAACAAGCCAAAATTTCTACTATTTTTATTTTGGTTTGGGATGGGGGAGTGGATTGGGGTTGATTTTGTTGAGTTTTTTACATTTTGCCCAAGTTACTAACCTGCTTCATGTTCCTAATTGTAACTTCACTTTGACTACATAAATTACTTCAATGTCACAACTAAAGCAAAGCCCTCTTCTGGCTTTGTGAGGAAGGAAAAAAATGTCTTGAGAATTACAATTTTACCTCCAAAAAATATCAGACTAAGCAAATGGAGCTGAATATGTCCTTTAAAAAGAAAGTCTAAATGCAGGCTTAACTGGGATCTCATACTTGCACTGATAGATAACATGATAATGAAAAAGTCTTTCTGCACTAATAACGACATGATAATGCAGAAGTCCTTCTCCTCTGCAGATTTAAAAAAAAAGTTAATGTAGCTTTTTAAGATAGTACAATTTATCCTCTGAAAAGTAGTAGTCAGTGATACTGCTGGAAATACTGTGTCAGTGCGTCCAGTTCCTTTTACTGGCCTGGAAGAGCAAGTGACCCAGCTTTCTGAAAGGCATGGATGAGTATCAGGAATCAGGCCTGGGTCAAATGGGCTCACTGCCTAGGAAGAGAATGGAGAGGGGTATGTCCCTGCTACCAGGGAGAGGTACAGGCAGATGCTGCCTCTCCAGGCTGAGGAGGTCGTTTCCCCCAGGACTGGAGGGTAGAAAGATCCAAGGAGGGTAGATCTTACTATTAATGGAGCAATGTTTAGCCGGAAGAGATGAATCTGGATATTGACAAACCAAGAGCTTTGCTATACTGGAATTACATGGACACTTAAGTTGCCACTCTGTGAGCTGATAGAACAGTGCTCTGTGATTAAAAAGGGCGGTTCCTGTGCCCATGCTCTGGGCCATGTGCTTCTGGCATTTGGTGTGCGGCAGCACCCACACTCAGGAGATCCCTCTGTGAGCTGCTGTAACTCACTGATCTAACAGGAAACTGAGCCAGCAAAAAAAGCTGCAGAGTTTTGTCAGTTTGGCACACTAAACGGGCTCATAGAACAATCTAGTACTGCGTATAGGGGTTAGAGCAACAGAGGGGGCAGGATTATGCCACGGGAAGAGATGGGGTGAGGGAAGGCATTTTTAGGAGCAGTTAGGCATTAGATTGCAGTTCCACAGGGAACTGCCCAATTTTAGACTGGGATTTGTCTCATGAAGTGAGGATGTCTGCAATGTAGATCTGGTTTGTAGAGTCTGGATTGTGATTCACCTCTTAAAGTGGAAGTGTAAGAACAACCAGATAAATCATGTGCTGAAAGGGTCCGTTTCTCTTCACAGACTAGAAAGGAAAATTCATTGACTGGCAGCAATTAAGACCAGCTTACATTAGGGGAAAAAAGTATCAGTTGTGATGCGAGATCTGGATGTTTTTAATGAATCTTTCAGTGTTTGATTATACATTACAAGTAGCAACTCCAGGTTGCTGGCAGGAGATTCTTGCTCTCTAGAGTTGGATGCTGAAGCCAAACTCGCCATAGGCTTCAGTCGTTGCCCAGCATGTGGCTAGTTCGAGTACTTGGAGAAGAGGCAAGATGCTGTGCAGTCCTGCTGAACAGGTCTCTCGGATCCCTGCTGGAAGCAAAATCTGCCTCTGAGCCAGGAAAAATGGGTCCATCAACAGAGTGTAGTTAAACTGAATTCCTATATAGTTTATTCTCAAGCAGGACTTCATTTTTGTGGCTATTATGATGATTAAGCTTGGCTTCTATGCTGATGGACAGGTTTGGGCTGTAGCTTTTGGTTGGGTTTTTTAAATAAATTTTTGTGCTGGGGAGAATCTTCAAAGCCACTTTTAGTAACTTCCTCAAAGAGTTACTTAGACTACCTTGCCAATGAAGTCAGAAGCAGTAATGGTCTCAAGGCCTTCCTCGCTCTGTTCACGATAGCATTTAGCAACTCTGCTGCGTATTCTTTATAAATGGTATCCGGTGCTGGGATTCTGGTAACGTGCTCAGACAAAGTTGCAGCATTCAGGATGAGCTGTGCTTTTCCAGAAGCCAGGTGCTTCACGCATAAGGAAATCACGCATGCTTTCCTCTTCTGTTAACAGGTGCCAAACAGAAGGAGAATGAGAGCGAATGACTGCTGTGAACGTATACGCGTTTGTAGGAGAACTTGAACAAAGTTTCTGGGTCAAGTTTGTCTCAAGAACAGTGACTGCAATAGAACAGAGCAGGATGGTTGAGAATGTGTATCGGGACTTAGCGATGGATGATGAGTCTCTTCCCCCCAGTGATGTCGCAAAAAAAAAAAAAGCAGCATGACAAAAGCTTATGTTAAAATGTAGGCTTGTATTTCAAAATGTCTTCAAAACATTTGCTGGAAGACTTCACCCGATGTCCTTCATTAAAATGCACTGTATCCTGAAACTTTTTCATTTTGTATTTGACAGAAGTCACTGGTCAGCAACGGATATATGTGACATAAGGCGAGTGTATGGCATATTCATATCATAGTGCCTTATGTCAAAATACAGCAATATGTCATCACTGTTGCCCATCACTGTCAAAGGAAGTGTTGTGCTAAACGAGACACTGTATTTGAATGTGAAAGTCTCTAAACCTAAAACCAAATCAGTTTCAGTTCTCATTCGATTTGTCGTAAAAGCTGTAATTTGAATATCAGTAGACTTCTTTAAAACTTTAATGACAGGTTTGTGTTAAATGTTGCATTCTGAACTGAGATGTAAAACAAGACTGATTTTAAAAACAGCTTTATTTATTTTTACTTTCATGACAATTTTTTACACATCCTTGGTGGATAGCTAAAATTTCACCATATCCATTAATAAACTGTTGATTGTTATACAAACAAGTGGTAGATTTTTTTCTCATTATTTAAAACTTTGGAGTTGCAGAAGCTGTGGCCTGTTGATCAGTCCATATTACTTGAGCTGAAGATTCCAGAAGCATGGATCAAAAGAGCCCTGTACTGTAATACACAGGCACCACGGAGGAAATGAGGTGCCAGAGAACAATATTCTCGCCTGTATTAAAGTGTAAAACGATGTTTGTACAACAAAACTGAAACTTTTTATTGTATATGATTTGTACAGAGGTGGAGGAGTGAGGAAAGCCGTGGGGTATTTGCTAATGTAAATGTACTGTAAAGTTTGAAGATGAGACTTTTATAACTGTGGATTCTTGTAGATGGAAGAAATTAAACCCTACAACATCAGTTTGTTTTTAGCAGTTCTTGCCGAGTTCTTCTGCATGTATAAATGTACGTGCATTTTGATTAGTGTAAACCAAGTACAGAAGCATTCTCATTTTCCTTCGACTTTAAAGGCGGCTTATGCTAATGGAATAACGCAGGCCGTGCTTCTTACTGTTTTTCCAGCCTGAGTACCGTACTGGAGTAATGGGAGTACACTGATCTGTTATTTCTAGATTGGTCTCAATTTCTAAAGATTGAGGTAAAGGGTTAACAGTTTGCTTAGGAAATGCAACATTTTTAATATTAATGAAAACCCCTTTCTTCAGAACTTTTCCACTTTCTATAAGAATTTAGATTTTGAACTAAATGAGTGAAAATTTTTCTCTTACTGACATCTTTCCTGTATAAAAATATTCCTGTAGTACATAATGGAAACTGTTCTCTTAGACTTTCTCTCACTTTCTTACTCTGTGAAAAACATTGTCAGCTCTTCTCCGGCACCTTTTCTGAGTGGGTGAATAGCGACTTCCAGCGTGTATTGAATTGAAATACTAGTTTGGCCTAACAGCGGTGACCTGAGGGTCTGGTGCGATTGCTGCCATTGGAGGTGACATCAGCACAGCTCTGATTATCTCTGTTGGGGAGATGGGAGTGATAGAAACTAAAAATAGCGGCTCTTGTTCTTTACGGGGTGTGTGGAGGGGACAATTTATGGTGGGTGAGAACTTTGTATTGTGGATAAGTGGTCGGCAGTGCTACCTGCAAGTGCCACCCACGCTGCACAGATGCAACTCTGGGAAAGCCCAGGCGCTGCTCCGGCACCTGCACTGGAGCCTCCTCTGGGAGGTGGGATGCCTGACTGTTGTTTAGGAGTTGCTTAAATGCATCGTGAGATCTGTCTGTACCTATCACTCACCTGCAGGAGCATGTTCTTCAGCCCTGTGTTCAGGGTATTTTCAAAGATGATGAAGAGTTGAGCCAATGATAGGTTTGGGTTTTTTCCTGTTTTTTTTTTTTTTTTTTTAGCACTAAGCCTTTTGGCCCTGTTCCATCCAGACAGCTTTGAGCCTGTTTGCATAAATTAGTATGCAGAAAGCCAGAATGAATTTGCAGTTTTTGAGCAACCACGTACAGACTTCATGTTCTAACATTATTACAAGTGCTGTTGACGTGGTCTGGACACAGGACTAGCAAAATTATGGAAAGCAGCCTCTTCACAGATACAAAACTGTATTTAGAGAATTTCCACCCTTATTTTCTGGAATTCAGTTCTGAATTTTGAATTTGTGGGAAGTAGAATCACAGTGTAACTCCCCAAGCATGAATAAACAGCCGTGCTATCAAAAAGGCACTCGGCTTGTACTGGCACAAGTACCAGTGCTGTTGCAGTAAACAGAACTAAAGAAATCATGTCATTTTTAATACAGGTCAGTTTGCTACAAAGCTAGAAAAATTCTTGTCTCAGTGTAAGGGAGGGACAGGAATAAGTGAGGGTAGAGATAGGAGGGGTGACTCAGCAGCACTGCTGCATGTACCAGATTAAAGTGACAGTGCAACTAGGGCTTTGATCTGGGACTCTTCAGGTGGCTCATGAGAGGCCTCAGCCATGGAAAAGAATGGTCAGACTCAAGTTCTCGCACGCTTTTTCCCCTGGACAGGCAGCAACCAGTACTTATAGATCTGAGACCACAGCAGTGGCTCCAGGTGCTCCCGTTCATCCCACCGACAGGGCCACGCTGCAAACAGAGATGGCAGCGAGCTTCCCCTGCGACTGCCGAAAGCCTGTTCAATAGCGTAGGCAATCTTCCCTCCTGAGGATGTGAGACCCTGTCGAAATGGATTCTGTTTTAACCGGCAGGACTGTAAAACATGATTGATTTCTGTGCTTCCCTGTGCATTTCCTTGCCCAGTGAGAGATGTCTCTGACAGATTATTCTGTAAGTGCTTCTTGGTCTTGGAAGGGAGCAGATTAAGTTTGGGTTTTACCTACTCTGGATATTTTTAGCCATTTAAGCGTAAGAAAAATGTTTCTTGGTAGACTTTTTAGCCCTCAGTATTTTCAGTAGCTAGAGATGCTCTGATGACCTAACTTGGGAACATCACCCTTTGCTGGCATGGATCATTGGACTGATGAAAGCATTTTCCTGTTTGACTACTGGAGTCCTTGCGGTTAAAAGGTCTTTAAGCCCCCGCAGACAGTATTTGCTGTTTGCTAGGAACTGAACTGCAATTTTTGCATATCTGAGGCCTCTTCATCTTTTACTAAAGAATATTTTTCTGCTGGGAATGTTTGGGCAACACAGAAAAAAAAAAAAAATAGCCTCACTTTCTGAGGTTTGAGCTCTTTGTCCTGACAGCAGACGAGGAATCTGACTGAAGCGGTTCCAAGACGGCGCATTGCTCTGAGAACGCTCCTCGCCATCTTTCGAGATGGCGTAGGGCAAGTTGGAGTCTTTCAGCTTTGGTGCAGCTAGAAGTGAAACCGCGCGTGCTTAGTCCTGTCACACAGCAGGCTGTGTCACTGTTCGCACTCAGCTCTCCTGTCAGTTTTAGAAGTAACCAGTTCACTTCAAAAGTTGCTATGAACTTTCATGCCTTATGCTCCCATATTGAACATTTATTAGTGGTAATTTCCAGAGGAAAATGTCATTCCAAATAATATAACAACTACCCTTGTACCCACATAATACATTTATGCAAAAAGAATGTTCTGCAGACACTGCTCGTTACTCTTAACTTCAGGTCTTAATTCAAATATGTGGTTTTGAAAGTCACTTTCTGAGTCTCCATTTGTTTTATGATGATGGCAGTCAGACTTGTTCCCACTGAAGTGAACGGGAACAGGAGGTGACCTGTACTTATACATCAACCTCATTCCTTTAAAAAAAAAACAAAAAAACCCACAAAAAAAACCCAAAAAACCACAGCCAGCTGCATAGAAGGACCTGCATGGCATTAGCCTGAGAAGTCAATAGCCCCTGTGAGCTGAATTAGTTCCTTCATTTGCTTCCACAAATATTTTGCCAGTGTTTCTATCTGAATATTGAAAAATACTATCATTGTGAAAACGCAGGAGAGAGCAGGAACAAGTGTAAGACTGCACTGCATATGTTTTGTAACCTCTGCTTCCCTGTGGAAGCATGCCCAATGCGAGCACTGGGCGCACTGCAAAACGCTCCTCGGGAAGGTCCTGGTTTGCCAACGGACAAGCAGGCGATTGCAGTGGTAACGGCTGCTACAGGAGTTGAACGTACAAGTCAGAGCGGTTCTGCATTCTGAATCTGAGCAGCAGCGTGTTCGTGGGTTTCCGTGTACGGTATTATCGCAAAAACAGTTCCCTGTTGAGTTACATTTACTACATGAAATTCATCGTGGTTTTTCCTCCATCACAAAAAAGCAGATAACAGGCAGCAAAAGACAGACATGTTCCATATTTGCAGCCTCCCTCAGCGTCTGTTCCGGATCTCGCTGCACACACAGACTCCATTAGTGTTTGCAGTTCTCCCTTGCGGTATTTTCTCTTTCAGAACCTAGGCCATACCTGGTGCATTGAGTTCATTGACCATTAACTCATTTACTCAAATTAATATAATTTATCATCTGAACTGATAACGAAGGCTACATTTGATTTGAAGGAGTACCTTGAAGCAAGATATGAGGCAGGCCTGGAGTAGGGCCAGCGCGTAGGTGCGTGGCATAGGTCATTTGTCCTAAAGTTCTCTGAACTCCTTTGTAGTTCACAGCACAACCTGCGACCCCTGTAGAGACGAAGAAGCTGGAGCGGGACCAGGGAATGCACAAGCAAAGCTCTAATTCCCAGTGCTACCGCTGCTGCAGAACACTTCCTTCTAAAGAACCAGTGGAAGAAAAGAAAGTCATCGGGTTTTTTTTTTCTGTGAGTTTAAAAAACATCTGTGCCCATGAAGGATGAGTTCTGTGACCCAGCTGCAACACTGGCTGAGCAAGCACAGAGGGTACCCTAAGGTGGGACTGTTGCAGTTAGAGGCAGTAAATAAAGCAGTTGAGGCGGGGCAGGGGGATAGAAACCCTGCAGCAGCGAGCTCTCCGAAACAAGTAGAGAGTTAACAAGTGCAAGTTAACAGAAACAAGAAAAGTAAGAGACAAGGGTGCAAAAGGTGGGTGGGTTAAGAAAAAGACAGTAAGGGAAAATATCCAAACAAGAGAAGCGAGGTGTCAGGGAGGGAGCAAAACCAGAAACTCTCAGAGATCACAAAATATTGGTGCTTGCCACTCCCTGCTCTGAGCTTGTGGAAAGATCTGAATGTATTTTCTGAAAAGGTAATTAGGTTTCAGCAGAGTGCAATGCACAGTGCCTAAATAAAACACGCCAAGCTGTAAGAACTGTAACAATATGGAAGTTGCAAGTATAACTACCACAAACTTCACCCATTTCCAAATCCAGATATGTCATTGGAAGGTACCTCTTACCTCAGTTCTGTCAGTCCTCTGGCTCACTAAATAGCCCAAATTTTGGACCTTGCCGTAGTTCCAGAGGGAGCGGGTGCAAAGATGACAGCACAGCTGCAGAACTGCTCAAGTGATGGTCCTGCAGGGTTATGGCTACTGCAATCCTCACGTCGTGTTTAAAAAGACTTAAATCTTTTAAAACATGCAGGGCAAAAAGGAATACAGTGACCCGCATCAGGCAGGGCTGTCCCTCCACACCTCATGGGGAGCTGCGAACGTGACCACTCTGCTAACGAAGGCAGGACTTCTGAACGCTGCTCTTTCCTCAGCCCCACCAAATCCATCCGTGCAGTAGCACTGCACCAATCCCTGCGCTGTGCTACTCCAGAGCTGTGACAAAGTGGGAATCTGGACTGTAGCGAGTGGAAAAGAGGCTGGAGATGGAGAAAGAGCATGCGGAATGACATCCACCACAGCCATCACTGACAAAGGACATAAACTCCCATTTTCTCATCAAATATCTAGTTTTTCATCACACCCCTATTCACTGAAGGCACACCTGCTCTTTCAGTTACTGGTACTCAGCCTTCAAGATCCTATAATCCAGAAAATGTCCAATCAGACTATGCCAAACACAGATACCTCCTTAAAGCTTGTCTGCTTCTTCAGAAGCAAATTGCTTTTGTGTATAACTAGCTTTCTTTTGCTTTAATTCCCTGCCCTTTTACCAGGTTAGATGAATGCTAGTACATGGGAATGAATAGTTGAGATCAGGAAGAATAAAACCCGCTGCTGTTCACATCATCAAGCTCTTAGATTGGTATAGTTCTAACAATGCACCCCACCAAAATCATGTTAGATACGAGCACGCTCACAAAAAGACAAGATGCACATAGAGGACATGGTTTTTACTTCTAAATATTGTTCATTTTTCAGTAAGATGTACAATGGGTTAATATGACCAAAAATGTTTGTAAAATAAGTAGCAGTAAATGCAGAAAAGGGCAAGTTTCCTGTTCTTCCTGCCTTTCTCCCTTAAACCCGGCATCCATTAAGTGCTGAGGTCACCATTAGCACATGCAGCACTTACTTTGTGCAAAGTTGGAAAACTCGCCACCGCTTGGATTCCGTAATTAACGATTTCCCCCCACACACACTCCCTCCCCTTCCCTCCACATGCAATTGCAAGCACTTTTATAGGGGCTCAGATACGATGCTTCTCCAGAAGCTATCTGCGCACGAAGGCAACGCTCTGAAGAGGCATTGAGACGACGTTAAACAAACGTCGCAGCCCGGCGGAGCGACCCTTTCCGGGACAGCCGGCCCGCCCACCGCTGTCCTTGGAGCCTCCGGTTCTACGAGCTGCGAGCGCGGCCCGGGGCCCGCCGGCTCCCCGCCGCCTTCACGGGGAAGCCGTCCGTCGCCAAAAGCCTGCGACGCCCCCTCCCTCCCCGTCCCGCCGGGGTCCGATTCACCGGTTAACGCCGCGCAGCCGCCTGCCCGGGAGGAACCCCCAGGAACGGGGACCCCGGCGGCCCCCCCCACCCCAGGCACGCGACGGCCGTTGGAGCCCGCGGCGCGGGAAGCACCAACCGCCCCCGAAAGAGCCGCGCGCCAGTGCGCACGCGCGGCTTCCAAGCTCCCTCCGGTCCAATCCGCATCCCCGCCTGCCCTTGCTGGCCGGCCACGCCCCTTTCTTTAAACGCCGTCAGTTACCGCAGCCGCCACTCTCGGCCAATCGCCGCCCGCCCTGCCGTGGCACCGCCCAATCGGCTGGGCGGCGGGGAGGGGCGGGTCAGGCATGACGCAGCGAGTTTCCCCCTCTCCCCCCTTCCCCCCCCCCCCGCACTCCGCCCCCCTCGCGGCGCCTGGCGCCGGCTCTCGGCGGTGGCGAGGTCGCCGCTCCGGCGTGTGACGCGGTGACGCACAGGTACGTGAGGGGCTGGCGAGCCCCGGCGGTCACGTGGGCCGGCCGCCGCCGCTGCTGCCAGGCGCCGCGGGTCCCGTGCGGTCCGACCGCCGCTCCGCCGCCCCCCCCCGCCTCCTCCCCCCGCCGCATGTCGCTGGCGGCGCGCCCCGCTCCCTCTCAGCCGCCCGCCGACCGTCTCCTCCTCCTCCTCCTCCTCCTCCACCGCCGCGACCGCAGCCGCCGCCGCCCTTGATGTGGTTCGGGGCCGGGCGGGGGAGAAGATGCCGCCGTCCAAGTCCCGCAAGATCGCGATCCTGGGCTACCGGAGCGTGGGTGAGCGCGGGGCGCCGCCGTGAGGTGGGGTCTGAGGGGGGGGGGAGGGCGGGGAGGGGTGCGGCGCCTTCCCCCCGCGCAGGCGGGCGGTCCCGGGCTCCGCAGCGCCTCCCGGCCCGGCGGCCCCCGCCGCATCGGCCTCCCCCGCGGCAGCAGGTGCAGCGGCGGGGAGGGGAAGGGAAGGGAGAGGAGGGCCGGGCCGGGCCGCTTCCCGCCGCCGGGAGCGCGCAGCCGCGGCGGACGGGCGGGCCCCGCCATGGCGGCGCCGCAGAGCGCTGCGGGCCCGGGGCTGCGGGCGCGGGGCCGCCCTGCCCTTAATAGGAAGTTTCACCACCCCCCGCACCCCGCCCAGCCGCCGCGCTCCCAGCCGGGCCTTTCCGTAAAAAAAAAAAAAAAAACCCAAACCAAAACAAAACACAGGAAACGGAGTCTGGGGGAGTTTGGTGAGGAGGTCCCAGCCCCGCCGGTGTGCTGGCGGGGTGCGGGTCCCGGGGGAGGGGGGGTCACAGCAGGCGCGGGTGATGCCGGGCCGTGGGACCGGTCAGGGATGCGGTGCGGGCCGGGAGCGCTCCGGTCCCTCCGGCTCAGGGAAGCTGTGGTCTCACTCCCTCCGAACGCGCCCCCACGCAGGATTTACAGCCCAAATTTGCAGTGCCGAGGGGAAACCAGGCTGTTCTGTTCCCATTTCTGGCTTTTTTTTTTTTTTTTTTTTTTTTCTTCGCCCTCCGTAGAGATGCTCCATATCTGCAGCAGCAGCAGCATAGCTGCCGACGAGCCGGTTGTGCTCATTCAGGCCGTGGGTTTGTATTGGCTCTGCGGTGTCCCCAGCACGGGGTCGCGTTGCCCTCACACGGTGCTGCTGGCACAATCCAGCACAGACCGGTCTGCGTGGAGGAACGTCCTGGAAGCGTCCAGCACAAGTCTATAGTAGCCGACCGCGTTTTGTTCTATGACTGCCCGCACCTGTAATCCTTTCTTTTCCTACGTTCACCATCTTTGATGGAAGACAGTTTCAGATATTTCAGCGTTTGGGTTTTTAAAGCAGAGGGGAATAAGCCGTAGTACAGCTCTCCTAATCAATGAAACTTGAAAGCATAGATCAATGTTGAAGGTAATGTGCGGTTGGAAAAAAAAAAGATGCTGCAGAGAGATACAACGCTACTATAAAAGGGGTTTTTACACTAAAGTAGTGGCTAGATCAGTAATCTGTCTTCTGTTATGCAACCAGCAGAAAGAACTCTTAAAACAAAGCTTTTTTTTTTAAGATCAAGAAGAAGCCTAAACAAGCAGAGGTGTTTCTTAGATTTTATGTGTAACTGCAGCCTGACTTTGAGATGAGATGATGCTGAGTTTCTGTAGTAGTAGATTAATTAGTTTACATAATATATTTGACATCGCTTGTTGGAGTCCATTTCATTGTCTATCGTGTGTTATGTTGTCTTTTATCTTTTTTTTTTCTCTTTGAGCACTGGCAAAAACAAGCAATGGGCAGTGTAAGTGGGAAGGAAGAATGCTGGAAATTCTGCCCTTTAGAAGTCTGTGATGAGGACTGGGCGTACTGTTGAGCTTTGGTCTTTCTTCTGTTAACAGTGAAAAGCAGCAGTCAAAAAATCAGTTTGTAGTAGGCTATATACTCAGTTGAGGAGAAACAGAAGAAATAGTATAGTATTGTTAGTCAGATGGGTGATGTTTTGGGCAATAGTACTCATATGGAAAGGATTGTAGAAAGAGATGGGCAAAAAGTTACCTAACATCTATTAAGATCTGCTGCTGGACTTTTTCAACTGAAGTTTTTGGAGACTGGTGCAGTATTAGGCTTGATGGGACGAGTTGTAGGAACATAGAATTAAGAGGGTCAAAAAATTCTGGTTTACTGTAGTTTTCCTTTTATTGTCCTTGACAATTCTGTGTTGCCTCTTAGGAAAAAAAAATGTTGCATGTTAAAACTGCAAAGTTACTCTTCTTAAATATAGGAACATTAAATTTCTGGGCAAATACTTACATAAAAGTTCAAGCAGTAGAAACAGGTCATTGAGGTGTTACTTCCATCATGTAAAGCTGCTGGAAAAACAAGAAAGTTAAACTGTGAGATTTAGGTTGGGTCCTCTGCTTATCCAAGTATGTGACTTTAGTTTGGGTTCAGAGGAGCTTTTGGGTAAGTCTTGCTCTGTATCGTGATGGCAAGAATATTACTTGAACCCTGGGTAAGAAAGGATCTGATCTCTTCTTAGGACAAGCTTTTGAGTGGTAGAAAGAGAAGAGCATTTCTTCTGGGGAAAATGCAACATTTGAATAGAGCTAATGGTCGTTAAGGTGGGGAACAATTCCAGAATCTGAAGGACTGGAAGGAAATGTTTTCTAAATTTCCTTTTGTAATTAGGGAGCTATGTTCCTTTGCCATTAACGTTAATCTTGACCCTGGACAGAGGGAGGCTAACTCTGGTAAGCTGTAAAATGTTTACAGTTTTATAGGTGGGCATAAATGCTTAGGTGAGCCGCTCTGTGAAGTTGCGTGCTCTCCTTACAATTTGTATGGTGTTTGAGATGAAGCTAATCAGAAAATGGCGAGCTTTTTTTCCCGTGTCTCTTTCAGTTACGTGTTGAAATACCCAGGTTTTGATGACATATTTCAAGCAGTGAGCTGTTCCCCACGGTTGATGATTCAACAATTTTGTGAATCTTTCAGGTTATGTGTGTGTATAGTAGCGGACAGGCACGTCCTCCATCGGGATTTGTGAAACTTACCTAAATCTTGCACTGGCTTTGTGCTAAGCCCGTGTTTCCTTTACTTACATTAAATTTTATTCTTATCCCAGTATTGTTGTCAGGTAGACCACGGGTTGGGAGTGGTGTTCTGATGCAGTAGTTCTCGGAATAGAAAATTCTGCTGCTTTGAATACACTCCCTCTATCTTTCAACACCGCCATCAGCCCTTTAATATGTGAAACTAATATGCGTTGCTGATGGGAGAGATCACAGCGGAAGCCTCACAAATTCACAAGGCAGACGTGCTTTCTGAGATGCAGACAGAGTATTTGCCAGGAACTTGGGGATTTGTGTTTTGGTGAGGAAGGCCAATTATGTGTGGAGATAGCATACAGGTTGTGGCATGATGCTAGACAAAATCACACAAGAATGTCTCCTTTGGGTTTTGCTCAGGCTTAAATTGGTCTCAGAAAGTTAAATTGCGTTACGTATGTGTGCTTGTCTCAGTGAGGTTCTGGGTAGAAGTCAGATGGATTTCATCCCCAAATCTGATACCTTCACAGTGGGAGGAGCTTGACTTTGGCTGCTGTTGTTTGATAAGCAACCAGAGTGGACCAGCTACTTGAGATTTGATTTTGGGAAAAAAATCTGTCTTATGCATGATGAAGGATAAGACTTCAAAAATTTACTGCCTTCACTAAAAAGAGTCTTCATACTTGTGTTTTGGTAATAATTTAATATATCCCAAATGTAATTGGAAGTAATGGATTTCCATGGAAATAAATCAAGCAAGACTTACCTTTTCTGAATCTCTTCAGAGTAACAGCCACTCTAAAAAGCAGCATATAGTCGTCCAAAGTGCTTTGTTCTCAGTTCAATTCTTTTTCATTTATAGAAGAACTATGTAAATTCAGACCACAAATGCTTGTATCAGAGAAGAGGTTTCTTAGATCAACTTGTAAAGTAGCTTATTACTGAGATTCTCTTAATTGTATTGAACTGATGGATTTAAGATAAGCAGGGAGGTATTGTTTGGATCAGCTGCCTCAGTCGTAGGCCACTATCTCAGCCTGATTTGTTTTTTGCTGTTGATACAACTGGTGCTGCTGGTATTACAGATATACTTGCAGAAACTGGAATTCCTTTTCTGAATTTTACCCGTTTGGACTGGTGATCTGAAAACACTCTCCTGATTAATTTATAGCTCTAAGGGGCGAAATCCAGTTAAGTTAGTGGTGACTTACCTATTTTCTTCCCCAGCTAAATACTACTTAGTGACTTTCAGGTTTATCCATCAACTTTTCTTCGTAGGTGGAGAGCCGTCCGTACTGCAGGCAGAAGTAGTCGTGGTCTGTGACTGCAGCATGCAGGTAGCAAAAAAAACTACAGTGGAATAAAATTACCTACCAGGGTTACATTTGTATAGAAAGGCTTCCAGGTGGTTATAGTAAGCTAAAAAATGCTTCTCCCCCCTCCACCTTCCCTGAAAGCAAGAAAGGCAGAAAAAACCAGTACCTTTAATATGTATCTGTAAATAGTAAGAATAATTATTAGGATAAAACATAGTTACTGGTTTTGAAAACATGGGTTACTTGAGCATTAGGAGGTTTTGTGTTGTAAAATGGAGCTTAGGCTTTGCTTTTTGTTTCCGAAAGACGGCATCTGTTCGCACAGTAGTATACCACCCTGAGGAGATATCCCTTTGATATTGGATGGAGGGAAGTGGTAATTTTAGCAGGCAATAAATTGCCCGTGTAAATGTCAAGAGAGAAGGAATGGAGAAATTACTGCTGTCGTGTGCTGTAATTTGCTTTACAGAATTGGTTGTATCCACAACATTGGAATCCTGAGATTTAACAGGAAAATTGAGTGGTTCAGGATTCAGCTGATACGTAGGGTTAAATTTTGCTGAGTTCCTCTTAAGTGCTGAGATTATTTTCGCAGCGCTTTTCTCATTAGGACTGCATTCACTCTGCCGGGGCGCAGCAATGCTGCTAGAAGGAAAGGTTGCAGCTACCAGGGGACTGAAACGTGGCTGGAAATGCCAGCTTTAATTGCATTTCGATGTGAGTGACTACGCTGTTCAGCAGTGAAAGTTGCTACAGCACATTTGATAGCTGTAGCTGGAAGCACTAGAGGCAGCATGTTCAGCTGTAATATCAAGCCACAGCAGGGTTATTTGAGGACATGGTTGCAGGATTAACTCTTAAACTGCCTACTCTGATCTCTTTTAATAGTAACACTTGGGCGTTTTGCTTGTATATTTGAGTGTTTTGGTGTTTGATTACTCAACTTAGAGTTAATATCGATGGGAGAAACCAAATGAAATGTAGATCCTGTCATTTATAAGCTATATAAAGCTGAAGCTCTTCATTTAGATACACTACACTGCCTTAAGTGTAGGTTCTGGGTAAACCAGCCACCTCTGTGGTACATGCTGCTGCGGAAACTCGGCATAACCACACGTTTGGGATTAGAAGTGCAGTGTGATTAACTTCCTGTAGCTCTCCTGAAGGTGACATTCGAGGGCGTATTTTAAAAACTGCTCGACTTAATTGTGTGTTCAGTCCAAAATCAAAACTGCTTCTCTGTGAGATGTTCATAATGCACTCAAGCTCTGTGAATCCAACATGAGTCAAAATTGCTTGGTGTCAGCTCAGATTTTCCTAAATCAGAAGCTGCAAACGTGAAGCACGGTATGTAAAAACATTAAGCTGCCCTTGTCGTTCATGGATCTGTCTCCTTAACGACTTGATAGGTCTCATTGTTTTTTCTCCAAGGCCTATTTTAAGTGAATGGTAAATTTGTTGTCGATTTGAAAACGTGAGAAACTAAAGTGTGCTTCCTGAATTTGGGGAGTGGTTGTTGCTTAAGATTTCTCTCTTCAGGGAATTTGCTTTCCTATACAGTTCTTGCACACTGATGGCAGCTATCCTGCAAGTGAGGCTATGTGGGATGGGGGAAAAGGGAAGAATGTGGAGAAAATACATGTTATATGTTGCCTAGCAGACCACTTAACAAGATTTAAGATTATTAAATTTACCAAAAACATATGAATGTGGGCTATTAAAGATTGTATTCCCTTCTTAAGAAATAAGAAGTACAGTGCGTCCTGAATTGGTTTTTGGAGGAAAAGAGGCTTGTAGTGAACTTGTCACAAGGAAGTAAACTGAGGCAGGTTTTTAACAGAGTGCTGAAACAGGCTTTCAGGTGCAGCCTTTTTGGAGAGACTTCCCTGCCGCTTTCTTTTTTTAATTGCCATGTAATGATGGCACCCCTAACTGTGTAGGGTGGGGCTTCCCTTGGCACAAGTCGAGCTAATTCTGCGCTGTGGCTGGAAATTGCACCTTCCTGCCTCAGCCCGGGTGCTGGCACTGGTGTGCTAGAAGCTTGGTCACCAGCTTGGGGAATTAATTTCTTTCCAAATTAAAGCAACCAGAAGGAAAAGCTTTTGTATCGCTCACTTGGTTGGCTCTGCAAGTACAACCCTGATGGAGGGAACGGAGTCAGGAGGGTGAGCTGTTTGGGGGAGAGTGGAGTAGGCTCTGTGTGGCTGTGCAGGCTTTGGTTCAGTCGGACCTCTTATGAAACCACATCTGTAAGTATTTTCCTCCACCCCTCCTGATAAGCGTGAATGCTTTGTTGTAAACTTTCACCAGCGGGCCTTTTGA
The DNA here is from genome assembly GCF_036417535.1 of Chlamydotis macqueenii. Taxonomy (NCBI): domain Eukaryota; kingdom Metazoa; phylum Chordata; class Aves; order Otidiformes; family Otididae; genus Chlamydotis; species Chlamydotis macqueenii. Next base: position 6,462,264 of record NC_141557.1, on the reverse strand, counting down.
ACCTGAGTAGTTCTCTTGACGGAAAAAGATAGCCTTGTAAAAGTGGTGAATGTACATTAGGGAACCGTGAAGAAATCAAGGTTTTTGAGATTCTTGTTTAAATAACCTTCTGTAGTCAAATCTAATCATTTCATGCAGAATGGAGGAAAAGAAAGATATTTGACCTGGCATAAATCTAAACTTTGTTGGGAAGTCTTCAAATTCAGATGATGCTTCAAGTGATAGGATCTGGAATTTTCTGGAAATGCTTGGTAGTGAAGATGCTGCAGTGGATCAAAGCCAAAGCTCCAGACTACGGTCATAGAATCATATATTTATTTAGATTGGAAAAGACCTATAAAATCATCAAGTCCAACTGTAAACCTGACGCTGCCAAGTCCGCCCCTAAACCATGTCCTTAAGTGCCACATCTGCTCATCTTTTAAATACCTGCAGGGACAGTGACTCAGCCACTTCCCTGGGCAGCCTGTTCCAATGCTTGACAACCCTTTTGGTGAATAAATTTTTCCTACTAACCAATCTAAACCTCCCCTGTCACAACTTGAGGCAGTTTCCTCTTGAGCTGTCACTCCTACTTGGGAAGAGACCGACACTCACCTTGCTACAACCTGTACAACTGTACAGTGACATGCAATGCATTCAGAATCACTGTTTGCCTCCCTACTTGGAAAACCAGGGGAACAAAATCTAAAGGCTGTGCTACTTTTCAGAGTAATCTTCAGTGTTTGCTAAGATACCCTACAAAATATCTGTTCCCTGCAAATACCAGTTGGCTCCTCAGCTTGGCTGACTCCTCCTTTAGTTGTAAGTATCTGTCGACACTGTTGCAGCATAGAGATGATTCACAACTACTTAATCCGTTTAGATGCGCTGGTTCTTCCTCAGTTTACCATAGGCACTGTGATTATTATACGTGCAAATATTAAGTATAGTTGTATGAAGGATGCAGGATGAGACAACGGTGGAAATGGTGGTGGTATAACCAGATGATACAAGTTCTGAAAGTGCAGATTTTGGATTATCAAGCGTGATGTGCCACTCAAGATGAAGACCGAACAAAGACAAAATAGCTTAAGCCTTGGGGGCTCCTGCAAAAAGGAAGTCTGTTTGGAATTTCTTATGAGACTTCTTACTTGAATGAGAGAACTTATGACCAGAACACGAGGAGGAAATTTATAGCAGTTTAATCTAGATGAAATCCTTAAGAGTTTGTGGATAATGGCCAAAGATTGATCTTTGGAGGCATAAGGCTAATTGAGTGATTTCTGAAGGCCTTTTAAGGTACGAAAGACCCTAAAGTGTGGCGCTCAGAAGACATGTTGGGAAAAGTTGCGATGGTCCTATATTAAATAGATAGGAACTGAAGGAATCATGTTTCCCATTAGATTATGCTTTAAACAGTCAAATCTCCTTTCAGCTATCTTTTTTTTTTTTTTTTTTTTTAATATAACACTGAAGCCTTAAAGAGTGAGAGGTTAATACTTCTGGAATGGTTATCAGTGTTCTTAGGTGGTTTAGATTACAGGAACCAGAACAGCATGCATGACAAATCTTAGCTAGGTCTTTTTATTTTGTGGAATATTGAGTTAAATGGATTTTAATTTATAAAAAGAGGGAATACATAAGTGGTCTTCAGTGTGTGGGTGTGAACATGTGCCAGTGTAATACAAAATTCTGATATGAAAGTGTCTCTTGACAACATTGTCTCCTGAATTAGTGGGATGCATCTGTCTAGCTTCAACAACTTGTCAGATTGTAATGCCAAAACTTCATTCAATATGTACGACCTCCTTTGAAGGTACTCTTGCTGTATGCAGGAGAGCTGGGATGCATAATATGTAGGAAAACTCCATTAAATCTGGCCTACAAACTGTCAAAACAATCAAGCCCTTGACATTAATGCGGTGAAGTGTATTTTGCTTTAAGGTTTGGTACCCCATTAGTAACAAATTTTTGGTATTCTAAGATCTGTTTAAAAATTAGCGTTTTGAATCAGAACTGGAAGGTGCTGCTTTGAAACATGCATGTAGACAAGCACCGAGTTTCTTGGTTTGCTGCAGTACTTTCTTCTGCATTACTGTCTTGGAAACATCCGTTTCTAATAGATGTTCTGCTTCATCTGTATGGTTTGACACTGGTGAATAAATTCTAAAGAAAGGCGTTAATTGTGCTGGTTTAACTTTTTTCATGTTTGGAGAAAAAGGTTGTCAAAATTCTGGATAAACCTTTTGTGGATGCTGAACTTAAGTCTAAAATTTGTTTAAATGTAAGGTAATTCAAGTTTTTCTGAACAGTAGAGCTTGGAGAAAAAGAAGTTGTCTAAATGTTTCAAGATCGTGTTCTTTATATAGAGTGTATCAAGGAGTCTTATGACACCTAAACCATTTTTCCTCATGTCTTTCCTCAACTGCAAAAATACATTTATCCCTAAGTGTGATGGTAGGACAGAGGAAGAGTTAAAGTGAAGCTTCCCAGAAGTGTTTCAGTGACTAGCTCGTTGAAATTTCTTCTTGATGAGTGTCTTGGATGGTCTTCCTAAGCCTAGCATTGGGTTGTGCTTTTGTCACCACCGACCGCTATGAACAACTGTAAGTTAATGGTAGTACAGAAAAATGAGATTATGCCTCCTCTCTTTGCCTTTCCAGGCAAGAAGGTTGTGACCTTAAAAAGGTATTATCACAAATATAAATTATATAATTTATAGCTAATGATAGGACTGTGGGATATAAGTTTATTTTTTCTGAAGATGGTCATACAAACATCGCATTATTTTGGCATCCAGCTGCTTATGTGGGCATGGACTGTACATCCCAAATGTTGAAGGCTTTAAAGGTGGAGGTTGGTAAGGAGAGAAAGGGACTGTAAGAGAAGGGGTGTGTGGACCCAAATTTTAAGGGCAACTTATTATGGGGAGAGTTGGGCCATGACTCTGCAGTTCTTACAGCATGGAAATGTGGAAACCGAAAATGAAGATAAGGTTATTTCCAAAATGGCCAGGCTAAGGAAGTAAGCAATTTCCGAAAGTCTTTGCTGTACCTGTGGTACATCTTGGCCCTTGACCTATTTGCCTGTAATGGTTAATATTTTATCAATTTCTGCCAAGTAGATGTGATGTACTTAATTTCCTAGGTACTGTTTAAAATAGACTCAAATTTAAGATTAGCTGGATTAATTTATGATTTCACTGGATAATAATGGGGTAATAATCACTATTGCACTTAGAGAATTTGATTTGTTTTGATATGCAAAGACTTGTATAGCAGACAAATACAATGCACTGCTCTGTATCTTGAGGGTCATCCTGAAGTTAGGTTGCCTTAAACTGTAGCTTGATACTCAAATCCTTGTCCAGGTTGTGTGGTTGTGCTAGCGGAGTGCTGGGAAGTGAAGATCCAGCTTCTGTTGGCAAGTGCTTCCTCAGGTGCTGGAGCTGGACTGGCTGGAGGACACTTCACTGTGAAAGACAGTCTAAACGGAAAAATTGTTTCATGTCAGGTTGCAAGTGTCATCCTCGGTTATCTCCCTGGGCTCTTTTCAAGTGGTTAAGGGAGAGTGGGAGTTGGGTGGTGGGGTGTTTTTTTTGAGTTTGTTTCTTGTTTTTGTTGTTGTTCTTCCTTGCGAAGATCAGAGTTCTGTATTGTGACCTTTTTGTACTAGATAGTATAAAAACTGAGAATAAAAGCTATGATTCCTACCCAAAACCTCTTACTTAGAAATACCTTGTGAGCCAACAGATGGATACACCCGGTTAAGAAGGTAAGAGAGCCAGCTGGCTGTCATGACAGGCAAGAACTTAATAGTATGCTGTAGCAAACAAGGGTTACCTGTTCTGTCTTCTCTGCCCTATTGCTAAATCAATGGTCATGTCATCTCTGATGGATCTTTGGCTAAAATTCCCTTAAAATTTCCCAAGGCTGGGGGCTCTCATTATTCTTCTGGTACTCTGCATGGTGTTCTCCTTACCCTCGAGTTTTTTTCTTTTTTTCCTGGTGTCTTACCCATGTCTGTCAGTAACATCTTCCGTACTGTTAACGGATTGTCCTCTGTATTCAGAGGCCTCTCTGTTATGTTGATTGAGTAAGCGTGTAAATGAAGAAGGCATGCAATCAGAGTTAGTGGGGAGGGGTTAATGCCTAACTGAGTGCTATGGTATGAAGATGGCATTTAACAGATTGTGGCTTTCTTCAACCCAGATTAATAGAGGGGAGGAACTTCACATGTTAAGCGGAAGGAATGTGGAAGATGCCTATAAAGGTAATTCAAAGAAGATTTAGAATTGAATTGCAGAAGAGAAACAGTAACTTATCAGAAGTTGATCTGAATCTGATGAGGGGAGACAGTTTTTGTAGAGGACGGTACAGTCCAGGCATACTGGTTTCTGTGTTGGTGTGGTTATATGTAGGTCCACAGCAGCCTTATGCTAGCACAGGAAAATTAAAGTGGTCAAGGCACAATGTTATGATCATTGATCAAGATGGCCTCAGTGTCTACTTGTGCATCTGTTGACAGAGGTGTGATGGAGTTGGCCGTGTCCTGCTCCACTGGTGGAAGAGAGAGTAAACACTAACCATTGTCAGTATCCCTAAAGACCACCTTCTCTGTTTTGTGCTAAGAGATGTTAGTGTTGTCAGGGTTGGTACTGCGGTTGCTGATGTCTCATGCAGCTTTGGGAACTTCCTCCAGTGTAGGTCATTGCAGGTAAATAGTGCTGTGTGCTGACGCTGACTGCCGGTAGCAGCACGCTTTCACTGAAAGTCAGGTTTTGGCTGCCATGTGCATTGCTGGCATTTGTTGATATTGGGTTCATCAGACCTTGGACCATCAGTGGGGACACAGAGTCTGTTACATTGACTGACTACTTCATAGTCATGCACACTGCTGCAGACTGAAGCTGCCTTTTGTTGCTAAGATCTTCTAGTGATTACTGTGCAGTTAGATTTTTATATATGTTCAATATGTTCTAAAAGTAGCCTGCTTTTGTTGGGACAAATCAGTGATATCTTCACGTTTTGCTACAGGATGATGAAGGGCTCTGTGGACCTCCCCTTTTTGCTATAGTTGCCAGATATATATCACATTATTTGCTTGGGTGATGTTACCAAGAGAGGGGATATAACTGTTATTATCTTGTCAGGATTTCGTCAGATACTTGCCTTCTGTGATCCTACAACAAGGAAGAGAGGATGACATCTCTTACTATTGTTCTTGCAATTCCAAGAAGATCCTTGAGGCCCTATATGATAGCATTTCAGTAGTACTGCCAGGAGGGTCCATTCCTCACCGTTCCAGCTGCGTTTCTGACAGTTTACTTGGAGTTACGATACGCTCAGGGTCAAGCTCCTAGACTTGTCGTTTTAAAATGACGCTAGGAAAATCTCACTGACGTTTTCAGAGATGTAGCCCTCTGCTTGGTGGTGATTGTAAGCAATGGTGAGGTATGGTGGCCACAGCCTTGGCAACAGTGAGTGCTATGGCTCCAGTCCTCATAAAGATCCTTCTAAAGGAAGATCATTAGGGAAGACCTGCATTTTGGTGAAATGGTATTCATCTGTTGAAAGACTGAGGTGTTTCGTCGTGGTAAGGGTTCTGTGCTACTAAAGCTTTGTTTGGTTTTTGGTGTAGATCAGGTGGTCTGAAAACATAAGTGAGATTTGCAGTGAAAGGAAGAGCAGAGTTTATCCTGTTTCCTAATAGAAACGTTAAATTTTAAATCCCGATTTCTGTCTGTGCAGTCTAGCTTGTTCTATGGCACGCTGCTTTACCGGGTGGTCAGTAGTAGCACGGAACTTAATGTGGCTGCTGTTAACTTCAGCCAGTTGTTTAGAAGTAAAAAAGAGGGAAATTATGGCTGCAAACCCCCTTAAACAGCTGCTTTATCCCATGTGGTGAGCATAGAATGGAGTTCATCGGCTTCTGCTGTGAAATTCAGCTGTGCTGCAAGTGCAGTTGAGGCGGTGTCTATGCAGCAGATGGAGAGCTGCTGCTGGTAACAGCAGTTGGGAAGATCCGCTTCTTGAAAAAGAGGTTAAAATCTGCTCATCCTGCTATTTCTGGCTTGCAGAAAGGTAATTGAAGTTGTACATCCCAGTGATCTTCAGCATCAGGAAAGAACTGACTGGAAGTTGGGAGTTTGTTCCCTTGTGTTGAAGCTAAAACCTTGAAGAAGGAGAAGGGGAATGCATGGCATGCATTAAAGCAAGAGATACACATTTTTATTTGTGTTGACATAGCATTGTATGAAACAGTGACAGTTACTAAAAGTATCTTTCAAAGACATTTCATATTGTGCCTACCCGGTGATCCAAGGAAAGGTCAGGTTTATTCAGATACCTAATTAGCTGCTTGAAGTGTGTGCGTAGGGAGAGAGGACTTGGCTTCTACCCAGCACTGCGACTTGAATTTTGCCTCTTTTTGGGGAAATCAGTATAGAGTTCAGGCTCTTTCCCTCTAAGCATATCATAAACTGAAACATTAGGGTCTGATCCTTAAGCTTAATAAGCTTCCCTTTAGAAGTCCAATATATCAAGTAGTACTGCCTAACTTTTAGTTTAGGAATATATTTGCTAAATAGGCTAGCAGTCATGCCTAGTGAGTCGAGTTGCCTCTGAATTTCTACAGCCATCTGAAATATTTTAGGCATGGTGCTGCAGGGATGCACAGTTTCTGCAGGAAGTCTGAAGGGAGTACAGAGGATGGTATTTATCTGAGCAAACCGTGGTTGAGTGTCTGAATTTCCTTCCTAGTTAGGAGAACCCGGGATGCAGTTTCCCTCCCCTCTTGAAAAGCACCTTGGATGCAGCCATCTATGCATGTATGCCATGGCCGGGTGAGGTGCATGCCATGGAAGTTTTCTGGATTTCTTTAAACCTTGTAACAGCTTTTCTGTCTTTGACAACTGATAGTAAACACATGGAAGTAAAATTGGTTTGCTTCATTAAAAGGGAAATATCAGGCAAACTATGGCACATGCTTTTCTGCCAGCAAGGGTAACGAGCAGAGCTAGCTGGACTATGCACTAAAATCACTAAAACGTTTCTTCTGACAATCCTTTGCTGAGGTTACTAATTTACATGGAGACAAAATGGACATCTGGAAGTGGTAACTAAGCTGTTGCAGCAAAACACTGGAATTCTTCTGTTCATACTTGCCTGGACGTCTAATACATTGCAGTGAAGTGCAAGTGAACATTGAGGGGTGAGCGCTGCAGCAGGATGGAGCAAGCTTGCTGCTACGTATCAGGGAGTAAAGCGTGTGCTCTCTTCTTGCTCTCCTTACAGAAAATACGATCTAGAGAGCATCATTAGGACTTCTTGGTTTGTGTTTTGAGTGCTCGTTGCTGCCAACCTTGCAAGGGCCTGCAGATATACTTATGAGTTTGACTGAGTGCTGTGAAATCTGAAGAAAATAAAGGAAGCCATCTGACTTCCTTTCTAAATGACACTGCCTCTCAGATTTCTTCTGGCTTGCAGAGGAATACCTTTAATAAACCTCAAGAAGATTGTGCAATGCAGAAGGAAGGGAAACAAGCATGTGTCCTTTTCTCCCTGCAGGCTTATGTTCTTGGTGTTACAGACCATCATGTGAGCCTCCTCTTCTACTGCAGGAGTGGTTCTTGCAACAGTACCTTGCCTTAGACTGCCAAATGTATTTCCTGATGTCCTAATATCAAAATAGATCAGGAGAAGGCAGCGAACAGTTGTAGCAATGGGGTAGAGTGCGGTAGGAGTTGAAAAAGAGCTTGTGTTGTCCTGAAACACTGATCTGCTGTTTGGCTTGTCATGAAGGTCTCTTCTGTTCTTGAGGTCCCTCACTACCAAAAGATATCTCATTGAGGTCCTCAGGCTTTAACTCTTAGAGGATTGTAAGGGCAGAGCCTTCAGTCTGTCCTTTATGAAGCTCAGACAGCTTTGAGAGAGGAGGAGTGCCACCATTTGCTGTGTTGCAAATGAAGCGTGAGTATGATGAGCAAGTGTACTGGCTGAGCTCTCTGTGTCAGCAAGAGTTTTCTCTGTAAGCATCAGAAAATATTTTTTTAATCCTGGTATCACGATGTTGACATCGCAAGGAGATCACTACAAAATGGATAAAACTACAGCTCAAAGTAGATAATTGATAATTCCCCATGATTAAATGTCTAACAGAAGAATTAAGTTGCATCTGAGTAAAATATAAACTGCTCATTGTATCGCTGTCTCCAGAGGTTTAGAAACAATTCTTTCTTTACCCAGATGTATCGTTTTTGTACTCATTAGAATGATTCACTGAGCTACATAGCAGTGGACAGCAAAATAGCAACTACATAGCCGTAATTAGTACCTGGGGGAAAAAAAAAATCTTAATTAACCATATAAAGTTGCTGATGATGAAGCCTGAGATGAATGATGAGCTAGTGATGGGTTCTGAGATCATCTGCTGTCTTCTGAAAAGATATTTGTTGAAGAGTGGTGCTATAATTCCCTTGGCTACCTACTTAAACCTCCATCTGCTCCAAGAAGTTGTTCTGTCCCTTTCTGTGCTCTGATGACAAATAGATAATCTGAGGAAATGCTGGTGTCTCCATTTTGTGCATCTTGGTATTCTGAATTAAGGAAGATAAAGATCCCAATGTTCACGTTAAACCGAGTATGACTTTCGGTATGAAAACTTAATCTCTGTGAAGCGTAGCAAGTTTGTGTAGCTGTGTGTGAGGTATTGAAAGCTGGGCACACAGTATGTCCTAGAATCATAGAATGGTTAGGGTTGGAAGGGACCTTCAAAGCCCATCCAGTCCAACCCCCCTGCAAGGAGCAGGGACATCCCCCACTAGATCAGGTTGCTCAGAGCCTCATCCAGCCTGGCCTTGAACGTTTCCAGGGATGGGGCATCCACCACCTCTCTGGGCAACCTGTGCCAGTGTTCTACAACTCGCACTGTAAAAAAATTTTTCCTAATATCCAATCTAAATCTACCCCCCTCTATTTTAAAACCATTACCCCTTATCCTATCACAACAGGCCCTACTGAACAGCTTCTCCACATCTGTCTTGTGATACGACTGACAGCATTTCCTTATGAAATTTCTTGAACCCTTTTGCAGCAAAACCTAAAGTAGTTTGTTCTGTAGGTAAGACTGAGTAGATCTACGTAGAGACTAACTTAGGTAAGATGCTAGGCTTGTGGTAGGAGTGTGATTAGATGCTGCCAGCTCTTAAGTGTTCAATAATTAAGCAAAGTACATAAGCAGATGTTTTAATGGAAAAAGATGGGTTAAAGAAACTATGCATCTGAAATTCTAACAGAACAGAGAATTGCAGCTCGTCAGTAGTGGTTGTTCTTAACCTCATCAAACTGTTTACTGATTGCTTGTGCCGATGATCTTGCGTATTGAGAAATTCTTCCTGTTGAGATAAACGGCACTGTGCTGCCAGTGGCTGTCATCAAGGAGATGCCACGTTAGAGGGCAGCTGCAGAACCCAGCTTGCACAATGCCTTGCTTGTGGAGCTGTTGTTTGACTTGCTCGCTGGCCGCTTGCATCATTTCTGTCTCCTAAGCTTGGATGGAAGTTGGCTGCAGATGAGAATTTCATCTGGGCTGTCCCTCTGCCCATTGCAAGGAGATGTGGGGAGGGGACGGCAGGCAGGTGGTGGTGCACCGAAGAGAGCACATGGCCTTTTCGGGGAGGCCAGCTGCTCGTGAGCCCACCCGTGCTCGGTTACTCATCTTCTTGGTAAACTGCCTATTGTTGTAAAGCTTGAGTTTTAAGGCTAGATTAAATACCACAGCTCTCATCCAAGAAGTAGAAGGATGAGTAAAACTCAATTTGGCAATTGTTTTGCCTTGACAATTGCAGTGGCATTTGAAACTGATGTGCTGTGACTGCACTAATCAGTGTTTATGGGATGTTCCGCTTTATGTAGCAAGTGGTCTATTGTATGAACAAAATACAACAGCTTTGTTTGTTTAAATGGCTTTCTGTCTGAAAACCTGTTCCTTTTCTGTTTTGACAGTAGAAAACTCTCTTCTTTACCACTCCCACATCATATCAAAATTGTGTATGCAAATACCTTTTGAGTTGTTCTGGACAGCTTGAGTTGAGTTTTTGGCCACCTGGGATTTGTATTCTAAACACTTGTAAAACCCATTCCTTCCAGCCCGTACCTTCTGTCTTTTTCCTCCAGGGAAAGTCAGTAAACTTGGAGGATTTTGCTTACAGCTCCTCTGCAGTAGAGTATCTGGTGCTTTGAGTTACCGTAGCAAGTACAGCTGGAGGAGTCATTCTGTTGCCTTGCCCCAGTGTTGCCCTTAATTAATTTATTTCTTCCTAGTCATTTTAAGCTCTCTGATTCTAAACAGAGTCAAAAGGTTAAACCATAATCTTTTCCAGTAAGATTTTGCAAATGCTTTTTCATCATAAAATCTCAGTCCTCCACCAATATAGTGAACTTCTTCCAGCAGACTTTGCCGTGCTTCTGTTTATGAAACTTCTCCTGGTCTAAACAGCTGCTTATTTTCCTAAAACTTGAGGACAGTGGGTACAGTAAAAGTCCAACGTGGAGGATGCTACAAGGAAAAGATTAGCAAACAAAAAACATTTGGCGTTTGTTCCAAATGAGGACATGTTAGAGCTGAGCCTTTTTTGTGGTAGGCACCCCTGAGTAATCAACTAATCAAGCCTTTGCTGCTGCTGTCAGGCGCTCTTGTCCTTTTAGGCTGAAGTGTGCTAGCTGTGTATGCACATCCAGACTGCAGTATCTCCTCGTGTCCTCCTCCCTGCAGTGCTCTGAGATGGAGTTAGCGCATCAGTACACGCAGTTGCATGTAGTTCCTTGGCCCCTGCCACACAGAATTATACGTATGTTGTAATTCTCTCTGAAAATGCAGCCTGCTCTTTCTGGGGAAGGAGGAGATAGGAGCTAAATTGTCAACTTAATTTTCCTCTCTGTCCGCGAGCATAGGTCAATGGCCTGGAATAAAACCTGTGGGACAAAGTTCAAGCCAAGCTGTTGTTCACATGGTCCTGTCTGCCTCTTGGGCACAGACTCAGACAAGGCAGTGGGGTGTTAATTACTTGAGTTTTAAGTTTCTTGTGTCCCTTTTGGAAGCCTCGGTTTAGTGGGATACTGTTACATGCACTTATCCCGAGGGGTACGTGGCCGAATCCAGGACTGGAGAGCTTCCCCGTGGCTCGTCTAGGAAAGCAGGCATCATCTTGTGATCACAAACACATCATTACTGGAAGGCTTGTTACAAAGCTTGGAGGAATTTAGGAGGAGTGTGTTGGAATACTGGTTTTGTCTGGTTTTGTTTCCTCCTCTTTCACTGTTAGGAGGAAAGCAGTAATTAATACAGCTGGATGTGAAATGCAGCATTTTCGGTTGGCTCCGGCTTCTTTCTAGTATTCAGTTTCCAGACTCAGCACACACAGACGTTAGCAGTCGAGTCTTTCGGTTAGTTTAGAATCTTTCTTAGGAGGAAGAATGTTCAATGAAGATCTGTGCTTAACTTTGCTCTTCTTATCTTAAAGATATGTAATGATCTTTAAGATAATACTAGAACAGCCTAATACAGGAACAGTTAAGTTTGTTTTAAAAATGAGCTCTTAATGTGCTGGTATTGGCGAAGAATCCGGAAGTGTGAACTCTGGGTAGCAACTTTGGAAGATTATAGCTGAAGAAGAAATAGCTTCAGAGTTCATTCACTCTCTAAGTGGTGTCCAAAATACACAGTTTCAGAAAGTTGCTGGGATGCATAGTCTCAGTTCTAAGTCTGGCCTTATTAGGATGATTTTGGATGTGCATGGTTGCTGGTTTTCCTCTCTCCCCTTGCTGGAACAACGGTTTAGAGCGCAGTGTTCCCTGTAAACTCATGCACAGTGAGTATGACACCTTCAGTTGCACTGTTAGGTGTGTCAGAAAATGGTATCTTAAGAACTTGATGGAGAAAAAGCAACTCTTAAAGCTTGTGTGCTGGTTGGTCTTTTGGGAGTTTGTCTGGGTTTTTTAGCATTGTATTTTGAATAATCTGGCATGATTGGTAGAAGAGAGGAAATGGATAAGCATGGCAGAGCTGGGCAGCGATGTTAAAATAAACCAAGCAGTGAGTTGATTAAGGTTATGGCTGTTGGAAAATTCCCAAATGATTTTGCTTGTGTAACATTTTCTTCCTTCCTCCTGGAGAAGTAAATCCTGGAAGTCTTGCAGTTAATGAACGAATTGACTGCATGTGTAATTATAAACATTAAGCCAAACTTCCCTTGCATCACTTTCATGCTTGTAGTTTGTCTGACTTGCAGTTTTTTTAGAATGTCTTTTAAAAAATGACTTGCTAAGTATGCTGATACTAATAAAAAAAATGTGAACAGCCTTATATGATGAAGCAAGAATGGGAGGTTTGCAGCGGAAAACTGTTTTTTAATGTCTCCTAAAGGAATGCTTAGGAAAGAACTTTTTCTGCAGCAAAGTATAAACATAGCATGGTCTGAGCAGTCTTTATCCAAAGCAATTAATTCTTGAAAATAGTTTTACTATATCGTTCAACCACAACATTGGTTACTTATGATGTCACTGAAAGGCTTCCACTGAGCAGGATGGTCTTGAGTCTAAATTTTAACTTGAGGTTGTATTTTGTTTGTGCTTCTTGCCAGTGAGAAGAGTATAAAGGAACATGAAGAATATGCTCATGTCCAAAAGCAGCTAATACACTTGGCAATCTTTATAGGAGTGCATTTGGCCGGTAAACGTGATGTAATAAGATCCAGTAGATACCCAAATGTAGAAGATGTGCTGTAATGGAAATTGTGTTAAGACTTAAGTAACGCTTTGAGAAGTCTTCATTTGCAGAGCTTTAAAAGTGCTTTTTGTGGTCATTGTATGCGATTGACTTTTACTGTCTTGTAAAATCAAGACTAAATTAGTTTTCATTTCTTCAGTCTGTTACTAAGTGCAACATTTTGCATTACTCTTTACTGGGGAGTGTATGATCAGGTCAGCATAACTGAAATGGGGAACATTAAGTTGTCTGCGAAAATAGCGGTTAAATTGCTTTCAAAAGAAAAAATCCAATGATGCCCCTTCGATCACTCTGTTTAAAATACAGCATCCACCAGTCTATTCTAGTGTGTTGTTAAGAGGATTAATAGAAGAGGAGAGTATATTGATCTCAAGAATTTTGAGATCTTCCTTTTGTCAGGGTAAAGATGTCCAATCTCCTAGTCAAACCAAATTTGTCTAATTCTGTCCAAGTTCCTATTTTTCTCTGCAATGACTGAAAATTATTTCTAGTTTTCCTTACTTCTTGACAGAAGACCCTTCCAAGTATAACAGTTTGTTAAATTTAGTTTTATGAGGATTGAACACTGCTACTTTTAGATTTGTTTTAAACTGGAGGAGATGCTTAAATTATGCTATGTTAAAACAAAAGCAGAACACGTGCTGAGTAGCTTCTGCGCTGTTTTTTATATGGTCAGGAAACCAAGTTACTGGGAATAGGCACTTAATTTAAAAAATAGGTCAGTTGTCAAGTATAGATGTTTAAATGAACCATACAAAGCTGCTATCGGGTCTTACAAAATCATTAGTGTATTTACTAGTAAGTGTGAAGTGATAACAGCCTTAAGACTTGTTTCAGTACAAATAATCTTTTCCTTGCTTTACAGGAAAATCTTCACTGACGATTCAGTTTGTGGAAGGACAGTTTGTTGATTCATATGATCCAACCATAGAGAACAGTAAGTAAATAACTGACAAACTTTTTCTGTACCTAACTAACTTGTTGGACATCTGCTTCCCCTAATATAGTGGAGACACTTCAAATTAGGTATGTCATACCTATATGAAAATGTGCCACTGTATACAATTATTCCAAATTCTCAAATGTTTCATTTGATCAGTATATCCAGGTGAACACAAAGCCAGCAATACCAGTCAGGAGCAAATGACTACTTTAGAAGGTAGACATGCTGTGGCCATGATAACATGATAGTCATTTAAAAGACTGATTTCCAGCTGCTTGATAACAAGCCTGGTACAGAATCAGCTTGCTGCAAATACTGGGTAACAGACTTCTCAAGTGTCTTTTTTCCTCTTAGCTGTTTTTTCATATGAGTGCCTCTGTGAATAGCTAGCATAGTGGGTAAGTAAAGGTACTAATACTAAAAATGCTGCTAAAAGCAACAAGTCACTTCAGAGGCAAGTTACTTCATTTTACTCAGGGTTATTTTATTGTTTAGAACTGAAATTCAAATGCTCCTATTTGAGAAGCTCTAAATTGACTTTAGCAAGTCAGGGTGGATAATTTGCCCCTTGACCTGAATGATCTGTTGGTCCTCCTATAAATGTCACTAATATTAACTCCATCATCCCTTTTTACTTTCTTAGAATTATAAATAAGGTTTGTTTTGAATTAAAGCTATCAAAATGTTGAGGATTAAGTTTCTGTGTTTTAAATCTTAGTCTCAGTTGGGACGGGTTATTTTTCCACTGTCTGTGCTATGTAAGTACAAATTATTTGAAGTAATCTTTTAGTTTTATGCAGGTATATGGGAATGAAAAAGGCTTGATACATGTGAGATCAAAATCTCTCCAAAATGCTAAGTCTGTATGTTGGTTTAGGTTTTTGACACCTTGGTACAAGGTTGACTTGTGTCAATTCTTTACGAGCTGTTGTCATGCACAGAAGCCTATTGTCTGTAACTGCTGTTAGTAACTCTAATTGTATGTCTCACTGGTAGCATTTCTTAACTATAAGAAAATACGCTCTGGATGAATTCTGCTCTTACTTGACTCTTGTAGTCTGCACTGCTTGCTTGGTCTAAGTTCTAAACATTGAGCATGTCATGGCCATGAAAACTTTGTTGGGTGGCGGCATCTTGAAGAGGCTTAACTTTTCTCTTTATTTCTTATTTGTTTGGAAAACAAACAGCATTATTCATTTGGTGAAAGTCTTGTGATCCGCGGCAGGGCTGGAGGAATTTGCTTTCTGAAAGGTAGAGAATTGCAGGGCCATTCTTGCATCAGAACACTTTGCTGGGAAGTAGGGATTGAAAACTAAAACTTGTGCCTTGGTGTTCAAAACAGTAGGAAGTCTGCCCCATCCTTTAGCCCTGTAAGGCCTGGTAGAGATGTTTTTAAAGTGCTTCTGTGAAGAACGGAAGAGATAACACTTTCAAACTTACCGCTAAAGTTTAAGATCTATTGAAGGTATCTTTTTTTTTAATAAAGACATGCAGATCTAGTTTTGATGGAATTAGTACAAAATTATTCTTTTGACTTAAGAACTTAGTATTTTGAAACTGTTTTTTTCTAAATACAAATCTTTGATCAGTCCAGTTTCTTGACCAGTCCAGTCTCTTGATGCTGCTAGCTGTATGTTTCTGATTCTGTACAAGGTCATAAGACACAAAGTATGTAATCAAATATTTTATTGTTTTCCTATCTTGTAATTTCAAATCTGGTTGGCCACACTGGCAAAAGGGGTTGAGAAGTCCAGATTCCTGTACTAGGGGTGGTGTTGGAGAACGTTGCATTTTTCCAGTGTTTTATAGTAGGTTATAAAACCATTTCAATTTCATCTAGTTACTAAGTCTACTTCAGTGTCACAAAACTTGCAAATTAAAAAAGAATAGTCTGGCCCATGTGATTTCTGTTTTGTCTCCAGAAAATTGTTACTAATAATGTATTACAGTATTCTAGCAGCACTGATGAAAGAAAGCTGCAGTACTGCTGGTAGCTTAATCTTTATAATTTTTGTCTTCAAATAATAATACTTACACAAAAACATTGAGTCTAAAGCTAAATTGTATGGAAGGCAAGCTATAGTTAAGCTCTTGCAGGAACAAGTTGCATAGCGTATAAGCCTTGAACAATAAGAGCAAGATCTAATGTTTTGGTAGTTTCATTCTTTCAGTGTGAAAATCTCTACTTTCTTTGTAAGTGTTAAGGGAAAATAAGCTGCATCAGATTGCACTTAGTGTTTGTTAGTCAATGCTGCTTCACTGCTGCGTTTTCCTTTGCTTATATTACATTAGAACTAGAAAAGTGGTTTATTTAAGTTAGGGAGCATGCTGAATTTGGTTGCTTCTACTAAATTTGTGTATCAGAGTAACTTGTTTTGTGGCAGCAGCAGAGATGAGAGTTAATGGCTTAACAAAACAGAATTTAGCTTTCTGAGTGACCCCATGATGGGTGGCTATTCTCGAGACAGGCAGGTTGAGAAACTACTGGAATGATCACTTGCGGGAGTGTTGGCAAGAGAAGGAAAATCCTTGCAGAGGAGGGGTGTGTGGAGGGGAGACTGTGTAGATGCTGGGCTGGATGGGGCTCTGAAGGCAGTTTAGCTCAGATGAGCTGAGCGTAGAACAATTTAAAACTCAAAAATTTTACTGGAATAAAAACTAGAATCTAAATTTGGAACTCAAAGCAAATAGGTCAGAAGGAGTAGATAATGAAGATGTGCGTGTAACTCTCCCCACCCCCATCTTTGTAGGGATGTCTTTGGTTATCATTAATTCAGTGAGTTTGTGATGTGGCAAAGCTGACTTGACTGCCTGAACATCTCAAAAATGTTTTCGCTAGCTCCTCTGAGGCCTACCTGGCTGCTTGCTGCTTTTCCTTGCAGTTTCAGAGAGCCTTCTAGCGCTGTGCCGCATCTCTGTGTCTTCCTTCCTCCCCAGAACAGGCACAGTAGCTCCCTGCAGGGAAGGAACAGTCTTCCTCCAAGGACTTCCTACCTCCATCCTGTGTTTTTTAATGCAGTTATGAGCAGAAGCATATTAGAAAGGGGGAGAGGGCTGGAGGCACCCTAGTAGTTGTGGAGGGGATATCTATAAGTGTAGATGGCTCTGCCAGAAGCATCTTTAAGCCTAAACTTCTTCCATGCATGTCATGGCAGCTGCACTGGAAGGGTGAAGTGTGCTTCTTCCCAGGAGTTGCTGATGAGCAGCCTTCTCAAGGCGGGGAAATGAGGCTTCTGAGGAAAATTAAAAATAGCTCCGTTCCATTACACATCTCAGTGTTGTAAAAGATGTTCTGACAGATTAGTGACAGGCATTGCCTTTGGAATGAAGACAAGTAGAAAGGGATGCACAAGGTGGAAACCGAGGAATCCTTACAAGGTGGCTGAATTTAATTCCCAGCCAGTAGCTCTATGGGAATAATGTTACACCATTCTTACACCTTTACTCGGTAGCATTATTGATCTAAAAGCCTGCATTTGTGTGCCTGGCACTGATTTTTTTTATTATTATTATTATTAATATTTTTAATCATAATGGCTTGTTTTCACAGCAGCTGTCATTTCAGTTGCGTATGCAAATGGTTTCATTCATGTTAGTGTGATTCAGATATACTTGATCTTAGGGTAGCAACGATCAGCAGCTGATGGAGTTGCTGCACGTTACACTTCTGCTGAGCTGTAGCAGCATTCAGGGCTGTGCTCGGTGTGTAATTTTACCAGAACTTTCTCTGACTGCAGAGTGGCTTTAGTTCTTTGCGACGCAGCTGTTGACTGCTGCACCCCGAGCTGTACGCATAGATCCGTTTGGTGCTGTGCTGCTCACTGCAGCACCGAATTCTCCAAGTTTCAGCGATGAGTCAGAACTGGGAACGATGTAGGTGTAGATGGGGATTGCGGCTTTCTTTGTATAGCTACACTCGAGTTATGTGTTGCAAGCTGTAAGCGTGTCCCGTTCTGAGTTCTGTGTGCTTTGTGGAGCTAAAACAGGCTTTACCCATGCTTCAGCTGATGAGCAGTGTTTCACAGACGCTCATGTTATGACTAGGACTGCAGAGATTGTTCAGGTCTGCTGAAATCTGTCCTTGGCGTACCAGGAAAAGCCATGCTGTGCCATGATCGTATTATTGGTTGGGTTTGTCTTGCTCATAAGCGCAGCAGAAGGCAATGTGTCCCAGGATGATAGGTGATGGAACTGGAAGTGAAGACTTCCTCTGGATCAAGGGGACCTATGGATCACTAATCACATTTAATACAGCTGCAGGTTTTTCCCAAGATGAAATTCTTACCAGGAATATTTTTAAAGTTTCAGCAAAGACATGGGAGTCATTAATTATGCCTGTATCGAAGCAGGTTTGTGTTCATGCAGTGGGCCGTTCCTAGTGCTGCAAGCTTCTGCACTGAACTAACAGTTCTCCTCACCCAGTCTGTGGTGACTCCTCCACTGTTTCCCTTCCCCTGGCTCTGTCATGCTCTGCTTCCAGTACCGATGGTGATGATGTCTTCGCTGGGTCTATTCTGGGCTTCTAGAATAGTCTGAAAAAGCTGCCATCTGTCTGTCCCTTTTTAAATATTAACTTCATGAGGCTCTTGAAGCTCCTTTGATTGCAGAGTGCTTTCATGTATATGTGAAGTGTCAAGAGACTGTTACTTTTAATATACCTGTTAATGCGGTACCTCTGCAGATGAGTCTGTTTTCCCTCTGATTTGAAGCAGTGATGCTGTATATGGCAACGCTGCATGTTAACATCTGTTCAAACAGACGGTTGCTTCTGTCCCCACCACAGAATTCATCCAAGGCAAAAAAGCTGTTGTGGATTCTTGCTTCATAACCCTAAGATTTTGTGTAGCGATGATGACAGTGTCCAGATGCTGACTTCCTAGCAGCTTGCATGCACATGTGCTAAAGCGGCTTTCTGAGGGGATGGACAGGGAGAGGTAGGAGCTCTCTCTTTGAGGCTTCAGTTCAGATTGCATTTGTCAGTGTTGTAATGGAAATTGTAGGTGCACTTTATGCTGTTTATATAAGTAAACACTCTGCATTAGTTTGGCTTTGCTGTTTGAATTATTCTGGTTTTTTTTTTTAAAAAAAAGTCCTTTCATTTACTAAGTGGGCTGAAAGCTCCAGTTTCAGATATTTCAGCCCACTTACTCAAGATAATACTCACATTGTGGAGACTCGACAGGGCAACGAGCATTGGCGGGGAGGAGGAAAGTTGGCGAACTTCAGCTTCTGGGAGACCCTGCACAAAACCCAGAAGGCGTAGGCAGGAGACTGCACGTCGGGATCAAGAACATTCCGCTTTGCAGCTTCAGAAAGCTGTTGGGCAGTTTGGAGTATGATGAACAGGTCACTGCAGTGTAGCTATTTCCCTGCTCATCACTGCAATGAAAGATGAAACTTCTTAGGACCGTTAGTATTTGGGAAAACCACCTCAACCAGAGGACCACACAAACTTTACTCAATATATCAGTACCATGCGGTAATTTTGCCTTGAGTGCAACACTGAGGCCAAAGTGAAGCTCTCAAGCCAAGTTTGTGTGCTCTGGATGGTACGTGTAGTGCTCGGTAGGACGTTATTCCTGTAAGAGCTGTGACACTGTTTGCTTTTGCAGTTGTATAATACAAACACTGAGTAAGATTCTTCAGCTCACAGTGCATTGGCATTTCATGAATCCGAGGAAGAGCAGCAGAGCTCATTGCTTTCAGGGACTGAATGTACTTCCTGACTGAGGACTCGATGGGCTGGTGACAGCATGGTGAGCTTCTAGCTGAATTTTCATTAGGTAGGTTTAGTATATTCGTAAATTAGGCTGTGTGGTAGCCCTCAAAGAATTTTTTTAAATCCAGATCATTTACCTCATGGCATTTACATTTAGGAAATTGATTAGCTAAACTGCTTGGAAACTGAGGAAAATGTTTTATAATAAGTTCAAAGTTAGCTTTGATGCTAATTGTATTTAAGTGTCTTGTGTTACCACAAATTACAGTTGCCTGGAAGTCTCTTAGAAGAAAACAGTTCAAAGACTTTTTACGTGCATTTCTAAGTAAAGGAGAAACTGCTGCAACCAGTGTGAGAATCTTCTGAAATTTTAAATAAATTTCTGAGTTTTGTTGTCTGTAATATGCTGGTTAAGAGTACAGCTGCCTGATCCAGCCTGTTACTGCTGTTTTAAAGCCTATAGCTGATGTTCTTTTTCTTAGGGCCTTGGCTGATGAGTGACTTCTGATCCCTTCCTTGTTTATAATTCTGAAATATATGTGTATTTCTTATTTGTTCTAGCTTTTACAAAACTGATCACAGTAAATGGCCAAGAATATCATCTTCAGCTGGTTGACACTGCTGGCCAAGTAAGTTATCTTTTTTTCTTTGAATCTTTCTTCAGATTTATGACAAGTATTCATACTTCTCTAGAGCTAAGTTGGTTGCAACCATGCACTTAGAACTGAAGTTTAACTTAAATGAATCTGCCTTGTCATTTAGTCACCAAAGAGCAATATTTCTGTAGTGTTTATTTAAACAATTTTGTTTGGGTTTGGATTTGGGGTTTTTTTTTTCTCCTGTGTGTTGAACATGTGCTGAAAAGTGAAGAAGGAACTGCTTTAATTCTCATGTACCAAAAGTTCTTAAGTAGCTTGCTTGATACTTACAGACTAAATTAGCAGTCTTGCTTTAGATGAAAAATGTGAGTTTAATAAACCATGGAGAAATTTTTCATGACTTGTAGCCCCAGCCACACCACCGTGACTTACATCCATGAAATAGTCATGGGGAGCAGACAGAAATGCGTATAGGTACTACTTACTGGGCTACCAATAAAGTACTGCAGTTTGTTTACATTTTTAAGTAAGTGATGATTCATGCATGCTTCTGAGCTTTCACATAACGACGGAAAGCATGGGAAGAGTCTCTGAATCTGTGTCCTGTAGGATGATCGGTAGCTTCATGAAGCACAGGTAGTGGTTATATAGTTCTGCTTGGCTGAACTTGCAGTGCGCATTCCATGTACCGAAGTGCTCTGTCTTTTGAAAGACTTTATATTAGGAAAAAAAAAACAGAACAGGGACTGTTAAACCCCTATATTTTTATCCTAAACTTTTTATTGCTTATGTGTTCTTAACCTTCTGTGAGTTCTGATATTATGCCTTTGGGTTTTTCCAGACTATGAGTAGTGTTAAATAATCTTAGTGTCGTAAAATATGCTGCCAGTACTTAAGGCTTTAAAGCTGCAGGACGCTTGCTCGTAACTGGGACGCTATTCAGAAGGGTTATATCCTTCTAGGTATGTTTGGTTGCTTTCTTTGAAGAGAACTACGTGACTTAAGAATAACCATACTGTATTTATATGGTGTTAGCTTGTGGTGCTGATCAGCAACACTATATCCATTTATAATCTGTCAGAGGTGTTTGAAGTGATTAAAAATACAATGCTGGCAACACGTGCTGGGGCAAGATTGTTTGATGAGGAATATTCTGCGGAGGGTTGGGATGGGCAAGCTGTGGAGTGTGAACAGCAGAGCAAGCTCCATAGGTTTCACTTTGTGCCAATGTAAGTGTGCTTGCCTTACATCAATGTCATTGTAACTATTGTAAAACCAAAATAACTTATTTCCCAGCCTGTGGTTATTTTTGGATTTGATTCTTCCTACGAATGGCTTGAACTTTGAATTCTAGCTCACAGGGTTCGAGGCGGGGAGATGGGTTGGGTTATGGAAGGTGTGTGGCTTGGACAGATTTCTTTCTCAAGTCTCTCTTGCTTAATGAACCATACGGAATCCTCATCTGTATACAGCATAGCAAGGATTGTATTGCAGATTTGTTACATACTTGAAAACTTGGCTATGACTTGAAAAGTTATAGCTGTGTTGTTTTATCACTTGGCAAAGTTCTTAGTTCAACCCACAAGTTCCAGGAAGCATAGCAGCTTTTCTCCATTTCCCTAACAAGCTAAAAATTAAGTGATGTATTGGAAACATTTGAGTTTATGATACTTACTTTTCTTGGTCCTCCTCTGCTGTCTCATGCCTCTTTACCTTTCCTAGTTATCTATTCAGATTTGCGTAGTTCAGTTAAACATGAGTCTTGGTACAGGATCACGGAAGAGGAGTGCAAAAGGAAATCTTACCTAACACCAAATTCCAGCTGGGGCAATCCTGAGAAATTCCGAGTAAAGTCAAACAACTAGAGAGTTGCACTTTCACCTGTTTTACACGCAGCTCAGATGCATTCTGTATTGACTTTGGGATTACACGGCCAACTGGAGTGGCAGTTTGGCATTTCAGTGAGGATGGGGGAGGGCTGCCCTCAGTGTGTAGCAATAAAGGCAAATAAGGGCATCTTTTGTCAAGTGTTATTCTTTCAAACTTTTTTGGCTGAATCTGTGAAGGTGATTTATAAAGGGTTTTTCCTCATTTTCTGGTTAAGGAAGTTTGATTCCTTTTGGCTGTCTAGATTTAAGCTGCGTGATTGCATTGCTCCATCTGTTCCGTCATGACAATATACAGGGAGGTTGTGTGATCTTAAGCTAAAATTAACATCTTAAGGAGCACAGGTTTAAAGATTTGAGAACTCATACATTAAGAAGTATGACTCTTGTCAAAATGGAAGTATTTCCTGGGAACATCTATGAGAACAATTTAGATTTTTAACATGGGTTTCATAGTACTTGTGTTGCATGTCCTGCAATATGTCAGTCTGCTTCACTTACCTATTTAGTCAGTTCCTTTTCTGCAGGGGTAATAAATTCAGTGATTTAAGTTTCTGGTATTTTATTTGTTTGGGTTTTTTTTTTAATTGAACACTTGTCATACCATGTAAACTTCTAGTTGTCATAAAGCAACTAATAACTATTTCTTGCATCTGCAGTTGATAAGCATTAGTTAGTTGGTGAGCCACAGTTATTCACTTCCTAACAGACCCCTTGGGTAATTTAGATGTGATCAGTGCCACTTGAAATTATGAAGTGCTAGATCCTGTCGTCAGCTGTTGAAATTAGGAATTTGAAATGTATCACTAGCAGGATAAGAGATGTAACTGCTAATTAGTGGTAGGACAGAGTGGATGTTTTGTACTAATATAAACTGATAATTAAGCAGGGTAAGAGGATTGGGGATAGCTTTAGCTGATCCATAGTCTTAGAGGGAATAAACCAAAAAAAAGCTGTAGAATAAATTTTAGAGTACACAGACTGACTCAACTTTCTCTTAATTTGGTAAAGATTCCACCTGTGGCATTATGATGAAAAAACTTAGTTCTGAAAGTACTACCTATACAAAATGGTCCTGCACCTCATGTCTTACAAATAGACTGACTTAACTGCTGGTCATCTGCTAGCATCAAGTTATGTGCTGTGGCAGTATGTAATTATAAATGCATCGTTTCTTCTACAGGATGAATACTCCATATTTCCTCAGACGTACTCCATAGACATCAATGGCTACATTCTTGTTTATTCAGTCACGTCAATAAAAAGGTAATAAAATGTGTTGTGTTTTTCTGGTTCAGATATTAATCAGATATATTATGGGTTAGCTCCTGCCTCTGCTATGTTTTCTTTGCATGCGTTTAATTCATTGAATCTCTCTCTCTCTTAGAAGTATAATGGAAATAAAAATTAATGGATTTTCAGAAATTTCCTCTCAGATCCAAATGTGACAGGCACTTTACAGACTAATATGCAAGGTACTGTGTAAGAAACAAGACTGTGCAGAACTACATTGTTTTGAGGTGTAAGAAAAGGACATAGAATAATTTCAGGAACAAGTAGAGTTGATTGCTTTAGCATCAGATATAAAGACAGACATGAATGTGAACCGAAAGGGCACTGTTCATTTATGTGAAGCACCCAATTAGTTGCTAGATCAGTCCCTCAGCCTTGTCGCTCATTACAGTACTGAGATTTCTTTGACTTCTTGGCTTGGATTGTTCTGGTTAATCATCAGAAACTTTCATATAAATAGCAATGTATCAATATATGACTTTTGGCCTGTAGACTCACTCTTGCCATGCTGCAACAAATATGTTATTTGAAACGTTTCCCAGAGTATCTATTTTGTCCTCGCTGTTGGCTGTAGTCCATTCTGAAATGAGGACAGAGTCCATCGTAGGTGGAGTCATTTACTTGCAAGAAGCATCTCAGCCTTCGTAAGATTTTCTCATCTTCCATTATTTTGTCCCTTCCATCTGGTCATCTGGCTTTGTTTAAATAATGATCATTCTTGAATAGATCTTTGTTTTCTAGTATGGTACAGCATCTTTGTTATAATAGCCAAAATAATCCTATTTTTAAAAAGTTTTGCTTGAGTAAAATTAATAAGACTTTAGGCCTTTCACTCTTTTCAAGTAGAAGAGAAGTTGATGCTTCCCCTCTGCTTACAGGGAAGCTGATCAGCTTTTTATGAGTGCTGAAGCATTCAGTATCTGTTCCTCTGAAGTAGGCAAAACTGATCATCTCAAGTACTTTTTTGTAGACCATCATAAAATACAAGTAAAACAACTTGCCTGTTGGCTCTTCTGTCCTACTCAAAGAAAGGATACGGTCTGGTTAAACTTCCCTTGCTTGCAAGGTCTTTAATGTTGAACAGATTTTGGCAGTCCTTCATTCTTGGTTTTTATCTTTAGTTCTGAAGTATTGAAGGGCAAGCACAGTGATCCAGAGGAGATGCAACAGCTGTTAGGCTTTCATGTGTGTCTAGAGATACTAAACTACCTAATTCCTTTTTTTTTTTTTTAATCAGAGCTTCATTGTTGGTGATGCATAACTTGCGTGAAATAGGAGGTAATATTCTCAGCCTTAAGTAGACAATCTTCTACTTCTAAAGTGAAGAGAAAAACATTGATTGATAAGTGGAACTGTGAGGAAAAAAATGTCTTTGAAATTGGCATAGATCATCAGAGGCTTCTGCAGCTGGTTGCCAGATAAAGGACATGCTCTTTTTCAGCTACTCCAGTTATTGTCTTATGATGTCTTGAGCTTAGCAGCCCAGATAAAGAAATGAAAATTATTTTCTCTGGTAGCGTTCGATCAGTTAAAATAGAAACCATATTATGGTGAAAATACTAACAGAACAAGGTATGTGGTATTTTCATCAGTATTCTAGTCTTGATCTGTTTATTCCAA
Organism: Chlamydotis macqueenii; assembly: GCF_036417535.1. NCBI lineage: Eukaryota > Metazoa > Chordata > Aves > Otidiformes > Otididae > Chlamydotis > Chlamydotis macqueenii. Next base: position 6,437,436 of record NC_141557.1, on the reverse strand, counting down.
GTTTTTTGTTTCTTGCTTTAAATTTCAAAGTATCAATGATCCTGTCTTGTTCAAGTCCTTATGTTCTCTATCAAGACAGCATTAGGCAGTAGGAAAGATCTTCCACAGTGCTCTGGTAGCTTAGGTGACTTGCCCAGGCAATCAAATTACAGCCACCATCTGTCTTGACTTCTGTCAAAGTGTGTGTATTGATCTGAGTATTGATCCAGCAGGGATGAGAACTTTGACAGCAAACTTAGTAGAAATGCCTTTTAAAAATTATCATCTTCCCCACAAACCTCCAGTGGGAAGTTTAAGTGGGACTTGAGTAAAAGGTAACGCCCTGTGTTTTTCATATTCCCAGGCTCTCAGCATCAAGGTTACTGGAAGGCTTTTGCTCTAGTTCAGCTTAATTAAATTCCAATTTTATATCTTGCTTGGGTCCATGATTTCTATTACACATTTATCTGACAGCTAGTAATTTTATGTTGTTGTATTTCACACATTGAGCTGTTTACTGTAACCCTATTTGCTTGACAGAACTGGAACGAACCTCTCATTGTCTCCAGATCTCTTGCTGTTTCACAACTTTGATTTGGTAATGCTCTTTTTGGTTTAAAACACTGTTTTAAACTCTGCCTCTGCTCCTTCCAGCCTTATTAATTTGGAAACCTTTCTAGAACATTAAGTTGATCTGGTGAAGCCAGTTTCATTCTTGGCAGTTCTTAGCAACTCGTTTCTGTGTCAGAATTGCATTTGAGTTAAAATAGCGCTTCTCTTTTGGTTTCCACCTTGATCTATTAACAGAGATCAGCTGTTTATGCTTAGTCTTTTTATAAAGAATAGAGCTCATGAACTACACTAGATAAGCAGATACACAGAATTGGGAAAGGAAGAGCCGGAGTTAAACAGGAACGTTTTGCAGCATTGTGCGCCAGAACCTCAGGTGAGGGCTCGTCAGGACGCTGTGCAGTGGCATGGCTTTTTCTAGCTGTGCGGGGAACAGCCGGCCTAGTAGTGGAAAGGAAACAGTGATTGTGTTGTGTTACTGATTCAGATGTCCTGTGGCTAGTACGCTCAGTCTTTCCTGTTGCTTCAGACTGAGAAAACTGAGAAACAGTTTTGTGGTCTGTAGCAATTTTTTTTTTTTTTTTTTTGGTAGTATTTTTATTCTTCTTTCAGTTTGCAGGGTCACCTAGTTCGATGTGTAGCAATGCATCTCAACTTTGTCTCAACCAACCTCCGTTTAACTCTTTTTTTTTTTTTTTTAATAATTATGAAAATCCAAGACAAATTCCCAAAACCAGAATTTCACTAATACCTTTTCAGCATAAGCTCTTTGTAATCTTCAAGTCCTTTCTTTGATTCCACATTTTTATGTAATCGGTAATACCATACTTGAGTTACTAACAGTAAGTTGTGCCAGACTAAGTGATGCTTTTGTTTGCAAATAACTCATTTTCTGATAGGATATACTAAAACTATTAGCTGAACATGGAGAAGTATTGTGTTCTACTCAGTTGCAGAAATCACTGCTGAAGTCAGACAAATTGACCTACATGACAGAAAATCCTTCTTAAACACGGTAGCGTCTATTGTTCCAGAAATGAGAAGTTTTAATGATTCAGATAGTTTGAGTAGTGGTTTTAGGCACCGATTCTTTGAGAGCTCTGAGTTGGGAGTCAGTTTGAGTGCTGCTCTATTTTTTAGAGTTTCAGTTCTAATTGAAATGCAGTGCAAGTCAAGACACTGCCTGTAGCTAACAACCTTGGAAGCTGGAAAAATTTCAGTCACTTTTTTGCTGTTTAGTTGTGTGCCTGTCTGTTAAAACAAATCTGAATTGTGCACTTCGTGTACCAGCATTTTTTCCATACTCTAATTAGAGGAGGACAACATCTGCTCTTCAACCCCGTTTATAGCTTGTTCTCAGAAGTACTAAATGTCAAATGCAGTGGATTTTGTTAGTGAGGTTTTTTTGGCTTCTTGGTATTTCACAGTCCTGCTTCTTATCTCCTGTCATCCAAACTTCATGTACATGGTAGGTGAACAGATAAGAAGTATTTGAATAACCACTATTTAAAACCATCTTGCAGATCAGTTTACTCACTTTCCATAGAAAATTAGAATTTTGGCTTTTTTTTTCTTTTCCTTTCTTTCACATAAATAAAACTGAATAATTCTGCATGAACTAAGTGTTCTTAAAAAATGATGTATTCTTTCGAGATGGAGTGTGCTTAACGACTTTTTCTTTGGAACTGCTTTAATTTGACATGCTCATCGAAGATTGTTGGACTCTAGCAGTTAAATTTCTTACTGCAGATACAAGCCAGATGAGAGGTGGGAGGGGCTTGTAGTGATTCTGTGTTAGATGCGTCAGTCCTGGGCAATGTTATTTATTTCTGCAAATGCCATAACCGGGGAGGCTGTAACGGTAGGCATGGGCTAGTCTTTGCTGCTTCTGGGACCGTTTTGTTTGTTGTACACAAATCGGTAAGGCTTTCAGCATCTCTGTAGTTCTGCCACTATACATAGAGTTAAGTTTTAAACACAGCAACCTACATATGCATTTAACTGCTTGTGTATTGGGTATTAAGGATAAACATTGGAGTGCATGTGTGACTTCATCCCTTTATTTTGCAGTTTTGAAGTGATAAAAGTTATCCATGGCAAGTTATTGGATATGGTGGGAAAAGTCCAGTAAGTAGTGACACTTTCATCTCATTTCATTGCAGGCATGTTACTAGTACTTTGTTCAGTATACTATAACTGTTCTGAAGTTCTGAACTTTCTTTCACAGAATACCCATTATGCTGGTTGGAAATAAAAAAGACCTGCATATGGAACGGTATGTGAACTCCAGCATGTGTGAAATGCAAGACAGCAGCCGGCATTCCTGTGGCTTCAATACGCTAGTTTTGTTCTTGGCTTTCCATAACTAAAATCAAATTGTAGGTTAAAATAAGGTACTGGCAAAGGAATTGTGTCCAGAATGTGAACTAAGAGCCGTGAACTTTTGTTGTAATGTTGACTTTTGCTATAAGGTTCCAGGGACAGTCATTTAACACTGGATTTTTTTCAAAACAAGTAACAGAAGTGTACTTTTCACAACTGTAAAATACCAGATGATATTACAGATTACGGAAACAAAGCAATGCTCTGGGACAACTGCTCTTCTGGGTCACATAGCAGTTTTACCTGGCCCAGTAGTGTATTTGACAGCAGCCAAAAGCAAATGCTTCAGATCAGACTTCACAGAACATTCCTTTTACATGCATTTATGTGCTTCAGTACTCTGAGGTCTTTCCTGACATATCAAATTCCAATTCTTTTGCAAGTTATAGAGAAACATACTTTTTTTTTTCTTTGCTCAGGGTGATCAGCTATGAAGAAGGGAAAGCTTTAGCAGAATCCTGGAATGCAGCTTTCTTGGAATCTTCTGCTAAAGAAAATCAGGTAACATATTTAAGACTGGCTTTATTCGACTAGCAATGTAGTGGAATGACTCATAGTTTCACTTAATAAAGGAAGCTAAAATATTTGCATGTACTCTACAGATATTTTGTGTAGATGGTTGGAAACAAAATGACTGTCTGCCTTCAGGTTTATGTATACATGTTCTTCCATGCAACTGTAAATGGAAGGAGGAAATGAAGAACTGAAAGTTAAGCTTCACTGAACACAGCAGAATGCTTAGTGACAAACTAAAACTCGAATCCACGTGGTGGGTGGAACAGTCTGTGCTCTGCTGCAGTTACCTTAGATAGGAGGTCGCAGAGGACTGAGTTGGTAAAAGGGGAGAAGCCTCTCATTTTAACGTGCTAGGCAAGGATTGGTCGCTAATGTGGGAAATAATCATTTTGTGGGTCCATGGGGGGGGAAAAAGAAAAACAAACAAAAAAACCCAAACAAACAAACAAAAAAAACCCACCAGAAAAGAGTTAGAATACGGCAGATGCTGTCAGACACTACTGTGATACAGCTGTAGTGAAGCTGCACAATCTGAACCAGTATAACCCACACAAATTTACAGTTGTTGGTTTCCTGTCACAGAAAGAAAGTGTTTAATTACATGTTAATTAACATCTTACTCTTGGTTGCTCTAACTTTCTTCAGAATGCCTCTTAAATACATTCTGGTATTTGAATTTGTTCCTCTGGCTGTTAATATCTTGACATTGATCTGACACCTCATGTATTTAAGCTCTAGAGCCTCCTAGTTTGGGCTTAAAGTAATGGATAAGTGCTGCAGAAGGGGGGAGGTGTCTTTTTTTTATTATTTTTTTTTATTTTCCCCTTTCTATTTTTTTTTTCTCTAGAGGTCTTGTTGAGCATCAAAGCTTTTGCTTTTTTAAAATAGAGACGTGTGATAAGGTCGAGGACATTGTCAGGCTAGTTTTAAACAAATGAGTCCTTATGCAGAAGAACGCTTACACTGTCTCGTATTTAACCTAGCATATCACATCCTTGGCCGCCTTGATAACATCAGCACAATCAAAAGGGCAAACCTATAGCTAGGACAAGACCTGTTTAAGCAGCCTTTCTTTCCTTCTCCCCCATCCCCAAAAGCAAAACAAATAGCTTTTGTCCAATGTCTGCTGTCAACAATTCTACAATTTACTTGAGTAAAGTTGGATTTTCCCTGGAATAGAACTTGGGGGTTTTTTTCTGCAGTTATGGAACACTTGGAGTTATTTTATCAGTACTTCTGTTTCTGGCTAAGACTTGCATTAATCTTGTCAAAATTGGGCATGATGAAAACATGAAATTTCTCAATATCTTCTCTGTACTGCTGGAGAGCTTCAAATGCATACCCAAGGAAACTAAATTGACAGAGTAAAGAATAAACAAGTTAAAAGCATCTTGATTTTTTTTTCCTGCCCCTTTATTTTAAATGACAATACTTCTGGATGAGGCAAAGCTTTTGCCTGTACTCTTTTTCTTTTGGCATATGTTCACAATGTGTAACAGTTTGGCAATTCATATCTAGCAGAATACCTTACAGAAAACTTTTCTGAAGCTTCTATTGTTCTTAATTCAAGAAAAAAAAAAAAGTTGAGTATATTTATGCAAAGTTACAAGCTTTTAATGATGCTTGGCATGTCTTGCCTGTTAAATTGCTGCGCTGACAAAGTCCCATTGACTGCCACGTATCTCTGTCTGTTCCTCAGTCTCAGACTGTCTGTGTTAAGTTATGCTGCCAGCTGAAGTTTATATAGCAAACTTTGTAGCCTTCAGGGAAATCAGAATGGCAATTGTATGTCAGATATTCAGGATTCTCTACAGTGCTGTACAAAGCCCACCAAAAATCAGAAGTTGCATTCGTTCTTGCTGTCAAAGGTGTTCTTCCTTTCAGCAGGATCCTTCAGAATAGCAATCACAGGTCGCTGTAGATTCTGTCCCTCTAGAGTCAGATGCAGGTTTTTAGAAACAGGTGCTTGAACACAGTTCCTCGTTCGTGCCTCTTACATAATACACTTGGTAAATCTGTCTGGCTTCAGAGGTTTGGGAGATCATGTGTCACTTCTGAGATGGGTGCCCACAGCGTGTGACCATGTTTTAGGCTCTCTGGCACGCTTCCTTTGGAGCCTTGGGATGTACAGAAGGAAGTGTAAAGGAGCCCAAAACTGAGGCAGCTGCCTTAGTCTTCTCACAAACAGTTGCGGAGGAATGCTCACCTCTGAAGAGGTGGAAAATTGAGCTTGAGAGCAAAGTGTGGAGTCTAGAGCTGTGAGGTGAGAGGGGGAAAGGAGACACTGGGTGTTGTAGTATCCCTTCCTATGAGTGCTTCCCAGAGCACTTCTGAACTTGTGCAATTTTTTTCCTCCGAATCCTAATTTGACAGGATCAAAACAGCTGATACGTAGACCTCTATCAAGACAGCATATCTTCTCTTACTCTGAAAAATATCTCTAGTTTTGAGGAGAAAAGGGTTTATTTTGAACTTAGTAACAAGGCATGTTGTCATTCTTGTGGTACTGAATGTTCACCTTACGTAAGTCAACGTTACTGGAGAAAGAAGTCTGTCAACTCTTTTTTTCTTGGAGATTCATCAAAATCTTCCCCTGTACTGGCTTGGTCAGGAAATGTAACTTGCCTATCAAGATTAAGTCTAAACTCCTTCCAAAATCTTGCTTCAGATTCTGTTTGCTTTACAGAAAGCTGATTTGATGCTTAAAGGGATGAGCTGGATGGGATTGGGAATTTAGAGCTTAAAAACTTCAGCAGAGAGCTCAAACCTTCCTGGCTGGGGGGAAGTCTGTTAATCCTTTCTCTCTGAAACCTAGCCATCTGTATTTGGTGGATGTCGAGCAAGAGTGTGACAATTTCTAGATTGCTTGTCTGAAATTGATGTGGTATGTGATGTTCTTCACAGCAGCGAGGAGAGTAGGTCTCCTTGCTACAGGGGTGAGACCAAATTCGATCAGCTATGTGGTCTATCTTTTTTAACAGCTCTGTTTGCAAGGAACTGCTGAAACCAGAGAAGGTACTCCCTGTAACAGGTTCTGATAGGGCTCCTTTCCCCCTAAAAGGGGGTGAGAGAGCATTGACATGTCTCCCTTCCTGCTTTGGCCAAAAAAAACCCCAAAACTGCCATTTGGAGCATCTGTGAGAGTCCTAGGAGCATAGCCCTACTATATCGGGCAACTGAAATAGATTAACTTAAGCAAACTAGTCCTGTTCTGCCAGGAGTTACCAAAATATACCACATCCCAGAAATGGCATGACTTTGAATAGATGGAAGGTGAGAGGGGTGAAGATCAAAGCTGCAGTGAGGATAAATGGCAGTGGCTGGCAGGAGTTCCCAAGGTCAAATATATTTGAGGCTATGGATCAGCTCCTCCAGACAAGGGTGACCTGGTAGGACTTTTGGAGGAGCCTGCATATCAGCAACATATCAGTCATCTAGGGAAATCCCTGGGCTTTGAGAAGGCAATGCTGAGACTTAATGGAAAAGACCTCTTTTAGATTACTGCTGGGCTCTTGCTGTTGTGTCTTCTCAAGCTGCTTAATTATTACCAGACGTGTCAAACTGCTTTGGCTAACTTCAGGAGCTTTGATCCTTTCTTGTGGAATTACTTACTTTTGTTTCACCTAAGCGGTATTATAGTACTCCATCTTAATCCCAGCACACTAAAGTGGTAACTGTTTGAAATACAACCAGAGTCCAAATTGGTCTTAAACTCAGTTGAAGCTGGGAGCCAACTTTTACTGGAAGAATTTAGGAAGTACCGAGCAGCCAAATTGTGTTCATCCAGTTATGCAGAATTCATTAGATAAAATTGTTTTAGAAAGGGCAAGGAAATAGCAAAAAATCTACTTGTGGAGAGTTGACCCTGACTGAATGCCAGGTTCACACCAAAGCCACTCTGTCACCCCCCCCTCCTCAGCTGAACAGGGGAGGGAAAATATAATGAAAGGCTCCTGGGTCGAGATAAGGACAGGGAGGGATCACTCACCAATTACTGTCACAGGCAAAACAGACTCATCTAGGGGAAAATTAATTCAATTTATTGCCAATCAAATCAGAGTAGGATAATGAGAAAATAAAAACAAATCTCAAAACACCTTCGTTTCACCCCTCCCTTCTTCCTGGGCTTAACTTTACTCCCAAATTCTCTACCTCTTCTCCCCAAGTGGTGCAGGGGGACAGGAATGGGGGTTGTGGTCATTTCATCGCGTTGTCTCTGCTGCTCCTTCCACCTCAGGGGAGCACTCCTCACACTCTTTCCCTGCTCCAGTGTGGGGTCCCTCGCATGGGAGACAGTCCTCCACAAACTTCTCCAACGTGGGCCCTTCCCACAGGCTGCTGTTCTTCATTAACTGCTTCAGCGTGGGTCCCTCATGGGGTCAGAAGTCCTGCCAGCAAACATGCTCCAGTATGGGCTCCTCTCCACAGGTCCTGCCAGGAGCCTGCTCCAGTGCAGGCTTTGTGTGGGGTCACAGCCTCCTTCAAGCATCCACCTGCTCTGGCATGGGGTCCTCCATAGGCTGCAGGAGAATCTCTGCTCCGGCGCCTGGACCACCTCCTCCCCCTCCTTCACTGACTTGAGTGTCTGCAGAGTTGTTTCTCTTACGTATTCTCAACTCCTCTCTTCGTCTGCAATTGCTGTTGCACAGTTGGGTTTTTTTACCCCCTTTTTTACTGTTACCAGGGTGCTACCACTGTCACCGATGGGCCCGGCTTTGGCCAGCAGCAGGTCCACCTTAGAGCCAGCTGACACTTGTTGGATTGGACATAGGGGAAGTTTCTAGCAGCTTCTCACAGAAGCCACCCCGGTCACCAATCCATTACCAACACCTTGCCAGGCAAACCCAATACACTGCTTCTCACCAAAACAGAGGCTGCGGCAGGGGGGAACCTCTCTTCCTTACCTGACTGTTGCTCACGTTCCTTTCCCCAGTGCTGTGCCAAGATAAACTGGTAGTATGAGCAGCTGAGAATTCCCTCTTGAAAGTAATAAAACAGTTGCATAGTTGAAAAATACACCATACCAAGGGATGAGCTGGCTTTGGCGGCTGTGGGCTGAGTCTGGGTGTTTGCACCTCTGTGCTGGCTCCCGGCAGCGTGCTCCCAGCTTGTGCAGAGGGAATTGCACCTCCCAAGCTGTCTGTCCCCTCGCACCAAAGGACACATCTGCAGAAGCAGTTGAGCCTCTGGTGTCTTGCACGGTGCTAAGCTCTTGAGGCAGCATGCGTTGCCTAGGCTGACATTTCTTTTTTGTTTCCTCAGGGGAGAAAGGTAGAAGAAAGCCAGATGGCTTTCTGTGGGCTAGGTGTGACCCACATTCTGTACCTGGACCATATGGAGACAGATGTGTCTGGGGTCTGGCTGCGTTCTTTATTCCTTGTCACAAAACACATCTCCCCAAGTTATTTAAAAGCTCATTCTAAAATACTTCAGTGTATTTGGGCTGAATTACAACTTCCTAAGGGTTAACTGTAGGACAGTTATTAAAACTTCTCGGTGAATACATATTTTCTGTGAAATGAATTAACAAGCCCTGTGAACTCCTACATCTTAGTGTTTCAAACAGCACGTTTTTGACAGAAATGTGCAGCTTCTCGGTCGACAGAATATGTTGTGGAGGTTTTTTTAATGGGTGCTTGAAAAATGTCAGCTCTAAGTAAGGAAACATTGATGCAGTATATTTGTAAATCAGTGTATCACCAGGTTTTGATTAAGGGAAACTCTTTAGTAGTGGCACCAATTTGATAGCAATTACAGTCCTGACCATGGTTCTCCTGGCATCTAATTTGCCCAGGAAATGTGTTGTATAGTACTGGTCTCATGAGCCACTTCTGTCGGAGTCCTTGGGATTGCAGCAAAACTTCATTACAGAGAGGAACACTATTTCCAGCTGATGAAGTATTTTAAATAGTTCCAGAGATAGTACTGTGCACAAACACTGTAAAATTCAATCTCATCCTGTAAGATTGCTTTAAGATTGTTGTGGGGCTACTTTAGCCATTGGGATTAATTTGGAAGTGATCCAGTTTCATAGAATCACAGAGTGGTTTGGGTTGGAAGGGCCCTTCAAAGGTCATCTGGTCCAACCCCCTGCAAGGAGCAGGGACATCTCCAACCAGATCAGGTTGCTCCGAGCCTCATCCAGCCTGGCCTTGAACGTTTCCAGGGATGAGGCATCCACCACCTCTCTGGGCAACCTGTCCCAGTGTTCTACAACTCGCATTGTAAAAAATTTTTTCCTAATATCCAATCTAAATCTACCTCCCTCTATTTGTGGAGGCGGAAGAACATCTGCCAGGTCAGAACACATAGTCATAAATCACAGGATGCTCTTCAGCCTGCTGATTAAAACCAACAAAACCTCCTTTTTACCTTATTTCATAATGTGACTGCTTTTACATGATGAATATACTTTCTTTCTTAAGGAATTCACGAAACGGATGGCTAGAGGTTAGATAAACTTAAACTGGCATGCCTGAGATGATCAGGAGCCCATTTCCAAGTTGAAGTTTCGCATACTGAGGTACCACTCATAGGGTGAATCTTCAGCTTGAAAATACTGTAGAGAAGAAAAGCACTTTAGATTTCTCCTTGGCTGTAGTATAGATCTGTTAGAATCATAGAATCATAGATTCTGTTCTTAAATTACTTCTCGGCAATCCCAGATGCTGCATGTTGTAGTTGTTTCTGCATAATCTGATGGAGGCTAGCACACAATTTGAAACCCTTAAAACTGAGTGGATCCTGAAAATACCAGATAAACAGTATCAGGTATTTACCACAAGTAGCATTCATGATGTTGTCCTGGGCACCTTGCTCTCCCCATCTTTCATTATCTTTAAAAATGAATAAGCAAAACCCCACTGAAACCAAGCTACGCTTAATCAAATTCTTCCATAAAATGTCCTGGATCACTCAGGTGGTCTGACATCCTTTCTTAGTGTCTCTGATTCAGGTAAACTTAATTTCATGGGTAATTTTATCTTTCCATCCCAAGATTTTTAACTTTTACTCCCTAGCATGTGTGTATCTGGGGAACTGTCGCCCTCTGAGCCTGTGCGCTGTTTCCTCACCTGCGATTTCAGCAGGGGAGAGCCTTTCTCACCAGACTGCTTTGTGCTCGGCGTGGGGGCAGGAAGCTCGGCATAGACCGAGCGGAGTTGATAGCAGAATGAGTGATTCCTACTCTGAGAGTACTTACTGCCTTCCCTGTGAAGGAGAGGAGGGATCCATAGTGCTCGCGTGGCTCACAATTTTGCAGAGGATTTATAATCCTATACATTCCATACAGTAAGCTAGGATGTTTGTGTGAGCCTGACCGTGTCAGCGATGGCTATGCTGTAGTTCCAGCTGTTTAAACCGTAGAACCCCTTTCTCTCGGAAGGACTTTATCAAAGAATACTGCTTCATATTAGACACTGGCTCGTGTTTGGCTCGGCTTTTCCCCTCATGTTCTTGCACCGTATCTAATACTGATTTACCTATGGGTAAGATGAGAAAATCAAGAATATTAGAGTAACACTCATACTGGGCTGTGCAAAGTCAGTGCTTAAGGCTGAAAAATCTGCTGCCTTCTGTAATTACTTGGAGTCGTAATGATTACTTAGAGGAAGTGAATTGGTTTATTCTCTGGAGCAGCACAGCGTCAGAATCTTCAGTTCTGTCAGTCACTCAGCACAAGCTCACTATTTAATATAAAGCTGAATTACAGTTATTAGCGCTGTTGTGAGCATGGCTCAGTTTAAACTTGCCCTCCCTGCAGCGACAGAGAAAATAGTTGAGGATTGCTGTGGAGAAGGGGGTTACGCCTTTCCTCCAGAAGATTATGTTCAGAACTGGAATTACCGTATTTTCCCTCTTTGATTTTGGAGTAAGTGTTGGACCTGCATTTATCTGTTGATGTAGCCAGTAAAACTCTAACATTTTTTAATTATTATTTTCAATAAGTGGGCAGTTTCTCCTTACCTGCTAATCTTTGTACTCTCTCTTTGCAGACTGCCGTTGATGTTTTTAAGAGGATAATTTTGGAGGCAGAAAAAATCGATGGGGCAGCCTCACAAGGGAAGTCTTCATGCTCAGTAATGTAATTCCACTGCAAAACCTGAAAACACTGGGAATACATTCTACCTGAAGAAGCAAAACTGCCCATTATCTTTAAGGATAAACTATGCTTCTTTTTTTTTTTATTTTATTTTTTTTTTCTTCTGTTAACCTGAAAGATAAACAGTTGGTTTGGAGCCTTTCCCTTCAGATTATGTTAAACTCTGACTCCTGTGCAAATGGCTTCACTTCCATTTTCAAATTTTAAGCAATCATATTTTCAATTTATATATTGTATTTCTTAATATTATGACCAAGAATTTTACTGGCATTAATTTTTTCAGTGTAGTTTGTTGGTTAGAATAATCATCAAAATGATGCATATTGTTACACTACTATTAACTAGGCTTGGATATCAGTGTTTCTTTGTGTTAAATGTATACTTGTAAATAAAATAGCTGCAAACCTTAAATGTTCTGTTTATAATTTTTTGTCCATTACTCCATATAAACTTTTTTTTCTGTGAAAAATGTTCACCTGCTGACCTTAAGAGGAGGCATGAAATCCTTGGAGCCAGTGGATTGTTTGACTATTGCTTGGGAAGCTGTTTGCGCGTGATCCAAACCATTTCTGGTACTGGAACTCCAGGCTGGCCGAGTAGCTCGGCTGTGCTTTGTGCCCATGCATGGGAAGGAGGCACAAGCGACACCTTTGAGTTGGAAGGGAAGGCTTGGGCTTTCAGTCAGACAACCTGCGCTGTATTCTTCCTCTGTAAGTAAGAACTATGGAGCAGCGGGTACGCAGATCTGTCCAAGCAACGGGCTGGTACACACCTGCACTGCAGACTGTTCACGCGGACTTGTAAAAGGAACGCTTTCAGGTTGGAGTGGATTTATCCAGGTCACAAGCGTAGACTTGCTAAGAAAACAGAAATGTCATTTAAAATAAATTGCACATCCTGAACAAATTGATGTGGATTGTTTATCGTGCATTTCTGTATTTCTGCATCTGGACAGCAGTGGTAGCGGTGAGGGATCTCCTGGCGCCTGGCCGTTCACAATGTCAGGGTCCCAGCGTGGCTCTGGCAGCTTCCCCTAACCAGTTGCAAGCTTTTTCTTGGCTTTTGAACTAAAGGCTTAAAAAGCCTTAATCTCTTAAGTCTAGAAACAAACTATTTCAACTATACATTTTTTAAAATGTGCAGTTGACCTACTTTGTATTTAAAAACAAACCACAAAACAACAACAAAAACAAACGAGGCTGAGTTGGGGAGCGGTTAATTGAATGAAGCATTTCTCATGCATTTTTGCGTCCATTTGAAAACTTGATTTCCAGCAGGAGTAAAACGGAAGGGAAACTCGCAGTGTTTTTGCGACCAGAATTAGTTTTTGCATTTCGGTCTGTGCTAAAAGATACAAATTCAGCATGTCTTACCTCTTCATTTCTTGTACAGTGGTTCCCTCATATTATATAGAAGATTCTCTAAACCCCCTCATTTAACAGTGTACTTAGAAAAACTTAGTATTTTCTTTGGTAACCGTGAGATTAACTGTCTTCTTGGCAAAAAAAAAGTTGCCTTTTTTCCTGCATTTAGGATATTTCCCAAAGTTTCTGAAAGCTTGTTTGTTATCTGAATTTTGATACCTTGTGCCAAAGGCAACTTCTGTAGCTGAACGATGGTCACATGCGATAGATCACTGAAGTTCAGCGAAGTTGGAGTGCTCGTTCTTGGAAACCAGTACAGGCTTTCATTTCGGAACCAGACTGATCTGGGGCTGTCCAGTAGGCTTCCTTCACAACACTGGAACATGGGAACAAGGGTAGTTTGGCTGATACTGGAGTCGCTGAGGATTCAGAAAATTATCTTCCATGGAACCTGGGGCAGTATGCATCTGGTAGTATCCTTCATTGCCTAATTGTGAGGTGGTAGATGATGGTGGTAGGTGACTTGTTGCATGGCCGGAGTCTTTGGCATCACAGATGGACACAATGTTTTGTAGTCTACAGGAGAAGGTAGAAGTTGTGAAATACCAGAAACCGCAAAGACCACGTTGACTCAGTTTTTTTATAAAATAGTGGCTGCCTTTGTATTGGTGATCAATCTAAAGCCTGAAACAGCTACTGCACTGGTGTTTTGAGGTGCGCCAGCTGCTTGGGATTTAGAGGGAATGGGTGACAAAATGTGCACCTTGGTAATCCTGGTTTACAGAAGACCCTGGTTTACAGAAGTGAGGCTTTTCAGGAGGAATTAAAGGTCAGTGCAGATTCTCTGGGTGATTTGCACTGGGAACTTCCAAGACTTCATGCACTCAGCTCTGAGAAGCATGTAATGCTCATGCATTTTCTGTAATAGCTGAAGAATTGAATCCATGAACAGATGTTATTCCCTTTCTCCTGTTGCTGGCTCATCCAGTAAGAAATGTAAATTATTCTGCTTGCCCAAGCCTTTCTCTGCTAATAAGATACAAAGACCACTCATGTGCAATAGTCTTGCAGTTTTGATGAAATGTGTAGTCAAGCGTGATCAGAGAACTACTTGTCCTTTGCTGTAAGGAGATTTCAGTTTCTCGGGATGGCACCTTCCAGCAGTTGGAGTCTCGTGGAGGCTGGGACAGCCTCGTACTGCCTGATGCTGACGTAGGAGCTGGCACAGGTTAGGTTCTTCTGGGAGAGCCCTAAAATGGGGTGGTGGGCAGTCTTGGGAGCCCTGTGTTATGTACAGATGCAAGAAATAAGTATCTAGCAAAATGCTGCTTGCCTGGAATTGATGGATTTATACAGCCTTGTCTGGCAGGCGCCCTGATTCTCCGGAGCCTTCTGGAGGATTGTGATAAATGGAGCACGGATTAAAAGGTAAGTCCTGAAGGAAGGAAGTTCTCTGGCCCAGGCTTGAAAAAGTTTGATACACACTTAATGGGGCCCAGCCTTATTCTTAAGGGATGATCATTGGCAAAGGTAAGAGTGCAAAGATCCTCTTCCTGTTGAGGAAATGAGCAATATTTAACTGTCATAAGTCAAGTTAAATTGCCATTGACTTGCGTGGATTTAAAATGTGCTGTTCTGGAAATGACTCCTGCCTCGCTTGCGCTCCCATCCAACTCCTTGCTTTGCTGTCTGAATACTGGGAAGCCTCTCGGTATCCCGAGACCGAGCTGTCCGTCTCCCAGCCTGCCACGCGTGGAAATGCTGAGGACCGGGAGGGCAGGTGCGCCTCAGCAAGCAGCGGATGGACCACAGGCAGGAAGTGAGTCCATGTTCCTTTTTCCTGTTGTTCTTGTTTCTATGTGTAGCGAAGTTCGTCCTTGCCTGATGAACTCCACAACGGAGAAGGCTTGGAGGCAGTTTGCTTTGGGTCTGTGGAGTCTTCTGCCTAACGCTTCTTCCCAGCTTCTGTGAAGGGCTGGTGAATGCACGCTAGAGAAGAAAAAAGCTGGAAAAGGGTTTTTACCGCTCCCTTCTGTCTGCAGTAGCTGTACTGTAGGATCTGGACCAGGCAGCCTTATGTCGTTCCTCAACCAAGGGCAGATGAGCGTGGGCTGAAATTGGACTTCGCTGAGGAAATTCTTGCAGCGGAGGCAACGATGAAGACTGCAGGCTTTCCATTTTCTAGCAGCTTTCAAGAGAAGTTTCTACAGCCAAACTTGCACCCTGGAAGTGAACAGGAACATCAGGCATCACTTGCAGTTACCCTTGTTTCTGGCACGGGTGAGTGTACAACATCCAGCTGGGTCTATCCCAGCTTGCAGCACTTTCCTTTGAAGTCCAAGAGGGGCAGCAGCCCGAAATGAGCAGGGTACGCTGTGTCATGGTGCGTATCTTTGCGTTTTCACCTTCTTTAAAAGAAATGTGCAGTCTTGCACCTTTGTTGCTAAAGAATTTGTGCTGCTGCTCCATGTAAATGTCACCACGAGCGGTGCCGGTGGTGACATTCTACTTGCTGGGCTTATCCTGCTAATTAGCACTTCTGTGCTGTAGCCTCTTGAGAAGGAGAAATCAACAGGTTCTAATTAGTCTGTATGTAATCAGCACTGCTCATCTTCAGAGCATTTTGCTAATACTGACTAATCTTCACAACCTCATCTAATAAGGTCCAAATTACACCCCTTTGACAGCTGGGGAGGGGGAGTGAGAACCTTTGCGTAGATGCCTTCAGCTTGCTACAGCACAGCGGAAACATGGCTAAAGTTGGTCTGGGTGATGGGTGTCCTCAGCATCCAGCTTTTTCTTAGGTTTCCGTACAGGAAATTTCAAAATAAGATGAAAACTGAAAGGATTTAACCCAAAACCCCAGGCTTTTTGATGTTTTCCAAAATAAAATCGAAGTCCCCTCTCAGTCAGATGCTTACTGAAATGTGTGATGAGCTCCACACAAGGTGCAGCTGAAAACAAGGTGTTGCAGATTTTTTTTCAATATCCATCTCTGCAATGCTGCTAATAAATACTTGGCTAAACCTGACCAGCAGGTCCCATCTCCAAGGTGGGGAGCTATTTTTCCTCGCGGGAACCTGGCCAGATCTGAACCGTCATTCTGTGACTGGATTTGCTCAGGCATGAGGAGGATTCTTGGAGTCTGTACTCCGCATGGGGTGACACGAGGTGTTGCGTGGCATGGGATGTCCACCCTTGGTGGAGGTATTGCAGAGACTCTACATCTTGGTGCAACCACGATGAAGTCAATGTGTTGAACCCAAAACCATCACGTGACAGCTGATTCCCATTTCCAGCAACAGGTGATGTATTCTGCCAGTGGGGAGGCACTTGGGAAGATCATTTCTCTGCCTGAATGGTTCCCAGAGATGTTCTGCAGTTGGTGTAACCAGCATCCCCAGCAGCTCTGGGAGGCAGTGCATGGCATACCCAGGCACTGGGAATGGGTTAATCACCAGCGGAAATTAGTGCTTGGGCAACTGGCATGAGGTGGGCTAGGTCTTAACCAAGTGACGTGGATTTAATACAGAAACTCTCCCTTGAATCGTAAGGATGGTTTCTCACTCTGAGGTCTGTTGCCGCTCTGAAGTGGCCCACAAGATGTGCTCATGATTTTCAGCAGTGAGCCAAAAAATTTTTCATGGGAAGGAGCTAGACCTATGGTTGTTCCGTATCTAATGAGCTATAAGTATCTCGTAGTGAGAAACGCAAAGAAATCTGTGAGCTTTTTAAAGCAAGATGGCATTTTGAAAGCTCTGAGATAGACATGTTTCCTGTGCTGGGTCTTATGCTGCTTTTCAAGTACTAAAGCTCCTCCAGAAGCTGGAGCATTGCCCTTTCAGAGGATGTGGTGCAACTCCTTGGCTGTTGCTCACTTCATTATTGTTTGTGGGGAGGTTGTACTGGCTGTAGTAGGTACCTCTGAGCAGATGCCCTGCTCTCATGAGGAAATCTCTGCATCAGAGAAGGAGCAAGTTTGGCCTCTTCCTAATTAATTCTGGTCATTTGTCAGCATCCTTCTGCCAGCACCACCTAACACTGCAGATTATTGCGAGGTGCATTGCTGGGCCGGACGTGCACAAGGGCCAACGTCTGCTGAGCTGCACGGAAAAATCATCCCCATAAAGCCTACGTAACACCCCATGGAAAGGGGTGGTGGCATCTCACAGCTGCATGTTGAAGACCACCCAGCCTGGGCTTATTTACACCAACATAACCTTGCTCGCAACCCCTTGGTGTGTACTGGAAATCACTTTGTAAGAGGACAAGAGCTGTGCCTGGATCCTGTGTGTAGGTGGGATGCGGGAAGAGAGTGGGGTGGTGGCCAGGAGCCACCACGTTTTTCCAGGCAGGGTATTTTCATCCTGGATGGTTGAGTTCTGGCTTCTAGCATGGCTGGGTCTACCTCTGTGACTGGTGTGTTGGCACCAACAGCCTCCCGCAGCACTGAGTCCTTCCCACCTCTATTTTGTCAGGGATGTAACTGTAGGTTACAATGGACCTGAAATCAACCTTGGCCTTCTTGCATGGTTGGGGTGTTCAATTTTCTCACCCAAGGTTCTGGCCTGGACTCAGAGCAAATAATCTCTTACTACCTCACTCCTCAGCCTCATGGCAGCAAAGGTAGGCAGATGCCCTGTGGGCACCAAGCCTGATTTCTCACTCCCTCTAAATCAAGACGCACAAAAAAATCTCAGACTTTTGGGTTTTGTCTGTTAAAGCCAAACACTCAAACTTTACGTTCATGTCTATGGTGCTTCATCCTTTAAACAGCCACCGCAGAGGAGGGCTGCCCGCGATCCTGTTAGTGTTGGGCACCGTGGTCGGATGTGATCCTGGGCACGAGCAGGAGGCGAGCTCTGCCCCAGCACGACATGCCCAAAAGGTTGATAGTGGCTGCAGGCTCCTCAGGCTGCTCATTTTTCTCTTCCATTGCCAATCTTTCCATCGCTTGCAAGGAATTAAGGGGGTTTGTCCAGGAATTATGATTTGCTATTCCTCGATATTCTTTTTTCCCCGTTATTTTCCTTTTTTTTCTAGACGTGGGTCCTTTGTTGTTTCATATCTTTAACGTACTTCCTCAAAGAAATGAGAATAAAGTTGTCACACCTTCTTTCCATCTTTCCTAAAATAGCTTTTGAACCTGCCGGACAACTTCTAACAAATCTGGCAGCTGGGCACAAGTCTCAGATACATCAAGTTCCTGCACATTTAATTAAAGCTCACACCTTAGAAGAAACAAGAAAATCCCATCATGAGACAGGCTTTTGTGGTTCCATAAAAATCTCCTGCGACAATATTTGCTTTACTGGGTACTTTAGGGCCAGTTTGGCATGGATGCTGTGGGTCTGCCTCTCCAGGCACCGAACAGCTGATGGCCAACGCAAAGACCACGTGGGCCATTACGACCCCGGTGGATGGGAGTGTTGGGTCCCAACGCCAACGATAGTGCTACCTCATCACCCTGGTGCTCCCAGCCATGGCGCGGAAGAGGGACACGTCTCCTCCTTCCCTCCCAGGGCACCAAGTGCAAGGCCGTGGGGAAGGGCTGGTTTTGAGGACGCCGCTAGCGCCCCCCACCCTGGTTGCAGCTCTTCTAAGTGAGACTTTCCACTCTCTGTTACTTTTCTCACACCGTCTGGTGACTAATTTAGCACCTAGAAAATAACACCAACATTTCAGTGAGGGTTTGGGTAGGCTTTTTTAATTAGATGAGGCTTTTCTTCGTTATTTCCTGCCTCCCATCAGAACATGTAAGTGTAAACAGTGTTTCTGTGATGTCAGGGCAGGCTTACCTGTGTCAGCTGAAGGACGCATTTCTTCTCCAAAGGCAATGTGCTACCTCCTTGCTTCCTCCTCCAGCACATCCCAGACGTCAACATGACGTCTTCCCGCTCAGCCTACATGTGCACGCACATGTGCTGATTAACTTTACATCTTAATTGAAAGGGCAGCATACGTCTAAGCCTTAGTAATGACACCCTTTCTTCTCAAACAGTCTTTAATCTTGAAACGAAGCGGTGAACAAAGGCAGCAGAGTGGAGTTGCCGAGCAAGGCTGCTGGCACACGTGCCGATGGGAGCAACCTCCCAAGAAATGAGTTTTTAGGGTTCGGATTTGACGTGTGTGCCCGACGGTCTGGGGAGCAGAACACTGGTGGCAAAGGAGAGGAGACGGAGGACCCACAGGTGATGAAGAGGGGGATTTGATGAGCAGGAGCTGGGGGTGAGGTTTCTTCCAGGGCTATGAAATAGTAGAAAAGACAAATCTCCTTTTATGATGGTGCCCTGGTCCATCTCTGCGTGCTGGCCCATGGGCCACCTCCCTGTATTTGCCTTTACCTCCTCCTAGCCTGGCTTATTAATATAAACTGACGGGGTTTATGGGCTGGGGCTTTCCCTTGCTATTAGTCTTGAGAATAAGAAGGTTATAAGAGCAGCGCGGATGCTCTTATAACACAGAGGAGGGGAATACGAAGCAGCTTTTCCTCACGCTGGTGTTTGAGATGCCAGACTCTGAAGCCGTAACTGCAGCTATGTGGGCAATGTTGCTTTACAGGCAATGGTACGGCTTAAAAATCCCACTAATCCTGACTTACATCTGTGTCTCGGTGCTTCAGCGCTGAAAGGCTGGAACATTCATAGAAACGATGCTCGTGAATAACGTCGGTGGGTTTGCGAGCCCGACCTTTGCGCTTCAGAGGGAATTAGGTCCTTGGCTTTCAGAGGGGCCATTTAGAGAGGTTTGAAGGTTGAAGGAGAAGCCGCTGCTTTGATGGATGGAGTGCAATGTGTTACTGGTGAGGAGTCTTCCAAGGACGCTCACTTTTGGCTGCCACAGTGCAATAGATGAGAAGAAGCTGGGAAAAAAAAAACAGTAAAAAGAAGTGAACTCAATACAGAAGAACTATGTGCTGTGCTTAGAGACGCTGCTGGTTCCTTATTTACTTCTTGGCTGTTCTAAAAAAAAAAGAGGATAAAAAAGGGGGAAAAAAAAGAGGAAAGAAAGAACAGAGGGAATAAAGGGGTTAAAAAGAGGAGGAAATTAAAAAAGAGAGGGGAAAAGAGAGGGGAAAAGGGGAAAAAAAAAAGGAAAAAAATTAAGGGGAAAAAAAAAGTTCTTCAAAAAGGAGCGGTCAGTGTGCACCGCTAATCAACCAAAGCCCTGCCAAGCAAATCTTTTGTCAGATCGTCTGCCCGAAATCAAAACCCTGGACTCAGCAGGCCCCGTTCCTGGCGGTTCTGCCTACGAAGCAGAAAAGCGCAAAGCCTCCGGTTCCCGCCGCTTTGTTAAAAAGCCCTCGCGACACCAGCCCCCTCTCCCCCCGTCTCCGGCTGCTATATAGCGGGGTGCCCAACGTTCCTGTCCATCGCGGTTTTGGTTTGGCTCCCGCTTTTGGTCTTGGATAGCAGCCAGCAGAAAATGTCTCAATACTCAGGAAAAGTAAGTAACGACCCAACCGCTTCCCTTGCAGCCCGGGGCCGGAGAGCCCGAGCATCCTCCGGGTTGAAGGAGTAGATGAGGACAATATCCCAGGGGACGCGACGTGAGTGATGATGCCGGGAGCAGATTTGGTAGCAGGGACGGGGAGGGTGCAGCAGAAGGAGCTGCGTTTCGGGAGACGAGTTTCCTGTTTAAACATTCCTGCTGGAAATATGTGTGAGCGAGCACGAGGCAGCGAGAAGCGTCGTAAATGTGGGATGCGCTGCGTTCCCAGAAAAACAAATACGGTTCTTAGGAAAAAATGCCAATGATGCTGTGCTCCTCTTGCTGGAAAGCAGCTAAAAAAAACCCAAACCATCCTAAAATGATGCAGCTGCAAGAAGTCCCCATCTGCTCACCGTGGGGGTCCGGCCAAGGCCCTGCTCCTCACCGCAGGCCCGTTCTCCTCCCTCCTCCCAGATCACTTTCTACGAAGGCAAATGTTTCACGGGCAGAAAGCTGGAGGTCTGCGGCAGCTGCGACAGCTTCCAGGACCAAGGTTTCCTCAACCGAGTCAACTCCATCTGTGTCCAGAGCGGGGCTTGGGTTTGCTTCGATCACCCCGACTTCCGAGGGCAGCAGTACGTCCTGGAGCGTGGCGAGTACCCCGATTTCTATCGCTGGAACGGCCACAGCGACCACCTGGGCTCCTGCCGGCCCATCGGGATGGTGAGTGGATGCGGCCGGCGCTTTGCTCTCCCGGCTGGAGCACAGCGGGTTGGAGCTGCCTTTGGGCTTTATTTTCAGGAGTCCTGTGAATAAGTGTAATAAAAATCTGCGCTTTTTAGAAATAATACATCCCATTGAGAAGGAAATAGTCTCCAAGGGAAGGTTTGTCACCCCTTGGAGAAGTCTGCACAGACCACAAAGCCGAGTCGCGGTCTCCCGTGCCTCCCAGCCAGGAGGAAGACACGTTGCCTTCCTCCCACAGCGCGAAACGCAGCGGCTTTAACGGGATGGGATTTTCCCATGTTTTTTCAGATGAGGTGGCAAGGTCCTGCTGGCATCATGTGCTTTTCCTTTATAACGTGAGTTGCTATGAAATATTCACAGGGCAATTAAGGAGGTCCGTTGCCAGACCCACAGAGCAGCACAGCTGCTCCTAGCAGATTTTAGCTGAATTCTCTGCTGTTGCAACCCCCCACCAGTGATCCTAAACTAAAACCTTTTCCCCGTAACATCCTTCCCAAAGCCTCGCCGTGGTCCGCACATGGAGGGATGCTCTGCCGCGGGCCCTGGAGCCCGGCCGGCAAGAGGATGCGCTCCTCCTTCCCTGGCCCACGATTTCCCCTGTGAGGTGCCAGCGAGTGCTTCGAGGCATTTCTGCGGCGCAGATTCCCGGAGGAATGTTTGCTCAGGCACAGCATCCGCTCGGCTGCTGCTGGCAGCCGCCTGCTGTGGGGTTTGGCATCGCAGCCTGGCCTTCTTGTGCGTTGACGTTGTTTATTTGAAAAATGCATTTAGGTATTCTTTGAATTTGGCTTAAAACTACGCTTTCAGCTCGCTCTGTCCCACATTGCTATGCCGCAGGCTGTAGAAATCTCCCTGGGGGAATTTATGTCGTGTCACCCTCAGGGGCTCGCGCAGCAACGATGATGCTGGGAAGGTTTCTTTTTTTTTTCTCTTCCTTTTTTTTAAAGAAAGGCACAACAGCTCCCATCAGGACCCGCACTTACGCGTGGAACTGGAGGCAATATAGGTTAGTTTAGGGAAATGGTCAAACATCTCTGTACAGTCTGGAGACAAGGCCTTTTCTGCTATGCGGGTGCACGGAGAGCAGGGCTGGAGCTGGCGCTGTATTTGGGACGGAGGGTTTGTGGGCCGGTGTGGGGGGATCTGCAGATGGGCGAGGGGCCTGACAGCAACGCATCCCACGAGCGATGTGTCTGCACACGGATGGCAGCTGTAGGAAGGTGCAGCCAGGTGCAGAGATGAGGGGTTTCTGGCTGCTTTTCTGGTTGGCGCGGTGTGCTGGGAGGTGGCATGAGTTTGTGCGCGCTCTGTGCAGGCTGGCACTGGTGCTGTTGGATTGCTTTTCACATTTCCCTTCCAAAGCACCCTTCTGTTTTCCTCTTTGTCTTATAAAAACGATGGAAATATCTGCTGCTTTTTCTTTTTTTTTTTTTTGGTTGACTTGAATCTCTTCATCCCCAGCACGGCGAGCATTACAGGATTGAAATATTTGAGGGGAGCCACTTTAGAGGTCCCAGCCTGGAGCTGACGGAAGATTGCTCCTTCCTGCAGGGACAAGGCTGGGACAAGACCTGCATCAACGCTCTCAAGGTGTACGGCGACGGCGCGTAAGTCACCACGCGCGTCCCAGCGCGCAACCGCTGCGGTGCTCCCCGCCTCGCGCCCTTTGTACCCAGCTCCGCAGGGGAACAAAGCAGCTGCAGGGACTCCCCCCATCATGGAAAAGCCTGTCCATGCTGGGGGAATTTGGAGAAAGCCTAAAAATGTGAGTCAAGCCTATGGTTTAAAGATAAATTTTGATGCCTCCCCATTGAGAGCTGCTTCAAAGGGGTGTGATTTTTGGAGGGTGGTAGCTAAGCACAAGCTACAACAGCTCTGAGACACATTTTTAAAGTGTATGAAACGAGAAGCCTAAAATCAGATTATTTTTTTTTCTTTCTTCCTTTTTTTTTTTTTTAAACATTTCTGTGCATGTTTCCAAACACCTCTTTAAAATCCGTGCAAAGGCTTCCGAGGAGGGTGGACGGCTTCAGGTGATGCAGGGCAGGGTTTTTGCTTTGCAAGTGGCTTCACCAAGGCGTGCTGCAATACAGGAGCCTCCTCCTCGCACAGCACGAATGAAGCAGCAGCGGCTCACCTTAAAACCAAATCCTGTCTGAAAGACGGAGGCCACTGTGGCGGTGATGCAGAGCCACCCCGATGGGGGTTTTTTGGCCGCCCTCGGTGCCCGCTTTGCAGAGGCGTTGGTGATGCTCAGCCCCATCCTCCTGCAGATGCTCCCAAAATCCTTAGCAGGATGACAGGGTTGCCTTTGTCTTGCAGTTGGGTGTCAATTTGCATTTCGTCAATGGTGTCAGGCCTTTTTTTGGTTTTTTGCTCCAGTTTTGAGAAGGGTTGTTATCTGGCCATCTCCTCTTTTCTCTGCCCGACAATCGCATTTTCACTGCAAGTCTGCTGGGAGCAGGGCAATGCCACAAAATCCTCCCGCAGCCAGGCAGATTTGGACCCTTTCTGTCCACAGCCTCTTTTTCCCAGAATAGGAAAAAGGTTACTGCTCGTGACAAGCTCGTGACATCCTGACAGCAAGTGTCCTTTCTGGCCCAACCGAGACCTCTCCTCTTCCAAAAACCCAGGCTTCTGATCAGCCAGTGGTGGTTCTTTAAAACTACGGAGCAAAGCAAGCAGCTCCTGATGGGAATAAATGGCTGGAGCCCACTGGGACCCCGTTAAAAGGCATTTGAGTACCAGCACCATAAAGCCAAGCGAGACCCTGCGAGCACTCTGGCAAGAGCTTTAGGGCCAATCATTTACCACGTGTGTCCCCGTAGCAGAGCCCGGAGCTTGAGAAATTGGGAAGCTGCCCAGAAACTTTCAAGCACTTAAATTTTTCAGACTGATTTTCCCTCTCCCCTGCAAAATATATAAGGGGCACAAAGCTTGTTCTCCCTCACGCTGGAGCGTGGACTGCTTACATTAACATTACATGACTTCTCAAAGCCTTCAAGTAGCACTAAAAAAAAAAAAAGAAAAAAAAATAAAATACTAAGAGGAGCATAGTGAGGAAACTTGCTGAGTTTTGTAGACCAGACCCCGAGAAGACAGTTGTTGAAAGCATGGGGAAGGGTCTGTAAAGGCCATTGAAAGGCAGGACGGTGCAGAGAGACCTGCTGGCCCCGGGCTGCAGGAGGAGAGAGGGAAGGAGGAGACGTGAGGTGAAACCAGGGAGGGGAAAGGGACCCTATGGCACCGCTTTTCTCTTTTGGATGGACAGTAAAAGCCCAAGTGACCCCAGCTGTAGCTGGTGCTGCGCTCAGTGCTGGCAAAGTCCTCCCATGACCAGTCCTCAAGCATTTGGGGAGCAGAGGAGATGGGGTCACTGAAGACAAGGGGAGTTTCAGGCACAGGCCGTCTCCAGCACATCCCCAGGATGAATGCAGGTCTGTTTTACCCTGTGCAGGCTGAAAGCAGACGTTAAAACAAGGTCCCTCTGCACTCCTTGCCTGCTTCCAGCAGCGCCCAAGACTCGCTCCATGATTTCACCCCTTAATTCCCCCAACAAAATGTCCGTTGGGTACAGAAATATTCACTTCTGCTCCCAGATCCATGGATGGTGTCATGTGTTGTTAAAAAGCTGCTGCCTGCACTCATAGGGATGGCTTTGCCTGCACAAAGTGATGATGGATGAGCTGGAAACATGGGAATGGAGAGAAACGTCTCATTTCTTGGTGGGGCTGAGGGTGTCCGGCACCTTCCCCGCTACCCGTTCAGGGTTGGCAAGCGCTACCCTGCACAGCCAGGAAGGCTGAGGATAAAGCTGTTAACGCCGTGCTGGAAATGAGATTGCTATTTCAGAGCAGTTTTGAGATCCTGCCGCCTCCTCGGAAGGTGGTGCGATTTGCGTAGCGAGTGGCTTTGCCCGTCCCACAGGCTCCGGTATCACATATGGTGTTACCTGGTGTTAGACGAAGACGTGCGCTTCTCGTCCTCCTCAAGCGCCTCAGCCCCTCGACAGAGGATTGCTTAGAAATAACGACTTTCAAAAGCTGAATTTGTTTTACAGTCTGGGAGAGAATACCCCAAAAAGGGCTTTTCTAAGCCACAGTGACGTAACTTGAAGGAACCAGACCAACCATTTATTCTGCTGAAGCATTTTTGAGCGCTCGGTAGACGTTCTGCAGTCAGGCTGTGAAATATCAACCAGAACAGGTACCCAGACATTGCTGCCCAATAAATCTCACCTATTTCTTGGCAGAGGCAGTAGCTCCTCATGGCACTCTTCGAGCCCTACGTGGAGAATGGGTGACCTCCAGCCCTACCCAAAGCATCCCCCTTGGTTCAGGCTGGAGCTGCAGCGCTCCCCTGCTAGTTTTTTCAGCACGAGCAGCCGGGTTTGGCTTCCAGGGCTTGCGATGATTCCATGCGAATTTTATTTCCGTGTCCTCTGGGTTTATGTGCTAATGAAACACAGCACCAAGATGTTTGAGGGCTGCATGCTATGTGCCTGGATCAGCTCTCCCATGCTGGGCTTGAGGACAGGATCCTCTTTTTTTATTTTTTTTCTGGGCTCCCGACTGACTTGATTTCCTCTCTCACTGATGGTCTCAGAGAACGTAAATTCTAGGCAATAAAGGAACAGCTAAGCAAGCCATACAAGTCTTCACTCATCACCTTACACTGCCAATACACTTCACTCCCATCTTTCTGCTATTCCTGTTATTGCTCTTTTTTTGCACCCTTCCCCTAGGCAGGAGGACAAGCTGGTGGGTTCTCATCACCACACCAGGTCATGCAGTCTGCTTCCATCTACCCCAAGGCCTTCTCCCATTCCCTCCACGCAACTGTGCAAACACATCAACTCTGCGTCTGGAGAGAAACGCAGAGATCTTGGGAAAGAGTGACTACGAGGAGCCGGTCTACCCCCTGCACTGCTCCTCAGTTGTTGAAAGATACCCTAGAGCAGAGCAGAGCTGGAAGAACCACCATGTCCTCGTGGGCCAGCAATGCCCTGTGAACATCCCTGTCCTACCATCATGCAGTATTTTCAATAATGTTAGGTATTCTCGGCAGGAGGGAGTGATTGGAAGGTGCAGAAAATAGGATCAGGAGCTCTTCCCAGGAGTGCTTGAGGGAGGGATGGTGAGCTGATGGAGAAAGAGGTCCATGATCACTCAAAAATACAGAGAGGGGCGTATAAGCTGAAGGGATGGGGTAGAAAAGGAAGAAAGCCATGTGTGCTTTATGAACAAGGCTGGAGTGTGTCTAGAGGAGGAGGATAATTTTATAAATTGTTCTTAATTAAGCTGAAGAGCTGAGCGTGCTCTCTGACAGTGCACATCAGGATTTGCGACGGGGGACACGGCTTCAGGGCAACCTGCCGTTACACTGACAGGAGCAGTGCGCAGCCTTCTCCACGCGCTGCAAAGTGAGCTTCGAAGGAAAAGTCTGAGGACAGCTTTGTAATTCCAGTTCGGACATAAACCGTCTGCAAAAAGTGCCAAAGAATGAACTTGTTTGTTCGCAGGAAATGCTGGGGATCCAAATGTCTCGGCTGAGCACATTGCAGTGATGCTGCAGAAAAGGGACGGGGCAGCGCAGTGGAGAGGGGCACCAGGCAGGCGTGTGCTCAACGTGCCGGCCGTGGCAGTGCACAGGCAGATGGGAGAAGGAACCCACCACAGTCCCACCTGCTGACCCCTCAGAAACACCAAATAAATCCAAGCATGTTGAGGAACCTGTAAGGTAGCTCCACTAAGTACCCTAACCTTTTGCTTTTTTTTTTTTTTTAAACAATGCCTGTGGGAGGCTGGTTTTATAAACAACTTTTTTTTCCTAGGCTTCAGGCTTTTTGCTCTGGGTCAGACTGATCTGAGTTCACCAGCTGTTGTCTGACCCTGGAGGCCCAGCAGTCTTCCACCCCTCCAGTACTTTAAAGAGTTTCTCCCTGGAAATCCCATATACAGTAGGTCTCAACCCAGATGTCACAGCTAAGTTCCTGGCAAGAGACAAACCACAGAAACCAAATTATTTGGAGGATTGCATTTGTGCTCTGTTGTCGTTGCTGAGTCAAGAGATGGGACAAGCAGCAGACATCCTTTTAAAATCTTTTTAAAAGTTGGGAAGAGAAGACTGAGGCAGAGACAAACAGTTCAGCAATGATGGGGTGGAAACCTGACTGGAAAAATTTGGTTAAAAATCATGAGAGATTTAAATACAGGAAGAAGGTGACACTTGTGGCCATGTTAAGATCATGGCACAGTGTGTACTAAAGAGACAAATGGAGAGAAGAGCAGCGAAATTTGCCCCTCTTGACCATCAGAATTGCTCCTGACTTGCAGACCTTCAAATGGAGAAAGACATGCCAAAGAAACGTAGCCAAGCTAGGTGAAGTCAGGCATGCCAAAGTCACCAGGGCTGTTGAGTGTTGTATCCATTTGACTGTGTTCCAAGGGAAAGTTGTAGTTAACTCTGGACGTAGAGATAAAGTGAAGATCTCTGAGCCAAGTTCTGCTCTTTGTTGGAAAGCATCATTGAGACTTACTAGCGAAGAGAGAAATTATTAAATATGGTTCCCATCATAGCTAATAAGTCAGTTCAAAGAGGTAAAACATCTTTGAAGCGTTGCACATTTCTCCTTACAGTCCAAAATGGGTTTATCCTGGTGCTGACGGGACTCATGTCCTTCTTTAGCACAAATGCTGTTAAATTGTTTCTCTTGCACATGGTGAAGCTCGGAGAGAGCCGTTCCTACAGCAATGTGAGCAAGGGAGCCTCTAGTCCCAGGCTCCATCACTGGTGTACCCCAAACCAATTTCTTCTAGAGGAAAGGTCCACTGTGGCTGTGGATAGTTGCCAGGTTATGCTGGAAACATGGGGAAGCACCAGCAGTTGACTCCACTGGGGACATTTCTGTGCACAGGGTGGGACCAGGACTGCGGAGGGACCGTTGGGCCCCGGTAGTTTGCAGTACTGCAGTGCCTAAATGCAACCGCTCAACATGGGCACAAGGCCACCTCATGTGATCATATTGCTGGGACCCAAGTGACTCTCCCTTTCTGCTCAGGTGGGTGCTGTATGAGGAGCCCAACTACCGAGGCCGTATGTACGTGGTGGAGCGGGGCGAGTTCAGCAGCTTCAACGCGTGGCAGGCGCGCAGTGCAAGTGTCCAGTCCATCAGAAGAGTCATCAACTACTTCTAGCTGAGCTTTCACCCTACCAGCAGTGGCCTACTGAGACTGGGCCTTACCCTCTCTCATTTCACCCATCCTTCCCACTCACTGACCCGTGGAATAAACTGTTGAACACCAGCTTATGGCTCTAAGTACTTTTTTTTTCCATCACTTGCATGAGTTCAAGAGGGATTGGACTTGCAATCTTTCTAAGCTTGATTTACGTGCTGTGAATTTGCTTTTTAATTCTACATTTAAAAGGAGGACATGGGGGTGATGGGCCACAACTGGTGGTAAGAAGCAGATCTGGGAATGTGCTCCCTTGTATGGTTGTGATCAGACACGTGTTCACTCTGCCCCATGCAGGGCCACCACGCGATGGACCCAGCTGACTCCTGATGCTTGGAGGGGGTCACATTGCTGCACGTGTGCGTGGTGAGTACAGTCACATAGCCATTCGAGGGTCTGCTCGTGCCACGTAAGAACACACACCAGGATTGTGTCAGGATCTGACTGACTTGCAGGGTCTTAGCGTGATGTGCTGGTCCTGATGCAAAGATGATAGAAATCATTCATCCTGAGTTACTTTGACCTTAGATAAGCACACATTAAAAATATATTTTTAAAAAACTCCCTGAAGGTACAAAACCCAAGCAATCTTCTCTTTCCTCCCTAATTCATCAACCCTTCAGCTGACAATGACATTCTGAAGAAAACAGCCATAGCACTGTCACTTTCTGTACAACCCTCTTCCCATCCTCTGCCCCTTTGGTGTTCCCAGTCCATCCCAGTTGTTTCGGTGTCACCGAAGCCCATCCAGTGCTTGGCAGCCGGGATGGGAACAGCTCTGCCCATTCAGCTATGGACCATCTGCTACAGCGGATGCATTCAGCACCCAAAAGTCAGGTAGCCTCCTTCCTGCAAAATCCTAAGCTGTGTTCAGTATCAGCTAAGGTGTTCCTGGTTATTTCAGGGAGGGATAATTTTATTCTTTTCACTCCTTTATTCTATTAGCTGTTAAGGCTTGGCCGTCTGATGGATCCTGACAGGCACGGGCACCGTGCCGGCAGAGCTGCAAAGCTCTGCGTTAATCCAGTGGGAAAGCTGCTGATGTAACCACTGTCCCCAGCCCTTTGAAGGGACGTGAGCGAGGCTGACAGGTCCCCAGCACACTGGAGCACAAGGCGCCTGAGCCTTCAGGGCTGCTCTGCTTTGCTCTCTCTACCAGTAACAGGATTGGGGCAACTGGTAACAACTGGGCTTGTGCCTGTGTGAGAAGGACACATGGTGGTCCCACGATGAGGTGCTACCGTTGGTAGAGTTGCGTCAATTGAGATTTCTCCCAGATGCACATATGCCATGTATGTGTTACGGGGGCTATGGAAAGACAAAAAAAAAAAAAATCTACTTTGTGAATTTAGCAATACTTTTGTTGACATTTGCCTTAGCAGTGACACAAGCAATTACCTCCTCTTCTAGAGAGCGTACGGTCTGGACGTCATCCTCTACCCAAACCATGGCAGAAGCACTGCAGTTACACCAGACCAGCTCTGGCATGCGATGGCCGTGTCGCAGGTGGCTCGTGGTGACATGTGGTCCGTTGGAGCCGTAAAAATATTTAAGCATCTTTAATGGATTGCAAGGTATTTCTGTGTCAGAGAAGAAGGCAGGGAAATGATTCATTCATTGAGTGGGATGCACAAATGTACAACTCGTGCATCAACTCTTGCATATTTCATTTTCTTTTAATTAAATGCAGCTTACAAAAGATTTTAGGAGTCCTTCCAGGATTAGTGTTGCTCTTGCTTCATGAAGGCTCTAATCAGCTCCTGAGCTCAATGCACTCTATTAAAAGTTAATATTCAATATACATTGCTTTCTGTTGTGACCTCGCCATTAATCTGCTAAAAAAACCGAAATGTGGTCCCAAAGAAAGACAGGCATTGCATTGTGACTAGCTTCAAAGGAGGCTTTTCATTCATTTGAAGCACGTTCAATGTCACGGTGCAGCATGAAGGATAAAGAAACACAGGCTTTAAAATATACATGAACCGGAATCCCAGATGCTCTAAGTCGTTGGAGGACAAAAGAAAAGAAAATAAAGAGCAGCCATCCGCCCACATTCCCCTGAGAACAACCGCGTAAGCCCAGAAATCCCAGCACCTGGGTTTCTCGACACTTGGTGCACACAACCAGGGGAGGTGACTGTCCCAGTAACACTGGGGTCTGAGTTGCGGTATCACAGATATTTTGTTGGGTGGCTTTCCAGCGTTCAGTGGTTCAGCTTCCCTCCCTGGTTCAACCAGCCCTTAGTGGGACCTGCTGACATCCCTCCTCGTCCTTAACGGGATACGTGGGACTGCGCACGTACACACGGACGTACAGGCTGACGCCAACCTCCAGCTCCTGTCTGCAAGCCCACTTCATCTACATGCTTCAAACTTATTGTTTGTTTACGTGCTCTAGTAGATTAATATTTGTTGTTTAAATTGGGGAAGTACTTTGGAGCCCCAGTCCTGGACCGAACCCTGCTGCGTGCTAGGAGTTAATAGCACAAAACAAAAGGCAGTTTGGATAATCTGTACTGTTGTGAGGAACCCTGGTTTGTAACCAGCTAGTGCTTAGCCACCTATAGCACATTTTACATGTCTGTAAAATGCCTACAAACTAAACACTCATCATTTATTAACATCTGATATCCCATTTATGAACAGCCTCTCAACGCAAACAGCTAGCCTCATGTGAACGCTATTTTAAAAATCCTCTGTATGCGTAAGTGTCATATCTCTAAAAACTGACAGTGAGGAACTGAATTCCATCTATTCTTTTCTTGATCTGAAGCCCAAGTAGGGTGGCCATGGGCCTAATCCAAGCACTGATGCTGCAGGAACATGCATTGCGTTGGCAGCGGGGGGATGTGGCTCTCTTTCTCTTCCTTTTCCCTCCCCCTCCTTGCTAAATCTGCACTTGTTTAAAGGACAGAACGTACAGATCCCATATGTTTGCTAGTAGTTTACTTTTTAAAAAAAAAAAAAAATCATTGACTTTGCCGTAGAGTAAAATGGTATGATTGGCGAGTTTATAGCATATAAAATACAAATGACAAAAATGCCAGCTTGATGTGGCGTGGATGCGAGATCGTGCAGCAGAGATTTGAGCGGTACGCCGTTAAACTGTGTGGCTGAATGAGTTCTGCTACGTGCGCCGAGGAGGCAAGCAAAGGATTAAGTAAATTGGAAACTATTCTACACAATGCTAGAGATAAAACAAAGACTCAAAAATGAACAAAAGGGACAAGTTATTAATTACAAGAGAGAGAACTAAACGAAATCAACTCCATCTGGAAAACCAGGAAAGCCCTAATAATCAGCATTACTGGGCTTGGCCAGGCTGCTGCAGTGTAATATTTGGAATAACTCTGAATTACATCTGGCTCCAAAGCAAACAGCTCCTGCCAGAATGCCTGCATACATGAATATCCTTTCTCTGTAGCTGGATAATGTGGGAATTTGATGGAATATCTCTTTCAAATGAATCCTTGGAAGATATCTGAGCAACTGCAGTACTTCTGTATTGCTATATTACCCAGTACACCTATATACAGTGAAGGTAAGAAGGAAACCACCTACTGACCCACTGTTGGCATGTTTGATGTTGTCGTAACTCAAATGAATCTCTACTAACTGCTCACACAGGAGAAAGGGCTGCCCAGCCACCTCCCTTCCCCGGGGAATTCAAGAGGTGTTATCCCGCTATTGAGGCTGCCCAATGCTCGCACCTTCCTGTGCCGCCTTTTCTCCTCCAGAGACACCTCTCTGGACCTGGTAAAAATGAATTCACTCCTTGGTGTCTGCTAGAACTGTTTTATTAGTTCTTTAAGTAGAAGGTCTTGCTCAACAGTGACCTCTTTAACTGATTGCGGAAAGGAAACAAACAGCTTCAAGGACATCTCCGACCTCTGGCCCCAGGAGGAGAGTCATGGTCACTGTTAGAGCATAAGCAACGACAGGGTAAAAATGTAGAGAGAACACATCTTAGCACTCTGGGAGCACTGACAGATATCCTGGCTCCCATGCTTCGTCTGGTTTGGTTTTAGCTTTCTTTTCCCTGTTGTATTGAAGTCAAGGGAAAATTAACTTGAGTGAAAACAGGTTTGGCTTTGAAATTTTTACTATCAATGGGCTCAAACTCTTGCCCAGGAGTAAATCTGATATAGCTAACAAGTCCTTGAATCAGATGATATCTGCCTGATGTGGTCAGCATCTTCAGCATTGAACTGGTGATTTGTTTTTGTCTTTAATTCTAAATAATCTGGTTGATTGGAGAGGTTAAATTCAGTCAAAACAACCTCCAGTGGTTGGGACTCATGTCCTCTTGTTCCAGGAGTAACCGGTTAATCAGCAGAGGAGGTGCGACGAGATCTGACACAATATGAGTTGTTCCCATATTTACTGGTGGCTATGACAGAAACCGGACACACATGGAAGAAAGTGGAAAAGGACAGAAGTAAAATGTGTATTTATCTTTCACGGAGCAACAGAAACACTGAAGAAAGAGCGAATGGATGCACTGTGTTTTCCATGGACAGCTGACCATCTTTATGTGGTTAAGCATAAGTCAGTTTGTAATCAAGTCAAGCTGTCCCGGTTTAAGCATGTTAACATATGGAGGAATGTACCAGTATATCCAGTCAAATTGTGCGTGAAGCAAACATGAAATCATATTGAAACTGTTAATGTAAATCCCTTCTTTAAATACGATGATCTCTAGAGGATTGCGGTAAATCCGCGCTTTGTGTAGGCATTCGCACCTGCACTCACACAGTCCAAAATGCACTGAATGCTCCTTCCCAGTCAGAATGGTTTCACACGCTCCTGCTAGGATACTCCAATGTCTAGGGTGGTGAAAGATCAGTCCCTGCTATTCCATAGAAAAAATTGCATTTAAAAAAAATTTGTTTAGCTCATTGCAGCAGTTTTGGGATGCTGCCACTCAGTTTGCTTAGCCTGATATAAACTAAGATAGCTGTTTTCTCATGTGAGTAGTTCTTGGTGGTCACCAGCGTTGCTCGTCATCTGTGATGGGGTAACAGAGCAATGCTATTCCTTCCCCGCAAGACACCACACCAGGCAAGTCAACCCGCTCATGGTCAGCACAGGTTTATTCATGTTTTGGGAGAGGTGCTTTTAAGCTTTGACGTTGCTGCCCCATGATCATGGTGGTGGAAAGATGGGTGAATGATCCTGACTCATAGATGGGCAAGACTCTGTGGTTTCAGCTGACCTTCCTCTTGCATTTTTTGTGCTGTTGGAAACCAAGTGCTTAGAGAGAGCAATAGCAAAAGTGTGTGCATGGAATGGGCCTCTTCCTTGCGTACTTTGCTGAAGGCAACCACCACCAAAACAAGTCTCTTACCTGTCCATGAACCAGTGCCACGTGCTATGTATGCCATAAGGTGCTAGCCCTTAACTGAGCCCCTTCTGACACGGTAACACGCCTAAAGCTGAGTTTAGTTCTGCAGGGTAGGCTGTACGTGAATCCTGCTCTTCAATCAAGCTAAAGTTTTCAAGAAGACAAAGCACAGAGTGGGCCAGTCCACACGCAGAGCTGACCTGCTAAACTATGCGAGCACAACAGCTGCTCCAGTAATGTAAGTGGGAATCCAAACTGCTGAGATTTGCAGAGCTTTATGTGGTTGTCTTTGGTTTTCTTGGCTGGTAATGCAAGAAGAAAATAATAACATTTGAGTCATCTGAACCTACAATAATAATAATAATAATAACAGGATTCCAAAGGTTTTATTTTGTGTGTATCCTGCTATTATTGACTTGCCCTTTGAAATTATTTTTCTGAAAATAATAGAGCTGCTTTTTTTCACTGGGATTTGGGGCCAGATTCATTTGTCATCTACCTTTTAAAAAGAGAGAGAAGGAAAAAAGCAGGCAAATACCATTTTGACTTCTGGAATTTATCATTTCAGTTCAGGTCTAATTACAGAGCTGACAATCTGCATTTCAAAGGTTTCACACTTCTTACAATTTATTAATAAATTATATTTAACAGTCAACTCCTTTGACAATTAAGGATCGCATATCCCATCAGAAATAGGGACTTCCATGATACTGGAAAAAATTCTGATTACACTGAGTGATTCTTCTTTTCAGCTGCATTCAGATAATCCAGGTTTGGAGACACACAAAAAAAATAAATTCTGGTAGGAATCCAACACCTCTGTAACAACCCCCCAGGCCTGGGATTTGTCTAATGGTTTGCTATTAAAGAGTCCTTTGGCTGGAAGGAAGTACCAGACAGTTTCCCTTGTTCCAGTTCTTGGGGTATTTTTTTTTTCCTTTTTCTTTTTATTTTCAATTGGCATTTGACTCTTTAGCACAAACTTGCTGTCAAGATGACGGAAGCTCCAGGGCACGGCATGAGTTACCCCAGGTTCTCAACGCTTGCACTGATTTCTTGCAGAAGGTGTTCCTCCCCCAGCACCTCCCTAGCAGGACAGGATAACGATAGTAAGAATAATAGTAATAACAACAATAATAAAAGCATTCAAATCACTGATTTTTCCATTTGGGTCCAAATTGCCCCTTGAAAGACACAGCAGAGCACTTCAGCTTGCACGGAAAAGACCCAAAACTGTGTCAGGAGATGTCAGCCTCAGCCCTTCGCTGTTCCTGACCTCCGTTGGGTGCAGCAATGCCAGGGAAGCTCCACTTTCCCAGCGGCAAGGTGCCATCACCCGGCGTGGAAGGCAGTCAGTGCCCATTAGGGCGAATTAGGGCAGGCCCAGAGCCGCGCGTTGGCTACTGCCGCCTGTCCCAGAGGGACACTGCCTGCTTAGGAGCCTGGTGCAGAACTGGCTCATCAAGCCAGCCAGGTAGTTCAAGTTCCTTCAGCCCAACTGCACTGATTTACTGCAGCCCAAGAGCCGGCCCACAGTGTGTATATGTTCCTATACGTTTAAAAATCACTCTTCAAATTTCCGTTCCCGTTCAAGAGCTCCAAGACTGCATATTTCAGCAGCTATTGTTTTTATCATTTCAGTGGTTTAGTTGTGAAATTCATGCTTGAGGACAAGGGGAGAAAAGTCCCAAAGCGGCTGGCCAGAGTAAATAGCATCTCCTCTGTCTTGATTCTTTCCTCCCATCGCTTCTGCACCATTGTAACTCCCTGGGAATCCATCTCCATGCCTTAAACATCAGATATTCACTAACACCCCTGCAAAGTGATGATTAGATGACAAATAGTATATAAAATTTAAGGCTGAAAGTGAATCAAGGCCATTGGTTTGATCAGCTTCTCCTTTCCTTCACCAACGTGGAAATGGAGAGAGCGAGCACCTTTCCCATTAGCAAATGTTAATGGAGACCACAGCCAAATTTAGAGATGAGAGAGGAAAAGTATATTCCCTAAGGCTAACGACCTTAGATAACATAATGGATTTGGCTTTATCAAAGTCTGTTGTAGGTAAAACCGGGCTCTGAACCTTTTGCTTCCTCATTGCACGGCTAGGCCTAACGGGGAACTGAAGGGTTAACGGCACAACTGCTGGTCCCCTTTGTATTTATCTGTATGACCATAAGTAATGCATATTTTGAGCAATTGCATCCAAAATGAACAGATCTGTGAGAGGAGATGGATCACTTACAGAGCAGAACAGGAAGAGCCTGCAGCTGTCTTCCAAAAGCATGGGGTGGTTATTTTCTAGGTCCTAGCGCCGTTCCCTGCATATCCCGAGGCTCGAACACTTAATCAGCATGATTATCATCACACGAACGCTGCCAGAGAGCTTGATTTGCACATTTACTTTTTCACTAAACGAATAACCTTTCCAAAACCCCGTGATGTTTGAGCCTCTGTCATAATTCTTCTGCATTTTGGACGGCTTTCCTGCCTGCTTGGGGTTTGGCGCCTGTGTAAAGAGGTGTAATAAGAAAAGTTACTCACAGGAGAGTGTAAGATAAAGCAGGCAGCTCAGCCTGATTTAGCTAAGGCCTCATCCTCCTGGGGCTGAAGCCTGGCCACGGTGCAAGCAGATGCAGCAGCTCCTATTGCTATTTCACGGGGAACTGTATCTGCTTAGAGTAGGGGAGGGATTTTATTGCGGGCGAGCAGATGTTTTGTCAAAGTGGTGTAAGCTGCAGGGAACTGTGCTGGGTCTGTATATTTTCATTGTCCTTGAATCTCAATGGGTGCATGGCTGCTGCCTTGTGACAGCTTCCCTCGTTTGCACGCTCAAGGCCAAATTCTCTGGGAGCCTGCCCTGCCTTGGCCCCAGAAGGTCCCTGCTGGCGCGACAGCAGCCCAGGCTGAGAGTGGTGGGGGATATCTCAGAAGCACCCTCCCTTTCACCAGTCTGGAAGCACCTCTTTGGGCACAGCGAACAACTAACAACCCATGAGGGACTCTGCTAAGCCTCCTGATCTTGGTTTTGTAGCACGGGCTCTCTTTGCCCCTCTTTGGAAGCGGGATGGGGAAGACCAGCAGCCCGACACCTCCAGAAGCAGAGCTGAGCCCCGGGTCACTCTGGTGCTTTATGCTCACACCTTCTTAGAGCTCCACTTCTGCTGTAAGGGCTTCACAAGGCGTGTATAAATGCCTGTGCCTTTTTTCTTTGCCTCAGCTTTCAATTTATGCTTGAATGCCACCAGAATATAGCACCGAGCCTTCTAAGGAGCCCAGCGTCCTCTCCCTCCCTTTACAGCCTTGGTTCTTGGCTTCTCCTCTGAATCACAAAACGTCCCTTTCCCTGCAGCCAACTCACTGCTCTTTCTCCTGTTTCTTCTGCATTTCTCTCCCTCTTTCTCCTAAATAGTTGGCAGGAGGCCCTTTCTTTCATAACTTCCAGTCATTTTTGCCAGGTGACCCTGTGAGTAATCTCCCCCAACAAATAAGCAAAAGGCTGGTTAAAAGACCACTTCTGGCAGAAAGAATATTCTTCTTTTGAACCCCCTCATTATTCTCTCCAGTGGGTCTCTCAGGCAAACAACACGAAACCCAGATCGCCCGCGTACCCAGACCAGACACAGCTCTGTGGCACGCACACGGGGTTCTTATTTCCCACTCCAGTGAACGGCTCTGGGAAGAAGTTAACCTCTTCAGGCAGAAAGGCAGCAGGAGACTTAATAGCTCCAGTGATTCACACGCGACATTCCATAAAGTGGCACGGCAATTGTCTCTGTTCCCCAGAGCTGCACACACCAATTTTTTTTTTTTTTTTTGGTCAAGTTTCACCCAACAGGCATTTTTAATGTCACGGTTTATATCCTAGATGAATTTCACTTGCGAGTGTTGTTGCTAAGACAGACCATATTGTGGCATCAAATTTTAATCAGGCTGTTCCCTCAAACTCAACAGGGAGTTCTGCCTGAGATCTGCTGGCGATATAAATCAAGAAGTGCTGTTAGCATTTTTTTATTACTCACTTTATGCCTCTCCATGAGAAAGGAAGATAAAAGAAGTGAGAGAGAGTTTAACAGAAAAATTAACTAACTATTGTACCCTTTCTGATGAAATCTGTCTACTTTACATCCACGAAATTACAGCATCAGCCCCCCTTGGAATTCCATTTGTTTTTCCTCCTGGCACTCAGATTCTCGAGTTTGGTACTCCTGACATTTGCCCGGTGAGAAGCTGGATGCTTGACCCTGAAGTCTGGCGTGTGGACCACATGTGGGCTGGGGAATCAGCAGGCTGCCCCTCTGCCATTGTCTTTCTGACTGTGTCGTGCCGGTATCCGCTCCGTTCTCCAGGACAAAGAACACTCCCCGAATCTCCCGGCCCCACCTAACCCTTTGCTCTGGACGTGGTTCAAGTCCACACAGAGTGTATCAGTGCATTGTTTTTGTGGGCAGCTGGAAAACCTCAGGAATGAATGGAAACAGATGGTTACAGACCAGTTAAATTGCACTCTCTCCTCTTGACAGAAAAGGACTCCAGTCGGGGTGCCTTCCTAAAATGAGAATGGGATGAACACAACTGCAAACTTGGTGGGAGAGGGAGAAAAGAGAACAGAGATGAGCGAAGATTTATTCGCCAAACAAGCCGTGGGATATGCTTGGGAAGTGAAAGCAGACTGACATCCTGTTACCTTATCTGTCATCGGTGGACAGCATCAGGCTTCCTCACGCTACTCCACAGCTGCCATTTTGTGCCTCCTCAACAGAACATCAGCCACCATCAAGACTTATGCACTTCCATTGCGACACCGATTTCGGTAGGATTTTGCTTGGCAATGGCACTGTGGGCCTGAGGAGGCTGCTGCAGCACGTTCCAGCTCTATTCAGCCCAACAGCAACAAGTAAGAGAGACAGACTGTGCCCACTGGTGAGCCCAAACTCAGGCAAAACATGGATCACATTATTTCTGGTGGCTAGGTAGAGATCGTTGCAGCAAACCTACGTTGGATCAGGTAGAAGTAAAATCCATTCCTAAGGGTTAGAGTATTTGAGAAGGTAGAGCCACACTTCTGGTGAGGTCCAAGAAAAATACACTTCATAAACACCAAAAAGAAGTGCCAAAAAAAAAAGGAGAAAAGAATAGGTGCATCATTTCTCCACGAATCCAACCTGGGATGCTGCATTGCAGCAGCTCAAACTTCAGAGGTGCTAGTAATCCTCACGGTAGGCTGAATGTTACCCTGGTGTCCTCTTTACCCAGTATGACCAGGGTATTTGGTAGGGAGAAACAGTGAACAGCATTGGCTCTAAACAAGCTCTGGCAGAGACAGGGAAGAGAGCAGAAGCTTTGACATCTCTTGGGATGGTGCTATTTGCTCCCACCAACAGGAACACTTGTCTAAGCTCTTCCCCGCCCTTCTCAGACCTCCTGGAACAGCTTTGCAATTCCTGCGATACCTGTGTCAGGAGCAGGGGCGGTCTGGCGGTCTGGCCCTGAAAGCTCAGTCAAGGCTGTGGAAGATTCTTCTGTTTTGGTCAGTGGTTTTTTTTATCAGTTGTTCGTACAAATCTCCGAGGAGCGACGAGCTGTAGATCGTGAATGTTCCCCCCTTACCTAAGGTAGCAGAGTGATTTGGTTCTGCTAACGAGGCAGACAAACAACTGAGAAATCTTCCAGAGGCCAGATGTGAATGCAATTGTTAAAATACTGCCGAGGTCACTGGTTGCAACTTCAGCATTTTTAGAAATTTGTTTTTGTACCGATGTCAAAGGCACTGGGGCTCTCTGCTTGCATCAGTACAAATCTGGATTAATGCAGTTAAAGCCAGCAGAGTTGTATCCGTACAAAATCAGTTAAAATGGGCTCAGAATCAGACTCAGAAAGTTACCCTTGTGTCACTTAGTAAGACATATTTCTTTTGGCTTCCATTTAGATTTGGTCCTTAAGGAGCCTGTCATAAGAGATATACGGTCTGGGCAAGAGGCCAGCTTACCGTCTGGAAGAAACAGCAGGGCTCCCATCGAAGTCGGGAACAGGGTAAAACTGAGCTTTTGACCATTATTTTGTAATTTTGTAAATATTTGTAATTTTGAATTATGCAGTAAAGTTCCCACTCTGCAGTGACATGACGGAAGGGCCTTGCCACCTACAGACTGTGCGGGGGGGAAGCTGTTTACAGTCATCTTTGAAACAGCTGCCGCGAGATCTTACACTTCCTGGCATATAGCATCTCAAAAAATTTCTAGGAAATTGCATCTGCTTTCTTAGCCAGAGAGATAAGATGCCTCCACAGCACTGGTTTTTAAGCTATCAGTTCATCACAGCAAAAAGTTAATGCAATCCTCCGCCTCCGAGTTCATGGCTAAACTCCCATTGCCACCAGATATTTGGGTTAGGTACTCCGACCCCATTTGTATCAACCAGCCATATTACCATCACCTAACCACTCATTAGGTCATTAACTATCACTTGATTTTTTCAGATGCCAGGCTTTCAGACTCCTGCCAGTGATCAGGAGTACTCCATCTCCCCAGGCAGGGAGGCAGCGGACAGAAGAGATGCGCATGGGTTTTGCAGACAGGTATGATGTTACAGCAGTATAGGAAGTCCAGTAAACCAAATATTTTCAAAAAGAACTGTTTTGGAAACACTGCTTCAGATCTGATTAAAAACCAAAAGAACTTTGTAGATGTTTACAGGAAATCCTAGGGTACATGACAGTTTCCAATCATCTTTTGTGTTGTAGGGGAAATTTCCTAAATGTTTATACCAACCTAGACTTCTGAGCGCTCCAGGACATTTCAAACTGCAAAGGATCCACAGGTATACGAGGAAAGGAAGAACTGTGTTGCCGGTAAAGGAGGTCAGTTGCAGAGGGGTCAGAAGGAACTGCAATGCTGACTTAAGTGGTGAAGTCTGGAAGGATAACTTCAGATGGTGTGCAGAACTGCACACACAGGCACTCTGCCCAGAGCCTCTGAAGGCTTTTGGATGATCCTGGGAGAATACATGAAATTCCACAGTAGGCAGATGGGGAGGGTCTATACGCCTTCCAAAACAGCTTTTGGTGTTTCCTAATACAATTGCCAGTACTACAGTTGTCTGTGTATCTCTACATGTGCTTCCCCAGTCCTATTCTCAGCGGTGCCTCACACACTGGTGCTCTCTGGGTTAGGGATTTGTGAAGCCTGGTTCTGAACTCCAGCTATGGACTGACACTGTGTTAGGCACCACAGTGAGGGGTGCAGGCACACACCGTCCCTCCTGCGCTGCCGAGATGGGAAGAGAGCCTCAGCTCGCAGGCTGGAAGGGAACCACAGTGTGCTCCAACAGGTCATCTAATCTGGTAGCAAGAGGACAGCTCTAAAGAGCACGTGGTCCCACGTGTAGGCACTACTATGACAAGAAGGCTGCAGCTGGTCTGTGGATCAAATCACCGCTTACTTTCAAAGAGACCCCAAGCAATATTACACACAGCCTAGATGGAATGCATGGTCACAGCCTTCCCCTGCACTGTGACCGGGATGCAAAGCCTCACATGGATCTAGAGCTACATGGTGGTCTACGATAAATTTTGAGGGCTGGCAAGGTCCCACCAGTATGAATTGTTAGGGAATTTCTTTGTTAAACGCTTGGCTGCAACAGCATCCTGTGGCATTGAGTTCCACAGGCTGATTACACGTTGCCTAAAAGGTATTTCCTTTCAGAATAGCGAATTATCTGGCTTCCGTTGACTTGCCCTCATACTTGTGGCATCAGGCTGGGAAATCAAGACATTTTATCCTACAAAGCTATGCTGTGGCATTTTAGCACAAAGCTCTTTGCGCATCTTTTAGCTCTGCCAGGAAAAGTTGAATGTTGGTGTTACTGGACTTACCAAAGAACGAAGGGAAGAGAAGGAGAGGGCAGCTTCTCCCCTCCCTTTGAGCGTTAGCACTTGCTGGGTCTGTGGAGCAGGGCCTGCTCACGTACTGTTCAAGAAACTGTGCTGACTTCTGCTCCTCCATCCTAACTTCATAGTAAGGCTACATCTGCTCGCGTTTCGATAATTAAATCCACGTAAAATCAGCCTGCCTTCACCAATGCCAACTCTTAATGCAAGTAGAGCTACTTAGACGTTGATATTGTTTTAAATTAAATCAGACCAGTAGAAGCTACATTTAAATCCAGTTAAGATTAAATTTTATTTACAATGTACCAGTGTAACTGAATTGATTTTTAAATCAAATTTAACTGTACCAAGGCAATTTTCTCGGCAGAGACTAGGTGTGCTCAGCGAGGAACCCTGCCTCTGGAGGCAATGTAACACACTTTTGAGGCTAACTGTTCTCATTGACTAGAACGATGTGGTTGATTAAAAAAAGACAGGCTGGATGTCAGTACAAGATATGCCACTATCGATCTTCCAGGCCCCTGACAGTAGTTTTAAAGAGGGTTAGTTGGCTTTCGCAATTTTCTAAGGTGAAGAAAGAGGAGGCAACACTTAATTATCATCAATCCTGACAGTGATTGGGGTTGACAGCCTGAAGCAGAGCAACAGGATGAAAGTGAAAAGATGCTGGCAGCCAGAAAGGTCCTTCTGTAGGAATGCGGAGGGCTTGGGATGATGGAAGGGGTTAATTCTCTAAGAAAGATAATTTGCATTGCTGCACACTTTATTCTTTTGGTTTTGGTCGGGTGAGTGGAGCTCTCCGTGCTGACTTCTTTGGGGCGTTATTGGCTCTGCTTCTTTGACAGAACAAAAGAGCCTTTGTTGTCCATCAAAGACCATTGCTATCCATCCAGACACCCAAGGCCCCAGAAGGGGGAGGTGGACATGGAGGAGCTGCCTTTGTTCCTTCCCCCACAAACAGCATCAATAAAATTTCTGAAATAATTTGCATCATTATTGAAATCTTATCAAGGGAAACGTCCTTCAGCATTTCCATCAGTGCAGCTACTGATGTAAATGCTGACTTAAGTAAGACTTCCAGCAGGGCTGGGAGCCTACATTGTATGTCTGAAGGTCTGTCAGATGAGTCTACACACAAATATTTTGGGATGAACTTGCTCATAGAGGCTTTCGCACCCAACCTTTACTGTCTTGGCGGGGGA
Source organism: Chlamydotis macqueenii (assembly GCF_036417535.1). NCBI lineage: Eukaryota > Metazoa > Chordata > Aves > Otidiformes > Otididae > Chlamydotis > Chlamydotis macqueenii. The sequence continues at coordinate 6,394,678 of NC_141557.1, read as the reverse complement.
TTTAAGGAGTCTCCCTGCACTGCGTTGTCTGTGGATCAGAGATACAAGAATGGGTTGAACCTCTGGTAGAATGAAGGTAAGTTTTGAAGATAAATATTTAATGGAAGGAGAATTAGGAACCTGCTGATGCTGGACCCCTGGCTTAGTCCATGGTGAAGGACAGAGGCAGCCCTCTCCCCTTCCAAAAGACAATGTAGCTAATCATAGAATGGTTTGGGTTGGAAGGGACCTTCAAAGGTCATCTACTCCAACCCCCCTGCAAGAAGCAGGGACATCCCCAACTAGATCAGGTTGCTCAGAGCCTCATCCAACCTGGCCTTGAAAGTTTCCAGGGATGGGGCATCCACCACCTCTCTGGGCAACCTGTGCCAGTGTTCTACAACTTGCATTGTAAAAAATTTTTTCCTAATATCCAATCTAAATCTCCCTCCCTCTATTTTAAAACCATTACCCCTTATCCTATCACAACAGGCCCTACTGAACAGCCTCTCCCCATCTTTCTTGTAGGCCCCCTTCAGGTACTGGAAGACGGCTATAAGGTCTCCCCAGAGCCTCCTCTTCTCCAGGCTGAACAGCCCCAACTCTCTCAGCCTGTCCTCACAGGAGAGGTGCTCCAGCCCTTTTATCATCTTTGTGGCCCTCCTCTGGACCTCCTCCAACTGGTCCATGTCCTTCTTATGTTGGGGGCTCCAGAACTGGACACAGTACTCCAGGTGGGGTCTCACCAGGGCAGAGTAGAGGGGCAGAATCACCTCCCTCGACCTGCTGGCCATGCTCCTCTTGATGCAGCCCAGGATGCGGTTGGCCTTCTGGGCCGCAAGGGCGCATTGCCTGCTCATGTTGAGCTTCTCGTCCACCAGCACTCCCAAGTCTCTCTCCTCAGGGCTGCTCTCAATCCATTCTCCGCCCAGCCTGTATTTGTGCCTGGGATTGCCACGACCCAGGTGCAGGACCTTGCACTTGAACTTCATGAGGTTGGCACGGGCCCACCTTTCCAGCCTGTCAAGGTCCCTCTGGATGGCATCCCTCCCTTCCAGTGTGTCGACGGCACCACACAGCTTGGTGTCATTGGCGAACTTGCTGAGGGTGCACTCTATCCCACTGTCCATGTCTAAACTCCACATCCTTCATTTACTCGTGCTGACTGTCAAAAGAGTTTAAACTTGGCTCCAAACTTAGTAACAGCCACTGGATGCTGCAAATCATGTGCTATGAATCTAGCCATAAACATCTAGTACGCCTTCTCAAGGTTTTGTATTTATCTGGATGTTATAGGAGCAGCTCATGCATCTGTGTGTATGCACATATCTGTATGTACACAGCTAATAGAAAATTGCTGAAGAATGACCAGTGAAATGCATACCAGCAATCCTGAATTTTGTACTTACACGTCCTCGGGTGTTTGGACGAAGGAGGATTCATTGCAGGATGTGGGCCCTGAGCAGCAAAACCAAACAGCAGATAACTTTCCTTTGCTTTCCTTATTGTACTACAATATAAAAAAAAAAAAAGGAGAACACAAATGTAATAAAGAAAAACTATCTAAAATTCAGGCAGATAAATAGAAAACAAGTATTAAAAAATAAAGAAAATTAATAAATATTCATGAAAATATTCAAAAGCTGAGATGCTTTCATCAGTCACCACAGGAGGGAAATATTAATTTGAAATAATCATAAAAAATCTTGAAAAGGCTTTTAAAAAGGAGGGAAGGAACAGCACATCCTCTGCTCCCACGGGCTCCCACAGCTGATGCACGGCTGAGCTGTGGCCAAGGGCTTCCCCTCCAGCTCAGCCTCCCCCGGAGATTTAAATTGCGTGTGTTTAAAATGCGCATACTTGCCTCAAACCTAACAAAACAGCCCTTCCGTCTGAATTTTCCCTTGCGTTCACATTACAGCAGCGCAGGAAAACAAAAAGGAGTGCTAATCTATCCTACAGTTTCCCGAACAAGGACTCGGGGCAGGGGTTTGTGAGTGGATCTGACAGATGTACGAGCAGATGGTGAGGGACACTCCCAGAGAGCAGCCGATTCCCAGGCCTCCATGTCCAAAAAAACATCTTTCCACGGATAATGTGATTTTCAGAGGGAAGAAATCCAGTGCTCGCGTCTCACACCAAAACTTCTTGGTCAACTCTTGAATGTGCAGGGGTTGTGTGAAAATGCCTGTTGTCAGAAAAGAGCTGGCTGGTGACGATACGCCACGGGGCTCGACCTGACCCTCGCAAAACCCGAATTTGCAGCCCCACAGCTCCATCTCGCAAGTTTCCCCTTCAACCGGCAGCTGAATCGGGATCACCTCGTGTTTGCGCTGGGTGTGACATATTAGGCCTGTTTTTGCCTCTGCCAGAACGCGCTGTGCAAAATAACATATCCCATGAAGCATCCATTTAACGCACGCGTTTCCGTACAGCCCACGCACCGAAATACATAATGCAGGAGCAGGGCTGATGCCTTGTTAAATGTCCACGGGTGCCTGCTGAACCCCTCTGCTGAACACAATAGCATGAAATGGAGCTGACAGGCCCATTTCAAGGCTGGTGATTGACACAAAAAGGTGCTTTTCTGATCAAACGGGGCAGGAGCCGGGAGAAGTGGGGTTTGTGATTTATCCTACCACTGGTCAGGAAGTTTTTAGCTGCAAATTAGCAGCAGTTGCCTATTTCTTAGCGGGGGAAACCACGTCAGACCCTGCCGCTGTCTTGCAGTGGGCTCCCAGTCTCCCCACATCGCCTTTCTCTGCCCGGTAGGTGGGACAGGACCCTCTCAGCCCATGTTTCACCCAACTCCTGAGCCAGTGGAGCCCCGCTTCCGAGCAACTCCACCCCATCAACCCCACCATGTCGGAGCCCTGGGTCAGGCGGTTTGGGGCAGCGTGAAGCCAGGGGACCCTGCTGCCAGCCCAGCCCCTGGGGTCTCAGGAGTGGAGGGGACAAGGAGCTGCGTTAACAAGAAACAGCCCAAAAAGCTTTGGGAGGGCTCAGAGCGAGACAGGGGGGTTGGGGCTCCCGTGAGAATGGAGGGGCTCCTGTGGAGAAGTTTGGCGGGAGCTGGCTCGGGGAAGGGGGCGAGAGGAGGAACAAAAGGCGATGGCTTCCCTCAAAGCCAGCCCCCAGCTCGGCAGCCTCCGTGTCCCCCCCGGGGAGGCACCGGCCTGAGAAGCCGGGGAGGAAAAAGGCGGCTGCCCGGCGCGGCGGGGCCGGTGCCCGCGGCGGCTGCCCGGAGGCGGCGGGGCCGGCGCAGCCGCGCCGCGGGGCCGCCCGGCAGCCTGAGGGGGCGAAACGTGCCGCAGGAAGCGCTGCCTCCCCCCGAGGACGAGCCTGGGGACTCCGCCGGGGCTGCGGGAGCGTTGTTCGGTTGTTTTGGTTGTAGTGCGATTATCAAAGGGTCCCCAGCCGGGAAAGGATCCCCCCCCGCGCCCGGTGACTGAAATGAGGTAAGGGGCGGCTTGAGCCCTGGGGAGGCGGGCGGTGTAGGGGGGTGGGGGATGCCACTTTTTCCCCGAAAAAGGGGGTTGTTACGGGGGGAGGCCGCTCCGGACGGGCAGAGCTGCCCAGCACGGGGAGCGATACCACCGAGGAAGCGGCGCGGGCGTGGTGGAGGGGGGAGGCGGCGGCTTCCCGCCCCGGGGAGGGAGGTGAGGGGGCTGCCGCGCTTATAAGCGGCTCTAAGATGGAGGGGGAGGCGATGGAGAGAGGGCCGGCGCTGGGGGTAGGGAACCGCCCCGAGGTGGCCTGAGAGGGGCACGGCGGCGGAGGGGAGCCCTTCCCGCCTCCCCGCAGGGCGGAGGCGGCGGCGGGGGGGATCCCGCGCTGGGCCCGGCGCTGCCTCCAGCCCCCCCCGCCCCGCAGCGGGAGGAGGTTCCCCCTCCCCGGAGGGTGAGTGCGAGATCGCCCCGCCCGAGACGAAGCCCGGCACCTCCACCCGTGTCCGTGTCCGCAGGCGTGAGTAAATGCCGAGGGCGGAGATGCTGGAGGGGGCCGTGTGGGAGGGATGGTGGCAGCCGGGGGCGGGCAGGGCTGGGGGCCGCTGAGGTGATCCGGAGGAGGGGGCAGGCGGCCCCGTGGGGCGTGGGAGGACCGCCCGAGGCCGGGTTTCCCTCGCTGGGAGGCGTCGCCTCTTCAGCCTGCCCTAAGTGAGCCCTTGAAGTCGCTGGAAGAAGCAGCAGCGGCGGCGTGCCGGCAAGCTGAGAGCAGGGCAGCAGGTACGGTACCGCCGCCCTCCCGGCTGGGTCCTCTCCCGGGGGCTGGACCCACCTCTGTCCCCACGGGGAAGGCGCACCGGTGGGCGTGGGATTGAAGGGCCGCCTTCCACGGTAAGGGCTTCGGTTCCTGCGGGGAAAGGGGCACCCGGTGGCTTCAGCACACCCTGACTGGGAAAGTGATGTATCCACGGGGGAGGTGAAATGGTTTAACGTGCCTTCCTCTTCCTCCTTTGTGTCCCTGTGCAGGAGTCTGGACTGCCCTGCTGATTTTTCGGAGTTGAGGTAATGGCTGAAGTTGGTCGGTGGGAGACGGCCGGAGGCCCGGAGCACGGTCTGGGAGTCACGCAACGCCTATGATCTGACCCGCAGCCTCTGCCTTCGCTGGGACCGGCAGGATGGGGAACAGCGGCTCAGCGGTGAAGGTCTGCACGGATCACCAAGGAGGCATCAACTGGCTGAGCCTGAGCCCCGACGGGCAGCGCCTGCTCACGGGTAGCGAGGATGGCACTGCGCGGCTCTGGAGCACGGCTGACAGCCAGTGCCATGGCCACTTCCAAGGTACGATCGCTTCTTTTTGCCTAGTTTTTGAATCTAAAGCCTGGCACGGGCCACACAGCGTGTTCTGGTCTCTCGCAGTCCCTGCAGCCTGCCGCGCAGCCAAAATCGTGCTTGTTTTGTGTTTTTTTGGGTATTGGTTACAGTAATGTTAAGCAGAAGCTGTTTCAACCCGAAGCAAGTTACCAGAGCTACTGAATGCATGGGTCCTTTTATTTCAGAGTGTGGAACATAGCAGTCGTTTAACTTAGGTCTCTTTCTGGAAGCCCTCTGTTTTACACCCTGATGAAATATTGACTTTTTGTTATTGTCTGTCTGTCTCTGTCTTCTTTCTTTTTTTTGTTTCCCTTTTAATAATCTCATTTTCCAGACAACCTTTGTTTAAACCCTCTTGACCCAGAAGCCTGGAAAGAAACCTTACAAAATAGGCTATTTTTTTTCCCCCCATATTTGACACACAGAAATGTTAATTGCTGGGCTTTTTAATTTTAAATTGATTTTGCATTTTAAACGAAGTTTATTATCCTTAGACTAGCATCTCGGTAATTAAAAAGAAAATAAAAACTCTGTAGAAAGTACAGTCATGTAGGACTAGAAATGTTTGTATTCTCTCTCATTTGTGTTCTTTTCTCTTAATACAGAAAAAAAATGTTCTTAAATTTGGAATGTCTGATCCTTTTTTTTTTTTTCCCACAGAAGAAATCACATTGCTGTGATTTTTGTTGTTGGTTGCTTGCTTGCTTGGTTGTTTTTTTAACTATGGAATATTGTCTTTTTTTTTCCCCCACATCTTGCCATGGTTTTAACTCCTGGAAAACTCACTGCATTTGCTTTAGACTTAGAAATCCCTTTAAACCACTAATTAACTTTTAACTAGAAGGAGAAATGTAGTGGATAACATTCAGAATGTGGCCTATGTACTGCTAGTGTTTGGGATAAACTCTAAGAAGAAGGCTGGCTAGATGGTTTGTATTTATGCATGCAACAGCTGATGTGTAAATTTGTATCGTACAAGCTCTAATTACTGATAAACCTGTACCTGTAACACAGTTTCAAGCTTCCACCACAGACAGCAGAACCAGCAGACTTCTGTGGTGGCTGCTTTTGACCAGACCAGCACCAGATCTTGTCTGCAACGGGGGGTTTTGGCATCCTTTGTGTGGCTTGAGTATTGATGGTTAAAATCTGAATGACAGACTTTGGTGCAGTAGCCAAGATGCCTTTTTGGTCTTCTCAGAGCAGGATTGGATGATGCTGTGAGAAAAATGCTGGTGGTTGAAACCTGTTCTATTTAAGCTACTTTCCAAAAAGTTTTCACAAAATGTGAGGATGGGTATAGTTTTGCTTACAGCCCTGGAGATCTGTTTAATTTTTGACATCTGGTGAATTTGTTTAAGAAGAAACAAGACGTGTTTGTAACGTGGATTCTGGTTCACTTTTGAACTACAGGAGTTGTAATAAAATCTGTTTTTTGGTGTCAGTGAAACGATGTGTTTTACTGGGCAGTCTGCTTTCTTTCAGTTTTTTTTTACTATCTCTTTATTCTACAGCATGATTCTGGTTTTCTAATGTCTTTGTCCATCTGTCTCTCTTTAATCACATTTGTCCTTACTGTTTTTCCTTCTCAAAGAATAGTGTTGTTTAAATCACAGTAGGGCTCACCAACTTCAACTAAAGTCTGGGATTCTTTTGTGGTAGTTACCTAAGAGGAAACAGTTCTAATCTTGAAAGCTTACAGTCTAAATAATTAAAACAAAAGAGTTCAAGACAATACTATCCCAGCGTTTAGATAGATGACAACAACTTCACGTGAGAGATCTTGGACAGAGCTGGAACTTGAATCCTAAGGTGATTTTTAAATGCGGTGCATTTAGTGATGCAATAGAAAAATTACACAATTTGTTAAGCAACAACAAAAGCTTGAGGTTGTAATATTGATTCCTCTTTGCTAGTGTTACCCTGGTTTTCAACATGAAATTTTTAGAGTAGCGGTTGTGTCTGTTTTTATTGTAACTGTAGAATCCCACCGTACTCTGAATACTGTATACGTAAGTGTGCTCTTATTCTTTCTTTCTGTGTCATTTTTTTTAAAGGTATACTTATATTTTGAAGGTTGTGGGCTTTGTTCATGTTATTAGTCATAATGGGGAAAGCATTGGCTGACTTTTTACCAGATATTTTTTTGTTTGTGTTTCATTCTGCTTGGACAGTGAAATTAAACTTGCTGGTAAGTCTCATGTCTCTTTCTTTTTTCATAGTTTCATGATTCAATTTAGGGCTCTTTGTGTCCTGACAACTGAAATGGGTTGGAATGCAGCCTTTTTTTCTTGTCTTTGGAATAAGGAAGCAAAAACATTTCTTTATTTAAAAAATAAACATATTTTTTACTGGTTTAAAATTTCAGTAGTCTGAGTTTTGTTATACTGATATTAATTTAGGTCATGTACTGTTCAATCTGCCTGATTGGTAGAACTACAGTTTTAATCTTTCACTTAATCCTTATATCAATGAAGCAGAGTTTTCTGCTCTTAATTAAAAATGTTGTGTTTTATACATACCCTTAAATGTGAAGAACACGGTGGTGCATTTAAAACTAGAGTTTCAGTCTGTTTGTTTGATGTATTTTTCTTTTAGGTAAGGTGAAGTGCTCAACTAGTCTGTCCTGCTTGCGTGCACAGTGATTGAATTTATTTGCTTTGTTATTCCTAGGACATGAAAGTTACATCACCTTTTGCCACTTAGAAAATGAGGCTGCCTTTACGTGCAGTGCAGACCATACCATTCGCAAGTGGGATGTGGTGACGGGTCAGTGCCTGGCCATTTACCGAGGACACACGTCGATTGTTAACAGGTTGGTTCCGTGGAGTTCTTCCCTTGTGTTCCTGTAATCTGTTGTCACATATATTGGCACTTAACTGCAATTCTCCATTACTACATTAATAAAATGGGTTGTGTAAACCTTGGAGTTCATGCTACACGTGTTCTGTGCTGTAATGATTAGTTTTCCTAGCAACAGTGCTGACACATCCATAGACAGCAGATAGGAGAGGAATGAAAGGCATACAGCAGGGGAATTGAATCCAGGGCTAGGAATGGAATTCCAGAAGAAATTATTCAATTGATAACAGATGCTTCTGATAAATAGATTTAAAAACATCACGTCAAGCCTTTGTGTCAGTAAGAGGGATAAAGTCAGGGCTTTTTCTGGAATTACTGTTCCTGTTTGTGCAAATGAAGTTTAATATTAAACTGATTGTGTGTGACTGATTGGCCTGTCAATTTAAAGTGCCTCTTAATAGTTGGACTGGATTTAATTAATGACAAATAGAGCAGTCAAAGATTGGTATTTTATTTTTACATTTCTTTTTTGGTGGGTCGTTTTTTTTTGTTCCTTACTAAACTGAAAACACATATGATGTGTAGCTAGATTCTGTAAATAGTTAGGCAGGCTGGCTCTGTCTGTATTTTGGCACTGGCCTGATTTTTGCTTGAATCAGCAAATGAGAAATGTGTTCCCTGTTTGTATGACTTTGTTGCCAGTTTGAAAGGTTTCAGAGGACCAAACTCAGCTGACAAAGATGACAGATCATAATGTTCCTTATCTCTGGTTTGGAAATATGAACCGTATAGATTTTTCTATTATATGCTTGTGTAGCTACTGCTCATTATTCTAGAGGCCCAGTAGGTTGAATTCTTGAGCTATAATCTCTGATTCATTCTTCAGTTATGTAATAAGTGGAGTGCCCTTGCTCTACCTTTTTTGAGATCCTGGGCTAAGTGAAAATTAGGTGTATTTTTTTTTTTTCCTTCACTCTCTCTATTTGGTGATGGAAAGATTATTTTCTTTGCACACCATCAGTTACAGTTCAGGTTCCTGGATTGTACTGTTTTTGTTATTTTAATTCCAAGCAATTTTCATAGGTCAGTTTATAAATAATTATTTGTAAAGAAATACTAATAAATAATTATCAAGAATAAGTTCTTTTTTAAAAAAGAAACAAAACAACAAAAAACAAAACCACAACAAACTTTTAGTTCGCATATGTAACTTATGAAAAGTACGTAATAGTGCTGCTGGAAAATATTTTAGAAAAACACAGATGTCCAGAGTTACAGTGCTATGGTGCTAAAATGTCTGCATTGATGTACCTGAATAAGTGGTCTCCATTTCGAAAGTAGAAACAAGGAGGTGGGTTTTTTTTTTGTTTTTTTTTTTTTAAACCAAAGAAGTTAATAAACAATGTGTATTAAATAGGAATGCTGAGCTGGGGTTATGTATGTTGTGTTAATGCTGTTGTTTCCAACTTCAGTGTGCTTAGCATTGAAATTATGACAAAAAATAGTTGTGTAAAAAGAATGATACTGTTCATACACGCAGGCTTCATTTTTTGCAGGATCCTGGTTGCCAAAGACTATCTCTTTAGTGGCTCCTATGACAGGACGGCCCGCTGTTGGAGTGTGGACAAGGAGAAACAAATCCAGGAATTCCGGGGCCATCGAAACTGTGTCCTGACTCTAGCTCACTATTCCTCCAGGGATGTTCTTGAAGAGGAGGAGGAGGAAGAGGAGGAGGAGGAGAAAGTGAGCAGAGACCTCCTGGTGACAGGTAGCACAGACTGCACTGTTAAGGTCTGGTGGGTGTCCAGTGGGCGCTGTTACCAGACTCTGCTGGGACACACTGGGGCTGTCTTATGCCTTATACTTGACGCACCAAACAGGGAGCTGTTTTCTGGCAGCACGGATTACACCATTCGAACGTGGAATATTGTCACTGGTGAGCAGTTGAAAGTGTTCAAAGAGCATCAAGGATCAGTAATTTGCCTAGAGGTAAGAACAGAGGCTTCTTCAAGAGCCGTTTGAAGAGGGTCTCCATATCCTAACTCATGTGGGTCTCTGTTGTCTTTTCATGAAGAAGCTTTTCCGAGACAGGTTATAAATAGTAAGCTTAAATGTTCATGTAATAACAAAATAATAGTGCTCTGTGGTCCTGAGAGAACTCCTCTTTCCCTAAAACACTTTCTGGTATCCTCTTCACTTCTAATGGCTATCCTGGTCCAACTTCTAGCTCAGTATCTATGTAAATCCTCCTAGGTCTTGAAATTCATGAGTAGAGTGGCTGGAAGGACTGTTCTTCCGAGTAGGATTGCATATGCAGGATCACCAGACTTTGTAGAAAAATAACCTGAGCAAGTAAACAGATGCAGGGTCAGATAACTTTAAAAAAAAATCCCCAAATCCAACCCCAAATTGTGGTCAAAAGATAATAGGAAAGCATGGCGCTGAAAGAGATTCTGCTTTAGAAACCACACAGATGTAATTCAAGAAAAGAAAGGAGGAAAGAGATGGCCAAGGCGAGAGAATGGGCAAGGGCAATGGAAAAGAGAAGTAGAGCGTGGGGGAGAGAAATCAGGGTATGGTGAGGGAGAGAAGGGGAAAAAAATTAATGTGACCTGAAAAACTATACCCTGTTTTTCTGTTTGCAGTATTTTTCTGGTGAATGCTGCCAAGTTTGTTAACGTTGCGGAGGAGAAAAGGAGGTTAGGCAGACAGAAAAGGGAATTTATCACACAAGCACTTGTCCTCTGCACTCCATTATCCACCAGAAATGCTGATGGTATATTTAAAGAAGGTATATGATGGTCTGTAACTTAGGTGCAGATCAGCAATCCTCAAATGTTATAAAGTTGTATGTGTCTGACTAAAGTTAATGACAATAGTTTTTCTCACTACTCTCCTTGTTTGTGTTTGTGCTTTTCCTGTACTGTGGCTGCAGTATGTATTTTTAATAGATGTTTCATAAATATTGACTTGGTTTCTAAAGAAAGTAGTCACAGCTGACACTAGCAGGCTAAATACCTGGTAGTACTTGAAGGAATTCTATTTTCCTTCAGTTTTAGAAAGGAAGAAAAACAACCCAAAATCACGTTGCCCTCGAGTAATGTTTGTCTTGCTCGGGTAAATTCTCAGTGTTAAAGCTTGTTTTTATGATATTGTGGTAATGCATGTTGAGGATGCTCAAGTAAATCTGTTGCTGTTCTTAGCGTCAGGCTATGTTTTGCTGTTTAATTGTAACCCTTCTCCAAGGCACAGATTGGCAACAACAGAGCTTGCTTTAATTTAATTGGGTTCTTGCTAAAATTGTTACACAAAACTGGCTTGACCTTCTCCCAGAAGCCTGGGAAATTCAATTATGCTCTTTGAATGCTCAAGAATGAGCAATGCGTCTCCGCTTGCGAGCACAGAGTTAAACAACAGTTTTAAACAAACAGAACTTCTCGTAGGGGAAAAGAAAAGCAAAACCAATACATCTATTTGGAAAACCTGAACAATTCAAAGTACACAAGACTACTGCTGCCAAGACTTTGTTGGCAACAGTCCTGGCCAGATCTTCTTCTAGCTGTGAGTAACTGGTAGCCCCTCACTTCTCAGCACCAGTTGATGTTTGAGGCTGGAAGAGTCCAGCTGAGGTACCTACTGCCCCCACGGAGAGCATTTAGTTTCTAGGGCACTAAACTTAACCCAGCCTAAGCAGTCACTGTACTGCTGTTGAATAGCTTTAGGCTGTCGATCTTTCCTAATTCTTCCCTCTTCCTTACTGGGTTCAACACTAGTCCTTCTGTTCTACTTGGCTGCCTCTCAGCACAGCCCACATGGTATTTTCATTCTTTTACAAAGGGGTCAATCACCAGAATCCATACAAAGATGTTGCAACAGAAGGGAAACTTCCTGAATAGAGGTGTTTAGTTTTTTTTTTTTTAATTTATTTTCTTCTCAAAAAGCTCTCGGAGCCTTTTTTGCCTAGGGCTTCTTAGTGACAGTATTGTAATCTGTGTCAGTGAGTTGGGATAGTATTTTTCAAACCGTGGGTCGGGAGGAACTTGGAGGTAGTTGTGAGTTGCTCGCAGTAGCCAGTGGACAGTTTTATTTTTTTTGCAATAGTTCATTTTCTTCAGGGCAGCAGTGAGCTGCTAATTACACCAAATTGTCATTCCCCTGTCCTGGAGGAGCTGAGTTGGTACCAGCAATTAAAGATAGTTACCTGTTCTCTAGGTGGTATAATGCTTGTGTGAGAATAAAGGGGAAAGAAATAAACACTTATTTTCCTTGTATTTATTCAAATAAAGATCCCTAAGGGAGAGTGACCTTTCAAAAAGTTTGAGAAATGCTCAGTGTGATCTCTCGTCCTGGATGCAGATCAGGAAAAATTTGGATATTGAGACCATATTTTCCCTGACTTCAAAAAGTACTGTATTAACGGGAGTGCCCCAGGATGTTCTAAACTGCTGCAAATTAGGTCTGGACTGTTCCAGTCGTCTCCCGTTACTTTCCAGTAAATACCAATAGTGTTGCTGTAGCAGTGAATGGAAATTCCTGGAGCTTCCTGAAGGAGCCTTTCTGGCTAGATACCCGTAAAGCACACCCATGTTTTCCACCTTGTTTCCTGCAACGCTGGCGTATGAAAAGCGGAGGGATGATGCCACAAGCATGTTCAGGTTTTGAACGTTCCTCAGTTGCCCTAAGAACCTTTAGGTGCCGTTACCATCTAGCGCAAGTCAGAGGAGCCTGAAAGCTACTCTGATCTAGCATGATCTGATCCAGAAAGCTTTGGTTAGCTTTTGGCTTTCCCTTTTTGCCCCATCCTTGGTGGTCCTGGACAGCAAAGCGAAGAGAGTCAGCTGCTTAGATATTCCCCAGGGCTTGCCCTGCTGTTCTGGGGTCGGTCTTGAAGGTGATTTACCAGCTGGACTGCCTGCCTGTGGTCTGCTGTCAGAGGAGTTCTGCTGCAGCTGCCAGCTTACTCTAATGCCACTCTTCTCTTCCTTCCACTATCAAAATTAGACTGACAGAAGTTTTCCCAGGAGACTTTCTATCTGCAGCGGGAATTGTGTGCGTGCTAGGTGCTGTGTCGGCCGTGTCTGCTTCGCTTTCATAGTCGGGCAAGGTAGCTAGCAGTGGAGCCGCCAGAACTCTTCTCTGTTTCTCCTGCAGTGTGTTGATAGCTTGGCAGGCAAGGGACAGCAGCTGTTTTGAGTGGCTCCCTCTTCATATAGGAGCCAGGGATGAGATTTTCTGGGAAGCGATGGGAAAAAGCAAGGGTGGGCTGAGTGTAATCACACAGCTCATGGTAGTTCTTCCACTTAAAAATGTCAGGCCTGGCTAAAGACCAGTATTTACAATTAATAATCAAACGTACGTTGTCATTAATGTGGCTGCCTGCAATAGGCTGAATGACCCTGACTTCAATATTTACTTGTGCATGTTTTTCTAAATGTCTCCAAAGTAGCTTTGCAAACTCTTTGCAAGGATTGCTTTGTCCTTTGCTGATTGTTCTGCTTTTGCTTATTTATCAAAACTGTGCTGCCAAAAGCTGGCAGAGAGAAATGATCCCGCTTGGAATTTAGCTTGGATCCTATAGCAAACATTCTTGCAAGAAAACTTCTTTCTTGCAAAAGGATTTTTAAACGAACATGAGTGGGCAAGGACTGGCTTCTAGTATTCCTGCAAAAGATCCTTTGTTTGGACAATTCCCTTTAGTTGACTTTTAAATCTGACTAGAAGAAAAGAATGCTTTGAACAAAGCCATTGCCTGAACTCCATTTAGATGCTTAACTATTGTGATCACAGAGACAGAATTTTCTTCTTGTTGCACCAATTAAATTAAGTGCACGTATTTCTTATAATTTGTTTATTTGTTGCAGAATTCATCAGAGGGTGAAGGTGTGCATGAGAGGAATATGATTGTGTGCAACACCTGTAGAAAAGAAACGTGTTTCTAGGACCATTACGTTGCACTGCAGTAAAGAAGTTGAAAACCGTTCTCTAACAGCCAGACCAGAGAGCTTGTTCTAGATGGATTCTCAGGAAAAAAAAAACACAACAATTTCTTGCCCACAGGGAGTTCGTTAGCTTGTTAAAATGAATGTGGTTTGAATGGGATCCTGAAAGTCTAACTCAGCTGAGGTCTTACATAGTTGTAGCTTGAGATTGGTCCAAGTTGGTGATTTTTAACTTAGAAGTGGCTGTGAGCAGAAGACCCAGCTGGCAGATGGGAGGAATGCTGACCCTCGTGTGAAGAGAAAGCTGGCAATGGGAAATGTGCTTACTGATGTGAACTCATCATGAAGTTCCCGGGAGGGAGTCTGGGTGCAATGACCTTCGGAAAGAGGATGTCTCCAAATCTTTTTGGAAAGCTGATTTGCCTCTCCTTGGATGAGGGTTAAATTGTGTCTTACAGCAAAGGTTAGTTGGGAGGGCGAAGTCCATTCCTGTAAGGTTGAAATACCTGCTGAACAGCTCTTTTGCAGATTTTTTTGGCATTTTTACAGGTGGAAATTGTCTTAAGCTGCTGCATATCTTCAGTTCTGTCAAGCTAGTGGAGCAATAGGGTTGTGATTATCTGGAGAGACCAACCCTAGATGTGATCATTTGTGGGTTTTAAAAATTTATCTTATTTATTCAAACTGTGATGTGTCTAGGGGCTGCAACTGAGGGCAGGGTTACATAAAACTGACATTTTAAAATAGTGAAACCTGTAAGTACTTCAGCGTTTACAACCTGTATTTTGCTACTGCTGTTACTTTGCTACTCACAAGCAAGTCTGACTGAACTTTTTCATGGAATAGAACATCTACAATACTTTGGCCTGAGGATTAAGGCAAATTTGCTCCATTCATGTGTGTCAGTGTTTCATCTCGTTCAAAGCAAAGTCCCTCAGAGTAATGAGAAAAATCAACAGTCCAGAACTACAGATATCAATGCAGTGGTGTTTTTGGTGTATGGCTGAGGCTTTAGAACTGGGCATCTGACTGCCATCAAGATTTTAATTCTTTTGAAGCTACTTGGGTTTGAGGTGTCCACTCAGCTCGTTGGTCTCTGAGCTGCAAATCTGCTCTGTGTTGTCTGCTCTGCTACAGGTGTCCTTGCCTTGCCATGCTTTTCCTTGTCAGGAGCTTTGTTGGGCAGTTGGCCAAAGTGAACAAAGTGCTCAAAAGCCAGCCAAGGCAAATACAGCTCTGAAAATATCAGAGCTTCTCCAGGCACTTGAAGATTAGAATATGAAACTGTTTCTACTGATGGTTTTTAAATCAAGAGTTGACAGGCTTGGGTATATCTGGAAAATATTGAGTGAAATTTTACATTTTTCCTTCTAAGTCATAAGAAAAATAAATTATTTGGTAAGAATAGGACTGGGACCTAGGGAATTGGGTATGGGTTTGAAGACTGTAGGCTAGAAAAGGCCAGTACTTACAGACCTGGGGACCTAGCACATGAGTATTTGCTGAAAATGACTGCACCTGGATTGCCCGTGCACAAAAATGGGTGCCAGCCTTGGCAGCGAGGAGGCTTAGCTCCCACCAAAGCTACAGTGTGATCTCGTGTTTTGGTGAAGAAGTCAGTATACTTTGTCCAGCTCCTGAACGGGGACTGATCTGCTGAGCCTGACATGTCAGCAGGGATGTTGAACCCAAGGAACAGTGACTGTGGACACCTTCATTCAGGAATATTACAAGAAGGAGGGGAACATACTGTTTTGCCCAGTAGTCTAACAGAACTGGTGGAACTGGGTTAAATGGTTGGAACCCATTTGGAGAGTCCCGTAACCGCTGGATAGGAGAAGCCAAGCTGGTGTAAGAAGGTTGGCAAGAGCTCTAGAGGGGGACCCAGCAGAAGGTGATCTGACTGGAAATCAGTGCTTTGGGCACCTGGCTGGAAGTCGGCAGGGGAGCTGTGTTACAGTCCCTCTTTCTTGGGCTGTTTAGACAGTTTTCAATATAATTATGACTTAAGAAGGATTACAGGAGCCAAGCACTTGTGCTGCTGGCTGACCATAGGCCGTCCGCTGCTTCCACAGTAAAGGTGGCATGTGCCCAGTCTGCATGAGGGCGTTTGCATGGTGTGTCCAGTCTTGGTGAGTTAGAGCCAGGGCTGCTGTGTCTGCGCTGGGGGGATAGCCACACCTTTTGGATGCAGGCTCTGAAGTAAAAATACCCATTTGACATGGGTCAGATTGGATTGGTGCCTCTGTCTTGCACTTGTCAGACAGCATTCCATCCGTTTTCATGTACTCTCTTGACCACTTTCAGGGATACTGTTGCTTTCACAACTGCCCTGAAGCGTGTAATGCTTCCTGTGTGTTGTGGAAAGGGAAGACTGCAGACTGGATCAGCCTCCTAAATCAGGGCTGCACTCTGGGATTTAGTCAGTTGTAAGTTAGGATGCTTAAATTTAAGTCCTTTCTTGGATGGACTTCAGTTGCATTATGCCGTGGTTCCCCATCTATAAAGTAGGGAAGGTATTGATTTTGTATTACACAGGGTGGGGGGCCTGCTTGTAAGGTGCTTTGGCAAGGGGAACAGTGTGTGATGATTATTATTGATTAAATACAGAGATCTGACGTGGTGTGGCTTAGGCTGGAGTTGTAAACTAGACCTATCTTTAGCCAAGTGAAGAAGTCGTCGTCTCACCTAAATTGACACAGATGGCTACAACTGAGAAGGCTGTCCTTGTCCGGGGGGAGAAATAGCGAGTTTTAAGGCATGACCCGTTTCAGACCTCTGCTTTGGCATGAGGTGAATCATTCCCTAGACGGCAGTGACTGTGAGGACACTCGGCTGTAGGTATCTGCTTCAGTTTACGTGAGATGATGGCTGCATCTTATCACTGAAGGTGGATCTGATTTGCAGCTTCAGCCTGAGCTGATAGCTCTTGATGGCTCTCTCCACTAATAGCTATGTCATGCTCTGTGTTTTAAAAATACTGTGGAAATGAGAGGCTGGCTGATGGTCGGAGCCTGTACTGAGTTCTGCTGTTGGCTGTGCTGCAGGCTTAGTCTGTGGTGTCCCATGTTAGTATTTCTGTTTCCATGCGTGGCTGAGAATCCTTTGCTACTGTGCTCACCTACTTAAACTGGTGAGGGGGAGGAAGGTGCGTAAACATATATCCATCGTGCAGCAGCCTGGGTAGCACAGAAGCTTTGAATTCAATGGAGGTGGTTGTGTGCCAGCCATCTCGCCAGATCTCGGACTGGGCATTGGAAGCTTTTATGGCTCTTATGATCCTGGTGCTATAAATTACCTGAGTAAGCCCACGTCATTTAACACATTTTTATATCTAGCAAATTAGCAAATCTAGGCAAGTTGCAGCTTTTCTGTTTCGCTTCAGCATTTATACACCCACCTAGCTGTAGAAATGGAGCAGCATAACATAACGTACCATTAAAGCAGAGTGGCATTTACCTGCAGGAGGTTATAACTCAGTGTTTACTCAGGGGGTGGGCTGATGCTGCTAGCAGGATGTCTGAAAAAGAAATGCAATGACTTGGCCAAAAACAATGCAGCAGGATCTCAACTCAAAGCAAGCTCTTCCATTTAGCAGGAGCAAAGTGACAACGCTCTTCGTGTCCGTTCAAGTTGAGCCTGGAAATTAAAAGTCAGGTTACCTTCCTCAGGCTAAATGCATAGCTCTCGGTTTCTGTTAGTGCTGCTGGTCATTCCTTCTCTTTCCTCACTGAGATGTAGTTTTAATGCCATTGCTAAAACAGCTTAAAAGTAATAGGATGTGACATTTCAAAGTACCGCTGGCTTTTAACTGTGGTATATGTTTAACAAGCTCCTGACGTTTAGCTATGAAAACCGTCCCCTGGGCCAAGTTCTGCTGGTGGGAAGTGTGGCCTGCACTGATCATCTTGGTCTGCCTGCACGTATTTTTTACATGGGTTAGCATAATCCCATCACTGTAGTGCTTTGTATCTTAAAATACCTTTTGTTTCATGTTCTTTTAACATTGTTGCAAGTTCTTTTGTGCAAAACTCACTTACGATGACTTTTGGGGATGGGAGAGCATGACAAACGTTCCAACCTTACAGATGCAGAGTGTGCAAAGAGCAGAGGCTGATTTATAATAATCTAAGGTGGTGGAAGAACCAGACCCTTGAAAGTGACCTGAGAGCAAGACCGGCATCAGGTTGATTTGCCATTTGTGCTGCAGTTGATTTCCTGGAGACATGAGAAGTGTAAGGGGTTAGTGCTCTTCTGGTCACTTGGTGTTATTAGTCCTTACACAAATTCTGTTTCTTTGGGGGGAATCAGAGTTCTCCCTCCTGGGTCTCCATCATTTCGATACAGAGATTGCTGGAAGTCCACGAAACTTACCTCAGGCTACTGCTCGTGGATTGCTCTGAGAGTGTGCGATGGCTGGCTGACTTCATTGCGCTGCCTTCAGATGCTGAAGATGCCTCTGCTGAAGGAGCGTGCAGAGCTGTACGTAATGACGGCCGTTTAAACCTTTAGTTTGTTTTTGGTATGTGAAGATAGAATGCAACGGGTTTTTTTGCACTGTGGAGAGTTTCCCTGCTGAGCTGCCAGGCTTTGGACAGTTTATTGCTGTATCCTGGCTAGTTTTATGGTCTTGTACAGGTCAGTTCTTTTCTCTCTGTCTCGGTTTTCCAACTGCAGTCCTTCCTTTTGTCATTCTCTGTCATGTCTGCGTGGAATAAAACCCAACCTCAACCGCTCGTGAGCTCACACCGTGTGCAGGATGACTGGTGTGATGAGGCACCGTTCTTCTTTGGGATTTATAGGCAGAGTTGTTTTAAACACACAACAGAAGACAATCTGATGGAAGATGTTTAGAAACCTGTGTAAGGATAGTTAATTACTTAATCATTCGATAACACGAATCAAGGCTTGTGGAAACGCAGATACAAAACAGTTTCAAAGAAGAGTTAGTGTTTGCAAATATTGATGCTGTGCAGTGTAATCGTGTTAAGCCCTGGTTTATATGGTGTAGGACTTTATTTTTAATTTACATTTTTTGTTACTCAAAATTGGTCTGAAACTTTTGTTGTAATTAAAACTTACAATCTGATAAGGGTTCTTGTCAAATGTGCTTTGCAGAAACTACACTGAAGCGTTTTTTTCAGCGTTTTTTAATGTAACTAACAATGCAAGAAGGGTTAGCATTGCTAAGCTCACTGAAATCCTGCCTGCTTGTACCAGCACATGGGATAAGTTTTTCATCTTCTGAAATGTGCGAGCTGTTTTTAAGGCCCAGAAGTCAATGCAAGATGCGGCCGTGAAGAATGGAATGTTGGTTTTGTTCACCATCCCTCTGTTCCAAGGTGTAGCTGTTGCTCTTTGTTACACACTTGAGTTGGAAACCGTGACTTTGTGTGAGTCACTTCAGTGCGGTTCTCTCAGGAACGTGCCTGAGAGACTATTGCTCATGTTTTTTTCTCTTCCCTTCAGCTAGTGAATCGGCACTTGTATTCGGGAAGCGCGGACAGGACAGTGAAGTGCTGGTTAGTAGACACTGGGGAGCGAATCCAAACGTACAAGGCTCACAAACACAGCGTTAGCACTTTGAAATACCACGCTGGGATCTGTAAGTTGCCTTTCCTATGTTCAGCAATCCCTTGTCTCTTTTTCGATGCTTGTCTTTGATCAAAGATTGTTAATGGAGAATGCTGTAATTTTGAAGGCTTGCAAAATTGTCACTTTTTTTCAACTCCAGCATGTTTATGCCCAGTATCAAATGTCACTGCACTACTCCGTGTGGGAAGCTTAGATCTTCCCTCCATTTTCCACCTCCCTCTTCTGGCAAATGAAGAGGCAGTTGCTTTATTTCTGTTACCAAGGGAAGTGGCTTAAATCCTGAGCTGTGGGTTGTTTATATAGCTGTGGTTTAACCTCACTAGTCTGATGTCTGTCAGTCTGCTTCTGCCGCGTACTCGGGGACAGCGAGTGCTGCTGCTGAGCGTGCAGCCCTGTGCCTGCCTCTCCTGCCGTGTAGGAACTGTGTAACGGACTGTCCTAAGCCAGAATCACATCTCAGATGCTCGCTGCTTCTTTCTAACAGTTAGGCTTCCTGTTCAGACTCTGACCGTCTCCTACAGTAATTTTCCACCAGTTCTTTTCCCTTCATCTGTCCTCTTTCATATATTTGTTCCCCAGCCCACCTTTCTGCAGTAGCCAAGTATTGCTTGCCTTACTAATGCTTGGGACTCAGTTCCCCTTCTTTCAGTACTCCTGGTGTCTTTACGTAACTCTCTGTTGATGTAACAGTATAGACTGACCATGAAACCTCCCTCTTTAAATCTCTCTCTTTGCTGCCTTTCCTTCCACACGTCATTTCTGGGTTTGCATTACAAGACTGCATCTCTGCTTTTATCAGCCTGAACCTCTCTGTGTGTCATCCTGGTCTTACTTTCATGCTGACGTTAGACCTGATACGCCTTCATTTGCTTCCCAAACAAGTACTTCCCTCCTTCAGGGTAACCAGGATGGCCAT
Organism: Chlamydotis macqueenii; assembly: GCF_036417535.1. Classification (NCBI taxonomy): domain Eukaryota; kingdom Metazoa; phylum Chordata; class Aves; order Otidiformes; family Otididae; genus Chlamydotis; species Chlamydotis macqueenii. The sequence continues at coordinate 6,374,630 of NC_141557.1, read as the reverse complement.
TCCTGTCTTAAGCTCATCTAGAAATTCACAGAGCTTTTCTGATTTCGATTTCTCTATTTCAGCTGTGAAACCAATGTGTAACACCAAATGAATGATTGCTATTTGGGCCCTGACATCTATTTTGGCAGACCATGAGTACGATGGTGATAAATGGCTGACAAACACAAGATGGTGCACGTTAGAAGAGAGTTGTACCTACGCAGGCAGATCACAGTTTAATGGCAGTTATCTATCACAATGCTTGACATAGCTGACTGACCACATTTATAAGCCCGTAACTGTATTGATTTCTTAATTATGTTTGGAAACTTAATGTGTAACCAAGCCCACAGATAGATTTTGACTTAATCAGGAAGCCTTTTTTTTGGTTTTCCTTTCAGCATTAGACCCACAGCATTACTTTTCTACATTAAAATAGTTAATCATAATTTATAGTTAATTTCAGCTCTCCTCACCTACATTGCAGAATTACCCCACTCTTCCCTACTTGCAGGTTATAATTTCTGCTGATTTCAGCGTCTGCAGTTGGCTAGAAGGCTGAAATGGAAGGGGAAAGCATCTGAGCTTACACTGCACTCTGAAGTTATTACTGCTCAAAGATGTAGGCAGGTAGGGCAGGGGAAATGAACCAGAAATTTTAATCCAGGATGAACACTGGCAAGCCAAATACTGATTTTTGTGTGTGTGTGTTTTCCCCCTTTTGTGTCTTTAAGACACAAAAGAAAACGTTGAATTAATCAAGACTAGCCAAAGGCGAGGTAACTGTGCTAAGCTGATGTTGGCCACATCCAATGAGGAATCTTCATGCCTGGGTGGGAGATGGAGACACTGTCTTCTTCATTAATGAGACCTCCAGAGCTGCCTTTTTTCAGTGTTGATCCTACTTTTCATGCAATCAGTAGAGAGTTGACTTGGCCAGACTCTTTAAAACCATCGTAAAGAAAATTTAGGCTTAAACAAAAGTTTCATTATCTGATGCCACCCCCATCACCTCTGCAGCTTTTTCTCTCTCCCTCCTCGTCCTACTACCCTGTCTCTGCCATACACAAACATTATTTTTTCATAACACTCTTTTTTTTTCTTAAAATGCAGGCAATATTGCTGTGTTTAGTGAGACCTGTGAAGAACATCCCTGATAGTGTGATGGAGGTGTTCACACAGTTATTTAAGATCTGATTTTAAATCAAATGCAAAAATACTAGAAGTGTCAAACAGAGAATTTAATTGTTCCACCTGAAGGGTAGAAAAAATGTCATGGAAAAATATTGGGGACTTGTTTGAATAGAATTTAGATGCATTTTAATTCTTGAAAGAGGAAATTTTCCCCTTTAAAATCAATTTACATACTGCAATTGCTTGCGTTATTGTAATACATTGATCACTTCTTTACACAGTATCCAATAGTTTTGTTTCCATTAGAATTGCAAAGACATATTCACTGGATACCAAATGTTGGAGTTAGTGTAGCTTAAAATTCTAGCTGTTCACCTGGGAGGTCAGCACTGTGTGTCCTTTCTTTCTCTTTCAAAAATGTGGAGAAAATACTTCAATATCAATTATGTTTGTTATGGTTTATGTTGCACCTGCACCAGTGCAGGAACATGGAAATAATCTCAGCTGGGAAGTGATAATTTTCTGTTACAAGATCTTAATTCTGTTGCTTGCTATCCGATCAGTACCCAAAGGCTCGTTGCCCCAGAGAGTTTACAATCTAAATAAGAAAATATAGAAGAATGTGAAGAAAAATGTATGTGTGTTTCCAGAATGGCTTTATAGAGTACAGGGAGTCCAGACAGATCTGAGAACTAAGCTTTAAATCATCAGAATATATTTTTAGTGGCTTTCCTCTGTCTGCTTGTGTAATTAGTAGCATGGGGAATATTAAAGCTGGTTGTCAATCTAATTTACTTAATGATATTATGTTGGTTATTTCTCTCTTACAGTATGTGCAAAGTAATTTAAAATTTAATATGGTTTATATTTTTTTATCTGGTAAAAACTCCAAAGGAACATATAAAACCTATTCTCCCTCCCACAGGTCTATGAAATTTAAGTAAAAAAATTAAAATGAATTGTTGATTTTATTTTTTTTTCTTGTTTATTTGTTTCACGGGTGGTATATACAAGTGTGATTTAAATGCTAAATCTGGGTTAGATCAACAGCTCTCCTTTGAAACTCAGAGGTGCAAAGAGACTTCCTAAATCCAGAGTGACAGTTCAAAAGACATAAAGGATGTCTGTCAAAAACAAAATCCTGATAGCGATAGCTAAAATAAACTGACAACTGCTTAGTGAAAACAGCTCTTAATTGGGTCTTACTCTCTGTATGTCTGTAACAGTATTAAGTGATTTCCATTCACTGGGAAAAAAAAAATCTGTGCCTTGTTCCCTGCTTTACACTGTTGTTACTCATTTGCAGAATGAGATGCAATGCTTTTTCAGGCTTGTGTTAGTAATTGAATTTATAGCAGGCCATATAAAGTGACCTTGATTTTCCACACCCAGATGTTCCTTGAAGGTGTACCCTGCTGTCTAATTTGAAATTGAAAAGCTGATGGCAGTAGGTAGCCTGTTCTCATCTCTTGTTGTACTCCTGTATTTCCTGCTGTGATAATTTCTTCACCTCTCTTCAGGAATCCAGTACCTGACTTCTCCCAAAAGATAAGGTATCCATTGTCCTCAGGCACTTCAGTTTTGTAAATATCTTCCCATGGTAGTGGCTTTTGCACAGACCTGAAATACAGGGAGCAGTGAATATATTGCTTTCTGTAGTTCTGAAATATTTCTCTCCAGACAAACTTGAGGAGTTTGGGTTAAGTGAAGGAAAGTAATTGTTTACAAAGACAGTTTGTCACCCTTAAAGCACGCGAATGTGCTCCTTTTGGGGCATACTGCTAAATATAAAACCTAAATATTTCACACTGCCTTACAGTTTCTGGATGCAGCAGTTCTGGGGATCTGATGTGAAGATCCTGAACTGTTGAGAAAGTGTTCTTCAAACATGTTAAGATATCCTAAGGAAACCTGATGAACAGCCAAAATCTCTAGTCATGCTTCATTTATTAAAAAAAAAGAAAGCCACAAACCCCAAAAATTCCAACAACAAAACCCCAAACATCTCTCCCCACTCTTGTAGCACATGTACAGTATAGCACATAGAATACAAGAGTTGCAGCCAAAACCTTCAAATAGTTCAGTGCCGTACTGAAACAGAGATTATAGCCTGTGCCTTGAATCACTTAAAAGGCTCTGCTGCTTCCAAAGATCCTAAGCTACGGGATTTAGCTGAAGAAATCTACCACACTGAAAGAATTTATAAAGCTTCTTTGTGAAGCTGCCTACACATGCTACTCACCTCTGAGGACTGAAGATTTAACTGTGGTATTTCAACAGACTGCCCTACTGATAGTAAGCTTTTGTTGAAGATTGGGGAAAAAACAGGGTATGCTTTAGTGAAGCTAAGGGCAAATTTAAATAATTAGTATGAGAGTTTGCAGCTTTCCTGTACAGACGCTTCTGCTGCGTGGTGCTGCAGCAGAAGTGATGAAGATACTGTAGTGCTGAATGGAAACCTGGGAATAACTATGGTAATGCAAATGGAAGGCTTAGGGGAAAATCCTTAAAACCAGACTTGAGATAAATTGCCTGCTTAGAGTTATTGAGGCATGATTGGGCAGGGAAATACATGTGGAAGAGCAGAGCAGAAATAGGTATTTGAAGTGTATGTGGAGTGAAGTGCTGATGTATGGAGGAACTTCAGGCTTCAAGCAGTTCGGTGTTTTGAAAAATACGAATGAAAACAAAGCGTGCTGGGGTCAGCAAAACTAAAAGTCTGAACTTGCTATAACTGAGATGAGAATCAAGCCTAAAAATGATACGTCCTGCTCCTTTTGTGACCTAGCTTTAGGTAGATTTTTGTACTCGCATGAACTGACCTTACGTGGCTGCTCACCTCTGGCCCTACGCTATGTTGTGTGCTTGCGTTGCAGTGTTCACAGGAAGTGGTGATGCCTGTGCAAGAGCTTTTAATTCCAAGAGCGGTGTCTTGCAGAAGATCTTCCGAGGGCACAAGTTCATCATCAACTGCATCCAGGTCAGGAAGGGGTTTCTTTGGTGGGGTTTCTCACTTCTGATTGCTCCCTTATTTGTTTTGTGGGAATTGGTGTGGCTGGTTGTTCAGACTTGAATATTCCTTATGCAATTTTAGAAAACCTTGATAATAATAAGGATGAGTGGAACCACAGAACAAGACCCCAGAGAAAGTCCTGTGTCTGTGACTGGAGGTTTTTCAGGTCAGGTTAGACAAGCAACCATAAGAAATGAGATAGAGGTAACTGGTCTGTGTGGGGAATGGACTCTGGCCTCATGAGACCCCTTCCATTACAAGACGCTGATGATGTTTGCAGTGCTCTAGGCAGAAAAGAAGTTTCTGCCTTATCCAAGCAGGATAATAGATAGATAGCATTGTCCCCGTAACCCCACCGGCATGGCATCCCTCAACAGTCTGGTAACAGCTTACCGTCCTTTCTGAGCTTAGTGAAGAGCAATTGGTGACTGCTATGTGCTACCCTGTATATAAACTTTTATATAAAATATTGCCATCGGGATCTATTTTTTCTGAAGGTATAAAGATGACGAGCTCTGTATTAATGTCGGACCCACATCCTACCAGGCAAACAGAAGAGTCTCTGCCACTGGCTTAAAAATTTTCTAAAAGTCCCTGAAAAGTTGCTTGTGTATTATCCAGAGATACTGGTGTTTAAAAGTTAAAAGGGGAGGAGTTAGTAATCCGTGGTGGCAATGCAAAGACCAGCATCCATCTTGGGGGGAAGGTTTGAATCACTGGATGCTTTGTGCATTTAAGAATCCGTGTTTGCCTACAGTGAGATCTCAGTGAATGCTGCATGCAGGACGGGGATTTTGATAAAGAACGCGAGACGCTGCAAGTATTTCTGGCAGGCTGACAGTTGGAAAAAAAAAAAGAGAGAAGAGAGAGAGAATTCCTTTTGGAGTTGATCCCAAGCATACAGATTGTAAATATGGTTGTCTTTTCTATATTTTTCTGAATTAGCAAGTGGCTAATTGGTCTTAAACTGCAGACTCTTGGATACTGACCAACTGGTTGTGTATCAGACGGTCACCTGGATGTATTTGGGTGATAATTGGTATAATCACTCTGTGCAACTCTTAAGTATTGACAAGACCAAAGCTTAGCTTTGTATTACTATTATTTTTTTTTTTCTCCAATTTCATTTCCAAGTGTACAGGGCAAAAAATCCTTGGAAGAGAGAGAACTGAGAAGTGGTGACCTTAATGTGATCTTAACTGTTAATGAGAGATGGATGAGGGCTGAGGGGGCTGTGGCTGTGTGGTGCTTCGTGCTGATGTAAGCCAGGCTCCCGGTGGGACGCTCGCTATTGCGACCCACCTCTGGATACCGTGAGCTGCAGGAAAGGGAAGATGATCAAGACCAATGGCTTGCTTTTAGGGCGGGGTGAGGACAACTAGAAATATTACCAACAGCACAGGGAAATGAAAAAGTAAGCATTCTTGAACGCCCCCGCTGCCCACTGGTGCTGATTTTGGTACCTCCTTAAGTTTCAGCTTCAAAACCATCAGTCTGAAACCAGCACAGAAATTCCCAGCTACAGCCTACTCTGACATTGAGTTTAGTTCCCCATTGCTTTTCTAGTGGGTTTAGGTTATAAATATCTCTTGCTGTTTATGTTTTATGGCTCTGTGAAGTGGCTGAGAAATGAGTCCTGACTTGGTAATGTCTCATCCCACTTCAGCAGCTTTTGTGATAATTTATACCGGCTCTTGCAGGGAGCTATCGGGCCTTAAGTGTTAGGATCAAGCTGTGTTTGCTCTGATTTTTGACGGTTTGATTGTGCCGGTTCTGAGCTGTGTGGTTTGGTATTAAACCCTGTCGTTCCAGATCCACAACGAGTTGCTCTACACAGCTTCCCATGACGGCACACTAAGGATCTGGGATATCCGGGGAATATGCAAGAGAAACAAGCGGCGTTTGAAGAAGGAGAGGTCTGCCCAGGGCAGGAGCTCTCAGAAGGGAAGTCTGTCTCGTCTCTTCAACAACAAAGTGGGCTGTATGGTACAGCAAGAAAATGGGGAACACGAGGCCGTTGAACTCATGTGACTGTCGAGGACAGACTTTCCGTCAGTGACCAAAGCTGAACGTTCTGTTTTCTGCACCACTGTGTCCATATAAACCAGAGCTTGGAAAGAGATGGGAAACGGCTTTGCTTGAACCTCTTTTTCAGGAGCCAGGATTCTCTGTGACTGTCAGGTGGGCTCAAGTCAGATCTTGTCGCTGCAGAGGACTCTCAGCGGAGCAGTACGGGGGTCAGGAGGGACTGCAGGGTGATGTACCTCTGTCTGTGTGTGTAATTGAGAACTTTATGTACGACTGCTTGTTTCCAATTCCCTCTGGCACAGAGGTGTTGCACGCTTCCGCCTGTCTAGTATGTAATGAGAAATGGTTTCTCCTGTTCCTGCTGCCCGCTCACATGCCCTCTGCTCACCTGAACGTAGAAATGAAAGGTGCCCTGCAGTACGACTACAAATTCAATTTTCACAGCTGACCTTCGGGTCAGTTTTTCGCTGATTAGACCAACTAATGCAGGGTGGTATGGCTCAGCAGAAGGAGTGTATAGCAGACTGGTCACCTCTCTGGGAAGTTGGGAGTAGTAGGACAGAAATTAGTTTGGTTTTTTTTTTTAACAAAACATAAACTAGAGAACAAGCTAAACCTCAGACTTTTTGTACCAAGGTCAGCTGTTCGCCAAGGCACAGCAGTTGTCCTCCCCAGAACTTAGTGGGTTCTTTTTTTTACCTTTTACAACCTCACACTTCAGCAAAGGAGGCATCACTGGCCTCACAGGTGTCTTCTCTGTGCTGGCAGGGGCGTGAGCTTCCCACCGTTTGCTTACTCCTAGGCACGGTTTCCCAGATGGAAAGCTGATGGGCTTCTCTCCCCTGAAGGGCCTTTTCTCGGCACGGCCGGAGCTGGAAGCTGTTCACCAAGCACCAGCTCTGCCATAGCCACTGCACCAGCTCTCTGGGCAGCCTGGCCCACTGCTTGATGGTCCTGGTAGGACAGGTTTTCCTTACATCCACTGGGAATGTTTAATTGTGGGGTTTTTTTTGTTTGTTTGTTTTTTTTTTTTTTTCAGCGGAGAGGAGAGTGAAACAGGCAGGCTTAGTGGTTGCTCTAGATTTGTTATCTTTCCTCTTTATGAGGTTATGCCTGGCCTTGGTGCGCGAGGTTGTTAGTAGCATCGGATAAGCAGTCAAACTCAAGAGAAGTTCTCCCAGTCTTTTTCCAGGTTCATCCCTCTCTGATAACCACTGAGCCATGAATCAACAAGGGTTCTTCTATTTTTCTATTTGCAGATATAACTCTTTGTAGAATCAGTACAAAAATATCTAACCACATGTTTTTATTTTTTATGGCTTTATTTATTCTGTACTACAGCAAGATAAAAATGCTGTAATGTTTTTTTTTTTTTTTTTTTTAGAATGGACTAATAAACATGTGGCATCTACAGACACCTAACCATCTAGTTTTTATTTTGTTCTCATTTAGAGGGGATTTGGCTGGCAACAGATGCACAGCAGTTAAGAATGGATGGAATATGGAAAAAAAAAAAAACCCACACATATACTTTTTGAAACATTTCTTGCCTTTCCCTTACTGCTGGGGCCCCAGAGTGCAGGAGTGACCAGCCACACACCAAAGGGAGAGCACAGATGATGAGGCACCATGGGCACCTGCTCAGCACTTGCCACGGTGGCACTGAAGGCCCCCTACTCTGGAACCGTAATGTGATGGCACTGAGTCTGGTCTGTCATTGCTGCTACCTACCCTGCTTGCCTCTCTTACCTGGTGTGTTTCCACATCTAGTAGGAAATAGCATTTTAATTAGGTTAAATGTCTACCAAGAGAGACTAATTTGGGAGGTCATCTGCATAGCGTAGACTTAATTCCACTGGAAACCTCCTGAGCCCATCCTTGTAGCTCAGTACCGGCCCTGTGGGAAATGTGTATGAGATGGTGGCTCCTGGTTGCTGGGTGATGGCTTGGTACACGGCTGGTTTTATTTGTATTTCCTTTGTGAGGTCAATGCTAAGTAGGAGGCCTGTAGCAGCGATGGATGGAGTTGCACAGATGGTCTGGGCTATACTTTTTGTTTAAAACTTTGCACACAGTAGACACCAGAGTTTAGCTGGCTGTACAGCAGCTGCACAGGGAATTAGCAAATGGATTTAATAGACATGGATCTTGTAAAGAGCGGAATTAATGAGTCATTACCACTTGTCCCTGTTGCTAAACCTATCACAGTGTCAGATACATGGTCAAAATTAACTCAAAAACTTTTAGCTAATGGCTTCTGCCCTGCTGATTACTGAAAACTGCACGCACAGTTACTTGGGGGCAGCGCTGGCAGAATTACATCATTGAGGAATGGCTTTTCTGACAAGCACTGTGTGTTATGATGCTAATTTTAAATTTCCCCAAGGACAAACGTTCACTTCTGAAGTTGTCACTGCCAGTTTGCTATGCAAGCCACTTCAAAGAGGAGAAATGCTGCCTGTACAGCCCAACACACTACCTATAGGCTTGCATAAGGTAATGCCAGACTGCCAGGAGGTTTGGGAACTCCTCTGGCTGAAGGAAGGAATAAAGCTGTGCTTTTATGCCTGCTTCTTATTAAAACTACATCCAGCCGTTTGTAGGTTTGTCTCATTTTCAATTCTTTTGTCTGTTCTAGTTTTGCTCTGCATTTTGTCCAGTGGTTCCTCAGTGCTCTCCTGTAGAGAAACAGGATATAATGGTTGTTGGGGCTGTTTTTGTTCCCTTAGGAACTCATATTACTGGCTTTAGAAATGCTTTAACCTTCTGGGAGGAGATACAAAACTACTCCATTTTTATAGCACTCGTCTTAATGCAGAAGTATGAAATACAAGTAATTCCTTAACAGTGTAATCACTCTCTGCTTTTTGCTGTCCTTGGATAAGGTAGCCACAGAAAAAAAAAAAAAATCTACTACTGCAGCCTAAATCTATCCACTGGAACCGAGCAGTCATTTTGGAGACAAAAGCTCTGCTTCCTCCAGAATCACGCTCGCCCTAACCAAAGGTCAAGCCCTCATTTCCTCACTGATAAATGCTGGGTAAGGATAAACCGTCACCAGTCAGAAGAAGGTTCATTTTCCAGCAGCTGCTGTTAGGCCTCGCTCAGAGCAGAGATCCCAGCCAGTTCCACTTTTCCCAGCAGCTCCAGGAGCAGACAGGCCATGAGCTCCCTCTACCGTGAGCCTGAAGTTATGGAAAGCAAATAAACCCTTTTTAAGGAAAGTGGACAAGCAGTGAACTTGTATTCCCAGGAGAGAGGAGTGCTAACATAGCAGAAAGGGGGATGTTACAGAACACACTAAAACACCGCCAAGTATTTCTCCAGAATGCTGAAGCTGGTACAACAGACAGCTGTTGAACAAAACTTGCGTTCGGCACTGATTAAAGAAAATCTTGCAGTCCCCAGGAAATCCATCAATCTTGAGCCCCACAGCTGCAAGAAGTACAGAGTTGCTGCTTAGGGAAACTGGTTGTTTAGTTATAAAAGGAAATACCACTACCCAGGTCATGGCTCTGCCAGGTAGTCCCTACTGGTTTGTAAAACCAAAGCATGGAAGACTCCTTCTAGCAGCAGAAGCAGCACACAGTTACCTTTATTGCCTGTGTAACATCTGCATGAAGTGACAAGCAGACACGGTATAAATCCATGCACAACGGGTACATAAATGTCTCTTAGAAATCTTTCAGAAGAACAAGAACAGTTTGTAAGCTGGTACCTCTATGACCTCATGAGCTACATTTCTGATTTACAAACTCAATTTTTTTTTTTAAAGCTGGTATTTTAAAATGGTTTAGAAATGCTTCTTTACTTGAATACTAAGTGAATTAACTTATTTCACAATAAAAATATAGTTTAGTTCTATTAAATTTTCTTCTGAAAATAAATGTTTCTATTTTTCTGCTATGACAATAAATTACAACGTATCACAAATGTAGGCTTTAAGCAGATATATAAATAAGCAGGAATTAAGTGTTCCACCTATAGTTTAACTGAATTCAAGGCATTTAGTAAGAGATAAGCTGAAGGTGCATTTATAATCCAAACTCAATTTGTCAAGGTAAATACATATAACTGAGGCAGATGTAATAGGAGTTAATGCTGTGGTACTTGTATGTAGGATAAGTATTCATGAATGATCTGTTCCTCTTCCTCCAGTGTTAAATCCAGATAATCCTCTTCATGTTCAGGAATATCCTCCAGGATTTCATTGACTGCATCAGTCTCCATGTCTTCGTCTGCTTGTGAACTGGAAGAACCTTCCAACAAAGAAAAGCAGCAGTGAATTCAAAGGAGCTGGTACTTTCCCTCTTTCACTGCTCTGCGAGTCTGGTACTGTAAAACTATCTCAGTTAAAATAGCTCTGCAAAGGATGTGGCAGGGCGGCAATTCTTCCTGTTATTTAAAGCTGTAGGAAGGCCCTTAGTTGTAGAACAGGGATCACTACAGCTCTGACAAGTAACAGAAGACAGAGAGTAGTGCAAGTTTCCTCTTTGCTAAATGGCAAGTATCAGTTACAGTTCTACCACTAAGGGACACGAGGAAGAAGTCTGTGGTCAAATCAGCTGACTAGACAGCAGAGATTTGAAACAAACTTCCTAGCAGTCATAACTTAGATATTAGCAAGCCAAAAAATCATCATTATCAATGGTAGGTCCAGGGAACATTCCGCAGCAACTTAGTACTTACTCTCTGAAAGAGTACAGGCAGGGAGAAGCTAGTTTGTTTTTAAGAACTGGTGTGAGAGAGCGCAAGTACAGTTAGGTGGGAGAAGCTAGAATTGTTTGTGGGCTCGAGAAGGCCGTGTGTTCCCCATGGGGAAGTGAAGACGCAGACACCCAAGGCCTCCAGCCTTGTGTGCCAAAGCCGCAGCCCACGCAGCAGCCGTTTTCTGCGAGCTCCTCCCAGGAGGCCTCTGAAGGTTACCCCTTTCTTCTGGGATGCCATTCATCCACATTACACACAGCCCGCAGCTGATATGCATCCCTCGCGGTTCTGTATATGGCTGTTGCTGACTGCCGGGGCTATAGCTTATCTGGGGTATATGGATGCCTTGCCTGTAGCTATGTTACTAATAAAAGTAGCCTGGGGCATTACTCAAGGACCCCTACCAGTATTTAATCGTTTAGTACAAGAGCCAGAACAGCCTTCCCCCCCTCCCTCTCCTCTGCCTGCTGTATGCAACGTTTTTTACCTGCAGACTCTGTGGGTGAGTCTTTTGATGAAGTTGATTCTTCTGATGGACTGGACCCTTCCGAAGACAGCTGCAGCGAAGCAGGAAGAACTCCCCCATAATGAGCAAGGGTTTGTGAAGCTAAGTAGATGTTGCCTTTAAAGACCTTTAAAGCTTGCTCTGCTGACTCACGGCTGAAACCCATATACATCAGCTACAGGAGGGGAAAAAATAAAACAATTAAAAAAGAGAAATAAAAAAAAAAAATCTGGAGAAATCCAAGCTTATTCAGCACCAGGGCCTGACAGGAATCTGACTCCGCATCTGCCAGTCATTCCTCTTACACAGAGGAAAGTGCTGCATGCCAGGAATTCCAGGACACTGACTCTGGTTTACTGGAACAGTTAACAACAGGGCAGTGACCTATTAAAAGAATGGGGATGTTGAGCAGAATCAAGAGCCTCTTGTTTAAGATCAGACCAATTCTTTTCCCGTTTTTCAAAAGGAAACTTCAAAGCACTCCAGCGTATCAGGAGGGCGCCCGTGCTATTTATTTTTTCTAGGCACTATAGTTTTTTTGCCTGTCTGACATAAATTACACAGCCACACTGACTACTGCAGAGCTTTTCAGATGTCCTGTGACGAGAAAGACACATTCCAGCTCTTTCCCTTGTGTGCTGCAATGTTTATAGACTTGAGTGAATTCCTCATTTGCTGTCTTTTTTGGGATAGAGCATTAGAGTGCCCAGACTTCCCTCCACGTGACAGGTTAGTTTAACAGGCAGGCAGTAGAGATGGATTACATTTTAGTCTGATTGTGACTTCACCGGGAAGAGCAGATGACAGACAGTGGAAGTGTGACAGCTTGAGTGACATGGGTCAAAAAAAAATGTGTGCAGCTTTGCTTAAGGAAGATCTGGTGTGTTTGAAGGTATAATTCAGAAACAAGACAACCAACTCCTAAAGAAGCAAAAGGTCTAACTTACTTGATCAATACTTTCCTGGGAAACCTGGAACTGGTCCATGGCCACAGAATCATCATCGTCATCTTCCAATAATAACTCTGGATTGTCAAGAATAAACTACAATAAACCAGAGAGGGATCAGAATAGAACAAGAGAAATAGAACAGTCCTCGGTATGGATATGTATTTAGCCCAATAGTTGATAGAAGCAAACCTCAGCCAAGTTAAATGATACCTCGTTCATTGGGTCAGGAAGTGGAAATTCAGTCATAGAATCATAGAATTACAGTTCAAAAAAAGGTAGCTATGAACTAATGAATATAGACTACAGAAAATAAGAATCTGCTATACAATAAAAAGAAAAAAAAAAAGCCACCCCTCACACTTAAGGGTTTTTTTTTGTACGAAAGACCTACTCCTGAAAATCACTTACTTTAAAGGCTTGGTCCAGGTTCCCTTGTGTATTATGAAGGGCTACCTGAGCAGCTCTCTCTGAATAGCCCATACTTTTCAAGGTGTTTATGTCTTCCAGTCGCTGCCGTCTTTTAGCTCTCTCCTCCCTCCTTATCTGGGCCTTTTCCTGCAAGAACAAAGCCACTGCAAAGCTCACTGTGCATGGGAATGCGTCAGCCCTCCCCTGTGCAGATAGGATTTCTTGGATTTACTTCTTCCAGTTTGAATCTCTTGAGGAAAAGGGATTTTTAAATTTTTTTTAAATACAGACTGTGCTGCCAGACACTCGTTACTAAATATGCATTTCCATGAGCTAGCACTGTTGCCATACTTCCGCTCTGCAGACCAGATCTTACGCCATCACAGCTATTATAGGCCCTGCGTGGTAAGCGGTAAACCTGTCTGGCAGATGGACCTGTAGACAAGACACTTGCCAAGGACATACAGTCAGAACTGGGCATGTGGCCAGGAAGTTCTGCTCAGCCTTTCTCTCAGTCATTTCACTTTCATGTCCACATTTCACTGTTTGAAGTCTAGAAGTGCCACCTCAGCTTACCAAATATAACTTCTGGCACTTCAGATCTGGACAACATCATCTTCACTGCAAGTCCAAAGCCATAATGCAGTCTAGCTTGATGGTTACCCTCTTAGCACTTCATTGTGCAGCCTCTTGTCTTTCAGACTAACCAAGCCAAGGAGTGGCAGCCTGATCATGGTGGTTTTGTTTCCATATAGAGCATTGCTGGCTAGCAAACACTCAAGCAAAGTCTTCCTATGCACTTCTGTAGCACAACCACAGGTTGTTGAGCTTCCCTTGTTGTATTAAGTTTTGTTTTCAAACTTATGGCAGCAGATGTCAAACTGTTAATTACACTAACAGTGCCAAAGCAGGATAATAAAAAAATGTAACACCACGTTGCACTAGTCACACAAAACATGATCTTATGGACACCCCAACTAATATGATCCTTGATTTAGCACTTTCACGGCACCATACCTCTCTCCTGTTGGTAATAAGATTGGCAGCGTGCTCCACATTCCCATGGCATGCTCGCAGGGCAAGGCGAGCTTCCTGTTCCGAGAATCCCAGGAGTGACAGGCGATCAACTTTATCAGGATCTATGGACAGCTCTTCATATAAATGAGATGCCTGTATATAGAAAGAACAAAATGATACTACTTCCACGGTTGCTAACACACAAAACAAAAATGTCTCCCCATTTTTCTCAGTCAGCAAGGAACAGGGAGAAGGTGCAAGACAGAGCCCAAACACAGGAGCTAGTGTGAATGGCTCAGAAGTTTTACCGAATGGTAAATGTCTTACCTTCTGAATATAATCAGCCGCCTCCTTTTCTCTGCCACTGTGATAGTGTCCTATCCCTTGGAGGAGGTAAAGCCGTAGAAATAAAACCTTCTCACGACCATAGCTTCCCTAAAGAATTGTTTAAACAAGGGAGGAGCACATGGGTAGAAGCATATGGTAGAACATAAATCCATTATCAAGAGAACACTTCCGACATTTAAAGAAGACATCGACGCTTAGCATGCAGACAAAGTATCCCACTTAAACCACTGATGATGTCTGTGCATATAAACACACGTTTGCCATGACCTTTGTGTCAGGTCCAATGCTTTCACTATGCTGACAGTTACACAGCTAGATTACAGGCTGAGGAGACAGAAGAAAACTTTCAACTTCTACAAGTCAGTCTTGTAATACTTGAACAATAACTGAATACATGGAGGAAAAAAAAGTCATACTAATTAAATCAAAATCAGCATACTTTGATATCAATAAGTCTTTCATGGTTCTCCCCATAGCACCTCTGGAAGCATCTATGCGCTGTGGACAGCTTTTTCTCTGCATCATCCAGGCAGTCGAGCTGCTCCAGGCGGAAATAGCACCACACGATATCCAGCTGCAGTACTGCATAGTTATCAACGGTATTCAGCAGTTCCGTGCTACACTCACTGGAAAGGAAAACAATGAGTTTGTTTTTTTTGAGGAAGAGGTTGTTTGTTTTTTCCCCACACTTTTTAACACTAATGAAACTAATGGTATCACTACATCTCAAAGAGTTCCAGTAGTCACAACTCATTTTGTCACTATTTAAGACAGCATCTCCTTAAAGGCAGAAAGGAATTAAACCCTGTGTAATCTTTGAGAGGACAGAGAAACTGTCTTCCTCGGTGCACGTGAACATACTGAGTCCTGTGCCAATCTCTCTGCATGTGCATACAAATGAGAAACAGATGGGGACAATATTACTTTTGGGGATCTCAAAAGAGCAATTTAGGGCTCTGACTGCTGACAGGAAGCTAGTTTACCTGGAGAAACTCTGGTATGGTTACTGACCTCAGTTATCTGCTCCACCTTTTACAAGAAATGTTTACTTCACAGGAGCAATTGCAAGAGTATCTGTAACTGTCTCTCAAGCTAATGCCATTTATAGCCTTGTACATGAACATTGACAGTTTCTGTTTATGTTGATAGGAAAGATGAACTTGCCCCATGGCAGTATCTGTTTCAGCTGTTCTACACGAAGCCACCTGTCACTGCAAGTCAGAGCCTTTGTCCACTGTTTCCCATCTACAGAGGGAGTGTGAAGTAACCCCGGGAAAAACAAGTCGCGATTTATACGCACGGGCAGAGCTAATGCTGTTCCTGTATTTGACTGAGTGTAAAGAGAAACACAAGGACTCAAAACGTTTCTTACCAGAAATGTTTATCAGCATCCAACAAATATGGCAGTGCTATTTCATATTCTTTCTTCTTCATTAACGCTCTGCCCTTCTCATGATAACCCATTGCCAGCACAAGTGCCTAGGAAAACAGATGAACACTTTTTTTTTTTCCTGCACCTCCCCAACTCACTTATATGACTAAAAAAATATCCAGGTAATCCACTGAAGTCTTTTTTCTTCCTAGAAAAACACCATTGTATCAGTTTTGTAAGAGCAGTACTATTTCACATCACTTCATAATTTTGTCCCACCTGCTAATGATATTGTCTAATTAAAAGCAATGAATGTTACTGACACATGAAACATTGCACTGAGTTTATAAGAATGCAACCCTAGATAGATTTTTCAATGATGAGTGATAAAAAGCTAAGTATTTTTCTGGGTGATACACTTCCTGACAGCATAAAAGTTGTTTTGCCTTGCTATTACAGCTATCTTGTAAACCTAACAATTCACTTCCTCAGAACCGAATATTAAATTTTGAATGTGGCAGGAAAACAGTCTAGTCCCTGCAGTATGACAAATGGAAGCGTAAGTAATATTTTTGGGTAGAAACAACCTGTAATATTTCTTCTCAACCATGTTCAATACTGATGAAATCTTGTGCACTTGAACATCTGATGCTTTAACTCCTCAGGTGAATTGCTACTTTCAGCACTTCATCAGAACAGCGTGCATTGTGAGAATGGACAGTTGTTATTCCAATCATCCAGAAACTCCAGATGCAGAAAATACAGTTTACCTCAGAAGCAGCTCGGGCAGCACTTAGCAAACACTGGGCCTGCTCATTTCTTCCTGAGGTATTTTGGATTTTTTTTTTGTTGTTACTGGGTGCAATTCCAAGTATTTGTAAAGATTTTTGTTTATCTTCAGAATATCCATTAATCTTAAAAGACAGCATCTAGCACTATTCTTCCACTTCAGCAGCAAACATCACTCCTACTGTAATTCAGTCCGTGCACCCAACTAAAGATATTTTAAATTGAGAATGTGGAAATTTCTTGAATGGTGAACAAATTTAAGTTTCATAAGGGCCATTGTGCAAAAGATTTCAAAACTATTTTAAAAGAGTTTGACTTTGAGAGACTCATCAAGTTTCCAACTGAAACTGAGGCCTAACAAACAAGTTATTTTCACGTTGTTCTTGGGCACCCAAGGATATAACACAGTTAAAGTCCACCTTAAAACACAAAAATAAGATATGGATCACACAGAGGTCGATACAAGATTAGACCTGCAATTAGATCAGCAATCAGAGGTCTCTCTCCAGATGACTGAAGTATTCTGAATTGTAGAGTTCTACTTCAATTTTATTTCAAAATTATTTCTACTACTGAACACAGGGTTAAAACCTGTCCTGGTTCCGGCTAGGATAGAGTTAATTTTCAGCTGAGCTGGGAGAGGAGCTGGAGCTGGTGGCACCTGTGGCTGGGGGACACAGCTGTATAGTTTACTAATTAGCCAACAGCTGGGACAGTTCACCCAAATTGGCCCAAGGGCTGTTCCATCCCATGTGACATCTGCCCAGTACATCAGTGGGGATGGTGCTGATGGGAGGTTTATACTACTTGGGAGGGAGCTGGGCATCAGGATCCACTGTGACCTACTGTACTATAAACTACACACTTAAGTATTTTCTGGTTTTGGGTTTTTTTTGTTTGTTTTCCATCTCTGTTTTCTTTTCCTCTGTTTTCTTAAACAGTTTTTTTTTTCCTCAACCTATGAGTTTTGCCTTCTTGTCTTTACTGATTCTCCTCCCTGTCCCACTGTGAGGGGCAGCAAGCCACTGTGTGGCATTTTAGCTGCTAAGTGGGGCTAAACCACAACAGATTTCCCAAAAAGTCTGACTGTATTTCAATCCATATTTGAAATGCTTCACAAATCAAACTTTAACAAGCTGTCTTAGTAACTCCATAAGATACTGTAACCTACCTTTTTAGCTTGAGGAGGAATCTCGATTGACCTTCCAGTTTGATTAGCTATATCTAGATACGGAACAGAATCTGGATCCAAGTACTCCTCTGAAAGATAAGGAAAAAGTAGTTTAAATGTTAAGTACCACCTTCAACAGAGTAACTTTGCTGTTGTAAGATTATGTCAGCAAGTACATGGTTAAACAAAAAACCAACAAAAAAATCAGAATTGCATATAAAGGCTGCATCTGTGTTTCAGACCAACCTACCAAAAATGGCCCTGATCAGATAAACAGGAGGAACTTTTAGAACGGTCACCAAGAAAAAGGCCCTGTTCATCCAGAAATTTAGACACATTAGAAGTTACATGAATTGTAAGGATTTTTTTTTTGCAGAAGACAAAACACCTACATTTGACACAATATAACATTTGAAATGCTTTATCAAATAAAGCACAGAATATAAAGAAAAACACAACTAAGAGTAGTTGATAAAATTGAAAACCCCCAAATTACAGTTCAGAGGTGTAACATCTTTAATGCTTATCACTGAACTATCAGTTTTGTTTCCACTTCCACCTGGCTTAAAAGATGCTTTTCTTGTAAACAAAAAATAGTTAAGCAGGAGTTTGCTAGATTAAAAGCTTCTGCCCTCCAATTTTTCAGATTAAACAAAAGGCTCGTTAAACCTGTTCTACACTTCACACAGAACCTTCAGCTTGGGAGCCCATTATGGATGCCACTCTATACTCTGCCTGTAACTTCTGACAGTTAGCGGCAAATACTTTAAAGATGGCCTATGCAGGATTCAAGGGCTGGGGTCTAAATCATCCCTTAAATCCATACAGGGAATAACTTTGTTCATTTGTTCAAAATCTTATATTATAGTAAGAAAGAGTCTGTCACAGACCATTAAAAGCAGCTTTGTTCAGGTGTTTTTGCATTTGCAGGAATTCATTACATACTCAGTTTCACAGTTTCTTGTTTGTAGATTTTTGAAACAGAATAGAGAAGTGATTTAAACAGGCCATCTGGCAATGCAGTTCACCAATACAACCTCATTTTGAAATATTGTTACTGTTAAATGGACTATACCCCTTTAACTTAATCCACAGTTGCCAGCAATCAACACTGAATGCCATGAGAACAGAACAGTCACATTACAGATGAGAATGCCAAGTGAGCTGTTCTGCACAACGAAACCATGGTTACACACAGCCATGTCTGAGGCAAACTACAAAAAAGCATGTAGTGACTTATAATTCATTATTCCACTGTGCTTATGTCTACAATAAATTTAAAGCCTGTTCTCAAGAGTCGCCAGTCCCGTAACTGTCAAGTGCCAATTAATTAATAATTGATTCTTATTATATCCTTCTCAAAGTACCAAATGTTTTCTAGCATTCTAGTTGTGTAAGAAGAGTTAGAGTAGAAAAGGAAGTTTCAGTCAACTCAAAATTCAGTATTCAAGTAGGTAGAAACCTATGAAAGTATAAACTGAAATCCAGCCATGGATGATTTTTGATGTGCAACACCCATCTCTCCCCCTCCTCATAAACCCCCCCCCCAGCAGCCCCCTTTACCTCTCTCTGCTAGAATTTCCAAACCCTTCTTAGTTCTTTGCATCTTGTCATTGATTTCTTTTTCTTTCTTGCATTGAAGTTCTTCTTCCTGAACTTTTCTTTTAGTTTCCTCATCACTCTGTTCCAGTTGAAGCACCATCACTTTTGCATTGTGTGTTACACCCTGGTCTTCAAGGGTTTTGCCTGCAAAATAGAGTATGGTGAATACAATCCAAATACTCTATTTGTGAAGAGAGACCATTTTACATTGTACCACCATTGAGGGGGAAAAAACCCCAACATCCACAAACAAAACAACCTGAACAGCCCCTTGCCTTACTCATACTGCACTGAAGAACTACAGTAATTATTAGACTCAAAAACTCAATCAAAACCCCTGACAATTACTGACATATTTGGCAGAAACTCAAAAATTGGAATCACACTTGCATCTTAAAAGTACTTTTAAAATTATTAGTGTTTCTCTGCTTGCTTTTTTCAAAACGTTTAAAAAATACAATTGTTTCTATTTCAGTTAATTGATCTTCAGGCAAAAAGTAGAATAACAACAAGTCCAGGATCATACATCACAACAGTAACAGGGCAGAGGATCTGGGAATTGAATCTGAGTTCCTATTGTCAATTCCATGGCTCTAATTCTGGCATATTCTAAGGGAAATCATCATCATTAAGCCATCAATAAAGAGAAAGCTGCTGTCACCACTTCCCACAACATGTCTGACAAGTTGAACATGTGTAAAGCATTACAAAGAGTTTTTGAATGTGCTGTTAAACAATATGATTTTTGAGGAAATTTAGAGTTTCTCTTACATGTGCAATTTCAGTGTTTCAACACCTGAAAAATGGATTTTCAACGTTCGTTACAGTATTTCTATAACTGCTCTAAGATTTTTGATCATTGTAATTTATTATCTGAATTGATTAGTATTAATTTCCTGTAGAGCCGAATCTGACAAACATAACTGCTGTTCCTTGGGAATTTCTGAAATTAACAGAATTGCAAGACTTCTGAGAATCGGTAAACTAGAAAATTATCATAAAAGCATACTTAACTAGAAATACATACCCAGGTCAAGCTGCTTCTTATTTATGATTATTTTGATAGCATTTTCTTTTAATGCATGTTCCTGTGCTATCCTGTGAAATAAATAGTTTCATCCATGAATATAAGTTTGTAAGGCTATATAGTATTTCTGTTAGAATAGCAATAAAACTTAAAAATGAGTATGCTTGTAACTGGCTTTAAGCTTTTGCTATGGAAGGCTGCTGGAAGTAAAACAACATCTTCAGAAAGCTCTGTGTACCATATAGGGAAAATCTGGGATACAGAAAGGGAAAAAGCAAAACAGACAGAAAAGAATCTGATTTTATTAGGCTTAAAAACATAAAAGAAAGAGAAGCCAATGTTCACTGTTTAGAAGACCTGCCTAGTTAGATTTGGAATACTGATCACTAGTGCCTTCTCAGGTACTTGCTGGGGATTTACAGAGAGCTATCTTCTTTCACAGCTGCAACTTTCCTGTTTTCCAGCTGTTAAACCACAGCTTCTTACACGAGGAACTGCCCTACAGGGACACTGGACATCCTATTCAGACACACTGAACAAACATATATGCCAAGAAAAAGGTCAATTGAACAAACAGTGATCTGTTTGTCTTTTTTTTAGTACTGTATGGCAGCATGCTATCTCATAAGAGAAGAATCAAGGGTGATTACACTTACTGTGATCGGAGCTCCTTGCCTGTGATGAACAGGTTAGTTTCCAGTGGGATTTTTCTGCTCTGTAGTAATCATATTGGGTGGGGGGAAAGAAGAGGAAAGGAAAAAAAAGCATGATCAAGATACTTTGGACATTTTCTTAATTAATTGTTTTACAACAACTACAATTTCTTTTTCAAATAATAATCATGTTAACAGGGTTGTGGTTGGGCATACATATTAGCAGTTTCCATGTAGGGAGTCTTGTACTTGTTATACAGTGCTAAAAATAAGCATTATAACAGCAGAAGATTCAGAATTAGATAAATCTAAATTCAGAATCAAACAATTTAAACTGACTAATTTAATTATGCTCTTCCATTCTTAACTCTGCTTTGTAATTACGCCACTCACCTGTGACTGGCTAAATTATTATTAATTCCTATTAGTGTCTTTGGTCCTAGATTAGATAAACTGGAATTTTAAATTAATTAATTCCCCTAGGTCCCAACACATTGTAAAAAGGA
Source organism: Chlamydotis macqueenii (assembly GCF_036417535.1). Lineage (NCBI taxonomy): Eukaryota > Metazoa > Chordata > Aves > Otidiformes > Otididae > Chlamydotis > Chlamydotis macqueenii. The sequence goes on along the minus strand of NC_141557.1, from coordinate 6,353,421 downwards.
ATTACGAAACTATTTGTTTGTTTTAACTGCATGGCAATCACTTAACATCCTCTACTCTTTAGCCCATCACATTCCCTGGTAATTATTTTTCACTACAAGAGAGAGAACAATTATGATTGTGTGTTGTGTTTTTGCAAGAGGATGCAGAAAGGATCCTTATGAAACACAGGTTTCCATCTAAGATCTTCTAGGGAGGAAAAAAAAAATAAAATAAAAAAAGAAATCATCGCCCTTTTCCAGAGTGAATATTCATTTCTGTGGCTGATGACTACAACACTTAAGCGCCCCTAAATAGAGAAGTTCTCTTTCACTGTTATCAGAGTGGATGAAAACACACGGCATAGGGAAAGATGCTGCTCCGGCACATGATCAAAACTAGGGAGTGTTCAGGATTGCTGTTGTGCTTGCTAAACGATGTTTTTAAGGTGAAAATATTCCCAGTTAAGAGGCTTTGTTTTAGTAAGAACCTAACCAAAGGCCTATCCTCTGTCCCATGACCAATCTGCACAGAACACTGCACATCCCTGTGGTTGAATCCTCTCAATCTTCAAAGCAGAGGAGCTGTATCCAAAATGCCATTTGAGATGGGTCCCTGGATCCACAACAGCACAGTGATATTCGTATGCTAACTCAACTTCAGGTATTCTACAGCTGAAAAAATACATCTGCTCTTTACCTCTAATATGAACAGTTATGTCAGAAGGAATCAAACTGAATCAGACAGACACTTAAATCTAATTTACTTTTCTTAATTGAAAGATAAATTCTCATTAAATCCTAAAGGGAAGACAGTTACTGATCTCCCAATGTTATATTTCTTTGCCATAATATTCCCACATACCTGGGAAACTGAAATATACCTGCATAATCCCCCCCCCGCCCCCCGTATTTTATACATTTAACATAGATCTCATACAATAAACCTGAAAAAGTGAAAATATTTGCATTAGATATATATCTAGAACTCAAAAAGCCATCAAAGTAAAGCTACTTATCCTGACTTTTCTCCAATGTCACTTACTTTTCTACGAGGCAGATATATATCAAGTCTCGCAATCCCAGTCACTTTAAAATTTTCATTTCCTGTTCCACGCTCAATTGCTTTACATCGTATTTCTTCAAGCATATTCTTGGTATCGTTCTCATTGATATTCAGCTTGGATGAATATTTTTGTACAAGCTCCTAAGAAAACAGCAAGAAAAACTGGGAAAATGCACCAGCAGTATGACATGGAAGATGCATGACATCAACTCAGAGTGAATATTTACCTTCATCTCTTCACCAGCTTCTTTTTTTTCATTTGTATATGGTGGTTTCCATAGCTGAATTTTGTCCTCTCTTAAGCAACTTGTCAGTTTTGCTATTAAATACTTCTTTTGTGCCATTCTTTTAAAACAAAAGCACAATTGGAAGGGAAAAGAAAGAAAAAGAATCAATCTTTCAATACAGCTTTCCTGTACTAAGATACTGTACTTTTTTAAGAAGTCCAAGTGATATTTTGGAATTCTGGAAAAAAAAAAAAGAAAAGTTGAGTATAAAATCCATTCCATGCATTTTGGTGAGGAGGCGAACCTGAATCCAAACTAATATAAAAAAATCGGAAAGGGGAGTGAAACCTGGATTGCAATAGGGATAATTCAGAAGCTGCTTCTTGCCAATTCAAGACAAATGAAACCTTTTCCTGACCCCTCGTGTGAGTTGGATTTTCATCAAAACCCATTATTCAGTTCTGCCCTGCCCTGGACAGGGCTGCTCAATCCACTCCCCCTCCAAGATTTGTCCTTGCTGTACCTCTGCCTGCCTGCTTCTCCCACTTCCCTACTTTAACAACCTTTCTGTCCACACAAGTGGACAGCTGAACATTAATTATTGCTCTCTTTGGGAGGACAGAGAGTAAGTTTCAGGAGGGAACATCTCAGAACTATGGAGAACCATGACAAGACCATAAGGTAAAGCTCACAGCTCTCCAGCAAAGTGAAATCAGCTAGAGCACAGAGCTAAAAGCAGACAACGATCTCGCCTCCCCAATCTCAAATAATTTGTCAAGCAAACAAGTTTAATAGTATCATAAAATGGTACTGTAAAATTCTCGTTTCACAAAGACCGAACAGCAGGGTGCCACTTTTCATAGCCCAAGAGACACTCTTCCTGCTGCAGAGCTAGAACAGGCACGTGGGGCACAGCAACATAAAGTGCAGAGGCTGGGATCAGAGATGAAACGTACCATAAATCTGCACCAGGCATTAAAGTAGCCATCACTGGGGAGAAGATGACAGTGAGCTGAAGAGAGCAGCTCCCTGGCTCACAGCTAACAGTTCAGGCAGAATTCATCACCACAGGTTATTCCTATTCAGCTCAGAGAAAGCAGCAGGCTCTGTGAGTGAATCAGCATGCCCCTGAAAAAAAACCTCCCAAGAAACAGGGAAGGCAGAGGGCAAGGCAAGGTGGGTGCAGTTACCTCAACAGGAAAAAAAAAAGAAAAAAAAAAAAAAAAAAAAAAAAGGAAATCTGTGTGTTTTTTAAAGCATGTGAGATTTTTGGCTCTTGGACACTAGGAATCACATGGTAGATGTAATTTAATTTATAGAGAAAAGCATTTAAAATGTTGGCATATATGCACTAAGGCTGGCATTGAAATTTGATCAATCAGTTTCACTTTTCTTTCTGAGTGGTTTCATTTTCTCATTCTTGTTTACTAGCACATAGCTCTCAGCAAAAAAGGGGACAGAAAAGAAGAATGAAACATTTCTATCAATTTTTCCAGTTTCAAAGACTGTTTCTTCCTTGGAAAAACACTATTTGAGAGCAAAAAGTGCAGGCAAACATCCAGTATGTGGTAAGTTTGCTGGTAAACCTTACCTCAACCCCAGCATTAACAAGCTACAAAGACTCTCTGAACACTGCAAAGACAATAGTCCCTTCTAAAGAGGAGTCAGAAGGATTAACTGAGCAAGTGGATAGTGTAACGATCCTTCCTGTCTGACTGCTATGATTTGTATAGCGTCTGGTCCAAACCAGGAAAGACAACCACGCACTCTTTTTCTTGCTGGGATGATGTTGTTGTTATTCTAGGGCCAAAGCAAAACGCAGCATTTGCAAAGCAGAAAGCAACAAATATGCTCAAATTTCAAAAGACTGCATTGAAGTTACTAATGCAGCTTTCCCCCTTCTCCAAAACATGCCAGGCAAGTCTGATGATCAATCTGTAACCATAATTTTCCCACTTTCAGGTTATGCTGAAGAATCATTTTCTAGCTATAGTTCTACTTAACATTAACTTGAGAAACAAAAAAGACACCCACAACTTTGAAGCATCCAGATGAAGTCTAAAACTGCAACCTACACTTAAAAAGACTATAACTGTAAATATGAGTGGCATTTATAAACTGGTCATTTACCTTCTTAAAGCTTTAGAAGTGTGTGATTTCTTACTAAGCTATTAAAATAGAAAACACTACTGGAGTTTCCAAGTAAACTTATTCTTTCCAACCCTCTATTAAAAAAAAAAATGCTTTCACAAACACAAAAGCTATCATTTCATATGTAACACTTCTAACATTTATCACAAATTCCTCTTTCACCTTAACTAAATTGGACGAGAACCCTTAGCAAAAACATTTATGACTGACTTTTCCATCAGCCAACACCACAAGTGCTGCTGACACAATCTCACTTTCGGTATCAGTTTAAAGGGACTTTCTCACAACTAATCTGAGTAAACAATCAGGGGTATTTCCCAAGGGCCATTTTGAATGTGAGACTGAGGTTTGGTAACTAAAATGTCATCCTCTACAGCCACTTAGTCTTACACATGACATCAAAGAAAACAACTACAGAAGTAAGGTTCAAAAGCCAAATTTTGGAGGGAAGGAATGGACGATTCTGAGTGATTTACCAACAAAACTGTGCATTATTTTTTCCTAAAAACAAGCTACCTGGCCCAATTACACTACATCCCTTCATGGCTAAAGCAGGGGTAAGAGACTGAAGCAGCATCAGGTGCTAAAAATCCACGAGCCAGAAGCTCAACGAAAGGATGGAAACCCAAACACTCCCAGGTCCTGGGGGCCCTCAGGCCTCCCCAAGCGCACATCCAGTCCTTCCCCCACCACAACACCACCACCGACCCCACCCCAGCCTCAAGCCGCCGCTGCCACTGGGGGATTTTAAGCACGGCCACGAAGCCGCCGCCCTTTTGGGTGCCTCCGAAACACGGCGGCCGCAGAGCGCTCGGGCCCCCCGAGCAGGAGCCTCCCACGGCGGCACTGATACAACCGGCCCCTACTTCTCAGCGGGCAATCCCGAGGCGGCCGGGCCCAGCTGGGGGGAAGGGCGCTCCCCGGCACTCCCCAGGACCGGGCACCCACCTGCGCCCCGTGCCGAAGGCCGTGCCTCGGGGCCCAGGCTGTCTCTGAGGGGAGCTCAGACCCTCACCGCAGCTGCTCCCCCTTCGCGGGCTCGGCACCGGGACTGGCGGGGGCCGCCCACCCCGAGGCGAAGGAACCGGCAACGGCCGCAGCGGCACCGCGGGCCCGAGCAACGGCCGGGGGGCGGGGCCAGGCGCGGGGGGGCGCAAGCCCCGCCCCCCCGGCACTGTCGCGCGCTTACCTGCGCACTTTCCGGGAGCGAGGCGGGGCCTGTGTGCACGTCACAGCAACCGTTTAATTGTCGGGGGAGAGAAAGGTTCCTACGGGAGCCCGGAAGGCGCGGGGTAAACGGGAGCGAGGCGGGTGCTCGTCACGTGGTTGAAGCCACGCTGCAGCCGCCATCTTAGCGTCCTGCCCTTACTTGGAGCCGAGGGGTTGTTGGTTTTTCTGTCGCTCAGTGGCCGGTGGCTGCTGGCCCCGTAGTGTTTGGTAGCCCAGCTGGGTTTGCTCGTTCCCCGGGAGGTGGTGGTGGGGGTCCCCAAGGCGCTCGGCTACCTGTTGGGGACTGGAGGAGGTTGAGTGTGCTGCAGCCTCTCCCTTTGTGAGGAGAAAAAGGGCAGAAATTGCTGTCAATGTTGAGAGGGAGCACTTCCTAAACGGCTGAGGTGCTGTGAGGGGTGCCAGGGAGGATCAATCTGTGAATTTCTTTTTTTTTTTTTTTTTTTTCTTCTGTGCTCTTGAGGGCAGTAGTGTTGAGGGTGAGCTTTTTGTCCGTGGGCTTTTATTTCCCCTTCAGGGCTGGTGGGCAGGTTCTTGCCTGGTTTTGGGGCTGTTAAAAAATTAACCTGGCTTTGGAGATAGGAGTGGAAGAATACATGGTGTGTCTGTGGGGGAAATCTGGCTGAGGTGGTGTTGGAGTGGCCCTTCCAGTCCCCATACTGGCCTGGAGTGGGAGCAGGGTATAAGGGTACACAGGCATTTGGCTGTACAACATAGGCTGCTCAGTGTTGTATTTGTAAGCAAGGCCCTCAAAGGGCTCCCTTTTTGTTGTCCTAAAAAAACAAAAACTGTTCTTTAACTCATGTGAGTTAATTATTTCACGTGACCAGTTGCCCCAGCAGCAAAGGGATTTTATTCTAACTGCTCTGATGTATGACTGAAATAGTTGTGCTGGAATATTATTTATTCCGGAATGGATGGGACTGCAGGACTGTCCTTATGTAAAAGATTTTCTTTAGGCAGTGGTGCAGACTAAGTGGGGGTGACACATATCAGCTTTGGAAATGGGAACCTCACAGGTATCCTGAGCTTGTGAAGAAGACACCGAACTAGAATTTCAGGATTCCAGGCTCCCCTACATGCATAAATCAGTCAGGTTTGCCTACTGATAAAACAAGGGTAACCTTGCTTTTATGGCAGTCTTGAGTTCAGTGCTTGAGACTTAGCTAAAGCTATGGTAACAGAGTGATGAAAGTTACTGTCCCATGATCTCCAAACATGAGGAAGCTAACAGTAAAGGGTTTTTTAAATCTGATGCACTTGAGAACTGGGACTTTCTGTATTTGAAGCTTTCCATTTTTTCCTCATGTTTCTTTGTTTTATTTTTACTACAGCTGCTTTAGGGAAAACTAAAATTCTCATTAGACGATGCTCTTGTGTGATAGTTCAGTCTCTTGAAATGTAAGTATAGCAACTTTTCTCATAACTAAAACTACTCCACTAACAAATCAAAATTTACTGAAATTGTTCTTCTGTAATGTCCTTGGATATTAAATTGAAAGACTTCTCTGAATGCAAAATGCCTTTTCTAAGTACATTCCAGTCAGCACAAAGGATAATAATGTGCTAGAGAAGCCTCAGGAAAGGACAAAGTGTTTGTATGAAAGGTTTTATGAAGGAGTGAGTTACTTAGTCCATGCATAAACTTGCACTGACTTTTAAATCAATGTATTCAAGGTCTATATTTAAAGAAGATAACTAATTAAAAGCACTTTAAAGTAAATCTAAAAGTGTTTGCAGAAAACAATATCACAAATTTAGTTCAAATGTGTTTATAGAGTAAGTGAGTGGCTTGATAAGGTTATAAACTTTCTGTGATACTGAGCAGGTGTCCCTGCTGCTTGCAGGGGGGTTGGACTGGATGACTTTTAAAGGTCCCTTCCAACCCAAACTATTCTATGATATTAAAAGCTTAAGTTGCATTCCCTGAAATGTTCTCAAGTGCAAGGATCTAGGCAAAATGATCTTGAATTAATTTTTGAATATTTTTAATAGTGGTATCTTGCTATAATGTTTTTTATTTTTTTACTTCTGGTTATTCCTTTAGCTTTATGTGGTCTACAGACTTGGAGATATAACAAAAATAACACTCCAGTATAATGATAGGCAGGAGTTCAAATCAGTATATTCCATAATCAGCAAGACAAGTAAATAAAAAGCTAATGTATACCACATACTTAAAAAAAAAAAATCGTCCTTTGATATTTCCCTCCAGGTAGTTTCATGTGGGCTGGTTGTTATCTAGTATTTTCTCAGTTATACCTATTGTGCGTATCTGTAATTTTTTTTTTTCTTTCTAATCTTTCTTCAAATACTGTAACCACTATTAAAGAAAAAAACAGCTATGATTCTCTGTTGATGTCTCATGCCTACCCAGAAATTTGAAAACACAATGAACACCTTTTCCCAAACCTGTGTCTTCATTCTGCTGCTTTTACTGAGGATGAGTGGAAAATTCTTCAGGAGTTCCTGCGGTGTACACATCGCTACTGGTAATAGCTGGACTGGCATGTAAGGGACAGGTGCCTGGTTACTTGCTGGTGGTGGCTGGATCAGCATGGAACACGACAGAATTTCGGTCTGAAACTGTTGAGTGGCATAGAGAAAATGATGTTTGGCCAGTGAAATAGTGTGATGTTTCACATTTTTTCAATTTTTGGGGACTTACCAAAGTACTGGGATACACTTAGAGGTGTGAACTTCCCGCAATGGAAGCATACATCTGTGCAGATGTCTCCAGGTGTATCCTCCATGAGACAATGGAAGTCAGTGGAATGGTGTGAAGGATTAATAGTTTGAAGTTGTGTTGGGTGCAAAGAAAATGGTTGTTTCTCTTAGAAATGGATAACACTGCTATCCCTTTGACAACAGGATTTTATTTGCACATTGGTATTAACTCTGTTTCCAAGATCTCCTATGAGGGGATGATTTATCTTTCTTGCTGAGAAGTGTTTGTGTCTAGAAGGATATAAACCACACCTGAGCATCTCTGGCATCTCTTTATCTTATTTATTTATTTATTTATTTATTTATTTATTTTTTTCCCTTGTCACCTTTTTGTGTGTGTGGATGGTGTGATTTTTGAGGCAGTGGTGGTAACCGGGGATGTGTGCTTGCAGACTGGCAGGAATCACGAAGAGCTTTGTGGGCCATCCACCTGATCCTCATTTTGCTGTCCTTTCAGGGCTCAGGTAGATATGGAATGGTTCAGAAAAGCCAGTGGCTGCCAGGTGTATATCTTGAAATTAATGTCATCATGAAATGGGGAGACATTTCAAGTCTCCAATTTTTCTGAAGCCTACATTTGAGAAAGAGACCTATCTGAATACTTGCAGCCAGAAGTGGGCAATATATAATTTGTGGTTTTGTTATTGAAAAACACCCACAAAAGAGGATCTCTTTCCTCTAAAGGTCTTGCAGGAGGGGAGACCAGTGATAACTACTCACTTTTTTTTTAAACTTAAACAGGTTTGTGGTGCAGTTGTGCCATAAGGAAAAACGGTAAACCCTCTCGATAAAAAAATAATTGCACAACTGCAGTTACATTTGGTAGTTGAAATGGCTGTACCCCCTTTGTGCACATACAGTTGTAACAGCAGAAAGAAGTGTTATACTTCTGGTAAGGAAGGTATGTTGGTAAACTGTATCGAGGAGCTAAGTAATTACTTCAGACTTTTTTTTTTGTTTTCTAATGAAATACTGGGGATGGATGGGAACCAACAATATGTTATTACAGAATTTATATATAAAAAAGATGACATTTACTAAGTCCCATTAAACTAACAATAGAAATGAGCAGAGGTTTTATTCATTGATTTTAAAAATACACACATCAGAAGGTATCTTGAATATCTTTTTTTTTTTTTTTTTTTTTTTTTTTTGTAGGAAGGTGAAGGATGAAATCATACATTGTGTACCAGTCACCTTCAATACAGTTTCATCTGTTACTTGTTTGCTGTCTAATTAAATCATACCATACTGTAATTTAGCCTAGTCGCTTCGTAAGTAGTCCTACTACTCTTTGGTATAGCTGTTTCAGATATTTCAAATATTGCTGTGTTAATATCTTAGTTTCTAAAATCAGTAACTGGAAAAATAGGGGGAAAAAAAGATAAAATTGCTCTTATATCTCAAATAACAGAAGTGAGATATATCTATCATAGCTCAGCATCTTCGTGAGAACATCTCATTTTACACTGTGCTGTACTGTAAAGCAACAGATTATATAGTAAAGATCTTTCGCTAATAAATTGGTAGACCCTCAGCAGGTCAATCAGTGTAACTAGGAAGACTATTTTGCTATTTTATGTTTTAGTCAAGTTTTTTACTTAAGTTTTGTGTATTGCTAAATGTCTTCATTGTGAGACATATAATCCAAGCCTCCTTGCTGCTTCAGAAATTTTGGGCCCTTTTTTATTAGGGAAAGGGTAAAAGTTTAGTTTGTTGCAGGTTGGCGTACGTTTTGTAGAAGAAATATGTTGATGTGTCCAAACTGTTGAAGTGCCTGATTTCAAAGGAGGCTTTTGGCAGTAGCTTGAAATGGTGCTGCCATTCTCTTTGCTGAAACTGTTAAACATACTTGAACTTCCCAGTTGACTGAGCGCAGATAGTTCACTTGCTCTTTCTAATTCCTTGTATTGCAGTGTGCCATTTCCCTTTGAAATCAGTCTCTGATTGTCAAAACTGCATGGTCTGTTCTTGCAGTGGGAAAGATCCCAGAGACTTCCTTGATGAGGGGCTTGCACCAGGCGGTGGATTCCCAGGTGGGTACGCCATGGTGAATTATCTTGTACGTTGCCACTGGTGGTCATCTCCAGCCTGACCTTTCTGACAGGAGCATGTTCTGTAAATGACTTTGATCTTCCAACTTTTTTATTTATTAAAACAGCATTGACCATTGATTCTGGGAGAACAGATTCATATTCACCTACAACAGAAATGCATACATGTACATTACTGTAGTGGCCGAAATTAAGAGTCTAATTTCTGTGGCATAAACTCAACTGAACAGCTTTAACAGATGAGTTTATCTGTACTCTTTCTGTCTGTGCCTGAGAGTAGTGCAAGTTCTTTTGATGCTAGATTATGGAGAAGAACTATTTCATGCTCGGTTTTGCAGTTCTGAGAACGTAAATGGTACCCTAGAGTTAGTCAAATGAAAATGGAGATTTATCAAGTCAATATTGATCTAAGTGGTACTCTAAGACTCATTAACAACACAGATTGAGAATTGACTTTCAGTAATTAACGGCTTGTGAGCAAAAATTCTTAAGGTGAGCAGGGACTTGCTCCCTGTGTTAGTAGGTGCTCTGATCTGAAATACAAAAATGTTCTGTTTGATAGTGTTTGAAGTTTGTATTCACAACTTTAAAATACTGTGATCGCTTCTAGAAGACAAGTTGTGAATTTCTTTCTTCTTTTTCTTTATAAGGGATCATTAACATACAGGCTTGTATTTTAAAATTTTACTGCAATTTTACTATTGTAGTTTATATATACTGTGAAAAGTAAATAGCTTATCACCCTAGTGTTGCCTGAATTATCACTTAGAGGAAAAACCTGCTTGCTCCGTAAATGGTATAGAGTAGCTGTAACAGTAGGAGAGAATCTGGTCTCTTTTTTTTTTTTTTTTCTGCTATTCCTGTAACTTAATTTCTAAAGCAGTATGAAAGTTAACTGTTAGAAATGTATAAGATATTAGGGATAAAAATGCTAATGCTACTTTAATTACATGTAGCAGATATCAAATTACTGAACATGGCTGGCTTTCTGTGCCTTGAAAATGAATAGAAACTGAACCACTAAAGATAAACAGTGCTGTTGACACTGCAAGCACTAATGAAATATATTTCAGTTAGTATAAATATAGTTTAAAGTAGGAGTTTTGCAGAATGCTGACCTTATTTACAGGGTTGAGTTACAGGAATGGTGTCTGTCGCAGTATGAGTTATGAAGTGAAAAAAAGAACACATAGAAGAGTGCCGATTATATTCTGAAACAGAATATCTGAATAGCCATTTTAAAAGAATTGTAACCTTGAATTTGAAATTAAGCTAATTCAAATGGGATGCTGCCTTTAAAAAAAACCAACAGCACACCCCCCCTGCCCAGCCCCTCTCTTATAGCTGTCTTTCATACCATCTTTACAAGGAAATATTTGAAGATGTCAGAACCGGCTGATTTACTGGCAGTAAATGAACCTGTTCAACAGGGCTTTAGCTAAGGAGGGGCTTACACTACTGTCTTTAGCTCCCACCAGCATAATATCACGGAATTTTTTCTGCTCCCTGGGTTGGCCACGTAGGGTTGATCTGGTAAGAGCTGCTTTGCAGCATGGCTCTGGGAGTGACAACAGTGTCAGCCCACATCTTCCACTCTTCTGCAGTGTTACGAGGAGAAAGAAGAGTAAAGAACGTGCAGAGCTTAGAGATATAGATGTGTTTGTGCATATGTCTATACAGTGAAGTATGCTAACAGAATTTCCTGGGGTGAAATCAGTCACAGAAATGAGAACACACAGTTCTCTATCATGAAACAGTGAGAATTAAAGTTATGACTGGACTTTATCCAGGAAATAAAGCTGAACTTGGGTGTCTGCAAAAAGTCCGCTTGCAAAATAGATTCCTGGGCATTCTGCAGAACAGCTGCAGAATAGCACCAAGCTACAAAAGTTAGGGCTTGTTCCACATATGTGAGAGAAAAAGTGATAGAAAGGAGCCGAGAGATTCTGAGGTGATGCAGGTTTGCATGTTCTTGTGGATGTAATTGCACTCTTGGCTGAACGGGCATTGATAGGCAACCTCAGGTTTTATCTTGAACCTTATAAACTGGTCATCAGAAGAATTACGATCTGACTTGAGTTGATTAGAGAGTTCAAAGTAGCCCAATTTTAATAGTCTAGACTGGGTCTGAGGTCAGGTTTGGTTTGATTCCTTGGCTACAGGTGCGGCACACAAAATTGAGCAATGACCGCTGATAGGAATGTGAGAGTCCTGCACCGCTGTGTGTTGAATTAACACACATTCAGCACTCTGCACTTCTAAACAAAGCTTTCATTAGACAGATCTTTGGTCTGTTTCTTTTCTTTTTTTTTTTTTTTTTTTTTTTAAATTGTGCATAATAGCCTTTTTGCAGGGTTGTTTACCATTTGGCCTTTTCCATATGCTGTCATCAAAGACAGCTACTTTTAAGGTGACAAAAATGTATCTTAGTTCAAGTTAGCTTGGGAAATTCTTGGAAGATATTTCTGCACTCAGAGCCCCACGTGCTGAATGCTCCCATTTAATTCCTAAAGTAAATACTGTATTTCAGCTTCTTAGCCAATAAATAATGAATATGCTGCTGTATTATCCCCTAGCTGGTGACTTTTAAATCTTGACATACTCTTTGTTCTCAAATAATAAAGAACATGCAGAAGTGTGAACATGGCTGCGTGTATTGGGGAAGGAACAGAAGAAAGTTGTTTTCAAGTGACTTCTTGGTAGCTAACTCACCAGTCAAAGACCTAGAGAAGTTAGAGAATCTTAAGTTCTGTTTAAAGGTCCACAATGTCATGACTCTGGCAAACAGGTAGCGACAAACAAAGCTAAAAGTCTTCAAGGAGACTTGGAGTTACCATTCCAGATACACTGCAATAAGCCTGAAATGCTCAAAATCCCTGTGGTATCACGGAAGGACAGCTGGTCTGTCTGGCAGAAACAATTTAGGGATTTAGTAGTTAGAATAAAGACCTTTGGCAGGGATTTTTAAGACCATGAGGGACTGAAGGTGCCCTCCCATGATGTTTGAATCTCATCAAGTTTTTGTGTCTGGCCTCTGAAGTTTGTGTGTATGTGTGGGGTTGTGGTGGTGCTGTCATTGTCGTCCCCTTCCCAGCCCAGCCATAATCTTACCCTCTAGGTAGGGAAAACAATTTGTTGCCAGTACAAAATACTGGTACATATGTGGACTGCCTTTTAGTACTAGCTGGAATTTCTGGGTAGTTTAAACTTGTAACTTAAGGAGTGTAGGGCAGTAGGCTGTTCCGATATGGGAGAGTTCATTTCTGCTTGGCATGCTCATAACAGGTTCAGAGTGCTGAGCTATGCAATAGGTTTTCGCAGCTTCCAAACCATAGGAATGTGTAAGATCAACTTTGAGGACAAAGAGAACTCAGCATAATAAAAAAAAAAAAACCAACTTCAGGTGCTTCTAACAGTGACATTAAGCCTTTCCACACAGATTGTTTAAAGATGGAAGTTCAGTGCAGTAGGTTATGTGATTTTGTGAATATTTTGAGTTATGTGTATGTATATGAAAATCTTTCTGAACTTCCAGCCCTATTTAATTTTAAACTTCCCAGAAACTGTCCAGTCCTACTTTCTTATGTCTTTTTTTTTTTTAATCTTCAAATTACGTCCTTGCAAAAATTCTGCTTTGATTACATTAATTATATCTGAAGGTTCATTTGAATGTAATCTGAATACAGGCTTCTGCTTCCTTTCTTTAACTGACTCACATTGTTGCTATAACTGATTAGATGGGCTGTTTTATCTTCAAGTTAGTTGCCTTTTCAGACCTGATAAAATAAGCTTGTGTATATATATCCTTTTCTTCCTCCCAGAGACTGAAATTCTTTTAACATAAGATTTTCTGGACATTTGGATGAAAGAATATTGAAGAAGTGAATCTCTTGTTCATAATTATGTGTTTTTTTCAATTGTTTTGATGATATAGTCTGACACTACCAAAATTTAGAACTGCTGAAAAATGTAGAGGAAAATTTAAAGAATGAAATAACCTAATTTCTGCATTTGTTCAGCTAAATACTAATATAAGAGGTGAATGAAGCATGTTTTTCATATTGAAATTAAATTCAGAAGGCAACTTCATTAATTGATTTAGTATTCTCAATATCACTTTAACTTGGGAAGTAAATGAAAATATATTGGTGTAATACTGTAAGCAGTAGTCTAATTAAAAACCTTAAAATATTTGGAAGTTTCTTATAAAAAATCTGTTTGATATAGCAGGTAGATGAGTGATACATGTTGTTACTTGTTTTTCTGTTTACATACTTTCCAAGCAATATGCAGTGAAAACACTTTCAAACTGAGACCTCTTGTTCAAAGCTTGTATCTTAGTTACCCACTATGACTCTTAGTATAAGTTATTTTTTAACAAAATCTCAACTTGTGCTAGTCACTTGATATTTGCTATTGCTTCCTGTAGTCTTGTAGGACACAATTCTTTACGCAGATAAAGAAGAAGGGAAAAAGAGACAGAAGACCCAGAACTGCTTGTTCTGATGGAAGCATTCAAGAGAGCAGAAATGTTACAGAATACATTGGACAAATACACTGCTGACAGACATGAAGTACGTGGCTCCTGAAAGAGTTACCATTTATGTTCAGAATTTTACTTTACTGATATAAAAGCTGTAAAATCTTATCTCAAATATATTTCAAATTCACTTTAGTGTTTCACTGCCGTGAAGCTAATTGATAGAAGACCACCTTGCAGTGAAATGAATAAAAAACTGAAATGACAGAAAAGGAATTCACTTTGTACCTCTCTTGAAGCTGAGCATAAAAAGAACAAAGCTAGGAGTTACTAAGGATTTAAAGCAACACATCTACATTTGCATTGTTTCCTATAAGTATAAACATACCTGTTTTAAATACAATAATGTGCGATTGCAGTTTTTGCTTCTGTTTTACATGGTCATACTGCTCCTCAAGCAAGCTTACATCCATCTTGGTTGGCTGCTTATCATGATCTGAAGCCTGTTGCTCTGAGGTATGAGTCACTGAAAAAATACCAGTCATGTATTTGTAAACCTCCACCATCTGTTCCAAGAAGGAAGAAAAAGTTATGCAGAAGCAGGAGATTTCCTTCATTGTGCTGGCAAAAAAAAAAAACAACAAATCAAGTATGAAGCATCTGAAATCTTCCTAAAATGAAGAAGTAACTTTCTTGCAAGTATGGTGACTTCTTTCAGAAGTTGTGTGATTTCCTCTGAAGTTGTGGATTTCAGTCGGCTTGTTTTCATATGGTGCATTTGGAGCTACTGCATACAGAGTTCATGATTATAACTGGATAGTTGGATTCAATGTTGACTTAAGGTTGTGAGCATGTGAAGCTCTGCCAAAAACAACAGTGAAATACAAAACCTCATTGAACAGTCAGGTGCACAAAGGGCTGGGTAATACTGGTTTATGTAGTAATACTAATTCTTAAAGGGATGCTGTCATGATGACCTCCCCAAGACAGTAATTCCACTAAGGAAATTTTTCTTCGGGTTACTTTCCATGTATTTTGTGTCTTTTCCTCTCCACTCTCCCTTCCTTAACTTCCATCCAGTTTCATTCTTGCTGCTGCTTCTTGGGGGAGTGGGGTGGGAGGATTGAAAACCTTAATAATTTTGTGCTTATTGCTCCCTTTTAAGTATGTGTTTAAAGGTATTCAGGCCTGGGTGCAGAGTGAAAACAGTATGTGCCAACAGCACTTGGATTTGGGGGGCTGGAGATAGGAATGCCTTACTCTGCCCCATTCTGTTTTTCTGCCTTTCTATAAAATGAAGTAAACTATAGATGTAATCATTTCCTTACTGAGAGCAGAACAAACTCTTCAAATGCATGGTAAGCCACATTTTAAAATTTATCATGCATGTTATAGTATTGTCTAATAATGAGGCAAAAATTTAAAAAATGTATGGCTTCTGATAATGGGAAATAAAGTACAAGACTGTCTGGAGTATGAACTGCAAGTTTCTGTCCCTGAAATAGGTTCATCTGATACTGTTGCAAGGGCCCAAGAGAGTAAGTATGTGAAAAAAAAAAATGCAGTTAAACAGTAGTTTTAACATAATTGTGCATCTGCTAGGTTTCTTGCAGTGAAAAACATTGCATAAAAACAGTGTGAAGGGGCAGTGTGTGGAAAGAATTGCAAGGTGTTGTATTTTTCCAGTTACTGGCAGAAATTATGTGATGATTTGTATCGTAAATGATTTACTGAATCAGGCTCAAATCCTGCAGATCTTGGAATCCCTTTGGAAGTTGTGCATATGCAGGTGACAAGACTGTAGCCATGCAGTGCATAGAGTTATGGTAAGGCTCAGCAGGTTCACGTGTGTCAGTCTGCTGTAATTCACTTTTATTAATAATTGCTTGTGCCTTCCTAATATGCTTATGTCTTGCAAATTGTGTTGCCTACTTCAACTGGAGTCTTTTTTCTGCCTTAGCCAGGGAAAGAACAGTAAACACAGTACTTTGTCAGGCACTGTAGATGCTCTTCAGGTTAGCTTCTCTCTTGACCCTGGAAAGAGCACGTGTCATGTTAGAATTGTTCTGATGTATAGTGGCTTTGGTAGATCTGTTTTGATATTCTGCCTTCAGTCGTGACAAACACCGAGAGCTCTGTAGAAAGGAGTACCTTGGTTGCCTTGTTTGTTCTGTGTTCTGAGCACATGGAGTCCTCCTTTGGACCTTCAGGCAGTTGGTTTATACATTGGGGCAGGAGATTTAATTAACCTCATTACAGTTTGAGCTGGCATTCGATACAAACATTATTAATGGTCATATAAGTTACCCAACCTTTTTAAAATTCCAGTCACACTATTTGACTCGCTGACCTCCTGTGAAAGTGACTTGTGCAACCTGACTATGTGTTGCAGAATTACCAAGGTAGCATCCTTCAACATGAAATGTAGGCTCTATGTTAAAAGATGTACACTTAACTTCTCATTAGAAGAGCGTTTAAAGTATGAGTTTGCATCTGATCAGAAATTATTATTAATTATTTGTACTACACCGTTCCCTCAGGACCAAGGAAAAGCCATCACACTGTGTTACACAAATGCATTATGCAAGGCAGTCTCTTCCCAAACGACTGCATGGGTACGCAGCAAAACCAGAAACCGGGAGAGGAAACCAGATGCCCAGTGAATGCAGTGAATGAGTCCAGGTGGTACCGCAGATCACAGGACCCAGGAACAGGATTAGCTTTTGTTTTGCTGAGCCAGTCCCATATACACTGCAGTTTGTTCCCTTTTCAGGGAAAGCTTGTGAACAAGGCATCTGCATTTGGTCTCCAGAGGTGTGTGTGTGTATATGTTTCTGTGTATATATACTCACACACATACATATGTGTGTTTTGTGAATAATTTGCAACCAAGATATGATTCATACAATGAGTTGCAGGTCTAATCTACATGACATCACAAAGTACATAGGGTTAATTGTAGTTTTGACCTGTAGTGAGCTGAGGTACCTAATCCTTGTTATGCTGCTGAAATAAACTTGAAAATGGATTACCCGTGGGTTCTGTTCTTAAACCATAGCAAAACAAATTCCTTTGTACCCTTAGCCTGTTTAGTATTACTACTAAAAAAAAATAATAAAAAAACCCCAAACAACAAGCCCAGACCCTTAAAATTTTTTTTACTGTCATCCATTCACACAAAATTATGACTTCTATTTAAATCAGTCAGTCATTCAGTCTTTAAACTGAGTTCCTGGGATCTGCAGACCACTGTCTACTTTCGAAATACGCAGCAGGTGGCACTATTGGAGTGGTGTGACTCCGTCTGCCTCAGTCTTCAATGTCAGAGGCCCCCATTGGCATGTAGGTTGCTGAGGAATATAAGCAGTCAAGCCATTTCCTAGCACTGATACACATATTTGCTAACAGTACTAATTCTGAAAATTAATTTTCATGATTAGGTTTGTGTAAAAACTTGTCTTTCTTTAATTGAACAAATTCCTGTCCAAAAACATCTTCTGGGAGTGACTTTTGTTTAATTATCCACTGAAGTCTGAAGTGCCATATTTCCCTTAAGTCTGTTCTTCCATAACACAATGGAAGCAATTCTTCTTCTCCTTGAGGCAACAAAAAATTGAGAATACTTAATAATCCAAAAGCAATGGCTTTTAAAACTTGAAGTAGATGTTTACTGCCCCTGACCTTGGCTGCAAAATCTCATTTAAAAAGATGCAACTAATTTTATCTCATACTAATTAATTTGTGAGTAGTAAATTAGTTTTTTATTAAAAAATTGTTTGGAGGACCTTCTAGGAATAATTGTTGATTTGAAGATAATTAAAAATGCTCGTAATGGTTAACTGACTACATGTACTTCCTCAAACACTGGGTTTTACTGCACACCTGGGACCAGAGGTGTGTATGATTATTCATGTTGTTCACGTGCAGAATTATAGACATGTCCAACACCGCTCATGCGGGTTACAAAGACAGAATACAAATATCTGTAGATTTCAATTGGCACTGAGAAGGAAAAGAAAAGTTACTGTGATAATCCCCTTTCTCTAGCTTTCTGTACTGGTTTTAAAAAATTTAAATACAGACTTGAAGTGTTAGAAAGTGACTATTTTACTATTAGAAAATGTAATAACAAAAAGAAAGGTAGAAACAGGTTGGCTGCTCTTATTTGAGTTCCAGACAGTATTAGTAGAATCAATAGTAACTGTTTACTTTTTAATTAGATTTTTGATAAGAGCACATATATTTCTATTATTTGAAAGCATAATCTTAGAGCATGCCACAGTTAGGGATTGGTTTAGTAATTCAAACACAGGACTTTCTGACGATGCAAGATTATTTTTTGGTGCTCTCTGCATGTTCATGCTAATGAGATGAAGGAGCCTAGGATGCAAGTTACCAGTATGATCTCAAGATGTTTCTTCTGATCATAGAATCATAGAATGGTTAGGGTTGGAAGGGACCTTCAAAGGTCATCTAGTCCAACCCCCCTGCAAGGAGCAGGGACATCCCTGACTAGGTCAGGTTGCTCAGAGCCTCATCCAGCCTGGCCTTGAATGTTTCCAGAGATGGGGCCTCCACCACCTTTCTGGGCAACCTGTTCCAGTGTTCTGTAACTCGCATCGTAAAAAATTTTTTCCTAATTTCTAATCTAAATCTACCCCCCTCTATTTTAAAACCATTACCCCTCGTCCTATCACAACAGGCCCTACTAAACAGCCTTTCCCCATCTTTCTTGTAGGCCCCCTTGAGGTACTGGAAGACCGCTAGAAGGTCTCCCCAGAGCCTCCTCTTCTGCAGGCTGAACAGCCCCAACTCTCTCAGCCTGTCCTCATAAGAGAGGTGCTCCAGCCCTTTTATCATCTTCGTGGCCCTCCTCTGGACCTTCTCCAACTGGTCCATGTCCTTCTTGTGCTGGGGGCTCCAGAACTGGACACAGTACTCCAGGTGGGGTCTCACCAGGGCAGAGTAGAGGGGGAGAATCACCTCCCTTGACCTGCTGGCCATGCTCCTCTTGATGCAGCCCAGGATGCGGTTGGCCTTCTGGGCCGCAAGGGTGCATTGCCTGCTCATGTTGAGCTTCTTGTCCACCAGCACTCCCAAGTCCTTCTCCTCAGGGCTGCTGTCAATCCATTCTCCGCCCAGCCTGTATTTGTGCCTGGGATTGCCATGACCCAGGTGCAGGACCTTGCACTTGGCCTGGTTGAACTTCATGAGGTTGGCACGTGCCCACCTCTCCAGCCTGTCAAGGTCCCTCTGGATGGCATCCCTCCCTTCCAGCGTGTCGACAGCACCACACAACTCAAAGTGTTGGTTGTCTGCATTATTACTCCATGTAAACAATCAGCATCCAAAACTTAGTGTCGGGAGATCATTTTGTAGTTCTGCTGTCCTCGCCCACAGAGGATACTGAGATTCCCTTTTAGAAGTGACAGTGTGCAAAGCCAAGTGAAAGAAGAAACTGAAGTTATTTACCAGTTAGAGATTTTAAACAAATGAATCCTGACGTCTTTCCTTACCATTTTCCTTGCTTCCTTTGTAGTTCTAGGTTTTTTTAAATTAGTGTGACTAACAAGATGGTTAGATTTACTCCATTTTGACCTCATAAAACTGTTGATGAGAAAAGAATGAGAGCGAGCTGAATGGCCTTTGTGGATAGTCCTCTTCAGAGGATTTGGGAAATTCACTGATGCTTCCTTGATCCTACACGTCTTAAATTCCAATTACTGATAAGCAGAGTTTGCATTTCTGATACTGCTACCTAAATATCTTTTTTTTATTCCAGCTACTTCTCTGACTATTTCCTATCCATAGAGTTATGATGACTACAGCTCTGGGAGGTGACAGCAGCCTGTTTTCAGTTGTTCTCCTAACGTGCATATAGGAACTCTAGGAGAATTTCAAGCAGGGTCTAAACCAAATTGGATAAGCTATGTGAATTTTCTGCCTTGATTCTTCTACCTGTAAATAACACAATTTTGTTTCATTCTTGATTGCAAAATGATTTTTGATCCTTGCAGGCAGGATGGTGCTGAAATATGCAAGGCTCGGCCCTTATTAGTTTCCACTTCAGGCATTGTTTGAGTAGGAATGAGTTTATCTGATTGTTTTTAATCAATAAAATGTACTTATCTGTAAGTGGAGTTTGATAAGAATCAAGTAAAGCATGAAAGAACTGGGTAATCTGTTGTTAATGAAAAGTTTTATCTGGATGACAACATCTTGCTTCAGAGATATTTGCTTTTGAGCATTAGGACACAAACCACTTCAGGACTAATCTTCAAGGAAATCTGCTGGGTGTCCAAGTTAACTTTTATAAGTCTTACAAATGACTCCAGTTAAGATAGTCCCCCAAAGAGGATGGTTAAGTATTGTTACTACTGTGAGAATGAATACGGACTTGAAATCTGTGCAAGGGAGGAAAGTATCCTAAAAATAATTTGCTATTCAGGAACATCCTTCACGTCACTTCCATGCAGAGATCTCGAGGAATTTGTATTGCACTTCATAATCACTAGTACCCTAATGGAGTCAGTGAAGTTACGTCTGTAAAACCAGATACAATTCCACAGTGCCCGATTCAGTACCCACTGAAGTTAACAGGTTCTGTTGAATTCAATAAAGTGAAATTGGAGGATTTTATGTACATGATTAAATAAAAGCTGCAAATGAACTAGTACCTATGAAACTGGCAGTATAATTGAGATTATGTAGTTGAGCTGTCATTTAAATTATTTCCTTATACCCATTGTTTATGTACACGTATATGCGTTTATGTGGAATCCTGTGCCCATTCTTCATGAGGTCTCTGTAAAGGGCCTTAATTGGTTAATGCAGTAGCACCCCTGGGATTTTGAATATGCACATGTCAGGAATTAAATCAATCACCCGGTTTGTGGAATAATTACTATGCCTAAAAAAGCTGTCTGCAGTCTCCATGTTACAACTGTGGTTTGGGCTTTCTTTTTGGGAACTTAAGCATAGAGCTTTTGCTGGATCTTTATACATACTTTCATCCACTCACAGTACAGTCAGTAAAATTACAGTGGATAACGGGCACCTCGATCCATTGCTTTTAAACATCAAGTACTTGTTCTTACAGAATGAATAATGAGACTCTCCACAGCATTTGGAGATACGGACAAACAATGGTTACCACAAAATCATGTGCAGAAGTAACTTCAACAGCTAAATGCATATTTAAAGAAACGAAAACATTTTTGGTGTGACAATGCCATTTCAATAAAAAGAACAGCAACTCCATTTTTTAATTTACGGCACGGTGGTATTTTATATTATCAGTACTTGGTTAAACATTGCTGGAGATTTTGTGATAACAGAGTACCTGCAATGCTAAGTAGAAAGCGAATGACCTTTAGAGCATTCTCATTGTTCAGATATCCATTGTTCCAGATATCTTCTAGTGCTCAAGCTGAGACTTTTTTTTTTTTTAGGTGATATGTTAATGTGTTATTGTTGTGTTACTTGGAGCTTAACGTTGTAAACATCTCCCACCTAATTAGCAACATTGCAGGTGACTGTCAAGTTACCTGGCAAATAGGTTGGCATTTATCTGACCCAGCTTATTATGTTTAATGTTTCTGAGACTATAGACCCAAATATTTCTTATTGGGAAAAGGATAATTGTGCCAGCAGGCCAAACAGTGCTAGGTCTAACACGGGCTGCCGCGGTTGTATTGCGTGTGCACAACTGATGTCTGTATGTGCAGTGACTCAGCTATCCCGTTCTTTCTGCTATGCCAGCCTATGCTGATGTGCGAATGTGAAATACCTGTTTGGGGCTTAGAAATGTTTGGCTGCCCTGCTGCTCAAAATAACTATTTAGATGCCCAAAATCTGTTGTTGGAAGCAAAAGGATTGGTAGCTTTGTAGTTGCCTGTGGACTTCTGGTGCTTCCTGTGAAGGTGTGAGTATTTTCACATCCCGTTAAAATATGTAGCCAGTATAAATCAGGATAGCTGGACTGCTGTCAATAGAGTAATCCTAACTGATATCAAGGGTCTCGTCTGTCTGTTCTCCAGCATGTCGGCACGTCGAAGATGATGTGATGATAATGAAGCATGGTAGTTAGGCTGTCACTGGTTTTGAAGGAGTTCACCTGTGTAAAGCTGAAGAGTGCAGTTAAGTTTATATCAGGGTGCAACTGAGATCAGAGGCAGACTTTGGTACTTGAAGTGAGAATAAAAAGTGAAAAATCTCAGTATGTAGCAATAGGGAATCCAGTTAAAATATTTAATGTTTTGCAGTGAACTGAAATGAATGTGCAGGTAAAGTTAACTTGACAGTAGAGGAAGAAAAAAAAGCATTAATTGGCAGACTAGTTATAACTTACCAAAACAGCCAAGGGCCTAGCAGAGCATGGACGTATTGCTTCTCCATCAAGTCAGAAACTAGTTGATATGAAAACAGGAATAAACTTGCTTTTCTCTTTACCCTGCTCCCTGTGTCTTGAGTGATTAATCTGTGCTCTGCCTCACGCTGTTAATCTGCAGTGGTGACATTTCAATTATAAACGGCATGTTGTCCGTCCCCTCTGGAAATTCTGGATTTGTCAGTGCTAAAACATCACTAGTACATGACTGCAACTTCACTGATAACTGCACAGCTGAACCTTGCTTGCTTTCAAGAAACAATCTTGGAGGTTATGGCAGTATCTACCAGGATAAACTTTAATGCAGAACAGCAGCTTTGCACATTTTCCATACAGAAACAACTAAATTTGAGACAACACTGCAGAGGATGGACAACAGAGTGACTGGGTAAGGCAATGATTCTCCAAACTCCCCTGTTTTAACTAGAAAAATATGAAGAGTAAAAGTAGCAACATTAATGCTCCCATTCTGTCCTTGAGTGGATTCTTCTACCTATTGTCTTGCACCCTTGTTCCTAATGTAAGGAGATCTGATAACACGAGGGTGGTTATTCCAGCCTCAACTTTTCTGTGCTATTTAAAGCAAAGCATTTCTTGCTGTTCAGAACTATTCTTCTGATCTGATTGCTGAAGAATATAATTGATTCTTACATCCTCATAAGATTGCTTTAGTTATTTTAAACTGTTTTCCTTTCTACTAACGAAGACCTTTGAAAGAATTTAAAAATCCACTAACGTCTCTTTCTGAAGTCATTTATCATTCTTATGGCTTTCTTCAGAACTGACTTCAGTTTCTCTTTATTTTTGTGAGTAGCTATATTTTGAAAATTGCAGCATTTCAAACCTCAGCCTCTGTATCTGTTACTTGTTTACAGGGAATATGCAGCAAGTGAAAGGGCAGAGCAAGCCTCTCCTCCCTGGCTAACCAGCCACATTCTGCATTAATGGAAAAGCAGCCTCTTCGCGTTATTTGATCCTTTGTTGTCTGGTAAGATTTTAAAAATTTTTTTTCCTTCACAGCCTCCTGGTTAAACGAGACCTTTGTTCAGGAGAGGCCCATCCAGCACGAGCTCCTTGTGGGCAGGGAAGTTCCACCACTACCTCGTAGCCATCTGGTTTAAAGAAGACAAACTACAAACTGGGTGACAATTCTACATACTTTTATTTTAAAATGGACTGGTACTTCCACTTACTTCATTTGAATATTTCCTGATTGCAAACTAGTCTGTTAAATTTGCAGGATTAGACTGTAAAATGCAGGCCAAGAACACTATGCATTTGAACGCATTCCAATGTTGTAATTATTTTTCAAACAACTTTAGTTTAAGCTCTGTCTTATTTAAAGATTTTGTAATCACATTTCTCATCAGATACTCTCAATACAGAATATTGAAGGTGATATGATAAGAGTGGTTTAAAAGTTAGTATATTAGAATGTTTTTATTGTAGGTTAAGAGTCTTCAGGATTAGTGTTTTAAAGGTTTTTCTTTGCAATAATAACTAGAAATCTCAAAAGTATAGGTTAAGGCTTTGAGAAAACATCAGTAATATTTAAAATGTATTTAAAATGTTCAGTATGTGACAAAATTTAATATTTTACACTTTAAAGGGCATTTCAAATTAAGTATTTGTACTGTTAAAACAGTTTAAGATCCTGGGCATGCAAAACCTATTTGACTTCATTAAGGCTCTGCTGAGATATCATCTTGATTACAGAATGGACGCATTTTCAGATGAGCCTTCTTTTGATTAAGCAGTTCCACTTTGCTTGTCACATGCTATGGCAGGTAATGCAAAAACCTAAACCCTCCCAACTTAAAAAAAAAAACCCAAACCAAAACTTCAGCCAAAGTAACAACTCTGCATTTTTTTTTCATGTGTTTGTGTGAACCAGAGTGCAATACCACAACAGGACTGGTATATATTACTTGGAATATTAGAATTTTGTGAATTCCTTTGTGTTTTGCTTCCATTTACCGGGCGGTCGCTGTACAACTGCTTTGGTGCTTTCTCAGCGGCTTGGGCACCGGCAGGCCGATGGGTCCCACACATCAGCACACACCTACTGCTGTTTAGCAGCTGCCGTGCTCAGGCCCGGCATCGAGCAGGCCGCCATCGCATCACCTCCCCTGAGCCTCTCCCTGCTCCGCAGCTCTCACAGCAGCCGCTCTGTGTGAGGGAGGGATGAGGGTTCAGTCCCTGTGCGCTGGGCACTCATTAACTCTGCTGCTCCCCCTCCTGCCCGGGGAGGCCGGGCCTGCCAACCTGCCCCGGCCGCGGGGCAAGCGTTAGGGCCGGGCAGGCCCGGCCGCGCCATGGCTGCTCCCTGCTACCTGGGCTGGGACTTCAGCACGCAGCAGGTACTGGGGCCGCCTCCCGCCCGCGCCTCCTCTCCCCTCCCTTGGCCGGCGGCAGTTGTGCGCAGGGCTGCGGGACCGGGGGTTCGCGGGGCCTGGACGCGGCCTGCCCCGCCTTGCGCGGGGCTCGTATGGCGCCGCCGCGGGTCTGAGGCGCGGGGGGTGCGGGAGGCTGCACCCAGCGAGGCCTCGGGGAGCTGCTTGCGGGACAGGGCCGGGCTGGCGCACTGACCTGGGGAAGGGGACCTGACGGGGAACAGGCCTTCCTCCTCTCCAGCAGCTTTCCTCGCCTCTTTTCCCCCACCCAGCGACGGTTTTGTTTTGCAGGGTTTCCTCATTCACAGCAGGGCCAGGCAGGGCGCTGCAGGATGCTGTGCTGCGGATTCATACACGCCAGCAGCTTAACACAGCTGATGCAAAATAATTCCCAGTGCTTCATGTGTTTTAAGGCTTCTGTGGGCCATGGGCAGTACATGTGCCCAGCTGTTTGCATGCCTCTATCCCTTTGTCTCCAAAAGCACATCCTTCATCCCTTTCTGTTTGTCCCATCTCTTGTCTGAAGCTGTGGGCTGGGTGTCCTAACATTCCCCATCCTGCTAAGGAAGGATTTAATCCTGTAAATGACTGCTGTGGCCCTTCTCTGCATGGAGACCCCTTTGCCTGCAGAATCCAGCAGGCTGGGAGCTGAGATTTGCACCTGAATTCAGCTTTTCCAGTGTCCCCGTGTGAATCAAGATTCGTAGGATTATGAACCTGGATGCTCAGGTTGCTTCTTGAAATTTTGATTTGTCAGCACAATTGGGTATTGGTGCACTGCAAATAGAAACTCTGTGCAAGTTGTGCATAGGCCTGAATATGTTTAAAATAGGCGTATGAGCATAAATCACTTCATTACAGCTGTGCTGAAGTTTGGAAGCTTGAAGAAACACATCCCAGTTAGGCTGATGAAGTGTTTTTTAAGGGGGCATCCTGCAAGCAGAAAGCAAATTAAGCTGCAGTGGGTCAGAGCCATTTTTAAGCTAGCACAGGGTATCAAACTGGTAATAAGAGTTGTGCTGGTGCATAAATAATGGCTCTACGATAGTATGGCTAAAGTGGGGATGGCCTTGTTACTTGAATATAACTCTTTGAGATGACTTAATCTTTGTAGGTTTTTTTTTTTTGTGTCCCTTTAGCAGCAGTTTGCGCTTTCTCCTGTGTTGAAATATGTGTAGAATGTGAGGTACCTTCTCACTCTTCTTCTAGGCTGTTAATGTTTTTTTTCTGTACTAGGTGAACTTGAGTGAAGATAGAGGAGGAAAGTTTGTGATGCTCTTCTAGTTTGTGCTTACAAGAAAGCTCAGATTTATGGAGTTACCCATTTGGGATGTTGTTTTCCAGCAACAGAAGCTCAGAATACACTTGTGTAATGCCCTCTGAACTCTACCAGACTGGTAGAGTTTGATTTACTCACCATTTGGGGAGCAGGGAAGGTCCTCAAGGTATCCTAAGAGTCTGTTAGGTTCCTTAGTAAGATGGGGCAAAAAAATAAGGAGAGGGAGGGGAAAAAAAAAACCATGTGACATCTTTAATCTAAGATACTGTATTCTTTGGAGAAATTGGAAAAATTGATTACAATGATCAAGCTACATCATTACAATGATGTAAGCTACAAACCTGGTAATTTGTTTGCTGTTCTTTAGCATATATCTGCATCTCGATCTTGTGTGATTAAGGAGAGAGAAAATGGAGGGGGAAATGCAAGCAAACAAATATACAGGTTGCTGAATAGGTGACATGCTGGAAATTCACATAATAACTTGTTTAATGTCAAATTGTGCCTGTACTTTCAGTGAGTTGTATGGATTGGGGTGACCTTCTTTCTCATCTATGGGAATTGAATTATTATAAATGAGTTATCAGTTCTATTTAATTATTGCTACTTTCTGTTAACATCCTGTTTTGTATCTTCTAGCTGAAAGTCATTGCTATTGATGAACAGCTGAGAGTCATTTATGAGGATAATGTTCATTTTGATAAAGATCTTCCAGAATTTAAGTAAGGCTTTTTATATTTTACTTAATATAATTTATAACACTGGAGATTGGTCTCATTGGTATGTGTGAAGGTGTGGAAAAATTCATACAATGTACGTGTTTCATACTTAGTGATGGCAGTATGTACTCTTGCTTTCTTTGATATGTAAATATGGCAAGAACTCCCAACAGGAAAGAAATTTAAAAAATCTACCCCAAAGTGTTATGTATAAATGAACAAATGAACCTTTTTTTTTTTTTTTTTTTTTGGGACTTCAGACTTGTGGACATGACTTTCTTTTTGGGACACAGAATTAAGCACCACCTTTGTCTCAGGGTGGAATGCGATGATAACAGCAAGTAAATTGCATGAGGGCAACTTCTAAAAGGCACCTGGAGACAAATTCAGTGGTTCCAAATCTCACAGTAAGATGTGGGGTGACAGTATTTGTTTATTTCAGTTAATAGACTAGAATTTACAAATGTCGTCCTCCATGGTCACAAGTTTTAATGAAGTACATTTATTGACTTGATGGTTTAACAGCAAAAATTGAATTTCCTCTTTTAGGTTCAAGCCACTAACGGTGACTGTTAGGAAACTTAGAAATAACTGAATTACATGGAGCCAATGGACAGTATCAGCATTGGAGTCTATTACAGATCTTACTTCAGGATCAGAGCCTTTATTTGCAAACTATTTACTTTGCAATTGGGTCAGACATCGCTTATGTCACCTCCTAGGAGCTGGCTCTTACTTTTTCAGGTTTCAAACATTGATTGTATTCTTGCTCTTAACATAAAAGCATTGCAGACTCTCTTTGGTTATTAATAAACTTGAAGAACTTTGCTTGGCGGGGAGAAAAAATGCTGAATTCACCAAGAGAAAATACCATTTTTCTGTAGGACTCAAGGTGGAGTCTATATCCAGAGTGACAGACTGACCGTCACTTCTCCTGTGCTAATGTGGGTCAAGGTATGAACACGCTTTGTATAGTTTGACTTCTTCCTTGCTGTTATTGAAATGGAAATGTATTCCAAGCAGTAGTGAAACTCATCATTCAAATCAGCATAGTCTTTTTGCTTGTATTCTGTTTCTTTTAAGTGTTACTCTGTGTCTTTGGTTTGCAAATATTAATGTTATCAACAAACATAGTGGAATTTGCTAACATTTTGAGGGTTTTTTTGTTTGTTTCTTCACTCTCTTACTATTACAGTGTTGTATGTGTGATAAATTTATGACTTTCCCTCATTTGAAAAAAAACTTTTTTTTTTTCCTCATCTTCTTGTTTTCTATGCAAAAGTGGCAGCTGTTGCTTTGCCTACCTTATATCTGTGTTTTTCATAGAATCATAGAATGGTTTGGGTTGGAAGGGTCCTTTAAAGGTCATTGAGTCCAACCCCCCTGCAAGGAGCAGGGACATCTCCAACCAGATCAGGTTGCTCAGAGCCCCATCCAACCTGGCCTTGAACGTTTCCAGGGCATCCACCACCTCTCTGGGCAAACTTTTTGTAGCATACAGGTTACCTGCACTATTTTTTTTTTTTTTTCTAGAATAAGCTTTGCCAACCAGTTGATGTAGTTAAAGAGCAATTTATTTAGTGATTCCCAGTCACTTTGGTGTTTATTTTGAAATACAACATGCTTTTCTATTTTGAAGGAAGACCTTCCTTGCTTCTGTGCAGATTCTGCAACATTGGCTCTCACACAGGACTATGTAAATTTGTCTTATTAGTGTGATGTGAACAGTTAAGATATTTGAAAGGTCACAGAAGCCCCAGCTGGTGATCCAGAGTAATTGACAAAGGTTTGGTAGATTTGCTTGCTTTGGTCTTTTGAACCATAATGAACAGGAACAGTTGTAATTATTAAATTAATAATATGATTATATAGGTATATGATGTTTCTTGGGAAATTTCAAAGTCTTGCAATGGTTCATTTGTCAGGATAGTCTGGGAAGTGATGATCTGAATGAGACTGTGTAAAGATAGATTAATTTTTGGTTTTAAACATCAGGAAAATGAGGCAAGAACAAAGTTAACCTAGGTGTTTAAAGTGCTAAGATTCACTTAATTAGCCTTGTATTAAAGAGATCCTGAGTTTTCAGCAAACACTGGGGACAATGGTATTTGGGATACCTAACATCTTGTAGGATGGGGTGCAAGGTGCACCCCATTGAGATTTCATAGATTTCCAAAAGTAAAAACAGAAAAAGATAATCTTGCTTTTTCTCTGGTACTCTTAAAAGCAACTTTTAAATGAATTTGAGTTCTTTAACTCTTGGTTCTTATTTAAGTTTTAAATAATGGATCTTAATTATTCAGCTTGTTTAAAGATTTTTTTTTTTCCCTGTGTGATTCAACTTTTCTTTTATGGACTTTTACTTAGTAAATTAATTTATGCAGCTTTTTGAGAAGTCCATAGTCATTAGCTAATTTTTCGTTATCTGCCAATGAACTCTTATCAGTGATGACATGAATTTACTGTTTAATTCCAGAGATTGTGAGTATGCATAATTTGATAGCTCATTAGAGTTATTCTTGATTTTGTTTGTTCTTATAGGCTCTGGATATGATTTTGGAAAAGATGAAGTCTTTGGGCTTTAACTTCTCGCAAGTCAGAGCTTTGTCTGGTGCTGGCCAGGTTAGTTTATAAAGAAAAAAAATCAGTCTTATGGATATATTTCTTACTGATACATATTTCTTCAATAGAATATAAGGTATGGTGATAAATTTTATTTAAATAATTGAATCGCAGAAGACCATAATGATGCCAGGTAACACCAAAGCTTCTATATAAGTGATCGTTAAAAGACATGTTCCTCAAGGGGACATAAAACCTGAAGCACACAGAGCAATCAGTATAAGGTAGTGGGAGTGGAGGATGAGGTTTACACCGCAGTTGTTTAGATGAGTATAGTGCATAACTAGTTGATTTCCTGTTAAGTTCTTTGCGCTTACAGATTCTGAAATGGCTGGGGTCATCTTGAATTTCAGCACATCCAGGTTCATGTGGAAAGGGGTAGAAAAAGTAGTGAGGAGCACAGTTTGCTAAAGGCATTGTAACATCCTGTTGAGCACAGTTTTTGTTGGCTAGGATAGAGATCTGCCTAAGAACAACAAAACCCAAATTATGATAGTCTTTGATGCAGAAATGACAAAGATGCTGCCGTGATTTAGCCTGTAGTGCATAATGCATTTTTTCTGAGATTTATAAAACCTGTCCTGACATTTAGTCAGTTAGCCAGTCTGCTAGTGCTCTGGTGAAACGAGGAAGTCTTACAGCTTTCACAGATGATGCTCAGGGGGAGGACAGCACCAAAGCAATAGCTAGTTCTGACACATGAGGTTTAGGTTATTCATCTTGATATATCTGGGACTAATTAATCAAAACTCTTGCTTTGATCTCCATGTTTCATTGACTTTGGTTGAAAGTCTGTGCAAAATGTCTGAAAATCATAGCCAGTATTGAGGCTGTGTTACGAATTCTTCAGCGGAACAGAAGTTAAGGACTGCCGAGTAATCTCAGCTTACTCAAGTGAAAAAAGGAAGTGCATTTCCAGGTTGCCTGTATTCCCTTTATTTTACCCATCCTCCAACAAGACGAGGCTATCAACTTGGTGCTATATCAGATTCTTGCAGGTAGAAAACAGGATTTCATTTAGTGGCCCCCTTCCAACCCACACTGTCTCTCTCCCTTTTCTCTTCGAAGAACCTTGTCTTTATGCTGCAGATCACTGTGGAGATGCACTAATGTGGCAGTGTTTATCCCAGAGAAGGGACAAACTTGGTCTTGATTGTATTTTACATCTCTCTGCCATTTCTGCAGACAGTCTGCATGACAATGTGGTCGAGTATTCTGTGCCCAGGGGATTCGTGTGCACTTGGGTCATCAGAACTGTTTATGGGTCACTGCATGGTGCTTTGCAGTTTGTCTAGGGTATCCTGCAGGTATGTAACTAGGGATGCCTGGCTTGAGGAAGCCACCTGAGAGATGGAGTTTAAATAACCTTCTCAATATTACACAGTCCATTAGTGGTGACTGGGGCAGGCATGTAACTGAAGAATCTGGGGGCTGTGCTGAAATAGCACAGAACTAACAGTCTTGACTGTGGCGCCCTGCCTACAGCTCAAAGATCCCTCAAAGAAGTATGTAATACCATTATCAATATAATAATAATTCCCACTAGAAGTTGCTGTAGTTCAAAATCATCACTGTCTCTTGTCTCCTACACTTTCCGGTTTAGTATATGCTTTGCTCAGTCTTACAGAATCTTTTAGTGAGGCATTTGATTTGAAAAGGTGCAACTCTCCTAGATTTGAGAGAGTTCTCTGTCCCTTAGTTTGAAATTCAGATCAGGAGATGAACTCTGTGGTTTGGGAGGGCATCTCCAACTTCTGTTTCTCTACTTTCTACAGCAACATGGGAGTGTGTACTGGAAAAAAGGAAGCATCCAAATTTTAAAGAATGCATCACCTGAACTGCCTTTACATCAGTCACTAAAGGTAACCTGCATAAAATATCTCTGAAAGGAGAGCTACACTGTCCTTTTTCTGATCTTACACATTGCTTTTCTCCCTGCAAACCTTCCCTGTTGTTTGGCTGAGTTGCATGCCTCCACAGCGTAAAGTGAAATGTACTGGTTATTCCTTCAGCTCCAGGGCTTTTGATGTTTCCTTTTCTCCTGAGTGACAGTATATACTGCTTTAAAAGCTTGCAGGTGCCAGTGGGCGTCCAGAATCTTTCTGTGTCAGAGTAACAGCCTGTTTGTTCTTTTAGGAAACATAATATTTTTGTAAACAACCTGTAAATATTTTAGTGTTTTTTTTTCTGTAAATATTTGTATTAACAAAAAATTGTGGTGAAAAAATATTCTCTTACCTGAGTTTACGTGTAGTGCTTGTGATTTCATTAGAAAATATTAAAAAAAAAAAAAGGCAAGTTTACTCTTACCTCTGAAATTATGGAAGTGTAATGCTGTGGGGACACAAACTCCTAACAAGTACACTACTGAACCTCAGCATATTTTTTTTTGTATGTGTGTATGGTTGCTAGGTTTTCAACATAGACTTGACACACATTTATTTAAAAAGAAAAGTAGGGAGGAATCAACTTTCCTCTTGAAGACCGTTACCTTCCTTACTTCAGGATCAGACAGGACATTTGAAAGGGAGACATTTGTGTAACTGATCTGTTAAATGATTAATTTTGGAAGTACCTAATCTGTGCAAAACTCATGGAAATGGAATTGAAATACGCTCTGGTGATGTACTAAGCCTCAGTTGTATTTCCAAATTGTTTTGCCAGTCATTAAAGAAAAATCTGTTAGTAGACCTGTGGAAAGTCTACCTGATTGTTTATAGAGGAGTTCTAAAAAGCGGGGCTAAGCTTGTGTAGAATGGCCTAGGGCTTTGGCTACCTGAAGAGTGTACTGAGACACAGTGCTGCAGGGTATGTGAAGTACACATCATGCATTTTATGTCAAATAACAGCAGAAAAAGCCTGTTGCTTCCATCTGTTACGAAGTTCAGGTTAGGCTTTTCACCACTGAACAACATACTGCCCGGTATCCGCTTTCCTGTAATTATTGAGAGAGGACCAGAAGGCATGTCAGGGACCTGAACTGTGGGCTGACATGCAGGTTTGCTGTGTTGCTGTTACCCTAGCAGGGACTTCTTAGGGATCATGCTTACTAATGAAGGATATTTTTCATTACAGGCTTGTTTTTCTGTCAGTAACAGTCCCATCTGGATGGATTCTAGCACAGCTTCCCAGTGCAGTGCTCTGGAGAAAGCCGTGGGGGGAGCACAGCACCTAGCGAGTATCACTGGTTCTCGGGCCTATGAGGTAAGGAGCAGATGGGAAGAAAGTCCTCAGCAGTCTCCTGACAGAAGCAGTTCTGCCATTATGGTGGCACCACAGCAGATAACGATCAGCCATTAACTATGAAAGAGAGAATTTTTTAAAAACCCCAATACTGTGCTTTGCAGTAGTCTCACAAAGAAAGATGAGGAAATTTTAAAGTGAAATTAGGCGATATTTTGTTGCAGGAAGCGGCTGGGGTGAGCTGTTGCGTTTGGCCAGTGGTTCCAAAATACAGTGCTTGGTGGCCGTGCTTACAGCGTCGGGGCCTGGCTCTCCCCTGGGAGCTCCTGTGCAGCCAGATTTCTGTTGGGATGGCAATCCCGTTTGTGTTACAGCTTTTCTTGGGATTATGACCCCCCTGTTTGTAGATCACTGCTCTAGGTTACTTCTGCAATTAAAAGATTGGCCTTTTAATGTTCCCTGAAGGCTAATAAGCAGCTGTTGACCTAAGAGAAGTGAGTTTCCAAAGTCTGGGATGCTATTGGAGAGTATTCTGTCAGTCATCTCCTCTTCCTGGCACTTCTCTCTCTTGTAACCGTGACAGTGAGTTACCCAGTGGGAGTGGGGCTGCCCCAGGCATCTCAACACCTGGCTGCTCTTACTGTTAGTTCAAGAGAGTGAGGCTCTAACCTCCCAAATTGCTGATTCTGTTTTTGAATCATCATGCGAGGTTTGTGGCCAGTGTTGAAATCGGGCTTTGCATACCACGAACAGTTTATTTTTAACTTGCTAAAGGTTAAGGTTTCGGTGTTAGAAGTTTTTTTTTTTTTTGTTATTTTATATAATACATGGAAGAAAAATAATCATTCTTACAACTATTGTTAGCCTGTGCTGGAGTTGCTTCTTTGAGTATGAAACTTCCTGCTTTGCTTCCAATTCACCTGCCTCAGAGAGGTGCATAGGTTGGGCAGCCTAAACTTTTTCAAAGATTTGAAGGTAACGTTCGAATTGTGCTGGTTCCTGTGCACAGAATAAGTGTGATTCATTCCATTGAACTGTCATTTCTGAAATGTAAATTATGGATAGTAACACTCTTTCACAGGCTTTTTTTTTGTCAAAAGGTGAGCAAAATTCTCATAATGAGACTATGCGTTATAGCCTGTTTAGTGCAGATTGCCTGCTGTGCACTGACTTTCATCATGCATCAGGCAAATTAAATATCCAAAGTGCAATGTACTGAACTCATTACACAGAGTTAATGATTATTGACTCCATTTAGAGTTTGTGTTTCTAAGCATTTGCGTTTCTTTCTCAGCGTTTTACAGGAAACCAGATAGCAAAGATTTACAGCCAGAATCCTGAGGTCTACGTGCAAACTGAGGTTGGCTCGACTTCAATACGCTTATTGGAAAACACAGTTGAAAATCTTTTAAAACTGATTTTGTGGGAATGTCAGACTTTTTTACTAAAGAGTATTTTGATTCTTGTGTTTGGTTTAAGATTAAAATTGTGAATTTGATTATTTTATTTTATTTTTGGTTTTCTTAAGTTATTAGTCATCCAATAGATAAAAACTGGGCACCGGTTCTATCTTACATCTAACAGAGCAGTCTGCATTGGATGTCAGCTTTGTGGAAGAAGTTTTAAAAAACAGACTTTCATTTGGATGGTAATAAATTGTATGTACAGTAATTTGAACACAAACAGGTCATTAAGCACACAGTTGACATTTTCACACTTAGAACTCACCATCTGCATTCCAAAATGTGACTGCTCTGTTGTACAAAGCTGACATCCATGCAGATGTGTGTAGGAAAAAGCCTGCAATGGGCTCTAGACTTTTTTTTGTAGTTTTTCCTTTGAGGAGCTGCTTGGATTTTCTTACTACAAATGACTCGCATTGTGTAGTTGCTTTCCTTCTGATTTTTAATTTTCAGAAATCAGCTTGCAATTCCATTATTGTTTCAGTCTGTTGAGCCTGCATCTAGCTGTGGCTGAAAGGCCGTGGTTTGAAGCAAGGTGGAGACTCCATGCAGATGTGATGTAAATGAGGGAAGGACTCCTGTCCTGTGATTAGAATATGCCGAACATCCAGACCAATGAAGTCAGGCTGCTTATGTTTTTGTATTACTGCAGTTCTTAATAATATTGATCATAATTTTTTTGGTGACTTTTAAAATCAGGCCCCTCGGGGACTTCATGGGAAACCGAGTTGCAAAGTTGACTCTGTATTTTATGGGACAATACTTCTTTTTTTTTTCCATTTTTTCTTTTTAAAGTACATATTCTGTAACATTTGTGCTAGTAAGTGATGGAGTGAAACAACACTAATACAGTCTGATTATAAGCTTAAGGCTACATTTGGAGAAAAAATGCATTAGGGGAGGAGAGGTGGGTTTGTGGAACTGAGAACTAGTCAGACCAAGCTGAGACTTCGAGGGCTGGTTGCATTGATGACACCTTTTAGCAATAAAGGATATGCAAGATATGTTCGAGCACAAACTATCTTTATGCCAGAGTTGCTCTTGGGAACCCTCAGGAAGCACTTAGCAGCTTGGCTGTCTCAATCCACATGGAAGGTGGATATTTTTCCTTCTCTAGGTCAGCTTGCTGAACTGGCTGATTCACAATTTAACTTCATCCTTTTCCTTCCATTTCAGGCAGCTAGTGCCCACTGGGGCACCACAGAAGGTAGGCCTTCATTATTTAAGCACAATGTGATGCATTCTTAGAGAAAGAGATGCATGAAGAGCAAGCGCATCATTACATTTCCTGACCATTATAAGCACCTCTTAGTCTGTCTTTGAACACTGTGTGAAGCAGTGGTTTTGTGATCATTAATAAAAAACCCGTCACTGCTGGCTCACTCCACCAGTAAAGATTTGATTCTGATTGAGTGACAATCATATTTCTTCTGAATTAGTGCACACAATAAGGAATTTGTCAGCTTTTATGCCAGCTGCTTGGGAACAAATAATACTTGATCCTGCAGAAAGCTTGGCGGTAGACGGTTAACTTGGTAGTTTGTATAGGAGATTTGAAGTGGAAGGAAGTTTGTGCTGGATCAGTGCGTTGTATCACGTGGCTGGGGCATTTTTTGGGCCAGTATTAGAAGCTTTACAGCTGGGTTTAATGCATTGTTGGAACATATCCTGAGGCAGAGCTGCAGGTAGTAGTTCAGTTCAAAGCTGATTATTACCAGATCCTGGGAGTAACTCCTGGGAGGTCTGGGGTCTCAGCTGGAAGGAAGGTAAGAGTTCACGTAAAGATACTAGCAGAGCTTTACCAGAGCTGCTAAAAAGCTTACAGACGTGTGCTCTGGGTTGCCCACTGCATGGTTTCTGGACATTTTGCTGTTATCAACATATAAGTGTCTTTGGTTTCAGTTTTGTTTTTTTTTTTTAAGTAAGTGTTTTTCCCTGAAATGAGGTTCTGTGATACACTGAGCTTGTGAATTAATTCATTATAACATTAAGTATGCTAATATACTAAGTGTATTTTGCATATTTCAGAATAAAAAGCTCTTAACAGCTTTTATAATGATGTTACTTTGATATTGATATCTGCTGTATTCTTTAGGCAGTAAGATAGAACTGAATAATCCTTCTAGGTGTATTTTTGTGTGTTTTCTGTGCCAAACATTAAACATCTATTAATAATTGCTGCTACCAATTACTTAATTATTTAGTTTCTTTGAAGTGAACACTGATGGGACTCACTATCTCACATTTTTTCTTTCAGAGAATCTCTTTGGTTAGTAGTTTCGCAGCTTCCCTTTTCCTAGGAGCCTATGCACCCATCGATTACAGTGACGGTGAGTATGTGGGCTTTTCTCGTAGTAACAATTCAACAAGAAAATCTTCTTTTCCATCCTCATCTTACATAAAAGGGGGGGCAGGGTCTCCGTTATTTATTTTCAGTCTTAAAATTTTTAACAACAAGTATATTAGATTTTAAGCTAACTTACTCCTTTCAATTTGTTGTTACTTTTGATAGTGCTGTCAGCTGTGCTTATTTATCCCCATCGCACTATGATTCCCATTTCTACAAATTGGATCCACAGAAAATATTCTTAAATTGTAGCTTTTTTCATTACTTTATGATGTATAAAGGGATGTTGAAATATCTACTTAAAAGCATGAAAAAGTTGTAGATTTTTAAGCTAGACTTCATAGTTCTGATATTTGTTCTTTGGTTTTGCTGGTTTAGCTCTTGAGTTGCACAGGGTGTGAAGAAGATGAATATTGTGATTTCCTCCTCGCCCCCCACCTAACTAGAGTATGGATCTACAACAGAAATATCTTTTCAAAATGAACCAGCGAAAAAAGCATGAACCAAGCAAAAAAAATCCTAAACTCAGTTAAAAGGAAAATTTAACCTGCCATATCACTCTATTCATCATAACAAAGACAAAAAAAGTGACAAGGCTAGCGTCTCTCTTCTGTGGTGTGTTATCGAAGTTATCCAGCTTTTAAATGGCAATTTTGAATGGCAATTACAAAGGAAACCATTTTCCTGGGAGCTGTGCTGTTATTTCGAAATAGCATTTTTGGTTCCTGCTCTGAAACTAAGAGGAGATATATTTCAGAGCTGAAAGGTTAGATAACAAGGCTCTCTAAGGAAATTTTGCATTATAGAGCCATAGTTGACACCCATGTTAAGACCAGCTCGTTCTTTCTCCTTCATTGTTCCATCCAAGCTCATAGGAGAGGGCACAACACCTCAATTTTAGCTAATGGACAACTTATTCAATATCAGATCTCCCAGTTATACTTGAGACCTTAAAAATTGCAAGGCAATCCAAGCTTATTTTGCAGCAGTTGTGAGATTATTACATCAATCTTCTCGTCCTGTTCTGTTAGCCATGTGTTTTCACAGCTAAATTACATTTTTTTTTGTGTTCTATTGGCAACAATAACTCTTTGGAGATTTGCACTTTGCTCCTCAGTAGGCTCAAATGCTGAGCACTTCAGCCACCCAACAACCCACAGAACTAATTCATGTCCTGCATTTCAAAGAGAGATGCTGAGATATTCAAGGTACTTTTTCTGATAAAGAAATATGTTGATATTTTTTTTCTTTATTTTTCAGTGCAAGTGAAGTGTTAATTTTGATTAAAATGTTTGAAGATATGTGCATTAAAAATTATTGGTTTTGAGGTTGGCTTTTTTTTTTTTTTGTGGTGATGTTACCTTTGCCTTTTCCACTTGGAAGCGAGTGGGGGAAAACTGTGATTCTTCAATTTCGGAACATGAATAATTCTGTGTTTTGTTGAAAACCAAAACATTTTAAACTAAAGAAAATAAAAATTTGCTTCATTGGAAAATTTTCTTGGAAAATATATTGCATTTTTCAGACAGCTGTAGGAGAGCCTGTTCTGTTACACATCTGGATATTTATGGAACTTGAATAAATGTTATCTACTGTTCAGAGCATGTAAGATTATTAAATCTTTATGTGAAAAAACATAAGAACTAAGCAGGGTGTTAGAGTCCTCTTTACAAGACAAAAGATTTTTCAGCATTGTGAGTTGTATTTTGTCTTGTTCATTCTTTTCTTCTCTAACATAGTGTGAGAGAATTCTAATTCCAGTAATAAAATATAATTATAATGTATGCAGTAGTTATTTGGATCTAGCTGAAAAACTTGTTTTCTTGTCATTTACGATTTCTTGCAATTCACTTGATCTTCTACCTTGCACCTGTATATTGTAGTTTAAAATGCATCTCTCAAAATAATGTTCAGATAATAGACCCATTCTTCATTTCTGTAGGTTTAACTTCAGGTCATATCGTCTTTAAAAGACCCTGTCAAATTGTTTAGCTCTGCACAATAACTTATCTCTTCAAATTTGCAGGTTATTGTAGGAAGTGTGCTATTCAGTTTCAGGACTTTTTTATTTTTAAAGGTCCAATCCCGTAAGGTTCAGATCACTCCTCATGAATGGTTGAACACCCTGGGTGATTGATTTAAAAAAAAATCAAATTACATTCTGGTGGAATGAAGAATGATTTTCATTTCTATTGTGCAGATGTTAAAAGTAAGATACATTTGGGACCTAAACAACTTGAGCACTTGAAGCATTGTTTCTTTTAGAAGACACCTTAAAGAACAGCAATTCAGCTCTTGGCCTAGAGAAGCTTTATCTTTTGAAATGCTTTTCTAAGAGCCTTAGGCAAATCATAGCTTAGCATACTTGTTTTTGTTGTTCTATCAAACAAGGATGCTTTGAAGTGAAGCTTTTTCAAAAGGAAGCGTGGTGGGCTGAATTTACTCCTAATGTAGCTTGCGTGGTCTCAGCAGAGTTACACTGCTTATGATTTTAGCTCACTGAAAAGGCAAGCCAGAGTGCTGTGATACAGATGCACTTAACTGCTTATAAATGTATGCAAATATTGATCTTTAGTCTGTTGATTGATAAAACCAGTTAGTCTGCATCGTTTGGTCTTTGTAATGAAATTGGTTTTTGGTTTTGGTTTTGTTTTTTCCCCAGCATTGCAGCACTTACACTTTTGTATATGTAGTAAATATTAGCAAGTCCTGACTGTGCTCCTCATCGTGTTATGTTAAAAGTCAGTGATGCTTGCAGTGAAATACTGAATCCTGTTCATCCACATATTGACCCTTTCCTCAGTCCTTACTATACCGCGGCCTTGGCTTTTAACCTTCGTTGCTGATGGGGTGTCCGTTTGGAGTGACACGTCATAGGGCTGCCTTTGATTTTTATTTTTTTTCCTGTTAGTTCTCAGATTATTGCTTATTTGATATGTTATACTTAGCAGCATAGATCATGGCCAGAGGTGCTTGAGTTACGAGCTCACGGCGCATCACTCCCTGTGTAATCAAAGGAGAAAGAGAAGCAGTTCCAGGGACCATTCACCTGTTTTTTGTTTTCTGCTGACTGGAGGTTCTCATGTCTGCAATAGGGTAGGATGAATTTAGGCCAACTTTATTAATAATTCTTGTAAAATAGTTGTTTCACATCTTTTAAATGAGTTTCTGAGGGTGAGGTAAATTAGCTCATCTTTCTTTCCTCAGGGCATATTAAAGTCTGTGCAACTATATCTACCAGTCAATAAACTGAAGTATTGTTTCCATATAAGTTTCCATATAATATAAACTTATACCTTTTCAGTTATAAGGCTTGTCTTTTTCTTGTCTTATGCAAAAAAGATTGGAGGCTGTCCTTATGTCTTGCAAAATTGTGTTGGAGGATACTGGTTAAATGTTTCTCTAGGCTTGTGCAAGGGGAGAAATGATTTTTTTTTTCCAAAAACACACAGAAAATGCAACCAAACTTTCTCTAGTAAAATTCTTATTTATTTAACGTTTCTGTTGCTCACTGATTGATTTAATTTAGCGAAGGAGTTCTTGGCTTTTTAAATTAGAGACTTTGCCAGGAAAATTTATAGATTTACATATTTGCTCATAGAAAGCCTTGTTATGCCCAAGAGCTTGGGACACGAGGCTGCTGATGCCCTCTGCCTCTGTAAAGTGCAGACAGTGATGCTGGGAGTAGTGTATGCACGTGGACTTGTTGCAGGTGTGTGCCCTTCAGAATAAGAGTGCTGCTAGAGCCTGTGATGTGCTGGCCAAGATGTGGGTTGCATCCCTTCTCTCCCTCTGTGTCCCAGCATCAAAAGCATAGTCTTGTTCTACAGACACTGTGTTTGCGGTCACCTTCACCATCTTTGTGTTTTAAAAAGC
This sequence comes from Chlamydotis macqueenii, assembly GCF_036417535.1. Classification (NCBI taxonomy): domain Eukaryota; kingdom Metazoa; phylum Chordata; class Aves; order Otidiformes; family Otididae; genus Chlamydotis; species Chlamydotis macqueenii. Next base: position 6,313,242 of record NC_141557.1, on the reverse strand, counting down.
TTAAAGATGTATTGAATGGAAGTAAATTTCAGGTTTTCCACTGAGAATGTGACTGTGTATCTGAGATAAAGAAATCATGGGCTAAACAGCCTTTGAAGTGAAAGTGTTAATCTAGAATAAGATATGATATGACCCTGAACAGTACTAACCAGAAACATACGGATTTTCAAGTTTATTGAGATGCATCATTAAAGGCATCTTAGAAATATAAGCAGGGGATGTGGAGTGCTCAATATGTTATAGAATCATGGGATGGTTTGGGTTGGAAGGGACCTTTAAAGGCCATCCAGTCCAACCCGCCTGCAAGGATCAGGGACATCTCCAACCAGATCAGGTTGCTCAGAGCCTCATCCAGCCTGGCCTTGAATGTTTCCAGGGGTGGGGCATCCACCACCTCTCTGGGCAACCAGTGCCAGTGTTCTACGACTCTCAGTGTAAAAAATTTCTTCCTTATGTCCAGTCTGAATCTGCCTCCTTCTGTTTTAAAACCATTACCCTTTGTCCTGTCACAACAGGCCCTGCTAAAAAGTTTCTCCTTGTCTTCAGTTGGGCTGTTCAGCATTTCTGAAAATCATAACTTTAGTATTTGAGGCTGGGCTCTCCAAACAAGGCTACATTTGAAAATAATTTGAAAATTTGACTTCTTGCCTTTTTTTTTTTTTTTTTTTTTGACTTCTAAGTCTCATGGCTTAAGATGCTTATATGATACTTAAAGGTAGTAGTGTAAAGCCATACCACCCAGGGGAAAAGTTCTTCATTGTTAGATCTCAGGTGAGCTCAACAGACCTTCAAGACACATTGCTGCATCACCTTTAGATAGTTGTAGTGAAGTCTTTGTCTTAAGGTGAAAGGTTTGGGGAGGAGTTGATCGGGAGACATCCATGTTCTTCCTTTTGCTCTTAGTTTGGGAATAACTGAATTGTCTAGTGCATTGTGCATCAGAGAAGCCTTTTCTGCTACCTTTAAAGGTGAAAGCTATCCAGAGGCTGAATCATCAGTATCCTTTATGCTCAGAAGAGCTGTAACCATTCTCTTTGAATGTAAAATATGCACCCATAAATTTTGTTGCCTGTAATGAGGTGGAATTTTCTAATACAGCACTGTCTTGTGTTTAATGATATGTGCTTCTTGTTCTGATCTGTCTTGTAGGTTCTGGTATGAACTTGCTGCAGATTTGGGAAAAGGTATGGTCAGCGTCCTGCCTTGATGTTTGTGCACCTGGATTAGAGGAGAAACTGGGTTGCCCTGTACCATCCCATTCGGTCCTGGTATGTGCCTGTCTAGAAGAGCTGTAAGCAACAAACAGGGCTTTGTGCTGAGTTCTGCTGATAGTACTTTCTTGGAGTGTATTTGTGTGTGTGCAGAAGCGTGCATGCACAGTTTTCCTCAGAGTTACGCTGCTTGATGTAACATTTCCAGGTATGTTGTGAATGTTTATGCCAGAGCAGAAACAGACATCTTTGAAAGCTGCCTGGTAGCTGGTGTCTGTCGTAGCTTTCAACATTGATGACCTTGAATTCTTGCATGCCCTGGGCTATGATGAGAAGTTTTGGTAGATGCTCCAGGGATAAGAATCTTTGGGTGCTTTGCCCACAAGCACCTGCTCACTGCAGAGCCGTGCACGGTATTTATTATTGCGGAAACAGAGCCCAACATTTGCATTTCTTGACAGGGACCTTGTTTTAAACTGTTTGTAGAGTTAATGAGGTAATCTTTGTGAATAATTTGGGATATTTAAAGCTCCTCAGTTCAGGCAGCATGATGGTGAAATCAAATCAAGCTGCACATTTAAAGTAAATGAATTTAGTCTTACTACCCAGGACAAAAAAGAGCTACTGCTTTAGCTGGTGCACATGTAAGAGAGCGTAGATACCTGTCACCTGAATTCAGTGCTGGTCTTCTGTAATGGAGAGGAACATATTAAAAAATCCTTATAGATATCATTGTGTTTTTTAAGGATAGTTTTCATCTTTTTTTATTTTTTATTTTTTTTTAAAATCTATGGCCATCAAATGTAGCTTAAAAGAATATGGTTCTTGACCCCTAAAATAATAGGGGTCATATTCCAGCATTTGATGTTGTCATGTATATTAATGTTGTGTTTCCTCTTATGTTTGCATTGAATTTCTAATTTTCTATGTATTAATATTCATGTATGTGTGCAAAATAGATGGATATGTTTATGTTACTTGATGTGAATAACTGGAGAGAGACCCAAAGCTAAAATGCTGCTATTTACTTAACCTGTTTTGAAGTCTGATCCAAGGGTATTTCTGTGAAGGTTCTCAACAACAAAAAAAAATTCGTTTCAAAATCTTTAAAATACTTATTCATACCTTAAATACACAGAAATTATTATAGCTGCTTTGGGGTTTTTCAGTTCTGTGTTACAATTGCAAGATTAATTTCCATTTTTTGAGCTTTTTTTCCTCTTTCTTTCTTTCTTTCCTTAGGGGCCCATTTCTCCATATTTTACTCAGCGTTACGGGTTTAGCCCAGAGTGTAAAATAGTAGCATTTACAGGAGACAATCCAGGTGAGATGGTTAAATTTATAAGATTCAGTGGATAGGATTATATATGTTCTAATATCTAAATCGATCTTATTGATTCTCAGATGAAGGAATATCGTGTTTATCAGCATTAATACCTTTTTCCAACAGCCTTCCATCACTGTTTCTTCTGAGATATAGACATCTCGGATAAGCTGAGTATGACAAATGAATTTTCTTTCGCCTAGTAATTAGATGTTACTTCGTTTACCTCTTGATAACTTCAGTTCTGGTTTTCCTGCCCCTAAGAAACTATTCTTACTCTGAACTCTGACATTTTAACTTAGAAAATATGAATTAAAAAATTGCCGTTGTATCTTTTCAAGCAGAAAGGTGGAGATGGACCTGTAGGCTTTCTCTAAGAGTTAGACTTGTCCTTTTGTCAGACTGGTAGATCTCAGTATAAGGGAAGATGTAGGTAGTTAGTGGTCAGTGTAGGTTAGTGTAGGGTCAGTTTTTGGAATCCTGGAGACTGTTTCAGTGTGGAGCAAAGTTGTCTGTTTCTCAAACAACAGTGCAGATTTGAATCAAGATGGAGGCTTCACCATGGTATGTTTTGCATTCATATTCTGAGAAATGGTTAAACTCTTCATTTCCCAAAAGTCCAATTTTTTCTTCCAGAGGTTCCTGCTTAGTCCAATAAATCTGTGAGTAGCCTGATGTAAGTGGAAGTGTTTCTGCTTTAAAGTGTGGTGTTAAGTAAGGATTCACTGTATTTAAAATCTGAATATGTAAAACATTAGAGGATCGTGCAGTTCCAGTCTTTTGTCTTGAGCATTTTGATTCTGTTAAAAATCACTCCCTCACCCAAATGCTTTTACTCTTTTCCAGTGTATAGGTCAAGGCCATCATGAGCTTATTTGTCCTTTATATTGTTCTTTGAGACGGTGAATGTGATGTATTCTGATGTTTCATGCAACGTGCTATAATTGAGTCAAATGAGTAACTTTTTATCTGGTATTCTGATTTTTTGCTTTCAGCATCATTGGCAGGGATGAGGCTTCAAGAAGGAGATATTGCAGTAAGTCAAAACATATTCCCAGAAACTGTCCATATCCCTGAATAAGTGAAATATATTAAATGTAAAATAGCTGTAGGTTGTCAGTTAAATTTATCTGCTAGTGTTGATTTTCTGTTTATTGGATTCATACTTGTTTTATTTCTATCAATCTGTAAGCTGCCTGAAAGATTTTAAGTAAACTCTTGTGATTATTTTTAACTAATGCTCCAAACATTAAAACCTAAGTCTCCATCTAATATGTATTTCACTGATGTGACAACCGAAGTCAGAGCTACTTCAACACAAATCCAATTGACTTAATGTGTAATTTAAAAACAATTAGTGGTAATAACAAATGGTTTTAATTTAATTTCTGTATTGCTTTCCATGCACATTGTGATAACGCTTCAATTATTTTTTTTTCTCTCCTTCAGATTAGCCTTGGCACAAGTGACACATTGTTTCTGTGGATCCAAGACCCAACTCCTGCCTTAGAAGGTCATATCCTCTGCAATCCTGTTGATTCTCAAACATATATGGCACTTTTATGGTAATATCATTTATTTTTTTTGTACATCTGGGATCAGTAACATATTTCTTTCTCTGTGCTAGCTTTTTTTATTTCTTTTGCAAAATGATAATGAATAGAACATTCAGCATTCTATATGGTATATGGCAATCTACTGCTGAAACATTTGCATCAACATTATAGCATTCTGTTGTAGTTCAGCCCCGATTGGGACCAGACTATGCAGTCTCTCTCCTGCTCCCCCCACCCTCCGAGAGAATAGGGGGAGATGATATAAGGAAAAACGGCTCAAGGTTTGAGATAAGGACAGGGAGAAACAGACCGTCACGGGCAAAACAGACTCGACTTGGGGAAAACTATTCATTTATTTCTAAAACTAGCAGGAGAATGAGACAGGGAACAAGATAACCTCCCCCCACCCCTCCCTCTTCCCGGGCTTAACATTATCTATACTACCTCCCCTCCCGAGCGGCGTGGGGGGGAAAAGGGAATGGGGGTCGCGTTCAGTTCATCACGTGTTGTTTCATGCCGCTGCTGCATGGTCGGGGGAAGAACTCCTCACGTTCCTCCCCTGCTCCAGCGTGGGGTCCCTCCCACCGGCCACAGTTCTTCGTGAAACTGCTCCGGCGTGGGTCATCTCTTCCATGGGGTGCAGTCCCTCCAGAACAGCTGCCCCAGCAGGCCCTCCACGGGCCACAGCCTCCTTCAGGCACCCGTCTGCTCTGGCGTGGGGTCCTCCACGGGCTGCAGGTGAATCTCTGCCCCTCCGTGGACCTCCATGGGCTGCAGGGGGACAACCTGCTCCACCATGGTCGTCACCACAGGCTGCAGGGGAATCTTGGCCAGGAGCCGCATTACTCTTCCCCCTCCTTCTTCACTGACCTTGGCGTCTGCAGCCGTTCCTCACAACAGGCTGGCAGACGTCTCTCAGAATCCTTTTTACATCTTATTCACTTCTCATCTCCTCTCCACTTCTTGCAGCCAGGCTGGGCCGAGTTGGGCCCAGTCGGCTACCCGGTGGGAGGCCAGAGGGTGAGGCCTGCAAGGCCCACAAGGCTCGCGCCTCCCCCTCTCTGCCCCTGCTCGGCTGCTTCACATCTTCTCTCTTTTTTTTCAGTTTTCCCCTTCTTAAATACATTATCGCAGAGGCATTATCACGGAACATTCTGCTACCAATTGGCTTGGCCTTGGCCAGCAGCGGGTCCGCCCTAGGCCTGGCCGAGTCCACTGAACAAAGGGGAGCGACTTCTAGCAGTTTCCTACAGAAGCTACCAGCTTAGGCCCCCCCTCACTAAACAAAACCAGAACACATTCGTGTGGTTTAATTTGAGTAACTGACACTGCAGAGTTGTGAAGAATAAATTCTCATGGCAATAAAAAGCTGAAATAATTTTTACATGTACATAGCGCCAGTTCACTATGAGTCTATGATAATACACTTAATGTACAGAAATAAATCTTCTGAAATACAATCATGTGAAATATCAGAAGCTTGACCCGGCTATATAACTTCCATGCTCTTCTAGGGGTCCAGAGGGGATGTAATGAGGCAGGTGAAGATTCCCTTTTCAGAGAGGAGTATAATCAGTGCTGTTCAGGGATGTATTAGGCTGTGCTTGTGGAAAATACTGAGATCTCTGAAACGCAGCTGAGAGAATGATCCTCATGATAGCTTTTGGCTGCTGTGTTTCAGGAACTGTTTGGCCCCTCGCCAGTCAAATAGGTGGAAAGGTGGCCTGAAGCTATGTTTTTCCTCACTGAGTCACTGTATTAAGGTCATAGTGTTTAGGCAAATATTTGCAAGTAATATGCTGATGAATTTTGTGTCTAAATCCCCTGGATTTGTAGGTGCTTGAAACTCAAGATTTCAGCTGAAATCTGCCCTTTAACTGTAATGTTGAGTCTTATCTGTATAGCAATAGGATACTGTAGATGACAGTGGGAACAGTGTTTGTGAACTTGAGTTCAAAAGCATGATGTGAATTGCAAGTCACTGAGTTTCATAGTTTGATTTCCCTGCAGGTTTTTTTTATTCCTTAGGTTTTGCATTCAAGTTTCTCTTTTTCCCAATATTTTTCCTACTTTTGCTCTGTAGAAGAGCTATATAAACAACCTGGTTGTAATAGGAAAAGAGATTCTGAGGTGCTTTTTCTGAGTAACTGTTACAACACCAGTCTTTTACTGCAGCTTAACATTTGCAGAAGGCCAAACCTGCCTTTCAGAACACAAGATATTTCTGTAGCCGTGCAGTTATAAAGAGTTCCTGGTCCTCCTACCTAGGCATTTCTGCCTTGACACAGCCCCTTTTGCACTAATGCCCCTTTATTTCTAGGATATTAGAATGAATAGGGGACCCTCAGTTAGTAGAAAAAGAGTGCCAGAGTATTTGTACAGAAAACTCGAGTAACTTCAGCTGCTGCTAGCAAGCAAGTTAAATAATCTCCTTGCTCTCTTTCTGGACATTTCTGTGCCTTTCCTGCAGAGCTGCTCTGATAGCTCCATGCTGGAGAGCATTCAAACTGCTTTCCTTTGCGTCTGAGTCCAATGCTGCAGTATTTTGCAGGAGTCTTATATTCATAGAGGAGGCAAAGGAGGTGACAGCATAAAGGGTGCAAAGACCAACAAAACACTGAACAGATGCATATTTTACAGCAAGGTTTACGGCTCTGGACCAGAAGCATGCAGATGCAGCTGTTGTGCTTTCCTTTGCCAGATCCTGGCATGGAGCTAGACCTCGTGAGTCATGTTGGACCCAAGCTGGCTCCATACCGGTACCATGCTCCTGAAATCATAAATGCAGTGTAGAGACACTCTTGCTCCTCCTTGAGTAGTCATCTCGGAGTGAGCTTTTTAGCGCCGTGTCAGAGTACTTCTCTGAGGAGATGTCAGCCTTTCAGAGCTAGCCTGGGTCTAGCGTGGTCTGCCAGACTGGATCTAAGCTGACTCATTGGAGAGATGTATACCAACATCTCTGTGTTGTGTTTCTCAATATATCCTGTAATGTTTGTTTTCTTTCTTATCTGGTTTTCTTCCTCTCTACCTCTTTCCATAATGAACAAGTGATTATATCTTTTAGCTTGCCCGGCTTGTTTCAGCTGGTACAATGAACACCAATACCGAGTAAAACAACAAATTGCTTAAAAAAATATAGAGTCAAATGTTTTGGAAAATGCATATGGTATGTTTGTGTGTTTCAGTTTTAAGAATGGCTCTCTGATGAGAGAGAGGATCAGAGACAACTGTGCTTCAGGTTCCTGGGATGAATTTTCCAAAGCCTTATCGTCTACTGTTGCTGGAAACAATGGAAACTTGGGTACGAGCCTTAGCAGGGCTGGGAGTTCCAGGGTTTGTTTAGACACATACTTCACTGGGTGTTGTACCTACTTTTTACTTGGGTCACGGTAAAGGCCAAGAACTAAGTTAACTGGAGCAAGGGAAATTCCTAATGAGTACATGGAAGTGCTCTGTTGACAGACTAAATGTCGTTATAGTATTTTCCTTCAATATTCACTAAATAAGAAAATTAAGGAGATCTTTTGGCTGTTGAAAGAGTGTTAGTAGCATCTTAGCTGTAGAATGTTTAAAACTAGTAATTTCTGAAGGAGGCTTTCATTAAAGTTTGTTTATTTTTCTGAAGACTCAAACTAAGTGAATTAAGTGGCTCCATATTATTTCTTTCTCAGTCATAACTCTAGAATCTTGTTCATGCATGTGAAAAAGTGGTGATGTCAAGTGATACCCAGATTTCCTATATTTTCCCCAACGTAAGTCACAGAGTCATTTCACTCCTGTTGTTTCCCCACATTATGGTAACTGAATGAAATTAAACAAAATGATGATGATTGATAGAAATATTTTAAAAATATAAATAAACCCATGTATTTGAAGTTTTACATTTTCTTTCCTACTGTTTAACATTTTACAAGTGTACTATATAGCTCTGAAATAAGTTATTGAAAGGTGAGCATATGTGTAATCAAGATTAAAATTTAACCATTGCAGAACTGGATTTGAAATCATCACCATCATCCTAGATCCAAATTGACGTGACTAAAATTAATTTTAAAACTGTAGGGAGCAAAGTTTTAAAATGTAGATATTTAAGCTGTAGAAGACTTCACTCCTTAGGAAAGTAAATTGAAGATATGGTTTCTTTGTGAGGTTAGCACTGATTTTTCATTTTTAGAACCTCTGTTACACTGTCTGTCAAATCCAGTCTCTGTGGGATATTAAAATGACCAGGAATCTCTTTTCACTAGAAGACAAATCAATTTGGGTGTTTCAGAAAATGGGAAGAAGTTATTCCAAAACCCAGAAGTCAGTCACTTTAGACAGTATTAAAAAAATGGCAGTTGATGAAAATACTGGTATTGATTTCAAGGATACCAGGACACTGCCTTCAAGTTTTGAAGTTTGTATTATAGTATATTCACTTGGATATGTCAATCCCCTATAAATGAGTGTTTCATGAAAGTCATCCTCAGTAACCTGTGTGCCTGGATAACCTCTGGGTATATGTGTAAAAATACAGTAATCTCCATAATCTGCGTTCCTGAGAGAAGCAGAGCAAAGAAGTAAATGGTTAGGCACCTTCCCTTTTATCACTTGTTCCCTGCACTCCCTGTTGGGTGAGAAGATGCCCCTGGAGAGGTTTGAGATGGGCAGAAGCAGCTGCTAGGGTGAAGCTGGGATGACAGTAACGGGTAGCAAATCAGGAAGGAGAAGTGGTCACCAGATAAAGGATCCTGTTCTATCTGGGAGGTACCTGAGAGGGCTAATAAAACCACCAAGTTTACTTGAAGACCTCATCTGCCAGATTCAAGGTGGCAGCAGGGTCGGAAAGGAAATTTTGGCATATACATCCCCTGGCAGGGCCTGCAGATCTGTTGCCCAGTGTTACCTACTGGCAGGTTTTCAGAATGTTTAACCGAAAAGACTATGTGTGCTAAAGCACAGTACTATTTTTTTTTTTTTTTTTTTTTGGCTAGTATTCATAAATTTGTTCCAAAGATCTGAACCTTAGAAACTCTCCTTAGTTTCTTAGCTATCCTGTGCAATTTCTCTGTCCTCATTTTCTGTCTCCTTTCTTGAATATTTTTTTTCTGACCAACCCTTCTTGCTGTCAACACAAAAGAAATCTTTTTCACACTTTTTGTCTGGCTGTCTACAAAGCATTACTGCATTTCTTCAGATCTCATAAAAACTATTCAGAGATCAGCTCTGCTTCATGATTTAAAATATCTGATATTCTCTAATAAGCTCATGAAATCTAATCCAGTGCATGAAATGTTCCAGTATTCTTCTTACTAAATTACTGTTTTTTTCCTGTTTTTTCTTTCTTTTTCCCACCTTGCATATGACCTATTGAAACTATTTCTAAGATGTGTAATACATAATCTACATTACTTGCATATGTGTGTGTTCTGGTGGGCGTGTGCACTTTTGCAGGCTTGTTGTAAACTGAAAGTAGTTAAATATGATAAATATGTGGACTGGAATTAGTTAAGAAATAGGCTGTGTAGTGATTCAAATATCTTTCCAAATATGTGATAAACATTTGTTATCGTTTTAGCTGTGTGCTGAAGTACGATTCTAACTTTGGACTGGGAGCAAACATGACACTCTTTAATGTTCCTTGATGCAGGTTTCTACTTTGATGTGATGGAAATTACTCCTGAAGTAGTTGGGATTCACAGATTTGACAGAGACAACCGAAAGGTAGTAATAATCTAGTTAACATCTCAAACCTTTCTTGATGCAAGTCCCTGTGATGATTTTCATGAGGAAGTATTTGGTCGGTAGCTTGAGAGTATCTACAATGTACAGTCTGAACTAGAACTTATACAGGTTTTTTTTGAGGAAATATTTCCTTTACTGGAAAGTGTGAATTTACTGAAACCAACACTGTTTTTGAAACAGGATTAGCTTTACGCTTATTGAGAACTTAGTACACTTACATGACTTACTCCCCAACTTCTAAGGTTCAGACACACAGATAAGGATGTGTTGAAATATTGGGCTATAATATTTTGTCTTTTATCTTGCTCTAAATGTGTATGTAAAGTAAAAACCTCGTTTTGCTGTCCTGCCTGTGTTGGAGTACATACAAGCTACGTAGTGGTATGTAAGTAAACACGGGCTTAAGTCCAATTGGAATTAAAATAGAAATTATGTTTTGGAAAGGAAGGTTCTTTGTATCCTTTTTTATTTTCTTTTCAAGAATGGATGTTATTTAAGTGTCTGACTTTCTGGGTGGTACTGAAGCTCAAGAGATGTCTTTGATTGATCATGACTCCCAGTCTATTAGACTTCACCTAGGAGAACAGAGATTGATACTGTCTTGTGTTTGCAGTGTAGCACTAGTCTCTTAAATGTTTGCTGTTTAAACGAATGCTTAATCACTTCTAGCTGTTTTACAAGTTGTAGGCACTTACTGTAGTACATGGAAAAATTCAACTTTTTGTCAAAGATTCTTTGTAGTTGTTTGTAGTTCAATATTTTCCTACCTCCTTTGCCTTTCTCATATTCTGGTTGATGAAAGGACAGAAAAATATTACATAGACAAACTAAATTAATGAAAAGATTACATGGTTTCACTTCTATGCAGACAGAAATAGATTCAGACTTTCATAATGTTACTTAATGCATCTGAATTTTATCTACTTGCTTTAATTTTATATTTTTGAGATACTGATTCTTAAGCAGCCTTTAGTGTTGGGAAGTGCGTAGAGAAAAGTTTACAACTTGCAGTAGAACCTCTTCCCATCGTGCATGGATTTCAAGTTTCAGGGATTTGCCAACAGCACCAAGGTTATGGGTTGCGTCCTCTGTCATCAGTCATGAGGTCCATCTTGTGTGCATGAGTGAAGAACTGGGCCTAGATGAAAGCAGACTTCAGGGTGAAGAGAAGGATAACCGACTATATATCTGTCTTGTGTTTTTAACCAGTCTCCAACCTGGCATTGTACACTGTGTGAGGTGCTTGTTAACTTAATGTATTCCCTCTTTGATACAGGTTTTGGACTTTCCAAAGGAGGTGGAAATACGGGCGTTGATTGAAGGGCAGTTCATGGCCAAGAGGATTCATGCTGAAAAGCTGGGGTATAAAGTCAGTAAGTATGATGAAAAAGCTGCAGAACTAATGGCACTAGGGATCAAACACAAAGATAAGAGTTCCAACCGTAATGTCAGTGTTGTGGTTCTTGTCCTGCCTGACGGATACAGAAACTGGTATAATTCTAAATTAGCCTCCTGGAAAAATTTTTGACAATGTGTTGAGGGCAAGTTTTTGTAGATGTTAACTTTAGAAGGACCAATGGTCTAACTTCAAGATGACTTTTTTTCCCAAGTACTCTTGCTATTTCATTGTTACTGAGCTGCATTGTCAATTTTTGAATAAGAGTGTGGGCTTCGATAGCTTGTTAAGTGAAAAGACAACCAGCCTTCTGCCTGAAGCACAAGACTGTAACTCAGAACATCTGAAATCTATGTTCAGTTCCTGGATCTGCAATAAGCGGGTCACTTACCTCTTTACCTCGCTTTTCTGTTAATAAAGCAGAAGCCCTTTCCCTCTCTTGTGATTTAGAAAGCAAGAGATCTTGCTCCCTAGAATTTATAATATGAGTAGGTTTTAGCACACTATAAGAACAAAACCAGCCAGTATTTTCCCTATAAAAGTGGATCAGATCATTACTATCTGTGCAATTCTACAAAAAGAATACAGACAAGTTGGTAAGATGTTTTATTGGCATTTTCTGTCAGTGTATCAGCTGGTGGCATCTTGAAAAATACTGCATTAACTCATCTTGAGGGTTTTTAACCAATGTTTTATTTTTAAAAATTGTATTATTTTTATTTGTATCCTGACCTCCTCCTTTACAAGCTAAGCCTGACCTCCTCCTCTACAAGCCGTTAGCTTGACTCCTACCTCCAGGCTTTTATCCATAATAATGAAGGATATAATTTTTTTTTTATTTTTAAGAGAGAACTCCAAGAGCTGAAAGTTGATAAAATATAGAGATACTGGAACAAATCGCAAGACTTGGCACCACCACCTCATAAATCTACACTGTAAAGATTTTCCTGTTAGATGTTTTCTTATATACTTGAAACTGTATTTATTTGTGGAGTTTTTTTATGGAGACAGGCAGAGATTCAGATAGATTGTGTTTAAAATACCTGTTTATCCTTCATTCTTAGATTCTGCTGCACCGAAAGCTGACTTATGTAGCCTAGAAAGCTTGTGGCTGAAGAGGATACTTTTGCACTGTGTAAATGTCAGGGGTTAGACAAATACCAGAGTGTGAGAAGAACTATTTAAGATATCAGACAACTCTGATACAGAAACAAATGGGTAGAAATTATCAGTAAATACATTTAGGCTAAGTAGGACAGCCAAAAAAATAACTAGTTTTTGGATGTGGCTTAGTAAGCTTTAAAAATTTATTTATTTATTTTTTTTTAAATGCTGTGGATGCCTACAGTAAAAAGGAGATGGGTGTGATTGTGTTGTGTTCCTGTAGATTCCTTGGAACTTTGTATGCTTTTGTTTTGTTGCATCCCAAGGGTCTTTTAGCTATTTGGTAACTAACAGATGAGTTGCTTTAAAAAAGAACTGCTGTGCGTAGTGTAGGCTGTGCGCAACTCCCATTTTTCCTTGGTGGTATTATTTAAATGTCATATTCTGTTATTTGTGTAGTGATGGCAGGCTTACGTCTGCATTTGTTGTGTGACAGCTCTGAAAACAGGGTGTGTTCTGAATGTGTTTCAGGGTACAGATGAGCATTATGGGGATTACTCTGGTATTACCAGACTTTCTCTTGTTTAATAGCTGCTGGTTTTTAGGCTGCTTTTTTTTTTTGTTTTTAATGTGATTTAAAAGCTTATTTATCTTTTGGATGAAATATACAGCCAGGACCCTTGTGTTTATTCAGTTCCTTTTAGGCCTTGACTACCTGGGGAATTTACTTTGATTTTTCCAGGAATCAAGCTAATTTACATTCAGAAATATAATCTCAGCAGTGTAAATCTTGGAGGCTGTTGTTGTTTACACCAGTGGGAGAATACAGTAATAACTGCTCACAAGATCTGGAAAGTTCTATGATGACACCTATTAAATTGATCTGATTCAGAAATGGAAGCGACAGGGTCAGTTGCAGCGCTTTGCTGCGATGTCCTGATGTTTGTGTGGTGCCATTTCAGTGGTGCAAATGAGTCAGAAACCCAGCTAAGAGTTTCTCTAGCTCTGGCACCAAGGTGCTGGAAAATTATTTTGGCAGAGTCATGGACCTGCCTCTGTGTTCTTGTGCCAAATGCAGTTTGGATTACTGTAATCTGGAAAGCAGCAGCATACATGGAAGAGAATTTTATAAAAATAAATAAATAAAACTTTGTCATATGGAGTTCTTGGTTATGCACTGTGAACATGACGAACACTAGATAATCCCTTAGAATTTACTTCCAGTTAATGAATATATTATCTTGCTAGGAGCAGTATTTTGAATCCTTAGTCTGGCTAGCTCTGCAGGAAGAAGTGCAATGATGCTGAACGAGTGTTTTATGTGTGAGGTTTTGTTCCCAGTTTGATATATCTGGTACATTATAGATCTTATATAAATTACAAATAATAGTTTAAAAAACCCCTTAAAACAGCTCTTCAGGTGCTGTTTGTACTTGTGCACAGGTTTCAGTGCGGCTCATGTGCCAGTAGAGGGCAGGGGATCCTGTCTGATGGTTTTTTCCTTTGAGGCTGGGATGTGTGTGTCAGCCTTGTTTTGAAAATGGCACAGAGTCACCAGATGATCCCTAGGAGAAAAGTTAAACCTTACATTAATCGTGATTTAAGGGTTTTAAAAGTGTGTGTCACTCTGTTCTAATTTCTCTAATCTTTCTCAATCAGATTTCAGGGGAAATCATTCAGTAACACCCTGTATCCTGTTTTGCTTATGTCTTAGGGGGTGGATAGAATGTTGTGATCTAGAAACAAGCAAGTGAAGTTTGGTCTGTCCCCGTTGTTTACATCCTCTGATTCAGAGATTCTTGTAGATAAGATGAAGGTTTGCTATTCTGCCTTTATTTTCCTGGATTGTATCATAAACACCTTCTGTTTTGTCACTTCCTTTTTCTGCTTGCAGCCGTCCCCTTTTGAAAGCTAAAATCACAACTGGAGTTCAGAGACTGGTCATACTGACATGCTTGCTGTGTGGTTTGGGGACTCTGAAGTCAAACCCATGGTAACTTCATAGAGAAATGACTGTGTCTGCAGCTTAGTGACAGAGATGATCACAGCAGCTATAAAGCTGTATGGTGGTTCAGACTGATCTGCCAGTATATACTTTAATAATCTTGATGATTGCTTCAGTGTTGCTTCTCTTCCTCACCAAGCAATCCTAAAATTCATATCAACACTGGCTGGAGAGCATTGCAGTGGTCCTTGCTTGAACCTAGTGAGGCTGTTCTGGTGAAGACTCACAAAACTGATTATTTTGGGGAGCAGAACCCCTTGCCCACTGATGGGTGAAGTAAATATTGCCTTGATGTATGTTATGTAGGACCAGGAAAACAGCACACAGGTGGGGGTTCCAGGGTTGATCACACATGTAGTCAATGGATGTTTGGATGATGTGCTGATCTACAGCGTAGAAACGTTCATGTCAATGGTAATCTGAGTACTAAGTCTGTACATACTGGCTCAAGTGTGTGCTAGAGTTGTGTTAAATAAGCTTTTGTGAGACTGCAAGCAGCAATTAATAAATCCTGCCTTGTAGGTAGGCTGATTATCTGGGATGGGGTCTGTGTTGAAGCTGTTAGCTTCAGAAAGGGCTTTCTGCCTTCACATTGTTGTGCCTGTCAGTGGGTTCATAATACTCCAATTGCCCCTTGTGCAGTTTGTGTCATATTTATGCCTTTAGGAATCTGATTCTGCCACCTAACTGCCAGTACCAGGGGGAGATGGATAGAAGGTGCCAAATTTTACAAGCGCAAGCTTTGTCCATAAAATCCTGCGTCTGTGTTTATTATGTAATTTACAGTTTCTTATGTACATAAATCCATTGCTTGCAAACAGTGCTGGTGCCCTGAATTCTACTGACTGTACTCGGTGTTTAAGTACTGACTGGGGTGACAGAGACATGCCTGTGGCTTTGCGCTGGTGTAAGAATGAACCAGTGTTCTTCCTGAAGTGCTACCTGTTACTGGTATTTCAAATGTGTGAAAGGGATGCATCCTTAAACAAAACAGGTCCTGCAGTGCTAGGAAAAAAGGGAAATGTCAGAGGATGCTGGGTGTGATTTTTCAGTGGTTAGAGGGGGAACTTACATTTTCTGAAGAGCTCAGTCCAAGATTACATCAGGGCAAACTCAAAGGTGACAAATTTCTTTTTTCTTTCAGGTGATGTTTTCTTCTGATGCTTTTTTCATCAGGTTGACAGTGGTCATAATGTGCGGCTTTTTATCTGCAGGGAAGGCAGTCTGATGGAGTGAGGGGAGCTCAGGAAATATCAATTAGTATAACATGGAGCGATTGTGTTTCATTGTTCATGTTGTCTTGTGGAGGCACAGAAACCGCAGAAGCCCCAAACCACGGGGCTGTCACTTCACAGCGAAGTGTTGGCCCATCAGAAGATGAAGTGGCGCTCTGATTTGGCAAGGCTAGATGCCTCTGGTCCTTGGGACAGTCTGGGATGGCTTTGTGTCAGGCTGAGACAGGTTTTTCTGCTGGTGGTTGTCTTTGGCTTTTGTGATTGTAATCGCTAAAACTCTTACCGATTACCAGGAACATTGAGGTACTTGTTCTGTGCATTGCCTTTGCCTTCACCGCTGAGTGTGTTTGTCTGAAATGAGGAACACTGTGAGTGAGGCCATTTTGTAGTTGCATACAGATTAAATTGATGTTTATACCCTGCGGGATTTAAATTTCTTAGAGAAATCAATACTAAAATGTTGTGTTGGCTTTGTGCTTGTCTCTTGCTGTTTGCTGCTAAGATTGCTGATGTTTCAGCAGCATGAGGATGACCGCTTTTTAGAAGCCTTGTGCTTCAGCAAGTGAGTGAAAACAGTTTAAAAATAATTAGAACACAGTGCCCTTCACTGGAGGTTGAAATCAGCGGTTTAAAATAATAGTGAACAGTGATAACAGTCAGATTGGAGCATGCATGGGTAGAGATGGGGCAGAGCATACCACTTGGTACGAGGTACAAACAGACCATAAATACCACCCTTGCCATTAGATCTTCAGCCTATATTTTTGCAGGAGGAGTGTTGGCTCAGGAAGGACTTTCAAATTCATCAAAGGCAGGATCTTCCTCCCAGATAAGCCAGTGATTCTGCTGCAGAGGATATTTGTATTTTCTGATTAAAGTTCTGGCTGATAAGAGTGCCAGTGTGAGACGGGCGATACCTTGCCAAGAACTTGACTGGATCCCCTCTTGCTTCCCACAGAGCATCAGACTTTAATCGCGTAGCAGAGCCTTCTAGGCACGATCAAGCCAGGCTTGGTTTTAAGCCGGTGATCTAGAGTGAGACATTGGTTAGCTCATTACCAATTCCCTGACCAAGTATTTTACAAAAAGGGCTTTTTATTATTACTTGGCTCAGGAGAGTACAGTATCAGTTTAACTAATTTTTAAAGGGGTTAGATGAAATATCTCTGAAGGAAATGACCTAATGTGCTATAAGGAAGCTGCTTACGTGCTCTAGAATTTTTCATGCAGTGGCTATTGTCTTGCTTTTATTTTGTTTTATTGTTGTTATACATATACAGGAAACACAATGAAGACAGAAAATCTGAAGAGTTAATAAAAAGATTGTAGGGGATACTATCTGTCTATCTTTCCTGACACAATGATAAAATGTTGTCATTGTTTGAACAATCACTTTTAATGTTTGGTCAGCAAAAGACCAAATATGTGTAAATGGTTCAATTCCTGTGCCCTGACATTAGGAGACATTGTTTATGACTGTTTCAGTGGATGTACTGTTCAAGCAGTATTCAGAAAAATAGTCAAGCTGTCAGTTGGCTGGCTGGTTTTGTTAGAGCTTTGTGCATCTCTAGAAGCTGAGGACCTGGAGATCAGTTGGGTTATCTGATAAATGTCCTTTTATCACTTGTTTTTTGAGACTGATCTGCAGTTTTAAATCCACTTAGATTAGCAGGGGAATGCATGATTGCAGTCTATAAGTACCTTCTTGGGGAAAGGAAGCTTGATAGTATAGAGCTGTTGAGCATTACAGACAGAAACATTATGGTTCAGTAACTGGAAGTTGAAAGTAGGCAAACCTCAAATGACAAGCAAGGTGCACATTTCTAACAGAAGCTGAAATCGAACAGTGCAGCAGTTGACAGTGGTGTAGTGAATTCTTTAGTACTGGTAGTTTTAAGAACAAGATTTTTTTTATTCCCCCCCCACCCCAAAACAGATGTTCTGGTCCAAAGAGACCATTCATGTTATAGAAATGTGAGTTCAAAGGATCAGAGTAGTCCATTCTGTCTCCGGCACATGGGAATCTGTAAGACATTCCTTTCTGTGAGAGATGCCATTGGTAGGAAGCTCATCTGATTCACAGCTATATATACATTGTTTTGTATTAATCATTTCTACGAAGAGCTGCTGCTGCTATCATTGTAAATGATGTCCTGTTTTGATGATCATTCTGCTTGTAGAGTACTACACTTCCCTTAGGTGACACTTAGTAAAATGTTACATATTTATTATTTTAAATCTTTCTTCCTTTGTCTTTCTGTATTTTCATTTTTCTTGCTCAAATGTTACAGGCCTGTTAGTGAACTCTAATCAGCTCTCCCAAGATTGCCTACTCCCTCCAGCTGTCTTTCCTTTTTTTCTGCTTTAAGGTGATTCAGCCTCTCTTACACATCTCACGTTATGCATCAGTTCTGAACACTGTCTCAGTGCTTTCAGCTCCATCAACCCACGCTTGAAGTTTTCCAGTGTTAACAGGGGTTCTATTAGACAGGTCATTCTTTCCCTACCTGTTCTCTTTGTCTGCGTGTATAGTGATTTTTAGCTGTGATTGTGTTTGTTGCATGAGATTAAGCAAAACAGTTTTGCCTTACCTTGAAAGAGATGATTGCCCAAGTTTTTAAAACAGTTTTAAATATCTAAAGCTCTGGTTCCTTTCAGATTTTGATTTCCAGAGGACAGCTACTCAGTGCTTAGTCAGATTATCTCAAGAAAAAAAAAACAACTAACCACCCACAACACTTCTTGTTTAAGTAAAAAACAAGTAAACGTTCACACATCTGTGGACAAGGGGAATTTTGCAGTCTATTTACATACTTTTAATTCTCTTCAGACATGAAAGAATTAATTTGGGCAGCTTTTTTTTTCTTATTTCCGGCCCATGGTTTTCAAGAACGTACGTGGAGGTTATTCTTTTTTCCGCCTTTAAACTATCATGTTGTTTAGCCTTTATGTGGTGTGTCTAATTTATGCACTAGCAAAGGTGTGCATGCTGCATGTAAAATGACAACTCTCAGCCCCAAGGCTTTCACTGTGTCGGTTTCGTCCAAGTGTAGATGTTGACGAAGGGTGGGAAGTTCATGAAAAATAAGCTTCAAGTGCAGTGTGTACTCTTAAAGTTTTCTCTTTGAGGTGAGTAAGAACACAAATATTTTGGTTTTGCACTTGGAGACTGGAATTTGGGATCAGTGACAGGACTGAACCCAAAGTAGAAAAATGAGATGTGTGCGAGAGTGAGATTAGAGCATCCAGAGAATTAAGTCCCTTAATGATACCATAGGTGACATGAAATTCCCGATCCCAGCGTCTGGACAGTGATATTATTTCTCTCTTTGATGTTCAAAGGCTGGACTTTGATGGTCGCTTACAGTGGCCTTCAGCTCATCAGTGCTATACTTTTCCTAGTTGGAAAATCTAAAGAATGGATGAAAGAACACAAAGAAAAAGTTTCTTTGAATCTGAAATTGTCTTTTTTTTCCAACTGCACTTGCAGTGATTGTACAGCATCAGACAGACTTAAAGCGAAATTCAGGAGTACCTGCTGAGCATCATACATCAATTACTAGTCAAGTAGAGAATGAGTTTTAAAAATAGCCACTTCTCTACCATTTCCATTGGTTTTGAAGTATTTGTCTTCCTTTTGACAGTATTTGAAGCTTAATAAGAAATTTCAAGAAATTTCTGAAAGCTGGAAATTTGAAGTTAAAACCAGAAGTTTGTATATACATACAAGCAAAGGGTGGGTTTGTGATGGTTTTATTTTAAGTGAAATAGTTCTTTAGAGGATACCTCTACTGCAGATAGCTGCAGTTGTCAATCTTTATCTGAAATGTTAGTAAACTGTGGCTTAATTCTTAATATTTCACCTCCTTGTGTGCCTGTCTGTGTTGATTCTCCTGAAATACATAACTATTAGAAGTTTTCAGAAGTTCTAGTGGGTGAAAGTTCAATTAGCCCCTGTTTGTAGAAATCAGCTATGGTCTTGCTAAAGTATAAATCTGTCTGTTTTTCTAGTTACACTTTTGCAATAACACTACAGTGGAAGGAACGGCTGCATAGAAATTTCAATGAGCTGAATGTTCTGTCTGAAAAACTCAGCTAGAAGCTGTTCGGTGTGCACAAACACAGAATATTGGATTATTTCTTTTTACAAAGCAACAATGTTACTATAGGTAACAATACTAAAAAATGCATATTGGTTATAGAAGTAGTATCAAGTGCCAGTATTATCTTGGACAACAAATGAACTGACTTAGAAGTATGTTAGATTTTCTTAGCCTAAAGTTGGTAGCCAAAATTTCAGTATGCTTACTTACCTAGTCAATATACTCCCTCATTGATAGCAACTTTCTTCAGGGTGTTCTCGTGTCTCACTTTTGTTATATTTCAAATATGGGCTTTGTTGGTAGAGGGCTTTGGATCCTAGAGGTGTCCATGTGCTGAAGAAAGGCTTCTGGGGGCTCTGTTCCAGTACATCCTTGGCTGCATTCTCTGTGTTTCCAGGGTTGGGTCACTCAGTTCCTTCCCATTGCCAGTATCTATTACCAAACATGTAAATGTCAATATTTATCTGTACATAGCAATTTCTATGCATCTCAGGAAGTAATTATGGAAAACTGAAGGGCACTCAGTGTTGTTACAAATCAGCAAAGTATTTCTGTCCTCTCAGTGGCCAACTTAAAACATACAAAACGGCAGAAAATAATGTCATACATTAGCCTGTGTAGTAGCAGCCCTGTGAGTAGCATTGGAGTGAAGGTGGTCACTGATCACAGAGCTGGAGGGATTTTGAAGAATATTTTCAAAAGCATTCCCTCTCTTCACTCAAGGTACTCTTGATCTTTTTTGTCTGTGTTTATTCTGGTAAAAAATGAACTTTTTGTTGTTTTGAAGTAGTTCTAATTATAATGGTAATACAAGTGTAGAAGTGGAGAGCTGCCTGAGTAATCTCTTCAAATTAAGTGCACTTCTAGTTAAATGACTTAAGTTTACCTGCAAGTGAACACTTGTGCTTTAGAGAAAAGTGGTACAAAGCTTCGTATTTCATACCTAATTTTGTCTGTGAACGCAAAGGCCTGGTATCCACTGAAAAGCAGGTGAACATCTGAAGCTATTGTGTTTGAAGTATGACACATTAAAATGAAAAATGGCTGGGATATCTATTTGAGAAGGTGAAATTGGTTTTTTTTTTTTTTTTTTTTTAAGTAAATTGCGAGTACCCAAGTCCTAGTGGCTTCTTGTTTATTTTTATGTTTTTAATTCCCTTTTTTATTAATTACTTAAAGGTATTAATAAATTATTTCAACTAAAGTAGCCGCTGTGAGATGTGATACAGGTCAGCGCAAATGTTAAATGTTATCTGGGCTGTTACTGGCAAGTGCCATCACTGCAAGGGCGTTCCTGTGGATTTCAGTGTTGCCATTTACATGAACGAGGGTTAATCATGAGAACCAGGAGACTGCAGGACTGTAACCCTAATTTCCAAGCCTTGTTACATCCTTGAAAATGAGCTAGATAGCTCCTCAGAGGCTTGACCATTTAACCATTTTTCACTCCAACTGAGGGACTAAACTGATAGGAGTTCCAGTTTAGAGAGGCCTCAGTTTGACTTCTTGCATCTGCGTCGTCCGTACATCCTTTCTGATGGCACGTCCAACGCCTCAGAATCTGCTGTGCACTCCAGGAGACTGCAAAAGCCAAAATATCTTGAGGACCGGCGTAGGATGTGTTGTATTCTACTGGTTAAAACAAAGTTTTAAATATATATGGGTTTTTATTTATACACAAGCACATTCACATACACACACACTATATATATATATATATATATATATATATATATATATATATATATGTGTATATATATATATATATAAATGCCTGTATCGTATAAATAATTTTCTATATCGTTTAGAGCATGAGAGGCAAGATTGGAGACTTACAGAAACCTTTTAATTACCATAACTGGCATGTTTCTGAAATGAATTCTTTTATCTGAGTAGTCACTCATGTGCAAGTGACTGCTACATGTGGAGATGCAGAAAAATGTCTTGGAAAACAGTTGTGGCTTGGGTAACTCGTTTGTGTCTGATGCTGAGAAACAGTACCACAAATGTATGGGAAATGTGATCTAATGGATAGTGTGTACCCAAGAGCTCCAAGGCTCGGAGAACAATTATCTAAGCTGAATGCAGTATTTTAAAAACAGGTTCATCCATTTTCCTGCCATTTTTTGTGCTTTTCCTCTAAATAACTCTAATGTGTATTAATTAATTACTTGAAATAATACCAATAAATCTAACGAGGTTTGTCTAAAGCTTGACTGCACAGAGGAAACTTCATGTTTGTTTCAGTGGTGAGAGAAAAATCATTTACTGAAAATACTAAGAAAGCTAATATTAATTTAGATGGAACTTAATGAAATCTTTAATGGCTTTTTAAAATGGTTTTATTTTCCTTAGATTTTAATTTG
This sequence comes from Chlamydotis macqueenii, assembly GCF_036417535.1. Lineage (NCBI taxonomy): Eukaryota > Metazoa > Chordata > Aves > Otidiformes > Otididae > Chlamydotis > Chlamydotis macqueenii. Next base: position 6,291,215 of record NC_141557.1, on the reverse strand, counting down.
AATTAAATCATTGCTATTGTTAAATTAGTTAAACACTAAATTAAGAAATGCAAATGAAGTGAGCCCAAAATCCAATGTAGTTATTGTTTTTATTGATAGATGTAGGCTAGTGGTGTGGAACAAATTCCAATTATATCTGATCTGTTATTTGCAGTACAAGTTCCTGACTCTTCATTAAGTGTAATACATTAGATTAAATGCTTTGCTCGATAAGATCTTGGAAAATACCAGTATTACAATAAACCTCTTGCTGCTTTTGCCTCTTTGTTTGGGCTCTTAGCACTGTGTATAATGCAGGCTACAAGGCTTTCTAGTTTCAAATTTTAAAATTCTGCCTAGCTGTGATCATCAGAGAAAGATAAATGTAAACTTCGGGTAGCGTAGTCAGAGGGGGCCCAGGAGCGAGGGAGAGTTGCTAAAGGCAACTCCATTACATACATGAGTTCACCTGAATAAATGCTCAGTGACTTCTACTATGCTAACTTTAAGTACTAGTAGCTAGCGAGGAAAATGCTAGTTTCACATGATATATCTCCCTATATGATTAAAACATCCAAAATAAATGAAGCGTGTCTTCAAGTATCGGAACTAGGTTATTCCAAGTTGTTCTTTATCCTTTGTTTATATTTTAATAAAATGCTGTATCCTAAACTGACTGAAGTTGGGGAAAAAGGAAAATGGATGTGCTGTTTTGGGCTTGTGTGCTTTGTGCATGGTCAAGGTACTTGTCTGTGTAAAAGCTCCTTTTTAATTTTTAAGCTATTGTTTTCCTTGGAAGCCATTCAGGAAGGCAAAATCAAGCAAACTCACAGCCAAAGTTGTCTGTAGCTACCCTGTGACAGTCCCAAGTGGAGAGAGGGCTCCATAACTGAGGGTACACCTTGCTGCAGGACTGGCCCAGTGCAGCTCTGGGCAAGCCAGGCACGTGTGGTCGTACCATGTTCCCAAGCTGTGGCTGGTTTGTGCCTGTGCTGCTGTATCCATCCTGGTGCTGCCTGGCTCTGGATAAGATGGTAGGGTTTCTCTAGTGTCTTCCAGAGCTCCTGTTTGAGCTGCTAGAAGAATTGTATTATTTATATAGTGTGGAAGAGCTTGCCTGTCCTATCGAGCCCCCGTGCAGAAGTTTTCTTAGCTTGCCATTATGGTAATATAAAATACTTTCAGCTCAGCATGATCCTCACTTCAGTTTATTCTAGCGGTGTCAAGGCACGTGTCCGGCACAAGTGGATGAGCTGGCTCTGGCTGCACTGCATTTACAGCAGGGTGTAGAGGGAAAACATGAGACCTCATCATTGTTTTCCAACTGTCTGGAAGGCACTGTTGAACTTCGGTGAGGAATCCATGCAAGTGGGATGCTGACAGAGCAGTGATGACAGCTGATATTTACAGCAGTTGCTCTGGTTTCACTGTATGTACATATGTTTTTTCGGGTTTTTTTCTGCCAGTGTATGAGGTAAGCAGGGCTAGTAGCTTCATAATCATCCATGTGAGTAGAACTGATTTGGCTTCAGTCAATGTTTAACTTGTTCCTGAGAGAATAACTGTTGGAGCTGATGCGATGGAGGCTTGCGAGGTGGTTACTGTTCAGTTTTACCCTCATATGGTGAGCATAGCTAGTGTGTCCAAAGTACTAGTTGGCTTTGGTAGATGGGATTAAAATGCTGGGGTTAGGTCATTTGCAGTGTCTGTCTCTACGAAGGGAGCATGTGACAGAGGTACGACAAGATAGCAAGCGTAGGTGTCAGTCTTCTCATTCTCTGCCCAGAGGAGCTTCTGCCCATTCTCCTCCAAATAGTGGAAAGTAGTCCTTTTCCCCTACTCTCTCTTTGTCCTCCTCCTCTCTTTCTGTTTCCCTAAGTTCTGGGAATCCAGAGTCATTCAGAATAGTTCTGTGAAGGCACTGAAAAGAGACCATAATATTTTGTTACTGGAATGAATGAAAAAAACCCTCTCTTCTGCATCACAATGAGGACCTCATAGTGTTTGTCATGTTGCTTTGTTTCACGCGTTTGACTGCTCAGTAGCTGCTACCATACAGTTAGCAAAATGCTTCTTCCCTTTCTTGATCTTTCCTCCCGTGCCCATCATTGCACAGATCCTTGGAGCGTGGCTCCAGAATGTCCCTCTGAAACACTTCTGTCTGGTACTGTAGTCTGTGCTGCTCCATTCCTATGGTCATCAGAATCCCTGTTCTGTGCCTGGGCTAAAAATGAGACCATTCTAGCTCAAAAACCTCCAGTGTGTTATGCTGGGTTTGTTGGTGAGGGTGATGCCAGCTACTGAGTGCCTCCTTGCAGTGGTGGCATGTAGGTGAGGAGTTTCTGGGTTGCAAACAGAGATCTTTACCTCGCAGGAGATGTCTTGTGGTTTTGAGACTGACATTGCTTGGGCTTCTTTTCTGGAAGATTTTTGAAAATGCTCTTACATAGATGTTTTCAGGTGTTTCTTCCAAACTCACAGGCCGTTTTGCCGTGCTGTGATCAGAGGATAACTGGACTTCCAGAGTGATCCTCTGGCCATCTAGCACCATGTTGCAGTGGCATCATCTTGTACCTGCTTAACTGAATTGAACGATGTGGCACTGCAGCAATCTGCAAATAGTGAGGTTGTCCACCTCCAGGAAGGGCAAACCGTGGTTATTTTCAATGCATACTGGTTAAATGGGAATCAGTTACAGAGAAGTCCTGGAAGCACTGTCATGAGGGAAAGGTGGGTTGGTAGGGAACTTTAAGGTTTAATCATGCTGCACAATAGGAGCTTGTATTACTTCCTCCTGCAAAACAGACTGGTTTCAGGTGGCTAAAGTGGTTTGCAGGCTGTGACCCTGCCCAGGCAATCAAGCCTGGTATCCATGAAAGTACAGGTGTGTTATGAATAGTGAGGATAAGTAGTCCTGGATTAGAATATAAATCTTAATCAGGATTGAGCCACAGCAAATATGTACCTATGGAGCAGGACGTGCTGTATGAATAGGAAACAAGCTAGATAAACAGATTCCATAATTCCAGAGATAGCTCTGCTTCATTCTGCAAGTGGTCATGCCCTTTTACAGTCCAAGGAGAATTCTTATTGCACTGAGGATGAAGCTTTTCTTTGAAGTAAAATTTGTTCATTGGCCCATGGCTGAGAAAAACTTGCTGCAGGATTTGTGCAGCATTTACTCACCCCATCTGAAATTCTGTCAGGGCTGAAATGAAATGTGAACAAGAGGAAGAACCATGTAATCGTACAGGCTCATTTGTTTTCACATGAATATATTAGAGCAAAATCTCACTTTCATGAATCAGCATTTCCTTTGTCAATAACTTTCAATATTAAACAGTAAGGTGACACCAGGATTACATTAGAGGAAAAGTAAATTAGACTGCAACAAAAGATTCTCGAGGGTAAATTGACACATCAGGTCTTGATTCATGGTTCAGCTACGGAACAGGATGGGAATAGCTGTTTCCTTCCCACCATGTTTAAAATTGTTTTGTAACTGAGAGATAAAAAAGACATTTCCAGATCCTTAGTGGATACCAGCTCATCCAAGTCTCACACTGTATTGAGAAATGATTCCCTTATTCCCATCCATGTTTTCCGAAAATTGTAATGCTCATTCGGTTTGCCAACATACGGAGCATATAGTAGTGCACTTGCCTTGTTGCCTAGAAAGAAAATAGCTGATCTTTTAGTATACTCATCTGCTGAAAAGTCATATTCTTCAGCTGAAGTGCAGTGTTTCCTCCTCTTCCTTCTTGCCAAATCCATTTTGTGTTTGCAAACGTTAATCTCTTCCTGACCTAGTGCCACTCATGCATGAAAAGCCCAAGTGCTTCTAGGTTGCAAGCCTAGCAGTTGTCTAATATGTTAGTCTTGAAAAGAATTCAAAGGAAGTACACAAGTTTATGAATATTATTAGTAATTTTAATAAATGATCCTGAGGAAGTTATTTTGGAATGCTTATTTTAGTGATAAAGGCTGTATTTAAAGCTTCTGAAACTGGTATTTAAATTACATAGGTATCCTGCTATTCTGATCTTAGTGGCAGAAATTATTTTACCTTGAGACACACTTAGTTCATATCCGTAAGTATCCATGAATTTATATAAATACAAATCCAGGTACTTCCTTGACTTGTCAGTTTAGTGGCATCTCCTCCCTCACACTTACTTAAGTCTTCTAGATTCTTAAAAAAAAAAGAAAAAAAAGAAAGAATTTACTGTATTCTTTCATTTGGCATGACGAGTTTAGACAGCCAGTCCTGAAATGCTTGTCTGCTTTAAAAGTTCAGAGAAAATCTAGAAGGCAAACAAAAACCAAGAGAGAACACACTTTCTCAGGATTGATGGTGGAAATTGCAATTGCTTCTTTAGCTGCAGAACAGGTTCTGCACAGACGGCAGCAGTGAAAGCTTCCCTACCCCTGAAACCTAGCTCTGAATTAGGTAAGCGACTTTAGAAGAAAATGTGTGTGTTTTTATATAAATGGGCTTTATCTCTAGTCCAGCCAATTTTTTGGGGTCTAGATTTAAATGCAGACGTTGTCATCTTGTTGACTTGTTGATGCTAGTGATGCTGCTTGTGTTTAAGCATGGTCTGAAGTGGTTTCTTAAGTTCCTAGCTTTAATTTTTCACCTCCTGCTGAGAGCCGGAAAGAAAACTAAGTTGTGTCATTTGTGACCTCGTGTGTACTTAGCAATTCCTGGCAGAAATCCCTTAAACAGGGACGTGTGGCTTGGGCCAAGTTTCTCAGAACAGAGAAGCATTAGTGGAGAGACCTCCAGTGTGTTAGTCACTGTGAATATAAACATCGAGAAAGGTCTTACGGTATAATGAGAAAAGGCCAAAAAGGTGAGCTGTGCATCACACTACTTCATCCAATGTACACCTAATCCTGTGTTACACATTCAGCTCTATCTCCAGGCTTATCCTCTGATGTGATGATGAGAAGCTCGTGTTTGTGATTTGAATAAATCATGTAAGTTGCATGTTAAACAGAGGAATGGTCTGTCGGGAATGTCATCAAATTCAGCAAAGAAAAATGCCAAGTCCTGGACCTGGGGCACATAATCTCCCTGAATTGATAATAATCTGGGGGGAAACTGCTGAAAAGGATGTGGGAGGTCTAATGAAAAATGAGCCAGCAGTGTGTCCTTGCAGCAAGGAAGACTGACAGCAGTCAGGCTGTACTACCAGGAGCGCAGACAGGCAATTGAGGAAAGTGAATTATGGTCCTTTTTTTCAGCAGTCATTAGATCACATCTGGAGTACTGCGCCTGGTTTGGGGCCCCTTAACGCAAGAAATGTATTGGTAAACTGGACCAAGTGCGATGGAGGGCCACAAAGATGCTTGTAGGCTGGAGGACCTACCCTGAGCAGAGAGGCTGGGGGAGCTGGGCTTGTTCAGCCTGGAGAAGAGGCGACTTCAGGGGGACCCTACGGCAGCCTGCTGAGGTGCTCTTTGCTGAAGTGCGCAGCAGAAGAATGTGAGTCAGTGTCCATAAATCGATAGATGAGAGTTTCTAATTGGATATGCAAAAGAAAATTTTCCCAGGGAGGAGTGTAAATATAAAGCATTTTATTAGTGGGCTCTTGGTAACTGAAGGTCTTGCAACCTTGCCTCAGAAGTGTAACAAGACAAGGCTGATGTTTTGTTATCCTCCTCCTGAATGAACTTGGTACATTGACCTCATTCTGTCACTCTGCACCCATGAGCCAGTTGGATCCCTCAGCTGCCACCCCATCTCATTTTACCTCATTTGGACAGATAGAGCTAATTACAGTAGGTACTCTATCCAAATTTTTACAGATGAATTTACAGCGTGATGAACAGAGTCAGTGATGGAGATGCAACCAAAGAAGTAAGGGATACTCTGACCTTGTCACTCAGATGGATGTGGAGACATACTGCTCTTTTCCCAGATGGCTCTTGAGTTTTACAGAAAGTCAGTGACATGTTTAATTACTTCTGACAAATAGAGAAGGCTTTCTCTTTTAGCTGTATTGTGTTATGCCCTTCATGAGAGTGGAAAAAGACAAAGCAGCATCTTGACCAGCCACCCTTTGCGTAGGATGTTACGGACTGAAAGTCTCAGGGTTGAAGTACAGCTTTCAGCTCCCATTGACTCTTGGTGCTGTCAGAATTAGAAATGTGTGATGCAAGAAAGTGCTCAGGTACCTGTAAGGTCAATGAAACTTAAATGCATGCTTAAATAATATTCTGCAAAGAGATATTTTCTCAGCAATCAAGATGTAGTTTGCGTGCTATATAACATTTGATAACTTGTCTTAAACAGAGAAGATTAATCTGAAATTCCATTAGGATGTGGGAAAAAAGTCAAGATTGCTAAAATCTCCAAAATTCTGATAAATATAATTATGATAGTAAGACTTTTATCTTCTCGTAACTTTTATAACAAACATGTTGAGGGGGGGAAGTGACTATACTTGGAAATTTTGAGCTAGTAAAATCAAATGTCTCTTTGCAAGATTTGAAGGTGCCGTTTTTGTTGGCTTGATGGTGAATTTTTTAAACCCTCAGTGTAAAATACTTTCATGTATTTTGTGATAGGGAAAGTTAAAATGCGCAAGGTGTGTCTTCCCCACTGAGAATTCTTTTGGACCCCCTCTGGTTTGACTTGATTTGCAGGCTTTCGTTCAAAAGTGGCAGAGAATTAAGTGGAGACTCTTTCAAGAGTGCTTAAGGCTGAAATAGTTTTGCTGCTGCAGGTGAAGGTAAGAATGGCTGTCCTGAGTGAGGTCGAAGGGCCAGCTAGGCTAGAGTCTTCTCTGACGGTGGCCAGTCTCCAAGACACAAGCAAGGCTTGAACAGCTATTATATCCTCCCAGCTTCCACCAGTCTGCAGTTGAGCAGCTTCCTGAGCCTGAGGTTTTTTTATTTAACAGTTGTTGACGGACTTTTTCCCATGAACTTCTCTAATCACTTTCTAAAAGCATGGAGGTTTTTGGCACTCATAGTATCCTGTAGCACTGAGTGCTTCAGCTGAGCTGTGCATTGTGTGAGAAGTCCCTATTTTTTGTTTCTGTTGAGCGTGTCACCTGATAATTTCATTTGCTACTCAGTAGGTTTTGTACTATGAGAAACGATGAATAGTTATTCTGTATTTATCCTATCCTTGACTGCTGTGCTCTGCTGGCTTCCCCCTGGTATCCCCTTAGCCTTTTCTTTTCTTGGCTGAAGAATTGTAATCAGGACTTGCTCATGTCTTGCTGGAAGCTGTCCGACACTTTTGATCGGCCTTGTTGTGCCTCTCTGTATTGTTTCCATTTTTATTATGTTCTTTTTGAGATGTAGGACCAGCAGTGCATGGAGTGTTCAAGCAAGAGACTAACCTTTTATTTAAAAGGTGGCATAGTACTGTTTCCGATTTTACTCCTTTTATAAAAAAAATAATGTGCTTACTTTTCCAGTTTTTGAGTATTGATCTGATATTTTCTTGAAATTATTAAAATTTACCATGCTCTACTCAAAGATAATACTTCAGAGCCTGTTGGGTGTGCCAATTTAGGTCTGTTCTTTCCATGTACATGACTTTGTACTAATCAACATTGAATCTTGTCTGCCATTTTCTTTCTTATCCCATCTCTATCATGAGAAAATTTTGTAACTCCTTGGACTTGACTGTGTTGTCCCATTCTCTGCCCTTTCCCACATTACTTGTGATCACTTTTAACTAGTGACTATGAAAACCGATCACTTGCTGCTACTGTTTGTTTCGTATCTATTTTAAAAATGATCATTAATTCGTAAGACCACTTCCATTCTTGTCCTGTGGCAGCCTTCTTTCTACAAGAAACTTTTATGACGGACCTTGTCAAAAAACCTGTTGGAAATCCGTGTTTATGCTTATGTAAAGCAATCAAGTCAGAGACTCCTTTTCAGATCTGTCTAGCAGGACTTTCTCTTACAAAAGGCACTGAGTTTTCCCCATTAAATCACATTTGTCATAGTATCTAATGATTCTGTTTTTGCAGTGCGTCCTGCCAGTTAGCTGAGTATGGATCTCAGTTATTGAAAGCTCCCCATGTCCAGCCAGGAGACCATTTTGATGACTGGCATCACATTTGTCACCAACGTGCCTCTGATACCAAGGAAGTTTTAAAGTAAGAGGTTATATTTTCCACAGGTAACAATTTGTCACTTCATTTATACACAAGTTCTGCATGGGTAACATATGATTTGTTCTAAAACATCTTGTGTTGACACCTCAGTCTAGGACAGGCCATCTGACACATCCCAAATTAAGACCATCTTCATACATTGTGCTTGAACAGCCTCAGGGTTAGTTAAGAGTATACTAGGCTTTTGGCTACTGCCTTTAATTTCTTTTTAATGTACTTTCTCATTTTTACGTTATTCCACTTTGATTAAATTATGTGTTTCTGCTGTGGATTGATCATTTATTTTGATTCATTGGCTGTTCATAGACCAATTTATTTTAATAGAATCACAGAATGGTTTGGGTTGGAAGGGACCTTCAAAGGCCATCCAGTCCAACCCCCCTGCAAGGAGCAGGGACATCTCCAACCAGATCAGGTTGCTCAGAGCCCCGTCCAACCTGGCCTTGAATGTTTCCAGGGGTGGGGCATCCACCACCTCTCTGGGCAACCTGTGCCAGTGCTTCACCACCCTCATTGTAAAACATTTCTTCCTTAAATCTAGTCTGAATCTACCTTTTTTTTTTTTTTTTTTTAGTTTAAAACCGTTACCCCTCATCCTATCACAACAGACCCTACTAAAAAGTCTGTCCCTATCTTTCTCATAAGCTCCCTATAAGTAACTGAAGGACTGCAGTAAGGTCTCCCTGGAGCCTTCTCTTACCTGGGCTGAACAAACTCAACTCAGTACTTTATGGTAACTGCTGTAGAGTGGTTCTCAGTGATAACTTTCTGAACCCATGTGTTTTCCGCTTAAGATTAGACAGGTCAGGAGTTGCTGGTTTGTTTTTTTTTTTTTTCTTTTTCTAGGATTCTTGAGAAATTCTAGCATAAAGCATATGCGAGTATGATGCTTACCTTAGCTCATATATGGATAACTGTAGTATCTCGTTGTTACTGTATTGTCTGTCCAGGCACTCTCTCTGATCTCTTTGTGTGTCTTTTAGTCGTCATCATTCTGGGCAAGTGGTCTGTTGTATGGTCCCAATATTGATGTGATATTCAAACAATATGGATTATGTTACAAGTCGGAACAATTAACTTGTTTGTCTGCTCTGACTTCAGGTTTTCATTAATGTATAGCAACACTCACTGCTGTGGTTTTCCTATATCTTTGCAATATAATTTGTTCTTTTGTAGCATGCAATGATTGTCTACTTTTCACCAATATGCTGGTTCTGTCAATATCCTCATTAAAAACTAGGCATTTTAAGGTTTTCTGTCTTATTTTTTAGATTTCTAGCATCAGTATAGCAGCACTTACACGCTTAGCTCAGTAGCTTATTTTTTGTGCTGTAATTAAAATGGAATTATTTCTTCTTTGTGGTTTCTTGTTCAGATTTATTAATGTCTGCCCTATCTTTTATTTATAGATACAAAGTTTTAATGATTTCAGCCCTAGAAAATGTGTCATGTCCATTTGTGCCAGCCTTACTGCACTTCTTAGTTTAAAGATTCTCCTCTAACATTATTAATTGTAAATGCCAGGAGTCTGGTACCAGCTTGATTTAGATGAAAACCGTCTTTCCTGTATAAGCAGCCTTTCTTCCAAAAACTTCTGCAGTTCCTACTGAATCAAGATTTAGCAGTAGAAGCTCACATTTGTGAGCAGAGTTATGCCAGGGTGGAGTTTTTTTTAAAATCATAGCAGAAATTTAATAGACTTTACTGATGGAAAGAGATTTGTTAGAATAGATAAAATGTTTGATTTACAGTAAATCTGTGGGTACTGAAAATGCAGAGTGGTAGTTGCCAAAGCAATAGAAATTCAGATATTGGCTGTGACTTTGGAAGGACTAAGCTATAAAAGATTATTTTGTTCTACCATTGAGCTGGCACAAGACATTCAGAATCCTCAGCAGAGGGGAGAATCCAGCTAATAAAGGTGGATGCATGGTGTACGGTAGGATTTGGTTGTAGGAATTTGAAAGTTGAAGACAGTAAGCTAAGCAGCTTAACATCTTCAGAATAAGAGGGAGTGAAGCTTGTAAGTGCGTCAAGCTGTTTGCTTAGATCTAGACTAAGGAGCTTAAGTAGCTTATAACACCACAAGCTCGCTGGCTCCAGAGGAAGGGGCTTACAAGCTGTGCAACAGCTCTGCATCAAAGGCCTTACAAGTACCACTGATGAAGCCTGCAGGGCTTCTAGAAAGCGTGTCAAGTAAATCTGTCCGTCTGTCTGTTTCTTTGCAGTGTCCAACTACTTCCTTTTGTTTCCTTAAAAAGTTATGAGCAGCTCTCCTCCCTGGAGTTATCTCAGTGTTAAATACCAGGCACTTTAAAATCAGGAGGTTCTCAAAATTAGTTGTGTTCTTTTTTTTTAATACATATTCTGTCCTCCTTTTCCTCACTAAAAAACCATACTATTATGCATTCTAGGATGTATCTTTTTTTTTTTTTCCTGGTTAAATTTCTGAGGAACTTGAACTTTATAGTGGGGGACAAAAAATTACCTCAATTGTACAGTTGTAAATTAGCTATCCTTGGAGTCTTCAGCTTTAGATGTGTTTGTTTCTTGTTGAAGTCTTTAGGACTAGATCATCACAAGTTGCAAAGTTGCACTGTATTACTATGGTCCCATCCAATTCCCATTGAAATGAGTTTGCTTACCTGGGGTCAAAGGCTCCTGCAAAGCACGGATGGCTACATTCACAAGCTTTTGGTCTGCAAAATAACTGTCATGTCCTCAAGAGTGTCATTACTTACTAGTAAAAAATTACCTTCATAATGGTGCTTTCTTGAGTAATTTTGTCATCTTGAGCTTATTCTGTCCTGACTTCATTAAGTCTACTGAAGATGCACTTTAAATTACAGGCATATGGCCAGTTTTCTGTTTTGCCCTGACACCTTGCTCCCTAGTTATTTAGTTTCTATATTTCAAAGTAGATTCTTACATGTGGTTTAGTATTTTTGTCTGTACAGACTGGAACATATGATGATGAAAAGTATATCTTTGTGAATTAATTTCTGACACAGTTTAGGCTGATTTTGCAAAGTAGTCTTTCAGGGTTTTTTTATGTTGTTTACAGTTACATGTAGTAAGTTGTACTAAGAGCAGTTAAAATCATAGTATGGATGAGGATGGAAAGGACCTCTGAAGATCATCTAGTCAGAGCAGGACCAGCTGGAGGAGGTAGCACAGGACTGTGTCCAGTTGAGTTTTGAATATCTCCAAGAATGGATGTTCCACAACCTATTTGGGAAACCTGCTACAGTGTTTGATCATGCATACAGTTAAAAAAAAACAAAAAACAAAAAACAAACAAAAAAAAACCCCAAAAAACAAAAAACCAAAAAAAGGTTATGTTTGAAAGGAATTTTTTGTATTTCAATTTGTGCCCTTTGCCTCTTGTTCTGTCACTGGACAGCACTTAGAAGAATCTGGCGTTGTTGTCCTACTCTTCCTCAGCAAATATTTATGCATGTCAATAAGATCCCTCGTGAGCCTGCTTTTCTGCAGACTGAACAGTCTCAGCTCTCTTAGCCTTTCCTCGTATGTCAGATGTTCAGTTCTTAATCATCTTCATGATCCTTCACTGAACTTACTCCACTATGTCCTTGTCTGTCCTGTGCTCTTGCCTGGAGCTGGACCCAGCACTTCAGATGGGTTTCATCTGTGCTGAGCAGTGCTCCCTTGACCTGAGGGTCGCACTCTTTAATGCAACCCAGGATGCTGTTGGCCTTCTTCACTGCAAGGACACATGTCTGGATCATGTTTACGTTGCTGTACACCAAGATCCTCAGATCTTTTTCTGCTAAGCTGCTTTATAGCTGATGGGCTCCAGCCAGTTGGACCGCAGCCTGTACTGGTGCATAGGGTGTTTTCTCCACAGGTGCAGGACTTGGCATTTCCATCTGTTGAACCTGGTGAGGTTCCTGTTGATCCATTCCTCCAGCTTGTTGAGGTCCCGCTGATGGCAGCACAACCTTCTTGTGTTTCAGCACTCCTCACAGTTTTGTATCATCTGGAAACTTGCTGAAGATACACTCTGTCCCATCATCTAGGTCATTAATGTTGGACTGTATCAGATTAGTATTGACCCTTGGGATACACCACTAATGGGTTGCCTCCAGCTTTGAATCCAGCAGTTCAGCCAGTTTTCAGTCTGCCTTACTGTACACATATCTAATCTATACTTCATCAGTTTGTCAGTGAAGATATTGTTGGAGACAGAGTTGAAAGGGTTGGTAAAACTGACTTAACATCCACTGCTTTCTCCTCATCCACCAAAGCAGTCATCTCATCTTAGAAGGCCATGGTGACTAATGCCAATCACCTTTCTATCCTTCATATGTTTGGAAATGGTTTCCAGGAGGTTTTGCTACATCTTCCCAAGGATTAAGGTGAGCCTGACTGGTCTGTAGTTACTAATGTTGTCCTCCTTGCTGTTGCTGAAGTCAGGAGTGCCGTTTGCTTTCTTCCAGTCCTCAGGAGCTTCCTTGAATTGCCGTGACCTTTCAAAGATAGTCAAGAGTTGTCTCAAAATGATATTAGCCAACTGCCTCAGCACTCATAGGTGCACCCCATGAGGTCTTAGAGACTTCTATACGTCCGGTTTGTGTAAGTGTTCCTTAACTTGATCTGTTCAGTTGAGTGTAAGACTTTCCTGCTCTGGACTTCCCCCTGGTCTCAGGGACCTGGCATTCCTGAAAGGGAGTCTTAGCAGAGAAGGCAAAGAGGCAAAGACAGCGTTGAGAACTTTGGTCCTTTATCACCAGGTCCCGTTAGTTTGCAGTCATATGCCGTAGACCTTTGTCTGTATGTGTGTGCAAATGTGTTTACGTGTGGGCTCATTTCCAAACAAACAAGCATGAGTTTTGTCCTGATTTCCCAGACAAGCTCTTCCTGTTCATGGCTCAGGATGTCAGCCAGCTGCCCCAGTGAGCCAGCGATTCAATTGCAGGGGAAGTTCAGCTTGGGTGAAAACAAAGACGGCAGTCCACGTTTTTTCTTTTGGTTTTTAATTGCTTCCGGCTCTGTATCTGAAACATTTTTAAAAAAAATACTTCACTTTGCAGGTGTAGCCTCACAGACTTTCTCTCATCATAGCTTTTCTTATCATTTGGAGCCATTAGAGAGTTCAAAATACTTTTGGCAGGGGAGTTAACACAGGTGCCCTGGAACTACTCCCATTGGGATAATTGCATTCTTTTTACTTAAAGTCTCCCTTTTGTCAGCCGTTATCTTAGGGTTCATTTCATGTCATGAGTTGCTGTGTTGTGCTGTGCTGTCTGCCAGAGAAGGTTGTATTTCACTGCGGACTTTTGTAGGGCTGGAACTTTTGTATGTAAAGTAATTTAGTTATTATTATTATTTTTTAATACTGGAGAGACAATCCAATAAACCATTTTCTTTCTTATTGGAAATTGAAATAATGTTGCTTTTTTTGGATGGAAAGAATTCTACAGGCTGGATTTTGAGGTCTCATTGATTTTAAAGCAAAGCCTTGGCTGTGGTTCACAGTGAGAAGGTGGTGTGTTTTAGGTGCTGCTCTGACACTCAGGAGACTTGACGAGCAGTCCTGGTTCATCTAGATGAGTATCTTCACTGTGTCTTTCTCACATCTGAAGTAAGTATGATGATAATTCCTATCTGTTAAGGGTGTTCTGAGGATGAATTGTCTATTATTAGACTGGGATTATAAACTCACTCAGTTGTTATATGGGAAATGGGATTCAGGCCCATAGATTTCTTTTTTTTGTGGTTATTCTCAGATCAAAGATCTGCTGAGGACTCTGTACACCAGTATGTGCAGGTGTCTGGACCAGAGTCACTGAAGTTTTCAGGTTCACAGTGGTTTATTTGAGCCTTGGATGAGTTGCTTGTAAACAAGTAGAGGAGAATAAACCAGTTTGACACACAATTCTGGAGGGCACCAATTGCTGCTTCTACTTAAAACTTTTGTAGCATATGGTTTGGATTTCTGTGTGGTAGGAAAAGGGAAGATGAGGGGTAGATGTCCCATTGTTTCTTCTGGGAATTCATGGAAGGAACAGGCCATGTATCCTTTGCATGGTAAGCGTGATGTCTCTGGTGTGTCAGATCCCTGACACATGTAGTGCACAGGAGGCCAGGGCACATATGGTAAATCCTGATGCATTTTGTGTTCTTCTCTTTTCAGCCAGTCAAAATTTGATCTCAAAAAGAAAACATGAAAGCAGAAATCTGAACATATGGCAACCCTAATTAAGGGAGTGATGTTATTTTCTTTTTTTTTTTTCACCTTCGAACTCATTGCATACTGACCTTGGTGCTCTTTCCTTTCCTATAGTACGTTCAGCTATTCCCATGAAAAGTTTGCTTTCCTGAGCAGTGAGACTGAGTGATCACGTGCAATCAAATACTTGTATTCTTGTTTCATAAGAAATGATGTGCTTTCAAAATTTCTTTTCAAACTGTCTCGTAATTAAAGTCACATTTCGGGGGACTTTTATGAAGAATTATGAAGGATGCATCTCCTTTTGGAGACTGAGATCCCTTTTCTGACTGATAACAGAAATGAGTCTTGAACCTTGATTTGACATAAATCAAGCCAGTGTCTTTGCTGTTGGGTTTAGAGTCTGTCTGTCTTCTGCTTGGGGCTATTCTGCTTCTTATGAAATATTCACCGGTCCGGAGAGACAGCATGACTTTCTATAACTTGATGGTGAAGGAAAATTTGTGGGATAAAGCAGGCTCTGATTCAGGTTCTGTCCCTGCTCTGAATCGGGTGATTTACATCCTGAGTGAGTCCATAGGCAGTGAGGTGATAGTGTTTATCTGCTCTCTTTCTGATCTTTCTTCTGTTGCTCATTTTCTGTCGCGACCCTGAAAGACTCTTTGATTAGCTGTCGTGGTCCAGCAAAAAATATCTGGCAGAAAAATTCTTGACCAGCTCTGTCAGAATTACTTAGTAACTCATGAATTATAGAACAAGGGTGCCAGTATGTTCTAGGTAATAGTACATAGGGTTTCCCATTTTATTTAACAAGTCTTTGCTAAAGTCAGCATCTCTAGTTAGATCCTTGGCGTGTTTGCAGCTGCTGTATTCCCACTTTGCATATAACAATAGAAAGAGGTCTAACACTTGTCTTTCTCATGACCAGAGCTTTGTTTTTTCCCCTTTTTGTTTGAGTCTCCATAATTTAGATAGCTTGTCATTGTGTCTTAGTGGATTTTTAATTTTGCAGAACTTGAGTCGATTTGCTTTTGAAAAATTAACCAGTCCATGCCCTTGAAAAGTCATTGCATCCATTATTACCTCCACATGTGATAAGTTTAAGAAAATGATTAGCAAAGGTGTCACTCATTTCTGCATGCTGTATACCAGATCGGACTTGCTGTGAAGTAGTGAACCATATTAAAGCTGTGAAATCAGCCCTGCTCTACAGGGACTACAGCCAGCTGCACCAATTTTACTACTTTTTTCCCTTGCAGATTCAGGAATGATTGGAATGGAGTTTGACAGTTTATTTACAGATTTGCTGTGACTGACAGGATGCCAGAGGGGAAATGTTTGTACTCCCTGAAGGTAGTTTTTGGTAACTAAGGCTAAATATCTGACAGGACTTCTGTCACCAAACAGAGTGTGATCAACAGTTGTGTTACCGCAGAATTCAGTTCTTCTTTTAATTTAAAATACAGCTAAAAATACAGAACTGAAGACAGCATTTCCCTTGATGTAAAGTCTCTGTACAGAAGAGAAGATGCATGGCACTAGTAATTCAAGCCTTCCAGTCCAATTTTGATCTCTCATCCCTATAAGAAATTAGGGAAAAGAGGATGAAGACCACTCACATGCTTCCGTCTTTCCTCTTGGTCACTGATTTTCAAACTTAAAAATTGTAAGTTCCATAAATTTTTCAGTATGGGACTGGACCTCTTCTTATATGGTAAATTCAAGTCTCCTTGACAACCGACCTGCTTCTCTTACTTGTGGACTGCCAGGAGGTCACGGACCATTCATTGAAAACTTATGTCCATGTATGTGATGTTAAGGTTCCCTGCAGTTTAACTTTGAAATGAATCAAATAAAATTAATCTTGTTTTCCTCTTACATTCATCCTTTGGTTTTTGAAACTAGGGCAAATGGACTTTTTTCTTTTTCATGATCATGTCATTCTGTTTCTCATTGTCAGTGTAAGTCTGCAGTAACCTGACCAAAGTGTCCTTGTGGCGTATAAAAATCAGTCTCACAAAATGAAACTTTGAAAACAGAAGCCTTGTGGAAGAAGATGCGTGAGCTATATGCTCTATTATATACAATGTATGGGTAGTAATAATATACTCTGTATTCCCAGAAATAATATTAAACATTTGATCAGGAAAGTCTTTTTTGTTCATTAATAGCTCTTTGTTCATTTAAGAGGCACAGAAGCTTTTGTACATTGAAAAGGTTAATTATACTCAGAGTAAAGGTACTTGAATAAATCGTGTGTTTTATGGGTAGCAGAGGTTGAAGGTGGGCAGATTTGTCTAGCAGAGAGAAAAAAATATTTTTATTAGATTGGTAGGTGTTAAGAAGTGCTGCCAACTAGCCAAATGTAACCTGAGTATTCATGAGCAAGAGATACTGATGTATTTCAGGGGACAGAAGATGTGCACCAGAATGCCTGTGTCCTTAGATGCATTTAAGCCACTTCTACTTAGCGTGGCTTAGTAGGGTTAACCCCTTTAGTAGGGTTAAATTTTTTCTTAATTTTTTTCTTTGTTGTTGTTTTTCTGGCTGGATTGGTAATTGACTCTAGACTGGATTCTTTGCTGTATATTTTTGTTATAATAAGACTGTGCATCAAGAAAGAGCTGTTGAGCACAATTGGCGAAGAATAAATGAGAAAAGGCAAAATGAGCCTTTCTCAGTCATGATCTTTGCGTGAAGCGTGTCCCTTTTTGACACTGATATCTGAGGTATGACTTACAGAACGACCTGAATATACTGTGTTGTACCACGACTCTGAGGAAGATTTCTCTGGCTGGCTGGTTACTAGATCACCAGGCTGAGCCCACCTCCCCAGTGACGGGGTTCTTCTGATGCAGTCTTTACTGTGGATGAAACAAGGTTGACAGGTGAATTCTTACTTGCATTTTTTAATTGTTGGGAATAAAAGACATACTTCTGGGGACAGAGGCTGGCATCCAGCTCAGTCCTTTCCCAAGTAAATTCTCTGTTCGTTAGACTGTATGGCTGTGGTTATTCTGGATGTGTAGCTCTGGCAGTCCTGGCTGCACGGTAACTTTTCTGTAATGGAAGAGTGATGGTTGTCTGTGTTCACACTGTTGTTTTCTATTCAGTCAAGCAGTTCCTCGGGGAATGGGAGTGCTGGTTAACCCATTCCCATGTCTTTCTATCTTGACTATTAAAAACCTTTTCTCACAACAAATCTAACTGTGGCATGTCGCAGCTTAATACTGTCAGGCTTTGTTCTGTCCATCCTGACTATGGAGAACAGAGTCACAGTTCATTCCCTTTCTCCTTATGGGTGCTTTTAAATCAGATTTTATGTTAGTACTGTCTGTGTATAGAAGTAGAAGCTCGACTCTTAAGGGTGAAGGAGGATTGCCCAAGGTAATAAAAGAAGTCATTGATGGTGTAAGGCAGAAATAGAACCCAACATCCCTGAATCCTGCTTTCCAACTGTATATTTCTGGTCTAATGCCTTTTAACAGATAGAAAACAAAAGTAGATATAATGGATATAATGGTGGGTTTTTTGGGGGTTTTTTTTTTGTTTTTTTTAAGAGTTCAGATAATCCTGAATGTGTATCTTGAAGTCCTTAGCTTCTAGGTTTCCCCTGTTGCTGTAAGAAGTTTGTTGGGTGTCCACCAAGCTGCCATATTCCTGGCGGACGGCATCATTCCTGCCTTGATTAGTACATCACACTGCAGTTACTAGGAGTCACGCCCGTGTGCAGGTTGTGGCTCTGCCAGCTCTATTAGGAGATACTCTCATGCTTATTAAGACTCAAGAAAAGTGACCGAAATAGTTAAAGAACAGTTGGTGACCAGGGTGTCTAATATTATATCAGTAGTTGGATTAACTTATTGAAAAAGATGAGATGATACAGCAGGAGTGGTGTGCTTTGAGATCAGCAACAGAGCTGAGAACTGGAATCACGACTGTTGCTGAGACTGTCACCCACTGCCTAAAGACAAAAGCATAATTACAATGAGAAGGTCACTTTTCTAAGCAGAGGACAGTTGTAAACTGCCTTTACTAGGAGAAAAAAAAAATCTGTATTTGTTGAATTGCATCATTGAATTATTCATCAAGATCAGACACTTTCTTGTTCAATTTACTTTGTCATTTTCTTCTAGCTTATTCTCAGCAGTTTGGATGAAAATATAACGCAGTGGCACCTGCTTACAGGAGACATTCAATTCACTGGATGTCTTGATTGGAAAGACATGTGCTTTGGTCCAAGCTAAAATCGGATGCTCTTTGTTTTAATGGGATATTCATGTTTTATGGAGAAATAACTAGAATTGATGTTACGATATCTTGCTGTTAACCTGTTCTTATTATTTTAGTGAGTGTTTTCAGGCTGTTAATTTAGAATAAACAAGATTTACTCATGGATCAGATCCTGCATCTTTTCTTCTGTTCTATACAGCCTCTGTCGAAACAAATAAGTGTTTTCCCAGCAGTAAGATTTGATTGTCTACAAAGGTGTAAACATTTCTTTTTCTGAAATTGCTTCATGTATATAGGTGAAAATAACACTCTCTTAGGAAATTCTAGGCATGGTTAGATTGTTTCAAGACCCTATTCAGAGTACTGAAAAGAGTAAATAAGAAAATCTTTGTCACTTCACAACCTTTTCTTCTTGTACACAAGTATACAGAGAAACTCAAGTACACAAGGAGATCAGAATCTGCCCCCATATGTTCCTCTCACCATGACCCCTTTTTTCTCTTTTGTTGTTTTCCCCCATAATTTACTTCGTTTGCATATTTTAGTGTTTCATACCATGGTGCCTGAGTCAATTTTCTTTTGAATAATTAAACAGGTACATGCCCTTGGAAAGTCATTGCACCCTTTATTGCCACTTAATGTGTTAACTGTGAGGAACTGGGAAAAGATGTTGTGCATTTTTGTTGACTGCTGTTTTATGCAAGTGTTGGGTATAGTGTAGTGAATGGGACAGCTTGGAGAACGCGCTATGTTTTGGTGTGTGCGGTGAACCACATCTCAGACATCCAGCGGATGTACCCAGGCTGGAAAACCTTGTCCTTTTGCCGTTTCAAAGGAGGACGTGAGCAGCTTATTACTTTAAAATAAGAATAATAATTAAAAAAATAATTTATCTATAGGGTCAGTGGCTATTAGTAATGTCCCCTACTTAGATGGGGCCGCGTTTTAGGTGGTAGAGGGTTTTGGCCTCCGCAGAAGAAAATTTAAGGAAAAGAACTGGTCATGAGTCGTCTGTGCTGTGGGTTTGAGAGGTGGGAGAACAAACAGGAGGAGTTTTGCAGCTTTTTAGTAAAGCTAGCTGAGACTTCTGTGGAGGGGAGGCAGAGTCAGCTGGGGGATTAGGGTGGGTAATGCACTCAGAGCTGCTCTGGGGATGGCTGAGTTAACGGGGAAGTTTTCTGTAAGCTCTGGAGAGCTCTGGGTTCTCATTAAAATCCCGAGCCAGGTGAGCTTGAGCGTAGCTATGCTACAGATGCAGCTCTAGTGGTGATATCGTAGGGATTTGTTAAAATGGTGCTGGCTTGGGTAACTGAGTCACTGCTTCCAGTTTAGGAACAACACGCGCTCACTGGGGTAGGCCGGTGGCAAAACGTGCTTTGTTAAATTGCATTTTATTTTACTAGTGTCTGGTAGTCATGCTTTGCTTTCCCACCTCCTTTTGCTAGTGAATGCTCTTAATTGTAAACATATTTCAGTCTCTTCGGCCACTATAAATGACATTAAAACGTCGGTTTGCCTTCATTGTTCATTCAAGCCCTACTCTTTGCAATTAGGATGCTACAAGAAATTTGTATTGATTTCTAGGTGGGTGTTTTCCTTAGGATAGGACATATCTCTGCTTAAATGTTACAAAATAAACCAAGGCAATTTGTGTTCTTTAATGCCAACAAATAGATTGGTGGGATTGTTTGACTCATTACTCAGCGTGCAGCGAGTGCCAGGGAGAGATCCCGGCTGATCCCTGCAGCCGAGGCAGCAGCCTGACCCCAGCTCCGTGGCGGGGAGGTGAAATCTCTGCTCCAACTGTTGAAGGCAGAGAACTCCTTTAAAAAGCAAAACTTCTACTTGGTCAGGCTTGAGGAGAAAGTGCAGACTGCAGCTTATGCTTTTGATGTTTGAGTTAATTAATAAATGTAGAAATAGAAGGAAAAGGTTATGCCAAGGTGGTTTTGGATTCAGTGCAATCAATAGTGATTTATTCAGAGAAAAAACACTCCACTCATTGATATGGTTCTTTTCTCTTGGCCTTTGGAAGAGCTTACCGTAGAATTGCCCAGCTCTGATTAAAATTTCCTTGTGGTAGCGTAGCTGAGGTATTCAGCCAAACGCTAAGTGAAATGCGTCCAGTTTTGGGTTTCATCAGTGGGAGAAAACATGGTGAGTATGACAGCAATTTATAAAAAAGCAGCCTCTAGAATTGGAGAGATTAACATCTCAGGGAAGGCTACAGGCACAAAGCATACCTAAATAATGATCATTGGTTAAAAGGCATCAGTGCCTTGGAGATAAAGAACTGTTACAGATTGTAAGAGAGATTATCAAAATCCCTCAAACCAGACAGTGTTAATGATGCACATCATGAAGTGTGTGGTGACTGAGATTTAAATGCGTGTTTTGATGTGGATTGTATGATCGCTCATCAAAAGCTTCAGACCTGTTGTTTTTTAAAGAGTGTTTTCTTTACTATCTGAATCAAATATGTCAGCTCTGCAGTCTGTGGCAGGTTAATTGAAATGCAGCGAGAGTGCAAAATCTGAATCAAGCATGAGGTTGGCAAACTTTGTTCATCCTTTTATTTATGCAGATCTCTAAAAGTAACCGCTTGAGAACTGTTGACGAAATTAGTGTGATTTTCCATCCTTCCTTAGAGAGGAAGGATTTGGGCTGTATGGAGCCTAAAGGAACAATTTCAAAGTTGTTATGTTTGACTGGACTGAGTGAATGTATAGCAGGAGCTTGAGGAACGTCTTATTATGGTAGTATTGTAGTTATGTTTCAGTGTCCAGTGATGGCCTTCATCTTACTTGACTGAAATTCTGCAAGTGGCATGCTGAAAATACCCCCAGGTAGTTTTTGCTATCTCCCTTTTCCTCATAAACCGTTATTTAATTTTATGTGATTGAATTTGGTGACGTTTAGTGCACATTAAAGGGAGGAATTTATAATGCTAGCTGAAGCAAAGGGTGTTTCAGGTTCGTTCTCTGTGAACTGTTCTTGCTGTTCTGCCAAATCCACGTGAACCACTACCTGTTAGAAACCTGTGCCACACCATGCCTGAGCTTCTAATTCTCATGCCTTAAGATTAAATGATATCTTCAGAGACTGTCAGCAGAAGAAAAAAAAATGACCCACCAAACATGAATTTGTAAAATCTTTTGAACTACAGTGTGAAGGGTCGAAGACGTTCTTTCCTTCTCCTTAGCTGGACCTGTGGTTCCCATTGCAATGGTCTCTTGGCGGCTTTGACTTTTCTTGGTTGTATGGAGATGTGATGGCAGCTAGGGATGGTACAGGTTCAGGTACTAGGATGATCCACCGAGTTTATGTACCCACACCCCAGCTGGAGGGGACTGTGATAAGGGCAGGCACTAAAGAGGACACCTTTGCCATCAGAAAATGTCCCCAATTTCCAGTGTCATAAACTTATTAGAATGTTTAGGAGTGGATGTTTGTACCAAGGGATTGTATCGTTCAGTACCCAACAGCGTACCCTTCCTAGTTCTAATATTTCATTTAAAGGCAATTTGCTTGAATAAAATAAAATATGCATGATCGGTGAACACAGATGAGCTCTGTTAATGTATTCTAATTAACTTGCTAAAAATATTTTAAAATCTTAATAAGCTTAAAGAGAATTTCTGATGATCAGATGCGATGTTAATGAGCATGGTATAAAAACATAAGAAGGTAAAGTAGGTAGCTGACTGGCAGTTGCGGTGCTGTCTGTATAGCTAACATTTTTCTCCTGCAAAAGAAAAATCTTTGGATTAAATTTTAGCTTTTGTCTTGGTAGCTAATTTCTCAAGATCTATTTCTAGAATGCTTAATGAACAAAACATTAAAAAAAAAGAATTTACTTGTTTGATTTGGGGTTGAGTGGGGATTTTATTGCTTAATTATGCCTTAGAAAAACACACTAAAGACATTTATAATAAAGTATCTGTGTTCTTTGTGTGGGGGAGAATGACTTTTTTTCCTTTTATATATGCCATAAATCTCAGATTGTAGTTCTTTTTCTCTCCAGGCTATTAGATTTCTGCAGACTGTATTTCATTCCTTAGCACCTAGAGTTGCTTGGCAACAGCATCCGATTTACATGAATCCAGCTCTGTGAATGAACAGATACCTGGAACCTTTCTGCACAGAAACCCCGAGAAACGTAGCAGTTCTCCCATTCAGTATGACAATTATTAGGAAATATTAATTGCCTCTCTTCGTCCATCTTTCTGTAGCCTTTGTTTTTCAGTTAAAGGGGAAGAACTGTATTCTCTGTTTAGTTCTAGCCTGCCAGAGGTCACAAAATTCATTTATAAATAATCCACTTGGAAAGCAGGAGGTTTCTCAGTAACAGAAGACTTTATTAGTGCTCAGAGCCTCAGCTGGTACAAGCTGGTCCCCAGTACTGTATTCTGTAGGTACAGAAAGAATAATGTTCAGAGGAGTGAAGTAACCCACCACAGTCACATGTAGAAGGGCAGTGTGGTTTTTTTTTCTGCTAGTAAGTTTGCTGGAGTTTTTAGGGAGAAAAAGGAGCAAACGTTTCCTACTGAATATATTTGCTTCCCTTCTTGGCATATGGAACCTTGTTGAGCAAACAAAAGAAAGAGATTTTTCTGCTCTCTCAGCCTAGTGTTTTGCGAGCAGGTACACACTCCTATCAATTAATTTTATTCTTCTGAAGTACTTTACAACTTGTAGGTTATTTCTGTTGGGAGGAGTAGGAGGTATTAAAAAGAAAAATAAAAAGAAGAAAAATACTTCACCAGCACCAAACAGTCTTACACGGCCAGGAGAAGGAGAGCTACAGGCAATATTTGTGGATGCCAACAGAGTTGCAATAATTCTTTTGAAAAATCTTGTAAAGAAAACACCCTAATTGCCTTGTTTTGTAAGTTCTTTTCTGTTTTTCAGCTGGCTTATCCTTTGCAAAAGTAGAAGGATACTTGAGCCTTTACTCTTTTCTGTTTGTAGACCTTTGTTAATACTGTTAATAAGATGCAAAGACCAGTGCTGAGGGAGGCACAGTAGACTTGAGATCTGGTAGAGATCTGGTTTGCAAATCTAGATCCCAGACTGATTTTTCGCAGAGTTTGCAGTGGTTTGGGTTTCTCTAAAATCAAAATACCTGATAGGATGTTCTTTCCTCTTTTCACTCAACCAAGGCATCCAAGGTCAGGTCATTGCACTCTGTACCTTTTAATTATATCCTGTGGCTTTAGGTAATGCTGAACTTGCGGCTGATTATTATTATATTTTCTCCTGTGGACATGTCTTGCTACTGATGCACAGACTCTGCAGATTAACTAATGCAGAATCAAATGCATTTGTGATCTAAGTAATGAAGAGGCCTTTGTTCTATTCTTGGTTGTTCTACTGATTTTGTGTGACCTTGGGCAGCTCATTTATCTTCTTCCCTGCTTTTCTCATTTTAACCTTCGATGGATGGTGTCATACGTTGATTTGCCAATGTAATTTTCTGTTTCCCATAGAAGAGTTGCAAGGCTGAATACTGCTGTGTGTGAGAACAAATAATTTTAAAAAATGAAACAATATGGTTTTTTTTTTTGTTTCTAAATAACTCAGTAGCAAGCATTATTTGCTGCTGCGTGGTCTCTAAAGCTGCGTGTGGTATTTGCCCACAGCAGAGTTGTGATAGGCATAGAAGGGTGTATGGGTGTATGCTTTGGTGAGGTTCAAGCATGAATTTCTCATGTGTCAGAATGTTTTGAGGAAATACTGTGCTGTGCTGCAATGCTAGCAACAGAGAACATTTTTTAAAAAAATCATGATTTCTAGTTGGTGGAGAATACCTAAGGTAGCAGTGTCTTTATTTATTTATAGATAATATATATTTCTAAATCAGTTTCTAGGAACATCTTGCATGTTTGTAACTTTGGATGAATGTCTCATCTCCAGTCATGGAGCAGCAGGAATTGTAAGTTTGCATTTCCAGAGTTCCCAGAGGCGCTGCTGCGTAGCTCAGTGCAGAGCCCTCCTGAAATCTGGGGCTTCCTGCGACAGGGAACCATAGGACACCTGCCCTCCTGCCACCAGACTCTGCATAGAATGTGTCTGTTGGAGCTGCAGACCTTCAAAGCCAGAATATTCTCCCAAAAAGCCAGGCAGGTTTCTTGCAAAAGGTTCTCTGTGAGTTATCAGGAGTTTTTATGCACTGACACTTTCCTACTAACTATTTAGGTAGGCACACTGACAACATACAGTGTCAGATACTTCTAGGGTTGACATTTTTAATCCTCTTACCAACTCTGCTCTTTTTTGATAGTGGTTTCAGTGGTGAGGACATTTCTGCTAGGCACTGGTAGTATACTAGCAGCATTAAGTATCAGTGTTTTATGGTCTTGAAATTATGCCTTTTAATGTATACTAGAACTTAATATCCTTAGCTTATCAAAAAGAAAGTCAAGATGCAATGTAATAGTGGTCTGCAAGTGCCAAGATTTGAAGGGGAAACCCAATTCTGTAGTTATGTTTTAACTGAAAGGCTAAAGCCACAAAGATCAAGTGACTAGAAGTTTAAAGGATAAAAATCTAACTGATGGGAAAAGTGCAAATATTTAACTTTGAAGGTAATTAAACATGAAGACAGCCAGTAGACACAGTAAATTCTGTCACTTTGAGTCCTTCAGCTGAGGTTTCGTGTCTTCAGATTACTGTAGTTCAGCAAATACAGAGCTGGGCTGGACAGTGGGATCACTGTGTTAAAGTTGCGTAATCTTGTTTAAGCAGATGGTCCACTCTGCACTTGTACATTTTTGGAGCTCTTTGTGGGTAGATTATTGAGTAGCTGGATGTGATGGCTAGATTTTAAATGCCTAGTTTGGGTCTCCTCTATGTTTTGTTTTCAGACTTGTACCACCTGCTTCAGAACATTTTTTTGAGAATCAGTTAATTTGTCACATGGGTTCCAGATTTCACATTTATTTGCTGAACGACAGGAGTTCTGAAGTGGAAGGTGAAGGTAGAGGTGTTGCCAAGAGTTTATGAATAATTGTGGAAGCATGTTGTAAATCAAAACAGGTTGTGCTTCATTGTGTTAAGCCTTTAACTGGAGCATTGGCTGCTTTATGGATATTTGGACAAGTGCTGAATAGTTTTTGTGGTGATTAGTATTCTTCCCCAAAACACATTTTCACAGTTTTTCCCATATCCAAACTTGTGGTAACAAAAAAGGAAAACTTGCTGAGTGGTTTAAAAATGAAAAAAATAAACCTGATGTAAGCCAGTTCCATTGGTACATGAACCCATTTTACCTTACTACTTCATGAAATGTATTACTTACTTTTTTCTTTAAGGAATTAGTTCAGAACTAAGAATTGGCACAAGTTACAGATAGCAATGGTTTATTAAATTACTTCTACTAATAATGTCTTCAGCAGACGACTTCTCCCCAAATACATTTTTGGTCTTGAACAATCAGATTTGAAGTGATCCTTCTAATTTGTCTCCTATCTGTTTCCTTAAAAGTTTTCACAGAAGGTTGTTCCAAAATGTTCATCGTATGCCTATGAAAACTTTTGGTCTGAATCTGCTTTTTTCCCCCTTGCTGTAAACTCCAGTGCTGAGTTGTGGATTCTTTTTCTTATACATTACCATTGGAATTTATCCCAGGCTTCATCAAAATATTCTGTCAAATAGAGATCTGCATCTCAAAATTAAAAAAAAAAAAAAGCAAATAACAATGAATTGCTAAGCAATTGCAGCTCTGCAGTGTTTCTACAAGAAGTGCAAATGTTTCAGAGGTCTTGTTTTGAGCATGTCAATGTATATGTGATAACAATGTTATGAGTATTGATCTGCTTGTTCCCAAGTAAGTCTTTAACATTAATGTACCAAAGTTTTCCGTGCTATGTAGCTGCTAAGTCAATGAAGTTGAATTGTCAGTGGGATCGTATCCTGAGTAGATTTTGTTTCCTATTTTTGAGGGCTCTACAAAAAATTAAGGTGCTATTAAGAGAGAATTTATGTGCATGTTTTTTTTCTATGTTTGTTTTGTTCTGAAATCCATCAAAAAGTGGAAGGCTTTGAGTCAAGGTTAAATTTTAAATTCCTATCTGAAGTGAGCTAGACTAAGAGGATTTTCAGTTAGGTGATTTGGTGTCTTTAAGCTTCAGGTTGTGAAATACAAAGTTTTGTCTTTCTTGAAGCAAGGTCTTAGGGAAGCCAAATTTGGCATCCTCATGAAGAACAATTTCTTCTGTTAGAAGTTGCTTGAGGGCAGAAAGTGATCTAAACTATCAGTAGCATATGAGTCTCGACTGTGGATACCATTCCTACTCTATTTTACTCATGCATGTGTGCATCTACTCATTTTAGCGTTATTATTCTTGCCTTACAGCAGTGTGAGCAAGAAGAATCATGCCTGTTCTCTCCTACATCATTATAGAGACTTTATCTGTGTAAGTAGCATAAATGTCAAGAATATTAGCCATAGTTGTCATTGCTGCTAAGAAAATTGAGGCTTTTTTCCCCTGTTGAATTACAGCTGGTGTGATAGTAGCTGTAGCCTTAGAGGCTGATGATCAATTCTATCCTTAAACGTTGTTTTTCTTCCCCAGGCACTGCATTTAAAAAATAAGAATAAATTCTATGTCTGGAAAATTTCTGACACACATTTGAGCAATTGAAACCCTCAGTGAAATTAAAAGCACATTACAAAATAGGAAAACTTCTTTGATTATAAGGAAGAAAACAGCCAAACTATATGACAAATACGGCTTGCTTTTCTCTATAATAAATTAGCTGACACTTCAAAGTGAAAGTCAAACACTTCTAAAAATAGGTTTTGAATAGCTTTTATGAATTACTGTATTGATTTTAGACTTATAAAGGTGGCTGGATTTGTTTGAATATTTGGCTTCAAGCTTGTAATTTATTTCCTTGGGCGGTTGTATTGGTCTAAATTAAAAAAAAAATTAAAAAAGGGAAAATGAAAAAGGGTATGTTCATGTTTACTTTTGCCTTAAGCAGGTAGATATTGTCTGATGTGCTGAAGGTTGGTTTGTTGGTCTGTTTCCCTCGGTGATGAAATACTTGATGTCAGAAGTGGTGCAGCACAACGAGGCAGCGAAGGAAGTGCCTTTGGACCCAGTCCTAGGACGCACAGGCACAGAAAGGGCGCTCAGTATCTTGTACCTTTTCATATTTTAAAGGGTATGGACAAGAGAAACCTTTTACCATAGTGGGAGTTTAATTTCAGAGTCTTTATATGAATAAGCAAGATTAGCGTGGATTTTGGAAGAGTTAATATGCAAGGAGGATTATTTTGGAACATTTGTTTTATAAATGGGACAAAATAATCATATATTTTCATTTTGTTTTTCTTGAATGAAAAGCTAGAAAATACTTTTTTTTTTTTTTAAATTATAGTGTTTGGAGTTAATCAGAGAAATAAAGGAGGGGTTGATACTTTTCTTGTTGCTTGCAAATTGTAAATTGCAGTTATTCGCAATCATGCTTGTAGTTGGCATGGGTTCTTGTGTGTAATCAGCTGCTTTTTGAATGCATGTTCTATTGTTCTGTTTTATTTATGAATTCAGTTGTGATGAGAAAGACGTTAGGAAATTGTTTGGATAAAGCCTTGGAAATGTCTTTTAGGAGTTTTGAAAGTCAGCAAGTGCCTGGAGTTTGGAGTACAAAATGGGGCTGTGTGTAGCACTGGAAATTTGGATTAAGTTGAAGAGTTTTCAGTGTCAAAATGGAAGGTCAAATTCCGCTTTCATTGCGGTGCATGAGCCAGCAGAATTCTGGACTGACACAGGCACATTGTTACCGTTCAGTTGAAACAGAGCCAGACGCAAAAGCCCTGAGGTCGGGAGTCATCCCATCGATTTCAGCGTTCGGACCCATTGGCAATCCAGTCTGACCCCTCTCCTGCTGGAACAGGAGGCCGAACTTCTACCTCCAGTCTCCATTGCACAAATGATGTGGCAGCAGGCTTTTGGTGCTAATTATCAGCACTAAACTTCTGATTGATGTGCGTTTGCTTAAGCGATTATTTTTCATAATAGCTACGGTTATGTGCCAAGACTGTAGGAGGAGATGTCAAACTGCTCAGGAGAGGCTTGCCCTGCGTTACTGGTTCCGCTCTCTCACTTGCTGATTCTACTTGGGCAATGCTCTTGGAGTCTGCACTTTGTGAAATCTTTGTTTTTCCCTCCTCTTTTTGTCTTAATCTGCTTGCTTTTCAAGGAAGGCATCAGCTCTGTGTTTGTAAATACACAGTGATACAGAAAAACCTCATGAAGTTCAACCAGGCCAAGTGCAAGGTCCTGCACCTGGGTCATGGCAATCCCAGGCACAAATACAGGCTGGGCGGGGAATGGATTGAGAGCAGCCCTGAGGAGAAGGACTTGGGGGTGCTGGTGGTTGAGAAGCTCAACATGAGCTGGCAATGCACCCTTGCGGCCCAGAAGGCCAACCGCATCCTGGGCTGCATCAAGAGAAGCGTGGCCAGCAGGTCGAGGGAGGTGATTGTCCCCCTCTACTCTGCCCTGGTGAGACCCCACCTGGAGTACTGTGTCCAGTTCTGGAGCCCCCAGCACAAGAAGGACATGGACCAGTTGGAGAAGGTCCAGAGGAGGGCCACGAAGATGATAAAAGGGCTGGAGCACCTCTCTTATGAGGACAGGCTGAGAGAGTTGGGGCTGTTCAGCTTGGAGAAGAGGAGGCTCTGGGGAGACCTGATAGCGGTCTTCCAGTACCTCAAGGGGGCCTACAAGAACGATGGGGAAAGGCTGTTTAGTAGGGCCTGTTGCGATAGGACGAGAGGTAATGGTTTTAAAATAGAGGGGGGTAGATTTAGATTAGAAATTAGGAAAAAATTTTTTACGATGCGAGTTATAGAACACTGGAACAGGTTGCCCAGAAAGGTGGTGGAGGCCCCATCTCTGGAAACATTCAAGGCCAGGCTGGATGAGGCTCTGAGCAACCTGACCTAGTCAGGGATGTCCCTGCTCCTTGCAGGGGAGTTGGACTAGATGACCTTTGAAGGTCCCTTCCAACCCTAACCATTCTATGATTCTATGATTCTAACTTGAAGTATTTTTGAAACCACTGACAATGGCTGAATACAAATAACGATAATTTCTCTCTCTTCACAGTGGCAGATTTTTTTTTTTTTCCCTATGTGCCTTTCAATGAAAGCAATATTTTGGCCGAAAATAGGATCCAGGAGATGAACTTTAACATCATTCAGTTCTTGCTGGATCTGTGTGAAAGGCAGAATGGCGTTGTTGTGTGAGTAGTAACACATACAGAGTGGGCTGACTTCTCAGTCTTGTGTGGGAAAGTGCCTTACGCTCAGTCTTCAGCATAAGTGAACTTCTTTACTTGGGTCTTCCCCCCTCCTCCTGTCCAGTGGGAATTATTATTTTAACTGAATTTCATTAGATAAGTTGCTAGGTTCCACAGCAGATAATAGATCTGTAGAAGGTGTGCATATTGCAGGATGACACCATGCCAGGTGCAGCTGCAGACGCTTTCTGGATAGGGTTAAAATTATGTATCAGCTCTCTAAAAAATCATTAATTTTTAAATAGGAAGGAAATAAACTGGTTGGTTAGGTACTGTGCAGGGAGCTTTTAATTAAAAGATGTTTAAATCTGATTCTCTCAACTGTCAAAGAACTGAATTCGTGAATTATGTTTGCTATAGTTGTTTTTTCTTTTAGTAACACTGTATTTAAGTTTTTTCTGTGCAGTGCCGTAGGGGATAGATGGTAGCTCCTGACAGATTCAAATACAACTGGCTGAGAACACTGCTAGTGATGGATGAACGATGTCTTTGTTAATGCCCCTGTATACATAAATGATGGGCTTGCTTTATTTATTTATAAGATGTATCCAATTACACGTCTCAGAGCAAATGTCCACTGTTCAGTAAAGCACACAATATTGGCATTAAAAAGACAATCCCTGAAATCAGTGATCAATGCATTTTCCTTACTCTCTGGAGAGAGACTGAAATAAGAGGTCAACCTGAAATTCACCAAATTCAAGTAAGTTCTTTTGGGACCTGCTCCTCATTTGTAAGAAGTGGCTGAAACTCAGCCAGGGAAGCTGTTGTCTCTGCTCTGGCCTCACACAGAGCTGCCTCTGAAAACACAGCACACTGAGTTCACCTGAGATCACTCTTCCACATGGTCTGGATGGACCAGTCCCACCAGTACAGCAGGTCAGATTCTGTTGTCAGGCAATGAGGGCTGAAGTTCACTAGGCTGTTACCTACTGGGCTAAGTTTTGGTGAGGTGAGCCATCCTGATTATTTTTTGCTCTACATCTAGCTTCAGCTTAGGGTTTTGTTTTGGGTTTGTTTTTTTTTTTTTCTGTGTATATGTGTGTGAGCTGGTGAACTGATCCAATTTAGAACTTGAGATGTCCAACCAACATGAGAAACTTCACAGTAATTTAAGTTAGTTTCTTTTATCAAGTAGGTTAACTATATGCTGCAATAATTCTTAGCATTTTGCTATGGAAGAATGAGTCTGGAGTAAGATGGGTGTGCAGATAGTCAGGGTGTTAAACACTTCTAGACTTGAGATCTGTTTGCCTGCTTGGTAGATACCCAACTCAACAAATTGTAGGGTAAATGCGTACTCATGAGTGATTTGTATCAAATAACTAATGCACTGTAAATTCACTCCAGCTTTTCTGATGGTAACTTATTTATATAAAAATATCTTGAATTACAGTTATGGCATAAATTGATAAGGTAGCAAAAACTTGAGTCTTCTGACCCAGCAAGAAGTCTCCTGTCCCATCCTCGATTCCTAATGCAAAATGTTATCTGTTACAGGGGCATTGGAGTCAGCTAGAAGGCACAAATCAGCCCTGCCTGGCCTATCAGTTACTGCACCAGTGAAAGCAGACAGCAGGATGTACTGACAGAGCTCCGAAACGTGGAAAGTTGTGGAGCAGAGGCCCTGAGACAGAGAGCTGGCAGGCAGATGGAAATGCAAGAAGCAGTTGAGCTAAGAGATGTTTGTGGTTTTCACAGGGGTGATTGCTGCTTGGCTTTACCCCTTTTATATTGTCCACCATTCTTTCCTGATGGTGATACCCCAGCAGTTTATTAAGCCCCTTTCCAGAGGCAGTGAAGAGCAAGCATGCCTTATTCTTTGGTTTTAGCTTCTGTGAAGCGTAGCAAATGTGTTTCTCATTCTGTCTTGCTGACTGTCTCTGAAATGTGGTGTTTTCATGTTGGATATGGTAGTTCTGCAAGAATTTATATTCAGAACAAGGTTTAGCAAGACAGAATTGCGACTACTAGGCAAAACATTTAAGAGCTCAGTTTGGTTTCTAGGAACAGAGGCTTACAAGGTATTTTTCACTGGTTTCTGTGCTACAATGTTGTGATAATCTTGGCAGGGATCTGTCATTCTATGTTGGTATAATTGAAGCTTGTTTTCCCTGAGGAATCACTCTGCTGTTTGTTTTATTTGTTTACTGACATTGACAGAGATCCTAATGGCTTTTAAAACCCAATTTGTGCATCACTGAATATCCTCCAAAGAGGAAAATAAAATTAAATTTATCAGTAAAATAGGGTCCCCCGTGCAATGCTTTGTCTGGGTCTTAGACTCCACCTGAGCACCTAGCTGCGCGTCTACAAATGGCA
Source organism: Chlamydotis macqueenii (assembly GCF_036417535.1). Taxonomy (NCBI): domain Eukaryota; kingdom Metazoa; phylum Chordata; class Aves; order Otidiformes; family Otididae; genus Chlamydotis; species Chlamydotis macqueenii. The sequence continues at coordinate 6,259,028 of NC_141557.1, read as the reverse complement.
TGGTGAGCTGCATCTTCTCTTTAGTTCTAATTCTGTCTTCAGGGCTTTTGTCATTAAGATACTTAAAAGGATAAATGACAATAAGTTATTTAGGACATCATTATAAGTTGACCAACTTTGTCTTGTGAGAAATAAATTGTACATAGCTTTTATTAAAAAGGAGAGTAAGCATGTTGAGGGAGGTGATTCTCTCCCTCTACTCTGCTCTGGTGAGGCCTAACCTGCAGTGCTGCGTCCAGCTCTGGAGCCACCAACATAAGAAGGATGTGGGCCAGCTGGAGAGGGTCCAGAGGAGGCCACGAAGATGATCAGAGGGCTGGAGCACCTCTCCTACGAGGACAGGCTGAGAGAATTGGGGCTGTTCAGCCTGGAGAAGAGGAGGCTCCAGGGAGACCTTATAGCAGTCTTCCAGTACCTCAAGGGGGCCTACAAGAAAGATGGGGAGAGACTCTTCAGCAGGGCATGCTGTGACAGGACAAGGGGTAATGGCTTTAAAATAGAGGGAGGTAGATTTAGATTAGATATTAGGGAAAAATTTTTTACACTGCGGGTTGTAGAACACTGGAACAGATTGCCCAGAGAGGTGGTGGATGTCCCATCTCTGGAAACATTCAAGGCCAGGTTGGACGGGGCTCTGAGCAACCTGATCTGGTTGGAGATGTCCCTGCTCCTTGCAGGGGGGTTGGACTGGATGGGCTTTAAATGTCTCTTCCAACCCTAATGATTCTATGATTAAGATAATAAAAGTATAACCACAGTAAAATTCTCTTTTGGAGGATGTACATGATGATATCACTTATTATTGTAATGAATCAGAGTAATTAAGTGTTTAGATATTTAAAATATACAATATCAAGGTATTTATGCATTTATTTTGTTTTGAGCCTTTGAAGAATTTCAGTGAGATCTTTTGGACTCTTCATGTTCATAATGTCTTGCTGAATTGTGGTGATGGAGAGACGTATGGCTTGTTGCATGCCGTGCTCTAGAGGAGCATGCACACAAATAAATGATGATGCGCAGGACGGACATTCAGTAATGTGACAAGAAAGAGTGGATTTCTTTATGAACTGAAGAATGCAGGATAATTCTTTTAACACCCCCAAATCCATGGGTTTGTGTTGGATGGAGATAAAGATTTTTTTTTTTTTTTTAATTTTATTGAAGTGACTTAGACCATCTCCACTTACCGTTTGACAGGTTTCCTTGTTGTTCAAGCATATAGGGATTGCCCAGGTTTTAGTGAACTCTGACTGTGAACGTCATGAGGAGATAAGTTTGGAAAATACTGCTGATTTTAAAGGTTATCTGTCAGATTGTATATATACAGCTATGAGCCAAAGCAGTCTGACCTCAGACCAGAGCTGTAGTGTAACAACACTCTGCCTTTATTATTGCGTATCTCTTTTGTAAATCTCCCTGACTTTGATAGCACTGTAATAATAATAGATCTGCAATATTTATGTTCCCTCTTCTAAGGAAGTGTTCTAATGTGCCTTGGAAAGGGGCGTAATTAGCCTTATCTCTTCTTTTTTTGCAGAAGGTAAATTAGAGGTACAGAGAGCCCAGACCATCTGACTTCCACCTCCTTGTTCTCATTGCTTGGTTCAGTAGTGCAAATCTTGGCACTATGCACTTTCAGTCTGATCTATGTGTTGTATTGCATTGCAGTGCCCAGAACAAGGATTTTGGCTACTGGTGGTGCATCCCACAACGAAAAGATCTTACAGGTAAGTAGAAAATGAAATCCTTTGAACTGAACTTGCAGTTACATCTGCATTTTTTTTTTGATGTGCTGAATCCAAATCACTGCAGCTGCATAGGAAGGTGTGGATATGGGATTGTGAATCTGCTGCAGGTCTTTGGGGCTTTTCTTCAGGTTTTAGTGTGTAAACAGCCCAATGCTAATTTTCTATTGAACTTTAAAGGGTTTTTTTTTGACTCATCCAGTTTTCTGGATGAATATCTGAAGCACTAGTGATTTCCAGGTCTCATCACTTACATCAAATCAATCAGTGAAGAAATCAAGAGACTTTATACGATAGCTGAGATTTTTGTAGTTCTTGTCATTCAGATCGAAATTGGACTGTGGATTTAAACTAGAGGGGGTTTTGCTGGTGCTGAACACTCAGAAAACCCCACCCCAAACAGACAGAAAACCCAAAACAAATCTCCAAACTATGCCCTTGTTCTGAGTATCTGTTACTGATTAGCATTGTGTCACTTAGTGTGAGGAGGCTATACTTCCGTGTGGTCTGTCCTCCCTCTTCCCACCTTCCTGTTCTGCTGCTGTTGCTGCTCATCCAGCCCTCGTTCAGATCCTTCGTCTGTCTTCTTGAGAGCAGTGCTGCATGCTTTCTGTTTCTGCCCGCTGAGATATGGCAAAGCCTTGCTGACGGACGGTGAGAGGCCTCTCACCTGGCTTTGGCTACCACAGAACTAGACATGTGGGTTGGGATTCATCTTGCCTGAATCCAGTCGTCTGTGATGTGATGTCTGTGTGCGATCCGTCAATCCTGTAAGAGTCAGGGGAGATCCAGTCAGTTACAGTGCAAAGGAAACCACACGGCGTTTGAACTTAGCAAACATAGATGTCTCACTCCAGGTGAGCCGAGGAACTTTCTGTACTCCACTGACTGCTTTGACAAGCTCCCCTCGGACTGGAAGTGCAGACACTGACCCTGGAGGTAGATGTTTACCGCAAAAAGCACCTGTCTTAATCTTGAGTCCTGACAGTGAAGTTAGGCAACACAGGGCGAATTGTTTTCTGGAGATGCCAATCGCTTTCGTTCAGCTAGAGAGAGTCTAGAGGCCAGCTTCAGCTACGCACCATACTCTCTGACAAGTGCAATCACATGAAAGAAGCTCATCTGCTCTGCGAAACCTGAGCTGGAATAAATGGAGGTTGAAGAGCAGAGAGCAAAAAGCTCCCTCTCTCTTAAGGAATGTAAACCACATGTTTGTATAACCACTGGTTGTACAGCTGATTGGGACACAACAAATTTGGCATGTTTTGCCTGTAGATGTCACTTCTCTTCACCTGCTTTGGTTATTTTGCTTAGGAACTTGACGTTGGATAATTAACAGATTCATTGCTTAAAACATTGATCCCTACTGGAGTAATTCCACTAAGAATACATTAGGAAAGAGATTGGATTAATAGATTAGTTTGTTTTTAAAGCTGTATTTCCAGTTTAGGTGCCAGGAGGATTTCCTTGCTGTGGAATGAAGGCAGAGAACTGAGTGTTCTTATAACATGTAATTCTGCAACATACACAGCTGAAAAATTGTGGGGATGGGAGAGTGGTGGCTGTGATGCTTGCTTTTCATGTAAGAATGCAGCTGCTTTTAAAACTCATTAGAAGCGTCTTAAAATAATACGATCAATACAATGTCATTCACTTAATTCAATCACTGGTTAATTGGATCCTCCTTTTTAATTTAATCAAAACCTCAGAAACCATATCAGTTGCATGGAGAATAACAGCTTCCACCCTTATCATGGTCAATTTTGGATAATTTGTTCCAGGACTACAAAAGACTATCATTTAATTAATCAACATTCAGTAACTCCTGTGTTTTACACCACAAAGAAGGCAACTTAGGAAAATCTGTTACCAAAATATAGTAGGGCAGCTTCCTCCGCGGTTCTGGGAAGCTTTTTATAACATACATGGTGCTTGATTAATGACCACGTGAAACACAGTGAAATATTTTTAACAGTAAAACCTCTAACAGTTTCTTTTAAAATTATTCGTGAGAGACACTCCAGTTTCAAATGACTTACTAAAGATATGAACTAAGAATAATTTTAATTTTATAATCATGTGGCACAAAAAGTAGTTATTATTTGTAGTATTACAGTATTTATCAGCATTCAGTGTAGAGTGGAGCTGCATTGTATCTCTGCAGAGATGCAAAAAAAAAGAAAATCAGAGACCTCTGTTTTCTGAAGGAATGTACGATTCAAGCGTAAGACAAGAAATAAATATTAGAGAAGCAGCAGATGGGGAATGTGCTGAAGCAGTATGGTAGTGTTGGCTGCCAGGATGGGCAGTGGAACCAGCACTCTGTGACCTTATCATTTTCCAGAGGGCTTTTTAATAGATACCATGATTAATTTTCCATTTGTCCTTTAGCATTGAAGCTCATGTATTGCTCAGTGCCTGCTTGCAGACAAAGTTAGGCAATACTGCCTTGGCTATCTCACTAGAAGACAGTGTTTTAAGTGTATAAGCTCCAGCTTTCACTGGATTCTAGTTAGCAACCAGCCACTTCTGCTTAAAATTATGAAAATTGGTGATTTTAAAAGATTTTTGGTTTGCGGATTCCCCACAAACTTTCAAAGAAAGAGGCAAAATCCTTTAGAAATGTTACATACTATTTTTTTTCTATAGCATATATGAATTGAATTTCTTAGTCATCTTTTATGAAGCCCTGGGGTCCATGATCAGTAGGGCTGTATATTCCAGGATCATGGATGCAGATCACTAATCCAAATGGTTTGGATTCCTGGACACTCTGGCCTTATTTTAGACTCCATTATATGGATGTAAATTGGGTGATACGCTGTTCCCTTTGGCAAAAGTGATAAAACCAGCACAAGTTAAATCTGAATTTTTACCTGCTGCTTGAATTGCTCAGCCTGAGGGGCACCTGCAATCCTAGAGGTGATGAAACCAAAGTAGAAAGAGTTTGACAGTGTTTTTGGAAAAGAGTTATTGAACCCCCCGTGTCCCTATCCAAATGTGTCTTCATTTTTCCTCTTCCGTATCTGTTTTCCCACACCTACACTGTGGGGAAGAGCACATGTACTCAGTGAATGCGAGATGCCCGGCGTTGATTTCTGTGCAGAATGTTGTGTGGTTAAATAACTTTAGTATCTCTTGGATACTGTAACAAATTTCTTTGCCTGTCAAATTTTCTTTATATTGCTCAAGCCAATTGGAGAAGTGTCTTGGTACATCTTCATAGCTAAGGATCCCTCAAATACAGGAACATTCCTAGTAAATGCAGAGACTGTGTAAGCAGCTCCTGTGTCATTCTTCCTGCGAACCCTAATATGGGAAAGGTGGAGGTGGAGAAGACAGACTTAGCAGGCCTTCATACTGCTGGAGCTTTTCTTTTCTCAAAGTTGAGAACTGACAAGCCATGACTGGTTCCTCTCTCGTACTTTCCCACTTGGCTCAGCCATAAACACGATGGAGGAAATCAAGCACTGGTTCCTAAGCAGATCTTGTGCCCAGATCCTTTGGCATGGGCTGATTGTGTGGCTTATGAGGGAGACAGTGTTTGAACCAAGACTCCTCTGAACTTGAAATAAAGAGGTCTGGAGAGAAATGGGACTTGGTTTCCTGGCTGTGGTTACATCTCCAGCTCACATTTACCAATACCTTGTTGTGTGACACATTCAGGACTCATTGTTGCCTGCAGTGCTGCTTTCTGTGGGTACCCAAATGCTTTGCTGGAATGTGCAGTAGTTACTTGTTTTCCTAAGCAGTGATAAGGGATTGCTTGTCCCTTTCATGCACGTGCATAACCAGTGCTTTTGTACTTCTCAGGTCCTGTCTGATGTGTTCAACGCACCAGTGTACACTATTGATACCACCAACTCTGCTTGTTTAGGAAGCGCTTACAGAGCGATTCACGGTAAGGCTGTAAGGAGATACTTCTGAGCAGTCTGGGCATTTGATGTCAGTTGGCTGATACTTGGGATTAGCATTACTGAAAATGAGGGGGGAATACAGCTGTGTGGATCTGACTGGAAGGTCACTCAGGTCGAAGAGGCTTTTTTGTTGTTTGTACACTTGGATCAGGCCCAAGAATAACACTTACATTATAAGTCAAGTCTGGTGGCTGCTCCTCACCCAAGGGATAGGACCTTGAAACCGTTGATACTGACACAGGAAGGTCTAGGACCTTAATGATACCTCCATGTGCCACTCAGAAGAATACAGCCAACTGAAGGTGCTGTGTAGCCTGCTGCTGTAGTTTGTGGACCAGGCTGTAAACTGGGTTGCTGAAATAGTCAAACCAAACAAAAGATCAGTCCTAGTAAAGAAGATCAGAGAGAGCAGGTATGCCAGGACCAGTAATACTGCTGGCCAAGTACATGTTATTAAACCTGTATGTATCTTCCAGCTTTAAATGTCAAGACAAAGGACATGCAAGATCTCCTGAGCTCCGTGCTCTTGTAAAAGCATAAATCTTGGGATACTCTTAGGCTGACCAGTCATTCTGCTTGCTATACTGCATCACTCACTGTAATGCAACGGTCCAAGTCCCAGATACAAAGTGTTCGTTAACTTCTATTTATTAATGCATGCAAGCGTATGTTAAGGGTGGGCCAACAGCCATTTAAGAGTTTAATCCCAGACAGGAAACTTTATTAATGTATTTTAAAACAGTTTTTAATATCCTACAGCTAAACAAATCAAGGAATGTGTATCAAGTCCTTGTTTAGGCCGACTTTTGTTAGCCTCAGTTTTTCTCATTAGAAGCTTTAGAATTTGGACCTTAAGTTATAGACAACTTCTGTAAGATCACGGGATTGCAACAAGTGTGGAAAAGATAACATCAGCCATCAGAAGAAATCAGGCAAGTTTTAATTTTAGATGCAAATTCTGCTGTCACATTACAGCATCTGAAGACTGCATGCTCTTGCATTTGAAAACAGCACAGAAGATTACACAGCTGAAACTCGAGTCGATGTGTTTAATGCACACAGCGTGCTCTCCTCTTTATTTCTAGAAAAGACACAAGGGTTCTGTCAGGCAAAATACACTTTTGCAGGATGGTGGAAACGGTGCTGTTAGATTATCAGTATGTTTGAAGCCACTATGGGACCATTTTTCTGCACTGGGGGCCAAGTTTCCAAACTGCTTTTCTCTGTACTCAAACTTTGCCTACTGCTTCAGAAGCCACCAGAAGCTTCCCAGCACCTAATGCTGCAGGCAGATTCCTTGGCCGTGTGAAATGTGGAGCCATCGTTAAAGTTTGTACACATATTTTGTGTGTGTGGAAGATGTGTATTCCCTGAGCCAGTTTGGCCTATGAAATCTTGAGGCTTGGTCGATAGAGCGTTGGAGTGAAGATTTCAGATGCCATGCTGATGGAGGGACTCCTTAGCTCAGGTACTCTGCCAGCCAAGCCCCAGGGGCTTGCTGTGTGTTTCCAAGTGGCATTTTTGATTGATGCTTTCAGCTGACTCACTCTTGGCCAGGCAAAGGAATTGAGTGAAAGTGAAGACTTGCTAATATAAATGAAATATTGATGGCAAGGGCTCCTTAATAATATTACAGTGTACACCTGCAAGGAGGGTGTTCCACAGTTAGCATGGGCTTCTTAGCACGTGTAACAAGGAACTCCTGAAATGCTGCAATTCACTTGCAAAGCAAAATGCTGTAGTAGTAGAACTCCCCTATTATTCTGCTTCCTTATTTATAAATATAAATATATTTATTTTCTTGACAGTGTTTTCACTTCTCTTCCTTTTTTTGTTTAGTCACATTTTGTCCTTGAATCCCTTGCTTCCACATATTTTCACAACTGTTTACTGTATTGTTGTAACCCTAAATAATTACTGATATTGTTGAGTAGCATTTCTGCTGCTTACCTATTCTCCAGGGTACGAATTGAGTGATTGGCAAAAACTCAATCACTGAGTCCCCAGTTCCTGGGCTTGGAGGTTGGAATGTAAACTCTTCTGCCATTTATCCTTCAATCCTGAATGCTGACCTGACCAGGGAAGATCAATATAATGTATTAATTTGCCAGGGAGTCAAGGCACATCCCTCATCTTGCTTTTTGCATTGATCAGAATTGTGATTCTCATTGCAGGGCTTGTAGCTGAGACGAATGTGTCCTTGGCTGATGTCGTGAAATTAGCACCAGAGCCTAGGTTGGCTGTTACACCAACTGCTGGGGCTGAGGAGGTAAGCAGATTTGGGAATACCACTTTTTTTTTTTTATTTCCTGTCTGCTTCAAAATGTAGTGGTTTACCTTTTTTTTTTTTTTTCTAGTAAAATAGATTGATGTAAGAAATATTTTGTTACACAATTCTTGTTATAAAGATTTATTTGATTTTGGGAGATCTCTCATGTTGTAATGATGCCGTAATCTGAGGGATCACTCCATGCAGGTCTGGGAAAGTGATTTTTATTTTTTTTTCCCCTAACTGGGTGTGATCAGAAAGCAAAATCTGTTCCTTAAAGGAACAAAAAAGTTATAAAATGGGTTTGCATTTGGATACAAGTCAGTCATGTTGTAACTGATAATATTGACAAAATAGTCTTGACTTGTTTGCAGCAAGCAGTGTGGAAAAAGGCAATGGTGCTTTCTCGCCTCTTGGGAAACATCCCCCCAAATCCTTCCTGTCTCATCTTAAACAGTGGTCAGTAATTGTATACGTTCACTTCTTGCTCCCAGTTGGAAAGCATGCCAAATGGGAGGGTTCAGTAGCCACAGGTCTTTGGTACTGTGCCTATCCTGGGAGTTTCAGTGCATCTGAAGGTGAAGCTTGTGCTTTGTGGGGCCACATAGGTAAAGAAAAAGAAATAGTCGTTGTTGCTAACTATGTGGTTCCAGTGCCTCTAAAACCAAGGAAGGAATCATCGTATCTCCAGTGCAACCCTGCACCTCTCACCATCAGGTGCCAAAGGCTTTAGTTTACAACAGCTTCTGAAATGTAATGTCCAGTAATAAGTAAACAATACAATACAGCAAGATGCCTTGAGAACACAAGTTTAAATAACCAAAGGTGAATCTATCTCTTGCTTCAGCTGTGCAGGAACTTCTTTTATATCAACACAGCCTTACACTCTCCATTTATGAGATTTGAATGTGCCCTAACTACAGGCAACAAGGTTTTAAAGCTTTTATTTAAACTGGGAAATTAATGATCTGCCAAAACTACTAACTCCCAGCTACATGTGTAGTGGAGCACCAGATATCATCATGAGTAATAATAGAAATGATCATGCTGCATTGTGCCTGCCAACGTATTATTTAATTATTAACTGAGATGGAGGAGCTCAGTAATCGAATAGAAGTCCCCTTCAGAAATATTAAGACATTGAATAATTTAAACTTGATTGATCTGATCTCATTTACTCAACCTTCCCCCCTCATTTTAAAAGATAAAATAATTAACAGCAGTGGCCTGTGCCGTGTGTGTTGCAGCTGAAGCCTTCTGCAGGGAATATGCTTCAGGAGCAGTTCCCCGGTGTCTGATTCGACCTCACGTTGCTGCCCTCTTCCCCCCAAAAATGCTGTCTGCTGAAAAGCTGGCAGGCTGGCTTGTGTGGAGGTGGAGAGTGCTCGGAGACCTGGTTTTGACCCCCTGGTGCTGCTTCAGCTATAAAACTCAAGGGCAGGGAATACAGCTGTCACTCACAGGGGCCTTGCAAGAGCAGCAGGCACCTTGTACCCCTGCGGGGGCCCAGCGAACCTAACTGGAGAGATCAGTGGGGAATTCATTTACCTCTTTCTATTTTACTGTCTGCATAAAATGGCCTGGAAGCGAAAAGAGTTAATTATCTCCCTTGCGGTACTTTTCTTCTCCTTTTCCACTTGGTTAGACCTAGCACTCATAGCACATCTTTATATTGGTTTTAAATGATGTACAGCAGTGAATTATTGCCCCAGCAGATAGGAGTGAATGATGGAGAAGGCAGTGGCCAAACATCATGTGAGGAATAACCATTCCTGTGCTTTAGCTTAGCTTGCCAGCTTCATTCCATTAAAAGCAGCTTCTTGCAATTATGTATTCCACACCATTTTTTTTTTCTTCCTGTCTTACTATTTTGCAGTTGATGGTGGATTCCCTGGCTCATTTCATGGCTGTGAAACTGCAGAAAGCCAGAGGGCCTGTCAGTAATACAGTGTGTTAGTATGAACAGTGCAGTAAAAATTCATAATGTGATGAGTCAGTTTGATTCTGTTTTTCACAGAGCTGCATCTCCCTGTCCATCCAATTTCATTCTGTTGAGGTTAGAGGCTTTCACTTAAATGACGGTTCTTTTTATAAACTTCAAAGTCATCCTGAGGTTAAGTTCTGTCTCACTGAGGAGCTCTTCTGAAAGAGTCTGGCTAACCAATGTGAAATTCCCCGGACTGCTTCCCTACATTTTTGGATGGCTACAGCTAAATCTTGGCAGGGTGGAGAAAAAACAGGTCATAACACAGCAATCTATTCTAGTTTCATCCTTTCTTCCTGGTATAGGTCAGAGACAACATGTGTTAGATCATTGGAGAGAAGAAAACCTCCTGTAGACATGGGTCAAACATGACAGTTTGATGTAGCTTCTTCATTGCCAAGTCTTATGCACGCAGTAGGGGTTTCCAGGAACCAAAAATGCAAAAAGTATTTCTTTGATTGCTGAGGATAATTTGTAATAATGGATGTGATTTCAAAAAGGAAGGACAGGGCACGCAGAACAGCTCTTCTAGTTCAGTTAAAGTGATGGGCAGATAAAATAGAGTGAAGTCAGAAGATGGGGAACATAGAGCTTGTGATGGGTGATGAATTAGTAGTTAGTGGAAACTGAAGTCCCACAAGTTCCAACTCGTCTGGCAAAAATATAACTTCATCCTGTAGCAGACCATCCTCCCTTGAAGAGACCATTTCAAAGAGGATAAATCCTGCTCTGTGGCTATGACCCTAAGTCTCTTAGTTGAACCTCATTTCACAGTGTATTTGTAGGATATGGAGGCTCACTTCAGCTTGTTTCTTATTCTGTTGATACCCAAACAGGCCGTTCTGGTGGTAACCACCGTGGTGATAGTCTTTGGTCACTTACTCGACCAAGCTAGCTCAAGTCAGTCATCTGTGAGTTAACCTGATGAATCGATCATCTGAGGAACCTGAAGGTGCACAAGTCCATGGGTCCTGATGAGATCCGTCCGCGGGTCCTGAGGGAACTGGCGGATGAAGTTGCCAAGCCACTGGCTATCGTATTTGAGAAGTCATGGCGGTCTGGTGAGGTCTCCGATGACTGGAAGAGAGGGAAGATAACCCCAATTTTTAAAAAGGGGAATAAAGAAGACCCAGGTAACTACAGGCCGGTCAGCCTCACCTCTGTGCCTGGCAAGGTCATGGAGCAGATTCTCCTGGAAACCATGCTAAGGCACATGGAGAGCAAGGAGGTGGTTGGTGACAGCCAACATGGCTTCACCAAGGGCAGATCGTGCCTGACCAATTTGGTGGCCTTCTATGACGGGGTGACGGCATCGGTGGACAAGGGACGAGCAACAGACATCATCTACCTGGACTTGTGCAAAGCTTTTGACACTGTCCCACATGACATCCTTCTCTCTAAACTAGAGAGGCATGGGTTTGATGGACGGACCACTCGGTGGATAAGGAGTTGGCTGGATGGCCGCACTCAGAGAGTGGTGGTCAACGGCTCAATGTCCATGTGGAGACCGGTCACAAGTGGCGTCCCTCAGGGGTCCGTGCTGGGCCCGGCCCTGTTCAAGATCTTTGTCGGCGATATGGACAGTGGGATAGAGTGCACCCTCAGCAAGTTCGCCGACAACACCAAGTTGTGTGGTGCCGTCGACACGCTGGAAGGGAGGGATGCCATCCAGAGGGACCTTGACAGGCTGGAGAGGTGGGCCCGTGCCAACCTCATGAAGTTCAACCAGGCCAAGTGCAAGGTCCTGCACCTGGGTCATGGCAATCCCAGGCACAAATACAGGCTGGGCAGGGAATGGATTGAGAGCAGCCCTGAGGAGAAGGACTTGGGAGTGCTGGTGGATGAGAAGCTTAACATGAGCAGGCAATGCGCCCTTGTGGCCCAGAAGGCCAACCGCATCCTGGGCGGGGTAATGGTTTTAAAATAGAGGGGGGTAGATTTAGATTAGAAATTAGGAAAAAATTTTTTACAATGCGAGTTATAGAACACTGGCACAGGTTGCCCAGAAAGGTGGTGGAGGCCGCATCTCTGGAAACATTCAAGGCCAGGCTGGATGAGGCTCTGAGCAACCTGACCTAGTCAGGGATGTCCCTGCTCCTTGCAGGGGGGTTGGACTACATGACCTTTGAAGGTCCCTTCCAACCCTAACCATTCTATGATTCTATGATTCTATCCTTCTTCCCTATTTTCAGAATAGCAAAAATTAAGGAGTTGTCTTGCCTCTTTGGAGCCTCTTCTTCCCCCTGAGGAGAAAGATTAATCAGAACCACTAAGCATGACAGAAATAACCAAGAAATTCTAGAGCAATAAATATATGTTAACAGACAGAAATAACCTATTATTCCAGCATTAGAATTCAGATCTATTTTAGTAATCTATTAAAACAGAGATGGTTGGCTAGTTGGCTAATTAAGCAAAAAGGCATGAGAGAGAACGTGATTATCTGGAGTTGATCAGTTGTGTGATAAAAGCCGTGTGCCTATGACATAGTGTCAGATTTATTGTGATATTGTCGTGTAGGGTTTTGTAGGGAGAAGGCGTAGGGCAGTTTACTACCTCTAGATGTGTAATTTTTGATTGCATTATTGACTCTACTGAGATGAATTAATCCTGCAAATATTCAAGAAGGGAAAATGTAGACCTAACAGGTTTTCTTGACTTTGGTGAAATGCCTTGTAAGTAGGTGGATTTATAGAAGTGACCTTATTACCCAGGAAGGTTATAGTGACCTATTTATTGATTTTAAATAATGATATTTTTTGTTGAGTTAGATTTTGGAGGGGGGAGGTTGTTTTGTAGAATTGGTTTAGATTAATAATTTAGCGCAAAGTAGGTAATAATAATGCAACCACAGAAAAGTAATAGGTATTGATGGGAGTTTGATTAAGGTGATTTGTATAGCCAATAATTTTTGTAACCTATTAAATTGATTAAGATAGGCTTGCAGAATGAATATCTGAAGTAAATAAAGTAACTGTTTGAGGTGTGGTTCCTTGAAGGAGTCTTCAGAATATTTCAGGATACTGTCATATTCTTTCTGCTTTATGAGTATTTCTATGTTAAGAAGGGTGAACAACTGCTGTGATTTAAAAATAAAACATCTGTAACTCTTGATTTCTTAAGCAAATCTCTTTGAGTGATTTGAGTTTGGTTTTTAAAAAAAAAAGGAACCTATCAAAAGTAGCAAGTGTTTGTGGACAGTTTAATCCATTCAGGGAGATTAAATATACTCGGGTAGATTAGATAATCATCAACATCATCTTTGTGATTCTTAAATTTTGAATTGCTCCAGTCATTGGCTAACATAGCATTGCAGGAGATAGGAGGATCCATGTGGATTGTCACTCGTAGAAATAATTTGTAGCTGGTTTTGCTGTTAGAGGACAGCAGGGACCATGGAGACAGTAAAAGAAAGCCCTGTTGAGTTCGTGGGCTGGTACAATGGTGAGATACAGTACGAGGATGACATATTTGACTAGAGAGCAAGGTAACATTCGTTTGAATGCATTTTCCAGGGAGAGAAGGTTAAGTTATTCTTTGTTTTAATGCAATATTTATCATTAGCATTTTCGTAGTTATTTGTGAGACTATCGGAGTGTGGCCAAATTGTCCCAGGAGAGAAGTTTAGGGTTTGTAAATGAAGCCATCAGAGTCCTCCTGGTGTTGTGGAGTAGGCTATAGAGATAAGCAGGAGAAAAGGCCATAACATAACAAGGACAATTAAATTATGGACAATAATAAGGTTCATGTTGTGATACATGTAATTACTTTTGTTAAATATCATGGTGTGATATATTAGGTTTGAGGCTATGACAGAGAGGGAATTTACGTTCTTGAGTTTTTATGCATCATTGAGAGTTCTTTATTCCCTTTGGACCTCAATTATAAAAATAAATCTATATAATTGCCTGAGGAAAAAGACTTCTGGAATCACTTAGGAGGAGTTGCCTGAGGTTCTGCGGAGGCGGTTCAGTCGCAGCAGATGTGGAGACGCATCTTTCACAGACACAACTGCATGCATGCTCAGGCCATGTTCTCGGTCAGTGCGGTTTGGCTTTTCTTCTCCAAACATTATGGGAGCTGCACTGCTTTGATCCCAAACTTCAGCTGGTGTCAAGCTGGCATGTAAAATACTGCTTGTGAAAAGCTTGTAGCACTGCTGCGCTTCTCAGCCATGATGTACTGGTAGTATTACAGCCAAATTCCCTGAGGAAGAGGAATTTAAGACTTTGGCTTAGCCCTCTGAACTGTGCTGCTTTTTATCCCAAATGAACAGGAGTAGAGTACAAGGAATATTCTTAATTTTTTGCTTACATTTTTTTCAGATGGTCCATAACGCAGCATTCATTTACACTAATGGCTGAGAAGCTTATTACAAATGCCTGAATTTTCTCAATTAGCAACCTAAGTGCTTAAGTCCAATAAACAGGAAAAGAAACTGTATCAGGAAATGTGGTTGTTCATTTATTTTGACACATTTTAATTGTGTGATGTATTAACAATAATACTTGCCAGCCTTCTACTAAATGCGCTGTTGTGTAGTTTGTACAAATACTGCTGGGTGAGTAATATGGAGCCTGCTTTCTGAGCTCTCTTACCAGTGAAGCTCTGTTGTGCTGAATCTTTGCTGAGAAGTGCTTAGGGTTTATCAAATTTACAGAACAGCAAAGTAAGAAATAGCAGGGCTTGATTATAGATGCTTTGGTGAATAAAAGAGCTAGTTTTGTTTGCCATACTGATACTCCCAGCATAGCTGTAATTGCCTGCTCAATATTTTTACTCTGATGTGCATATTTAGCAGAAATGGGAGCAATAATATTCTTTAGGAACATAAAAACATATATATGTACTTCACTGAGCCCCCAGGGCCCTCATGGACGTAGTTAAAAATACCATGCTGAGTCATGTGGCATTTCATAATAGTGGTGCATTTTATTTTCTAACTCCATAAATCTGCATAAATCTCCATGGATCTCAGTGTTGCTGTCCTGTGGAGAAGAGGAGCTGGGGCACATAACTGTTAAATGACTTGCCTGGGGTCACTGAACAAGTCTTTTGCAGAAGTAGGAGTGAGTCGGTTTCTCTGTTTTGATCAGTGAAAGGCACTGTAAGACTCAGTCACTGTGAGATGGGTTTAAAAACTACTGATGATGCCTTGGCTAATAAGCAGTGTCTCTTTCTGTGTGCTGTAGATGCTTTTTTCTTCTTCCCCTTCATATGCCTAATCTGTTGTAGAAATGTACTTCAACTTCTGTAACATCTGCCTGGTAAGAGGGAGGAGTTGATCGAAACAGTCTCCTTCTTCAGAATTTGTCCATTAAGTTGCTCACACTTGCCATTGTGGTCAAGGTGGAAGTGGGAATGAAGAGATAAATCCAGGTTTCACTTGTCTGACTGAAACTGTCATTCAGGAAGAGGGAAACACAGAAACTGGGGTTTTTGCCATCAGCTGAGACACAAAACCAAAATACACTAATTCTTTATTTCCTAGACGAGAAAACTGTCATTTGGTTTTCTTTCATCCGAGAAAGTGTGACTGTTACAGCAGATACTGAGGCTACTGCAGAACTGCATAAAACTGCACAAGAAAAACCCTGTCTCTTCCTGCAACCTAATAGTTTACACTTGAAACATTTTCCTCCTGCATTTTTCATGCATATACATATAGAGTTGTTGACTGTGGATCTTACCTGGAAAAGCATAAAATGCATTTAAATGCTGGGTCTCACTTACTGATGAGAGCAGTAATTTGGTTTACCGGGTATGATTCATTATGGCTCTATAACCTCTCTG
This sequence comes from Chlamydotis macqueenii, assembly GCF_036417535.1. Lineage (NCBI taxonomy): Eukaryota > Metazoa > Chordata > Aves > Otidiformes > Otididae > Chlamydotis > Chlamydotis macqueenii. Next base: position 6,243,317 of record NC_141557.1, on the reverse strand, counting down.
AACCTGGAGCCAGGAGCGAGACTGCCCTGATTATGAATAACATCAGTGCAGAGGGCTTGTAGACGAGACTGGCAGCCCTTAGGATTCATTGCGGCAGGGATACGACCTTACCACATCCTCCTAAGGGCTGCTCGAGCCCGTACCAGACTCCACGCTGGCTCCTGGCAGTCCCTTCTTTGTGTGAGCCAGCAAATGAGTGAAGCTGACCTGGTATGGCTTGTGAAACTACTGATTTTATTAGATAGACAGTTAAAACTAGAAGGAGGAGATAAGGAAGGAAGTGTATCTCCCAGATCTAGATGAAGTATAGTTTTGGGTTGGAGCCGACAGTAGGGCTAGACTCTGTTCAGGACTTCTGCTATGTAACCTGGTCACATACAAGCAGCTCATCTTCTGCGATATGTCTTGTGATGAATTTCAAGCAGAGGGGAGAAAAAAAAAAAAAAGGTAAAAAATTAAACAAATCCCAACATGGATCTTGCCCATATCCAAAAGCACAAGGCTTTGGACATGTTTGAATCTGGGGTTTTGAATACATTTGAGTCTTTATTCTTCTTTTTATAGTTGTAATAATTCTGGATCTAAAAATTCTTGGAGAATTCTAGCTGGGGAAATACAAAAAAAAGCTACTCAGGTACTTGGTGTAGTTGTGGAAAGAAGTTGGGTCTCCATTTGTCCCCCTGGGCCTGGGATCAGGGAGCGAGGAGCCTGGCCACGGTGCAGATCGTAGATGGGAAAAGTGGTGGCTATGAAAGAGAGGAGCTCAAATAGATACAGGAGTATGAGAGGGGTGGGAGAGGGAGTGTGAAGTGTGTTTTAGAAGGCCTGGTCAGCATATTGGCCAACAAGGACCTTTCTGGTGTCTGACTGTGCTAGGGGGTGGCAGCGCGCTTATCAGCAATGCAGAGGAGGAGGGGACGGAGGCGGTGATCCATCCTGAGGTAGCTGAGGGAGGCAAGGACGGGAGTTCTGCCTGGATGATTAGGACAGCGATTACCGAGGGGGCATGTCAGCCTGGGAGAGGTGACTTTAGCAGAACTGCTTCCTTTGGAGGTAATGATTCTGCTTATATCAAGAATGCAGGCACAATAAGAACAACCTGTGCGTGTCATAAAATTAAACTGTAAAGGAGATGATAAAAAAGACTGTGACATTTGGACAAGGAAGACTTTGCAGCATTGTCTTGAGCAAATTGGGGAAAAAAAAACCCCAAACCTTCATGTACCTACGAAGGTGCTGCATTTTTCAAGACTGAATATGTTTTTTAACTACAGCATGATTTAAAAATCTAATTTTTTCAACCTTGACCTATTTATTTCTTTTTCCTTTTTAGCTTTATCATCCACTTCTGAAAAGATATGCTGAGCTTGAACAGAAAGTTATCTACAACCCAACCTCTTCTTGTCTTGTGAAATAGAAGGGAACCAAAATTTATAAGTTGACTGAAGAGTGGACTCCCAGGGAGAAGATCAAAAGAGATTTGCCCAGAATTTACTGGAGTTCTTTAAATCATGTTGTTCTTCTTTGTAGACAAATAATTTTAAATGTCTGTGTTTGATTCTCTTGGTGGAGAAAATGACTTCGTGATTGAAAACCTGATTAAAAAAGCATCATATTCTTCTGTGTGTTTGTGACTTCAATTTTTCTTGGGTACTTTTCACATCGTGCTTGCTGTTTTGGAATAGCTGGATGACAAAGTCAAGTCCCCTGTATATGTGAATCACTGTACCCGTCTCTATGAGCGTTGATCCCATGTGTTTAGCGTGCCGGCCTCTTTGCGTACCTATCTAGCACAGTATCTTAATTCCACAACTTTTCCTGCTTAAATCTGTTGAAACTGTCTTTCTGTACATCTGTAACTTGCCTGTGTTTATATCTTTGCCTACAGTTACCAGCAGAAAGCATAAGCACACTGCCTTAATTCCATCTTTCTTTAATATGTGGAGATTTGTGGTGTGAAGGCTGATTAAAGTCCTTAAAGACGCCCTGGGACCTTCAGAGAAGGGGAGTTCTTGTTACATGACACTATGGAAAGTCTGTTGTGTGATAAAGCATGATGTGGCTGAATTTTATACATTGTGGAAAGCACAGAGGCCTTACATGATATAGATACCATTGCACAATGTTTTGCTGGACATCAGTTTTGTAAAAAAGAAAATACAGGAACAAACATGGGAAGTTTTACATGTTTCCTTTCTGTTTCTAAAAGCAGTCACTTCCATGTACACACCAGTTGGGGTTGTACTGTTTTCCTTTCCTCCTTCGGCTGTCACGGCTATGAAATTCTTTGTGTTGTGCTGAGTGCGAGTGCAGAAGTAGGGCTCTGTTCCCAACAAGGCGTGAAGGTCACTGGTTTTTTTTGTTTTTTTTTTTGTTTGTTTTTTGTTTTTTTGTGTTTTTTTTTGTTGTTGTTGTTTTGGTTTTTTTTTTGTACCACCAATATCCCATTCCTTTTGTGGAGATCCTGAGCAGAACTGGTGATGGTCTTGCTCTGTTGCTACTCTTCCACTTCAAATGCTGTAGTTCGGATTAAGTAGGCTTTGGCTGAGAAAATCTTAGGGAAAATACAAGCCATGAGATCTTTTCTACGGAACCGTGTGGAAGTCCCAGAATTTGAATGAACATCCTAAATCACCCTGTGCAAGTGGGAACACTTTACTGCGCCGTTCTGCAGTGCCAGTATCTTTCCCTTAGGATAAAATTTCTTCTGGGAATAAAGCAGACTTGTTTAATGGAAGTAACTGAAGCCTTTCTTCCCTTCTTGTAGAAGTTGTAACATGCCTAGGAAATAAGCAGGGGATTGTAGTGAGTAGAGGATCTCTTCATTGAGTATTTGGGAGCTGGATTATGTCATTACTGGAGCTGGGTGACTCAAATTAGTGTTCTTCATTTTGCAGTGGCATAGGAGCACTCTCCCTGTCCCTGCTGCATCTGCACAGTGCGGATGGGAACCCGTTGCTGTGACTCACCTCCGGAGTGGCAGGGGAATGGGCACGTTCCTCCTTTGCTCTCCCTTTTCTATCCAAGTACGTCATTTGTGAGTATGAGCAGTGCCTTTTTTTTTTTTGTTTGCAACTGAATAATTATAACTTCTCTTGATATTAGCATCGTTATTCAGGAAGGTCAAGAATTACATTTCCGAGTTTCTAAAGCAGGCTTCTTTGAAGCAATTGCTTTAAAAGGTGGCATTACAAATACACATCTATCTCTTTTATGTGCTTATTATTCTGGGTCCCAAGGTACAGTGCTGAAACGTGTAATACTTCTCACAGGCCGCCACTGTCAGCAGTTGCTTTGTCATTGAGCAAGGCTGTAGAGAGGTACAGAAGGATTCATTAATGCAAGTTAACCAATGCCCACTAGTTTAAGTAGCATTACCATCATCATTAGGCTTTAGTTCTCCCCGGTTACTGGTTTGACATCAAGGTTAACCACAGGGAAGGGATTCAGAGAGGTGTTTTAGCTTTGGTGCAGTTTTGGTGACAGTTTCTTCAGTAGCTCATTTGGCTTATGAGTGAGAAGACTGATATCTCTTGTAGCTTTGTGGCTTTATTTCCCTCTGAAATGGGAGACTCAGGGTCAGTATCTTACTCAGCTGAAGAAGATTAAAACTTAGGTTTCCCAGCTCATACCACATGTTAGAACATTTCAAGATAATATATTGGCTCCTAACAAAGTGTTACGTGGTGCTCTAGGATATTGTCTAGATGGTTTAACTACTTTCTGGGCCTGAGCTCTTCTCTGGGTAGGGAGAAGGAAATACTTCCTTCTCTGTTGGGCTGGGTTGGGGCTCTCCGGTGTGTCCCGCATCGGCATTAAAACACTGTTTCCTTGGGGTAGCTGATGCACTGTGTGCTGGCCGCAGGAGTCCCTGAGAAAAGAGTCGCATCCAAGGCTCTGAAGGGCCGGCAGTTGAGCACCACTGAATTATAGTATTGCTGTGGTGATGGGTTTATTAGGGCTGGCCTCTGAGGAATGGTGTCTGGAGTATAAGAATTTATAGACAAGCCCTTTTTTTTCCAGCTCACCGAAGTTGCACATGTTCACTGACTAGTGTCAGATAGAATAAGACTCAATAAATCTCACCCTAGAAAGATCCTCTGAAGAAATGCTGCTGTAAGACTTCCACCACTCTTCTCTTTTTGTCGTTCCAGGAACGCACGTTAGCATGCTGAGGAGCCACAGGCTTCCTGCTCTCACATGCACAGTGATGGAAGGATCTGGTGCCCTTTGGTTTCCAAAATCTCGTGTTTTTTTGCTGGCTTGTCTACCTTACGTTATTCTGGTTGTCTGGAGTAGAGAGGTTACTGACTTAATTAAGGTATCAGCTAATAGAAATCTAAAGGCAAGCCAGTGTCTTCTACCTCAACATATTTGATGGCAGTTGATTCGCTCCCTCCTCTGTAAGTGACCTGACTGTTCTTCAAGGTGAGCAACATGGCATCCCCAGCTTGTCTAGACAAAAGGTTAGCGTCTGTGCCTAAAAGAACTGCTGAGCTATTCCCAGTCTAGACAAATCTGCTGGAAAATTGATCTCATCTCCTGGAAAAAGCCCCTTGATTGCCACAAGGAGGTTGCTCATTGCTCTCTGACCTGCAGCTCCTGTCCTGCACAAGCAAAGCCACTCTAGGTTGGAGGTGGGTCATGGAGTGACATGGAAAAATCCAAGCAACTTCCTTAGCTCCATGGCCATGTGCCCTCAGCAGTCAGTCAGAGCTGCGCTGGATTCACTCGCAAACTCTTGGTGTACCATGGCCCAAAGACAAACAGTTTTCTTTGCAGCCTGAAGTCTTTAAAGTCTTTTGTGATGCAGATGGAAACAAACAGGGAAAGATGTTTGCTTTTTCTTAAGGGATCAGTCTGAGAGAGCTGGAGCTCTGATTGAATAAGTAATGTACTGAAAAAAGTCTATGCTCTGTCGGTGCTTTAATAAGTAATTGAGCTGAATACCGCCGTGTGCGATCCCAGTGGGACCTTTTTGTTTTCCAGGTTTCTTTTCCTTTGGAGTTGCAGCTACCACCACAGATCACAGAGCAGCACGGTGAAGGATGTGTATCTGAAGCCACAAAAAGCCGAAGCAGAACTTTCAACAAATTATCTGTTTTATCCATATTTTTATTACCTTGGTCCCCAGACTGCTACGTGCAGGTTAGGGGGTGGGGGAACAAAAGAGGAACATTTATAGAGAACTAAACTGCCTGCTCTTGTTGCTTGTCGTGAATACAGGGTGAAGTTATAACCCCTTGTCTAGCAGAAAGGTACTAATTTGGATTTTTCTTCTCCCCAGCCGCTGACTTTCCATGTAATCTTTAGGATTTTGGTTTTGGTGAGGTCTCTACCCTCAGTTAAAACAAGTTAAAAATACGGCTAAGGGTGATTAGCGGGTGGGTGGACATTCACTCAGATATCAGGGGATCGCCATCCCACGAGGAGCGTTTCCTTGAGAACCATCTCTGAATGTGACTGTAGTCCTCATCCCACATGGCTTGACATTTTAGTACAGGGTTTTATGTTTGTGCGGATTGGGTACAAAATCATAATCTGCACCAGAGGATCTTCTCTTGTTATTACTCTACACTCATTTTGTGCAGGGCAAAATCACAATGGGCTGCGCAAGGCAAAAGAACTCAGGATGGATTTTTTTGGTAACCAGCTTTTTTTCTGAGCATGTCTCTGAAGTGTGCGAGTAGGACATCTTTGAGTGGGATATTCAGAGTAGTTACAGCCTCTGCTCTCTTTCTCTGCTCGCTTTCTGTGCTTTGCTTACAGCCTAGCTCAAGCCTCTTTGGTTAGCCAGTTCAAGCGGTGTAGCTTTCAGTCATCAAGGCTTACGTTACCAGAATGTAAGATTATTAGATTAGGTTTTTTTTCCCTAAAACCATTTTTTCTTTTCCTGCAGCAGATACAACCTTTTCTTGTACATGATTTTGCCCTGTTAGCTGTTTCCACTTCTACGGGATGCTAAGAAGTTCTCTTACATGACACTTTCCTGAGGGAACTTGTCTCCTGTAGAGATCCAGCCCCAAGACTCATTTTACTTTACCTGTCGTTCTGCTCCTCTGTTGCTTCTTAAGGTTGGCCTGACAAACAGAATGATGCTTCTCCGGTGATCCCAGACTTCTGGGAATGTCTCGACCATTCTGGGGACTCAGTGGTTTTGTTCAGTGTTCTTGAAGCACGTATGGTGAGGGGTAAGGGTGAAGGAGCAGCTGTCACTGCTTATGGATACTGCTGTGATCTCCGCTTTCAATCTTTAGCTAAGTTGCCTCATCCATTGATGTGTCAGCCTGCCCATTAGAACAACTGGGGATATTATTAATTGCGTACGGTGTTTCTTGCTCTAAGATCTTTAGATGATAGGTATTTGTGATATGTTCTTTGTTAAGATGCTGCGATTAGCTGCTTTATTTGGTGTGTTGTGCCTTAGTATTCTGCAATGCGTCCATCTGGTTGTCGTTTCTATCTTAGCATCTCATCAGCCAAACCGAAGTCTTCGGTCACTCAGGTGTGGGATTCATCTGACCAGTGTAGACATCTGTGTCTGCCATCATGTAAGCTCCTTTTATAATCAAAGGAGAGGACCACAAGGGAGAGGAGTTTCTGGCTGTTCATCTTTTCTTACGGCAGATGTCTACAGCCGATCAGGTGATTCATCCCCCGAGTGAACCATGTCTCCCTGCTGAGTAGAAAGGCAGTGGTGTGGAGAAGAGGACAGAAAAAGCCAATTTTTCTTCTCATGCCAAAACTTCTGAAGACTTGATTGAAAGCTAGTCTCAACTTTGGAGACAAGATTTGTCCCCAGTTACCATTGTACAACTAGAAAGCTTTCTTGTTCGGGACTGCTCTGTTTTTACTGTCAAATCCATGAGACTGACCTCCCCAGCTCCCTTCAGACAGTCCTCTCCGTACACCTGCGTGGAGATACCCAGCAGACATGAGCTTTGTTACTTACAGTCTTGCTTTTTGTCCTTTTGTTGCATGCCCTTGCTTGTGTTTATCCCTTCAAGCTGGACTTTTTCAGCCCTTTGTGTTATGCCTACAAGCTCAATACCCCGGTTCAGTGAAAGACAGCTCCCTTAAGACTTAGGCAAGCGTTGCACAGGAAAACAAAGGTCTGTTCAACTCACTGTTCGGAGACAATATTTACTCTCTGACTGACATGTATGCACTACCCTCCTGAAACCTCCACTGTGTTCCAGATCTGATAAACAATGGTGTACAGGAAGATGGAATTCTTGAAAAATAGTCTAAGCTGTGTTGTATAACAGAAGGGCTTAGAGAAACAGAGCAGAAACAGAGCTGTTTCTTAGCTGAGGACTTTTATCTTAAATGTTACAGAAAACAAGTAAGAAGCAAAGGTTTCCCACAGAACTTTGATATCACAGCTCGTGCCTCTTGAGAGCATCTCTTCACACTGCTGCTATAGCTTGTTAGGTTAGGATGGGACAGTCCCACGTCACTCCTGGTATCATTTCTTTGCTAGATTCCTGCCCTAAATGGCTCCACTTGAGACCAGTTGCATAGAGCAGAAAAACCCTTTTGATCAAGAAAGATGCTGTTGAAAGTTGACACAATGTTTTCCTTATTTCCATTTCTCAACCTAATTATTCTGGTCCCTGCCATTGTTGTCCCTTAGAAGAAATGCCCACCCAAGCAGAGGGAAGAGAAGACATCAAATGCAGGTAATATGTGATTTAGTCACACAGTTCAGCTGAATGAATAAGCAAATAAGCTGCATTTCAAGACCTCCCTTGCTGTGAAAGCATTTTTTTTTTTTCAGAGTGACTCTTGGCTCAGAAGATATGGCTGCAATGTTTCATTTGGTTCTATCTCACCATGTTTGCAGCACAGCAGACTCTCCCAAAAGCCTTTCAACAGAGACTCATTTTGCTATTTGCCCAGTGAATACAGTTTTTTTCATTGTGATTTGTGTTGTGTGTGGTTTTGGCATGCTTTAGAAATGGACCGGTTAAACAAGTGTTGCTAACAACTTCCCGTGCCCCTTGGTAGTCGACGCTCATCATTCATGGGCTTCCATAGCAAAAGAGATGAGCCACCAAGGGGCAAGTGCTTCCTGTAAATGCCAAGACACTCCCCCTTCTCTTTTGGCCCAGAAATACTGCTGCAAGTCAGAGTCACCGGACAGGTGGTGTTGGATTGTCCATAGCATGAGTATTTTGGAGTAAGGGTTGCTGATGTTCAGCCAGATTGTATAGGTGAGAAATCACAGAGGTGAGGCTGGACAGGTAATTTATATCAAGTTCTGTGTTTTGTAATTTATACTCTGAATCTTTAAATGACAATGTAAATTAACATTCTCAGATGAATGAAAATAATGTGTTTAGAGGGGGAGGGAGAACACATCTGGACTCGGGATTTGCTTGGTGAGGGAGCCCAGGTACTCAGTCAGACTCCATTTCTTCTGCCCTGATGCATCTTGCTTTTTTCCTCCACAGCAGCCCAGAATCACAGGAGACATGGAGACTGCTCCCTCCCTGAGCTTCCTCCAGCCTACCAATGCTGGCCTGCACACTGGGACCTGGGGTCAAAACCCCCAGGCAGAGGTGGCACCCAGAGCTCCCTGCTCCCGATGATGTGCTGTCATCCTGAGGCTGTTGGCCAGAAAGCTGGCTGCTTCACACCATTTCTTTTTGTTGAACATGAGGCTGGCTTTGGAGGCTGAGTTGTAGTGCCTCTTGAACCTCTATCGAACTGGGAGGTCAACCTTCAGCAGAGGTAGAGGATGTGAAACATTTCAACATACTCGGGTGTTGCGCATGATGACTAGAAACTGTGAGTATGACCTGGCCATGAGGAAGCTGAATGTTATCCTTGAGCTTACCAGTGTGGCTTTCCAGTTGAGATGGGAGCATTGCCTCAGGCAAGGCTCTGGTGAGACCCAGCCTGTGAGGGCATTTGCAAATCTGCTCTCTTGTGCTCAAGAAAGAATTAAAACTGGAACAGGTGAGGAAGAGGGCTGATGCGTTGCTTGGGGGAAGGGAAAGGCTGTCCTAGGAGAGGAGACTGAAAGCTTAGCTTGCTTTGCCTAGCAAGCGAAAGCTGAGACGCAAAGCCATCGTTCAGCATAAATCCTTCAGGCTGGGAATGAAGAGCAGGAGAAAAGCTATTCAAGCCAAAGAACAATGTTGGCACATGAACAAGTGGCACATACTGACTGGGAATAAATTTGAACTGGAAATGAGGAGTGAGGTGGGGTTGAGGTGCTGAAGGTCCTCTTGTACCCTGTGTGCGGTGATGGGAATATAGAGCCCCACGCCCACAGCATGACATTTTGCAGGGCTATAGCACAGTGTCAGAAATCCTGTGCTGAAAGCTGCATTTGGTTTGGACTGGTAGTGACCTTTACAGAAACTGTTGTTTGCCATGTGGACAGAACGGGGTTTCACACTTGGCTTCATTTGAATTTCCTTCTTGACTGTGTTTGGTTTGTGGGAAGGGACTGGTATGGAAGGGACAAATAAATGGAAAGCTTCCAACTCTATTTCTTAAGCCTGGGACGTGTAATAGCCCAGATTGCTATCAGTTTGCTGGGCTAGTCCTCTACAAATAAGAGAAATTTGCCCCACGGCAATCTTTCTTCGCTAGAACCCTGCAGAAGGAAGTGAGGTTTAATTAGCATTTTAAAGTGGACAGCCTTGAAGTTAATGATATTCAATAAAGAAAAATTGTTTTAACCTTATTTGCACTTTTCAATTTACTTATTAGAGGCCATCTGTTATATTTTAAGCAAGAACACTGGGAGCTAAACTCTCAGATTGTCAAATGAGGTTTTAACTGGCTAAGCAGAAGGGAAAGAACAGGCTGCCTTAAATGAGCAATGAGACTGTTTTTCTTCAATTTCTCACTTTTGTGTCAAAAAGCAAATGGTCACCAGTTCAAGCAACAGTTGAGTTGCAACAATGACATCTGTTTTTACAGATGCTGATGAGTCCTGGGAAATGTCACTTGCCCTCAGATCTCAGATATGGTCCAGTATGGATGAAATTTAAAAAGCCAAAACTGAGATGAAACTGGTGAGGAGTGTGAAGGGCAAGAATTAGGATTTCTATAGGTAAATCACCAGAAAAAGGAAAACAAGGGAGACATTGATTTGCTGCTGAATGGGTTGGCCAACCTAATGACAAAGGGCATGGAAAAAGCTGAGGTGCTCTTTGCTTTTGTCATTACTGGCAGGGTCTGCTGTCAAGGCTCTTAATCTCTGTGCCTCATGGCAGAATTTAGAGGAGACAGGTGCTGCCTAGAGTAAGGGAGGATCAATTTAGGGACTACTGGAGCAAAATGGGCATACACGTGTGTGTGGGACCAAGTGGGATGTGTTTGCGAGTGCTGAGGAAGCTGGTTGATGTCACTGTGAGACTGTTCTCTATCATCTCTGAAAGGTGGTGATAATTGTGGAAGGTCCCCAGTGACTGGGAAGAGGCTAATGTTCTGTTATGAGAGTAAGAAGGACCCAAGAAAACCGCAATCTAGTCAGCTTCACCTCTGTCTTCAGGACGGTTACAGAGCAAATCTTCCTGGAGGCCATTTCCAGGCACGTGAAGGACAAGAAGTCACAGCTGAATGCAGGGACCAGATCTCCATTGTCTGTCATGGGAATCTGACTCCTAAACTTATCTGTCTTGGTAAGATTGATTAATTAAGATTGATCTGCTTGAGCAGATTCCCACCATACCTCTGAGAAGCTGGATGTTTTTCCTGTGTCCCTGGGCAAAGCGAGAGCCTTTGGCAGGACAAGAGCCAAACTTTGGTCTCCCAGGTCTGTACGATCACGTGTGGATGTTAGCAATCTCTCTGGATTTAATAATAGATGTACTGCTGTTCCGCTGAGCAGAGGCTCTGAATCCTGGTCTCTGGGGGATTTGGCTGAGGTGGCTGTAAGGTTACCACATGCAGAACAAGGATGGAATAATCCCTTTTGCAAACGAACACAAGATGTTCAATGATACCTGTTCCACATGAGCAGCAACTTAAATTACCACAGCCTGAATCCCTTCAACCTGCAAATTTGAAGACTGATCCCACAATTGTTTGAAAATGTAGATCTTGGCTTCACTCCCGTGGGTTGTCCCACTGAAGTTAGGGTGAAGTTGTCTTTTGCATGGCCGGTCCTGTGGGGTTCCCGGGTTTGCTAGGGGCTGAACCCACCAGCTCCTGTTGACGTCAGGCTTGCTCTGCGGCCAGCTGCCTTTCTGTCCTGCATGGTGAGTTACGGTGACGGAAGGAAGAAGAAATGATCCAAACGAAAGGAACAGGGCAGAAATGTAAACTAGAACATGTTGATTCACAACAGCACTTTGTCATTAGTTAGAAAACCCTTGCTAAACCAAAAGAACTATCAAGTATCTGTAGCAGTGAAATCCAGCTGCCAACAATGTTCTCGTAAAAAATAGCCATGGGTACTCTGTTTGTCTAAGCGCTGAAGTTGAACGTGTATGCGATAAAGTAGCTTTTATAAAAACCTTACTTTTGTGTCATTCCAAGCTTAAAATGCTATTTTGTGTTCAGATCTATAGAGGAAAAAAAAAAACCCCACAACTTGAGGTGACTTTTGTTTTAAGACTGTTTAAAATTTATAACTGAGCTGGCTAAAATGCATTTCATCAAAGTACAAAAGTTTCATGCTGTAATTAATGGCGAGTGATATCTAACGCAATAAAACACCATCATTTGAGTGTTCTTACAAGACTATTTATGACTGGATATTGAAACTGATAATGATTCTGCCATTTGTCCTCATAATTTATTATTCCAAGGAGAGGCAAGTGGTGTTAAGGGTTCACGATCCGTTTTATGGAAAGAGTGCTGAATTCAGCTTTTTATGGGTGTAGATGACAATGTTTGGCGCTCTGTGGAAAATGTGCGTGTGACAGTGAGTGCAGCCCCTATTGAGGGGTCAAGATGGAGGGTGTTAATGCTCTTTCTTAGAGCGCGGAAGCCCCTGGCTGTGTGATCCAGTTGCCTTACTGGGACCAGTGCAATGACTCTGTCATTGTCTCAGCAGGATCCCTTGGAAAACCAGGGCAGGATTTTTCTGGAAACCTTCTACCTGGTTGCTGAGCTAGATGATCTCATGAAGTATTGCTTTGGGCAGCCAAAGCTGAATTCACTATAAGCAGCCTAATCCAAAGACCATGGAAGATAATGCAAAGAATTACTGGCTCTGGCAAGTCTTCTGTCAGGCCCAAACAAAAGCTCAGCTTTGGAGGAGACTTCCCTTGGTCTTGCAAAGCGCCAGCCAGACTGCATCCCCCTGAGCGCAGCCCTTTCATATCGTACCGGGCCGAGGCTGATTTACTGAACACCCAGGCTCTGATCCTCACCTTATTCAGGCTCACGGAAACCTGGAGGAATTTCTTTCAAGTCAGTGTTGATGCAACTCATGGAAAATCCGAGTGAAGTCAGACCTTGGATTTTTTTTTTTTTTGACTGAGGTCTGGAAAACAGAGATGAGACTTCAGTCTGGACTCGAGACTACAGCTTTTTGGTTTTCCCTAGCCTGTTCATGTGCTGGAGAACAAGGTACTGTAGGTAGAGATTTGCACTCCCATCAATAGCCCTAGCAGCAGCTTAATAAGGTTCTTGCTGCTTTGCAAATAGCTTGGAGTGAATCTGATGCCACAGAAGCAGAGAGCAGGATGTGACCTGTTTGCTTTGCTTTTCAAGAGCTATGGTCCCCTTCCTCTTCCCTTCCGCCTCCCCTCGTTCATTCTAATCAGCATGTCAAAAGGGAAGGCGCTCCTTTATTGGAGGTTATCCATGTCAGGGGAAGTTATGTTTCCATCACTACCTGAGGGCCCATCAGCAGATGAAGACGGAGAGCAGTGACTCAGAATGACTTTGAAGCAACACCCAGCAGCAACTGAAGACAAGAACATAACCTTAGCTGACATTTAAAATAACCCGATACACAAATAAAACCGTTCTGCTAAATTATGCATCTTATTACTCTTGGCTGTTGTTAAAGGAAGGGGACTGGGTGAGTGTTTTCTCTGGGTGCCTCTTCCTTTTCCCGTGCTGGGAGCTGAGTGACAGTCGCACGCTGATGGAGCATAGTGCATTGATTTTTGAGGCTGCAGTACTTTATGTTAGAAAGAAATACAGCTTTTAGAGGGATGGAGGGCTCCTATTCAGAGAAAAAAAAAAAAAAGGTGAGGTGTATGGATGAGTTTTGCAGAATGTGCCGTAGTTATCTGCTTTGAGTTCAGCATGTGCCTGAGTGCTTTGTTGACCAGCATTGATGGGAGTACATTTAACAGTGAGTTTGAGTTGAACTAAGTAATGGCTAAAGAACAAGCAAGAAAAATAAGGTAATATGGATATTGAGAAAAATCTCTCTCTATTTTACTAATCGTTGGAAACCAAGAAACTTCAAAGCTTTTCACCTAATGGCACAAACACGGCTCCGTGCCATTGCTGGCGCCCTCCTTTCTTTTCCCAGCTGAGAAGCAGGGGCCGTGAGTTGATAGTTGGTTTCAGCTCAGGCTCTTTCTCTCGTTCTCACTGGTTTCACTCTGCTCTCACGAACACAGCCCCAGTCCAAACTTTCCTGAGATCCTGTGGCCGAGCGCTCGCAAGACCTGGCGTCGCTGACTGTGAAGGAGATGCACCGATTGACCTTGAGCAATGACCTGCCCTCCAGTTTTCATGTAATGGTTCTTATTCAGAACTTTTGGGGAGAGTGTGGTGGGACACAAAATATGTTGCAAGTGATTTGGGTATTATAGTATTAATTTTCCTACTGCGGTAACAGCTGTAGACATGGGCAAGCGTGATGTTGCGCTGTTGTACAAACGTAGATCACGTATCGTTCTTGAGCCTCTCTTTCTCTTCCTTTTGTGTCTTCTGTAAGCGTGTAACTAGAAAAGGCAACCCAATTTTATACACTCAGAAATGTTTTTTTCTTTACTTTTCCCTAGGCACCTGCTGTGGCAGGCGGGATATGGAGCAGCAGCAGCCTGGTTTGCAGCAGGGAGAGCAGTGCTTGTCCTCATTGCGTTTTGCCAAGACCTGCTTTTGCGGTGATGCCCTACGAAGCACTGCCTCTGTAATGTTTTTATGGCAAGGCTGTATCTTGCTGTGCTTTCCAAAAAGATTCAAGTATCGCCTGCGTCAACGAAGCGGCAATTTGCAAGTGGAAAGGCCAGTGTAAGGAGTTGCTTTAATGTTTATCCTGCTTCCAAAAAAATTGCTGCTTCTGATGAGGGCTGGTGATCTGGTCATAACTCTAATATCTGGAACGTGGCTTGAGACACCTCTCTGATAACTTTAGTGTGCTGAATTCAGTATGTTATTTTTTTTTGTGAGTCTATGGTTTGGAAATATATGTTGATTTAAGACAGAATCTTACATCTAGGGGTAACGGTTTCAAGATAGAGGGAGGCAGGTTCAGATTAGATATTAGGAAAAATTGTTTTATACTGAGGGTTGTAGAGCACTGGAACAGGTTGCCCAGAGAGGTGGTGGATGCCCCATCCCTGGAAACGTTCAAGGCAAGGTTGGATGAGGCTCTGAGCAACCTGATCCAGTCAGGGGTGTCCCTGCTCCTTGCAGGGGGGTTGGACTAGATGACCTTTGTAGGTCCCTTCCAACCCTAACCATTCAATGATTCTATGATCTTTAAGGGAGAAAGATCACACTTTTTAGAATACGTACATAAATTGAGAGCAATCTGTCTAATGGATGGTCTCAGCTTAGTCTTCTGTGAACATGTGTCCACATCACAAAATGACCATGCAATTTAGCATGACAGGCAAGAAGCATTTAAAAAGTCACTAAGGGGATACGCTAGCTGATCTGCCTGCAAAAGCTTGTGTAGATCCTGGCTCAGCCTGCGTTTTTGTTTCCCCCTCTCTTACACTAACTGGCAATAAAAATTTAAGCTGTGTAGCAAAAACCCTTTTGTTTCAGGGGCCAGGCAAACGTCCCAGGTTTTGTGTTTATTTATAGGAGATGAACTTGCTTATGAGATGGATTTTGTAAAATTGGATCCAGCTTTAACCAGAGCTGAGCCACATCCATGGCTTGCATTACCAGCAGCTGGTTTTCATGGGAAATATCTGGCTGATGAAGAGAAACGCAGGACCCGGAGGAGGGTGGTGGGGGATGTAAGAGGTGATGCAGGAGACATATGGCCCTCGGTTGCTCTCCTACCTGAGCAGGGTCTTTTGGTATTGGACTAACAGGATGAGGAAGAGCATAGTAGAAAGGATGAGGATAGAGGACTGTTTTGGGGTGACAAGCTTGCCCTAAACCAAACACAAAACACCCATTTCTATGCAGATCATAGAAACCTCCAACATGTAAAAATGCCACCAATGGTCTGATGAGGAGTGACCTTCAGTGGCACAAAGGTTGGTTAGATGCCAGCTCTCCAGGGTTGACAAGGACACTCACAATGTGTTTGTAGTACCAGTGGCAATATCTGTTGTGGCATTTTGGGGCTTGGCTCTGTTCTGTCTCTGACAGCTGGCAGAGGTGGCAGTTGCTGGTGGGACGGCCGTCCCACCGACACTATCCCAGGAGCCACACTGCTGTCCCACAGCTGCGTGGTCTGACCCTAAGCCTCTTTTGTTTGCAAAGCCCTGGGAAAGGAGGAGGTGGTGTTCAGTAGCATTTGTGGAAGTGGTCCCAGTCTCTGAGAGGGGACCTCCTGGCTTGGGGGTATTTGACTTCCTCCTGCCCGTGCTCTGTGTTGTTCCGTTGGGTTCAACGATAATGTGAACTGTCATCCCGAGAAACACATGGGCACCTGTTTACCATTCAAGGAGCGGTGCTGCTCTGATGACACAGCATACATCACCCAAAAGTTCACTGGAGGACGGTGAAGGTGATTAGCAAGGGAAGAAAGTTGTTTTTCTTCCAATGGCTTGAAAGCCAAGTCATAAAAGGGAAAATGTTCTTGAGCGGCTGTAGCTCTGCCTGTACTGCTGGGGAGGGGCTGGGCTGGGAGACCCTGGCCGGTCCTTGAGGTTTTTTTTTTTCGTAATTCAGGCTCTTAATACAAATATGCCACCCCAGATGTCATGCAGTTGCCTGAACCTGCTCTCTCCCAGCTTCGTGCTGTCAAACAGCAATGTATCTCATTTCCCAGCACGTGTCCTGGGACACATCTGTCTTCATGCTCAACACCACGCGTATGATGCTGCGTGTGACGGTGGCCTTGGGGTTTTGACGTTGGCATTTCTTTGGTCTCAGTCGCACCAGGTGCCCAAAATTTTGAAAAATCTCTTTCAAAGCCTCGCCGAGCTGTGCATCTCCTGTGGATCAGGCTTGTGCCTGCTGAAAGTCCTGGGAGGCAAATGGCCCAACAGGCTCACCCGTTCTGGTTACACTAATGAGTTTCATGTTGTGCTCCAGTGGATGGCAATTAAAGGGGGCTGATGAGGCTGTGCCCACGGGCACGGATGGCCTGTGCGGTTGCGAGGAAAGATGCGACGGAGGTATGATGAAGGGTGTGGGAGGGATGAGCTTTTCTCGGAGCGTCACACTAGAGGGTGCCAGATTGCTTTCCTCCGTGCCGCTGCCTTCCTTCGCACAGCTTTGAGCAGATTTGGCTTTGTACATCTTGAGGGCTCCTTCCACCCCTTTGAATGCTCATTATACGAGCACAGCCTTCTGCTAACTGGGTGGCAGGGCACTGACCACTCCAAAATCCATGCCATGCACGTGTGATGTCCTCCTCTGCACAGGCTGGCATGGTCCCAAAGCCAGAGCTGCTTCTTGAAATTCAGCAGTGGCCAAAGAGCAAATTGGGTTGCTTGTGGGACGTGCCTTGACCTGGTAGCTGGAAGCAGCCGTGCTCTTGGATAGGGAGCCCAGAGGCTGGGATGAGGGACAGCTGCGGCAAGGTTGGGGGTTATCTCTGCCGGTGTCCTGGTGGGTTCATATGCCCGCTCCAGTCAGCACATCCCACAGCTTTGATGGGATGCTGCTCTCATTGCTGGCCCTTTTGCCTGCCCTCCAGACCGTAAACCAGCACCTCTTGTTGTGCCTGTGCTCTGAAGGTGTCCTTCCTGAGGGCAGGAGGTTGAACTCACCCCTCTGGATTTCCTTCTTCCAGATAGTTGCATTTCAGGTCGTGGTCTGTCTGAATTCTGCTTCTCTCCTTTCGATCCCTCGTGCCACTTTTGGGCTTGGTCCCATCGCACAAGCACATTCTCTACCCTTCATCAAAGGCATTGATCAAGCCATTGGCCGGATCCACATTTGAGGGAAGACTCTGCAGGTTTGGGAGTGCGCCATCACTAACCACTTTGCATGGTTTCATTCAACCACTTGTGCCCTTTCCTCCTTACATTTTCCTACAGACCAAGGTGATCACCTGGGCTTTCTGGACCCAAAGGATCCATAGTACAAATTCACTAAGATCCATGGATCTGCCCATGGACACTGTTGTGCAGTCCCAGCCCTGCGAGGGTGTTCCCATCCTGGTGCGGGTCTGGGCTAACCTTTTTGAAGTAATTATAATTAATTAGGACAAGAGCTTTTGCTTCCAAAATGGTTGATGGATGTATCCAGTGCACCAGACTCTCATCCACGTTTACCGAAAGCCTTTGGAAGTACCTCTCCTCCCCGGAAAGGTGGGGCTGGCATTGCTGACCCCTGTAGGTTTGAAGTTGTCTCGCAACGTGGGACATGAAGAATCTATGAGAAGAAGTATATGAGACAGATGGGAGAAAATAATTATAAACTCCAAATCTCCCAAACTGTATTTTGGCTCATGCACAAACACGCTCTTCCTCACATACCAAGCAGAGTTTTTTACCCCCAGAATTGCCTACAGGGACTCCCACTCCATAAAATCTGTAGTAATAGCAGAGACTGGATGTTGTAGGGGTGGGTACCAAGCTATTGGGTATGTACAGCTGCGTAATGGTCAATTAGAAACAACCTGAATATCAGCAGGATAAATGTTTCTTCAGTGGGGAATGCCTCCAGCTCCAGCTCCATTCCTGGCCATCGTGCACAGGTCCAGGGATGGTTTTCCTTCTTCCTCCTGTTGCTGTCACCCTTGGAGCCAGACCTCAATCTGTGTATTACCTTTTTGTTGCCCCATGTGGGTAAATTAGAGCAGGAGTGATGTGAGGTGTAATCAAAACTGTCAGTCAGAATTACATTCAGTTATATGTAATGAGCCAAATTAGCACCCAGGGTAGATCTGCTGGAACTCAATGAATTTGCACCATGGATGGATTTGGCCTATGTGTATGTAAAAGGCTAACGTGTGACAACCCGATGATATCAAAGGACAACGCAGGAAGAGTATCTGATCTACTCCTCATGGCTGTAAAGCACCATATTGGGGCAACTCATCCTTTCTGGAGGTGAATCCTCAGACCTGTGCTCAGCAACTTGCTCCTCAGGTTGTCCTGGTGGTGTTAGTTGAGGTGTTTGATGAGTAAATTGTGGTTTGGTTAGCAGCAAGAGGATGTAGCCTCTTACGACTTGTTCTGCACCTAGTTTTCTCCATCAGGCTGAACTTGGGTCCTTACCCCTCTCCCTTGTCCCTGTACAGGTCAGGGTGGCAGCATCCCGTCCGAGTGAGGGCAAAGCACCTGGGAAAAGATTTGGGGACAGTGGCTCCTGGAGAGCCTGTGGAAATTTTCTTTTCCACAAAGTTGCCTGGGTTTGGCTGCTGGGTGTGCCAGCAAAGCCATACTTTGCTCTCTGATTTAGCATCATTTCCTTGATTTCTATCGTGACCGTACTAGGAGATTAAAATTCAAGGTACTCTCTTCCTCCTTTGTGGATGGAGATCTCACTGTTTGAAAAAAAACAGGCCCGCTTCTGTTTCATGTTCCTGTCCTTGCCTCTAGTCCTACCAAAGTTTGCAAGCTTTAAATGAAAAGGAGGGCAAGAGGAGAGTGTGCCTTTATTTTGGCCACCGTTGCATGCCAGCCTTTCCGTTGTTAATGAGCAGAGATGTCTTAGGTTGTGGTGGTAGATGTCCGATGGCCCACGCCTGACTGCAGAGTACAAACTGTTGTGCGGCCAAGGCTTTGAAATAAGTTATTCTTATTGTGATTCTTGTTTATAACGCCAGATTCATTGTTTGCAATTTTGTTCAGTGGCATCCAATCAATAGCAGACAATAAAATATTATTTGGAGCGGTGTAGACATTCCGCGAGAATGTGATTGATTGCTTTAATTTCTGCCTTCCTCAGTGTTTTTACTAAGCCCTGTCTTGATTTCTTTCATTCTGCCTAGTTCTCTTCAGCATCAGTTGTTAAATAAAGTGACATATTTATTATATCAGCTTTATTTGACAGATTGCAGGGTGACACACTCTAGATTAATTTTTTTCATTTATAGACGTATGTGTATGTGCGTGTGAAATTATACATTTATATACACACACTGTATAAAATCAGTGTGTGTATGAACGTACTTAAGGCCAAAATTTCCAAGCACAACTAGAGATTTTAGGTGCTGTTTTTAGGTGCCTAACTTGACACCCCTTTAACTAGCCCAAACTCGATCGCCAATATACATATATGATCATGCAACTGAAGTGACCAGGTTACTGTGTGTTATATGACGTTCCCACCAGTCAGATGAATTTTATCGTCTCTTCCTGTGGCTGCAGTTACATACCACAGGAGCATTTTTGGTTTCCCATCTCTAACAGGTTAGCTTAAACCACCGCTGAGAACAGCTGTATTAAAACAAGTCCTAGAAGGTGGCTTTAATGTATGCTTTACAGAAATGTTTCAGAAGTGTCTGGAAAAGTTCTCTCTATTAAAAAAGAACAACCAAGGGAATTCATTGGAACTATTTCTGGTAACCTTCAAACCCTTGTGGAGCACCTTTGTTCTTGTAAGTCTGGTGTGCACAGTGTGTGGAGGTTAAAATCAAGCTCCGTGGATGGTGTGTATTGACTTAATCCATTTATTCCATGTAAGGATATGGGCCATGAGATTTAGTGCGCCTCCTAAATTACGGCCTAAACGAGCTCTTTCTCCCCATAAATATTGTATGACTTCAAGTTAGGTGCCCCAGGACCTTAACAGTCAATCCCAGAAATCCAATGTCTTGGGGAACGTGGCAACTGCTTCCAGCATTAGTTGGTCAAGATATTGGGTTGTAAATCCTAGTCTTGGTGGAGGGCTGAGCATTGCTTCCTAACGTGCCCAGTGTGATTTGGGTAAGGAGCTTCATAGCGGGAGAACAGCTGGGCGCTGTTAAACAGCCATTCTTGATCCCCAGATGACTCCTTCTTTTTTGTGCTAATCTGAGTTTTTCATGTTAAATGGCAATTGTCTGAACTTGCTTAGCGATTTAGGATGCTCACATGGCAGGGAAGCATTAAAGACTACACAGACTCTGAACTGCGTATTGAGAATGGAGCACATTCGTGTTTATTTTCTAATCCTTTCAAAATGCTGTTGGAGTAGGGTTTAAGCCCAGCCACCTCCCTTTTCGTGAACATCGCTTGTTGTCTCTGGGATGAAAAAAAAAACACAACCGCCAAACAACCAACAAATAAATCCTATTACTCCAGAATATGATTAGTGTTCTGGTTTGAGTTATAAATCACCTTCATTTAAAATGCACTGTTGCTACAAGTTGGGATTTGAAAGTACAATCATGCAAATGCCATTTGCAATGTTTTCACTCTAGTAACCTTGGCAATACTGCAAACACCTCTCCTGTTTGATGCACACAGTTTAGGAGTCTCGACAGTAAGGCAGAGAGGGGGAATCTGCCAATTCGTGCCAGTTCTGCGGTGGAAAGAGGTCATTTCTGGGGTAAAATCTGGCCGCTGCAGGAGCCAGGCCTTTTTACTCCACTCCATTCAGGATACCAGTGCTTTGTTTTGTGTTGTTTTGTGCTGGGTACATCCAGCTTTACAATATTTAAGCCCCTTGTATAAATCAAAATCACAGAGCATAAATATTTATCAGCAAAAGAAATATGCTGGGAGACAAGCTCGGGAACAGAATAAGCCAAGTCTTGCTTATAAAGGCAAAACCAGTGGGTTATGTTTTTATCCCACTGAGAGTTGATGTGTAAAGGAGTCACAGACCCAAGCACCTTAATTCCCTCTCCATTTGATGTAAGACATTGCAGACCAGTGTGGATATTCACGGTCTGGCTGCCTGTTCCTTGGGGCTGGTGAAGGAGAGCAGCAGGGCTTTCCTTGGGTACATCTCCCTCCTGAATAACAGAAACCCCATGCCTGCAGGCACACAGCCCTGAAAACAGGCCCCTGTCTGGTGCTGCTTGACCTGCCCATGATGGCCGGCTGTTGCTTTTGGGTAGACCTGGAGTCGTAGGTTGGATCTGACCACTGTTGGGTTGCTACCTAACTCCTGGTGGAGTTTGGAGGATGCTTCGCAAGAGGCATCTTGTCATGAAAGTGGGAGAGCCAGAATTTCTGCTTGTGGGTGGAAAAAAAAAAAAAAGCCCCTCTAAGATGTAACAAACAACTTGCTTTTGACAGCCATTGCCCTCTGATTGACAAGCTGGTCCGACATTTTCCCACTCAGGAGGCTCCGTACCAATGTTGATTTTCTGACAGAAGCCGCTCTTGGAAATTCCTTCCTCCGGCTATGGCTTGCTACTCCTGGATGTCAGTCCTGCTTGTCTTTGAGTGTGGGACACTGAAACCTGCTGTATTTTGAAGGTGGGTGAGATGGCAGTGCACCAGCTCCTGTTGCTTTCCTGAAAGGTCCCCAAATGCTGGAGGCCACTTGCAGATCTGCTTCTGCTGCTGGACGTGCCTGCAAGACCTTTGCAGGGATCAGCCCCGTGAGATATTGCTCTTGAGGTCTCCCAAAGCCTTTCTGCAAGGACATGTTCTGATCATAAAAAGCAAGCAGAAAAGAATAATTTTTTTTTTTAAAAAAAGGTATGAATAGAGTTTTAAGGAAAACCTGATCTACTTGGAGATGTCCCTGCTCCTTGCAGAGGGGTTGGACTAGATGACCTTCAAAAGTCCCTTCCAACCAAAACTATTCTATGATTCTTTCAAAAAAGTGCGTTATGTGCACATGTGTCTGTGGGAGAAAGTATTGCTTATGGCTGACTCGAAGTATCAAATCTAAACTTAGAGATGCTTGTGGCTGCTTGAACCTCAACTGATTTCCATCGTTGAACTTATTAGCAAAAGCATATGACTTAAAACTTAGTCTTCTCTAATCCAGTTCACATGATAATCTCACTAGGTCTAGAAGACTCATCCAGAAGAATGTGACTTGTGTAAGTTGACTGTTCCTGCAGAAATGGAGACCTACAGCTAGCAACAGCTTGGCTGGGTTCAGGTGGTGGCTTCGTGGCTGGTTGCTCTGGTGCTCACGTTCTCCCAGTCTCCACACGAGCAGGATGGGAGGGATCCCCCCAGGCTGAGCCAGCTGGGGTTCGTGCATGGATGCAGAGCAACTTGAGGGCAGAAAGCGGGGCCTGGGGAGTATTTCTGATTTGCAAGAGCAGAAGGCTCTTGTCATTCCTGTAAAAGGAGAACACCAACATGTGCCCTGCCTTTCTGCAGCGCACGCTTCGTCTGGGAAGGTTTTACTTTGTAAAAGAAAAACACCTTTCTTGCACCTTTTCAGCATGGGCAGCTAGTATGGGTAGGAAAACACCCAGCGGCGGGGCAGAGGGGCTGTATGGGGGCCCTTCCCGCCTCGGCGAGGGCTCCTTGTGTGACTGTATTGTTTTACATCGCCTTTTCAGGCAGGCATTTTGCAGCCTTTAGCATTGTTCGGGTTCTATAGCAGAGTCAAATGTTAATCGGTTTGTTGTAGTAAAATGTTTTATGGGACAATTTAGCTTTAGCTCTACCCTCCCCCTATCTCCTCCTTGTTTTTTGTCAAAAAGGGAAAGGACCTGCGTGATGCTGTTTCTCAGGGTGTGAGAGGTCTCCTGATCACACTCGCTGTTCTTTCTCACTCAAAGAGGGAATGCACTCAGGGAATAATGTGGTGTACATGTAGGACAGATGTTTCTTCCATCCATGGTCTGCCTTTTTTGGCTTTTGGAGGGATTCATCCCACGCTACACAGATAGCCAAGTCTGATGCCCATGCCCAGGGACAAAGGCTGTGCTCAGGAAGCTTGACATCCACAGGATGGTCATCTTCACTGGTCTCCTTCGGACAGCCTGTTCTGTGCCAGCCTTCCAGTCCTCCCGTCACCACCCGTGGCCCAGCTAGGCTCAAAGTGTTGGACACGTTCCCCTGTGCTGGCAGCAGTCTTGTCAGGTGGGAGGGGCAAATCAGGACATAACGTGTTTCTAATGCAAACCCGTTATTTGCAAAACAACCATTCATCATTTTGAAAACTCACGTTTGGAGCAAGGGAAGGATAAGGCACTGAACCAAGCTTATCATATGTCAAGCTGCTCAATGTCTCCTCTCCAGCAGCTTCCCCAGGACTGGAGTCCTCCTGGAAAGGTCTCAGCTGTGCTTGGAGGCTGGTTCTGGGATGCTGAGATACTTCAGGTACTGTGGCTTCTGGTTAAAAAGCCACCTAGAAGCCAAGACAAGTGCTTTATGGACACTCTGAAATCCTCCCTTAAAACTTGTCCGATCAGTGTTATTCAAGATGAAAGGCTTTGGAGTAGGATGTCTGGAACCAGATATCTTCCGAGTGCTATAGCCACAGCGGTGAAGCATGCAGCCAGGCAGGGAGCCAAGAGTGAGAAGAGGCAGAGAAAAGAGAATGAACTGTTTCACTGTTCCAAAACTTTCATGCTCTGTCTGTAACCGGACTTGCTTTTATCCAAGTGAGCACACAGCTGGGGAAAACAAACATCTGCATCACGAGGAAGAAACTATCATGTCCGCAGCTACCATGGACATGTGTGTTCAAACAAGATTGGGACATGCCAGAGGTAAAGATGGTGCTGGCACCTCAGCTGACCTCACCAGCCATCTGAAAACACCACCACAGGTGTAAAAAGACACACTTGGAAACAAAGATACTATTTGGATGCTCTCCTGTTTACGGAAATTCTATAAAATTCAATGGCAATAGGAGCAAGAGCGTTCTCTAAGCATCAGATGCAATTCTATGATTCTTTTTCTGCATCCTGTAGAATTTAATACAAATCAAGATCACTTCCATGAGTGTCTTTAACAATTTATTTTCTATTCAGTTCTATTGACAGGATCTGAAACAGAAAACATACAGTGGATATTACAACGTGTAGAGCATCCTCCTAAGGATTTTTGCCTCTGAGATCCATAGAAGGAGCCTGTTCGCCATCAGTTAAGGCTATCCTTTTGTCAGCCTTTCCTTTCTCCCCTAACACCCTCCCATTGTCAGAGGTCTGCAGTCAGCTGCAAAGAAAATCCCTCCACTTGGAGGCCTAGGATCCAAAATGCACCCTCAAAACAAAATTACCCAGACGTGATTTACTGTTTTGGAGGGCCATTGCAGTGCTGAAACGAGAGTGTGCAAATGCATCTTGTCTTGTGCTTGTACTGTGGAGGAATCCCAAATCATGAACTGCTGCAAGAAAAAGGGCTGGAGGGAAAATTTCCATGCATGCTGGCAAGGTAACAGGCATGCTAATTAGCTGGGCTGTTTGCTGCTCCGGGTCACAAAGGACCTGGGTCTGTTCAGGGATTTCTCAGTTCTTTCCCTCATTTCCTACTTGTTTAGTTGTTTTGCTTTCTTCTTTTGGCCCTCACCTGTTTGATCTTGTGGGAACAGCTATTAAAGACTCCGAGGAGGCCTGTCAGTGAGTAATTGCTAGCACCCAGTAATTAGTTGAACAAGTCAGAGGTGGTTAATCGTGATGGGATAATAAATATAGTAGCCCACTGCAGTGGTTTATAGAATGGAGGTGAAGCTGCTGAAGTGGCTGCTAGCAGTTATGAGCAGGCAATGATTGAGAGATACAGGGGCCTGGTAAGGAACATTTAAACTTGGCTGTGGGTCCTCATTCAAGAAATTAGGTGACTCTTGGTCTTGGTAGCCTGATGTCTGGGCACCTCCAAGCCCTGGGTTGTGGTTAAGCTGCCTGACTTCCAGGTTGCGTTACCCCACCATGACTTGTCATTCCTTATACCAGCTTCAGTCCAGAGGGTTGCAATGCATACTGTGTGGAGAAACTCTTACCGTCTTTTACTGCCTCTCGTTTATAGAGGTGGCTCTGATCTGGAATGATGGCTTTGAAGTCACTACCCTGGATTTTGATAAGGTTCGCTACAACCTGAGCCCTTCTTTGCTTGGAGAACTCTAAAACCTGAATACTTGCTTTGCTATTTTTCTGCCCTCTAGCTTGCTCTGGTGAAGGGCAAGGGTTTTGTGACCCTTTTTCATGGGAGACAGTAGGCTTTGGCACATTGCACCACCTACGACACCAATCTGTTGAATCGGAGCTCCTACATCAGGCAGTGATTGAGGTTTTGTAGCTAAGAGGCAAGTGCAGACACTACATAGAGCCTGGCAGGGGTGGGAAGAACCCTTCAATAGAAAATGTCAAAATGTTGTAGTTTCCTTTCTCTTCCCTTATATTTTAGACAATATTTGTGTCATTCTGCCATCTCATGCCTCTGTTTTTGAAGAAGCATGTCCTGGCCTTTTCTTGCAGAGTTGCCCTAATTGTGTTCTCCTTGGTTATATGCCTCCACTAGAAGAGATCATTGTATGTTGCTCTCTTCATATTGCTGACCAAAAGTCTAGACCATGGCTTGGATGGGCCACTTGTGCCAGCTTTTATTGTCTGTTGGCAAAAGGCTTGGTTTGCTTTTCCTTTTTGTAAATGATGACTGTGAGTGAAGTGCTGGATCTGAAGCAATGACAGAAGAACAAACCCCCTTTTTTTTCATAATCTCCTAAGGATGCACCTCATTTGAGTCAGAGCTCCTGTGCTGTCCTGTGTAGAGTTTGTGTAGGAATTTCTGACAGACTGGTAGTTTGTGGAACCTGAAACTTTACATTGGAAGGGCAGAATTTCTGGTCAGAGAGAAATGTTCTCATCTAAGGTACCTGAAGATGAGATTAGTTGGGTGGTCACCCCAGAAGGGAGAAACTGAAGCTGGTGTCACTACCATGGCTTGAAACTCACTGTGCTGCAGCCCATGTGTATTGCCCTCCTCACAGTTTGCTGGCTATTGCAGGTGGGTTGTTTTTCTCCTCTTGGACCTTTTCCACTTCATATGGATTGTTCAATAGCCATTGAGCAGGGAAATGGTAGGTGAGACATTTCCTTCCTTTCGTCCCTCCTTCCCTCTCCCCTTTGAATGTCTACAAGACAGTAAGGTGGCTGCTTTGCAGAACCAGATTTAAAAAGGCACTGTCATGATCACCATTTCCTACCCAGACCTAGCCCTCCTGGGAGGTCTCGATCCTGCCGCAGGGGAGGTGAGGGGTGTGAGTACGTCGTGTATCCTGATGCCTGTTTCTCACAAAGGAACATTTCAATTATTCTGACAGTCTGTTTTTCTTGTCACACTGTTCATTTTTCATTTTTAAAGACCATTGATACACTCCCTCCAAATATTAACTTGCCACTCTGGTCCTGTGATGTGTCAGAGACCCTTTGGGGCAGCTATGAACACCATCGATTATCTTCAAAGAAATTGGGTTTTTCCTGTTTTACCTGCTTTCATCACTCATTCTTCAACCTGGGAAAAAAAAAACCAAAACAAACAAAAGAACCCCATGCATGGGAACCCAGACAGACTGGATTGTACCAACAGAATAAGACACAACCTGTACCTTACACTACCAAACCCACACAGCCCAAATCCATTCCCATGTTAACTGTTTTTAAACACCTAGATGGACAAAAAAAAAAATCTAGTTTGCCTTGACTACACATCTTTTGTTTGTTGTTTCCTTTCCTCTTGCTGTGTCCTCTTGTCTGTCTGTCCTTGGCATGAGAGAAGCTGCCACTTCTTGAGCATTAGAGAAAAGCTTCTCGCACTGTAGGCTTATAAATAATAATAGAAACCTATAACAGTTCATACAGTAAACGCAAGTTAAGCACCGTCTGTATCTGGAAGAAGTATTCATATTTTATGAGGAGCTCTGCACAGCTAGCTAGGCGCACACAATACTGAGGTGTCCTGAACAGGTGAACAAATAGCATTTTGGGCTATAAATTGTGTTTCCACACCGGGAGCAGGGACCTGTTTGGTTTTCCAGAATAGCTTCTGCTTCCTCACATTGAATGTGGCAGGGGGTTCAGAGGGGTGCGTGCATGAGTGCGGCGTCATCGTACGTTCTTCTTACTGAATCTTAACATAGATATTTTCACCACAAATGTAACAGTAGAAACAATCAACAGATTTAAAAAAAAATGTTGTATTAATGGCCATATTCAGGTTCAGCTCCAGAATTCTCTTCTCAGCCACTAATTTGCATAACGTTTTATTCACGCTCGTTAACCATCAGGAGACTCTATAACTCAGCAAAAGTGGATATTCATCAATTTCCTTTGATAATGAATTGATACGACACAGAAAACCATTGTAAGCCTTCCTGTACCTGCTGCAGTACCTGGAAAGAGTGTGTCGTGTAGCCCAATCGCTTCGTATCTGACAAGGATGCCGTGGGGGATTTCTTGTGTTTGATTTCAGTGGAATAAATGAGCCCTGAAGAGAGGCAGTAAAAAATATGAGACCATGAGTGCATGCTAATGAACGCAGGTCTGCCTAACTGCGGAGATTTCCAAAACCTCCCCAAAATGCTGCCTGAAGTCCAGGAATCTCTTCCAGTTAGCACCAGAAGCCCTCAAAACTGCAGGAGTGTTACCATGAGGGGAAGAGAGGCAGGGAGAAACCAGCATGGCCAACAAATCAAAAATCAATCCTAAATCTGACTGATTGATCAGCTTGCATCCCTCCTGCTGCTGACCTAGACCATGTCAAACTGCATCAGGTCTTCACATAAGAGCAGACGTCACTTATCACGTGAACGGAAATCAAACAACAGCCCAACGTGCAAGTGTGGAGAAGACCAGAAAATTTTTGATCACCAAAGGCTGTTGAGTAGCCTGGATATTTTTTT
Organism: Chlamydotis macqueenii; assembly: GCF_036417535.1. Lineage (NCBI taxonomy): Eukaryota > Metazoa > Chordata > Aves > Otidiformes > Otididae > Chlamydotis > Chlamydotis macqueenii. The sequence goes on along the minus strand of NC_141557.1, from coordinate 6,215,333 downwards.
TCCCCCTCTTTTTAATGCTGCTGGCAAACTTGATGCTTGGGACACACTGAGTTTGTTTTCAGAGCTCAAGGGAGTTGCCTTGATGTCAGTGAAATTCGTAATGGTAATGGCACAGAGGAACCCAGCAAAAATAAGTTTAGTATGGCACATGGTTAAGGGAGGGATACTCAAACATGAAGATTAATTTGGAATGACTTCTTTCTACATAGTCCAAGTAGTCATGAAGAAGCTTCAAATTCTGGTGTTTATTTTTAAAATATGCAAAATATGAAATATGTGTGTATAGATGTGCATGCCTGTGTATGTATGTACTCTGGGGACGGAATTAGAAATCTTTCCAGCGTTTGGTCCAAATTTATCAGCAATGGACAGAAATATAGACCTTTTTAGGGGGTGATACATGCGATTCAATGTTGCCATTTCTTTTAGAACACGATGCATTGTTCCCTCTATTTCGTGGCTGTTTTAATGCTGGCTAGAAGGACTGTGGGGAACGGCTGAGCTCTACAGGTCTTTGTTGCTGCCCGTGTTTAACCAGATGACAGCCTGGGCCTTGCCAAGCACAACAAGCCTTGTTTGCTTTCAACTGGCCAGTGAGAGAAACACCTCCTGAGCAAGGATGTCAAAACCCACCAGTGATGTGGGTGAACCTGTAGCAGGTTTTGTCCCTGATCAGCAAGACAGGACCATACCCAGCCCAGCAGCTTTTTAGTATCTTTGCTAATGGAAGGGTAACATAATAAAAGGAGGCTAGGAAAAAAAAAAAAGTAAATGCCAGACAGAACTAGGACAGGGTGGATTTGTCTTTACATGGAGAAGAAGGTGTTGGGGGGAGGCTTTCTATCCTGCTCTGCTCTGGATCTGGAGGGACTCTGCGTCTTACAGCCCCGAGTTGTGATTTGAAGTAATTCTAGGACAAAGCCACAGCTCAGTTAATAATATAAGACAATTCTGGGAGTGAGGGTGGGGGATAGCCTGCTGTTCCTTGTATTGATCAGGAATTAATGTCTAACCTTTAAAAATGCAGTGGAGAAGCTCAGTGCGATTGTGAAACCCTACTTTGTGCTGTGATCAGTTACCCCTGGGGACCCGCGCAGCTCAGGCTGCTGATTACAAATGCATTGGGAAAAACCTGAATTTTCAATTTTTCACACGAATCTCATAAAGCGAAACGGACTCCTGCTGGGATTTATGAAAACTGGTTTACTCTCCACTGCACTCAATACATCTACTCCTCAGCTAAGTTGGGAGAGTGCTCCAACCGGAGAGGCACTGCACGAATTATTCCACCTTCAGCAAGTTAATTGCTGCATCGTCAAGTAGCATAGTTATCCATCCTGTCCCTTCTGTTTTCTCTCTCTTTTACTCCCTCTTCCTCTCCAAGAGCTGACATGTGATGTCTTTTTTTTTTTTTTTTTCCCCCTCTCCTCCTTGCCATCTGTTTCTTGTTTGTAACTTGGGGAGGGTGGGTGTGTGGTAGTGGAGCTTGCGATGAAGTTTGCTGGTGGAGGCATTTCTTTTACTCTGTTAATTAGATTTGTGTTTTCACTACTCCCAGTTCTAAGGGCCATGCAAATAAGACTAAATTATGCATTAGCGATACGCCCCAGTGTATAAAACATTCTTATTGTTGGGGGACACCAGCTCCATCCTGTATTCCTCCCTTTTCACAGAATTCAATTATATTTAAACTATTAACAGGGAAAGTCTAAAAATTCTATTAAAATGTCAGTTTAATAAATCTTCCCAGGTTTAATCTTTCATTTCTGGACCAGGGGAAGGGGAGGATGAATTATGACAGTTTTAAGTTTTCCCAGAGCAGCCCCTGCGTGTTAAATTGTCTGTAACTCTCCAAGTGTTTCCAAACTTATCTCTATTTGTAAAACAATCTGAGGAATAGGAGAGTGCCCAGGGTATTTAGTGGAATCAGGCACTTCAGGTCCAGATCTGAAACACACCATGGTTGGGGGAATTTGGAGCCCAGTTCAAACCATTACAGAGAAACAAGAGAAAGGGCGTGCTCCATGGCCTGACTCCACTCCTCTCTTCAGGCTCTCAAAGATGGGGCTGTCTGGCTTTAGAGCTGTGATTTGGACCCAGCACTATTTTAAACTGATTAGGTGGCCGTTGCTTTTAATTTCTCTCTTCCTCCACATGCCACTTCAGGAACATCAAGAGACCCGCCGTCATTCTGGTTGGTACCCCATTGTGCTGAGCACCATGTGAACATCTCCTGTAAGTGATGCTCTCTTCTCTTGCTCTCTGTGTGCCCTTAGTAAATGCCAAAATCATGTCTCCTCTGTTTGCTTCAGCTAACTCCTGATTTGAAGCTGTTCCAGTGTCTAATGCACCGGGAATTTTCTACTATCTCCTCTCAGCATTCCTGTGCTTGAAATCAGGACTCACATATGACCATATAAAGACAATGCAAGGTTTTAGCCCAAATAAAGAAAATCCAGCTCTTGATCCTGCATCCTTATGGCTGTAATGCAGAGGATACAGGTGAGGTGGTTGTTTTGAGACCTGGGACATGAATGAAGCATCCAAGAATGCCTTGTGGCAGGGCTGCTCCTACCGGGTGAGGATTCAAGAACCAAACATCCCTTTGTGTGGGGTTTTGTGGGCACCATCTGGGAGGGCAAAGAAGATCCACATGGTGATTTGACCCAAATGAGTCTACTTGCACTTGAAGTCCTCCTGGATCTGTGTGGAGACAACAATGAGGATGGTGTTGCAGGTGATGTTTTTACAGAGCAATTGGTAGTCCTGCACTGCTTGTCCCATAAAAATGTGGAGCTTTGCTAGTCTTTAGATGGTGATGGGTGCAGAGAGCTATGAGTGGCAGGTCTGAGCTTGCTTGAAGGGGCTCAGCTGAGGTTCCTCTGGAGCTACCTATAAACAACAACAGATCATGATTTGTGCTGGCTCTGCAGGCATTTTTGTGTGTTGGGGGCAGGTCCAGGACTGGGAGCAAACCCAACAAGTGTGGTCTCTTCAGAGGATGGACGCTGAGGACCAGCTGCCCCGCCATGGTGTGAACTGATGCCAGAGTAGATGCACAAGAAGATCTATATTGAGATGGAATGGATTTTCATTAGTTTCTTGGCTTTGCTGGGGGATCCCTGTGTGCTCTCAGCAAACAGCCTGGACAGCAGGGAAGTGTGGTTGGCATGGGCTCTGCCAAAAGCAATGGAGCCTCTCCGATAGGAGACTCTTCCATGTAGGAAATGCTGCTGTGGGTGTTGGTGACATGGCACTGAATGAGAAACGAGTCCCCCCAGCAGCCCTGCTGACCAGTGACCCATGCGATGACCTAGGGAGACCAGCATTTTGCAGTGTGCCTGGCATTGCTTCTCCAAAATGGAAATGGGTGCAGCCTGGCACAGCCCATCAAAAAAGTCGAACTCCTCTTCTTGCCTCCCTCTTGCAACCACATTTTCCACTTCTCCTAAATGTTTAAGCTCAGTAGAGTTGAATTGCCCTATTCCACCCCTGGAAATGGAGAAAGCCAGTGACCAGCAAGAAGGGTCAAAATGTTCTCAGTAGCTTCTGGGGAGAAAGAGGTGATAAATGATACTGATCTAATGCCTTGGTCAGCCGGGCTGCAGCAAGTAGCTAATGCCAGGCGGCAGGGAGAGCGTGCAGGGTGTAGTGCTTTGTTTGGGTGAATAAACCATGCATGTTCATGGAATATTAATTAATAATAAATGAACAGGCATGAATTATTCATGCTCGTAAAAGCAAATTTGCCCTGAAGGCATAACACAAGATAGGTTTTAAGAAGGTTTTTTTTTAATTTTTTTTTTTTTTTTTTTTAACTAAGGGACGGATTTGTATAGGGCATAACTGATTGGTGGTAATTTGAATCCAAACGTAGTGTGACTTCCACAGCCGTGGTCGAGCTAGTGTATCTCAGCATACTGAACAGGCACTCCTGTTTCCACTAATGCTATTTTAGTCATTCATTTGTCTTCCAAGATGCGTATAGGGACCTACTTGCTCTGAATCCCGTTTGACTCTAGTGGGCCAAAACCACTCCCCTGGGTTAACACCATTGCTGTTGCAACAGGGATGAATTTTTCCCTGCACATTTGTTCTGCTGACAGATTTGTTCCACCAGCGTGTAGCGCAGATGTCTCATACATGATGCAGGATGTCAGGTAAGATTTGAAGCAGTGAGCTGATGTAGGAAACGCTGCCTCTGTGTTTTAACTCTAGATCATGTTAACAGGCCAGCAGAACCATTTGCTGTGCCAATGATTGTTCTTCTGGCTGAGAAAATAAATCCCTGTAAGAAGAATTTAAAAATAATAATGCCTTTTTGTCTTGGTGATGAGCCACCATGCCACCAGAGGCTGTAAATTGTCCATAACGTGGGAGGTATCTTGACTTAGCTTTGGGCTTGACTTTACCAAGACAAAAATGGTTTTCTGCAAGAGCTTCATCTGGGACAGATGTTACTGCAGGACTGTCATGTTGTTCACTGTGCTCTCTAAGTGCTGGCCTTGCAGGGACCAGGAGCCTAATGTGTTGTAGCCATGGAAAGAAATATGGGCAAGTATCTTGCCAAGTGCCCTGCTCTGTCGCTGGTCTACAAAGTGAAGCACAAAGGTTTTCTCACCATTTGAGGCCATTAAAGATTCTCAGGCTGCCATCATCCACAGTTAGATGCTGAAACATGGCCCCCACTTATCCACATCCTCGCACAAGTTTCATGTCAAGATACTCCTGGCCTCTCCTGAACAGATGTGGGCCAACGGTGTAAGCTGGATGTTGCTGCGCTTGGTCAGAAGCTGCCAATTGATGGCAGGTAATTGGTAGCTCTCCGTGGGTGCTAAAACCTCTCCAAAATATCACCCTGTTCCTCCCAGGAAAGCTGTCTGGGTGGTGTATATGTGTGACATTGTGGCTGAAGCCCTTATTCTTCCTCCCCAGCCTTCTCCCATTTTGCACATCTGGTCAAAAATTGCAGCTGGCTTCCAAGGTGGGCTGAGGAAACGTATCCCTGCTTCACAAAGACACCACAGTTTGGCCAAAGTGTTGCCTCTGGGCAGGGAAATGTGGCTTGTAAGAATAGCCATGATATGTCATCTGCTGCTGTGATGACCAGCTGGGGAAAGGGCTGCCCACATCTCTGGAAAGTGAAAGCGGAGGATGGTTGGGACATTTGCAGAGTGCTGCTGGAGGGGTCTTGTGGGCTGTCAGGGTGGCGGATGCATGGCAAAGGATGAGGAGCGGCACGGTGCCTGTCAGCCTCCCAGACATCATTTCATGGAAAAACATCAGGGAACCTCAGAAGCAGAGGTGAAATCCCCAGACGCAACTCAGGTCCACTATGAATCTGGCCTCAAACCGTCACAAGGATCTTAAACTCCTTTTTATTTCCTTTCCTATTGTTTTCCCCAGAAGCCTGCATTGACTTCCTCAGCTAGTAAAGAGTGGGGCCATAAACTCTGCTGCGTGTTCCCCAGCAAGGCCGTTCCCTTTGGTAAGCTGCTTCCTCCTGTCTTCATCTTCCCGTTATTACATTTTTAGTTTCTGCTTTTCCAGCAATCCTTCACTGCTGAGCTGCTGCAGTTTGATCCCTTCTTTTTCTGATTCCATAACAAACGTGTTTGAAAGCCTCTGCTGCTGGTCGGCAGACAGTTTTTCCAGGAAAAACGCTTCATGTATTACAACTTAAAACATGGGTGGATTTATTAGGATTTAATGTATTGGGAGCTAAGCCTTTGGTCTCCTCTTTCATATGGCCATGGAGGCAGACAGATGGGAGCGATCTGAGTAATTTATATGTTAAGAAGTAATAATCTTCGCAACCATTTTATCCATCCAAATGCTTTTAACTTTGATCTTTCTGTTTTCTAGCAACACCTTGTGTTTGTTTTTTTTTCCAGAAGACTTCACCTTTCAGAGATAACCATCCCCGATGGCTCCTTTGAGCACTTCCCCCAGCTAAAGAGAAGCAATGTCTCATTGCCACCGCACCACACATTGTGGGTATCTCCACAATGAGCTGCAGTAGTTTTTGGTGTTTGGGGGTAGGGCAGCAAAGGGAAACACTCTCTAGACCTTGAAAGCTGCTTTGTCCTTGCACAATGGTAATCCGAAGCCCTAGGTCTTGCCATGTTTAGAAGTCAGTAGATTTACTAATTAATGCTCTTTACTCAATTAAAAAAGCCCTTGATCTGGGCCCATCAATAGATTTTCAGTATCTGTAGAAATCTTTGCCTCATGTTGAAAGATTTAGCGATTTCTTTCTTTCCCTTCAGACTCAGGCTCAGTAGGGATGAGACACAGTTTGGCAAAATGGGCTTCATCGCTCCCCTGGGCTGTGTCGAGGTGGTAGGAGCCCCATCGGGAGGCCGTCCTCGGCTGCAGCTGGGAAGTGGGCTTAATTGCAATAATTTACTGGGCTGGGTAATTATGGGATTAAGGGTCAGTGTTGTAGCACTGAGGGGCAGCATTGACAGAAGATAAGGTCTTGTCAGAAGAAACTGGCAGCGCTGGTGCAAAAGCGGCAAAGGCATCTGGGCTACCTCTTTTTGAAAGGTCCCACAGCTTAGGGAACAAGGCAGCTACAGGCTGAGATTTATTTTATTCTGTATAGGCTATATCCAAGGAGGGTAAGAAGAGGAGTATTTTTATTTCACCTTGTAACAGGGTAGAGACAGTTAGTGCTATGTTGTCTCTCTTTCACCTCTTGCTATAAATACCTGCTTGTGAGAAGGATCTTCTCAGCCCACTTGGTTTGCATTTTAATTATTTTCTCTGTCTGGCACTTTTAATCTGTTGAGTCGTCTATTGTTGTTGTTGGGGTTTTTTTTGCAATGGTAAATTCAAGTTGAGCACCATTGTGAACTGGATGTCCCAGTTTATGTGGGAAAATACATATTAAAGTTTTCTCCATAAGAGAAAACCTTGAAGTGAAAAACTGGATGAAGACAGTTTTTCCTAAGACCATTAGCACAGCATGATGTACTGATGTCTTGAATTGACCCAAGTCCAGCACTGTACCGTATTAGGGCCTATTTCAGTGACATTCTTAGGCACATGTACCCTCCAGTTAAAATCTTTGTTCTCTTGCAAGATTCACTACCTTGCTGAAGACATGAGTCTTAATAAAATCTCTGATCATGCTCCTTTTTTTAGAAACACTTTTGTCATTGGTTGTCTCATTAGACCACCTTCCTTCTTTGCAGCATGGAAACCTCTTACTAGTCTTGTGTGTGCAGCGTGTCTAAGTTTTTGGATGCATTGGGTGGTGGCAATAGTAAGGTATGGGTGACTGGTGAAGAAGCCAGTTCCTAAAGCCTGTCCTTACTTGGCAGTGCCGTGACGGAGCTCACTGGATAACCCGCTGTGTGCTTCCAACTGCCCCAGCTTGAGGTGGGTAGAGCTTGAGGTGAAGAGCCAGACAGGCGCAGGGAATGAGCCTCTATGGCTTGAAGGGAAGGCAAAGCTCGTGATCTGTCATCTCTCAGCTGCCATTTTGATGGTGAAGGAGTAGGTGAGGTGTGAGCGGCATAAGTCTCTGCATCCCGCTCCCCCTTCTGCTCTCCTCTTCAGCAGTTGGGCTCTAAAGCCAGAGAAGTCATCAGCCCTGGGAGACTGCATGGGTTTCACGTCCAAAAATGCAGTTCAGATACGATTCCCTGTCACTTGCCATGCAGTTGTCTGCTTTTCCTAAACTCCCATGTCTCTCGGTCAGAGCGGATGGGACTCATCTCTTCAAATTGGCATCCGTAGTGTAGATGCTGACTTCAGCAGTAGTCACCCAGGGCTCCCCCTCTGAAGGGTCTGTGGAGATCCAGCCAAGGCAGTCGAAGGAGTCCAGGGCATGATTCATCTCTCCTTAAACTAGACATTTAAAATAGGTCTGCAAAGTTGTACTCAGAAAGTGCTGATTTCTGTCGGCTGGCTGTGAAAGGAGCTGACGGTGATTAGCTCACCGTCCCTGTTGTGGATGTCTGCATCCAGTCGGATGAATCCTACCCAGATGGCTTTTGGCTGTGTTTGTATACAGAGCTCAGCGCAGGGGTGCCAGATCCTCAGTCACTGGAGATGTTACCGTAACACAAATAATACCACTGGCATGACTGAGGACACGTACCGTACATCCCTCGTTATTCCAGCTCCACAAACATACGTCTTGCCATCTACAGCGGTTCGATATGTACTCGTTAATATAATAAGAATGGGGGGGCGGGTGTCGGTGGGTGAGCGAGCGCACGGTGTCCAGTATGAATAGGTTGAGATAGGCTGATATCATCAGACAGCATTTCTGCATCCTGATTGATTGAGGTGCTCTGTTTCCACATTAACTTGCAATAAAGTGTTCTCTGATGCCGATACGCATTCATCATGTGCAATTGTGGAGACTGTTTATAACTTAATTTACTCCAAGGTAATGATGATTATATCTAAATATTTATGGAGAGGTCAGTGCAAGTAAATTCTCAGTAATTTTGTTTTGCTTTTCTTTTCTTTCTCTTTTCTTCAGCCAGCCAAATTATCTCAATGCTCCCTACAGACCTTCTGCTAATTCCTTTGTTTGCAGTGACAGTTAGTGGAGAAAGAAGGCTGATTAACTGCAGGCTGCCTCCGCGCCGAGCCAGCCAACAGTCTAACCAGAGGTGCACGCCGCGTCCCTGCCTTTTATTTTAATTCTGACCCGCAGGAATGTCATGGGCCAGAGCTGTCTATTAGAATATATCTAAATCGTGCATGTGCTGGAGTGAGTTAGCAACACAAGCTTCCCACTAGTGCTGTTACAATTGATACTCTCCGTGGATGTGAAAGCGGGCGGCATCAGTGTAGCGCTGGTCGTTTCTTCATCTGATAATGATTTGTTCAGTGCAGGCTGTGGCTGGTCATTTTTAGGGGCTCAGTCAGGAATTCATGTTATTTTTGGTACCTTGGGGTGCTTGTTAATTTTGGGGTGTGGGCATATTTCCCCTTTCTTCTGTTTGCTCTTTCTCTGTGCTCTTTATCTCACGCGACACACTCCACTTGGGGATCCCATCTCTTCTAACGGGATTCAGCCCAGTGGAGCTGTGGTCTGTAGACACTTCGCTGCCTGTCTGCCGATAGTTAGGACTGGCCAGAGCTGGAATTTTTCACCCAGGAATTTTCAGAGGCAGCATGGAAAACGGACCATTTTGTTATCTCTGAGTGAACAGGAATTTCACGATATTGATATGAAACATCTGAGAGGATGTTTCATTTTGATGTCGTATGAAAAACATCTGTGGATCCCTATGCTGCTTGGCTCTCCCTGCTCCATATGCAGAGCTCCACCACATCACCTTATTCTCTTCCTTCTCCTTCTCCATTAACCATGTTTTCGTACACGGGTGACCCTGAGTGCTCTGCTTTGTGCAGGGCTTGTTGCCTTTTGCATGCATTAGGCAAGTGCTGACCAAGGAGTGTGTCCCTTAGGGGACTCAGACAAAGGAATGCCTGGTTCCTGGGTGAGTGATGAACTTCAGAGCGAGAGGGATGCTTATATCCTCAATTCCACAAAGAAGGCAGTGGGTAAGATGCATCTTCAGAATCTGACTGTAGCTGGATATCTCTTACTCTTTTGGACATCAACATCCCTTGAGTTTGGCCCCCACCAGTACTCTTATTAGAATCACAGAATCATAGAATGGTTTGGGTTGGAAGGGACCTTCAAAGGTCATCCAGTCCAACCCCCCTGCAAGGAGCAGGGACATCCCCTCACTAGATCAGGTTGCTCAGAGCCTTATCCAACCTGGCCTTGAACGTATCCAGGGATGGGACATCCACCACCTCTCTGGGCAACCTATGCCAGTGTTCTACAACTTGCATTGTAAAAAATGTTTTCCTAGTATCTAATCTAAATCTACCCCCCTCTATTTTAAATCCATTACCCCTCGTCCTAGCAACAGGCCCTACTGAACAGCCTCTCCCCATCTTTCCTGTAGGCCCCCTTGAGGTACTGGAAGACCGCTATCAGGTCTCCCCAGAGCTTCCTCTTCTCCAGGCTGAACAGCCCCAACTCTCTCAGCCTGTCCTCATAGGAAAGGTGCTCCAGCCTTCTTATCATCTTCGTGGCCCTCCTCTGGACCCTCTCCAACTGGTCCATGTCCTTCTTGTGTTGGGGGCTCCAGAACTGGACACAGTACTCCAGGTGGGGTCTCACCAGGGCAGAGTAGAGGGGGAGAATCACCTCCCTCGACCTGCTGGCCACGCTCCTCTTGATGCAGCCCAGGATGCGGTTGGCCTTCTGGGCCACAGGGGCGCATTGCCTGCTCATGTTGAGCTTCTCGTCCACCAGCACTCCCAAGTCCTTCTCCTCAAGGCTGCTCTCAATCCATTCCCCGCCCAGCCTGGATTTGTGCCTGGGATTGCCGTGACCCAGGTGCAGGACCTTGCACTTGGCCTGGTTGAACTTCATGAGGTTGGCACGGGCCCACCTCTCCAGCCTGTCAAGGTCCCTCTGGATGGCATCCCTCCCCTCCAGTGTGTCAATGGCACCGCACAGCTTGGTGTCATCAGCGAACTTGCTGAGGGTGCACTCTATCCCACTGTCCATGTCGCCGACAAAGATGTTGAACAGGGCCGGGCCCAACAGGGACCCCTGAGGGACGCCACTTGTGACCGGTCTCCACTTGGACATCGAGCCGTTGATCACCACTCTCTGAGTGCGGCCATCCAGCCAACTCCTTATCCACCGAGTGGTCCGTCCATCAAACCCATGCCTCTCTAGTTTAGAGAGAAGGATGTCGTGCGGGACGTATTACTGCATTTAGCACAGTAGTCGTTGTTACCTTTAGTACTTATCCTCATCCTACTTTAAATGCTGCTTTACTTCCATCCCTGACACTAACTTTTCAAATATTTTCTGTTTTTCCCTTTCCCAGTTACATTGTCCCTGGAGGAGCAGTAGAAGCCCAGTAGCCATGTCTTCCTCTGCAAGAGCCACTGCCTCTTGTTCTCACACTCTGCTATGCCATGTCAGAGGGATGCCAAAACTCTGTAACTAGTAGTAAGTGATCACTCCACATATCTATGTATCAGTGATTTGGTGGTAAGAATGTATTTTTAGATGTTCCTCAAAATATTTGAGTATCCAGCTGCGGCCCTCAGCTGCCTGGATCCAGCTGGAAAATGGACCAGGGCTGTCTTTAGGGCATAGAGAAAGGCAGTTGTTTAAATCCACTGTCAACCTGAATCAAATGCTGCAAGAGAGAAAAGATATTGAAGTATATTGAACCACAGAGGAAAAAAATTATAAATGCAATCTGCTCCATTAAAAATTTCATAGGCCGTTACTGTTACAGTGCAATTAGCTTTGCGATTTTGATGCTATTGGAAGGCCAGCGCAGTGGATAATCGGAGGCAGAAATGCCTGTGCAGGTACATTTGCAGAAAACCTTTAGGTTTTAGCTCCTTTTCCATGTTACCGAGCGTGCTCATAAGTCAACGACTGTTGCTCCTTTCCCTTCAGCTCCACTTTTCTCCTTCGCTTGTGTTTCCTTCCACAGCTTCAACCAGCCCCAGCCCCGGCGCCTTGATGTCTTTGTTCATTGTGCAGCTGCTTTGGGAGGGAGGCACAATGGGACCTGTCAGCGGTGGGGAGGGGGCCGGTGGCGGGCAAGGGGCTGCCGGAGGGAGGTGGTGGGGGAGCCTTTGTCAGAAGGGAGTGTTTGCTACCTTTCATGCCAATCATTTTGGAAGAGTTAATGTTGACACGGGAAGCAGCACGAGGGCTTTTCATGTGAATTCTGATGAAAAGAAAGGGATCCCGAGAGCCACATCAGCACGTTTCCATGGCTGAATGCTTCATATGAAGTTTGTGTTTTCTTTTTAATGCAAACTGATGGCCATTTTTTTACTGCAAGTCTTGGGGAAAACTGTCCATCTCCTTGATAAAGGGCCGGACTCTGGTCTTGCTTGCACCAGACGTGCAGTAGCTGGAATCAAGGAACAGGCTCTGCCTAATGCCAGGACTACAGTGGGGTTTATCTCGGGCAGAGAAATGTTTTGGGTTTATTTTTTTGCACAATCCAATGCATTCCATTGTGAGGACTCTCAGCCATGAGATCTGCATCAAAGCAATAAGAAGGTTTTTATCACCTGGTGTTTAAAACGGTTGAGCGCCCTGGTTGGGTGCTCATGTCCGAAGGCTAAGGTCTACAGAACCTTAGCAGAAATTTGCAATGGGCAGGGGCATAACTTCACTTATTGTGAGCTGCAGACAAGTAGGGAGGCAGAACCCTGATTTTCACGTGTGCTCCATGCGTGTGCTTGCGGCCAGGTGGATGTTCTTGGCTCATGTAGCAAAGCAGCACGGGAGGTGAACTCTGCGAGTGGACACGCACACGTGGTGGGAGCACGAGTCAGGCGTGCATTTGCATGCATGCCAATGACTGGCCATTTCATTGATTAATTTGACAGTGAGCCCCAGGAAAATCACTGGGAGCTTTCTTCCTGCACCCCAAAGCCCAGAGTTTAGTGTCATGCAACCGCACAAGAATAACTAATGAGAAAAAAAAAGAAGTTCTTATTCCTTCTGGCTGAAAAAGATAAATTTCCTTAAAAGCCCAGACCCTGACATTTCAGAGGACTGGAGCTGAACACAAAGAATGTGTATTGTTTCTAAACAGATGCAAAAATGAAAAAAAATCTGCTGCTTTTCAAGCCAATCTCATAATTTCTAAACCTGGCTGATGGTTTTTCTCATGCTTCGTGGTGACAATGCCAAGCCTCTGTTGTCAGACTGCTAAAAAAGCTCATTCAATTTCATCCAAACACCAAAAAAATGAGCAAAATCAGATTGGTCTCCAAAGTCTGGACAGAGGTTATGTCTCTCGTTATGACGCTGTGCCTTGGAAGAAGAAATAGGGGCAGGAGGCTGAGCTGCAACACCAAGAGGTCCTACTGCTGTCTCACTTCTGTGGCCATGTATGGAGTTCCATTATCTTCCCTCTCTCCTGAAGCGTCTCCTCATAACCTACTGCTTGCAAAAAAACAATTCATAATTGAAGATAATTAATTTCTCAGTGTGAAGCCACACTGCAAAACACAGACTACCACGATGCTATGGGTTCTGCACAGCAGCCCTAGTTGTTCAGTTTTCTGGTACATCCCATCACTGCTGGGGCTTCTGTTCTCTTGGCACTTCCCCACCATTTCAATACTGAAGTTTCTGTCCTTTCCCCCAGGAAAGAAGACTTTCAGCATCCAGGTCTACTTCCAGCTCTTTTGTATGAAGGATCCTGTAGGTAATACTTGGACTCACTTTGGGAAATGTGCTGGACTCCCCAGAATACAAAAGGTGCATTTTCTTTCTAGGCTATTTCACCATCTCAGCTCTCAAATCCTTGGTTGCTTGGGTGCCCTTTGCCGTGTGGGATCAGACAATCGGCCAGGGCTCCCAGAAACAGCCTGGACAGAGCCTGAGGTGAAAGAAGGACCCCAAATTCCAAAATGGAAGGGAACCAGTAACCCTGCTAAGTTGTCAGCACTCAAAAGGCTGCAGAGGGAAGAAGGAAAATTCAGAGTACCTCCTCCCCAGGTCAGTGGTTTATTGCATTGCAGTCAGGGTCTGAGTGGCTGTTACTATGTCAGCTGTGGGGTAATACAGGAAAATCTAGGCACATGCACCTGGTAGGTGGGACCGGGCTAAACTCCTGCAGTGCCCTGCAGCTCGTGGTCCTGACTTGCACAAAACACTCATTGTGGTGGTATATTCCCTTACATACAGGCACTGTCATGGTCCCTGCACCCTGTTTCCAGAGGATTCTGGTAACCAAAGCTTTAAGATAAATCAGGTTTTTTTTTTGTTGTTGCTGCTATCGCCATGGGCAGCCTGGTACCGCTGAACTGTGGCCAGGGTCTCCAGTCCAGCGCCTGCATATTCCACTGCCTCCTCCAGCTCTGCTGGAAATCATCTCGCTAGCCTGTCAGGCCAGATGTTTAGCAACCAGCTTTTCCTAGTAGGAAATTAGTCCCCATCAGGTTGCAGGTGGCATTTTTCTCTCCTTGCTGTAAAGTCAAAGGCTTTGGGGAGTGAATATCCTCAGCCTCTCCTGCCTGCAGCTATTTCCAACGGGCAGCAGTATGCAACCGGCACCGGCGAAGCCTGTTATTTGGAAGAAGAGAGAGAAAATGAGGGTAAGAAAAATAATTGTCTCTAATGGACCCAGACCAACAGCAGAACATCCACATAATTGTAATTTACAGAGGCTTTCACTATTATAAATACAGTCTCAAACAATGAGGGGTGTCTATTTCTGCTGAAGGCACTGGAGCATCTCTTTTTGATGTTACCAAGAGCTAGGCACACCTGGAGAGAGGGATATGAGGGCAAATGTGTTGGCCAGGCGATGCAGCTTCGCTTGCCCAGCTGCTGCTGCAGAGATGGCACGGGCGAGGTGGGGACACACGTTTTGCAAAGGTCTTTGGTTGTGGCTGCAGCGAGCAGCGGTGTGCACACGTGAGATCCGGAAGCGCAATGCCCCGCTGACGTGCACCTGGCAGCTGCTCTCCCTGTGCCAAGCGCCACGCTGCCGGAGCGAGCGCTGCCCGCTCCCCCTGCCAGGGCTGGCTCGCCGCACGGGAGAGGTGTCGCTGAGCAGCGACTAAAGCCACCGCACTCAGCGGATTTAGTGGGTGGCACGAAGGAGAAGAGAAGATGCTTTGAAGACTCCCCAGGGAGCGGGCTTAGTAGCTGAGGTCTCTGGGGGATGCTGGTGCCTATACACTTATTTATCCATAGGAGTCTGTGTGCACGGGGGCTTACAGTTTTCCCCAGAGATTAGTGACTCTTGCTGGTTTCTCCAGCATATAATATTGGTTTGACAACTGTAGCTAACTCCTGGTTCCACTGACTTTTCCTATTAGCCGGTACTGTTGCGCGTGAAGAGGAGCAGATTGCTTTTACGCCTCCAGATCTGAGGGAGGACAAAGGCAAACCGGGAATGGCCCCAGTTTCCACTCAGAGCTGGGGAGTTTTGGGGGAAACCAAAACAACCTCTGGCTGGTGAGCACTGTGGAGGTGCATGTATGCACGTGAAACGTAGGCATATGTATATTTATGCACAAGTTGCTGTGTTTGCCCCGTGGGAATGTCGACGCAGGTATGTGTTTGCATCTGCTTGTGTGCATCCAGCACGTTAACCTGTTCCCTCGCTTATCAGCTGTACCTTTTGGTGGCTGTATACTTCCCAAATTGGCTCAGTCCATGCAGAAGTCAGCGCTGCCTCAGAGGGTTTTGGGATAGACCAAAGGGTTTGGATACTCTGGTAGCAGAGGCTGCGGCGGCCGGCCGGATGAGCCTGGAGCCCGGCCCCTCATCATACCAAAGGTCAGGCCCCTCACGGGAGGTTGGGCTCTCCAGGCACTGCTCCAGCTTTATGCCAGATGTCTCCGTCCTTCCCCGCAGGATCAGGATGTAGCTGGTGACTCCGTGTGATCCTTGACTCTGCTGTGGAGAGTCCCTGTGGATTGGTGGGTGACCTCTCAGGCTGCTGGCAATGCACTCTCCTTGCAGTGCTGCGAGCACTCGTGTGTCTGGTGATGCTCCAAACCCTGGAGACACCTTGGCCCTCACTTGAACTGCAAAGGCTCTGGTTTCTGGGAGGATGCCAAGCCAGATTTTCAAAAGGCATCAATCAGTATATCTCTGTTCTTACTCCATACCTTGTGCTGGCTTTGGTCACAGGTCTCCTTCAACCTCTTTTGGAGCCCTGAGACGAAATGTGGATTCCCAGGAACCAGTGGCTACAACCAACGTACAGCATTTTGGCAGGGCGATGACAGAGGCACAGCTGGGGTGACAGTGTGTGGGAGCAGGCCTGGTCCCATGGCTGTGATCATGGTGTCTGATAGTCACGTTCTTGTGTTGGGCTCTTTGTAGGGGAAGGACGGGGAGTGTGCCTGCTGGTGGCTTGGACCAGATGTTGCTGAAGGGTGCTGGGATGTGGGGAACCAATGGAGACACACAGCACAACGTCAAGACCAGGAGAAATGGGGTTTCAAGCCTTCTCGGCTTGGCCATGCTGCGGGGCAGAGACATCAGGACCTGAGAAGAGCTAAAACCTTCTGATTGCATGCCGTTCACTCCAGGTAAAAAATATGAAATGAGACAAAAACCCCATATGAATTCTCACCTGGTGCCAGCAGCATCCTGACATCAGCTGAGACTTGGCCCTGCGCTGGTGCCTGTCCTTGCAGGCTTTGCCAGCGCGGGAGGAAAGCCGGTGGCTGCCGAAGGAGAGCGGCGTTGGGAGGCAGAGCTGCTCCACTCCCTCCTTCCTCCCCATCCTTCCCAGCCCCCTTCTCTACGGGGTTAATTTTATTTTTTTTCCTCCAGGGGTTTAGGAACAGCTAGCTGAAACGCGCAGGCCAGCTGCCTGCCGGTGGCAGCAGGAAAACAGGCAGACAAAGCAGATGGACGCAGCAGGGGTGAAGGAGCACTGTCTTCAGCGGGCCACAGGCACCAGCGAAGAGTAAACCTCTCTCCAAAGGGAGCCAGGAGCTAACCCCAAACCCCGTCCTCTCCCAGGCACTCAATCACAGCACATTAACGAGAGCGCCTGGGCTGCTGGGGAGAGTAAACAATCAGAGGCCGTGCTGGCGGGAGAGCGGGAAAAGCGGTGCCCCCTCCAGCTGATATTTATTGTAAAAGGGTGTAAAAAGTGACCTGTGGCTCCGCGTGTTGTCAGCGAGCTGTGGTCCGTGTCACTGCTCATCTCCTTTTGGGACAACTGCCCTTTCCCTTCCAGGCAGAGCGGCTCTGAGGAAGGAACAAAGGAAATCCAGAAGCTGGAGGTGAAAATCACCGCCTTCTCCTTCTGGACCAGCCGCGGCTTGGCGGATGCACCCTCGCTTCCCAAACGCGGGCAGGGACTGGTATTTGGGGGCTCAACGCTACTCCTGCACTGGAGGCTTTTGGCGATGCCACCACCCAAGCAAGCTGCTGCTATGTGGGAGGGGGGCACTGTGTTTGGGGGCCCAGGGCTATTGTTTAGGAGCAGGAGGGGGTTGATTCTCCTCCCGCTTGTGCCAGCGTGACTTCCTTCGTTGTGCTGGAGCAGCTCCTGATTTATGCCTAAGAACTGGGTCCCGCTCGCTGGGCGTTGCTCTTTCATCTGCAACATTGCAGTGAAGTTTGTTTACAAAGGTTTTGGCACAGCCGCAGATTCCTTCTCCCCTTCCCCCCTTCCTCCTAATCAGCTGCAGTTCTCCCTCTGCTCTGGCTCCCGCTGCAAAACTGATTGACCTTTCTAGGCTGTGTCTGACACATGAACCGTGTAAAATCCTTTCTACTCCCCCCGTCCTGTGCTCGTTTGCTTGGTAACCTGGCTGCCTGGAGCAGCCCAAACAGGAGCAGCCCTCCAGCAGCTGAATTTGCTGCCTTTTTGGAGGTGCTTTTGTTTTTGATATTGGGCATCCTCGACATCGGGTGAATGTGTGTTTTGTGGCTGAGTCTCCCCAGTGCTCTTTGTGAACAGCGATGCCATCACTAAAAATGTGCCTGCGATATGCGCTCCATCCCAGGTTGCCTTTAAAATGAACCCATTCAAGCAAAATTGAATTTTAAGCCAGAAAATGAGAACGTCTGGCCAGTGGCTTCCTCCATCCCAGCAGGGTGTATCTGCATGGAAAGGGTGCAAAGACAATTTATTCCATCTTGGGACCAAACACTCAGCAGAGCCCTTGCATGAAAAGCTGGTCTTGGGGCGTGTGGGAAGCCAGCCTCACCTGTGGTGGCTTTATGTTTCAGCCAGGGGTAGGAGTTGCCTGTTCTTGGCCCGTTGGGCTGCTAAAGATTTAACAAGAGCCATGAATTTGCCGTAAATATAGCTGAACTGCTTTTTCTTTCTATACATCTTGAGGGTAAAGAAGCATGGAGAAAGAGATGAGTGGTTTGGTGGGCCGGCTGAAATTGTCTTTCCAGGCATTTCCATGGACTCGTTGAGTCCGTGTGATGTTGGAGCCAAAACATTATTTTACCCCTTCTTGAGCACAGGTTGGACCCCTGCCCTCAGTCCACATCTCAGTGCTGGTTCATCTTTCCATTGTGCTACTTGCCTGTATCGGAAGAGTGAGGTTCAGAAGCAACTTTCCACTGGCAGGAGGTGGGAATGGAGTTGTTTTCCAGGCAGAGCAGCAATTGCTAAAGGTTTTCTTTTCTTGTCTGTCTTGTGTTTTAAAAGCTGGGGTTTGAGGCAGGTGAAAATATACAGGTTATTTCTTGTTCTTGTCTAAAGCAATGTGTTTCTTGTGCTAACTAGAGTAACTCTCTTATAGACCTTGGTGAAATCCGAGTGTTACTCACCTTGACCATCACATACCAGAGGAAACACAAACAGTAAATTGTAGCACACGCAAGGACGGAGTGCTGAGAAAAAACTGTCAAGGCGACCAGGGGTGTGTCAAAGAGCGAAGGCTGCTCCGGCTCTGGGAGCAACACGAGAAGGTTCCATTTCCATAAAAAGACAGTGTCTTGTCCAAAATAACTGCACGGTAGCCATGCAGGCTAAGCCACCTCAGACTCAAAATGTAAAGCACAAGGGTCCCAATTCTGGCATATATCCAGCAAGGGGAGCTTTCCTTGGCTGTGACGCACCCCAAATGCCCCGTTCCCAAGGCCACGGATGTCGGCAGAAGGCTTTCACAGGACTCGAGGAGAGCATTAATGTAACTTAACAGCAGGATTTCCCTCCTTTTTTCAGGAAAAGACATGTCTTCAAATCAAATAAAAAATAAAAGCATTTTCTTCACTTAGCCCTCCTACGATCAAATTCCTCTGGTGCTGGTGGTGGGCTCCTATTTTCCCTGGGCAATACATCAATTTGATTTTTCTCCCTCAAAGGATTAGTCACTGAAAGACACCACCGCACTCTTCCCCACAACTTTTTGGCTGCCTCCGGGTGCTAGGGGAATACCAGTGAAAGGAGCCCCGCTTTGCCTCAGTCCTTCTGTGCATGCTCGTTTTATTTCTCATGCTTGCTTCCTCTCTGATAATTCTTTTTTTTTTTTTTTTTCTCTCCCCAAAACATCCTCCTCCCCGCCAAAAGCTGTTCCTGCCATGGCTGTGCCTGCAGTGGCTGAGCATGTCCCAAGGTCTGTCCCTGTCCCTCCCCTGCCAGGCTGAGTCCTGCATCTTTGCATCGTTTGTTGAATTACATTACTGACAGCAGCAACAGAGCCCAAGTGTGTAAGTGTAGAGTAATTTGACATCTACCAGTGACAATGGCAGAGCCCTGACATGGTGTGTAGGACCAGTCAGCGATGGGCAGCTTTTCTCAAAGGCCAATAAATATTCAGCAGCACTCTGTCTCTGCTGGACACGGTAACAATTCACTCCAGTGGCTGACAATGAGCAAGGTGGGCTCCGAAAGTGCCCTGATGATTTCAGTACACTGTACTGGTTTTCACATGGTGCCACTCCATCTCAGCCTGGGGTTTAACACTTACAACACTGGTTTCTTTTTTTTCCCCATGGCTGAATAAAAACCTCCCGCATTTTGGGATGTTCCATGGGTTTATCAGGCAGGTTGTGTGAAACATGTTGGTCTTTCCCTGGAAGTGGACAGAAGAGGAGGGAATTAGTTTTGAAGACATCTCAAGCATGCTTACCTTTTGCTCATGACAATGTCTCACCCCTTGGATAACTTGGATAACCCTTGGACTGGAGCAGATCCTTGCCTGCTGGAGGTCTCTCCTCATTTTGGGATGTTGCATGGCCAGAACATTCAAGTGGAGCAAAGACCTCAGCCTCTTGCAGCTCTGGTAGTGGTCAGCAGTCCCCTCCTAAAGCCATGTTCTTGGGGAACAGGTTCACCCCAAACCAAGGGCTGCAGGGTGATTTCTGTGTTGTTGATCCTGGGGATGCTGATGCAGACCCCAACAGAAGTGAAGAGCTACCAGGTCTTGCAGAAGTGAGTTGTGTGTTGGGCTGTTCTCTGCTGCTGGATGCTGCACCATGCTGCTGCGGGGGTTTTGGCTGGGGTTGCCTGAGGCTGGCACAGTGAGATTCAACTGGGGTAATGGTGTCCCTTGGAGAGGCATCAAGGGACTTTATATTTGGCCTTAGTGATTTAGGAATGCCTGACCCTGTCTCCATGGCTCTTAATTTCATTATATTGTGTGTTTTAAGGATCTTGTATATTTTGAGGGCTCAGTTTCCTAAAGTGACTGAAAATGCTGCATCCCCCTGCCCTTCAGAGGGTCTGCCAAGAGGCACCCAAGACAGATCCAGCTTTTGGGAATGAATCTGCTCACTTTCTGGGGATACATCCATGGTGGCCTCCAACTCTGGAAGGCAACTCTGGGCTGGAAAACAGGGGCTGAGGAGCACGCTGTGCCCACGGCTGCCAAGGGGCAATCTGTCAGCCCAACACAGGTATGAGATCATTTTAAGGACAGAGCTTTCTAGCTAGCATCGAGGGACGTTGCAAAATTTCCTTAATTAAAGCTCACAGAGTGCTTTGGGGTGCTTGGAAGAGGCACTCTGCAGCGAGTCTCGCATCCCAGTGTGTTCCCAAAAGCTGTTTGTCAGCAAATTGCCTGGATTTGAAATTCAGGTGACTTGTCGGATGAAAAAATATTCTTCCCCAGATTGCTCTGACCTTTGAGGTGGCGGGTTTATTTTTTAAAGACATTACCACTCCCCTTGGGAATGGTGTCTTCCTCTGTTTTATGCTCAAAGGAGGTAGCTCTTTTCATGTTTATCTTTGATTCAAGCATTGTAAGGAGCAATCCCTCGCACTTACGCGCTTCATTGTATTCTGGCCATGAGAGATTCTCCCCTACTGCTTGTCGCTCTCTTTTCAGTGCAGCTAGTAAAATATTTGAACAGGAAAAAAAAAGAAAAAAAATAAAAGATGCTAAATAGCCTCCAGCATTTAGAGGATAAAACGAGCTGTAAGCAGAAGGACGACTGTGGTTAATGAACAGGGCTGGGAAGCCTTAGATGGACCACGACCTCTCTTACCTGCTCATCTCCTGACTTCCTCTGTGACTTTGTGTAATTTTTTTGGCCTACTCCTGCTACAGCACTGGGATCTTTAACACCCCCCATGTTTTCTGCCTGGAAAATCCATGCAAAAGCAAAGCCACAGCCAGAGCTGCAGGGTCTGTGGGGAGAAAGGTGGTGCTGTTTATTAGTCCAGTTGATGGCAGATGACGTCTTGGTGGAAGAGCTCTGACAGCGTTGTACTGAGGTGGTGGAGCATGTGAGGGGCTGTGCACAAGCAGATGCATCTTCCAAGGCCAAAAGAGTCAGGTGTTTGCCCCACTCCAGCTTTTTTCCTCCTTGCTGGCCAAGTGAAGACTCGGGAAGCAGTTAGGCTACAGGTAGCAAAACATTTTGGATCATGAGCTGGTGTTGTACATCAGGATTCACACTTGCTGGGCATGTTTATTGGAGTTGTTCGCAATGTGGTTGCGTGCCCACATATCTGCTGAAGCCCCAGCTAGGCTGAGACCTCTTCCCTCGCTAACTGTTCGGGGCAAAGACAGTTTCAGACCATCCCTCTGCCAGTCCTAATGCTGCAGGGAAGCTGTTTTGCACAGGGTGGTTGCAAGCCACTGGAATGTAAATTAAATCTCAATGGGCTATAGCAAGCAAGCTTGAGTTAAGGAGTCCTAAGGCTGATTTCCTCCTTTGGAAACCTGCTGTGAATTCAAAACTGAGACAAACTGGCATGAAGGATCATCATAGGGTTAAATGTTTGGAGAAGAGGAAACTCATTACGATCATGATCATGGGGTGGTTGAGGGGAGACCTCCAGCAGGCAAGGATCTGCTGCAGTCCAGGTGATTCCAAAGTAAGTCCCCACATTTCAGAGGGTTTTCTTAAACTTCTAGGGCATAATGGCACACATGGGGATGGAGGACAAAGTGAATATTTGACATAAATAAGCCAATGTTGCTCTGTGGGAGAGAGGCAGAGGGAGCCTGTGAATTAATGATCAGCTTTTAATTTTTCCTTTCATTGGAATCAATGAAAATGTCAGAATGATTGAAGTTAATGTGCTCATGGGAAAGATGTGAAACCAAAAGAAAGAGATCAGGCCTATTTTTTAATATATTTTTTTTTCACTGAAGAAGATGCTTCCTTTCGTCTCTAATACCAGAAAAAAAAAAATGAGAAGGCAAAAGGGCAGCCTGAAATTTACCCCTCTACAGGAGCTGGTCTGAAGGTGCTGATCCCTCAGAGTGATTGCAACCACCTGGAGCCAAGTTATCCATCCTGCTCTGCCAGATTTACTGTGAGTGAATTTCTCAGGAAGCCTAGACAATGCTCAGGTCCCAGCAGAGTCCTCAAGCCCACCATCCTCAGGGTGGTGACTGCCCTTGGCACAGGATTCAGCCTGGTTGGTGCTGGCAGATGCAATTTTGCTGGCTGCAGACGTGTGCTGTTTGCTGGGAGGTGCAGGGCTGGGTGTGTTTCAGGATGGCAGGAGGACAATGAAAGACTCATGTTTCTGAAGATCCTTGTTTGAAAGAGCTGGTTGCTGCTGATGGATGCGAAAAGCTGACATTAATGCCTCGGAAGCAAAATCAGATTTGGATTCTGACTACTGGAAATATTAATGTTTGGTCCCCGGAGCCAAATATAGTTCTGCAGGACAATGTCAACCTTGGTTCTGCACGGGGTGCCGTAGGACCAGAAGGCCTAATGAGGTTTTCAGTGCAATGAAGCTTCCTGAGAGTTTTTTTTCAAGAGCAAGCTGTCTCCCAAACTTCACGCTTACAGACATACATCCACAGAGGCTATTAACAGCTAAAATGGGCACTTACATCCTTGTTTCTGCAAAAAAACCCCCACTATTTCTGAGTCTTGGCAATACTCAGGCATAAGGAACATCACATTTTGGCTGCTCGTTTGATGCTCGTAGAATTTCTGCCCAGTCAGTCAAGTATTTAGGTGAGTGATCAAGGGTTTCACTACCTAAAGGAGGGACCTTGGGTAGAAACAGCGGCCTGAGGTTGTAGACTCCTTTGTGCATCCCTCCCCTGTCTTGAAGGAGGCTCTCAAGCAGCCCCACGGCAGGGGGAACGTGTCTGCAAACTGCCAGGCACGCTTTGGCCAAATTAAAAATTCATTGTGACAAAATGCCACAAACACAAGGGAGTTTTCAGCGATTGCATCACCCCAGACAACAAATTGATGCCTGCTCGCTCTGGTGGGGATTTCCTTCCTCCCTCCGTGCTCACCTGCTCACATTGATCCTTGTTACGAACAGGGAAAGGGTGAGCTGGGCTCTTTTATCTCATGGCTTCTCTGTCTCGGTGCATCGATCCCCCGCCCCGATGCTGCTTTTTGTCACGTAGAGGCCTGCTTATCGCAGCCACACTCTGCTCTGTGGACTCAGGCATTGAGTTGAGGTCTTCTCCAGGTGAGTCTGCTGCCAGACTGGACCTATAGCCCCTCTCTTACTTCTGCACGTTGGCTCAGGCTGGGATTTCGTTGCAGAAAATTTGTCATTCCCAATGCTCCCAGACATGAGCAATGCAACCGTGCTGCTGCCAGCAAACACAGCCCTCAACAGGAGCCTTTATGATAACATCAGCTCTGCTGCTGTCACTTCTTTTCCAGCCCCGTGGCTGCCATCTCAGGAACTGACCTCATCGTTTCCTGATTTCAAGCTCAAGATGTGGGGCACGGGGAACGTGTGTGCACAGCACCGGTTGTCGTAAAAGCTTAGCAGCCTGGTGAGCACATCCTACGTGAAACCTCCCGGCAGCCTGTCCCTGCACGCCCGAATCAATGCTGCATGTCAGGGACCACTGAGCTTCCCTGGTGGTCTCAGCAGACACAGGTTTTAGCCAAAATAATGGTCAATTCTTACATGTACCTGGAAATAGAAGCGGAGGGTCTGAGGGTCAGGCTCCTGGCTTCCTGCTACATTTCTTTTCTCTTTTGAGATGGATACGCATTTCTTGCAGAAGGCGGCAAACTGCATGTCCAGTCTATCCTCCAGTCCAGCTTACTACCCATCCCACAACCTGACTGGTCCTTTCTGATTCAGGGCAGATGCTAAATACCCTGTTGTTATGGAATAACTTACTCAGAGAGAAACTTTTATACAAAATCCTTCTTTTGCCTTCTTCTCCTTCCCCCATCCCTCCAAGCAAGAGATTTTATATCCCTACTGAACTGCTAGGGCTTTTTTTAACTCCTTGCTTTTATTGCTCTTGCTGTCCTTATTGAAACATCCAACCCTGCCCTGTCCAACCTGTGGCTCATGGAGAGGTACCAGAGCAGTGAACTGCATGGATGAATCGTGCATTATGTCAAACCCAGGGCCTCAGAAATCCTTCAGTGGCTTTAGTTTCCCAGCTGACTGTTTAGCCATCTTCACCAGAAAGTTGTCTCAGTGAAATGAGAACTCGCCCACGTTCAGGATAAACTCACTTTTTTTTTTTTTTTAGGTTTGGAAAATGTCGAGTTGTCTCTGGTGGAGGATGTGTGTGTGTTTTATTTTGTGTGTGTGGCGTCCTTACATATGTCTTGGATTGGTTCAGAAACTGAAATAGCAAAATAAGCTTTTCTTTATTCAAAAATAGAAAACATCAAACAGCTCAGAGAAGAGCTCTGTGTAATGCTGTATTTTTTAGTGATTATGTAGTAGATATCAATAACAGTAATTATTATTACTATGACTCTTTATGCTATTGCTTTCCCCATCACTCCTGAGTCTTTCTATATTTGTGAAACATTTTGATAGCCCTTTCCTGTTTGTTTTCCACCCATTGAGGATGCTTTAAGTTCAGCTGCAATCTGCCTAGAGGCTGTGGTAAGGCAAAGACAGTGTTTTGTGCCGTGCACTGGCAGAGCAGGAATCCAGATCCATGCACAGAGGTGGTACTGGGGATGCTGTGGCAGCCAGGCACCCAGTTTGCTCTTACCCTGTCTCAGTAGAGGTGTATGTTTCACTCATGCTTAGCTACCAGAAAGCATCCTTCTATCCTTTTTGTGAATATCTGGTCACACAGGGATGCTGTGATTTTTGTGATTTTTGGTTTTGGGCTAGGCATGCTAGGACTGATGAATGAAGCATAGTGCGATGGACGGGCTCTCGGAGGAGGACTCCTGGACCTAAGGGATAGTTGTTGACAACAGAGGGCAGCTTCAGAGGAAATCCTGCAGGAAAGAAAGTTGTGGGTAAGTAAAGAAAAGGACCTCCATAAATCCAAATTTCAGCCTTTAGAAGATGTGGAGCTGCAGGGTGCAAATAATTTCAAGGAACTGGTTTTGCTGCAACTACACAGCTATGGGAGTTGAGAAACAGAAAATCCAAATTGAAAGTTTTCAGGCTCTGTATTTTTGGATGAGCTTTTGCTGAGCTTTTTAGTGAATTTTTTTTTCCCCCTGAATTTGGCACAGTTAGCGAGACAGAAGCTAAGATGATACATATGTTTTATAACAGTAGTGCACATTGTGAGTTTAAAATCAGTTTATCAATGTCTCTTCTCCTTTCTCTCTTTTCTCTTTCTCTGTATTTTCTGTCGTTCTTGGTGAAAGTTCTGCAGCCTCAGCTGAGGAACTAGATGTCATTTTGTTGAGGCAACAGCAATGACATTTTGTTTGGATGGGACTTACATTCTTGCATTTTGGGTGTTCAGGAGAAAAATGACAGCCAGATAGGGTTTTTTGTTTTTTTTTTTTTTTCTGCTCATCACTTCTCAAATTCTGGCCATGACCATAAGAGCAGTAATTTAGAAGAAAATTCACTTTCAGAGAGGAATTACTGCTAAGTCTAATTATGAGGAGCAGAATGCCTACCACAGCACATGGTGTATTTGGGTGTAATGGAGACTCTGTGAAGAACGATAGCTTCAGCTCCCCTAGAGGTGTTGGCCACTGCAGATGTGTTGACTGGATGTATCATGGGGCAGAACAGCTACACACATTCAAATCTTCAAACATCCCATAGCTAAAAGGTTCACAGTATCCTATAGTCCTACAGTGGACAAGATCCATGCAGACCACAGCTGGATATATCAGGGGAAGGTCTAATGCTGCAGATGTGGGAAGGCTGTCCCACATGTAGGTCTTGCTTTAGCATCTTAAAAGTGAACATCGTCCCATGTACATGAGGCATAAACCCAGGAGTGGACCACTCTGGCTTGGCATGTCGGCAGACTCTGGGATGGGATTAAAAAGGAGACAGCGTTGGTTTAGGTTGTTGGCTGATGCTCACTTGGTGTTGTTCTACTGACTTCCATGAAGCTAAGCTGAATTACATCTACTGAAAACAAATCCATCTAATTTTTTCCCCTTGCTTCTTATGTTCAGGCTTGATGTATTATGTCTGGAAGCAAACAGTTAGAATAAGATGCATTTGTTAGATTGTGTCTTTTCATTATCCAGACAGAAGGGAGAGGCAGTTGACAAAGTTTCAGCAGACGGTGCATAGTTGTTGTTTATGTTAAACAAAACGAGAATGTGCAGCATTCGGGTGTATAAACAGCATGACAGCAATAAGCATAAAACATAAGATTGGAAGCAGATTTCACTTTCAGGCCTTGGGGAGCAGATGGATCTGAGATCATTGTGCATTTGTGTACAACTCCAAGACCTATAGAATCTCATTTATTCCCCATGTCGATGTGTTTTACAGGACTCAAATGTAGCATGGCTGCATATGGATGCAGCTCCATTGAACGTAATGGGCTGGACCCAAGCACCTAGATCTGTCTATGAAACTGCTCCAGCAACACTAAAAGGATGGAGAGCTGCTTTAGTCTTGCAATCAGAGTTTTCCTTGTCATCTTAATGTTCAGGTGGCATAAAGATGAGGCAGCCCCCATTTGCATCTCCTCTATGCGCAAGCTGGAGGCAGTTGAATGCGAGAGGAGTCACAGCTGGTGGAGGTTACTCTTGCTGAACTTGCACAGAAGCTGGTTTCCTCCCTGTATCTTATATATGCGATGTATAGACACATAAGAAGGCTTAAACTTTTCTCTTGATTGCTCTTTTCTTACCCTTGAACTCCCATCCCAGATCTTGCAACAGAGTGAGCACAGCTGGAACTGGAGATGTGGCTCAGTCAATGGAGTTGCGTCTGTTTGTACCTGTGTGGTTGAGGATTGATGTTGTAAGACAGAGAACAAACCAAGCCCATCCTCTCTAAAATGGTGGAGACAAAGCCATTATTTCTCAGTTTCAGTGGGCCAACTGGATCAGTTCAAAGACCACACTGATTTGGTACTTACGGAGGCAGGGCCACATGGGTTGCCTATTATTTGTGGCCCTGATTCCCTGGCAGATCCCTGTCATTGAAGTGAAGGACATAATGAGGGATTTCAGTTCCAAACAGAAACTATCCAAGCAGGTGAGAAAGTGATGGGCTAGCGTCCAGCCTTCAGAGCACAGACCAAAGCGAAGCTGTTTTAAATAGCAACAATGGCCCTAATCCCCCGGCGGGACAGAGAGATGCAGATTGGTGAAGGGAAGAAAGGGAAAAAAATAGTGGCCACAGAAAGTGTGTGCATGTGAGAATCCCTTTCAGGATGCATTAATAGGATGCAGTGAATAGGAAGAAGAGACCCCAGAGTGTGTTTAAAACTGATTCCCGGTGTAATATGAACCACTGTAAATGAAGCACTGTACAAAAGAAATAATAAAAATATATCACTGTAGTCAGTATCACTGGCTGTATCAGAGTTTAACCGCATCAGGGCTCATCATTAACTAAGAGGCAGAATAACGCGAGGCAACAAGACAGCAACTGGGATGAAGACCATAAGGACCACGATAGGGCCCCAGCGAGGTTCCTCCCACTGCTGCTCCAAGAAATGGGGGCCCAGAAGGGAGAAAAAGCCCACCCGCCATGCACAGCTCAGCAGACACCTCCAACGATGGCGTGGGTATGTACTCACTTCCTCCGTTGCCAGCTCTCCTGCCACAATTTGTCTGGAACAGCCACTTGCCTCTGAGTGAGGAGTTTTAATAAATGATCGTCATGTGCAAGCCGTGCATGTATGTGAGAGAGGATGAGGACATGTATTTTTAAATGTGAAAACTCCCACCAGCCGCAGTTTGAACATGGACTGTATGATCTTCAAGGGAAGGAGAAAAATGTGCTGGTTTCCCCTAGAATTGGATCATTTGCTGCAAATTGGGCAGTCGATCCGAAAAGAGTTGTGGAAAATGTAGTTAGTCATTTCAGGGTGGTATTAATTTTAGGATGGCCCGTTAAAGTCCCAGGAGAGATATTTTGTGCTTTCTGGAGATCAAACCATCTCTAGATGCTTCAGACTGGATTGCCCCGACTCCAGTAGTTGAAAATGTAAATTTATATGAAGGAGTTTCCAGTGGCTGATTGTGAATACTTTGTGCAACCCTTAGGACAAAAAGGATGAAATCCTGCCTCCACTAATGTTAATGGTAGATGTGCCACTGACTTCAGCAGGGTGTGGACTTTCCTGGGCTGCCTGACTCTGTCCCCTCGTCTGACTGTGGTCTCCAGATAGGATGTGAAGTTGTTACCGAAATCTGGAATAAAACTCCTTAACAGCAATGAGAAGTTAAGAAGCAGGCACTTCTTTATTGCAGCGCTGGGCGCACGGGGGATCGCTCCACCTAGCGTGCGCACCCATTTGATCAACAGCACGGGTTAAATACACATTAATTATACATATTTATTAAATTCCAAGAAATAATATGCATAAACATAAATTTTCTGAGAAACCATTACATCATTTCCCCACCCACTCGCGCATGCCCAGTCTTTTGAGTCGAGGGTCTTTTAGTGGTCTTGGTGGTCGTCAAAACGCCCCCTCCTCGAATTCGCTGGTCAAACTCCTCCTTGAAATCTCCATATATGGTCTTGAGAACAGGTCGCGATGCTCCTTGATTTTCCTGGCTCCAAAGTGATGGCTCAGGGCCTATTTCTGCAGGTGGTGTTTGGGGGTGTTTGGGACTTACCATTGTATTAAAGATATGCTAGGCTAGCTTCTAACAAATGCGTATTATAATATCTCTAGGGTCCCACTCCCTCTAAGGACAAATAGATTTCGTATAAAATTTAACCTATGTGACTACAGTTCTACAGTTAGCAAGAATCATATTGATATTTAATTTTCAACGTTTATGTCATGTAACAAAGTCATGCCAGGTCCGGAGCAGCATACCCAGTCTCTCAATGCAACGACTCAGGCCAGTCAGATTTATCTACCCTTTGTATACTGAGTGTTTTACTTTGCAGTGTTTAATATCTTGCCTGATGTAAGCTTTAGTCATGCTGAAGAAAGCAGCTTTATTGAATTTGGCTTTATGTTAGCATTGACCTGACAGACTGTATCAATTCCAAAGGGGCTATTACCATCCCTTTTGCTATTTATCCGAAGCTGGAATATCCTAAATAACATGCTCTGATGATGTCAGTGTCTCGGTGTCAATAACCAGTCATCAAAACATGTCTATGCTGAGATGTGCTCTCTCTTTCTTCTCTTCTGTTTTAGCATGGGAGAATATACACATATCTTGCGACCCTTATGTTGAAGGCCATGATCTGCTTGCACAGAAGTCAGTGAGGATGCACTACAGCAGCCGTGAGCTGAACTGTTGGTCCTCAGGGCTGAGCTTTGGTTGCCCAACAGCCTCCACCGTGAGGCTGCTGCCTTTGGCTCAGCAGAATCACTGCAAGGTTAACTTGAGCTGCGTTTGGGGTTCCTGGGCTCTGACTCTTTGAGGCAGTTGGGAAAGTAGGAGAAGAGATGATGAAATACATCCTACACTGCCCTGAGCCTCTCCGGTGAGCCCGGTGGGATGGAGGATGGTGTGAGTGGGAGGAAGGTTAAGGGACGGAAAGGGGAGGCCATAAAGGACAGAAGTAGAGGCTTTACAAAAACATGCCATATAGGTCTCTCTTAAATACCCGCCTGCTGCCCTGGCCTCTCATGGCCTCTGGGAACTTACTGCCACAGCTAGAGGGTGGCTGTGCATGACAGGGGATTTTGAAAATGAGCGATGGAGAAAGCCTTCCCAGCGCCCTCAGCCTGACCTGCCATCCCCCAGCCCACACTGCTTGCGATACCCTACATTTCTGCACGTCCCACCAGAATACCTGCATACTTCCAGCTGTGGACAGAGCCCCAGGCTGGTGAGGCAGGTTTTAAGTCAGCTTCTCACTGCTATTTGGTTGTCGTCTGTGTATGTGTTTGAGCGGCATTTCATCCCAGCGCTCGAGGGCTGTGCGGAGCTCCCGGGTGACCAGCATTTCCAGCTCTAAGCCTTTCCATGCCCAGCCGAATAAAAAGGAAAGAACAAAATTGGTTCTGCCTTGTTTCTGCCGAGGAGGCACTTCATGGCAAGTGCAAATACAGAAGTTGCTTTGACTCCTGGATGGATAAACTCTGGAATCTAAAGGATGTTTGAGGACAGATTTTCAGAGGTTGGCACGTACATACTGACTGTAAAATTACTTCATGGAGCCTGGCTGTGCATGTTAAATCCATATTTGCCTGTGCAAACAAGGTGCTTATGCATGCAGTTAGACGTTTTGCAGACACAAAGGTGAAGGCGAGTTCAACCCTGGCTTTCTCCGTCTTTACGACTGTACTTAGCAGCACTCTCCCCTGGCCAGGAACACTTCCCTGGGACCTCTGTTTGTGAGGAAGTGCTCATGCCATGGCCCCAGATGGAAAGGCTTTAAGCTCATAGCTTAGTTCCAGATAGACCATTTTAATTGGGATGGTTCCCAAAACAAAGAATAATCAGCCTTGAGTTTTAAATTACCCTGGAGGAAAGTCTCTTCGGCACACGGTGGGAAGGTGCCTGCAGCACGAATTCTCGCTCCCCACTTGATGCTGTGGCTTCAGCTCCTGATCTCAGCACGTGGCTCTTAGAAAATGCTCAAAATTACCCTCACTTCTGCCCCAGGGCAAAGCTCAGGGCTAGGGTCTGCCTTGTGAGACGATGCTCAGGCCCACGGGCAGGTGCAAGCCATGACAATACTCCCAACTCTTCCAGCTTCAGTCCGTGTCACCAGTGGTAGGTGGCTTAAGTCCAATACCTCCACGGTGCTTAGGGAGAGGTGAGCTTGGTTTTCCTTTGCCCAGCCTACACGGATAGGGTTTTGGGTCCATGCCCGTCCCCTGCCAGAGCCCTCGGGAGCAGAGCTGAGGTGCAGGACTGTGTGCAAACCAGATCGGTGCTGGGTAAACCTTGGCTGGAGGGTGGGCTCAGAGGTGGTGGAGATGGACCAGCTGTGCATGGGGGGAGCAGAGTCATGGGCATGGTTTAATGGACATGGTGGTGTTAGGTTGATGGTTGGACTTGATGATCTTAGAGGTCTTTTCCAACCTTAAAGATTCCATGATCCTATGATCAGTGCTGGGTGCTGCAGAATATCGTCCCTGTTTCAGCACATGAAAACTGCCTGGGCTTTCTGCATATGGGGAATTACGCTGCAAAAGCAGCTGGTCACACCTCAGTGTCTAGAGGCAGAGAGAAACCGTGCTGCTCTTAGGGAGATGATAAAGGCCTAAATGTCCACAGGCTTTGAAAATAATTCCCTGAGTAAAGCGTGCTCCTAATCCTGCCTCTCCCGTGACATTCCTGCCTCCCCAAAGACCTTTGTCTCCTGCTTGGCTATCAGATGCAGCTCAGCGAGAAAACTCGTGTTAGTTAATAATAGCAGCTTGGGGATAGAGATTATAACCAGGGCAATTTAAATAAGACATTTATTTTCAGCAAAAGGGGTAGAGTGTCTGATCCGCCACGTTCCCGTTTGGCATTCGTGTAAATTTAAGGCCTGATATTTGGTGTGCGGCGCGTCTGTAACAATGTGGATTCATCACAGCCCTAATTATAGCTCTTAGGCAGCTCGCATAGGGTAGCATGAGGCTTATTTATAGGTAATATTTTTAAACAGACCCACAGTCTTCTCAGGAAAAGGGCTCTTAAAGCAAGACGTGTTATGGAGATTACTCTGGGAGCTGGGCAGGTGAGTGCAGGCATCCCCATCCTGCTGGGGTACAGCATCCAATTCCTGCTTGGGAACCCAAAACCCAAACTTTGCTGCACTTTCTGGTGTCTCGCAGGGGATCGGGGATGTCTGAACACAGCGGTTTCCCAAGGCCACTGAGGGCATGTGACAAGCATGCAGTCATCTCTCAATAGGCCACTGCAGCCTCCAGCTGCAATCATGTGGCTTAATCACCTGACGGTATAAATGAGTTTCCCCTGACAAGCTTCGATCCCTTTGGGCCCCTTGACTAATTACCTGCTATTGTGAGAGGCCCTACTTGTTGGGAAAAGCAACTCCTGTCCCCCAGCAATAGCAAAATAGAGAAATAAACACAAAAGTCTGGAGATCAGAGGGAGCTCATTTACTCTCCATATTTAGTGCCACATGAAGGGCCGTTAATTATGTTTCTCTTTCATGACAAAAGTAGCTTTTGCAAACAGTTTTGCTTGTTTGTTCTCTTTTTTAAACAAAGGTACCTGTATTTTTTGTCTTCCTAATCACCCTGTAGCACGCGGCAGCCTTGCAAGGAGAAACTGGCAAGAAAACACATCCCGTATGACTTGGGTTCCTCGGTGCCCTGCAAAGTGGAGGGCAGAGCTGCCTGTCCCTTGTAGATCCCCTGGACCAGAGCAGCAAATTGCTGTGAATGTGGAGGAGCTGCCTGGAGTGTTTCTTGTGCCTACCCCTGCACGGAGGTCAGGGCTGGAGAGCGAAAGAGGAGTCAGGCCAAACAAATTCTGCATTACCTGAGCCCTGTGTGTGCTCATAGGCATCATTTTCCACATATATGGGTGGCAACGATGTACAAAAAGCACTTGAGAAAGTAACTGAGTTGCCCAAGAATAAAGTTGGCGTCTCTTTAGAAGAAACCATTGAGTCTGTGGTGGACATGGAGACCTTCAGTTTATTGTGCCAGACTTGCCCCATTCCTTTCTGGGTACGTGAATCTGGAAATGGAAGGTGACAGAGCATGTGGCTCTCTGATCCTGCTGAGTGGTGGAGAGGGTGTTGAGATGCCAGTGCTTTCCCTGCACTGCACTTGGGTTCTGGGTGATTTACAGTCTCCTGCCGGAACCGAACTACCTATAACATTTAACAGGCCAGGATCAACCCCTCTTCTTTTTTATTTTTAATTTTGTTTTTCTGAATATGCAGAAAGCAGCTCTAAATTGTCCTAAATTAGCCTCTGTTCTGACGTGCTGTCTCACACCTCTTTGGTGTCAAACTCTGTTTTTAGGTAGTGCTAGAAATCACAAAGATGAAAAAAGGGGAGTCGTCTGACCTGTGCCTTTTCTTAGAGCATCACACGGCTGTGGCTCACAGACTGGTATAAGCCAGCTCCACCACTGTCAGTCAACTTGTACCAGCCTGGTCCTGCCCTGGGAGGAGCAGAAGGCCTTCTCCTGCCCTTCTTGGGGAGAAGAGACCTCTTTGGTATTTCCTAGTAGGGATGCTCTATTTATAACTGATAATCCCCTAAGAAAACGATCAGGAGCCACCTAAGGTCATTTTCTATTCTTACATTTTTCACTGCTTTAAGCTCCACCTAGGATAACGAAGCTGCTATAGGCTTAGGCAGCAAAGCTGAAATCCAGCTGAAATGGGGCCTTAGTAACACGCAGTGGTGAAATGGTCCACGATTTCAGTCCTGGCTCACCTTGTGCGGTGAAAACCCAGGAGAAAGATGCATCTTCAGGGGTTCCCTTTGAAGACACACAGTGGATCAACGCTTTAAAAATGCAATTTATTCTCCACTTCTGTTATTATATATTATATATACTGATATATAATATATAATATATAATATATAATATATAATATATAATATTATATCAGATATATATTATATCTGATTTGATCTTAATGAGAATCTTCCAAATAAGTTACAACTCAGGAAACACCCATCTTTCAAAAGCAAGTTTTCCCCTGAAACAAATATACCTCAGTGAGACTTTTGAAGAGTGAGTTTCTCAGGGTAAGGATGATAGAACATAAGAAAGGGACATGTGGATGCTGACTCCTGCCAACTAAGCAATAATATGTGTAAGACACTTGGCTTGGACCAGCAAGGGTTACATTCAAGTCCCTGCTCTGGGTTGTGAGGTGTCATGAGCCCAGCATCCTAACCTCTGGCTTTTTCAGTAGTTTGATGAAGAAGAGCAAGTCAGTCAGCATTTCTTTGGTCTGTCTGACTTTTAAGCAACACCTACCTCATCATTCAATGCAGACAGTTCTTTCCCAAGTTAAATGTTTATATTTTCACCAGCTTGCTTCCCGTGAGCAGAGGGCTTTCACTGTGTCTGTTCATCAATGAGCTGAACTTGGTAAGACTCCCGTCTTGCCAAACTTGCTGCAGCTCTATTTCCAAGCAATCTTGTGTAGCTCCACTGTGGGAAGGAGATTTATCCTCCACAGATTCTGCTGCACATCTTGGCAAGATCAGTTTGCAACTGGCTTTGACGCATGGTGTCCAATTAAGCAATGTACATCTGGTCCAAACTATGGGGCAGGGTTCCCTTCCCTTGGTTCCTGATCCGGCGGTTCATTTCCGAGCGCTGCAGCAATCTGCCTATCTGCAGGGCGAGAGGGTGTGCACCAGCAGTGAAGGCACGCACCTCGTTATTCCACGCAAGGGAGATCTTCCCTGCCCTTGACTTCTTGCACCCCTGCAGTCGGGGTGAACGGTACCAGCATCACTCTCTTGGAGCCCTTTTGACTGATTTCAAGGTCTCTTTCTGTTTATGTTTAATTTCTTGCTGCCCAAATGAATTTCTCCATTTGTAATTTTTTTCTACTGACTGTAATGAC
Organism: Chlamydotis macqueenii; assembly: GCF_036417535.1. Taxonomy (NCBI): domain Eukaryota; kingdom Metazoa; phylum Chordata; class Aves; order Otidiformes; family Otididae; genus Chlamydotis; species Chlamydotis macqueenii. Next base: position 6,180,561 of record NC_141557.1, on the reverse strand, counting down.
GCTTTCCCAAGACCCCTAATCTTGATGACCTTTCTAAGAAGAAACACAAGTCAGCTTGTGTCCCCAGGCAGTTTTCCCTAATTTCTTACAGCTCTGTTGACAACACATTCCCACCTCCCTCTACTGTCCTCTGGGTATGATGTCTTCCCTCCTAGCTCTAGAGAGAGTAATCAATATCAGGAGAAAAACCAGCCTTTTTGGCTTCTTGTGGGGAAGCAGTTTGTCCCGTTTAAGGAAACCCTGGCGAGGGTCTGTTGGACACAAACCACAGTGAATTACCACCTCTTACAAGCTGACAACTCGCATGTCTACTGTTTTCATTATGCTGATGCTTTCAAAGTCTGCATCAGCCACCAGCATCCTCACTGGTGTTGCTTCTCACCCGACTGCTGAGATTCCTGTTGAGGGTCATCATGTGGCTTTTTTTTTTGCACTATCATGTAATTATACTTTTTGCAGCCAGAGAAAGTATAAGGCATTTGGAGATGACAAACAAAGGCTTGAGTCTTCAGACATTCTCCTGTTGAAATCAGCCTTAAAGAGCCAGCCTAAATGACTCACCAAGGGTCACCCAGGACATCTGTGGCAGTGACAATTGAACTCTGGTCTTCTGAGTCCCACGCTAGCGCCCTGAACAGAGGATTATTTGTACTGTCTTCTGTAGGAATGGGAGAGAGGAGAGGTGTGGATTTCCAAGAACAAAACCTCACTTCTTCAAAGCTTTTTAAAGGCCGTGGAGCTAAATATTTCTTGTACAAGAGGACAAATATAAGCAGGGCAGAAATAACAGTAACCTTCAACTCAGATGGGCCTGCCATCAGAACAGCCTTTTTTTTTTTTTTTTTCCTTTCCTTCTCCTCTTTCTTTCCCCACTTCCATACTGAGGACATTTAAAGAACAACAAAGACTCAAAAACTATTCACGGGGTCTGGATTTCTGGCACCGCTTGAGCTGCTGCAGAGGAGCCACATCTCTGTATTCAGATGACTCGCTGACTCTGTCATAGGCCTGGTAAAATGCTGTTAAAAATATTTTTTTTTTCTAATGACACATTCCAATGTAATGGAGAATCCTGTGTACACTAATTTGCTTTGAGGATTGCATCATCCTGAAGGAAGTGTAGCCAGAGAGATTTAAAACAAAAGTGGTCTGTCTCCAGGCTGAGCTGTGATACTTGGCAGCGATACCGCTCTCCGCTGAGCCCAACATGCTGTTTTAACATACTGCTCCCCTCCCTGTAATGTCACGCTGGAAGGGTGGCATTTCTTGTCTCCCGATCCGTAAAAGATACTCGATGAGCTATTCATGCTGCCAGTGTCCTTGAATGAGATTATTAGTTCATGTGAGACCTTGTACTTTGAACATTACCAGGATTTCATGGGGATTGTTCAGGAAGCAAAATGTTGAAGTAGAACCTCTCATTGCTGAAGCAAAAGCCATTGAAAACTACTGATAAATTGGTTATAGGAATGACATATTTGTCCCTGTTACTGTCCCACTGTTATATTAGCCAAGGTCATAAGTTAAGAGATTAATTGAGAGGGCTGGATGCCCAGAAGGGGGAAAGGATTTCTTTGCCCACCTCCAGGATTCATACAGTGTAAACAATCCTAAGACACACATTTTCAACCTCAAAAGCTGATATATGTCCCTCTCTAGCTGGAAGGGATGCCTCTGGGCATTGCCTTTGTGACGGGTAGAGCTGGTGAAAGAGCAGAAGGCATGTTCTGGGTGTCTGTGGAAGAGCAAATAACTGGACAGTCAGCCCTAGTAATGTTCACAAAAAAAAATTGGATAAACAACCTACCCATTGTTGAAGGTCCTGAGAGAGTTGTGCTGAAGTTTTGGAGTGCTGGTACTTCTTCTTCTTCTTTCTCTGTAAGGCCCTGAAGGAGCATCTGGCTCTTTCCTCCATCCATTTATAACAGCACCTTGGTGGATGCTTGTCTTTTAGGTGTAGGACACATCAGCCCTACTGTAGGAAATGTGAAATGTGGCTGCATGCAGGTTGCAGCCAGATGAAGAGCTGATTTTTTCTTTTCTGCTAGAGTGAGTGAGTGACTGGAATAGAAGGAAGAGAGGTACCTTGGTCTGAATGACAATAGAATTTTTATTTTGAGATCACAACTAACAAAAATATTGCCTGCCAGAGTTCAAGGAGCATCTGGACAACACTCTTAGTCATATGGTTTAGTTTTAGGTAGTCCTTTGAGGAGCAGGGAGTTGGACTCCACGATCCTCATGGATCCCTTCCAGCTTGAGATAGTCTATGATTGTCTTAAAAAAAAATCGAGGACATCAAATATTGATCCAAAAAGAAAAGAAAAAAAGAGAAAAAGGGGGGAAAAAAGTATCTTGGCTTTTATAGTTTCACTTATTGACAAATCCACCGTAAAATCACAGAGATTTATAGTGAAACCTAATAGGATCTGAATAAAGAAAGACGAAACTTGCTTGATAAATGTGTCTCTGGTTTAGGACTGATACATGGAAAGCACCTGTTAGGGTACATTCCTGATATTAGTGATCATGTGAGGGGATATGGGAGTGGATATGGATGGGTAAAATGCTCCTAGGGTTTGCGTGGCACAGGCTTCTCCCTCTGGTTGTCTCCCTTGGGAGAAAGGAAACTCCTTGAAACTTGGTCGGAAAACATGGGACAAGGTGTTCTGTTAAGGACTAACCCCTCGAATTCCCTGGTACATCCATGCTTGCTGTCTTAGCATGGGTAAGATTGTCAAGAAGTGATTCCTAAGCAATCTCCTGAAATGTAAGACGGTTGCAATTATCTTATGCCTTCCCTCCCACTCCACAAAGTGGTTATTAATTAAATTGCCTAACAATTCTGCCTGATATTTAAATGTTGTGCATGGATTATCTTCATAGTTCATTATCCATTCCTACGGAGATCAAAAAGCGTGGCTCTGATTCCAAGGAACATCTCAGTTAGAAAATGTAATCTTTTTGTTGGGCTGGTCTGCTAACCTGTAACTGGAGGTACATCTGCCCGCTCCATCGGCTGGGGGCAGCTTCTGCCTCTGCAGCTCAGCCTCAGACAGGAGCTGCCTGATGAATTTATGCTCAGGTTCAAAGGACTTAATTCAGATAACTAATCAATTAAAAGCAGGAGTAATTTAATCTGCTTTAGATACACTTTAGATGGTGAAGTTTAGAGGTGCTTAAGTTTAAAGTTGGCGATTGCAGGTTTCTTTTATGTTCACTGGAACAATCACTCCAGGATCCTTTTACATTTTCTCGGTAGAGAAAAACGTCCCTTTCTAGAGGGTGGTTCTTCTGACCTCTCTCAGATGCTTATTTTAGGATGACATCACTTCCCGTCTCTCTGTCAGCTGTAAATGAGGCCGTGGGTGAACATGTCTCAGTTAGACTTGGATACTTAAATTAGGGTGGATGGGCTGCACCTTGCCGTGCCCCTCCATGTGAGCTGGGCCATGGGACTCCCCTGCTCCTGGTCTGGGAGCAAGCGGGCTCTCAGCTGGTGCCTGCCTCCTTGGTGAGTTTGTTTCCTGAGCTCAGGCTCTGGAGGCTCTCTTGTTCCTTGATACATGAGCCACTGGACATCCAAAACCGAGGATGAGTTTGCAAGGCAGGTGGCAGGGAGGGGACACCCTCCCTTATGGATTTATTTGGAAATGGAGCACATTGGGTATGACCTTGTTGGACAACAATAAAATTGAGTTTGTGGGCGTACCTTTACCAAATCAGCCTTCAGAGCAGATCCCACACCCCACGGGAGTCTGGCTGAGCAGGGAATACAGTCTGGGAGGCTTCAGTTTCTCTTCTGCTCTTCAATACACACTTCAAGGAAAAGGGATCATGCTCTTCACCTGCGAGAGCAAGAGGAGCTGAGGGGAAGGCAGGAGCTTGGCATGCTAACAAGCTACATGCCTTTGTTACTAAGGGAATAAAATCTCTTTGCACCTATTATTCCTTTCTGTGCCCAGTTATAAGTGTTTCCACAATGCAAGTACTGTTGTTCAGAGTTCTCTGCCTCTGACTTGTTTTTTCAATCTGTGTTACACTATTATCTGGAGCATATTAACCCCTGGGTGCTTAGGTTTTTAAATGTATAAGAGATGCCAGAGGGAGGGAGAAGGGAAAAAAAAAAATCTAATCCTGCTTAAATAAGAGCCAGAAGGTGAAATAGCAGAATAATCACTCTTTAACACAATTTGCTGTCACCTTCACTGCAAGGTCCCTTTGCTCTGATACCCAGAATTAAGAGACAAACTCAGCTAAGTTGCTGCAAATCAAAAAACATGCACACACAAACAAATAAATCGGTGCCTGGCAGTTCCCTACGGTACAATTGTTGGAAGTGCAGAGCATTTTTAAACCGATACCAGAAATGAACTTTTATTTTCCATCGTATTTACTGTAAATTAGAAATTACTCAGTAAAACACAATCTGTTAAGCAAAACGCATCCTGTCACTTTCAATTAACCAGCTAAAAGGTTGTTAATGAATAAATATTGACTTTTAGAGGAAATGCTTCTCAACCAGCTGCAGATCCATGTGCATGAGATTTGACAAATGATCAATATGGAGCTGGTACGCTCCTGCTAACCTGGAGGTAACCGTTCAAAATGCCTAGGCGCAGAGGTAAATGACAAATTGCAGGTGGCCCAGCTGTAGGGGCAGAATAAAGAGATGCCGAGATATTGCGAAGCTGCCTTATGTTGGTGCATCCAGCTCTACTGCCACTTCTAAAGCTAAGCACCCAGGAGTGTAAATTAGGAGACAGAAATGAGCCATTCAAGCACCCCTGCAACTTTCACTTGATTTTTCAAAACCTTGAGCACTAGTGAGAGCTGAGACAGCTCAGCTCCTTTCCAAGTCAGACCTTTTATTAGACACCAAAACCAGGCATGCAGGTGCTGTACAGATTGACTCTTTTGTCTGATAACTGTGTCTGGAAAAATATCCCATGATGACACTCCAGATCTGTACTGTCTGATGCGTATGATGACTCTGGGCTCCTTGCTAACCCAGCAAACTGAATCCTTGAGCCAAATGCTATTGTGTGGCATCAAGATTCAAAATCCAGCAGAACTAGTTGGGTTGTAGTATCTGTGAGTAAGGGAGAGCCAGGCAGACAGGAGGATCCCATGATGAAGGAGCATGGCTTGGGTTCAAATCCTGACCCCAGGCTGCACTTTTGGGGCTGGTTGTGCGGGTGCTCTAGTTCTCATTTGTATGTGTAAAAAAGATGCTAGTGGGACTGTTTAGCTGAGGGCTGTGAGTAGAAGGGTCCTTAGTAAGAGTCCTCTGGACTCCAAGTATTGAGTTCATTAAGCTTCAAGTAGCTTCAGTCGCCTGGTTAGTAATGGCTGATGTGACATGCCATGAGAAGTAGTCTGCAGCATGGACTACAAACCACTGCTTCCTTTCATGTGAATTCTTTTGCAAGACTAAAGCTATATCTGGCCCAGAACACTGTTGGGCACGTGGCTTGGGGCAAGGTGGGGATGGGGGAAGGCTTCCATGCCATGGGAGGTTATTGGAGCTTCTTGGGATGACCAGGGCTGTCAAGTGTACTCTGTTACAGTCTTTGCTTTCTCTTCCATATCTTGTATACATGGAAATAAAGGTTGCTTGGTTCAATGCTTCAGCATTTCCAGTAGTTCCCAGAATAAAAAAAAAAGTACCTTTCAACCTATCAATTTCTTAAAACAGCGGTTGTTTGTGAAGCATGACAGCTGCCATTGGAAATTGACTGGGAGTTTAAAGAGTTAAGTTGTTTTATCCATGTTGGAGTTTCAAGTGTTTTTCTTGCTTGAACAGAAACACAATTGTCTCTGGCTCCCTGGGCTGAAGATGATCAAGATTATGAAGTTCATAAATGCTTTGCTGCTTTGGCATCTAAATGGAAATGAGCCCATCAGCTGGGACTCCTCAGGAGACCATCAACAAGACCACTGTTTGAACAAATCTAGTTGCTGTAGAGGTTAAAAGGGGCCTTATGGAGAGGTATGGGCCCTGTCTTAGATGGGCAGGATAGTCTTTATTCTAAATATCCTGCTGATCACTCTGATGTGGTGGGTTTGATGGATTTTGTTATGTGAGGGCTCAGAATTTATTCCTGTTGCTCTTGTGGTACTTGTGACCCCGAGGTAGCAGAGGGCTATGCTGTCTTACCATTTCAGGTGTATTTGCTGCTTTCTTTCTGCCTGTCCTATTTATCTGTTTTATTTTTACCTTTGACCAGAACAGCATGGCTTGATATGTGCAGGGCAATTCAACAGTTGGACCACCTTTAGGATCCAGCTAACATCCAAGGGCATTTTAGTGAGGTGCTGTGCCCAGTCTAACGATCACCATTTCTCAGCAGGACTATTTAGCACATTTGTGATGGTCCAGCCATGGCTTCTGGCTCTGAGTTGGCTCATTCGGTGCTCACAGGAGAATTTTTGATGTACGCCCTCATGCATGTTGAAGGCAGGACCTTGGAGACTTCTTGCCTGAAAAGGGTGTTGAGATATAACTTTATGGTTTTGATAGGCCAGGAATTCAGAGTATAGGTGAGTATTTGGAGGCTCTTTTTTAAAATTATAATAGAGTTTTGTTGTTCACTGCAAGGAGAGCACATGTACCCAAAGATTTGTACCCAAAGATTTGTCCCCAAAGTCAAGTGCAAGGGACCCTGCCTTCCATTTAAGTGTATCACTAGATTTTTCTCCAGCTCTAATACAGAGCAAGAACTTGTGTGTGGTGATGCGCTCTCTCTCTCCAATTGCTTTAATTTCTGTGCCTCAGATGCACCTAGATTCCTCTCACGTTCTCATTTAGGTGATAAGTAATGCAGCACAAATTATGGGAATGGACATTGGGTGCATCAACAACAGTAAAAGCTAACAGCATTGCACAGGGACCAATAAAGCTGAGATAAGAACTGCTGGGCTTTTCTCTTCTTCATTGGCAGTTAAATGTGATTTCTATTATCTCACTGTTTGCTTTAATGTTATATGGAACCTGTCAAAGCCCCATAGTCTTGCAGCTTACTTTCCACTAGAAAGAAAAGACTCCGTAAATTACAATACCTTTTGCTACTGAAAGGTGTGTAAAACCATTCCATCTAATTCGTGGTCCCTTTATCATAAGTGATAGTGGAAATGCAGAAGATTAGCAAGGTCAGATGAGTTTGGGATATCAGGCCAAAGCTGTAAATTTTCTGAGCTTACTGTATTCTTACTATTATCCCTAGACCTGCCATGACCTATATCCACCTCTCGTGTGCTCCACCTCCAGTTCGTCTTCTCCCATAAAGTCCCCTGTTTTGGGAGCCTGCTGGCCAAAGCTACCAAAACTGCAGTAATCCAATGTATGCCAGCGAGGACATGATTTATGGGAAGGTAAGTCTTATGAACCTCTGCACACAGGCTATTTCCTCATGTCCCAATGTAGACAAGGATGGGAGACAGGTATCTTGAAGAATGATTGAGAAGGTCACTACCTGTACAAAGTGTCTTAACTAATTAATTCAGGTATAGTCTCATGTTAACCTCACTACACTGTTCCTCATCAGGAGCCCTTTCTTTCATCTGCATGAAACTACCTTACATGGTGTGTAGGACCTGACATGCACCTCAAGGCACTTATAGGTGACAGAGACTTTAGAATCATCATAGAATGGTTTGAATTGGAAGGCACCTTAAAGATCACCTGGTTCCAACCCCCCCTGCCCTGAGCAGGGGCACCTTCCACCAGACCAGATGGCTCAAAGTCCTATCCAACCTGGCCTTGAAAACTTCCAGGGATGGGGGATCCACAGCTTCTCTGGGCAACCTGTGCCAGTGCCTCACCACCCTCACAGTAAAGAATTTCTTCCTTATGTCTGATCTAAACCTATCCTCTTCCAGTTTAAAGCCATTACCCCTTGTCCTATCACTACATGCCCTTGTCAAAGTCCCTCCTCAGTTTTCTTATAAGCTCCCTTTAGGTACTGGAAGGCTGCTATAAGGTCTCCATGGAGCTTTCTCTTTAGATATCTTTGTTCTACTGGTGGGGAGAAGCTTTGTTATTAACCTTTGTGCAGTAGCATAATTTACTAACCAGGCTGGACTACCATTCTCCTGTCTCTGCTGTTCTCAGCACAACTCAGATTCTGCCTAGTCAGATTTTACCCAGCAGCATTGACTTAGAGGACAGCTTTGATAACACAGTGGAGTCCTTGCTGGGGGCCTTAAGTTCCCTCTGGAGCCGTGCTAGTGGTGGCTGTAAAACAGCAAGGACGGGACACAACTGTATAAGGTACGTGTGATACAGGAAGGAGACTCAATCTCTTTCGTAAGGGTCTAGATCTTCGATATGATCAAATTTCTTCAGTTGGCCATTTGTAGAATGATTGAAACATCAGGGGTATAATAAAATTCCCCCAGGACACGTTGCTCATCCTGTGCCAAAATCCTCATCACCCTGGTGTTGTTATCAACAAAAGGTCGTAAAGTTACTGCTTAATATTTATGTTGCAGAATAAATCAGGAACAATTGGCCCATGTTCTGTTACATACTGCACAAATAAGTGAAGTTGCATCTCCCCCAGGCAATTTGTAAGATGTGCAAGGCATGTAGGGCATGGCAAAGGTTGCTGGCTTGGAAAGGAGAACCTCTGTGGCAAACCATATTTTCCCATCGCTGGGCTCTCTCCTCAGGTCCCTACACCAGCAGAACAGCCTTCAGAAGTTTCAGAGCAACTTTTACAGGAATAAAAGTTACTTAATGGGAATTGGTGTGGGCAACAGGAAGGAGCCAGGAGGTCAGCTCTGGTTCTGGACCACTGGTAAGTTTTGAGCTGGTGAAGATGTGGAAGGAGGGAGAGGCAGAGATTCACATTCACAGTCGCTGGTGCATCTGGTGGAGAACACATTGTGGAGCAGCAGGACTGAGGATTAAAGGGAATCCATTCCCTGTGCTCACAGCAGGAAAGGATAGCACTCTTGTCATCCTTTCAGGAGTTTCTTTTCAGGCACGCTCTTAAATAAGAGAAGAGAGTGATTAAATTCCTTCCCTGGGAGCTTGCCTTTCTGGGACAAATGGAAAAAGGAAAGGAAACATGTAAACAAGTATTAAACAGACAGAGCAGCCTCCCAGATTTAATCGGACTCTGGGCTGTTGCTCGGCTTGCCTTTTGAAGGAGATGTGCACACCTGTGTTTCTGTGCTTACTTCTGTTTGCGTTAGCCTTCCTGCAGCCTCCCTCCATCTTTACTTCTGTACCCATCCCTGTTTCTCCTTGTGCCTGAGCTGTACAGTGAAACGAAAATGTTGAAATAGGAGTGGGACTTTTGTTGTTAACAGTTCCTCTCCAAATGGATTTGGAGATGATATTTGGTTACTCAGAACAGCTTATGAGTCCATGCAGAGGTCACTAAGAGTTGGGTAGGGAGGTCAGAGTTTGTTCCCGCAAAGGACAAAAGCAAGATAGCTGCTGAGGAGCACTTTAGCACCCAAAGCCTGCCTACGGGTGCAGGCATCGCTGCGACTTTTACACATTTCAGACACATCCTGCTACATTGAGCTGCACCTCACAAGCATGTTCTGTTGCATTATGTCAGGAGCTGACATGACATGAGGTAATTGGATTTGATATGACATAATCCACCCATAACACAACACGTGATAGATGAAACGACTTTCCCTGAGGCAAGCAGAAACCAGCTGATACTGTACAACACCTGCAGAAAGGGAAGGTTTTTAATCATCTCCTCCTGCCTGGCTGGGCTGGCAAGTTGTTCAGTCTATGCACATCCCTAATTGAAAACTCAAAATGATTAATTGTTTTTTAAAGTACTGCTGTATGTTTTATTGGTTTTGAAACAAATGAAAGTTTCCGTAAATTCATATCAGCCACCCACACCAAAAAAAGAAAAGCCAAGCTCAAGTGAATTTCTACAATATATGAGATGCGATCAGTTTTCTTCAAGCTCTTCTGATCTAAAGTACCTTCTGCTCATTCTTGATATGTGCATGTATTTAATCTCAGTTTTGCTGTTAAGAGGAACAATGATGGGCTGATACCCATTTAGATCTGATCCTGAGCAGAGCTTCTTGTGGTGCTTCCTGCTGTTTTGCCAAACCAATGACCACTACGTGGTCAGAGTTAGCTGTATCAGAGGTGTAACTTGGAAATGTCACAGCTGAAACCCACACTTGATCATCTTTTCCTTGAGGACATCCCAGACTTTGATATCCCCTTGGAGGAAAAGGAAAGCCATGAACAGAAGATTTTTCATGGCTTAGGAAAGTGTTTTGGTACCTTCATTTCTGAATGAAGACATCCCGTGAAAAGAGCTGGAGGGATTGGAGGAAGACTTGCTTTAGATATATTAAAAGGGATCTGATCCTAAAGGGACCTGTCCCCCATCTGCTTTGATTCAGATTGCTGTCATTCAGCCGTTTTACAGGCTTCCCTTTCAACATTACTTTCTGGAATGCTGTCACCTCTTCATTCACTACAAGTATTTCAGAAAGGTTTAAAAAAAGTACCAGTAGGAAATCCTGACAAATATAGGGATGGGAAGAAGAGGACGTCATTTTCAATGCACATGTCCTAATTCCTCTTGGCTTTGATGTATAGCTCCTGTCTTAAGCAGTTTAGCATAGACTGTCTTCTGCATGTGGTACGCCCACTTTCATGACCACACTCCTTATGTTGTGAGCTGCAGCACGTGAAGGTTCGTGTTAAGTCACTTGGCTGTCAAAGAGGTGAAATGCTCCTTTTTGTCTCTTTTCAACCCTAACCCTACCGTCAATATTTTTGTCCCAAGGAAAACCAAACAAAAATAACAGTTCTTACTGGTGTCCAAGGCTCTGGTTCACTTAGGGGGAGCAGGACATTCACTATTTGGCTGCCACCAGTACCAGCATCCTTACGGTCCCTTGGACTTTCCTGTCCTCTTTGCTGGCCCTATAGTAGCCAGGCTGGGCTCTCCTAAACTTCCTGACTTCTTTTATAAGCAGAAGTAGCTTGATTGAAAAATGAGGCATGTGACTTACCATGACAATCTCCCAATAAGAGGTGATTTTGTATTCCTGTCAAAGGTTCGGCTGCGGTTTCCTCTTGCTGGTGTGTCCAAGTGCTCCTGCCAAGTGTTGCCATCCCAGCGATGCCTGAGTGAGCAAAGGCAAACTGCTCCTCAGTGCTGGCCTTGAATGTCCTTCGATTGGGGTTGAAAGAGATGCTGAATGTTGTTCTAAGCTGTTTCCTTTGTGATGCCTTTGGTATAAATCTCTGCCCCCTTTCTTAAAAGCCAGCTCAGCCACATGAACTAGGCCTTATTTTATGAGGCTCATTATTTTTATATTGATGTTCATTTTCTGAAAATAGTGTGAAAGCTAAATGCATACAGCCCCCTAGACGTTTTAACAAAATCATATTTCAGTTGCAGTATTGATTGTCTATCTATAAAGCAATATACTGCCAGGAGTTAATGTTACCGGTGCACTGTGTTAACTGAAGTAATGTAGTGAAAAACAAAAATGAGAGTTGGGCTTGCTTTACTTTTTGCTGTGGTGTGACACCTCCAGCTGAGCTTTATTGTTTCTCCTAAGTGTTGGGTAATCACAGAGATGACCTGTGGCAGTTTCCCTTAATGGATTATAAGCAAAATCAGCCGGAGTTCATGGGTGCTAGTATGGGGGAGGCACATAAACAATCCTCCTTTCATTGTGTTTGCACACATTTTGTTTCTGTCCTTTGAGCAAGAAGCGGTTGGGTGCAGGTTCAATGTTAAAGTGATGCCTACACTTGGTTACTTCTATACACTCCTGCGGTCTTGAAACTGTTCTAGTTTTGCTGCAAATGGGTGGAATTTTTGTAGGAACTATATTTGTTCAATCATTTTCTCCCAGGAAATGAGGCTTTACGGCTAAAATCAGGCAGTTGTTTAGACTGCAAAGCCTTTCTTTTATGGTTACTGCAGATACGCAAAACGAGTTGGAGGACTCTGATCTACATTATCTTCATCCATAGTAGGGTGGGTCACCTCCTGTTTTCAGAAGTCAGCACTATCCCAGCAGATCCATAATCAGATGGATTTTCTAGATGCATTTCCCCCCGCCCCTGGAAACGGATGAGTATTTTGTTTCTGTATGTTTCTGTATGTTTACATACGGGAGTATTGATAGGTAGAGAAACGTAGTGGTCTGGCCAAAAATCACAATGTTCCACCAAAGATGGGAGCAAACCTAAAAACTCCCTAGCATAAAAAGACCGTGAGGGATCCCAACCAAAAAGTGATCTGTCCCTCCATCACTACGTCCCTTCCATTCAAACCAAAACTTTTCTATCTTGTTTTTAAAATTCCCCAGTGATGATAATTTCAAAGCACTTGCTGAATAAGGAATAAGGAATTTATCCTGTTGTTCAAACTAAAACCCCCTTAATTCAATCTAGGCTGTGATTCCATCTCCTACCCACTGTGGTCATGGGAGACAGTTTATCCCCTTTGTCTTTGCAGCTGGTTTTCTTGTGTTTTACAACTACTGTTGTGCCAATTTTTCATATTCTTTTATCTGGTTTTCCCTGTTCTTGTTCTACGCAAATCATGTTTTCTGGCTTTCTAGTAGTGGTCTTTTTTTTTTTTTCCTTTTAATTTAAATCTCCTCCTCTCTCATTCCCATTAATCTAACTTCTCCTGACATATGGTGGCCAAAACGTTAAAAAGTTCTCCAGTAAAGCCTTTCCCAGCAGCAGAGCAGAAGGCTTTCTTCACACATCTCAAATATGACGGTGCTCTTTGCACGCCTCAGCATGGTGTTTGCTTTTTTCAGCATAACCCTGTTGATTTACATCTCTCTGCCGATCCACTCTAACCCTCAAGTCCTTCTCTGCAGAGCTGCCACCCAGTCTGTTGCTCCTGGCTTCTAGCCGTGCAGTTGTTGTTCCTCTCTGATCTTGATATTTCTTAAGGACAAAAGCTCATTTGCATCCTATTTTTTCAGACCACTTCTGTCATTTGCCTGGATGATTTTGAGCTCTACCCCTGTGTTTTCTGGCATGCTGGTAGCCCCTCCCTCTGTGGTGGTATGTGTGAATGTGTAAACATAAAGGTTATGTTGTCATCTGAATTGTTAATGAAAACATTGCATAGTGTGACATCCCAGTCAGAACCTTGAAGATTTTTTCTTGATATATACCTCCTTCTTGCAAATGAGCTGCTGATATACAGTATCAGCATACTGTATACATACATAAAGTATACATACTTTTTCCCAGATACTTTTGCAATAGCAGTTTCACCTAGACTGTGTTTCTGTACCTTGTTATGAAAAGATATAAACTGCTGAAGCTGAGCTATGATCTCTACTGCTCTTCTTGCATTTGCCCTGCCAAAGCGCATCAGACTGGTTTAGAAATTATTTGATGTAAAAAAAATCCAAACTTGAGTGTTGCTCAGTGTTCCTGGGTTTCTCTTAGGTATTTACAAACAACTTCATCCTTTGTGCTCATATTTTTATAGAAAGTGAAGTTAAATTGCTTTTCCACCCTTTCTCTCCCTTCTTTCTACATTGTCTGTTTTCTAGTTCTGCATAATCACTGACAACCTTTAGGAGATCCAGATGAGCCCTGCCAAAGGCTTTGAGATTTTTTTTTTTAGCCCACTTCTGAAATGCTGTGCTTTCTTATCTGTTTTGTCTCTTCTTGGTTCTCCAGTGCTGAGCTGCTGGGTTCTCATCTTCTGCTGTGCAAATTCTCGGGAGATGCATAGAGCAGATATTCAGAGTCTGTATCCTAAATAGAGAGCTGAGTGGTCTCACCTAATTGTTGGAGCACTTCTCAGCAGCCAGGAGACTTTGATCTCTCATGTATCTGGAGAGTTATCTCACAGTCATGATGAAGGCCGGGGAAGAAGAGTTGACATCCTCTATTCCAGCTGCTGAAAGGCTTCCACTTTTCCTGTTTAATCCAGAGATCCCCCAAGCCAAGGAGAAGGTGTTTGGCTGTTATCCAGTGCCCTTTTTTTGGGAGGAGGAGCTTCGGGTACCAGTCCCTTCTGCTCTAAAGACTGTTTTTGTCATGTAATGTGATATTTTATGCATTTTTTGATATGTAAAGTGGATAATTAAATGACATTAAATCTCTTCATAAACCCTTATTCAAGTTTAACATAGCATTCATTTGGCTGAGCTTAATTTACTTTGTAAACTGAATTAGTGACACTTTAATTCTGGATGAGAGTGTGTATAAAGGAACCTAATGTGGATTAAATAATCCAAATTAACTTAAAGTGTGAACAGAAAATGATTTTTTTTTTTTAGTGTCCCAGTGTAGGATCAATACATCAATCATCCTCTGCTGCCACTGCTCATCCCACGCAGGTGAGGATTCATCTCCTCTCCCTCTTTGCGATGTGGGCCTCTCATTTCTCCGTGCAGGTGATGACCTGATCCTACCGGAGCACTCGTGGTGAGCTGGACTGGCAGCAAGGGAGCAGGGAGGGGTTGGTTCAACAGAAAAGGGTGCAAGTGTGCAGAGCACATGGGTAATGCTAGCAGCTCTCAACCAACAGCTGAATGCATAAGGGAGGGAGAAACAGCATTGTCTGACCATAAAAAGGGAAAGGAAAAAAGCTCTTTCTCTGCTTTTAGCTTCATTCCCCTTTGCTTTAACCACCACTCCTGATTTACACAGAAAAGAAGGGCTGGGCTCCTGACTCCTGAATGTAAAGTATTCCTATAGGACACCATCCATTACTTGTGCTGCGTAAGCACTAATAATCCCATTGAGCGCTCTTTCACTTGTGCTTTGATGCTAATGCCTTGTACACCAGCTTTCTCATGCATCCCTCTTCATCAGGAGCTCTGGGGAGAAAACTAAAATCAACCACAGATTACTCAGACTCGCTGAGTGTGCTCTGCAGACCGGAGAGTACATCCTCAGCTCGGTGCATGTGCATAACTCCCGTTCACATTAATGGGAGTTATGTGCTTACATCCATAGGAGGCTATCCCCCAGTGCCTGACATCTTGTTTCATCATTTATGGTACTGAAATGACCTGCAAATTATAGGAGTCAGGAGCGAATGCCGATACACCGGAGTGGTGCCATGGTTACACATAGACTGGAGATGCCCTCTCTCTTACACCATGACGGTGCCGGGTCCAGGGCATCTTTGTTCTCTCACTGCTAATAAGGCAACTTCGGGATAGTTTTACAATGTTTTCTCCATGGAATTGAAATAAGACAAAACTTAACCTCCCAAACGCTTTGACACCTCTATAGAACAGATTTCTACCAACCCTACGTGAAAGGAAATTAGCCTTATGGCAACAATCAGCAATTATACATGCCAGGGAAGAAGAGCAGTTGTTGCAAAGGGGATTAATTAGGAGTAATGGGATAAAATTGAGGGGGTGGGGGAGTTTAGTTTGAATATTAGGTCATGTCTTATACTGTTGCATTTCTCAGCTCACGGAGCAGTTTCTAAGAGGGGAAATCTTGTCACTTTGGGAATTCAAATGTGTACAGAGCTGGAAGCCTCTGAAGGGACTTTACCTGGCTCAGCGGTAGTGGGGAAGGATATGAAAAGGATGGGACAGTCCTCATGGAGCCTCCAGCATCCCTGTGCTCCCTGCTCCTTGGCGAAGGGGACAGGGACTGTGGATAACAGACCTGCCACAGAGAGCAGGTATGAATATATCTATGCTGTAAGCAAGAGAAACAGAAATCAGTGACCAACATCTTTCTTTTCTTCAGGAGTTCTGAGGTCTTGAAACTTCGTTGACTCTGGAAGGGTGGGTGGTCAGAAACAGAACAATTCTCATGACCACAAGTGTGAAAAAACAAGGTGCAACTTGGGAGAAGATTGCTATCTGCAAGTCTTGAAAGACAGTGTAAGAGAAGGGCTTGGTGGATCTGCTTTTATGTTTCTCCTACAGCCATAACTGTGTGCCCCCACAGTTGGAACTTATTTGCGCCTTACGGTGCCTATACATGATTTTCATTTTGTCTTGAGTCTGGAGCATCCTACCTGTCCTGTTGACCAAGGAGATACACATACAGGGCGGAAACTTGCATGTCACCCTGTAGACAGTGTGTCCCGCAAGGCACGAGGCAGAGCAAGCCTGGGCCCAGCTTCAGGCAGGGTGATGGTGCAGATATATCCAATATGTACCCACATATATCCAATTATAACTGTGCAATGGTTCATTTTTTAAGGCAGATTCCACTTTATGTCCCCTGCAACATCATCACTACAGCTCTAGACATAGCTCTGAACAATCTACTACTCTAACAGTGAACAAAATTGGTGAAAATGGGGTAGTTCCTTTTAATTCTTTAGTGGTGTTCCCTAAACTTTTTAAATCTAATTTTCTTTGTCTTCTCCTGAGTTCATTTTCTCCCTGACATTACTAGTTGAGCCAGTAGGCTCATGGGTGTGATCTTTTAAGCCTCAAAATGCCCATAAATTTGGGGGCTGCATTGTCGTGGTGCTTTGCACCAGTGTGTGCTATCCTGGCATAGACCATCCAGGTTGCCTTTTGCTGGGATTTGTTATCGCTCCAGTGATAACAGCTGGCAAGAGTGTATATCTCCTCTATCCAAAACCTTAAAGTCCACAGGGGTCATGACAAGAATCAAGCCCAGCCTGCTGCTCAGAGATCCTGTCTCTACTTGCAGAAAGTCGCTAGAGCAGGAAAACATCATCCTATGCTATTGGTGCATATAGATGACTCCCTCTTCTCCCAGCCTCCCCTCTCACCCACGGTGACATGTCCTCAGGGACAGTCTGCTCAAGACTACCCCTTCAGCCAGGTGAAGGTTTGCCCAAATCATGATGATGCTGTGCCTTCAGAGTGACAGAGAATTTATTTATAGTTAATGGCATTTTTGACCTTCCTCATCTCCTTACTGCTCCTTTAAGTCTGCTTTAATCTTGTTACATAAGGAAGTAAGAGCCTTAGAGGGAGAATCTGTACTCAAGCAGGCCAGCTCAGATAAAGGTCTAAGCACTGTGGGGTGAAAAAAACCCCAGTATCTGGTTACCGGCTACACAGGAATCAACGGGAGTGAAGATGTGACCTGGCAGCCAAGTGACAAGAAGTCTTAGAAGGAGGCTGATTTGTCTCTCTAATTCCCTTTTGGTTTAACCAGACTTTTCCCAAATCAGCTGGGTAAAGCAAAGTAATAGCAATAATCAGCCACTGACTCCTGGGTTTTTTTCCCGAATGAGGCCTGGGAAGCAGATTCATCCTTGTCCCGGTGAAACACCAGAGAGGACGTGACCTCCTGGTTTCTGTTTCTGTAGGGGACTGCTGAAGGCTGGTTTGGCCCATGGCAAAGTTTACAGCAGGTCTAATGCTTGCTTTGTGTTCACAGGAGGAATGGCAACTTCTTCCCGCTCCCAACCTGCCCCGAAACAGGAGACCATCCCTGTGTAACAAGCAGAGATGGCATGGATGCATGGAAAATGCAAGAAGGAGATGTTTGTTATGTGCACAGTATAGACCTGAGTGCTCTGAGAAGAGTTTGGGGTTCTGTGCTCACAGCTAAATGGGAAATCCCCCGGTCAATGGGGCTGAGGGAGTTTTTATTTGGGTGTAAAAGCTGGAGGCAGAAGTCCCAGGAATCCATTTGAACTCTTCTTTCAGAGACAGGGAAGGATTTATGGTTTTGGAGCATTGGGTGTATTCCAGATAGGTGCAGTAAACATCCCTCTCCTGGATAACTCCCCAAAGTCATGCTTCTTTTCTCCTTTACCCTGCAGGCTTTCCTGGGGCAGTGTTGCCTCCAGTCTTAAATTTGGCCTTTCAGCAAGACTCGGTAAGAGCAGAAGCATTTAATATCCCATCCTGCGTCCAGGCCGATGCTCCACTTTTTATTGTCTACATATATCTGTAATTATTAACTTACAGCAACATTTCATTGGCCAATAAATGTTAGTTATGGTGTATTTGGTAGCTCTACGAAATGTAATTAGTGCTGGAATAGTATGAGGTACTCAGCAGTTTCGGGACTGGTAGATGAACCTTTTATCAGCTGTGGGCATTTAATTCACTTTAACAGAAAAGACATAAACAAATAACAATATCGCATCCCTGGACTGGCCTAGTTTCATCTTGTTTGCCTGCCTGGCTGCTGTGTTTCTACGGTTTCCTTATATGATTTTTGACTCCCGCAGGCTTGTAGTAAATTGATCATTGTTAGTTCTGAGATTCAAATTTCCCTTTATACCATCCACGGACCGTTTATTACTGCTTATCGTATTTCTCTGGAACCTGGGAACCACTGTCAGTTTTAGAGGTCCTTGCTCAAGACTCGCAGAAGTGCAGAACAGATAAAATTGGAAAAATACTGTTACCAAAGCTTTCAAAGGATGGTGGTTATTTTTGGTTTGGCAATCAAAATAAAATACATACAATTTAGATTAAACCAAATTATGTTTTCCTTCAGGTTATTTGGTTAAAAGAAAAAAACCTAAATGCCATTTTATACTAATCAAAATGTTCCCTTCAACCTGAAGGAATACATTTTGTTTGGTCATTTGTCCAGAAAGCAAACAGCTCAAAGACCAGCAATTTTTCAAAGCATTGGATATTTCAAAAGACTTGCAGAAAATGTTGGGAGACCCAAATTCAGCTATTGTTTCAGGCCGAGAAAACCTGCATCCACTCTTGCACCTCCCAGGAGAAGACTTTGGTCGCTAGGAGAGAAGCTGTTCTTGGATGAGATGCACTCGGTGTTTCTCTTTGTCTCCATTCCACTTTATGCAATCAAACACTCAGAGGAGCAGGGGTAGGTTTAGGTGTACGGCCTCCTCAAGTAGATGTCCTGGATGCCTACAAGGAGGATCACCTGCTCAGAGCAGACCACCTCGAACAGGATAGGTTGAGAGATGCCTCCCTGAACTGCAAAGGCTGCAATTTACTCTGCCTGAATCAGAGACCCACATTTTCAAATAACTCCAGGTTGATAAAAATGGATTTTTAGGATATTTACTCGTTGTCAAAAGAGCTATCCTGGAGCTCTGGTTATTATTTCTGCTTACGGCAAATTAATGTGAGGCAGGTGAAGTTTAAAGTCCAGGCACACTGGAGAGGTGCAGAACATCCCCCTTAAAACTTGCCTGCTTTTCCTGAGCTTTTATATAGCCCTTGTCATGTGATATCTCAGCACTTTGCACATCTGAAAGCTAACAACACTGCAGGGATCTCTCCTTGCCTCTGTTATGGATGTCTCAGCACACTCTTCACTGACACCTGAGATGGTTCTTGGCAGCCATGGGTTGTGGATCACCACATCAGACCCTGGGTGCAGTGGGCACTGTGTGGTCCTTCATCCCACTGAGATGGCACCGATAAGGCCATGGCCACTTGCAGGTGTGAAGTCTCCCTCACTATGAGGTCCCACTGGTGAACATCTACTACTTGCATGGATGCATCACGCATCTCCTGTGACTCCTGAATAACAGGAATCCTATTCTTCGAGGACAGGTTAAATTTCCAAAAAGACAGTAAGCCAAGTCCTGAATGCTGGCCTCTCCACTGAAATCTTCTTGATAAACCTTTGATTATCACACACAGCAATCTCAGCAATCTCCCTAGCAAGACCTTCTGGGGAAGAGTCTTTCCCCTGCCCCTCACTCACAGGGAGCTTATAGCGTAGTTATCTAAAATCCACAGGCATGTGCTAATCTAGTGGAAAAGGGAAAATAATGTACCTGTAATTTGACTTTATTTAGCTGGGAACTAATGCAGGGAACGCACGGATGTGGCGCTGTTAAGAAGCCATCTGGAGCCGCCAGCACCTGGCACAGGGATATCGGCACGTTGGGGGATGGATCTCGGTGCAGGCTGACAAAGCCAGCAAGAGGGGGAATTTGCTTGTCATCCATTGGATTATACCTGATTTATGGTTTCGCTCATTGACTTCAGAAGTCTCACAGAGGCAAGCTGCATTGTCTTAACTTTGCATTTGTAGATTATCCACACTGCAGAGTTATAAATCCTTCTGAGCACAGCGTGCTTCCAAGGCCTAATTATATTGTCAGCGATAGGGTCTAGAGCGGGAGTGTATGTGCTACAATACTCTGCTGGCCCCGAGTTCAGGAGGCATTCATAGAGGCATTTTATCAGTCAATTTCATGAGACATTAATTAATGAGATACTTCAATTAGATCATTTCTGTCACTAGGAAGGAATTATTCTTCATGGTCAAGATTACATCATCTTAATTAGTCCCTCTCCAAGTAATTTGCTTCTTTTCAAGCCCCGAAGAAGGGTACATTCATTATAGATAATTAATATTCAAGTTAATTGACTGTACCCTACAATTCATGGAGCGCCTTTGAAACAGATTTTCTAGTTAGGCATCGGGAAGGGCTGTTAAAGTTGCACTGCGCAGTCCTGTGTAAGGCTTCTCAATCATCCGGGGGACCAAATTGTAATTATCAGCCCCAGGCCTGCCTTAGCCACTCCAGTTAATATTCACAATAGAGCGCCCATTCTGAGCAACCACTGTGTGGATACAAAAGTTGAGATCAGAAGGTTAGGCTAAATCTCTTGTATTTATATACACACTATGCAGGGAAGCTATTTTTTTTTTGTTAGCACACACATTCTTCACAGCAAAATTACTTTGATTTGATTATTTCAGTTTTAAAAGGGAATTTTTATAACAAGCCAATCAGGAATAACACATACTTGAAGCTCAGATGCTCTGTTTGTTTATTTTCTCTGAAGAAAGGTCATGCAATATTAATGCTGTGTCTTTTAATGTTGCCAATAACCCACAGAAACCACCACATCCCACTCAGAGTAGTAAATTTAATAGAAATGTTCAGTATAATACACAAACATTGCTGCATAAATTTTCTTTCCCAGTATTTATGCTTAAGTTTTTTGCATTTGACTTAAGCCAAAACTTGATTGTTCTCTGTTCTGTTTCAGAATGTAGTAGTGATCTTATATTTGAAAATGCTACCTGCCTGAAATCCCAGAAGCTGGAAACTCAAATCCAAGTTGGTGTTTCCAAAAGCAGCTATTAAAAATAAAAAGTTGATAACATTTACAGGCTAGCAAATATAGAAGCATCTACATGTCTGGAATAAAGAGCTATGACCCTTGTTGAAGCTGGGGAATTGTTCTGGCTGTATTTGCATCAGGGCTAAATCTGCCTAATTGCAAGTGCAATATTGCTGCTTTTCATTTTTCTGCAGATTGCTGAGCCCATCTGATCCAAACAGAGCTTCTGAGGGAAGGAGACGCGGTCCATACGTGGGCAAGCCTTTGTTTTTAAAAATAAATCTTCCCCTTTGACTTAAACTTCAAATAGTAGAGCCAGGCAAATAATGTGGATAATGTCACTGAATATGGGCTCGGATTTCAGCGTCTTATTGCTCTTCCTGTCGTCGTGCCACATACTAGTTTTCTCCGAATAATCTTTCAAACAAATTAAATGACAGGAATGTTAGTGGAAGCAGAGAGATATAAACAAACACTGAATATTCAGAGTGACTGTTTTTGTTCCTAGAAGAAACCTAATTTTAAGATCAGACTTTCTCCAATTGCAGAGAAGACATATTAGTATGAGTACAACAGCGTTTGTGTGCTCTGCTATTACAGGAGCACTGCTAGAAGCTTGCCAAGAGCAGGATGCTGTTGAGTTGAGTGAGTATACAGAGAGTGAGACTTGGGGAAAATCCATACGGGAGAGGGTTTTTGGCCAGCGTGGTCAATCCTCTGCCTGCGTGGCATGGACTGCATGGAGAAGGAAGTCTACTATCACATTGTTCCCACCAGGGTCTGTTTGAATAGGTTAGAACAGGGATGAACATAGTCTAGGATGTAGGTATTTGAACTGAGTAATATTGACGTGGAGCTGCTCTGCTTGCCTTGCCCTTGCTGCCCGTCTCCCAGCCGCCTCCCTCACCACAGGAGCTGAGCACCAGCCCCACAGCAGCTGTAAAAGGCAGGGAATGAGGGCGTCACCGTCTCCCCTGAAATAGCCACCACCCCCTATGCTTTCCTTTTCCTCAGCAGCGGTGGCTTTGTGGCTGTCTGGGGCTCTGGACTAGACAAAGCTCTTTACTGAGATGTTTCCGATCCTGAATATGCGACAGAATGGATCCAGTGCAGGAACCGAAGACAATTATGGAGACAATAGCATATGGCCACATAGCAAAGAAAGGTTAAAAAAAAAAAAGAAAAATGCATAAACTTCAGCTAGGAAATACTCTGCTGTGGGTTATTCAACCAGGGCTGTTAAAAATGTAGCTTGAATTAACATCCCGCCACTTGCTTAGTGCTCTGCCTAATTCTGTTATCTATGACTGATTATCCAAGAGCAGTTCTCAGGAGCTTGCCCAATTTGTTTTTATTGCCAGTTAGGCCAATGAAAAGCAATTGTCTAAAACCTCTTGTTGTCTGTGCCCTCTCCCTTCTCCATCCACATCCCTTTTCCCTAGACAACTCACACAACTCCCCTGCATCATTTCTGCATTTGACTTGCTGATATTTTTTTCTGCTTTTTGTGCCCCATGGAAGAAACCAGAACCCTTTTGCTGTTGGTTTGGAATACATTAGAGCTGACGTTTTATGACCCAAATCTAATCTGTGTTCTTCTGTCACCTGCTTACAAGAGTACAGGCCCTGCCTCCGCTGGTGCAGAGAGCGGTAAGCGCAGAGAGACAGAGCAAAGGACTGTGCTTCTTCAACTGTCATTTTGAAAGGGTTCCTTTATTGATTTTGGGGTAAGACAATGCTAAAAAAGCTTTTCTGACGGTGTTATGAAATCACCCACCAGGCTGCCTGATGCTTTGGATGCATTTGCCCTTTCAGCTCCAGGGCTGGCAGCACTCTCTGCACAATAACTATCAGGGCTGGTTTAGGAGGATCACTGCAGTATTTTTACACCTCCAGACCAGCCAGTTTTAGGATCTCAAATTGTTCTGCAACCAAAAGTGCAAAATCTACCAAAGAAGGGCAGTAGCATTAACCCTATTTCAGCGCTGGCTAATTTAACATCCAGAGAGACTGAAGGTCCATACTGTGGAGATGCTGAACACATGCACTTTGAATTTAAGTCTGGAGGAGTTATGGGTGTTGGATCATAGAATCATAGAACAGTTTGGGTTGGAAGTGACCTTTAAAGACCATCCAGTCCAACCCCCCCTGCAAGGAGCAGGGACATCTCCAACCAGATCAGGTTGCTCAGAGCTCCGTCCAACCTGGCCTTGAACGTTTCCAGGGATGCGGCATCCATCACCTCTCTGGGCAGCCTGTGCCAGTGTTCTACCGTCCTCATTGTAAAAATTTTTTTCCTAATGTCTGATCTGAATCTACCTCCCTCTATTTTAAAACCATTACTGCTCATCCTATCACAACAGGCCCTACTGAACAGCCTCTCCCCATCTTTCCTGTAGGCCCCCTTTAGGTACTGGAAGGCCGCTATAAGGTCTCCCTGGAGCTTTCTCTTCTCCAGGCTGAACAGCCCCAGCTCTCTCAGCCTGTCCTCATAGGCTGTGAAAAGCAAGGATCCCACTGGGGATTTGTTTAGAGGTAAATAGAAGAATAAATGGCACGCCTTGACTCCCAGTTCTCTCCTCTGGTCACTGAATCATACTAAATGGTAACTTGTTTAATCGTCCTCTGTCTGTGTAATACCAACCTGAAGCTTGTAAAATGCATCCTTAATATTTCAAGGGCTTTGTTTCTTATCCTGGGAAAAGTACCTACTCTTTATAAACACTCCCAATATCTATGCCATTCTAATATTTAAACTGGGCTTTTCTGAACAGCAGCTGACTTGGGCACATTTAGGTCTCTCATTGTTCCTGCATGAACACCTGAAGATGCTGACAGAGATTTTTGCAACACTACACCCTCATTCTCAGAAATTTTCCCTTGCACCCAATCTTCTTACACTGTGGTTTCTGTCCCCAGAACTTTATTGATGTCTCTAGGCCCTGACTGTCTCTAAATTAGGAAGGAAATGCCCTGAGAGAGAAAGCAGTCATCAGCACACCCTGCATACTGAATAATTATGATGAAAACCCAGATCCATTGGCAGAGGTGAGCAAAATTGTGGAAAAAGATAATGGAGTCCATTGAAGAAAAAAAAATCTATTTCAGCACAGTTCTCCAAGACCTGAGAGAGCGGTCTTTGGTGAGAAAATAACAAATCACACATTTTAAACTACATTTTTCCTTGCAGAGAGGTCCACGGACTGTGGAGAACCAGGCAGATGGTGGCTTTGGACAGCCTGGTTCCAGGGTCTCATGGTCCTGCCAACATGAACTGGAAATTTGAGAGCTTTTTGGGATGGGAACAGCTTCCTGACATGATAGTTTGACAGACACAGGATGAGAGGCAGAAATCTGAATTTACTGAAGTGACCAATTGGCTCTAACAATGTGAGGCAAGTTAATCGCAGATTTTGCTGTAACCTTGCCATCAGGCAACATAGCTGTACTTCTGCAAGTCTTTATGGTATAGTACAGTACAATCTTGCACAGCAGTGTGGTGAGTTTTTCCCAGCTAAGCATTTCTTTGTTAATAATCTCCAGCTTTTCATGAGAAAACTTCTTTTAATTAGGGTTGTCTTATCTATTTGGACATTTGCCCATCGTTCTAGCATCTGGTGTTTGCTTTGTAGGTACGGACCATTGCTGGCACTTGCAGAAAGAAGTTTTTACCCTGGTCTCCAGTGAGGCTTAGAGAAGAGCAGTTGTGGCCCAAATCTGCAATCAATCAGAGACACGTGAGTCATTTCCATATGGTGCTTTGATTCTGACAGGCTGCAAACAAAGGGAGAAAGGAGGTGCTCCCTGAGTGCAGCCATGGGAGCTAAGGTGACAACCCAATGGGACCTTTCCAATGAGCACTGAAAATAGCCATCATCTGCATTCTGGAGAAATTATTTGCAAGCTTTTTCCCCCCTCTTCTTTTCTCTTTTTGCTTCTCCTCTCTTTCATCCTCTCCTTTTCATTTTCAATTTCAGCCACTTGATCTTCAGATATTTTTGAAACGGCTGGGAAAAAAGAGAGACAAAAATTAAGCCAACATAAGGGAAATTGAAGTATGGGGAGAGACCACAGCAGTTTATTCCAGATCTTGTTTAATGAAAAATAATTAGAACATTTCAAAACACTCTGCAAACTGCAATCCTATTTTCTATTTAGTCATGATGGACAAAAACTCGAAGCTTTGGTTTCTTACAATAAAAACAAGCAATATTTTTTAATAACTTTTTTTTTCCTCATTTAATAACCTGAAGGATATTTGCCTCTGAAGGAGATACAATATTCAGAGCTCTGCATTCCTTCTTCTTAGCCTGTTTCCCCAGCCTGGTTGATGTTAACCTCTGTGACCACCATCCTCCCTGGCAGGGCCCAGAGCTAAAGCCCTTCTTTGAAGCTACTGGTGAAGTGGTGCTGACTCATGGAAGGAGACAACTTGTGTTCATGCCCCATTCTCCATCCTAAGGAAGAGCTGATGGGACTGGTCAGGCTGGGTCTTTTGAGTTTGGAAAGCAGATGACTGCGAGGGAACAAATCAGAAGGCACCAAAATCAGGGATGAAAGGAGGAAGCAAAGAGGGAACAATTTTGCACTTTTTCTTAAAATGAAACACCTACCTTGCTCCAGTGCATACATAAAACAAACAAGGCAGTATTTTCCACCTGAAAAATCTATGGAACTTGTTACCACTGGATTTTGCAAAGACCAAATATTATAAGTGTACTTAAAAAGGACTAAACTGTTATGAAGGATAACGTTACAGGTGGTTACTAGACATGATGGTTCACACCCAAGTTCCAGCTCAGAAAGCCCTTAGATGCTGACTAACAGAAGCTGGAGGGATGAGCCAAGTTGCAATGTGTTTTGTACAGTTT
Organism: Chlamydotis macqueenii; assembly: GCF_036417535.1. Classification (NCBI taxonomy): domain Eukaryota; kingdom Metazoa; phylum Chordata; class Aves; order Otidiformes; family Otididae; genus Chlamydotis; species Chlamydotis macqueenii. The sequence continues at coordinate 6,154,705 of NC_141557.1, read as the reverse complement.
TTCTCCTCGTCCTTCCACCTCTGCTTTCAGTGATAGGACAGATCTTTCATGTGTTGGAGTTTCGTGGATTTTCTGTACCAACATGCCATTCCCCAGCCCAGTTGCACTTGGATTCTATTAAAAAATGAAGATGAATTAGCTGAATCAGTAGGTAAATCTAAGCCACTGAGTAAAGACAAAGTCTTCCCTCCCAGATACTCACCTCAAGCTCTGTCAGTGCACCAAGCGCTGTCACAGGAAAAGCAGTTTTATTCTTGCCTTTTCTAAGCTCTTGGATAAAATATATTCTTCTCTGATTATTTTATGTTCTCACTTGTGCTGGATCTGGACTGCTTAGAGCAGAACTTCTTCAAAAACCTAGATGTCTTCCACTGCTAGTACAAAGCCTAGCACCATGGAACTTTAACCTTCTTGAGGTCTCCAGGTTCTTCTTTAATACAAGTAAATAATTATAATTTCTATAAATGACAGCATGTTCAGTTAGGTCTTGATAATCATCTTCTGGTAAAACAGAGCTTGTAATAAAACTGGTCTTTGGTCTTACACTTACTGAGCGAGGAGCAAAGTTCTCTCTTTGATGCTATTTCCCTACTTTCTTTTTTGAATAAAGTGGAAAATATCTGAAGGATGTACAAGGGCTTCTTCCTGTGGAGTTTTGTTGCTTTGCAGGTGGTGGAGTATTTTCAAAGAGATCTAAGTTGAGAACCCCAGGAGGGCATTGATTAAACAGAACTAAGTGTATCAATGCCCATGTCAAAGTAGAGGTGTTGTTTTGCTACTGGAGACTACAGGCAGAAGGGAGAGCGTAAGCTTTCCACATGCGAAAGAGCGATAAAGGCATTGATCATTCAGGTAAAAGAAGTTTAAGATTGCCCCTTATGAAGTTATTTCCTTAAGTGTAAATAATCTCGAAGTGCTACTGTTCTTGTCTGTCTTCGCATATGCTTATTATTCAACAGCACCAAGTTAGGTATGGCTGTACATTGCCACGTGGAACCCATTTGAATGATTAGGATATGGTATTTCTGGGGTTGGTGGGGCAGGAGTGGGGGGATGATCTTCGGTAAATGTGAACGATGAAGGACTAAGCCAGATTTTTCTCTTCTGACAAGCATGCAACTTGCACAATAAGAAGTTTTTTAAAAATTGCCTGGGAGACAATTTGGATTCAAATAATGTTTTCTAGAAGCACCTGTCTGCTGGCAGTGTGTCTCAGTCCGTCGCGTGTTGACAAGCCCAAAAGCAGAGTTAAGAGGCCCTCTGAAGTTGACTGAAGTCCGTGTCAACAAAGCTGGGGTTTCTTCCAACCAAAAGCTGTGCAACCAGTGTGAAATGTTTGTCAGGCTGAAGAGAGGAACAACTAGAGGAGCTACCAAAATATTAACTGAGACTTTCAGAGAGACATCGAGTTTCTACTAAAAGACACTGTGGTGGTATTGAACACCGAGTAGTATTTTATCCAGAAACTTCCTTGAATTTCCACTCTGCCACTATCCTAATGTTTAGAATGACTCCCAAAAGGATGCTATTGAACAAGAGTGACTAACCATGACTTTACTCCTCCATGGTGGAACACACAGACTGCAGCACCTGTGTGGCACATCTTCACAGTAGGGTTTTGGCTAATGGCTTTGGAGCAGTAGAAATAGAGCTCCACCTGAAAAGCCAAGAGGAACTCAACACAAACAAGTTGGTGAGGACACTAAAGATAGCTCTCCCACTCTTGAGAAAACATCTGTGCTCTCTTCTGCTCACAATTGCTTATAGTCTCAGCTTTATTTCTCATCCAAAGGGCAGCTGCTTGATAAGGCATTGGTTGGGAATCAGATTCTTGCTCTGTAAAGTTGTATTAAAGACCCACCGAGGCTATCACAAGGAATCTTTGCAATGGCCTCAGTGGGTGCTTAATTGAGAATAAGAGAAGACATGAATTTTAAAGAGGTAACATTCCCTAGAACAAGGGACTTATATGAAGCAATTTCTACTTGCTTTGCCACCTAACTAAAAGATGCATGGATCATTAAGGTGCATGCTTCCTCAGCATCTGGAATAGTGGTCCACTGTGGTTTTGACAATGATTATCTACAGAGCTTAACCATGAAAGCCAGGATAGTTGATGAGCTCATGGTACCAAAGATCAGTAGGATTCAAGGCTAGAAGAGGCAATGAGATTATCTGTTCTGTTCTCATGAACATACACGGCAGAAAATGTCATCCAGCAATGCCTGCGCCGAGCCCAAGGTCTTATGTTTGATTAGACCATCTGCGTCAATTCAAAATCCCTATCACCCCTGTTTGCAGACTTTTAACCAGAAATCTCCTCTTCCTCGGGAATTACAGGAGTACAATGGCAACTGTGGGTCTATAAATAGACCAATGCGCTATCAAATATTATTTTGTGGTCATATTAATTGAGACCTTTGCCCCTTGGCATAGGAAGAAGAGGAAAGGCAGTGTTTACATTGACTGGAGATGGCAATAAATGCTGGGTTCTCACGGACTAATTTATAGGACTCTGTGGAGAGCTGAGGTGTGGAGTGAATGTTTTGACCTGTCAGGGCTGAAGCCAGTTTTGTTCAGTACGCTACAATGAAAATATTTTTGAAGGATTGTCCTTGCTATTGTTTGGTGTGAAATGAAAGAAAAAGAGGAAAAGAGACACAGAGTAAAATCAAGAATAGGAAAAATCAGAGAAAAACATTTGGCATAGAGCTCACCATTTTTGAGCGGAGGAGGGCGGGGGGGGGAAATAATCCCTTTCCTCAAAGATTTTGGGGAAAAAAAAAACCTGCTGTGCTTGCTAAAATTCCCTTCCAGCTCCCATTGTCAGTGTTAATTGGTGATAGCCCCCATCACACAGAAGCACTGTGGAGGTAAAATGAAAGGAAATATGTAAGGGGGTGTGTGTGAGTAAAAGGCTGCTGCATCATGTGAATGAGGAGCACAACAATGGCCCACAATAAGCAAATATATATAAATGAAAATATCAGCTTGATCCTTTGCTGGACTTTTTGATGCTTTGAAAGTTCACGTTAATTCCAGCTGCGTGGGTCCCTTTATTAATTAAATGGTCAAGGCAAGCTCCATGTGCAGCACCAGCTCCGCTAGCAAACAATGAAAGCACCGTGTTGACATCCTTATTCTAAGCTCCACAGTCACCTTCAGGGCCTGCATTCAGGGTGGATTACTTTGGCTTCAGTGAACTTAAAGAATCCCAGGCTTCTCTCAATAGATTTAAAATCCTTCAGTGCTGTTCACCTAAGAAATGAGAAGGTCTCTTGCTGACACCCTTCTTGATGTTCCTGATAGGAAAAAACCTTTAGAGCCAAGTAGGTAGATCTAATTAGTTCAAAGGGTTCCCAGCTGCACCACTTCTTAGCTTTCCCTTTCATCATCTATTTAATTAGAAAAGGGCTTTGTTTTATTTATTTTTACACAGTATGTGGTAGAATTTTGTTTTAGACTCCTAATAGCTCATGGCTTGTCTGTGTGCTGGAAGCTGCAGCACATGTTCCTCTTGTGCTTAGGTAGAGTTCGAGACCAGGTGTTGACATTTCTTCTGAGGACAGCTGCAAGAGCATGGTGGCTTTGGTGATACAAGAGGATTTGCTTTGTGGCTGACCTGAGCATCCGCATGAGGCAGCTTCGTCCTCTCTGTGCCCAGGTAAGACCTAAATATAAAAGCTGGGGGTTCTTGCAATTACACTCTCAGTCCAAAAGCCACCTCTGATGACCATGCAACCTTTGCTCTTTATCACTTCAGTGTGCGGTGGCTCTACAGAAACACTGAATGCAGACCCCAGAGGTTTGCTGAGGAGGAGGAGGGATAGCTGTATGCTTAAGGAACAGAGATGTTCTGAGGTCCTGTGGCTCTGTTTCATGTAAAGCACAGCGTAAGGATTGTCCTCCCTCACCCTTCCCCTCCTGGCTGGGTCTGGTGACTTGTCCTCATCGTCTTTTCTGCAGCCTTGAAGTTCTGCAGGAGCCAGTTCTCTCTGCAGGTAAAGTGATGCAGTGTTGAGGTGTTGGTCTGTTGGTCTCCTTTGCAAATAACAAAGGATTTATCTGCCCTCATTGAGGAACGTTAGAAGTCAATGTCTAAGCTAATCTAAACTTGTGACCCTCCTCTGTGTCAAAGGAGGGACATTCTAACAGTTGCTCTTGATTCTTGTATAGATTTTGAACCCTTCTGGAAGCCTTTTGCAACAACACCTAATTAAACACTAAATTAAAGCTGTGAAAATAAGGGCAGTGGAAATGACATAAACCCTCATGCATGAGGAGGAAACACACTTCCAACTCCAGGAGCTACAAGGACAGGTTCTTTGGGGACAAACTGTCACATAGCCAGCTTCTTCTGCCCCGGCAGCACTCCGGCTGACAGATCCAGCCTTGACCTGACCTTCTGCAGCAGCTCCTCAGCAACGATATCCAAGTCTGGGACCTGAATGTTGGGCTTCTCTTACACGTTATAATAGGTTGTGATCCTTAAGTCTTAGAAAAGAAAGCATGAATTGATTTAGGGATGGATATTGTTATTCTATAATGATTAGACATTGCATGAGCTTTCCCCAGTTTAATTCACTGTTATTTCACTCTATCCTATCACAGCTCATCATCTGAGCTTTGAATCAGTAATCTAATAACATGCTTCAACGGTCGAGTCAATTCCTCTTCCTGGATTTTTTTTCCCCTTTCCTTCTGATATTAACAGCAATAAAGGAGATGAAGGCACTGGATTAACAGTTGGGCCCGGTGGCCGTCCAAAGTGGTAATGGCTTTTTCCCAAGCCAGCGCATGCCACTTGCTGCACGGTTTAATGTGCCAGGTGTCCAGAGGGTTGAGCCAGCTCTTAAGCTGCTTGTCATCCCTGGGTGGCGTCATTAGTGCATCATATGTTTCAGAAAGAGAGAGCCCAGGGAGAGCCACGCGTTGCAGAGCAGAAGCTGAAATGCTGATGCTCTGCCCTTCTGTCACTGGGAAAATGTCGCAGCGAACGGTCGAGAAGGTTTGGATGTGTGGGAGCATCCATGCTGTGCACACTGGTTGTCTGGAGCACCAGTCCCACTTCTCCCACCATAGCAGAGCATAGGACAGAGCCCCCCTCCAGGAAATGGACTTTGCTTTAATTTTGGGGGTGAGGTTTGTGTTGTTTCTCTGTTCTTCCTCTCTCTTTGTGTGTGTACACACACACACAGATGCACCCTACTCTTTCTTGGGTGCATTTGTGCTTCACAGACTGGTTATTTACCTTTTCCTACAATACTGGGGAAAGCTTTACAGCACCTCAGACTGTTTTAGGGCACGGATGCCTGTTTTAGGGCATGAACGCAAGCTGCAACGCTCGTGTCTTGACTGTTTGATACCTTCCCTTGACACTCCTGGGTGGCCGGAGGACATGGGGAGCTCTGCAAGAGCTCTCAGTGGGGCACAAAGTGTGGTTCTGGGGTGTCTACAGCCTCTCATAGCCCAGCATTGTCCCAGGGTTGGTGATGCAGGGCTGGTCCACACCAGTGTGGATACCCCAATGGCATCTCCTGCCTCACTCCGCAGTGATGACATGCCCCTTGGAGTCAAGCAGCTCAATGGGCAAAATAATTGTCACTAATTAGGGCTCCTGTGAGCTGTTGTGTTACTCATTGGCATCCATGTGGCTTTTGCAAATGCATAAAACTCTTCCTGGCTTTTGAAAATGTCAAAAGACGTTTAATACAAACCTGCAATGAACCCCCAAGGTAGAAGAGATCTTTGGGAAATTAATGGGGAATCTGTGTTGGCCAAGTATTATCAAGGGTCAGGAAAAACAAACCCCACAGGAGTGTATTTTCTGCATGCAGAGTTTTGAAAGAACCTATGGTTATTTCCCTAGGAAGAGACCTGTTTCTCCAGTGACAGGGGCCAACTTCATGGGGGCTTGTGACAAAACTGTTGTGTTTGCAATGGGCACATCTTTGATACAGTCACCTACACTGGAGGTTTGCCAGCATGTAGTTATGTGAGTGGAAGAGCTCAGTGCAGTCACGCCTGAGGGGCTGTTACTCCATCCTTTCCCACCTCAGTGCCTCAGTTTCCCTGTATCTAAAACAAGGGGACTCCTCAAGAACTGCAGCAGAGAAAAGTTGGATGGGAATCAAGCGTTAACACAGGCGTGGCCGCTGCCCTTGCTCTGGAGGCTCTTGCTTTCCCATGCCTTTTCTTTTTTTTTGTGAAGAAAGAGGGCCTTGTGCGTGCTGAGAAACACAAGTGCTGGGAAGAGGCAATACGTGTGCGTATTTCCATGGGTGCCTGTACAGCCCTGCCTCAGCCTGGATGGCGCACGTGGAGAGGGTGCTTCCGCAGAGGAATGGTGAGCAGCTCAGGAGATCATCCTGCAGAGCTGCAAGTGCGTGGCTGCATCCTGCTCCTTCACGCGGCGTGCTTGGCAGGGGGAAACATCGCAGCGTGCCGAGTAACAGCATGTTTTGCTTATTCTCGAGGGAAACTGCTGAAATGAGATTTAGTTATAAATGTGCTCTGTGTTCTTTAGGAGGAAAAAGCATGCAGGAAGAAATACTTTTAATGAGGAACATATAAAATTAGATGATCCCAAAAAGTGCGTGTGTTATCTAATAGCTTTATGATGAAATGTCCTATCGTTGGAGCTATTTCCAGCGTTTGCAAAATTAAAGTAAGTGTCACCATGTTTTCTGGTTTTAGTTTTATTTCTGTTGCTCCTGGAGCATAAGGTGGCCTCATCCTGGCTCAGGTTCCTCTGCGCTTGGCACTGCACAAACACCAACCCGAACGGTTGAAGGGGAGATGAAACCAGAAGGGTAAGGGTAAAACCCAGGTAAAGATAGAACCAGGTAAAATCCCTGATTGATTTCTGTTTTGGCCAGCTCAGAGGGTCTGGAGTTTGTACGGTCTGCTGACACAATGCATGTGAGTGGGAACATCACAGGTGGCACATTTGCAGAGGTGACAATTGTTTTGTCCTTGTTGGAGTCACCTACTGCAGAAGAGAAACCCCAGTTACTCTTTGGGGTTCCAGCCCTCTGGTACCACGGGGTGAGGAGAGGAGGCAGTGCGTGTGCGCTGCATGGACACAAAGAGCTCCTGCATGAGCAGCACATCTTTGCTTTCCCCATTGCAGCTTATTCCACCTCCCCGAAGGGACAGAGCACAGTTTTCCACTTTGTCACAAATAATAATTATTTTGGCAATAGCCTGTGATGGGAGCTCGCCCTGAGGAGGCTGCTCCGGCTGCAGGAGGCACAGCAAGATGATCCAAATGATGCTCTCTGCTATTTCAGCTGTGCACTTTTTGCACCAAGGGAATCCACATATAGAAAGGGGGAAGAACCTGGTGCATCTACCCATCAGAAAATCTTTGGGTATGTCTGCTTCGAGTGGTACAGGTGCTTGCAGCCTTCCCTTTGCCTGCTGGCCTTGCTCTCTGCACACACACAGGAGGAGCAGCCTTCCAGTTTAAGCATTTTTTTTTTTTCTGCTCTCAGGGAGCACAGCAGCTTCCCAACATGTATTAGCCTCACACTTGGGCACTGCTGGTTTGCTTTGTCCCAATGAGTCCCTTACCATTAAAACAACCATTCATCTCATTCACCGCGTACAACAAACCAGGAGGCTGTATTTTATTCTGTTGCAGCCCCGGGCACTTCAAGTAGGTATGAATCTTTTAAATGTAAGTTCATCTTTAGCTCGTCCCAAACGTGCCATGAATTACTTAGGTGGTTTGTTAAATGTCTGTAAAACAATTCTGAAATTGAGACCGATGATGTGGCCCTGGCAGAAATATGGTCTCTAATGTTTGAAGAGGGAAGATTGCTTGGACTGTAGGTTGAACTGAACAGCGCCTTGCTTTCCTGTCCTACCTTTCAGACAAGGTTTCCAGAGGGCCTGGCAAAATGTTAATGATTATGGTTTGTGCCAGCCCAACAAGACGTGATCTATGGGAATCCAACATACCCAACCATTGGAGTGTGACTGTTTATGGTAGAAAATGCTCAGATGGAAGATTAAGGAATTAGGGAAATTGCAATTTACTGATTTTGTAGTGTTTAATGAGCACAAGAGGTCAGGGCTTCTGTTTTTACATCTCAGGTGAGATAACAGCCCCATCAGCCTGCAGCATCTTTAAAGGTAACAGCTCAGTTTCCTAAGCAGTTTAAACTTAAGACTGTGCTACCAGCTGGAAGAGGCATCTGCATCCTGTCACAATCCTGGGCTGTGTTTTCTTGCCTTCTCCTTTGCCCTGGCACTTGTAATTGCGCTGCCATGTGAAGGGTCAGTCCCACATTATGTACAGGTGAACCCTATGATTGTGGTCGGTAGAGCAGAGGGAGTGGATGCTGGGCAAGGAGACTGCGGGTGGCGTTGCTTTTGGTAGCAGTGCAGCCCTTAATGGGCTCATGCTGACTGTGGAACCATCCCCTTGGACCTGCAACATTCTCTGGCCCTTTGATAGCCCTTACTATGTTCAAATAATGACCAAAACCGGTTCTAGGGGAATCTGAACGGCAGTATCCAAGCAGCCTAGGGTATTTGAGATGACCACCTTTGAGGGGAACCCGAGGACAGAATGGCAAACCCAAGAGGCAAATTCTCATGGGCAACTAAGGACATGTTTGTCTCATCAAATAAGCCAAGAGGAGTACAAATTCTTCCCACAAATGGACAATGCTTCATCTTAGCATTGTGTGGGTCATTTGCCCCTTTATTCCTACTGGAAAATGGTTCTGTCATCTCTCTCCTGAGAGGTGTAGAGACTGTCTTCTGATTTCTTGACTAGATAATGCATGGCACGTTTGTACTCATGAAAAAAAAGGAGGGCGATATAGCTGCTTATAGAAGTCTTCATCCTGGTTACTTGAGGGTTAATAGGGAGTATCTGTTGTCCTGAGTTTCACCTGAAATTGCACTGAAAAAAATCCAAACTCAGCTGACCTCGTGAAGTAGTGAGGCTAACCTCAGAAAGGAAAGGTTACTCAAGGGAAGACTCTTGAGAGGAAAAGCACTTAGGGCACTTCATAATGTGGGAGAGAAGTGCATCCGATATCTCAAACCGATGAAGCAAAGCACGGTGCAGGGAGCAAGGAGCCCTTACAGCAGCCATTCCTCTCCTCCTGTGTTATCACACAGGTTTATCCCACCAATTTCTATTCCAAAGTCTTTTTTTTTTTGATGTCACCAGTGTTGATATTAACAGTTTTGCTTCTCAAACCTGCACTCAAGCCTACTTTCCCTTGGAGGTATCCTTAGTAGGAACTTGTATCAGTGCTGTCCTAACTTTAGCATACGGAACCTTGAACTGCCAATGAACTCACCAAGGCGGAATTTCTGAGCCTGAGACTGGAGGAATGCATACATTCTGCTGTGTATCAGGAATAATACGCATGGACATGGCTGCGCTTGGAACTTTGTCATGAGCTTATTCATCTTATGCCAGAATAGTAATTTGCTACCAGTCTCCTGCTTCCAGAGCACTGCAACGTCATTCCTCTTGGGTTTCTGGTTTTGCTTTAAAGCGTGTGTCAAGCCCCAGGGATGTGATTGTTTTGTGAAGATGAAACTCGCTGCCTCCTCTCCTGAGGTGGAGTCAGAAGTGTGAATTCTGAAGGACTCGATGAAGTCTCAAGTGGCTAAAACAGATAAAATACCAGCACTGGGTACTTCAATGTGCTATACTAACAGCAAACAGGAGCTTCAGAGGCAGAAGGGCCTCCTAAATACTTATGATAACGTCTAACAAGAATAGATGTCAGACATAATAGCAACTATGCATCTTAAGGAAAAGCCTTGATGTTTCCTTTGCTCATTGGGTATTTATCAAAGCACAACCTGTAGGTTAGCCTACAAAGCACCAGAAAACAAAGGCTCTGTGTTTGGAGCTTTCAAGGGGGAAGGTTAAACAAAGGACATTGAATTATGCTATGTCAGAAGATCTTCGTTTCTAGACATCAGTGGAATAGAGGATTTGGAATAGCCTTCTCACTTCCTTCATTGTCCTTGCCCATGGGTATTTAAAAAAAAATAAAAGAAAAACCCCCAATAGATTAAGAAGCGGAAACAATTGTTATCTGTTGCAGTTGTTCAAGCAGTCATATGTGCATCACCTGGAACACAAATTATTTATATTCCAGAAAGTAAACTGTGACCCACTCCACTCAGATTTCGAAAATAAACTCATTTGCTCAGAGAGTAATTCAAGCTTAGGTACAAAAAAGAGTAAAATTAATCTATGACCAAATTCTGCAAGTGGGACGTTCTGTATGTTAGAGGGATTTGTGCTGGTTTTTCTTTGGAATGAGTAAACCAATTGTACCTCCAGTGGCACATCATGGCATTACTGAAGTTAGGAGCTTGCTCTTTAGGTGCCATAAAACAATACTGCTGCAGGGAGCTGGACTGAGATAAAAAGATTATAATATTTTTGAAAAGTCTTTGTTTCACCAGAAGGTCATCATCCAGGGCTGACTCTTACATAATCTTCTTTGAGTCCTTCCCTACGAAACTCAACAGCTAAGACATTCCTCATAACTCAGTAGGCTGAGAAAATTCCTTCCAAGTCTCCCTTCTCCACACCAGCAAGGGGAAATGTCTTTACTTTCTTTGGACCCCAGGCTCTGGAGCACATGCACCACATTTCACAGCAGCCTGAGATATGACTTTATCCCATGGGTAGCGGCTGCTTCATGTAAAGATTAAGAGACTCATGTAGATGCCAGGTAATAGGTCTACTCTGGCATCAGCCCATTCCTCTAGTTGATGCCAGTGCCAGATGCTCTACAGGGCAATTTGCTGGCATGCAGTCACATCTCACCAGGCTTCAAATACTTCACCAGAATGAGCAACTCAAAGAATGAGAAGAAATGCTTTGAAAGCAGGAAAACCACAGAGCACCAAGAAGGTTCCTTTAAATAGAAGTGAAATACCTGGTCTTAAAGAAACTCAGTCAGGTTGATTCTGGATGGGGAGACATGTCCATGCAGAGGGATTTATGTGCCTGGGACACAGGTAATGCACAGCTGGGACACGCTGAATCAGTCTCATATGCATGAGTCGGTTCCCTTGTACTGACTGCTTTTCTCCAAAGCTCCTGATTGCACCTGCTGTGGGAGACCATACGCTACAGTAGACATTTCACTGGGATGCTTCAGTGCTTGCATTGTGTCTATTTAAAACCATACAGCTCATCTCCCATTGCTTTTCAGGCCAAGAATTCAGTATTCCCCAATGTCAGTAAAATCTGCCTATTGATGCTACAGGTTTAAAAACCAGTTAAAAATTGGTCTTTTTCAAATATGTAAGGTGGCTTTCTGTGTTGCCTGCAGGCTTCACATTTTAAGAAGCAACTTTCTCCCTCTAATGGCTAATTTTGATGAGGTGATCACACAATCTGGTGATGATAGCTCTTGAAATGCCTGTAATGTAAAATTAAATGGGTCATTGTGTGTATTTCAGTGATAGACATAAAATATCATAAAAGTTGGGCAACGGCAGCTGGAAATTACTTTTTTACCTTTTGCCACTGAAGTGAATATAATCAATGTACAACAGAGAATAAAAGGGTTTAGCATGTACATTCGGATCATGGGGAAAACTCCGCTGTGTGAAGTTAAGATGCTTAACTTTTAATGTTGATTGCTTGAAAAAGCCTCTCCAGAGGAGTTTTCCATTCCCTAGAAACATGGCCAGGATAAATGCTCGATAAATAAAGGAGGGGACATTTAGTGGAACTGGCCCTGGGTTTCAGGTACTACATTTCAACTCCAAAGAGCTGGCTTCACTTGCAAGCTCCCACAGGCTTCCTGTGACCGAGAGCAGTTACCTGGGGCTGCTCTTCCCATTTATAAACCAAAGGAACAAAGCAGTCTTAATGCACTTTTACAAGCCCCTGTTTACTACAACCTCAGCAGCAAAAGATCATTTTTTTTTCTCTTGCTGTCAGAGGAAACTTGCTTGAAGAGCAGCTTGCATACAGCAGCTGTATTTTATCTCATTTTTCTTAATGCGTGCTGTGTTTAACATGCAGAGTTTCTAGCATTTTACTCATGTCTTTTAAAATTGTAATTTAAATATTGAGTAAGTGAGTCCTTTTCTATCTCTACTGGGCCTTCGTAGACACCATGGGAACCCAACAGCCAAAACCACACCACAGCTCAAAACCAGTGGACTGCTGTCACCTAGTCCCAGTGATGGGCCAGGGATGAACCTCATCTACATATTAATATAAACTATATTAATGCAAGATTCAGCATGTGGAAAGGCTTTTCTCTAAAGTCTGCAATTCCCAGGCAGGAAGGAAGGAAAGCTTTACCTTTAAAAAAAAGCAACCTTTGCTTTTTGATGAGTAGGATCAGCTCCTGTTGGCTTTGTTTGGCATGAGGGGGACTTTGGTGGCTTGGGGCAGGGGTAGATAGCCTGGTGTGATATTGACTAGAGACAATGAACTCAATGTCCTGATCTCAAATAAACCCTAAATAAATCAGGATAGTGGCATCCCTGTAAGGATTGCAACCCAGATCAGGGGAGATGTGTTAGGGAATTATCTGTCCCACCAGCAGATTGGGGAACAGGACAGAGACAGCCTTTTTTTCTCTCTGAACTCTCTTGTCAACAGCTCAGTTCAGCGCCGTTTCCTTTACTTTCCGTTACCTAATCCTCACTATGTTTTTGCATTTTACTCCAGAAATACTCCTGAATATCCATTAGCAGTAGGACTTTACTAGGTGTGCTCCCAATGACCATCTTCCAGGGCTCTTTAGTTGAGAAGGAATTCCCTTCCAGTGCTTTGTGCCTGCACCTTGTTCTCAATGGAAGCATGGTAAGCAAGGATCATAAGAGGGTTCACTTCCAAAGTGCACGTCTGCTCCAGACTAAAATGATGATGTCAATGTGCCTCCTGGCACCTTGATGCAGGATGCAGTGATCTTTAAACCTAGAGCACTGGGTCCTTCCCTTAGAGTAGAATTCAATTCCCTAAATACAGCTATGATGCAGGGCTTCTAGGAGACCTGCACCCTCCTGGGGTAGAAACAGGAGGCCAGAATACACCACCTAACATGACATTAGGCACCTGTGTTGAAGTAGCTGAACCTTCTCCTCTGTGGCCAGTATCCCAGTGCATCTCCAGGTCACCCAGAGGGGACCAGGCTGCATGTCTGCTTGTGCTATCACATCCCATGGGAGGGGGGAATGTGCTGCAGCCGGGTGGCTTGGGAGGCAGCTGGTGAGGAGAGCCCCAGAGATTTTGAGGGGGCTTCTAACAGTATGCCATGATAGTATTAGGTTCAAATGGGATGGTTCTTCATACATCTGAGGTAGTGACTTGCAAAAAGTTTATTGCAGTGACAATCCTGTTAAAGTGAACATTTATCCAAGTCCCTCAGGGGTTTGCTATATAGAGAAGGTAGATTGCAGTCTCCTTTTTCACATCATCCCTTTAGACTATACACAATCTGTGGAGCATGTATCAGCTTTTCCTCTGCGTTCAGTACTGCAAGGCTCAGGTCTCTGCTGAGCCCCTAGCTATGAGTGTGATTAAAGGAGTTTGGGGCAAAGCGTGGCTTGTGGTGTTAAGTCAGAAACCACAAATAATACAAACAAGTTGCCAAGTGAGGTCTGGTTTGAATTCTTGGATAATGTTTCCTTGCAGCTAATTTAGAAGGACTGAGGCTTAGAGTTTCTGTGGTCAGTTCTGCCACTGTGATCTGGTAACAAATCTCTCCTTGCAAAGGCAGGGAAAAAAAAAGTCACAGCATCATGTCCTCTTTCGCAAGCCAGATCCCAGGGTGCTTATTTAGAAAAGCCTTCCGTTGACTCCTGTAGTATGAATGCACAACATCTGCAGGAATGTAACCCAGAAATATGACCCAATGAATGCTGCTTCTCCAGCCATCAATCTGTTTCGCGTCGTGTTGTTCTCTAAACTGTTAATCCAGATGCTATTTACATGGGTACAGTAACATTTAAAGCTTGTACAAGCAGTATTAATAGCATCAATAACAATACTAAACATAAATAGCGGCAGCACTGATAGTAATACTTCCAAAGCAGCTTGTAATTGTAACAACCTGTCATTCCTCTGCTAACTCGTGCTGACTCAAGATTAAATTGCTCTATGTGTGGAAAGCAACACGCAAAAGAGCCCATCTGTGCCAAGACTGTTTTCCGCCCTTTGTATTTTTGTTGGTTTCCTTACACTGACTAGCTGAGAACATGTCACCGTGCTTTACCCTCTGTATTGTTACCGTGGTTTTGACTGGCATCCTTCACAGGCTGTCAGTCCTTGGAAATGGAGTAACCATGCATCCTCCTCACTGAGCGGAGTCTGAATGCTGGTGAAACTGTGCTGACTTTGGTGGGTTGGGTCCTGATTTATGGTGTTGCACTCGGACCTCCCCAGTCAATTATTAAGAAAAAAAGTGTAAGAGTTGTCAAAATATCCTCTGGCTATTTCTCCTACTGTTTTGGTTTTGAGCTGTTTCTGGCAACTTCAAAATATCCGAAGCAGCCAAATTTCCCTAAAATGGCTCTTGCCTAGAACAAACATGACCCGTTCCTGCTCCTGGGTGTGAATGGAGCCCCACAAGAAAAGAATTGAGACTTCTGATGTGCAACACATCAAAAGCAGCTGTGAGTTTTATGAATTCCTCAGCTTGGTAAAAAGATTGTTTCCAAAGAGAAGACAGGTAGGCTTTCAGCTCCCCAAATTATAATTTTTTTTTTGCTTCAGTGCAGTATGGCACTGCAATTCAATGGATATGTTTTCAAGTTAGAAAAACATGCAGAAAGCAGAGTTTTACTGTGTTCCTTGTAGAATTTTCTGTGTAATCCCATTTGTTATAAAGCAAGGAAAGAATAATTCCTGTAAGATAGGAATTTGATATACCTTTTGCTGGCTATATGGCTTATCACACGTTAGGGACTATATCTGAATGCCTTCACCGTACTATGGATCAAGCCTTAGGTCATTAAGTAGTTGAATAGTTCTCACTCTGAGACGTAACCATTATAATAGAAAGGATTGAAGTATAGCATGCATTGAGGCAGGGGAAACTGATACCAGCACAGGTTCATTCTCCAATTCAGCTGCAGTGCCTGTTGCTGGGATTTGAATAGCTACAATGCTGGCTAGTCTGTTTTCCCTCTCTTTCCCTTGAGGGTGCTGCAGTATTTCGTAGATACTAGCCAGGGCCCAGCACAGTAAGTTGTGCCTCTTTAGAACAGCCACAGCATTTTTTTTCTTCAAATACTCAGTCACTTCATGAGTGAACCTCAGTTGTTCAGGACTAAAATTCTGGAAGTTCTCTAGATACCTGCCGATATTCTCCCACATGCCATGCCACACATGGCTATCCCACCTCTGGGCAGATCTCTGGAGGATATTCCTAAAAAGTAGTTTTTTAACCCTAAACAAGACCTGAAACACATTCAAGAGAGACAGAAATAACATTATGCTGACTTGAATATCCCCTGGATATTCCAAGTTCTCAAAAATTGCTGTAACTACTCTGGAGGTGAAAGAGTGGGAGAAATCATCAGCATACAGATACCAACTTATCTTCAAGGCTGTTGATATTACCATATAATAAATTTATGTTACATAGTATAACACAATGATAATTCTCATTGTTTTCCCCAAGGTGATAAACAGCACCACAGGGAATATTATCTCCTGTTTCTTGAATTTTTCAGTTGTTTGTGTCATATAAGTAATAAACAGAACTGTAAAATGAACAGTAAAAAGCCCAGCCCAGGATACTATCTTTAAAGAATTTAAACTATTGCTGTTTCATAGGCCCTAGTGATGCTGGGTTTAAATCAGTGGCTGGATCCCAGACAGTTTGCCCAGTGGTTGGCCTCTCCGTCCTGCTCCCTACCCCTGTCTTAGCATGTTTTCATGAAAACGTCTCCATATGTCTCAGAACAAACCAAGAATTTTGTAAGCGGATGTTCCTTTGAGGTGTTGGAGTCAAAGGTGTTCATCTGGCCTGGGTTATAGAAGAGGTCAAATGAAAGGATCACTGTAATGATGCCTTCTGGCCTTCAAAATAAACTGTTAGCATGTGGATTTTGGGGATCTTGGAAGATTTTGCACAACGTTTGCTCATAATAAGAATTGTAATAAAACTTTAAACTTTAAGAACCTTAAAAAAAAAAAGAGAAAGTAAAAAACTTTGCAGTAGGCTTGCTGTGAGTGATTGTAGCTTGTCAGAACTCTAGCTGTCTGTAAATGCACCTCTGGAAATCTTTTTCTAAAAAAAATTAATTACCTGGGCTTGGAAGGGCTTTTCAGAATGTGAAATAGGAGTTTCAAAAGGCAGGAGGAGACCCTCCTTTGTATCATGAACTGTATTTTAACTGTACTTGACAAGTACAGTTCAGATACGTAGACAAAGATTCAGACATTTAGTCAAATCTTTTCTGACCAACAGAAATCTCTGAGTATGCCAAATTAGGCTCCAATTCTGTGATAACAAGATTCTTCGGGAAAATTACAGTATATTTTATGGGTCCTAAAATAAAGGCAGTGTAATCTGCTGCAACGTATTCAGCCCACTCTCTTCTGATCATGAAGGGATTGTGGAAGAAAAGTATGGAAATAGAAAGTGTTGATTTTTTTTTTTCTTTCCTTAAAGCACATCTCCAGCTGTGGAAAATATTGTATTTTCACTTCTTGGTTCCAGAAGGATTCATTTCCTTGACAGTTGTGGCCAATTTCACCCCAGATAGAAGTGGTGCCAGACTCCCTTTTGCCAAGAACTCAGCCTGTCCAAATCCCCTTGTGTTTGCTGTAGGGTGAAAGCACAGGCACAAGCTCACACATCATCCGTGATGAGGCTGCCTTTTCCTGTATCTGATCCCGACATCCCATTTTATTCTGTGAGTTAGCCTACTTCGTTGGCACTCTATCTTACATTACAAGGGGTGGGATTGCATTTAGCAATCCCAACATGCAACTTGGCACCTGAAATATTTCTGAAAATTTTAATTGCCATTGAAACCTGAGCCCACTTACCTAAGCCCCTCTTCTAAAATGATATATAGGACTCTGTAGCCTCTGAGACTCATACCCAAAACCCTCATCCATAGAACTGCACCTTACCCATCTCCATCAGAGCAGTGCCCCTCCCCACTGAACACTCCTTAAACATTAGTGACGCAGTCATCATCTTAGCAATCGAATCCAAAATGCTTTTCCTCATCTGACTGCAGGAATGGAAGATAAGTGAGATTTTGCTTTTTAAAATCTAAAATAAGAGCAGGTCTGTTTTTTGACCTTGCTGTAGAGCCTGGCACAGGAATGCGGCAAGCTGACCTGCTCTCTGAGGCTCCTAGTGGGAGTTTTGCTTCCGTGCGACTTGGGACATGTGGACAAAATCTCACAAGAGCCAAGATGATAAGCTGAGCTTTTACCTTTGGATTCGTCTCCTACCTTCATTGCTTGGGAATAACGTACAAGATGATAAGCTGAGCTTTTACCTTTGGATTCGTCTCCTACCTTCATTGCTTGGGAATAACATCCAACTTCAAAAATATTGTTGGTACCGATGACCGTTGGTTTGGGCTCCACCTCTTCAGTCTCTGGCACAATATTTTCTGGATACCCGCTGACGATGAGGGCCTGCTCCTCGATCAGGTTGCCTTCCCCGATGATGATGGGCCCTGCTTCAGCCATGAAAGTGCTCCCAAGTCACCAGAGCACTTTCCAACGAGCACAATACCCTGTGGCAACATGTGATGCGCTGGTAAGGGCACAGGACCAATTCTTAACCCTTTTTTATTGCTGGCATCGCTTCTCGCTGTAAGGCAGCTCTGTGGCTCTTGCCAGACGGAAGGTCTGTCCTGTGCAACACCATCAACAACGAGCCATCCTCCCAGCTTGTGCTGACCTCTGTCAATTCTGTGGAGACCTGCTCTGGCCCCTAGTCCTCCTCCTGCTCCTTCCTCCTCCTGCCTCTTGTTGGACGCACTGAGGGGCAGAGATCACCCTGCCTTTCTTGTTTCTGTACTGCCTGTAGCAGCCACAGAGCCCTTTGGTCTCCAAACCATTAAAAGCACTGCTTTTCAGGTTATTTCATCCACCTGCATGGCTGGGGGGCTTGGTTAACAATTTTTGCAGATTCTTTTCTTGGGTCTCGAACGAGAACCTGCTGGAGCACAGCAAGCCCTGTGAATACATACGTAGCCTGCACGAGAGCACCACTGGAATTTCAAATGCTTTGATTAGATTGGAGAACCAAGCTCGCACGAGTCACTTGATAGGACTTCGGCATTGTTCTGCCATCGGATTCTTCTGAAAAATGTCCTTCTCTGGAAACAGCATCTCCTTAGCACTCCACAAATGCTCCAGCGGCTGGTGCTCATTTCATCCCTTATGTAAACAGCACAAACTCTGAGCTGGAATTTGAATGCTCACACTGCACAGAATTAAAAGAATTTTCTTTGTCACTGCTCCGTAACAATGTGTCACTTTGTCTGGCCCCACGAGGAGAGGGTTTCGCTGTACATCCTCCTTGGCTGGCAGTCAGGAGAGCGGCAGCATTTTGAGCACCGCCGCAAGATGCTGCAATTACTGTACTGGTGTTTCCTTGCATTTCAAGCTGCTGTCTTAGTGTCAGCCTGTGCACATTAAATATGCTCTGTAGACTCCTCTGTAATACCAGTATATCTCTGGGAAAAGCAGATTGCAGGAACATAGCTAGAGAGGAGTTCTTGCTTCTTCTGCCCTTCTCCTGTCTGCTGGTGGGACGGGTGGTGATTCAGGCACGGACCTGGAGCCAGTTAAAAATACACCAAAAACCTGAACTTAGCTATGCAAAACATTAAACAAAACCCAGGAACATTTTGCAGGAAGGAATTGAGTGTGCTGCAGTTTTTTGATTAGATTAAAAAACTAAAATGAAGCAGTGTGATTCAAAGTGGTCACACAATAATAATAAATAATAAATAAAAGCTGCTCTGGAATCCTTTAATTGGAAATAAAAATCAGCTTTTGCTAAGCAACCTGGAGAGAGGGTACAAAAGGAGAGGAGGGAGCGTGGATTTGGAGCCCCTTTGAATGATCTATTATGCTGAAGCTGCTTTTATCTTTTGTTTGGTGCAGTTGTTGAATGCAAAGTTGGCTTCATCTGTGTGACATGTGTGGCAGACGCCTCTTTGGTCTGTGCATCCTACAGGGTGCAAAAGACCAGCTGGCTCAGCAAATTCCTCCCGGCATTATTTGCTGCTTATCTCAATACTGCGTGCAGGGATCCTCTGACATCCTTGGGAAAGATGGATTTGCACAAGGGGAGGGAGGCTGGGGAGGAGGGAAGAGGGCGAAGGGAGATGAGGTGCGAGGAGGCGGTTGCCTCTCGGCACACCAAGGAGCTTCTTCTAGATCCCACATCCCAACATGGACAGTGGAGATGCTTACCCTGCCCGTCCCCTACCCTCAGTCCGGCAACAGGCGTGTTCTATGTGATAAATGGAGAAACCCAAAGCCCCCTGCACACTAAGTGCTTTGATGAGGCAAGTTTTCTGAAAATTGTCTCCCACAGCCTCTTCCCAGGCTGCTCAGGAGAAGAGGAGCCTTTTCTCCTGTTACAGGGTTGCCAACAAGCTCCTTCATATTTATTACCATTGTTGCTTGGACACTTCAGACCCCCCGCGTCACTCCAATTAACTGAAAGGCAGCGCAAGCAGTAGGCAGTAGGAGAGTTTCTTACCCATCATGTGATGGTAACCAACCTCCCGAGAACTGTGTGACCTAGTGGTTAACACCAGCTTGGACAATGGATGATATAGACATTTTTTTTTCCCCTCTTACAAGCTTTAAGAAGACTCCTGTCTGATGCAGGAAAGACTGATCTAACTTGAATACCATCTTGTAGATGCGATCATCCCTATGCTGCAGAGCTGTATAAATATAAGTCTGTCCTGTATGAAATACAAGTCTGTCCATCTACGGAGGTGGTAAATGTGAAGGTCATTTTAATCAAGCTGATAAAAAATACTTCCTTGGATTGAACTGCCCTCGAAAACTCTGAAAGTGCTTCTACTCCAGGAGGGGTCCGGCATGGGACATTCGCAGACGGCACATGGCGTATTTTTCATTTCCGATCTGCGCCTGTAATAACCTTTATGGCTGAAAGAAAAGTTGGCAACTTACAATAAAGGTGCTATAGCCAGAAAAAAAAATATCTAATTTATGGTGATTTAAACACACTGTTCCTACACTGCCATTTGAAAACCGTGATTGTAAAAGAACTATAACATGAAAAACGTGGGGAGGAATTTATTAAAGGCCAGGCCACTTTAGCAAAGCCAAGATCTGAGCTGCCTGAATGTAATGTGGTGCTTATAAACTAAAGGCATAAGTTATTAACTTAACCTAAATGATTTCAGATTTGTGTTCAATGGACTTGGTAATTATACCAAGGAATTTAAGCTGACCTCATCAAGCCTGCTTTCTCTTTTAAAATGTATTTCTGTGTCAATTAAAATGCCTCAGTATAAAAAGCAAAGTTTTTATAGGCCCAGCCATACAAATTCATTATCGCGCTATTATACACTTGGCAGTCTACAAATATGCCAGTGATTAACTCAGTGTGCATTAACTGCCAGTGTTGCAGCTTTTCAGATAAGTGTGGCTATTGTCTACACTCAGCTGACTGTAATTGCCATGGATGTAGACCTTGGATATCCTGGAGAAAGTAAGTCCTTTCTGGATGATAGCGGCTGCCTGCTAGATAAAGCTTATATTGGATATGGAAGCATCACGGTAAATAGAGAAATAACTGTTCCTGGAGAAGGACTGCTGGAGAGGCAAGTTTTCTGTAGGGTGCTGGGCAGGGATGGCAAATTCCCAGGCTGGGACCTGTTCTCGCCTCTGCCCATGCACGGCTGAGTGGCTGTGGTCAACAGCTTCCCTACTCTGTGTGCTTCCATCATTATATTATTCCCATTTTGTTCCTTTTATATGTCTGCTTTACACTGTAAATTTTATGGTGCAGGAACTGTTTTATGAGTGACTGTTATTGTATCATTGTAAAATATTATCAGCTGAGCCGAAATGTCTCTAACGCTCATTCCTGCTCCTCTGTCTTAGCACTATGATGGCAGTGGTGGTGGGGAGAAGAAGCAGATTGCCACTGAACCACCAAGACCCAGAGGAAAATACTCTCTCCCTTTCCATCCCATCATTAAAGTGGTGAATCAGGCCAAGAAAGGCTAAGCACCATGCCCAGGGAACACCCAGGAGGGGGGAAGCAGAGCAGTGTACATCCCAGCCCTCCAGCATTGCAGTACCTTCTGTACCTCCAACACAGTTTGGTTAAAAATACAGTAATATGTAACCCTGTTGGTAAATATTTCAAAATATCTAATATAAAACTCAATAAAGTGATAACATCAATAAAGGAGGAAACTATTTCTTCAGGGTAATGGACTCTTTCTGTCAGATAAATGCTGAAGCAAAGCCTTCAGCTGTAATAGCAACAGACATCAGGGCAGGCCCAGGGGAGATGTGTTTGATGCTGTAACTGGGTATTTTTTCACTTATGCTTTATGTGTTGGCATATGGGATCTTGTTTTCTGGAGATGCTGAGTAGCCACACTCCCTATAGTAGATGGTGGTGCTCAACATTTCCGCAAATCAAGCCTCTCAAGATGAATCCCACTGACCTTAGCTGTATCTGAACATGAGTGGCAGCTGCTGAGCAAAGCTGTGTTTTGGAGTAAATCTCTGAAGGAGATGACATAGGGCTTTTCTTCTGCTGTTTTTCACCTTTGGGAAGAGCTCTGTGTTTCTGGGTTCCAGCTGGAGCAAGTCCCAGGAAGTGTGGTGGGAGAGGCAAACCTTATCCTCGGTATCTCAGGTGGCCAATCTGTTCTTGCATAATTTTTGCTTGTAGTAAAGGACTCCCCAAATGCAGACACAGTAATCTGGGGAAGCATGAGTTTGGGGTTCCAAGCTTGGTGTTCTCATTTCCTCCATCAACAGGAGCTCTTGACTCCACACATCCCCCTAAGATGAACGCATCTGTCATCCTGCATGTACTGCAGTTGGGAAGCCAGTCCTAGAGCAGCCAGCTGTGCTTCATGTCCGTGTCTGGGCTTCATGTCCATATCTGGGCTTGAAGACGTCATGCTGATGAGATGAAGATAACTCTGACTTTAGCCTCATGAAAATAAGGGACATAGCCTGGACAGCTAACCAGGTTCCTCTTCAGTCAAAAGTGAGAGCAGTTATGACAACAAGACCTCCAGCTTAGATGCTGGTTTTAGGCTGCCCATCCTCTGGAGGTGTATAGGCGTGCAAGGGAGAAACCTAGGCTGCTAGCTGACGTTAGGAACTCAGTTTCTCTCAAGGTATTAAATGAATTCCACCCTGACTGGCTTAGCTGATCAGCAATATACATCAGCTCTCAAAGGCCACCTAAATATGAACTACTAGCATGGTGGTCTCCAGGAGTCTGACCTGTAACTGAGAAACGATTGGTGTAACTGATAACCCCTCTAGGCACAGAAGAATTGCCCAGGGTTAAGAAACATCCATGAAATCATGCTTATGTATATAAATGATAAATTCTGTCTTGGAGTATAAACAAAATCTGGCAATGTAAAATGAGACACATGGTATTATTTTGTTATTTAAAAAATACATGATGAACCTATCTGCATATGAAGTCTGGCTGTGATTAGACTAGACGAGCTTGGAAGGAGCCCAGGGATTTCCATACCAAGTTGCACATCTATTTAGTAAAGCTTGCGTTACATTTCAGGTAACGATGGAGCCAGAAGACACTTTTGCTACTTAGTGACACTACAATGTCACCCAAATGGAGCTTGCACCTGTAAGCCATGGTGAATATCCCTGTCTCCTGGTTTTAGCCAGCCTGTAAACAGTCTCTTTCTG
Organism: Chlamydotis macqueenii; assembly: GCF_036417535.1. Taxonomy (NCBI): domain Eukaryota; kingdom Metazoa; phylum Chordata; class Aves; order Otidiformes; family Otididae; genus Chlamydotis; species Chlamydotis macqueenii. Next base: position 6,131,802 of record NC_141557.1, on the reverse strand, counting down.
GAAAGGCTTACTGCTTAAGGTAAGACGAAGACAAGAGAGAGCTGGGAGAGAGATATGTGTGTTATTATTGTTTTACAGCTAAAGAAATCAGAGAAAGAGAGAGAGGAGTTCTTTGTGGCAAAGGCAAAGCCTGAATGCAAATTTCCTATTTTGCCTCAAGCACAAGATGACCATGAACGTCTCTGGGAAGGAGATCAGTCTCACCTGAGAGGTAAAACACTTTGGGATCACAAGCATCTCTGTGGATTCCTGCAGACAACATCCTGTAGCTTAGGTGTGCCAAATTCCACAGCATGAATGGAGGGTGACGTGTTAGAGGTCCTGATACATATTTTACTCTTCAGCAAATAAAACTCAATTATTGAAGTTTTTGGGATGGAGTAGGACAATTATGTATGCAGGGGAATACTTAACAGAGCTGGACACGTGTCGTGGTTTTGTTAGTGAGGGGGGGCCTAAGGTGGTAGCTTCTGTAGGAAACTGCTAGAAGTCGCTCCCCTTTGTTCAGTGGACTCGGCCGGGCCTAGGGTGGACCTGCTGCTGGCCAAGGCCGAGCCGATTGGTAGCAGAATGTTCCGTGATAACGCCTCTGCGATAACGTATTTAAGAAGGGGAAAACAGGAAAAAAAAAGAGAGAAGAGAAGATGTGAAGAAGCTGAGCAGGGGCAGAGGCGCAGAGGGGGAGGCGCAGGCCTCATGGGCCTTGCAGGCCTCACCCTCTGGCCTCTCGCCAGGCAGCCGACTGGGCCTGACTCGGTCCAGCCCGGCTGCAAGAAGTGAAAAGGAGATGAGAAGTGAATAAGATGTAAAAAAAGATCCTGAGAGACATCTACCAGCCTGTTGTGAGGAATGGCTGCAGACGCCAAGGTCAGTGAAGAAGGAGGGGGAGGAGTAATGCGGCTCCTGGCCAAGATTCCCCTGCAGCCTGTGGTGACGACCATGGTGGAGCAGGTTGTCCCCCTGAAGCCCATGGAGGTCCACGGAGGAGCAGAGATCCACTTGGAGCCCGTGAAGGACCCCGTACCGGGGGAGGTGGATGCCTGAAAGCGGCTGTGGCCCGTGGAGGGCCCGCTGGGACAGCTGTTCTGAAGGGACTGAACTCCGTGGAAGAGATGACCCACGCCGGAGCAGTCCCACGAAGGACTGTGGCCCATGGGAGGGACCCCAGAACGGAGCAGGGGAGGAATGTGAGGAGTTCTTCCCCCAGCCATGAAGCAGCGGCGTGAAACAACATGTGATGAACTGAACGCGACCCCCATTCCCTTTTCCCCCCTGTGCCGCTCAGGGAGGGGAAGGTAGTAGAGATAATGTTAAGCTTGGGAAGAGGGAGGGGTGGAGGGAGGTTATCTTGTTCTCTGTCTCATTATCCTGCTGTTCGTAGTAATAAATGAATAGTTTTCCCCTAGTCGAGTCTGTTTTGCCCGTGACGGTAACTTTAAGGATTCCTCCCTGTCCTTATCTCAAACCTCGAGCCGTTTTTCCTTATATTTTCTCTCCCTATTCTCTCGGAAGGTGGGGGGAGTGAGAGAGAGACTGCGTAGTCTGGTCCTGATCGGGCCTGAACTACGACAACATGTCACAAAATGAGACTCAAATGGATGCATTATTATTTAATCAGTATTGCTCTGTTTAAGCAAGCCCATTTGTACTTGTACGTATCACAAGCCCTCATTATAATCCATTCAGGCACAGCAGTGGCACGGAAACAAACAATTTTAAAAATTAACCTTTTTGTAAATGAAATAGTGAAAAATCTGCTTTGAGTCCAGTGAAATCCTTGTCTGTCAGTTTGGGAATTTGTTAGGATCCACCAAACAAATCACATAGGAATTGTCCTGTAGGTTTGGATGATTTAGGTGCTCAGGGAATATTGAACCTGGTACTTCAACTGTGACTTCCCGTGCTAGAGGCCTGGTTCCCGGGCACCCCAGGGTGCAATAGTGTGCTCATAAACCATGTATTGACCTGTATCCATTGGGGCAAACCCAGCCCTTTCTTGAACAAACCTATAGGGTAAGTAACCCCTATAGGTATCAAATCTACCTCCTACCTAGGGTAGATTTGATAGTGTCCCTACTAGAGTGCTCTGAGAATGGAGTCACATCTCTTCAAGGCACTCGTGGCACCCTCTCTACTCGCCTCTGTGCCCAAATAACTCTCTGTTGGACATAGTAGGGGGAAAAGATGGGAAGATGATCTCCAGACACATTGCTCTTACCAGACACAAATTGTACAGCGGCACTTACCTGAGTCTGAAGGCAGCCTACAGACAGCTCCAGAGACACAGAAAATGTGAGTCAATTCTCAGTCTGGTGGCAGTGCTGCAACGCCATGACATTAGTGTTGATCTTGATATTAAGGACTATGTAACTTGTAGAATTATCTACAAAAAGAGAGTGCAACTGATCACATTTCTGGGAAGCGGAATGGTCAACATCTCTTCCAGCCCTACTTTCTATGATTTTTCTATGAAGATGTGTACTCTGTGCTAGAATTGTCAACAGCAACATGGACAGCCTGGAAGAGTATCACCATTTTTTTATTTTTTTTTTTTTGTCTAGGAAATCACTGACTTCTTTTATTTTTTTTTGTCACTACAGCTCTTCATTATCCTTGCTTAATCTCCCTCCTCACTGTCTGCTGTGGGAATCGGTGAGGAGCTCGACAAAATGGCAGGAGCCCTCACGCCATTTATATTTGATGTAATACCTTAGGACATGTGGATGTTTTTTTCCCCCAAACTAGAAACATGCTGTGAAAGTAGATGCCTGCTAACTCCCTGCCTGCTGAGCCAATGGAGCGAGCACAAGGGAATGTTTGCTAATCTAATGGGCTTCTGGCATAGACCCAGCCCTTGTTCCAGCCACGCGAGACTGGATTCATCCCCGGTGTTGCTTTGGTTTCAAAAGGGCTGGGTAAGAGGGGGGTGCTCCCTTCCATGCATTTCATCCTCTTGGCAGGGAAGAGACATGGAGTAAGTTATAGAAAGAGGGATGATTGTGCAGCATCCTGGAAAGAGAGAGAAGCACAGTTAACTTGGCTGTTGATGATAAAACCACTCAGAATATCTCCCCGTGCCTAAATCAGTGGCACTTATAGGGACTCGAATGAAAGTACCGCAGTGCCATGACAGGTGAGCATTTGTTTTCCCAGCCCAAATCTAAGCTATGCTGTGAATGATCTGGGCCAGAGACCTGGCCTGACAGCCTTGTTTGTCATTAGAGAAGGTTGTGACAACATCCATTAATCTTTTTTAAATTCTTCTCTTGCCCGCCTATTTTTTTAAGCAGGGGCTTGTGGAATGAGCAATTTTGTCTCTATTTCAAATGATCAGTCTTTGTGAAGTCAAGCTCTTATTTATTTATATAGGGTTAGTATTTGTGAGGCTCGTTGGGAAAGTGGCTGATAGCTTTCTGCCTGGTGCTGCCATCCATCTCAGCTGGGTCTTTCAGAGCAGGCTATCAGCTGAAGTGAGCAGTGCTGTTTTTCCCTTGGTAAAAATTTGAATGGCTCATCAAAAAGATTAAAATTTCTCCTTCATTAAAATAAAATCACTCACTGCATGTGAGAAAGCTGCCTGTACCACTTGCTGCCACCAAACAATGTTTTTTCCTTCTTGTTTCCACTGAAGAGAAATGCACCTCAAATGGTTAAACCGTCCTGATTGCCTCTCTCCATCTTGGCCTGGGCACCAAGTGAGGAGTACACCTCATAGTGATACCTAAACATGACTGCTGTGGTGTAGCAGAGGTATGTTTCCTAATTATCAGTCACAGTAACATAACCCATGTTTGCTACCAGAATGACACTGTGCTTTGAGCCCCATGGGAGCTCCTGGCAGCCTGCTCTCCATATGACATTATCCATGGAGATCCTAAAGCTGGCCGCAGTGAGCTCAGAGCACTCCCAACAGAGGAAAGTTTGCTCCACAAGTGTATGTCGGATGGTTGAAGGGATGTTGCATGACTCTGAGATGTATTGGTTTAAAACTAAAAAAAAAAAAGTTAAGTATAGCATGATGGCCAAGAATAGTGCAAATTGAGATTCTAAATACTATGAGCATTGAGTTTGGCCTTGCAAGGGTATTGGCTTAAATATTCATCAACATCAGTCTTCGTATTAATGAAAAATATTAAATATTTGACTCGCCGTAACCAGTCAGAGCCATCCTGGATACAATGCATTACGGTAAGCTAGCGGAAGACTTTCTGGAGAGCTACCAGAGAGAAGGAGCCATTGAGGGATCATCGTCGCCTAAATATTAGATCTATTGTTGTTGAAGATTGTTGACTTTGAGCGGGTTACGTGCAGAAATGTTTTTGAGGAGGATCACACGTGAAGTACATTGGGATTTACAATATCATGGCTTGATCTTTTGACAAGAGGTGGGAGAGGTCATTGAGGTATTCAGCTTCTCTGAGGCAAGGACAGCAATTTCCCACCTGAGCTCCTGAGAAAATCTGACAGCCTGGAGGTCTAGGCCAGGTCCTCCTACAAATGGTGAGATTGCATTATGGGGAAATGTTCTCAAAGGGTGTTTGTTTTTCATAATTGATTTTTTTTTTCTGTGCTTATTTAGGCATAAAAGTATTTGAGGTTAGAAAATGCCTGTGGCTCACTAGCATTTTGGCTTTACTGCCATTTAATCCTGAGGACTTAGCTGAGAAACCAGAGCTCCAGGCACCTCTGGACGTAGCTATCTGAGCAACTGATGTCTCAGCGGAGCTGAAGGATTGTTTCTAGGAGGGAAAGAGGTGGACAGTAGGGACCCATGTTTTCCAAACAAGATAATCTGTCATGAGGTTGGACTCAGGGTGCCCTTACAGTGAACTGGTGGCCACTGGAGAGGGAGATAGGACCACTGCAGGACTTTCTTTAATCTCTCTTTACAGGTCCAATCAGGTAATTATCTGGGCACCTTTGTCCTATAGAACAAAGTGCTAAAGGTTCTACTTCTGAAGTTTACTGACTGTCTCAGAGTCAATAGGACTTTATGTGGCCAACACAACCCAGAGGGGATCATCTGAGACTGCCTGTCAATGTACATAAGCCACACGATGCAATGAGTGAGGAGGCAATGTGGCTGGAGATCTTCCTTCTGCTTGTCATCCAGACCATGTGGACTGTAATCAATTGCTCCATTGTCATCTCCTCAAAGAGTCACTCTTTACACACCAAGTAGGTTTTGCCTGGAACCAGCATCTCATTTCTTTCAAGTCAGGAGTTAGGGATAAGGAAGGAACAGGAACCATTAAAGTGGTACAGAGTATAACTGGATGTCTTGGCATATGGTGGGTCAGATCCCCCAGGTGCTCTTTCAGATTCCACTCTCTGAAATCCTACTGAAATGGGGGAATTTTGGAAGATGTTGGAGCTCTGGGAGATTAGTTTCCCTCTGTGGCTCTTCCATAGACCTCTGGTGATCACCTTGAGCAGCTGATTGGGCTTATCGATGATGCTTTTAATGGTTATCCCCTTGCATTAGCATGCTATATGCACAGATGGTTTGTCTAGTCATGTCCAGCAGGACTGATTCAGTCTCTAGGGAGCAACTTCAGTGATTGCTGAGGCAATCTTTTTGGGTTTACTGTCTTCATGGTCAAGGACAACAGTCAAGAAAGGAATTCTTGTCCCACAGAGATCGTACAGATCTACACTGTATGCCTCTTTCCTCATTCTTTAAAATGGAGGTGATGCTGCTTTTCTCTTTTTTGTTTAGATTGTTGGCTTTCTGAGGCAAGAGACATTTCTCACTCTATATGTTTACTACTTTGTACAATACATACCCAGTACAAAGGCCTCAAACTATTCAATAGCAGATGCAGAAGACGTGATTCTCAATAGTGCCTTTGCCATACTGGAGCCAACAGCTTATTAAACTAACTAAAAATTAAATGAGGAGCAGAACTTCTCTCCAAGCAGTGTGAAGTGCACAGTGACATTGCTGGGGTTGGCAGTGCTGAGATCTTGTGATGCTTGGACTCCACCAGCTCTCTGTCCTATAGTCTGAAAGCTCCTTAGAGGCCACCACACCCGACCAAGGCTGCCTTTCCCTCAGTGGCCACGATGGCAGGTGCTGTTTGATTATTATTAATTCCTTTTTTTAATTACCTTTGACACGTTAAAATATTGTTTAGTGATTCACTCTCCTTTGTATTTAAATGTAGTGATTAGCATATCTTTTTATATTAGAGATGCAGTTTTACTCTGAAGATGAAGAGTGCCATGTATTAAATTATAGTGCAATAACTCACCAGCCCTTTTATTGACAGTCTGCGTACCCTGCACTTGAGAAGGAGCAAGTTGGATCCTCTTCACAAGTGTACCTGGCTGCCTTTGTTGCTCCTACAATTGCATTTCTGTAGAGAATAAACTGAAAGCATAAAAACTACGTGGTCTACCCGTATCCTCGCAGCCTATACCAGCAGAGCCTCAATTTTGCCTCCTAAAGGAAGAAGAAACCCAGTGTCCCAGCAAAACCGTATATACCCATTTTTAGGAGAAGGTCACAGACTAGGCAGGCTAAAAAGGCCATTCAGCAAAAATAAACAGAGGGAAATATGACCATCTGTGCTCATCTTGGATGAGCAAATGGTATTTGGCATAGTCATAGTCACAGCTGAGTACCATTACCTTCTGTCCCCTCCAGAGAGGGAGTGTGAACGTCACCATTTAAGCACCAGGAGATTTTGCAGTTGAGCTGGCACTGTGAGCTGTGAAACTTTGTCGTGTGAACCACAGCCTTCACTGCACAACTCTCCCAGAGTATTTGTGACTTTTCTAACCCTTGTATGTATGTAAAGCAGACAATAAAGCAGTCTCTGGTGTAACTCCATCACCTGCTGTGTCTCACAATTACCCTGAATTTGCCCCAGGGGGCTGGTGGTGTGGCTCACAGTCACCCCAGAAAGCCATGAAGCTTGGCTTTAAGAGACATCTGTCTTCTGCCTGACTCCATTTAAGCTCAAATTGTCATGCAGTCTTGGCTTGCAAGGCCAGATGTACTCTGCATTTAAACTCATGGACTCCAAGCACCTTCAGGCATGAGGCAGGAGCATTTTTGGTAGCCCATAGGCCCGAGCTCTCCTGGTAGTAGTGTTTGTTTCAGCTGTCATGTAACGCCTGAGTACAAAGTTTGTGATGTGAAGAGCTGGTCCAAAGCTGAGACACCAAGTTCATCATAGCCACCATGTCAACTTATTTACACTTTTCTTAAATTCCTAGCTCCTGGAATCATATGATTAAATCTCACTCTCAACTTTCATTAAAAGTAGAGAGGAGTGTGACTATAGAAAAACTGTTAGGATGAGTCTTGATTGTTCACAGGCAAACAAAAAAGTGAAGTAAGATAAACTTGTCTGACGTTGAGGTGGCCTGATCTCTAGTTAAGCCCACCTGGCTGGGAGGGCTCAGGATGCAGTTACAGCCGTCTTACAGAACCACTCACCCTTGGCTCCACCAGCCTCTCTCCTGACTCCCGGAGGGGTTACGGCTGATTTGGCAGGACCAAGTCACCCCCTTGTAATGCTACGTTCTTTGCCAGATTTGTGAAATAAAGTATTTAAAGGAAAACAAAATCTAGCAAAAAATACCATCATACCAGATGGTCTGAGGTGTGTATAGCTAATAGCGGTAAAACTAGTCCCCTACTTCAGCTTTTACAGCATCACCAATGATCACCATGGGCATGGTTCAGTTTCCTAAATACAATACTTAGGCAACTCTTCATGCCGCTTGAGGTGCCCTTGGGTAGGTGAGATGTCCTCATGAGTCGGGCAGGTGTGTCCCACTGGAGACCTGTGCCTCTCTGTAGTGGCAGCCAGGTCCAGACAGGATAAGCTAAGACAGCCCAGATGGCCACAAATACTTCCACACCTAAATCATAGCCGGTGTGTCCACACTATTTTCATTGTATAGAAAAAACAGTGTGACTTTTGATGTACACAGGCAGTTATAGTGATACAAAGAACTTGGTTTATTGAGTGGTTGAGTCACGACCCATCTACGTTGGCATCAAGGACAGGACATTTTTATAATTGTGCAATTCCATCTGCACTAAGGCATATGCCAGCGAAATGTAACTGCTTCTAAATGAAAGGATCACACAAATTTGCATAATATATATAAGGACAGAGCACATAGGGACGTGAAAAGTAGTGAAGGTCTTATCTAGTTCCTACCTGTCAGCTGAGATACTGCAGCTATCCTTTTATACATTCTTTGCCTATTTCTCTTACGAGACCTGCAGTTTAGCTTACTCCTTTTTCACCGAGACACAAGCTATTGTGCTTAACTTGCAACAAGAAGCAATTAGTTACCTTGCCAGTTTAAGATGCTGTAACTCAATTGACTGATTGTGTCCTGGTGTTTTAGACCAAGTCTATCATGGCCGCAAATGTTAACTTAATTTAGGCACTCACCAAATGCTTGTTTCTGGCTAGGGTCCAGCTTTCAACAAATGCTTCAATCCTGAAAGATGTATTTATGGAGGATTGCTAATTTGCAGCCCTGTTAGTTAGGACTCTTTCTCCAGCAAGTGCTTCTGCTGCGGGAAGGTTTTTCTGCTCTCTGGAGGGGGTGATGGGAGGCATACTGGAGCAGCATCAGCTGCCAACGTACATGTCCTCTCTGCTGTGCAAAATCCAGGGCTCTGAACAGCACTGCTGGCTGTATAAGCTCATCCAGGCTTCAGATAACTCTTAACAGCAAGACCTTTGCATGGATTTGGACTTTGCATGGATTTGCAGAGATTTGGAGTAAAGCTATATATACGCCTCAGTCGGCTGTGATGTGTAGATATGACTCAACATTGCACCATGCCCTGGCTGTTAAGTTGTCCTCTGGTGAACCAAGAAAACAAGAGAATTTTGGATTTAGGCCCCCTCAGCCAGAGCTGCCTGCTTATCGCTTGCAGTTTTACTGGAAGTCACTGAGAGCTTCTTACGCCTTCTAAGGGGGGTTGAATTGACAAGTGGCTGGGTGAACCCCCTCATCAAAGAATTACATTTTAGTTTGAATATGTTAAACTACACTTTGAACAAGAAGCCAGAACAGACTCACGAGCCTCTGCAAAGAGTGTTATTCTATGATCACCGTCACCGGCAGAGAGGGTGGCGGTTTCTACGTAGACTTCAAAGGTGAGTTTGTTTGTGGTTGTGTTGTACCATCCCAAATGGACCATTGCTGAGCAACGGGAGCCGTGGGTTCCACTGAGGAGCTGGGCACGTGAAGAGCCTCGCAGCATGACTGGGCAGGACCCAGCCTTTACAGACCACACCAGGGCTCAGATCCAGTCTAGAGTGGCATGGACAAGTGGACTTTGTCACTGGAAGGAAAGGTTTTCTAATACACACACAAAAAATGGGATCTTGGGCATAACTGGGGATCCAAGTTGGATCAGTGCAGGTGCATGAGCAAGGTAGGAGCAAAGCAAGGTAGGAGAAAAACACCAGGCCCTCTCCAGTAGGTAGTTTTCCACGAGAAAAATCACAATTTTTAAATCTTAACCTGTTTCAACCCATGTCGCGGGGTACCCACTGTCATGTCTCCTGAAAAGGAGAGGAAGATTTGACTGTCCTGAGCAGCGAGACTTCCACCCCTGCCTTTGGGAGAGTCTGTGCCAGAAAATATTTAAGAGGAGTATTCAAAGCAGCAGCAGTTCTCCGAGTGTTTAATTTCTCTAGTGAGAAAAGCACAGGGTGGGCTGCAGATGACCTAAGCATGTCAGTTGTCAGATGAAAGCATTTCCAAATGGCTTTCTGGTTATATTTATGTCTTCTGGCTGAAAAGGCATTTGATATTTTTTTCAGATGAGGACTTTTTTTTTTCCCTGCCTGTCTTAGAAAGGGAATTTACTGATTAAAAGTCACTGCATTGACAGCACTGGAAATTGAAGTTCCTTTTTTTATCTACAGAACAGGTACGGCATGTACAGAGGCAGCATAAACCCAGGCTGCTGATGTGTCTGAGCTCTGTCCTGAGCTTAACAACCTGGAAGGAAGAGGGAATAAGCCGCTCCTCATGGCGCTGTTAGGTTGTGATGCTGTTCGGATGGAGAACCCTGGCTTTACATCTAGGATAGGAGGTTTTGTTAACAGGATTGTCTGTTCAGCAGGAGCACGGCTAAAAACCTCTCTCAGTGGATTTGCAAAGAAGGTAACTGGATAGCTGTCAGGAATCGACAAGCGTTGATCTTCTGAGTTGGATTTGAACGGCTCAATGATTGGCAAAAGGCTTTTCCCACTTCTGAGAAAGTCTCTTTAAGAGGAAAGTGGTCTCTGTTTGATGGCAAAGGAGATCCCGTTACATATTCACAATGAGGATATCACTTTACATGCAGGTCTCATTCTTTTAACAGGCGTCTGAAAGAGGTCTTTGTCTCATGATTTAGTAAGGTCCACTTTTTTTGAAAGATCTGTGCCAAGCACTAAAATATATATAAACTGATTTGGGAAAAATAATTCCACAGCAAGGTAATTGGCTGTACCATGAAAACCAAGGGCTGCCTTACCATTTGGTGTAGAGATGGTGTCTCTGTTTGCAAATTTAGACAGCCAATATTGCAAAAATAGAGCTTTAGGAAACAATCTACCCTTTTCTGCCTCCAGTGAGGCCAAAATATCTTGAGAATAGTTTTCTTTTGGTAGACCATCAGAACACTGGATATCAAAGTAGTATACAACACTTGTTTCTGCATACAGAAACAAAAATATAAACATGAAATAAATGGACATTGACCTTTCAACAGGTATCTATGTGCATGTAAGAAAATATAGGAGGTGTATGTCTCACCTTCTTTCCTTGGGAAATAAGATTTATATGATGGGAAGTAAAACTTTTAAGATTTCCATGTATGTGTGTATATCCCCTCGCTACCTACTAAGCCTGCTGGCCTATTTCAATCAAATTTGACACATGTGTTAAGATACCTAATTCCTACAAGTTTCATTAAAATAGACAGTATAGAAGGCAAACCCTCTTAACGCCTTCCCTAGAGAAAGGCTGTATTGTGAGCACGGCTCTCCATAGATACCAGAGATGTCAAATTTGCAGGAAAACTGGCTTCACTACTTCTATTATCTATGGAGTTATTTGGTGAATTATATGGAAATGTGTCACTGTAGGACCTGCTCTGTGTGTCCTTCTGTCCCTGGGAAGGGGTGACTCAGGAGCTAAAGCACAAAGAGGAGATCTAGGCAACACGGATGATGCTCAGTCAAAAAATTCTCACTGTAATACCTTAAGAGAGGGAGCTACTTTGCTTTTCTTTAACTTTCACGTGAAACTTAGTGGCCATGGTATCTTCTATGATTACCAAGAACTCGTGAGGATATATGTGTTAATCAGTTTAGGTTAGGTTCCTTGAAGTCCTTGGGTAGATGTTTTGTACTAAGGAAATTTTGTACTTCAACAGGCAATGCAAAATAATAGAAGAAGAAATGTTCCAAACTTGAAAATGCTAATGCTCAAAAAAAAAGCAAAATACTGAGAAGAAAAATATCTATAGTTTGACTTGCTGGAGAACAGATGCAAGTTTTTGAAGCTTTCTCGCTCAAACGTTGAAAGGTTTTTTTTTGCAAAATGTTTCTTTCAGAGCTTTCCTTTCTTCTTCATTTTCTGTTTTTAACTAGCTCCAGTGGAAAGAACATAAAGCAAGTCCTTCAAACAAGTAAATTCATCATTAAACCTGGATAGTGTTCTTTATAGAAGCCATTTTTCTCTTGAGCTGGCAAATTAAGTCCATATAATAGGGAGAGGTTTTGGTTGGTAATCTTTATGTAGTATGCTGTTTTCCTTCTGTCTATTGCACGTTATTAAAAAAAAAAATAGTGGTGGTCAAATAGTAGATTCAAGTTAGACATTAGGATCAAATTTTTTACACTGAGAGTGGTGGAACACTGGAACAGGTTGCCCAGAGAGGTGGTGGAAGCCCCATCCCTGGAAACATTCAAGGCCAGGTTGGCCAGGCTCTGAGCAACCTGATCTGGTTGGAGATGTCCCTGCGCCTTGCAGGGGGGTTGGACCGGATGACCTCTAAAGGTCCCTTCCAGCCCTAACCATTCGACAATTCTATGAAATATCTAAAGTGGTACCTTGGATACATTGCTGTTGAATTGGAGGGTGAATCCTCTCTTGACTGTAAACAGAACCCCCTAGAGAAAGCTCCAGCTCCAGCCCTATTAGAGGCCACAGTAGGATCTTTGGTGGCTCTGTGGCACTTGAGCCAAGCGGTAATTCTCTGAGATAGCAGCAGTTACAAGCAACTATCTTCAGTAGGTCCATAAAGTTTATTTTACAGCATTACATCTCCTTTTCAAAACATCTCTCATGCAGGGGACAAGTCCCATTTGCCCTATATCATGGTTTGCTACAGAAGGAACATTTTGGCAAGGGAGAGGATCTGTCATGTTGTGTGTGACTAGAGGCAACGCAGCACTGTCTGGGGGCTGTTTTCACGCAAAACTAGAAAAGTTCCCTAACGATTCATAATCGGAAGGTGTGGGGAAAGGGGAGAGAAAGAGACCAGCTAAATAGTTTCAGCTACGCAAAATTCATGTGGTCAGTAAATCAGTTAATAAACCTGTCTGTTGGAAATGCCCCGGCTCCCACTGATCAAAACGTTCCAGCAGGCAGTGCCTCTGAGACCTTACAGCTCAGCAGAGAATTGCAAACTGTTAATCTGAAAAATATTAAGAAATGACGCACAAAATAAAGCAACCCTCTCCCCCTGAAGCCCTGAAGTCAAGTGTCTGTGGTTCTAAATGCACTTTGTCTATGTCACCCCAGCTGCTAAATGCTTTCTATTGATTTCTCCCTTACAATCTTTTTTTTTCCCTGTTTTTTTTTCTTTTTTTTTTCCCCTCTCTCTTTACATTCAGTCCACTTGTTCCATAGGTACAGTGCATAGCTTTTAACAAAGGCCACAGAGTGACTGGAAGATCACAGCCCTTTCTGCTATCCAAGCCAGCAACACCTTGGGAAGCAGACGCATTTCTGTTATTTGGGCAGGGGATATTCAGTGCAGCAGCCGAGCAAGAGCTGGTGATTATCCAGCCCCAGCTGGGTATCGTCCCATATAGATGCTCCCACTCCTTCCATCCATCCCCTTGCATACGGGAAGGAGCAAAGACAGGGGCATTTCCATCTATGCCAGTTCCACCATCACCTTGCCCGGCATGTCTCAGAGATCCCCTCACCTGCTTCCCCAGGGAAGAAGCCCCCAGAGATTTTCCAGCTGTATGGGCACGGCAGGGGAGTGCCAGTCAAGCGCCGTGAGAGGCAGCGTGCTGCAGCAAGGGTTGGAGACTTCAGAGGGGACATCTCGCAGGAGGAATTCCAGCTCCCAAGGCTTTAGTGTTTGTGTGGGTTGTTGTGGCGGCTGTTGTTTTCTCCTTTGTTTTCTGCAGCTCAGTATATTGTTACAATACAGCAGGGCAGCATGGGAGTTGTTAAAAAAAAAAAAAAAAAGTGTTTCCCCCTCCTCCCTGCTTTAGGAGCAAAAAGGGAATATGGTTCCTCTCAGGTGGAGGTAAAACGTGGTGTGCAGAGGTCTGAGCCACCTGGCTGGAGGTATATAGGCAAGCTGCTTTCTCCCCTCTCCCTGCTTTCTCACCATCCATCAGAGTTGAGATCAATTCAAGTGTTTTGGCCGCAAATTTGGTTAGTGAGCAGGGAAACTATGCCTTTGTTCTGATGCTGGCAAACCTCAGCAAGCTTGATTATCTAAAATAAAACCATCTGCAGCCACTCTAATCAATGGCACATGCATAGAGGCAAAAGCTCTAAGCTCACGGCTCGTGTAAAATGTTCGTTACATCAGGCTGTTGTGCTGCAGGAAAGAATTTATGGGCGAGAGCAAGTGGCTCAGTATTACTCAAACTTGTTAGTGGGACACATGCCCCACTGTGTACCCTGTGATGCTTGTCCCCTATGATGGCTGGTCCAGCGATGATGAGGCTGCTGCAGGTACTGGCTGGAGGAATCACCGCGAGTGCCAGGGTTGTTCCTCTGGCACTGCAGGTTCTGGATTCATTACATGGTGACGTTTTCAGGCAAGCTTGGAAAACAGAAAGGAGCCATGAAGTTTGTTTGAATTGCTTGTGGGATGAATACGATTGCACTGAAGATACCACTGGATTTGCAGGAAATGAGTTAATCTCTTTCTCCATGCATTAACACCCCCTGCAAGCCGAGGGCTTGTGTTCAGCTCCTTGTCTCAAGGTTGAGGTACAACCTGCTGATACCACAAACCACGCTGGCCTAACTGGTGCCTGTATCCTGGATCATAAAGCCTAACATTTTAGGCATCCTGTCACAAGCTGGAGCAGATATCCAAGGTGGCTTGGCAGTATAGGTGTCAGCAACGCAGTAGCTACGCATCCCGTGTCTTTTAAATATTTGTGCTAGCCTTGACCAGAGCACACAGGACCATCTTTCCCCTTGATAAATTCGATGCAGGTGCCATGTCTAGTTCCAAGAGAGTTTTCTTAAAAACTGGTGGCAGATCAAGGCCAGGAATAAGTTCCTGTGCTACTCCTATAATTCGCTTTTCCTACAGCCATGTGCAATGCAGCTAATGACACACCTGCCAAGACCAAATATTTCCTCAGGGGTGGAAAAAATATATCAGTTCACCACTGGACCTCCCCTGCCCTAACATCATAGAAGTTGTTCACTGCCATCTTTTTCTGTTTGTGCTTTTCATGTCAAACTTTTGTGCCAAAATTGAGAGCTATGGTAAAGCTGGGACACTGGATCCATTATCTTGGCTGATGAAAATCACAGCGTCTATTCCTCTGAAAAGTATAAAATTCTGGTCCCCCATAGTTTCTTTGGAGCAACATGTAGCCTAGTATTCGTTAAAAAATTTCTTTTACTTATCTTTTTCTTTGTATTTGAACAAATACTGAGCCTGGGAGACCCTCTCTGAGTTTGTGATCTTCCTTCTGCAAAACTCACCTCTTTGTTCAGCAGTACGTGAAGTGGTGGTAGACACCGTTGCTTTGTATTCTGAGACAGCACTTAAAACTAGCCTTTTCCCTTCAAAATCTGATACACGGGTCAAAGGGGCAACTGGTCACGTGGATTCATCTACACATGCCTGACAGCTCCCATCCTCTTCTGCATATTCATCGCCGCCTCTTTCACTGGAAAATCATGTACTTTAAAGTCTACTCTGCATCTGACCGCTTTGGGGACTGATTTATGATAGCAAAGGTTTTTTTTTTTTCAAATTGTATTAATCTTTACATATTGGATGCAGCCCTGGGCTACAGCACATTGGTTTTCGGGTTTTCATGCTTCTGTTTTTTGAAGGGTTATCGTGTTAGTTTATAGTAAAGATTGATTTAATCAGACAAAATCTTCCAACCTAGAGCCAAATCCTATGTTAGCAAATCAAATTCACTCAGCAAAGCACATAAGCACAGGGTTTATGGTAAGAAACTGCTTAAATTGCGATGGCGTCAACAGATGCAAAGGGTTTTCTTAGGGAGCTCTGCTGAAATGAGTAGGGAGAGCGGAAGAGGAAATCTCTGCTACTTCTTGCACCAAATTTAGGTCGCTCAGGTACAGTGAAAGCAGTCGTGGGAGCTATGGTGATCAAAAGCAGGCTGGCTTCTTGACTCTGCTCAGAGAGGCCAGTGCAGTATTTGTGACAAAATCTTGACGACTTTTTCCAGTCTCCCTCACTACTGTCCCACCACATGCACCCAACTGTCCCACCAGTTTTAATGCCGGCAGTAGATCTGATCACTTTGCAAGTAATGGCACTGTCCCTGCAGAAGATACTTTGCCAGGGTGAGATCTTCTTCCTCAAGCAGATAGGGTAGCTAGGTGGAAAAACCCCTTCCAGCCTGAGACACAGGAGCAAGTCACCCTTAGGTTGCCAATTTGCATCCATCTGAGAAGTCAGCCCACAGCAAGAGCAAGATAATCTGCTAGTTTAACCTCCACTGAGGACAGGCTCAATTAATCCAGGTTGCCTCAGCCTGAAATCGTTCACAGGGGTAGCTATCATGGATCAGCTGTTAGGCCGAAATTTGTCACCCTCCAGTAACTTTGCTCATGTTTCCAAGTCCTCAGATGTGCTACCGGCTTTGATATTTACTTTTCTGTAGCGCTGTTTGACCGTTCACCGACGGGAGAGCCTGAATTTGACAACAGCACTCAGCAAGGGTGTGAATTTCTAAGTTTTCCACTCATATGTGCAGTTGGAAATTCATCCTGCTGTTGGTTAGTTACATAAGGCTTTCCAGGGAGGGAACAGGAGCGTTACCTTGATGTTCCTACAGCGAACCCACACAGTGTGAGCTGCAAACTGTGACTGCTCGCAGCGGACCACTCAAAGGATCTGCAGACTGATTATGATTCACCGACAAAACCTGCAAATAATTTCAGATGGAGAGTCCAATCAAGAGTCTATTTGCAGACAATTCACAAACACAAAAAGAAGTGAGATTCATTGGCTAAATTATGCATTATGAATTATTCATCCAGCTCCAGTTAATGAGGTAAATGGTACTATCAGTGTTTAAAGTTAAGCTCATTTGTATATATTGGGCAGATCAAGGCTGAAGTAAGAGATGAGGTTTTAGGGGAATAACTTGGGCTCCAGAGAGTTCACCAGCAGAACTACTAACTATGTGTGCAATCAGGATTTTATCCTTCAGTTTGAACGTACTGGCTTGTCTGTGCTCTTGAATCTGAGGAGCGAAAGAAGATATTCCTAATTCCAGGTTTGGATCTCCACAACAGATGCCATTCTATGAGGCTTGCAATGAGACCAAGAAAGAAAACGTCAGCAGGGAAGGGAAGCTTGGGGTGGCCTCTGTAAAGCTTTTGTGAGGTATTTAACACGGGGATTGGCCTGAGCTAGAAATCTTTGGTCTTAATTGATTTTTTTGCAAGAGTTGAGTGATATCCAGGCATCCATCTGCACTACAATATGGAAAAATCCCGTTGAAGGAGGAATCATGAAAATTTGAGACTATTCTAAAGCTTTCCTGTTTAAATGAGCTTACTTTGACCAACATTTTAAGACTTCCATACTTAAACCTTGGCTTTAGACCAGCAAAGCACTTAAGCACATGCTTGACTTTAATCACATGAGTAACTCTGCTGAAATCAAGGGGAATACTTCTTTCAGCAAATGTATCTGTAAGCATAAGTCCATTCAGAAAATCCAATGTAAAAGGTTTAGTTTTAGCCACTCAGAGATTTAATCAGAATTAAATGAGAGGTTGAGTGGATATTAGTTTCTACCAAAACATTTTTCTTTAAGAGTCTCAAGGTGGATTTAAGACCTTCATTTAATCACCCAAGTTTGAAAGTTTTCACTTTTAAAGTTCTGCAACCTTGAGTAGAAGAATTCAGAGACTTCATGGAATTGATTATTACTTTATTGAAAAAGCTTTTAATTCCAAACCTAGATTTTTCTCTGTATTTTCAGATTTTGAATTAAACACTGATTTCTATTTGTTCTAGGACTTGACATTTTTAATATGAAATGACATTGTTAAGAAACAGGTTTTTTGACATTGCTGCACTAAATCTTTAGCAGGTAATGCTTGAAATTACAGGCCCCAGATCTCGGTAAGTGCTATTTACTAACATGATAATTGTGGAACATTCGATGATGTGTTAAGTACCATGGAGTGGCAGTATAATTACAGTACATGGCACGTTACAATATAAATATAAAGTAAATACGTGATTATTTCTGGCTTAGGTCACATGGTAAATACTAAGTGCAATTACAGCACCAAGTAATCTGCAGGAACGTGTAATTACTCTTGGGCTCAATTCATTTACAAATCCTTGTCCAGCTTTTCACACCACATGGGTTGTGGAAACTGTGGAAAACAGATTATTCATGGCTGTAATGGTCTCCTTATTACCACAGTCAAACCTTATATACAGATGATGGCTCTTCTGCCCTCTCCCATGTCCCAGAGGATGGAGGTGAAGGTTGGCGTTGTCAAGGCAGCACCGTGTAGCCAGATGTCCATGAAAAGCTGGGCCAAGAGCTTTCTCCAGCTCATTTGACAAACTCAGCTGCCATTATTTAGTAGTTTTCATCTCACCCGTTTTGCTTTAGTGAGATCATCTCACCCCACTTTTGAATTATGCATCAGCGGCATGGACTGTACCTTACTCTGCATCCTGGAAGTTGAAGGCTATGGCTGATTGCTGCTTGTCACGCACTGGTCCCAGGCTGATCCAGGAACCTGCCATTTTGTAATCACGATTTGGATCCTGCTGCTCTGTTAACTGGTAGGTATGACAGACTGAGTGGGATGGTTTGGATGATACAGCCAACATCTCCATTGGTTCAAGAGCAAGAGATGTCAGTAGAAGCACCCAGACCATATGGAAATTCTGTGCACCTAATGGAAAGCAGACATTTGATTCAGATGGTGTGAAACAGTCAGTCTATGGACAGCCACAGTGCATGATACTTGGAGAGAAGTCTATCAGAGAAAGGAAAAAAAAGTAGGGGGGGAATTTTAAAGCCACCAGTGCATCATTGTGTTTATCACAATGGATAAGCCAAGAGGACAACACAGTGCCTTGGACTTCATCAGCTGTCTGTTCCTCCAGGCATTTGGGGCCTCAGAGAAGGTGATCCCTGCTGCATTTTTCTAGGCAAGATTATTAGTATTAATCTCAGAATCTGTCAACAGGATCTGAACCTGGAACCTTCACTGTTAAAGCCCAGCTCCCCTGAGATAATGTTAATGACTGCAGCTGTTTGCCATTAGCAAGTTATGCTCTTTGGGGACCGCTTCTGGGGTAGCTGGGATTTTGGCTTGTTTCTTTTACGGTCAGCTGTGAAGCATTTGAAAGTAGAGACAGGAGGTGGGGAACCGAGTCAGAGGCAGCAGGAAGCTGCCCTGGTCTGTGCCTCTTCAAAATGTGTGGAAGGTGCCAGCTCCTGAGTTGAGGCGCCTGATGCTTGATGGGGTCTGATGAAAAGAAAACTTCCTGAGCCCAGGATGAGCACCTCCTGAAGCTTTGAAATTCTTTCAACACTTGGGTGTGGGAATATCCCTGCTGCAGAAGCAGATGCAGGTCAGCTATAGGGCAATGTGGCTTCAGAAAGACCGCAGCATTTCAGCTTCCCTCAAGAGCTAAAATGATGCTCCTTGTCTGAAACTGGCTTTCCTACCCTCAGCAGGCCGAACACCACTGCCAGGCCTGGGGAGGTGGGTCACCCCAGGGCACACCAAGCAGCCCATACGGTGGTGCTCTGCCGTGGGCCTCACACTTCCCTCTCCCAGCAAGAGGCAAGGCTGCACTGCCGAGCCAAAATACTGGAGAAGGGATGAAAGAATGTGATCTCTCAGCGTTTTTGTTTAATCTTTCTACTCTCCCTTCTGTTGTGCTTTTCTTCAGCTTATTCAGTCTTACTTGGTTGAGTTTTTCTCTCGGTCTCGCTTGGCTAGAAGAGAGGGAAAATAACAAAGAGCCTCAGGAAATATTTCCAGTTGTGTTGCACATGCTGCCGTGCACAGGGGTAGTAGTTAAATGGAGCCTTGGGGCTAAAACAGGGAAGAAATAAGAGAAACATCAATGATTCTGATTTAACCTCAAAATGCATCAGTATCTTCCTAATAAAACCATTGAACACTCCTCTAAGGTTCCTGAAACTTTGGACAATGTCTATGAAAAGGTGTCAGATTAAAATTTCTGCTTTGCATTAGGCTGGAAATATAATTGTATATTATATGATTACAGTGTCAAGAGAAACTCCAGAGCAAGAACCTTCTTATTTGTTGCATGCCATTTGCTTACCGTGAAATACGAAATGCACTTACGCCACGCTACAGCCTTGAGAAATCATTATAAAAATCTGTCATTGCAAGCAAAGGCTCTTGCTTACTCTAACCGCAGCAAAGGCAGTAACGAAGATGTGAATTACGCGCTACCTAACTGAAGGGAAAAGTTCCTTGCCCTAGTTGAACAGACTAGTATAATTTTTCAAGATACTGTGTCTAATGCTAAGTGTCTGAATGCTCTCAGGTTGTTTAGCATCAATTGGCTTAAATCTTGTGTAATGAAAGTGCATTTGCCAAATAGGCTCAAGCTTATTGCCATGCAAATTAGCATTTGCAGGGACAAATTTCCAAGTCCTTCCTCTCTTTGTTGCTTCTAAGATGTTACGGATACAATTTTGCACTTACAGTTATGTGTGGGTGCAGTTCGTGTCATTTAAACTTCTAATTATGGCATCTGATTGCACCCACATATCTTATCAGCTAGTTAGACACGTCAGTGACACGCACCATAACTGCAAATAACTGGGGGTACAAAATTGCACCGGCAATTATTTGCACCCACTGAAGGAGAGGATGGATATAAAGCAGGCCATTAAAGTGTTTAAAATACTTTTCTTACAGTAGCATAAACCGCTGCTAGAGGAATATTACCTGCAGGAATGCAGAACAAACATTAGGCTGAATTTTGAGCAGCAGCTGGGTTGGCTTTGTAGCATGAATCTAATCAAGGTTCCCTTTGTGGGTGCGAAGGGTATCAGCCAGCTCTGCGTTTACTTACCTGGCTCCCTCTCGTAGCTCTGCTCAGGATCCTGATAGTACGAGCTCTGAAAGACTCCCTTCAGTCCAGCCCAAGCCAACAACGACGCCTGTCCCGCACCCTCCAGAAAATGTGCTCTGGCAGCGCCTGAGCTGACACCTGCAAATTCACTGTGAGCACAGTCTGTTTTTTCGAGCAGCCTCAGGGTTTCTCTTAGCAGCCAGAGGAGATATGTCAGTGGGGCTTGTGCTCATATTTAAATTGAAAGCTTGCAAGTGCTCTGCTGAATAGGGGCCTCAATGGAGTGAGGACATTTAAAGTAGAAAGTTAGTTTAGTTAGAAAGAAAATTAAGCTCAACCCAGGATAATAGACAGCAGCTTCATGACCTTCCTATTATTAATTAAAATAAAAAAAATTGTAGTCATCTTTGGGACACATCCCTCTGCTCTATCTCTGTGATCTTGCCCTTATTTCCTTGAACTCTCAAGAGATGTCACCAGCACCATGGCAAAACGTAGCAGATACTGTATGGTTGTCCTGTGTCTCTGTGTTAGCCCAACCCTGCTGTACTTGGCTTAGAGACTGGTCCTGCACTGGTGCGGGATGGAAGGATGATCCCGGACCCAGAACCCTTCCAGGCTGATTCGGTTCCCTATATCAGGCGTGGGACATGCAAACAGCATTTGCTCTCATAGATTCATGAGGAGCTGAAGGTAGCAGAGTTACTAACAGGAGGTGAAATACTGGTGGTTATATTTTGAGTGCAGCACTGTGAAACTAGATCTATTTTAAAGCCTTTTTTTTTTATACATTCTCCCATGGATGTCTTGTTGTCTGAACTGAAATCTCCTACAACAACCCAGGTATACACATCTTCAGATTTTTTTTTTTTCCCCTATCACAAATTCTTGCAATTACTCAGGATTAGATCCAAGCTTTGCCAAGCAGCTGGTACCATTTCACAAGCTGAACTGGAGAGCCATTGCTCTTAGAAAGGACCCCTCCCAAAAAGTGGGAGACAGTGGAAAGCACAAATATTTACATCCATACAGATAGCAGTGGTGATGAAGAGGTCATACCTTGGAGCTGTAATGATTCTAGCTTCTTGGAGTCTGACCCTGATTCTTCTTTTAGAAAGGAAAGGAA
This sequence comes from Chlamydotis macqueenii, assembly GCF_036417535.1. Taxonomy (NCBI): domain Eukaryota; kingdom Metazoa; phylum Chordata; class Aves; order Otidiformes; family Otididae; genus Chlamydotis; species Chlamydotis macqueenii. The sequence continues at coordinate 6,110,120 of NC_141557.1, read as the reverse complement.
AGAAGTGAAAAAGAAAACCTGGGAGGGTTGTCTTCTGTTCTCGTTTACCCCAGGGTAAATCCAGAGCAAATTCAATGATCTAAATGGAACTAGTCCACTGGCCTAAATGAAAACATTGGTTTTGTGTAGTAGTGGGGAATTCTGGCTTCTTTAATACCATACTTTTAAATTTTGCTGTCACCATGGGACATGGTAGTTTTATTGTTTGGCTTATATTTTACCCATGAAAGAATTAATTGCTTCAGCTTCCTAGAAATCATTGCGTGATTCAAGTTACCCTTTTTCATAGCTTCTTCCAAAATTGGTCTTAGTTTTCGCCACAACTGCTCCCTACCCTAAAAAATTATTTATATCCATAAACTACTATGTGACGGGAACAGCCAGTGGAGAAGTAAAATAAACACAGTATTGCCACAGACTGCTGGAGTTGCAGTCTGCTCCTCAGAAGGGATAACATTTATAAATCAAACGGGATTTAATTAACCTTCCGTCTTTGCAAAGGATTAGGAGAACGGGCACAGTCACGCTGGTTTGAAGATGCAAGGTGCTCATATGACTACTTCACTAAATTTCAGGGATACAAAACAATAAAATAAAGCTTGGTTTAATAAACTAAAGTCTGGGATCAGGGCTCTGCCAGTGCTGGCCCAAAGCTGTAAGAGCCATGATGAAGTCATTTCAAAGCAGCGTGAGATCAGAACATGGTGCACAAAGTGAGTATTTCTGTCTTCTACATGGCAAAAAAAGTTTGGTGTTTTTTTTTTTTTTTCTCTCAGGTGAAAAGATAGTAATATACGTTCTGGCATTTGAAAGAGGTTTGCATATACTTTACCATCTTGCAGTCTGCAATCATACATGCTTATCCTTAACCTGTCATTTCAGTGAGTGACACTACTGTAGTCAGAACTTCATTTCTCCCTATTGAGAGAGAGGAAAATCTTCTTTACTTTGATAAAATGCTGTATCCTAGTTGAAAGGCATCCTTCCTGGGAAGCCCCTCTTTGTGCAAGTAAGCAGTTCTGTAAAGGTTCATAGCCTAAAATTAACATTTAGTATAAAATCAGTCAAAGAGATCAGCAGTCCCTTTTGCAAGGAAGTTAATTAAACACATTAATCAAGATTTGGGTGCCTTTTGAGAAGAAGAGCTCTAGCTCAATCACAAGGTGTGAGCGGTGGATGCAAGAAGCACGGGGTGCGCTTCTGGGTCTGTCGCAGTAGGGTTGCGTGTGGTGTTCAGACTGATTCCTGTGGCCTTTAAACTCCATGTCTACCAGCTCTGCCTGTGCTGGAAACACTTTCCAGTACTATGCTATGTGGTTCCAGTACTGTGCTATGGATAATGTTGTTTGAATGCCATTTTTTTCTAAGTGGCAAAAGAAAAGATCTGCTATCTATGGGTCATCTTACTTTCACTGCTGTCTGGAAGCTCAGCCTGCATCAATCCTCCAAGCTTTGCTAGCCCAATGCAGGGAACCAGTTCTAGAGTGGAGATACAAGAGCTTTGTCTGATGTGGATGGGGCATGAATGCTTCCAGAATCTCACTGAAGAAGTCTACAGATGAAGATTAACACTGATGGAAGTGTTAATCCCAGTTTTACAAATGACCCAGAACTGATTTCCACTTGGCAAAGCCTGTTATGAAGGTGTGCTGGCATCTCTGCCCAGAAGCCCTGGTCCATGAAACGGCTTCATTCCTCCGCATCCACTGGTGACAGCACTGATATCAGCAGGTATCAGCTTGGGAAAATGTTCAGCACTGCCTTGGGGCCCTGGCAGGGTGAATGGCTCTCCTTTTTATCGAAAAACACGGTGATGCCCGGGAATCAGGCAAAAAGTCTGGGTCCTGGTCCCCAAGGGTGGGGAAAGCCCCAGCACTGAAGGGAAGGAGGGGGCTCATGGCTGGTGAAGAGGGGTTTGCTCCTGGGAAAGAGTTCAATTCCACCATGATGTCTACTTGGAGGGAGAGAAGTTTCTAGTTCCGCGTTATTCTATCCCTTTTGTTTGAATTTAAAATAAAATACATTTGGGCATTTTACTGTGGCTTTTGTTGCACTAGCCTGACAGGGTACAACACCATCCTTGCTTGACTGCTCCCTGCTACTGAGGGCACAGGGCTGCCAGTCAGACACCTGACTGGAGTTCCGAGCTTGCTGGAGGATTTTTAACAATTATTTCCTCTTTTCAGTGTTTCGGTTTCCTTCTTACCCACTGCGATGCTGCTGTGTTACGAAGAGTTTGAAGAGCATCGAAGTGCTCCCACTGGAGGACCCTGCCGTCAGCTAAAGCTCCCAGCCCCCCGGCGAATCGAGTATATGCCATATAACAGGGTGCACTGCAGGGCACAGAGATAAGACATTGGTAATCCAGCTGGGAGCGCAGATAGGGAAACCACTGAAGAAATTGCTCTGCAACGCATGGTGCATGCGTGTGCACAAAGGACATGTTAATTATAACTCCATTTTGTGTTTCTTCTCCCCAGTGAGCATTGCTGACGTCCGATCTGTGTTCCTGGCTTGTTATTTCTAAGGAGTTATCAAGTTTAAGTGCTGTCTTTTTCTGTCTTACAAGAAGGGAGTGCTTGAGCCTGTTGATTAAACACATCCCTTGCTTTTCCCTGTTCAGGCACAAATTTCCAGACTCAAACTCTGAGTGTAATTTCTATTCCTCCCACACCATATGCGTGTTGCAGAATTTTACTGTCACATTCCAAATCTTGCAGTAAAAACTTTTGCAAGTTATTAACAGATGGGATGAGTACTTCATCTTTGCTCTATTCTTTTGGATTGGGCTGGACTCTTTTATTTTATTTTTTTTTTATTTAAATGAGGGATTCCAGCCCTTGGAGATCTGGAGAAAAATAGGTTGAGGCAGGATTGCATGGATCAGTCACACTTCTTTGCACCGTGCTATCAATCAAGGTAAAACACAACATCCTAGATGACCTTGTAGAAGTTTATATACCAAAATGGATAAGCATGTCACTCAGTTGAAAAATGGTAACCAAAACGGTACAAAACCTATCTGCTCTTATTACAGTGTGTCTAGCAAACTGTGTATTATGGTGCCTGTATTGCTTTACTATTACACATGTGTACATGGACACGACACAATGCAGCGACCGCATTATTTTTAATTCATGGAAACATTAACTGGGAAGCCATTAGGCACAGGGAAAAACTTGCAGTGTGCCCGCCGGTGAGCAGAGAAATGATTGACTGATTTGCAGAGGGCCTTTTAGAGGCTGAAAATAGTTCTCAGGGCCAGGCTGTGAACCGCATTCTCCGGGAAATCCAACGCTATTCACACATGTAACTTCCTTGGCTTCACCGGAATTACTCATGGGAAGGCTCAGCAGGTGGTGCACAGTCTCGCTGTAAATGCTTGTTTCCCTGGGTTTCTTGCAGCTAAGCAGCACTGGTAGTTATCGTCACCCGCAGGTTTGAGACATGTAAAATGGAGCATCTGGGAGCCCTTCCTGGAGTAACTATACAGCAGGAGTTCCAGTTCCTGCTATTCTGAACATGGGCTTCAGGATGGTTTCCTGTCTCCCAGATTCAGTCTGGACACTGGATTTTCTCTTTTCAAGCCATGACTTTGGGACCTTTCCAATTTCCAAGTGATCGATAAGGGGAGGTAAGAAACAAGGGCTTTGCCCACAGTACTAACCACATACCTTGTTCTGTGACGCAAAATATGGATCCCATCACTGTGGCATCAGAACCCTCGTTTCGTCCTGTTTATGTCCCACCGTAGCGCAGTTACTCTAGAGCTCTAGAAGCTTAACAGGAGCCTCCACTGCATGATTTATATCTTCAAGGGGCTGAATGCTTTCTGGAAATGCCTTTCTCTTGAGCACAGGAGGAAACTGGTGTGACTGTTTTCAGGTCACACTCAGAATCTTCATGGGCCTCATAGACCCTGAATGTGCCATCCTGATGCTTACAAGGACCCCTCTGTGAGCATTAGTGAGAAAGAAGAAATGTGTTGTACATCCCTTACCTGCATTTCAAAAGCAGATAGGATCTGAGCATTCTGGATCTGATGAAATGAACTTCTGAGTTCAGGGTGGTGGGGAAGCAGGGTGCCAGGATGACACTGTGCCATTAGGCAATGACCAGAGAGAACTGTAGCAGCAGTGCCTGTACAGCCACACTTCAGGGTGGCTGAGTTGGAAAACCTGGACACCATCAGGAGAGGGTTTTTGCCAAATGTGTCTCATTGATGGCAAAAGCCTTGATCTTTCTCTGGGGCTCAGCACAGAAAGGAGTACTTTGGAAACAGTGCTAACAGTGCTGAGGCACCTCTGAGGAAGTGTCAGGGTCTACCATGTCCTGTAGAGATGGGGCTGGAGTTGGGGCCAGGGTGGAAGAATCTAGGGGATCACATTGCTCTGTTAGCTTCTCAAGACCGAAAGAAGACAAATGCAAAGACTGCTGCCAGGACATCCTAGAGTTAGAGTCTTCAAATGAGATCACGTTCCTGATCTGCTCAGTGCTGGGCTTCCTAACTTGACTCTGCTCTTCCACCTCCTACCACTATTTTGACCCTCAAACCTGCTTCAGTTCTTCTAACTCTTTGTACTTAGTACTTGGAAATCAGAAAATATTGCGCATCAAAGAGTCTCCAGGAAGGAAATTCATCTTCTGGAATTGCACTGAGGTTGGTGACCTTTTTCTACCCTTCTAGTGAATATATTCAGCCACTCTGAGTCTTTGGGCTGGCCACCCAGGCCCTGTCCTTCCCAAAGAAGCAGCCATTCTGCTGCACGAGTTGTTAGGGAGGACTAGTTGGGGAGCAGACGGAAACCATGTGCAAACCCTCAGCTATGCTCCCGCCTGAGCTTTGGGCCAGAATCAAATCCTGTGTTTGAGCAGCCTTCTGGCTGTGGAGGTGGCATAGACAAGAAGCCGTGCAACTCAGCTCACAAAGCCAGAAGGCAATGGCAGGAAAGATTTAATCGCTTCCCCTTGGAAACCTCCAAGTTTCTTTTCTCTTTATTCTTCTTTTCGTTTACGCTGCTCTTGCCTCCCTTCACGAGAATCCTGTGTGGCAAAGGAGTGAACATCTTTGATATCTTTCTTTCCATCAAGCCACAGATACGATGAAAGGGAGATTCACCGCAGTCTAGATTCGCCCATCAAACTTCACCAAGGCTCCTAAATTAGAAGCCTCATTGTACTGACTTACTGCTGTTTGTGCCAGCAGCATCTTGAGAAACGGAGAAACACTGGCATCTTGAGAGCATGATTCACTCTCCTCACATGTGAATCCCTCTCCTGAGGTGTCTCTCTCTTCTCTGTGACTGTAGCTGGCGCCCAGATAACGACAGTCCTAACTTCAGCGTCTCTGCCTACTATCAGGTGGGATGCTTCTGAGCCGAAATGCCAGATAAGCAAAACAGCCCATCAGACGTACGATGAACAGTGTGACTGATTCAATCTTTTTTGTGAGAGGAAAAAAAGTGATCAGAACTCTTTAAATCTGCTTCTGGGATGATGTTGGTCCTTTTTTTTTTTTTCACTTACTCCCTTGCAATAACCTTCTGGTAATACACTTTGAGCAAGAGCAGTGGCAATTTTTTAGTGCTCATCTTTCAGGACAGCCGAGGAAAAGCACTCCCACTCTTCCCTACTGCTGACAGATGAGGTGTCCGCTGAAGAAATCAAAACAAGACAACAACAACACAAAAAGATAAACAAACAAACAAACAAACAAACTCTACCAGTAGATAAAGTTTTAAATAAATGGTTGCTGCTTTCCAGGAAAGGGACCTAATAGGAAATAAAAAACCTCTTGAATGACAAACTTATCTCTACCTTGCCAGCAGGTACTACTTTCCCAAAATATTGATGCTTTTTAGCCTTAATCCATCTGTCAGAGGTGATAGGATACTTTTAAAAGGAAAACACTGCTCCAAGCTATCGGGGGGAAAATGAAATGGAGTATGTTAGCAAGATGTGTTACCTGGCTTCTGACAGCTAATGTATTTATCTTCACATTGCTGTGCCTTTGTCCTCTGTTGTTGCCAGATTAAACCAGAATCATTATGGATGTCCCCAAAGACAGCTTGGTAAACATGTAAGGCAAATTAAGTTCTAGATTCTCCAGCAGGACTTTGGCACGGCGTTTGTATGGGGTCCAGGTACACCTGCTCCATAGTGAGAATGGCAGGGCCTTAGAATGAATAAGAGTTTTTCTGTCTTACTTGTAGCAGTCCACTATTTTGCCTCTTTTTTTTAAGGCTCTTCTGCTTGCTTGCATGATTTGTCAAAGGCAAGGTAGCTTTGACTTTCAGAAGCCATTTAAAACAGAACTGGTGAGCCACTCAGGTTAAGGCACCATCCACACAAAGTTATGGTCAGAGGAAAGCAAGACATCAAGTGGAAATGATGGTTTGGAAGAAGTGAAAGGTAAGCACATTGGTTTGGAGCTGGAGGCAGAGGAAAAGGACATACTATCAAGACAACTTAGAAACTTTCTTCTGGTAACTAAAGAAAAGAGAACTTTTAAAAAAGTATTTACTTGTCTGGTGGTAAGACAGTGTAAAGCCTTACAAATATATAATTCAGAAGAAGATAACTTGGACTTGCTGGAGAAAGTCCAGAGGAGGCCACGAAGATGATCAGATGAGGACAGGCTGAGAGAGCTGGGGCTGTTCAGCCTGGGGAAGAGAAGGCTCCAAGGAGATCTTATAGCAGCCTTCCAGTACCGAAAGGGGGCTGATAGGAAAGATAGAGAGAAACTCTTCAGCAGGGCCTGTTGTGATAGGATGAGGGGTAATGGTTTTAAAATGGAGGTAGGTAGATTCAGACTGGACATAGAAAAAAATCTTTTACAATGAGGGTGGTGGAACACAGGCACAGGTTGCCCAGAGACGTAGTTGATGCCCCATCCCTGGAAACATTCAAGACCAGGTTGCACAGGGCTCTGAGCAACCTGATCTGGTTGGAGACGTCCCTGCTTCTTGCAGGTAGGTTGGACTAGATGACCTTTAAAGTTCCCTTCCAACCCAAACTGTTCTATGATTCTATAACATGAATAACCATTCGGATAACTGATTTTGAGTCGTTTTCTTGCATTACATACTAGGGTTCAGGAAAGACAGAGGAAGAAGTAGGCTATGCTAACAGAAGCAATTATTCTGTTGTCAGGAAAAGTCACTTTCAGTATCTTCTCACAGAGAAGTGGTTTTGGCTGCATTTTTCATTAACTACTTGCACAAGTTTTCCAAGCAATTTACACTTTGTGTTTTGTTTTGCTACCTGCTTGAGGATATGGTCCCAGGTCACAGTCATGTGAGACATAGGAATGGAAAATGGTCCCTCAATGAGACATAAAGAAAAATCTTGGCTTGCTTCCACCCAAGAGAATTGAACTGAGGCCTTGCAGGTCACCTGGTGCAGTAGGACATGTGTGTTTGTGTTCACTTTCCAGCTCCACTACAGATGTCCTGTGTAACCCTGAGGGACTGACTTTCGAGCATTTCTTGAAACCTATGCTGTTTAGTAGATCAATCAAACTGATTTTATCAGTCTCTTCTGGCCTTAAAATCTGTGCTGTGGCTTCACACTCTCGTATTCCTTTCTTAAACCTCCCTTGGGCTGCACTATAGGATAACACATGGCCATTCTTCAAGCTGGATTGACTTTGCCTTTATGGGTATGATCAAAATTCTCAGCAGGGATAAATCACCACTGCTTCATTGTAGTGAATAATGTAAAAGGTCTTACTCCCTTAAACAGATGCAAATCAAGGGTAGTTTAAGGCAAGTTGAGTAAAGAATTATACTGGTAGAAAAGTAAATATGGAGAAAGAGGAAAGAAAAGAATGTTATTTATTACCAGTAGACAATGGTATGAACGGTGCTTTAAGTGGACTTACTTATTTCCAACCTTGTCCCCTTTATGATGTTACTTCCACCTTTGCAGAATGCACATAAACCTGTAGCATTTCAGGAAGGTCCCTTTCATGTCCAATTGTCACTGCATTACAAAGTGCTTTAAGATGCAGGATGGCAGGAAGTCCCTTCACTGGGAAGTCTTCCCGTTACATCCTGACTCTGTCACATTTTGTTGAAAGCCGCTAGTCCTACACCTCCTTCCCAGAGGCCACCTACAAACTTTCCCCGGCTCAGCTATCCTCCTGCCTTCCTGCTCTCCACTTGCAACGAAGCTTCTGCTTGGCTCATATTTGCATACCCATCTTGTAGACACTCTCATATTCCTGAGCTCCTGTTGGAGACTAGCCATGAGAAATCCTTCCACTAATATATTGCCACCTGATTTCTGAAAATCTTCTTGATATCTGGTTTTCCTGTAGTATCTGTCATTTTTTTTCCCGATTCTCCTCTTTCTTCCAGCTTTTCACAGGTTCTTAAGACCTTTCCTTTCCTTTTTTATATCTCTTCATGACAAGTTTCCTATTTTCTGGGGGAATAAATTAACAATTGAAAGCCTCTCACAGTGGATGTCAAGTGATTTTTTTTTTTTCCCTTTCAGCCTCAATCTATTAAAGTCTAGACTAATTTCTGTAGAGACCATAAGTTCATCAGGACAGAGATGGTGTCCACATGTACTGAACTTAAAAAGAGTTGGTACCTGCCAAGAGTTGTGCTGTGGTGCCTGGGTTTCTCTTGAACCAACTTATGCTCCTGCTCCTAGTGTCTCTGCCTGCCATTCTACAGACCCGTTGGGATTTGACCACACAGAGTGCATGAGCTTAATTAAAATTAGCTTAAAAACAGAAGCAGTTGAAATGATGCAAAAGATGCTGGGGACACAGCTGGCAAATGGAGAGCCTCAAGTTAGATTGAATTTAAAAAAATAGGTTTAAATCCACTGAGAGTGTCTACACAAGGGTTTCTACTAGTTTAAGTTAATTGGTTTAAAAGAATGCTTTTAATTAATCCTGTGTGTTGCTATAGTGGATGAGACCTTCCTTGGAGGCAGTAGAAAGTGGCTGGCGTTCTCAAATAGGGATGATTGCAAGAAAAAGCATTTAGCCATCCATGTCCTCTTCCCATGGGAGGAGCAGATAGCCCAGCCGCTGCACCAGGAATGCTGATTCAGATCCATGAAGTATCATAAAACTTTTTTTGTGTCACCTGGGGCAAACTGCTTAACGTTTTACCCATTTGTCTGCCCCCCCCCCAAAAAAAAAGTATAGTTGCATCTAATTCCCTGGGGTGCCTAAGAATAAATACATAAAGCATTACGAGGGGACAAGATACTACAGTAATGAGGCCATGTGAAAACTACCTCTTCCTTTCTATGAGCTGGTTCTAACGATGTATATTGCTTTGCAGGGTAGCTACTGGCCATCCATTACTTTTCAGACAATGAAGGCATTAGATATGTCACCAGAACGATTACTGTCAAACTCGTGATGTATTTTTTTATGAAATTTAAACATTTATGGTGCTTCATGAAAATAAAGCAAAAAAAAAAAAATTAAAAACCTACAAACCCTTCACCCTTAACATCTTTCAACAGATCTTGTGGTGTTGGATGGAAAATGAATTTAACAGGATATTACTGTTCTGTTGCAATATTTGTGGTGTACAACAATATTATAGTTGGTCTTAAACTTTATTACTAGCCCTGTGATAAAATTAGTTCAATATTGGCTGCTTTCATAATGTGGTTTTACAATGGCAACATGGGATAATGTGATAGTGCCAAAAAAAGATTTCTAAAAAACTTGCAAAGAAACCCAAACACCTTCAACCTGAAAGTATAGAGTGGAGGAAAGGAACAGAAAGTTACGTAGTGGGAAGGTGCAGGACAGGGGTTGCCTTTTAATGTAGGGTGCTGTGAAATTTTCTTTCTGGAACGGCTTGAAGCCAGAAGGAGCCTTTTGATTATATTATACACAGGCTGATGACTGTCACAGTGAAAAGTGTCAAAGAGGGAGCAGGCAGGAAAGGCAGGAAGGAAGGTAACAATTTCACAGTGGTGACAAAGCCTAGTTTGCCCAGAGGTGAATTTAGAGCAACGTCATCATGCTGTCATTGGCTTCCCAAGGAACAGAGGCTTCCAAAATGGGGCTTTTTGAGGTTATTTGTGTTCCTAAATTGGGCGAGCTTAGCCTCAGAAGGGTTGAGTACATTAGGGTGGAAATACAAGTCTAAGCAGAGCTGTAACAGCATCATCAGTGTGCAGTGTTCAGACACCCAACCTGCAACTCTGTGCCATGTTCAATCAGACATCTTCCTTCCACTGCTCTGTCAGTCGCTGTTTCATTTACAGAGCCTGTGAGGTCCTTCGGGCAGATATTGTCTCTTTTTTCATGTTTTCATAGAGCTTGGTGGAACAGGACCCATTGCCTGATATTATTTTTGGTTACTGGGCTAGCATAACTTCTAGCAGAGCTGGGATTGCAGAGCCCAGTTCTGAACTGGTGCAAAACTGGGGAGCTCTACAGGAGCTGGGACTAAGCCAGAGAAAGAGGGCCAAAAGGGCTGTGTATGACTATGGTAAAATCTGCATCTGGACTGGAGGCTGCAGAGTTGTGTTTAGGATGGTGTGTTGTAGGTGTCTTGTGGCTCATATCCTGCCATGTCTCCCTCCAGGTCACCCTTGTCTTAGGGATACCCATCCCTCAGGGAGCAACTGGCTCTTGCTACACCTTGTCATAGAGTGGAAGATGAAATCAGAATCGTATCCTGATTAATATTATACTATTACATCACCTTTTTTTTTTTGGTGAAAGTAGGATTTTTACTTCTCGAGAATTATGGCGTCTACTGGATGCTGCTATTAAAAGCACGGCTAAAGTTACACAAACCGAAGAGCTGTACCGTTGTCTGTGCAGAGCTCTGCGCTGACATCGAAAGAAATTTCTGCCATAAAACTATTGAGCCAACCTGGCTCCAGTGTTTCCTCTGCTTCAGCTTAATCTGTTCTCATGTTGGAGCACATTTCTAGTAAAAAGGAGTGAAAGGTGGAAAGAATTTGGAAAACGTATTGCCTACATGAGCAATGTGTGCAGCCAGCAGAAGCAGCTATTCCTGGTAAAGAGAGCTGGGAATAGTTAGGAATGCTCACTGGGGAGTAGAAAACCCTTTGGGCTTTGTTGTGAAGATGTAGTGATATAGACATGCACTACTTTCCGGAAGGAAAATACAGCTAATAAAAAGGCATAGCAAAATATCAAAACTTGGAGGTGAAGTTCAGACATCACCAAATGAGCAGCTAAGCTGCCAACTGCCTGTGGAAGCCTGGGCTGTGCTAGCCCTTATCTAACCCACCGCGCACTGAAACCAGGGAGTGCTTTACCCTGGACACCAGAGCTAGATTGCACCGGCACAAACCTGGTATGATATCCACTCCTCAGCAAAAAAAAAAAAAAGCAGGATAATGGTAAGGACCTGCTCAGCAGAAGGATATCAGTAGCAAAATCTTTGTCAAAATAAGCTGTTGTAGTTTCTGGTGGTTCTAGCATGCTTTAAACTCACAATGATTACCTTACTTTGCTGTTCCTAAGTACGCAGGTACTTTAGTCTTTCCAGACCATGCAGCCATGTCGCAGTAGCTGATCCTGAAAACCTCTTCTCTCTGAGACTTTTTCTCTCCTCCATTCAAAGCATGCCGAAGATTTGGGTTCATGCATAACTTTTTTTAAAGGAAGTTTGTTTGGCTGTGAATTGCCACATTCTTCACTGCATTCAGTTCGTTGCATGCAGCAAAGTTGCATCCCATCAGGTGGGTTTCAGCGAGCAAGGCGATGGATTGAAGGGCAGTGTCATTCATCATCCGATGATTTGAAGGGTCTTTTCCAAGCTAAATGATTCTATGATTCTGTGAGCAACATTTAAAGAACATAGCATTGCTGTGGATGATTTGCTTAAAAATAAGAATCATCTAGCCATGAAGATGATCAGAGGGCTGGAGCACTCTTCTACGAAGACAGGCTGAGAGAGTTGGGGCTGTTCAGCCTGGAGAAGAGGAGGCTCCAGGGAGATCTTATAGCGGCCTTCCAGTACCTAATGGGGGCCTACAGGAAAGACAGGGAGAAACTCTTCAGTAGGACCTGTTGTAATAAACCAAGGGGTAATGTTTTTGAAATATAGGAAGGAAGATTCAGATTAGATATTAGGAAAAAAAAAATTTACAATGAGGATGGTGGAACACTGTCATAGGTTGCTGAGAAAGGTGGTTGATGCCCTGTGCCTGGAAATATTCAAGGCCAGGTTGGACAGGGCTCTGAGCAACCTGATCTGGTTGGAGATGTCCCTGCTCCCTGGTGGGGGGTTGGACTGCATGGCCTTTAAAGGTCCCTTCTGACCCAAACCGTTCTATGATTCTACGATTCTATCTCCACCTCACTCTGATGGCCAGAGCCCACCTCTGTCTTTTCCACCACTCCTCGTGCTCTCTCAGAGCAGCCAGCAGCCTGCCCCTGTGCAACTCCTGCCCCTACTTGGCCCCCACATGCAGCCACCCCAGGGTGCCCACCATGTCATGGGAAGTGAGGCCTTTTCAGGGGTGATTAGGAACACAAAGGGCTGTGCCTGACAATTAGAGGGAGGCTGTGGGACCGTGACAAGCATGACTGGAATTTGGAGCAGACGAGCGCTAAAATCATCCATGAACACGGCCTCAGCTTTATGTTTCAGCAGCAAACGTTAAAGTTGGGGGATGTGTTTTGTTGTTTGGGGGATTTTTAATCTGAATTTATTTATTTTTTTTCCACAGCTTTCTCAGGCAGTTGAAAGGAAACTGTGGTACTGAACCAGCCTGTCATGGAGGCAGGACGTTTTGCAGCATTTAGACCTGGAGTAAAGAACCAGGATCCAGAAACTAACTGTAATGAGAGTGCGTCCTTTCAGAGCCAACCGTCAGGGAGAGCAAATCAATCATGCCCTGCGCTCTGCTGGGACCAGCGAGTGATTGATTCAGCTCCTGTCAGCTGCCCTTATGGACCGGGATGTGTGTGAACATGAAAGGAGCAGAACAAAGGCCCCATTACCACAGTGGGCAGAGGAAAGGCTCCCCTGCTGCTTGATGCATCTCTCCAAGCTATTGCAGCCTCTTCTTCTTTGTCCTCCTTCCTCCTCTAATGCTTTGATTCTATCCTTCCTCTCTTTTCCAGCCAGCCTGCCCCCAGACCCTTTATCCAGTCCCTCCCAGCTGTGATGTCTTCTTGTCAGGAAAGTCCAGATAACCTCACGTAGCAACTACTATTCCTGGCAGATCCTTGTGGTCAGTCCTTTCCCATCTGTTTTTCTCTCCCCCGCCTCATTCATCCACCCCTTGCAGAAGGGATAAAAAGCCAGGCTCAGACAAGTGTCTGCTTTTTGGGATTTGTTATTGGTGATGCACTGGTTCCCCAGTTCTTGCTTGTGGTTCCCAATGTCTCTCTGCTTCTGGGAAGCCCCCATTTTTCTTTATTTATTTTTCTTGGGTAGGACCATGGAACTGAGTCACAGAAATGGAATGGTGCATGATTATTTTGGTTTGAAAAGAGTTTCTGTCCCTTCCCACTGTATAGAGAAGTGTGAAGGGATGAAAAATTGCCTGTGATTTTTCTTCCCTAAACTTCTTGTTTTCACCCACATTATTCATAGTCCCTGGCTCTTCCCCCTCAGGGCTTTTCTGGGTGCCTGTTGCTGAGGCCCTGACCAAATTGATGGCTGAAGCCAGCATTGCCAAGACACGAGTTAAACCGTTCAAGGGGTATGGTACTGCCTGCACCACTGACGGCCAGCTGCCTGAAAATATCTTTCTCCTCTGCTGAGTGTTTAGTATGGTTTTGGCACCTCTAAGGTGGCATGAAGCTTCATGATGTAGCATCTCAGGTACCATCTGAGACTAAGGACCCATAGGAGTGTTGTCCCAGCTTCGATTGCCCTCAGGTGTGGATGTTGATGAATACTCAGTGCACGCAGCTTGAGTTCACAGGCTGTGGTGTCTCCAGCACCGCTCACTCTGGGACTCCTGACGCTCAGAGCTCCAACAACCCAAACGTCCTGCTGCCCTAGTTGGCCTTTGGCTTATGAGCAGAGGTTCTGGTGCTTGTTTTTCTGTTGTCAGCTGTTGTTTGACCCAGGAACAAGCACCACAGCTTCAAGCATAGCTTCCTAAGACCAGGGGAAGATCTGACACTTCAGGCTGTCTGGAGTTCAGTAACCTACTGCCTTCAAAGCATCTGGAGTGGCTCAAGGTAAGGAAGACCATCAACACCTGGCCCTTCCTGTGCTCATTCATGATACAATCCTCCCTTTAGTATGTCCTTTCTTACTTGTCTCTATTTAGTTACCCCTCCATTACTTACTCAGTCTAAAGGAAGTTTCTGGGTGTGCCGAGTGACGAATTTTTATTTCTCCAATCCATATGCCCATGCAAGCTCAGCAAAATCCACCGATACAGAGTGGCGTGGTTATTATTCTGCAGCTCCATGGTAGGCTTTGAGGGTATTTTTTTTCCCCTTCATCTTTGTGTGGACACACACACGCACAAGGAGAGGGCAAAGGCTAAAACCTCAGAGGGGCTGCTTACAGTTTCATCAATATTTCATGGTTAAGAAGGTGACAGAATTCTGCTTTATTTAATAAGAGCATTCCCTAGGTAGGTCCTATTTTCCCAGCCTGCTCTTGTAATTACAAACTGTTTGTGCAGTAGCTGAGCAGCTTCACTGAATTGTCTCCCCCTCAACTGTTTTAAATTAAAGGGTTGACTTTTGCCTTGGTCAGGCCCATGCTTTTCCAGGAAACCAGTGACATTTTTCGTAGTTGATTTTAAATGAATCAGGAAAGGAAGAAAAGAAAGCGTGAAAGAGGAACTGGATCTGATTCGAGGAGCTGGATTTCATCCTCTCTGAGCACGGTTTTCTCCCATGAGCATGTGAGCATCAGGCCGTAGTACACAAAATGTCAGAAGAGACTCTCTAAATTAAGAATCATCGTCTGGGAGCAGTGGTGCCCACCAGCTGGATAGATGGTGGCCTGCGGAGAGGTGGGGATGGAGTTGTTTAAACCACCGCCGCAGCTCTTCGCAATAGAAGCTATCACTCTGGGTTTCCACAGCACCAAGCATAATGGGTCGGTACCTGCTTGGTTTTTCAGGGCTGCCACAAAACACCTTGCTAAGAGCAGATCTATTTATCAGCATGCTCAGTGCTTTGCAAGTCCCTGGTGTTTTACAGAGAAAGGAAATAGGGGGAGCACGGCTCTGTTTTGAGCTCCCAACATGGAGATCCGACAGAGCTATAGAAAAGCACCGCAAGCCTTTGGCCCCCATGCACCCCTGCAGCTCAGGCTGGGCATGGACACAACTCCAATGTGAAATGGGGACAAGTCTCATCCATAGGACTGTTGCCACACCACGGGAGCAAATAAGGTGCAAATAAGTGGGCAAATAATGTGAAAAGGAGAGCTTAATCCTCCTTAGCACTTCCTCTCTCATCTCAGTAAATTTGTGAGAGTTTTAGAAGTGTTTCTGTTGCTGGGCCCATGCTAGCTCATCTCCACCCTCTGATGCTTTGGGGCACAAGATGTGTTAGAGGCAAGCAAAGGGTTCTGACTGGGGGCTTTGACCCATGAGGAACTCCTCTTGGCTGGTGTAACACACTTTCTCCTCAGCTTCTGGGTGAAAAGCTGTTTTTCCCTTTGGACCAAGTGATGGACTTCCAGGCCCTACCAACTCTGTAGCCCTTGGCATTACCCCCCTTAGCAGGATATGTATCATTAGCATCTCCAAGGATGCTGTTAGCCTGTCCAGACATGTTACCGAAGGAAGACTCAGTCCTTTCAGGGCTTCCCACCGTGCTGTCTGCTTTAGTCTCTGCCGTGCAATCATGGGTTAAGTGAAGCAGTGTTTGCAATGTGGACACAGCGAGCAAATGACAAGGTGAGTTGCAGAAGGGTGAGGGAGGACGTGGGCAGAATGATGGGAGGTGGCTGCTGCCATCCAGCCTCCTCGCATTCATCCAACTTCTTTGTTCCAGCCTTAGGAGGGCAAATTCCACAGGAGATCAGCAATTCAGCCTTCAGCAGGATCAAAGTGGCCTCATTTCCAGGGTCTGTGTCTGATATTTGGATTTTCTGGTATGAGGACCAAGTCAGGATTTTCCATCAGCTGGGGCACTAAAAGCTGTATGTGTTTGTATGTGTGTATGTCTCTATTTGGCTTCTCTCGCATTTAAGACTGGCTGGGGGTGTTCACTCTTCCTTCTGCTTGGGGCTCTCTCATTTACCTGGCTGCCTGTTTTTATGAAACTTGGAGGAGCCGCTTAGCTTTGGGAATGCTCCATCTCTTCCATACTTGGGAGGAAGTGACCACTGGGTTCAAAAGTGATTTGGGATGAAAACACACAGGCTATGACTGTATAGACAAGCTAGAAGTAACCCTTCAAACGCCTTTTCAGTGTCATAACTCCCAGCTTATCTCCCAACAGGTGCAAGAGTATATCTTACAGAATTCAGACTATTTTCCTCCCGTTTAACTGAATATCTGAATGTAGTTGGAAATGCTGAGTAAGTGCCATGAACATATGCTCTGAGTAAAGGAAATGAGACTGATCTGAACATCGCTGCTCACTGGTCTTTCCCCTCTGAACCCCGTCCATCACAGTGATCCCTCCTTCTCCTGGATAGTTTTCCCTCAGCCAGCACCACATGGAGTCAGTGTGGTGCAGCAATAGCATCTGAACAAGCAGAAAAAAACCTAATCTGTGCCTGTATATCCTGGAGAGCACTGAAGACATCCTGAAAACATCTTCTGGAGCATGGGGACATCCTACAGTAACCTGGAACGTATGGCCACTTTGTTGGGCAGCGGTATGGGTGGCTCAAACCAACGGGCAGTATCACGGCCCACATCTGCCTAGGTTGAGCTGGGACTCTGGTGATGTCAGCTGGGGTTTCCACCCTCTCTGTGCTGACGTTTTCTTTTGATAAAATGATGTACTCCTACTGACCTTCTGTAAGGTGCTTTGGGGTTTTCAGCTGGGAAGTGCCCCATGAAATCTGCGTTTTATTGGGGAAAATGATAAAAAAGTATGAAATTCAGAAGATGACTAAAAGAGGAGTTGAGAGTTCAGCTGCCATCTGTAGGCAGTGATACTCTGAAACTTAATGTCATTAAATGGACACTGTGATGTCTCTGAAAGCTCCTGCTAAGCAAGGGCGAGAAGGGAGTCACTCCAAGAGGCTGAAAAGGTTTCTCTTCTCTGTGGCATGTCATGAGTTAAACGTCAGCTGGGATTAGGCAGATTTACTGCTCCAGGTACAGAAAACAAACACCAGGTCCTAGAGGGTAGGACGTGCCAGGTGAGGGAAATGCTTAGTCTTTTCTTCTGAGAACAAAATTTACTAATGGTGGTGTCCTCAGAAAACAAGTCATCTGGGTGAGCGGTTTCATAGGCTCAAGTTCAGCTCTAGTCTTGCCCCAGGACATGGGTTGTTGAGACTAAAATAATAATAACAACAACAGTAATAACTGCTTGGTTGCTGTTTAGCTGAAAGCTTATATCTTGAGATGTTTGCCCTTATTTCACAGCTGATTTCCCTATGTTCCTGTACGTGGATGAATTTATACCATTCTTGACGAGCCTTTTGGAGGTGGGGAGGTAGCTGGGGTCACTACGAGTCCCAGGCTGCAGGGTGCTGTAGCAGAGGAAGCTCTGCCTCATGGTCCCTTCTTGCAAACCCTCCTCCTCCTCCACAGCTGAAGAGCTCCACAGCCACAGGGGTACCACCAGCAGCACACGACGGCAGAGGAGCAGTGGCTGCTGCACGCCACCCCCCTGTAACCGAGACACCCAGCCAGCTCAGAGCTTGTCTCCTTGCCTGCTACTGTTTTTAAGGTGATGCTCCATGTTCTCACCTGCAGTAGAGCCTCAACACAGATTTACAGGCTGTCCATGGCTAATTTTAGAGCCATCTGCTACAAGAGGCTGTTTTTAGCGTGACTCCAACATATTGGGCCCCTCTCTAGCTAGTGCTGTAGTGAAGAGAAAGGGTGTTTGTGCATGTATTCAACCCTTGAATAGGAATGAGGAGGAGTAAAAACATGTATGGATTTGGGGGATATTCACATACCTGAGCTAGGAGGCCACGTTCCCTCAGGGGCAGGGGAAGAACAATTAAGAGTGGATGCCATTCTGCAACAGCTGTACAAGGGACCCGCAGTTTAATTAGGCTGAATAGCCCCTTGGAAGATGCGTAAGTGACTCAAGAGCAGGAGGAACAGCTGGACTTCATGCACCCATGTGAGATACAGGGCAGTGGTCCAGAGGAACAGAGAAGGTGGAGGTCTCTGGAAGAGGCTTTCAATTTTGCTGTAGTAGCTTCCCGAGCTGTCCTATGGCTCTCAGTCCCGTGGCTGATCTGCAGGGTCAGACTGCCACATGGTCCTGAGTGGGACAGGGAAATAAACTTGCAGAATCAGAGTTTTGGTTGTTAGGGGAAAGAGGGGAGTCTGTTTGCTTCCAGGCATCAGATTTGTGGGGTTTTATTCCTGCTTGTCACTTGTTTTGGCCAAGTGAGATTCTATTACATGGCGGAGCAAGTCATCAGCTCAGAAGGCTGCTGCTGGACTTGTGAGCTGAGCTAAGTGCCCCAGACAGCCTCTCTTGCACCATAAGGCACCATAGCTAGGACCGAAATCACTGACTGCATCCATGGACAGCCAGGTCTCTGATCTCATGGGATAACCCACCAACCACTCTTTGGTCCTATTGGCACTAAAGCATCTCTAGCACCTTAGAAAGCCGTCTAGCTCTCCGGGGGACTCTCAGCCTCTCTGAGCCCCAGCTGACTCAGGGTCTCTCCCAGGAGGAGCCCTGCTGCTGTGCTACAAAGGCTGCAGGACGAGCAGCAACACTTGAGTGTGCGCGCCCATGGACACAGCCCGTTAGCGTTGATTACTTGTCTCCCCCTCCTGAGAGTATTTATTTTTCCTGCTTTGAATGTACAGGAAGAATTTTCCTCTGTAACCTGAAAACCAGTGCTGTCTGGACTAGAAGTGGAGCAACCTGAGTATGTAGGTCTGTAAAACTAGCTGTTGCATAGAGTTGGCCAGCAATGGTAGAGTGGGGGCAAGCAGGGCAACTCTTCCAAAAGATGCAGAAATATTTCCAGTTCTTCCATCAGTGCCTGTCTCACACTAGCCGGAAAACAGCAGAATGATACCCATGTCTGAAGAAGTACCAAGCATCCCTGGAGTTCCCTAAAGCCTTTTAAAAAGCCAGTTCAGCCAGGAAGGCAGAAGTCACAAGTTATTTTCCCTTATGAAGACGATGCAGAGCGGTTGGGTCTCACATAGTTTGTACTGAGCTCTGAAGCTCTGTTTGTGCTGATGACTCAGTTTGCTGCAGTGATGCTCACCAGAAAATGAAAAAAAAAAAAACAACCCAAAAAAACCCCCCAGAAAATAATTTCTGAGAAGAGGTGGGCTCACCTGAAAATCCACTGTTGGTTAGTAAAACTTGATCTGCTGAATCATGTCTTTGTGCAGGCTGGGCTGATCTGCTGTGACCTAGGGAAGTATTTCGAATCTGAACGCAGAAAGCTTGGCATCCTTGTGCTGCTACAGAATCCTTAAAAAAAACCAAGTTTCATCGAGAGCAGTTGTTACTGTGAAAAACTGTGCCTCACTTGCAGTATGTTTCATGCAGTCAAGGTCTAGGAGAAAGTTACATAGCAGACAGTAAATCCCACCTACACTTCTTTTTTTTTTTTTCTTCTTTTTTACAGACAGATGTCAGTGCCTTTGAGTGTATGCTACTTTTCAAAGTGGCTTTGTAAGCTGATAACACATTCTTCCGAGGCTACACAATACTTAGCACTGCTCTAACAATTTTTATCTTCAAAGCGCTCTCCCCTGTGCAAAAGGAAAGTCAGTCTCTTCCCTGAAGAATTTCAAATCTAAAAAGACAAAAAGGGGTTAGTGGAGAATGGAGCTCCACGAAGCAAGTTCTCAGACAGTAGTTCACTTGCCATAAACAAGTAATTTTTAGTTAACCTGAAACTTGGCAAAATCATGCCACATTTTCAAGGTTTTTTACCCCCAAAGGATGAAAGAAAAAATATTTTTAAAAAGATTACTGTCTTGCACTTTGCTGTTTTTAAAACCAAAACTTTACATCTCAAATCAGTATTTTGCTTGTAAATGTAACTATTTTTTTTTCTTCTTCAAAGAAAGTATACAAATAAAAAATAAAACAGAGAATGAAACAGAGATTTCATTTTGGATAAAATTAAATAATCTTTATGTTTCCTGGTTCAGCCTCTGAACCAAGAAAAATAAAATCAATGCTGGGAAGAGCCTTTATAAGAGAAAAGCATTATAATTCCTCCTGTAAAATGGAGACACTAAATGGTAGTGGATATTGCTGCACTGATTTTTACAGTCGACCCTCTGGCTACCCTTGCCCTTCCCAGACCTACGTCATGCATTAAAGCCAGCTATGCTATACTCATGGTTTGTAAAGCATGGTACAGGGGGGTGCAGCTGCGTTCCTTCATTTTGTGTAAAACAAGGCCCTCCCAGCAATGGGTCTGCAGAGCACTTGCATTTCTGAGCTTCTCTTTCTTGAAGATCAAGAGACAGGAGAAGGTATACAGAACCTCCTGAAGGTAGTAAAAAATGCTGGGGGGTGGGTGCTGCAGACCACTGTTGTGGTGTGATCCTGGGTATGGCTGTGCTGGGCAGTACTGAGATGAGAAGCACAAGCCATCATCACAGGAGATCTTTCAGGTCTGGGCTGGGCAGCCACTCCATCAAGAGTTTAAGCTGGTTGCCAAATATGAGCTTGAAATTCATCGTTAGTATCAGTAGAGACACAGTGAACAACTGTGTTGGTTGGATGGAGAGTTTGGACACTGGACAAGATCCCAGTCTGTTGTGTTATGATCGATAACTACATGAGCTGTTTTCTGTAAATGAGGTTGGGTAATGACCAAGGGAATGTCTTCTTCGGGAGGAGGATGGAGCATGTTCCTTGCTGCGTGGAGAAGGTGAAGTGTGCCCTCAGCTGCTCTGATTCAGGAACATGCAGTCTCCTTGCTTGCTTTGAGGTGGCACTGGTGTTCAGTTTGTGCATCTCAAGCTCCTTTGACTCCTTAGTTGTAGTTGTGGGTGCTCAAAGGGACCATGAGGTCCTCTCCTTGTCTCCTAAAGCAAAGAGACTAAACATGGTCCTGCCCTTGAAGGAAAGGAGTTTTTGGGATCCTCCCATCACACAAAGGACTCACAGTATGAAATCCATCCTCCACCAGTGTTTGCACATCCTGCTGCAGACAGAGGTTGTACAAGGATGCCTAAGAGCATAGTGAGACTAAGCAGTGGGACCTTCCCTTGCCTTACAGCATCCTTGCTCTGCACACCGCGATAAAGGCTCAACTGCAAATTTACAAAAGAAGCAAGAAAAGATCATCATGAGTACCCTGAGAAGCCTCAGCATAAGGCCTTAGCCTTGAAATAATTAGTATTGATTTGCTCCAATAACTCAGGCTGAATGTGATAGTTCCACAAGCTACAACTGCCTAGAGGCTTTGTGCCCAAAATAGCTTCCTTTCCCTTCTGCTGCTGCTTCCTTCGCTCCTCCGAATCATGGCAGAGTAGCATTCTGCAGGGAGCTATGGGGAAAATCCCATTATAGGCTGTGTGGGAGCACAAAAGATACTCAAAAAAGTGAGCCAGGTTAAGTTAGGTTTGAGTGTCAGAAGATAAATTACTGAAAACCAGGCCATGCTTCCATGGTGTCTCACAGCAAACAGCCAAAATCAGCACTGTCAAAATCAGCTCCTTTAAAACTTTGTTTGAGAGGAGAAAGCACCCTATTTTCTGCAGACACTACAAAGCTGACTGAAAGTATTGCTGAATAAGTTTTTAAAAATCCCCATTTCTTACCATCGCTGCGCTAACAGAAGAATAACACTCCCTGGTCTTATCTTTTTGGAATATAATCCCTGCGGAGTGAGGACGCCCAGTTGCATTTTCCCATTAGTGACTAGCACAGTGGGTGCCACAAAAAGTTTAATTATGATTGGGTGGAGGGAGATGAGAGAGCCACAAAAGGTAGAAAAATTTCTGCAACAGACTACCATTTCTCCTCCTCCTCCTCTGGTTTCTCAGAAAACCTCAGGCAAGTTTCTCATGCTTTTTCCCAGACTGCAGGGGAAGGCTGTTAAGGAAAAATTTCGGGGAGGCTGGAAGAAAATTGGTTCAATGTGTTCTACCAGTTGGTCTCCTTATGCAGCCATTACCCTCTAGGTTGGTTACCTTAAAGTTTTTCTGACGTATGCAATTACTGGCCTCCAGAGAGACTGAAATAACACATTGCACAATGTGATGCTGGGGCCATCCCTGGGCTCCAACTCCTTCCTCCCATAGCTGGGCACTCCTCAACCCCCACGGATATTAATACACTCCAAGGTGTCCCATAGCAAAGATCTGGGGATTTTTCCCCCCTATTTTTCTCTTTGCAAAGCCAAAAGCAATGAGATAAGCTAAATAAAGGCTCGAAGCTTGCAGTATAATGATGTAAATCATTGGGCTGTAATGTAGTAAAATAGTAATGTCCTGAAAAACGTGCTTATAACACTCCTATGCTCTTTTGGGAAACAACCCCACTCTCCAAAAGGAAGAAAGTATCTTCCCAGAGTCTTCCCAAAATGCATGCCCTCAAAAGGGAGAGGAAATTCTCCCAGGCGGCTTGAAACTACACCAGCATCCAGATCCCAACCAACAAAATAAGGACAGTAGAAGTCGAGTATGAGATTAACTGCTGAGGGTAGACTAGTTTGCTCCTTGCCTTAAAAGCACTTTATTCCTGAGAGACATAAATAAGGGACACAACAACATGGGGAAGAGGAACAATTAGCGTATTTCCATCAATGCTATAGCCTGAAGGGCAAGCTGCCTCTTTCAGCGTCAGGTGGGACCACGTGTGGTTGCGTCTCACATGCCATGCACATGTAGATCCATTGCACACACACCGCACTCCTGGGTCTGGGCCTTGCACATCTGTCTTCAGACTCCATTTTACCTCCATTTTTGATCTGAGTAGTTGGGGCATGAGGAGACGGTGGAGTAGATATACACTTCACTTGCTCAGCCCCCATCTCTTTTGGAGGGACTCAGCCTTGCTTTTGATTGCACTTCAAAGTCTGGCAGCTGAATGGATACCAAAATAGGAACTGCTGTCTTGAAAATCTGGCCTGTAGTGACCTGCTGTAGTGAAAACAAGGAGACTTTGACATTTTTGGGTGAGATTCAGCTCACAGATTAAGGAACACAAATTTAGATGTCCAGCTGTCCAAATTCCCATTATAGTCAATGGATGTCATACAGTTGTCTAAACATAGGCACCTAATATCATTTTAAACACCATCTGGTATCAAAAGTATCTCCTTGGGGCTCACATATATTACCCAAAATCTGCAGGTGCAAACCTGCACCTCCCCGGAGCAGCAGCTGGGAACCAACAAGGACACTCTAGAGCCCCTAATGGTACCAGACACCTCTTCTATGGAAAATAATTTATCCTCTGGTCAATATCATATAGAATCAAGAAAAAGAGACTTCTACAGATGATCAGCATTGACTAGATCTCAATTGGCTGTAAAAGAAATTACATATCTAGCTCATAAAACACCTAAATTTAAGAGTCAATCTGATGCTTGATCCTGTAACTAAGAGCTGATTCCTTTCTCTTGCCATCTACACATTCATACCGCAAGTGGAGCAGCCCTGGACTCCAGACTGGTGGCCCCTGTTGCAAATCCCAGCACATTGCAGTGGAATGGCTGGGAAACCTCTTAGGTCTGGTTCCTCTGGGAGCTCTTGGCTGGTTCATGGGGAGACAGTGACAAGGACGTGGCCCAGGTGGCTCCAAAGGGACCAGTGGTACCGTGGAGCAGCCCAGTGGCCAAAACACAGAGTGGCTCTGGCTGACAAAGCTTTGGAGCAGCCTATGCCCAGCTCTTTATGTATATCATTGTCCTGGCTTTTCTCTTCTGATAGGGTCTGTTTTCATTGTGTTCACATTATCCAGGTTGCAGGTGGTGGTCATGGTGCTTTCTTTCCCTTGGAAGTAAGTTTTTTTTTCTTAATTTTAAGGCTTATATAAATTAAACAGCTAAGAAAGTGTATATGAATATGACCTCATTTTTCCCTCCTACCTCCCCCCACACACTTCCCTAGTTGACATGTTTGTGCAAATGTTGGAGATGAATAACGTAAATAGACTTGTTTTTAACAGTGATAGCTTATTAAAATAGCATGGGTGTGTGAACTTCTATCGCTAACTGGCTACCCTGCTGCTTCCCAGTTGCGGTGCCGTACATGCATTATTCAGCAGCTGAAAAAGCCCATTGTTCCGGTGTTCTGGAATTAATCAGCTGAGTATGAAAATTACCTGTCACCAAAATATCATATTTACTCAGTCCATCAAAACAGCCTTCTCTGTCGGCAGTTGGATTTTCCTCCACGGAGCGTTACGTGTTAAAATACGTGTTTATGGAGACCTGGCGGTGTAAAGGAGAATGAGAGGAAGCAATCCTTTTCATCTGTCTTGTGTGCTGGAGTTTAAAGCCTGTTGTGGAGGGAAGAAGGATGAAATGCATGGAGCAAGGAGCACCTGTGAGTTATAATTCAATCAATCCGAAATGCGTAGCGTTATTGTGACAGATCTAAATCCGACTTGCAGGCTTAAGCATTTTCCAGCTGCAGCAGAAGCATGTGAGGTCCTTGACTTCATTATTTCGCTTCCATGCCGTTTCTGAGCTCTGGCACTTTACTGAAAGCTGTGGCCCTTTCTTCCGTTCCTCTTCTCCTGGCCCTTGACCTCTTCACTACGTTTGCTCCTCTTGTTGCCAAAGTGAAAGTATTTGAACATCTGGCCTAGCCTAAGGTTGAACTATGCTGTGGCACATCTCAAAAGAGTATTGTGGAGCTGAACTGAGACCTGAGTGAACAATAACAAAAACAACAAAAAGAAAGAGTTGGTAGACGAGAGGAGTGGCCTACTCAGCTATTTTTTTTTTTTTTTCTTCTGAATGTCCAGGATGTTTGAAATAGGTAGGAATGCTACTTACACAAAGTATTGCTCATATTTTCATTTATATACTACTTTTTGGCAAACACCTATATATGAAAATATCCATAAAATAGGATCAATCCCAGATCTTCAGATACACGTGCGGTTGCACGGCCTCATCTAGAAACAAGTGGTTTGCTGAGCAGTGATGAAGGAGACGGATGGAGTTGTCCCCGTTGTGTCTTCGGGTCCCTGCAGAGCCCCAGCGAGGCAGAGGCAGATGTGCAGCAGCAAGGTGCTGCCTGCCTCCTTGTCTGCAGAGGCACTCACGTCAGTCTCTCTCCTTTAATTTGCCCAGATGCTGCTTTTAATTAAGCTCCTAAAGATGCATGGTCTTTGAGACCTCTTTCGCTCTGTCAATTTTCGCTGAAGCTGGCAGGCAGCCTGATCACAGGCTTTCTCCCTCTTAAATTCAGGCTGAAGTTTGTGAGGAGATGTGACTGCTTCCAAGCAGGGCTGATGCATTCACCTGGGGTGTGAAATATCAGCGATGTTGCATGTTTCCCATATGACCTTGAATCTGAGAGTGACTTGCCATATGCTCATTAAGCTGGTCGCAACGCTTTTTCCCCCTCGTTGACTTTGGTGGGTGTCTGATCAGGGTCCTAATCTCTGCATGTCTATAATTCCAATCAGTAAATGAGCATGCACTTTGCTTTATTTAACATAAAATCTCCTCACAATCACCATTTGTACAGATTACAGGATGTTGTGGGGGCTGGCATCTCTTTCTGGATCACCTATACCCAATAATAAATACCAAGCCCTGCCATCTACCCCTCAGGGATGCTCTCCTATGGCCATGCTCCCATTAGGGACTTTCATAGCGTGTCACTGTCTGTGTCTTACAATTGTGTATCAAATGTGACCATGCCAAGGAGCATAACGCAGGAATAGGTTGGCTTTGTTAAGTGAGGGTTATGTTCCCTCGCAGAACGGCAACTGTCTCCAAGTTTGTTTGCTCTTAACTAGATCAAATCTGTTTGCTTTGAAAGGATGTTTTAAGGATGTCTGCCATCCTTTAAATTTCCCAAGGAGAAAGATGGATAATTTTAATGGAGAGAACCCCAAGAAAGATAATTGCTTTAAAAGGTATTTGGGGGAAAAAAAAAGATAATGATGCTGCTATCAAATATTCCAATTAGTGCTTTCAGAAGAAAAGCTGTTCTCCTCAGAAGTTTTTCTTTGATCTTTTGATTGTCTGAGACCCATTTTGTCGGTCTGAGTGCCGGTATCTCTGCTCTTACCTTATAGAGCACGTCCCTGGCCTGCCCATTTGAATTCCCTAAGCTAGAAACAACTTCATTCATTGCAACTATGTCAGCTCTGCTCCAGGCTCAGTAATAATAACTCTTTCACTTTAGCTGATGAGATCGAGATATAAATCTTGCTGAGGTCACCAAAGGAAAAAAATGAGCTTGGTCAGTTCTCCATTGACAATTCAACACAAACTCTATATCGGTGCCTAGGGAGCCTCACACTTCCTCCTTATTTTACCCGAATTGCACAAAAAAAAAAAGTACAACTGAGATTTCACTGAGTTAAGGAAAAAAAACCCTCCGTGACACCGTTCGTTTTTGGTACCTACAATGTCACAGGGACAAGTGGCAAAAAGCTTCTCGTTTTGTTAATGCCAACCATCTCTAATCAAAAGAAGCTGCGAGGCTGACCTATGCTCTCCTAGAACGCAAAGCACAAAACCCCTCTACCCAGAGACATCACACAAAGCTAGTAACAGCCTTTTCTCTGGTGCTTGCTCCTACTGAGTAGAGAAAAGGGAGTAAATGAATTCGAGTCTGTTTATCCCCATCTGGTTAGATGATGCGTTATTGGCAGGCCTGGCTGAATTTGCTTTGTGTGGCACCTTATACAAGACACCTAAGGCATATGTCTTCCAGATAAAAGCCAAGTCCCCTGATTAAAGGGTCAAAGCAGAGTGCTGACAGTAGGAAGATGAAGCAAGCTGTTACCGAGCTCTGAGGAGGGATGGGAGTGGAGATTTCAGAGCAAGACAGTGAAAAGCTGAGAAAAGATGCATTTCACCCAGGCAGAGATACCAGCACTGTGCGAGATGCAAAAACTGTACCCACCATTCACCTCCGAAATGCAAACTGGAGATAAATGCCTCCCAAGGCCCAAACCTCGGCCATGGGGAGTGGTGTGTGGAGACCTGGGATGGGGCAGCTGCTGTGATGTGCTTGTGGAGCAGCTCCCACATTGATGGGCTTCACCTCCCTCCTTTTACCACCTGCCCCCACTGCTGCCACCCTCTCCCTCCTCACCCACTGCTTCAGGCTAGTGGTGGAGACCCTGGGCTTGTGAGCATGCAGGATTTGGGATAACCCAAGAAAAGGCACTGACCTTTATTAGATGGCTTCAGGTTATCCAGCTGGACCAGCACCAGTGCTAGGGTATGAAAGCACATAGCATCAGTATTATTTGTTTCTCTCTTGCAGGCCTTTGCTGTTTCACATATTCCCTGTTGACAGAAAGGCAGGTTTCGGTACATCGCAGAAGCAGAGCAGTTTCCATCTCCACGGGCAGCCCCCGTCACTCAGCATTGTCCCAGCAAGCACAGCTCTGCTCTCAGGGACCAGCTCTTGGTGCCCTGTGGAAGAGGCTGCTGCACAGGATCCTGGAAGCAAAGATTAATTAATGAGTGTTTGCACAGCACTTTAAAGGTGTGAAGAGCTGTATAGATGCTGCTAAGTATCATTGTTAATTATGATTAGGTGTAATATTGTAATATATCAATATTGCACAGTAAACAGCGTGAAAAGCATGAGGGAGAATTTCTCAGCAGCCACAGGCATTTTGTCTTTGTAGCTGGAGACTCATCTACCTATTGGACACAAACCTGGTCTGGGAATTTGAAGGGTGCAAACAGCAGGAGATAGAAGTCAAAAAGCTATTTTGGTGGTAGACTGACTGTCACCTAGAGGGACCAAGGCAGATGGAGCCCATCCACCACTCCCACCTTCCCATTGCCCCCAGCTGCCTCTGTGCTCAGCCTGAGGAAAGGGGCTGTAAATCTGAGGGCTAAGCTCTTGAGTCAACACACCTGAACAGACTTACAGTTTTAGGTGAAATCCTGTTAAAATCAAACACCTGAGTATCCCTGAGGCTGGGGCCCTGATTTCTCAGTTGCTCAGTTTCCTCACCTGTAAGGCTGAGGACAATAATTTCCTTTATGAAGCAGGCTGAGATGTACGGCCGAAGGGCCGGAAGCCAAGGAGAGTTAACTTTTATTAAGCGAATTCTGAAGGCCAGAAGGCCCGTCCGTTGTGATCGATAGGCCTTGTCTGTATAACCTTCTTCTCTACATTCTTTGTACCGATCCTTTAGCCTCTATTTTAGTGCTGGCGTGCTGCTACTCTGTGCCTTCACACACCCCTGAGACCCCGGTCTGCCTCCCCCAGAGTCACCCTGCAGAACGAATCTGGTACCTGGTGCTTTTGGTACAAGATTTGATGCAAGGACGAACTTGTTAATATTTGTAAGGGGTTATAATTTGATGACTGAGGGGCAGGTGTATTAATTGGTGGCACGTGAATGCTATTGAAGCCCAAATTTGCCAGAGAGAAAAAAAAAAGTGGGTAAAGCAGGGAACTGGTACATGATAAATCTACTTAATATACAGAGAGAGGAACTCGTAGGGGGTGAGCTGCTCTGCTTCCTCTCTGCTTTCTCTTGTTCATGCCTTATTAATAATGCTTGTGATGTTAATTTTCATCTCATACAAATGACAAATAAAAAGGCCTGATTTATATTGTTCTTGAAATACAAAGATTCATACACAGCCTTGGTCTGATAATTCATTCTCCCTGGTAAACATAAATATTCAATAATTAATATTGAATTTTCGGAAGGCTGATCTGTTCTCTTGATCTCTGCAGCAGCCTGTTGACCCTGTCATGTGTTACAGGCAGCACAATATTGAAAACTGAGCCTCACCTGTATCTGCATATACCTAGTGAATCCATTCAATCCCAGTGAAAAGGTGATATATTAACCATCTCTGACCTGCTGCCACTGCGTTACTGCCTTGCTGAAGAAGGGGCACCCTGACTACCCCTGTCACGCAATGCTTTGGAAACGGTTTGTCCTGTATTTGTTCAAGGGAGTCCTTGATCCTCCCAGTTCCAGATTGCAGAGAGAGCTCTGCTTCACGACAGAGCCAGTGCGGGGTGGCAGGAGAGCCTGGGTTTCCCAGGTCGTGCCTACTCTTACCCCAAAGTGGGTGCCTTTGAGGTTTAGTGCAACCCTTAATCTTAATTTTTCCTCTTCATCATGGGTCATCTGTGCTTTCTCCACCCCTCTACAGAGCACCCAGTGCCCCAGAGGAGACAGACAAGAAACAACTGGTTCAAGCCTGGCATGAATTTGGACCCAACTCCTTCCTCCGTGGCGGTGGGCAGAGACCGGCCTTCCCAGGAGTGCAGGAAGGAGAGCAGGGAGTTTGTATCTTGGGCTAGTAACAACTTCTTCCTCCAGCCACGAGGACAGCGGTGAGCAAAAGCCTTCCCGTAAATTCTCCCAGCTCAGCGCAGCTCATTACTTGTGTAATTGCAGATTTTTAGACCAGCCACTCTTCACAGCAGGACGTCAGCACTTCTTGAGGCTGAGTCCCCAGTGCCTCAGCCAGAGGACCATCTCTGTTAACCCTCTGAGAGCCACTGACACAGAAACCTCACGCGACCTGCCGTGTCAGCTCTGAGAAGCAGCTTCAGCATTAGCTCTTTTCCAGAGCATCACTGCCAAAACAGCCACAGAGGAGGAACACAGAGAAATCAAAGGAAGGAATAGCTTCCAAAGCATATTATTTTGGAAATGAACATTAAAAAAACCCAAAACCACCCTCAGTACAATAAAATTCCTCTCTGGACTCCCTAGTGTTTTCATCAGAATTTCTTCCTCCTTGCTTGACCTCTCATAACACTGCTGAACTATAAATAAACTTGTGATAGTTATGACACAAGCCAGGCTGCCAAAGCAGTCATGGAAAGTGGATGGAGATGCTATGAATGATCTCTACTATTCAAAGTGTTACTTTGCTGTATTTCTTCCCAGCAACCAACACAAGAGAACGAAGAGAGCAAAATAGTTGAAAAATATCCTCTTATTTTGCACTTTCAAAATCATTCGCTTTTTAAAAAACTGCTTGAAAATGTATAGATGGTTTCCTAACTGTAAATAAATGGCTCTTTTGTGCAATAAACATGTAAATTGGACTATCAAGCATTTCAGATACAAGGTATTTCCTTTCATGTATCATAAATATCACAGTTTAGCCCCTGCCTCTGTTAGCAAAGTTTCTGTGTC
Source organism: Chlamydotis macqueenii (assembly GCF_036417535.1). NCBI lineage: Eukaryota > Metazoa > Chordata > Aves > Otidiformes > Otididae > Chlamydotis > Chlamydotis macqueenii. The sequence continues at coordinate 6,079,753 of NC_141557.1, read as the reverse complement.
ATAGTCAAGATATAGGAAGACTCATTCTCACAAAAATACCTTATTCCCTGGAAATGATTTGTTGTAAGTTACCAATCAATCCTTTAAGAGTTTGTAGGCAGACCCTTTATTGCCATAAATTGGTGTCACCCCACTAAAGTAAATGGAAATTACATAAATTGAGGGTCTGACTTCGTGTGCCCGTCTTCCATTCCCTTATGCACGGTGTGTTTTAATCAGCTGAAGGAGAGAGCTTGCTGTATAACCTATTTGAGGAAGGAGAAAAAAATAACATTAGAGAAGTGATCTTCTTCATCTAGGGCATGGATTTTCTGTTTGAAGCTTGTGCTTTCGGAAACAGCTTGTTGGCGAATGTTTGCAGGTTTGTATGCGACTGAGAAGAGCACTATTCTTTTAAATATTCGAAACAAATATTCAGAAGCTCCTTGTTTATAAAGTCTACTTCTGCTGGTGGCATCTCTGACCACAGGAACATTACTTGTCAGAGGCTGCACTCTTGAGTTCTGTTTGCTGACCCATTACTGCATCAAAAACAAAGAGATTGAATTTAGTTCCAATAAAATTGTATTAGGTTTACAATAGATGTCTTTTATTTCCAATTGGATATGGCAGCTCTCTTCTATGAAAAAGAACCAAATACAATGTTTCCAACAAAAACCTCTGGAGGTCTTATCTGTGACCTTCTCTCCAGAACTTTTAGCAAAGTCCTATTGAATTAGGTACCTACTTTGTTATGAAGCACGCCTTTGAACTAGTATTGATAAATAATTCTGGGTTGACAACACTTGAAAACTTACACTTCCAATGTAGCTAGACACATAGACCTGTCCGGAATACCACTGAGATGATCTTTTTTTTTGTAGAGGAAGGAGCCGATGAACAATGGGATGTGTGATATTTATCTATTCCCGTAAGTATCTATGGGAAAGGGAAACAGTTTGAACGTATTCTTGCATTTGTATCTGAGCACCATCGTTACAGCTAAACATGATCCAAACGTCTCCATGAATATTTGATATTCAGTGTTTGACAAGTTTGTCAAAAAACAATTGTCAGGTGTTTAGTTTTTAAACTGTTTGTTCTGCACATCCATTACTTCCACTGGGTGAATGGCTGCTGATTAAAAGAACACTCTAAGTGGGAAAATAATATGATACTGAATTGTGCATTACTGAATAATGAATATTATTATTTTATCCTGGCATAAATTTGGAAACATTCTGGGTATTCCATTTATTTTTTTTGAGTGCCCAAAGTCATAGTTCTACTTGTTTGCAAAGAACAAGCAAAGCAATTCCACAAAATACCAGGAATCAAATTCAAGCTGTTTTGTTTATACTTGTTTACCAAATCTGTTTCCATTCTCTGACTAGCTCTCATTGTAACTAGAGTTTATCAACATTTTTCAAATGCCAATATTTCAGTGAAACAGATTTGTTTGGGGGGGGGGGAGAGGAAATGTTCATTTCATTCCAAAAAAGAAGACTACTTATGAGTCAAATTGTTCCATTTAATTTTTTGAAAACCTATTTTTAATTATCATTCCACACATCATGCAAGTTTCTGGGCTGAATTCGATAGTTTGCAACATATTTCTAAAAGGCCCCTAAAGCCGCTGAATGACAATTACAAATTTCACTTGTTTCTGTTCAGTGAGAGTGATGTTTCTGAGAATCCCTATGTAGGACAGCTATTTCATTTTTCTTCGCATCCCTGGTGCTTCAAAGTTTAATTATTACTTATTATGAAATTATCTAGAGCTGCAAGTGTACATAGGCGCCCTAAGGACTTTACAGAAACAATACACTAGGAATCAGAGCTAAGAGGGACAAAATCAATACGTTCTTCTCCTTGCTTAGAGGGTGATACACGTCACGTTGTAGGCTTCTCCTCTTATCCTGACCCGTTTCCCTACCTGATTGCAATCACTGATGTACATGGCATGAGTAATCTGTGGCATAGATTTGTCTATAATTTCTCATTCTTACTTGATCTAACTAAATCCAAAGGAATGTGCACCAGCTTCGTGAAGTGGTGCCTGAGTTACGGCTGTGCTAAGAGCAGAACTGAGCCCGACATTTATGGCTGGGACTGCTGATCTCTAGCATTACTGATTATTTAATATCAAACGTTCTGTGTCTGAAATAAGTTTCCTGGTAGTTTGACTTAACAAGTACGGTCTGTACAGCCCACATACTTTTAAAATAATTATTTTCCTCCCACAGCTATTAGTGAAAACTGTGACATCTTCCCCTTGTTCGCAGTGATATGTCATCTCTTCTTCAGCACCAGATGGTCTAGGAAAATGAGCAGGAGAAATAAGTGTGTCTATTTTCCCCTTCCCTAACACGGTGAGAAAATAAATGCGAAGTAAAGAATGTGTTACCTGTGCTAGGATAAAGCCTCCGGATGTGATGGCTCTCTCTGCCAATTTCCTCCTCTGCTTTTTCCTTCCTGCCCCCTCCGCCAGTGCAGTCACTGCTGGTAACTGGACCTTACAGGCAGACTGATCCTTCCTCCAGGCACTCTTCCTTGAGCTTCAGGTGCAGACGTCTTTTTTTTTTTTAATCAAAGGCTGTTGTATATCATGTCTCCTACCTGACCTGTCCCATGATGAAGGTTCTCTGTTGGGATTATGAGAACCAACTTTGGTTCCTGACTATGCTATGGTGATCCTAAATGACCTCAGACATTGTTCATGCTTCATGTTCCCCCATTTGTCAAGAGAAGACAGTGATTCTAGCTTTTTTCTCCTGCATATATAAAGACTGGGCTCCTGTATGCCTCCCGAGTCAGACAACTAGATTAGAGCGAGATTTGCTCCCATGTCTAAAAAGGTGTTTCTTACTCTTGCAGCTGTGATGAAAAACTCAGAAGTGTGAACTGTATATAATGGAGGAAATTATATCTACGTACATGGACAGGCAGTGCACACAATAGCTTTGAGGATCATTGCCCCACCACTGGACTCAGAGGCCGTGGTGTCCTGCCACCCACGCCTCAGCTTTGCCTGAAAACTGAAGATGGCAGTAAGTGCCAGCAAATATTCTCTAGTTATTGGAGTAATAACAAAGGACCTGTTATCAATCCTTAGTGCCTTGCCTTGAGGCTTAAAGAAGATCTCTTTTTCCAGGCATGCTAGAGAAGTGTTCTCCAGGCTGGTGCCCCAGCTATCTGGGAGGGTTTGGAGCTGCAGTCTCCCCTGTTGAGGTGTTCCCAGACTGATATTTACCTTAATCCAGTCTCTCTGTTCAAGGATGAGGGAGAAAAGAAAGAGGAGTTGAGGATGGCCTTCCCAGTTCCCCTGCAACCAGGATTCCTCCTGTACTGAATCAATTTTGTACACATCTGCCTTACAAGAAGTTCTTCACTCAGCCTGGAAAAAGAGCAAATGGAAGGTAACTTGGACATTAGCTCTAGTTAGCATCTAGATCTCCATCTTCCTTTTTAGTTTCAGATAGAGCTGCTAAACCAGATTAAAATCCAAACTGTCCAATTTCTGCCTTAACCTGCAATGTCAGGTTACCAGTCCGTGCAAGGGACCTTTTTCACTGTAGGCCTGTCCTTTGTGCATGGGTGGAGGATCTGATCTCCCAGTCTAATCTGCTTGCATGAGAGGTAACAGCATTCACGAGGATGCTATCATGAAATTTAGCTGTGAATCTTCTCCCCCTCTGTTTTATTTTACCACCTGCTCATCAAAACGTTTGTTAATCCTCAAATTCCCTTCGATTTCTGCACCAGTGATTACACGTCTCAGAGTTTCCTAATACATGTTTCTTGTTCTCTTTCTTGAAAGCCCTGTCATTTATCAGATAATAGAAACAGTATGACTGAGATGAACCACAACACAATAAGGATATAAAATATTCTGCATGAGCATCCTGTGAAGAAAGAGGTCCCGAACTTCCTTCAGCAGTATCTTGACAAAGACGTAGGAATAAAGCATATCTTTGCAAAAGCTTAGATTGGGTCATAAGTATTTTCTGGCCAAATTACAGCTGTTTATCTCTTCTTATAGCCATTTGTCACAAATGGTTTGAGCAGCCCCCCATAGTTCTTATTCTTGGCAAAATGCCATGCTTCCATTTTCTTTTCATTACTGACCTACAATAAATTGTACTGATGTCCCAAAAGCAAAAGTCTCTCCAGTCCATTACCATTCCCTAGAGCCATCCTTTCAAATGCAGTTAAACTTGGATCTCTCTTGCCTCTGAGGACCCTCTCCTTTCCAGACCGTTTTCCATTCGGATTGACTGAAGCTCTGAAAGGTGAAATGACTTGGCCAGGGTCATACACCGAGTCTGTGGCTGAGCAAGACAGAGCCCCTGCACGTGATGACAACTGCAACCTTCTCCCCTACCCAAGCCCCCAACCCCAAGCCCTCAAGCAGTATAAAACGATTTTATAAGAAGAACTTTGGCTCACAGAAAATTGCAGACTCTTAAGTAGCACAGTTTATAATGGAAATACGAAGAGAAACCCGACTGTAGCAGTGGAATAGTAGTAATGCATTACTTATTCCATTAATGGCTGTGTTCTTAATAGAAACAGGTTCATTACATGGTAAGAAGCAAAGTTTGCATTAAATAGAAACATCATTTGGTGTTTTATTGATTAAAAGGAGATTAGATTTCCATGATGTTCTTTAGCAAATAGGATGCCTCGGAGGAAATGTATATATTTATATTATAAGGAGGAGGGTTTTATTACAGCATAATGGAAAGAAAATGTATCTCATAATGATAGTTTATATCACACAAGGGATCCAATAACTGAAAGTTTAACTCTTAACCTAGCAGTGAAGTCCAAAAATCTGTATTAGTGCAAAACGAACATTTTCCGTTGGATAGCCTATTGTTACATGCTGGATGCGACAGCAAGGTTAGACTCTTTCTTCTTGACTAGAAGACCAAATCAAACCTGTCCCTGTGGACTGCATGGAGGGGGGATGCAGAGAGCAAATTATTACACTGAAATATCAGTGTCAGCAGAAACATAATCATCTCCAATCAGCAAATATATGGCACACCCTTGTTTTGTTTCTCCATGGATCCTTAATGGTATAAATATCAGCAATGCTAATTACCCAGCATTTCATTGCTCTCTTTCAGACACGTGTGGCTATGGAAGTGCATTTTTTCTAATATTTGGGAAGGTGGGTGATGGGCTGAATTTCAACTGTGTAAGGGCAACCTTTCCATCTGTCCCACCACTGCAGAGGAGTCGATCCCCGATATCCCAAAGCAGAAGCTTTTGATAGCAGATCTGAAGCACATCAGCTCCATCTGGAGAACAACCCGCTGAAGGTCAGAGTGGGCTAGGGCACCTTGCAGGCTGCTCTGACTTACACCATGGACCAGCCTCCAAATGCTGTGATTCATATTCCCCGAGGGTTGCACTGGATTCAGGCTGGTGGATTTGGAAAATAAATCTTTAAAAAATGATGTGGATCACTGTGCCGATGTGGGTGGGGATGTGTAGGCTGGCTTAGCAGCAAGCACCTTCACGTCCCAGGGTGTATTTCCAGTTTAAGCAGAGAAGAGGTACACTAGTCAGGAGTGGATGAGATTTTCCGGAGTACCCCAAAGTGGTTGGGTTGTCTGAAATACTCCCTCAGTGCGTAGTCTCTCTGAGACCATGTCCCTGTAGCAGATGTCTCCATTCATGGGTATATGGCTTGAACAGAAACCCAGCGCTTTTCTATCTGCCATGAGTCAAATCCATCAAGTCAGTCAAGAGTTAATTGAAAAGCTCCTGTTAGCTTCAACAGGGCCAGACTTTGCTCCTAAATAATTCTGAGGAGTTCAATTAATGTTAATGGATGCCTAATGCCAGTAACTAACAATCTACCTTTAACAACCTAATTATTTCTTGACAGATGTTGGACTAGTAAATAATCTAGTGGTCTTCGGTGATAGCTGTTTGACAGCTTTGGAAAAATGCCTTTCAAGGCAATGTAAAAATGGTTTTCCACCAGCCGCCCTGCAGATGGTCAGATTTTACAACTTGGCTGTGTTTTGATGGCCTTTTTTCTTTTTTTACTATGGCTGAAATATGCATGATAGGAAGGAAATACTGTAAATGTAGCTTGGTTTGCTCTACCGTTCAGCCGGAGCACAAGATTATAGTTCCTAAGTGCTTACTGGCAAGTATGACCCGATCATTTGTAGTCTCGTTTCTCCCTAAATATCTGTAAAATGGGGCTGACGACTCCTGTGCCTGACTCTGAGCTTTACCCAGGGAGCAGGCAACAGCTCTAACTACCCTTTCACCAAGTGATGTACGTAAGGATGGAGTTGTTTGGAGGTACAGTAGTTCTGTGTTTCCAGATGGGTGCAAGAGGTGAGGTGGGAAGAAAGACCATTTTAGAGGTTTCGCAAATCTTTCATTTCTTAAAATTAGAAGAGTCTCTTGCTTTCAAATAGCCATACACAAAAACACAATGGCAGAAAAGTAAAAACATGTTTATTTGGAAAATGTGCTGGAGACACTTGTGGAAATTGCAGTCTACTTCATCCACTGCCTTCTACGGCCCAAGTCGCTGTTGTGTTGTCCTTTTGTGCCCAAAATGGTGCCCAAAATGTTGCTCACAGTTCTTACACAGGATGTAATCCAGCTGGTCTGTAGGTAATGATGAAGAAGACACTGCAGCAATTCCAGATGAAAAATGACAAATTTCTGAAGAATTTGTGGAATATCTAAATTTCCGTTATTGTGGAATAACGTGTTTGTGTGATGATTATTGTAACTTCCCTCGTTTTTACCAAAGTACCATAGAGTTGGCACCTGTAGCACACCCGAGCTGTGAGATCAGTGCAGCATTCAGTCTCCCTTTGCATTTGCTTTCTGTAGACATGTAACCTGTATGGGAAACCTCCTTCACTCACAGAAACCTTTTTCAGAGACCGAATCTGGAAAAGGCTGCTTCTGTGACCACGTCTACCTCCTGCCTGGCAGCCTGCCTTGTGTTGCCTGGCATGGGCTTTACCTCCTGGGCAAGCAACAAAGCTCTCAATACTTATTGTTTTTATAGGAACGAAGCATAATGATGATATTTATATAGTCCAGTGCAGGTCTGATTCAGCTGAAACTGTGTGAGGATCTTTTTTTAAGGAAATTGTTTCCTTTTGGATGGCATTGAAAGTCTGCTCTGTGTGTTTAATGGTGCTAGACCTGGACAGGAAGAAGGCAAATTCGATACGTCTACGTCTGTGTGTTCAAGAGCCTACTGGGGAAACGCCAAATAACTTCCCGACTCAGACCTACCTGAAGATAAATGCCAGGGTGCTTGTTACAGAGTGTGCTTGAAGGCATTGATCCTGTATTTCGGGAAGTTTGCCTGGCATGGGAGTTAGCGAGGTGCTCAGAGCAGAGGCAGAGGTCGGCACTGCAGGGTGCATCTCATGTGCTTCCTTGCTGACACCCCAGAGCGACCACCCCTGTGCCAGCATCCGCAGCCCTGGCTGTTGTAGAGGTCTTTCACCAACGGAGAGCAGCTTGTGCTGATGGGGATCAAGCAGAAGAGAGATGTGCAGCTCACCTGGCTACGTAGGAGTCTCTGGCTGAGCTGGTCACCCATGGCTTCCTTTATAGCCAACATAGAGAAGTGGGTGTGATTTATCTGACCCTAAAGCTGCCTGGTTTAGGAAGAACTGAACTGCACAATAAAAGGGTCTGCTTCTCTGCACAGATGTGGAGGAGTCAGGCCGTTCAGCTCTGATGGAGACATTCACACTGCCAGTGCTAATGCTGGGCCAGATGAATCTCTCCCACCAGGTTTTGGACACTAAACTCGCTCAGATGGCTGTTATGCGGTGGCTGGACCGAACAGCACTAGCCCAGGCCAAAGACGATGATTTACAATTTGTCACTCGCTTCTCTGAGAGCTGTGATCTTCGCAATACTGATCTGAGATGATTCTGTGAGTTAATTCTTCCATTTGTTGACTTCTGTTGCTTGGTAATAATACACCACTTTTGCTTAGTCTATTTTGATGTAGCATCAAGTGTAAGTAGTGACTGTGTAAGGCATTGCTGAGAGCAATCCTGGAGCACCAAGTGAGTGAAAAATATTGCATGGGATTTGTTGAGATGCAGAGAAGTGAAAAACTTTACGATTAAAGATGTAATGCTTATGTCTATGCTCATAAATAAATCAGACCAGGCCCTCTGCTCTGATTCTGGAAACCACTGGCATCTCAAGGCTCATGTCCACGCATCTGAATTTGCTCACACTCATAATTAGGCTGTGAATTGCCCAGACTAGACTGAATGATCTAAAGATCTTTTTTTTTTTGGTAGATCAACTGTGGATGCTGGTGGTTTCAATTGGTTCCTATAGGGATGAAGAAAACACGAAGCTGTGATCTATGAAAGTCAGAAGTAGGTAACGGGAGGCAGGAAGACTATACCCCTCTTGTCAGACATGGGAAGGTAGGCATCGTTGGTAGCAGAGAGGCGGAAGCCCTTGCGAGACTTTAGGCACGCTGTTAGCTGCTGGTACAGGGTTACACCTCTGGGTAAACTTCCCGTTGCTTTATCCAGGCCTTCCTGAACAGTCACAATCACTCAGGATTCCCCAACGTGACAATTTTGTGGTTCTGCAAGAGTGCAGGACTTCATGATTTGTGATTTAGCTGCACCAATGTGGCAACCTACATCTGTGAAGCTTCACATCTAGACACTTGCTGAAATTTTGAAGAACAAAATTTTATGGCCATGTTGATTACTCTGTGTGACTACAGATGAGCATTAGTCCGTTTCCAAAGTAAGAACAACTCTAAGGATGAGAAGCAGGCACTGGAAAAGAGGGTGGAGGCACCTGGAACTTGTAAATGCTGAAAAAAGTAAGGGGAGATTGTTTGAAGAAGTGAGATTTAAAGACAGATTTGGATGTGTGAAGATAGAGGCCCAGATTCTCAACCGTTCCCAGCTGCTCTAGAAATACAACACAGTAATAAAATTAGGATTTGAAGCTCTGGGTGGCACAGAACTGGCAGATCTCAGGTTTTTTTTTAATGCTGTTCACTTCAGGAAGAAAAAGTAGGAAATCCTCCTTGTTGGAGCAGTTCCTTAGGATCACAAGTATAAGTTAGAGAAACTCTTCTTCTGACGGATTTGGGTTGTAGTTCGAGTAACTCAAAGTCATTAATGTCTCTCTTTGGTCATCTACTAGAAATATTTCAATGGTCCATGGAATGTGTCCCAGGGAACCTACTACTGAAGAAGACTGGGTTGTGGAGCAAGACAAAAATGAGAATGGGAAAATGTAGCAATACAACTAAGAAGACCAAAATAATTACAGAAGTGTGTGAAAAAAGGAAAGATGAGGTCAGAGACGTTACAGAAGGAACGAACTGTATCTTCCCTGTCCCCTTACAGCGTCTGCTAACTCACACATTCTCTCTCTCCTTTTCTCACTTTCATTTTCTGCACAACTCAAAGATGAAACTGCTCATGACTTTATTTTTGGCTTTTCAATGTCTGTGTCCGTATGAATTTTACTCATCTGTATATCTCAAATGAATGAGATATGAAATGTAATTAACCAAGTAAATTAAATTAGTGTGATTTGTCCTGTCCTTGTTCTTTGCCTCAAGTCCATCTCTTACATATTTCCATGAATTATGGTTTCTGTGGGGAAGGAGATTGAAAGCCTAAAAAGAATAATGTGTTGAAATTAGCGTGGTGCTGAGATGGGATCCTTGATTTAGGCTCATCACACATTAATTACGTTAAAAGGTCAACCTCCATCCACCCACACCTTCCGAGCAGTGAATACTTTCTGGGCTATATTCACTTATGAAGGGAAACCAATGAGGAAAGATGAATGTATACGGTGTATATACTCATACCCTGGCAACAGATGCTGCCATAGTTCAGGCCTGTGCTGCAACCACCAGGTGAATGGTCAGGCTGAGTGGATAAAGGGCAGGAATGGTGGCAGGAGTCAAGAGATCCTGTGGGTTTTGAAGTTAGGAAAAAGACTTTAGGTGAATTTTGCATTATTATCACACTCAAGAGTACTCTAGGCCCCTGGAAATCTTTTCCTTTGCATTTTTTTTTCCCAGTTCTTGGAACTGGTGACATGACTGCTTTGTATTTTGCATTTCTTCTTTCTTTTTTTTTTGTTTGTATTCTTTATGAGAACACAGTGTCCTAAAATGTCAGGAGCCCCCTGTTCCCATCTCTATTTCATCTCAACATCTTCATCTCAGCACTTCTCTGGGCTGGCAGATGATTTGTCTCAGCCTTGTGACGCTACGGTGTTTTGAGACATGAACCTATGGGCCAGATCCGCTTTCCAGATTTCTTCTTAAAAGTGACACTTGGCCTCTGGCTCATGGCCCCTTGGGCCCACCCCCAGTGGCACTTTCTTCTGTTTTATTATTGAGGTTTAGAACGCACTGACCCACATGAGGGAATGATGGTGAAAAGAGGCTCTACCAGCCTAGAATGGTGGTCAGTGGCCACCACCAGGTATTGCAGGGGACAGTCGAAGAGCCCTGTGGCAGCCAGAAGATGACACTTTCCCTGGTGACATTCACACCTCTGTTTTCTTGGTTAGACATTGCCTGCTGGGTCTGGTAGAGGTCACATCTTTCACTTCCACTCCACTTATTTCCAAAATCTAGTCTTTAAATAAGTTTATGGCAAGTCTGGATAGTCTGATCTCTGTTTAAATGGCTTTTCCTTCTTCTGCATCCTTCCAAGCTCTCAGCCTCAGTCAACACGTCACGGTTTCTTGCAGTGCAGCATGCCATTCCTGAATTATACACGGTGCCAAGGACCATTCTCTTGCAGACTTTTGAATTTATCCTATGAGTTATGTGATATCTATTAGAAGTTGTACATTCCTTGCCCACCTGTAAGGGGAATTAAGGTAATACTGTTACTTAAACTTAGACTGCCTAAAAGAAGAATGGAGAACTGTCTCTGGTTCTTCACCTCCTCCTACTCCCATAGTTGATTTTTATCCTTTACAGCCCTATTTTCCTGTTCTTTGGGAATGGTACTTTTTTTTTTTTCCCAATGCTTTGGGAGAGACCACACAAGCACAAGGCCTAACCTTGCAGAAGGAGGTGGAACAGATTCTGGAGCTTTTCTCCTGTTACTGCCCCTAAGCATTAGGAGTAATTTCTTCAATGGTCTCACTTGCCTCTGGCTTACAACATGTGCTTTTTTTCCCTTTGGCCCTGCCAGCTCTCAGTACTCCTGGCCCTGGGGAAGAGGTAGGCTTTAAGGTGCTTGCCACTGAAGAAGAGAAGTGTTTGCTTGACTCTAGCCATTTCTGGGAGCAGTATCCTGGTGCACAGCTCTCTGTGACAAGCTTATTAACCACTTTACATATTTGCTCTTACCTCCTTCTGAAGAACTTCCCGCTAAGGCTCTCGCTGTGCATTATCTTGAGTGCTGCTTGTGTGATGGAAATAAAGCGGCTCAGACAGAAACATGAAGTGTCCTCTTGGGGCATGCTTTAAAGGAGACACAAAATACAGTTGTGGCGGAGATTTGGTTCCCCTTTTATCTGACACCAGAGGGGGACAGGACAAACCAGGTAACAACCACCATGAACAGAGACTGTGCAGAGGAGAGCAATTAACCTGCATGGTTAGAGAAAGATGCTTTCAGTCTGAGTTGTTTGCAAGTCATGGGCAATGCCAGAACAGAGGGGACTCTCCCCAGAAGTATGAGCACAGGGTTATGGGGGAAGCACGAGCAGGAGCATTTGCAACCCCGTTCCCTCCTTCATCATCCTGTCAAGAGAAATGATGCCTCAGAGAACTTGCCTTAGGATCTTTCATTTGGTGGTCATGGGTCCTTGCCCACATGGGACATGCATAACATCGCAGCTGAATGATGATGAAGAATGCAGAGCTCTTCTATTCTTGGAAACACAACCAGAAGAACTGCTTCTCAGAGAGAAATAGGACCAAGCGTCACAGCATTGGCTCCCTCAAAGCTCCTGGAGGCTTTGGTCCAAGTTGTCTCCTCTGCAGTGATTTCACTGGACACAGCAGTAGTGAGAAGCCCCAGTCAAGTGTACTGATGCTGAGGTTTGTCCCTACCTTGCCAAGGACACACCAGTCCATTCACTTCCTATCCCAGCTGCCTGTCTCAGGGTTCACTGTGGTGGGTCTGCTGTGTCCCACCATATCACAGGGACCTTCAGGTTGGCTTTCCACCCCAAAGGAGCACAGTGGGCCTTTTGGGCTGTGCTGCCACCTCTGTAGCAGCTTCTCCACTGCACTCAAATCACAACAGGACTCTGGCTTTTTGCAAATGGAGCAATGAGCAAAGCAGAACTTTATAACCATGGAGTCAAGATCTTGCCGGCTCTTTTGATGCTTCCCTGCAAGTGATATCTGGAAGAGATCCATTTACACTGTTACTGGGAAGCCTGTGGAATTGTACAGCCACTTCCCACAGCCGAGGGCCGTTCTTCACAACAGCCAGTGCTAATGGCTGGGTGAGTGCTGCTGTCTGGGTCAATCCCAGTACAGACCTGAACACAGCCTCACTTCTGCACCATTGCCAAACTGGAATCACTGGGCTGGAAACTTATAATACTGTGATGGGCAGGAGAGACAGGACTCACCATGGAGATCTTTTACGAAAGAACACAATGTGCACAAACTTGGCTCAGGACCCTTTGACTCTGAGTTGTCTGAGCAGGTTTGATAATACATGTAATCTGGCTCAGACCCTTTATCGGAAAAAGTTGCATCAGAGCAGCAAACTCCAGCACAGCTTGCGTTGCGAGGATGTTGATGCCTTTAAGCCATGTGCTTCACAGGTCTCTCATCTCTGCACAACTCTGCTCATGGTATATATGAGGACTGGGGTCACACATGAGCCTTCATTAATTGCAGATGGAAAGGCTGTTATGGGAGTGGTAGATATTGGTTTTGGTTTTCTCAGGAGAAGCTTTGCCTTGCTTTCACCTTCACACTGCATCACTTCATCCCTATGTTCTCCTGAACCCCCCTCCCCACTACTGCACCTCGTTAAAACTGTTGCACAATAATTGTAAATTTTACAGCGCTCAAATTAGATTATTTCCCTTGACACAGAAACAAACAGACTGCTAGGAAATGACCATTGCAGATTACTGGAAGAGTCACACAACACTCTGGAGCCCAGGCCAATTGCTGTTCTCAGTTGGACATGTGTAATCCCAGGGACATCATTTAGGGCTGCGCATACGAAACAAGAGCATGCCTCGTGTCCCAACACACATAAATAGTGGTGGACCCCATCCTGTGTACTGCTGTCATCAAGTCCAGACCACTGTGCTTATAAACCAAACACAGTAAATTTGATTAAAGGATGATCCCACAATGCTAATCAGATACATGTGCAGATCCCAACAGCAGGATCAGGCCCAGCTCTCTTGAGGGCTCAGCTCCATCAACCGCCATGGACTCGTTTAATAATTTGGGGTCTGAGGAACCACAAAATTGGGCTTAATGCATCCAGAGGTTTTTCCTTTCTTCTTTCCCTGTGATGTCCCTCAGGCTGACAGCAGCAGCAAGCAGAGCTTCCTCCACCATGCCAGGTGCGCAGGTCACCCAGAGCAATGCCAGGAGGCAGGCGGCTTTGATCCAGCACTGGGCTATGCCCTGGGTGAATTTGGCTCAGGGTAGCACTGGATTCACCATGCCACACAGCAGCAAGGCTCTGTTCAGCTCCCAGCATCTGCCAGCACTTCAAAAGGAATATCAACCTGGCATTAAGCCTGCTGGGTGCTGTACAGGGGCATCACTGCTGTGGCCATGCTGAAGCCTGGTAGGCACTTGGCTCTTGGCTCAGAAATGATGGAAATAAGCACAAACAGAGCGGTTTTACCATTATTAGTTGGTGAGCATCATCCTCATAGGAACTGTGACAACAGAAGGGAATTATTTGCTTGCATGTGAAGACAACAGGTTCAATCACTTGGACGAGGGGCATCTTAGGAGAGGTAGGAGAGGCTTGCGTGACTTTTACCTGTGCCAGGTTTAGGCTACAACCTCTGCCCTGAGAGTCACTGCTGTGTCTGCACGTCCTGCGCTGATCCTTGTCCTATGCTCTTCGGCACAGGAGGACCTGAGTTTGGTCTGCTTTGTTCAGCACCTTTGACAGGAGAACGAAAAGCCCCAACCTGAGTCTCTATTGTGCAAACACAAGTGGAGAACCCCATTTTCCATGCGCGGTGCACGGTGATGCTGCCGTTAGCTGCTGCGACGAGGAACCCGAGCTAATGATAGCAGTTATTCCAACAATGTTAATGATTTGTAGAAAGATGAATTAAGCAAAGAGAGAGAGCTGCACAAGTCTATTATTACCCTGTGCCTAACTCTATTAAAAAGAGCTGAGCTGTTCATCCATTTATGAGCCATTGACAGGGAGGCATATATCTCCGTGAAAAAGGTCAGATTGCTCCAAAATGGTCATGGGCGCATTTCTTTTCAAGGAGGAGCTCTCTATGGCAGAAAGTCTGCGTTTGGCAGAGGGTTTCAAAATGCTATGCTACCTGCAAGACTTCTGTCCTGCCTGTTGGATGCAGAAGGACTTACCTTCAGCTTTTGAGGGGTCAGTTAAGCCAATTCAGCCTTGACGGATTGTTTGCACCCTGCATATGGCAAAGTCTATGACCCACTAACAGAGGAAAGCTCTGCATTTCCAGGGTTCGGACAGAGGCAGGGCACCCTTGAGGAAAGCTGGGTGTTTTGGATAAGTGTTCTCCTGCCCCGCTCCAATCTAACCCATGGGCTTTGCCCTGTCTATCTATCTGGGAGTGTTTTAGGAAGCTGTCATTGCAGTATTGAAGTGCCTGTTGCTTCGTGCAGTTGAGATGAGAGAGACCTGAAGTTCCTTATTGATCTGCAGAAGAAAAACAGCCTCATCAGCAGCAGGGACAGCATCCCCAGCAGCAGCGCAGGGCTGCCTGGGAGGTGGAAGCAGCCGGCTGTCAGGCTCCCTGCGGTGGGGGACCTGTGGTGCTCAGCCCCGTAGGGTGTGTGCATGTCAGAGAGGACCTGGGCAAAGGACAAGACAGGCTTTCAAGAGGCACAACTGAGCTTTCTCTGAGCCTGTTTTCATGTAGCTATTTGTAGCGCTGAGAGCAGATCCATCACCAGCTCAGTATGGATGCACCAGGGTCTATAAGTCCTGCCCCGCAGTTCTCCCTCAAGCACGCGATTGCACCTCTCTGGTGGCTGCTAAATCTGCTGTTGTTTCCATTCACAATGACAGTCAGGTGACAATGGCTCTTACCTACTAATGAGCTACACAAGACTCAGCTGGAAAGAGTGACCTAGAAGCAAAGTAGTTTGTATCTCCTTCTGTCTAATGACCTGATGTCTCGTGCTGTTCTGCTCCTTAAAGGAGTTTAGTGACGAAGACAAAACCCAGCCAAGCTGCAGGTTTGGATGGTTCGTCTCTTGGAGGTTGTGAAATTTGTGCAACGTGTGATGCCCTTCTCAACTGAAGAGAGGTTCAGGAGCGGCTGTGTGCATGCTTTGAATTTTTGTCATGTCTTGATTTCAGTGTGATGTGTAACTTCTGTTATGTGGGGCCACGGCCTGTCATCCCTGATGTCATGACATTATTTGCTGACATCTAAGGAAATAAGATGGAAGCAGGCTTTCAGCTGTCAGCACTGCTTAATATTTGTGCTATGGTCATGTCTAGAGAGCTGAAGTGAGACAGGGCTCTTAATAATGGCAGCACAGCAAAAACAAGGTAAGGAGTAGACCATTGCCTGAAGAGATTTAAGCTGAACATGAAAGACAAGGCATCAAAGGAAGGAAGTATTGTGCCCATTTTTTTTTCCAATGGCAGGCTGAGCAGCAGAGAAAACACGTTGCTTATGAGGATCACAGAAGCCCTCAGCAGGGGAACGGGACAGACCCTGCTCTGCCTGATCCCACTTCCACGCTTCATTAAATCTGTCCATCCTTGCCTGGCAGTAAAAAGGGAGGCTGTACCAAAAAGGAACTCCAGCAACACATTTTACTCTCTAAACCTTTAAGAGTGGTCTGCTACTCAGGCACAGTGCTGAATATTTCCTCTGATATTTCCTCTTATTGATAACAACGGGCAATGAAGGGTAAGTGTCTGCTGAAGATCAAGTGTTTTTCGTGACATGCCATCCAATTTGCCGACCTCCTGTTGCCAGCCGGAACCATGCCATTGTAGCTGCTTCATGCAAGACAGGAAAGTTTCTTGTGAAGCTCCTTTCAAGGGACATCGCTTCCAAACCAAACCCAGAATGTAGGTTATGGAAGGTCGTTCTCTTAAACCAGTGATGGGTGAACAGGTTTGCGTAAAATAAAGGACAGCCCCAAACCTCTCCTGTTCCTCAGAGTGCATCTCACCCGAGCAACAGCCACCTCCTTATCAAGGGATTCTGGCCTTTATCTGCGGGCTGGACAAAATTGTATTCAAAAGTTTGTATTCAAAGTCTGTTGTTATCTGATTTCTCCTAGGGCTTTTCTGGCTGGGTGGGTAGGGCATGTCTCTCCATTGTGTTAGCTCTAGTGTTCACTTAACAGGTTTGACAAAGTCCTGCTAAAATCCAGCAGCGTTTTGGGGAAGAGCCTAGATTACATCATCTAACTCCAGATCTTATCACTGCTTTTCAGCCCTCATCAATTACTGCAATTCAGACAAATAGCTTTCTTCACTAATTCAAACCAAATCATCCTAGAAGACACTCAATTGACAGCCTAAATAACACATGTCATCTGTCCATTACTCAGGCACGGTGTGGCTGTAGTTTCCCAAAACTGATGTACCTCTGCCCCAGCAATACTAAAGGGCTCAATTCTACCTCCACGCATTTCTGAGTCTCCTTACTAAAATCACTGCAATAGATATCTGGAGACAACAGTGAAGGTTATAGTAATGAAGGTTTAAGCAGGATTACCCAAT
This sequence comes from Chlamydotis macqueenii, assembly GCF_036417535.1. Taxonomy (NCBI): domain Eukaryota; kingdom Metazoa; phylum Chordata; class Aves; order Otidiformes; family Otididae; genus Chlamydotis; species Chlamydotis macqueenii. The sequence goes on along the minus strand of NC_141557.1, from coordinate 6,062,834 downwards.
GCTTTTGGGATGCAGTTGAATTTTCCCTCAACATATTCCTTTCTGTTTTGTGAGTAGAAGTTCATAAAGGAGTTAAATTAAACAAAGCAACAGGTTAAAGCAGCAGGTTCCCAGCTTGAGTGAAGTCCCTGCTGTGACCTGAGAAGTCTTTTTATACAACTGGAACTGGAAACTTCTGAGAAAAAAAGGAGGTCCTTAATGGGGAAAATAAGGACTGCCAGCAATATAGTGAATCGCTGGATGACTATTTTATTTCAGAACAGATTATAGATAAGAATGAACAGGCACCAAGGGAAATTGATTTCTGTAGCAATTAAACCTACTCACCTCTGAGGAGTTTGTTACAACCTCAGAAAACGGGACATAAATGCTTAGAAGAGCTGCAGAAAATGTAACAGAGTATTGTGCACCATAGACAAGCAATTTTGTTGGCTCCTTTGAGTTTCTTAGTAGGATGAGGAGATGATGTAGCTGAATATGTGGCAGAGCTGGAGGGGCTAATTGAATGTTGTTTGATTAGCAGCCTCCTGAGAGATCTGCTGTGAGACAGATGGAATTTCATCATTAGGAGTGCCATAAACCATCACTGATTGCTGGTGAAGGAGAACTTCACCTGGCCCAGAGCAGCACTGCCAGCAACAGCAAAGGAGGAAACTGCGAAAGGTTGAAAGGAGGGGTATTTAGAAATACTCAAAACAACTGAGCTGACCAACCATAAAATGGAAAACCTTGATGGGATTTTTTTTCTACTGTGAAAGAACAGCTTGTTTGGTAGCAAAATCTACATATGAGGTAGCCCAGGGTCAATGTGCCTCATGATGGGACATGCAGCCAGAAAAAGCAATGACAGCTCTCAAAAACAACCTTTCAAATCCACTATTTCATCCAAAGCTAAAGGAATGGAGAAAGGGGGGGGGGTGATTTTGATGAGGCAGAAGGTGCGAGCAATATATGCTTTCTAAAAGGCAATGATGGACTTTACGGTGTAAATGTGGAGTTAAACTGCCTGTCAGCTTTCACAGAAGCACATACAAAGCCCATCAGTGAATATATATCCTGAAGGGCAAAAGAGGACTGAATGCACTGCTGAGTGCCACATTGATATGTGGGCTTTCTTTGGAGGACTCCTGGTGACAGTCTCTTTGTTTGTTTCTCTAAAAAACAAATGGAGAGATAAAATATATATTAGACCTAGATACCTAGGCCAAAATCAAAACTTATCAGGTAGAGGTTGTTTGCAAGAATTAGAAAGGAAATGTCAAACTAGACCCCGTAGATATACTACTTCTATGTGAGAATACATGCAGGCATTTGTAAAGTGTTAGGGCATTTAGAAGGGAGAATAATGTGGATTTATGCAGAGGATGGTCTCACACTGAAATAACTGAAGGTAGGGTTGGCTCCCCATGCCCTTGGAGAAAGGATTGAGGAGGGGTGGTGATGGAGGGCATCATTCACAGCTGCTCTTGTCTGCCTGGGTTGCACTCCAAGTCCCTCTGTTTGAACCAGAAAAAAATTGTTTCCTGCGCAGAAATTGTGCACAAAGCCACAGTGAATCACATCTCCAGGTGAGACAAGCATCCTGTGCCACGGACACGGACTACCACAGCAGGGCGAGGCCGGGGGGTTGAAAGCTTGGTGGGGTGGGTGCATAGCAGCCATCCCTGCAGACGGGGATAGGTGAGCACTGTGAGGAGGTGACTACCAGCAGAGCAAAACAGGCAATGGGAAGCCTTGGAGATCACCAAAACCAGATTAAACATCACTGAAAGGGAGCCTGTGTTTTACAGTGAGAATAGGTGATGCCTTCAAGTGCAAGAGAAGACATTTCAGTCACTGGGGGCAGCAGGACTTCACAACCACACATCTGCTTTCTTGTAAAACCAGAAATGTTGTAAAATGAGAAGTGTAGCACCTGGGTTACCCAGCAGACAGGGAAAGGACTTAACCTATGGCTGTTCACATGTGGCCTTTAAATAGGCCAGCCACCCAGGAGGCAATTAATTTATGAAACATACTTAAGTCAGTTAACAATTATTATCAGAGTTGCTCTCAGATATTTAAATTCCTTTAGAGTCATCACATGAAACCCCGAGGTGACTTGGTACCAGTGGAAAAAGGCCGAGAGGATTATGAGAAGTCTAAAAGGCTACGAGGTCATGGGAAGTGTTTTCCATTTTGACCTCTGCAAAGAGCATCAGTGCTACATCCCGTGACATTTCAGTATGTAACGTGAAGACTATTGGAGAATGGACAGATGGCTTCATCTTCAGGTCAATGACTAGGGCAAAAAAGACTAAATTAGCAGATGAAACAAAGGCAAGTTGTTGCTCCGGGAATAAAACATCTCTATCACTGACTAGATGGGAAGTACTTTATTTTTCTGGCAGATCATAGCCTACTTAAAGGATTCTTGCATGGAAACAAAGGCAGGCTCACCAATGCACCCAGCCAGATGCTCTGCGGGGTTTTATTCCTTTCTGTGTAGGAAATAATCTATAAGGTGAAGGTTAATGTAGACATCCTCCCTCTGGTAGTGGCTGGTACTACAGAGACTGAGTCAGTCAGAAAGAGAGGACATCTCCTCCTCTAGCAAAGGGAAGGGGTAGCTTGAACACAACACGTGCTATATGCACGATACACACTATTGTACACTCAGAGGCCAAGAATTATATCAAATGCACTGGGCATTTTTTGCCTAAAATCTTTGTGGAGGTGATGAGGATCTGAGAAGTCCATCAGCGTGGTTTCTTGCAAGTAGCCATCTCCTCCTACCCCTTCTCAGGATCACTGGGATGCTCAGCATGTAGGTCTGATGTCTCCTGATCTAAAAATTCATACTATGGGACATATATACCCAAAAGAGCAGGAATGTCCACGGTGACCTCAGCAACACCCACTGCTATCCCCAGAAAGAGTAAACCAGCTGCAGCCACGCAGAAACAACCCCTAGGGATTGTGGAGGCTGAAAAGTAATGACTGTGGACATACTGAAGACTTTTTGAGCAAGGAAGAACTTAAATGTGCTTGAGCATTTTAATATAATCCAGCTTCAAATGGCGTATCAGAGAGCTACTAGAAAGGGAGTGTGAGGGAGATGATTAATGGGAGCTTGGGAAAGGATCCGGATAGATTTCTTTTGAACTGTGCCTCAAATTACAATGGATGTGAGTGGCCTAGCTGTTGATGAGCAGGAAGATAACACTCATTTGGCCTTAATCTGTCCCATCCCGGGAGATGAAATAAAGCTAGCCTCTTAAATACAAAACACTCACTTTCATGCAAAGAATGAGCACTGTGTAAAGACTGTCCACATAAAAATGCCAGTAGTTGACAGTCTACGTTATCTCTGTGTATTGCTTCAAAGTAATTGGACTCTTTATTTAAGTGGTGGCTGAGGTTTAAGATCGTATCAAGACAGTGCATCTACTGGATGATGTTTAAATATTGGAGCTTGGGCTCTTCCCATGTGAAGGAGCTGAGACAAGGAGAAGTGCGTGTGCGCTGCTTGGGCCCGAGGTGGAGACACCTTCTCAATTCCTTGGCTTGACGAGGGCGATACCTCTGACATGTGAAGGAGAGGACGTGAGTTCTGTGGCGAACAGGTATGAAATAGGTGACATGAAAGAGCCTCTGGTTTTGAACAAAATGCATATGCACTCTAGTTAAAAATCTTGGTTGTTAATGCAATGGAGGGATAAAATAAAGATGTCACACTTGTGGCAGAAGTGTTAGTATATTTTCTGGGGCATTCTGGTGTGCAAGACCCTCATTTTCTGTTTTCTGCAGCTCTGTGATAAATAAGGCAGCAGGTTCCCACCTGCAGTACTGTGAGCAGAGCGTTTGGTTTTCTTCAACCAAAGAGTCTCTTTGCTCAAGGAATTGGTTTATTCCCCACCTTGTTTGAAGCCCTGAGGAGTCTGATTCTTCTCTGGTAAACTCGTTCCTTGGATGTATGAAGTTACTTCCTTTTACTCTCTTTTCTTTTTTTTCAAGGAAAGCAAATAAGAAAGGCTGGCCCAAAAGCTGGGCTAGTCTCGAAGACTTTTATCTGCTCCCTGAAGGTGCGTCAGTAGGTGCAGTAGCCCTGGGGAAATGTTTGCGATTGCGTGGGTGCCAGATGCATGCCACAACCCGATCAGCCTTGGTTTTGAGCCTGCAAGTGCTGTTAGGGGAGTATATAAGGACTCATCAGGGAGTTACTGATGGAAACAGGGAGCTAAGTGGAGCCTTCTCTTGCTTCCATCCCTATGTCCACACCAGCTGCTGCCACTGGGCAGAGGTCAGGAAGAAGACCATGCGATGGAAGAGCTCGAAAGCCAACTCACATTGAGCTGGTTTGTGTTTTCAGCAGCAATCAAGAAACCCCCAGCCCGGTTAATTGTCGGGCTGTGAGCATGCAGCAAGGCCTGTGCCTGTGCGCAGAGAGGGGTGGTGCAGGACCGCGGCCTCCTTGTCAGCTCCTTTGTAAAACTGAGCACAGAAGAGCACGGTTTGTCTTAGCAGCTGCTTTTTGGAGTTTTCTCTGGCTGTCATTTTTGGGGAGGGACGGGGGTAGGGAAATTGGGTTGGGTGGCAGATGGTGTTAAACAGGAAGGGAGGCAGTGTTTGTTTGCAAACACGGCGAGGTGTTGTTCCATTATTGCCCGGCGCTCTTGACAAAAATCAGTGTGGGAGCTTTCTGCCAGCTACCACAGCCCTGCGATGCTGTGCGGCAGATGAATTGACGCCAACCAGGGAGCGGGTCCCTGCCCCAAAAGCCCTTCCTGGGAGCATGACGAGCAGAGGCAAATGTGGCACAGATTCGCTGCCAGGCACGATCAAGGATGGCGGTGCCCCGAATTTCAAGGCTAGCGCGGGGTGCTGGCGGCATGCCTTCAGCCAGTCTGCCTCTCTAGCTGCTTGTTTCTCCCCCGCGCCGTCCTCAGAGGTGGAGTGATATCTGCAGGGAGAGAGAAATGTCACCCGCCGACGTGCTGGGAGGTGGCGAGCTTGTGTCTCGCTGCGCCCACACGCCGGGTTTCAGGCGTTTGGGACCAGCGCTCAGCTCCTGCATCTCGCTCCATCCCCGTTACGGGGAGCAGGGATGTGGGGGGATGTCACAGCCCTTCAGTGGTGGCACGAAAGGGGCCGCACTCGTGTCCCCAGTTATGGCATGTCCCCACCAGAAGGCAGCCCTGTGGCAGATGCTGATAGAGACCCTGCCTGCATGGGGAGCATCCTGCACCCTTAGCATCCATCTGGGCACGCAGCTGCTGAAGCCTCTGCACCCTTTGCACGTAACGTATTGACAGCTCCTACAGACCAAGGCTGGAGTCTCAGGAGTTCGGCATGTTTAGGAAAGTCAGCTTTGCCTTGATCACAAGTTTACTGATGGTGGGGTCGGGAAGGATGCCAGGAGTTTTAGCCTCCCATATAACTCCCCAGGTCACACTCACCCTGACACACTGTTGATAGGTTTTGAGTCGCCGCCAGATGTGAGGAACACGAGGGACCCAGGAGCGCTGTGCTGAGCCCAGGGTATCTGGCATCTCCCTGCCTGCAGCCCCATGGCAGTGTGTGTGCCTGGGAGTTAACATTCCACTGAGCCTGGGGACGCAGCCAAAGCTGCCTCCTTGGGGACTGAGTGGGTTAAGGATGAAAGAAGAGATGGGAGCTTTCATTAGCACCCTCCTAAGCCTCTACAGACCCTCCTCTTTAATTTTTTCTTTTTTTTTTTTTTTTTTCTGAAAACATGGTGTTTTAGGACATTTCTGCTTGTGCATCTCCTTTCTTCTCCTGCCGGGAGAGCCAAGATTGATGACTCAGAAATTGCTAAAAACATCACGCTCAGCACTACCACAATCAAGAGACTGGCTTAAAAATCACGAGATTTCTACCAAAAAGAAACCAAAGAAATCAACACCTCTGGTGGTTTTTTTGACATGGAGGTCATCCTTCAATCCCCAGCTCTGAGAAATACGTTGTTCTATTTTGTTTTATTTTAATGGAAAATGGGGTTCCATCTTCTCTCCAGAAAGGAGATCTTGAGCACAGTACAAAGTCTCGTGCCTCTCCCATGGAAAACGTGCATGCAAGTATAGGAAATTCCAGGAAGGACAAAGGCAAACACCCAGCTCCGCACTATTAGGTCTTATACGAATATTAATGACCAAGGCACCACTGCAGGGAGTCAAGATCCGGGAAGCCAGGTTGTCTCCAGATCCTGTGACCACTTGCCAACAGGATAAATGAGTGAACTTTTGCTGGCTGTTTTTCAGGGCTGGATATTGTACTTTAATGAACAATCAGAAGGCAACTAGCTGGAAAATAACCGGACCTTTAACAGCCTTGGTGCTTAATTTACCATGTACTTTTTCTTCCATTCTCCCTCTCATTGCTGATATTATATCAGCATGGCTGCCTCTCTGACACAGGTTTTATTCAAATATTGCTGTTTCATCTCGCCTCTGCTCCTCACCCCTGCTTTTCACCGGGTCTGCCTCACCTGTCAGAGCAGCCCATCACTGCCTCCTCAATCACAGCCCGTTAGGAAAGGCTTGCACACCGGACATCTCCATCTCTGTGCTCACGTCATGGTCCAAACACCAGCTCCTCCGTTGGATCCGGGGCTGGTTACAAAGCCGCTGAGCCCACCCTGCCTCAGTGGAGGGGGCCATGCGTGGCGGCTGTTTGGATGGAGTCATTTAAATCCGTGATTTATGTGTTCTTCACACTTTAATTGCATGGAGGAATCTCTCACTTTGGCAGTGTCTAATCTCTCGACATTTCACATGCTCTGCCTGTGCAGTGTCAGAAGATGAATAGCCCATTCATATGGGGAGTGCTTCACATCCAGATATGCTGACTTACAATGCCGATAGACTGGAGCAAAAGATGAAGGATAGCAGCAGGGACTGTATAGCTTGTTGTGCCTACCAAACCTCATTGGTTCAAAAATAAAATGCACTCTGTGTTTATCTGTAAACGATGGCATTTTCACTCACATTGCTTTTTCCTTACATCTTCCAGCAGATCTCCTCCCTGTTTGCTGGTGTCTAAATGAACTGCAAAGCATATCTTTGCCTGTAGGATTTGCAGGGTGGTACTCCCAGAGCCAGCTTTGGCAGAACAGGCTGTTGAGGAAATCTGAAAGCTCTCTTTAGAATATGTAAGTGAATATTGTTACTATTTGGCACTGCATCTGTCACCTGGAATGCCTCGGATTTTCTTAATGGTGCATGCACGTTTTGCTGGCTCTGAGGTCCTAGATTTATTTTTTTGGGCATTGTAACAAATAGGAAGAGACCACACCATGCCATCAGAGACAGTGGGAGGAAAGAGGTTACTTTATCCTTATCTGAGGAACTAACTGATTAAATAATTTGCCCAAGGTCATACAGAAAGTCTGTATCACCAGTCTGGGGAACTGAAACCAGGTCTTTTAACCAAGTTTTGATCATAGGATAAGTTTTATCATCCTCATCTGTTATATTTTCACACTGAAATATATTACTTACCTCTAAACCAGGTAAAACTTACAAAGATTGTTTGTAAGGAACACATCCCCATCCAGTCAGCAGATGACTCCCAATTTTATTCTGTAATTTGTGTATTTGCATTGAAGACTTTGGAATAAATGAAGGAGTTCATCTGTATTGAGATGTGATACAGCACTGGCAAGAACAGTCATATCAAACAAGTTTAAGTTAATAAACAGACAAATAGAAGCACAAATCCGAAGCTGGCTGATCTGAAATCCCAGTGCTTATAAAAGAACTGATGTGAGTCCTGAGACAGCCGAGGAAGGAGTCGAAGGGAATGTGTCTTTTTTGCAGAAATCATAATGTTCTGTTTACTCTGACCACCCAAATAATAGCTAGTATATCTTATTTCATTGCCTAATAAATGCTAAGTTGCTTGTATGAAAGAAGAGTAGCTTTGGCAGAGTTTGAGGCTCAGCCTAGAGCAGTCCCTGGTCTGGCTGGGGCTGGTTGAAGGAGTCTCCTGCACCACTACTCCTTGATGATTGAGTGTCTCCATAATTTTCAGTCTGGGGGCTTTCTATCATGCTCATAGGAAAATTTTTGGAATTTTGGAAACATTCCTGAGAGAGGAAAATCAGTTTTGACCCACATCTGTTCTTGAAGTCTCGGGTCAGGAAACAGCAAAACGATGGGATCATAAGGGAGAGGTGGTTCTTGCATTTCAGTTGCAGTCTTATGAATCACTTATAGCATGAAAAAGTTATATAATTACATGTGTTTGAGCAGTCATATAAGTGAAAGGAAATGTTGACCAAATATAGCTTAAATTACATCTTTTTCTCCTTCTAAGAACATATGAAGATATGAAAATCTGGATTTTTCTTTTAACAGGAAATTCACAGTTGGAAGTGTTGGCCTGTGTTTGAATAGACCAGCAAATAACTGCCTTTAAAGAGGGGATGGGGCTTGGAAATGGATCTAACAGTAAGATTGCTTGTTTATCATTGCAACGAGTAACACGATGAGATGCTGTCTACTTTAATTTCCACTAATTTGGCAAGTTACTGGAGCAACACTAGATCCAGATTTTCAGAAGATCTTGGAGGCTTTTGAGTGTGTCTGAAAATCTGGCTCTTATTTTAGGTGTTTAAATGGGAATCAAACAACTAAAATAATCTAGCCCAGTTGTGGATGCTGAGCACTTAGAAATTTGGCCTTCGGTTCTCAAGAAAATCTGGATGCTAAAATGTTTTAAGACTGCGAAAAGCATGGCTAGAGCATCAAGCCAAAGGAAACAATTTGTCTTGTAATGACAGGGTTGAGAGGTAGATGATATTCTTTTAAATAAGTACAGTACCTAGGTCTGGATGATCTCGGCTTCCAACTAGATGAGGATATAAAGACACTGGTAATGAGATTCATTACAGCAGCTTTCTAATCTCTTTCGGTACAAAATACATTACATTTGGAATTTAACTGTGTGTGCAGCACACCAGGTGGCCAAGCTGCTTTTACTGGGAGAAAATAAAGAAGCTGAAATGCACTGCTACATAGTGCTGTTAATGCCTAATAATGTCATAGAGGAAGAAGTATGTTCTTGCTCTCTGTTGCTGATGACTGCCGAGCGAAGCACATGTTATACAAAGTCACATATGCTGGAGAATAACGCTGCTGTGGGAGCCCTTAGCTCACTGGTATGTGACACTGCAATGTGATTAGGAAAGAAATTACATACCGGCAAAGAGCTTTCCCCCATTTTGGGAGTGAGAAAGAAGAATTACCCCCTTGGAAATGTTATATCTAAGTGAATTTACTTTTCCATGGCCTGATATTCTTCTAAGGAAGAAGGATGTTCTGGCTATTGCTCAGCAGAAAGGACTTTTTTTTTTACTTTATTGGCCCAAGGTGGTCACAAGGCCTTGGACCAAATTCCACCTTGGGTGAAGCAGGGAGGATTTCACCCGTTTCAGAGGAATTTGAGTCTGAGGTTTGTGTCGCACTGAATTTGAATATGGAGATTTAAAAATAGGGCTTCTAGTTCACATCCCAGTCTCTGAGGTGTTCTTGCTAACGGTGGAGGTGTGTTCACATGGCAACTCCCTAAATCTAGCCCTGAATGCTATAAGCTTAGCTCCTGGCCTACCAGGACTTGAAACTCTTTTGAATGAAAGACTAAGTCGGGGTTTTCTATCCACTGAGGGTGACACTTCATTATATAGGTGAAGTTGGCCTATGTGGGTTTTTCTCCTACTCTCTAAAAGCCCTCAGAAATTTTGCATTTCTATTTAATAAGAACAGAGCTGGGCTGCTCACCTGTAGTATTTAGTCATAATAAAACTGTGGCAATTTCTGCCCTTCTAGTACCTAAGCTTGCTCTGATGCGGAATTACTTTACCTTTTTCTTTCCCCCCTCCTCCTTTTTGGTGCTAAGCAGAAATTCTGGTTGGTTTTGGTAGAAAGCTGTGGACGGGCTGTGAAGCACAGTGGAGTATTGAAAGCTCTTCCCAGCTGTTTGTCATGGATCTGATTCGCTCTTTTTCATGGGCTGGGATCCAGTTGCAGGACAGATGCTTTACAGTTTTGTTTATTGGATTTGCTACACAAAGGGTTGTGCTCTGCATTGACGGGGAGCAGGTGGCTTGCAGAAAGAAAAAAAAACCACCATGTTTTTGTGGGTTTTTGACTGTTTACAGATTCTTGTGACATCGTGATTGCAGCTGGATGTGAAAACGGCAGGGCTGGAGGTATCCATGCAGCCTGCCATTCCATATTACTCAGAAACAAACACTGATGCACCAGGACTTGTGCTTTCTCCAGAGCTCAGGGATGCTCATGCTGTGGCCCATGGGCGAGCTTGACCGGCTCATAACCTCCTTTCCCTTACCCTTCTCCCACGACTTCTTACTCCTCTTAAAGATGTGGACCATGTGGGTGTCTCTGACAGTCTACCAGACTTGGTCCCAGCAACCCTGGAGAACACTCTAGGCATGCCAAAAATGCACCCAACCTTGGCCATGTAGTACCTCTGTACATACATGTGTCAGGTCATGGAGCAGGTCTGCTTCCACCTCTTGTCACATACAGGACACCTGCCTGTCATTGCATGGAGGAAACTGTCATTTTGCTGACAATTATGTTGGATGTCTCCTTGGTCTGTCTTCACTGAAATCATGGATGTTGCTGAATGGAATGAGAAATGAAGTTATCAAAATACGTAGGTAAATGGAGCATTGACTCACTTGAAAAGATAGCAGGAAACTGTATAGACCACTAAAGTCTGACTTTTGGTTTTGGCCCCAAATAGAGCTGAGCAGCGACCGTGCTCCCTTCATGACCTTCTCTTTCCTCTATCACGTGAACAGACAGGACCCCTTGTGTGGCCAAAATTTAGATGTCTCCCAATCCTTGCTGGATCTTTGACCATAATAGTAATATAAAAGTATGTGCAAGAAATTCCTTTTATGGGACCAAGGGATACCTACGTGAGGTCCATGTGAAGCACCACATCCCTAGGGACTCCAAAGGAGAAAGAAATAACAGCAAAAAAATAGAGTAGTTTGGTTAGCGGTGCATGGAATGCCTTCACCATGTAATTTTAAGGCAAAATCCAGGGGGAATATGGAGAGCTGTCAAAAAATAACAATATAAAAGACTGAAGAGACATTGCTGTCAGGATATTTCCATGTCTGTGTGATTCCTCCACGCTACCCTGGTTGTGCAGAGCACAACTGGTGATCTCTCGGGGTCTTTTTCAAGCAGTGCTAGCCAGCTATACAGAAATACCTGGACCATGGGATCAGACCCTAAATGGTATAAGCTGAAAAAAACACGACTGTGTAGTACAATTACCATCCCGGTGTGCTTAGCCATGCAATTATTTCTGCATATCAAAGCATGGATAAGAGCACTTTCACTCAGATGTTTGTGCAGGGAGCACTAGTGAGGCCGTGTGAAAACCTAGGTGCTCTGTTCTCGCCTTATGCAGTTGAAGGGTAGGATAAGACACGTGGTCCTGGGAGCAAGAAGAGCAGTTGGGGAGCCAGGATCGTTTTATTCATAGGTGCAGTGACCAGTGTGTGAGCAACCCTGATGTCAGCACAGCTTTGTATAAACTAGTCGAGCTAATTAAGTGTGAATAGGTGCAGATTTGGGAAAGATCAGCCTCTGTTAGTGGCAAAATCACAAACAGGAAAAGGAGCTGACTTTGTGAGACTGCTCACAGCCAGCAGGTTGCCTGGCTCGGGGCATGACTGAAGAGCTTCTGTGGAAATTTAGGAACTAAGGAGAGAAATTACTTTACTCTAAGATACAAGGAGGTTAACAGGCTCCCACTGGAACACTTTTAATTGGCGAGTAGCCCCATGGAGGCTGGGACATGTCAAACAATCATCCTGGTAACCCAATGCACAGCTAGACAGAAAGTGTTCACATCTATCTTGTGAATTCCTTAAATAATAAACACTGGACAAAGTTCAATAAACAACCAGATCAAATCTCGCTGAGGAGGCACTAGGAAAGCAGCTAGACAGAAGCATCTATGGGGCAATGCTCTGCAAAGAGGAGAAAATCGCAGAGACATGGGCTGGAACTGGTGGAAGGATTTACTGGCAATGTGAGCTCAAGTATTTTGGGCAGGGCAGGTGCTTTTTATTCATGTTTTGAAGCAGGAGTTAGAAAACTTTTCCAAAGGCTGAATCAGCCTTCAGACTTGTTTGGTGGACCAGAAATGAATGTCAGTCCATAATAATGCCAAAAAGCAATGTGTCCATGAGCTGTATGAAATGGAATTGCAGCTTGTGGAAGGGCCACAAGTTCTCCATTCCCATGTCTAAAGTATGTGGGATTCAGTGCAACAAATCTCTTTTCTACAGCCTTCCTCATTATCTATTACTTCTCTTTGCTGGTGAAAAGGTTAGTGTCCCTAAATCACCATCAACCCAAAGTATGCTCTCCCTGAAGCATCATTACAATTCCGTGCTAATGAAAGTACTTTTCCTTCTGGCCTGAATCTACCAGATGATGCCTTCAAGAAACTCCATAGCTGGGATGACCGGACCAGTCAGCTTGGTCCTAGCTGAGTGCTAGGGATTAGATGCTGCAGTAAGATGAGACCAGGAAGAGGCAACTTGGGAGTACCCATGGAAAGCAGCTGTAACCCATCCCATCCCTCTCTCCTGGTGAAGAGGGATGGGACGGGTTTATTCAGGCCTAGTGGGTAAGGTTTGTTGGGTGGTATGTAGAGCTGGGGGGAGGTAGGCTGTGGTGTTGTGCAGTTGGGTGTATGGTTGGGGGGGGCGTTTGGGGGGATGTGAGGGATGTAGACCATGGTGGGATCTGTGGGGTTGTACGCAGGAGGGCAGTGGTGCCATGTATGGGGCTGATGGGTGGCTCATAGGGGACGGCTCTGGTGTTGTGTGGAGGGGTAAGGGTTAACATACAGACATCGTACTGAGGTTGCTGACGTATCCCAGATAAATATTGCTGTTACATTACTGTCCTTGAAAAGGAAAAGGTTTCTGTATCTCTTTTTTAGCCAAAATGGAGATCTCCGAGCCTTGTGGATATAACACCCTTGTCATGTTTAACGAGATACATGTGAACTGCTGGCTTTCCTGTAGCCTACCTGCGCTTTCGCCTAAGCTGTTATGCCAGGTCCCTTATCATGCAACACTTTGCTGTTTGCACTTTGCTGATGGGTTGTCAAGACAGTGCATGGGAATATCATGGTGCAGTTTGTCATCGTGCCGTCAAAGTGGAGGCAGGCGGCGGTGACATGCTAGTCCCCTTCCCTGCCCACCTCCTCTCTGCTCTGCTGTTCACGGCAACATCCCCACGACTCCTTTCAGCTCTTTCTCACCCCTTGCAGCAGGCGGATGCGACTGGAGTTGGGGGTCTCCAAGTGCTCTGGGTCTCTCCCGTGGGTCAGAGGATGGAGTCCAGCCTTTCCCTGACGTGGCATTGTGATTCCAAACACGTGGGCAACGGCACATGGAGGAGCACCAGCGTGAGTACTGGAGGGGCGACAGCCCACCCAAACCCACTGTGCATATGAGTATTGATTTCTGCAGTGAAAAAAAAAAAGGAGAAAAATCTTCTCTCACAATCTCATTCTCTGCCATTGTGCCCAAGTGCAAAACCAGCTAAAGGAGGAAATAATACTGCTGTCCTTGTGGCAGGCCAATATGTGGGCCTTGCAAGGTTGTTTCTGTCAGGATGAGCAAGCAGCGATGTGGGCCAGGTACCAGACTGGTATTATTTTGTTTATTCACCAAAGAATGCCAACAAAATCCTGTTTCCCTAAATGAAGTGGAGGCAATGAACAGGCAGCCTCCCTGACCTAAGAATCAATGAGTGCAAGCAACTCGTCTTTTTGTCCCTTCTTAAGACCTGCTCCCATAACACTTCATGTCGCCAACGTAAATCCTTGGCTAAACACGGCCAAAATCAAGGAATTACTCCTTTAGGAGGCTCTGGACCCAGCCAGAGGGAATTGACGTGGGATGAGCCCATAGGCAGCACTGCACAGTGCTCATGGGCCAAAAGGACTCAACTGAAGCTGAGTCCTGGCAGATTCCTTGGTTGCGATGGGGTCAAGCTTGATATGTCATCCAAATCCTCCACATCTTGTTGAGTTGAGCCTCAGTGCCTACTAGTGGTGTTAGGACAGGTGATGAGTCCCTGGTAGAGCAGTGAATGGACCCTGTGTGTCCTGCTGCCATTCATACCCTCGCCCAAAGCACTCGAATAGGAGCAAGGAGGACCTTGACTCTGCAAGATGAGCTCTGGAAGGCGAAATAGCAGTGAGCTGTAGGTATTTATAGGTGGAGCCTTAATGGAGGAGCAGCACTCATCAAATCAGTCAGGTTGCTGGCAAAGCTGGTTGTAAACAAGCTAATGATGAATTGCCATCGAGTCTCAAAGAGACAATAGCGTGAATAAAACACCAGTTTATGGTCGTGGTGGGCTTTGGATGAAATGACCTCTACACTGGGCCTCCAGGAAATGAGACAGGGGAAGCTAGATGGGAGCTGGATCAGACAGTTATGCCTCTTGAACATAGAGAGCACACCAAAATATTACACTTAAAAGGTGAAAGGGAATACTTGTCATGATTTGAAGCACTCTCTTGCCTGCCCCCTAAGTATCTCTAAAACCAAAGGAGAATGTCAGACCTTTGCCTTGCATGAAGAATGAGTTAATTTCCTGTAGAAGGATGAATGTTTTGCGTGACCAGCAGAGCCAGCCTGGAAAGCAGAGTGCAACAATGGGTAACAGGCACACTCTGCTCTGTGCCGTTTGTCCTCCAGAAACGTTGGCTGAGTCTTCAGCTGCTTCCCAAATCCTGGTCCTAGGAAAGCTGCTGGGATGTCTTTTCATGCATTCAAGTAGATACAGATTCATACTGAAGAACTCTTCTGCCCGGGTCTAGCTCTTCTCAGAATGTTTGCTTGACCCACAGAGGTGGAAGAAGAGCGGTCAATCGTAGGAAAGCCTCCTGCTGCTTTCTCTCTGGGATGATCTTCACAGAGAGGGGCGCAAGTTCCTACGTGAAACAGAATGGAGGATTTACGTCTACACAGCTTAGACGGGATTCATCTGGCCTAGTTTAGGCATCTAAAGGACAGGTTTAGATGTGAACTCATAGTTTGAGTATGAAGCAGTGAGTCTAGGCATCCTTTATAGGCAAGGAGGGGAAAAAGTGAATTCAACTCCTCCAAGAGGTGCCCACAGAGCCCCTGTACCTTTTGGGCTCGTGTCTGACCACCATAAAGAGAAAGCTCTGGCTCAGATGTCTAATTTACAGAAGCCTAAGGTGTTTGTGATCAGACCCAAATCAGCCACATTAGATCTGTTCTTTTGTCTTAACGGCATAAATCTGAGAAGGAAGAAATGTGTTGCTGCAAGAATAATGCCAGCAGGATATCTTCATTTCCTATGTTTCCTAGCTCCAGGGGGGACAACGATCTGCATGGGTGATAAGCCAAGGTTTCTGATGCTACCTCCTGTGTCAGCATGGGTCCAGTTAAGTGCAGATTTGGATCAGCTTGCTCGAAGAGTGACAGAGACCTGAAGTGGGCCTTACTTAAACAAAATTGAGCGGCTCTGGGGTGAATCAGCACCTAGAAGCTTCCTCACTTTTTTTTTTTACCTAAATCTGACCATTTGGAAACACTGACTCACTGCGTTACTGCAGATAGAGGCCGTCTCTTTAAACACTGTAGCTCAGCTGGTCCTTCTCAGAAGCCTCAGCATCTCTTGTGGGCACTGGTCACTGGACCAGTGTATTCATGTAAAAGTTTTGGCTTCTGTGGGATTATGTAAATATGTCTTTCTCAAGTTGCCCTTGAAAACTGGCCAGATCCCTGGATTCAATTTGCCTGGACCTAGCAGACAATGGAATGACAACATGAAGGATTTGTGGGATATGCCTTGCATGTCTTGGAGGTCAGCATCCTCACAATACAGGGACAAAATTTGGTCCTGGTTGCTGTAACCTCAGACTTGTCACTGTATCTTGTAGCACCACCTGAGCCACACAATGTGAATGTTCATCGCCTTCTTTTCATGGGCCTGTGGCTTGTGTTTTGAATTTCGCGCAATGCAGTGAGGAGGGCCTCCGGAGACTGATGTTATAAAAGAGCCAGAGGCCAGATGCCTATGAGACTCTAGCCCGGAGAAAAGTCCCCACAGTTTGACTCCGTCAGGGCAGCAGGGTGTTGAGAACAAGGGAAAACTGAGTGGGCCGTAGGATGCCATCCGGTCTTTAGAGCGGACAAATGCATGTAATCTCAGTTGGGGCTGTAAAAGCAGCATTGCTAGGCTGGAGGAGAGGAATGTGTGGCCGGGGAGCTGCGATAATGGAAGGAGGAGCTGGGAAGAAAGAGGAGTGGAGCGGCATTCGCTTTCCATATCTGTGAACTTGATGCAGAGCGACATTCGTAGTTTCCAATAAGCAGTTCATTTATCTTAACTTAATACCTTTTTCCTCCATCGCGAGAAGAGTGATCCCAATTAAGGCAGCACAGCGGGACTTCCTGTATAAACCTCCTAATGCCGCGAGTTACGGTATTTGCCACAACCAGCCCGAGTTATGATCACCGGTGAAAAATAAGCTTCCTCTGTGGCAGCCGGCCAGGTTCGTCCTAGCAAAGCGGCGGAGTAGAAAGAGGGCTGGGAGAGGGGAGGCATTGAAATGTAAAACAGTTAACATTTCTACAATATATGTCAGCATCCGCCAAGCAGTGTGGGCAATTAAGTAATGTTACATTGTACACTTCACCTTGGATGAAAAGCTCATTTTGATGGAATAAAATACCCAAACGCCACAGACTCTACTGCCGATTTCACATCTAAAGCAGTGTTTTCCTTTCCATGCACAACGCTTAGCGCAGAATTAAGAGGGAAAAAAAAAAAGCAGCATGATTTTAGACTTAGAAGATAAGTGAAAGTGTGGGCCCTCTGCCAAGTTTCTCACCATTTAGCAGCACCGAGATGGGATAAAGAGCAGATTTCTGACTGCTTCCCACAGCCACTTCTCTAGTTTTGCAGAGCTGTTTTATATTAGAAAATTGCTGGGGGTCTTTCGTTGCGTCTTTTCTTTCCTCCGACTTAAGGGATCTTCATGTCTCCTCCTCCCCCTGCTTTTCAGGGACGCAGCCTCCATAGGGGCCCTGACCTTGCGCTGTGTGGGAGCAGGTTGCTTGCAGGAGTGGCAAAGCTCTTCAGCAGAGTGACCAGGGAAACTGGTTGTGTTGCACATCTTAGTCCTGTCCCACTATTTTTTTTAAGGTAGGGGTGTCCCAAAATTAAGTGTGATAGCACTGCTGGAAATCTTCTGCATCATCCTATGGACAACCTTGAAACTGGATGGTGACTTCACGGAAAAATAAAACAGTGTATGTGCATCTGGGTCATTGGTCTGAATAGCTAAACACAAGAGATGAATGGAAATCGCCCATTGCTTGAGTTCACCAGAAAGGAAAACCTGTCTTTCAAAAAAAAAAAAAAAAGAGAGAGAGGAAAAAAAAGGATATAAGCAAAAAAATGTAGTCTCTAAATTCCTGTGGGTTCTATTAAAATTCTTCCTCTGCTGGCATGTTATTGGAGAGCCTTTAGCTTTGAGAACTGGTTGTCCAGTACTGCTGGCTTCTCTTTTTAAAATCCTGGATGCTGACTGGAACCAGATGAAAAATTTTAACTGAGAAGTCTATTAGGGAACAAATTCTGGGAGGAATTCAACAGACTTTCAGGCTCGTTTCTGATACACTCAGATGCCGAATGGGTAAAGAGATACTGCACATGCTGCAGAGTAATAGAAGGAGAGGGATGGGGAAGGAGAGAAAAAAAAAAGTAGTGAAAGCATTTGCAGTATTTGCAAGGGTAGGAGGTGGAGGGGGAACATTTTACCCAGGTCTTCTTCTGCCTTTGTCCATGAATCTCACAAATGTGAGATTAAAAATAATAGGATTTTGAGATTCGAGGAAGAAAGTTCCTATTTGCAGCTATGCTGAAGTTTTTCAGAGGTGTTTTGGATACACAAACTGTTGTTATGCAAACGTAAAATGGCTTGTTCTTTTTTCTAAACCTTTCTACTTGGGGCATTGGAACCTGGTGCTGCATCTTCCTTTGATGTGGTATTTTGGAAATTTGTCGGGCTCAAATTCTGAATGCAGGCTCTGCTCTTAACACTTTGAGGGTGTAGGAGGCTAGCTTTGATATTTTGCATAGGTTCTGCTGAACCTATTTCAGGCTGCAGTTTGATGGTTTACACAAGAAAATAGCCTGAAGAAAGTGACATTTAAAACCTGATTGTTCATGAACTACCAAAGTCAGGAGAAATTGTCTGTAAGGGGAGAGCTGGGAATCTCAGTTTTGAGGATTCCCTGCTGGTCATCAATTTTATGCTTCCGAATTGTCACTGGTCATTCATACTAGGCAGGGAATCAGTTTTCCAGACCTCCCAGAATACCCTGAAGAGCAAAACCGGATTTCTTAGGCAGTCAGGACAAAATTACTCCCAATAGTACCATGTCTAGCTGTGGGACAATTATTCAAATGGCAACAGAAAGTCCCCCTAGAAAGCACCTGTGTGACATTAGGAACATCTGAGCCATGAAGACTCCACGGGATTCAATTGTCAAACACAAAATGTCCTTTTGCCACCGCTTCACCATGGGGTATGTTCCCTCAACCTGCTAAACACTTTGCTGTTATGGACATGGGTGCAAATTTTTTTTTCCTGGGCTTTGTCTTACCATTTACCTAGAGCTTTTTTTTTGGTAGCACAAACCCTCCTGTTCTTTGTTTGAGGTCAGCTCTGACACAGAAAAAAATGTCCAGAAGGTCTAAGGCACCGACCCTACAAAGACTTAGCCTCCTGAAGACATTGACTTAGGTGTAACTACCTGAGCTTATTGTTAAGCATACTTCCCTGGAGTGAAGCCTGGATTAGTAACCAGAACAATATACTGCTGGTGGTGGCTTAGAATGCCAAGCAGAAGGTTTAAAATATTTAGACGTCCAGGACCTGAATCCAAAGAAAACAGATTCTATCTCTCCATATTCTGAACTGACTTGTATGACATGGGGTCTTTTTTAAAGTTCCCACTGCACTCTGTTAATCCCTATTCCTTGTATGAACTGGAAAATTAATGTACTGCCTGGGATAGCAGCTTGGTTTGCCTTCACGGCATGGCTCTGGTTGCACACCAGCTCAAGCAGCAGGCTAGCAGGACCTGTGTTTTTCCTGGGTTATTTTCTGCTGTGTTCACTGTTCTCTTACTTATTTCTTTGCCTTTTTAATGTTAGCAGTGTTCATGTTAGTTTGCAGCAACATTCAAAGATCATTATGCGTTTTCAAAAATCTTAGGATATAAATCACTCTGTTAATTGAATGCTACAGTTGTCAATGTGTCCTGTTACACCCCAAACATGAGCATTATGACCTTTTATCCTTCTTGCAGACTTCTCTATGTCCACCTAATACCCTTCTAATGCCTTCTTAACCATCTGAGACTATTAATGGTGGCAACTCCAAGCACCTTTTCCTGCTGTTGTTTCCCTTACGGCTTCTGAAATGGGACCCAGGAGCTGTACTGGTGTCTAGCTATGGCAAATCCATCCCACAGTCCGTGGGAGTTGTTCTGTGGAAGAGACTGGGTGATGGATAGGGCCAATTCACATTTACAGACACGGATGTGGCAGGTGGCGGGACACATAGTTCATTTTGGCAGCTGTGCTTGTGAGGTTTTAGTCCGCTCCCTTCAAAAGCAATTCACGTGCTGTTCCTGAGTAAGATTCTTGGTCTGTTTAATAGGACAAATTCATCCTCTGCCTGACCTCGGTGAGTTTTATAACAGCACTGCATGCAGCTCCCTGTGCTCAGCTGAGATTTTTCTGGGTTAAGCCAGCAGTGGGAAGAGCCGCTCTGTCATTTGCTTAAGGATCACTGCTACAGGCACAAAACACTATCAGAGAAATGCCCCTAAACGTGAAATCCTATTACGTCTTCTGTAGAATGAATACAGAAAATGCTCCCGTGTAAGCTGAGGTACTGAGTAACCTGGTACTGGTGCCCTGAAATGCAGTTCCTCGTGTGGTGTCCTGGCACTGTTTTAGTCTGAAATAATCCATGACGACTTCTGTGAGCAAGGGGCTCTTCTGTCTGCAAAAAAACCTGTGCTAATCAGTGATACAGAGAGCAAACTCAGCCTGTGGCCCAGATGCTCTAGGCAGTATCTGAATTTCCTGAGCCTCTGTGAAACGAGGTAAAGCAAAGCTCTGACAGCCCCAGCACACAGTGGTCACCCACCAACAAACTCATCTTGCCCTTGATAGAGCAAGGTTCTACCCAAGATATGGAAAGATCTCATTCCTTCTTGTCCCAGCTTCAGCAAGAAGGGAAATGAGGCTTAAAGCCTGTCTTTGCTCTCCCTCGTTCTAGTTCTCTTGACTAGACGGGTAAAATTCATCTCCACTATAAACATCTTCAAATATTTACATACAATAACAATTATGGGCATTTTGATTTAAATGATTAAAACACCAGGCTTGACTAGGCACTAATTGCTATTGATTGTTTAATGATATTGTGGAATGGTAATGCAGGCTTCATATTGACAGTCAAAAGCAATTGACCGAAAAGTCATTATCCATTTTTAGCCTTACAAGTAAACTGCTTGAATTTTGATTGAAGAATATTGTACTAAATGTAGAAAACCTCCTAAAGAAAAAGGATGAAAGCGTCTAAATTACTCTTCTGACCACACAGCAGGAATACAAACAGAAATTTAACCTTCATTTCCAGAAGGAAGCTTTGACTACAGTCAGTGGTTAGAGCACTAATCTTTTGGTTCTGGGACTGGGATTTAAGTTCCTTCTCTGATTTTTATGTGCAGTATGTTTATGGCCTCATCTCACTCCTATAATTGGCATTGCATTTCATCACAAAACCATTATACATAATTTAGCTCTGTTCTTCATAGGTCAGACCTGAGTAGAAGGTCACATTGGAGCCACCTAAACCGTATGCATCCTGAAAATAAACACTGAATCTTGATTTTCATTTTGCTGCCAATTCTCTTTTTTTTCTTTTATGTGAAAGGGGGAAGGGAGGATGCAAAGAAAATCCTGGAAAATGCTTTATTTTATCGGTAGCAGTATACTTTTAGTGTTCTCTGCCTGTATTATTATGCATGCAGCTTGCAGCACAATATAGAAACCTACTGGGTAAGATCAAGGGTCCACAAACTCACTGTCTTCTCTCCAATCATGACCAGTATGGGAATTGTGATGATATTATTGGAGTTAATGTTCCTCAAAGGTTTATGCAAATTAAGGCAGAATCGAAGCAGAATCATGAACCTACCGGACAGTGAGGCATTGGGAGTATCAGAGGTTGACCAGGGCTTGCACAGAGCTAACCGGTTCCAAAATAATCATCTTGAAGTTGCCCAAGCCCAACTTCTCCGTCTTCTCTCTCCCACTCATGTTAGTGGTTGTTCAGGTTTCAACCAGATCCAAATTCAGGAACCAGATTATCCATCTCCAGAGAAGTGACTTCAGTGGATTTCAGTTCAAAAGTTGAATTTTTTTCCTCCTAGAATTAGGAAGACATAGTTAACATGTGAAACAGAAATTAACCTTGAATTAAAGGAAGGATTTGAGGAAGTGAGGATTTAATTTGACTTGGTAATTGTAGGGTAGGCATCAGCTAAACAACCCGAATGTCCAGAAATCTCCAGCAATTTTCCACACGAGCATTTTCCAGGACTTCTCTGTGAAGGGGTCAAAACACGGCTGGGTGAATTGCAGTGGTAAGACTGGTGGGCAAAGTCCTGAGAATATGTAGCTGTGCATACAACCTAGAGTGTTTCTTTGTCTTCTAGCTGTTTGCGCTCGGGCGAGCCGTCTCCCATGCTTAGACTGAGCGGATCACAGTCAATGGGGAAAACAGAACGGCTTCACCAGTAAATTTAGGAGAGAGAAGCACAATTTATGCACTTAAATTAATTGAGAAAAACATGCCTTTTCCTGTATTGTTTATTGTGATACTCAGGACTCTCTTCTAAGAAACTGAAAATAGTCACTATTCTAATTAGTACACTGAAATCTCATCTTCTCTTCTTGATCGGAATATGACGCTATTTCATTACAACTCCAAGAGAATGGGCTGCTAAATAAAATGCCTCAATCAATATTAAATAACAACTGCTTTTCAGGGCTTTAAGAAGAAAAAATACACTTTGATAATTGTACTGTGACTCCATTATATGACAGGTATAAACCACTGCTGCTAATGAGTTGTCATAAAATAATATGAAAGTAAGCAAATTATTTTATAAGTAGTAATTTTGTTTTGAATCAATTCTAATATATTTTCCTAAATGGAATATTTAAAAATTACTTTTATGTACTTTTCTGCGGGAAATGTGGAAAATATTTGCATGTGCTACAATTAAGAAGGAACATTAGTATTAAAAGATTTTACCTGCCCACCAAGCACAAATTGTGACCTTCCAGCCTAGGAATGCTATGAGGTTTGCTTCAAGGTAAGACCAACATTTTCAAATATCTGTTTTCACTGGCAGACCCTTAAAATCTAAACATAATTAACTAAAAGTAGCCTGATTTTTGTAAGACTGTTGAACCTTCAGAGGCTATAGAAGCTGAAAACAAGTTTTATTACATTTTAAGGCCAGAAAACCTTCAGAACAGCTCAGGAAAAAAAAAAATAAAATCATATAGTTACCTTTCCAGTCCTAGTGGTATATCCAGCTAAAAATTCTCTTCTAGAAAGAAATCTAGTGTTGGCTGGGGTAATTCAATCTATGGCGAACCTTTATTTATCCTTGATATTCTACTAAATTTCTGTGTTAGTTGGCTTTTAGCAAAGGAAAGGAGCAGGAGCGTTTTTCTATTTAAAATGAGTTGAACTTTCAGGTG
The DNA here is from genome assembly GCF_036417535.1 of Chlamydotis macqueenii. Lineage (NCBI taxonomy): Eukaryota > Metazoa > Chordata > Aves > Otidiformes > Otididae > Chlamydotis > Chlamydotis macqueenii. Next base: position 6,039,924 of record NC_141557.1, on the reverse strand, counting down.
CTGAACCTGGCTGATAAAGTTTCCTTGCTAAAAAGCCCTTTAGGACCTGGTGTTCTCTCTCTATGAAGATGCTTGATGATGCAGAATTATCACCGAGATTGCCCAGTTTTAGGATCAGTTCTGGGAACGCTGGTCCTTTCTTGCAACCTTACAGAGACTACTGCCCTGTTTGGGAAAGGAAGGGAGAAATGACTTCCTCTCGTGCTCAGTGGCATGGAGAAGCTGGGAGTCAGGTACTCTGCTCCTTGCTTTTGAATGATAAAAGAGATGAGCCTAACATGGGATGACAGCTTCTCTGATGTATGCAGTTCTTCTCTAACACCACGTTCATTCCTTGTGCTGCTGTTCGTACATGAAGAGCACACAGGAAGCAGATGGGCTTCTTCTCTCCATCAGTATTTAATGGTAGAGTGGAAAGTCACTGGCCAAGCTTGGCTGCTTGGTTTGTATGTTGTTTTACTGGAATTTTAGGTGCCTCATCCTGTGGAAGAAGACAGGTGATATAGTCCAGGTTGCCTGATGTACCTAAGAACCTTTTCTTGTAACAGAGTCTGACCCTTCTGGATAACTGCAGGCTAGAATCCAGCCTACCTAATTTTGGTGCTTTCTTTCTCTGTACTTAGGAGAGATCCAGAGGACAATTCAATCTGCTTTTGCCTCTTTGCCTGCCAATACTAGGAGGCAGTGGGGAGCCCCAGGTGCCACCACTTGGTAGGAAATCTAGTTTGACAGGTTGAGAAAATAATGTGTGTGGTGGTGACAGTAGCAATGCTGCTATTTTGTAGAGTAGTGTATCCAGCCAGGAAGAAGACACTGGTCTCTAAGTAGTCCTCAGTAGGAGAGGGATACCACTCCTTCTGTCCACCCCAGTCTGTCTCCAGCGGCGTTGGGACTGTCTCTGTGGCAGCCTTCGTCTCTTTCCTGGGGCTGTAGAGCAGCCAGGAGAGGCAGAGTCATAGGGCTGGCCAAGAGAGAAAGAGAAGAGAAATCTAACTTTAGCCTAACAGTAAGGGCTCTTAGCTGGAGGAAATCAAAACTGGGCTCCTGGCCCAGCTTCCTGGCAATCCCGTGCAATTTTCTTTAACTCATCAATGGGATAATGGGGAAGAGTTCTGTGGCAGGGATCTGAAGCCTAGGTCTTTTCCCCTGACCACTGGTTACCCCTTTCCTCATTTTTTACCTAGTCTTTGGGAAAGGTTTTTCACCCTCTTTTCTCTCCTGGAAATTTCTTCATGCCTGCCTGGCAGACAAAGCCCAGCTGCAAGGGAGGAGCACAAGAGCAGGCCCTTACAGGCTATCTTATATCCTAGTGGTTAAGGACCTCTCAGGAGATAGGGCACAGAGAGATTAGTCTGCCCTGGACTGAGCAGACACAAACTACTGCATTCCCGCTGTGGGTGAGTAGTTAACCACCAGAGAAATGGGCAAGAGGCCAGTGAAACCTCCACCACCATGTAGCACCACAGCCCTAATCACATCTTTGCACCTCTAGCAAAATAAGAGCCTGCAACCATCTTCCAGATGAAGGATGTCTGGTGATGGTTGGTGACCACAGCTATGCAGCCTGTGATCTTGCAGGCTTAGTGTACTTGGACATCTCCAGTGCAAGGCAGACTTGATTTATATACAGGCTGTTTGGGACTTTTGATGAACTTCAAGCCTTTAGGTCCCATTTGAAGCAGGATTTGAGCTAGCTAGATCCTTTTGTAAATGACTAAAAATGATTTATAGGTTTATACTTTAATATGTAATCTTTTAGTAGGACTTACAAGTATTGGGCTGGGAAATGAAATACTTTCGAAATGTCTGGCTAGAGAAATGCAATGGCTTTAATTCAAGTCATAGAGACTTTCTCTGTTTATTTTAGGACACTTAATCACCACTTCTGGTATAATCCTGTGCACACTGGAATTAGAGATGGAGATAAGAGCTGGATGTGTTTCTTTCCAGATTTCTTTTTCTTAAGTGATTGGTATTCTCCCCTTAAATTGAAAAGTTTCTATTCAAAGTGTGAAACTTCAATTATGGGTAGTGGTGTCTTCTGTATATACATTCCATCTGTCTTTATATTTGACCTTTTTGGTGTTAACAAGAGACTTACTAAGCATCTAATAGGTAAAGCACTCTGAAGAAAAGCATGTAGGCACTTTCACTACAACTTTGTTTTTACTGCAGATTGAATAAGCTGGAATGCAGTGCAGATATTAATTACAATCTCTTCTGCTGTGTAATCAGAATAATATAGGAAATACTTTCCACTTTCCTGGCAGCGGCCCTGATCCAGCAAAGCACTTAGATATAGGAATAGTCTCATTCAACTGGGCAGGAATTTTATAGGATCAGAGTCAAAGTGTAGGTGAAAGGGATTTTTTTTTTTTTAAGTGTATGTAAATGTACACACACACATAATCCAGAGGAAATGGTTTTATTAAATTATTAAAAGGCAATTTTCCTATTTCTGAATATTAGGGACAAATCTAAAAGGTGGCTAATGTTATTTTTCACTTCAGACCAGTTACTGTGAGGCCTCTCTCTGTTTGACAGTGCCCCTAACCCACATGCAGCACCATGCCAAGGTGGCCACATGACCCCTGGAAAAGAGCTGGCTGGTGGGATGAGTGGGAAGAAGTTGTTCGTCCATCCATGTAGACATGCCCTTAGTCATACTGAGTGAATCACATTTTAAGGGAAAAATGAATTCCTGGACAAGAACATCCAGTTCTTCTGGATTTATGATAGCACAGTCTGAAGTTAGATCCAAAATTCAGGCTGACTCTTCCCTCCAATGATCCAAGCCAAAATTCTGGACAGTAGTAAATGTCCTGTAACGCTTGGAAAGTTTGAGATCCAGACCAAACTTCTGCAACTCACATCCATCTCCAAGGGATTGCAAGGTATTTTTTAATTGAATGGTTGTTTTTTTTCAAATAACGTAAGGCTTCAGAACTTGTCCTCTTGCCTCCAAGTCCATTTTGTCACTTGTAAGTAATCTATAATAACACGTCCAGCTCAGGCATCCAAGGTTTACAAATCCAGCTGTGCATACCTCTCTCTCTTTCCTCATCTCATCTTGAAATAGTAATAACAGCTCCACTTGCTAGTAAAGTGCAGGGAGCTGGTGCTTGCAGTGGGGCTCATAGCACATGGGATTTGTTGAATTTTTTTTTGTTTTTTCAACTAAGAATAAAAAAGAAAATAATCCTAGGACTTGTGTCTGTTAAGGTCTGATTGGACACCACCAGCAAGACACAGAGAAAGCATGGATGATTAGGGAGGCAGCACTTTGCCTTCCTCCCTAGATCTCTTCTGATTCACCATGCAGACATGTCCTTGCAATCGTAACACCTCAATCCTCTGAAAATATAGAGCTTTGCTTAATTTTGCACATGGAAGTTTGATATGTGAAGAAATCTGTCCAGGGTCAGACCCCAGTGAAAAAGGCATAGACTGAGAGAAGTGCAGCTACAGAGCAGCTTGCTCATGGTCAGAATCAAGTGGGAACAGCACCAGGAACAAAGTTCTGTTCTCCTTAGCATCAGCTCACCAAACCTTCCCAAGTATCTCCTTCAATAAAGAAGAGTTGTCATCCTCTCCCATGGACACTGTAGTACTGCTACAGGTGGTCCTTTACATCTGGGAACATGCAGAGGTGAGCTCTGGAGTGGGACAGGCAGGTGACTCAAAGAACATCTAGAGATCAAGAGAGACTGCAGCTGACTAGACCAGAAAACAGGAAAGCTGCCTTCTCACTTCTCCAGAATAAAATCCTACAAGACCAGGTGGAGTCTCCTAATTCTGTAACACCTAGCAAAGGGTTAAGCACTGCAGAGGCTCCAGCCTAACAGCCACACTTACCATGAGTAGTTAGGAGCTCTTTGGCCCATTCTTCACACTTTAGGAGGCCTCTCTCAAAGCAAACATAAGTCAATAGTTTAGAGGCAGAAACTATCAAGTCATGCTGGGTTACTCAGAAACAGAGAGAAGAAACTGGTATAATGGGAAAAAGAAATGATCTCACCTGCCTGGTGCTAGAGAGACATTTCTCACAACATTTAATCTAAGAACTAGTCTTAGCCGCTGGCCACATCTATCATTCATCATGACTTAATGAGAGAGGAATTGTCTCGTATTGGGTGTAGAGCTGTGCAGCGGCAACAACAATAAACATTTTTGCAGTTATAGTGGAATTCTCTTATCTTTCTTTTTTCTTTCTTTTGACATATTCAGCACCACGCAGCAGGGAATAGTTTGGCTTTATAGAGAGCTGTGCGCTTGCTGTGTGCTTTGCAAAGTAATGGATTGGTATAGCAGCAGCGATATACTTGTGCCGCTCGAACTGTCAGCTCAGCGAGGGCTCACGGGTGGATGTGGAGCCTATGGAGCCATGGAGTGCTGGTCAGGGCATTAGAGATATCCTTCTTCTTCAAACTTTTCAGTGGTAATTTACCAGCAGGATAAAAATGAGAGTTGTAAAAATCACATTGAACCTTTGTAATCCTTTACATTTGAATGCTGTTCCTGAGACTGTGGTGCAATGAACAGATGACTGGTTTTCAAACAAACTAGTTCAGACACTGGATTCATTTTGGCTAGAGGAGCACCAACATCCATGCAGACCCATAACTATCTGCCTCTCCATCACAGTCCTACGTCACTGTCTATATCTGTGAAGGGTCCTGCTTTTTCTGCTGCCCTATTTAGGAAATGAGGTGAAATATCCTCCTTTGGCTTCTTCTTGTTTTCCCTATGCCTCCTGCTCATATCAGGTGAATGTGGAGGTGCCACTTGCTGTAAGTAATGTGCCTTCCAAAGTTATCCCTCTGTCCATGTGGCATAGGACAACGTGCAGTCATGGCTGAACCTACCAATGTGAAGATCTGATACAGGAAAGGCAATGGTAGCCGAGTTACCAGGAAAGTACATGGAAAAAAGTACCCCACTGATGTCCAGACCACAACCAAAGACGTATCAAAGTATATTGTTAGTTTTTTAGTGAAGTCAAACCCAGCTTTCTAGAGATTTTGCTTTCTGGTAGACAAGGGTGTCAAAGGAATGACAGCCTTAGGTTTCAGAAAAAAATCACCTGGCAAAATAGCAGAAAGACGCATGTTTCTTAAAACATAAGCCCACCCTGGGAATGGAAGGAGGTTCAGATCACTCACAGGCTCTTTAGGAAGATGGCTTTACCTGCCACGTAGACTGTGCTGTCCCCCCAGGGCACGAGGATTGCAGTGTTTGCCAGATCTGTGATCCACCTAGACCGAAATACAAAGCGGCAGTTAAATGAACCAAGTGTGAAGTAAAAAAGGATTCTTTCTCTTGCAAAAATCAACACTTCTTTAGACAGAGATTGGAATAGGGGATTCAGAAACAAGAATGCATCTAAAAATCTCAAGGAATTACAGAGTGGAAAAGATGCTATCAAAATGCCATCCTTCCTCTCAAATGTGAAGTCCTAAGGAAAGGGGTGATGGGGAATCTTGGAAAAAAAGGATACTGATATGTAATATTAGCAAGCTGGACTTTCCCCCCGCCTCTTATTCTCCAGGAACATTCTCAGAAAAGTCTGGACTGCTTTTGATTACATTGAAAAGAATCAACCTGAGGCAAATGCTCAGTGTGAAAACCCATTCTTATGCCATCAAAAGTTTGCAGAGTTATAAGAAATGGAAAGCAGAACGTTTTAATGAAAAGCATTGGCTTAGATTAGTAGTAGGCAGTGTTAGCTTCCCTAACAACAATATCATTTATCCATGGATGAGATTACAAACAACCACATTTCTAAGTACAAATTACGGCGAGTGCATAGGAGCTACTCCAAAACCCCTTGAAGACCATGAAAGTCTTTCCACCGATTTCACTGGATTTTTACTTGGATCAAGCCCAAGGGGCTGAATTTGTTAAAACGGCTCAAGACAGGAGAGTGTTACTTTGAGCTAAAATATGCAAGGTAATTATAAAAATAGTTGGGTGTTGAAGTAATGTACAGGGAAAACACTGTTTGTTAATGAGAATAGCAATGGGTTTAATATGTCTACCTGGAGGTAATAAAAAAATCAGTCTCAGATTGAGAGTCTGGGTAGTTACCTGAAGCCAGGGTGAAAGAAGCTCTGATGTTCGTACATATGCCGTATCACAGGGATTGAATTTGACCAGGATTTTTGAGATTTGTCTAGAGACAATGAAGCTTTAATAGTTGAGTGTTTTTTTATAAACCTTCTTAAACTAATGTTATTTGTATATATTACTGGAATACGTGCACCAGCTATAGATACTTTTGCGAACAAAATATTGGATTTAAAGAAAGAAACTCTGTCAAGGCTCCAGTCTTGCATAGTTTGACACAAAGCATCAAAATTCAGATCTTTATATGTCCTGTTCCTTATACATCTTGTATGTACAACCCTTTTGAACTTTTAGGTGATTTTGATCCAATTCAAATAGCTTGCTCCCTTCGTCCTATAAATTTCAATCTGTTTCGATCATACTAGTGAAATAGTAGAGGTTTCTTCCAGCAGATAAAACAACTTTAAATTCTTGTGGGTGTTAAATGTCTACTACCCCAGTGCTAGTTGTTATAAAAACTAATTCTAAGCTGTGTTCCACCTTGAAATGCTTTCATTTGAAATTTCTTCAGGTCTTTTTACCATGAGCAGGTTATTTGGAAGTTTTTCCTTTTTATTGCCTGTATAAATTCATAGACTGTGCGTCTAATTCCTGTCTGAAGGCAGGTACAGCTCTCACCCTGATGGTGTCTGGAACTGATTCTTCAGAGCACCAGCTAAAGCTTGGTTTGCTTGTACTGGGCTAACCAGAGGGTGTTCTTCACCATAACCAATGCAGCGTCCGATTCCTCCTGTACATTTTTCTATAGCTTGGCAAAAATAGAGTTAAGTAGAGGCCAAAATGTTGAGCAGGTCTGTGTAACAGTTCAGTGCACGGTGTGGTCACGGACACTGGCAAGGACCCGATCTGCAGGTGTGGTTTGAGCTTCATGAATATTGGGGTGGAGAACACAGGTCCATCCTACATGCATGTGCACATGTATCTGGTGTTGACAGTCAGTTGTCCAAATGCAGCACCCATGGCATCCCCTATCTGTCTCTACTTTCCAGGCATTAATTAAGAGTCTTTCTGGAACTTTTCTGGAGCAGCCCAACATTTCAAGCTTGGGTGGAATTTATAGGCCACTGGTGCTTGGTCTGTCCTTCTTGAAGACAAGCAAGACTGCTTGGAGGTAAGGCAGGGGACAGGAGGGACTGGAGAAAATATGTCTTTCTGTAAAGCCAAGGAAAGCTCTGTGTATCCAACAGGTGCTGCAGCCCTTGTCATGAACAGGAGGTAAATTCAGACCTGCCTGCCCCCAACTCGGCCTGAAACCTACCCTCCTTCCTTCTCCACCAGCAGTCTTGGCCCAAAAACAGAGGAGAGGATGTATGAGTACTCATGTCCTGGAGTTCTCCTTTTCATTTCTGAGCCCTACACACACTCCCACGGACAGAAACATGGAGATTACTAAATCAGGCATGTTCTCTCTTTGTAGGTGGGAGAAAGAAATGGGAAGGAAGAAGATGTACCTGGAGACAGGGTGGGGAAAAGCCACAGAGCTAATTTAGGAAAGATGGCTTACTTAGCACACCATACACACACTCAAAAGGGACAAATTGCGGAAACACCTACCATTCTGGGTGGAAGAGAGAGCGCGTTCAAAAGAGCATTTCCAGAAAAGGACTGTGAGTGAGGACCTAGAGAAGTCCTTCTTCCTTTGTAGCTAGAGTAGTGTCCCTTCAGCCATCTTCCACCCTCTTCTCTGCTGGGTTTTTTTAAGGGCAATCGTTAAGGTGGGTCAGGGAGAAAAATCCCCGCCTGTCAGAATGGTTCAGGCAGGTAAAAGACATGCTTCACCCATTCTTCTCTTTGGATCAATGAGGCAACATTGAGAGGAATTGAGGCTCTCAATTGGTGGTGGAAAGGGATGGCTTTTTCACATCTGCCCCAAGCCAGGGGAGATGGGTTGTGAGGCTCCTTGGGAGGAAAGGATCTGAGGAGGTTTGGGACATAACTGATTGGAGGTGAAATAGGATTTACTAGCAGGAGGTGAGGACGCAGGGTTAATGTGGGGGATGGCAATAGGTCTAGCTGCTGGACAAAGAGACAGGCAGAACAGTGGGCAAGCAGAGTGATGGAAACAGTGGGCTCTTCAGGGCTTTCCAGATGACTCTGAAGGCATGTGTAGTAAGAAGAGTTGTTTATTAGAGGTGATGGACTGATCTTTGCAACTTGGCCAATCTCTTCTATGCTGACTGGCCCCTCCCGCTGCATATATGGGTAAAATCCACAGCTGTTGAGGGCACTTGGCACAAAATGGTGAGCAGCACAGCGACAGCAAGGGCAGTCTTGAAGCTTGCTGTGATCCTCCTTCTGAGGGAGCATGCTGCTAACCAAAAGATCAGCAGCCTCTCAGATGGGCAGGGTTGTTGGGAAAACAGCAAGAAAGTGGTTGAGCCAAGGATTTGAAGTGATAGGAGTCAGGAGAAAGACATCTGAGGAATATGGGACTGATTTGAATATTGCTGAGCAGCTGAAGTGCAGAGGCACCAGCATAAACAGAGCATCTCTGAACACCCAGCTTTCCCCTTTCTCCCCACGAGCATGGTTCACATGCAGAGCAGAGAGAAAGCCCTTCCAGCTTTCTGCCTGGCACGTTCACAGCAAAACAGAAATGATCTTGGCTTTCAATTTCTAGAAAACCCTCACAGTTCTTAAAAAAAACTTTAAAAGACCCTTTTGTACCTCAGCAATGTGGGAACAAACTCCAAGTTTTTCCATTGTTTCAGCTATCTTTATTAATAAATAGAAATACTAATGGCCTAAATGCATGTGTTGTGGAGATGGCTAGTGTCATTCTGCTCTATCATCCTGCTGATGCTGAAAGGATGCAGTAAGGGACAGTGATGCAATACTGCATCCAGAATGCTCTGGTATTATTAATATTGCATTGTGAAAGGTCTTTATCAGCTAGATTAGGGCAGCAGTGGTGGTAACACTAGGAAATGCCTGTGCATTATCCGTATAATAAGAATTATATAATTGTGCCCAAGAACTATGCTGTCATTAAAGAGGGCTCTGAGATATAGAGAAATCCAGTGGCTGAATTCTAAAGCAGCTCATTTGGCCAAAGTCCCTCTCATCAGTAACCTATTTTTCTGACTATTGAGGAAAGAGACTGATTATTTTCTAGCTCTGCTCATTTAAGGATCACCTCCAAAATAATGCCCTTTATGAAAAATTTCAATCAGGTTTCAGACCTTATCATAATGCGGAGGCAGCTCTTCTCAGGGTCAGCAATGATTTACATATGTATAGCGTGCTGATCGCAACTTACTGTCAGCTGTTTTATTTTTGGATTTCTCATCTACTTTTCACAGGACAGACCAGACAGTCTTGAGCTCATCTTGGGGGGAAGCGACTGTATGATTTCCAGCACGGCTTTTGGTGAGTTCAGCCTTTAGATCACCACATCCACCAACTGATTTAGCAAACAAGATGGGATTTTATTTTCATTCCTCCCACAGCTTTGCCTACCGATTTCCTGAAAAAAATCAAAGCTTTGGGTTTATGCTTTAGTAGTGATAATATCTTTTGTATTGGCAATTAAGCATCAGTAGGACTGAGCTGTGTGTGAAGTTCAGCTGTGTGTCTCAGACCATTGACACTAAGGCTGAGGCACCACTGAAATACCTCTCCTCCAACGCAACACAACATACTCCTTGAGTCTTCCACATAAATGGTATAGAAATGGGGCTGACTTTTCCTCTTTGCTTCATCATTCCTATATTTCTTCTCTCCCTTTCCTTCTTTTGCACAATTCATCTGGAAAAATAGAATCATAATGCTGGAGCTTGGGTTCCTGGTCATTATATCATTGTGTGTATTTATGAAATACCATTTAATATCAAATGCATAACCAGATCTGAAAGCAAGCTAGGACCCCAAAACACCTTACCGCTGCCTGAGTATCTTAACCAACAAGCTGCAGAACAAGGATCTTTTTTTTTAACTCGTGAAACTTGTATTCCTGAAAAGTGGTAATTTTCAAGCCATTTACTTGGGGCATGTGGACTCATATCCCAGCACCCCAAGTAGGGAGGAAATGTGGCTCCCATTTAGGGTCTTAACCCTACTGCTGTCACTGTCTTTGAGAGAAAATAGTTATAAATGGCTTTACTTTTGAGAGTCTGGGTCTTGTTGATGTTTATTAGAAATAATCAGACCTATGACCCAGGGCCAGGTAGGTACCCAGAAGTAGGCATAGAACAGTGCTTGTTGGCATGAGTCGGGTTGGGACAGGCACCTGCTATTAAGATGTCCTTTCTGGGTCTGGATCTTTGCTTTTCTTTGCCTCATTCACACTTCTGCAAAAGGGAGGTGATGACTGTGAAAGGCACTTCAGGGTTTGAGCAAGTCAAGGGCAGTTGTTTCTCCTCTTTGCTGAAACAAGAAGAAAACTGATGGACAATGCAAATGTTTTCCTTCATAATGCCTCATCCTTGTGACACTTTACTATGATATCAAGCAAGACATACCTTGCTTTGCCCAGTGTGTACAACCACTGATTAATCCCATTAACTTCAGGATCCTGCTTTCATGTTTAAATCTAAACACACTTTTAAGTATTGAGCTAAACTGGGATGGTGATGCTTTGCTTCTCTACTCATAAAGCCAGACTGGTTTTACAGTAAGTTCACTTGACCTTCCTGAATCCATTTGGAAAACAGCAGCCTAACCTGCAGTATCTTTTTCATAGAATCATAGAATTGTTTGAGTTGGAAGGGACCTTAAAGATAATTTAGTTCCAACCCCCCTGCCATGGGCTGAGACACCTTCCACTAGACCAGGTCACTCAAAGGCCCATCCAACCTGGCTAAATTCCAGGGATGGGGCATCCACAGCTTCTCTGAACAACATGTTCCATGCCTCATCACCCTCACAATAAAAAATTTGTTCCTTATGTGTAATCTAAATCTACCCTCTTTCAATTTAAAACCATTCCCTTTTGTCCTATCACTACATGCCCTTGTCAAAAGTCCCTCTTCAGTTTTCTTGTAGGCCCCCTTGAGGTACTGGAAGACCACTATAAGGTCTCCTCGGAGCCTTCTCTTCTCCAGGCTGAACAGCCCCAACTCTCTCAGCCTGTCTTCATAGGAGAGGTGCTCCAGTGCTCTGGTCATCTTTGTGGCCTCCTTGCCACAGGTCCAGCAGGTACATGTCCTTCCTGTGTTGGGGGCTCCAGAGCTGGATGGAGTACAGTTGGCTTTCTGGGCTGTAAGCACACATTGCTGACTCATGTTGAGCTTCTTATCCACGAAAAACCCAAAGTCCTTCTCCTCAGGGCTGCTCTCAATCCATTCTCCATCCAGATCTCGATCCATTCTCCACCCAGCTTTTTACTTTCCCTTGTTAAACCTCACTCCTCCTCCTGTTTCTTTTTATTCTGTCTCATGATAGCACCTCAGGGCTTTGGTCATGACAGAGGTCTCTCCTGCTTACACAAATGCTAAGAGAGGATTCCTGCTTTGAAGACATAATGATCTAATGGAAGATAATGATGCAAAGATATTGAGAAGGAAAGGGAAAGAAGTAACACTGAGAGGATGAGGAGAACACATGGTGGCTTAGCTGGACAGTTAGATGTTTTTTAAAAGCCATAACAAACAAGTATAAATCGAGTGAGACCTGATGTATCTGTCATGACTTTTTCTTTTCTTTCAGTATTTGTCTCCTTACTTTAAAAGGTATTGAAGCTAGGTTTGGAGGATGTAATAGGCTGACTTTTGTCCTTTCTTGAATAGCAGAATGTTGTTGGTTATTTTTACCCTTTCATCTTTTTAACACCTCTCCAGGTGTCTAGAGTTTGGAAAAAAATAAGTCAGTAGGACAGTAAATTCATCAGTAAAGCTCCCTTTGATCTCCTTAGAATGGATGGCTGCAGATATTCCCTCAAGTCCTCTGTCCACATCTTATTGACAGATTTGACTGCAACTAAACTGTAGGAGGCCAGAAATAATCTGTCAAAGCTTCCTTTTTTTTCCTCATGTTTCAGTAAACATGAGTCTTTAGGGATAACATCTGCTTCCTTAAGAAGACTTCCACTTTGGAAGAAAAGCATAGGCAGTTACAGGCTAATTCCCTTTCCTTTCCCTTTTCCTGCCTTTTCCTCCCTTGCCTTGTCTTCCCTTTATGATTTTTTCTCTTGACATCCTCATGAAGTTGATATTGTTGCCCGTTACGCATATCTCCATCCTTACATGAGGTTTAGCTGCCAAGTGAAGAAATTCAGAGGACAGTACAGCTCCAGCTGCTCTGACCTTACAGTGAAATAAAAGGCAGTGGGAGAATGAAAGGCTGTCATACACTCTCCTAAATGGAGAAGTAAGCAAAGTTTGGAGTCTATGACCCTTCCCTTCTTTTAAAATTGATAATACTTGCTTTCTGTGCATTTATTCAAAAAAGTATGTTTTTCAGGTAGGCTGTTATACCTTGTGTTCATCTGACTAACCATCTGAATCTCAGCTAGTCACCCTCAGCTCCCTCTGCAGTCAGTGGAGGTGTAGTCCACGGAACCAATGATTCATTTCATCCTAAATTAGATACTTAAAATGGATGAGAGAATCATGCCTTAGGTGCCTGTTTGTCTCCGTTGACTATGAGGGAATGACTGGCCGAGTGACTAACTCACCTGTAGCCATCTGCTTATAGACATCTGAAGGTTGGTCTGCCTTATCTAACTGATTTCTGAGGTTTAATTTCATTCTATCTGATTTTGTGCCACTTCATTCATTCTTTGTTAGCTAATGAACATAAATCCTGCCTTCAGATGCTGCGAGATGGGCCTTGAAGGATTGGATTTAATTATTGCAAAAGTTGCAAATATTTACATTTCTACTAGCATATACTGGCAGGTGCGCCTTTTCTTGTGGAAATACATTATTGCGTTTGTGATACAGACATCAGAAAATCTGTTTCATATCCAAGTGGTTTTATTTACACCAAATATTGAGAAAATAATCATTTACTGGATAAATAGTTTCTATTAATATTCATTATCATATGCCTTGAAAACATATACATGAATTATAATTACAGCCTGTATTTGTTCTGTACTTCGTGCACCCGACATGCGGTTATTTGAGAAGCACACTGCTACTAATATTGACAGAAACTCTCCACTTGCAATGTTTCACAGTATCTGCACGGGAAAGCCAAAAATGGTAGAAAGATGTGGGATGTTTCCGTTGCAGTCTGAGAGAGACAGTCAGGTCAAGCTGTCTGCAGTAATGAAGAGTTTAAAAAGCTTTATATGGCAATTAGAGGAGAAAGAAGTTCCTAGTGCACGGCTGAGGTATGTATGTGCTGGAGAGCCTGACTTAAACTGAGGTAAGGTTGGAAGATTTTGAGTTTGACTCCAGTTTGGAAATGGAATTTGGAGAATAAACACCAAAATATATTACTTTATGATGGTTCAGTTGGAGGTGGAGGAAAAGTGAAGTAATAGCTAACTCATGCAACTGATTGAATGTTATAGCACGTTGGTAACAGCGGCAGATACAAAAAGGAGGAAAAAGACTTAGGGGTGAGATTCATCTCTCCTAACTTCAGGGATAGGATCCATCTCACTGAGTTGTGGGCGTATAGAGAGTGATTCACTGACCAAATGTAGGAGTCTGCTTTACAGTGAGACAAATCGCTTCCTAGGCTCCGCCGACCACATTGACTAGATCCCCAGTGCCGGCAGTGGGAGTGCAGACTTCCAGCTCACATGTAGACTCTTGCATTGCACCATCCTACACTACCTCCTACCCAGGCTGGCTTTAGGGACGGGATTCACTTCGTCTAATTTCAGACATCTCCACAGCACACATCTACATCTACATCAAGCTGGTCACCCTGGGCTCCTTGCACAGTCAATGGAGAGACATAGGTATTTTTAGGGAATGAGTCATGACAATGCAGATCTATCCCTCCCAACTGTTGGGCTACAAAGCCAAAGCTCCTCTTGCTTGATCCCATGATTCCTGCACACTTGCCTATAGTTAAAAGAAGGAAAAGGGGAGGCCATCACCCAAGTCTTGCTGGAACCTGAAGCTGCAGGCTCAATTTTGCAGAAGAAAGCTTGGCAGCCAGTTTTTCTCCTAGCTCCCTTTCCCCATCTGCAGATCCTCCTCATCTCAGTCTCTGTGCCTACAGTCAGCTCTAGACAGAGAGTGTCCAGAGGGTGACATTGCTGTCGCCTCACTCAGGGCCCTGGTTCAGGCTTCTGCAGCCTAATACAATTCCAGACCTCCTTTTTTGGTGTCCCAGCTCATCTGTTCAGAGCTTGAACTACCTCCAGGCTCGATCTGAGTGATGCTGGAGCCCAGATCTGTACTGTGGATTCCATACCATGGCCAGGTACCTAGAAGTGTGTCACCATGCACCTCAGCTGTGGGCACACACGTCCTTTCTAAGTCTCACAGCTCATCTGGGCCCCAGTCTTGCTGAAGCTATTATTTCAGCAAAGTATTTGCCAGAAGGAATTGGTTATGGAAAGGTTTATTGTCATTTTGGCTTTATTTTCATACAGTTATTAATTTGGGGAAAAGCTGCTTTACCTGTTTTCAGCTTCTAAGATCTTGTGCCAACAGCGGTCCCAGTTGCGAGACCAATAAAAAAGAAAACAAAACCCATCATTTTCATATTGCTTCTCTCCTTTCTTCAATTCATAAGGTCCCAAGGTGCCATACAAACTGCAGATACGTATGCACAGAGGAGACATTTAGCCACCATTCCAGGGATGGTGACTATTCAGCAGCCAGCTGGACTGTTAAATTGCTGGTTTGGACAGGAAGGGAAGAAAATTGCTAAATGGCAGGGAAAACTGAGGAAGAAATTTAGATAAGTGGGACATAATTACCTGAGCTGGGACTGAGCCAGGACACTGGAGCAAAATATCTTCATTGTTTAGGTTCGCCAGTGCCATCAAATCTTCCTGGATCAGGGCTTTGGTTTTTTACCATGCATGAAAGGGGTCGGTTCTCCCCGAGCCATGGCACTGCTGGTGGGCTACGGTCTGAGCCAAGAGCCGCCAAACATTTCCTTGTAGAGCCTTATCCCTCCCACCTCCCGCAGCCCAAATTTGTTTAGCTCAAATAGATGCTCGGAATCACTTCTTTTGAAGAAGCAACTGTTGATTTAGTACCAAGCCACAGTTTTTCCAAGTGCAAAACACAAAATATAACAAGCTACACATCTGTCTCTGCATGGAGAGATGCAGTCCAAATCCACTGGAGACAGGAAGAGCTAATTCAGCACTCTTGCTGAGCTCCATTAATCCACGTATTTAATACAAACACAACATTAGAACTAATTCTGGCTCTGATGTAGAAAGCAGATGTAAAGGGTGTATGCGTGTCAGAAAAATCCAGCTTTTCAGATTACCCATCATTTGCGGTTTGGATGTTAATGTGGTAGTCAAACCTCTTAGGATTATCTACCTGTCAAGAAGAGAAAAGTAGTAGTATTTTCTGTTAGGCAAATGTTAAACCACATAAATGAAGTTAGTCCATTGCCAGCTGCCTTAGAGGATTGTGTAAAGATCCACTGTGGTTATCCTGTTTCAGAACTAAAACTTGTTTATCTAGCTAAGTGAATTTAATTATTTGGATTATGTATGGAGGGCAAGATCATCAAAGATGACTCCATTTTCTGTGCTTCAGTGTCTAGGTGATCGGCAAAGTTACACCAGAGGAGGCCAAAATTTGGAGGCTGGCAGCGTACCCAGGAGCTCTACCGCGACGAGTGCTCTACAGGCCCAAATTCTTGTGTAGATATATGAAAAAAATTTTCAGTTTCTCAGCCAAAGGCATGCAGAAATGTGTAGGGCGGAGAACGAGCAGTCAACACCTATAGATTTCTTTCCCATCCGTTAGGACCTGACCTCTTGAATTCCCTTTGTGTCTCAACTGGCAGGTCCTCACTGCAACAGATTTCTGTTTGCCCTTGAAAAAACATAGGTGGGAACAAGAGGGGAGGGAGATGTCTGCTGGGGGCAGAGCTGGGACTGGTACCAGTGGCAATCGAGAGGAGATGGGACGAAAAAATACAGCCGGAGTATTCAAAGGTGGCCAGCGAGAAGTTTCCTGAAAAGTCGGTGGAAAAATCTTTTCCTTTTCCCCAGCCAAAATCTGTGAGCCCCTCCTTGTGCAGGGGCAACCGCAGCCATGCAGACAATCTGGGGCAATAGATGAGTCCCTGTGCTCTGCAACACGCACCCCAGCTCCTGGGAAAGACAGGGAAAACAAAGAGCAACATTACCATAAGGTAAAAACTCTTCGGTGGGGGAGGGATATTTAGTGCTGGTTCTTGTGATCTTTACCATCTGCAGAACAGATGGAGCTTCATTATGAGAAAGGGAACACCTTGAGAAGTATTATAATCTCACACCAGCCTGGAGAGAAGCAAAACCTGACTGTAGTCAAGATCTCTCTCAGGGAGGGTTTCAGCTAGTGTTTACGAAGGTTTAGGGAGCAGGGGAAAGAGGCTAATGAATGACTGGCCAAAAAAAAATGATGCCATTAATTTTGTTAGCATCTAAGATGAGCAGAGCAGAAGTGGCTTTATTTAGTTCTCTGTCTGAAATAGCAGTGTATATTTTTTAATCCTAGGAAGCAAGCCCTCATGCTTGCACCTCAGAGCTGAAGTTAGCTGGGTGTTTGCGGTTTGCAGGGTTTGGTGCAAACGCTTTTATTTTTGTTTGTTTAACCTTTGTGCCTTCACCCTCTCTCTGCCCTTCAGAGCATCTCTGAATCTGGCATCCTTGCAAATCCCAAACTTTCAGCAAATCTCAGCCCTACCCTCTGTGTTTTTCCTGCGTTGGCATGCAAATACCAGGAAACTGCAAGATTCATCCGGCTCATGGGCGGTGGATGCAGCACAGCTCTGCAAGGAGGCTGGGCAGGCGTTCCTGCCTTGTGTGGCTGGTGGAGAGCTGGTTGCAGCAAGCCCTGTAACGTGGGGCAGGCAGACCCTTAACCCCCCGGCAAGCCTGCATCTGGCTTCTGCCCCTCAAAGCCATAAATCAGCCATGAGGCTCGCCGGTGACCCTTGGGTTCCACCACCCTCCTGACAAAACACAGCTGAGCTTCAAGTGTGAAATGAAATCCAGGTGAGTTGGCGGGCTGCAGAAACAACTCCATGAAGCTCCACATCCCTAAGGGTGAAGAAATGCAGGTTTGGGAGAGCAGCCTTTGCTCTCCATGATTTGTTAAAACTCCCCTCTGCTAGTTCCCATAGAATCATAGAATGGTTAGGGTTGGAAGGGACCTTTAAAGGCCATCCAGTCCAACCCCCCTGCAAAAAGCAGGGACGTCTCCAACCAGATCAGGTTGCTCAGAGCCCCGTCCAACCTGGCCTTGAATGTGTCCAGGGATGGGCCATCAACCACCTCTCTGGGCAACCTGTTTCAATGTTCCACCACCCTCACTGTAAAAAAAAAATTTCCTGATATCTGATCTAAATCTATCTCCCTCTGTTTTAAAACCAT
This sequence comes from Chlamydotis macqueenii, assembly GCF_036417535.1. NCBI lineage: Eukaryota > Metazoa > Chordata > Aves > Otidiformes > Otididae > Chlamydotis > Chlamydotis macqueenii. The sequence goes on along the minus strand of NC_141557.1, from coordinate 6,022,343 downwards.
TGCCATGGTCAGATAGTCCTGATCTCAAAAACTGTAGCCACTCGGACAGCTTGGTGTATTCTTGTCACCCTTGCAATGATCACTATGTTTACTTACTAGAGGTCTGAGAAGCTTTTTTTTATAGAACAGCCTGGCCCACTAGATACAGAGGACGGGACTGGACACCAGAAGCCCAGCTACTCTCTTTCTCCAGCTTCTCCATTCAGTTTTTATCCTCACTGCTCTTTAGCTGTCTTGTGCCTTCCTCTGCGTTTGTGCGGTGCCTAGCACTACAGGGCTGGGGTCTCAGCCGAGCCTCCAGCAAGCAGCACCAGAATACAATAATGACACGATCCTTCAGAAACTCTACCACCTCCATGAATTGCTGCGAGTTTGGTTCTGATCCAAGCAACCTTATCCGCAAAGTACAGAGAGAACCTGTCATGGTGTGAAATACTGAACTCTGCCTCTATTTGGAGGAAAGCCACAATTTATCAAGCTGAACGCTGTTAGGAGCGGATCCGTCTGCCTACCTACATCTTCCTTGCTAGTTGGTAGCTAGGCAGGGAGTTGTGTCTGCTACATTTTTTTTTTATTTTTTAAAACTCAGAAGATCATTTATTCAAAGTGTAACGACTGCAGGAGATGGGACTCGTAACAGATTCAGAATTAACATAATGATATTTGATAATAATCATAACATTTCATAATATTGATTGCCGGAGAGAACTGACAGTGAAAGAATGTACCAGCTGTCTTCACGTGTAACATCTCCCAGCTTTTTAACTTTGTGTTTCCTGATGAAAAGTATCAGATGGAAGCTTTATTTATTTATTTATTTATTTACTGGGGTTTGTTCATTCATAGAGAGGGAAAGGAAGGATGGCAGAAATGTGAAGTATCTTCCCAGGAAGGTAAAGACCTTAAAACCACTATCTTGGCCCAGATGTATTTTCTGACCTCTCCACCTCCTCCTGTCCACACATGAGCTCTTTGAAGAGAAAGCCCTGATCCAGCCCCTGTAGATGTTCCTTTGGACCCCATGGGCTCCAGGAAACCCAAGACTCATGGATGACTTCAGGAGTGGACTGCTCCCTCACCCTGAAGCCAAGAAGGGTGGCAGACTTTATACCTGTATTGCTAAACTCTTTTTTTCTCTATTCTCCATCCAGCCTCAGAGTGGCTGTGTCCAACCTGCCTCCTACCCATAGCCACGTGCATGAACCCCTGAGCCACCCAGGGACAGAGCCGGAGAGCACGAGCCAAAAACCACCCCAGGACGGTGTGGCCATGTAGGTCACTGCAGGCCAGCCCAGCGCATGAAGCCGTGATTTTATTTATGGGTACAGATGGAGCCTGGATGTTTCACAGGTCCTAAATCAATGGCACATTGAATCCTTCACTGGACAGAGCTGCTGCAGTGGTGGTGTGGATTTTCCAGTTGCTAGATGTTTTGAACTTCTTCATTTTTACCCTAGGAGATCCCTGAAGATGACAGGCAGGGATTTAAATTTCCAGGTACTTAACAGTTTCTGAAAACTTTCATATCTCAAGAGGAACATTCAAAATCTCTAGTCATATCAGCTAGCATTGTCTGGAAAAACTGAAGTGTTTCCTAAGACTATGCAAGTTTGAAGATGAGAAATCAGCCTACCTCTCTCAAATCTTACTCCAGCTCTTTAATTATTAGATCTTACAATTGTTGAGCTTCTTTTGACCACTCAAAGAAGAATGAATTGCTGAATTTGTACTGCGGGGAATTTTTATTGTGGGAAATTATTGCCACTCCTCCCACAACTTAGAAGTATGAGTGCTTCTCCATGCTCAGAAACAATTCTAAGGGTTTGTGCACGAGGGTGTTTTTGTATTGGAGAGCTTGCTTGAGCTGTCAGCACCCTGCTTTAACTCTTTACCTGTGGTCTGTGAGAAGTTATACTGCAACCCTGGAAATTTTTGGTGAAGAATTTGTTATGCTCATGCAATGTAGAGAAGTTGTGGCAACAACTGTGGCTGGCATTTTCTGTCATGTGATGGAGTCTAACAGCAATGTGAAATCAGGGCTGAGCGGCATTATGTGAGAGAGAATGGGGGAAGGAAGGAGGGAGAGAGAGAGAGCCTGTTGACTTAAGAAACCCTCCAAAGAGCATAGGATAAGAAAATAAGGAGACTGGTGGAACAGTCAGTCCCTGTTCGGCTGGCTGGCTGCAGACTGAAAAAGATCAAATATTTACCAGTGCTCCCAGTGCAGAAGAATAGCTGGATGTCTGGCTGATTGGAAGCAAAGTGATTCTGAGCATTGTTAAAATAACATAATGCTTAATGCATAATGCAGTTTTTCAGCCAGTACCCTGGTATTCAGCTATACATATGCTTGGGAAAATCGTTCATCACTGCAACAATCTTCTCCTTGGAGAAAGGTGAGTTGGGGAAGAAAATACACATTAGGATTGGGTAGAGGAATGATTTTGTACGGGAAAAAAAAAGCCACTGATGTGAATGGAAAGGAACTCTCCCAAAGAAGACTTCATCTGCCACTGGCAATCCAATCCCCTTCTGTAGCACCTGGCTACACAACCGTCAGAATACAGACGGACTCACCCAGCACCCCTCCTCTGCCTGGTCCCCACCGCAACGCCTGCAGCTCCGCTGCTGCCGTCTTCCTTCCGTGCTGACACCCAAGCTCAAAAGGCACGTGTAATTTCATTTGGTGCTCTCCAGCCTTTTAAAGCCTTGGCAAAATCCTGAGGCTTTTACCTAATGTTGATTTGTCCTTGCTCAAGGAAAACATTCTCTTGTTGCAGTGGACAAGTTGCCAGAGGAAATTCTTAAGGATTTGTCTGATAATGAAAAGATGATTGGAATGGCTGTGTAAAAAGCCTAAAATGGTGAGAAAGTAGCAGCAGAGTGGTTTCAGAATAATACATTCGGTTCTGTGTGTGTATAGCTCCACCGTATCTTTTGTGTAAATTCTCAACATTCCTGGAAAAGAAGAATATCAACCAAAGGTGGCATTTTCCAGGAAACTCTTTGAAAAGAATCATCCTCATATTCATTCACTGGAGACTGCCGATATACCAGTGTGTGAAATTGCAAAGCCTTTTGAGAGAGCAGTTGAATTAAAGTTCACTCTTTTTTGTCTATGAGACAGAGAATTTTCCCAAATACGTTGCTCTATAGTCCCCTCCTCCCCTTTTTCTGTTGGTCCAAAAGTTGATTATTTTTAGTAATTGATAAAATTACTGACTTTAAGTAATTAAGCTGTGCAACACTAGGAATTAGTGTTGAACCGATTCCTAAACATAAAAAAAAGGGAAAATATTGGAGCAGAAGCACTTAAAACATTGTTCAGAGTTCAACATAGTGCTGCTTTCAAGTGCTGAAAGGTGAAGATTAGTATATTAAACATTTCCTATGGTTATTTCTCTGTGGATGCAATAACCCAATAACTGACTTGGTGGTGGTAGAACATGAAAATGAAGGGTTCATGAATGAGAATGAGGGGAGAGTGATCTGGTCTGCAAGAAACTGCTCCATGCTAAACTTGTATAGCAGGTCATCAAGTTGTGGTCCCTGCTAATGAGCTACATGGTTTTCATCCAGTGCGCTTTTAATTCCCACATGTTTCACTTCTCTTGAGGGACTGTGGAAGAGCCAGGTGAGAAGATCTGCTGCCATTCCACCTGCATGCAGCTGCAGACTTCAGTGTGAATCAGCCCATCCAGGAGACGCTGATTTATTGAAGAGGACTGAACACATTAGAGATGGTCTTCTGGAGAGGCAAGAATATAATAAAACACAGAGAGAAACTCCAGGGTCAACCAGATTCAAAATGGAAACTACAGCTGATCTTAGTTAATAAACTATTGGAAGAATGGCAGGAGAAAATATTATTTTTGATCTTGCCAAGCATGTAGGCTTGTTGGTAGGATGGCCAGAGTGCCTTACATGCTCTCCATAAATGTCAGAGTGAAAATGCACCTGCTGGGAAAAAATTTGGTATATGTGAGATCTGAAAGCCTCGCTGGAGGGTCCTGTCTCCCTCAGTTACAGAAGCAGGTTTCCAACTGATTAAGTTTCCAACTTAGATGCCCTAATGAGATGCCCAGTGAGGAACCCTGAAATTGTCACATCCAGACCTGGCTCCTGGGGAGGGCGAATTTAGATCATTGCCTTTCCATGCAGAGAAGGATGGCTCCCTGGGAGAGGGAGGAGGAAGGCTGAAGTGATGCAAAGGAAAGGGAGGTTTGGAGAGCTGCTGAACGCACACTGGTCTCTGCTTCTCGTGCTAAGAAGCAATTGAAATATTAAACGTAATAAAATATGATTTAGTCCATGCTGTGAACTTCAGTTATTTACTTCAGTTCACGTTTTGCATTTTATCTGCTGCGCCTCAGACTGTCTGTGTTGATAAATCACCATGTTCCAAGTACAGAAGGGAGGAAGAACACTTTATTTCATAACTATTCAATTATGAAAGCAGGGAAGGAGGGAAAAATGCATGAATCAGTATCACTTTTTTTTCCAGAGTTATCAATAACTCTAGTGTCATCCTTACTTTAACTTTTCTCAGCCAGGGATTCTTATTTCCATTTTTAAGGACAGGAATAGTGACTTGTTCAAGAAGCCACAGGTAAAAATGAGATTTTGACTGTAGTTAAATTTTTCCACTCTACAAAACTGCACAATAATGCTGTGCTATGGTTAAAAAGCAGCCCCTCCACGCCAGGGAGCCGCTGGACCCAAATCCTCCCTGCTGAAAACCCCAAGCTGCACCCACAACTTGTAGCATGAGGAGATCACCAACATCGTATGAGGAGATCATGAAGCTCAGAGAGGAACTGTTGTGGCAGCTTTAGGGGCCTACCCTTAAAATGATGAATTATGACACTAATTGACAGAGGCCCTGATAATTAAATGGAAGGTTTAAGGAATGTGATTTCCTTTTTTTTTATTATTCTTGCATTCATAGCCTTTTGCCACCCCCAACAAAGGACAAAACATCAGTCAGAACTTCAACTGAGCAGAGCTTTGTCACTTTATCTCTGTTTTAAACGTTATTTGAATGTTAGTTCTTTACATTTGCTATTCTTTATTTAATAAAAAAGGTGAACCCATCATAATAGGCATAAAACTGTCATGAGAAGGTCATAAAACGCATATTGCTTACTGAAATGAAGTGGGCATCTCCCATCCTATCTGGTAAAAAAAAAACTGAATGAAGTTTCTCTATCTTGCTGTTGTTTACACATTTTTAAGTGTACCCTGAACTGGTATAAGGTGCCAGATTGACAACTCTGTTTGTTGCCAGAACAGTGACAGCATAGCCTGCAGACAGGGTGAGACACCGTCAGGCTTGCATGTTTCAAGCCTGTTTTGGACCAGACTGGGATGAAAGAAAATATGTGGAGTGAAGGATCCAGTGTGTGGCCCATTTAATCCTTTGTCTCTATAGTCTAACATAGATGTTAGTTGTACGTGCCAGATTACAGGAAAAAAAAAAAGTAAAATAAAAAGCTGGCATTACTATAATTACTAAGCAAAGACTTGGCCAAGATTTACAAATACAATGATTTCAGTGTGGTTGGATGCCATCATTTCTGCGTGTGCAAACTAAAACACCTTAGAGAGCTGATTTTCATAAAGTATGGAGCATTCCTTCCATCTCTGTGAAAACTGTGCTTCTTAAACAGTATGCCTCTCCCTCAAAACCTAAATAATACTTCTGAGTATCCAGCTTACATACAAACAGGACATGAAAATGCCAATTGCTTGTGGCAAGTAGGAAGTTTCTCTCTGTAAATTGCCTTTGGATTCCACCCAACCAAACATTCATTAAAAAGGAAAGAAATCCCTGGACCCACGGGTTGCTAGGAAGTCCTTTCAAAACCTGAACAATTACTTGGAATCTGATAATATTCCCACCTCCTGAGTCACATAGGTAGCTTGGGTGCTTTTGCTGCTGCTCCTAGCTTTATCAAAGTGAGGGGGATTTAAAACTGTCCAAAGCCTGACCAGTTCTCACTGATCCAGCGTGTAACACTGAGACAAAAATCAGGTCAAGTCCATTCTACTGCTGCTGAAGGTTGCACAGCAGAGTCTATGTATGCATCTATCATATATCTATCTATCTATACACTATAGTTACCTGTGGGAAGGGGAGAAAGGGAAAATTTCCTTCACCTTCACCCTCAGTTTGGGAAGAAAAAGGATGAAAAGTGCTTTTTTAAACAGAGAGGTTACATGATTTATGGGAAAATTGTTATTTTGAGGTTTGATGAGGATATCCTCTTCAGAGGATGTGGCAAGTTAAACCCATACTTCCACTTTTTAAACCTGCAGGTGGTACATCTGATGGACAAAGGGGTAACATGGGTGCTTTTCACCTTGCCTAGGCAGCAGTTCATGGGCATGGAGATGTCAGCTCAGCATTCGGGAGCCCAGTTCCATAATAAACTCCAATCTGCGGCTGGAAAACCTGTAAGCCTTCCATTTACCATGTCCACAACTGTTCCTATCAGGGCAGAAGTGTCTCAGCAGATGTGGGTGTATGCACAGAGGCTGGTGCTGGTGTGTTCCTGCGATGTCTGTACCTACCGATGCAGCTGCGGGAAGGGGAACCCAACTGTGTTGCTTCATCAGCTCTTGCAATTAATTGCATCTAATAGTAGGACCAAGCAATAGCAATTGAGTTGGCAAGAGATGATCAAGAGAACATAATGTGGCTTTCAGAGCCTTATGATTGATGTTGCAATGTGAAAGGGAAGCAAAGAAAAGCAGGAAAGAACAAATGTTCCCACCCACCCAGCTTACCTTCCTGTCCTCAGGAACTGGAAGGCTTAGTGGGCAAAGAGGAGAGCTCCTACAAGAGTTAAAACACATCACAGGAAACAAAACTTGCAGAAGAACCTACAAGGAGATGGATGGGTTGGGAGAAGTGCAGTATCATTTTTCTTGTAGCTCCCTGAAGCCCCAGTTGCGTGCATGAACTCACACTTCTTTGTGCAGGAGACACATGGCAGAGCCTTGAACTGAACCCACAGCTCTGTATTTAGGACATCTTGTAGACAAGTGTTTAGCTGTACACATGTACTGAAGCTCCCTTCAAACGCTTAAGAGTTAACCTAGGAACTCAGAAGCAGCAAATGGAGTTTCTTGCCTTTTTCAGGGGCCACACCTCTTTCAGACACCGGTTTCAAGCCATCTTTGGCCCACTGGATATTTTGCTTAATTCCGTTCTTGGCCACCACATACTGGCTTCTTTTATATCAAGAATGCTCTCCAGCTTACTCTGGACAAAAATACTGCCCCAAGTTGGGACTATGTGATTTTTATAATAAAATCTTCTCTCTGATTCATTTTTGTTCTTTTCTTTTATAGATTATTCTTATTCTCGTTATTGCTAAGCTTACACTGCTGGGAAGCACTGTGGGCTAAAACACTGAACACATTCATATGATGTTATATATCTCCTTCCTTCTTTGTGATGGAAGGAGTCAGGGAGGCTTGTGTCTCTGAGTGAGCCTGAAATGATAAGTAATCCATTGTCACATCAGTTTGGAAGAGGAGTTATAGACAAAAGGTTACCTTTCAAAAAGCTGCAGGCTTTAGAGACCCCACAAGGCCTTCCATCTTACAAACCACATGCTTTCTGGGAAGGCCAAAGTTTTGCTGCCTTTTCTGGCACATATCTGGGTGATTCCAGTTCAGATGTTGTGCTTGTACCCACTGGATGCTTAGCCACGTTCCAGCGAGCCAAGGAAGCACTTGGCTGAGCAAAAGAGTTATTTGGGGCTTGAGCCATGGTAGAAATGAACCTCCCTGAACCTCGAGGCCCCAGCCAGGATTGTGAAATCACTGTGTGTCTGGAGATCTCTCCTCTTCCATGAATAACAGCTTTGCTCAGTTGAGTTTTGGAATATGACTTTTTCGTCCTAGTAATTCTACAACAACATCTTGGGGGAATTTATCTTAATCCACAGCATGCTCATGTTTCTGTTCGTCATAATCTAAATTTAGGCAAAGAGAAAACTACAGTCCACTTATTCTCCCTACTGAAAGAGAGGCTAAGAGGGAGCTTTTACTATTTGCACAAGCTAATGGAGATACATCTCCTAATTCCCGCTTTACCTCACAAATTTGAAGCTGCTTCTTGCTTGCTGTTAAAGCTGGTAACTGATAATAAAAGCGGCAATTATTTTTACATTGCAGGATGCCCAGTACAGAGGCTACGCAGGAGCCTCATTACTAAACAGTATCCAATATTTATTCATGTATGTAAATTCCACCGGTCGAAATCTTGACACATTCCCAGCATCACATATTTCATTCCGTTTATCCTCTGTAATTGTTCCCAACTGCTCAACAGCTCTGAACGATGAGTCCCATTGAGAGCAGGAGGTACAATGAGTGTAGTGGCTGTTGCTTCATAAATAATCTCAGAAGCTTAAGGACTGCAAATGACCTTGTTGCGTTTGAGCTTGGAGCAAGCAGAGCACTATTGAAAAGCGATTCAGTGGTTTTGCCTTTTACACCCTGTGTTTACATATGTGTTTTGTTACTCTGTCCTCTTGAGGCGAAGATGGATGACACAAAGGGATACAGAGAATGCAAGGTGCAAGAGGTGTATGACAGTCATCGCTGTAAACGATAAATTCGTTATTTTGACTCTGGTTTGGATTTTTTTTAGTATTTATGATACAGAATCACATAGTTCAGTTGGTAGGAGATGATCTAGTAAATTATATGCACATCATATCTTTTAGGAGTAAACTTTTAAAGAGGATGCACACAAGAAAGGGTGGAGATTGAAGAGCAATAGTTAACATGTGTTGTGGATGATTCTTCATCTCTATCTGGAAACCATTTTGGCATGACTCTTACTACATTCAGAAGGACTAGTTCAGTGCAATTTCAAGATCTTTTTAGTTCAGAGTCTGAAGTGGTGGGTATAACAACACCCAGTTTTTTTTTCTTAAAACTATGCTCACATTGATGGCCCTGGCATCATTAGAAATGCCTGGTAACTATTCCTGAACTGCCTGGCATTTGTGCTGCACAGTGAATAGTGCTTTGCAGTGGTGCAGTAAAAGACAAGCCCAAGAAAATGGAGTTCTCAGTTGTTATTTGAGCAACACATTGTTTACTTACTTCTTAAATACATTAATGCTGAAATTTCGTTCTGTCCTCACTGCTATGCCCCGGGGTGCTGCCTGCCTCTTAAAACATCAGCTAGTTCAGCCGAGGAAGAGACACCCTTCTGAGAGACCTGAGCATTAATAAGACACAGATTATGCCTTCCACCTTCATACAGGGCAATTTGGAAGATGCTACAAAACATGTCGAAAGGCGAAATCAAGAGACTACTGTTTTCACAAGGCAAAACAGCACCAGGACAAGGAGAGGAGGAGGAGAACAAAACACCCAAGGTTTTTTTAACATATCTGCAACTTGTTTGTTGCTTTAAGCAAGACTTGAGCATTGAAATGAAGCCCAGAGAGGAGGTGGAAGAATACAAACATTATTATTACTACATGTAAATGTGGATGTTTTTGAAGAGAGACTTGCCACAAGTAATCACAGACTAGAAACTTGCACTGGGGAACCAAAAAGTGAATGGCTGGAGTCCCAAGCCCAGACAAGCGAAAGGTAATCAGCAGGCTCGATCTCACAGAAAGAAAATAGTGAGAAGACTTGCACTCTCATTTAAAAACAAACAAAACTGATCTTGGCCTTATTATTACTGCCTAAAGTATAAGAACTGCATGGTAGTGATTATCATTTAATCATGGAAGGAGAGAGAGACTGCTCCGGGCTCTGGCTGAGATTACAGCATCTTGTCTTCCACGTACCACGCCTCGACGTCTCCAAGATCGCTGCCTATGTGGCAAGAAGCTGTCATTGAAACCTTGGCACGGCCACTGCCTGCTACAGACAAAACACACTTGCTGAGCTGATGCTCATGGTCCTTTGACATTTGTTCTTTTTTTATTGTTTTCTTTGAACTAGGTGATGTTAGACTGAAAGCATATGTTGGCTGCTTGTATAAAGAAAATCACGACCAACCAGTGCGTATAAATTACAGCTGGCCTTGTTACTTCTTATTAGCAAGAACAAATTTGAGAGGATGCGTTTTGCACTCACCCTGACAAGGTTCTTACATTGTGTCTGTCTCCAGAGCAAGAGAGTTTTGTATTTCTGCTCTTCCATGATGTAACCTGGCCCATCTGCTGAGTTCAGGCTGCATCACAAGCTTAGCAGGAATTACTGTGAAGAGAAGAGAATATGAATGATTAAAAGGAGCCTTGACCAGCTAAGCTGCAAAGGCATTTGACAAAAAAAAAGACTGTGTCGCTGTCACAGTAATTAATGCTGAAGAGCATTTTGGTGCCATGAATATTGTACTTAAGGAATTATATCAGCATGTTAAAAATGCATCATGAGAGGGCACATTTCATTTGACTTAGATTCAAAAAAGAACAACGAATAATACAAAGACATAAAACTAGCAGGGAAAATCATCCTTTCTTCTCCTAGGTTGCTGTAGCCAGACTCTTTCAATTACAGAGACTCCGAGAATGTACCCAGTTGTTAAATTTAAGCTTATCAATATTCCAGCAACACTGTCTGGTGTTGCCAGCAACTTACTGGATGTCTCAGATGGGCGTGCACAACAGAAAAACGAAAGCTGTCCAAAAATTGCATGTAGAAGCAAAGGTGTTTGACCATATCTTTTGTACAGTGTGCAGCTCTGGTCCTCCAACCCCTCCATCTCAAGAAGGATCTGTTAGAACCAAAGGATCCATTAAAACCAAATGGTATTAAAAAGGTGAGGAAGTTGCTTAGAAATACAAAAAGTCTGTATTACAAGGAGGCTACATCTGCGCTAGTAAATGAAATGGTCTGGGAACCTGAGGACAGGTAGCCCAGCACAGATTTCGTGCGTATAGCTAAACTCTTCTTCTGCAACAAAAGGGGCTGGTCTGCTCCCTGCTGCCTTTTGGCAATCTCTGTCTTGATCTGTCCTGGAGAAGGTGTAGCACTTTCATTATTGGAGAGTTTAGACAACAGGTTAAAAAAAAATCAGGAATAGTTAAGCTCTGCCCGAGTCTGCCTTGGGTCTGGAACTTGGTATCTTCCTCCCAGCTCCAGTGCTTTCAGTTCTGTTAGTTTATAAATAAATCACTTCTTGCCCTAAGATGTGCTACAATTTTTCTAGGCATTTTTCAAGTCGTACCTTTACATCACTTCTGAAGTGGCTGCAGGGGGTGGTGAAGTAATCCTTGTTCATAACGATCTTTATACTGTATGTCTGCACACAATGTCTCTTGGGATCCAGCCCCGGCACTGGATGTGTACTAGACGTGACTATTTTAGCCATCACTTTTCTATTCGAGCTGTAGGATGCTGCTCTGCTCTTCCTTTCATTTGATGGCGTCATCTGTCCTATTCTTCTGTCATCTTTTTGTTTGTTTTGTGTTTGAGGAATGTTCCTTGATTCTGAACTGAACAGAGAGGTCACTAATGGAAACCCTGCATCCGATACGCTGGGAAGTGAGAGGAAAAACTGAGCCCAGCTTTGAGGGACAACTTCTGGTTGTTAGGATATGTTATGAAATTGGCCTTCATTTTTGTGCCTGCAGCAAGGGAAACAACTTTGGAAAGCACAGGGACAGAGAATAGTCTACTCTGTGTACATAAGCTTAATTTCCCAATGACCTATATGTTGAGTAGCTACTTGCACCAGTGCGTACTACCAGTTCACATCCACTCCGTGTGGCTATCGATCTTCACAGGGCAAAGAGCAGCAGACCTCTGCTCTTATATTGTAAAAGGAGATGGGCAGAGAGGGCAAGTGACACCAGGGGACAAAGCTGCCATCTGAGGACTCAGGTCTTGAGAGAATAAACATTCCAGCTGAGCTTTGTGCTCTTCCCCATTAAGTGTTAGATGCTAAGTCTGATTAATCCATCTTTCTCTTGCTTTGTCATTGAAACCTTTGGTGTTGTCTCAATTCATGAAAAACATGTTTCTTTTACCAACAAATTGATTTGATTTTCTTTGATAATTTATGAGTTATCATAAAAGAAGAAGCACTTTGTGTGCTTGGTGACAACTTCCTTTGAGGTGGAGCATATTCATCTACATACCACATTTGCTTTGAAGTCAGAACAAAATCCTGAATCGTGATGTGCGTGCATGAAAAAGAGACAGACGGCAAGTTCTGTTCTGCTCTGCTACATCCGTGTAAATCCGGATCAATGCCAAGGCTGCAACAGAGATAAGGATTTGGCCCAGTATGTTATCTCCATGCATATCCCATGCTTGGTAGGAAGCAAAAGGCAGGCAAAAGAGAAGTGAAAATTCCCCATTTTAGCTGTATGTCATCTCCCCAGTGAAAGATGCATTGACCAGAGGATGATCTTCTACATTAAAAGTAATATTGTGTGTCTGTATAGAACAGCTTAAAGTGAACTAGAAATAAAAAAAAAAAGTCAAAGGAAGCAGTTATGATGGTAAATATCAGTGTGACACAGACAAAACAACTCAAAATACTTTTTACTGACACAGGGTCAGCAAGATACAGAGCCTGTTTCTCCACTTGTACCAGTTTTACAGCCACATAACTCACTGGATGGCAACAGAATAATCCTTGATTTGTGCTGGTTCAAGAGGGTCAAGCAGTTACCCAAATTACTTATTCCAGCCCTCTCATTTCCTTTTGCCACAATCTAATCTCTTCCTTCCCAAAGCTGCTGTTGCTGAAGCCTGTGGGGCTCCTGCTCTGACAGCTTGGGTGCTGCGCGACCAGCTGCCAGCGGGAAGGTCCTCCTGCATTCGGTTAGCATCCCTGAGAAAGGAGTCAGAGCCCACGTGTGGTTGTCAGCATCCCATTTGCAAAAATCTTGTTCAAAGGCAATGTGTATAATATTGAATATAATGGTTGAACCCACAAAACCTAAGCGAGGGAAGCGTTACAGTGCAAGGGAGATGCCTTACTTGTTGTTTACCATTCATCACTTTTCTTACTCTGATCTCTCACTCTTTCTCCTTTGCCCAAAGTATGGACCTAAATATCACCCTTGAATTTGGCTATATTATAATTTGGCTTATGGTTTTTACTTCCTAGGTGTCTCCAAGCACACCTTGGTAAAGGAAAGCTGCTGCGTGGAGGAGGTTAAAGCAGAGAGGACGATGGAGCAGGAAAAGCAATCACAGGCATCTGTGCTTGCATAACACGGGAAAACCACAGAATAAAATAAAGAGGTGGTGAAATTGTTGGAAAGGACTTGTTTATTATCGCCATTGTTGGAGTCTGTACCACAGCCTGTAATGCCCAAAACCACAGAAGCAGCTGGTCCACTTCTAGTGAGAGAGTTCCCTGCACTCAGTGTGGTGGAGTTGTACTCTGTGATGGATGGAGACATTGTACTCCCACCCAGCACAGAATCACTGAGGCACTGAGGCTGGAAGGTACCTCTGGAGACCACCAAGTCCAACCCCCCTGCTCAGAGCAGGATTGGCAAGAGCAGGTTGCCAAGGATCTGTTCTAGCTGGGTTTTTAATAACTTTGAAGGGGATGTCACAAATTTGCTGGGCAACCTGTTTTGGTGGTTGACCACCTTCACTGTAAAAAAAGACTTTTTTTAGTTTAAATGGAATTATCTGTATTTCAGTTTGTGCCCATTGCTTCTTAGTCTGTCACTGGATAACTCAGAGAAGAATGTGACTCCATCTTCTTTACACCCACCAACAGATATTTATGCACATTCATAAGATCTCCCTGAGTCTTGTCTTCTCCAGGTGGAACAGTCCAGCTGTTCAACTGAACACGTCCAATTGCCACGACCTTTCAAAAATAATTAAAAGTGGCTTCACAGTGCCATCAGCCAGGTCCTTCAGCACTCATGGGTGCATCCCATGAGGTCCCATTGTTCTGGTTTTGTTAGTGAGGGGGGGGCCTAAGGTGGCAGCTTCTGTAGGAAACTGCTAGAAGTCGCTCCCCTTTGTTCAGTGGACTCGGCCGGGCCTAGGGTGGACCTGCTGCTGGCCAAGGCCGAGCCAATTGGTAGGAGAATGTCCCGTGATAATGCCTCTGCGATAACTTATTTAAGTAGGGGAAACAGAAAAAAAAGGAGAAGATGTGAAGCAGCTGAGCGGGGGGCAGAGAGGGGGAGGTGCGAGCCTCGTGGGCCTTGCAGGCCTCACCCTCTGGCCTCCCGCCGGGCAGCCGACTGGGCCCAACTCGGCCCAGCCCGGCTGCAAGAAGTGGAGAGGAGATGGGAAGTGAACAAGATGTAAAAAGGATCCTGAGAGGCGTCTGCCAGCCTGTTGTGAGGAATGGCTGCAGACGCCAAGGTCAGTGAAGAAGGAGGGGGAGGAGTAATGCGGCTCCTGGCCAAGATTCCCCTGCAGCCTGTGGTGAAGACCGTGGTGGAGCAGGTTGTCCCCCTGCAGCCCATGGAGGTCCACGGAGGGGCAGAGATCCACCTGCAGCCCGTGGAGGACCCCACGCCGGAGCAGGTGGAGGCCTGAAGGAGGCTGTGGCCCGTGGAGGGCCCGCTGGGACAGCTGTTCTAGAGGGACTGCACCCCGTGGAAGAGATGACCCACGCCGGAGCAGTTTCATGAAGGACTGTGGCTCATGGGAGGGACCCCACGCTGGAGCAGAGGAGGAATGTGAGGACTTCTTCTCCCGACGATGATACAGTGGCGTAAAACAACACGTGATGAACTGACAGCGACCCCCATTCCCTTCCCCCCTACCCCGTGCCGCTCGGGAGGGGAGGTAGTATAGATAATGTTAAGCCCGGGAAGAGGGAGGGGTGGGGGGAGGTTATCTTGTTCCCTGTCTCATTCTCCTGATAATTTTAGAAATAAATGAATAGTTTTCCCCAAGTCGAGTCTGTTTTGCCCGTAATGGTAACTTTAAGGATTTCTCCCCGACCTTATCTCAAACCTTGAGCCATTTTTCTTATATCATCTCCTCCTATTCTCTCAGAGGGTGGGGGCAGTGAGAGAGAGACTGCGTAGTCTGGTCCTGATCGGGGCTGAACTACGACACCCATGAACTTCTGTATTTAAAGTTTTTTCAAATGTTCCCTAACCTGTTCCCTTCCCAACTGTACTGAGGGCATGTCTCCTTGCTCCATACTTTACTATAGGTCTCAGAGTTCTGGGATTCTTGAAGGCAAAACTTATCAGTAAAGATAAGCAACAATGAGCACAACGTCCAACAACAAATAACCAGACAGCCTTCTATCTTTTTTCCTTGTCAATAATTACAAGAAATGGTGTACATGAGATGAAGCTAGGTAGCACGCAGAGACCTGAAGGAGATACTAACACAGCTCAGTCCTTCCTAGTGTTCATGTGATTGCCAAATAAATGCTTTTTTACTAGAATAGCAGCCTCTTTGACCTATCAATAATGTTACAACCACTAATGCCACAGTTTAGCCTTGTGCATTTTCCTTACAAGCCTATAAATACTGCAGAACCTTGCTTATCAGTACTGTAGAGTCTTACTTACACAGAAGGCAATTGGGGTCTTCAAAGGGCTTTTGTTCAACATACCTCGCTGTGGTATTTGGGGTGCTTCTCGGCGTGTGATAGTGAAACAACCAGAAATGGAAAGATGCAATCTGGATGGTGTTGGATCTATTTCAATTCTTTTTTTTTTTTTTTTGCGTGTGTTATATGTAAGAGATCATTTGCATCTGCACCATCTTTGGCTTTTCTTTAAAAAAAAAAAAAGGCTTTTTTTTTTGTGGCAGGAGGGTGAGAAGGGAAAGAATTGTTTCTGAATCTTATCAAGAAATAAAATAACAAAGTACATCTTACGAAAGAAGAGGCATACTGTGCCTTTTTTCCACTGGCCTACTGCCTAAGGGGAACATTCACTGGCAAATCTAAAACTTGTTCAAAACCCTTTGGAGAAGCAGACTATTATTAAATTATTTATTTTATCTTTGAAGTGTTTCCATTTTTATACTGTTAAGGATTTCTCTGTAAAAGCTGGGGTGCCTGAGAATATTTGGCTTGTAGTGATCTTTGAAACCTAAGCCTCTTTTTTTTTTCCTCACTGTCTTTTCTTCTCCCCCACTCTCTCCCTCCCAGTTTCTTCCCAAAAGGAATGAGGATCCATCCAATGCAGAGAGGCTGTGCTCATTGGGGAAATTTAAGGAGATCTTTAGTAGATGGAAACAACTAGAGCCTGATTTACTCTGTGTTTGCTTAATTATCTTTTTTTTTTTAAGGGAAACAAACCTGGCAGAATCAGAAAGAATGGGAGACATATTCAAATACTGTCAAGCGCTTATTAAAATGTTATGTAATTAAATGTTAAGATCCCGCCTGTAGCAGTGTCTTTTGAAATAACTGTACTAGATGGGCCTTCTGAAGCCAGCATAGGAAAGTAATTCATCTGCAAGGTTATCGGCCGTCAAGGCATGTGCCTTGGGGACCTCATTTAATGGGAGAACTCCCATGGACTGACGTGGGCTTGGGCAGGGCCTGAGGAGAGCCCTGCTGTTGTTTCCCAACACGGTCCTCACAGACTCAGGGGACAAAAAGCCGCAGAGCCGTACGACGAGCTCAGCGCTTCGTGATGGGGTGAGTCGTTGGAGGTGGCAGCAGAGTTGGCAGGGCTGAGGCCTCCATGGGTGGTGGGTACCGGGCTCAGGAAGGATGCTCTGCTGGGTGCTGGATGCAGCACTGCTGCCAGCGGGAGCTGCGCTGCTTGAAGACGCATGGACCGTCACTGTCTCAGCAGGATATCTTACCAGAAAGAAGGGATACAACACACAGGGCTAGCGTGTGAGCTTGGTAGAAACGTGCCTTTTAAAACAGCATGAGGGGGCTTTCCTTTCCAGTGGTGGCTTCCCAGTTACCACGAAGAGGGTACCTCTGTTAATGCTGCTTCAAGCTCTGGAAGCAGAAAGGGCCTGAGTGCTGGGTGAAATGGGCGTAGAGATGCAGCCTGAGCACGGCGAGCATCCATGTGTCAGTGGATCTATCCCTCAGTGTGGGAGGTCCCACGCTATGAGGCTGAGTTGTGTGGAGCTGCATGTGTGGAGCAGCCAGCAAAAAGAATGAGTTCTGCCGCCGGTGGGATTAGGACCATCTGTGTGAGGGAGTGTTCCTGTGCAGCTGGGCTACAGATGAGCTCCGCAGTGAGGAGTTAGTACAGTGGCAACAGGAGGGGTAGGGCAGGTTCCATGCAAAGGGGCTGATGAGGTTCTTGGTGCTGCTTTCCACAGCGGATAACGTGCCAGCTAGTACTCACCCATGATGCTCGATGACCATCGTGGGGAATTCCTAGCTCCCAAGATTACTGGTAGTGAGATGTTTTCCCTTCTCTCTGATTGAAGGGCACACTGAAAGCCTGGACACAACTCTCCATTTATATTGCTGAACTTCATTCCACACAGGAGGGCTTCTCTGTTGGTTTGTTTTGTCTTGTGCAAGCTTCTTCTTGCTGTCTTAACCGCGTACAATGATTAGGTAAATGAGTTTGTTCTTTCTGGTAAGCAATGGGCATCTTCACTCTTTAGTGCAGTCTGGGTAGCAGTGGAGCAGCTCACACTTTTTCACTCAACATATTGCCTGTCACTAGAAATCTGCTCATCTTTCCTTCATTTCTAGGGCCAGTTAAGTGCACATGGCTGCCAATGCCTTCAGGTGCCGCCTCTGCTCCCACACCTCTCCTTTTACAAAATGTTTGAAACTTAACGTGCTGAAAGAGCATCTTGTGAAGGGGGACTCTACTACCACAAATTTAAAACCACATGTCCGTGATTATTAGTGTCAGGTCTCTGCAATGCCAGATCAGCTGCCTCTATAGACCTGAGTTTGAGCGACTGCATATCTGCACTTCCATGAACTGGGAGGAACGGGACAGGACAGAAATTATGCTTCCAGCTGTAGGAAGACAAAAGATTTGATCTGGCAATACAATTCCTGATATGGAGTGAATCTGAGAATAGATTTGAACTACTAGTGAGCCTCTATCAGACTGATTCTGTACATCACGTGGTCTTTCAGATCCAGTGCTTTGACCCCAAAGCCAGAAGTGTCAAGAAGTGTCAAGTCACCAAACCATCCCTTAAACTTGCTGCAGGATCCATATTATGATGGGACAGTGTAAATCTGTAGTGCCAGACAGGCTGCTTTGTATTTTGTGAGAAATAACTTAAGTGAGTGCCAATAATGATTGTGGGACCCAAAAGCAGTATCAAAATATTAATAACTGAGAGGTTTGTGTTATTCTGGGTAGCCAGGACAACAGTCCAGCTTGTGGTTCCAGGGGAATCAGTGGAAGCCAATGAAGTCACATTTCAGCCCTCAAAAAAGGCCAAGTTTGGAAGGGCCGCACTAAAATCAAAGGAATTGTGTGTGCCTGGGAGTGTCCCCGAGGCAACTGCTCCTGCTAGGTTTGCAGAACAGGGTAGAAGGAGAGAAGGAAAGCCGTTTCCCTTGTGTACAACATATAAACCAGATCCAATAAACAACATAATTTTTATGTCCCCTGAATAACATTGGGATTTTTTTTCAGGCTTTTAACATTTTAATCTACTGCTTGCAAAGCCCTACACTCTAGCTCCCTCTTAGCAGATGGAAATTGGAGGGGGAAAAAAAAAAAAAAGGACTGTATGTGCTGGCATATCCATATGGCATTGAAGTGAGAAATCACTTGGAACACAGGGCTTCATGTGGGGTCACAGCCTCCATACGTTCCCTGATGGGTGCAAAGGGTCCCGAAACTTGTTGCTGCTCTAACAGCGGGGGAATGGGGCTGGCATAGCACAGGCTGAAAATCCCTGACAGAGAAGGAGGGGAAGACAACAGATACGAGCAGCCTCCAAGGTGTTTAGTTACCTACCTGCCCCTGAAGTCCCAGGCACCGTTGAGAAGCCAGGCCTGAGTGCTTTCAAATGAATTGCAGCCTCTTGCTGTAAAACAATAATTACATCAGAGCAAATACATCCCGGCTTTATCATGCATAATAAACTCCATCTGAGTGAAACCCTTTCTAGCACGGAGGATCTGCAGAGGATGCCACGCGCCGTGCGGGGAAGGTTTAAGAGATGCAGGAGCCTCGTGTGGGCTTTCTGCCTGGCTAGAAGGACATGTGAGGACTGCACGTGCTACGGCAGGAGATAAAAGGGACATTCGTGCATTGTTCCGAGTTGTACTGTACTCCGCTTGAGTTGTTTGAACAGCTACTCGAATGACAAAGACTGACTTTGAGTAAGGCCTTTCCTCTTACTCCCTGCATTATCTAAACCTGGTCTGGACTCATCTGGCACATCCATCTTTGGCTTTTCATTGACTTCAGTAGGTTTGGCGTCAGCCCTGTGTACACGTATATCTGTCTCCGTAACTCTCCTAGCTGTTTACATATCTGTCTTATGTATTTATTTTCCCTAGTACCCACCACTGCAACATATAAGGCAGGAATCATCCTCCACAATGCCAACTTCTTTTGGCTTCTTTCCTCTGCGTGTTTGGCTTTGCACTTTTCCTCTGAAGTTACGGCTAGGATTCTCAGTTATTCTGCAATGCTGCTCCAGCTCTGCTCAGATGAAGGGTCTACCGCCAGCTTCAACAGGAGTAGACTCAGGGCAGGGCTGATTTTTTCTGGATACCCTGCCCTACACGGACAACAGACAGAGCCTGGAATTGCAGTTTATCCTCTGACAAAAAAGAAGGTAGCAGACCATGACTTTCCCAGAAAATCAGAAGGGCTTCAGAGACCCTGCAGATCCTTTTGCACCTGGCCAGGCATAAATGTCAGTTGTTACATCTCTAATTAGGAGTTAAAATAGCTGAGATGGATGTATTTTTTGAGAACAGAATGTGATGTACAAAAAGAAAACTAGCTGTATTAAAAATTTCAGTTAGAATCATATCCACAGTCCCAAACACCCAGGTATGTAGGTAAGTCAAGGGGACAATCCATTTGCTCATATTTAGAGTAGACCTCAGGATCCTCCAAGGATCCAGCCTGTGTCTGGCCTCTTGCCAGCCAGTTCCTGTGATCCTTCCCAACCTCCTTCAGAAGGAAAACTATACAATCAATGCTCTGAAACCCACTGAAGCAACGGGGAGTCTTGGACTGAAACCCAACCCTGTGCAAGACTTCCTAACCAGTGCTAGCAATTCAGCTCCAGGATGACGGATAGATATTAGTTTTGTGTCCCTCAAGCTCCTTCCCAAATAGCTGCTACTTTATGTGCCTTTACATTAAAGACTAACCTTAGTTACAAGCTCTGACATGGACTTCTCATTAGTAACCACCTATGAACTTGAACTGTTTCAGGTCAAGTTGGTTGTTACCTCTAATTTTTCAAAAGGAAAGAGCTTTGTGGAATATCACCTTTCTCTTTATTTCTTTGCTTGTTCCCAACCGGCCCTTGAAGAGCCTTACAGGAGATGTGCACCTGCAAGGACGTGTTCCTGTAGCAATGAAACAAAAGAGAAGCAAATCCAAATGCAGCTAACACTTGTTAATCTATTGGAAGTTCAAAGAGCCAGTCATTACGTATGGACAGCTTTATACCAGACATAACTATTGCTTGGCATGGGTCCTTCTTTAATTGCATTATACAAACATAACAGAAAATTGACCCAAAGGGGGAAAACAATTTTATCCTTAGAACACTCTTCTGACTAAGTACAGAGCTTTTAATTAAATTCGCTATACAAAGCGACTGCCTGTCTCTCATGTTGAGCCTAATTGATATCAAAGCCATCCTTAAAATCAATATTTTTTTTCTGGAAAAAAAGAGCAAATACCCTCTCCACCCCAACAGAATTCGATAAATAATTTGATAGTACTTGACTCCTAACTGTAATCTTTGTCTCATTTGAGCAGAATATAAAGTGAAAATTTGTCCCCACCGCCCCCCAGCATTCCCATTGCATCACAAATCAGCCGCCATCAAACGTCAGTATTCCTCCTCAGCGGGTCTGCTGTTTCCATTTATTTCTGTGAACCACGCTGAGCAAGGGAGGAATTTGAAACCTTCAAGTGACAACACATTTATGCCACTTTTCTTACCTATTTTATATTTTTCACTTATTTATGATTACAGTTGTGATGGGATCCCATTAGAAGTCTCACTAAGATCAAAGGCTCGTTAGAGTAGGCAATAGATGAACCCATACTCTTTCCAGTGTACCCTTCCCCTGCTAAAAACCTGTAAGCAGGTGCTTAGCTCTGCTCCGAGGAAAAAAAAGACACACAGGTCTCTGTAAGACAGGGCCCCGCTTTGACAAGATGAGCACACAAATCAAAGAAGCAGGACTTGTTTGTTACCTTTGCTTTCTAAACAGCCTCCTTCATCTGTCCTTCTTGCTCTGTGTAGGAACCCTGTCAATCTATCTCATGAGAGCTGGCAAGAGAGTTGGTCCTCTTTGCCAGGAGCAGCTTAGAAAACTGATGGAAAAGAGCAAGAACAAAAAATGAAGCTGAACATTAGGGTGGTTACTTTAGTTGGGGTTTTTTTTCAACTATTCAGCCAGATTTAGGGAAGTGGGGAGCTGAAAGTCTGGCATTGGTTAGTGCTCCACCAAAAAGATGGTCTAACCGTAAGCCAAAGCAGAGTTAGCATGTGCAGTCCTTCTGCATTGCCTCTTCCTGATAAAAGCAGGAATAATCTCTGCAGAGACCACTGCCTAGAGAGGGAGCGCAGACTTGAAAGCTCAGCCCTGATCTTCAGTATCTGCTCTGTAATGTCTCTCTGTTGATATTGGCCCTTGGGGACTCTTGCTACAAGCACAATTTTCTTTCAAGAGCATATGCTAATTGTGGCATTAGGGGTGTATTTATGATCTCTAGCTGGCTGTGGCAGGTAAGACTGGGAGAGAAGTGATACTGAATCTGCCGACAGATCGCACTCGTAAAGAATGATTTTGTGCTTCCTGTGCACTGTGACACCCAAAAGCACGAGGGATTAGCATAAAGAGAAACCTGCCTTTGTATCACCCAGAATAAAAATTCATCCATGATTTAAGTGGCTGAGCCAGCTCCATGGATGTCGCGGCACGCTTATGCACCAAGATAAAGACCTGAGATCTGGTTTTCATAGGCAACCAGCAAAGCAGTCTGCTCTCCTGGGCTTTGGGAAAGGCTGGGGGAAGATTGGGCGCATGGAACGGTGATGCTATTTTACCACATTATACCTGGTCCTTTATTACAAAAAGCATAATTCATTTAGTCTTGAAAATTATTTAGCTTCCAAAGTGGTCCCATGCCCTCACACCTTCCTATAGTCCACCCCAGAAGCAAAAACGTGGTGGCTGCAGAAGGAGATAGCACCAAGTAGTCTTCCTAAAAGGTGAGATTCTGGGTGGGTTTCTCATTTGGGGTCTGCATTTCATGGTCCTTTTGATGCCTTCTTGCTGGCTTTGGCAGATGGGTGTGATGGGATCGTTGTGTGAGTGCATTTGTGCTCACCTAAAGTTACATCCTCAGCTGGCGGTTGGGAGCTGAGCCAGCACGCACCGCGGAGCACAGAAGGCCCTTGTAGACAATGTGCATTCCAATATCCCACCATTTCTCACCTAACATAAACTTGTTTCAGCTACATTCAATGCAAATAAAATATTTAGCAGAGGCTGGCCATACATCTGAATGCCAGCGGAAAGCGAGAAGGGCTGGAGATAAATATTGACGTGAAGGTTCCAAGGCTCAGGGTAAGTCAGGTGTATGTGTCGCTATTTTATAGCCTCTGCTAAATGATCAGAGCCTGGCTCTGCTCCCAGCTGCAACGGTATAAATCTGGAGTAACTATGCTGATGTCAGAGTTATACCACCCCAAAGCTGGTGCATATGAGCTTCTGTCCAGTGGGGCAATTAGGAAGACCCAGACCTTCCTCTCCATTAATATTTACGCAGGACACCTTATGCATCTTTGGAGGAGTCATCATAAATTTTCTGTTGCTGTAGGGAGGGCCCTGAAACAATGATTTGCAGACACTTATTATCATTATTAGACATGGTAATTGAATTAGTAGTTATTTGATTATTATTATTGGTGTAATAAATAGTTCTTGCCCTCCTTGGTCCTGCAAAATGCAGCCTGAGGAAATCCCAGTAAGAGGGAGGAGCTCCATTTGGAGACAGCTGTTAGAGAAACACTGCAGTGAAGGACGAACCAGAGGAAATACCCACCCCCACTCAGAAGGCAATTTCTGCACACTCTAAAATATTGCAGAAGATACCACTTCCAGAAGTGTATTTTGGTTCAGGGAGGAGTTACACTGGGAGCTGAAATTGTTGATTTACATGTATGTTTATATATTGGGCTTTGCTTCATCAAATACATGGCATACAGGCCCCCAGTGTAACCATTTAACTTTTCCATGGATAAGTTGCTTTGAGCTATGAGGAACATTTATTTACTGATGGAGGCTGTGTGGTGACAACACAGCCTGTGAGGCAAAGCTGGTGGAAGAAAGGGTCCGTCTTGGCCAGTCTTTAACATGTGCCCAAGAGATAAGTGTTTCCAACACAGCATGCCAAAGCGATACAGGGAGATTTGTCTCCTACCCAAGCTAATGATGGAGCCATGTCACCATATGTGTGGTTGGTTTCCAGCAGCTCCTCAATTTTCCAGCACGAATGGAGGATGACAGCTTGTATATTAGACAAATTACTCTTCTCCCAAAAGCAGCAATCACAGAGATATCCAAGAGCCTTCTTCACTTTCTCTTCACTGAACAATTTCTGCACCATCATTCAAAGCTCTTTGCAATAAAAAGGTGGTCGGTAAGCAAGAATTACAGTGCAGCTCCGTAGCTCCCAGCCAGCGCTTCCTGAGGCGATGCCTGTACCAGCGACCGCAGCAGGCTGCCGTCCATCCTCTGATTTTCCTGCCAATTGGCACGGCCATGCTGGCACCCACATGAATGAACCCCCTTATTCTGAAAAAAAACAAAGTGGCCACATCCCAGCTGCCCACTGAGAGCAGCCGTGCTGGCTCCAGCCAAATTCCCACTGGGGAGGATGCTTGCAGGGACAGTGCCGATGTCACCTGGCTGGGGCTTGAGCCAGGCTGTGGACCTCTGTCCACTCTGGGATGGGTGACAGGGGAGATGTCCAGGCATAGCAGGGTAGGTTGATTCCCTGGCCTCAGGGCTGTTCCGAAGGAAGTCTCCAAAGAAGCAGATCCATCAGCACTGTGGGAAGGAGATGGAGAATTGATGCCCTCAGGGGAAGCCTTTGGGGTTGTCTTGGACCACAAATTCAGTTGTTGCCTTGGGGGCAAAAGCTGAAAGGCAAACATGCTCCTTAAAAACATTATGTCCTTGGGTATGCTTTGGTAGAGATGAACTTTTTTTTTCACCGTGTTTGCAGCTTTCAGAGACAGATGGTGATTCCTCTTGCAAGCTCACATTTTTTAAGGCATTTCTGATATTAAAAGCTTCTCTCAGTTACCAGTTGAACCCTGAGTTCCCAGCGGTCATTGGCTAAGGATGCTGCGTGTAGGGTCACTCAGCTGGTGGTGACAACTGGTCTGTAAAGAAGTACCTTCTTGGCCTACCCTTCTTTGAGGACAAACCTGTAGATCCCATCAGCCACATGTGGTCAGGTGTCTGGTGCTCTTCGTTACCCTCCGTTTGTCTGCATTTGCTTTTGCCTCGCATCATCCACCTTCCGTCATATCCTCTAGGCACCACCCTAACTCTTGGGTTTGCTCTTCGGCTGTAGCTTCTGCCCATCTCTTTGCCCCCTCGTCAAACTCTTGCTGCTGCTCTCTGTCTCCAGGACATCACTGTGGATAGTACATTGCCCTCTAATGGATAGATTTCAAACTGAGCTCCTCCACCCACCAGGACTGTTGGTAGAATCCTTTGACCCACTAATGAGGCAGGAGACTTGTTATCCACATCCAGGTCACTTTCTACCCCCTGCTTCCCTTGAATCAAAATAAAATACTTTTTTTTTTTTTTTTTTTTTTTTAAATAGCACAAGCATCAGACTGTTGCAGCTATTTTTAAGAAGAGGCAGAGGAAATCTGTGCCAGTATGAACCCTGGTTCCTTCACGTCCATGAATGCTTTAATTGGTTTCAGAGTTAGGAAAGCATTAACAAAGCTGATTTCTGTGATTCCACGCATCTGGATTTCAGGGTGGGTTTTTTTTTTTTTTAGCTTGCCTAATCCTGCTTAAAGTCTTAAGATTTATTTGTATGTTTATAAGATGCTGCTTTTCTCATTATGTGTACATTATAGTCACCATTAGAATAATACAAACAAAAGGAAAACCAGAATGCACTTGCAAGCAGCTGATAATTAATTACGGAGAACTTTTGAAAGGGTGGCTTAGCATCTTAAGCAATTCCTTTCACTGCCAGATACATGGGCTTGTTTTATAAACTACAATCAATCTGCCATTGGGGGGAACACTGCAAAATGAACTTAGTCATCTGAGCTCATTTTCAGTTTCAAAAACCGAAAGGCTTTGGAGTATAAACTGCCCTCTTCTTTTAATGTCAGTAAATAAGTTGATCTGTTTATATGGCTTTCAATACAAGTAAACTGCTTGCCATTTAAACAAGTTCAATCAGCTGTGAAAATTGACATTTTTAACCATAAAATCGGACTTCATCCTACCATGATACTAAATATTAAGGAATCATTTAAAGGACAGTATACATTTCAGAAACCTGCCCGGAGAGACAAATGCAAATTTCTGCCATTCACAAATAACATACCAAAACTGACCCCTTGGCTTGGGGCCTGCTGCTCTGTAAAAGCCACTTTACAGACTTATTCCAACATGGTAAGTCACTGTTGCTCTCAGAAGACATTCAAGTGTCACATTCAGCCCCTGCGT
Source organism: Chlamydotis macqueenii (assembly GCF_036417535.1). Taxonomy (NCBI): domain Eukaryota; kingdom Metazoa; phylum Chordata; class Aves; order Otidiformes; family Otididae; genus Chlamydotis; species Chlamydotis macqueenii. The sequence goes on along the minus strand of NC_141557.1, from coordinate 5,996,524 downwards.
GGCAAAAACACATCCTCAAAGAGGACTGCTGGTGAGGATGGATGGAAAAAGGACATCGTACGCTGATGCTCGCCCTGGTGATGGCAGGTCCAGGGCTGTGGGAGGCTGTAGCAGGGCTCAGCATCCTCCGGTCCCTGCAGCCTGGGGCTTTGCAAGCCTGGGAGGCATCTGCCCGGCTGTACCCTGTCCATGGAGGCAAGCAGCAGGATTTCCATTTCCCTTTGCTCATACACGTGTCCGCACTCGCAAGTGGCTCTTGGAAATGGGATGTTCCTATTATCATCGAGCCTCCAGGAGATCTGCACATACTCCTATGGCCCATGCCTTCTGTTGTTTTTGTTTTTTTTCTTTTCCTCCCTTTTTTCCCCTCTATCTAATTTTGGGGACAAAAAAAAACCCACACCGCTTCTGACCGGGCCTACAGATGACACAGCTCTTCACAGCTCAACACCCCTGATGTTTTCCTGTGCCAAAGGGGGGTCTCATTGTGTAAGGGGTTTCCTTCTGAATAGGACAAAGCAAAACAGCGAAGCAGTGGGATTACTGGGCTGCTGAAGGGAGACAATGGGGAAACAAAACTCGAGCGGGAGAGACATTTATTTTTCGGAGGGGCATGGTTGCCCTTACACAATCCCTTTTAAACTGCTGTGAAGTTTCTCTAACACAATCCAGTCCTGCAGCCAGGCAGAAATCCAGCGCATTCAAAAACCTTTTCATTCCATCTTTAATTTAAAAAATGTGCACCCATTTACCACCACAAAATGCAGGGGTATTAAGGTACAGGAAGATCTAACAACGGGCTTTGGGGTTTCTCTGCATGAGCACCTCTGGATGTTTCAAGCATGGAATGATGACAGCAGTCAGTCCTTTCCGTGCTGACCAGCTGATGTGGAAATCCAAGCGGGCGCAGGTTTCAATGCCTGCTGACCGAGCACATCTCTGTCATTCCCGGTCCTGTACTGGCTCGCTTTTGGCTTCCAGTCGGAATTTTAGCTCCAAGTCCCCCCAGATGGCCCAAAGCTTTTCCGCTTGTGGGCAAACAGAAGGGATAGCCCTCTTTTTGTGGCTGTGGTGGTGATCCACATCTGTGTTGGGATGGGACTGAAAAGGGGGTGTTAATTCTGGGGGTGATGGGGCTGCTGGTAAGATCTGGGTTTTCTCCCTGTTGGGGATTCAGGCTGTGACTGTGATTCTTTCTCATGCAGAAATTTTCTCCGGAGCTCCTCCAATGCTGACCATAGAGGACCACACCATGCTGTCTCACGTGTCACAAGTGCTGAGTATAAGCCCCACAGATCAGCCCAAGGAATTCATTTCTTCTCAGCTTCCTACATGCCAGGCTGCGGCTCTCTCCCTGCCCTGGGCATAATGGGAAAAATGCTGGAGAAAGAGCACTAACACATCCCATGGGGCCGCTTGCTGTAGGGCTAGCTCTTGGCACTCCTTTGTTCCCCTACAAAGGCATGCAGGATGGGGAGAAGCCAGTCCCATCATAAGTAAACAAATGTGGTGAGTTAAATATTTTAAATGGAGTCATAAATAAAGAACTATCATTGGAGAAGTCCCTAAAGACACTGTTTTTGCTGGAGTTTTTTTAATGTTGCCAGCTTCAGCAACTTTTACAGGGATGTCAGAGTAAATAGCCTGCGATCCTACAGTATCTTATAAAAGTCTTTAACAACAAGAAGATTTTTATGCTTTCATATTAGATAGGTTCCTAATAGACAGTCTGTTCATGTCTCCTTTTATGTAGCGCAGAAAAAAAATAATCCCTGTCTGCAGCATATCTTAAAATGTACATCTTTAGCAATTTTTGACTTAAGGAGGAAAGAACTACATGCCTTTTGGACAGAAGATGATCAGAGTTTTCTGGGATTTGGAACATCCCGTAGCTTCTGCAGCAGGCAGAGAGAGGGAGGGGAAGAAATATTTATTCTTTTTAACTTAACAAACAGAAATTTAAGTGAGACTTAATCACACTGTGCAGGTAAATTTCCTGATACGCTATTAGAAGGCTCTTTCATCTTGCAGATTAAAGGCTACCTGGGAAAGCTGTTGCACAGTGAGGTAAAGGGTGCATTAACTCTCCTGGCTCAGTAAGTACAAGGTGGGCCATTTCACTTTCAAAGTGGAATACATTTTCTCTCATCAGGAGAGTTACTACAAGGAGCATTAGTATAGTGTACTATACGTTTACAACTTACATTTGGGATAGGGTTGGCTTCCCCCCACAGAAGAGGTCAAAACCATGATGAGATACAGTAGCTGAAAGCTGAGTCTCTCAAAATTCAACCTAAAAATGAGCATACGCTCTTAACCATAGACATTTTTAGCTCTTGGAACAACTTACCTAAATTCCCCATCATCTGACAGCTTTAAATCAAGTCTGGATGTGTTCCTAGAAAATATACTCTAAATCAGATGAAAGTCAAGATCCTGATGCATGATTCCCGCAGGGAAGGGCTACAGCCTACGTTATGAGGGAGGTGAGACCAAGTGAGCAGAAAGATCTTAGACTTGCTGAAGTCAATGAACAACATGTCCACACCACTCTCAACCAACTGCATCTGCCTACAGAGTGCATACCTTTCATAAATCATGGGGTTTTTTTCCTCTCTGTATCAAACCCTTGTTTCAACTCTGGAGCTTTCTCAAAGCGAATGTTACAAGGGCCTGAAACCTTCACCCATGGCTGAAATACAAACATGACAATGATGTTTTCCTGGAGCTGCTTTTATTAAAGTGTCCTTTCTTCCTCATGTCTGTAACTCCTCCCTAAAACCCTTAGACTCCATCCTTTTCTAAATCTACTTCCAAGGTGACAGATAAGGTGAAGCCCACCCAAGCTACCTTTGGAGTTGTCTACATGGTTGATGTCCACCTGACCTAGTCACTACATATAGTGGAAGGAGAGAAAAAAGCCTTTTTAAAGCGTGACTCTTTTGACCAACATTAGGGTGAGGTGAAGAGTGTGCTGGATTCCCTTGGTTCTACCAATTGGATTGGCAGTGAGCGTAAGAGGAGGTGATGAACTCAGATATATTTAGAGACAAGATGATGTTGCTTATATCCTGAAACACTCTCCAGAGGAGAATTTAGTGCAGCCAAGTTAGAAGGGGGACGTGGTGGTGACAATTTTTAATATCTACTGATATCTCTAGGAGAAACTCCAGACAAGCTTCTCAGAGCTGTATTCCTTCACCAGGCCTGGCAAGAAACACTAGGCTCCAAGGTAAATACAGGTTAGCTGCAGCTGCTAATCCAATTCTCTGCACAGGTCCAGTGTGAGGGCTAGGTGCTGAGGGCTGTCAAGAGTTGCCCACTTCCTAGAAGCACAGTTCCCTGCAATTGCAGGAGCTGTGATGGCTCTGTACACGGGCAACTGAAGACTTGCGTGTAGTACCAGCTACCTCCAGTCCTCTCCGAAAACTGGCTTTCTCTTTTCCTTTCCATATGTGTAAACCCTCATCAGAAGCTCAGTGTTTCCTTTAATGCTGTAATTAGACCGCCTGCTCGTTCCTTGACTGTGTTTGGCCTATATGCTTTTTGAACAGTGCTCTCATGGATCTTTATTCTCTTTGTTTCAGGCTGTTATCAAATCAGTGTGAACTCACGAGGGAGATGCACACAACGCTTTACAATGAGGTAGGAATCATTCAAGCTACAATTGTATCTGGTGTTGCTGCAAAGGTATGTCCTTTGTACTGTCTACGCTGATAACCTTGGGGAGTTTGTTAAAGCAGAGTGAAAGTTTTGAAGGATGAAGAGTGTCTATACCAAATCTGAAGATATGACTGCAACTGAGATGGAGGCCTAATTAGGTTGGGCTATGCTCCTGTGGATACTGTAAGCTTAATTCAAACTAGTGCATCAATGGAATGCTGCGCAGTGCTGTATAGTCAAGCCAGACTATTCAGAAGTAGATCAGGCATCTCAGATGACACAATATGTCCATACTGTAGTGTTTATAAGACTATCTAAGGAGGACTAAGACTAAGACTAGGCCAAAGGAATAGCAGCCTGGAAATCAGGATAATTTCTTAAGTCTAGATCTGGAAACAGTAAAAATCAGCAATAGGATATGACCACCTAAAAGGCATACTCCAGCTCCACTTCCATTGAAACCACAAACAGAAAAACGGTCATGGATTTACCATTCTGAGCAATTCTGAAGCCATTCCTGGCAGACAACACTGGAGCAAGACTCTACCCAGGCACCATTCTCTTTACTCCTCTACAGAACATTAGCTTATGACTGCTAGTAAGTGAGCAACATTTCTTAAGCAAGGTGAGTGGAGGTGTTCAAATCTTCTGCTGAGCCAAAAGGAAGTCATTGTTCCACCAGGACGTAACAAAGGATGCTTGAGATTATTCTGTGCATATCTGTGTTGGCCCTGCTACTATGACATCCAAGGGCACTTCAGCGTTAAGAGGGTTTTTTAGGCAAACAGCAGGGTAATAGACAGGTTTTATTAAGTGCTCCTAAATTTGTTGCAGACAAATTTAATCCTTTAGTGCACAGAGCTTCAAGAACTGTCCCGGTGGTTATTGTGTCTTTGAAGCGCAGAGCTGCCTGGATACCAAATGCAAAAGGCAAGTACCAACTGGAAGTAGGCAGAATTAGAGTTTCTTAGTTGTGTGGAGATGTGAAGCGAGGCTGGGTTCACACAAGGACCTTTTTGTTGTCAGATTGTGGTTTTCTTGTTTACACTGTTCTGCATTGCTTCTTTCTTATCCAGCAAGTCCATTGTAGCTAAGCCACATGTGCGCCTGCTTGTAATTGGTAAAAATGGAATAGAGAGAGTTCAGCAGCAACCGAGGGCACCGATATCCCTTGACCACTCCTAGAACTGTCATATCTGAGGAATATACAGCCGGAGCAATGCACCGAGGACACATCTTACTTTCCCTGGAGCAATTTTTATATATCTTAGTCCTAGAACTTACAGTCTCCAGATCATGGAAACTCCAGTGGGTCTATAAAATCATAGATCTTCTAAAACAGAGGAGGGCCTTTGAAGAAAGCAGAAACAAATAGGCTGAATATGAACTGACTTCCTGATTTATCTCCCTCCTTTTTGTCAGGGCCCACACCCTGTCTCATTCCCTTTGTGCTCTTAATTCATCAAATAGCTGAACACCTACTGCAAGTAAATCTGTCATTATGGCCTTACTTAGCATTCAGACCAACTTTCCTGTTGGATGCAACTTGTGGGATCCTAATTTTGCAGACCTAAGATGACTTGTGTAGTTTGTGTTCATATGAACAGAAGCTTGTGCATTTTGAAATGTTGCAATCAAATAATCCCATCTGTACTTGGGTGTCTGTAGCAAGCTGACTTGCAGTTGCCTTTTTGCAGTAATTATGGAAGTTTCTTGGTATGAAGCACTTTGGCTGAGCTAAACCTCAGCCCTCTTGGCTTTCAGTTTCCTCACAAGATGAGATTTGTAAACCCAGGGGGAAATCCTGCATTTTGCATTTTAACGATCTCTAGGAAGACTGACCACTTCGTGACAGCATCTCCTACCTTCTCCAAAACATCTCAAGTCTCCTGTACTTCAAAATCCCTATGAGATTTCAAGGTGACAGGAAGGTATTTTTACCTCTAGCCTTTCCTTGACTTTTGGGCCTTTCAATTTTTTTTCCCTAAGTGCAGCGAAGACCCAGAGAATATTGCTCTCATCTTCCAATTCAAGCTTTGCCCGGCCTCTGGATAATGAAATACACTATTGTTTGTTTTCTCCCTGCACAACATTTTTGGCTGTAGGTGGGATACAAAGAAGAAGTCTTTGTCAACATGAACAATTAAAATAAAATATCCCTGCTTCTTATTTTTACTGTGTTTTGAAAGTATAGGTGAACGTTTTTTCACAAACTGGATTTTCAAGGATCTGCCTTTGAGATCTGAATACAGGTTAATAAGGGTTTCCTAAATGCCAGTCTCCTCCTCCTGCCCCTGGTGAGGGATGCTTAGTATTTCCGAAAAATCAGATCCATTGCTAAACTGTGCTGCCAGACAGAATTTGATATCTATTGTTAAAGTTCATTAGACTGAAGCCAAAAAAAAATCCCCGTCTGGTTTGGTGCAAAGCTCTTTTTCCTCTGAGTGCCTTTGGCTACGAATTCTGCATATTCTAATTTTAAAGTATCATTCACTTTCTATTTGGTGATAAATGCTTTCCTGCGTAAGAGTCTTTTGATTGCTCTGCTAATTAAAGTGGATGGTTTCCTTTTATGTTAGGTGACTGGGCTTCTGGGTAACTGCAGTTTGCAGGGAACAGCCAAGGTTACGTGCAGTGTTTATTACCTTCACTCTCATCACCAATGGGTACATGTTCTGGAGCTCCAAATTCTCAGTAAGGAAATCAATTAAGAAAATGAGGAATTTGTCATTTTGGATGCTTTTTGGTCTCCCTTTCCTAGGAACGGCTTTTTATCCGTTTGCTCGTTCAGATTCATTACACTGTGAGAAAATTTTGATGACTTAAAGGGCATGGAGACAGAAGTAGGAATGGAACTTCCATGTTGTCCCTTTTTTCCCCTTTGAGCCAGTTTTGGTCAGCATAGATATTTGTGATAGTGGCACACAAATGTGTGCTGGGAAACTCACTCTTTTTGTGAACATTATTTTAATTGCAAAATTGTAGAACCGTCAAATCACAGCATAGTTTGGGTTGGAAGGGACTTTTAAAGGTCATCTAGTCCAACGCCCCTGCAAGGAGCAGGGACATCTCCAACCAGATCAGGTTGCTCAGAGCCCCATCCAACCTGGCCTTGAACGTTTCCAGGGATGGGGCTTCCACCACCTCTCTGGGCAACCTGGGACAGTGTTCCACCACCCTCAGTGTAAAAAATTTTTTCCTGGTGTCTGGTCTGAATCTACCTCCCTCTATTTTTAAACCATTACCCCTCATCCTGTCACAACAGGTACTGCTGAAGACCACTATAATGTCTGCCTGGAGCTTTCTCTTCTCCAGGCTGAACAGCCCCAACTCTCTCAGCCTGTCCTCATAGAAGAGGTGCTCCAGCCCTCTCATCATCTTCATGACCTCCTCTGGACCCTTTCCAACAGGTCCACTTCCTTCTGATATTGGGGGCTTCAGAGCTGGACGCAGTGCTGCAGGTGGGGTCTCAGAGAGCAGAGGGGCAGAATCACCTCCCTCGACCTGCTAGCCACGCTTCTTTTGATGCAGCCCAAATGACCTTGTGCCTTCACTTCTGCAAAAATGCCTCTCTCTTTATCTGAACTGCTCTGGCAAGTGTAGGGGATTTGATCTGAAATATTAGAGTAAACATGGGAGAATACCTTGAACAGAACAGAAAGTGAATAACCATGGCCAGCCAGGGCAACCTGTTCAGAGGATAGGCTCTGCTGGTGGAGACCTAGCTACTACCCAGGGGACTGTTCTTCTTCCAGGTTGACTTCTGGATGGATATCAATGACAAGCTACCAAAGAAAGGCCTCAAAATATCTCGAGTATCTGATAAAGGGGACTACTACAAGCAAAAAGAACTACTATATAAGCAAAGCTCTTTCCAGGCAATGGGTCTTACAGAAGGCATAATGAAAGATCAAGGGGAAGATGTAGAAGTTTTGAGGTGTCTCTGGAAGGACATTATTCACATCTTCAGAATGCTCCTGCCTGTGGGTGTGTGTTCCTGCAGGTTCTGTAGCTATCACGGTGTGTCTGTCTCAAGTGTGCACATGGCTTAGGAGTGCTGTTAAAACGTGACATCAGGATCTTTAGCTGTTTTCACACTGTCAAGGTGACCAGGAGCTCTGCTGCGTTTTTGGTGAGGGGGAAGGTTCCTGTTGTTTCTGAAGTCTTCAGAAGCTGATCTTCAGAGCTCACGTGGAGCAGGAAGGGGTACAAGCATTAAAGGTCACTTTCAGGTCTAGTGTCCAAAGGGATCTTAGACTCAACAGGATCAAAAGTCATGGTCCAAAGTTTGGGTTTAATATAACATCAGGATGACAGTTCCCAGGGAAGCTCTGCCAACTGTCTTACTTCAAGTAAAATTTGGAGACATCTCGAGACATATTCTGACTGCTCTTCTCTCAATGCTAAATATCAATTTCAGATCCCAGTTTCCTCTGTCCTGAGTAGCGGCAGAAATCGTGAGCCCTGCAGGTCACATCAGTGAGGGAAAACAACCACGTATGCAGCATCTGTGTATGGGGTAATTTGTTTTGCTCAGACCCCTGACACAGCAGGAGCCATATAGTGACAAACCTTATAACAGCACCATTTTCAGACTCCACAGGAACAGAGGAAACCCAAACTGAAACTCTTAAGGCTTGAATGCTTTGATCCTCACAGGACTACATAAACTGAGCTGTGAGCATTTAAGTCATCCTCACAAACAGAATAGACCTTTGAGGTTAAGAAGAGCTTGGAAGACAACATGTGCTGATAGTCCCATAGCCATGTCTACTGGGTATCATGTGAGGGGAAAAAAAAAAAAAAGAAAAGAAAATTGCCCTGTTATTGGAGACATAGCTCTCTGCATGCCCTGGTTAAGGTGCTGGGTTGCAAGCTGAGATCAGTCCTACTCCACTGCAACCTTCCCCTTTGTATCTAGAGTAGCAGACTGCATGGCACGCTGCATCAGTTATAAAGCTACACTGTGCACACTACATTGACTGGTCTATAGTAACCACAATTTTCCTTTTATAACCCAGACAGCATGTATTGTCTATACGATTTCCCCAGAACCGTCTCTCCTGCTGTCTCTGAGGCAGAGGCTCTGGGTGAATCACCAACAAGATTAAAGAAGTGCTGTAGTCTTGTTCTTCACTTCCACGCATGTGCCCCTTCCTTACAAACAGTAACAGAAAAAGAGAGCCCAGACCTCAGGAAGCCACAAAACGCAGCCTCCCAGGTCTTGTTTACACGGCATTTCCCATAGTGGGAAGTGGTGACCTGCAAGAAAGCCATCACCTCCACCTCTAGGTCCTGTCTGGAAAGCAGAACACACTTAAACAGGGGGAATCATGGCTTTCTTAGTCCGTGTTTTGTGTTTGCATTTGCTGTGATAGAGGAGCATTGCCACATCTCCAAAGCCCAGGCAGTCCCAGATGAGTGCCTTTAAAACTCCCCTCCTTACACTTCAGGGTTTGGATTCCAGGATTTTGCCTTTGGACCGTCCCTACCCAGCAGCTGCCTTGCTATTGCTGAACATTGACTCTGACTTTCGCTACCCTGTTCTGAAACCTCCCTTAAAATCTGGAGGGAAGGAGGGATAAAAAAGACACCGAGACAGACGGGTGAGTCGAACGCTAGGCCACTCCAGCTGTAACGGCTGTAACAAGTTGCCATTCATTACCAGGCAGTCTTACATCTGAAACAAATGTTGTTCACCTTCCAGGTATCCTCTTGTGGGAATGATGCTGACTGCCCTGTGGAGGTTAATTGGCTATTAAGAAGTGCCTCTTTAGGGTAATATACTGCTAATAGGTAGCTAGCAGGTCCCGAAAAATAAATATTCAGCCAACGAATTTGAGAAAGCAGAATTTCTCTGGATGTTGTAGACTCGCCATGAATCCTCCTAATAATGCATTTTAGGCCTGGCTGCATTGGTTTACCACAATCATAATTCCAGAGCATCCGTAGAGCCGATGTGGATCTGGGGAGCTGTTTAACAGATGGTTTCTTTCAGAAGCTGGATAAGAAGAGCTGCCTGTTAGATACAGGACAAGCAACCATGTGAGCATTTTTTGAGCGTTCAGGTAGCCTTTCAGCTCAGCACATCTCTGCATTAGTCGCTAAGTCTGACTGAATGAAGGTAATGGTTAGTACGGAATTATATAGGTCCAGGAACAGTACAACTTGTGTCCAGGCAGAAGGTCTCTGACTTTAGGGACAAGATAGAATACACAAATGGAGGGCTCCTTTAAGTCTGTGGCAGCAAGGTTAGGCATCAGAGAAGAGACTCAGACCAAAAGTCTGCCACCGACATGTAGATTAGAGGCAACTGCAGAATCTGGGGACAGTGCTGTTCTCCAAGTCCTCAGTCAGGGTTAGAAGAAAGTTCCTTTCTGTGATTCCCTGGTCATGGGATGATTATTGCAGTGTCTAGGAGAAACACTGCATCAGTCCCGCTTTCTTCTTAGTAATCTGCATTCTGGTATGTTTATTCTCAGCGACTGAGTACTGACATCATGGAGGGAGAGCCATTATAATCATCTGCAGTTCTGCTAAAGCCAGAAAAGTTGGACTTTCTCAAACCAGGTTCAAGATTTCTTGGTCTCATAATGACTGAGAGGATGTGGTCCTCATGTGAAACGTACCATCCATCACTGAGATTTTCAACAGAGCCTACGTGAAGACTTTTGGTCTATTCCTACCTTGTGAAGTCCCAGAGTTGAACTTCACCTTCATACAGCTGTGCCCTTATTTCCTCTAGTTCTTGTAACCACATCTCATTGCCAATGAGATCCTTGTGCCGTGGTGGGCTTTTTGCCTTCTCTATGAGCAGATAAACTCAGGGTGAGACCCACAGCTGTGTGTTTGTGGTTAAGGGGAATGAGTTCTCAATGGCCTTTATAGACACTGGCTTGTGTTTCGTATCATGCAGCCCAAGAGAGGAAAAGCTAGTTCTGGAAGAAATGAGATTTGCTGTTCATATCATATCAATCATTTCTCATTATGGCATGCGTAGCCAAGTGAGTTGGATGCCTTCCCTTGATGTGGACACTTTTTCTATAGGTTGTTTATTGACACCCTAGCCAAAGATCAGACAGAGCCCTAAAATGCATTGCTAGCACTATGAACAGCACCATGATAAGCAGGTAAGTTTGCTGTACTAGGAGTGTAATTGTAAAGAAATTCAAATCAATATAGGTCTAATCTAAGTTAAACTGAGCTTTAGGGATTAATCAAACCTTAATTACAGACCAAACCACACAGCCACAGTTATTTCCAAATCCACTGGCTGAGCATTCAAGCGGGTGGTAGAAACTAAATATCACCTTTCTGCATTACTGTTATTAAACATTTCACATCCATAACTGTTTCAGTTGTAAATTATTAATGTGCATAGTTAAACTTTTCATTAAGACAAACTCTTAGGGACAGATTCTTCTACTGTTTTTATCTTGTGCATTTTCCCACCAGGAGTTCCCTTAACTTCAATGGGATGGTTCATGTGATGAGATAGTATTAATTTGTATTTATTTTTGGAATGGAGAATAGCATCTTAGACCATATATTCAACAAGGGAACTTTCATGTCCAAAACAACTTGAAATCTAAAACCAACAGGTAAGAAGACACAAACTAAAAGAGAAGAAAGAGTGATACAGAAAAAAAAAGATGGACAAGCAAGGTGGTAAAATTTATAGCTAGTATCACTCCGGTGTCCAGAATAGGTGATAAAGAATTTCTGAAGGTCACAACCGAATTAGGTGAGTGGATGGCGTGAAGGGACATGACAAGTTAGTATTAGCAGCAGTATTATTTTGTGGGCTTAGATGTGGATCAAGGTCTTACTTTGTTAGGCACCATATAAACCCAGATCAAGGTGAGAGACCTTGCCCTGTTATCCTTCAGTTAAACCATTGCTTGTGGATGTAAAATAATCCATATAAAAAGAGTAGAAAGGAATTTGATTACGCTTATTAGTTGCAGATGCAGCGCTATCGTAACCCTGCTGCAACAATAGACGGCAGGGGATCTCAGGGTAACTTAAAGGGACTTCAAAAGGTCTACAAAAATCTATTAATTAAAAAATATTAATTAAGGCAAACCAAACCAAAGTTGTGTTGACTTACATTGGCCCAATAGGAGTCCTCTGTGGGGGCCAGTGAGTGTTTATCTCCGCAGCCACTAATTACAGGCGCCTCTCCCACCCCGGAGGAACCAAGCGGCTGTCGGCAGTAGAAGGTAGTTAGCAGCTCCCTGTTTGGACTATTGCACAAGGAAAGATGAGCTCAAAAGGGGGACACACTTGCAGAAAGCTTGAGAAACAACGAAGCATCTTAGTAACAGCACTGACCGGCATGAAATATCTCTGGATCATTATTGCACCCTTCTCGCTTACGCTTTCAGCTCAGGGTACAGCTTCTGTCAAACAGGCAAACAAAAGGTTAGGGTGTGTAAGGAACAGGATGGAGTAAATTTCAGCACGGTATAAAACCAAGGCTTCTCTCACATCTGGAATGCTATATGTCACTGCCAAGGGAATTAAAGGATGTTCAGATAAGGATGACAAGAATAATTTGAGACCTGGGGAAAAAAAAATCCTATGCGGAGAGAGATTGAAAAGATAAGTGGTGTTTACAGTGGAAGGGAGCTAAATAAGAAGGGTTGTGATAAAAGCTTGTGCTGTCAGGGCTGTGGCAAGGGAAAGAGGGGGAATGGTGACAAGGGACCCAAGAGGTGTGAGCATGCCTGAGCCTGCGGGCAGGGATGCTGCTGAGCCTGCTCGGGAAAAGACGTCAGGCAGGGAGAGCTGGGGGCATCAGGAAGGAGACAGAAATCCTGCTAGGGCTGAGGATGTGACTTGGGCTCCAAAGGGAAGGGACACACACTGGTTGACAAAACTTCCCACCCTAACTCTGTGTACTCAGAAAAGCGAAAAGGAGGCTGGCTTGGTGGGGTTTTTTTTTCATGTCTCCCAACACAAGGCATAAAATAAAAGAGTAGAAGGCAGAAAATTCAAGATTAGTAAGAATTGCCACTATGGAAAACATGATGGGTTTGTGAAGCTCAGTTTCACAGTTGCAGTGGCCAAGTACTTGAAGAGATTCAAAGAGGGGCTGACAGTTCTTGTGAGGAATTGAACCCCAGTACTGCCACTGTGAACACAGACTACTTGGAGCAAACAGCCATTCTCCAGCTCCAGAGGTTACACCATCTTCTATCAGGAGGTGAGATGAGGCCTTCATGCAGGACATGGTCTCCAGACAGTTTCCTTGCACACAATCTGACATAACCTGAGACAATGTCCAGGGCAGGATGGAGGCAGGCTGGTTTCACGGTTGCCAATTGTCTGTTTCTGAGATACGGTGTGTGAGAGAGGGGTTGTCCTCCAAGAAGATCGGCTCTCATGCAACTCTAGTTTTCCCCATGGCTCAGGGAAAGCAGGATGACTTGGCACCAGAGCTCTGAATGAAGAAGACGAGCCCTGGGCTATGCTCACAGCTTCACCACTGGTTCCTTAGGTGCTTTTCTCCACACCATGGTTTCCTCACAGGCAAAGTGGCGTCAGTGACACAGACCATACTCAAAAGTTTGATGATCTGTTACTAAAAACTGCCTCGCAAGTGCTAATAACCTATATTTTGGGGGCACATAATGCATGTTTAGCTCTATGAGAGGAACTTGTTCCCAGCAAGAAGCTCCAGCTGCCTTTGGTGTCACCATCCTTGCTCCAGACAGGTGTTTAGCATTGCCTCTCCCTCACCTCATTCAGGAAACCGCTCCTGTAAGAGGCTAAATTAAGTTTACCCAAAAGCATTTAATTTAGCTTCAGTAAGACAGTTATCCTATATTAGATAAATACCCACTGGATTTTAAGAGCATATTTATTTGAAGATTAACTACAAGGCAGTACCCCAATCCAGTGGGGTAACTGGATTAATGAGGTGAAAACTGAAACACCTGTCCTATTATACTACAACTGATGATCTAGTTTCGATACTTTGGTGTTTTGATTTATTCTAAGTCACTTTGCCTTGTGCTTTTCCTGATTCTCCTGTCTAGGGAAGGCTGCTGACCTCAGTTTGTCCAGCTTCAGAACAGGGAATTCAGTTAAAAATGGGTCAGTAGGGTCAATGTTATTAAAGGAGTCTTGGGATGCAATCTGGGGTCTTTCTCACCCTTCCTCCTTCTTGCACTGCTCCCAGGACCCTATCCTCCTACCACCTTTCAGGCTTTCTGCAGACCTCAAATCTTTAGTCTTCAGCTTCTTCTAAAACTTCAGTCTTTCTTTTACAGTAGGTTTGTATTCATTTGTTCAACAACGTTCCTCAAAAAAAGTTTATTTCCGTTAGCCAGAGGAAGTGACCCATGGCTGCACTGAGCATGCTTCAGTTGCCTGAAGACATGTGTCTAATGCCATCTGAGATGGTCTAGCATCTCCCACTTGCTGCTGCAGAGGAGCGCAAGTAGTTTTTATACCGTACCTACCTGCCTCAGATGTCCTGGATATGCCTGCATCCACTTACCACCATTACCATGACCATTTCTCTGCCCAGTTTAATGCCTCCTCCTTCACTTTGGCATATGGAAAAAAGCGACGGGGATGTGAAAGCATTAGGTCTGTAAATTTAGACTTTCAAAGCAAAGGAGCTAAGTGTCAGCTCCTGTTGATTTTCAGCATATTCTCTGAGCTTGTTCGAAAATACCAGCCATGCTCCTTAGAAGGCCACAGGTTGCAGTGCTACACGTACCATCAGCAGCCTGTCATCCCAAACTCACCACAATAGTCTTACCCAAGCCAGTTTTGAAGAGCTGCTTTAATGCCAAATCCAGCAAAAAAAAAACTTCACCTCTCCAAATTAATGATAAGGAAATAAAAATCTCTGATCTACCTCTAGTCAGGGAAACACATTTTTCTTTTGTTGCTGTTTTCACAGAAAAGACAACTGGTTTTCCAGGACAAGGACAGGTAGCAGATTAGTCCTTATGGGTATTAGTAAAATGGATCTAACTCCAAATTTGGTGCCAGTTTGGGTGGAGTTTTGATCAGAAGGCTTTCAGTGTTTCCCATCAACTTAAACAGTCCTCTCGTCTTCTTTTTTACACCATGACACATGGGAAATGATGAGGTAGTTGAAGAAAACATGAATGAACAGTAGATTATAAGAAGGGCAAGTCACTAGCTTGAGGGTTGTGCTGAGCAGTGATCCCTCCCATGGGGCAAAAGATACAGATAGAGCTTGGCACCAAAAGTAGAAGGGAGGGAGAGAAAAATCTGTTGGTGGCATAGAGTTGAGAAGAAGAATCAGTACTGAAGGGGCTCCAGATATCCTACAGGAAAGCCTGGACAATCTCACAGGCTGGAAAAGTGGAAATGGGATGAAACTTCAAAATCCTGAATGCATGACCTCGTGCTTTGCATTAATTCTTGCCGTAATCAGAAATTCTGTAGATTCGCTGAGATTGTAGAGGAGAAAGACCCAGATGTATTGGCTAATCATGAGATGTCTGAGCTACCAATGTCATGTCACATCATGTCAAACATCATGCTGGATCCGCATGTACAACTCCCATCACTGACGTTCAAAACTGATGGATTAAGATTGAAATAGGAAGGACCACTGATCAGGGAAACGAACAAACTGCTTTGCAAGAGGAGATTACAAATTTGACTCCTTCAGCCTGAGAAAGACAAATGTATATAATGGCTGCTTATAAACGTATCAGGGAGGTAAGCATCAAGGGGGGGATAGATCTATTAGCCTGAAGGATAATGTTGGCACCAGAATAAACAGGGATGAAACAGTCATAAATTTAAACTAGTAAGTAGGAAGGAGTGTCCAAGTGACAGAAGAAGTAGGTCTGTAGCAGCCTCTTCTCAGAACCATGGAAGGGAAAAGCCTGGTTAGGTTTAAGTTGGAGTATGATCATTTCTGAAAGGGGAAATATGGAATCTGCTGCTGCAGGGACTTGTTAAAAAAAAAAAAAACCAAAACCCAAAAGCCAAGAGAGGCACCTTTTTATCTGGAATATTTTTTTTTCAAGTCCACTGCCCACATTAATGTTTCATGGATGTGAAAGGGGGAGGTGTCAGCTGCAGGATGACTTCTAGGCAGAACTCCAACATCCATACTAGAAGAAAGTCCTCACTGACACGTAGTGTTGCTTTTGCTTACCTATTCTTCATTCACTGAAGCCAAGACCGCCATTTCTCCAAGCATCCTGCAAGTGCATAGGCGCAATTCCTGCCCCCAAAACTTACAAACTAAGGTAGGACTTCTTGCTTTGTTAGAAGTATTTCATAGTGTCTCAGGATACTTTCCAAACGGGGTCAAACTATTGAAATAAATTCACAATATGCTTTTAGTGTTCAACTGATATATTAAACTGGATTATAGACTTGTATCATAGGAAATTATACTTGCGCTTTAGTTCCATTAGCCTACTTTAAACATTGGTATTAAAAGTGGATACTTACTTAAATACCAAACTGTGGCTGGGTTATAATCTGTTTCTCTCATACCATAGATCACTTGCAAGCCACAAAGCCCCTTTGATCTTGCAGAATTCTCAACTGAACCTAAAAGGAAATTAAACACAGAGCTCAATTTTTCATTAAATTGTCACCCACTGTTTTAGAGTTATGACTCTTCAGATCTGTTTCTTCTAACAGGTGGACAAACAGAATGTTAATACCCTGGTATCTGTGGAGTTATAAAATCTGCAGTGAGCAAGAAATTTTCTAATTATTACTGCTTCTTTATTAGCAAGACTGAGAACTCATTTTTCCAAAAAGTCTCAGGACATTCTAAAACACGACTGAAAAATTAGAGCTTGAAAAAACTAGGGACAATTCTGTAGCCTCGGATGGTTTAAGGCAATAACAGATAAACAGATTTTATAAAATTGGAGTTGCAAAATCAGGGCTTATATGCAATTAAAGAAGTCCTTGATGGGTGTTTTGCCTTTATAAAACCAGATATACTTCTTAAGATCTGCAATACAGGTGCAGACTTTGATTATGAACCTAAGACTGCAGCATTGAATCTTGCAGGTGCTTTTGCCAGGGACATCAGTGGGTGCAGAACACACCTCTGTGAGAAATTCCCAACTTGCTGTACCTCATCGAACGAGATCGCAGCAATTGTTTGCACCCTAGAACTACCTTTCCAGCTCCAGCTCCCCAAAAAACCATCTGTGCCACACCTCTGAGATGCTGAATCAGGAAGATCATAGAATCATAGAACCACAGAATCATTAAGGTTGGAAGGGACCTTGAAAGGCCATCTAGTCCAAGATGGGTGATACAAGTCGTAGGTGTCTGTTGATGGACTCCCTTCCTATCTCATTCTCAGAGAAAAGACCTATTGGAGCTCCATCCAGACAGCCTTTGGTATTTTTAATCCAAACAGTGGCAACTCACCATTTTAGGCTTGAAAGCCTCCAGATTTGGCAAAGATTGTGGTTGTAACAGATAGATGTATCAAGCTATCTATTAAGGTCACAGCCTGATGTCACAGATACAGCAAAGACTGGCTGGAAGGGAAATATGGAGATTAGAAAGCTGCCTGTTGAATGTATCCATTAGTAGCATGCATTTTTTTTTGGATCAGGATTAGGGTTGACTTGTACTAAGAGCTAAGCAGAATTAAAAGCTGGCTCGGATCTGTGAATTACCTCTAACTCTAATTTATTCATACGAGAAAGCTGTCAGTGAAGGGGAATGTCCATGGTGAGCGAGGCTGCTTTGTGTTTGTAGCGCTTCATCTGAACAAGGCACATTTCTCTTCTTCTCATTTTTTTTTTTGTTTTGCAGATAAACTTTTCTTATAACTGAGATTTTTTGGTTTGGGTTTTTTTTTTACTTTTTAATTACAAAATTTTTTTAATTGGAGGAATTTTGGGTGGGTTCTGTCAGGTCCAACAAGTCCTGTTCTTGGAAATCTGTTTCTTTTGGCAAGGGTTTTGTATAAATCTCACTCTGGTTTCAGAAAACTTTCTCTTTTGAAAAGTTGGCTGAGCTTCCGTTTGTTCGCACAGTCATCCCTCTCTCCCAGGAAATGCGTTCAGATCTAACATCTTCTTCTGCGAACAGCCTGGTTGGCTCACCGGGCTGTTAGGAACAGCGTGCTGGCTGCATTTACTGTCTTTATACCAGAGCCTTAATGTTCTGACAGGTTGAAAAATGAAGAGCAGAAGATGTTTTCTAACTGTGGAAGGAAAGAAATGGTGAGGATATCCAGGCCTAGGTGGGGAGATGGACACCCCTTTTCCTCCTGAACTTCAACGGGACTGTGAAAGCACAGCTATTATTTCCCAAAAGAGGAGTTTGGGAATACTAGGCAGATGCTTTTATTATAGTAAGACAGTTAATGCTAGTACAATAAAAATTAAAGGTAACTGTTTCCTCTGAGCTGGGGAGAGAGGAGACACTCTTTCCTTGACCTCTTTCCACAAACACCGGTGGAAGGAGCAGTTCTTCAGGATGCTTTGAAAAGCAATGGATTAAGACAATAGATATGAATTTCCATGATGAAGACTTACTGCAAAGCATTGTTGATGAGTATTATAAAAGATTGCAACTGAGGTCTCTCAGTTCAGGCTTGTTTTATTGGAGTCCTGCAGAATCTAGGGGTTTTAACTAAGGCCTAGTGGAAAAAGGTTGAAAGAGGTGGCTTTTCTAGGTATATATCTTCAAGACCATAGCTGTCTTGAAAACATTTTCCTAAGCAAAGAATTTTAAGTGGACTACCTCTGAGAAATATTGTCTCCAGACTCCCAACACCTAAGTGAGAGTAATTCTACTGACATAGACTTGGTTGATCCTGAATGTTTCTCTAATTGGTTTGAAAAACTTTCCTTAATTAGTAAATCACATAAAGGAATAGAATCATAGAATAGTTTGGTTTGGAAGGGACCTTTAAAGGCCATCCTGTCCAACCCCCCTGCAAGGAGCAGGGACATCTCCAACCAGATCAGGTTGCTCAGAGCCCTCTCCAATCTGGCCTTGAATGTTTCCAGGGATGGGGCATCCACCACCTCTCTGGGCAACCTGTTCCGGTGTTTTATCACCCTCATTAGTTCCATACTCCTTTTGAGATTACAATGGCTTGAATCAGGCTCCCACTGGCATTCTCCTCCAGTAGTGGTAAAGATAGAGCAAGGCTAGGAGTTTCTGTTAAGGTCTTGCTCATCAACCACCCATTGAGCCTCATGATGCCATGCACAGGCATACATGCAAAGAGAACATGCCTGGCTATAAGTCAGCCATAGGAAGAGACTAAAAAACCCCAGATGGGTGCAAGCATAGCAGGGGAGCATGAGGCAACAGCAAGATAGCTAAAACTATCTTGAAAATACCTTAGACCTCTTGACCCGTACCATGTCCCCACTGTGGTGTCTTAGCTATTGTGTGCAAACAAAAGAGCAGGGAGAAGAAGCTTTAAAATTGGCACTGCAGTAGAAGAACTTTTAAAAAATTCTTTACACTTAGCCTCCATTAGTCTTATAATGTTAATTAGGCCTCCTGGGAAGTAAATGTTCTTCCAGGATAGCCTTTTGCTGGGAGGCAGAGTACGGATTGGAGAGAAGATGATCTTTCTTTGGGAACAGAAGGCTCAGAAATCCCCTTTAATAATTGGCAGGTCTGGCTTACTTGAAGATTCCCCATGACAGTTTCTGTCTATCCAGGTGGGACAACCAAACTCCAGGAAATCCAATAGAGAGGGTTAAGTCTTCCTTTATGTGGTGATAATTTTTTTACTTCAGAAAATTATGGGCCCTTACAAACCAACCCTCAGCCTCTATAGTTTGTTGTTGAGGGCTCCTTAGGGCTCTGACTACCACTGATGATCTATTTGATACGTTTAATGCGTAGATTCAACTAGCTAACTACCAATAATTAGCCCTTAACCAGCAATACTCAGGCTTTGAAAGTGTGAGAAGAGGAGATATGTGGTACACAGGGATGCTGCAAGCTTTCAAGTGTGTTTCTGTCTAGGTACTTCAAAACCCATGATAGCAGGAAAGGCTTCATCCAAGGGGATGACCATTTGCATCATGGTACTTACAGGGTCTTGATGCATTTAAGCATTTCCAAGGAACACCTTACTGACAAGTAAAAAACTTTACACCATCTTCTAGGCTCAGGAGAGCAAGTCTACCAGCATTTTATATGACTACATCACATAACCTCCAGACAGAATATGCTATTAGGATTTATTAGGTTATAATCCTTTTTTGATTAAAAATTATAAATCAGCTCATGTTTGATGTTAATCTGTAAATGCATAGCACATGTCAGGCAAAGTGTAGTATACATGGCCCCTGGGCATGCATAGAGGAGCCCACCCTGCTTCTTCCATCGCTTTGCGGAAAATAATGGACCCGATCAAAGGAGTATGGCCCGCGCTGTGTCGGGGACACGGCTTTCAAGAGGTTAACTCTCAGAGATGGAGCATGCTAAGCTGTTGAGTTTGATTTATTGTCCCTCCTTTCTTCTTGTTTCTCCTTGAAACATAAAAGCTTGCAGCCCACAGACTCTTGACATTTCTTTTAAATGCTCTTGTCATTCAGAAATTGCCACAGTCATCTCCCGTAACTTTGCACTTAGTGTTCCCAGCCTGTTTGGGGTTGCTTGCAGAAGCTGAAAAGGAAATACGAATATATTACAGGACTCAATCCTGCAAGGTGGAGAGTCTTCTAGCTCTGAACCAATAAAGCACTTAACCATTTACTTAACTTCAAGGGTGGGAGTAGTCTGACAGAACTGTGTTACCACTAACTGAATTATAATCTTGAGAATGAAATTGTGAAGATGTCTGCAAAATAAACAGCCACTCTAGCTACCGAGGGCAGGTGACACTGTGTGGGATTTTTAAAGGATCTTGTTGATTTATGAGCACAATTATGGCTTGCGCTGAAACCTGCCACTTAAACGCTTTTCTGAAAATCTGCCTCCCTACGATTGAGGTTAGGTCCCTGGGCTCCTTGAATTCCCTCTTGCACAGCAGGACTGTTTTTCTGCTCATCCTGACCATACCACGCAGGTCTCCCTCTCTCCAATGCATGCTAATGAAAGATGGAGAGCCTTTCAACGTGCAAGACAGTTCAAGAGGTTTGCAACTTATTATCCCAGAATCAAACAGCTCTGTGGGAAACTCAGTCTCTGGCCTTTGTAGCCATCTAGGGTTAAGAACAAAAGTTGAGGGTTAAGAATAAAAGTTAAGAAAATCCTGGGCATTTAGAAAAGCACCTTTATTTACTTCAACACAATGCAGGAATGCCAGGTGGAGCTTTCATCCATTTATGAGTCATCGAACTAACAGCACATTTTTTAGCTCTATTAGCTACATATATGAACAGGGATAGAGATAATCAGCTTGCAAACTGTGCTACATCCAATATGAAAACAAGCATAATACTGCATTCAATATTGCCTTCTGAAAAACAGCCAGAGTGAAGACACCTATCAGGACCTTCACGGATCTCTGGTTGACAGGAAAGGTCATATGTTTCTGACCTGGGTGGTGCTGTTGATCACAGATAGTGCTTGGGTTTGGTTTCTTACCAAACCAAGGTTGTTAACCTTATCCTCCATCCAGTGCTCACCTCCGGGAAATGTCCACAGTGATCAAGTCCCTGTATACATTGGGTTTTTTTTTCCTTTTCTTGGAAATTTTCTTGATTTATCTTTTTCTTTTAATGGAATTCTTTTTTTTTTTTTTTTGTGACTAATGCTTCAAAACCAATTTCTTTTCAGCCCTGAGCACTAGGGAACCTGAATACTAGTCAGATCTTCTAAGGACACATGGAACTCTTATTTTCTACCCAAATCTTGACAGTACACTGGACAAGAAATCCTTTTTTTTTTGGTCTCACACACACCATAAATGGGAATAAAAATCTTAACTTTTTCAAGTTGCTTGTGGCTGAATGTAGCAGTTGTTTCAATAAAAAGACCACGCAAGAAAAGCATGACACGGTGGTGGCAGATAGGGGCTTCAGATCTCAGAAGGAAACGGACTCAAGTTTTCAACTTCTTGGGTAAGTGCTTGAAGATGAGGTTAGTATGGAAAATGTGGTCCCTTCTCTTTTCCCTGCACCCTTCAGCGCTTCTGGAGTCCAGAGAGCACCTTGCGTTCTGGCCAGGGCATCCCAGGCATTTCAGACAAGCACCAGCGCTTGCAGACACCAGAGCGTGGGTACGGGACCTGGATGGGCTTAGTGAAGATGGGGACAAGTCCAGGACATCTCCAGGCATGGGGAAAAGCAAAACTTCAAAGAGCCTCCTCAGAAGATTTTGTCAGGGAAATGGAGACACTGACAAACTCTGCAGGCACCCAAGTGGGATGGCATTATTTTTTTTCACAGATCTCTCAGTTCAGCTGAGGTGTCTATATTCGGTGCAACTGCTGTTTTAAATGTTTCCCTTTGTGATTTGCAAGATGAGGCCTCAGGTGGTTTCAGGAAGCTGTGCAGCACTGAAGAGGCACAGCTTTCTCTCAGTAATCCCAGGTAAGATAGCAGCGACAAATGACATGAAAGGTGCGTTTTGCATGACGTACGTGGAAAAGCCAATTACATGTAATTAATGTTGGTTAAATGCTTTGAAGATGAAAAGCTTTTATATAAGTGTGATTAACATCTATTCTGTCAAAACGATTGTCTTTCTAATGTTTTAAGAAACTTAATAGCATGCTTCAGCTTCTCAGTGTTTATCTCTGAGATGTGATGACCCCATGTAAAGCATTCACTGGAAAACTACATAAGAAAGGCCTTCAGTGGGAGTTGATGTTGGCCACGAACCAAGAGTAAAGACTGAGACACTGTGGGACAGAGATGATTCACCTGTCAACAGCTCAATCTCTTACAAAGGTTCCTAATCAGCAAACCGGTTGTGCGATGCTGAAGTATTGTCCAGATAAAAGGTCTTAAATTGTGAGTGCTCACTGCAGGATGGTGTATGGGGCCTATGAAAAGATAATCTGTGCATGCTGGATCCAGTTTCAGGAGGTGCATGGTAAGGCGTACCAGCTTACGCTTAGCAGGAGCCCAGGATCTGGCACAGGACCGAGCAGACACCTCCAAATGGGAATTTTGCCACCAATTTCAAAGAACGCAAGAAATGACTACATTTTAGCAGGCACAAAAATAAGCTGTTATTGACTGAAGGCTTATAGTCAATTGTCTTGCTCCAACATATTTTGCTTTCCACTGTAAATAAAGTGGATTGCATTGCAAACCACTCACAGGAGACAAGAAACAATAAGGGTCGGACACCGAACAATAGGCGTTCTGAGAAAATAGTGAGTTCATACATTGGCAGTTGTTATTTTCTGAAAATGTGTGCAGATGTTTTGGTATGCTGAAATCACTCAAGACTTTTACAGCAGAAAGAGGCCATGGAGTAAATAAACTGGTGACAGGTATAATGAAAGGCATTCAGTTTATTTGCTTGTTCAGAGTTACTTTATTCAAGGGAGCCCCATTTTGCCTACCACAGGCAAATCTTTGAGACCATTTTGAAGAAGCATCTCCCTGGAAAAAAGAATCGTGCAAGGTCATGTAGGAAGCCCAGGGCTTCTGGATGATAGTCAAATGGGTGACTTAATTCTTTTTAAGCAATTCCTAGAAAGCACCAGTTCCCAGAAGAAGCACATGAAGGCTCCGCCCTTTACTTGCTGGTGGGGAAACTCGAGGGCTCTACCTCCAGTAGTGAGGGGAATTCCATCCAAATTGTTTGTGGTGCTGTTGCCAAGAAAAGTGTCCAGAGGTCATTGAACACCACGCTGCTACTAAATTAGAAAGATAAAGGTCAGGGAGGTTTGCGGGGCTACAGGAATGGGCAGGGATCACTCTCTTTCACTCCATCATCTCCTTGGATGAGCTCATCCTCTGGTGGGTCAGGACCAGTCCCTGCAGGTCTTCCCTGTATGGTGGAGGTTGAGAGACCTCTGAGAGAGGGGTTGCTGGGATAATTTTTTTTCTCCGCTGTCCGGCCAACCTAACAGAACTCTTCCCTTCACTGCCCTCCCAGCAGTGGTGGAGCAAGCGCTCGGCCAATATTAGCATCAACTGCAGCTGCGTTTGCTATAAAGCACCCAAGGCAGGGTCACTCTGAGCTGCCGTCCTTCAGAACACCTCTCTTGAAGTTCAACACATCCCTCAGAGGTACCAGTGATATGGCAGTGAGGGGCATTCAGGACTCACAAAGTGCGGCCTTCACCCAGACACAAGGTCTGCGCTTCCCGCGTCGGCCTACACGCGGCAAACCAGGTGAGACAACCCCAGCTTCACTTCGACCTGCTAACACACAGAGAAGACGGATGAGGTCCTCAGGGCTTATCTGTGTCAGTTCATGTGTATTAATACCTTGGCTGCTTTGCCTTCACTGGGATTTTACCTCAGGTTAATTACTCTGTATTTGCTAATGCCGTGTAGGAACATGCATTTTTTCCCCCTGGTGAAGAGAAGCTGGATCTGGAGAAGTGCTCACCTTTGGTGCAGCTTGCCGGAGCACTGGCGGCTTCACCTTTCAAAAATAGGATTGGTAAAAATGTCAAAACAGTTTCCATGAGGCTGTCACACTGTCCCGCCAGGCACCGAGTTGCGCTGCTGGAAAACGGGCCTTGCTCAGGCTGTACCTCTCCCTGGCACCTATCGCGCATCAGATTTTCAAGTCTACCACCTTTCACAAACACTAAATGCCCCGAAAAAGAGTTTTAGAGGAGAGAGCTGCAAGACAACCAACTTTTCCCTCAAAGGGAGGTATATGATAACTTCAGCTTTTGTTCCTGTGACCTGCCCTTGCAGGAGTGAAAA
Source organism: Chlamydotis macqueenii (assembly GCF_036417535.1). NCBI lineage: Eukaryota > Metazoa > Chordata > Aves > Otidiformes > Otididae > Chlamydotis > Chlamydotis macqueenii. Next base: position 5,972,057 of record NC_141557.1, on the reverse strand, counting down.
GAGCTTTGAGCACACACCCAGGAGAGCAGGAAATCTCTCCTATGGATCACTTGTAAAACGGCCCAGTTTGAAAAACACGCTGCAGAAAGAATGAAGCCTGACTGCAAAGGAGAGTGGGGTTGTTTTTTTCTTTTTTTTTTGCCAGTGAATAGGATTTCAAACTAGCAGCCAAAGTGAATCATTATACATCCTTGCCATATGCCACTTTCAATCAATAAGGCCTTATGCTCTGCTAACAATCATCCTAAACTATACCTATTAACAAGAATGCACATTTTCATAGTAATATTCCACGCACGTCACCGCGCACAGACTGCAAACACTCGAGAGCGATCACAGCCGAAGGGAGGCGGAGTTCCTGAAACAACGGGCTAAGTGTGTGGACGTACACCACACTGTAGAGGCTGCCGCTCTCACACGTGTAGGCTGGGTTTTGCTTTTAATGGCATACGCTCCTACAGACTGGTGTGGGTTTCTTCTCACGCTTTCTTGATGACCCAGCCAGTTTCTCTGCTGATGACCCAAGGCTTTCTGAGAAGTGGCTGATGCACTGAGGATAAAGTGCTGCGATAGTCCCAGGGGGATGAGATATGGCTTCAACAGGACCCCTTCAGTTTGGAGGGAGAGAGATGACAGAAATCATCATCAACTAATCAACATATGCCTAGTTAATACCTGAACTAATCTTTCTGTGGAAACCTGCTATAAAAGAGACGCAGGGTCTGAGGGACATGATGTAGAAGCAGGAGGATCAGACCTCACTTTCTACTGATCATGGGACACCTCCATTTCCCACCTGCTCTTTCTTTCATCTACTTACATTGCATACCCCTCCTGATGGGTGTCACTTCTCCAAAACCACTCTGCTTGCTGCAGAAGTTATTGACTGAAATGCCACAGTTTGAGTTGCTTGAAGTAGCCAAATCTTCCACTATGGGCACGAAGCACTCGGTAGATTCACCTGACTAAACAAGAAATCTGCACTTGAGCTAGTCACCCGTGGCTCCCTTGCTAGTCAATGGAAAGCCAGTCAATACAGTCGATGGAGACTACGGTGATTCATCTCTTCCTAAAGTAGACGGTTAAAACAGAGCAGATGAATTGCATAATAAAAACACTTACTTCTTCTTGCTGCCTGGGAAGCACAGTGTGACAGCTCGCATTGAGAAGTCTACTCTGTAAATATTTGAAACGAGGTGAGTCTAATCCCACCACTGCCCTTGTGACCTTCCCTGGCCCTGATGCTCTCCATGCATCTCAGGCATTTGCCAGTGCAGCTTGCTCTACAGCGCACACAGAGAGCTATGGTTGGGTTGAGGGATGCCAGAACACAGGAGAGCGGCAGTCCCACACTCAGTCGGCTAAAATGTACCACTCTTGGCCAACAGCCCACAGCCCCTATGTCCCCAGATTCCAACCCCACATGAGTCACGGCCGCACGACTCAAAACACAGTACATGAGCTGTGTATGGGGATTGCATCAGCCCCGGGTGCCTGGTTGTGCAGGAGCTCAGGCTAGACTATACAAAATTCTTATGTCTACAGATCCTGGATTAGCAGAGCCTGTACAGAATGGCATGGTCCCAATACAATGGCCTTCAGATGCTACCACATAAAAAACCCTTCTATCTTTCCCTCAGAGAGTGAATTTAATCTTTGCTTATTTCTATGTTTTATAACCAAAAGCTGTTTCTGCAACCCTTGTGTAGATATCTTACACACGGTCTTTGCAATATCCTTCAGGAGTAATTCTTGTTTTCCAAGGTTCAACATAAAAACCTCTTTGCTCTACTGCTCCGAAGTCACTGTGCTGCAAAATAACCCCCGGTCAATCAAACCCCCTTCAAACAACCCTTGCCCATGATTATTGCTTTGCAACCTTGGTCCTGTGGGTGAAGGTGGGAAACGAAAACATGCTTACCCTTGAGTCGTGCAACTCTGGGTGTCAGTAATACCACCAAAACACCATTGAGGTGGTGCAGTGCTCTTTTGCCGGCTTTCTGTGCAAGCACATACCCATAATAGCATCATTTGTTGCAAAACTTTCACTTAGTTTCTTCCTCTCTGGCACAGTATGCATTCATTGAGTCTTGAAATCCTTATTCCTCAGACAATTCCTCTTGCCTTTGATGAAGATTTGTAACCCTGGAAGGGCTGTTCAAAATTTATACTACTAATTTTTCATATTTGGAGATATTAATGATGTACAAGTTATTGGATTCAGTACAAGATAACTGGCCAAATTGCTGTAGCCTATTTTATATGTGAAGTAAATATAAGTGATGAAAGGATAACTTCTCGCTTGAAAAGGCATAGATAGTACTAATATCAGCTGAAGTAATTGAACTGCATGGATTTGTTTAAACAGTGCAGCTGTTGACCCTACAGCATCCTCTCCCTTCTTTTTAACATCCACAGACATTTCAACATCAGTGGGATCTTTAGAAATGCGAGCAGTAAAGCTGGGGAGAAAATAAGTTTTCCCATCACAAGAATGCTCAAGATCATGAAATAAACACACCCTTATTCCAAATCAGGATGAAAGCTCAAAAGTCACACTCCCCAGAATCCAGTCCCAGCAACGACCAAACCACATATCTAGTTTCATGTCTGGAAAAAATGGTCAAACACCTCCTAAGGTTTTTGGCTGCCGATTCTGGCTGATACAAGTACCTGCTTCCAAAGCAGCCCTGCATCCCTGGGGATCCCGTGAAGGCAGGTGACGGGGTTGCAGGTGCTCCCCTACGGCAGCTACTTGGGCATAAAGTCAAAAGATGACCTTAGCTGGGTCTGAGCAAACAAGGTGGTGGATCTTTCACACAGAAAGGTTCCTTTCAAATTCCTTTAAAGGGCTGCGGCTAGTTGAAAGGCAGATTCACACCTGTCCACGGCAATTCATCCCTGCGGTGTCCCCAGACATGACAATATCGCATAGTTTGGGACCCAGGACTGCTTTCTTACACATGTGCTCTGTCACTTTTTAGGAAGGATGGCAACTTTTGAGATAATTCTTTTGTGACGCATACGACATCCAGAAATGCAGTGCAATCTCATGCTCTTAGTCTTGTTTCAGACACAGCTGGTGGAGCTGGCCTTGCACGGACATGTTGAGCTGAACTTAGACCAAACTCAACTCCCGGTGCCGCAGCTAATTAGAAGGTGCTTCCAGAGGGAGAGATACTGGAGAACAGCTTTAGCCATGGCAAACCGTGATCTCCAGCCAGATTCAAATCCACGCTTCCCAGCAACTCCAGAAATGTGTTTTCTACCCCGCACAGACCATATTTATCAATATTTGTGTGTCTTCAGTTTTTTTATCCTTCATTTCCCTTTACACAGTTTTATTTTTCCCAGTCAATAAGAAAGATTTTAGTCTTCTTAATTAGATTTTTTTTTTTGTTTCCCATAGTAATTAATGCACTTTTCTTCAGCAGCATAACCTATTACACCAGTTAAAATATTAAATCATGACTGCTGCCAGATCTAAGGGACCAAGCAACATAGGTTTTTCAATAGCCACTTTGTCTTCATCTTTTGAATTAGTTTGCAGCCTGCTTTACATTTTTTGGGTAAGTAATAAGATTTGCTGATCCAAATGAAGAACGATATAAAAATAAATTGCATTGTACTTTTAATTACATAGTCTTAATTTTTGTGGTGACACTCCAGGCTCTCATATAATGTTGTTTAATGTTTACTTCTTTTTATTGATTTGATAATTTAAATACAAAAATGTCATTTAATTTGCAAATTTCTACATTCATCGTTGTGGTGCTGTGCTCATTAAGGAACCAGGGGAATTCTGTCTTTTCTCCCACCTCTTTCATGCAGACGCAGGCACGTATGTTCTGTATGTGCTTATTCTTAGGCACCAAATCCCAGCTACAGAGATGTTTTTCTTCTCCACCACTGTGAGACCACGATCATCCCTATGCTCTGAATTTTGAACCAGGGAACTTGGTGTGAAACGGGCTGCTGCTCCAGGGAGCCCCTTTTTTGGGACTCCTTGGAGATGGCTGAAGACAGTGGTGGGTAGGTCAAGAGCCACTGCAGGACATGGTAGCTTTGGTGGGCTCTTTCTTCACCTGGGAAGTCAAACACCCTCACAGCACTGAGAGTGGTTTGAGTCCACCCATCTCGTGCACAGGACACGGTGAAAGCAGATCTTGCAAAAGTTTTGTCTCCTTTGGTTTAGGGTGAGGATGATGGCTTTCCTGCTCTCCAGATGCCATTAAAAATAGCTATGAGAATGCAACCAAGCAACAGCAAACTTTCAAACCTTCCTTCCTCCATCCAAACCAACATCTCTAACCCACCTCTTCCGCTCACCTCAGCTCTCTTGGAGAAGAGCCATGGACATTGCTGCACCCTACCCCACACAGTGTTCAGCACTCGGCTAAATCTCAGCTTTGTGGACTGGTTTTGAGGTGTTTATCTTTTTGTTTTGGAGCTCTAGGCATATTTCAGAGTTTCTAGAAGTTAAGCAAAATTAAACTTTTCTTTCAAAAATCCATCAATATAAAACTGTTTTCCCCCCTCTCTTCATTAATGATTTACTTTCTGCAGAATAAATGCACCAAGGACAGAATCATTATTAAAATCTCAGTTAACAACACAATATTACTTTGGTCCTTTCATTTCCTCCACTGTTATAAAATTCAAGATTCATTTCATCTATTAATATTAGCAATCTATTTTTTTTTTAATTTTGACCAGGCACAAATTAAAGGGGGAAGAACTTATTCCTTTTTTTGTAAAATCTATTTTTTCCCTTCCATTAGTTCCTTCTTTGCATCTAATATTGGCTTCTCTTGCACTGATATTCCTAGAGACTTCATTCGATACCTGGCATTACTCCCATGGAAGTCAACTGGAAGAGGCCAACGGACTTCCTTGGAAGGAGATGAAAATCAAGGAGCAATGAAGCACTGAAGGCTGGCATGTGGATCTGGGAGCAAGGGAACTGGGTTTTGGTCCTAGCCCTGCCACAAAATTGCTCTGTGACCCTGTGCAAGTCATTTTATATCTCCATACTGCACTTTCCATCTGTTTAAAATAAGAACAAGGGTGTTTGCTGCTCATTGTTCAAGTTTCCTAGCAAATAAAACGTGATGTATAAGACCTAACTGAGCAAGAAGGCACAGGTCCTTCTCTCAAGAAGTCTGTGTCCTACAGTAGCAGCAGACAGTGAGGACAGGGGCAGAACAGAGGTGCACTCTAGTTCTCTGAGAGCTCATGAGTTACTCAATTGCAAGCAGGAGATCCCTATTGTGGCAGGTCTTCCCAAATGCTGAAGTGCTGAATTCCAATAATTTCAATGGCAACTGGAGGAAACAGGAAAACAAAGCTGGATAAAGCCTTCTAAAGAGGCCCCTGGTACAGCCAACAGTACCCCAACCATTCCTGCGAGATCTTTGTCTACCACCTTCCTGCAGTGACAATTCCACAGCAGCCTGCGGGAACATCCCTGTGCTGAACTGTCCTCAGCACTGGGAAGTTTTTCCTGATCTTTTACCTATGTCTTTTCTGCTGGAGCTGAAGCCCATTACTCGCCCTGCTTGCAGAAGGTACAACGACACGTTGTGCCACTTCTCTTTCCATCAGCCTTGCATGCATTTGGCAGCTTGCTTTGTCTTGCCTTGGTCCCCTTGTCCCATCTTCAGACCATACACTTCTCTCTCTCTCTCAGCAGGTTTTCTACCCTTCCAATCTTTCTTTTTGGGCTTTTCCTAGCTGAGCCATTTCTTTCCCAAGGTCTGGAAATTGTTCTTGAGCTGAGACCCCGCTACCGCCAAGCTGAATGCAGGGACCATCCTATGCCCTTTGCAGTGTTCTACACTGGACAAGAATCCCAGGAAGAATGTGGGAATTTTGCAGTGCTGGATTTCTCCTAGGCTGCCAAGCATCAAGGCCTTGGATCTTTTTTTCTGCACGGCAGCAGCCTGGCCAATTGCTCCTCATCTTGTATTTGAGAAATTGATTTTAACTCCCCTGCCAGGGAGTGCAACATCTTAATTACTTCTGCGGATAAAGCCCGTTGTTCCCATTCTGATCAGGACTTAAGAGATAAGTAAAGCAAAGCCTATCAGAGATCCTGCAGAAGCTTGAGCTGGAACTCAGGCCACCGGAATACCCTCAACCAGTACCTCTGACATACATCCTTCACCCTTATCATCCTTGTCCCATGCCACCCTTGTTTTTTTTTTATTTAAATGTTTCTTCTCCTCCATTATTTCTGAATTCTTTTAAAAACTGGTGTTAGCAGCCACTTGCAACCATTTGAACGACAGTAGGTGAATAATTAAGGATCTGTGTGCTACTCCACAGCATGGACAGGCCACAAGAAATGGGAAACAGCTTGAGCGCTTGCTGGATTATTGATAATTTCCTTGTTGCCAGTTCCATGAGTGGCATTTGGTGGCAAGAATGAAGGACAAGATCAGTGGCCTTTGGGAGTAAGAAAGGCTGGGTGGATATGGGGCCAGGAAAGTCAAGATATGCAGTCTTCCTGCCAAAGGACCTAATCCAAATTTAGGGGACACCAAGACATCTACAAATAGGTAAAAACTTGAGGCTGGCTACAAAAATAGTCTGTCTCATTCTTCTGAAATCCATGGAGAGGCACTGCCCATGCCAGGAACCCACAATACCCTGGCATCACAGCCTGCAGGGCTGGCAGTTCTCACTTGTGAACACATTTATCACTGATAACATGCCAAAATGTCCGAGTCGAAATCCGGGGAGCTCTGAGAAGGAGAGCAGCTTCTTCTCACAGGCATGACCGAGTACAGTAGTACTTCACTTGAATCAGTATTGGCAATGTGTCACTCATGTCTCTCTACAAAATTGATGGATCAGTGGGTGGATTCTTAACAGAACAGTTTTTTATACTTTGTACTTTTAATGTCCTATCCTCGGAAGCTGAGGAAATAGTCTGAGAAAGGGCGTTAGGGAAGCTGGGCAAGAAGCAGTTGATAGGAGGGTAAAGAAGTAAGACCAAGGTGGAAGCCCATGAAAGCCAGAAATAGCTTGGACAAGCCCATCAGGGAGCCCTTCAGCACCCCAAAGAGCTGCGGTGTAACTGGGAGGGCTGAAGGGAGAGAAGTTCCCCAGAGCTGAGGAGCATGTGCCAGAGACGGTGGCACGGGGAGTCCAGGACTTCAGCAAGGGAATTCAGCCCAAGAGACGGAGCAAAGGTTGTGTTGCGGTGCCAGAAATATGAGGAAGGGACAAAAGGGATTGCATGAGCACCTCTCAGGAATGACACAGGTCAACAAACAGTGACAAAGGGAGGAGGATGGGCTGGATGACACCTGAAGATCCCTTCCAACATTAGCTCCTGGCTTGCACGTTGCCAGCTGCCAGCGTGTGGGATGAGTTTCCTCCAGGCAATTTGTACCAGCATTTCCCCACGGTGAGCAGCAGAGACAAACACTTCATCGTGTAAGAACAGTCTCTGCTCCCAATAAAGACAAAAGGAAAACCACCTTGCTAGAACTACCAATTTATTAAATACCATCTAACACAATAATGTTGCACTTTAAAGCTTAGTGCATCTGCCTCACTCTATTTATACTGTGGTCTTGAGTGTTTATCACCTCCTGCTAATGGCAGTAGAGTATTTGCCACAAAAATTTAATTATTTGCCTTCTTTGAGAGGGTATTTTTCCTGATTAAAGGCTTCCTGAGAGCAATGCAGGAAGCACTCAGCCCCACCGGGCATTCTTATACCCTAACCACTGAAATCTGGGACAAAGGCCAGTAATCTGGGACAAACTCTAAAAATACACCAAACGCTCCAGGATGTATTTTATTGGTCCTTACATACACGCCTCGAGTGTGTCGGCAAGCAGAAGGCCACAGGTAAGAGTAGAGAAATAAACACTCCAGCATGGTCCAGCTGGCTGTGGGAGGAATACGGATAATTTTCAGAGAGACATGGCACCTCCGTATGAACCTTCCCATTGTTAAACCTTCATTGCAACCAGTTTAAAAACCCCCAGTCTAGCTTTTTAAACAAAATACCGGAATTTGAAAGATGTTCTTCTGCCAACCAAGCACCTGGGGAGGGAGGAAGGTGAAGGAGCTGGAGAGATGACAGACCTTGGCTCTAAGCTGCCGTAGCCACCGCATACACTTAAAATCACCTGTGCTGCATTTTCAGGTCAAACATCACCAGCTGAAGACAATGTGGGTAAATACCTACTGTCTTCTCTTAGTGAAGAGGGCAACTTAAATAGATGGAGTTAGGGAACAGTCCAACGGTGGTGACTGTTCTCACTTGTAAGATTCAAAGGTTGTTGCATTCCCAGGCTCTTTTTCATAGTTTATTAAGGTTGGAAAAGATGTCCAGGATCATCAAGTCCAACCATCAGCCTAACACCACCAACACGATTGGACCCATATTTATTTACCTTCAGCTTTTAACGGAAGGAGGACAGAGTGCTTTACAGGCTCAGAGCAAGAGATTGGATGAGGCTCTGAGCAACCTGATCTAGTTGGGGATGTCCCTGCTCCTTGCAGGGGGGTTGGACTAGATGACCTTTGAAGGTCCCTTCCATTCTATGATTCTATGATTTATGGATGAATCTATAGATTTATAGATTTATAGATTCCCATTACTGGAGGCTGTCACAGCCACTGGGATTGTCACCAAGAAGCGATTCTGGTGCTGCTACCACCAATTTGGGAGCATGTTTTCCTGACAGGCATCGAGGCAGTCTTAAACACTTCAAGCAGAAGCGCTTTTGCTGCCATGGCACTTGGTAATCTGTTTGAATGGCTAAGTACCATCGGCTGGTAGAAACATCTTCCTCCCACCAAATTTAAAATTCATTGACTTCAACTTGCTACAACACGTGCTCTTGGCAGTTAGAGAGATGTTTAGATTTATTAGGAGCTAAGCATCACCAATAGTGAAATGATTGTATTTGTATTCTACAGGGAAACTGAGGCAGAGAGCTTGAAAGCAGGACGTTAAAATGAAATTCTACAGTTTGGTACCACAGTCCACTTACTCTGCTTTTCCTGACTCCCGACTGGCTTTTGCAACAGCTGGAGCTTTTGTACATGAGGTTCAGGGAAGTCCCTCTGTGAGCTGTGAGAGCAGCACAGCTTGATGCTTCGGGGGAATTTGAACGCTGGCTTCTCATCGCTAAAAAGCACAGTTGTGCTCAAGGGCATGAGACAAAGCCGGTGGCCACAGTAACCCTAAGTACGGTGAATCTCAATGAAGAAAATACCTGAAAGGAACCTCAAACATCAGGCAGACCTTTGGCGCTATGTCCTGGGTTAAAAAAAGATAGAAAATGCAATCCTTTACCAATTAAGCACACACCGTCATTGCAGAATCAGTCATATGATGTCCGTAATCCTCCTTGTCTGAGCACAGAAGTCTCGGACTCGAGCGTGGGCGTGCTTTGGTTCCCAGCGAGCTGGCGTGACTTGGGGCTGTGGAGTAGAGACGAGACTCTCCTTTTTTGGGGGGTTAACACGCTAAGGGTAGAGCTACCACCCAGCGCCAACCGTCCTCTGGAGCCTTCTTGCAATTAAGTTCCCTGCCCAATAGGCCAGACAAATCATCCCGGGTTTAAAGGGAAATAATTATACGACGACTTTGTTGGTTACAGTGGTAAAAATAATGAGCTATGCCCCAGAAGTCCTAACAAAATTCACGGGTGAGTAAAGTGATGCTAAAGATCCAACTTGAATAAAGCTTTGGCGTGTGGCTCTGACGTCGGCTGACACGTGCCAGTTGCTGTTATTTACACTTTGATCAAAATACAACTGAAAACCAAGGGAAAAGTTCCAATTCCAGAGGACGGCAAAACTGCTGTTTTACGGGCATCTTGCTAACAGATCCCTTCGCTTGGTACATTCCCCTCTAATCTGTCAACATCTGATGCCTTGCTCTTTAGTCTGGAGCCAAGAAAAGCCAACAAAAAATACCTCCATAGAGTTGAGGGCCCATCCTGTCTGCCGTATCACTCGCTATTTTTACCGGCCGGGCTGAAGCCAAACCTCAAAGGGCAAATTTGTCAACGTGGGTGGGCTTTTTTAGTGCGAAACCCAAGGGCTCGTACAGACAGTGGCAAAGACCATCTGCATCCATGTCTGGAAGTTCAGGCTCTAATTTAAAGCTGCTTCAAATATAGAAATTCCAGCAAAGTTAATTGTAGCTGCGTTACGGGGAGGTGACAGCAACCAGTCCTTAGAAAGCCAGGGAAGGTTTAAATCTGCCCCAGCTCTGCTCCCTTTAGAGACAGGCAAAGCCACTGGGAGCAGAGTCAGGCTAATACTGGGTATAAATTCGACTGGGAAATTCTGCAGGTGAGCTACCAGCCACACAGCAACGGCATTTCTGGAAAACAAGGATAAAGGTCTTTAGCAAAACCACCTTTTCTCCGCAGGTTGAGAACCGTGCAACACTGCCCTGCTGTATTAATTGGCCTGCGCTTTAAAAAGCTTCCTAACTCCGCTCACAACTGAGAACGGAGCTTACCGTTACACTACGAAACTGCTCCGTAGTGTGGGCTGGTTATCACTGGGAAGCGCTTAATTACAATAAAGCATTTAGTTAAAGTGACAATTTATTTACTCAAGGTTATGAATACAAATTGTTTTTTCTTACCCATGCATTTTGAAACGGGAAGGTAGAGGCTGAGATCCCGGGAGTTTCTTTAGGCTGAGTGATTTCCTACCAGCAGCTTTAGGAACCGATATGGGAACCGCAGCCTGGGAACCAGTTTGCCATCTCGGGGCTTCAGCACGCACTTCTCACCTGTTCCAAGTAATGCAAGTTTTGCTTAAGATGACTGGAAACAGGTCGCTTTTATTACATCAGAGCTCTGTAACCTGCCACGAACCAACGCCGAGCTGAAAAAGAAATCCCCGTTAGTGAATACATGAAGAGATAAAGGCAACACTGGGTCCCCTTCCCCCAGTATTTTCCATGTTTTATAACACCTCTGTCAGTATAAATTTCCATTCACTGAAGAAATTACATTTCACGAGAGCTACAATAGGATTTTAAGATAAATGACATGCGAGCGCTGCAGTTTCGTACAGGCTTAAGTGATCCAAGTATCTTTATCACGTGCGGGGTATCAAAATACAGGAATTTGACTTGTTACAACAGCCACACAAGAAAGATTGAGCGTCGCACGAGGCTGCAAAGCATAAAACCATCCTGGCTAAAATTTATTTTAGCGCAGAAGGGTTTTTTAACTGTTCAGTGTAATTATTTAAAAACGGCCTGAGCTGTGCAGCTCTAATGATAACTGGGAGCAGGAAAAAGCTCTTTAAAACGCTGCTCGTAAGGGCACTTCTTGCAAACACTGCCTGCTCTTAACACTTGCTACCTTCGTTCACTGCTATTTCCAAAATTCTTGGAGGCTGACGAAGTTTTTAAGTGTCACCTGGCTAAGGCTGTAACATTATCTCCAACGACAATACTCACTCCTGGGCTTTTATGTTGCAAGCAGAGAAAACATTTTAGCTTTTCAGGAGGGTAAACATGTCCCTTGTGAAACAATGTAAGCAAGACGGCCTGCGATTTAATAAATGAAAAATCAGGGTATCGTTTATCCCCGGGGCAAAAACCGCCCTGGGCCCGGCTCTCTGTCGCTTTGCGCTTTGCAGCATCGCCCGTGCGGCGCGGCAGCACCCGGTCCGAGCGCAAAAAGCCCCGCTACGCCTGCCATCACCCCAAAGGGCCCCGGGGCCGCTTCCTCGATGGCGATGACAGCCGCCTGGTCAACCCACTCCCAGGCCTCTGGCTGTAAAGCACAAACACAGGTACTGTGAAATGGGGCTTTTCATAGCAGAGCGATTAAAAATAGGAGCGGGGTCAGCCGGGGAGCGTTTCAACCCAGGCAGGGACGCAGCCCAAGTGATCAGCCATGCCGCCCGCTCCCGAGGGCCAATATTTTATTGGTATGAACCAAAAGTCTGGTTTTGACTAACCATGGGGATGCCGGTACGGTGAAACACTGGGTCACATTTTATCGTCCCACATATTTCTCCGCACTTCAGCCACTTAGTAGCTGTTTCACAACTTATTCCTCGAAGGAAATAAGCAGAAATATTGGCCCATTATTTGCTTTTGAATGAAATAAGCAGCCTTACAGGAAATATTGACCCATTATTTGTCTCTTCTCTCGAGGCTCCGAATGCACCCCGAGCTGCTGCAGCCCACGGCCAGGACATTTACTCCTTCAACCACCGTTTTCCACTCCCTCTTGCACCCCATGGCGCCTTCTCAGCAGTGCGTCCCGCAAGTGTTTGGTGACAAAAATCAGTCTTTGTTGCTTCCAGATTAAAAAGAACAAACAAACTCTACTTGTGAGTGTTTGTTTCTGAAAGAATAAGGATTGATCCCTCACCCATCCCTTTGACAGACACATCTCCTTCTTATTTGCCGTCCACGGTTTGAGTAGCTGGGTGACATTACCCACCTTGCTTTTTCTGTGCCACAGACCTGCCCGGTATGAGCTCTTTGTGGGCTTGTTTTTGCCACTTTTTCGTCAAAAAAAACCTATTTTCTCAAGCGTTTTTTGTAGCTTTACCCACATCGCCTGCCGGGGTGCGCGTTCGCTAGAATGTTTCCCCAAGAGTCTCGTGCTTAAAATTGCAACCACGCTATTCCGACACCGACTCCTCTTTACTCAGAGCAAACAGATGAATGAGGTACGATACCATGAATGATACTATTAATCAGTTTATTGCAACTCCACCTAGGAATCCCATTCACAGTTAAGACCTTGTTACACAAGCACTGTACATATATAAAAAAAGTCTCCAGCTTCGAAGAGGTTACAAGCCCGTATGAAAGCCTCCTGAAGTTTCCTGCGTACTTCTTACTGTAAAAAATGATACATATTTCTTCTTGGAACCAAACGCTTCTCAAACTTTTAAAAGAATGACTCATCTTTACTCTTATCTCCCTCCAGAGGAAAAAGCAAAAACGGTTTTAGAAATATTTGTCCCCATTGGACAAATCAGGGAGAGCTGACCTGCGATTCACCAGCATCCGTGCTGCAGCCCTTTCTCCAGATGAGTCAGTGGAGCTCGCAGAGCCAAAGTCTTGGGAATGACCCAACTTCAGCATCTTCCCTTGCTCTTCCTTCCCCTCAAGATTCCTTCGGTGCTCCCTAATGCCGTATTATTTAGTTATAATTAAAATAAATTGCAGAGAGAGTTCAATTCCTGTAGCCCTGGCAATGGAGAAAACCTTCTTAACCCTGAAATAGCCTGAAAATTGACGCTGCCCCTGCAGCCCTGGCACCCCTGACACTGGCCTGAACCATGGCTCCTGCACGACCTTGGGGTCGAGAGGCTTTTTTGGGTGTAGGGGGCTCCGGGGCAGGTGGGACACGAGCAGGGAAAATACATTCTCACCAGCCTGGAAAAGAATAATTTTTTAAAAGATTTTTTTTTTTTTTTTTTTTTTTTTTTTCCCAAGGACAGGGTTTATTCCGGTCCCGGCTTCGGGGCGCGTCCTCCACCCTTCATCCTCTGCCCCGGTGTGTCCCCCCCCCGCCTCAACCCGCCTCACCCCGGGGGGCGGAGGGGAGGGGGCGCGGCCGTGACGGGCAGCCCCGCTCCCCACTCAGCGGCCGCGGAGCCCCCGCACCGCTCCGCCCCCCGCCAGCCTCTTTGTATCAAACATCCGGGTTTCCCCCGCTGGCTCCGCTTCGGCTTCTCCCTTTTTTTTTTTTTTAGAAGCCATTTTGGACTCGGTTCAGTTTTTTTTTTTTTAAATTGTTAAAAAAAAAAAAAAAACAAAAACCACAACAAACCTCCTCTTCCCCCCCCCTGCTTTTTTTTTCCGCCTTTTTTATTTTTCCCTTTATTTTTCCTCTCTCCGTCCCCTGTACATGGCAACTCCCGCCCCAGCCTCTGCTCCCGCCGCCCCCTCGCTCCGCGCTCCGCGCCCCGCGCAGCCCCCGCGATGCCGCCACCAGCCCCCCCCCCCCGCCTCCTCACGCCGCTCCGCGCCCCCTTGCCTGCCGCTGGCTGCGGGGTCGCTCCCCGCGCAAAGTTCCGCTGCGTGTGCGTGTTGCGCGGGGAAAGGGAATGCGCACGTGTGCGTTGTTGGGGGGGGGGGTGGCGAGCGGGCTGCTGCGCGCTTTGCGCGGGGCTGCGCCTGCACTGCGCGGAGAGCGCGGGGCGGGGGGGGGGGGTGCGCGCGCCCGCGTGCGCTCGCCCCTGCTGCTGGGGGAACCGGAGGGGCTGGGTTAGGAGGAGGAGGAGGAGAAGGAGGAGGAGGGGGGTGGGGGGCAGTCGGTGCGCGGTGCACGCCGCGCTCCCAGCACAAAAGCCCAGGGAAAGAAAACTCTTGGAAAGCTGGGAGCGAACAGCGGGGCCGGGGCGAACCCTCCGGGCGCTGCGGGGCTGCTCCTCTCCTCTGGATACATTTTGCAACTGCGAAGGAATTGAATCCGATTTATTATTTTTTTTTTTTCCCCCCAGGATTTTTTTTTCTTCTTTTTAAGAGAGAGCGAGAGGGCAGAGCCTCGCTTCTCCCCCCCTCTCCTTCTTTCACTCTCTCGAGCTTTTTATTTTTATTTTTGTTTCCCTTGGGGATAGAGGGGCACACGAGGAAAAAAAAAAAACCACAAAAGTAAAGGAATATGATCTCTTCGTGGCTGACTTTCGCCTTGCTTTGTGGAACTTTCTGTGCAGGTAAGTGTATTTCTGCGTGTTTACCTCCCGCCCGGGCGTTACGGTCGCTCCTCCGCATGCAGAATTGAATGGGCCGTTGCAATTACTTTGCAGCCACCCTCCAAAAATCCACAGCAAAGCAATCCGCCAGCCTGCAAACTGGGGAGCAACCCCACCGCTGCGATCTGCTCGATTTTCTTTAGTATTATTTTATTTTATTTTGCTTTTTGTCCCCTCAGCTCCCTCCTCCGTTTTCTCCCTGCTCCCAGGACAAGCTTTTCCCGTGCTGCTGCTTTTTTTTTTTTTTTTTTTGTTCCCTTCGGGGGAATTAATGGCAATGTAAACAAGGCGCGATCTCGAGGAAACTTTACAAAAATGGGCATTTACTTCTGGGCGGGTGCTGCTGGACTGGTGGTGGTGGTGGGGGAAGGTGGGGAGGTTGCGGGGGTGGGTGGGGGGGAGAAGCTGCGAACAGCGGGAGGAGACCTGGGGGTCGCTCCCGAATCGTGCGGGGCCGCTCAGGTAGTGGCCGTGTGTGAGCGGGGCTGCGGAGTCCTGTAACCCGGGAATGGGGGTGTGGGGGGCACCCACGCCACCCTGGAGTGGATCCCCCCCCCGAAGACCAGATCACTGCGGTCCCATCGAGGTTTTTACCTCTTAGCACGAAACGGAGCGGTTTGGGGCTGCGGGGAGCTGGGAGAAAGTTGGGGGGAAAAAAGGGGGTGTGACTGGGGGAGCATCCCCCGGGAGGGGGCTTTTGTGATGAGGGGGGGTGTGTTTATTTTGTATGTTCTTCATCCCATTTATGTTAGGGAACGGGGCTTGCTCCCAAAGTTCAGCTCCCACCCGCGGGGTGCGCGTTTTGCCGAGGGGCGCGGGGTGCAAGTTAACCGAGAGCCCGGGCACGGGGTGGGTGGTCCCCAAGGTGCCCCATCCCGTACTGTGGGGGTGTCGGGAGGCCTCAGCCCCCCTGTGCTCTCGCACTGAAAACGCGGGCACGCTTGAAGTCCCCACTCTCCCCACTTGTTTTTATTTTTTACATTATTTTTTTCCCCCCCCATGCCTTTTTATTATTGCTGCATATTCCGCGGGAGGCAAAACCGAGGCGAGTAATTTTGTGTGCTCCCCTCTTGCCTGGTCACCCCGACCCCTCCTCTCGGGGGGGGGGAGGCTGATCCTGCCCCCTCCCCAGCCCCGGGCTGTGACTTGGGGCAGTAACAGAGGCACGGGGTGTCATGGGGCGGAGGGGGGGGGCTGTTTGTGGCCGGGGGCTTCCCGGGTGTGGGCGGCAGCGATGCCGCAGCCGAGCCCTTTCCCCGCTCCTCGATGGGCAGCCGGGGGGAGTTCCCTATCCGGAGGTGGGGTGGGGGGGGGGGTTCCCCGCGTGTCCGTGTCCCCCTGGGGAAGGGGCTGCCCGGCGGGGCCGGGGCACGGCGCGGGGGGAGCGGGCGGTGGAGCTCCCGTAGCCGGGGCTTCCTTTGTTCCGAGTGCCCATTAAATATGCGCTGCCACCGCCTGCCTTTGCCATTAGAAACGCTCCCATCGCTTAATTATTGTTATTTTTTTTTTTTAAAGTCACGTCGAAAGTGTGTTTGTGTGGGGGAAGCAATAAAAAGGGAGCGTGCGATAAAAAAAATAATAATAATAATAAAATCAAATGAATGTGATGGTGAGCAAAGGCAGCTTGGGCTTTTTTATCCGGTGGCTGGGACACTTGTACGCAGCTTTGTTTCCATGTGTTGGGAAGGGGGTTGTGCGGGCTTGTATATACATGGCAGTGCTGAGGGAGAGCAGGTATTTTGGAAGAAGCAGGCGGGGGGGGGGGGGGGTTGGGGGGTGTGTGTGTGTGCCATCAGGATTCGTGGTTGCTATCATCACAACAGCTCTCTTGGCTGGCAAATTCTATTATGTGCACGAAGGAGATTTATGGTCAGTGTTATTTTCTTTCCCTGTAGCTTGGAATCCTTTTATCTGGGGTGATTCAGGGAAAAGAGATGGCTTCCGGGTTTTTTTTTGTTTTGTTTTTGTTTTGGGTATGGGGCTGGGGGGTTTTGGGCTTGGGTTGGTTTTATTTTAACCTGATCCTATGGCTGCGTGCATACAGTGGTAGAAATCTAAGTTGGAGGGGAAAAAAAAAAGCAATTGCTTTAAAAAAAAAAAAATTTAACCCTGAAAGCTTCTTCAGTGCATGGTGTTATGAAAAGGATGATCTGATAGGGCATACCTACGTTGACTTCTTCTTGAAAATACAATAAAGAAACCCCCCCAAAATGAACGTAATTTTGTTTATTTGGAAAGGTCCTCTTGGATCACTGAATCAGTGCATTAGCAATTCTGTAAATCCCTCCATCTCTTTTAAAGCCTTTTTTTGCCTCCCTTGTGGTATTTATATTTATCAACGGAATCTTTATTGTCCAGTTTTTCCTAAAGCTGTTCATTTAAAAAAAAAAAAAAAAACAAACCTAAAACCAACCAACCAAGCAAACCAGCCTCAAATACCCGAAGTTGCAATGTGTTGCTGGGATTCGTAGCACTGGGCTTTGCTTGAAGTCTGTCTTTTGTGTTTGTACATGTCAGGACTGTGCGAAAGTGGTGGGCTTTTCGAAAATCGCTTGACCTCCATTGTTGATGCTTCTCACCGCTACCTTGCCTGGCTGGAACAAAGCAAGCACGGGCTGCTATTCTTTTTTTTGTGGTTGTTTTTTTTTTTTTTTTAAATCTGTTATGCTTAATTTTTGGAATACTGAGGATTCATTGAGCAAAACATTATGTTCATTTTTAGCCCTTTGTTTGCAAATTTTCTGCAGCCCAAATGTTCAGAAATCATGTTTTAATCTACCAGCTTTACAAAATACAGAAGGTGTAAAGGGATTTGTCTTGCAGAATGCATTGCTAACGTGTTTTCCCGAGCCATTACATTACTTTTATTTTGGTGTGAGTTTAAGTAATGCCATGCAGCAATGAGCTACGCTGCGAATGGATCTGGTCTCCTCTTTCACTGTCTTGTATTTATCCTCTTGTGCTTGAGAAAGGGAATAAAACTGGCTTCATTAGCTTGCTAATTAAACACAATGAAGTGCGTGGCCCAAGGTTAATGGCAGTGGCCTTTAAAAACACAAAACTCCTGAACAGGTGTTTGGGATATATATACATTTTTTTTTTTTAATCTGTCATCAAATCTAGATAATTATACCACCGAGATAACCATTGTCACAGTTCTGTGGAGAAGAAAATGCTATGTTAGTGATGCGAGTGCGCAGTGTATTATTTTTAGTGGCATTATTTATAAACACCTCTCCAGGTCCTACACAGCCTGTGGTTTAACTCCCCCCTTGTCCCCCCTCCTCCTCCATTTCAGAGTATCTTCTGCACCTCCCCTTTGGTGGAGGGTTTGGTGCATCTGGCAGGGTTAAAAATTCCGTATCCCTGGACTGGAGGGAGAGAGTCTAACCTGAGCCTGGGTAGTTCTCTAAAGTATTTACGCGCTGACATTTCTGCCATTTCTTCTGTCTTTGAGCAGCCCATCCAGGCTCCTGCTTGCTTGATGAGATAGTGAGAAACGGCCAAATGAAGCGGAGGTCTCTCACTCCGCGTTGGAGCTGTCACCAGCCTCCTGTCCACTCTGGTCTCCATCAGCTAAAACATGCTTGTCAGGTTTTTTTGTGCTTTACGTGACGCAACAGTTGTAGACCTCCCCTGCTGCCACTGAATAGATGGTGGAGAAGAAAGAAACAAGCCAGCCTTACTTTTTCCTTCCTTTTTTTTTTTTTTTTTTTTTCTTTTCTCTCCCTCCCACCGTTTTCCCCCCATCCCCGGCACGCACACGCTCCTCGCTTTGCCGATCAACCCGTTGGTTACGCCAATTCTGGGAAGCCGGACATGGGTTCAGATGGAAGAGGAGTGGCTTTTGGAGCCTTGGGGATGGGACTGGGGGGTAGGACCAGCTCAGGGATCCTGCTGCTGTGATTCGCATTGTGCATGTCCAGGGGTGGATTCCTCTGTAGAAGTGTTGCATTTGTAAAAGGAACCAAGGGATGTTTATACTAATTTAGCGAGAGTGAAGGAGGTGGATGGGAGTGATGGTTCCCGGTGAAGGTCTACTTGTGTGCTCTGTCCATGTGGTGGTGCCTGTTCCTAGAAAGCCAGGACACCTTTAAAATGAATAAATAAAAGTCAAAGTTAGTCCACTTTTGAGCCTTGTAGTGGAAGGTGGTCTGGCTGTCTTGTTTCAGGGCCTACTTTCAGAAGCATTTCTAAAACGTCACATTAATAGTGGTTGACCATGTGGAGCTGTGCTAGAATAGCCAGAAGTAAGTGGCATTTTAGTAGCACTGCATGTGTCAGGCCCCGTAAAATACAACACCTTTCTACAAGACACACTCAGGACCATTTTGAGCTTAATGTAGGAGCTGTAGCCTAAAAGTTGCGGAAGTGGCTTGAGAACCCCTCTGCTTCTGGCTGTGCGTGGCCAAGGCAAGGTGATTTGCTGGATGCCCCTTCTCCTGGGAGAACTGCAGCCAGTGCGGGGGCCACGGCCTCTCCGTACCGTCCTTAGAAATCTGTGCGTCCAGCCCTGTCAGCCGGCACTGAAGACGCGTTGTTGTCATTTAGGAAGGGTGAAGGCAGGGGAGAGAACCCAGTTGAGTCAAGACCCAAGTGAAAGCCGTGATGGGGTCTTCCCCTCACGGGCAGCTTTGACGAGCAATGAACTGCTTACGTGCTGAGAACGTCTTGTGAAGGTAACTCTTATGAAGTCAGGGTTGGTCGGTACCTGCTTCAGAGTTGGCTTTCTCTTGCTGTTGGACTGAAGGAGCAGCGTCGAGAAGGCGGCGGTGTTTTCCAGGTTCCTCGGTCAGCTGTGGGCAGCGGCCATGCCTCGGCAGGACCGCAGTACCCAGCATCCGGCGCGCTCGCCCTAACAAAACATTGTGGGAAGTTGGGAAATGGGAACCGCAGAGCGTAATCTCTGCTTTAAAGAGGTGTTGTCTTTCCCTTTCATCCCTCCTTGGCCTTTGATTTTAAAACTAGCAGGGGGGTGTGATTTTCTTGCCTGGCCAATAGCGCTGCCCGGATCTGAATTATTCAGTGTAGCACTTGGCATTCTGCGCCCTCTTCCCGCTTAAGCTCTTTTTCGCCTGTTCCTTCATGTGGAGATTTTCACATCAGTGAAATTGGATGTGTTTAAGAGAGGTGTTTGTGGCCACAGCATAAGCTCCCCTCTCCCCTGCCTCTCCCCTCCATTAACCATTGAGGATCAACTGATGTCTGATCTCCTCTCTTCATTATTGCTCCGTTCTGAAATAATTATCTGTCTCTTTAATCATTTGTTCCTTTAAGGTATATTAAAAAAATATACATCACTTTCCCCCCCACACCCCCAAATCTTCCTCGTAAGTGTTCTTGGAGCCACTGAAGTCAGAGGGGCAGAGAAGTAAATTAAAGATGAAACGCTTTGTCTGCCTTTTGCAGACCCAGCACATTTTATACTTAGATTTGAATATAACCGTTGGTCTTTTTCACCAATTTTATGTTCTTTTCTCTCCTCCTTTACTGTGGTATCGCTTCAATTCAAACTGAAAGTTAAGAGCACCAATTGTCAGTGTACACCGTAAAATAATAATAATATGCTTCCTTCCAGCGCACAAGTGCCTCTTATTTTGCCAGTATTTGGGTCTTGTTGCTCTGATTGTGTTATTGCATGTGGCATTGGTCCATCATGCTACTCAAGGAAAAAAAATACATTGCTGATGTCTAGGTGCCTTGAAAAATACGGCTCCTCTTTTGCAAAGTGCTGTTTGCATAGAGAGAAGGTCCCTGCCCCAAAAACGCTGAGCGGAGGGGCCAAGCATGAGAAAACGTTACTGTCTGCACGTGCTCCCCACTGCATCGTGGCTCACCCAAGGTCACACCAAATATTTTCTACCTATGCTAAAAAAATAAGCTGCGTGAGGAAGTGTTTCTGTATCGGGTAGAAACAGGCTTTAATGTGGTAGTGTGCTCTGGCCACTTTAAGTGGGTTTGTTGTTTGTTTTTGTTTTTTTTTTCCTTTTGGTGACTTTGGAGGTGGTCAGTGAGGTTTTGCTCTAAGAGAAGATCTTTCCCTTTTGGACTGGGGTGACTGTAAGCAAGAGTTGGCTCATGCATAGAGGTTTGTCCGTTTAAATATAAGAAACACAGCAGAAGGAGCCGAGCCTGTTTGTGCTCGGCTGGAGGAAGATGCGAATTACCCATTCCTCATTAATAATTCTGTGATTTCCAGCTTGGTGTGCCATTTCATGGCAGGTTCGGTTTCGGATCTTAGGGGAGCTCTGCAGGCACGAGGTTGCTTGGAGGACGATGCAGGGCTGGGTGCGGGCGGGAGGCAGCCCCGACCTGAAGCATCGTTTTTTGGCTCTCCGATGGGTTTGGGAAGCAGGGAGCTGAAATTAGCCCATTAAAATGTTTGCACAGAAGCTGTTAAAAGTAAAACTTGTATTCGTGGATGTTTCCATCCTCTTCCTCTAGTGCATAATTTCTGGGATGTAACAAAAGTTTTCCAGGCATCCCCACCTCTTCTGTGGCAGAAGTGACTTCTCCGAGCTCTTGGGAGTCAGTGGCAGGGCAAGAGTGTGGCTCCTCATCCCCTTGGGTCTGCAGCTGGTGCTCTGACCACCACATCATCCTTTTTTGTCCACCTGGGATTAAATTTGCTGGGAAAAATGGGATGTTCTGATAATTTTATGAAACCAGAGGTATCGCTTTGCTTTCTTTCTGCTGTCTCAGTCTCATACTCAGAGATCCGTATACAAGTTCCTCCTCTTTAAATAAAGACAGTAAAGCGCGTTTACAAGAAGAGGCAGTACTTTACAGTCTGAACTACACTAATTTTCCATCTAATTGGATACTCGTGCAGATTAAAACTTGGATTTTTGAACTCGACTCCTCATATCTAATGCCTACCCTTGTGTGGTAATGAAAGAAGAAAAAGGGGCTCGTGGGAGCAGAGGGAGCGCATTAATCCTCCTCCAGTAAAGCTGGAAATGGAATGTGTTGCTGTCAGTTTTACAGAGAAATAAACAAAAACCGGGGGAGATGAGTGTGTCTCTGGCACTTTCCAGACCAAGCCAAGATCCCAGGCTTGTGCTGAATGAGCCCCAAACCACAGCGGCAAATGTTATTTTTTAAAAGCCCACGGTAGTCGACGCTTAGGTTCTGTGACTATTTCTACATTTTCTTATTTCAAGCTTTTTCCCATTACAGAACCTGTTTTCTAACTGGTGGCAGAAGTTTAAATTTTCTGTGTGGTGCCTGTTGTGCTAATGTAATGCTTCTTCCTAATTTCTTGCTCCGAGGTGTGAGATTTTAAGCCTTTGAGTGGATGAGAGGGATAAAGTTAGCTCCGTTTGTGCCTGATCTATCTGATGGTCAATCTAGGCAGCTAGCCCGTCTTTCCTCCAATGTTATCTATTTAAAATGCCTTGTGTAATGGGTGCAACTTTTAAAATTTGGCCTTTAGGAATATTTTGCTTGTATATAATTTACCGCCGCAGACAGTTTTGAATTCCTGGGGAGGGAGGAATGTAACCATGGGTGTGAAATCAAGAAGTGCTCAGTCAAGCTCTGTCTCTTTTTTCCTGACTTTTTAAAAAGCATTTCGTAAAATGAAGGTAGTTTAGGCTTTTAAAGCCCTTTTAGCGTTGTTCTCATGTTTTGCAGGCTGGTGGCTGTTGCTGCAGGTTGGCTGAGCTCTTTGCAATCTCCCCTTTCCATTGGCTCAATTTGCCATCGATACTTTCTTTTTTTGGGAAATGACGGCATTTCGGGTTTGCACACTTGATGCCAAGGCCTTTCTCTGGGGCAGCAAGCTAAGCTTTACGCTATTAGAATTGTAAGGAGATGATGGTACTGGTCTTGGGAGAGCCTGTGAGCTTTGTTAGGCGTTCAAGAGCGAGGAGGCGTTACCTTTTCACTTGAGACCTGTATGCTGCCACACAGATTTGCAAGAGTCCCTGTACACAGCGGAGAGAAACTATGGTTGCCTCAAGATGCAGTGGCTCAGCAAAGTGCAGGTTTCTGGTTATCATGGTGGTAGCCTTGTCCTGACAAGTTCACTCTTGGGACAACCGAGAGGTGGCAATGCAAGCTGTGGGCGCACTGCTCGCTTGTTTCTCCAGTTCTTTATTTTTCTTTCCCTGGTGTCGCAACTGAAACACAGTGGGATTTGTGTTGTCACTTTAGGTCCTGAGAGTAATTAATGGGTTAAGAATGCTAATTCCCCTATATATGTGCAGGCTGAGAAATTCAGTTGTCCTTGGGTTTTCATGGTGGGAGTATCCAGTTACTGCTCAGTGGCTGTTGGGTAGCTCTCAGGTGCACAAAAGTTTGAACTCAGTCCCTTGCTTTCATTTCACATGAGCCCACAACTTACCAGGCAGTTTTATTTTTTTTTATAGAGAATTATCTACTAAAGCATATTCTTACACCTGGGCCAAGGCATTTTCCCAAATACCTGTTGCAGTTGCACTGGATAATGCTCACCTGCTTGGGTCCTACAAAGTGAGTTTGGGATGGTGGTGATGGGCACCGTCGCTGACACATCTGAAGTGGTTCTCAGCTGGGAAATTCCCGTTTGAGTAAGGTGCCTGGGACGCTCATGAGATAAAACTTAGCACAGCCCAAAGGAGAAGAGGAGGAGGGTGCCTTTGATACTTGGCACTGCCTTACCAGGAGGTTGGCTCTGGCTGTCGGTAGATGTGACACCGTGTTGTGAGCGCCTGATGCCGGTGATGATGCTGGAGCCAGAGCATCTCTGGCTGGAATGCTGCCTGGGGACCCTTGGGTGGGGATGCTCTGCCATGGAGCTGCCTCATCCATGCTCCCTTGACTTCCTTCGAAATATTCCAAAGACACACACATATATATATATATATATATCTTTAAATAAAAAAATACATGGAGATGAACATTTTTATCAGATCACTGTTGTTTTACTGCCTCACTGATACAGCAGACCTCAGCCCCTTCCTCAGGCTCCTGAAGCATCCTTTTAAAGTGAAAGCGTGAGGCAGGGGCCTGCAGAAAAGGCAGGCTCGGCAGGCTTAGTCATAGCAGGAAATTACCGTGTAGATTTTAATCACCTTTTAGTGTCTTGGAAGCAATACAGTGGCCCTTCGTTCTCGATTTCCAGGCTTCTTTGCGCAGATGATAAAGAAAAAGCGAAGCCTGATGGAGCATTTCTGACGAGCACGCTTGCTGTTGCTGGGCAGGTTCCCCACGTGGGTGCACGAAGCCTGGATTTTGAAGGTGATGGATGCAAAAGAAAAAAAGGAAACAAACCAAAAAAAAAAAAAAAACCACAAATCAAAACCAGACCCACTGAACGTACCATCCCCGCGGCTGTCGCCTGGCTGAAGCCCTGGCACCGTGCCTGTTTGCATCAGCAGGGAGTTTGGCCTGCAGTGTCCCATCCTTGGCGGGTATTTTAACATTTATATTGTACCTGCGATAGCTGGGGAAGCCTTCTACAGGTAATTTTTTATGGCTATAGATAACTTTCCGTAGATAGCTTCTGCTGTTGTCTAATAGGACGGAGTTAATGCTTCTAAAAGCAAACATGAGAAACTTTTTTTTATTGGTAATAGAATTTCCTTTCTGTGCAGTCCTGTGCAGATCGGCTATTTATTATGTAAATAGCAGCTAGAAGAAGCCCTTCCAAGGTACCTGTAAGGCCCAAAGGTAGATGAGATCACTCCTCCCCTGTTAGATAAGTGAGATCTAAAGGTATCTGACTGTGTCTATAGGCTCCTTTTCTTCTTTCATCAGAAATTCATTGAGGCCTCAAGCGAGGGATGCGCCATTCTTGCCCTGTCAATATCCCTGATGCTTTTTGTGCGTGGACATGATTTCAAACCGGCTAACGTGCAAAACTTTGAAGCGTGGTACGACCAGATAAAGTCGGCTAAAAATAGGTCTGGATATGAAAGGCAGGCGAAAACTCGGAGGGTGGGGGAGCCGAGGGTCGTTTTACAGGCATTGTTGATAGAGTTTCAGGGTTCCGAGGAGGGAAGATGAATGTCTTTCTGTTATAGTAACAGCTGCTCTCTGTCCATCGGGATCTCGTGTTTGCCGATCCAACTCATAATAATTAAACAAAAGAGTTATTTCATAGCAGCCTCGGTGGAGGATTTTGGTTGGAATTTTATCTTTCTCCATTTAGACTTTTCTTCGCCTGTTAAAGAAAAACATAAAGTTAACCTCTCACCTGGACTGCGTCTCACCTCTTGTCGGATCCAGCTAATTACTATGGGATCTGGCTAATTGCTGCACCGTTAACTGGGCATTCGAAGTTACGTTTTAAAAAAAAAAACCTCAAAGTTTCACTCAAAGTTTCACTAATGCACTTGTCCTTCAAGAGCTCTTCAGGGTTTTTGTGTCCTGAATCCCTGAGCGGTTGCGTGACTCTGTGGGGTTGTTAGTACCTCCCTAGTATGACCGTGTCGTAGGATGTGCAGATTTCTTTTCTTCCTTCCCCTTATTTTGTAGGATGGGTTTGTTTTGGTTGTGGTTTTTTTGTTTGTTTGTTTGTTTGTTTTTCCCCTCTCCTCCACCATTTTGAGAGCAAACAGCCCCAAAGGAGTCCCAGATGCAAAGTGTAGCAGCATTTCGGGAATGAATCTGCATCGTGGGACTTTATTCTGATGATAACTCTGCAAAAGCCCCTGGCATGGGTCAGTCCTTGAGAGGTTGCAGAGGTCTAGAGCAAGGCGAAGCTCAGTTTCTCGGGATCTTCTTGTGTATTCAGCCACAAATATAAGATAATTTGAGGTTACACAGGTACTCTGGAATTAAACATTTCCCAGTCCAAATGGTACGGCGTGGCATGGCACAACTGGTGCCACCGGCTTCAATTCTTTTCCCATCTGGGCAAGATGGGCACGTTTGAGCCGTGTCCCTGTCCTGTCCCATCCCCTGGGCACGGGTTGAGCGAGGCACCGGGCAGAGCCGGGACAACCCTTCCTCCTCTCTGCAGATCTCTCCTACCATTTTATGTCATCGGGCTCTTTCCCTGCGGAGGTTTTCCAGAAGACTGCACCTAGGAATAGCTGGTTTGCAACTGTTTGTCATCACAGTGGCACAGCTTTTTTAAAAAATACGATGAAGCTACCATTCCTTGATGATCACAGGCTTGAATTTATCTAATACTGAAGCACCGTGAGAAGCTACCTGAAGCCCAGGGCTCCCGTCGCAGGATCCTTTCCCAGTTCTTAATGGGATACATGCCTCCGTGAAGCTGCCTTTTGAACCCTATGTGTTAATTTAATACCGTTTACCCTTCTCCGAAGGAGAACAGGCCCAGTTAGGATGGTGAGGTTAAAACCTGAGCTGTGCGATGTTTATATTAATAATTTCCACTGGTGAAATATGGATCTGAGACTTTCCTCATTCATTTAAACCTCATAGTTAATAGGCAATAGTGGAAATGTACCATGTACATGGTTATTGCAGTGACCTGATTTCACATGCATTTCTGATCTAACTTCTGTTTAAAAAAAAAAAAAGAATTATATATAAAATTGATTTTGGGAGCCCTGGGAAGGAGAAGGAAACCATTTATTTCAGCCCCCAAATTCCTTTGAGCTGTAGAAACATTGTCAAAGTAATTGTAGCCTTTTCAGTTTTTTTTTTTTCTGGGTAGATTTCTTTCTGTGTAGTCTCAGAAAAACTGTGCTCTGTTGATGGATGTCACTGGTGGTTTTTTTTTTTTTTTTTTTTTTTTACTGGTGACAAATGTCTCCCAAGGTATTGTTTGAGTGATGTGAAATTGGTTCATGTGTAAAATTCTAGCTTTCCATGAATACTTTACCATGGATCTGTGTATTTCAGCTTCTTCTGGATTAAGGTGTTACACCTTTAGTGGTTTGCTGCGGGATATCATCTTAATCATTTTTGCTGTAATTTAATCATCTTAATTAAAACTGCGTTGAATTGTGGAAAGCAATTTGGGTCTGGAGGGCAGTGGGTTTTGTATTTGTTTGGGTTTTTTGGTGGATTTTTTTTTTTTTTTTTTTGGTCTTGTAAGAAGATGGTAATGGTCTTGGCAAGATTCTGCTAAAAATTAGCACAGTGTACAAAAACTCATGTTGCCAAGATAGTACAGTATTTCTCCAGCTAATTGTGGCCTTGAAGGATATAGTATAAAAGGTCATCTTTGTTAGTGAACTGCAGGCTTCTCCTGCGAGACAGAAATCCATGTCCTTATCAAGGATGAAATCTTGGCTCCTTGGTTACACAATTGAGCTTTGCTATAATTTGGACATCATTAGGCTCTTTATTAAAGCAGCAGAACACTCTTAATCAATCTTGGTGCTTTGCTTTCTTAAATGGACTTTTGTATGCGAATTTGTGTTACAGCTTCCCTTTCTTCTCCTGTTCCACAAGCCTTGTGAAGGGGAAGAGTCTGAAGATGAGGTGGGATGAAAAGTTGGTGGTTTCCCTGTTTCAGGGTGTTCTTTGCCCAGAAGGTTCCCGTTGGTAACATTGGTTTTGAAAGGTGGGATGCTCGACCTCCTCTTCTCATCTTCCTGTGTTAAGAAGAGCCAGGGGGAGACCAATCTGGAAAGAGCAGCCACCCATTTTGGTTTGTGCCATTAAACTTAAAAAAAACCCAAAAAAAACCAAAAAAAAAACCCAACAAAAAAACCCAAAAAACCAAACCACACAAAACTTTATGAAACCAAAATTTAATTTCATAAGTGATTGGCATTACTTTTCTCTTTCTTTAAACCCAAACAAAAGAGTTTAAACTTCTTTTTTTTTTTTTTTTTTTTTTTTTGGGAAAAAAAAAAATCCCAACCCGAAACAGATGTGACACATGGTCATGGGGCAGAATTGTAGGGGAAAGAAAAGTGGGTTTTTTATGCTTTTGCTCCTTTTTCATGTTCTGGGGTTTGTTTTGGTTAGGATGCTGGCACTCCTAGTAATGTATTTTTATGGCTCTGACATATGCATTGTAAAACATAACCAACGCTTAGCATTTCTTTGGTTGCTGGTGCTTTAACCCGTAGATGTTTTTCTAGTTGGATAGACAGATGGATCTTTCCCACTTACTAAGCAGTTAGATCTGATTTTGCACAGCTCTAAAAGTTAGACCCATGCTTTGGCAGAGCTTCATTTGCAAGGTTTTGGAGACCCTAAATTTTGGTGCCTTCCATCGCCTATGTTTGGGTGGATGATGTGCTGGAAGTGTTGGTGTCCTTGAGGCACTCACACGTTTTAGAAACGCTTGCAGCAGCAGGACCAACAGTATCGGATCATCTCTGTAGAGCACTGTCTTCTGCAATATCCCTGCCAACTTCACTTTCGTACATCTTGAAGATGATAATCTGAGAGTGCCACCCCAGTGGGACATGGAAGCGCTGTTATTCGCACGCACAGATGAGGACTGGAGAAGAGAGATGGGGACCGGAGCAATGCTCAGATCTTTGGTGGTTTTTGGGCAAGTTGAAGTCTGTGGTCCCTGATCCCCAAAGGCAGGGGTTTGTACCTGGACCTCTAGATCATCTTGTCGTTCCCATCGTATGTTAGTCCAGGGAAATGCTGGGAGGTAGATACCTACAGTTGTTACTGTTTTAATAATTTAGCATATAGATGGCTTCACCTCAAGCACAGATGCTGTGACAAATGTCTAGTTTTGCAGTCTTTTGATGTACATGCTGTGGCTCTTCTCAGAGTAATGTGTTATGCCTTTAAAAATAATAATTAAAAACGGGAAAAGAGACTGAGTTGTGCTTACGGATGAGGAAAGCTCTGTCCAGGGACTTTTGGCATCCAGCGGCTTCTTTTCAGGCGTCCTGCTTTTCTTCGACTCTGCTTACCGAGGGCTCCTGACCTCATGCTGGTACCACTGTTAGCAGCTTCTTGCTGGATGGATGCACTCCAGAGTGCTCGGTGGCATTTGAAATGAGTTGTGCACTACCTCATTTACAACCCCCTGGTTGGTACTTCCCCAGTTTCTGTCTAACAGATACATGTGTTCTTCAGGAGCTCTCCTCAGGTTTTGCTGGTTCGTGCGAAAATTTGCTCTTTGAGCAATTACAAGAGCCGAGCGTTTCTGCTCTGAAGGGGCAGGCTTTCTTGGGCTGCAAGTTTTTAACGAAAGCCTTAGGTTATGAATGCATCGTCTTCTTGTTAGTGTTCCTCACAGCTTAGCATCCTGTTGGTCTAAGCCGGTTTAACTGTCTCCAGCCTAAATTGAGTGCTGCTTTCAGTATTTATAAACTCTACAACTATTAAAACAAACCAAGCCTCCAGTTGCAGGATTGGCAGCAGGGTTGAAGACAAGGAGTTGTCTCTGAGGAATACATTCTATTATACGTTGGATATAAATCAACTTCTGACTTGTGGGTGTTGGGAGGAAAATTTCCTTGGGGACTTGTAATCCAAAATCAGCCTCCTATAAATCTGCTTGGATCTTCTCCTGAAGCATGTGGCGGTACTGGAGAGCTGGTTATGGATGTAGAGCGTGGACCGGAGAGTGTGAAATACTACTACTCCTTCCCTTCCATCACCACGCTGGACAGATGGGTCCGAGGAGCGGATTATTTTCAATATGTTAGAAGTGATGAGTTCATTGTCCTGTGCTCTCCCTCGCTCCCAGTAAAACCTGCAGACTTGGCTTTGGATACTGGTAGTTGAAAGCAACTGACAACAAATGTAACTGGGCTGGTTTTATTTGCTTTCTGGGGCTTCACGTGCAAGAACGCACATTGGTTGCATTTTTGTGCTTTTTATATTTCTTTTCTAGTTCCTTGAGGGCTGGAAAATATTTTTCTTTAAATGGAAGGTGATGTTTTACATCTTCTGAATGTCTCCGAGAGATGGGTTTGTAGCAGACAAAAATCCAGCTCTTCCCTGGGTAGTGAGAAATCCTGGGAAGGAAGAACGGGGTGGGAACTGATGCCACTGTATCTGCAGGGACAGGTTGGCTCTTGCCAGCTGGATGTGATGGTGTCATTGCACGCGTTCTTCAGTCAAAGAGGTTGGTGTGGTTTTTTTTTTTTTTTGTGTCTTTTTGTGGTGCCACGCAGTTGCTAGCAGCTTTCTTACTGCTGCAGGTTAAGGTACCGCTCGAAGGACGGGTTATGTGAGCAGCTCTGTCCCTTTGGGGGCTTTCCATGAAGAGCAGAGTGTGATTGATGTCCCTGAGCTCTTTGTAGTTGGTGAGATTTTCCCCAGAGTGGTAAACCATTCTTACGGCAGCTCTAAAATGTCATCCCTGCTCTGTGCTAGAACACCACCAGCGATTAGGGCAGCTTTGTTCTCTTTGGCTGCCTGCTGGGTTCGTCGGCCTCGAGACGCAGGAGGCTGCAGGATCAGGCATCTCCTACAAGATGTAGGAGTTGTCCCTACCTTGTGTTGGTCACCTCCTCTTCATCCCTGAGTCCATCCTGGTTTGCAGATCCCTCAGATGTGGTGTTTACAGATTTCTCCTAATGGGAAACGTGGACAGTAGGAAGTGATATATGGACATGGTTTGTGGGTTTTCATTAACCTTTTTCTATAACTTCTCACACAACTTGCTTTTTATTTTTTTTCTTTTGGTTTTTACTTTTTTTTTCTTGCTTCTTTTTCTGGTTTTTACTTCTTTCTTTTTTTTTTTCTTTCTCCCTTTTGGTTGTGCTCTCTCCACCTTTCTCTCTCTTTAGAAGAAATTGTCAGTTCTGACTTCAGTAAATGTTTTCTCACTTGTCAGAACAAAAGCAGCTGAGCCCGGTGATTCTTTTTTTTTGTGCGTGTGTGTGCAGGGAACGTGTCGGGGTGTTTTTACAGGCACTGCTGCCGAGCTTGTCAGCAGCGGCTGGGCCAGAAAAGCCAGGGTCCTTTACAGATTACATATCTTTACAGATTTTTATCTCCAGTTTGCCGGGAAGGGTAGCCTGAAGTCGGTCTTGGTGGTTCAGCGGAGGAGAAGGCTGTAACCTTCTGAGGGAGGCTGAGAGAGTTGGGGCTGTTCAGCCTGGAGAAGAGGAGGCTCTGGGGAGGCCTTATAGCGGCCTTCCAGTACCTCAAGGGGGCCTACAGGAAAGATGGGGAGAAACTCTTCAGCAGGGCCTGTTGTGATAGGATGAGGTGTAATGGATTTAAAATAGAGTGAGGTAGATTTTTTACAGTGAGGGTGGTAGAACACTGGCCCAGGTGTCTCAGAGAGGTGGTGGATGCCCCATCCCTGGGAACATTCGAGGCCAGGTTGGATGAGGCTCTGAGCAACCTGATCTGGTTGGAGATGTCCTTGCTCCTTGCAGGGGGGTTGGACTAGAAGACCTTTGAAGGTCCCTTCCAACCCAAAGTGTTCTGTGATTCTAACCACCACCCACATGGTGCCATTGCCAACTGACCTGTCCTCCTGCCTGCTAGCAGGGGAGAAGGGTGGTGGGTGCTGCGGGCAGGGACCCTCTCACAGCATCTCCGTCACCAGAGAGGAGTCATCCTGCGGTGATGGTTGTGTTGGTCCCTCTGCTTTTGCAATGAACTCAGTTCGCTTTCCCTCCCCGCATCCCTGTTGCTCCTCACAGCTAGAGGAGCCTAGCTGGAAATAGGGAAACCCATTCGTGCCCTTTCCCCATTGAAGGGAAGGTCCTCTCTGCCTCGCTCTTTGAGTCCTAGTGACAAATGATTTGCCATTAGTCAGGAGTCCTTACAGCCATGTGGGATAAAGGCTTTTATTTATCTTTCTCCCAAGTGGCTGTTGGGGGTGGATGCTTGCGATTCTTTATGCATATTTCTTCTCCTGCTCCTTCTGTTCAAAGGACCCTGGAGAGGAGCTGAACCAAACCCCTTGGGCTGGAGCATCCCTCTGCCCTGGAATGAGCTCCTATTCCCAACACAACCACGCGTGTCCAGATTTTTTGCAAAGTCCAGGCAGTGCCTGCTGTGATCCGATGCATTTTGGCTGTGATTTAAAGATGTTAGATGGTCCTCTAGATAGATGTTAGATGCTCATCCCTCCCCCTCTTCCCCTGTGATATGTGGGACGCCGTTACCTATAGCAGTTGTGTTGTTTGGTGAAGGACGAGCTGTCGGGAGTTAAATCCAAACAGGCAGCAGGTAACTGGGCTGAATTAAACCAGTAATACTCTGCTAAACTCCTTTCTCTCCCCTTGCGTCTTTGGAAATGCCATTTATCTGGACTGTAAATTAAATTATTGGTGTTGATGTCGCTTCAAAGAGGCTGCAAGAATGAGTTAATGCGAGCTCCTGAGAGAGGTCTCCTGAGAAAGGCCCCTCTTAGTAAAATGTTAAGGCATCTTTTTTCTCTCTTCTGTTCTAACTTTGGAAAATTAGGGAAATAATAATTCTGTCTTTTCCACTTCAACTTTCATGATACATTTACAAAGGGGAGAAAAAAAGCCCTGTAAATGTCTTAAGTACTGTCTTTGCTTGCAGGCTTCGTCGTAAAAATATTTATTGAGGCCTCACTGGCTTAGTGTTGTGGTCAGCATTATGAAAGTAATGTTTTTGTTTGGTTTTTTTTTTAATGGTGCTTAAAAAAAACCCAACCAACCAACCAAGAAAACCCTCATAGGCTGCAAATACTTGTTTCCCTGGCTTTTTGGTATTTCTTTACCAGATATGAACCTGAAAAGGAGTGATTGCTTTCTGTTGTCAAAGCTGAGGTAGGGGTGGAAAATGGATGTTCAAAATAATGCTACGGTTCAGTAGTATGCAGAGATTTTCCTAAAAACGGTATAAAAGCGGTACTTTTTTTTTTTTTTTTTTTGGTGGGTTGTTTTTTGACGCTCTTCATTTTGGAGCTGTGGAGGGCCCAGTTCCCAGGGAAGAGAAGGAAGGGGGATGAAGGGGACCATTGCCCCGTAACACAATTTGGAGAGGAAGGAGTGGGGCACTGGGAGGATTTGCAGGAGGAGAGACAGGACGGCCTGTCAGTGCTTCCTTTCACCACTTCCCTTCCCTTCTTGTTTCTCCACCTCTTCTGCTTCCGGATCTTGGTATCACGCGACTTTTGATACCTGCATCTGTTAGTCCCTTTGCTAAACCCCATCCATGGAAATCACGCTGGTGCCCATCCCTTGGGGCTGGATGAGCGGCCCTTGGGTATGCGGTGGTGCGGGAAGGTGGTGGGACGCGCTGGCGTGCGAGCGTAGCAGGGGGCTGGCCCGCGCAGTGGTTCTTGTGGGTTTCCTGGGATGGGAATGAGCGATGATAAAGTAACGGGGAGATTTTCCTGAGCTTTCTCAGCACTGATGCTCGCTTTGAATTTCTCGTGGAGAAATGAATGCTTGTTGTCAGACGTGTAGTTGAAAACATAAACCAGTTGTGAGGCACTTGTGGATCCCAGAGCAGTGCTTGGAGATCCCTGTTGTCAGGAAAATGCAGGGGTAAAAAACAGCTTGGAAGGTATTTAAGAGTCTCAGGCTGGTATCTTTTAATGAGATGTAGCTGCCTGAGTTTTTTTTGCTGTTTGTGTCTCAGTGAAGACCAGGGGCTCGCTCCTATTGTGAGCTGTGGTGGCACGTAGCCAGGGCTGGAAGCTGGGGCTGATGCTGACCGTAACCGAGATCAGATTTGGGTGGAAGAGATGGGCTTTCTGGAAGTGACTGACGAACTAATTCCCTCATTTGTCAGTGAGAGTACAGACTTTGGAAACCTTGTGCCCATACTGGCCAAAAAAAGACAAAAACAGTTGGGATGAGTTTCTATAATGGGGATATTGCTCCAAAACCCAGCAGTGATTTCTTGTTTCTTGCCTGCCAGAGCACGCTGTAACCTCTCCTCCTTGAGCAGTTTGGTAGCTGACACAAACCCTATTTCTCAAGTAAAAAAAAAAATCATCTTTTCCACGAAACACAAAGGTTGACGTGTGTATGTGCAAACCTTCTGTCTGTGAAGGGAATAATGTAACCTCTGTCCTTCTGGGCTTCACCTCAGTTGATCTGTACCATGCGTCCTTCAAGGTAAGCTGGGTAAGTGGCTAGCAGTCAAGGCAGGGAAAGAGAAATCCCTTTTGAGGCTGACCTGATGCCATCTGACATTTTGCTTATTTGAGAAGAGGGAGGTTTGGTATGGAAATGGCAGGGCTGGTTCTGAGCTGCTGCAGCCCCCTACTCTGTATTAATCTTGAAGGTGAATTAAAGCTTTATAAAACAAGATTTTTACTCTGCAGTAAAGACTTTCCTTCCACTGGACACCTGAGTCTGCTTGAATCCTTGTCATGCTTACGTACCTCCCTTGAAGCATGTTGAGAAGCCGTTGTATACCTAGTTAAACATGGGCATTAATTCTGTAAAATTAAAGCCTCCTTAATTATCCCCCCTACTTAGGTTTTATGGATGACGTGGTGCACCTTCCCTGCTTGTAAGTGAGGCCAGTATATTCCTGCTCTCTCTTCAGCCCTCCTCCTTGGAGAAGCTGAAAGTTGACAGTGTGCTTTGAAGACGAAGCAGTTATCACTGCAGCCTCTCTGCTCTCTGGCAGAGCAATCCTTTCCCTTAGGAAGCATTTAGGTAGAGGTTACAGAAAATAAAGCACCTCTCTGTACTGCAATGTTTTTTCTTTAAGTGGGGTCTACAATTTATAAACACAGGAAATTCAGGCTGCTGCTCTGCTTGCTTTCTCAGTCTTTGTGAAACGGCATTGGCTTCGAGGTGTGTTGATACTTTCTCTTGACCTCGTGCCAGGGCGAGGGTTTCTCGAGTCTGCCGTCCAGCTTTCCGTGACCATACAGTTTGGAGCGTGCCACCGGCACGCAGCAGATACGAGTGGTCCCGCCTTGGCAGGGAGCCGTAATCTGCCCTGCTCTTATTCCAGCGACTGGGACTGGCAGAACAGGTGCAGCCGCTGCGGAGAAGTTTAAGGCAGTGAAACTCCTGTCGTTGGGAATAGAAACGGCACTTTTACTTTCAAGTTTGTGTTTTTTTTCCACTTTTGCCTGGTGCATATGATGTCTCTAGGAGGAAAGGCAGCATCTCTTCTGCTGATCCCTTCTCTCCCAACATCCAGCAGCTGGCTGGTGAGGCGGCTGCTCCTCTGTCCCATCCGCATGCCGCTTGGTGCACCAGCGTGCTGGGCTGGGGTTGCGTTTCTCATCGTGCTCTCCACAGGGTGCAACCAAAGAGTGGGAAGAGCCAGAAGAAAGATGTGATGATCCCCATTCCATGGGATCATAGGGAGAGGAGCGCTGGTGCCGCGAGCGAGCCAGGCGCTCTGCTGTTACGCTTTCTGCCCATATCTCCTTCTATAGTTGCATCTCATCCAACATTCCTGATTTTCCTTGGCCCAGCGCTCGTTTCCATGATGCCCTG
Source organism: Chlamydotis macqueenii (assembly GCF_036417535.1). NCBI lineage: Eukaryota > Metazoa > Chordata > Aves > Otidiformes > Otididae > Chlamydotis > Chlamydotis macqueenii. The sequence continues at coordinate 5,937,096 of NC_141557.1, read as the reverse complement.
CTGGGTGCTCTTTAGAGTTTACTGTAATCTAGACATTGGCTCTGTGTGTTCTGTGGGCCACCGGCCAGGCTGTGGGACGGCAGCCGCTCTCTGAGGTGAAGTGCCGCGGTCTTGGGGACATCAGCATGGCTGTCCCGCCCTGGATGCATGTTGAGATGGGCCAAGGGGTGATGAGCGTGTACAGTCGGTGGGATGAGGGGTGCAGTAGGAAGGTGAAGGACATCTGTGGATCCTCAGCAGAGCCATCCCAGTAGCTTCCACCCAGCTGGAGGGTGTGTGTGGTGGCTCTTCCGTACTTCTCATTTCCAGGCAGTAGTGTGTATTTTGGAGAGCTATTTGGGATTTTTCTTCCTTAGAAGAAATTGCACAGAAAAGCTGCTGTTGTCCTGGCAGGATGACTTTTGAGAGTGCCCTCTAATTCGAAATCACAGCTGAACCAAGACTAGCATCTTTTTGCTTTTTAAATCATCCAGACTTTTTCTTGTCTTTGAAAGCAGCAGCAGCACTGCAAAACTCTCCAGCTGCCGTTACGAAATGAGTGAGTTATTCTAGCTAAATTGAGTAGATTGGACTGGAAGCACTTCTGGAAATACTCTGCAGGTTGTGGACCAGCTGTTGGCAAAACTAGCCAGGGTTTCATCCACCCTGGGCCCCAAAAAAGAAATGGTATTTTGCCATAGTGGTTCCCCCCTGCTCCCCTCTTTATTCTGCTACAAGCACAATCCTGCACTTTTTAATTAAAAAAATTGGGTTGTCTCAGCACTGGGAGAGGGCTGTAAGTCTGCGGCGTGGAAAGGGCAGTCATTTCTTTCATGGTAGCTGGTTTCTCTGCCTCTGTCGGGTGGTTGGTGACCTGAGACAACAGCATGTGTGATCGGATAGAGTGGAGGGAGCTTTTTTTTTTTTTTTTTTTTTTTTTTTTTCTTTCTCATAGCAGAGTTTTCCTTGCCTTTCCAACCTCCTTCATGGGCTGACTCTGCTGCACCTGACGAGTGGCCCGGCAGCAGAGGGAGTAAAGGAAGAGTTTGGATAATTGAGATAACTCAGCAGAGCATCTGTTGGGGAGCAGGATGTCCCCTTGGGGACAGGTAGACCCATGCTGGTCTTAATCCAGCCTGGCACTTGCGAGCATCTCCATTCTCTCTGGTAGTCTCTCCACATCCGCCTCGGTCTAATGCTCTTGGGTCCAATCCAGTTTCTTGGAAATTGTCTACCTTCCCGAGAGCATATCCTAACTTTATTTCAGGGCTGTGGTGCACAAAGGCTTTCAAGCCTCCTTCCCTGCCTGAGCAGCTGGGTCTGGATGGGGACACGGTTAGGTGACCTCCCAGGACCTCACTTTTCTGTGGGTGAGAACTTCCCTGCTTTGCTTTTGTGAATGATTTTAGGGTGGTATAACTATCATACAACTGTTACCTTACAGTAAAAATAGCAATTTTGGTGGAATTTTGCTCTTTAGCTGCTTTATCTTAACTCAAGTTGTAGCTTCAATGAAAATTTTGTCCTGCTGTGTGTGGCGTTAGAGACCCTGGATACCTCGTCTGAAACCCAAAAGCACGCGATGAACGCCATGGGTAGCTTTACTAGGTGTCCTTGAGATTGCGGTGCCATGATACACTGCTTTCAAATGCTACGTGCGCTGTTTGGCCAGGACTTCTCGTTGTGGACTCCACGTGCTCGGAACAGCACTGCTTTCCTCTAGGCAAGAGAAAGGAGGATCTAAGGGGGCTCAAATTGCCGCAATCGGTCTCGGAAATCCTCTGCCTGACCGTGTTGAGCAAGTGCCTTGCTTCTGGCATCGGTGGGGAGGGATATCGCCCTTTGGAAACGTTTCAGAAGCGTGAAATGCTGTCCCTCCCAGCGTGCCGACCCCGTGAGGCGGAATTTTTCCCCTGCGCCCTCACAGAATTTTTACCTCAAATTTTTCAAATTTGCATTATCGGTGCAAATTACTTTCTCTTCTCTCCTAGATGTAAAAAACCTTCTTGAATGGCCGATCTTGCTCTCTGAGGAGTTATTTGAGCGCAGTAGGTCATCAATGTATTGCACGTATTACGGCCATGCCTTGGCATTTGTTTTGCGTTTGTAATCCAACACCCAGCTGCTTCGGCCTCAAACTCCAGGCAGCTACTTAGCGGTTCAGCTCGTGTTGAGGAATGCATTGTGGTGCTGTTTACTTCATTATGTGCAAGGCTTATGTGGAGTACAGTGAGGTTCAATTAAAATTAAAAAAAAAAAAACCAAACCCAAAACAAACCCGAAGGTGAAAACACAGGCTAGGAAATGAAAGCTTAATATAGATGTTAACCCAGGTCAGGGTAAAGAGGAAAATTTGTGTCATTGCAAGCATTCTTGATGGTGAGGGCAGAGATTACTTAGAGGGTGATAGGGAACTGGACCAAAAAAAAAATAAAAGGCATCCATCTACTTCTCGGCTGCAGCTGTTCTGCTGCTTCTCCATCTCTGGCTGAGCAAAAAGCACTGAGAAACCCCACCCAGGGCAGTGAATGGGGCTTTCCTCAGGTTTTGCTGGTGCTGATCTAAATTAATGCTTCAGTTGCAGACTTGGCGGATGGTTCCACCCCGCCTTTCCGCATCCCCAAACTCCCCAGTTTCACTGAAGGGCTGTGGGGAGAGTTGCCCTGTGCCTCAGTTCGTATCCGAGCATGGTAGTGACGGTGCATGAAGCGGAGGCGAATTGAATTCATTACGTTTAGCTGGATAATTAGGATGCTGGTAGCTGGTTATGTAAAGGGTGGTAGTAAGCAAAGCTTTTGATCAGCTGATGAGGATTTTCCACATATTCCTGCTGAGGCTCTTTAAGTCTCCTGGGGGCTGAGGAGCAGTGGTGGCTCATAAGAGGATATAAGGTACAGAAATCTTCCTGCTCCGGGAGAAGGGGGAGAGGGCAGAGCTCTTCCCGCTCCTTAGCAGGTGGAGATTGTCACGACGGCGTCTTCTCGATCACGGAATAGCTTCTCATGACAGATGAATGTGTTGTCTCCGAAATGAGGAGTGATTAATGGGGGGGCTATTCCCGTCCCCATGCTGCAACAGCTGGTGCTGGAGGAGGGATCTGAGGATAAGGAAAAATTCAGGGAGCTCGGCCCTTCTCCCTGACAGTCGCTCTCGTGGATGAATTTCATGGGATCAGGGTGAGGGTGGCTAGTTGGACTCCAACTTTGGGCTGACCGCAGCAGGGGATATGTGTTGGGTGGTGCCAGAAAAAGTGAAAAATGTGCTTTTTCTGAACTGGAAGTGCGACGTGTGTGTGTTTGTAGTCTCTTGGAAAAGCTGCTGCACTGCAGTGGTACCTGCCAGTGCTCCAGCAAACAGGGCGATGCTCAGTCACAGGGCTTTGCTGGTCCGAAGTGTTCGTACCCAGCCGGATCACTTTGTGATCACTTTGTGGTTTTGCTGGAAAAAAAGAGCAATAACCTTATGACCTGGGAAGAATAAAGGTGGAATTAGGATATAAATCTCAAGGCAGCTTGACTGTGTGACCTGGGTGCCCTGCACAGCAGGGTTTTCTTTTAAATATAGGGCTAGAGAGCACTCATTCCAGTTTTGGGCTGGGGATTTTTTTGGTTTACCCATTTGTCATTGGGCCTTCTAAAGATGATATTGCCCCTTTTAGCTCCTCACTGTTCTTGTGTGGAAGGAACAAGTGGCATTCCCCGTAATGGTACAAGGATACATCCAGTGAGGAGGCCTGGGGTGCCGGATGGATGCAGCTATCTGACAGAGCAGGTTTAAAGTGCACTTGGGTTTATTTGAGAAAAAAAAAATCCCTTGGCATATGTAGCCGCATCTCACTTGGCATTTATTTTTTGGGTTCGGAGATCTGCTTTAAAGCTCGTGTATCACTGACGTGACTTTGAGGGATGCCGTTATATCCAGCAAGCAAACTGTGCTGGGGTCTAGGAAGGGTTTAAAGAGTAAAGGTTGGAGCCCTGACCTTTTCCACGTGTCGTGTTTTGGGTGGGATTCTGCTGCAGAGCCTGGTGTCTGCCTGCCCTGTGCCTGTGGCTGGAGTCAGGGCTTTATCAGCCTAACTCAGCATCGCTTATCAAATCCCTGGACAGGAGTTTAGTTTCAGTGCCAAAAAGAGAAACTCGGGGGTTTTTTTTTGGGTTTTTTTTTTTTTTGGTTTTTTTTTATGCAGAGGAATGAAATTTGAGAGAGATGAGAGAGACTGTGGTCCTCTCCTGCTCCACTTCCCAGGGCGCTGAACTGATGGAGGCTGGGGAGTGAGGTGGGACATCTCCCCATGGGTCTCCTAAAAATGGGTGCGGAGGGCAGCATCCTTTAAAGGCATCTCTGCACCGTGCTCCCGTGTTAAAATGAGAAGGGAGGGAAAAATAAATCTAAGCCTATTTGTAACAAAGCAAATAAGAGGAACTAGTATTTTATTGAGAAGGGACTGACACATGCCTTATTTCCAATAAGCTCTTTGTCCTTTAGAGCGGCAGTGAAGAAGGATCTCCCTGCCTCAAAGCTGATGCTTCCAGAAGGGTTTCCTCCATGTACAGCAGTAGTCTTTAGATTCAGAGAGGTGTTGGAAGCTGCAAACGTCTTCAGCTGCGAAATGGTTATTATCCAGCTATTTTTGTAGCAGAGGGCATGTAAAAGTGGCTGTGTGGATTTCATTTGCCTGTTTTCCCTGTCAGCATAGGTTAGGTATCTTGTCATACTCCGCGGTGCCTTTCATTAAAGTGGTTTCCAAGCAATAGCACTTCAGTGATTTTGTTTTCTTTCTTTCTCTCCCTACTTTTCTGTCGGCACATTTCAGGTTTGAGAAGAGCCAGAAAAAGCCAGGAGTGTTTTGGGTGCGTTCTCACCTAACCTGCAAATTCTCCCCTGCAATCTGGGACCAACTCCTACCTGTGCCCCATTTTTCCAGACTCCCAAACCTTTGCTGTACCGGGCTTAAAAAAAAAAAAAAATTAGCTGATGCCTTCTTCTGTATTATGGGATATTCTAAAAATAGTGTGCTGCCCTTTTTAACGGAAGCATGTATTATTAAAGAAAGAATGAATAGGTGACGGAACCAGAATAAAATCCCCCTTCTTCTCGCTGAAGCTTTAAAAACCTCTGAACCAAAATATGTGACCCTCTTGAAAACAGGAGCAACTGCTCGGGAGCTGCAGTGTAAACTTTGAATTTCTCAGCTTGTAGCAAGGTGGTTGCTTGCCTTTGCAGATTTAGTTCCCAGGTGATAGGTGTGGGGATTTTTTTGGGTGTGTTTTTTTTGTTTGGTTTGGGGGAGGGGGTTGGGTTTTTTTGTTTTTGTTTTTTTTTCCTCCAAGAGGAGCAGCAGCAAGGATGGAGCTGGAATCAGCATCTTCCCATCCTCTCTGTGCCCTTGCATTTCTACCAGGTGCTCATCGACAGTTTCTATATAGTGATGATGGGGACGATGGTATTTACCTTGCCTGGGACGTAGCGGTGTGAAATACTCCTAAATTGGGCTGGTAGCATCTGACACTGCGTGGTCATTCAGGCGGGTGCTGCGGTGTGTAAAACGATAGCGTGCTGTGGCAGTGGCATCTTACATTCGCTGCTGGCGCAGATGAAGCGAACAAGATGCCCCGTGTCTTTTCTCGTCTGAACGACCGGTTGGGACAAATTATTGCAGAGTGTTTGTAAGCAGCAGGCTCTTGTCTTTGGCTCAGTTTTCTGTGTGTTGCTGGTTGAATACCAGTGTGTATAATAAGCAATTAATGTCTATACATTTAATTTTAAAGGACACTGCAAATAACAGGTTTTTCTTTCCTCCCTCCCCCAACTGTTGCATTGAATTTCATTCCCTTTAATTATACTAACAAATGTGGAAAAAATTATAAATATTTATAGTGGACTGGGCGGCTTTATTCCATGAGCGAGCGAACGTCCCAAGGCTGATTATAATCTTCCATTCACTCACAAATCAAAAGTATCTATTATACAACTTCAAGAATGAAAACTCCAAACTTCTGCCAAAGACGGAAAGAAACAACGTCGGATGTCGGGAATGTTGTTAGTGCGAACCGTGGTGTGGCTGGCCAGTACATTTTTGTTACCCCTGTTTCTGAGCAGCTAAAAAGTGAATTATGTGGCTGTAATTCTGGTGTGACACTGCATTTTAGATGCTGCCAATAACTAATTTTTGGAAAACAAATGTCAAGCATTGTGCTTTGACATTGACTTCGATTCAGCACATTTTTTAGAGTTTTAATTTGTTAAAGGGTGTTTAGCCAGGCACATGAAATGAGATGGGTACACAAGTATTTTTCCCACATTTTTTTACATTTACTGTAAACCCTCTAGTTTCAGTATTGCATTTATATCCCAGGTGTCTCCCCGACAATCTTGAGTTTCTTCCCGCATCCTTTCCACGCATGCTGGTCACAGGAGAAGCCATCCCCCTGGCAGACCAGGGTGTTACTGGAAATGCTGTATATCCATTCATCTTGAAGAGTATTAGCAGCATAACCCTTCGTACGTCCTCAAAAATTTATTTTTACTTCTTTTTTTTTTTTGCCTTTTTTTCTCACTTGAAAAGTGCTGTGGCATTATAGAGATGGATTTTTGTTTGCTGCAATAAGAATATATAGTTTCAAGTGGAGCTGTGGAAGGGTTGAGCATTGATTACTTGGTGGAAAATAAGAGCTAAAAGTTTGATATTGTTTAAAACTGAAGGAAAAAAAAAACCTCAGCTTTCACCACTGGACATTTGATTGTCACTTGTGTTAGTGCTGTGACCAGCTCTTGGTGGATGAGTTCCTCAGTCTGTGTGCTTCATCTCCACTGAACTGCTGGGACCGGATCTGTGAGTTCCAACTGGATATCTAGCCCAAGCTGCTCCCAACAGAACCCACTCGAGCTTCTTACAAATGGGAAGGGGGAAATCTGGTTGGATGTGGCACACGCAATCTTTATATGCATGTATATATGAAAATAATATTAAAAATATTGAATATATATAATATATGTTAAAAAGCATTGCAGCTATAACCACTGAATAATCGGCTGTTTGATTGAAATTTTCTTTGAAATAAACCTTCTTTCAGTTCTCTATTAGCTGTCCCTCTCTGTGTCACCCAGCTGCTGTAAGCCAGCCAGGTGGACTTTTAATGGTGCGGATTGTATTTTATAAAGAGTCCAGCATAGTAGTTCTAACTGGAGCTCAAAATAGCGACAGTGATCATTATTGGCAATAAAAACTGGCAAATTTGCTGGAAGTGTTGTGATTTTATAACTTCAGATGTCTGTCTTGCATTATGCTTAAATATACGAGTCTCAAATTAGGAATCTAAGGCTTAAAATAGACTAATGTTCTCACGAGTTCCAGGAGTTTTGTTTTGACTTTGAAGAGCTGGAATAAAATCACTTCAGTTTGTCTCTCTTTCCCCTCCCTTTTTATTATTGAACAGGACTGAAGCGACAACTTTAAAATATTTTAAATGCGATCGGATGAAATGTTGGTGATGTAACTTTTTAATAAGGGCTTTCAGCTGCAAATAGCAGGTTTGAGTTGAGGCTTCAGTAGAAGACATGTTAGACATAAACTTCCATCTTCTTTGTTGTTTTTTAATTTGATTTTTAAGGTTAGTTGCAGTGATGGGTGAATGCTGGATACTCTCCGATGTACTCAGATAATTTAGGAAGTCTTGGCGATATAGTTCTATAGGAAGCTGAGGGTTTTTCCAAGCCCTATGAATGTTAGATGATGGCTGTGTAAAATTACATTATCGATATGTCTTGTTGTGGATTTGCATTTTTATCTCTATTGCTTTCCCTTTCCATTCTTCTCAAATTAAATGCAAATGGCAAGGTGGCAGTGAAGAGAGGGAGGAAGGGCAGGAACCTTTCCTTACATGCTTAAATGGTTCCTACCACAGTGAGAGCTTGGTCCTGTTTCACACCTTTGGTTAATGTAGATCTTTTCATTGAGTGATGTGTAATTCCCCAACAGCAGCATCCACTGGGACCTTCCTGGGGCTAGTTTGTGCTTCCTGCATAGGCAGGCAGCTTTCATATGTCTTCTCTATAGACCAGGGTGACCTTGAGATACTCAACAACAACCCATTTTATTTTCTTCTAACCCCTTCCTAAAGTTGGAGGAAATTACTTATGTGGTATGGATGCTGGTAAGGCTCCTGGGAGTCCAGCTCTATAAGCCAGATGAAATTCGTTGTGAAATACTTCCCCTGTGTTTTAACCTCAAGTCGTGCCATGCTGGGTCTCAACGGTGGTGGGAAAGAGGCCTCGTGCTCACCATTCTGGCAAGACTTGGCATGCTCTGCTGCCAGCATTTGCCATGTAGCTTTTGTCATGTGTAATAAAAGTCATATTTACGGATCAGTAGCGTACACTGTCCCGTTCCTGAATAGCCCTGATTTGTACTTCACAGCCCAGGAGGCACCCAAATGTGCGCCGAGGGTGAGAGCAGTTGAAGCAAACTGAGAGCCAAGTGCAAGAAGGAGGGGGAGAAAGCAAGGTCCTAATTTTTCTAAAGGAAAGCATGGCTGAACACCTGCTGTTCCCCAACTGAATAATATGAATTTGCATCAAAAAGGGGTCCCAATCAGTTGTGCTGGCTGCTTTTGAGGAGAGCAGTTGTGTCTGGAGGCATTCTGTTGGGGGAGATGTCTTCTAGTGAAAGCATTTTCCACACAAGGGCCGAGGGGCCCACCCCGCGGCTGGCATTTAGAGAGGGGTGGAAATGCTATTTAAATTTCAAATAGACTCAAGTTTTCACAGTTGCCATGTCAATAGATCAAGTTCCTTGAAATACATTTTAAGCGGAGTTTACACAGAGCCGCAGGAGCCCGCATTGACTCCGAGGCCTGCCTTTATTGTGCCTCCAGCAGTGGTAAGTCAATATGGCATATTGAAAGCAGCCCTGCTCCGCTGCCGAGTGAAAGTTAGCAAATTCCCCCATCTCCTTCAAACTCTTTTCTTGGGTAGCAGCATGTTTAACTAACTGAAATGGTCTTTTTTTTTTTTTTTTTCTTCTTCTCTCTTCTGCTTTTTGACTTGTTTTGGGAAGGCGGTAATTACATCAGACTCATCACACCTTCCAAAACGCCTGTCCAGGCAAGGCTGAAAAAACAGAGCGATACAAGGGAAGGTAACAGGAAAACAAGAGGGACCAGGGCGGTGCTGATAAGGGCCAACAGTTGCTTAGTACAGAACAATAGAAAATAAAACTTGGAAAACAAAACCAGCCAGAAGAGTGGTCGTATTTCATTGCAGGAGCTGATAAAGGCCTCAACAGTAACTCCTGTTTTTCCAGGAACAACATCGTCTGGGAGTGACCTGATCTGACCCTCCCTCCAACTGTTATGCTTGTTTAATTGTGGTTCTCAATCATTTATCTTCCCTCCTACCCAAAATATCTCCAAACACCATAGTCTAGGGCTTGCAGTGGGTGTGGTTTGTGGGCAGTGACTGCTGGAGATGGGGTTGTCTCCAAACAAAGGTGGGATGGGAGCTCCCAGCATGGCTGGAGGTGACTGCTCCTGGGGAAGGCTCTGGATCTTGTAATGAACTTTCCCAACTGAATGTATCTGACACAAATGGCGTGGATTAAAACTAATAACCGCTTCTTTTTTTTCTTGGGGAAATGGTGCGTGGAACAACGTGTTGCGCTTCTGCACACTGTTGTTCATGGCTAATACTGGAATCCAATGTTGTCTATGGTCTTCTGGCGTGCATCTGCATTTTGTATGTGGGTGCGTGCAGCGACTCTGCTGTGCTGGAAACTGCCACCTCTGATTTCTACAAGACGTATTTGAAATGCTTCTGGAGATGTTTTGTGTGCTTCCTTCTCTGTCATCTGCTCATGCATGAAAAATTGTCATTTCTCCTTGGTGTGACTACCATATGGGTTGTCCCTATTAAAGATGCTTGTTAACTATTTCTTGCTGGGCATTCCTGATGGAGACATGAATCTGAATGTCTCCATCCATGGTGAGTGGATATCAGCAGGTACTTTGGATTTTGAGTTTGACCTGCTCTGATGTTTTAAGATGTGGCACTTCTGCGGATCTCCTCTTTGCGCTGGTGTAGCGTGTGAGGAAGCTGGAGCTCCAGCTCCAGCTGGAGCCTAGACTTTGAATTTTAAATGCTCTGGTATGAGTTGTTTTGTTTCTGTTTGCATTGCACCTACCACTTTTATACCCTAGTGTTACCCTGCCAGGATAAATCACTCTTGAGGTGGCCACGCATTTCCTGACACATAACTGTTAACTTAAGCAAACGAATGACCTGGCAAATTGCCGTGTGACGTTGGGCTCTGATGATGGAGCCTTCGATTTTGCAACCCAGGGAGTGTTCCTCGCCCTTTTCCAGGGCTCTGGTAAAGCTCTGTGATTGTGGTATGGCTAGATTTACATTCTACCAGAAATAGAAAGTTACATGGGAGAAACATATGCCTCGATTCCTAAATGGGGAAAAAATAAAATATTTTGCAAGGAAAAACAGTTCTGTGACTAATTATTTTTAATTGTTTTCTTTATTAAAAAAAGATCAATATTGTCAGAGTGTTTCTTCCCCTCCAAAACATCTACAAGTGATCAGGCTACCAAACAGACTAATTAGATGTCAAATAGACTTCAGTTCTTAAATTGGTTTAGTTACACAATGCAAAACATCGCTTTGGGAAGCAGATGGCGTGTCGTTTTTAATATGTCTTGTAGCTTGCCTGAAAGCACTTCAAAGTTTTCTTGAGGAAAACGTTGCTACTACTGACCAAAAGAGATGCCACTGAGTATCTCTCAGTGTAACCGCAAGATGTTGGGGCAATGTCTTGTAAGTATTGTCCGTGCCTTCAGAGGCAGAGTTATCTTTTTAAAGGGGTTTATGTTCAGTGGATAAGAGCTGGGATCATTTAAGGTTGGGCAAATTGGACACCAAAAAAAATTAAGGCTATAATATAATGAGTTTTGGAAGGGTTTTTTCCTCCGTGCCCAGCCTATGTAGTTAAATTGGCAAGCCTTTTGGACCATCCCTTCCTTAGAAATGCGTTGGAATCTGAAAGATGCATTGAGTAGGAATATGGAGAACCAGAAACTCAGCAACAGTGGGGGAACCCTCAACCTCCTTTGCAAATACATGAAAATAGCTCAATATCTTGTAATTCGAGTCATTACGGCGTTAATAAAACCAGCATTAAGTGCTGTCAGGCTGTTCCATTGCAATCTTAATTACTGAAAGAGTAGGAAATGAGTATTTGGGTGAAAAACAGGTTTAGGATTGTGATGGAGATTAAGTAGTGGAGGGAGAACTGTGCTTGAGTGATGAAAACTGCGAGATAACCTCAGTTGTATTTTGACTCCATACCCAAATATGCTTCAGTGGCTTTGAAGAGTGTATTTGTTGCATAGGTGGAAAAGTCCATGAGATGCTGACAATAGCAATGAAAATCAAGTCAGAAGTAGGTGAAGAGATGAGAAATTTTTTTTTATAGGCTGTATTATATATAAAAGGTGAGTTTAAGTATTCTCAGATGATTTAATGCTTGAAGAAACATGTCTTCCCATTATAGGTTTCATTAAATACTATTAGAAGAGTATCAGTTTGGGTTGGGGTGAAAATCAGAAAGTAAATCAGTACAGGCAAAATAAGGCGGAGAGTTTAATTTCTCTCTAATATTCTTCATTCATACACAGCATTAGTTTCGTTGCTTAGAATTCATATTTCTAAAGGAAAGTGATAAATGCAAAGGATTAGTTACAAATGAATATTTTAACCTATTGTGCAAACTTTAGAAATATCTTCTTCTTTTATCACAAAATAACCCGAAACAGTGGAGTCTCTTCCCTCCCTTCCCGAGTTCTGAAGCGTTGGGAGGAGCAGCGTAAGCTTTGCCACGGGGCATCCTCTTGTCAAAGATGCTTAATTGTCTCCGAGTCTACTAAGCTAATGTATGAACAAATACCAAAACAATTAATTGTGTTAATTTAAAACCAGTTTCCCCTCTTTTCTTTCTGCTTCCCCCTCCCCAAATCCCTTTCCATATTCATCGTGTTGGTGACAGACCATCGGTTGTGAAATTGGGTGATATATTGACCTTTTTGGGTCAGAAAGCTGTGTCTTGCTGGTTAGGAGCGAGGGAGGAGTTGGTTTGGACATGGTGGCAGGGGATGCTTTCTGTTGGGATGAGATGTGATCCAAAACTGCTGTTGGATGTGGGACCTTTGATCATCCCTGTGGAGAAAGAGGAAAACCAGGCTGGATTACCCCTTCCCTGGGCAGGGAAGAGGGGAGCTGGCCCTTTTGAGGTGTTTTCATACCCTTTCATACCCCTGCTGGTAACAGAGTTTATAATTAACCTCGTTGATACAGTATACAGGGCCTCAATCAATCTCTGGGCAATTACTCCCAAGGATATCTTGCTAAATGACTATACGACAAGTGCGTTTGGCACCAGAACGTGCTGAAGATCTTTGCCCGTGGCGCTAATTGCTTGTGTCATCCTTTTCCCTGCTGCCAGATACGCGTGGTTCTGGAGATCTTCCTGACTGATGAAGAGTTTCCTTGGAAAGAGAACAACCTTGACTGTTTTTTTGGTCATTTTATATGGTAGCGGTTATTTTTCAGTGCTGCTCTGGGGGATTTGAGGAGGCAAAGGCAGTTTGGAGGGGAACCCCGTGTGAAGGCAGTGGAGAGCTGGGTGGTTTTGAAAGGTGCTTCTCACCTTTGGATGCTTTAGAAAAATCTGTTTCTAAAAGAAAAAAAAAAAAACAAACAGAAGGTGTAAAACAAAAGAAGCAAGGAGGAGGATCACTTGCCCTTGGGTTTTTTTCTTGCTTCCCCCAAACAGGAGTGCCCGACAGCGTGGAGTTGCGTTGAGGTCATGAAGTTTGCAGAATAGCAACCAGGTGGAGGACAAGGCAAAAGTGAATGCAAAAAGACTGGGATTAGTTTGGGGTTTTGGGGGAAAATAGTTGTTCGGGTTGCTTCTGTGGTAGGTTGCTTTCTGTTGAGTGCAAATCAAGTAATCTCATTTTATTTGGTTCTTGGCATGACTGTGTTTTTTGGTGCTGATAGGTTTCATTCTATGCGGCTTTGCAGACTCTTCCACGTCTTTACTCAGGATTTACAGAGCTCGGGGAGCACCTTTTATTGATTTTGGTAATAGAGTTGCTTTTATCTGGTGTTTTCCTGAACCCTTCACAAGTAGTCCTGGGATCCTTAAGGGTCTGTGCATCAGTACCTTAAAAATTCTAATCCCTTGAGTTAGCTCTTCAGCTGATGGACTGGGACCTGTTCAACTTTTTTTTTTTTTTTTTTTTTTTTTTTTCCTAAAAGGCAGAGCAAGACTGGAAACTTTATTTTGTTGCAGAAGAGTTATGGAAACTTTCAGCACGACCACACTTTTAATTTTGCAGTGAGAGTAAAGATGTTGGAGCATTTAAGAGAAATTGGGGAGTGGGAGATAGGTTCTGGGGTGGCTTTGCTGGTGTGGGTGGTTTGGGTGTTTGCTTGCCTTCTCAGTGGCGCTGGGTTATTGGCTTCATATGCTCCTGGCATGAGAAAAGGTGGTGGAGGAGGAGCAAGGAGCAGCTGTTTTGCCCATCTTGGACATTGAATCCTGCCTTGCTCGTTAGTTTAATTACAAATGTTTTGCTCATCCTTTGGTTTGCATGGAAGCTGGTCTCCAGCAGTAAGCCTCTTGACCCTATGCTCAAATGAACGAGAATGACCTGAGAAATCTGACCTACCGTTGTCTTTCATTCTCAAAACTATTTTCAATAACTATAGTTTTAGTTTGTGCTACACCTAAAACCCTCACCCTTCTAACAGCATCACTTACTGGGCTGCAGGAGGACGGGAAGGCCCTGGAACCACTTCCTCCATTTTATTTTCCATAAAGTGTGAGCATTTTGAACAGAAAACCTGACAAGTCGTTTCCTATCATGCATTGTAATTATCTGTTATAATAGGGAATAAAGGATTAATTAGTTTTCAAGCTGCAGATATGATTTAATTAGTTTTCAAGCTGTATCTGAACCACCTGTCTTGGCAAAATCAAAGTGCTTTAATTTAAGGGGAAAAAATAAGGAAGCAGGAGAGAAGCAGAGAGCGAGTTCAGGGTCGCTAATATTTGCTGACCCATGGGGTCACACCCCTGTTCTGCACCCCATGAGATGTGATGTGTTTTTATCTTTTTAGCTGTCCAATTTATGGCAAGTGTTTAATTGCACTGACGCGTGCACGCGTGCTCAAGATATGTCATTGCCAGTTCGTGCCACTGCTCCCCAAAATTTAAGAAATTTTGAGTGTCCTCTACAGGATGCATGTGCTGAGACCGGGGGGGTCATAGCAGAGAAGAAAAGACCAAAACCTACTGTTTTTTGTTAAAATCTCAGCTCCAGTCACTTTGCTGGGGGAGGGCGAAGTGGTGGCTGTGAAACTCCTCTGGTTGTTGATTTGGGGACAGTTCAGTGCTGAGTGGTCAATTTAGGTGAAATGATGGCTTTTTGCTGTATGTGAGTGGCAAGTGAAGTCTCTGTCATGGGCAGCAGCATCTTTCCGTTGGGATTAAACGTGATTTGGGAGGAAAATGAGTGTAAACCAGGAGGATTCGGGGTAGGTTTTACGGCGGCATCACCGTTGGCACCCAGCGCGCGTGGGATGGTGTGGGAGGAGGAACCTCTGGCTGTGGCTTCGCCTGGGGACCAGCTCTGCCTGTGAGTGAGACAGCATCCTCTCTACTATCTGTTCCTTCCAAAAAAAAAACCTGCAAGAAACTAAGCTGCTTATTCCTCTCCCCCCAAAACCTTATTTCAGGGTCACTCCCTCCAAAGAGGGTTCCAAAGGAATGAGAGTTTTGCTTTGTAGAAGTGGGAAAAATGGACCATTCCTGCAAAAAGCTTTATTTTTTGGGGTAATATCTAAAGATTTTTCTTGGTGCATTTTTTTTCCCCTCCATCTCCTTTCTCCCCACTGCGTTGACTTTGAGTTCAGCCTTACAAAGCGGCGCCTACCTACCCAGCCAGGCGCAGGGTGCAGCGTGCTTTCTTCCCGTAGTAGTAGGAAAGGTCACGCTTCCCCGCGGCGGCTTTTTTGGCTGGGTTATTTTTAACTCAGAACAGCCCATCCGCGCTTCTCCTCTCTCTTGCCATCGCGTTCGCACGCGACGGGGTCTGCGGGAGTGGAACAACAAACCGAGCGCACTTGAGTTTATTTTCTTCTGGGTATTATTTGGAGGTTTTTTTTTTTTAAAAAAAAAAAATTTTTTTTTTTTTTTTTTTTTTTTTGGAACCGCTGGGGCTCTGCAGTTGGGTTGCGCCTGGTTGCTCGCCAGCAGCTATAAATAGCGTTGTGTACAAGCAAGAAGTGCCTGAATGAGGTTGAGCGGCAGGAAAGGAAAAGCCCCTTTTGGCTTCCAGCTGGCTGCCGGCCAAGCAGCGCGTTGCTTCAGCAGATGAGTGTTTGGAGGTAGCGTGGGAAGGAGAGAGCAGTGAGTAAGATGGTCTTTCTCCGGTTAGAGGTGTGTGTGGATGTCTGCATGCGTGTCTTTTGTTGGGGGTTTGATTTTATGAATGGCTGCCGGCGAGGGGGTGCTGCAGGCTGCGAGTGGCTTCCTAGCGAGGTTTGATCCCTCGAGGCGTTGATGAGCGAGCCTTGGGAAGGACGTAGCGGTGAGGATGCTCTGGAGCATCCCTGGCGAGGTGGTGCCGGGTTGGGGATCAGGTAGGTTTTGGTTGTGCTTTTGCCCCAGCTGCTGATGTGTGTAATGTCAGTCAAGTTTCTTCTCCCTTTTTTCTGGTCTGGAAACGTGCCCTCACGTTTGAACTGGGGTGTTGCCCGTGTTTTTGGGTGTCCTGTCTCCAGGGCTTCTCATGACAGGTCATGAGCCCAGTGGGTTTTGGGCTTTTGAGCTCAGAAAATGGGAATGCTCCTTCTGCAAAAGGAAGATGGGACTGTTGTGCATCTCTCCCATCTCTGGGGCTGAGCTGCCGGTTGGGCACCCCAAAGAGCACCCGTAACCCCAAACCTGCTTCCTTGCACCCAGGCTCTTCATTTGTGGGGGAAGGTGATGATTTCTTGTGTTACTGTAGCACTGAGCAGACCCTGAGCCCCCCAGCTGGGGCTGTGCAAGTAGACAGAAGGAAAAACTCGGGATTGACCCTTGAGATATATGTATATGCGTGTGTGTGTGTGTATATATATATATGTGTGTGTGTGTGTATATATATATATGTATATATATTTTTTTCCCCCTTCAATGCACAGACAACTTAATTTTAATCAAAGATTTTGATGGCCAAGTCTTTTGTCTATACATATATTTAAAAAAAAAAAGTCTTTAAGTGCTATATGTAGAAGCGTGGATTAAATGGCATTGTTACTGTTTAATTAAGTGAGTTTTTATCAAAACACTTAGAGAGACTTTTTCAATAAAACCTGAACTGGACTGGGAAAAACCTGGCTTCTCTCTCTCTCCGGTTATTTCAGCTCTGCTGAAAGGCTTTCTAGGAAGAGCTGCAGCTGAGCCTGGAGAGCCTGCCAGGTTTGTGGGAAGGAAAGAGGATGAGGGGAGAGCTTGCTGTCTTTGGCTTTCACTTTTGAAAAGAAAAACAATTTAAAAACCCACCAAATTTCCTTTTTGAGTGTAGTCTGAATTGGCTAAATTTTAGTCTGAAACTTGAGTGTTTCAATAAGTTATGAGAATACTAAAAACAGAGATGAGAAGTAGAAATATTTAGGGAATTTATTATCTCATCCCCATTAATGTAACAAATAAATCTAATCTCCCTCTTTTCGGTTTCAGAGCTATTCAGGTGGCTAGAGCTGCCTGATATTGGTGGATGTTTTTTGCCTTTCTGTAATTGAATAGTCTCAAAATGCAGAAACGGCACTGTGTTTATTTGAGCTGTTTAGAGGAAAATTAATAGGGCTGTTTTTATGATTGGTCTTTTGTGTCACGGTCTTATTTTTCACTATCTGATTTATGTAGCTAGAGTAAAAGGACCAGGAAAAAAATCAGCGTCATTTGAATTGCTGATATTTCTTTTATAGAGGTTTAGGTGGGGGTTTTATAATTTCTGCTTTCGGAGCAGGAGATGGAGAGGTCATGCAGGAGAACCTGAAATATGAAGTTTCTTTTGCGCTGTTGTGGTGTCGGGGCTGCTTTGCTCTCCCATGAAGAAGTGGGTGCAAAGAAGATGCTGCAAAATGAAGGGTTGCTCGAGACTGAGGGGGCTTCCCCCCCCCCCCCTCTTAAATTCTTCAGGTGACTGGATCAGGGTGGGATGGGGTGGAGGCCACAGGCTGGAAATGCCATTGGGGCAGTTTGAGTGACAAAGTCTGGCACAGCCCTTCCTTCGAACCCAAGCGAAGGTTGCGACCCCCAAGTCCTGGTGGGGCACCGTCCCCTTCAAGGCTGCGGGATCACTCCTGGATGAAGCTGAGACGCAGAAGGCTGGCTTTCCCCTTTTCCAGAGTAAACAATCTGTTCCGTGGGGTGATGTTTGCTAACCCAGGGCAGAGATCAAACACCAGCTGAGCTGGGAGATTGGAAGCCATGCTTTGGGAAGTCCGTAAAGAAGTGGACGTAACAGGTCTGAACCCTTCTCCTGAGCTGTGTTCTCCCTCGTGCTGGCCCTGTCTATGGATGTGGGAGGCTTCTAGAGGTGCTGCTGCATTTACTTGAGCAAACCTACATTTATGGGGAGCGGTTGGTAGCTGGCAATTAGTTCCTGCCCAGCCATGTGTGTCTGTCCCCAATTACTTGCAATGCCAAGAAAACAAGGTGTCTTGGACTCCTGGAGCTGATGTCTTAAGGAGTGGGCGACTCCTCAAACCCAGCCTTTGCTGTTATCTTTCTTCTGTCCTCCTTTTTTTCCTTGTCTTAGCAGAGGAGTCATTCCATCATTCTATGATTCTGTGAAGTCATGGAGAGGATGTTAGAAGTTCTCTACACAGTTTTGCAGGGTTATTTCAGAAGCAAAACACCGTAAGTGATCTGGATGCCTGTAGTAACTGCAGAGTGGATTGCAAGCATTGCTAGATGATGTTTTCTTTCTCTGCTTGAAACTTTGGAATATGAAATTGTACAGAGTTATGTTTTTGAGAGATGCAAAGCAATGTATTTGTGTGTACAGTGTAATTAGCAGTGTAATTAGCCTTCTAATTAGTGAAAGCCTTGATTTTGACATGCAAAATGGTGTACTGGTGGTTGGGAAGAGTACATGTCACTGTGATGGGGTTGCACGGTGTCCCTAATGACTGCACCGAGGCAGGTGCTGGTCCAGGGCGCTCCGGTTGAGCTGCCGTAGGGATCCCAGTGAAGTATGTAGGGCAGGGACGTGTGCTGTTAGGAGAACAATGTGGGCACGCTGCCATGGAGATAGAGGTTAAACCACTGTGGCCTAATGCAGATTGGCACTAAACCTTTCCAAATTAAATGTTCAACCTTTCCTCTGTTAGAGGTTGCCTTAACCAGTGGTGTAATTAAGAAAAAAACAGTAATTTTACTCCTAGGGAGAGTTGAGAGGGGTCTTTGTACCTTGAGTTGCAAGAGTGAATAACACCAATGTCTGTCAACTTTGAGTGTTCAGACTGACAGGTTTTTACCAAAAATGAGTCAGTAGGGAGAATTAATTCTGGTGCCAAGCAGAAGTTCCTGCTGCAAAATACTGTGGCCTAAAGAAGTGGAGAAGATGGAGTCTGGTTAAAATGAAAGGTGAAAACCACTCTTTTTGTTAGTAGGGTGTCAATGATAATTGGCTGTTCGATGGTTTCTCACTGCGGGTCAGTGCTTTAGCTGTATCAAATGGGCGTATCAAAGAGTTCAGACCGTGCCTTCTTGTTATTTGTTTTTATAAACTGTAA
Source organism: Chlamydotis macqueenii (assembly GCF_036417535.1). NCBI lineage: Eukaryota > Metazoa > Chordata > Aves > Otidiformes > Otididae > Chlamydotis > Chlamydotis macqueenii. The sequence goes on along the minus strand of NC_141557.1, from coordinate 5,918,265 downwards.
CAAAAACCTGACTGATTTTAAGCAGTTGAGCCATTTAAACTAGATTTTGGTTTTTACCTGTTGCTTTGGCTCTACATCATTCATTTGCACCAAGTGAAGTCTGGTGGTCTAGAGAGGGCAGGAGCTCCGTGGGAGCAGTCATGCTGATGTGGTGGCCCAGACCTTTGCTGGATTTTATGTTCCTCCTGATGATACTATTTTTAAATTTTTTTTGAAAGCTCCTTTCTGCTGGAGCTATTCGGTGTCATCTCGGCAAACTGTGTGAAACCGAGTGCCTTGGCTACGGTGACTTTGCAGTGCTGGGTCTTTTCTCTGCCTGGTGAGAAAACAGAGCTGACCCATGGCAATGGATACTTTCTATGGTGGAAATAACACAAGTGTGTGTTATATGGAGGAAGAGAAGACTCATTTTCTTGGGCTGGAGGACCAGTGTGAGGGGGAGAAGACCCATTTTCTTGGGCTGGAGGACCAGTGTGAGGCACGGAAGACCCATTTTGTTGGGCTAGAGGACCCATTCCAGAGGAGAACATCCATTTTCTTGGGCTGGAAGAGCAGTGCCGCAGGACAAAACCTATTTTCTTGGGCTAAAGTAGCAGTGTGAGGGGGAGAGGACCTTTTTTCTTGAACAAAGGGAGCAGTGTAGACTCAGTGGAGCTGGCAATCTGCTAGTGGGGTTACAATCAGCTGGTCTGCAAGCAATCTTCAAGTGGAATGAGACTCCGAGGAGCCACGTTCTTGCTGATAATCAAGCCCAGGCCCTGTGAAGATAGTCTCAGCAGCTGTGCTGGTCCTTTCATCTTTCCAAGACGACCCAAGCACTGTCACGGTTGTTTAGGTATCGCAAAAAATCCTCAGTTTAATGGCATGGCCCTGATGGCTGCAACGGCAACTCGAGCTCTGCCAGGAGTGACCCCTGTGGATGTTGTTTGCCTTGATGGATTGAAGGTGCTCGTTCAATTAATGCTGCATCATGGTTTGCTTTTAGTAATGCCGAAGGTGTCAGCAGTTTGGTTTACGAACGTCTGTGCTCTCGCAGTTTCAGTCATTCCTGACAAAAGGAAGTTTTAAAGGCTCGCGTTGATTCCTGGCTCCACAATGCGAAATATCCGCGTGTGGCAAAGACACGGAGATTTTTCAAAGCAGCCTAAAGGATTTAAAGTGCTTTTAACATCTCAGGCAATGAGCTTCCAGGCCTTGGACCACTGCTTTTAAGCGTGCGTAAGTCACAAATAGATTTAGAAGATAAAACACTGGAGGCTATTAGTTCTCTCAGCACATACTTTATTTATTATTTCTTTTGAGGAAAGCACGCTTACTGAATTTAGCCTTTGTAGTGTTTAGAGGTTGATATTCACAGATTTGGCCTTTCTAAAAAGCATGTGGGGTTTTGTAAAGAACGTTGTGGCTTAGAAGCAAGATTTCTGGAGACTTTTGCATAAGTCTCCTCCCTGTCACTGAGTAAGCTATCAAAAAATATAGTCCTTAATAATTTAGTATCTGATACATGTGAGAAATTAAAGTGCTTTCTAGTTTTCAAATAAAAGCTTGAAAATAGCATGGGAGGGTGATATTTTGTTTGTTTGGTTGTCGGTTTGGGTTTTTGTTTTGTTTTTTTTTTTTTCTTTAGGAAACACAAGTTTTTAACAAAAGTAGTTAATTTGTCCACTTTTTAATGATTTAAAATGTTCCATATTGAATGCTTCCTTTGACTTTTTTTGAAGAGGCTGATTCCACGTTTGCTGAAAAAATTCAAATATTGTGTATTAAGAAGTCTCAGCATTTGGGGAAGAATATGGAAGAAAAAAAAAGAATTTCAATTTGAAACTGTTTTACATGTCAAATATGCTGGAGTTAATTGGCTTTTGTATCATGTTCATCTGCAGTGGATCTACCAAAATAGCCTAGATGATTGCTCTGCTCCATCTGGTTATTATCTTCCATCTTGTAATAGCCTTGTGCCATGCTGTTGTGGCCGGCCGCGGCTGAGAAAAAGCTTGCTGGAGATTCCTGAAGATCTGCTCTGTTATACGTTACCAACTTGTCAGGGACTCACTTGACAAATTGAAAATTAGCCAAATGCTTTCCCAAGCCAAAAGTAGCCTGAGATGATGTCTATGCATCATGCCAAAGAGCTCTTTTTAGTTCCTTAAGGTGACTGACTCCAAATACTCCTCAGATTATTAATAGTACCCTAATAAACCTGGAGAGCGATCCTATAAATTTCTACATGTTCGCAGGTCAGGCAGTGAAGTCGATATTAATTAATAGTCAAATGCAGCGTTTTATTTCATGTAATCAGCCTCCTGACAGTCTGAGCAGTCTTGGAGGTTAGTTACGCTCAAAGAGTGGGAGCGATGCCAGAGCATCCCATGCTCCGTTGTTATAAAATAGCAAATAATCTTGAGCTGTTGCATGTAATAGCTGCGGATTTAACGCATCACTTGAAATCATAGAATCGTAGAATGGTTAGGGTTGGAAGGGACCTTTAAAGGCCATCCTGTCCAACCCCCCTGCAAGGAGCAGGGATATCTCCAACCAGATCAGGTTGCTCAGAGCCCCGTCCAATCTGGCCTTGAATGTTTCCAGGGATGGGGCATCTGCCACCTCTCTGGGCCACCTAAGGGGCTGTAGGAGCCGTGTTCTGGTGGACCTTGTGGTGGTTTCGCCTTGGCCTGTCCACCAGCTTTGGGTGCAGGAGTGTTGCAAAGAAATGGGAAAAAGTTGGCTTTGTCGTGAGGGCAAGAGAGGGGTGCAAAGACCTGGGTGTTGAGGTGACCTAGGGTGGTTGGCAGCTTCAGTGGCTTGGTGGTGGCAAGTCCAAGGCAGAAGGTTTCAGGGAGAAAGGAAGGACAAGTGGAGAAGCTCCATGCTTATAGCACAGATGGAAGAGGAGAGGGGCTCCAGAGAGATAGAGAAGCGGATGCCCGCAGTGTCAGCTCTAGTATAAAATAAATTACTTCAAAATTGTTTTAATGCACTACTGGGAATATTTAAAGGATTAAAATTATTTCTTGAGCAGGACTTGTGTTTGTGTACCTGGACTGTGAGATTACAGTGCTCAAAAGCAAATCTGTTTATTTGAAGGAGCGATGTATAGATTATCCTGCCTTTCAGTAGCCAATCTGTAGCTCCTGGAAGTTCCTCGTAAACTGTTCTCCTTTGTCTGGCTGGCAGTTGTCACCCCACCTGAATTTGGCTGTGGTTTAGAGACCCCCTTGGCGGACAAGGGTGGATGATACCTAAAACTCGTTGCAGGACGTTGGATAATAGAAAGCCCATCTTGTCCAGAAGTTCTGCCTTCACTCGTTTTCGCACTCGCATTTGACTGTAATATGTGCCAAATGCCACCTTTCACCCCCAGAAAGAGTTGAGGGGGAGGAAGAAAGCAAAAAAAAAAAAAAAAAAAAAAAAAGAAAGTATTTTCTAGGCAGATGCACACATTCCTCTTAGCTGAGGTTTTTTTGACGGTGCAATGACGGATGCTTCATCCATGTATTTGTATTTTCTTTCCAATCCATTATTAGAGTGAATTAGGGTATCTTTTGGCTACCATCTCTTCTCCAAGCGGCAGGCTTCTCAGGAGTTATTTATGTGGGAGATGTCACCTTGTTAATTATATTCCTGTATAACCTTCGGGGCTGATGCAGCGTGTTCCCTACTGTGAGGAGGATTCATGTGTGACAGAGCCAGGCGGGATCCACAGCGCTGAACCTGCACTGTGCTTCATTCTTGGGGAAGAAAAATAAAAAAATTTGCAGAGACTTGTGGCCAGTTAACCTAGGCAGTGCTTCATTTTTGTGGAAGAAAAATAAGAGATTTGTGACCAGTGAAAGATTTACTATTGAATTTTTAAAATATCACGTAGAGGCACATGCATGCATAAATATGTGACTATAAAATAAACATATATTCACTGCTACTGATGGTACAGTAGTGTTTTAATTTGATTTAAATACATTTCGCTTGCCATCTCATTGCAGTCTCCAGGTCACAATGTCCTCAGCGAAGTCCCTCACTGTAGGGTAGCCGGGTGGTGGTCCGGCAGGGTAGAACTGAGCATGTTGATGTTTCCAAAGCAAAATTTCTCTCTCATTTTTTCCCAGTGTTGAAGCTCATCAAAGAACATGAAATTCTTATTGAAGTCTTCTTGTGTCCCAGTTTTGACCCCTGTTCAATGGAACACATCTTGCGATTCTAGTTTAGACCCATCGTGTATTTATATATATTGTCTTGATGTCATGGTTAAGGCTTTTGCTGAAAGATACGGACTAAAGCATGGTGTCTGAATGCTCTCTGAACCGGGGTTTTTCGTAACATTAACCAGATGTTAGGCAGCCTGTTTTTGGGGGGACGTATGTAGATGGAGAGTAGGAGTGGCAGCTCTTTCTGTAGTACTCTGCTTTTGTAGTGCTTAAGGACACAGTTTTTCATCATCCGCATTTCTATGTCCATATGCAGATGAAAATAAATATTCCGGTTTTAACCGTTTTTCAACAAAATTGCTTAAATCCTTTCTCAAAGTTTGGGCTTTCCTTCTATGAGCTCTTCTTATCCCAAGGCATATCTTAAAGGAGACATTAGGTGATAATGTTCTGCCCTGCTCCTGCTCAGCCTTTTGATATTGGTGCCATCTCAATGGATGAAGTTTCCAAAGATGATGCATGTTTCTACAGCTTATCTCCAGAAAAGGCTTCTGGCTTGAAAGAATTGTGCTTCTGCTGTCTTCTTGGCCAGGTGTTTTCTCCCATCTGGACTGTTTGGGATTTTGGGGTGCAAACCCCAGCTGCACATGGAGCTGCAGAAGGGATTGCCCCATGGATCAGCCCTCCATGGGTTCAGCAAACCTCTGGCTGATGGGCATCCCAGCACTGGTGCAATCCTGCATATTTTTACAGTCACTGCTGTTTTCTGTGGTTTTCTAGTAGTGTTTTGACTTCATCTCTGGCTGTAATGGATTTTGTGCAGTTGAGGAGGTGAACTGAGAAGCTCCACTCAAAGGTATCTCGTTGACAGCCTCTCCTCCACTGCAGGAGTGCTTTCTCTTGCTGGCTGCACGTGGTTTTTAGCCGTAGCAGCTGAGTTTTGAGTCCATATTGTTGAGCACATCGCAAAGCTTTTTGATCGGTGAAGTGCGTGTGCACGCAGTGCCGAATTGCCCTGCATTACAATGGGTTTTCTTTTGATGCCAGCTACGTCAAAACAATTTAGCTAGATCCCTTCTTTCTACATCAGTGCAAAAGCAGGAGAAATAACTAGAGATCAATTAGTTTGTTTGGGAGACAGGCTTTTGGAGGAGGTGGGTTTTTTTTGTTTTGTTTTTTGTTTGTTTGTTTTTTCTTTTAATCCATGGGACCGAAAATTGGTCTTGGCTTCGGTGGGGATGAAGATGTGTTCCTGTGGTATGGATTTAGATTTAGCTGCAACCTGGTGCGTTTTCTTCTAATGAAAAAGTTGTCTGCTTCCTCTCCTCTGTAGCATTTCTTACTCCATTTATTGTCTTTTCTTTTTTTTTGTTTTTTTTTTTTGTTTGTTTGTTTTGTTTTGTTTCAGTGTGCACTTCCACAAAGCTTAGCAGCTTGAGCATCTTTTAGTTTCAGCTTAAGCACCTGCTTATGCGCAGCCTTGGATAAGGGCGGATTTAAGTCGTGAACTGCCACTTTCTCTGAGAATCCATCTAAAAAATTAACAGGAACCTCCAGCTTTTTTCAGCCACGCCTGTGACATGAGTAAATTAACAGCTCAGTGTTTTCCTAAAGGACCAAATATATTCCATAACTCTACCCAATAACTCTCATTGTGCAGACAGTGGTATTTTGGACATGACCATTCACCTAGCTGTGTTTTTTTTCACTGATATCACTGTGCCTAAACTCGAGCTTTTATTGCCATAGCTATATCGACCAGGCCTGGGATGGTCGCGATGCTGGGGGAAGCACTGTGTCAGATGCTTTTTGAGCTAATTCCTCTGTTGTGGGATAGGTTTGAGTGGATGGAGGCTGATTAATGCCCTCCATTGAGTTTGGGTATTCGTGCCTGAGCTCCAGGTCTTGTTTTTTTGATAGGAGGAGACAAAAAAAGCAGCAGTGGGAGCTGGCTTAACTGGTAAAGTGGTGTTGCATGGCAGTAAGGGGCATGGTGGGTAAGAGCCTGGGGTGCCTGCCTTGGCTGTGCTTTATTCTCCACGACGGGGAAGATGTTGTAGACCTCAGCCATAAAATAAAATACTACTCAAGCACCTCAACATCTTGGCAGGTCTAAGCCTTAGAGATGGTTTTCCAAAGGATGTCAGACCCTCGGCATGGCTGTTGGGTTAGGTGACATCTGCCCAGGCACTTCCAAGTTTGCAAGCAGATGTTGGAGTTCAATCCTCTGTCTTCGTACTTGGGTTTTTTTGTTTTGTTTTTTTTTTTTTTTAACTAAGTGCTGAGATGCTTTGGGTGGGATGCTGAGACACCCTTTCTCCAAGTAGATCCCTCCTGTATTTGCAGGGGAGCTTATGTGCACGTGCGGAGACAGGATTTAATGCGAATGCATCCTCTGTCAAAATCTGCATTAAACGGAACCAGCCTCACTGAACTCCCTTAATCTCGGGTTTGCGTGGCTGAGCGATGGAGAGTGTCTTGGCCTACTTTGAAGTGAGAGGAAGGGAATGTGTAAGGCGAAGCAGGAGCTGGAGTTGCTAGGGAAACACGAGCGGAGATGCTTGCACGGCTCTCACCTGATCCCTGCCGCAGCAGCTCCACGGCGCAGGTTCCCTTTCATGCAAGTGTCATGTAGCCTCCTGGGTGAATTCACGGTCATAGAAATCTGCTTAAATTGTCCCCTCTGGGAGCATTTCTCCCCTGAGGCTCGAGGGCCAGTGGTGGTGCCCAGCAGGACCCCCAGGAGGTGGGGACACACTGCCCATCGGCATTGCGGCAGGTCCCCAAGGATTGTGCTGGGGAATGGGGCAAATTGGGATTTTCTCCTTCTGGGATCACTTTTTGGGAAATTGGCAGCTTTCTCTTGCTAGGAAGAGCTGCAGCAGGTTCGGTGATTTCTCCGCTCATGCCCGTATTGCGGGACGTGGGGATGATGCTGGACCCGTCTGCATTGTCCCCATTTTCATTGCTCTTAAAATTGTCATTCCCGTTTGTCCCTTTGGACTATGAGTCCCAGAATAATTTGTGCCAGGTCGTGTGCCTAGTGCTTAGCATGCTCTGCACCAGGAAGGATGACTTTCATCTTATTTATGATTATGCAGGTATTTTCTTTTCTGCAAATGTTTTATTTATTGTGCTGATTATTGATAGCTGCGCTTACCAATTCTGTTGAGGTGAAACAACCTTCTACAACAACTGCTTTTTTTTTTTTCTTTTGGTGTATGTGAAGTACAAATTAATCCTGGCAAAAATTTGAATATCTGGATCCCTCTTGGCTTCCCCCTCTGTAAGACTTAATAATATCTCGTAAATGTTTTCATCAGCTGCTCCTGTGTTCTTTAATTGAGTGCAGATGAATCTTGAATGAATGGGTTCTGTATGAGTTTTGTTTTATTTTATTTTTTTTTTTTAAAGCAGAAATTCATTCAGTTAAAGCACCGAGCACTTTTGGGGGTGGATGCTGGACCGTTTGTAGTGTGATTATTTTCTTAAGTTTAGAATTAAACAGTTGAGGAGGAAAGCAATTGAAACTTCCCAGTGCCGGCTGGTTCTTTGGGAAGCAGCCTGTGCCGTGCAGGAATTGGAAGCAGCTGGCTTTGCTTTATAATTAATCAAGGGAGCGATTATCTTGTGATAATCTTGCCCCCTTCATCTCCTGTTGCGTAAGTAAACACAACTTCAGCCTGTATAAATTGAGTTTTGGCCTTCCACCTTTTGCTACCAGAGGTGAGAATTCAGGCATGCCGCGAGGAGCTGCCTCTCCATCGGCTCTGTCCCGCTCGTCGTCCCCGTCGCCCCGGGATGGTGCAAGAAGGGGCTGAGCTGGGCTGGCTCTGCCAGGAGCAGTGATGGAGCCTGGTGCCAGCTCCTTCGTTTCACAGCCAAACAACCGCATGGGAAGGTGTCCGTGGGTGCTGTGGGGCTCCAGCTGTGCTCCGTTAACTGCTTTTGAATTTTTGTGGTTTTTCTTTTTTTTTTTTTTTTTTAAATGAAGCATTTATGGACAGCGGCTGCCGCTTTGAACTTCAAACAGAAGAAAAGGGCCAATTAAAAAATGAAAGGCAGCTGCTAAGTGTTGAACGTGGGGCTGGTGCCACGGAGTCAGCATCTCTAGTTCAGTAGGGTGGCACTGGGTGAGATGAGCTCAAGAGCAGCTGAACCTGTGTCCTTAAGAGCCTTGGTTACATCCGAACTCACGGTGGCCTTGAGAGGCGGTTGGCACGCACACGGCCGGCTTTTGGGCAAAGCCTCAAATCCCTTTAGGCCAGCTTGCCCCAGTGCTGCTGGGGAGTCGGCATTGCCGCTTCTGCAGATCCCAGCGCCCACCCTGGGCTTTGCCTTTCCAGGCTGCTTTCAGGTCCCATTTAAAAGGAAGGAGAAAGAACACCTAAGCAGCAGGCTCTGCGTTTGTCCCTGATTTTATTCCTTACCGTTCCCTTGCAATATATTCCCAGTGGGAAGGTGAAACCGTGCGCTGGGAGGAACCGGCTTCTTGCTTGTCAGTGGCGCCAGCGTGGCCCGTTTGCTCGCCTGGAGGCGGGGGACGCTCAGTGCCAGCTCCTGGTCAAAATACATTTAGTTTCTAAATTAAGACAGGGATTCTGCAGAAACACTTGGCATAGGTGAGCTGGAAAAAGGTTTTAAGGGTAAGCAGGTTATTTATACTCTGCCTTGACTCTCCAGCCTATGTTTGTGCTGCTAAGTCATTGATGTTTGTTTTATGGAGAAAGACCTCTGCCATAAATACTCCTCTAACCATCAGTCAGCAGCAAGCACGGGGTGGCTGTAAGGCACAGTGTCCAGCCTGGATGGAGGAGGGAGGTTTAAATGGGGCACAGCCCCTTCCCAAGGACTGTATCCTGCACCGTACAGCACCTGAGAGGGAGCAGCGGGCTGGTGGAGTGAGGACCAGTGGTCCTGCCCTGGGTTAGAGGTTGTGGATGTGTATGGATGTCCTCAGCTTTCCTCCTCCATCCCTGAGCAACTTGATTTCAAACATGGAAAAGATTTTCAGGCTCCTTGGGCTGGGAGCAGTCACAGGTTCTTGTGTACAATAATAATATTTTAGCAGGCAGTGGTGCTTTTATATGAGCCTTGCTACGCTATGGCAATGATCCCGCTTGTGAAGGCCCTGGAAAGTACTGTTTAATACACATTTTCCTCCTCAGGACACATGTATGAACTGGCCATTGGGCAGTCAGACTAGTAAAAGGGGTTTGGAGGTGCCTCTTGATTCAGAGATGGAGGAAAAGAGTTTGGCAGGAGCTGAAACCCACGGACTATTGAAGAAAAACCCCATCTTCCCAAAAAATGTCTGTAGGGACATTTATCCTCATATTTGTCTCACAGAGTCTTCAGTGGGAAAGAGTTAAATGTCTTCTCACATGTGTTCATTGCCACAGCCTTGAGGAGGTTCCTCTTCTTCAAGAAATAAACGTAGCACGTGTTCAGCTAAAAATATTGCAGGAGGAATCCTTCCTTGGCCACTGCCCCGGTAAGGGAGAGCAGCTGTGAGTCACAGGGATTTTGTTTGTTTTTAAACTTTATCTGTCTTCAAAGTGATGCTGTGGCGGTCGTGGAGTGTTAGAAGAGCTAAAGTCCCTGTTGACCTTCTTTTGCATCCAAGGGTGGACATGGGCTAGGACTTTTTGGCAGCTGTTTGAAGTGTTGGTGTTGTTTGAAGTTACCTGCAAAAGCAAAAAACCTGAAGGTTACTGGGATGTAGTTGCACTTGGGTGGCTGTAGGACGGAGCATCTTTGAGGTTGCTCATCTGCTGCTGCTCAGAGGTGGAGGTGGAGAGTGAGGAGAGGTGTCTCAGCCTAACTTTTTGTAGGACTCCGTCCACAACACCCAACCTTCCTCATCGAGCAAGGCACCCGATTCACTGTGTGAACGGGTAAGATGGATATTGACCTCGTGAATCGACTGTCTTCCGCTAACCACATGTGCCTTTGATCAGATCACTGCTTTTGAAAAGTCAGTCTGCTCCTGTGCCTCTCTCAGTGGGGTGAGATTTCTTATATTTGTCTTAACCTTCTACTTCAGGGCCTTTTACCTCTGCAGGTAATTTGAGCTTAGTGTTTCCATCCTTAAACCCACAGTGTGGGGTTATTGCTGCCTCAATAGATCTGTGGTATGGGAACCTTCCCGGCTGTATTATTTCTGCATGGGGATGCTGCTGCACATCATCGCGAAGGTGCTGGGAAGCTGCGCTCCAGGACCGGCATGCCCTGTGCTAGCTACTCCCGCTCCCAGATCATTTTAAATTGTGCCTCACTTTGCGTTGTATAAGTAACCCTCCCCTCTCTTTTTTTTTTCCTTTTTTTTTTTTTCCTGTTTTTTTTTTCTTTTACATTGCTGGCCAGTCATTCGCCCACCACCCCAAATCCCAATTGAGACCTGATGCTGAGGGGCGGATGAGGCAGAGAATGTATTCAGCCCCGATGATTTCCACATGAGCAGGGCTCTGTGCCGGTGAAAGACGTGAACTCATTGCAGAAACCTCCCAAGATAAAAGCTTTGGAGAAAGGATCAACCTTATTAGCACATTTAAGAAGAAAGGGGGTTTGTCACTGTATCAGTTTATGCTTCAGCACATTAGTGTTGTAAATCTCTTTGTGGAAGAATTGATTAAAAAACTATATTTACTTGCCCCCCTAAAAACCCAGAAAAAAAGAAATTAAATCCCTAGCACACTAGTGTGCTGTAAATCTTTTAAACAAAGTTTATGGGACCTGATGATTTGAAGTCTCCTGCAGTTAAAATGGTATTTTTTTCCCAAGCAATCTTTTGGTTTCCCAAGTATTCTTCTGGCCTTTTCACTTGAAAAGGAAAGGCAAACTTTCATGAATTGAGCAGGGGCACTCTTTAAATGAAGTGAGGGTCAGTGCTTCTCCAGGCTTTTCTTCCCATTGTTTGAACGTTGTTTGAAGAATACACTGAGGATGGTAGGAGCAGATGTGCTGTTTCTATCCGGGCTTATTCTGCCTCTGGTGCAATATGAGCTCCTTTGCATTAATTCCTCTGATGGTTACCGCAGTTTCGTCCACGTTACTTAATGTATTGAGGCTCTTTGTAAGCATGGGATGAGGGTCTTCTGATAGAGTTGGTGTTTTGTATTGACACCATCCCATTTATAAACAACACCAAAAAAAAAAAAAAAGGAAAATATCATCAGAAGTTAAAAATCAGCAGAAATCTTTTGATTCTGTGATTTATGTTGTGGGATGTATGCCCCTCACAGAGGTGTATCTACCACGTGGTCCCGCCGCGGCTGGGGACAGCAAACTTCATCAGCTCTGTTAGCGATGGAGGGTGAACTGGTGCAGCACCCAGCCATGGATGGCTGAAGGTAAAACGTTGTTTGTAATAGTACCTGCCACTTGGATTTAATTCCAGAAAAAAGAATCTCAAGAAGGAGATTGCATTTAAAATAAGTGTATGTGAATGATTTATCTATATTTCATAATAATTAGCCACGCTTTGAGCACTAGACCACTAATGATTTTTGTTTGACCAGTGACTCTCCCTTTAACTGTGCCGTAAATGAAATGGAGAATGGATACTCATAGTCATGAATGTTTTAATGTCAACAACAAAAAAAAGAAACAGTTTTTTTTTTATTAGGGCAGAGGTTAAGCAGAGCCTGGCTTTGGAGCAGAGATGCTGCATTAATTAATGGTGGCCAGAAACCCGGCAGATTTTTTGCTTTTGGAGGAAAATCCTGCAAACAGGGGCTTGCTTCTGACTATTCAAATTGACATGAAAATCCCTACCTTGTATTAGTTACAGATGTGGCATCCTTGGTTAGGCATCCTCGGTTAGGCTCTGTCCCGTTGTGGAAATACTGGTGTGTCACTGCCTGCTACCGCTGTTACTGTATCTCTTAAGGTAGGTTTTGTCTCGTGGGCACGCATCGTTGCAACCGCTGCTTCAAGGACAGTATCTCTTTCACAAGGACTGTATCTCTTTCACCTGAATCTCTCATCCTCTTGAAACGGAGCAATTGTTCAGTGGAGAATGTAAAGTGCATCCTCATCCCTGCCCGCCACTAATGATGGAGGCAGTTTGTTTTGGTTGGGTGGGAAACAAATATAAAATACATATAATTACTCATCTATTCATCTCCCTTTGTCTTGTTCTCTTACCTCGTTCACGCAGGCGTGTGAGACGCGGTTTGCTCAGGGGAGAGGGCAGAGGTGGGCTTGAGTCTGTGCAACAGAAGGCAGCCGTGGGAAATCCCCACGCTTGCATGAGCGCTGGCTCTGAAAAGGAGGGTCATGGTCTGCTTGTCCCCTTGTAGTGGACAAGGAACGATCTTCACCCCACAAAATGCTCACGTGGAAAATCAACAACATGTGTCCCTCATCTCTGGAGGGGCATGCACCGGGGAGAAATCCCAGACTCCTCCAGCCCCCTCCTGATTCAGCCTCCGGATGCATTATCAGAAAATACCCACTCGTGATGAGGCCAGATTAACCGTGACATTTGACAAGGCCAGCTGGGAGAAATGCTTCATTATTAAGTGAAGCGAGTTTCTACCCAAGCCATGTGCTTTACTCTCCAAAATGTTTCATTTTTGGAGGGCAGGATGCATATTTCTCACTTTCTTTCTGACAAGTATGTTTAAAAAATGGCCAAACTGCAGCCAGTCAAACTTACTCTGTCCCCTGGTCAAACAGAGCTGGAGAGATGCTGTCTTCAGCAGGATTTGTGGCTCATTTGGATTCTTGGAAGATGCTATGTGACACCCAGCCATAACCTGACCATTCAGGGAGTGATTGTTTGACAAAAGGAGTCACCCAGCAGAAGCTTAGTGCGATGGGCTTGGGATTTTGTAGACATCAAACTTGTTGAAAAGGACCGCGGTGCGGTAATTTAACCTTCTACATAGCATAGATAGAAGAAATTAATCTTCTCGTACCTGCAGCCTGTCTTTTTTTTTTTCTGCTGGGTACTCTTCAGGCTTAAAATCCATTCCAAGATAAGAGTCTGCTTAAGCCTCTCAGATTGCTTAGCAGTCAGTAGAGTTGGAAACAACACGGTTGGCTGAAGAGGAAAATGATACTGGGTATATCAGTTCCAAATCCTGTGGGGATACCCATGATGTGGCAGAGGCTGTTGCTGCTGCTGGAAAGCTCTGCCGAAGAAGTGGGACCAAGAAATCTGACTGTAATGAAACCTAATATCCACGCTGGTGTTTGAGTTGAAAACCATCTGCTTGAGCTCTCCTGCTAGTCCAGCACGAGAAGTTTGCGTGCTTCCAAGAGGAACTGTGGAGAAGTTGCATCCTTTATCTCTAAATGGAAGATGGAAATTAGAATCGAGAGATATAAGTCTTCGATCCTGGGATAATGAGATGAGAAAATAAAGCATTGGGAGAAAATACCTGGAAGGCACATCTGGCTGATGCAGGTGACTCCTCTGAAAAACAAAAATCGTCAATCTTTAATCTCCTGCTGAGGATGCCCTGCGTTTGGGATTCCTGTTGTGCCCCAGAAAACATCTTGCGGATTCATTGGGCTTCCCTTTGCGTTGAAACGCGTGAGAAAGTCGCTTGCTTTCACTGCTGTGGCATGCTCTGTTCTTGCCATCCCTTAGACGGATGATTGGCAAGGTGGGGTTTCCCAAAAGCACTTGGTATTGACTCAGCCCTACATCCAGAAGCCAAGGGAAATACCTGCCGAGGAACTTGGAAGCCCCTCCTGGAGTTCCTTGGGTCTGTGGGGACTTACACACGTGCTTTGATCTTGCTGTTTGCTGCTTTTTGAAAGAAAGATTTTGTGGAGAGCAGATAGTTGGTGTTCCTAAAGACTTTTAACTTTGGTTCTACAGCAGCTTGCAGTACCTCTTGCCTTTACGGTGACGATCTCCCATCCAAGACAACTTTGATGCTGTCTTTGGGTGTACGCCGGGCAGGCACGGAGGGAGCTGTGAGTGGGGTTTTTTGCCCACTCAGGGCAGTGGCTTTCTGGTTTGCAAATTCTCCTGCTTGATAAGCAAGAGGACACCTTGCAGAAGGGAGCGGGACAGGAATTTTGGGGGAGTTGGATGCAGCCAGCAAGTCTTGGCACTGAAATGCCAGGTGTGGTGGGGAAGATGTCTTCATCAGAGTGCTGTGCTCTTCGAGTCCTTGAGCGACTCTAAGTCTCTGCGGGGAAGGTGGGTCGCTCTGGCCTTCACCAGTGAAATTACATCCACGTGAGGCTTTTCTCCAGTGGCACAAACCTGCCTGGTGCTGCTGCCAACAGCTCCTTGGATGCTGGGCTGGGAAGAGTTCTTTGGACTGCTGTTGTAATGCTCTCGCTCGACATACCCCATGTTTGCCTACCTGGTTTAAAGTGTTACTAGTTCCTGAATACAGAAACTATTTGCAGGAACTCATTAGCTTCTCTGCAGCTCAAGAAGTGGCTGCTAAAGATGTGGTCGGATGGCTGTTGAAATTAAAGCACAATATGAATTTAACATGAAATAGCTGCTCCTAACTGGCTGTGTGCATGATATTCCTAATCTGGAGCGGAGGTGAATTTTTAATCTGTTGTATTTCATTGCAAGACGTCCGTGAAGCTAAATTGAAACTAAACAGTATTATTCCAGGATAAACGTGCTCGCCTGCAGGTACTGGGGAGGAACGGGAGCCTGAGCGGCTCAGCTGGAACAGCTCCGTACGTGCAGGCCGCAGGCCGCAGCCATCATCTGCTGCCGTTCTGAGAGGGAACCCGTGATGTGGAAAATCCGTTGCAGCTGATATGTCAGTCATACCTGAGGAGCAGCAGGGAGGGAGGGATAACAGCACGCTGGCTTCCCAGTCAAGTGTGAGCAGCTTGGAAAAAAAAAAAAAAAAAATCTCAAGTAAAGCTGGAAACAAGCTACTGGGACTTAATGGGAAATTGCAGTGCAGTGTATATCAGGAGTAATGCCAGAAAATAACAAGTAAAAACACTTAGGGGAAAAAAAAAAAAACACACCAACCAGAGCTGGTGCTCCTGATTTTGATCAGTGTCTTAAAAACAGTGAGGTGGATTAAAATTTCCTGCAAACCACCGTTTTCTGGGGCATTCACACGAGGCCCGCTCTAAGTTAGCTGGCTCTGTGGGAGCCATTTGCACTGAGGGTCGTGTGAGGGGATGGGGAGATTTTCAGGGTGGTTCTGGGAACTCATTAGGCTAAAAAAAAAAAAAAAATAAATCTGTGGTGGATTTAAATGGTCACTGTATTTCCCCCTTTCAACGTGCCTGAGCTGGACTCCCTCACCCATCCATCACCCTCTCCTCTCTCAGTGTGCCTCTGGATGTGCCAAACCAGAAATGCTCCTCCCGGACCCCTTCAGCCAGATTTTGGGGTAGGGAGATAAATTCCCAGATTGCAGGGGCTGAGATGCATTTGGGATGCCTTCATTGCAGCAGAGCTTCCCACTCCGGGCTGCCCTATCCTCTCCCAGCCTGCGCCGCTGACATTGTGCTGGTGGTCCCAGAAATGTTGTTTGGCCACAGTTGACCCAACGTGGCTGTTGCTGGGCAGTGTGGGGGGATGATTGGTGCTGTTGGCACCCGAAATCTGCGGCCACGGCAGCTCCTTTGGCCACCACGCTCCCTCAGGTCCACCAGTTGGAAGCAGTGCACGATGCCACATTTTCCTTGGTAGAGTTAAATAATGCTTTTCTTCTTCATTTATTTTTTTTTCCTTTTATTTTCTTTTTTTTTCCTTCTCTTTTCATGGGAATTATGACACTTTCCCACTTTAGCTATTTACACATCCAGGCAGCCCTGGTTGGTAGTGCCAATCCCTATTTTAGCACAGCCCATCTCCTTCCATTGACGTTGCCTTCACCTGGTTTATTTTGTGATAAGCGAGCCCATCTTCACCGTGGCTTCTCCTTCAGGGCTGTGAGTTATCCCAGTTAAGAGCTATGGTATTTTTTCCTTAGTCGTATAGAGATGCTCAAAGCCGTGGCGCTGAACAGCATCGATCCAAGCACCGGCTGCCTGGGATCATGGACGCTTGTGGGAGTTGGGTGAAACATCCCTTTGCTTTGTGGATTTTTCTGTAAATTGGTTTTGCAGATTGGAAGAAACTCTAAAAACCTGTTTCTCTGTGTGGTTGCTTCAAAACCCACAAACCCGTCACTTCAAAAGGGTGAAGAGGACAGGTACAGGGCTGCAGCTGAAGTTGCAGGTGGTGGTAGCAAAGCAGCAAAATGCTGTGGGATCCTGGACTCTCGAGAATTGTCACACCCCTGTGGTATCTTCTTGCCGTAGGGAAACACTTGATTTCATTTTAGCAAAACCCTCTGGGGAATTTGTGCTGGGATAGCGGTGGTGGCACACTGGGGATATTCCTTGTATTTATATATATCCTTGTATATATATATCCTTGTGCTGTTTCACCTCTGATGGAAATCGAATAATTTTCATCTAGCCTCAACATCACCTGTGCTAAAATGGTTGGTGATTAATGTGACTTTTCCCCTAAATTTGGGGAAATCTCAGCAGAAGGTTGGAGCAGAGCAGGAAGCAGCAGCAACCACCATCTCTCCCTCATGGGGAAAGATCCTCCTCCTTCCCT
Source organism: Chlamydotis macqueenii (assembly GCF_036417535.1). Taxonomy (NCBI): domain Eukaryota; kingdom Metazoa; phylum Chordata; class Aves; order Otidiformes; family Otididae; genus Chlamydotis; species Chlamydotis macqueenii. The sequence goes on along the minus strand of NC_141557.1, from coordinate 5,901,558 downwards.
ATTGAAAAATTAACAATCATGAAATAATTCCTTTATACTCATAGCCGATCAGAAATTATTTGCCCATCTCAGAAGTCCCCTTGTGTGTTTACTGAAAGTCCTTTTCAGCATGTAGGGCTCACTTTTTTCTAGTTTAAGAAAATTGCATCCTTGCTGGGAGCGATGCTGTAATAGCGTGTCGATGGGAAAGCGATCTGGGCACTTTGGTTTTCTCTTACATTAAACGTTACAGCAGATTTACCTGCTGGAATTAAGAGGACGTAAAATGAAAGCGGAGACGTTCAAAGGAGGATAGCGCGCTGAGTCTGACGGTGATGGGAGACAGTTGTAAAACATTAGGGATGGTAGCCTGAAATCTCAGGCAGTCAGAAGGCGAATGAAAAGTAAAGATAAAAAGTTCCTCAGAGGTGTTTGCTTGGAAAAATAAAATTAAAAACCAACAAACTAATAGAAGCTGTTTGGTGCTAATGCGCGCCCAAAAGATTTGGCAACTCAAAGAAAGAAAATGCTAAAAAAAAAAAAAAAGAAATTAAAATTCCTTGTATTGTTTGAAAGGCAAGAGATTGCTGCCTTAGAAGAAGTGCCATTGGCATGTGTGCTATGTTCTGAAATTGCTTGGGAGAGAATATTGAACTGGGAGGGGGGAATGGAGGGAGAGGCTAATTATATATAATCTTAAAATGAATTAGGTGATATAAATGTAATGAAAGCAAATCCTGTTCCTGGAGAGACTTTGCAGTTTGCATTTTGATATCCTAGGGCAATGGCATGTTGCTCTCTGACAGACAACCATTTGATTTGGAAATATGTGAATAATTGGGAAGTGGAACCTCTCTGAATTTGTTGCTTTCCCCTCTAGCGTTTGAAGGACTAATTATAGGAAGAGCTGCAGAATGCCCTACGCGGGCATGCATGCAGCCAATTTCATACTTTGCCGGTTGCATGAGTCACTGCGCTGCATCCTGTGCTCTTTGATACGTGTCCTTGCTTTAAAAAAAAAAAAAAAAAAAAAAAAATTATAGATGGAGAGACAAGGGTGTTATACTCCGTGTTGCTGAGCCCTCACTAAGGATACTTGGGGTAAAAAAAACAAACTGCTCAGCAGCTCTGTCGTCAAGGCTGGGGATGGGCTGGGACGTGCGGGTGGTTTGGTGGGAATGAACACACACGCGGGCGATGGGAAAAGTGAGCGGCTGAAAGCTTTAAGCATCTTGGTAAGGCTTGTGCTGCCTGCTTCACTGAGAGGCATCGCCCTCTTTTAAGATGATTTTAAAATGGCAGGAGGGACCATCTTCCCCTGCCCATCCTGGCCACTGCCAATCTCCCGGATGGCATGAGCAGAATCGATGTGACCGACTCAAGCTGTCCCAAGAGGAGAGAGGGTTGATCAGCTGTGTGGCTGGGCTGGGGCACTTGGTCTCATTTATCATCTCTGCCTGTGCCCAGCCCCAGGATGGTGGGCTTGAAGGGTGGGGATTGGGTCCAGAGTCAGGGTGGGAGGCACTGAGAGTGTGAATATAAGTACTTCTCAGTCTGGAAAAAAAAAAACAAACCAATATTTCACTACTTGGAATAGTTCACAAATCCTAAATAATAAGACTGTATAAATGTATGAATGTCTTAGAAAATGTATGAAGTCCTCTCCCACTGAAGGTAACATTGATAGGACGAGGGGTAATAGTTTTAAAATAGAGGGAGGTAGATTCAGATTGGATGTCAGGAAAAAAATTTTTACACTGAGGGTGGTGGAACACTGGCACAGGTTCCCCAGAGAGGTGGTGGATGCCCCATCCCTGGTAACGTTCAAGGCCAGGTTGGATGGGGCTCTGAGCAACCTGATCTGGTTGGAGATGTCCCTGCTCCTTGCAGGGGGGTTGGGCTGGATGGCCTTTAAAGGTCCCTTCCAACCCAAACTGTTCTATGATTCTATGATTCATGATGGGAGCAAAACCACTGCTGGGTTGGGCTTTGCAGGGGGAGGAGAGAGGGGCGCTTACAGCAGGGTGATGGATATAAAGCCACAATCCTGCGTGTGAGATCTGCGGTTCCCAGGCTGTGCTCTGCAGACCCATTATGGTGTCTTACTTTAAGCTTTGGTTGTTTAGATAAAAAGTTTGGGATTTTCTGACATCAATTAGTCAAATATTCCCAGTGGCTTATTCCTGACCCGATGTATAACCTTGGGCTTGGAGCTGTGCCTCCTGCTCTAGCTCTCCCCACCTGTGGGAACTGGGATAACTACACTTGTCACTCATGGAGAGCTGCAGAGTAAACTGGGATGCTTCGATGGGCTGGGATGCAGGAGGCTCTGCTCGCAGTTTTGGCCAAGAACTGATGCAGGAGGTTGCACGAGATTCAGCGCATCCTTTGTCTCGTTGCCTTTAAGCCATATCCTCTTTTGGAAAAAACTAGCGCAGTGAGGACCAGATGTATCTTAAGCCCTTAGGGCCATATTGAAATGCAAATGGAAATGAAATAATGTATTACTTCCAAGAGCGGTAGTGGTGGTGTAAAGACAAAAATGCCACGTTGGTAGGCTGTGTGCAGTGAAAGGGGATTGCAGGGTATCAGCCCTGACAATGCTTTATCCTGTTGGGAAACCTGCATGCAATGCAATGTTGTATTTGGGGTTTTGAGGTCATTGTTACACAGATTATTTAAGCCTGGATGCATTTTTAGCTGGACTTTGTCTAAAGAATAAACACAGCCAGGGCTGTTTTCCAGTCATCAGCTAAACAGCCAGATCGAGGGCTTGAGTCAGCGATCCTTGCAAAACGTTACTTGGCTGTCTTCAAAAAAATTTCCTAACGCTTTTTGCTTTCAAAAATGTAATTGTGCATAAAGCGATGCACATTGTTTTAGTTCACAAACGGCTCTGGTGCCTGGACCATGTGTGAGCATGTCTTGGCTCTGCTTCTCACTTGTGTGCATCGTGGCTCTGCTTCCTGCATGCATCCACGTCCGCCTGAGGTGGCAACCTAAGGTGGGACCGGTCCTCTTCCAAGAATAAAAGAGCTTAGTTATCTCCTTCTGAAAAGCCAGTGGCACAGGGACAGGAGTTAGATTTTTTTTTTTTTTGCTACACTAAGGACGTGTGGCTTCTAGCAGCAGAAATAATGTCCAGTCCCTATCCCACCAGAAAAACCTGCTGTAAGCAAGGGACTCCAGCTCTTGCTGCGAGGCTTCTAGTTCTGCCCTTGCTCTTGATTCAATCCGTAGAACTGCTTTTCAGTAGAAACACCAGTATCGTTTGGATTTGGCTCTGAAATGGCTAATCCCCATTAGTTATCCAATGCTAGGAATGCACCTTTTATGGCAAGGAAGACAATATGTTAATTCATTGCTGTGCCGAGATCAAAGGTGGCTGTGAGACGCCGGCTTGGACTGGGCACTATGGTGACTTCTTCCCTCTGCTTAAGTTTTTCCAAGACTCCATAGTGGCTTGTGGATACTAAATTTGAGACAGTTTAAGCATCTTTTTCTCTCAGGAATCAGGCATCTTTTCAAGATTGCTTAGGCTGGGCTCCCCTGCATGAATATCTTTACTCCCTTTGAAACTCTTGGCCCACGTCTTCTTCCAGAATACAGCCAGGCAGGCACAGCAGCTTCCTCTGCTTCCGTGTAAAGGTCACTTATGATGTGTTGTTAATGAATAATTACTACTGCTTGCTTTGCTCTTTAAATGGCAGAGGCATCCTTGCTACATAAAACATTAAAAAGTTGTTAAGATGGAAAATACCAATGAACAGATGAAAACTCCATGCAGAATCTCTGCCCGTTGGGAAACGGTTGCAAGTGTTGGTGCGGGAGGGAAGCAGGGATGAGCTCTGGCACGGAGGAGCTTGTGGAGGCTTTGTGTCCTTCTTTCAGCAGCTGTTGGCTCCAAATGGCACTTCTGGGCTTGGGGCAGTTGTTCGAAGGGATTGGGTTCCTCGAATCCCAACATGAAAAGAAATGCAGACTGTCTGGATAGGTCGAATGGAAATCAAGAGCGAAGTCGCAGTCAGTAACATGCTGCGTTTGGTTTACCAGTAGCTGCTTGGGTCTTGCAAAATTGGAAGTAAATTCTAGTTTTTAGTTTGAAGACATTTGGTATAGGAAGTGGACAATGGTCAGACTGGGCCAGAACAAAAGCCCACCCAGCCCGGTGGCCTGACCTTGTCTATAGCCAAAAGATGCTTGGGAAGGAATGGCAGAACAAGCAAGTGCGTGTGGTTCTTCTTAAGACATTATGGGGCATCTTGCGAGAAGGGCTTCGCCATGTCCCTTGCCCTTTGCGTGAGGAACTGCCTTCTCCAGGTTTGTTTTGAACCTGAATCCCACCAGCTGGGATTGTTTCACCCTTCATCACATGTTGTTCACCACACGCTGTCCATCACTTGTTTCGCTCTTAGTCGTTTGTCTTACCCTTGCAAAGTAGAGGCCATCTTAGAGATGGAGGAGGTTGATCAGCAGTTTTATTCTCCAGTTTTAATTCAGCATTAAGAAAAGTGCATCTCCTAGTGCTCACCAGAGGTCCCAGGATAGCTAGAATAATGGGTTATGTTTTGCTGGGGTTATTATGTTAAAGAAAGTGAATCCTGTACTGGGGTATTTATATTGAGAAGCTTGAACTGTGACATGATACTCAGGGGAACGATGTACGTGTAGCGGTGGGCTAAAACCCTCCTATAGTCTTATCTTTGCTCCGACCTTAAAAAAGATATGAGAGGCGGAGAGTTTCCCATCCCTGTTGCTGCCTTGCCCGGGGCAGGTGTGTTCACCTGCTTGTCAATGTGGAAGCAGATGGACGGTCCTGCGATCCCTGAGAAGTTATCAAAAGCTTTGTTTGCTCTTCTCAGATAGCCGCAACGCCTTACCAAAGTTCAGGAAAGTTGGCTCAAGAGCGCCGAGACCCGTGTGTTCAAACCTAGCAGGTAGCTTAGCGGTTTTATTGCTCAACCGGCTGCTGTCACGGTGAAACTTTTCACATTGCCTGGGAATTTTTTATTCTCTTATTTAGCACGATATTGAATTTATCGGTGGTATGTCTTCCATTTCTGTTCCCGCTGATTAACGGGAGCGTGCAGTAATGTCTCATGCAGTACTTTTTTATTAGAGAGGTGGGAGTAGTTTGCACGCCTGGGTCCCTGGGTGTGTCTGAGCAGGGGGAGGCGGTGAGAAGATGTGTTCAGGGTTGCAGTTTGCTCATCTCTGCGGAGCTGGCAGACCTCTGTGTGGATGTTCCTGCAGGCACCTCTCTCATCTTACAGCTCATGCACGCGGAGGTAAACAAGTGGTTATTGCATCGTGCTGATGAAGCTCTTGAGGAGAAAGGAAAGGGTTTGACTGCAGCCTGAAATGATCATGTTGCAGGTTACAGAGGGAGTATTTGAAAGATTTTTTGCAAGGTGGTTTTAAACAAGGGAAAATTGATCCCTGGTTGCCCTCTCACTGAAATCTGGAGAGGAGGAAGTGAAAAAAATGTAAAGTATCTTCAAGTTTTGAAATGGTTTACTTTGTCAAGGTCAAGGTCTGACTTACTCTCTGATACCAGGAAAGGTCTCTCCACTGAGCGTTCGGGTTAGTAGAGGGAGGATTTATATAAGATGATTGCTTAGAAATTCAGCTGGATCTTACATAGTGCTTCAGACGTCGATGCCTGTTGATAGTCCTTTCTCTCCATAGGAAAACCAAGTCATGGCAAGTCAGAGGGTGACTTGGGGCAGTTGGTGGCCTTGTGGTGGAATCAGGATGCTGACTTGGGCAGCAGGGCAGTGCTGTCCGCTCTGGGTCACAGCTGGCAACACTCAACATGATGAGAACCACCAGGGATCAAATGTCCTCTTGTCACCACAACAGTTGTGTAATCCAGGCTGACAACCCTATGCTGTTGTTTTTCTTTCGCAGACCCAACTGTGTCCATGATGGAATCACAGAATGGTTTGGGTTGGAAGGGACCTTTAAAGGTCATCTAGTCCAACTGCCCTACAAGGAGCAGGGACATCTCCAGCCAGATCAGGTTGCTCAGAGCCCCATCCAACCTGGCCTTGAACACTCCCAGGGATGGTGCATCTACCACCTCTCTGGGCAACCTGTGCCAGTGCCTCAGCACCCTCATCATAAAAAATTTCTTCCTTAAGTCCTATCTAAAGCTACCCTCTTTCAGTTTATAACCATTGCACCATGTCCTCTCACTACAGGCCTTGGTAAAAAGCCACTCTCCATCTTTCTTGTAATCCCGCTTTATATATTGAAAGGCTTCAATAAGGTCTCCCCAGAGCCTTCTTTTCTTTTGGGTTCTCATTGCATTTCCAGTGGTAAATCCCTCTAAATACTTGTGGTGTCCCTGAAAGTGCCCAGACAAGGGCACCTTCGTCTCCTTATTCTTATACATCAGCATCCAAATACGTGGGAGGAGAATCAGAGATGGGCCTTATGGAAATTCTCACCTATCTGAGGTTAGGAAACTGTCTAGGAGTACAATACTAAATCTTAGAATATTGCTTTGTTGTTTTACATAATATTGGAGCCTGGTCACCATGGGAACAGGCATCTAAATAGAAAGTTGAACTGGCAGGGGATGTACCCAGTTTCTGGGGTGGAGCTGTTGAGCTCATGTGTCCAGAAAGCTCGGACACGGATGGAGGGTAAGTGCTTCTCCTTCCACGTCATGTGCGCACTGTGGTCCAAAGTGTTTTAGTCTTCCTTATGGCTTGAGAAAACGATAAAACACCAGGAAGGAGAACTGTCCAAGAGCACGCAATTATTTTATTGCTTTCCGCCTGCGTGACAGGCAAGGTTTCAACTCTTTGGGCCAATCTGCTCAGAAATATTTTTATTTCTAACTGGAATCTGGATGCTGGTGAGTGCATGTAATCAAGATGAAAGCCAGTAAGGTGACTTTATTTCCCCTCCCTCCCTTTACATAATATCTCTTCAGCATCTCTTTTATAACTTGTCTGTAGAGAATCACTGGAGTTATCCAGCCGTTTCTTTCGTGCCTTTCATTATTGTAACAGAAACAATCACTGGAAATTGCATGATGCTATTGGATTGTGCTACATTCCTTCCTCAGGTCATTTGACAGTAGCTTTTTTTCAATAGACCCCGAGGAGAAAGGTACATTTCTGTAAACATGAGACAAGCCCTAGATGTGCTGTAGCCACTTGGGAGAAAACTCCATTGTAAAAGAGGCTTTTAAAATTGCTCATGTGGGATTTGCTATTAAGAGCGTAAAGAGGGGAGAAATGCACTTCTGATTCAGCTGACAACTTGCTTCTCATCCTCCAAAGAATTTTAGGAATGTCTTTACTTCCTTTCGGAGAGCTTAAGGCTAGTGTGTGATTGCAAGGGCTAGAGAGTTGCTTTTCTTCCTGCCTCCCTTCTCTTTCAGGCTAGGTTCAGCCGGCTTCGAATGCTTTGACTGAAGCTTGTTAACTCTTGAAATACCAGCGTATCATTGCTCACAGGATTGGGAATGCAGGTCGGACTGGGAACTGAAATTTGCACATTTTATTCTCTAGGACATAGGGAAATATGGGAATTTTGCAATAGTGTATTTGATGAGAATAGTCTTTGCCCAGGAGGACTTTAATTACCCATCAGAACACTGAACCCCAAAGCGTGCTGTAGGGAGCCGTGGGCTTTGCTGCAACTCAGGGCTCTACGCTCAGGCAAGCATCCCCTGCATGGTCCTGCAGCGTTTCTTCTTGCTGATGCGCTTGGTTCCTCTGAAGCAGACGTTTGGTTTTCTTGGGTGGATAAAGTAGAGACTCCAGTTGGGATCAGCCAACAAGCATCCATCATGGCACTGGAACTGATGTTTGAGCTTACGCATCTGGTAGGATTTTCTCTCTGCCACTGCCTTCCCTTCAACTGGCTGGCAAGGAGAAGCTCAACGCCTGTAAAGTTATGGAGTAGCAGAAAGGTAATCCTAGAAACCTGATTTCTAGACAGAGTCTTCTACTGACAAAGTTATCAGATTAATTTTTCCCTGAGTTTTCCACTTGCTCATGTAATCTGCTGATTAAGTGAGTCATCTCTATGGTGTGTCTGAATTTTTGTCATTGATGAAGTTTAAAACGGTGATTTTGAACCCTGTCCCACAGTTCAGAGTGATTGTGCTTTTTTATTTCCTCTCTTCCTCCGTCCTGCTGAGGAAACTGCCCAGCTCCGAGCTTTGACTGTTGAAGTGGAAGAGGGTGACAAGAAGACAAACAAACATCATTTAGTTCTCGGGGGCATGCTTTCCTGATGCTTGACCTTTTGGACTTCCAACATCTTCTTGTCCATTTACATGCATTACAGTTTTTCCAATTACCAGTGAATTAAATTTGGAATTGTGGTATTTGGAAATGTCAAGCAGAATCAATAGAAAAGCACTTGGGGCCAAATCTTAGTAGACTCAGCACATTTTAAAGCATATTTGAAATGTCCCTGCTGATAAATCTCAGAGGACCATGCGCAGATTATGAATTGAGGTGCTGATCTTTAGGTATCAAAGCTCTTGGTGGCTTTCCAGATAGGCTGTTTCACCGTTACTTTAGGTGTGTGGGGTGAGTTAGACACACAGCGACCTCTCCCTGGAGAAGACCCTTAAAAATCAGGATGTGTGAAAAGCATTTCTGCTGGTGGGAGTGGCATGGGAGGATGAGGACGGTGGGAGGGAGCAGACACACGTGAAAGAACCGGGAAAGGTATCGCCGCGTGGTTATTGCTGTTCTTAAATCTCTGCACTCTGTAAGGAGGTGCTCCCGTGTCCTCATCCCTTTGCCTGGAAGGAAATTTCTTTTGTAGGCTTGCTTTGAAAGCTTTTCAAAACTTCGCTGTGTGGGGGAAAAATATTTACGAACATACGTGATTTCACTTCCTCCTTCCATGCGCTTTAGAGACCTCATGCTGGCTCCTGAGGAGAACGGGAGAGAACAAATGATGATGTTTTAAATGTCACTTCAGAATTTGCTGCATATTTTACTTGGTAATTTGTGGCACCTGGTCAAAATCTGCCCTCTATTTGATTTTTAGGAGTGTAGTTGGAAATATCTTAATGTTGTAATTAAACGCGAATATTTTCTGTCACTGAGGCTGCAAAGTTTGGGGCTGAGACGACCTTCTCAGTAGCATATTTGCATAGTGCTTAGCCCATGAGGGTCCATTTTTCATGCCAGAGAGCAGTCGTTGCTGTTACAAGCCAAATAAATTGTCTGCTTAATGCTTTCATAAGTGGAAGAAAAAAAAAATCCAAATAATAAGATGCTTGTTTGAAAAGTCATGATCTGGGGGGAAAACGCAACGCTTCTCTGTGGAAATTCTACGTGGAGCAAGGTTGGTGTAGTGGAGCAAGGGAAGCTAGGAGGTATCTCCTGTTGAGCAGTGGATGGAGGAGCAGTCAACGTTCTCCTGCTCCGTTTGTGGCAGAGGGTCCTGCATTGGGTGGCATCCTTGGGGACGGTCACACACCGATAGACAGCAGCTCAGCATCTCGGGAAGTTTGGCCAGGCAGTCCACAGCTTGGCGTGGTCTCCTCCACCCCATGCTGGTGGGGAGGCCCTTTTTTGGATGCGTAACTTTGTGTTCTTCAAGGCTGACTTGATTTTGTTTTTATCCTCTTGGGTGTAACGGAGGAGTGTGTATCTATATTAAAAAAAGAAAAAAAAAGAAAAGAAATTGGGCCTTTTTGTTGTGTTATTACTAATCTGGTTTGAGCTCTGCTGTCCAAATTGCCTCGTTTGTGACCCAAAGTGCATTTAAACATGAACTGCAGAAGCACCACGGCATTAAATGCTTTTGATTGATCTCCCTGATGGTTTTATTAAAGAACTAAAACCTTTTTTGGGGGAGACAGATACAGTTAGCGATGCGAAGGGAGAAATCTAATTACATTTCGGCTTTGTCCTTAACTGAAATGCTACAAAATAGGATTTTTCTAATGGATAACTAAAATGATCTCTTCTTTAAATAAAATACAGAAATGACCAGCTGAGCTCAAGTCAAAAAATGCACCGCTTCCAAAAGTTGATTAACTGCTGGCACCGTTTCTGTCCTGCCGCACACCAGTCCAGCCGGTGACCGGGCCAGACCTCCCTGGATCGCTGTGCCTGGCCGGAGGAATGATTTACTGAACCTTTTCCTGTGTGATCCTCCACTTTGGGCCAAGAGATTAATCTCGTCAGCTCCATGCGTGTGTGTGTACACTCGGTATTTCACTAAATCGAATAATGCTGTCATCTCGCTCGGCTCCGTCTTCCCTAAACAGGAGTCCGCCTGGTTTTATGGACTTGTAAGGAGCTGGGATGCTGCATGTCCTTTTCCGGATCTTTTTTCTATCCACCCTATTCGACTTAAAATACCAGGGAAATTATTCAGAAGAATGAAACCTTTATTGCATCCTTTCCCTGAGCTGGCAGTAATGACTTTTAAAGGATGCTCCCTATATTTTACAAAACAGGTTTTACTAGCAGTTTGGGGGAAAATTGTAATAAATATCTAATTATTTTGAATAATTTCCTTGTTATCTTTTACTGACTTAAGCCTAAGTTAAAAAAGAGATATATTGAGGAGGGCATTACTACACAGATGTCCGTGGAAGCTGTGAAATGTGAGTCATGGTGTGAATATAGAAGCCCTGAGTTGTCATCCCTGGTGAGCAGGGAGGATGTATTTCTTAATATTAAAGTTCCTTTTTTTAATTTTAAAAGAAAATGACTTAAAGCCTTCTGTCCTTTTGAGACTGGTTGTCAATGGCATCATTGCAGGTTACCATGGCGATCTATGCTGAGATAATAGATTAACAGCCATTGATTGACTAGGAAACTTAGAGCTCTTTTATCGTGGGATATGCCAAATGTATTGACAGAAAACAAAATTCAAAGTAATATCCTCCCTTGGCGTTACACCGTTGCTATTTTCCGTGCTGCGTGAGCCTGGTTTTACCTGATCTGCCTTAAGGGGGGAAAAAAAAAAAAAATTAAATAGTTGATGCTTTACCAGGTTTTTTAATAAGCTGGGGCACTGCCCATCCCTACGTCCAGCTGGCTGGAGAGGACAAGCCCAGGGTATTTGATGGCTCAAATAAATATCTGGTGTACACTGGTCATGAGGGTTCCCAAAAGTGGGAAATTTTGGCTTGAGAAAGGGGGTCATTTCGGTTAAGATGGGGCTCATTTCTGTTACGTGGGGCTCCACCGTTTCAAGGCTTTTGTGGAAGAACGGGGTATACAAGCAGCGAGTCTTTAAATCCTCATGTACAGTTACATACTTAACCACAGATGTCATCGCTAGTTTGATGTTTTGCCTGAAAACGTATTTAGGCCCCATTATTTAAGTACAGCAGGAATGAAATCACTCTGCTTGGGGAATACGCGCTGGAGCAACACTTGGTAATTGCAGCTTCGTTATCGGCTCTGTAGAGATACAACTGGGTGGTCTCTCTAGAGCAATATTTTCCAAACTTTCCCAGTTGCAAGCTTTTCTCTGGCTTGATTTTGGGATCCAAAATGCTAGTAATAACGATTTGAATTTCTTTAATTTGCAGTCCTGCACAGAACTTCTGGGAGAGGGAGAGCTGAGGGGCTCAGCCCTCTTTCCCTGCCTTTCCCTCCCCCCCAGTGCCTCCCAACATGCTCCACACAGGCTTGGAACGTGGTCCTGCCGCTGAAGGAGGTGCCAAAATTCAGTCCCAGGTTGGGAGGCGGCTGGTTTGGCGTCCCTGCAGGTGCTGAGCGATGGGAAGGGACGGGCGTGAGCTGCTGCTGAAGTGGCTCATCCCAGCAGATGCTGGGCTGCAAGGTGAGCGCCCAGCAGCCTTTCATCTCCCGGCTCCAACCGTGCCGCGGTTTGAGGGATAGCTCTTGAAAACAAACCCAAACCTCAAACAAAGGGCCCGACTTTCATAATCACACATGCAAGAATGCATCCGCAGTTGCTTAATTGCTACATGCAATTACCCTCCAAATTAGAGGGCAATTACCCCAATTCAGTGCACAATCTCTGTCATTTTATATTATAAAATTACATGTACAAATAGCTATATAGGGACATAACTAAGTGTTTGCAAATAACTTTCAGTTGCATACACAGCTTCATGTAGAAAGCCCGGTGGTTTTGACAGTCAGGCAAACAGACTGTCTGGTAAATCACTCCGTGTTTATGCAGACTATTTTGACACATCCCATCTTTTCATATATACTTTCATTTTAGGTTTTAAAAAGGGGACAGGCAGAGAGAAAGAGCTGAGATTTATAGCAGCCTTCAGCCTTGGGGTAGATATTCCCTCTGTATCTAATTATGAGTTAGGAGCCCAGCAACTGCTATCACCTAGACCTGGAGTTGCCACACTGGATCTTGGCTATAATTTAGCAGCTGTTGGATAATGACACAGCCTCGGTGATCTGTCGGCAGCTCCAAATTAGGAGAGCAGAGTTTAGTCTCAGATCAGTGGCAAGGTCCCATGCCTCAGCAGGCTGAAGTCCTTCAGTTCAAGAGGACCCTTTTTAATGAGCTCCCTCCGTGCCTTGCAACTCCCAAGTAGAGGAGAGAGGTCTTCCCGCATCACACGGTGTTTCCGCTGCGCTTCCCGTCATTACGTGCCTCGGATAGGTGCTGGGGGTCTTGCTCGGCAAAAACCTAGTGATGCCTGAGTCATTTGGAGCAGAAAATAGATCCAAGGAAATCAGCCTGATGATGGTTTCTCAGGACTGAGGGCAGAAAGTTGATTTCCGCCCAAAAAATGGGTGTTGTGGGTAGCCTCCCTCTGCCTTCATAATGCATTGGGAGTTATTTGGGCTTGGTGGTGTTTGTGTAAAGGTGTTTGTGTGTGGCTTTTGTTCAAGGAAAGTGTTGGGAGAAGCCACTCTGCGTCATGCAGGTTGCCCAGGGAGGCGGTGGATGCCCCATCCCTGGAAATATTTGAGGCTGGGTTGGACGGGGCTCTGAGCAACCTGATCTGGTTGGAGATGTCCCTGCTCCTGGCAGGGGGGGTTGACTAGATGGCCTTTGAAGGTCCCTTCCAACCCAAACTGTTCTATGAGTCTATCCCCAAAGTACTGGGTGGATGCAGTGGGATGCCAGAAACCCATCTGCTCCTGCAAAGCTTAATTCTTCCTTAGACTTGGATTTCAAACAGGGCTTCAGACTTTATTCCTTAAATGACTATTTGTGGATTGTGGTATTAAACTGTTTGTCGTTTCTGCCCGGCTGCTGACGTCATGCTCTTTTCCACGGAGAGAAGTGGGGCTGATGGCAGGCTGTGCCGCTGGATGTGCCCGACGGCCACCCTGTCCGCGCTCCTGGTTTGCTTGCTCAGCATTTTCTGCCAAGCGAGGTGGCTCTGCCTGTAGGAGTGTCTGCAGGCAACGGCCCAGCTGTGGTGGAAACATCTCCCCTGCAAAATGCATGTGTGTGGCAAGGGCCAGCAGATCCCACCTGCGTTTGTACCTCTTGCCTGTACCTAATGGGAGTCCCTGCTGGGTAGGAAACAGCTTTTTTCTGACTTTTTCTTTGTGGCTGGCGGAATAGGGTTAGGCAGGAGGGGAACGGGGGCCCAATGAATTAAACCAAGTTCCGACAGCGATCTTCAAACACTTGCTTAGTAAATGTTTTATATCTCATTGTGCCCAAGTCCTGTTGACTTTCTGCCAAAAGCTAAGCGGTTTCCCTATACGTTTATTTTCCACTCGGCACGAGCAGGATGTCCTTACCAGGCAGTGCCACCAAATGAAGGAGGTCAGGAGCTTTCCTGCCACACACCAGTGCTGGCATGAGGGAGATGGCAAGAGCCTTGTGGGGAGGGGAGGGCAGGACCTGGGGGACACAGCCCCTTTAGTCCATCTCCAGCTGTGCTTTGTGACTGCACCCAAAGGCTTTTTTTTTTTTTTTTTTTTTTTCAGGAAAGGCTTTTTTTTTTGGCCAAAATTAATCCAGTCCTTCCTTTGGCAGCTCAGGTTTGGTTCAGCCCCTCCTTTGAGCCAGGTTGTGCTGCTGTGGGTTGAGGGAAGCCCACTCAAGTCCAACCCAACCCTCATTGTGCTAACACATCAGCTGTGTCCGCTGGAAGGAGACAAGAGCTTCCTGCACCCATTTTGGGGCAGTGCCTTCCATTTTTCTTGCAACTTGAAATGAGAAGCAGGGTTTGGTTGATCTGTGCCTCCTTTGGGACAGGGTTTAGTAGGTATGGTTGACGGTTAGACTTGATGATCTTGGAGGTCTTTTCCAACCTTAAAGACTCTATGACTCTGTGATTCTCTCACCTGTGTCACTTGGCAGAAGTGTCCAGCTCAGTGTTTCTTACAGATGTCCAATGGCCTTGGAGGAATGGGCACTTCCATACCCATTGCCCAAAGGGTAAAGAAGACACAGGAAAAATTATGTGGCTTCCCGGAGATGCAGGAGATGCTCAGATTTCTTCCTCTTAGTCACCACCACTCCACTGTTCTCCCTCGAAGGGACAAAACCCCATTTCAATTCCCCCTCCTTCCATTTGGTTGAGGTTTTTACCGCAGCGAGTGCAGGTAAAGGCGGTTAGCTACAAACTTTGGTCTCTGTGTGATCCATTGAAGAGCAAGGTGTGAGCAGTTTTTGATGAGCTAAAGCAGCGGGTGAATTAACACCCAGCCCTGGAGCTGTGCCCCTTCCTGCTGAGCCCATCTTGGGCACAAACAAAAGGGTCCTGAGCACCCAGCGGGATGAGGATCCTTACCAAACGGCTTTTGAAAAAGATCTGAAAGCAGGTAGCAAACACACAGGTTTTTAAGTGTCTCGTTAATGCACGCATCCTTAGGAGCTGTTTTAAGGAAAACATACATATATTGGGTCATCCAAAACTTTGTTCATGCTTTTATTTGACTCATCTAAACTTTGACAGTGGGGAAAAAAAAAAAAAAACTGTGAAACGCCTTTTTCCTGGCGCAGTTGCTGTTTGCGGAGTTGGGTTTGCATGTTTGCAAGCAGATCTTAGTCTTCAGCTGAAACTTGTTCCAGGAAAGACAACTGTCTTGGGGGAAGGGAGCCTGGGCTCAGCACAGGATTTAGCAGCCTTGGTTTGCTGGTCCCAGAGCCGGCACAACTCCTGCTTCCCATCTTTTTAACATTCTCTTTTCAAAGCATGGTGGAAACGTCAAATCTCACCGCAGCTTTGTGCATTGAATCGGCCCTCCTTGCTGGTGGAGAAAAGAGAGGCTACGCAATATTGCTCGAGGTTACGGAGAGAGGTGGCTGAGCCAGGGTTAGATTTTTGGGGCTATTTCCCAGGCAAATGGCTCATTAAACCTCTCTGCTTTCTGGGAGATGGGGTTGGGGAGGGAGAGGAAATTTCCATAGGGGTTCAGTTTGGGATGATGGAAATGATGTCATGAAATGTATTTCAAGGACTGAATCAGAAGGTGATACTCAGTATTAGCTATCAGGCATCAGCTGGAAGCCGTGTGTAGTTTTACAGCGAAGCTAAGATATTTACTTATTCCTTTATAAATGAAAAGATACCACCCTCCGTGCACACAAGACAATGCTCCTTCGCTTTCCTGATGATTTAACCAGTATTTAGCAAAAACGGTTAATCTGCCCTAGCAAAGCGTGGTGTAGGTATCAAGAGAACAAATATCAAGCCTTTAACAAGGAGCGTCAATATTGACACTGTTCTGTGTTGAGGGATATTGGTAGCTTGTTTTTATTATAGTAAGCAACTTGTCAGAGGAAAACTTAGACGGAGCTTTGCAAGTGCCAATAAAACCTGCAGGTGCTATTGAAATTGAGCTGTTGTTCGTGTGTGCTTGGAATATAATTTCCAGTTTCACAAGTCAGCTTTATGACTTTCTCATACCTTTCTTCCCTTGCAGTCTCTCTCACAATGCAGAATGAACATTCTTCCCCCCGCCCAAAAAAAAAAAAAAAGAATTATTGAAGGATTGAACACCTCTTCAATTTTCAAAGAGATCTTAGTCTGATGAGTTTGCTCCATACCATGAAAATTGCCCATTGTTGAGTCCAGGTATTGCTGTCAGGAGCAGGTTGGACACATCACCCCTAGTCTGTGCAGAAACCATGGTTTCTCCTGCTAGCTTCTTGCAGTTCTACTTCTGGTCCGTTGCAGGCCATCTTCACTCCTTGCTTGACGCCTGTTGGCAGCAGAAGGTTGATTCCCTGCAGCAAATCAGGCTACGTTTGATAGCTTGAATGCCATCTCTGGCTCACGTGCCGTCTCTGGAGGGTTCTCCATGCGCTGCAAAATTGGAGGTGAATCTTGCCAGTTGGTAACAGCTTGGAGACTTGGCAATTTGAGGAGCTGCAGTCTGTGAACAGGCAGGTCAAGCTCCTCCTGGCATCCTCCTCATTTGAGACAAGTCGTTTCATCTTGGTGTGTTGGATCCGACTGGGTGTTGTGAGAATGCTTCCATCAGTAGTGGATGGGTGTTCAGGTATGGAAATGGTGAAGCTACAGAAGGTATGTGGGGCCTGCAGCTGGTGCCTGTGCCCATGCTGGGTGTTTTCTCTGCTGGCTGTAAGCTACGTGCCACTCAGTGTCTTATGAAGAATTGCATCACCTTGTAGAGACCTTTCAGAAGTGGCTGGTTTGCCACGTTGAGTGGGAATCACAGACTGGGTTGCACTTAGATCGTCCAGACATGGCCCTGACTGCCTTAATCTCAACATTAAAGGTTGCACGGCCTTTGGAGAAGACAGAGCCATGGAAGCACTGTAAAATTTTCCAGCCAGAAACTGCTGGCTTTGCAAAGGTCTGGCTATTCTGGGAGCGCAGCACTTTCATTTCACCATCCTGCGGGACCCATTTGTGTTTTCTACTCAGTTGTCAACACATTTTATTGGGATACCTATGTTTTCCGTGATTGCAATCCATCAAAATAATGGCCAGGTCTGACCTTGCCTTAGGTTGGGTAGTCCCAAAGAGAGATGGCTGCAGGGCATCTCAGGATTTATGAAATGGCGAGCTTCGTGGTGCCTTTTCTGGTTGTCTGCTTACACGTTGTGTGTTTCGTTCTTCTGATTTAAAACTAATCCTCAAAATGCCGCAAAGCAGAATATTTCCAAATGACGAGACCATTTCTAAGGCTTAGGACAAAACAGATCACCTGCAGATATCGGTGTTTCCTTACTTGATTCCATTTTTAACAGACATGTCTGCAATTGTATTTCTGTTCTGTGCCATGGTGGTCATGGGGGAATTGTTTCACTTGGGGCCGTAGGAACTCCTCAGCCCGACTCCTTTGTGGTGGTCAAACATCTGTTTGGGGTGGCCAGAGTTTTTTGGGGAGCTGAGTTGCTTTTTGCTGGAGGTCTTGCTTGGGTGGAGAGGTAACGTGAGCTGTGTAACTGCAGCTAAAAGCGTGGCATTTATTGTATGGAGCCTTATCCACATAAGCCTGAACTGAGATCTAAGTGAGCACTAGGTGCTGGTCTGGCCCTTCTGGGCAGGATGAATATTATCTGTTCTCAGTTACGTTCTATTGACGTAGGAAACCGTTTATTTTTAGGTAGTGTTTCCTGAAATGGTGGAAAGGGAGGGTAACTCTGTTGTGTGACATCAGCCTGGGAGGTTGCCTTTCCTAAACAGGGTTTCTGTGGTTAGAAAATACTGCATATGGGTTGTCTTGTACCTCCACCTGTTTGGGTTCTGTGGTTGAAGCACTGGCCAGGGGACACCTTGGGGGGTCTTAGCTGGGCTCTTGACTTCACCATGAGCTTTTCTTGTGAGCCTAGACTCTCCTGACCTCTGTACACCACGTCACACCAGCAAAGGAGAATAACCCTCCATACTATGCTGAAGCTCACGTTGATGAGCTGCTTACCATCCAGGGGAGCAAATGTGTGCATCACCTAAAGCAAAGCCATGTGGAGATGCGCCTCCCAGGATCTGTTTCTGATTTTGCTTGAATGTATCTGGGTTTGAATTTT
The DNA here is from genome assembly GCF_036417535.1 of Chlamydotis macqueenii. Lineage (NCBI taxonomy): Eukaryota > Metazoa > Chordata > Aves > Otidiformes > Otididae > Chlamydotis > Chlamydotis macqueenii. The sequence goes on along the minus strand of NC_141557.1, from coordinate 5,883,672 downwards.
GCTTCAGGACCAGGCCACGGGGAGGCTGAGACAAGGGAATGCATTTACTACAACGCCAACTGGGAGCTGGAGAAGACCAACCAGAGCGGCGTGGAGCGCTGCGAGGGGGAGAAGGACAAGCGGCTCCACTGCTACGCCTCCTGGAGAAACAACTCAGGCTCCATCGAGCTGGTGAAGAAGGGCTGCTGGTTAGATGACTTCAACTGTTATGACAGGTAATAGCCTAACTGATTTTTCTGATTCCAGGTTTAATTGTTCCTCTAAGTGCAAAGGCTCGTGATTTTTGTATTGAGGAAAAGAAAGCAAGTCCAAGTCAATTGGCCCATTCATCCCCTGTAATCACTTGTGTTGCTAATGCAGCTCTCAGAATTGTCACTTATCTGCCTTGACTTTCTAACTAGAAGCTGCAGAAGGCACTTTTAGGGTTTTTTTGTTGTGTGGTTTGTTGTTTTATTTCCTTAGCAAAGCTTTGATAATTCTGGCATGCATTGAAAAATGTGTCCTGTACCATCAAAGGAACAGCAATATGTTCTTCCAAGAGCATTTGGCGATGTAAAGGAAAACTTGGAATTATTTGGAGCTCTCTAGAAAAGCACAGATATCTGGGGGTGGTTAGAGGTAGAGATATGCTGGCGTTTGTGATGTTGCAAAAAGTTTCACTGTTCTTCGGCTGAGTTAAGAGACGGGCCAGGAGAAAGAGTTGGGCAGCAAAAGCAATACATGTGTTTGTGTGTCCCTGCCTGCAGCGAGCTGAAAAGGAGCGAGGTTTTGTAGTAGGAAGGCTCCAGCCTCATTAAATAGCTGAGAAAATGGAAGTAGTCTTTTCTCGTTTCCCTTGATGTAATTCTACAGCGGGGAAAAGAATTACAGCTGAAGAAAATAACCCTCTGAAGTTTCACAGTTTAAAAGGACAACGCTCAGTTGCTCTGGACTCACTCAGTGTTCCTGTTATAAAAGCCCCAATGACCAACAACCCAACTCTTTCAATAAGGATTAACAGGACATAAAATTCAAAGATTTCCCTTGGCGTGACACCAATATAGGTTGATCCCACCTCTCTGCAATTCACAGCTCTGCGGATCTTTGTAGCTTCTCCTTCCAAAAGTTTTAGGACATCAAGTCCTAAGCTGTGGGGCTTAAGCTGGGCCTAGATTTGTCCCATGTCTGGAGAATTTTCTCCTTTTGGCACTGTGCACTATCCCTACTTTTGTGCCCGTTTTCTTAGCTTATCCCAACCGTGAGTCGTTTCTCATCTTCCTTCTATTATTAGCGCCGGGGTTACTTTCCCACCACACCTATTCCCTTGCCAGTTGCGTGGCCAAGCTCTATATATAGTGAAATTTTTATTCTCTCCCAATAAATCAATCCTCCTTGGCCCATTAGTCATCTTAATGCCGATCCTTCTGAGAACAGAAAGTCACTCTAGTTTCCTACTTCCAAGCAGAAGTGTTTACTGTAAACAGATTTCTCCTTTCAGTGCCTGCTCTCGTATGCAGTGACACTTGTATTGTCACTGAGTGTCTCTGTGCAGGGATGTAGTGGTTCTTAAACTTTGTCATAATGTGTCGCTCTGTTACAACAGTAAAAAGTTTCCAGGGCTCCTCACAAGCCTTTTTGCAGCCCCGGGGTTGAGCATCCATTATCCTGCAGCCTGATTCTTCAAAGCCGCAACTCCAGGGCGAAGCTAGAAGATCAGCTGAGAGTTAACAAACAGTACAAGTGTTGACAGCAACATTTGAAATAAATGTTAGCTTTAATTAGATAAAGGCTGTTTAAATGGAGGGGGGTTTTTGTTTTGTTTTGTTTTTTTTTCTTTCTTCCCTTGAGTGCCCTTGGCAGTCTTCCACGCAGGTAGTGTTGCATCCCAAGACGGCAAAAATGGCTAAAAAGATGATTTTATGATCAACGATGCCGTGCTGATGCCCTTTCAGTCTCTGTCTTCAGCACCTCCGGGTGCTGAGCTCCTGGCTGCAGCCTCAGGAGATGCCCCTGTACCTACATCCGTAAAAGGGTCCCCGGGAGCGCAGGCAGCATGTGCTGGTCCTTGCCAAGCGCTGCCTCCTTCTCACTGGAAGGTGAAAAATTCAGGAGTGCAAGGGTTGGGTTGTTGAGAGTGATGGCTCCCGACTCTGTTCTTTATCTTAAGGAAACAAAAACGTGGCACATGTACATTTAAGGCTATAGGAAAAAGGTAGTGTTTAAAAATCAACTTGTGTGCTCTTCCTTTATTTACACAGCCGCACCGGAGAGGTCGCGTTCGCGTTCCCTTGAAGAGGACGTGAACCGCTACGAAACGTGCCCTCACTGCCATAGAAAAATGTGTCACTCACTCCCGCTGTCTCATTTGTAATATTTGCTAAGTATAACATGTCATCTGTACCTGGATGGCTGCCCTGAGCGCGCACCGGCTCAAAGACAGGGATAATGAATTGCAGATGTGGAGCAGGCTGTTTTCTCTCATTAGCTTGATTTCTTAACCAACAGATTTAGCAAAGGATGTGTTTTCTCTTGAAGAGTCCAACACTGATGTTGTTAAATCCAAACTGCTTGTTATCTGATTTCACCAAAAAGCATCTGGAAACATTGCTTAACTTGTTGAAACATCTTTCTTCATTTGAATAAGTTAAATAGCCGCTTTTTTTTTTTTTTTTTGAACTTTAAAAAATAAAAGCCTGAAAAACAAACCAAGCGCTTCCCAGCTGAGACCTTGCAGGAGAGATTTTGGCAATAGCCGCTTTTTTTCCCCCCCAAAAGGAATAAAGCACCAAAAACTGCCCTGCTTTATGATTGAAGAGAGCCCTTTCCATTCTCCTCGTGGCAGCGTGTCAGTGATACCACAGAAAGGGAGGCTTGGCACGGGTTCATAAATGAGTAATAATGTCAAACACATATGATTGTTTTGCTACTTCCTCCGAGTGGTCGAAGGAAGGAAGTTATGCATATAATTTAGCTGGGCTTCAGGAAATAGTTTGATCCCGTTCTCTGCGGAGAGCAGCTCCGCAACCCTGATAACTAAAAGCAGAGGGTAAAGTAGCAAGAGGTGGCAGGGAAAAGGGAAGCAAGCGTTTAAGAAAGAGAAAGAAATGATCGCCAGAGCACTGCAAAAATCACTGCGCATCTCTCCTGGCATTGATCTGTGGGAGGATGTGTGGAAGTGGAGTTGGTCTGATCCCTGGAAGTCCCCTAACGCCTTGCGCTGCGTAGAAGGAAACCACTGAGATGGCTGCAGTGCTACCTGACTAAGAGGCAAATACGAAAAATGGGAGCTGCAGCCTGATTTTCTTCAAGGCTTTTGTGCAGGAATAAGTTTTTTAAAGGAGAAGGAGATGGCACTTGAAAATTAAACTTTAAAAACAACCCAAAACCAAAACCTGCAGCCTCCGTCCTGCCTGCAGCAGGTCTGTTGTTGCTGCTGGAATCTGGTGCCCTTCTAGGGCACAGAGTTGGTGATGCTCAAGGCTGTGAGAGCAGTCTTAGCTCAGCGCTGGTTGTACGTGCTTTATGGCACAATCTTTAATTACATGATCAAATACTCCTCTCCCCTGGCAGCATACATAGGGGCTGCGGGAAAGACACCGCTCAGGGAATGAGGCATCTCTCCATCGTTTTTCTGCTTCTCATTCAGTTAGCGGCGGCGGCTGTTATTTATTACTCGCCATCTAATGCCTTTGGTACATAAGGAAGCATTTGTTTCCTTTACGGTCTTTTCAAGGATCTTTGCTATCCACTGGGGTATTTGAGTGCCAAGTTGTTTTCTGTAAGCGGAGACTGCCGATCTGCGCAGCCCAGCAGCAGGAGAAGGCATGTGGAGAAGACAATTTGGGGCAGATCGGCTACCAAATACAAGAGGCAGGAGTTGGCTGACGATGTTTTTTCTCTTCCCTTCATTGCCATGTCTGTCCCTCCCTGATGCAGGCAGGAGTGCGTAGCCACAGAAGAAAACCCTCAAGTGTTTTTCTGCTGCTGCGAGGGCAACTATTGCAATGAGAAATTTACCCATTTGCCTGAAGTGACCGGCCCAGAAGGTGAGTGACTGGTGTGGGTGGGGAGGGAGAGTCTTCTTCTGGACCTGGTGTCTGTGATGACTTTGGGTTGCTGGATGGTGAGCAAAAAAATACATCCAGCAGGACACAAAGTTTTCATTTCTAAGTCTAGAAATCCTTCTGCTGGGGTTCTTTAAGAGTAGTTTTTAAAGGTTGTTTCACACTGTGGGCAAAGTGGGTTGTACCAACACCTGGGATACCGTCAGTAAGGATTAGATTTTCTTTATGGTGGATGTCCACAGTGGGATCTTACAAGACAAAATTCTGCACAAAGGAAAGAGGGCAGAGTGATTTATACAGCATGGATCAAGACTCAAACTCTTAAAAGGTATATTTGACACCTTCTTCATTATTTTTCATAGGTCACAGGTCTCCAAATACCTTAAGCATCCAGGACTTTTGCATTTGATGGGTATTTTGTTGGTCTGGGGATAGAAAGGGAATGGGTGTGCGTGGCAGCTTTCAGAGTTTGTGGATATATTTCAAGGAAGAAAAGTAATAGCAGGTCCTTCTGCAGAGGCTAATAGAAAAATGATGATTCTTTTAGCTGTAGGCTTGCTGAAGTATCATTCAATAAAAATTATTAAAGCAGGTGGATCTTTTCCTTAGGATGATTTCTTTTGCTATCAACTACCTGCATTTACTGAGACGTTCCAGTAGACCATTATCAGATTTTCCTGGACTTTCCTGTTAGGTTTTTAATTGTTTACATGGGTTTTATTATCTCCTGTTATTAATGTACCCGTAGCAACCTAGTAGCAAATATTCTTTCTCTCACAGTTTTTTGTTTAATTTGGCAAGTCTTGCTATTTTTTCCTTCCCTGTCTCCAACATAGCAACATGGCTCCATTTAGTGTTCCCATTGTTTGTGTCTCAACTGCACTGATGTAATTTGGAACAAGAACTACTGTGGGAATAGTGCATTTGATTGTGGCTCCGGCAGCATTTTACTAAAAACTGACATCTTGTCAATCACTGTAAAAGGCAAAGCGATGCTGCGAGGGATTTCGTGCTCGCTTAATACATTCGGAAGCGTTAAGAGGAGGAAATTTTCTGCTTTTACATATCTCAGCAAGAAATACCCATCTTAAATAAAGGTCAGATGGAGGCTCGGCTTGCAAAGTGTGGTTTGGACTGTTGTAGCTCCATTGCTAATAGCTGTATGGAAAAGAGTAAACTGTGGAGCCTTATGAATACTGCTGGATGTGATGGGACATGCCACTAAGCATTGTCAGCTTTGGAGTGGAAGGAAGGATGGGGTTTGGTTGCATCTGGGCACGTTGCTGACAGTGCTGTTGCATACCGGAAGGGTCCTTTCCCTCGTTTACCCTGCTCTTTTCTCACAGTCATATACGAGCCGCCGCCGCCAACGCCCTCCCTGCTCAACATCCTGGTGTACTCGCTGCTCCCCATCGCTGTCCTCTCCATGGCCATCCTCTTGGCCTTCTGGATGTACCGTCACCGCAAGCCTCCCTACGGGCACGTTGACATTAATGAGGTGAGGGAGCCACTCCCCTTTATTTGGACTTCACAGAAGGCACGGAGGCTGCTCAGTATACGTTCACATCCAATTTTGCTTCAGTCTTTTCAGGTGGCTTGACTTTTCTTCTCTGTCTTTTTGAAGCTGGTGGTACAGTTGGCCTCCATGGTGGTGTTAGCATTGCCTGTGAGGCTGATGTGTTTAGACGGGGTTATCACTGTGTTGGAGATTCCTAAGGGATGGAGTTACACAGCGCTCTCCTCCAACCTCTCAAACCCATTGCCTGATTTTAGTCAACTTTGCAGAGGAGCAGAGATCGGAGAGATGATAAAGTTCCTACCAGCTTTATGGGGCATGGGGAGATGCTTTCCCTGTTGAAACTCAGATTTTACGAGCCATCAGAGAATGCATGCAGGAGGTCATCCTCATGGCCCAAAGCCATTGGGAACTGGTGCTTGCTGGCTTTGCTGTGCCTTGAGCCTTCTGCTTTCTTCTGATGGGCCAAGCAGCTACCTTTCCCTCCTTCCTCTGCCCATTAGAGCCCATACTGTGAACCTTTCCCATCTGAAAGCAGATAGGACAGAGCTCCAACCCCATGTGTCCTGCGGGATTATGTTGTTCTCCTGGACAAGTGCTGAGTTTAAACAGATACGATCTTTATGATGCTGACAGACCTGTTTACTGCCCATTGCTGGGATTATGTGAAACATGCCTAACGAAGTGCAAAGCAGTGGGAGGTTTTAGGTGTAGTTGACTGTTGGGTCACAAAGATCAAAAAATTCCTACTTTGGGCAGGAGGTAGCCTTGAGGTCATCAATGTTGTACAGCCCAGAATAACTCTTCCTTTGAAAACATGGGGGAGTTCAGGTTTTCCTGGAGGATGGCAGGCAGTAGTTCAACACACAAAATGATGCTTGGAGGCACAGATTGTTATGTATGTTCTATACAAATACCCTGCAAAGCAAGATATGGGGAGCTTTGGGCTGTTCTTGCTGCGAACATTACATCCACATAATTTGTATTAAATAAAATGTCACTTCTTTATGCCTCTTTCTCCATATGCAGTCTCTCCATTCTTCCCCTCCCTTTGTTTCATAGTCCAGCTTCCGCTGGTGACGGTGTTTTTCTCTCGTGCAGGACCCCGGCCCGCCACCTCCTTCTCCCCTGGTTGGCCTAAAGCCTCTGCAGCTCTTGGAGATCAAGGCGAGGGGCCGCTTTGGCTGCGTGTGGAAGGCTCAGCTGATGAACGACTACGTAGCAGTGAAAATCTTCCCTATTCAGGTGAGAACACGTTGCAATAGGATCTCCCTCATCGGGCTTCCTCACCGATGCGGAGGTGCTCTAAGTGCCTACGGAGGTGTTTTTAAGGCCATAACAAAGATGCTTTTGGACTCTTCTGCTGGGGGAAAAAGTTCAAGGACCTTCCCTTCCTACACTTTTCTCTGTGTAACTCATTACCAATGCTTCCTGTAGTAATAGTTGTTGCAAAAAGGGCAAAAACAAGCACATACTGAAATCTGCAGGGTATTTTAACTTCGCTGCAAACGTCCCTGTTGTTAAAGTCCAGCAAGGCAGTGTGCAGCTGCGTTGCCCAAAGCGCACACAAAGGACCAAAGTCCCAGCTTTGTGTGTCCTGCCTGGGGAGACCGTAAATCGGGATTCGAACCTAGCAAACAGTTTATAGCTTACAAAGGCACAGCCCCAGGGCTGCGAAAGCTAATTGCACTGCAGCGTTTCTGTCAGCTCACGTCTTCTGCTCTAGGAAACCTTTGAACGCTCCTGACTTGACTGTCTAGGAATTGCAGATGGGAAGAGTAAAGCAATCAAAAGTCAAATGAAAGAAGAATGACTGAAACATCTTTGTGCCCCTCTGCTGCCTCCTTCTTCGTTAATTTTTTGCCCCGTATTTGTTGTCATAGCATTGCTAAAGGAGATTTGCACATCTTCTGTCCAAGCCAGCTGTGACCTCCTAGTAAATATTCAATAGAGCCTAGATGAGATTTTGCAATTGGAACAATTACAGCTACAATGCAGATCTGAGTGCTGTATGCACAGGCTTTATTCCTGCAAGCATCCTTAGCAAATCTTGACAAATCTTATTTCTCAGTGAGGTTGAGTTGGGATTCCTCCCCCCTCTCCACATGTGTGCTTTAGGAATAGCTGAGGATTATTTTGGAGAAGGAAGACTGAGAACAGCAACTTCCAGTCTTTCTCCAGCATCTACCCTTTAGGAAAACAGCCTCATTTTGAAGGGATACATCACGTCTGAACGCTGGAGGATGATAGTAAGAGGAATGTGAGCAGCTCTGACTGAGCTGAAGGAGCTGTTTGCTTTAAAGGGAAGCGTGATCTTTGATGGTGCGTTTCTCTCTGCTTTAGGATAAGCAATCTTGGCAGAGTGAGAGGGAGATTTTCAATACTCCTGGCATGAAGCATGAAAACCTTTTGCAATTTATCGCAGCAGAGAAAAGAGGGACAAACCTAGAGACAGAGCTCTGGCTGATCACCGCTTTCCACGACAAGGTAACGTATCATTGCATATACATTTTAGGAAGGCAGAGAGGTGGCTGGTTGTGAAGCAGCAGGATTTGGTGTCTTATATTCTCTCAGAAGCTTCCCTGTAATCTATCCAGTCTGTCCCTGGTGAGCCATGGCTCAGTGGTAGCAGAGAAGTGCTCCTGCTCCCTTCCTCCAAAGGCCCTTCCTGTAGCTTTCAAGGCTTTCCTGTACAAACATAGGATTAATAAAGGTGGGACTTGGGGAGAGAGAGCGACCCAAGAGGCCACAGCTCACATATGTGGTCGTCACCATCTCCTAACGTGCGTAGATGAGTACGCGGGAGCCGGGTGTCACAGACCATCGCAGTCCCAACTCGCCCCTTGCAGATGGGCTCTGTGTTTGCTTTTGGAGCTCAGGGCATATCTCCTGTTTCATGGATTGCTTTAGTTATCAAACATGACTAACACTTAAAATAAAACAAACACAGACAAAGCCGGGGTTGAGCCAGCAGCATTATCCTTCTGTTTAATCCAAGGTCTACTGAGTCAATCATTGCCACAACCAGCTGATCCAATGCATCATCTTCTTGCATGGAAGGCTTTCCCCTTTCTTAGGTTACATGAATTGCTCTCTTTTGAGATGGTTTTGTCCTTTCCTTACCTCCCTCCTCTTCCCTGGCAGATGAGTAGACTCCTTTTACACATCCGGATACTTTCTGTACCGTCAAGGGCTGAGCACTTACGAACACTTCTGGGTTTTATTTCTCCTTTTTTAGTTTTGCTAGTAATTTTTTTACCGCCTGTTAGATCAAGGTTCAGATTTCTCAAGCACTCATTAAAACCATTTTCTAAACTGATGAGTTGGCACATGTGTCACGTAGCAGGGTCTGCGATTAAGAACATACGATGTCCTGTTTCGCAGGGCTCTCTGACGGATTACCTGAAGGGCAATATTATCAGCTGGAATGAGCTCTGCCATGTTGCAGAAACAATGGCCCGTGGCTTGTCCTACCTTCATGAAGATGTCCCTTGGTGCAAAGGTGAAGGACACAAACCTGCTATAGCACACAGGTACGGCCTCTTTCGTTGACATTTCAAGCTCTGTGTTCAAATGTTCACAGCCTCTTTGAAATGATGTGGTTGAATGGAGGAGAGGCTTTCAAAGGCTTTTAGGATGCCTTTTAACCCAACAAATCTCATGCTAAGACAAGATTTTTTTTCACACATACGAAATGGTGAAGGGCAAGGAAGCATCTTGTCTGTGAAACAGTTAGTATGGCTGATAGTGGTTTATGGCAAATGTCTGAAGGGCAGGTGCTTTCCTCTTCCATCAACTCTTCTTTTGACATGTAGTGGGAAGGGAAATCTGTTTGCTGCAGAACCACTCTTTGAAAGGACTGTGCTTGATAAGTCACATTATAATCCGTGTATTTCTATGGCTGTACGAAGATTCGGTCTCTGTTTTTCCCGTAAGTGTTTTAGACTGATAACTCCACTGCATTTCTTCCCACAGAGCTTTTGATCATTAGGTAAGAAATGGAGAAGCTGTAGAAATGCAGAAAATGGCTGCTATTTATTTTTCACTGTAGTTTTATAGTGCCCAGATTGTGCCAGGGTGCTTATGAGAGACACCAGAGCAGGCACCAAGGTCCCTCTGAGACCTCTTGGCACACTCTTCAACTCACCGGGGTGACAGCGTCATGGGACAATGGGAATCCAGAAAGCAGTGGGTTAAACCATCCTTCTTGCCACAATACTTGTTTTAAGCCTTTCTCTGCAGTCCCACATTGCTTGCCCTGGACTAAAGCATCGCTATGGAGCAGTTTGCTAGCAGCATGGCAGGAGGAGGGAGTTTTCCAGAAGGGATTTACGCGGGCTACGCGCCGTAATCCGCGGCCGTACTCCCCCGCCACCCACCGCTTTTCATCTTAAACCCCGTGTCCAGCTGCACCAGTTTGTACCCGATCTAGTGGGGTCGTCTTCACGTACAGCAAGATAATCCCTGGTTTTGCAAGGGTGTCTCTGCCCCCAGAACAACCCCCCTCCCCGAACCTGAGGGTTTCTGAGGGCTGTTGAAAGAGCCTGCAGCTGCCTTTGTGCTGCTCCTGGAGCTGACCTCTGTGTCCCTGACATTTGTCCCTGTGGAATAAAGGCAGTGGTTTATACTTGAAAATTCCTGAGGGTGGGGAACAGAGAAAGGCTATAGAAAGGCTTTAAAGCAACAGATCGTGCTCATTAGTGTCCCCATCCCATTGAGCAAATGATAAAAGACGGAGAATGCACCATTTGTGTGAATTTAGCACATACCTAGGGAAGAGGGATTTCAGGACGCAGGGGATTTCCCTTGGATTACCCCACTCCTTTTAGTTTTATTTTTACTTTAAAGGAAAACACCAAATACATTTGAAATCTGTGGGGAGGGGGGAAGGTATTTTTGAACGGCTTCACACAATGCGTGTGAAGATGCTGGGGTTGCCAGGTGGAACCCACCCCCCCCAAGTCACTGCTGGGCAGGGGTTCAGCGAACTCCTTACCAGCCCCCGGCACGACAAGGAGGATTAAGGTTCTGGGATCGCTTATTGGTGCGAAAGTGCCCCCGCGTGGAAGCTGAAAATAAAATCTCTGGTGTCTGAATGGAGTTAAGGCGCCCATCATTCATAGTTTGCTCACTCTCTTATTCCCTCGCTTGAAGCATTACATGGAGAAGGGTATTTTCTTCTTTGCAGGCCACTTTCCTCTATCAGTGACCATTTCAGGATGGTCTAATGCGTATGGTGGTAGTGGGGATTCTACTTGGCATGGCTTGGATCAGGTCCTTCTCTCTGCCCGGCATATGTTTGGGTTGCAGCTCACACTTGCCGGCTCAAGGTGGTTTGTGGAAGGAAGGAAAGCATAGAAAAATGGGGAAATGTATGGAGGGAAAAAAAGAAAGCGCAAAGAGAAATACCTACGTCGCATATCACCGCGTAGTAGTTAATTATTGTGTGCCCGAAGGGCAGTGCGGGTGAACAGCAGCCAAACGCCTGTATGACAATCCTGGTTTACATCTCGCTTCGCTTTGGAAGCGTATCGTTCAGGCAAACTGCCTGATCATTCCTGTGCGGTCCTTGCTGAGCCATGCTTTTGAAAAATATTTTTTTTTTTTTGCAAAATCTGCAACATCCTGGAGGGCATAATCTCCTGATGGTGACCGAATAAAGGAGTTTATCTGTGGCATTAGATGATGGCTGATTTCTAAGCCTGTGGGGAAATGGCTATAGCATGGAAGCAGACAGTCTCTACGATGACAGGTGTTAGGTAAATGGTGTTTTTTTCCATGTACTGGAGGAGTACAAATGTAGAAACCCTTGAGGTGATGGAGGCTGATTTCTGCTGGGGTTCCCTGGCTGTACGATGCTCTCCAACTTCACACCTGCTTCCCCCGTCTTAATCCTTGAGCCAGAAACGCCCATCATGCTGTGTTTAGCTTAGAAAAGAAAAATCCTTTCTTTTGATTTTTTTTTTAGGCTCAAAAGCAGGGACTGGGTGGTGCAGGATGATTTTTGCTCGTGGTGCTTGAAGCTGGTGCTCTGGCATCCAAGGCCACAGTGAGCAGCCCGTCTCTATGGTCCAGCAGTTTCTCTCTTCCCAAAGAATTTTGACAGATCTCTCCAGTGCGGAACAATTGTATCTGCCCTCATTAATTATTTTGTGCAGGCCTGCAATGTCCTGCAATCAGCAGGGTCACCGAGTGAATTGATGATAGGGAAATTATAATGCTGAGCATACAGGACAATTGCCATCTGCTGTCTAAGGTCTGTAATTTAATTAGATTGCCAAACATTCCTTTTCAGATGAAAATGCAGGAAGCCCAGGGAACAGGGCTCGACTGGTTAGGCATCTTGGTGTGACACTCCTCCACCGTCCCTCTCCTTCCCAGCCCCTGCAGATTTACCTGAGCTGCCCTGAAATGATCCTGCTGCGGCACGGGACTGACACAAATGTCCCCTTAAAGCCATCTCCAAGCACAGACCCACCATCTCTACTGCAAATGTTTACACTTACCTGTCAGCTGCCCGTTCCAGCTTGTCTGAGTGTGGGTTCTCCCCCTCCACTGCTTGCTTTCCAACTCTCCGAATTCTCTGGGGGAGATGAGTCCAGCGATTAAAACCTAAGTGTAATAGATGACTGTGGCAAAAGTCTCTTGAAGTGTGTAGTCAGGGTGAACAGAGTCCCACCAGCACCTGTTCATTTCCAGGAAGATCTGATTTTGTAGATAGGAACAAGCATCCTTACCAGGATAAAGAGTAAATTCACCCCCTTAACCTTGCGTTTGTTGGGAGTGAGAAATGTAAGAAGTGCTCAGAGGTGGGGGTCCACGCGTGGTACTCAGAGGAAGAAACGGTGCCTTACAGTGCCTGCTCTAATTAAAACACCCTCATCATATCACTCCTTGCTTTTATTTTGAGGTTAATTCACTGTATAGTTTGGCTGACTCTGTGCCAGGCAGTACAGGGCTGCTTGGTTGTGTTTTAGGGACATGGGCAGCGGGGAGCAGCCGAATTTGCCAGCACTGGCCGTGCTGGGCAGCTGCGGAAGGAAAGGAGGAGCTGATTTACTGGGGGCTGGTGAACCTGTAGACTTACAATGTGCTGTGTTGCAATGTGATTTAGATGCATGCCGTAATAAACCCTTCCCAAACCTGTTTCTTGGCTTATCTGTAGGGACTTCAAGAGTAAAAATGTCTTGCTGAAGAACGACTTGACAGCAGTGCTAGCCGATTTCGGACTAGCTGTACGGTTTGAACCTGGAAAACCTCCAGGGGACACTCATGGACAGGTAATCGTTATCTTTAACAATAACATTTTTAAAAGTTGAGCTTGCCATAGCTCCTCAGGAGTGAGGGTTAGTTTGTATAGATGCATTTAATTCTCTTTGAGATATGTATTTTCCATAAAAGCCTGTGCTCAGACATAAATTCCAAGAGATGCTTTGATGTGGATGAGCAAGGAGAGCACTTGGACCCTGATGGTCTGCTGTGCAGGTGTGGTCCCCTTGGCCACGCAGGCAGTCGGTTTCTTCCTTCCAACATGGGCCTTGCTGACTCTTTATTGTCTCAGTATTAGATGTTAATACTCCTAAAATTATTCATTTATTTTTAAGAATTCAGCTGGCTGCTTTGGTGGCTTTTAGCAATGGCATATCTCGCAAGCTGGCTGTGCGCTGCGTAAACAGTTTACTACGGGTTTTTTTTGTTCTTAATTTTCTGCCTTTGCGTTACAGTGAGTGGCCCCTCGTTCTGCTCCTGTGCCAGGGCACAGCAAGGCCAGCATCCCCTCTTGTCTGCCTCTGAGGTTTTCTGAGTGCCTGTCTTCAGTGCAGACTCCTTTTTTTTTTTTTGCATTTATCCCAGAAGGAGTGAACTTTTTCCAGGGTAGCTCCCCACAGCTTTCCTCATTTTTGCCCTCTTTTTTTTTTTTGGACTTTTCCAGTATTTTCCACACTTTTTCAAATGCTCCAAAGACAGCATTTGCTCATGCAGCATGTGCTGCTGGAGTGAGGTGCGGTGGGACACAGAGAAGGCAGGATTTCCTCCGTCCTCACCGTGCCACGCTGCATTTAGATTAGACCCGTAGCATACGCTGAATGAATATCGCACACATGGCTGTGCACTTTGGCTTTTTCTTTCAGGTGGCTTATCTAGACTCGAGTGATCTTAATGAAAATCACTGTCAGAAAAACCAGCCCCCTTTTCCTTGTTTTCCGAGCGAGGTACAACTTTAGCAGGAGTAGCCTTAAGGCTAATGAAACCAACTGTCACTCATCTCCAACCAGTGGAGGCTGATGGGCCCAACTGGAATGTAACTTGAGTTGTTTCTTTCTCCGTAGGTGGGAACGAGGAGGTATATGGCTCCTGAAGTGTTGGAGGGAGCAATCAACTTTCAGCGAGACGCCTTCCTGAGAATAGACATGTATGCAATGGGACTGGTGTTGTGGGAGCTAGTCTCCAGGTGCAGAGCAGTTGATGGTAAGGATAAAGATCATTTCTTCCCTGGGGAAGGCTCTGTCTCAGTGTGGTGGAGTGGTCCAGAGAATGGGTTTGCCTTTGTTAAAACAAACAAACAAACAAACCGCCCCCCCCCCCCCCAAAAAAAAACCCCAATGGCTGATTTTTATTAAGCAGCTAACCCATTTTTCACTTGCTTGTTTTTTAACTAAAGTTGTAATTCTCTGTAGCTAATGACCTTTGTAGTGTTCAACTCTAAGTGCTTTTAACTTCGCCAGTTACATTGCAAATTGGCTGAGAACACTGAGGGAGAAGGAGAAGGCGATTCCTCCATCAGTGATGGGTGTCCTTTAGTCCTGAGCCTGCGCTGGGCTGCTCTGCATGGCACAATGCGTTCCTGCCTGTGACCAAGGCAGGCTTTCAGCTCTGGAGAAGAGCCGTGCTCAGCTCCAGCTTGGCTGTCGCACTTCACTTTTCCAGTATGGTAGCCTAAATGGAAAGCTGGGAAGTGAAGCACCTTGGTGAAATAGCAGGAACACAGGGCTGGAAGGATCTTCTTGGGTCAGCAAGCCCGTTTCCTTGTTATCATAAGTCATTAGGTATTAATCTTTGACTTCTGATCAAGTGCTCTCTCAGCACTGGGCTGAGTTTGTTGTTCCATCTGCAACTTTAGAGACTTTCACTTTCTCCTGAATGATCCAAAAGAATGAACTTCCATGGTGTCCCCTTTCTCAGTTTATCTAATCCTAAAATGATGCTGCAAAATGGAACAAATGGGGGTCTTTTCTGTCTAGAATAGCACATCTGCTTTTTGGTGACATCCTTGCCATTTGCAGGACCTTGGCTCTGGTCAGGGAAGCAATTGTGTTGTTGTAGTAGCTCCAAGGCTGCTTGCTCCAATTTCTTTCCTCTTGCGTAGACGTGGGTGCTCTGGACTGACTGTCAAGTTCATAAATTAATAGTACCTTGCCTGGACTTCAAATATTTTTTTTAGTATTGCAGTAGCACCAAGGAGCTTGATTATAATCAGGATATCTGCATAGGTGTGTGGTAAGAGAAGGTGTTTTCTTCAAAAAGTTCCTAGCTCCCCAGATAAAATGCAGGAGGAGCGGAGAGGTGGGAGCACAGTGTGGTGGAACAGTGGCACCCAGATCACTGTGCAGATGTAGGAATAACCTTTCTCTGTTGAGGCCCCTCCAGACATCCACTTGGATTTTTGCCTGTCATGTTTGCGATCTCCTTCCAAGTCTTCTCAGGCAGCAGCTGGCCAAGATACTTCAGGTGTCGTACACAGCACCCTTAAATCAGACGAAAGGCTTCCTTTGGGATAAAGGGTGTTATGCTGAACCTCATCTGTACTTTTAGTTAAGAAGTGATGTTCTCTAAACTTATTTAACAGATCTGCTCTGTCTTTGTGGTCAAAATCATGTCTGCTGGCTTCAGTGACTGACCAGTAGCCCTGGTCCTGATGTGTGGAGCTGAAAGGCAATGAATTTAACTTCAGAAACAGAGCTTTGGCTCAGTCCAGTTGTGGGATAGTTGGTGAGCATAATTTGGCTTGGGGATCACCAGTGCAGCTCTTCACAGCCTTGATTCCTCTGGAGGGAGAGGAAGGGAAGGTTGTGAGCGTTATCGTGGCATCTGTTGGAATGAACATTTTAGTTTGCTTTAGTGACTGGCATTGTGTCAACAAGAATAATGATAAGCTTGTTCAGTGATTTCATTTGTTTAGATTACCTGAACATCATGTTGTTGGTGTCACAGTTCATGACCAGCTAAAGCGGTCAGCTCTTTTATTTTAGTCTGGAAAGGCCCTCTTGAAATACCTCCGCTCCTGAAAGAGATCACTCTTTGCTGCCGAGAAACCATAAGTGATGCTGAGGAGCACCCTGAGAAAGCCCATCAGTTAAACCGAGCTGCCGTTTGTGACACAGCATCTACGCGTTGCCAAAGGCCAAATGACGTTTCAATAAGCAGAAGTTCTTGCTACTCTCCGGCGCCTGGGCTGATACTTGTAACAGTTGTCTCATTCCTGTGGCCCAGGGCAGTTCACAGCCATAGCTGGTATAACTAAAGCGTTCAGAAATCATTTTTCACTTAGGAGCTGGTACTTGGGACAAGTGCGTCTGGCTCCAGTGTGTCAGGGCTGACTCAAGCTTAGGAACAAGCCAGATCACAAAGCGAGAAATCTTAAGTGTTGTATATGCTTAACCTTGCTAGTCAGTGCCTAAAATGAAATTACGCTCATGCTGAAACCCTTCTCTAGGTTATTGTGTGTTGAAATGCTGTGCTAAAATGTGAAGAGGATGGGCTGATTTGCTCTTTCTGTTAAAATAAATCATGAACTGCCTGGCAAGCCTCCTCAAGGAGAGTGGTGGGACTGGGGGGCCCAGCTGAGGGTTCAGATTTGTAACCCGACGAGGTGGAAAATGCATGGCCAGACAAGCAGTGGGGATAGCAAAGTCCATTGTGCAGGAGGAATGTAGATCACATTTGTCTGCAATGACATGTGAACTCCAGGCTTTGCTGTGGTTGGTTGAGGTTGCTGTGGAGCCACAGCTCACTCATGCATGGGGAGCATGTGGCTCTGCAGAAGCTGCTTCTGTACTAACCCCGTTCTCCATGTGCACCTTAGGTCCAGTGGATGAATACATGCTGCCTTTCGAAGAAGAGATAGGTCAGCACCCATCCCTTGAGGACCTGCAAGAAGTGGTGGTTCACAAGAAGATGCGCCCCGTGTTCAAGGATCACTGGTTGAAACACCCCGTACGTCCCTCCTGGTTAACGGTGGAAAATGTTTCCCTGCGTGATGGGAACAAGAGATGTGCTTATGTGTCACTAGTGAGCTTCAAAGGGAAGCAAACCAGTCCATCCCCAGTGCACGGACCTTCTCCCTGGTGCTAGAGAGTCAGTGCTGGGGAATTGAGGGGTTGCTCAACAGCCTCATGCTACCCTTTCCATTTGTCCTTTGTATTTTGAGAGTAAACCAGCTGCTTAAAGTCAGCTAGTGCTGAATGTAGAGCGTGTGGTAGTTTAGCTAGTGTAGGACTCCTTTAAAATGGTGAAACAATGGAAAAATCACAGAATTACAGAATCATCTCAAGTTGAAAATAAAGTCCCTTTCATTATGAAAGAGAAAACGATCCATACCATTGGAGACGTGTTCCTCACAAGCTAGATAGCATGCAAGACTTCAATGCTTTTTTGAGGAAAAATTAATTAGACGTGAAGGCAAGCAGACAATGAAGCAAAATGCAACGTGGGTTTCTCAGAGGCAGATCATTTCAGGCTCGCGTTTTTAATAAAAGAGGTGATTTTTTTTTTTTTTTTTCAGACTAGGAAACTGAGCTGATAATGAAATCTCACAGGGCTTCAGTAAGAAGCTAAATGCCTCTGTTTTGACCAAACTGCCAAGGTTTTGGCTAGACTTGTGTACTAACTCATTGCCTAGAAGTCAAGGAGAGCCATGGGCTGTAGATAAAGATGAATGTTCCAGTTCAAACGAGGGTTCAAGTGAGAGCTGTACTCTTTCAGCAGGGTTGAAGTTGGTTGATTTGGAAATGATTGCAGACAAAGCAAGTTTCTTTGTAACTGATATGGTGCTGCCAGCTCTCATGGTTTTATCATGGGAATCGTAATACTTGATGTCTTGTCTTCTGAATCGCAAACTGATGAATCGTGTTATATACTTTGATATTAAAAAAAGTCCTTTTGAGGCTATGGAAAAAAAGCCGGATGAGACCAAAACCTACAGCCTTAGAAAGCAGAAGCTTAAAACAACTGCAACCACATATTTAAAGTAATTTTTAAAGCTAATCTTATGATAATTTGTGTACCATGGAGAAAATACTTAGTTTTTCTTTATAGCAATAAGCTGTCTTAAGTGGACCTCCTTGTCTGCTGCAAGGATGGTCCCTGGAACAGACTTTGTTACTGAACGTGCTTTCTCCTCCTTGTTGTCTGTAGGGCTTGGCGCAGCTCTGCGTGACCATCGAAGAGTGCTGGGACCACGACGCGGAGGCTCGGCTCTCGGCGGGCTGTGTCGAGGAGCGCATTGCGCAGATCCGCAAATCCGTAAACGGCACTACCTCGGACTGCCTCGTCTCCATCGTGACATCCGTCACCAACGTGGACTTGCCACCCAAAGAGTCTAGTATCTAAGTCCTGGTTCACTTTTGTCTTTCCAGACTCAGTGGATTTAAAAAAAAAAAGAAAAAAAAGTTTGAAAAAAAAAAAAACCCACACAAAAAAACAAAAACACAGAAATCCAACAAACACATGAATGCAGCTGCTATTTTATCTTGACTTTTTATTATTATTGTTATTATTATTATTATTATTTTTTTGGATTGGATCAATTTTACCAGCACATTGCTCTACTGTATTAAAAAATGGACATTTCAGCAAGCATTCAGGTGCCGACTCATGAATGCAGAAAAGGTGCAGGTACCTCAGAACCTCAACAAACTCACTTCAGTTGTTTTTATTTTATTCAGTTTTCTGGGTTTCTCTTTATCAGTCTGTCTTCTGAGCGGAGCATCTGTGACATAAAGGAAAACCACCTACCATCTTCGAAAACACAATGCTGCAAACTGTGGAGGAAACTTAAGACTGTTATATAAAGAATACACCTTCCTCAAAAGGATTTTTTTCCCCGTTTTGTTTTGGTTTTGGGTTCAGTTTTTTTTTTTTTTTTTTTCGGAAGTGAGCTTCAAAAAAAAACAGCAGATGTGTCTTTTACGGATCTAACGGGTGTCATTGTAACATGGGAAAAAAAAGTAACTGGGCGGAGAATGTTAATTCTTGATGGTAGAATTGAAGGGGGGAAGCATAGAATAGGGGTGGGGAGAGTGACGTTGGACTTGGCAGCATTTGGAGAAACATCATTTGCTATGGAGCTACTTCTCAGGTAACCATTAGAGGAGGGGAAGGACATTTCTGGGCAGAGTAATAACGGCTGCAGCGTATGGAGAAAGCGGAGTTAAAGAGCCAGTGGTTGTAAGCAAGGCGTGAGTTCTTTCTTCCTCCAGGATCTTGAGCTTGGGTGGTAAAAGAATGAAGCAGAACTATAATTACCTTGTATTTTTTGACTCTAGATAGAAATGGGAAGGATGCTTTTAAGCAGTTTAATTGGAAGAGGTGGGAAATGTGTTTTCAGAAGCACTTTGGTAAAATACTGGAACATGGGAAAATTTTTGCATCTCGCTTTAAGCGCGAGTCAGTTCAGGAAAATCAGCCTTGATGTTGATCATCTGTCAGCCCGAGCTACTGGTGCGCACGGTGAAAAGAGGGAAAGCATGAGAACTGGCTCTGTAATTTATTTATTTTTTTCATCCTCATTAATTTGGGGTTGGGGAGGGGGTGGAAATACCTGAACCGGTGGCAGATGGCTCCTGTAGCATCCGAGAAGCCTCTGAGCTGCCCAGTTGCAGGACGTGGAGGTGGCTGAGCCGCAGCAGTGGTGATGGCAGCATCTCTCCAACTGGTTTCTTTGACCCTGCTTTCTCCCTACTCTGTGACGAAACTCTTTTGTCTTAAGTGGTGCATATTCAAAAATAACGTTATCTTATTATGCCATAAACTCGCTCTAGTCAGTGAATGTTCCTAATGCTGCTGATTCAACATTGAAATATTTTTTTAATTTGCAAGACATGCAATGTTTTAAAAAAAAAAAAACTAAAAAAAAAAAAATACCACAAAACACACACATACACACACACACGTTACGTGGCTTCCGAGGTTTAAACTGAAAAAAAAAATTAAAAACTTCATGACCACAGACCACCTCAAACCAGAAATACCTCAGAATTTTCTACTTGTATGAGTTTTATTATATATTTTGTTAGTTGTGTTGTCTTGTAGTAAGTATATTTTAATGTAAGTTGGCTTTTCTGACAAGGGAGTTTTAAAAAAAGAAAAAAAAAAGAAAAAAAGTTCCAAAATCTTTTAGGAAGTGCTACCATTTTTTTTTGTTTGTTTTATAAAGCACCATTGTAAATAACTGTATACAGTTGTAGAATAACTGCCTATATAAGGTACCTGGGCATTATTCACTCTTATTTGTGAAGGCTGTTTTCCATTCTGTGGGTTGTTTTTGTTTTGGTTTTGGTTTTTTGGTTTGTTTTTTTTTTTTTTTTGGTCTGTTTTAGTGAAAGGACAGTACATCTTTTTTTTCTCTTTTTTTTTCTTTTTGTTTTTAATTATTATTTCCTTTTTTATGCTTTGAATATACCATGAATTCTGTGTCTTGCTAGACTGACAAAGTTATGTCCATTGGATGGCCAGAACTTCTAAATTTTTCTTTGTGTTAAGCCAAAATGCAGTCTTGAACTAATAACCCTGGAACAAAAATGTTAAAAGTCTGTATTATAGAAAGGAATTGGACTTCTTGCCACTGCCAAATTGTCAGCGTGCACCCTTGCACAGATATAATTTATTCAGCAAACAAAATTACTAATTGGAGAAAATATAAAGAAAACGGAAATCTATTTCTTTAAAAATATAGCTTTAAAACCTAGAGGTCACAAATGAGGACATGGTCCTTTATCTTGAAGAGACATTAAGATAATTGCCTTAATTTGTTATCTGAATAAAGTCTTAACGTATTCTTTCGAGTTACTGAATGTATATTGCATATTAGTATGTACACACGTGTAACTGTGTTTCCCTGTGTAGGTTTGGAAGTTTTTGTTTCTTAATGTGCTTCTGTTGAGAACACCTTGACAAAACCAGACAGATCGATACCATTTAGACCCAGCCGATGTCCCCGGTGGTGGTTGGCATCTTTGGGCCTGATGCTGCGACGTACCTGTGCTTAGCGTTAAGTGTGGAGGTAGCTCTTCTGCTGTCACCGCGTTAGGCGCTCACTTAGCGTTAAGCATGGTCGTAAAGGTTTGCAGGATCAGGATTTTTCATATTTAATACATTTCTGCACTGAGATTTATATAAAAATGTGACTGTGTTTTAGAAGTGAAGTGATGTAAGGGTTGGGGTGGAGCGTAGAGCAGTTAAGGTTGAGTGAATACTTGTTTCGAGGTGGGCTTGCTCCCGTTTCCCCGGGAACAGGAGCCAGCTCATATTGCTGCAGAAAGAAAAAAGCTGTACTGTCTTTTAAATGTTAATATCTGTTTGCTGTTCTGGATTTTTTCCTTCAGCATTATGTATTATGGCTAAAACAGGCTTATTACAGCAGTTGCTTTTTTTATCCTGATTTCTTTAAGAAGCTTTAAAGTATTTATTGAAAGTGCCATATGATTTTAATAGCCTATTAGACAGTCTCTTAAATCTTCTCTTTTGAGAAAGCATAAACAAAAATTCTCACGCTTATCTTAGTGCGGGGAATGGCGCGACCGTACAAACTTTGACCAAATGTTGATTGTGAAGTATTACATCTTCCCTGGTGTAACGGTTCCTTATAGATCATCTTGTCAATAGGATTCAGAAAGTGATTTTAAAAAGAATTTCCAAATTGCGTGTGTGCTCAGTTACAAATTTTAAATTTATGTAGGTATGTGTGTCTTGCTGTTGCAGCAGAGAAGGAAATTCTGAACTTTTGCTTACTTACACATTTGTACCAGTTTAGCTAAAGCTGTTCTTTTTGAGCTGGTATGTATTTATTTTATTAATGAAGACAAGCTCTGATGAACTTACTGGTCTTTTAACATTTGAGCTGTCAGGTGTTCATTTGAACTCTCATTTACATGATTTTGGTTCTGTTCAGTACTGCAGAGGCTTTTTCTAAGTCAGCAATCAGGCACATCCATAGACGTAGCTGTAAGAAGCAATTTTAGCTCTTTTCCTCTTACCACTCCCTTGAATATGATGGGTACACCACCTCTTACGTTGCTTCTCAAGCACTAGATTTCATTTCCCATTCAGACTTAGAGGAAGTAACTCTTTAAAAACTTTAATGCAGAGTTTTATTGGTGACCTTCCTCTCTTGTATGGCAGTTCTTAGGTGAATATTAACCTTGAATATCCTGGGTAAAAATCCTCCTTGACTTTAGGAGCCAGGATCTCCCTGACTGTAAGAGTTATAAGAGTTGTCTGTAAACCAGTCTAACCATCTAACTACTACATCAAACTACAGTCTAAACCAGTCTAACTACTAAATAGTACCAGGCTTATTCATTATGATTAAGGATTTTGGCTAGTCCTGATCATAAACTTTTCTTTGTTTAAGACAAAATAAAACCACTTTTTATTCTGCCTCATTCTTCATAAGCTGAAATTCTCTTACAGAATGCTAGATAAAGTTACACCTATGGAAATGCTGAGATTTTAATGTATGTTTGTTTCAAAGAGAAGGTCAGTGAATGGCCCCCAGTAACTCCAGTGCATTGTACTTGGGTCTCCTGACTCACTGCTGTTCCCGCCTGAAGTTGTTGGTTTCAGTAGATGCAGCAGAAGCGTTGGGTCCACTCAGTGCAACATTGCTGGCGGGTATTTCCACGTCGCTTGGGTCAGGCCTCACCTTTAGGAATCCTGATCCCCCTGAAACTGGAAAACACACATTTTGTTCCTCTTTGCTACTTTCTAGGCAGACTGTCAGAACTTGCCCTTTTTTGCAGGGGAAAGATCTGGTTTCACTCAGTATGGAAGAAACTCATGTTGCAGAGGAAGGTGCTGGTTGCTAACGTGTCAGTGCTGTAGTTGCAGTCCTCTTCAAGCCACACTCCGCTTGAGAAGCTGCTAAACAGGAAGTGTCCCGCAAACTATTAATCACTTTTACATACAGAATATTGTTTGATAACATTGTAAATAAAATAGACTATATAATAGAGGAAGATAAGGACATTTTGACTTTTTTACTTTTGGAAAAAAAAAATATATATTTTAGTTACATATACAAACAAAAATTCTACATTGTGTGAGAATTCTTTTATACCACAAATTATTTTTGTAATGTCTAATATGTTTCTGCAGGGAAAAGGGAGAAAGGTCTGTGTATGCACAGCAAATAAATAAATATATATATAAAAAATATGTTTAAATTAAGTGTACACTACATGAAAGTCTAGAGGATAGAACAAGTTTAGCCTGAAACCAGTTTGAGGAACAAGTTAGGATGTACTTGGACATGCTTTGAGGACGGCACTGTGTGTATGTTTAGGTTATCTTGCATGTCATATCCCTTCTGCTAAAGCTGCTTATTGCTTTTCTATGACCATCCTCAGTTTAACCAGGAAGAGGTTTTTTTTCATGTGTTCATGCGAGTATCCATGAGCGGCGTGTCTTTTTTGGCATACGCCATGAAGCTGCAGTGAGTTGCGAAGTCAAGGTGTTGAGAATTGACTGAGACCAAATAGCCGGGCTGATCTCGCTGGCTGCCATATCCGTTTATAGCAGCGGCGTCTGCTGCATTGACAATATGATCTGTAAGGAGCTGTTGCCAGTAGAGTCCTGATAAAACCAATTCCTAGAAGTTCCTTCTCTCTGAAGCGACGCAACTAATCAGGCTTCACCAGGACACACAGATACGTGCTCTGTGTTACTGTCCTGGTTGGAGGCACTAAAGAAAAGGAGCACTGCCATGTCCAAATTCCTGCTTAGAAAAAGAGCATTCTGAATTTGTGTAAGCAATCCAAGATATTCTGAAAGTATTACAGAAAAAAAAAAAAAAACATAAAATGTATTCTTTTCACTTAAGCTAACTTTTCCCACTAGACTGAAGATTCACTCCAGTCTTTTTGATTCCCTTAACCTTAACAGCACAGTGTCCGTGGGGTAAGATTTACTGAAAAAAAGCTTTAAACCAAACAGTTCATTGTGCATTTGACAGTGCGCATTTTGAAATCAGTGCTTAAATGACGTTGAGCAGGCTCCTGCAATTGCCAAGCCCTATATCTGTGTTCTTGGTCAAGCCCTGGCCCTGTGGAAGCCAAGGAGGAGACTTCCCATCCAGGCTGTGGGCCCATGAGTGTGCGTGTGTGTTCCTGAAGCACTTGCTGAACACCTGGTCCCTCACTTACATGGGACTTCTTTTTTAAAACTCTGGTTTTAGGGTAATGCCGGGTTCCCTGGCTGAAGCAGTAACCTATGGAGTGAGCAGGAATCCTTTTTGTCGGGACACTTCCACAGGAAGAGAGCATACTTGTGTTATGTCCATCCAGCTGTTCTGAAATGTAATGCTATTCTGTTGTGCCTTTATTTTTCCATGTAAAAGCAACTGCTGTAAGCTTTTTATTTCTTTTACTAGTTTTTTTTTTCTTTTCTGTCTGAAAAAAATAACACTTTTCATTGCCCAGCTGTTATTTCTGGATGTAGTCTGTGATCCAGGTATTTCAAGAACCAATTACCTCAAAACCTCATGTTAAACAGTGTTGCTATCTGGATTCTCCTTGATACTACAATATTGTAACATACACAAACAGGAACCTTGCTAAACATGGGTGTTTATATATATTTATCATATGCATATATACACATATGTATATGATATATATATGTAAATGGAAAGTGATCCCCAAGGACTGAAGGAAAAAAGCAAAACTTTTTTGTTTTCTGACATTGAAACCAAAAGGGCTTCTCTGAAGCTCTATAATGGCATTGTGCTGGATGTATATCAAGAAAGTGTTTTCTGAAAAGTGCTTCCTTTGTTAGCCTTTTATTTCAGTATTTTAATGGGGCAGATGATGTGATTATAACACTATTCCTGCATTTTTTGGCCCATTTTGAAGCAGAGGCGTCTTAATCTTTCCAGTTGCTAAAAAACAAACAAAAAACCCCCTCAGTGTACAACATTCCAGTAAGGTTAGTATTGTGAAACTTCAGCATGTTCTGGGAAGACTTCATGCCTTCTGTTTTTGTGAAGAGGAAGGCATTGGCCATACTTAATTCCATTTTTCCACTGTTTTGAGGAACTGAAGTGTAATCAGTAACCATCCTAGTCAATTAAAATCCTAATTCAGTCATCACTGGCATCTCTGCGTTGCCACCCCTGTTAAAAATAAACCCTTCCAAAAAAAAAAAAAAAAAAAAAACCAAAAAACCCAACCAAAAACAAAAAATCCAGCCATGACAGAGGAAGTTGGAGCATTCCATAGCTCGTGAAGTTGGACTTAGCACCTGAGCAGCTTAGTGGATAGCAAAAAACGTGTTGGCATGACCTGGAACCTGTACTAGCCCTTTCTTTTTTTCCAACGACCTTCTCCCAAGAACCTGCTCACAAAAGCAGACCTTCAACCACAGTGAATTCTCCTTAATGGTACTTTGCTGAAGGGAATTCTGTTCAGCATATGTTTTCTGGGCAAAAATAAATTTAGACCATTCTTTTAATTAACATTTTAGTCTGTGTGTGCCCCTCCCAAATACTTGGTTTTAAAAAATGTACTCATGTAGCTGATGCAGCATTACAGTCTGTATTTTCCTTGGACAAAATAGTAGCTTTCCAATCCAAACAGTAATGAATTTACTATTACTAGTAATTAATTTAATTAATTACTGATACTTAATTTACTATTACTAAAGGAAGAAAAGGAGATGTTTCTCTTTCCCCATTTTTTTCCTTGACTGACTAATGTTTTGATGGCTATTGATGGTTTATGATTATCTTTGGTAAATCATTTACAAAAGTACTAAAATCTCCCAGAAGGAGGCATTTTGCAATGCTGCTGGCCTTCCAATGGAATAACTATGGTGCAAAAGTCGATCTGTTGGTAGATGAGAATTGAAGGAGGTGGTTACTGCAAACTAAGTAACATTCTTGACCTCAATTCTATGCCATAAGTCCGCACAATGCCATTGCCAATCTGCTCAAACTATCTGCTTATGAATTCTGCATGATCCTCATGATAGAGTTGAAAGCCTGATCTTTCACCTGTTAGTATTTTCACATTCGTCCTTAAGTTTGGCAAATTTTATACTGTAAAGTTGACTTAAGTACAGTTTGATGTCGATTCTTGTGGAAAGAGCTTTCTGCATGTAACGTTAGACACATACAGTTAAACAACACAGCATAGTACAAAACTCACAAGAAAATGTTTTGGCACCAGCAGAAAGAAATCTCACCCTAACCATTTGTCATTTTAAACCATCTTATTGTAAGTTTTACCAGCTACTTCTAAATTTGTGCTTTATTTAAAGAAAGAAAATAAAAATCCTAAGACTTGTCTAGCGTAGTGAAATATGTGTATATCAGTTTTAGGATAAATAGCTAAGTCTTATTACGCTGTGTTACTTAACTTGTATATATAGAGTATACATAAGAGTTTGCAGTAACCTGTTTCTCCAGGATTTCCAGTTTGAATGGATTTAAACTCAAACTATGAGATTAAGTGAATGATTTAGAAGATTGCAGAATAAACTGAGTGTAAATTACAGGAAGCTCTATCAGATGGTGAAATAATTTTTGAAGAGTCTTTTGGTCCTTGGCTCAAATTCACTAAGTACTGTTTGTATACCAAGATACGTGAAATGTAAATGTTGTAGGTTATATTTCACTCTTGTAGCTATAAAAATGTAGAACAGAGATAGCTTGTACTACTGAGTTAACAAAAGTTATACTAAAGTATCCTGTTAAAGAAAAAAAAGTATACAGAGAGTTAAGCTCGTTGCTGTAACCCCTTTTGGATTGAAGTGTGCTGATTTTTTATATATGTATATTATATATATATTCTGCAAAAGTATATATATATAAAATGTATATATAAAATGGCCTAATGCAGACATCCATTGTATTGCAGTTATGAAATGAAGACATTTTGGAAAGAACATTGTATCATAGTTCATGAATTTGCAGTGGATCTTTGTTCCTTTTTACTGTGGTATTTTAGAAATGAGTCTCAAGTTTGAAATTAGATCTGCCAAGTTGGAGTTTTGCTGCTTCAGCTTTGCACTGGGTGTCCGAATAAACCAGTATGAATGTAGTATTTGCCCTGTGTGAAGCAGCTACACCCCAACAGATAGGAGGAAAAAAACTAGAAAGAACTATTTCAAGTTTATCTTTTTGTATATGAAAATAAACAGTAAATTACAAATAATTGCTTCTCTTGTTGGTGCGACGCTAAAAATCATCGTTATTTTATTGTCTTTGGCATCAAGCTGGAGTATTTCCTTTTTTTCTAGAAGAATGTTTTGATGTTTTAATGGTACCTCTGCAGTCCAAAATCCCTAGCAAAGTCTCTGCAGAGGCATAGCTGAGGTCTCTACTTCTACATATCAATTGCTAACTCAAAAGGCAAGAGGGAATTAGCTCCAGTCGCTGCATCCTTTCACAGGTGTTGCCTCTTGCAGTACTGTGGTAACTCTGCTTACCATTTCCAGCAAAGAACTGTTCGCACAGAGCATTATGAGCATGTTAAGCTGCATCAATACAAAGTCCAGCAATGTTGCTGCAGCAACTGCCTGTGATGGAGGGGTTTAAATCCCACGACATGGCAGTGAAGTGTCTGCCCTTCCAGCAGCTCTAGCAGAGGAGCAGAGCAGATGGCAAGGGATAGTGAGCACCTAAATGGTTCCAACCTGATTTACAAAAACTTGCCTACTAATACGTTAGCAATTGCTAGAAGTGGAAGTTACACTGAACGTACAGCTGCTGTTAGAACATGGACGGCATGAAGCAGCACGTGCCTGTCCACGGTGTGCCCACTGCAACCACGCAGCCAGGGCCTTGGCAACGATGGCTGGGGGCTTCCTCGGGCAAGGTAGCAAACAGCCAGCATGCAGAAGCACTGTGCGGTCTGTTCCCAGTCAGGGAAATAGCTTTGGTGTGAGATACCTGCCATCAGGGTGAACACCAGGCGTGGGGCTGAAATGCAGCTTTCATTCACTGTGGGGTTTGGGTTGGTTTCTTTTTTTCTCCTCCTCAGCTTCAGCTGAGCACTGAACAAGATTCAGGGAGGCAGGGGGACTGAACCTAGGAAAATATTAAAAAAAAAAAAAAAAGCCTGAGCTCCCCATACTTGTAGCAACACAGTTGTAATCCCCATAACATGAGGCAAGAATTGTGCCACAAATTAAAGCACAGCCGAACCTCTCCAGGCAAGCTGGCTGCAGTGAAGTGACGGTGTGGTGAAACAGCCCTTATATTTTTGGTGTATTCTATTGCTAATCTGGTCCTTTTTTTTTTCAGCAAAAACGGCTCTCGCTTGGTATAGGGTTGGAAATGCTTGCAGTGGACCCACATGAGGCCAATATGAACATTAACAGGCATCTGTGAGGGAAAAATAGTAATAATTGGGCTGGTGGTTTTCCTGACGAAAAGCCTGATGTCAAATCACCAAATGGGGACTACAACACGCCATCCTTTGGGGCTGGAGCCCAGGGCATTACCCCTGCTCTCGCTGGCTGGGGACTAATTTAGCCACCCCTCTCCGGGCGGTCCCTGCCGTCCCCCCGAGGCCATCGTTTTCTCCCTTTTTCACAGCTTTCGGGCAAATCCCGCTTCCCTCGTTCCTCTCCTGTTGTTTCCCCGCCCCGCCGCCATGGCGGCCAGGCGCTGCAGAGGGCGGGCCGGCAGGGGGCGCTGCGTGGCAGGGCGGCACCGCGGATCCCGCCCTCTCCGCCATGGCGGCCTTGCCCCGCCACCGCCGCTTTCTGGGCGGTTTCGTGTGCGGGGCCGCGGCGGGAGCCGCTGCCTCTTGTTGGGCTGCGTGGCGGCTCCTCCGCAGCCAGAGCCAGCCGGAGCCGGTCGCTGGGCGAGCCTTGCCGGAGGGTAAGAGCTACGGGCAGAGGGGAAGGCCCGGGAGCGGCGGCCCCGTGTCTCCGCGGGGCGGGAGCGGCGGCGCCGATCCCCACAAACGCCCCGCTCCGAGCCCCTAAACCCTCTCCGTCCCCTCAGAGCAGCATTCTCCCCGCTGCCTCCGTGCTGCGGTGCCCCGGAGGGGGCCGGGAGGGCGGGGACTGAGGGAGAAGGAGGTTATTTGGGGGTGCTGGGCTGTAACCGGCATTAAAAACGCAGCTTCCCCTCGCTGCACCTGCTCACAGCGGCGTGGCGGGGACACGCGAGGAAAGTGGTTCGGTGCGACTCGCACCATGGCTGCAAATGTCCCGTGTCACAGCAGGGAGCGGAGAGCAGTTGCCCTGCGTGATCTGGTATCGTCTGCATGATATATACCCACAGACGTGTGTATGTTTACTTTTAAACACACAGTTCAGCTCAGGCCATAACTAAACTTCAGCTCCTGCTTCCCCAGAGAGACGAGGTTCACTTGGGAAGGCCCCGGCCCGCTCACTGTGTGGGCTGGCAGGGGTGGGAGGCCTGGTGGGAATGAATGGTTTTCTCTGCCTGAAGCCTGAAGGCTTCAAAAGTATCAAAATGTTGGAAAGTACAGGAAGAGGGGCTGTAAAAACGTGAGTTGCTGTTGAACAGATGGCGGGAGGATGAGGAAGTCAGTAAGACGGATGTAAATATTCCTTCATGAGAGAAAAATGTTGCATGCAAAAAAAAAAAAATCTCAAAGTGAAGCTTTCATTCATTCAGCAGAGTGTAAGTGTTGCGGATGAGGGCAGGACTCATACTTGTGTTCAGTTTGTACATCTCAGTTAGTGAGGAGGAGTGCGATTTCCAGTTCTGAAGGGTGAAATGTGTGTATTGATCTCCAGTGTTTGTAACTCCTTTGTTGCCTGATTTGTCCCTAAATACCTGATAGCTCTTCTTCTGAAGGCCAGCCAAGAGCGATTGCTAGGTAGATGTGTGTAGGCATTAGAGTGGGTGAGTTAGTCCTAGAGCTGAGATTCTCATGTGAAGGCATGATGAAAAGCACAGCTTTTTTTTTTTGGTAGAAGGGAGTCTTGCTGGATGGCTGTCTTAATATTTTTTTAGATCTTAATTGTGGCAGTAACCTCAAGTAGTTCCCTAACAGGTGTGTTTACATCCGCTGAGATGCTTTTCTTACTGTCTTGTTTCTGATCATGTTTCATCTTTTGATGGCTTTCTGTTTATTTTGCTCCTTAGAACCAGTAGAAGAGTCTCTGCTGGAAAAATATGGATTCCCTGAAGCTGGAACAGAGACCAGATGTTACACAAATCATGCACTGTCTTACGACCAGGCAAAACGGGTGCCTAGATGGGTGATAGAACATATTTCAAAACAGAAGACACTAGGTATGTAGGTATTATTTTCTTACGTTTATGGCACCCAGAATGGGCTTTGCAATTCACGTAAAGTGTATCCAGGAGCAGGGAGGGAGAAAAATCCTATGGTGATCTCTAGGTATGGATTTTTCCACCCATTCACAATCTGATTGGAGGCAGCAGGTGAATGTGAGCTTCATGACAGTGTAAAGGCTGATGTTGCCAGTGATTTAAGAGATTTGTCCCTGCCAGTTGGCAGGCCTCTTCAGTGTTCTTTCTGACTAGTCTGATACTGAACGTGGAACGTCCTGAAGCCTGCAAGATACACTTGGCCAAGGGGCTGAGTATGAAAGAGAAGAATGAAGAAGAACCTTCTGTGAGAAATTTCTGTATTGAATTTATGAAACAGTCTGTCAGGGCCAGTTCTATGTGTCTGTGTCAGTGTAAACACTGTAAGTCATGTTGCAGGAGAGAAGCTTAACTCACCTCTTTTAAACATGAATGGAGGGGAGATGAAAAACTGAGGATTAAACTTTTCTTATCTGATTCAGACCTGCAAAGTTCAGTGTTATTGCTCGGGCGCATAAAATTGCTCTTCCTTCCTTAGCTAGCATAGTTAGTTCTGTGGTCCACTTTATGCCAGTTTAGGTACTGCCCCATGCGTGTGAATGCTTGTGGAGGCAACGCCTTTAGTGGCCAGACTGTTTCATCTACAGGTCTTAGAGATTTGCTCAGAATGGGAAGAAAAGATGAGAGAGAAAAATGGAGCAAAGGGCACCGATAGTTGTAATTGTTCAAAGCTGCTAGGGCATACCTACTCACCGCAGCCATTGTTTCCTTTAATGCAGCTCTGTTGTATTTTCTGCTGTGCGTTATCTAATACTCTGCACCCTGTTTTTTATGCAAGACAGAGGCTCAGTGATTTTTTTGTTGTCAGTGGTGAATGAAATATGAGTGGTATACAGTCATTGTAAATTAAGTTTATAGCATTAGTTCAGCTTTTATAAGGCATATTATTAGTAATGGAGGTAACTGTATAATTGTAAAGTGTTTTATGGATGCAGTAGCCCTCTAAATATATCTTAATCACTGTCTTCAAATTACCTTTCAAAATTAAAAGCGTGATCCTGAAAATATTTATAACCAACCCCTAAGTAGCATCATTGATTCCACTTCTTTCTGAGAAGAAAGCAGTAATTCCAGACGTACTTTCAAGTGGGCCTTAACAGGTGAATTGTTAAAATGTTTTCCGAATTATCAGATACAACTAACCTGCAAGATGAAATTATGTATCTTGAGGCATTCAGCTCTGATTTATGCCAATAGCTACTCTGTTTGAAATTTGAGGCAGAACTGTGTTGTTCAGGGACGGTCACAAAAACCTTTCATGTACTGGAGTTTTGAAACCATGTGGTGTGAAAAACAAACAAACAAACTGGTAAATAAGAACTTAAATGTTTAAAAAATGTGGTGGAAAGAAATTAGCTTTACATGCAAATGAGATGTACAATCTGATTACAGAAGAAGTAACTTGTTTTTATCAAAGCAGTGAACAGAGAATAAATTTTTTGAGTTTAATTGATAAATTATGCTTTGTCTTAAATACTGAGATTAAATACTTGGATCTTTCAAAAATAAGAATTCTCTTCTTTTGGACACTGATAAACTTGTCATTGTTGCTTCCTAAGCATCAATACTGTGTTAAAGTATCATATCAAATGCTTTAACAAAAAAGAAAAGAGAAGTGAAGCTCCTTCCTTCTGCCTACACTGCATAAAGATGCTCTGACCACCTCTCTGTTCTGACATCCTCTCAACGGACCTATGCACAGATCCTCGACAGAGAAGAGGAATTGCTCGCAGGCACTGGTTTCTGAGAGATACATTATCCATATGCATGCTGGTTTTCCACCCCTTCCCCTCTTCCTTGTGGTCCTTACATATTCTTGCATTCTTCAGAGAGCTGCCAAGTGGAGAGCGTGTACCACGCTTTGTTCTCGGTACGGAGCACAAGGAAGCGGAGGATGTGTGTGTGCTCAATGATAAGACTGACAGGACAAAAAAGCTGGGGTGCATGCAATCTGTGTGTGTATGCACAGTCAGCTGTAGAAAAAAGAATAGTTTTAATAGCTAGCAGTGATCACTATTGAAAATTGTCCCTCACATTGCATTGCAACAGGAAGTGCTTTATAAAGTGGCAGGTTTGATGAAAATTCTATCTGGGATGTACAGGTCCTGAGTCATGTGAAAGGAGACTGTTAAATGGTCCTGTATATTGCATCTGTGAAACGATGCTGAAGGTGACACCCTGAATTTTATAAAGGAAAAAAAAAAAAAGGAAGAAAGAAAAGAGTATGGTGTAGATACTTGGAATTATATTGACATTTGGGGAAAAAAAAAGTTGTGGACATCAGTGCTGGTGCTCTAAGCCAGTTCTTTTCCAGCTATGCGCTGTGCTGCTGCCTGTGTGGAGCCACTGCACAAGCACAGCTGAGTCAGCCCTTGTGCATGCCTCCGCTGCTTCTCTGGAGCATCTTCCTTAACTACAGATGTTCACGAGTCCTAGAACGTTCTGTAGGAAAGGTGATGTCTTGTTGGAGGTTATCAGTGCCAGAATAATTTGTGCAAGTCTTTCCTGGCCGTCGCGTTTCCAAGGAAGCGGTCAGTGTTTGAGATGAAGTGGTCTCAAAGTTGCAGCCCGCTTAAAGTGATTTCTTTTCCAAGGAGATGACTTTACACCGTGCAAGGACACAAATATAGGTGTATGGCCAGTAAACCTGGGAGGGAGTCACAGACTCCCTAGCAAAGATAGCACCTTAGAGGAGGCTGCCATCTCTGCACCAGCTCCCCTCACAACCTTCCCCTCAAAATTTTTTTGCCTACCAGAACACTTTAGGCCTGGTCATTTTTGTGCACAATTGCTGCATGTTTGGAAAGGTAGAAGAGGAATCTTGGAAAGGAACAGGAAAGTTCTGCACTTATTTTTGTGCCCATGAAGGACAAATGACTCCAGACTTTCTCTTGAATGGGTTTGTTATTTTACCAAGTGTAACTTTATCAAGATACACCCATTCTACTTCCAGACTAGACCTGGGAAAAGAAGGAATACTTGTAGTGGATGAAACCTGAAAATGGAATTGCAGCTGGTGAAGATTTGTGTTATATTCATTGTCCTAAAAGGGGAATCTATACTGGTTTTTGTCTTTAGCAATCTTGCCATTAATGTTAATCTGCATTTATGATAAGGCTGAAGTATTTTGCTTTTGTTTTTTCTCTATAGAACAGTAAGCATATTATATTAGGATTTCTAGTGTGTAGTGGGGAAGAATTTAGAACTGGAGCACAGATACTTAAGCAGCATTATTCCTTTTTATAGTTGAGGA
The DNA here is from genome assembly GCF_036417535.1 of Chlamydotis macqueenii. Taxonomy (NCBI): domain Eukaryota; kingdom Metazoa; phylum Chordata; class Aves; order Otidiformes; family Otididae; genus Chlamydotis; species Chlamydotis macqueenii. The sequence goes on along the minus strand of NC_141557.1, from coordinate 5,850,268 downwards.
GAAAGATACCCAATTTAGGTTGCTGTGTTGAATCCTTAAGCATGGGTCATTGGGCAAGATATCACAGAACCAGTTCTTTTTGTCTTATTGTTGTGATGGTTTAACGATAACCTAACAATTTAGTGTGTTATTCCTCAGGCAATGCAGACCGAAGGCACTGTAAATTCAGACCGGATCCTAACATCCCTCTAATGTTTAGTGCTGTCAATGAAGACTACCTTGGGAGCGGATGGTCACGCGGACACATGGCACCAGCGGGAGATAACAAATTTTCAACAGTAGGATTTCTTTTCTTTTTTCTTAATTTGTGTTTATCAGTTGGAAAGGGTCAAAAGACCCTTAAAAGTAATGTGTAATGTTCCTTTTGCAGTTTGTTTTGAGATGGAACATGGTCTCATTATTGATGCACAGACCTGGACCTGGAGTTACAAGGTCTGTTCCTGACTGAGCACTCTAGGATGCTCGCGCAGTCTGCTTCAGGCGTCTAAATCAGATGCATCCTCTGATGACATACCTCTCTTCATTAAGTCACACCTAGATTAGCTTGTTTGGCAGAGATGATGTGAGTATATCTGGTACAGTATAGTGTTAAGCAAGTCTTCTCAACCTCTTGTATGTCACATTGTCTGCCTTTAAAATGAAGATGATACCCATCACTAAACAAACCTCGGAAGTGTGTTCTGAAGCTCAGTCAAAGAGAGACAGGGAACGATGACTTCATTCTGGCCAACAGGTGCTGAGATGTTTATGGCTAGATTGGACAAAGCAAAGATGGTGTTAAGTACTGTTCTGTATTGGCAAGAGGATTGCCTGGATGATTTAAAAGGCTTTTTCCTTTCTGGCAATGTGTGTGAGGTAAATTAGAACCTTCGTTTGCCATAGTTCTTTCAGTCTGTAGAATATCTTCACCTGCCATTTATTTGAGCTGTAAGAAAAGCATGCCCTAATGCCTTGACTAACTAACAAGGAAGCCTTGGATTTATTGGATCCTCTTGTGAAATGTGCCTAATGCAGCAATTTGTCGGTTAAGAAGCAGTTTGAATTTGTATTTCTGCCAGGCAGAATAGTATGCAGTGGGGCAGAGTGACGGCGCAGTAGCACGTGGTGGGTGAAAGAACCAGTTGTTTTATTTCTACTGGAAGGGTCTTTGTGATTATTTATTTGTGTTACCTGGGGATTTTTTGCTGGTGAGCTACCTGTGCAGAGAGATCCTGGACCTGTCTTGAAATCCACTGAGATGATACAGTCTTTCAAATACAGGATTATAAAAATGTAATTTCATGGTTTAATTAGTACAAGTAGTGTTTGCTCATTATCCTAAGGACTCCTGTCATCCCCTTTGCTTTGAAGAAGTAGTATGTGAAAAATACAGACAAGTATTTTTCTATCTATGAAGATTCTAGTTTAAGATATTGGAAATTTTTTATCCTGTATTTCCCTACACATGCATAATTTTTTAGTGCCAACTCCTTCATATCTGGAGGTATGCGGGTTTCAGTTCAGAGAGGTTTATGATGCTTATAAAAGATAAAATTAAGCAGATATGTAGCTGTTTGACCGTTATGATGTCATAAATAATTGTGTCAGCTGTATGCTACATATTTATAAAATACTGATTAATATTTTTAGTAAAACCTTTTCTTGTAAGGGAAAGAATAAGCTGGCCACTAGGCATTCAAATAAATAAAAGGCATGGGTGAAAGCATCATTCCCATTCGAAAAGAAGAGTAGCTAGTTGCTTCCAAAGGCATTACAAACTGTGCCTCTGTGGTTGGACATTCTTATGCTATGTTTCTGACAAAAGAAAAAGAAAAAAAAAAGTAGATATGTTTTGCAAGGTTTTCACCTCAGTTAGGCACATCTTAAGCCAAAATAATTTTGTAGATGTTCTGACTTAGATTTTATCTGACCTTTTGTGTGGATAATGTTAAGACTAAACTAGAAATAGATTCTGATCCAAAAACTTCTGAGATGTGTTTTCAGCTCGTAAACGTTTCAATTAAATTATATTATTTTCTTTCTCTGTGCAGAGAGCCATGGCCGAAACATTTTACCTGTCTAACATTGTGCCTCAGAATTATGAAAATAATGCTGGATTTTGGAACAGGTGAGAAATTACTTGTAAGTAAACAAAGTAAAAAATATCAGACAGTGACATAAATAAAAAATGCTATATTTATAAAACTTCTTCATATCAAAGTATTCCAGAGTACTTTACAGGAGAGATCATAGCAACTTCCTCTGAAATGTGAAACACCTCAGTCCTCACAGTGTAAGAACAGTGTAACAACTGCTTTAGTTCATTATTCAATCAAACTGTAGAGGACATTTATTTAGAATAGATAAAAATCTTCTGGCTGGTGTGGGTAAAGGTACCAGGCTTAACATCTCTGTCCTTAAGGAAGACTCAGTAGAAGCAAGGAAAGGTTTTATATCTTACTTTAACATCTCTTCCTCAAAAAAGCACTTCCCATGTGAGAGTATTCACATCTCTGTATGCGGACATTGGTTCACTTTGAATTGGAGAACTGAGTGCTCCCCGCTGAGTTGGTGACTACTTCAGGTCTTAGGTGTTTCTTTGAGTGCTGTCTTCCAAGCAGCAGTCAGGCAGGTTTTCTGTCACTTGTGAACGCTGCCTGGATCGGCTTTGGGGTGAAGTGAGTGGTTGATAAATTTACGCTTTCTTCCTGTAGGATTTTTATTCTCTTCTTCCTTTGAGCAGAGAAAAACATGAATAACATAGCGTTCGTCCTGTGCTTCATGCATAGGACTTGCAGAAAGTTAAGACTCAGAAACAGGAGGGGGAAATGATCAATTTCACAAAATTCTCTCAAGGGAAGGTTAGCAAAACCGTGTGCAGTATTGTACTAAAAGTCTATCAAAAATGCATCGTTGTTCAACTACACACTACTTTCCAGTTTTACAAGAGTGCATAGAAAATCATATGAGGTGTTCAATAAGGTTACACAGTTTTATAGACAAATAAAACGCTGTAACATTTTAAGAGATATTTTTTAAAACTGTTTTAATCCCTCAAGTATTTGAGCGTAAAATTTCCTCATACCAAAGCTATGCATTTGTACCAATTCAAAGTTGGAAACCCTCTTTATTTCCCTTGAGCAGGATCTCTGCCTAGTCAAGAAATGATGGAAAGTGTTTGAAAACTTTCCCTGGCACTGTCAGCCCCGCAATTTAAGCAACTGTTACCACTTTCTCCCAACCCCAGTACCCTATCCCCACAGTTTAAATACATGAACAAGGTTTTTGTGCCATTTGTCAGTCACTTGTTTAGTGATAAATAGTTTTAAGGATACCATCTGTCACGTGTGTTGTATCCCTTCCTGGCTTCAGTACTCTCTTCCTTTCTTTAATTGCTTGCTTCTTAAATTGTCTTCTGAGGTGCAGGTAGACAATACAGCTTAGTCAGTTTAAGTCTGTTGTTTTTTAAAGCAATATTTGCCCTCCAGCCATGTGTTTTTGCTACTTTCCCAATTCTAGCTCTGGTACTAGCATGACTATGGCGAGACAATTTCATTTGCTAACACAGTTAAACTGATTTGCGTTTTCTTTTGCTTGATTGTGTTTCTGCCAGGTTAGAAAATTGGATCAACTGGTGAGATGAGTGCCAGAGCCGACACAGAAGATGGAGTAGGACTGTTCAGCTGGGGCAGACAAGGGGGGCAGTAGGAAAGGGGAGAGCAGGACTGCATCTTTCAGCAAGCTGTTAGATAGTAAGCTGTTAGATTGATTCAGTGGTGTGCTCTGACTGCACCTTAGTATTTATTCCTCATTCTCTTCCCACCAACATGCATGCTTCTTTCTTTCCTGATGTTTAACTGTAATTTTCTGTCTTGAGTGTGATTTTATGGTCGTTGTAATCTGATCTCTTTCCCTGGTGCCACCAAAAGCAGTTTACTCCCTAGCTGCATTTATTCCCCTTCTTCCCTTGTGCTGGCATTTGTATTGCCATGCCGTGAGACAGCCCAAGGAGCTGAGCTGCTCAGAAGCAAAGCTGATGACAGCAGGAAAAAAAATTAGCTTGTGGTCAGTGCTTTGGCGTGTCACGTGGCAGCTCACTATTACCAAAGAAGGGACTCATTCCTGCTAATTCTAATTTGTGGGGCTCATTCCTGCTAATTCTGATCTGTGTGCACTGATTTATTTCACTAACCCAGCACACAAAAAAAGATTGGTTTTGTCCAGGGTTATTGACAGGTGAGGAGTGCTAGAGGTGACTCAAGTGAGAGGTGTGAGGAGCAGGGATAAGACAGAGAAGAGACTGAAACCTCCCCTTCCAGACGCAGCCAGAGTAGCTGGGCTCATCTGTCTCATGTTCTGGTCTGTTTGTCCATTTGAGTGTAGTGCAACGCTGTCTTTAGTAAAGGATCAATAGGTACCCACTGTATGTGATTTCTGTAACACTTGGGGTGTTACATCAAAGGTGGGCTGTAGTCTTTTGTTTTACGTAAAATAAGCATGATCCAAAAAGCTTTGTATTTGGGGAAATATTTTATGCTGTGAAACTGAATCAGTTAGTTTAAAAAGCAAAAATAATATTAGTATTTTTGGAGTTACTGCTTTATTTTTAAACAGTTTTGTATAAAAAAAAAAAAACAATGAGTAGACTTAATGGGAGTGACGTGTAGAAACTTTCCTAAGTACTTTGAGCTACAGAAAGAGCTGTCTGTTGCAGGACATTGATTTCTTGGGGAGGACCATACAAATCCACTAATATAGTAGAACTTTTTGAAGTAAGAACGCCACAACCTGCTGTTTAAAACAAGTATCTCACTAATCCCAAGTGACCATCATCAATATCTTTGTAGTGTCAAATGTCAGAGTAAGTAGAGAATTAAAATTTTCAGGACAGGTGATAAGGCTACAAAAACCATTTTCAGATGTGTGCAATAAAACGTCCCTATCTGTGAAGGAGTGAACATGGGACAAGCTGGAAGTGTGACTTGGGCCTGCGTTTTACCTTCTTTGGCTTGTGAGTCAGTCACATGAGTTGGGAAAAAGACTCCCAGACTGTCAGTAGTTCATCTTGCCCATCACAGTGTGTTTCAAAGATTATTATGTTAACTTTTCCCAGCTGACTTTACCCTATCTAACAAATATGTTCCAGAATGGAAATGTATTGTCGGGAATTGACTGAGAGATTTGAGGATGTTTGGGTAGTTTCTGGACCTCTGACCTTGCCTCAAACAGATGACGATGGAAAGAAGAGTGTTACTTACCAGGTATGTATATATGTTGCTGGCTTCACAGTGCAGTGGTAATACTTTATTTATTTAAAATTTATATTGTAGCTTCATAAAACAAAGTTAAACATTGTAGTACATGCAAAATGTATGGAATGTCCAATATACTAGTTGGGGCAAGTTCAGTAGAGATGTTATGTCTTGCCTACACATGATGAAGTATTATTTTAAAATAATTTGGTTTTATGTACAAAGAGAAATGTATTAAATGTCTGTTCACATTCTGCAGTAAAACTGTTTTCTGGCTTCCGTAATACAGGACAGTGTCTAAGCAGAGAGTTAGTGGGTTTTGCTGATGCATATGCGTCTGGTCAATCATTTATTGACATATTTTAGAAGCAGTGCAACACAAATGTGGGTTTCTCAACACTACATAGGATATTGGGATGTGTGTGCTCCATTAATTTCAAAAGCAGTTGTTTGCTGATATCCCTTATGCATCATTTAGATGAGTGTTGTGGTTTTGCAACTGAGGTTCTGAGTATGCTGAATTCAATTGAAGGACTTCATTCAAGTTCAGTAGATTTTAGGTGAATGCAGTGTAATCACTGAACCCCCTGTTTTTTTGGTCCCCCATTTTTATTACCTGCTTAAAATCCTGTGAAGATTTAGGATTGATCATACAGTCTTTAGAAACCGTCACTGATAGACATACAGATAGGGAGCCTATCAAGTTGAGAGGTGAATTTGTTAGTGCTCATCCTGACTTATTCTTTGTAAGCGTGTGTTTAGACATCTGTAGGATCTGAGTGTAGTAAGGTATTCGAGGGAGGGAATATTACCTTCTGCCCCTGCTGTAATGAGATATTATTGCTGTTTTCAGTTGCTAGACGAAAGCTAGCATAATGCAAGTAATAAATGCTGTATTTTGTACCTCTTGAAAAAAAAACCACTTTTCCTTGAAAATAAGTACTTGGATTAACTGCAGCTTCAGCTCGTGAGTGATTCAGCTGTCCAGCTTGTTCTCTGAGGAGCAATGAATGAGCTTGCTCTAAACAAGCCCCTGTTTCCGAGGAATATGAGGGACACAAAAGAGAGATGTTCAACTTTCAGCGCTGGCTTGTTTAGTGGTAAGATTTAGGCACTGTTCCTCCATTATAAATACATGGCTGATTTCCATCTGATTGAACTTGGAACTTAGTCATGATAGAATGTAGTTTTTCCTGTTCACTTTTACCTTTTTACTTCTTTAAAAAATGTCCCTTATTTCCCCAGCTGCATTCATCACTGCCTTGACTGTGATGAAATCACAGCTTTGGTTTTGAGGTTGTTTTTTTTTTGTTTTTTGTTTTTTTTCAGATAGTCATGCATATGAAAATGCAGTAACAATAATTTATCTTTTTCATGTTCAGTGGTAGTTCCAAACTTGAGCTGTCACCACATCTTTGTGAGGAAGGTGACAACTGTGCTCTTTTTCAAGCCGGTAAATAAGCCGTGGTTAGGGGGTATGACCAGTGCCACGCAGTAAGTTAGTGGCAAAGCCAACTTTTTAAACTGGTGATGGTTCCTTGCCACCCAGAGGGAGAGTTGCTGATTTTGCTATTGCCCATTATACTTTCCAGTCCTTTCCCTTGTCTGTCAGTGCTGGTGACTGTCGGATCCTTCCACAAGATGCTTAATTACGCAATGCAATAGAAGACCGTCCGTACTGGACTCTGTTTGCTTACTGGGCTTGTTTTCTGCTGTATAGAAAGATACAGCAGCGCATGGAGGAGTCTAGTGCTTATGGTGACAGCATGAGATACATCCAAAAGCACATAGCCGGGAGCAGCAGGGAAATGTTCCCTCTCAACAGCGTCAAGCTGAGCATTCGGTTTGCTGTTATGCGGAATGATACTGTAAGAGTTCTTCAGGCTTGCACACAGCTTGCTTGAATTTTCCTCCTTCTAGCTGTCAGGTTATTGCATTTAATTTTTTTTATCCCTAAAAATATATATTCTTCTGAAATAGCAAAGAATTAAAAATCTTGAGCTGACTTGAACATTTTATGAGTGAAAATGATTTTCCAGGAAGCAGTTGAATCATCTATCAACTGCTTCACTTTCATCTTGGTAATCCTTTTCTAGTTTTTTTTTTCCAGAGAAAGTGTTTACTTAGAAGAGAAAGATTACCTTTTCTAAAAAATGATTGTGGCTCTGCATTTTGGTTTTGAAATACAAATTTTAGTATTCCACAGGCAAAAATAAGAGCAGAAACCGCATCTTACTGTCTTTATTCAAAATAACTTGATACTGGGATACGGTGATGGAATAATAGTGGCACAAAACATTTGTGCTGCTGCTTTGATTATCACAGCATTCTGGTTTTCTTTGTTGCCAAGATGTCTTCATCATCTTTGGCTTTGATGACAACTGTGGTCTTTTATGAATGTTTTATCAGTTTTGGTCTTAATATAAACTATGAAGTGAAGTTCAGTGTGAGATTGAAAACGGTGCATGTTTTCATTTCACCGTTTGGCCACATTTGTAAATCCTTTAGTGAGCTGACTAGGGTGAGAGATTAATTATATAAATTGATTGTATTTAAGCTGTATTTATCTACAGATAATACTGTTTACAGGTGGGAAAAGTAAAATGTTGATTTAGGTTTTTTGTTTTCTTTTAAATATTAGATTATTTGATTTGGGTCCTCTTTGGCTATACTCCTAAGCGTAAATAAATGCAGGCTGAGAATTGTTTTGTTATTTTGATATCTCTTTATGATATAAGTTCTTGTGCTTGACATTGAAGTTGTCCTTTGGGGAGAGAGACTTCAGAGTAGAGTGTTGTGATTTTTTTTCTTACATCAACACGTACGCTTAAAAGAGGGAATACAACCTGTCAAAGCACTGGAGAAAAGATATTTTCAAACAGATACCTTGGATATAATTGCAGTCATTGCTGTTGATTTTGATAGTCTGGGATTCTGCCCCTAAACCAACAACACTAAAAGCTGGCAGCTGAGTGAGAAGGGAAGGTACCTCTTAGCTGTCTTCCAGACTGAACTCTGCTAGGTTCAAACAAGTGACTTCGAAATGAAAGGCTTTTAGTTCCTCGTTGTTTGGGCTTATGAAACTGATGTGAGAAGGTGTTCTTTTTCATTGTGCGTGCTGTTTAAGAAGTGGTGTAGTATACACAATAGAGCTGAAACTCACAACATATAATCTGGCAATGTGACTGTTCAGGCTGAGCTCCTTTCTAATGTTTTTCTTCTCCTCTGGAGTAGAACTGTGGAAAAAAGAAAACACAGAAGTACTACAGTGAATGTGCCTGCTCTGATTTGTTTCAGATCCTCTCTTCAATCTTAGTTTCCTTATTTTTGGCTAAAGGAGTGATGAAATATGTATCCATGGCTTTACAGGCTGGTGTTTTTCTCATCAGACATCCAAAAAGGTTATTTTTAGATCACTATAGAGAAAAAACAGAACATCGGTCATGGCATTGTTCCCAGTTCCTGCTTGGACTGTGGTACCATTTGCTGTTTAATTCCAGAAAGGGAATTAACCTTCAACTCCTTAGATACCAGCGTTGTTCTATCTATTGGCTGAACTTGCTGTATCCTCAGATATGTTCTGTCATTTCATCTGTCTCCAGCAGAGGCTTTTATTGCAAAGAGTAGATTGATGACTGTGCTTGGTATCTGAAAAACATATTTTGAGAATATATGTAAAATAGAATGCCAACAGGAAAAGTCTGTTTTGTGTCACTGGAGAGGCAGATGCAGGTTTTTCATCTTTGCCCGGATCAAATCAAAATGACATTGTCTTGTTTTATACATTACTGTTCTCCAGTGACTGTCAGTTCAGTGATTTTCCTCTGTCAGCAGATTTGGAGTACGAAATACAAATTTTGCAATAATTCTACTGCATCGTGCTCTACCCTTCTTATTCCCAATGCCATCATAGTAAATATTAATGTAAGAAGAATGGGCTGTGGTTGATGAACGGATGTACAGTTTAGATAACATTTTATTAGTTGTTTGAAGAAGACATTTTTCTGTACTTTTTAGTGATATGCGGGGTTCATACTGGAATCATGTCTGCTGTTTAATTTTCCAAATTGAATGACTAGGCTGCACCAGAGATGCACAATAACTCTACCAGAAGATATATTTACTTGTCATCTAATTCTGTGGCAAATAGGTCCCTGGGAAACAAATTGCACCTCTCAAATATAAGATGGTGCTTTATGGTTCTCCATAGTCAACTTACAGTAGTAGTAGAGGTTTTCTCCTAGCCAAGATGCTATAGGGGAAGGAATTTTTGTTAAAGGAGGAAATAAACTTGGGAACTATTACTATTTGTCAGCTGCTCCAAGTGGGCTCAAGCTACACAGGCAACTAATGGATCTAGGTCCATTATACTTGTCCCATAAAACTGAATTTCAAAGGGCTGGATCTTGGACCAGCTGGTGTAAATGACGAGAGCTCTGTCAGCCCTAAATTTAGACGTGAGGTACAAGTGAAAATAATAGATACTGGGGTAAGATTGGAGGACAGGAGAGACTAAAGGTGCACGATAGATTTATGGAGTTGCTTATATTTAGCACTGTACCCATCCTGAAGGTTCCTGTATTATAGTATACAAGTGGTGATAGGCAGTGTCGTGGATTCAGTGTTAAGTAACCTAAATGAATTCTGTGGAAGTAGTAGTCTGTCATCATGTAAATATGTATACACACTGTCTTCATTAAAAAAAAAAGAGGGTTGAGTTTCTGTCTTTTAATACCATAACTATGTGTTTAGGCAAAGCTTTTTCTTTTTTACCATCTCTTCTTTTTTTTTTTTTTTTCCTTCCTTCCTTCTTTTCTTTCTTTTTTAGAATTGCCCAGTGATTTGGCAATAGCAATCAGACCAGCCATAACAAATTACATTTCCCTGAAGTACGTACATTTGCGTTTTGGAGTGCTTGGCTGTGCAGTGCTGTTGCAGATTGTTACTATGATTTTTATATGTAGTATTTTGTATTTTCTATATGGCTAGGTCTGCCTTCTCACCCCTCAGTTCTTCTCAGTGCCATCTGACAGAGTTCTCCCAAATACTGGGGAGAAAACGCTGTCAACAGAATCAGTGCTGCCTGACACAAATCCGGAAGGAACTGGAGGAAAGGCAGTTAATGGCATCAAAATGGTCAAGTAAACAAAATGATACGGATAGCAAAGGGAATTTTTGATACTACCAGACAATCTGTTTCTATACAGAGTTTAGTATCGAGTTGTACTAAAGCTCTGAATTGTCAAACCTGGGGTCATATCAGCAGGAATGATATTCTCTACAGTAAAACATCCGATGGGGCTGGTCAGTATCATACCTCAGGTTACAGCTAAGGCAAACAAATGCCTGGTCACAGGAAGCTGCAGTCTTATTTTGGGTGACAGGAGTGATGTCCTTGAATTCTGTACATCAAAAAATGTGAGAGAAGTATTAATTTTGCTATTGCTAGGTGTAGATGGAAGTATCGTTATATAGTTAATTGTGCATATGCTTGTTTTCAGTCAGTTCTGGTTTGCATTATGGCTTTGTTCTAAACTCTGGTTATTACACAGAGAAAGAGAGGGAAGAAGCTGTTACTGGAGCGTAGAGGGAATTTAATCATTTTAATGTATTTGATAACAGTACCTCTGATGAAAGGACTCTTCAGTGTGTGCTGGCAGTTAAGTCATGATTGAACACGATTTCTGTTTACCAGGTTTTAAGAGAATCTCAGATAATTGCCAATCCAGAGGTGGCCCTTGCTGATGAAGGGCTAGTCCCTTCTGCTAATTCTTTTCACGGTTGATTTTCATTTTCTAGTCACTAGATGGCAAAATACTACTTTTAGATTCATGAGTCCTTTCTTTTAAAAATTGTTCTTACCCTTTCAGAAGAAGATAGGTTTCTTACCGCTCTGAGAAGCTGTGACAAGTCCAGTATAAAATGAGAATATGATAACATTTATATGTTTTAAAAATTTCTAGTAACACTTCTGTTTTCTTCTAATATAATCTCTTTAAGTGTTCTGCAGTTATACCTTGTATGTTCCTTTTCTCCTGCTTCTGTAAGAATGCAATTTTCTTTCTGATAAACCCCAAACTCAATTTTAGGGATGGCTTTGCTCCGTATTTGTCTGACTACCACTGTGAAGGTGAAGTTAGTTAATGCCATATGCTTAAACATCCTAGATCCATTAGCAAATGTCTTCTTTATTTATTGTGATACTTAAGCACTCCACAAAAATTATCAAGTTTGTTCTTCCTCCAAGGTTTAAAAACTACAACGAAAAGCAATGTAATGATTTGGCCAAAATAATGAGGAATGCCAAGCTTCAGATGAATCCCTATCCAGTGCCTTAGCTATGAGACTGAATTCATCAAAGCTCGTCGAGTTCTCTCTGTTTTAATAAATTGTGTTGCTTCTGCCCTTATCTTTATCTGTCCCTGTGAGCTCTTTAAGTTTGTATAACTGCTTACCAACACGTTTGTTGTTTTAGCAATATGTAAACATCTCTAAATGTCAGGAATTGCACACATTTTAATGGCCTGACCTCATGACAGCTGTCCATGTTTAACTGGGCATCCAAGGCTATAACAAATTTGTACACACTCGTGGAATGTCAATAACAATGTCAATAATAATAAACCCCAATAAACACTATGCTGAAAATGACATTACCATAATGTTGTGTTGTTCAGCAACACCGGTTCAGTTGTAGGGCTTCAGCTAGCACCAGATCACCAAAGAAAGCAAGAGCAAAGCAAAAACGAAAGGAGTAAGAAGCTCCAATAAGTCAGGCAATGAACATTTTTATGTTGAACTGATACAGGAAGAAGTAGTATCTGACATGTCACATTAGTTTCCCAGGTGATGATGGGAAAGGAGTATTTTTAATGCTATGAAAAGAAGGCGTTTAGCTTGAGTGCTTTTTTTTTGTTGTTGTGAGGCTGTTGAAAATGTGTAAGATTAAGCAAAATTTTATAGGAATAGCAAACTGGAAATTTTCAAAGGATGACCCAAAAATTTACCTCATGGCCTGTTATCCACATGATGTGAAAGCATGTGGGACAGCAGCGATTTTCAACAGGCCATTGCTGTATTTTCTTGCTTGTATTAGCGCATGAAATCTTTTAAAATCAACATCTGTGCATGGGCAATCTTAACCCGTTTTCTGTCCTGTTACAATAGGAGCGTACGCTCTCTGCCTCTGTTAGGTGTACATTGGGATAAATGGGATGGTGCTGATCGGAGCGGGGATTCAGACTGCTGTAGTTGGGTAGGAAAATCCTCTAGGTGGCGATAGGAAATGAATTGTTGAGTTTGGTTTTCCTGCCTATTGCTTCTGTTGCATACTTCACTTTTGTGGAATCACGCTTTCCTTCTTTCCCTGGCTGTTGAGCTGGGTGTTGGGGGGCAGCTCTCCGGAAATATTAATCTGCAGCTCCTGTACCTACTCCCATAAAAAAGCAAATGGTGGTATATTACAGAGCTTAATGATGGAAATACCGTGGTGTGCTTTAGAACTGCATTTCTTTTTTTTTTAACAGAAATAATTGGGTCACACTGGCTGCATAATTGATGGTGCATGGTTCACATAACCATTAAACTGCAGAAAAAATCATATATATTCTTTGTCATGCATATTTACTCTGTCAGAGAAATTGGATCTCCTCCAGCAGAATGAGCTGAGGATAGAACTTTTATGCCTCATTTTGTGTAAGGAAAGGACACTGGTGGACTCTGGCCATTTGGCAGGCTGAAGTTTGTTTTAATCACTTTAACAGTATTAGAACTCATTGAAGTAATTACAGAAGTAGTTTACTGCTCTTCAGAGGACTGGTATAAAGCCTGTACACTACTTAAATTTTATTTAAATCCTCAAAAGAGAGCTTACGTGAAACTGAAGTGGTACATAAATTACATATACAGCCATTGCTTGTATAGAGTTGAGTTGTATTTAGAACTACATTTCTCAAAAGGCCAGCCCTTCCTTCGTTTTGAACTAGTCCTTCTTTCCTTCCCTCCTTCATAGGGGCATATCCTGTGCATAAATGTGCATTATTTAGCATATAATATATATATTTGCATAGTATTACATACGCACAGGGTCTGTTTTCCCTTAACACCCACTTCAGGCATTCAGCATTTCCATTTCATACCTAACTATTTTATGTGCAGCTCTGTTCATTCCCCAGCTTTTCTATCCACCCACTCAGTCCTCAGCCTCAATCCCCTGTTCCCTCCGCTAGCTCACTCAACACGCATTCACCTGTTTGTTTTACATATGCCACATACCCCCTAATTGGAGATACTTTTGGCAGCTCCATCTGCGTGCTCACCCTTCCTCTAGTCTTTTCTGCAACAGACAGAGGATGCTGGTGTGTGTACGTGTGTGGGAGGTGTTGAGAAGGGGAGGGAGCCAAGCAGAGGACCTAGGATGTATACATGTATTTATAGTGGAAAAAAGTATGTGAAAAGGCCTGGAAAAGGCAGCACAGGAATGCTGCAGGTCAGGAGATTGTTGGCCCGGGGAGAATCTGAGGAACAAGGTTTAGTCTCACTACTGGCTGCTTCTCTCAGGAGGCTACAGCAGCAGCTTCAGGGGGCAGTGCAGCTGTGCACAGCCTCTTCCTTCTCTTCTGCCCTGCCCGGGGAGGTGGGATTGCAGTGTGTCCTCTGCAAGATCCCTGCTCCAGGGGGAGAAAAGGAACTCCAGCCTTCTGCCTTCAACAGTGTCAGTCACTGCCTGCACTTGGGTGAATACAGAGATGTGAAGCCCCTCCTCTCCCCCTCGGGGTTTTTCATGCTTCTTGGCTCACTCCCTCTCACCCCCAAGAGGCTGCATGACTCCCCAGTTTGAGTGCTACCTGTCTCAAATAGGTTAAACTCCCAGCACCATTCATTTTGTAATTCAGTTTTAACCCACCAGATACAGCTGTGTTGATGTGTAGTTTTTCGTATACTTGAAGATTACCTGTGCATCAGTCAGTTTTAATTATTTATGGAGTTGATCCTGAGGAGCTGTAGCTCTGGTTTCACCCACGTTGAATGCAAAATGCAGAGTGCTTTGACACTCAGGAGCTCTAATTTCCCTATCAAGACATCTGCCGTCGTTGAAAGGGAAAGTAGATTTGTCATAAGGCATTTATTTATTGCTTACCAGTTTCAATGGCTGTTAGATGTCTAGGCAGGGCTTTGTTTAGGAGATGGTTGGTGTCATAAGCAAGATAATTTTTGTAAAAAACAAAATGCAACAAAAAAAAGATTAAAGTACGGCATAACCTAGTTTAAGAGTGAGGAGGAAAATATTCTGTAACAAAGTAAATCTCAGAGCACATGTTTGGCAGAGACAGTAATAATGTTACTGCCACATTATTGTGCAAAACCTGAAAAACTTTCTTTATCAGAGATTTCCCTTTCTCCTAAAGGTACTTTCTCTGGTTTTGGTAAAACTTAAAGACCAGACACTTAAAAAACTGGCCACAGAGGTAGAAGACACAGTTCAAGCACTGAAAGAATTAATAACTGAAATTATTTAACTGTTGGAATAGATTTCTTTGCGTAGATTTCTCCTGTAAGATACTGAGTACTTCTGAATATACTTTATATCTAAGTCCCCTCAAAAAAATGCTTACTTGGGTAATGTAGCTTTTAAATACAGCCTGTGTATGGATAATAGAGATACAAAAAACAGCTGACAGAAGGTAAGTTGGAGTTGATTTGAAATGCATAGTAAGAAACACAAGATTTGGAACTGTCAGGTCAGGAACTTAGTATAGAGCCACTGTTACTGAAAACAGCTTTCCAAGCATAAACAATGTGATACCGTATGAGAAAGGAACTCTACCATCCCTTCAAGTAAGCTCCACGTACAGATCTACACCAGGATTAGGGAGCTGGGGTCTTGACTGACTCCCTGTTTCCAAACGTGGTTTTTGGATTTGGTCCCGGTTCAGTTTCAGCCATAACTGAAGTTGCATCTGCTTAGGAGATTTAAGTTGAGTTTGTTCTTCTACCAGAGCTCCTTGTCACAGATCTTTACAAATATTTAGACAACTACTGACTAAACTTTTGACTTTTTGTCTGCATCATTGTTTTTAACAGAACATAAAATATAATTATAAATATTAATATAAAGGCAATGGTGTTATAAGAGAACTTTCTGGGAAAGTCTCTTATCATCAAAAGCAGAATAACCTTGCAGTGAAGTATTCTTTGCTCTGCTTTTCCTGTTTGAGAGAGAGATTCAGGCATCAAATAACTAGCTCATTCCTGACCAACTATATATGGAGCTGCAACGAAATGGTGCTTTCCAGCTCAGCTTCTAGTCTGATAACGTGGTTTTGATGTGTACTTACGTGCTATGACTCCTTTTTAGAGGTAGTAGGATTAGTCTCGCATCTTTCCCCTCCTGCCCCCGTAATGGATAAGATCTGTATCTGTAACAGAGCTTTCCTTTTGACAGGTGATCGGAAAGGATGACGTAGCTGTGCCATCCCACTTATACAAGGTGATCCTTGCCAGACGGAACAGAACATCTACGGAGCCCTTGGTACTGGGGGCGTTTGTGGTGCCAAACAATCCCATAGGCTTCAGTCACCAGCTGACTGAGTTCCAAGTGAATATTGAAGATCTGGAAAAGATGTCAGGTTTGACTTTTTTCCCTCAGGTGGACAAAACCAAAGAAGTTAATAATATATGTGAGGTGGACACCTGTAAACTGATGGGCTTCAAGGAATTTACATTGTACATTACTGCTCGGAAAGTGCAGAGTGCCCGTACATTGCACCGGTTGGAGAAAGCCATGTCAGAGTTAAGGGAGGCAGGAATTGAACCTGACGAATATCTTCTAAAGCTTCACAAGAAGAAGGAAGAAGAACTACTGCAGGAAAAACAAGTCGCAGCTAGAGAG
Source organism: Chlamydotis macqueenii (assembly GCF_036417535.1). Lineage (NCBI taxonomy): Eukaryota > Metazoa > Chordata > Aves > Otidiformes > Otididae > Chlamydotis > Chlamydotis macqueenii. The sequence goes on along the minus strand of NC_141557.1, from coordinate 5,834,146 downwards.
AGGAAAGCTGGCTGAGTACTTGTTTGGGAAGAAGTTTGAAGTTTTGTACTTTGAAAGGGGAGGTGAAGGCAAACACAAAGACACAGGCATTATGAATTATCCTTTTTTGAATTGTGAAAACAATAAAGAAACATTTGGAAGCTGGTGGGTTTGGATTAACGTTTATTCTCTTGTAACATGACGCACATACATCGTTCGCTGTAGTACTTAGACCTGGGAAATGGAATTGACCCCTTTCTGGCGTGAATAGACTACTGGACCTCCAGAAAAGGCTTTGTGCTATTTTCCAAGTGAGACGTCGGACTTTGGGTTTGCATGGAATCTCTTCTAGGAATATTGTAAAAATAGACAGTAGACACCTTGGGAGTATAACTGGAATGTGTTTAAATGTGATTCCACCTGCAAAGGTCTTTCAGTACGATACTGTAGAAGCAATGATACTTTCTAGGTCTTTAAAAATTAAGTTAATTTAGAAATATTTCATTTAACACTCTTTTATTAGAGACTTGTAAGACATAATCTGAATCCCGTAGTCTTTACTTAGTTGTGTTAACCAAACCAGATTGTCTCTTACCTCTCCCGACCTTATGTGCTTCAGATTAGCATGCCAGTAGCTGTCAACTGTTGTCATTTGCAGCAGGCTTCTTCCATTCATGTATAATTCTGCAATTTATTAAAAAAAAAAATAGAAGCAGAGTTTACACAAGTTCCTACCAGTGTAAATTGAGTCTTCGTTAATTGATATAAGCTTAATATTTCACTTTCACCACTAAGTTTGGATAAACATGTTTTCTTGCATATTGTTTGATTTGAGAGGGGAGCGCTGCTTTCTTTTTGTTTGTAGTAGTCACTCACTGTCTTTTTGCCCGAGGTCAATGTCTTTGGTCTGTGAACTTCACAACAGAACTTCAAAGTGAAAGCAGGAGATTGACTAAAAATGCATTTCCAGTTCTATTTCAGCAGCAACTGAAGTTGCTCAGATTTGCATCTGAGATTTAATTTTTTTTTCATTAGTTTTATAATTTATTTGTATGCATACATCTTGACTTTCAGACATGAATTAGTGAGACTTCTATCCTCTGAGATTTTACATCTGGAAAGAAAGAGTGAAAACTGGAAAGAAATATTTAGATTTTTTAAAAATCTATATAAATTTGGAGTTGTGCCATTAAGACACCTTCAGTAGTTTTAACGTAAGAGTTAATAGTTTCTGAGAAGGGTCGTGTAGTGCCAGGCTGAATTGAGCTGTTTTCATAAAGGATGAATCAAGAGCATTATTTGGATGTTGTGAATCATCAGCTGGATGTTCTAAAAACTGTGTAGTTTCCTTCATTTCAGTTCAGTTGCAGTATCCAAAAGTAGATCACTTTATAAAGCAGTTATGGTTCCCATGACACTTTTGTGTTTGCCAAGAACATAGTTACAAAATCCAGACATTTAAAACCAGAGAAATGTGACTAGCTGAGGACATCATAAAAGCTTACTGCCCACATAAATTAGAGAGGAATTGGGTGAAATCCTGACAAAACGTTTGCTCATTTCAATTTAGCCCAGAATTTTCATTGTCAGTCCTATCAGATGTAACAAAAACAGTAAATTGCAAAACAACAAGCCACCTCTCCCTTTGCAGAAGGTGGGAAATGTCAGTGTGTGTTGCCTGGGATAACAACGTGCCAGATCCTTCATGTGCCTCTTGATGATCTTGGGTATGCTTCTCTGGAGTCCAAGCAGCCTTTTGGCACTCCGATGGCATCAGCGGTCATTGCTCTGTGCATTGTCTTTCTCTTTTCCCCATAATTTGAGTTATTTACATTTCTTAATTCAGCCTTCCACGTTCCTTTTCCTCTCGATCCTTCCAGCTGAGAGGTTACGGATCTTCCTGCAGTGCTCACACGCACCTTCTGCGGGCAGCTGAAACGGTTCTCCAGGTTACAGATAAGCATCCATCCATAGCAGAAAAATCTGCTGTATGCGAGGAATGCCAGGTATCTTCCCTTTCTGCTGATAGCTTACTGTTATGGCAACAGCAGAAGTGCCAAGTGGGAGACTCCTATGCAGGCCCGCTATGGAGACCAGCTGCTCCTAACCTGGTACCTCCTCGGGTCTCGTATGCCTCCTTGAACTCCTGCAAGCCCTAGTTACCATAATTTTCATGGCTCGTGGTTTACCACATAGATTAGACTCCCTGTGTAATTTTCAGCTCTGTTTGAGCATGGTCGGTGTTCCTCAGCTGCCCTTGGAGGGTGGCAGCAGGTGGTGACCGGTGAAACCACTTTCAGCGCTGGTCTGTGCCGAAGAGTACGTTCCACTACTCATCTTCTGCTGGATTCCTCATCTGAAGGAACTGTGGAGTCTAGCATATAGCGAAAAAATGTGCTTTCTTTACAACAGGAAGTATAAAACAAGTTATAGCGAGGGGGTGAGGCTTTACACACTTGCTTGAACCAGCTCTGTGATTGTGTCAAAATCCTTCGTGAGAACTGTGCTGGTGTCCGTGTCCATCTGTCATTCCTGTTGCACACTTAATCACTTCCCTGTGTGCATCTGTAGTGACAACATGAACCTGTGTGATGCAGCTAAGTGACAGGAGTCCTGGAAATGGAGATGCCTCTCCTTTGTTCCTCCACCGTTTTGATATGTTTGGTTTTAAAGCTAAATAACCAAATTGCAAGGGAAGTTGAAGACGAGGCTTCCTGCAGCCTGATACAGTGATTTTCTGGTGTTCCCTTGACGGTCTCCTCTTGGTTGCTGCTGCTAGTCTTGAATGAGGGTGCAAGTGATGGTAAGCAGGCGGACGGGAAGGGAGCGCGGGGGAGAGCTGATGCTGTGCTCAAGGGCTTTGGGCTGCCCCCCACCAGCTCCTCTCGGTGCACTTTTGGTATTTGGCCTTTAGAGGGCAGGCTCTTTCCGCAGTGTCAGCCTCGGTGGCCAGAAATGATGGAGGCTATGAATCAAGTGCCTCTGGCCCGTAATAACTGTCTTTCTGCTTGTGATACTAAGAGTATCTGTTTAAAATGAATTGTTGTTCTGAGTGTTGTATTGACAACAGTGGAGGATGAAGCTAATGATTTTTCCTGGATGAAGCTTTAGACAGTAATGCTTGAGAGTGCCTTTAAATTGACCACCCAAATTGTGTATCTGTCCACTCCAAAGACAATTTTGACTCCAGCTTCTTCATGAAACTCATTCTGGGTGAGGATTTAACCCTATACTGATGTCTTGCAATCCTGTTGCTTTGCGTTTCATACCACAGCTTACGGGAGGACGTGTAAAGATCTGCTTTTAATTTTTGTGTGGTTGGCTCACCTCAGAGCACTGTTTTGCAGTTTTCCCTGTGTCCTGTACTAATAAAGATGGATCTCATTAGGTAATTGTGCTAATTACTGCACTAATCTGTAGAGAAACAGTCCCTGTGCTGAAAAAGTAATGTATTAGATACAGCAGGCAACAACTGGAAGGGGAGAAGCTACACATTCAGAAGGACTTCAGTGGTGCTGCAACACCCAACGCTGAGAGTCCTTTCCATCAGTGGAATCATCTACCTGACAGAGACACTCAGTTGTCCTGTAAAATGGAGGCGAGTAGGTAACAAAAAAACAGAATTTGCGGGAGACGCTAATCTGGCCAGCAGTGATTGCTGGAGGAAATGGGCACTGGGTTTCCCTGGGCGCTTTCAACCATGAGCCTTTTTTTTTGGAATTGGCTAGACAAGCCTTGTCGTGGAAAACCATTAAATAGAGATCCTTCTGCCAATACACCGACTGGTTTAGCAAGGCGTCCAAGCCAGTGTGCTTTCACAACCTAGTCCAATTCAGTTCCTGGCCTTGAAGCCACTGATCTTTCTAGTGGAAACTTCCAGTTTGTACAAACTGTACCAAACTGACCAGCTACGCCAGTTTTCACCAGAGAAGGAGCCATGTCAGCCTCCAAGGATTTGAAGAGGGATCTCCTGCCCGCCAGGCACCCTCATCATCTGTGCCGGTGGGTGGAATGGGCTGCTGACATACAGCAGCCTTGCTTCGACTTTTTGGTGGGAGTTCTCCGTGGTGAAGGACCTCCAAAGATGCTTCCCTGGTAGGGCCAGGCAGGTGGGTAAACCAGAGCTGCTTAAAGATGGGATGACAGAGAAACAGGGAGAGAGGGTTTTCGGTGAAAACTTGCAGAGAAGCTGGCATCGCTGGTACTGTAGTGCCTGGGTCTCTACGTGTTTAACCTGTGCCAGCCGGTGTGAAGAGAACCTCAAACCCTTCTGCGCCCATCCTGGTCTTGTGTCTTTGTTGCACAGCAGTGAAGCTGTGGGGGAATTATATATAAACCTGTCTCAGTGGGGAACTGAGGAGCAATTTTGCCATTATTTTTGAGTTGTCTTCTGCTGCAGTCACACAGGAAAAGCTTTTCTCACCATGCAGCAAAGGAAATGTAGGAAATGTTCCTTTTTCTTTCTTTTTCTTTTTTTTTTTCAGGTCCATCTAATCAACTCCACCTACACAATGGTGGTGTAGCCAGTTCTCACACGCTTCCTAATAGCCATCTGCCTGTGCGATTAATGCCTTGTCTGCTTTTGCCGTTGCTTGGAGGAAAAGACCGAACAAGAGCTTTGAGTATTTGCTTAAAATATCTGAAGTGTCTGTGTGGATGCTCCGGGATGGATACTCAGCGCTGGCTACGAACAACCCCCGCTTTCCCATGTTGTAAAATATTGCAGAGCAATTGGCCTTTCCCGTCATGCCCTTCGAACAGGGCAGGTTTCCCATTTGCCGTGCGAAAAACTAACATCTGTGGCAACATAATATTCCCAAAACACTCGCTTCCAAGAACTGAACGCGAGGCTGGTTTGAGAGGTACGATGGCTGGCATCCTGGCTTCCCTGCCGACGCGTTCGGTGGGTGGAGATGCAGAAAACAGCTCTGGAAGGAAGTGCTTCCAGCTCTGCTTAAGAAACAGAGTGGAGATGTTTGGCAGATCACAGAGGTAAATTTGGGATATGTCAAGAATAAATATTGCCCAAGATGACAAATAAACACCTGTACAAGCTTTTCCTAGCAGCTCTCAGCAGCTGATGGGGCAGAGCTCGGCATGGAGGGAGGATGGAGCCAGAGAGGGAACGGGAGCACCTGCTGAGCTGCCAGTGCTCAGCAGCCTTCAGTCCTGTCCCATCTTTGCATGGATGCGTCCATCTGGAGGAAGACCAGCCCGTCTCCCTGCCAGCCCCCTGCCGATGCTCTTTGGTGCTGCAGTGCCTCCAAAAGTGGAGTAGCCGTGCCCGAGCACCTGGGGAGCCACAGCGGGACACAAAGTGTGGTGAAATGAAACCATAGCTGGGTTAGACAGCCTGGCTTGAGCTTGGATTTGATTACCAGAGTGTCATAAAATGCAAAATAAGCTAAAACTAAAGAGTGTGAAAGCAAGGCGAAAAAGCTGACCTAACCGATGGCAGTGCTAGAGGGGATGCCAAATCGTGTCCCTCAGCCATCAGCATGTCCCTTGGGTTAAACCTGAGCTGTGTCAGCAGCAGCTGAAGGACCTTCTGCAGAACATCAGCCTGTGATACCACTCTGCGAGGCAGACGGGCACGGTTATCACCCTAGGTTTGTGCGTGTATATGGCCTTAAACTGGAAGAGCGTAGATTTAGATTGGACATAAGAAGAAATTCTTCACTGTGAGGCTGGCGAGGCACTGGCACAGGTTGCCCAGAGAAGCTGTGGATGCCCCATCCCTGGAAGTGTTCAAGGCCAGATTGGACGGGGCCTTGAGAAACTTGGTCTTGTGGATGGTGTCCCTGCCCTGAGCAGGGCTTGGAACTGGATGATCTTTAAGGTCCCTTCCAACCCAAACCATTCCATGAGTCTGATACTATATATATACATATGCTGGTCCCAAAACAAGATGGGCAAGAAATATAAGACTTGCTGCAAGCACTGCATCTGTGATACTTGCAGTCCATTTCCTTTCATCACATGTGACTTCATTTCTGTGTCTCCTCCAGCTCTAGGTACTGAGGCTTTAGCCATTGCCTGTCTTCATTTTTGCCTCCACCTCCATAGGCTGAGTTTCATGATGTGCAAGGAGACACCACTCCCCTCCCATTCCTGTGGAGGAGGCAAGGGAAGAGAAGATAACTACAGGGAGAAGCTGTGCAGGAGCAGCGAAAGGTTGTAGTGAAATTTCCCCATCCTCCCTTGTCCCAGCTCCAGTCCTCAGGTGTTTTAATGTGTGGGGAGATTCCCATGGGTGGGAATGCAAAATGTATGCTCACGTGGAGTTCGGCTCAGCATGAGGCTGTGTGGGAGAGGAGTTTTGGCTCCAGGGTTATGTTTTCATGACATGAGATTTGTGCTGTAGCAAGTAGCAGATTTCAGGAAAGAAATGGATAATCCTGTCATCAGGATAAGTCCCATCGGTGGCAGAGCAATACCCTTGCCTGTCCTCAACCCTTGCCAGGGGTTAGGTGTCCAAGGCAGGGCATGTCCTTGCAAAAGCCGTGTATGTGAAAAGAGGAACCACATATTGGAGATGCTGGAGGCCAGTATTCAAACACCCCTGTAACCAGTTTGCACCAGGGATTTGAACTCCAGGTTCCCATTCCCAGGGGGGGCACATTTGCTATGGAGGTGTGTAGCAAGAAGTGGGACGTGAATTCTCCCACTAAAGCATTTCTGCTGTCCCTGAATTGCTCAGAAGCTTTGGCTGTTGTTGGGCCAGCAAGGGAGGATGCAGTCCTCACTGCACAGCTTATCGGTGGGGCAAGTCTCTGCCCCACGGAGACCGTACGTGCTGTGAAGAAGTGGGTGACACTCTGCAGGAGCGTGTTTGGGGCTCCCCAGAGCAGCACCCCTGGGACTGCCAGCATCAACGGAAACCCTAGGCAGGTCCGGGGTTTCCCAAAGCCATGGGAGTCCTGAATGAAAACCAGAGACGCTTCCATTACGTGTGCCAAGACTTCAGGGACCTGAAGATTAAGCCAGGTGATATTTTTTTTTAAATGCACTATGTGCTAAGCACGTAAAATACGAGGTCCAGCCATTCCCATGCTCTTTTACTGCCAAATTCTCCATTGAGCACCACCTTCCTCACCCATGTGGCCCTCCTCACCCACATGGCCTTCCTCATCCCCACGTACTGTTTTGAAGCAGCAGCTTTGCTTTGTTCTCTCCCGTAGTACTCCTCAGTCGGAAGCTGCCATCACCGAAGCAAGCACATTGCTCTTACTAATAGCAAAGTAATCAATTTGAGTCACTGTATACATTAGTAATGGCCGTGTAATTGTAGTGCAAATTAGGTTTGGGCAGGCTGCGAAGCCCGAGACATCTCGTCTTCCTGAGCAGAGCGTAGATTTACTGTCCTCTGGGGAAGGCCGCAGCGAAACACCCCCCTGCCCACCTCGCAAATCCTCCCTTGATTGGATACAGTACGGTTGTCTGATTAAAATTGTGCAGTGGTTCAGAAAATGATTTTCAGCCAGTGCTTCACAGTAAATTACTTTTTTTTTTCTTCCCCCCAAGACAACAAATTTTTTCCTCAAGTACAACTGGACACTGAAACGAGAAGCTCAAGCAAAGCAAGCTGCCAGCGAGGCGAGGGGAGAACCCGGCAGCGGTGGCATCCTGCTGTGGTCCATCCCTGGTGCGCGGATGTGCAGCTCCCACGAGCCCAAAGCCTGGCACCCACTCCCATGGTGATGCTGCCCACTCAACAACCAGGTCCCTTTTCCCACCGGGTCAGGCCCCTGGCAAGATTTGCTGGTGCCATGGGCAGGTGAGGAGCATCTCCTGTGGGCAAATATCCTGGTACCCACTGCTGTACCCCCGCATGGGGTGTCCCCTTCCCAATGTGCCTGTCACAAACAGCTCAGGGAGGTAGATGGGGGAATGAGAGCGTGTGACCCTCCTGCCACCCTCTGCTCTGCCCCAATGGCCACTGCTGCCTCTGGAGAGAGGAAAGCCCCCAAGCTACATGCCCACCTGTGGCAGCCATGCAGTGTTTTCCAGTCCCTGGTGTTAAAACCACCTGCTTTGTGCTGAACAATCACTGAAGGAAATGCATAATTTTCCTCAATGCATGGAATGGAGTCTCTTGTCCTCCATGTGAGCATCCCAATGACACCTGGAGACCCATCTTTCCCCAGTGCCTCATCCTGCACTGGCTTACTCATCAGAGCACTGCTGGTGCTCTTCTGCATGTGGAGAGCTGCCTGCTCCCTTCCGTCCTGCAGCAAGGCCTCGGCAGGGAAGGATACATCTTCCAAGGTGAGTCCAAGGTGGATCTCCCATTTCTCAGGTTGCCCAAAGGAGGGTCAGGAGGTGTACCACCCTGACAGGGTTTCTAAAACAGCATCTTGAGCATCTGCCTGCAGCAAGGTGTCTTTGGTTGTGACTTTGGTGGTGGCAATACTGTCCCAATTTCAACACGTTCAAGCCTCAAGGAGTGAGATTTAAGCACTGAGCAATCAGCCCTTCCTGGTGGCCTTTTAACAGCCCTGGAAGTAGAAGAAAATGTACATGTAGTACAAACAAGTGGAGAATCTTTGTCACAACTGATCCCAGCTTCCCACCCTTGCCATGACACAAGCTCTCTCCGCTTCATATTTGCTCCATGAGAAGTGGGTAGTGTGGGGGAGGGAAGGGCTGTTGGTTAAATTATGAAAATGTATTTCACAGCATATTGGCACTGAGACTGGAAAGGAGCAGCTCAGTTGCCCACTCCCTCTCTTGGCCCTCACCGGGGGTGATTAGTGCCTTTGTCCATCCAGTTTGAAATGTCACGTTTCCATCTGCAATTAGAAGGAGTTTTTATCCGTGGGACGTATGTGTGTGTGGCTGGGGGGGTGTTTTCATTCCCTCCAGGTGAATGTTTTTTGTAAGTAATGTCTAACACATAACACAAATACTTAAAAAAAAACGTTTCCCTATTACTAAACACTGTTACGGCAGCTTTCATGAGCTTTCCGGGATCCCTGGGAACCTGGAAGAAGAGCAGACTGACAAAAGGAAGTATGAACTTGTTTTTAAGCCGAGGGACAGGAGAGCGGTGGTTTCAGTGTGCTCAGTTCCCAAAAGGAGTGGCTCGTGCCCTTGGAGGGCTTGCCAACGCCAGCCAGCTGGGACCCAAGAGCAGCGGTTGCTCAGCCGCTCCCGAGGCCACCTCCAGGCAGCTGGCAGCAAAGGTCCATCACATTTTGGTGGAGACAGGGCAAAAGATACCAACGGGCATGTGCCACAGGTGGAATACTCCACAGCAGTACACCAGCTCCGTGCCGTGCTCTGAGGGTGCTCGGCATCCCTTTGCCAGAGGGGGTTGAGCCCAGGCAGTGGGGCTGGCTGAGCAGGGCAGAGGGAGCTGGAGAACTTGCCTCTGGGGACTCCAAGACAGCAGAAAGCATTGTAGGAAAATACATGGGCCAAGGATAGAGTTTGGGTATGGGGCTGGCAGCATCTGGGATGCCCGCCTTATGTGGACTGCATTATTTTGTCATCAATCTTAGTGATAACAGAGACTGAAGCGGTTCTGCTATTGAGCTGCTATTTCTTTTAAAATCTGCTTATGACCTAATTTTAAGCACTGACATATGAAAACCCTGCCCTTGGTTTTCAAAAGAAAGTCAAAGAAAAGGAGGAGGAGGAAGAGCATAATGAGAAAGGAAATTTGTGAGGAGGACTCATGACAAAGGGTGCAGATATCATGGGTCTACCAGCAATCGTCTCTCTTGCCTTATAGCCTCTTCACATCAGAGCATGGGAAGGAAGCTTGAAACTCAAAAGAAAACACTTTGTGTACAGATTAGCATATTTTCTAAATCCCTGTTATTCCACGCCACCTGACATGTGTCCATGTGTGTCCTACTACACGTTTCCTCGCACTACAGGGATGTGTGCTGTCATTTCACTTTTTGGGTGACTTTGCACAGGTCTCAAACAAGGCACCGGGCAATGGCCTGGGATGCTTGTGGCTTGCAGGTAGCCCTCCTCCCACTTTTCCCTCTACCTTGCTGGCTTTCATGGACTTTTTCCTCTTCCGCTCTCATTTCACTTGTTCTTCCCTCGTTCCTCAGCATTCTGGCACTGCCTTTGCCGTGCAGCTCACAAGGTTTTGTCCAATTCAGACAGGGCTGATCTGCAGGGAAAACCAACTAGATTTTGATTATGCAAAATAAAAAGCATGAAGTCCAACATGTTAGTAAGGGGCAGGTTTTAATTACCTAGCCATTATTGGATTACTCCAGAGTAGAGGAAATACGGCTAATGCTGTGTCTGTGCTGCTGGCATACAGCTGCTGTCAAATTCAATCAGGAATTATTAAACATCACGGAGGTGTGACTGCAGAAAATGATGAGCAGAACGTGGAAAATAGCAATTGTGGTCCTGTCACGTGCCCTGTGAATTTCTGACCTGGGAGGGTGGGGAGTATCTGTGGGGGAAGAGCAGGAAGAAATTGCCGTATTTTGCCATCAAAGAAAGTCAAAGTTAGACCTCAGGGAAAGCCATCCTAACTATGAAGGGATGGGTGATCCTCTGGCCCAGGTGACCCTGGGGTGCTGCCGAATCTTCTCTCATGACTGTCCTGGGTGCTGATCCCTGCTTCAAGCATGGCTTATTCCCTTTACGGGAGACAGTTGTTGACTGAAAAACTCAGGAATGGTCCTGAGAGAAGAGACCAGAGCACAGGTGTGTCCTCCTGTGTGCGGCCGGCACTACAGGGCGATGGTCTAGTTTTCCATTTCTCTGGCCCAGGTGTGGTGCATCTTGGGCATCCCAGCTCCAACTCCAGAGCTGGACATGGAGCAAATCTGACTCTTGGCACACCCACAGCCTGTGGAAGGGTAGAAATAGAGGAGTTGTAGGTTGGAGCCTGTTCTTGCTGCTTGGAAACAGTCTCCCATCTGTCAACCCCCGAGAATACCCAGTGCCAAAATACACCCGTCCTGCACAGGCTGCGTGGTGGCTTACTGGTGGCGTTTTGGAGAGCAGCAGCTCTACTTTGATGACACAAGACAGTGCAAAGTGTCTGAAGATGTCAGATGGGATATCCAAGCTCCAGGAGCAGCAGGAATTCAGGACACGTCTCTGCCTGGTGCTGCCTACCAGCTCATGACTCCTGTTGGCTTCCCCTGAGTTGTCTTCACCTTTCAGAGGTTTGTCTCCTGCTGAAGGCACAGGGAGGTCCCCAATTTGGGCAGTCTGGATCATCCTAGCATAGCAAGAGACAAAGTATTTTTACTGTCACTGTGCACGTGTTCATCACCTGAGCAGGTCATCCGAATTGTACTTGCAGCCTCCTGAGTCAAACTCTTCCGTGATACACTTTGATTTAGGAATCAACACCAAAGACTGCTCTGGAGAAGCAGGGCTTGATATGAAACACGCAATTATCTCCTTGGAAGAGGCATAATTGTAGGACCAGATTTGCTGCTAATGTAAAAACTGCCAAAGCTGTGGTGACCCCATCGGGACCGTGCCAGCAGCAGTGAACCCTGCCGTCTTCCCGTGTCTTCTCTCATGTTACTGGCTCTGTCTTTAAAACAAAGGTGCAGTCGACAAGTGTTTGCCCATTTTTGAGCATTAAAGAATTAGAACAGCAAACAGAGGATCTACATCACTTCTCCTTTCAATACCTGACATCAGTATCTTCTTGCAGAATGGGTTTTTAACAGCTGTGTTGTTTCGAAGTGTGGCGCAGCCCCATTAGCAGCTTTCCAGAACAACTGTATTACTTTTAAATAGAGCATTACAGAGCTGAGCACCATTTATTTCAGGGATGCAATTAAGGAGGTGATGGAGCGTGATGCCTGGCAAGGTGATTGATCAAGTGCTGATCAGCTCCTGCCCCATATTAACAGGACGATCAACAGTGGTGATGATACAAATTTACAATCAGTGGAGTGACGTGTGTGAGTCTAGCCCTTTATGCACCCATTTTAGAGTGGGGTGAGGAGCACTTTATGCTCCACTGTCTCTGGTGACAAGATTTCCCTGTAAGCAATACTACAAACTCTGTTTGTGATGTGCAGGAATGTATCGCTCAGCAGATGCTCTTTGTGGACTTCCTAGGCAGGACGGCAAATTTGCAGCGCACCTGTGATGCAGGTTATAAATTTGAAAGCAAATGAACAGACAGACACAACTGCCTCAAGGTCAAACACAGCGTCAATGAAACCCAGAAGTCCTGGCCCCGTTGAGCAGGCTTAGGCACTTGATTGGATTATTGCATTCCTTCTTTTCCTGTTGTGATGCTATCATTTTCTGCTTGATAAACTGTGGATATTAATGATCCACAAACAGCTTCTAGAGAAATAAAATGAATTGCCATTTTCAATATCTTGAAACTTTAGCTAAAAAACTAAAAGCAAAACCTTAAAGACTCAAATTTCAACATAACCCAAGCTCTCAAAACCATAACTCAGCTGCCATCTAAACCTTAAATGCCCCAATGGTCTGAGTTTCTCCTGGTCTACATTTAGTCCCTCTTTTTGAGTTTATATTGAACAAGATACATTGCTCTAGCCTATTAAAAACATCTACAAACCAAAATATTTTATTTCAGATGGTTTCGTGCTTAGCAAGGAACTGTCCTCATCAGCATATGGATAATTGAGGTATGAACCAGCCCATCAAGTCCCGTTTTTGCCATATTACCAGTGCTGATCAGTGACAGTTTTCATCAAAAGGGCCTGGTGGTGGCCGTAAAGCTGTTGAGAAAGATCCAAGAATCAGCAAAAAAAGCTCAAATTTCTTTCAACTAAACCCAGGTAATGCATTATGCTCTGCTGGAGGAATTAAGTGCATTGACCGAATGATTAACATCACAGTGCCCACACCGAGACTCTTATTTTAGATGTTAAACTTCTCCACCAACCATACATTGTAAGTCCATCAGAGGAAGGGCGAGCAAGAGCACAAGTCTCAGCTCTGGAAAGTCTTTTGTTGTATGGCAGCAACTGTATCTCTGTGATACTGCATATATTTAGCCAAATTTTATGGGTGGGAAAGAAATTAATCAGGCACATGTAACACATGGGAGCTACACCATAGCTGGAATCTGTGGCTGCATCATGGGACAGTTTCTAGATCAGCAAGACAAATTTCAGAGATAAGAGAGACATTCGTACAAATACTGTGCTTCCTTCTTGAATTATCTTGCTTACAACCATTATAATTTGAATTATTTCTGATTAGGAAAAAAATGGGAGGACACCTTCCCGTCTTATTTATTTTGTACAGTTTGTGAGAAATTTGACCCTAACTCCTGCTTGCGGTTTTGCTGAACTTGTGGTGTGGAACCAACACGACTTTGCAGCCCTTTTCTAGGCCTGAGTTTCATTATGGTCAGTTCAAGGATTTTTAACAGCAGAGTGGTTTCAACATTTGTATTATAGATCAGGAACTGTTAATGGAGATGGGTGCATTAGGAGGCTCATGCATTAGCAGAGATTCACAAAGCTTACCATAGTGATTTGAAATATTCAAGGTCCCAGTCATGGAAACTTCTCTGCAGTCTCTTCCCACAAAGCTGTCAGGAGGAAGCGGTTGGGATGGAGCGGTTCCCTCCAGCTCTGTCAGAGTCTCGCATGGCCCTGGTCCAAACCACAGCAGATATCCCTGATTCTGGTGCAGAGGACATGTCTGGAGGAGAAAGAGAACATCTTTATCTGCTGTTATCTGTGGCTTTGGCCATGGCCTCTAGGAAATTCTGGCAATGTGTTTGGAGCAACCTGCCCACAACACAGAGAAGGGCAAAGACTCACTGGGTTTTTCCAGCTCAGGTCTGCATATGCTGCTAATGGTTGGCTCAATGCTTTTTCTCCTACTTTTCCTATCTCTTTCCCAGCATTTTTCATACTTTTCATACTGCTTTTGAATACAACTCTGTCATTTCACAAGCAAGGGGACTCTTGGTTCTTGCTGGGAGATTTTTTAGCAATTGGGACTTTTCTTGGCAGCCCTCTTGATGGTGCACCGGAAAATTAACGGTTCAAATCCCTCACAATGAAATGTGAGATGAAAGGGTCAGTGGCCTGTGTCTTTGCATCTTATAAATACGCCCTGACTTCCAGCTTTGTGGAGAGAGACAATACCAGCTACTTGCTGGGCTGACCCCCCTTCAGACATCAGCTGACAGTCTTTCTCCTGACTTGAGGAGTAGCCTGAGAAGGGAAGAGAGATTTCTGAAGTGAAAAGTGCCCTGTGATGAGATACGGGAGCCAAAGAGACACAAACTGCTCCTGGACTCCCAGCCTGTGGATAAGAAACTCTAACTGACACTTATGAGTGAGTGGGGAAAAAATACCTTAAACCCATGTGACACTTACATAACTTCAGGCCCGGGATGTTTTTCTTACAAAGGAAGGACGAGTATTGCCAGGGGCAGCTTTAATGATAACAGCAAGCCAATAACCTCTGAAACTGGACAGTTACTAAAAAACAAGCCTTTAGGAGAAGCCAGGACATTCCACATCATGCTGGTGTCCCTCTTGACTATAGCAGGGCAGGGTGCTTGGGCAGCTGCTGGTGGGTCCCAAAACTGGCATAAGTCAAGGATGAACAAGTGTTTTCGGTGATAGAAGAGACAGGCAAGCAGGATTTCTTGGTGGGGAGAGATGCTGAAGAGTAGAGGTACACAAGAAAAAGGGGAGGAAGGTGCCGTGCTGGGAATGGAGGCTGACACTTCATCTTTGGAGTAAAGGAGACCTGACTTTGCTTTATGAGGTACACAGGTCTTCTGCCAGGTGATCCTTAAGAAGCTGCTGTTTGGTGGCCCATTAGCTGATGCTGGTGAGATAGGTTTGGCATGCTGCACTCAGGAGGTAACTGCCAGGCTAAGTCCAACCTTATCTGATCAAATTTAGCCAATTTGGGACAGGTATTGACAAAAGAGGGAGTTTCAGACCAGCGACCTGCTTTAGATGTTTGCTCCTTTCCTAGTTTTGAAAGAGCAGTAGATGCCTCCAAGAAGGGTGGCTTGGCTCTTCTTACCAAGGTGTAGGTGGATTCCTCCTCCGGAGTTTGTCCCTCAGAGCTTTGCCTTCCCCCTCTATGAAAGCACAAATATTAGCACCACATTTGGCTTCTGTGTTCCTTATCAAACCACATGCTACAGCCCCTCCTGCTTCCCTAGGAGCAGTGAGCCCACAGCTACCTGAACAGGGACCAATCTCAAACCAACCAACCTACTCAATTGCTTGGGTGATTGCTAAATCACTATTTGTGTGCACTACAGAGGTATTTGAAGGCGAAACGTGTAGCTACAGAAGCTCGCAGACAGGCTGAAAAGGGATGGGCCTTTATGCTGTCAGAAAAGTGTGTCCCCTACAAATACTTCTCTGTAGTCCCGTCTAATGATAGCTAATACCAGTGGGTCCCAGCTTGCTCCATGCAAAAAAGACACCTCGGCACAAAGAGACTATACAGGATAAGTCCTGTATAGAGAGAGGTGGTGGATGCCCCACCCCTGGAAACGTTCCAGGCCAGGTTGGACGGGGCTCTGAGCAACCTGATCTGGTTGGAGATGTCCCTGCTCCTTGCAGGGGGGTTGGACTGGATGGCCTTTAAAGGTCCCTTCCAACCCAAACTGTTCTATGATTCCATGATAAGTCTCATACAACTCGTAGGTCTTACCTCAAAGATACATTTCAATCTCAGCATTACGGTCGCTTGTACACGCTTTTTGCTGTCTTGCAATGGCTTTCCTGCCCTAAGTCTATACATGCTGTCCTTTTTGTGAAGCCAGGCAAGGCAGCAGGAACGCATGTATCATGAGCATCTCCTGTGCAGTGACAGCTCTCTTCCTCTGTGAGGTACACGCTGGAAAGCCGAAGCTGCCTGGCCCTGGCATCTGCGTTTGAATCACTCTCCTGTTCCTCCTCTAAATCCCCACCTGAGGTCAAGCTTTGAAAGAAAGGTCAGTTCTATTTGAAGACTGTTCAGAGAGGGACTGAATCACTTAACGATGAGTCACGCAAAAAATTAAATTGATGCAAATGTTAATTTGACAACCTGAAAGTCTGGAGAGAGTTCCAGCCAGACCACAGGCTTTGTGCTAAGGCAGCTGTGCTTCCGCTGTCCTGGAGGAGGCTTTGCAGCAGGTAAACACAGGGTGGGAGAGACTTCGTCGCTACGCCAGAATTATCTTTTCTTCCCAGAGCCTGACTCATCGCAAGTATCTCACAGGAAGGGAACCTCTGCAAAGAGATCGCCACTGTGCCACTGTCTGGCAGCGCTCCTGATTAGCGCCCCTGGTTCTGGGCTGTTGAATTTTTTTTTTAAATTTTTTTTTTGTTATCGGCATCAAAGATGCTGGACACAGCACTGCCAAGCACTTGCAGAGCGGCTGAACACTTCCAGCTCTCCTAATAAATCATTAACTCCTCCAGAACGATCACTGAAGTGTGCAAGGAAATAAGCAATTACGTCCTGCCCTAAAGGGGGAGATCCTGTCAAAAAAGAGAAAGTGTCTGGGGATAACAATATAACTAGAATAATGAAATGCTCTTTTATGTTTGTTAAATTCAGAATTATATTAGTAATTTTATCCTCCCCCACACTCAAAGTCGGGGTAATTAACTTTGAGGCATCATTGCTGGCATTGACTGACCTTCGTGTCATTTGCGTGAGCGCAGTGACGATGTTTTGCACCTGCTTTGCACGGACGTAAATGACCAGAACAAATGTAAAGGAGAAGTAGGGTCTGTATTTGCTGTATACAGACAAAGCTCTAAAGGTTATGCAGCCAAGCTCACACAAGTGTGGAAATCCCAGAATTCAGGTTGTCTCTGCGGCGCCTGTAGCAGAACGTCAAATTGATGCTGCGTCCTGTATAAACTTTTAAGAGAAGTTTAGCTAAAGATAGGTTTCTCACCAAAATATAGCCATGTCAGAGCGCCACTTCAAGTGACATTTGAAATGCCCTTTATTTTCAGATTGTGATTTAATGCAGAAATAGGATGACTTGCTTTGTCAAAGGTAGAGTCCACTCGGAAAGCCTGAATTCCTTCTGTCTTTAGAAGTGACCGCTAAACTTCAGGAGCTCTGTTTGCCCTTTGTCAAAAGGAAAGGTCTGGCCTGCTGCGTTTTGGGTGGATTTTTAATTCTTTTTTTTTTTCTTAATTGTCTCACAGCTAAGGAAGCAGTCAGAAAATTAGATTTATTATACAACTTGTGTACCTAATTAGGCAATTGCTATACTCTTCTTAATCATGTATATTACTTTATTTATTTCAATACTAGTTCACACTGAATATAATTTCTGGGCGTCATGATAGGCCTTCGATTAGTAAACAAGTATTTAGAAGAACTTTAATGAGTAACATTTGTAATTAAATATTAAATAAAACACAATCCCAGCTTCCTTAAAGATGATAAAAGCATATCTTTGTTATATATGTAAAGTTTGTCTTTATACATATAAATAACAATAGAGGGCTTCATCAAAGCTCCATTGTTTTCTTACTTCCTCAGTTTCTACCTTTTCTGTCTGATCTGGACTATATCTAACCATGCTATTGTTTCACTTAGGAGCTGATAAACTGGTACAGGTTAAACACAAGCAGTTCTAAACTTTGGCCCAGGAGGTGAACAATATTTCGGGAGTCTCTTCTGCCTGTTTGCCTCGTGCTGCTCCGGAGCAGCCTGCTCTCGCAGGATTTTCCAGCTGGAGTAGAAGTGCTGGGATTCCTGTGGGGGAGACTGAACTTGACAGATTTTCAAGCCAAGAAATGTTCAAGACAAATAATTTGGTCAAAGCTGGAAGGAAGTACGAAGATAGAACTGAAATCTTTGATAATCGGCCAAGGGTAGGGGAAGTGTAAAATACCGAGGGACAAGTTCTGCTCTTTTATTCAGCATCATCTCTCTGCAAATAGCACCAGTAACATTCCTGCAGGACAGGCGTGCTGGAGGCGACTAAAATTTAAAATGTTTCATTTGCTTAAGCAGGAAAACAGGAAGGAACAAAGTTTCTCAGCGTAAACAGAGATTTCATGTCTGTCAGGTTGATTTTGTCCCAGAGAAAAAAAAAAAAAAAACTAGCAGACAAACAGAACATATGGGATTAAATATCAAAACCAGAGAAGTAAAATTTTCCAGGCTCAACCAGTCTATTGATTTCCTCTCAGCAACCTGTAGCTCGTTTGCCACATTGAGCAGGCTCAGGCTCTGAGCAACCTGATCTAGTCAGGGATGTCCCTGCTCCTTGCAGGGGGGTTGGGCTAGATGACCTTTGAAGGGCCCTTCCAACTCTAACCATTCTATGATTCTATGATTGCCAGCTCCTATGAATGTACTGTACGTTGCAAGATAACTTGATGTTTGACTTGCTTCTCCCAGTGCTGGTGACAAGAGAGAGGAGAGTTAGGCTTTGACTACAAGATCTCACCCCAGACAAAGCCCAGCTGCTGTGGCTGAGATGAAAGTATGAGAGAGTCCAGCTCTCCTGAAACCTAAATTCTCATCAACCAGGGCACAGAGAACTAAAAATAAATTAGAAAAGAAAAAAAAAAATGAAATGCGTATGGTCTCAGCAATGAGCTCTTGTTTCTTCAGGATCCTCCTCAGTGAGGTTCAGAGGGGTGGGTTGGGGAGGCTGATGGTGGTGGGATTGGGAGCATCAGCCCTGGGAAGAGCATCAGGGAAAGGCAAGAGTGCTAGGTGCAGTATGCGTCATCCCAAATTTACCTGGCAGCGGGTCTACCTTCCCCCTGGGACTCTGATTTACACAGATGAAGGCTTAGCTGGCTTGTGCAGGCTGAGGATGAGGATGAGGGAAAGGCCAACGGCAGCATGCAGCGCCGCCGGTCTGCAACACCCACACAGCTCACGAGTGGGGGGGCCCCACCATGGCCCCCCCAGGGATGCAGCACAGCCTGAGTTACATAGGCAAAGCATCTGGCACTCGGCGCGGCGGTCACTTGTTTGTTTGTTATTGTCACTGCCACTTTCTTCTTTTTAACTGAAGGGGTTTTTAAAGTTTATTTTATTTTATTGGGTCTCGCTGAGCCTTTGTAAGAGAAGGGAAATGTATGTGAGAAGAGAGAGGAGGGGATTACGGCACAGCTGTTAGAGACGTGGCTAATGGCCCAGAGATTTGATAAATAATTCTGTTTAATTTAAGCCTCAGGAGCTTCTAATTGAATTGCATCACCTGTAGTTCTGCTGCTTTCTTCCAGGCCAGGGAGAGGGAAGAAAAAAGCCTGACAGAAAACCCCGACCTTTGCTACAACCAGCTGTGAATGGAGGCTTTCCAAGCCTGCGCGAGCCAGGTGAAGTTGAAGGGAAGCGTGCTCTCTCTCATAGCCCATTCCCCTGGCGAGCTGAGGAAGGGGGGGATGCTGCTGCCGAGGCGCCGTTTGAAGAAGCCTGGGTGGCTGGTGAGGTTGTCACGGGTACCAAGTCAGTCAGGTGCACCAGAGGGGATGCAGAGAGGCAGATTGCCTTGCTCAGTGGCAAGGCAGATAGCACATGGTCCCCCAAAAAGCTCACCCCAAAGTCAAACACCAGCTTTTGCATTTCCTTCCATTGGCTCATGAATAAAATAAGGCTGGGAGGTGAAAGGGAGAAAATGTAGAATCATAGGACAGTTTGGGTTGGAAGGAACCTTTAAAGGCCATCTAGTCCAAGCCCCCTGCAAGGAGCAGGGACATCTCCAGCCAGATCAGGTTGCTCAGAGCCCCGTCCAACCTGGCCTTGAATATTGCCAAGGATGGGGCATCCATCACCTCTCTGGGCAACTTGTGTCAGTGTTCCACCACTCTCAGTGTAAAAAAATTTTTCCTAACATCTGGTCTGAATCTACTGCCCTCTATTTTAAAACCATTACCCCTCGTCCTATCACAACAGGTCCTACTGAAGAGTTTTTTCCCTTCTTTCCTGTAGCCCCCTTTAGGTACTGGAAGGCAGCTATAAGGTGTCCCTGGAGCCTCCTCTTCTCCAGGTTGAACAGCCCCAGCTCTCAGCCTGTCCTCATAGGAAAGGTGCTCCAGCCCTCTCATCATCAAACATGATCATCATCATGGGCCTTTATGCTACTGACCTCAATGCATTGTAACATGGACAGGGCAATAATAGCCCATCCCAGAGTGATGAGGGCTACGGAATATCTGATTTTAGTAGTTACCACTCTTTTAAAGGGAAAAGCAGAGCTTTCAGCCAAGACACTGACTTTTTAAATTTACGTAGGTTAAAATTGAAATTTGTGTCCCAGGAGTTGCATCCGTCTTGCTGCACTATTTTGAAAATACCTGGCACCTCAGGCTTTGAAAGCAAAGCTTGGAAAGCAAAGCATAGAGAAGGCTGCTAATGACCTGGAAGATGATGGATATTTATCCTCACTGAATCGGCAGTAAATCTGAAAGGGATAACTGCATCTTGATTTTACTACAAATTCTTCAGATTTCCAGCTCCACAACTGCAGGGTTAGATTCCTGCTGTGCACACTGTACTGGGCACACATCTTTTTTTTTTGCTCTCAGTCATCCATGCACAGCTCCACTCAGGTGAGAAGGGGCAAGAGAGACATGGAGTGGTCCCAGAAGCAGATGCTGCTTCACAGCAGCCTTTGTCTTTTCTGCTCATGCCACTCAGCATCCTTCTCTCTCTGTTACTACTGAGAAGTGGCTCACATGTAGCCGGGAGCAAAACAGGCTGCGAGCGGTATAAGCTAGACCAGAAAAAGGCATCCTTATTTCGGGTTTAAAAAAAAAAGAAAGAAAGAAAAATCTGCAGAGGGATTTAACTCTAGAGGGATCATACAGCTAAAAAATGTCCCCGTTTGAGCCAGAGCTTCAAAATCTGGTAAAACTGGAAGCAGTGAAGGGAATGATGTGGGAAATGCAGAGGGGCTGTGTTGGAAAAGGGGTGGATTTGCAGAGTGGAGGGATAAGGACACCCAGCAAAGGGCTGAGAGCATGTGCAGGATAGCAAGTTCAGTGTGGCTGGGGGAACTATGCATGATGTACGCCTTTTGGGGCAGAGGAAGAAAAACCAGCAGGAATTACAGCATGCAGCCTGTTTTTCTGAGCTCAGCTTTCGGTAAGCATCAGTGGGCTCAGAGTCAGCCCCATGGCCCACAGCAGCATTCAGGGGATTACTGAGAGGGGCGAGTGGGGACGTGGGCGCGAGCAGGAGCCCAAAGATGCGACAGCAGAAACCCATGGCTGCAGATGCCTGCGGTGAAGCACCTGCAGAAGCTGAGCTGGAAATACCCATCCCGTCCATGGAGACAAGATGGAGCAGAAGTAATTCTGGTGGGTCATCTGAGTTGCACTGGGAGCACACCATCACAAAGCTGCTTTTCAGGTCACCGTAACTAATGCTCTCCTGTTAGAGGAGGGCTGTCACTGGGACAGAAAGGGTGCTCGAAGCCAAGACTGAAGCACAGTTGTGTATATGCATGGGTGAAGCTTGGACTGAATCAGCCAAGGGCTCACGTTGAGTCCTATCCCCTCAAACTCACTTTGAGGGATGTTTTCTTCTCTGTTTAGATCAAAGACCGGGCTATCCCATGCAGCTCCACAGACAACTGTCTTCTACAATCAGATCAGGACAGGCAAAAGCCCTCATCCAATCTGCAGTGTATGGGCTTTTTAAGATGCCATGTGAGAGCAGGCACTTGCCTTTGGGAACCAGTTGCAGGATGAGGAGCGAGGTGACTTTTATTTTAGCAAGGACAGGGACAAGAAGAGACCACGGCGATCATCTGATTTGCCTTTCTGCACAGTGAAGGAAGATCATGACAATGTGCCCAGCGATTCCTGCAGCCATCCCAGGTTTTTTGGGTGAGGTGATGGGCACCAACTACAATATTTCTAATTAGGTGCACCCTCCCCAAATATGTGCCTACCCATAGCCCAAGGAAATAAGAGCTGAATGCAGATTTCAGAAGAATACTGTAATAATGATAATCACACAAGAGCTGTATTGCCTACATGGATGAGATGGTGTGTCATCATCTGGGGGGACTCAACACATGCTCATGCAATATTGACCCCTTTGTTTTCCTGATATTGATTTTTTTAAAGGAAACATTCAATTAAAAACCCATTTAGTCTGGCTAAGCAGACCGATTCCACTGCTAAAGAGAAGATAAGGCTTCAGAAGCTTCACACCTTTTAGGGGACTTACTGCTGAAGTTTGTGCTAGGACATAAAATCTCCTGGAGATCTGGATTACTTGGATTAAATGCTACAATATTCAGCCTGACTCTTTATTTCCCTGACACCTCATAGCCCCTGCAGCCTTGAGCTGGGCACTAGGAAGCTGCATGTAGAAACTGGAGAGGGTTCATGTCTTAGTGTGGAACCAAGAAGAGGGCAGAGAGATGGGCAGAGAGGTCCCTAGGCTGCCTCAGAGGGAACGTGGAAAAAAGGCCCATGTCTTCAATTCTGCTCTTTGCCAAGAATTATAGGTCTTCCAGCGGGTGTTCCCACTCGCTCAGGCTTTGTAAACTATAATTAAGGAACAGCTGAATAGCAATTTTAAATAATCGCATTTTCAATGTAGCTCTCTGAAGTTGGAATTAGTGGTAATTCTCGTGTAGATTTAACCATTTATAAAAACATCATGCTCTCTGCATAAGGAAGCCCTGGACCAGACTTTTTTTCAAGTGTTTGGACCTACATTATCAGAGGATCTCCTGGCTGGGCTATCATAAGCACTGACCATTTATTTTGTGCCTGCGCAGAATCTCTTTAAAAAAAAAGCAGTCCTAGTCATACCTGCTGAAGTTCCCCAAGAATAATCTGCTTTTAAATATTCCCTGAAGTGAAATATTTCAACCGTATGTAGCCTTCAATTTGAAGCTAAATTTACTTTCCTTTCTTGTGTGTCAGGCTATTTGAATTACTGAAACAATCCTGGAGCCAGATGATTAGTGCGGCACACATGCCCTTGTTTTAGTTGCAGTTAAGCTAGTTTCATAAAGCATGTGACTCTTTCTGAAGCAAAGACCCTAGTTTATTTAATGAAACCAAACACTTTATTTCCAAAAAAAAAAAAGAGACTGTGCAAATATGATCATTATAATCCAATTCCGGAAGAACTAAGACAAAGATCAATCCGGGAATTCATTAAATGCCTGATGTGCCAAGATGACCTTTAAGGTTTGCTAGTAATCTACATTTTCAAATTTTCAGGCCTTTTTTTTTTACAGACCCTCAGGGTGAACAAAGGAGCACTGATCATACTTGTTGCTTAGGAAATGGAGACTATTTTATTTCTACATACTTTATTGTGCATGAAGTTAACTGTTATGGGCTACAGATTACAAGAGAAATGGTGTGCACTGGATATGCAACTATTGTGATCTCTTCTTCTTTAACAAAGGAGTAAGAGTTGTTTCAAACAAAGCATCAGGGATTGTGTCTGCCATCCAAACTCCTCGAAAAAGCACATACCACATCTTCTCCCCCTTCTGCCCAAAGAGAGAGAATTTTTCTAACCAGAGAACCAAGGTGCCCCAAATCTGGCATCATCCTTGGGGTTGCTCCTGAATGGAGTCTGGCCCCGTGTCCTCTTTCCCCAAAAAGCTAAACTAATTTCAATATTAGCTGAGTTTTACTGAGGAGAACTGTGGTCAAGTCTTTATTACATTCTATTGGCTTCCAAGACAGTTACTTACCACAAAATTTAGTATTTTAGGTATCTGGATTCTAGGTAAAATACAGGAGACTAAATTAGGGGAGCAAACCAAGGACAGGATTTGCATAACAAGGCAGCCACCCACCAGGAATGAGGAAATCACCATACTCCTGCCTACTTTGTTTGGGTAAAAGCTCTGAAACCTGCTGATACTAGTGACCGAAACGCTGGCTTACGTTGTGGTAGCTCCTGTGATGTGGGACACCCAGCCCAAAGTAAGAGCTGCTGCTCAGTCTCATGTCGGCTGGGGACAGTGGAAGTCCAGTTCTCCAGGGCAAACCAACTCTACCCCATAGCAGGTCCCAGCCCTGCATTTTTAGGAGTAAGAAAATTAAATTTTGCCTACACAGCTGACAAGTCATGAGACAGTGTATTAAGCATGACCCAATGCTCCTGGGGTCCTCAACAACAATCTCAGGTCATGATTCCCATATGCCTCACCAGACCAATACTTGGCCACCAGATAATGAGAGAGAATTATTATTTGCTCATTGGGGATGGGAAATCGTAGGGTGCAGGGTGGCTTTGCCCACGATTACACAGGAAGGCTGGGGCAGAGCAGGAAACCCATCCATCTTACCACTTTTACCCACTCCTGTCTTATTTTCCTTGCAATCAAGACTTTTACTGTCAGAGAGAAAGGGCCTGATTGACAGCACCAAGGGGTGAGAGCTTGCCTTCCCCTACAAAACAGGTACAGCCCTCTTATGAAAGGACCACCTGCTAAGTCCTCAGCCTCTCTGCTATGGCTATTAATAATCACTTCCCGTGATTTTCATAGCTTTCTGATGCGGACACTTGACCTCTTGTAATTGTGTTCAGATTCCCCACTCGTGTTACACAGGATATCCAGCAGCCGTGGCGCTGGGGACAGGCTGAACCTCTCCTCCTCGCCGCTCAGCCCCGGAGCCCCTGTGCCGGTATCCCCACTTTCATCTCAGGCGGCATCCGACATGCCGTTTTTCTTGTCGCTGGGCTGGCAGCTCGCCATTAGCTGTATTCAAATTTAAACACTGGGTTGCACCTGTTAGTTTAGCTGTTGATTGGGAGGAACCGAAGCGGAAAGTGACCCTGCGTGTCCGGCTAAGCAATCCCTCTCCGCTAATGGAAAAGAGCTGGCTGCACTAAAGCAGCCAGCGTGTCCCTCCAGGCTATTTGTATCGCCGGTGTTTCTGCCTTATTGATTGCCTTCTTGGAAAATAATTCTGTTGCTTAATTGATTGTAACATGTCTTTCTTCTTCTTTTTTCTTTTTCTTCTTTTTTTTTTCCCCCTCTGCCGCTCCATCAACCTCAGGACTTTATTTCTGTCTCTTATTTGGCTGCTGTTGTGCAGCAGGAGCTGATTTTAGGACAGCAGGCAGCACATACTTGTTCTTCCAGACCATGCATTAGGGAGTTTGATATTATCCCAGCTCAATGTCTCTCTCTTCAATGAAAAACAAGTGGGTTTTATGCAGCTCTGGCTTCCAGGCCAGCTCCGTTCACCTCTGTCCTTTGCTTTGCACAAAGACTTGCATTTCTACAAAGTTGTTTCCTGATTGCGTGGTTTCCTGTATGTCTATAGGTGGGCCTCAGAAACAGAGGCTTCAAAACAAAAGGACATGACAGAAGTGTTGGATGAGGACCTTCACTCAAGCATCACAAACTGCAAGAGTCCCTCAAAATGCCATATCAACACGCAAGACCATCAACCAGGAGAATCATCAACTTGGGCCTTCATGGCAGCCCAGGCCATGCTCTGGGGGGAAGTAGAGACAAAGCATTTACCTTTCCTTCTGCTGTTAAGAACTTTGCAAATCATATTTTAAGCTAGCCCGTGGATCATCCCGTATCTGAGCACCTCACAACAAGCCATAAGAAGCTTTCAGAAGTCCCTCAACCAAGCCTCTTCCTATCTCCCATCAGCCAGCACCTTCTCAGGATAGCTCGGCTCAGATAAGAGATGTTCTTATTTTCTTTGGGTTTGCAGTGTGACATACATATTCCTTCCAGTCCAGCTGAGGAGGGATGATATCACGCACGCTAGGCAACGAGGAGAGTGGAGAGAGAGGGCAAACCAGCTTGACAGCTGCGTCTCAAGTAGACCATCGACAACTATCTGCTAGCAAATTTAAAATAAATCAGGGAAGAGTTCTCATTTACAACTTTCCCTCATGTTTCCACTGGCTAGCAGGCAGGCTTTTGCATCAAACAAAATAACAAGCATTTCCATGAGCTGTTTGTTTGACAGGGCACTGGAGGAAAGTGAATGATTAGGTCTTGCGGGTGTTAATAGGGTCATTTCATGCTGTGGTTATTGGTGGACTGATAGAATGGATTATGTGCCTATAATTATCATTTTTGCTGCTGGGTGGTCACCGTTTCCCTTTCTAAATCTGCTTGTCAGGGCACCAAGACATTTTTCTTATGTGTTTCTTTTTTGTTACTTAAAGGTAGGAAATCATTTCAAAAGCACAAATTAAGCTTAGTTACCAACAGGAAGGAGATAAAGTTGACTGAAGGTAAAAAAAACCCACAAAACACTGGGAATCTGACAGTCCTTCCCACATTTCCCACATGCAGCTGCACTCCTGCGGGATGGGGGGATGTGTGGGCTGCCACCGGCCCCCACATTTGCTCTGACGTGGAGGGCTGGGAATCAATCACTTTGATGTCGTATCTTATCCCTGAAGATAGATAGCAATGGCTTGTTTAGTGACAGCCATAGCGATGCTTTAACAGACCCTTTTGAAGTACTAGAGCAGCACTTTAGTGGCTGTTGTGAGAGCGGAAAAGCTGACACCAACGCAGATTTGGGAAAGGGCCACCAGGGATGCAGGGAGGATGACAGGTTTGTGCTGAATGGCATCTTTCCTTGTCACCCATGGGTGTCACGGGTGTGACTGTTGGTGGGTGGCTTTGTGCATACATCTCCCATCCATGTGCACCTCTGCCCTGGGTGCATTTATGGCTCTGGCAGCTTTTGCTCTAGCAGAGATGCACTTGCTGAGCATGAAGATGGAAGCAAAAGGCAGGGAGGTGTTCAAATACACTCCTCTCTTTCGTGGGGCTTAGATGTCTCACTGGCATTTTGGTATCCAATCTGAGCTGCTGACTCCATCCCTGACAAGTGTCCGTGGACAACATGAACCGGGTTCCTGTCAATGCCCCTAATAAGAGTCATCTTCCACCCCTCCAACCTCTCCCCACACAGGTTATTTCTACCTGCAAAGTGTCCCCATTGTCCTCCTTTGACCTTGGCTTTCCTGCAGGAGAGTCCTCGGTAGTGATTAAGTCACTGATGGATGAGTATCACGGCCATCACGATGACAGATACCACTTTGTCATTTCCCAGTAATCTATTGCACTTGTTATTAAATGTTGTCTTTTCTTTAGGTTGGAAACTCCTACGAAGTCTTTTTATTCAGCATTTTTGCAGTCCCTAGAACAAAGAGATCCTGGTCCACATCTTGGACTCTCTCAGCTGCTGTAGGAGCTCAGGTGATGAATAAATAATAGTAATTTAGAGTTGACCACTTCTATCTAGTTCAGTGCTGAGGATAAAAATTGGTTGAGTTTCTTTCAAAACTCTCTGGTTTATCCATCAGATTAATGAAATCTGAAGGCTCTTGTTCTTCATCACCTCAGACTGTTCTTCATCAGCTCAGCTAGTTTGTTTGCAGTGCCACTGTGAAAATTTTCCTTTTTTTTTTTTTTTTTTGCCACACCCCGAAACACCTCTGTGGTGCATCACAGTTTTCCCTCTCCCTGAGTTATCATGCAGAATAAAAACAGATCCTGGAACCACCAAGCCCAATTCACAAACTATAAACTCCTGCTATCCATCCCCAGAAAACTTATGAATGACTTTTTTTTTTCTTACTTTAAATGATCAATCCAAATGAAAGGATATAGCAATGGAAAGCAGACACTTTTTAGGTTTGGTTTTTTTTTTGTTGTTGTTGTTTTGTTTTGTTATTTTTTTTAAAAAAGAAACATTTTGTCAAAAACCCAACACTCAGTTGCTGAATAAATTTCACAGAAGGTACCTGATCAGCCTGACTCACAGGCAATGTTTGAGCTGCTCTTTGCAGAAATGTTCCAATCGCAATTCCTAGTGTTGACACAAACCCTTTACACCAGGAGATTTTCCCAGGTCTCGGAGCCATTTCAAGTTGTCCTTCCTCACTGGGATGTCGGTACTCTTTCCATGTCACCCACTGTGCTGTCCTCCCTGTGTCTCCTTTAGCTCCCATGAATTTTGGAGGAAAGACCCACAAAGCACAGTGGTTCTCACAGACCTTGGTGGATCACCATGCATGTTTATCCAGCCTGGGCCTCCTTTACAAGCATCTTCTCTGGTCATCACCAGTAAAAACCGTACAAGTGGCATGCTGGATTAAAGGTCTGCTTCCAGTATCCTTGCTTGCAGTATAAATTCTAAAGTATAAGTATAAGGCAATATCTGAGTAGCACCTCTGTAAAGCTTTCTGCGTTGGGCCAGCTACACTTGATTGTTCTCTTCATCAGTTCAGGTCATTTTAGTGGGTCACACTTTCCTGATCTTACATGAGAGAGCTCATTACATTTTATTCCTTATTTTTCTTTTTATCCTGTGGATTCAGAAGTGAGATTGTTTAATACAAAGAAGCCCAGGTCAATTTATATGGCCAAAAATTAAAATAAAATGCTGTGGACAAAGTCAGCCAGATCCCAGTTTTTGTCTGGCGATAGTACTTGCTAGCAAATTATTGCTGAAAATTTATTGTTCTCAGTTATTTTACATAGAGGAGAAAAAGTGACTTGGTGGCAGGATCCCTTCAGATGCCTGGATAAAACTGATTTGACTTTTTCTAAATTACTGTTTAGAAATCCAAAGACATTTGCAGCTATTTACTGGCATGTGAAAAGGTACACTAAATGGCACTTGGAGGTTAATTTTCATGACCCTGACTCTACCTCTCAACAAGATAGATTACATTTTCCATTCTATTCCTTGGTGTTTAAGAGAGAATCATTTTGTAGAAAATGAGAATTGATCCAAATCTTCACCCTAAAGTCGAACTGCAGCTTTATTGACCAGAAAGGAAAAAAAAAAAAAAAAAGGAGACATTTCTTTAGAATACAGTGATATCCCCTGTGCCAAAACAGCATGAAACAGGAGCAGAGCTGCTGCCTCAGTGGGGAAACCAAGTCTGGAGAAGGGCAGGCTGTGCCTGGGACACCCAGCTCGCTCCTTTGGGCTCATTTTCAGCTTGCGTGCAACCTTCATGCCTTTTCTTCTCCTCTTGTGATTTGGCTCACCACCTCCCTGCCTTCCGTGCCTCTTTGAGTCTGACACCACATCCATCGCGGACCATATACGGCCCGATGCAGATAAAAGGCCACAAGGATTTTCCAAGGTGTGAGCTGGAGCTGAGTGCCTCCCTCTTGTCGAAAGTCCCTAGGAGTCAGTGTCCACGCTGCCCTTCCTTCGGGAGTCATGGGGCAAAGGGAAGCGCTGGCGTTTGGGTGATGGACATCCCGCATGACAGTTGTCTCGGGGCATCATCAATCAGGCACAGCTCAGCTGTACTCTCCTGGAGCCGGGCTGGGGAGATCCCAACTGCAAGGCAAGCAGGCTTTGGGATTCATCCTGCTGTCCTGGCTGAGCAGAGGCACAGATGTTACTTCTGGCCATGCCCTGGGCTGACTGTCACTTTGGGAAAGGTAATGTCATTCCTCTGCTCCTATGTCTCCTCACTCACCTTTGCATATCTGCGCTGCCAGCCCTCCAGGAACACGCTGGGAATCAGCCCTGCTGAAGCAGCTTAGTCGGGGTCTCAGGTTGGGTATAAAGTCTGAAATGTCCCTAACCTTTTCCCTGGGGAGAAAAAAAAACCTTGAAAACGTGAGCCTAGAGGGTGAAACAAACCCAGGCTTCTTCCTTTCATAAGACATTTAAGAAAATAAGTTTTACTTATTGTAGGGCTGAAGACTTTTACAGCCCACTCACCTCACAGCTCTGAATATTTGGGCTGGCACTACCAGTGCTGATCCGGGCACGCTAGTGTGTCGCTCTCAGCACCTTGTGTGCTGGTGTGTGGCCAGGCCGGAGAATGCTATTTTATCGTCGTACTTCAGAGGAGAGGAAAATGAAAACCCCAGCAGATTCTCCAGCGTGATAACAAAGCTGTTCTGCAGGAGGCAGAGGGCAGTGTTTGCACACACATAGTCATTCTGAGTGCAAGCCGGTCAAGTTCATCCCTGATGTTCTCCTTGCTCTCTTCTTTGGGGTGATGGAGGTGACCCACCGAGTTTTGGTAAGATGAGAGACAGATTTATGCCTGGACATGTTTAGGCTCAGGTGTGTTTGGAGAACTTTGTGGGAGTGGTTGTGATGCTCACCTCTTCTGAAAAACTGCCACAAGACGCCATGGAAGTCCCTTGGGACAGGGGGAGCACAACTTCTCGCTGTGGGGAGACCTGTGGGTTTTTTACTCCAGCTGGGGGAATTGCACTGCACCAAGCAGGATCAGAAGCCAGGTCATAAATGGTTTAGGTTTCACAGAAGAGAGTTACTCATAGGTTCAGCTCTTTGGTCCTATCCTGTGGGTCTGGAGAGAGGGAGAAGATGCCCATGATCCTATCCTGCTTGTTTCATGTAGTATGGCTCTCTTAATATTAACTGTAGGGGGGCAGCTGGTTTTACACCCCTCCCTGATAAGCAGGAGAGGGACAATGCACCACGTGGGTTAGCACGAGGAAGCTACGGGAGAGTCTCGCCTCTGGAAAATGATGCCGGCTAAAAGCTCGACACAGGGTGCTCACAGCCTCGGAGCTGGTCCTCTGGCAGGAGTCTGTAGGTCTGAAATCAATGCCCCTTCTGCTTTGCATGCCCCTCTGCTCCTGCTGGGCCCCTCCAGGGATGAGCTTTCCGATGGTCATAGCCCAGCTCAGAAAAGATCTGCCTAATCTGGATGCCCCCCATGGCAAAACAATCTCTAAAGGCAAACACGTTGAACAGTGGAATGAAAACTTTTTCCAAGCCAAACTCAGTTTGCATTGACAATGGGGCTGCTTTAGAAGACTAATAAATTTCACACTTTCCTGCTGGTACACTCAGGGGAAAAATATCGCAGCGCTGAAGCCTTCTTCCATGGGAAACAGTTCATGTCTGCTGATGGCATGTATTCATTGGAACAGGGAGTACATAACATTTTCTTTAGTGTCTCTTTTATGTCACCTGCAACCTGCATTGCAAGAAGCAGCTTTCCCTCTCCATCAGCAGCTGCTTCACCTCGTGGTAAAGATGGCAAAGGGAGATTCTTCTGCCACTCCATGCTAACCATCCCATGATTAAATTCATCCTTAGTTTAGTTTCATTGTGCTCCTGGAGCTGAGTCAAGGATTAATTCATCCCACATAGTTTATGAAGTCCTCCTGATTTTATGACAAAAGAGAAATACACTATGTGCCAGCCGTGCACCCAAACAGCTCTTTGAAAGTCCCAGCTCAGATCTGAGCGGGCTCTAGAAGGAGACGGCTGCAGCAGATGTTATTTAAAGAGATGTATAAGGCAGCCATGTCTAACTAGGTGTTAAACCATATGCCTGTGAAATGCAGAGTTAGCTCTAAGATAGCATTTCATACCCATTGGAGACGTGGCACTGCTCTCATTGAAGCGTTGGAATTACTGTTCCCCATTTTGAGCCAAGCAGCTCTTGAGTGCTGCGGGATTCCCAGGTTGTTTCCAGTATGGATGGGAACTGGCTATAATCAGATATTTCCCTGACAGAGTCTCTGATGAACATGTCTGGTCCCTCAGTGCTGCAGGAATCAAACAAGAGCACCTATCTCCTCTTTCAGGCTCTCTTCTCCAGTTAGCACCTCAACCCTTATCATTTTTTTTTTAAGGGACATCCTGTAAATGCCTTCTCACTCCGTTTAGCAATCTGCTTGCTCCTTTTCTGCCAGCCACATCTAGTCAAACATGCACACACAGCACTCTGCCAGCACCTGTGCACAGGTTTCTGCTCTTACGTCTAGTCCCAAGGCCAGGCTCTTCTTATAGAGTTTAATTCTCATCAGTCTCACAAGTTCTTCTGATCAGACTTGCAACTTCAGCTCTCTCCATTGTGAAAAGCTTATTTACCCCCTCCATCTATCCTGAATAAATGAGGACCATCCCAACGACATAGTACATAGTTAGGACCAGGTCCCAAACCTATTAAGCTCCCAGAGGTCTCCCCAGTGGGAGGGTGATGCACTCTTAGATTCACCCAAAATAGGGTTTGTTTTATTAAAGATTTAAAAAATCATAGAAAAGCAATTATTTTTATGGTGTGTTTCTGTTGGAATGTCTTGACAACATAGGCTGATTTTAGTCCTATGCAAAGCTCCTTAGAGCTCCTGTGCCACTCCATGTCTATCCCAGCTGACCAGGAGACCTCTCTGCACAAGGCCACTGCTGTCTCCTGCAGGGCGATGGCTGCCTGGAGCTCCGGCCTTTTTGTTGGAGAGGAATCTCATTGCCCTCACACCTGCCCCAGACTTTGCTGTCATAATTGTCTTCTTGGGTTTGGAGATTTCCACTGCGAAATGCTATCCAAAACCCCGTCACCTTCACACCCCTTTGGGTGATCCATAGGGACAACTTGGAAGGTAAACCCAAGACCAGTGAATCCCTGTGCAGAAATTAACATTTTCAGGCAGAACTGGACAGTCTCTCCCCCACAGTTTATCCATCTTAGGATTTCTAGTTTTCAGCAGAGCATCACACAGGGTAATTCTAGGAGACTAAAGCCCTAAGATTCATAGTACGACATCCTTGCGTAGTCTTGGTGGTGCCAGAGCTGCCGTGGTTGCTAACTGCATCTCGCTATGTTTGCAACAACTGGATGTACCTGTTGGGAGGGGACCATGAATGCTCAGATCACCTAAGGGAAGTGCTTTGAGAAACACATTGTTTTAGGGGGTAAGATGTTGTTACTTCTGTCTGTAGGTGAAAAAATTTGAAAAGATCTTCACTAGAATGACTTCACCCACTCTGATATTCAGAGCTGGAGAGAAGCCCATGGGAGTAATGGGCCCCTTTGCTGCTGAGTGAGTGGGCACTTGCAAGAGCTGCCTGCCCAGAAGTGCCTCAGCAGCACTTTGGGCATCAGCCTGGCAAGAGAGTTGGTTAGGCAATGCGTGGGTTTCAGAGGAGATCTGGTTCCTCTTTGGTTCAAGGAGGATGATGTCCTCAAAGCTCCCAAATCTACGTTTTTAAAATTTATTTTTATTTTTCTTTCCCCAAGAGGCTTCTGCTCCACTGACAGGGCTCTGATGTAAGCTCCGCATGTCTCCTTCATGGGACACTGGACAGAGAGAGGTCTTTGCAGCAGAGCAGAGCAGCACACAGACTCCAGTGAGCACTGCTGATGTGACAGCTGGTTTGAAGCTGCCGTTGCCTGGTGGCAGTGCCTCAGGGTAGGACCAGACTAAACTTTGTACGTGGCAGGAGACACCTCTGCTTACGTGCTCCAGGTCTCGGGCAACGTGCTGCCCTCAGGCACCGAACAGCAAACACAATGAGTGGGGGTTATGGCATGTTCCTGCTGTAGGGGTTCAAGTTTATGCTTCATTTCTTGTCTCACATCAGAAGTCTCTTTAATACGCATTCAGAGCCTGTGTACAAAGAAGATTTGCTTCTTAGGAAAAACTCCTGGTAGGAATCCACTTGTTCTGAAAAGTCACGATGGGGAACTATTATTTGTTTAGGAGGTGTTGCACTCTCCCTGAGCACTCTTCACCTAGCAGAAGTGCTGCATAAGTTATCACAAAAAAAAAAAAAAAGCCTACCGCTTCTAGCTTCATGGGAAGTCAGATCTGGGAAGAGTATCATTCCCTACTTATTTTTGCACAAGTTTTTAACATCTGGCTCAGCTCTCAAACCAGGACACATCCACTTCGAACCGTTCTGTCTCCATAGATGGTGTTGGCATGCCTTGGCATGTCTGACCTCCAGGGATGCTCCATGCAGATATGTGCATTGTAGATATTGGGATATGCTCAGTAAAGACAATAGATTTAATCCTCAGTGGCATTATGTAAACAAACCAGATTTTAACATCTGGTCTTCTGTCTTTAAAACACAATGGCACTTCATAAATAATATAGCATTATAACTCCCAGAAGGCATTTACAAGTACTTTATTAGGTGTCACGTCAGTGCTTCATTTTTGCAGCAACTGCCCAGAACTAGATGTCTTGTAATTCAGTTACACTGTAAGTAGCCACTAATGAGGCATATTATTACAGAGAGCCAATGCTGCACAGCTACGCTGCAGTAAATCTGAAGTGATTCTAGTGAAATCAGTGCTAAAGCATAGATTTGCCCCAGTGAAATGAAAAGTCTCACTCAAAAGAAAGAAAAAAGTTTTGAAGAATGATGGTGAGACTTTGAGGAGAGGTTTGTGGAAACCTCCTAATTCTTATTTTCTGCCTTTCCCTATTCTTTTTTTCCACTCCGCTCTCATCTGTCACTCATGTATTGAGCATCCTGACAGGTCTGCCTAGCGATTAATGCTCCTATTTTGTGGGTTTGCATAGTGCCTCCTGAGTACTTAACAGGTCTTAGAGAGTTCAGTTCACTAAGCTCTCAGATTGTCTGGCAGTCCCCAATGGCTTCATAACGTAAAATCATAAACCAGACTGCAACTGATTCCTCTTTCCTGTCTATTCTTTTATCAGGGACTACTACGTGGGATCTGGAAGACAGAAACATGTTTAGATGTGTGCTGAGTGGGATTTCCCTTCAGCAAGCACAATTCTGGCCTCCAGCTCCAGATATAACCAGGGATTTTGGGTAGATGCATTTTCTGGAGATAATAATGCTTCCTTTGCTATAGGATGGAGAAGTTAATAAAGCAGCTTTCTGTGCATAGAAAGATTTCTAGCCTCTTTCCTGAGATTGCTTACTCAAATATGCTCTTGTAGCAAAGCTAAAATTGTTATAAGCTCTCGTAGTATAGAAATTGCGATGCAATGTGGCTGCATGGTCTGATCTAAAAATGACCTCATCCTCCTTAAAATCAGTCTTATTCACCCAGTTTCTAGCTGATCGATTTATTCTTATCCCAGAATGACATTATCTCCTATAGTAGACTAAGAGGTTTGTTTCTGATCTTGGCTAATTAACAGAAAGTGTGTTTCCAGAGACAAACCCTGGGGTGTGCGTAAGGGTAGGTCACTCTGTGGGCATGTGCATGTATATGTGTGCGTGCGCTTGCTGACAGCACGCCAACCCTGCTGGTAAGTCACAATCGAATTTACTGTTTCCTTTCGATCTGAACAACGTCATTACCTCCCGCTAATGTGGTTAGGAGGGAGCAGGAGATGCTCTGGGATGTTGGCTGGTGGTAGTGAAGCCAGCACCAGAGCACGTGTGTGAACCGTGGGCTTTGGGGGCAATTGTTACTTGCTATGCAGAGAGATGCTATATCACCATCACAAAATTGGAAAAATGTTAGACTTGGATCACTGAAGCATAAAATGTCCTCTACACTGAGACTGCTTTGAGCAAAGGTAGTCAGCAGCAGGATGTCCATCTAAACTTACCTTTGCGGTTTCCACAGTTTAAGACAAGTCAACTCTGATTCAGCAAAATACATGTGAAACTTGAACTAGGCTTCCCTGGGGCTGCTCATGGGCTCGTGATGGGCGGATGCTTCCAAGGACATCCCCAGAGACAGGAATGGTGGGCACTGTGCAAGTCGGCACACAGCTGGGCTTGCAATGCTTCTGCTCTTCCATGCTGGAACACCCAACTGACAGCAAAGCTGGACAAAAGGGCTGAGATGGAAGACCTGTGTATCTCTGGAGGCACTCAGGGAATAGTACAAAGCTAAACCTTTTCTTTAATATTAAGCAGTAAAGCATTGAGTGGACAGGAAGCCAGCTAGTCTTTCTTCTACGGGAGCACCCTAATCATGACACTATAGAATCACACTTCTCCCTTCTTCCCAGTCCAGGCCAATTATCATTTAATTATTTTAAGAGGCTAGCATAGTATCAACATCAGAAAACGAAGCACACGTCACCGCTTCAGGATCCCCTATGATTTTGTGGCCACAGTGCCCAGAAAATGGGTTTGACTCCCATTTTTGGAGAGAGAACCATATTTTAGTCTTCCATAAATGAAACAACTTCCTTCGCTCTGAACCTACAGGAGAAGAGCAGGGAACCAATTAATTTTTGAGGGGGCAAAGCCTGCTCTTGCAAGCGTGCTTGGAGCATATTTGCAGCCCAGATCTCACCAGGGTGCTCCAACTTTGTGCACTGGGATGAGCCTGAGTGAGGAATGAGCTAGACGCTGGGTTACATGGTTCTCTAAAAACTGAGGCATGTTGGGGAGTGCTATCAGCAGACCTTTGACTAGCTGGAAATGTTGATGTAAGAATAGATTTGCAGCTCAGAACTTCAAGGACCCCCTGAGCCCTGTGTCTGCAGAGCAAGAGGTTTTCACCTTGGAGATCCAGGGAGCGTTCAGGCAACTGAGACCCTTGTGTGAAGTTAGGGCTGTGCACTTCCATCTGCAAAATGGGTGTGATGAGGTGAAGAATGATACGGGCATGAAGTCCTTGGCCATTGTGGCGGTAGGAACAACCAAATAATCTAGACAAGCAGAAGTAGAAAAAGAAAAGTGTTTGTGCTCTGTTCCACAGGCAGAGAAAG
Organism: Chlamydotis macqueenii; assembly: GCF_036417535.1. Lineage (NCBI taxonomy): Eukaryota > Metazoa > Chordata > Aves > Otidiformes > Otididae > Chlamydotis > Chlamydotis macqueenii. Next base: position 5,797,845 of record NC_141557.1, on the reverse strand, counting down.
AATAAGAAACCAGATATCCTGTGTCCCAATTTTCTACTCTGGTTATAAAATCAGAATCCTTTCCCATTGGTGCAGAGCTGTACTTATTCTACAGAAGAGTTTGCTGCACTTGAGTTTTAAAAGCACCACCATGTTTTCACATAGGTCGTTGTTATGCAGCTTATATTCACTATTTGCATAAAATATCTTTTTTTCCTCAGATACCTCATACGAGGTCTGTTTGCTACCCATCTCCTCTTGCTTGGCATAGTGAATCACTGTTAACACAATGCTGAATGAAGACACTAATTAAATATGTGATTTTTATTAGGCTCTCAAAGGCTATACTTACAAGACTGCAGTAAATGACTTGCTTGTACTATTCTTTAACTTATTCCCTGTCCCTGTCCAACTGCTTTGAGTGCAAACAAGTCTACGCTTGCAAGGTATGATGGCCAATTCTCTCTGGATTCACGCTTTTGTACACAGTTCCAAATTCATAAGTAAGAAAGCCTTGAAAAGTAATTACTTGCCTGCTTGTGACTCATGTGGTTACCCTGAAGTAGCTCCCAGGCTTGAAAGGGCTCTCTGCACTCGTGCTGAGCTGTTTGCTGACTTTGCAAGGAGTTCATTGAAGTGAACGGTGCGTACTCGCTCCCACACTCACACGTGTCTGGCAGAAGAAAAAATTGAGGTGAAAACATACCTAAGAGCAGAGTCTTACGCAGATCTTCATCATACAGATGAAGTGCTCAGTACCCTTCTTTCTCACAAGTAAGTTGACAGATTTGTGGCAAAGCTTGATTTGGTAATAAATTATATTCCTCTACTGGCCCAACGCACGTGTGTGAAGCATCCCAAGTGGATTCAGCCACCTCTCCTAAATGCTCTGCACTGCTGATGTGCCATGTCGTACACGGAGCTGAGTGGTAGCTGGGGGCACCCAAAGTTTTGTCTCCCTATAAAACAAATTGGTTATTGTGATACCTCAAGGGGGTCTGTGCAGCAGGCGAAAAATGGATGGAAGCAGGGAAAAAAAAACATCACTTTGCAGTCACTCTTTCTATGACTGAACAGATTAAAAACCAATATGCATGAAGACACAGCATTCCAAATCCCAGCATAAGATTTTTTTTTTTTAAAAAAAAACATACAACCTTACAAAGATAAGAAAGATTATGTTTGTGGGAAAAAAAAAGAAGCTCACCTTCTGTTTTTCAGACAAATACTCTTTTATAGTGCAGATGTGTGCTATTTTTTATGGCTTTTAAATTGGTTCCTTGATTTGTTTCTTTATCTGCTCCCTAAGACTTTCCTGATTAGTTGAGATTTTTGCACTCACTAGTTGATTAAATAATGAATACATTTGTTTGATTTGCAGTTGCTTACTTAATTAAAATTTCTTTTCAGTGCCCCAATTTTCATTATGATTTCAATTTTGCATTTAATCACTGTGTTGTTCTTTGCTGCCACTTCTCTTAATAGAGGTCTACTCTCCTGTCAGCCTTATTGTAAAACTTTGCTCTGAGCTGCCCATGGGCACACAGTAGAGAGAAACCTCCATTTGGCGGTTGATTTAGACAGGAACTAGAAACTTGGGGGGGAAAGAATGTGAGCAGCTGAATTTGCAGGAATATCCAAAGAGTATAGATGTGTTTTAGGCTAGAAAATGAAGGTAACTATTTCTAACATTGTCTAGTCAAGGGGCATCACATTCGCCTGTGGAGGAAGATGAGGTTTTGTATTTATACTATCAGATTTTGTATATTATTCTGTAAGCCAAGTATAAAGGCAGATCTCTTTGTCCCACAGCACAGAGAGAAGGATCACCAGTAACAGTAAGTGGTTTGTAGCCATGGGACAATATTTCCTTCAGCAGAAGCTGTGTGATGAGAAAAGTGTTCAATGCTTTACTGCTGCTTCATTTTAGGATATTGCATTTTCTTCCCTTTTTAATTCTCCCTTCTCTTTCCTCTCACTTTTTCCCCTAATCTGATCCTGATCTTTCTTTGATATTTGCTTTCCTGAGAGGACCCTAAATTTCTGTATCCTGGACTTCTTTCTCAGTCTGAACCTTGTCTATTAGCCAGTGGGATCACATGTGAAATGGTTAATGTTGTCCCACCACCAAATTTTAATGCCAGTATCCCAATCGGATTAATAAGAGTGAGGGAAATCCTACTTTTGATGCTGGTGGAGGCTGCAGATGTGGGCACATGCCCCTGCGGTTTTTCAGTCGAAGGGGACCCTGAGTCAGAAGTGTAGTATCGATGTTTCAGAAGAAAAAGTCATCTTTCATCCTATGTGCAGTAAGCTCAGCAGATTTTTTTTTTATTACTGGGCAAAGCAGAAACACTGCATGATGGACCCATCCCCAGGCACACGATAATTCTCTTATGATGGTGTTCTTGTAGAATAATTTATTTATGATATATTTTGTCATCTGCACAAGTGTTACAGTAAGAGTCATCAAAATGTCTAGCTGGAAAAACTGATCACCAGATCAGAGGTGAAGAGGATGCAACACAGAGGGGTTAGAGGAAACAGGCGCTGAGGACAACTGATACTTTGGGAAGCTGGGAGGAGGGAATGACCAGGGTTAATGGCTTAAATCCTTATCCATCCAGGAAATCCCTTTAACTCCACCGAAGTGAATATATGTCAGCTTAGAAATCACAAGAACATCTGGTTTATGTATTTGCAGAAGTAAGTTTTTTTTAAGGACTCAAATTTTGCTACGCTTCCATGTCTGCAGCTTTTAATTCAGGAGGAAATACAAAAGCATCCTTTAAAGCTGTCCACAAAAACAATGAATCTTCTAGAGTTACAAATTATTTTTGCTAACATCAGAAGCAGTAGGAACAGATCTTGTAATCTTGACAACTGTGCACGATAAGTCTGTGACAAATGTGCCTTTTCATAGAAATTAGAAATCAGCTATTCATAAAAAAAAAAAAAGGAACTGAAAGAAACCTTGAAAATTCATCTTTCCCAAGTGTAGGGCTTCTGGGAGCCAGAATCAGAGCAAAAGCCTCCCTTCTCCTAAAAGCTGTCTTGTTTTTAGAGTAAGAGGCACAAAATAAATGAGTGAAAGAAAGCATCTCATCCATCACCTGTTTGAGAACCTCATGAAGATATTTGCAGAAAGTATGTACTGCAATGTGGACCTTTAAAATAAATATGTGACATCAAGTGCATTAATCTAATGCCAACAGTTATGCTTTCTCATTCTGGATATTTCAATAGCTCTCTTGCTCAAGGAGTAGCAGCCCAAAGCTTTCCTGCTCTGGTCTGTGGTTTGGACCTATCCTAGTCACCAGCTGCAATGACTACAAAAGTGGGTAACACCTGATTAAACATCTTACACCACTGAAAACCATCCATTTCTGAACTATTCTGCTGCTTTTTTTTTTTATAGATCATGGTGTTTGGGAGTGAGAAGAATCCATGGTATTGGAGGCACAATTCACCTTGTCCTCTAAAGTAGGTCAGATGAATCATGTCCTCAAAGTGCCTGTTTCTCTGCACTGACAGAGGGAGCTGTGCCAGCTGAGACGCGGGAGCCTGCATGGCAGATGTCTGGAGGTGGAAGGGTATTTATCTTGCACATCATGTGCCTCTGTATTTTTTCCACTATCTATATTGATGGACCAGGCAATACACATCCAGGTGTTATCACTTGGGGAAAGATATAAGTGTGCAGCATGGAAGATAGGAGCAATGACCAGTCACACAGACTGAACACGAGGTTATCTCTTGTCTCAATTAGTTTTTCCAGGTGAGATTTCCTTTAATATCACTTCTCGCAAAGTTAGGTGCTAAAAGGTCCATTTGCAGTCTGAGGTGAGAGACAGGTGCCTCCCAAAGAACAATTCATTCCCTCTTAAATTAGCTAACTCAGATAAATGGGATTAATCAGACTCCAGAGGAATTTATCCCTTTCCACTCACTATTTATTAGGTTCAATTAATAATGTAGTTTGAAAGTTTAGCCTTTGCTGAGCAGTAACAATGGCAGCAAACTTGCTATGAAAAGGCACTTGGCATCTAAAGTTTTGAGCTAAGTTGCTGGTAGGCTCTTTGTTAAAACTGCTTCTATAAATCTGAGAGCTAAAATGTAAGGAAGGAAAATCAATCTGATGCACGACTTGATTCTTTTTTTAATTCTCTCACCATTCAGCAATTTCCCCATTGTAATGTGTCGCAGCTCATACTAGTTTAACTTGTGGAGCAACCATCCCTAAAAAGATAAATCCTATTTTGCCAATAAAAGACTTGTCCCACTATAAAGCATATGCTTATGGAGCAGTTGAGCATCTCTTGATGCCAGCGTCCCTGGGGAAGACTTTTTTGACTTTGTATTTATCACAATTTGAAGCACCATCAGCCTTAACCTCTCAAATTTAATTACCTCTTCTTCACGCAGTTCATAATTCAGGTGGTTTTGTTGTAAATCAACCACAACATAATAACCTAAGCCACTTTTAAGCATTCAGTGGACAAGTGTACGTTCTGTTCTTCAATAAGTATTGATAGCAGTTTCAAATTATAGAACAAAGTTTCAATTATAGCTCGGACTAGCAAGGTCTCAAGTATTTCTGATCAGTGCATTCATTACAGAGTGAGTGCTGGAGAAATTAATAAATAAATAATTTAAATTAAAAGAGGATGCTGTTATCTTCTAGTCTGACAAATGAAACCAAATGTAAAAAACCCATAATCCCTGTTGGAGATGTCTCGTTTGGAAGACAGCTGGAGATCTTGGTGCAGCAGCACCTTTGTCTTGTATGGAAGGAGAGTAGTCCTAACCTCACTGACTATCTGGATGCACGACCCATCACTCAACTGTTTGAGTCACCTTAGAATTGATGGAAATATTTGTGGAATAAGGTAATCTCTAACAAATACACGACTGACATAATTTGGACCTTTGGTGCTATTGACTACCCCGAAACCTGTTCAGTAAAGCCCAGGCTGTTCCTTGCACTGAATCGGCAGCACGGAGTCCGTCTGCACCATGGTGAAGTTCAGCTCTGGGAGGAAGCTGATGGCTTTTGGTGACAGTTTCTGAGGAGGTGGACTGAGAGACTGAAGTATGAAAGACAGAGATATTGTTACAGAGTTCCACGGGCTGAGATGTGGAGAAATATGGAGGGAAAGCCCAAATGCTGTGAAGGAAAGAAAGAACGGCTCTTGGCAAGAACAGACATCTAGAAAGAGCTTGAAAATTATGTGTGACTGAGCATTGCAGTCCTTTAAATAGACATTTTGGCTTGTGTTTACCCACGATGGTTAACAAGAAAGGAAACAGAGACTAGCACTCTAATGAGCTTTTGTTCCCTGAGGCACATGCTGCCTTCTTTCAGGTAACAGCACCCTTTCCAGTGCTAATGATTTTCTTCTTTGTACCAAGGCAGATTTCTTTTTACCATTTATCCTCCACCTATGCACGACAGATGGTGCGATGTGCAGTTTTGGGAGCTAGTCTAGGGTGCATGAACTGATATGCATTAGGCTCACAAATTCAATTGTGTCTTACCTGTCTGCCCGAGGAATCCATCTACTAGAAGAAGTGAAGACTCGGAGAAAGGCAGCAGCTTATGTTTGTTTATTGTGTTTTTCTTTGAAAAAAAAACCACATAGTTTTGCCTTTCTGCCAGAACTTTAAATCACATTTCAACAGAATATGTCGAGGGCTTAAGGTCGTCTTCTTAGGAAAGCACAGACAGAGGGTCTGGGAAGCTTCAAGCTGAAATAAGCGTTTCTGGACTAGATAAATTCAGGGCATGCAGCAAGATGCTTTGCTCTTATGGATTTAGGCCCAAAGCCTACAAGCTCTGAAGTACTTAACTTTACTCACATGAGTAGATCAGCTGAAGCCTGTGCATCAATTTCCGGGAGACAGGCTAGGCATGTGCATAAATAACAATAATTCAAGTAAAAAATCAATGCTTTCCAACCTCTTCAGAGGGCCATGCCTGCTCATTCAGTTACAATAATGGCAATTCCAGTTGGTGCCCATCTTCCCCCAACTTTACCTCTGACAGAGGATGCCTGGCTGAGGCTCAGAGCAATCTCTGTTGACCCACACATGACCCACAACTGAACTAGAGACTGATTAAAGCAGCATTGTGGGGCTCAGCATAACACAATCATTGAAAAGGGCAAATATAGTAAAATAAGAATACTATTGCAGGAACAGGGCTAGTGCACATCTCTTGGTTTGCCAGGTGCAATAATTATTTTTGCCCAGGATTATACAGGGCTGTATTGACAACAAGATCACACTGTGTGTGCCCTAGACAAACCTCTGCTCCTGGGGGATTATTTCTTTCCTCTTGCTGAACTAGAAGAAGAGTGGGTAGAGAGACTGTAAAGATGTGGTGGGTCCCTAAAGAACGGACTGGAATAACTTGAGCCATCACCCGTGCTTGGTACAGTGCTGAGTTAGACTTTTTTTGCCAAAGCAAGGAGCCAGACGAGGACAGTCTGACCTCATTTTGTGCCAGCAAACATTGCACTATTTTTTGCACTGGGAGAAGAAGAGTTGCATTATCGCAGTATAGCCCTGCAACGATACTGCAAACAAGTTATGGGAGGTCAGACCCAGAGCATCTGTTGACCAGCTCGCAAATTACCTTGCAGGACAAATTTCCCCTGTAAGCAAAAGTTTTAAAAACATCTTTGGCACTGCAGCCTGGGTGGAGGAAGACTCATAAATTGACATACATGTAGTAAATACTTAACATTACTGACTGTTTTCAATGAGATCTGGCAAGGGAAAACAGGTTTTATTTAAGCTATAACTCTCACTGGTTTTTTGGCCCCACTCACTCCTTACTGGTTGCCCAAACTTATGGCCTGTGGTGAGAGTTGAGGCAGCTCTAACTCAGGTACTCATATGCCCCCTCCTTCCTTCTCCCTTCCCTGGATCCTCGCAATGTGTCACCTAGACCGACATCGGCAGCTCTTACTTTGTAAGCGTTTAACACCAGCAAATAGTGCAATGGAAACATAAAAGGTGAAAATCCCTGAACCAAAGCCTTGCAATCTCAAGTTGCACTATTTCTAAGGTCAGTTTTTTACTTTGACCCAATGTGGAGGTAGTGATCAAAGTCTAGGATGTTCTTTGCTGCAGTGTAAAATATAGAGCAAAAAAAAAGTAAGCTTGCTCCTCCTGCTGCCTCTCCCCTCCACCTTGCAACAGGTTTCTCAACATGTCCTACCCAGAGACTCATTCTGCTATGGAGTGCAGGGCTGTAAGCAAGAGGATAGTGAAGGAAAAATTATTGTAAGCAATTTTTAAGGAAAAAAATGACAAAAAATGTTAAATTATCGTTGCTTTAGATGGAATTTCTGAATTACACTGCCTGGTTAACTTTCATGGACAGCTAAACAAAAAAGTAGATTTCTCCTTTTCCCAGTCTCCCCTAGTCCAGGGAAGCACAGACACCTTTCCAAAGGTACCATTTTTTCCAGTTTTCAAAAGCTGTGTTTTCCAGCATTTTGTAAAAAAAAAAGAAATGTAATCTAAATGAAAATTTCCTATGGAGAATTTTGACCAAAAGCCAGAGGTGAATTACCAGTTCATCCATTCAAATGGTTCTACCCAGAACAACCAGCATAGGGATGTGGACCCAGCCCTGGCTTTTGAGGACATTAAACAGCCCTGAAGATACAGAAGTGTGACCTCATCTAAAGCAGCTGCTGTGGCACCAGTTCCACTGGTGATTAATGGGGTTCCTGGAGACTCAGACCCATGGTGATGTCAAGCTCCATTCATGTCCAACCCTGTTACCAGAAATGTAATACAAGTGCAGTGTTTAGCCTAGGATTTCATGGCAAAGGGCTGAATACAAGGTTTAAGGTATCAGTTACTACAGTGTAAAGAACTGAGATTGTGTGGAACATAAATTTATCATAAGACAGAGAAACACAACAGTGATGTCCAGCTGATTTCTTTCTCCTTGGCCTTCTGAGGGAGACTCATGCCCTACTATAAAGGCCAGACCACATATGTTAATTCCTTTTTGGTCAACATCTGTATTGGTTCTTATTGCTGTACACATCTGTGTACAGCATTTCTTAAATTTCCTTTTAAATTATGTGCCCAAAAGAATGGAAAGATTTGGTAGACCCTGAAGTCTTGAACGGGAGCGAACTTGCTTTTGGATCATTCTTTTCTCAGTCCTAGTGTAGGATGCAGCATTGCCCCAAATCCCAATCCATTTATCTAATCCTAGTGAAGAAGGTGACACTACCAAAAGTTCACCAAAGAAAATGCAGTATTGGAATGATAAATACACTGACCTTTTCTGCCTTCCTTGATCTGATGTGACAGCAGAGGTCTAAGAAAGAAAACCTTTTTCATTTTCCCTCACCCTTTGCTATTTTGATGTTCTTGCTCTTTTCTCTGCTTTGCAAGCGTGAAGCTCTTTACTTTCTTTCTCTCACCAGCACTCACAGAAAAAAACACTTTGGAATTAGGTGCTGGAGTTTGAGCTGAGGAGGTAAAACCTGGCCTTTGAGCAGACATGGCTCCACACTGCAGGATGATGGGGACCAGGAGATGAATGTAGGTGTAGTCCTTTGCATCCACTTTGCACGGAGTGGTGCAGCAAGGCTGAAGGGAGACCCTGGCTCAGAGGGAGGGTGTTGAGCACAAGGAAGCCAGAAGCAATGTCAATTTTGAGAAGCTGGCCTCTCTACAGCATCTACTTTGCCTTATTGCACATCTTAACCTATTTTCTTTTCACATGGTCTTGTGGGAACGGGCCTGTAATTCAAGCCATATTTGTTTTAATTGCCTCTGGCTTTCCTCGCCATTTGGCATATGTACAAAAGGAGGATAGCAGAGCTTTTATGGGAGTAAAATTCTATAATGAATCACTTACATACAAAACAGACCACATCCTAATGTTGAGGATGAGAAAGTTGCTTTGACCATGGGTTATTTTGTGCCCTTAACTTATTATTATGCATCCCAGAAATGAGTGGGAAACTCTTGTTTTGCGAAGTCTCTCCTTTGCTGCAGTATACAGCAGTCACTGGCAGCAAAGACCATTATCTGACCAAACTACCCATTTTCTGAAGAACTTTCATGGGGAAGGACTGGAGGATGGCGAGTCACGGGGAGAATGAGCGCCTATGTCAACTGCCCCAGCCATCTCAGCATGGGGATATTTTGGGGCTGGAGCCAGCTCCTCACAGGCACACGGTCCTTTTGCCACCCCAAGGCACGAGCAGATTGAGAATCACAGCCCTTTCCCAGCCCCTTATATGGAACAGATTTCAGTATAGGAGATAATCCAGCCCGAAGGGGTTATACAGATAATACCCAACAGGCATGGTGGAGGCATGCTCTGCTGAAATGCCCTTATATGGCATAGCTGAAGAGACTCAGATCTCCCAAATATCCAGTGCATAAGACAACTCCACATGAGGTCATACAGCAGATGGAAAGCCACGGTACAGCGACAGAGAGCATCTTCCAACTACTCTCTTTAGAGCCAGACCCCAGAGCAGTGCAGCCTCTCTGCCTCGCCGGTTCCCCATGCACCGAAGTTGGCTGCCCCCACACCCTGCATGGTGCTGCAGAGTGACAAAACACACCGCATACGTTTGCTATAGGCAGCATGATGCGGTTGCATTTGGAGGGGATGGAACCTTCATTGCATTTCAGGTGTCTACTGTGCAGGCATCTGCAGAAGAGCTACTCACCCTAAACTCCCGTTGAGTTGAAGTCGCTGGAGAGAGACAGGCACCTCTAGCACCATTTTTAGGTGCTAATGCCCTGCTTTAGGCATTAGGATGGAGTCAGGTCATGGACACCATAAAGTGTTCCACTCCTCGCTGGCTGTGCTGGTTGGTGCCTCAACCAGACACAGACATTTTCACTTGGTCAAATAAACCTATCATTTACATGTGAAACTTGGCATGTCTTTAGATACTTTTCTCCCACCCCCACTTCCAAAACAATTACTTAACTTTTTCTTTTTAAAGTGTGTTCTTTCGTCTTCAAATAAATTGATGAAAAGCACTTAGTGTAGGTACTACTAGAACAAAACGACAAGTTGTTAAGGCATTTTCAGAATGTTGTTTATATCTAGAAAACTCTGTTTCTCGAAAGATTTTTAAATTTTTTTTTAATAAACATGAAGTATTCCTTCTAAGTCCAGAACTTGTAAATTTATGACAAAATTCCAGTCCTGTCAGACTCAGCTCGACACAGCTACTTTACATTTCAAAACAAAAAAAAATACAAAGCAACTAGTTGCTACATTTTCTGACATACATCTCTTTTTGAACTTTATTATAATCGCTGTGCAGCTGAAGAACAATTCTGAATAAATTCGACTTTGTAAAGCCCATGGTGCTCCAGCAAAGGATGCTGTTCACAAGCCAGACCCAGAAGATCCAGTGCCAAGTCACCTCCCAGTAGGGAAATTCTCTTCCCAGGAAAGCAATGCTCCTTTCTCCATGATCCCCACCCCTTCATCAATATAACCTCTACCTTGTTTCTCATGCATCGACATAAATTATGTCACAGTATGCTGTGGAGGGATATCTTAGCAACCAGTAATTTTTGGGCAGGATCATGACTTGCATGGTCAGCCACACATTTTGCAAAAAAAAAAGATATCAAAAATAATATCAGCCTGGCATACTGCTGAACCCAAGTCTCCTCTGACAGTACTCTGCTCTTAAGCCTTTGCAAAACTTATGCCAGTATTAAGAATTTCACTTTTTTTTTTTTCCTGTTTAATTGATAATTACCTTCATGCTGCACTTTGTAAGATGAAAAAAACTGAGTTGTTCTGAAACTTCTAAAATTCCCAGACTGAAAGTCTTCTGGAGAGTGTCATGTAATAGAAAAGGAGGCCGATCTCTTGCAGCTCTGCTCCTTTAGGGCAGAGTGGGAGGGAACTTGGTAGTAACTTGTCTCCATCTGAAATTTCTGAAAGGGAAAAAATACTGAAAAGGTTTCAGAATGGCATTGTAATTGGTGTATCTTATGGCTTGATAATTGCATAATTTACTGCTCAGAAACTTCGTGGTTTGCACACTCTCATAGGGGTAGGGTCTCCTCTGCTGCAGCTCCTGTTCTTCAAATTATTTATTTCTTATTGCGTTAAGCAGCCAATAAACTAAACCTGAATTAATCTGAGGAGCACAGTGTCCCATTTTGCACAGAAGAGTGCACAGAAGAGTGGACGTTTCTCTGACCTCCTCCCTTCTAGCAGCTTCAGTGCCTAAACCTGCTTAAATCACATTTAATGCTTAATCTTTTACTAGGACTGGTCCTAAGCAACATCCCAGGAGATGCCCTGAATGCCAGGGTGGGAGACCCACTGTGCCACAGCTTACTGCATTCCTCCAAGCACTGCTCATCAACATTTTTTAAAAGCTTAAGGATTATGTGTACTTGCAGCTGAATAAACACGCGTGGAAGTCACAGACACAAACAACACTCGCTTGTCCATGCAATGGACACTTAGGGTGAACACTCTGTGTGAACAACTATGTCTCTGAAGAACACGTAGCTGCCTATTTACATGGGTGGGTACAAAAGCATGTGTGCTAAGCAGGTACCTGACTTAAAAATGTATCTACTCAGTTTGTTCATTTTATTTACACATTCTCTGGTAATTTCACCTGCTAACAATGTATCAGAAATGCATGATGCTCTGTAATGGCTGCCTAGCAACTCGGTGGGATGAACAAACTCCATTTTGTTTAGGTGTTCATCTGAAGTGCAGTGAATTTATCTTAACGCAAACATCAGAGGGCTGATGTTTGCAGCAGCAGCAAAACACAGCATTGGCGTAATGATGATGATGTCACTCCTTTAATACAAAGGAGTAAATTGATATTTGGTATTTTTGAAACTGTAGTTTGAGAGGTTTCTTAAAAGCATGTGTCTACTGAAATGAGTGAATTGTTTTATCAGTTTTGCTTTGGTAAAGATGGACAGATAAAGTAGTGATCAGATCACCACACACACTCCAGATATGCTTATCTGGGGCTTCACGATGTACATCTATCTAAATACCTGAAAATTTTGAGGTTTGGCAAACCTGAAGTTTCTGCTTACCAAAACAGAAATTCTTACTTCAAAATACTTGGCTTCAGCTTGTTAGACAGATGATTTCAGATTGTTAATTTTATCTTGTAAGCAGAATAAAAATTGACTTAGGGGGGAAAAAAGGTAAAGAACCCAAGATTTTTTTCTACACAGAAGGTGTTTGTCTTGCAGTGACCTGGGATGGACAGAATCTGGCAGGTCGAAATGAGGGGCAGGAATGTATGAAAATGGTATAGAAAAACTGAACCCGCTGCAGCCCACGAGCAGTTAATCCTCCTGAATAGTTTAGCAATGCTCATTAAAATGACAGTTCAGAAGGTGCAAGGAAGGAGTCAAGACCGAGCTTATCTCTAATATATATACCATGAAGACAGCAAAATCACAGCTTGTGGTGTTCGTGGGTGGTTGCTTCTGCTCCCCCGGAGAAGAGCAATAATTTGCTTGGAGGTCACAGTCGTGCCAAGCAGTGGGGAATGCAAACTTAGGTGGCTGCTACCTTGGGACACAATCAGCTCAATTCAGCTTGAGCTTAATGAAGTTGCTACAGCAACCTGAGATGGCTACTGCGTGGTCCTGTAATGGCCAAGTTGTTTCAGAGATGTGGAGAACCAGGAGTGCTGCTGGGGAAATGCCATTTCTCAGTGCCATAGTTTAACCTCAGCTCAGCCTGAGGCAGCCACGCGTTCACTTCTCGCTGTGGGATGGGGAAGGGACTCGGAAGGGTAAGAGTGAGAAAACTTGTAGGTTGAGATAAAGACAGGTAAAGTAAAAGCTGCATGCACAAGCAAAGCAAAATAAGGAACGCATTCACTGCTTGCCACTGGCAGGCAGGTGCTCAGACATCTCCAGGAAAGCAGGGGTCAATCACGTGTAACATGAGGGTAACCCTCATGTTACACATAACCCTGAGCGTCCACTTCTTCCTCCTTCTTTCCCAACTTTTACTGCTGAGTGTGATGTCATATGGTGTGGGATATCTCTTTGGTCAGTTGAGGTCAGCTGTCCCAGTTGTGTCCCCTCCCAATCTCTTGTGCACCCTGAGTCTACTCACTGGCAGGATAGTAGGAGAAGTAGAAAAGGCCTTGCTGCTATGTAAGCAATAATTAAAACATCCTTGTGTTATCAACACTGTTTTGGTCACAAATCCAAAGCAGAGCACCATACTAGCTGCTATGAAGAAAATTAACTCTGTCCCAGCCAAAACCTACACCCAGGTATCGGTGATACTCTCTGGATGCAAATGAGATGTCGTGCATCAAAGTGACTCCCCCCAGAGCATTGCACAATTATTAAGATAAATGTTCCTTTTTCCAATGGATTTGCTGTGAACTTACACTGATGGGAAAAACAGAACAAAACAAAGCATTGTGAAGCTTTGAGTAAGAAAAAAATCCGAAAATGAATTTTTATTTAATGTTCTGCTTTCCTCTCGAAGTTTTCTCCTTTGGCAACAACAGAGCAAAAGCAATTATTCACATAGGCCTACTGGAAGTCAACAGTAAAACCTAGCACATCCATATCATTTCACACTTAAACAGTCCTTCTTAAACAGGCAGAATCTATTTCAGACCGGTGGGGGAGATCTCTGTCTCTGCTCATGGTGGAAAGCAGAAAAGTAAATATTTTGCAAGTCAGAAGGTGTGTGTGAGAGGTAGATTTTCAACAATAGTTTTTAGGTTACCCAAATAAATGTTTTTGTCAAATAACAGGTTTTCCTAACTGCTGAGTCTCTGCTCTGTAGACGGAGGTCTTTGTGCCAAACTGCTCACTAATCCTCTTCCCTTGTAAATGTATTGGCAGAGAATACAAGTCCATTAAGACTCACATTTAATATTTAGAAATCCCTATTTATCTATAAATGCCCTCCCCATCTCTTTCTCTGTCACTCTATCATTGCCTACCTGTCTGCCTCCCTGCTTGGAATATTTTTTTGGTTTGGGAGAACCTGCTGCTTTGGATTTTTGCAGAGCCTCTAGAACAGTTTCTATTACTTTAAAAGTGTGGCAGAGCACTGCATCCTCTCTCTTAAGCTTCTGGTTTACCAAAAGAAATTCAATTCTCTTTAATATATTTCCAACTGAATGGAAAGCCGGACTGCGTAATCTGTGTGGTTCTCTGAGAGTAGTCCTTGCCTTGCCTTTCCACTTGCTACTGAAATGACAGCAAAATCTGCTGGCCAGGCCTCACTTTTTATCAGAGGCAAAAAAAACACCCTTGTCCCACCTGTGTTTTGGATTCCAGTCTAAATCTGGACCCTCGGAGGTCCAGAGCTTTCCTATCAGAGCTTTTCTAGTTGATTTTGACCTTGAAACAGGCCATGTGGGTGTAGCTGAGCACACCTGGCTGCAGGGGCTGAGCCACTGAAAGGCCTTCAGGAACAAAAGTGTTAACCGAGTCCGCCCCCAACCTCTTTTAATTCCATTTATCTCCCGCAGCAGGTGCCCATTTCTGTTGTCTAAGAGATCTTCTTGTTCTAGTTTGTATCCTAATAAAATCCAGCTCAGAGATTTGAAACCATTTCAGTTGGTTTTTTTGGTTTTTTTTTGGGGGGGTATTCAATTTAAGAACAAGGTGCCTACATTTTGGCTTCACCTCCCGTTACAAGCACAGACGCTCAGGCAACATTTTGCAGGCCACATTTAAAAGGCCTGTTACCGTGCATCTCGCTTTTGGGTTGGCAGGGTGGGGGCTGCCACCCAGGTGAGGTGTTTTCAGAATCACATATTGCTCAGAAACGGGGAGATGGGTGGCGAAGACCCTGTAGGGTGCAGGTCAGAGGCGGGATACACGTCTGGACGCACTCCGGTTTGCAATATCCATGCTGCCTGTTGAAGCTGCAGCCCGACACTCTCATCCTCTTCAGCCTAACCCCTTTTCTGTGCTCTTCAACGGCCCATAATTTATCTGAAAAAAAAAAAAAAAAAAGATGTTTTTGTCCTGCAGTCCTTTGTCTCCTCCTCCTCAAATTCCTGCCGCAGTTTGGGACTCCGATCCTTTCCGCAGCGAGAGCTGGTGATATCGGAGGTAGGGGACTGTGACCTTTAAGTGTGAACAAGCCAGAGGAGGAGATAAGTTATAAGAAAGTTCCTGCATGAAATAATTCAGTGACAAGGTGTTTGGAGGGACAAAATAGCTGCAAACATATAGGTTGTAATTTCAAAGCTGAGGGGCAGCCCTAAATGATCTCTAAATAAGAAAGTGATAAACTAAAAAGTGGCTTCAAAACCCAAGGATTTATTTTGTTATCCAAGCCCTGTGCTATCCCAGTGTATACAGGGATATGTAGGGCTGAAACAATAACAGATTAGAAGCAATGCTGGTGGTGTAAGGTTTGAAAGGCCTGTGCTATGAAAGAGTGAAAATAATCAGTGAAGGAGAGAGGACAGAATCTATATAATCAAAACAATAAGTAAGAGATGGAATGAACTTCTTTTGTTGTTGCATTTAGCCTACGCTAAAAGCAGAGCATTTGACGGCTCCAAATTTCACTGACACTGAAGGCACATGTGGACCTGCGCGTGATCAGGTCTCTAATGAGCCAGAAGCTTAAGACGGTCGGTGGATGACTTTGGATTTGGAGCGATATCGGCTTTTCATTTTTTGGCTATATCCCCTGCCCATACTTCAGATCCAGATTCTTCACGCTGGCAACCTAGATCAAAGGCAGAGGTGATTTTTAAAATTTATATAGACTTAGCTCAGCACAAGATCAGAGTCATCTTGTGACTGCATTTTAGAAGTCCAGCAAAATGGAACTGTAGCTGAAGGAAGAGAGGAAGGAAAAGGTAACTGATAACTGTCAAGGGGAATGGTAACACCAAGTTTTGGAAACAATTTTAGAAGGAATAGAGTCAGGCAGTAGATCAGTAAGGATTTTTTAATGTCCTCATATCGAGAATGAATGATGAGCCTTGATTTAATCATAAAGTCAAAAGCAGAGAGATACTCTTCTTTTAGGTAAGGAAATAGGATACAGAAAATCGGTGCTCAGCTCCTGCCTTTGGTCAGGTCTCAATGGCAGTAAGGCACAGAGGTTTTGTATTGCAAATATATTTTAAGACTGCCCATCTGGTTAAATTGTCTAGTCATCTACAGAGTTTGAATAGAAGAAACTTTAACATGGGCTGGCGCTAAATTTGGGACTCTCTTTTCAACTGGAAGAGGTCACGCACGTATCATGGAGGGAACAGCATCTCCCAGTACTGCAGAGCTAAAGTAGTGCTGTCTGAAAAGTGCTTAAACAATATTTTGTGGCTGAACTCCTTTGCAGAAAGCCTTACAGAGATAATATGGAAGAAGCACTAAAAGCATAGCTGGAGTTACACTGCTTGCCTGTGTGAAGGAGGCCCATTACGTGGCTGGGTGAGCACCGTCACAGAGGAACTGCTCAAGCAGGCAGAGATCACTCCCCACGTTGTGTTTTGGGCTCACTCCTGATCTGTAAAAACAGAATTGCCATCTTGAGATACTAACAGGAAACTGCTCATTTTGGAAAATAAATTTTGTGTAACAGCAACATAAAAATGCCTATGCTGTGCCAAACCTGAGATCTGTCTTGCTCAGTGTCCTGTCTTTGCCTGTGAGCACGAGCAGGGTGAGCAGACAGGGACAGTGCCCTGCGGCACCCCATCAAACTCCCTATGCCTAGCAATGCTTGGAGGATGTTTCATCCATCAGTTTGCCCTGCTGCTTTTTTGAACCCACATAAAAAAAAACATAATATCTACAGTGTCCTGTGGTCCAAGCTCCAAAGCTGAAGTGCATGGAGGGTGCAGAATATCTCATTCTATTTCTTTCCCTCTCGCTGCTTGCTGGTTTATTTGACACCTCCCTAGTCCTTGGATCAGAGGAGTCAGAGTCTCCTTCCCTATTCATTTTTTCCAGGTCAGTCATGATTTTATACCCCTCTATCACATCCTCCTTCAGTTTATCTGCCCTGCAGGCAGAAGAGTCTTATTCGATTAAATCCTTCCCCACATGGGAACTGTTTCATACCTTTGATCCTGCCTGTCACCCTTGGCGCAGAGGCACCAACTCAACAGCATCTTTCGGGCAAGGGGGAGATGGGAATCAGGCATGATGGAGATCCACTCTGCATTTATGGAGCTGCACATTGGTATCTCTCCCAGTAATGCCTAAGAGGTTGGTTTTCTGCCCACGACCGCCCTTTGAGCTGACACTTTCTTATAATACCCGTTCCAGCTCCAGGATTTCTTTCCTGAGGAATGGCAGCTATTTCTTTGAAATAGAGGCTTTTTGCTCACCTCTCTCTGAAATTGGCTATCTGGTGGTGGCACAAGCCAGATTCCCAGCTCAGCTAGGAAGAGGATTAGAGATTTCAGCGGTAAGTGCAAAGCTACACGCATAGGGGGAAATCTATGTCTCCGTGTTTGCTCTGGATCCAAAAATAATGTAAATCACTGATTAAAACCACTGCTACTAAAGGACATCAGAGACATGAATGAAAAGAAAGCAAATAACTCCATGTAGACCTCTGCTCCAAAGCTGGATCTCTGTAGGTGGGAACTAGATCTGATGAGCCCTGGTTGCCATCCCTCTAGCAAAGGACCTGGGACATTTACTGCTATTTTTAGCTTGTTTGATGAGGAGGACTTCCAGAAATAGTGCCTAACTCCAGAGCCTCCACGCGGTTTCTCTAGTGCTACTAGCGTCTGGAATTCAAACTGCGGGGCTCGTGGGCAGTCCTGGTGCCAAGCATGTTTCACCACTCTGCAGACTGCGAGGGATTGAAAAACACTGGCTTCTTGTAGAAAATACTCCACCTTCTTGTAGGACATGGGTTAGCAGAAACCTCCGGGACTGTCAGCAGTTGGTAGCTGGAGCAGCAGCCAGTCTGATTTCTTTAAGTTTTCACAAGGTGTGGAAGGGTTATAAAATTCTTAAGTTATGTAAATGTATCTCTTTCCTATAGGTTGCTTGATCTTAACAGAGTAGTGAAAATATTGTAAGTTTGTGCTTCTACAGCATCTTTCATGCAAGGGTATCAGAAGTGCTTTATAAACATTAACTAATTAAGCCATTAAACCACACAATACCCCACTGAGTATGTGAGGATTAATAGGGACATATACTGAAAGAAGATTAAGTTTTACACTTAGATTTTTTTTTTGGCTGAAAAATGGAAAAATTAATCCAGAAATTATTTTTTCTATAAAAATGAGTTAAACGTCTAATAAATCAGGATAACGTCAGCAAATCAGAGATAGGCAGGCAGTGGGTGGGTGGTCTGGGGAGCACAGCAGCGAACACAACGCTGAGAGGTTGTTCGGCATTTTCCCCATCCTGTATGTTGATGGAAAGTAAGCACAGCTCAACGTCAATCCCCTCGGCTTTAAAATAGCCCCTACCCACTGGAATTTCAAAGGGCCTATGCTTTGAAGAACACAGATGCCCACACTGAAGGCCTCTGGCGTCTTTCCCACATCCATCAGATTAAACACATCTGTGCTGGAGCAATATATGTGCTCGTAAGCTGATGCTGCATATATTCACACATAAGTTGCATCTGGCAGCCTGGAAGAGAGGAGAAGGGAGGATGGGGTTGTCACCTCCTGACCACTGGCTGCAGGAGGATGAGGAGCGCGTCAGGTGTTGGGAGGGGACAAATCCCACGCTATTCACAGGATGTCACAAGAGCAGTGGTGGTGGGTATCAACAGTCACCACCATGTCAGCAGACCTGACTCAACAGCTTGCTTGAAGCTTTTGGGTTCTCAGCCACTTCGGTATCACCCCGAGGCACGAAAGCTGTTCGGTATCATGACTGCCTGTCATCTGGTCTGAATCAGGGTGTCAGGGCTGATGGCCGGGAAACTTTGGAAAGTTTTTCAGCTCAGAGATAAACAGCAGCAAGCATTCTCAGGACAACACATTCTGGAGCCACAATCTTATCAGGGCACTTAGGGCGCAGTCTGTATACAAGTTTCAGGCCAGACAGCCAGAGCACACAAACAGCTATGAAGACCACGTTGACAGCTGCAGGTTTTGCTTCTCCTTTCTTTCTTTTTTTTTTTTTGCCATCCTGATATAGCAGGGAATGGTCCGCAGTGCTGGCAGGAGATTCTGCTTTGCAGAGATTGATGCAAAACCTAATAGCCCTGAGTGCCTTCACAGCTAAAAGGCTCGCTATGTTGTCTCATGGGGACGGTGGTAGAGAAAAGCAACCCAGCTCATTCATCCAGATGTGAGGAGGGAATGTGAGACAGTTTGGGGTCCTGTGTTCCCTACACATGGCTTGAAGGGAGCATTGCACAGCATTTGGGGAAGCAGCTTGCTCCCTTGCTCGTGTGCTGCCCCCATTCACCCTGCATTGCCCAGGTGAGGGTAAGCCAGGCTGGCAGCGTGAGTGTGGCCATGGGGCTTCTGTTGCTGTTTGGCTCAGCTTTGTCAAAGCAAGCTCAAATCTGCCTGCAATGTATGTTATAAACTTAGCCTCTGTCCTCGCTTAGCATGCACAAGTGGTTATTTGTGTAGTTTGTAAAAACTCATCCCACTGCTGTGACTCTGAGAGCCCCAAAACACAAGAAACAGAAATAGCTCTAATTTTTTTTTAAAAAAGTATTTCAACAAGAACAAGTCTCTTTTCATGGCTTTTATTTGGGTGACATCAGGGAGTTATAACTGAAATATGTGCATTACAAATTGGGGGTTGCAAAAATCAATGTGTTTCACACCTACATGTACGGTGTTACCTAAACCACCTCCTCCTCCTTCCTGTCTCTGCCTGGAGACTTCCCTGCTGCTCAGTTCCTGCTAGCGGATCTCTGTGATCTTCCTCCACCAAAATGAGCTCCCCCGCTAAATTCATTACAGCCAGAGGACGTGATGGATATGAGCCCACGCATCAGCTCCAACTTGACGTTGAAGTCAGATGTGAACTTCAGGTGAACTCCCACGTACGGTGGGAGAGAGGGAAGATGATGCCTGATCCCACACTACTCTTTTCTACCCTTTTGGACAGGGCGCTGTCACAACCAGATCTATCCAACCATGCCCCCACCTCCTCTTCCCCACTGCTTCAGGATGGAGTTGTGGCCGAGACCAGGTTTAGCAAGGAACATGATGGACTTTAAACAGCTTGCCAGCAATCAACCTTAGATATTCAAAGGGGCAACAGTCAAAGCTGACTTGTTTTGCAAGCAGAAGGGACAAGACTGCAAGGATAAAGGCTGCATCTTCCCATTGTTCCTCACACTTTATTCCCTGCATTGTTCCCCCAAAAGGCAAATACAATTTTTGGGGCATGTTTGTAATTTTGGTACTGCCCTGATCCTGCTTCGCTGCTGAAGGCAACCAGTGTTTGCCAAGCTCTTCTTGGGACATTTGTGTGATGTGGGAATGAGCCAGCTGCTGAATGAAAACTGAGAGTCAAATAAAGAGTTATCAGAGCTAAAACATTGCATTTTAAAGTGATGTTTGTGTAACTCTATTTGGAGTTGGATGTAGGCATGACAGCCTACCGGCCTTTACAAGCTAAGAGTCAGATTCTGCCAAAATCTACTCCTCAGTACCTAACATAAGGACAGACATGGGCAGAAAAGGACAGTTTTTCCTGCACTTATGTGTTCTCTTCACAGCATTGCTATATAAGCCTAGCCTGTAAGCTTATATTGCTATCTTACATAAGTCAGTCTAATTCTGATTTATTTTTAACCCTTCTGTCTCCTACTTTTTCATACTTCTCTCTCCATCATCTATGCTCTTTCCTTCCATTCCTATTAGCTGTTCACAGAAATCAATACATGCCAGAAAGTCTCCATGGTCACAGGGACTTGCCCTTGCTATAGACAAGGCCACCTCTGCGGGTTTTATGGTCCACAACCTCCTCTGCCTGGTGATGGAGGGGATGTTGCTGCCAGACCATGGATGGCTCAAGGGTTCCTGGTTTCCTTTCATCATCTGAGATATGGGTATGCTCTTGCAGTGGGCTCTTCACATTATTTTCTGTTGCTTATTTTTGATCTTTATCACACCAAGGATCTTGCACCAGCAGCAGAGAGCTGAGTACCCACACTGAGGCTTTTTTATAAGGTCACTTGACATCTTCAACCTAAATTTCCAGTATTATCTGGTATAAGAATGCACTTAAGATAAACATCTGTCTGACGCTCATCCGGGGGAAGATTATGTTCACAGAGAGCAAGTGAAGAGCACAAGGATTTAAAGTTTTTCCTTCTGTTAAAAATTAGTTTAAACTTTACATAATCTGAAAAAGCAGAATGACAAACTTAATTCAACATTCAATGAAGTTGTTTAAAAAATTTCTTCCTTGGGTATGAGCCGACCTTTTCCCAAATAACAAAATGCCAGTGGCTTCTGTCAGAGGCACTCTCAAAAATGGCAGTAAGGTGGTTTTATGCCATCTTTCCCCACAACTCCTATAGGAGCTGTTTTTTTAGAGGCCTGACTGTATTTATCCTTACAAAAGCCCTGAAGGGAGCAGACATGCAATCATTCCTACTTTACTTGTTGGGAACCAAGACCTGGAAGAACAAATCTTGACTTTTGAAGCCACTATGGAGCAGTTTAGCTGGGTAGATAACAAATTGCAGGCATGAGTCCAGGCTTGGAGTACACAGGTGCAGACCCCATGTCTTTGAACATGAACGCATGGACAAGCTGTCCATAGGGTGGCCATGGTAAATTATTCCATGTCAAGGACACAGTACAGATGTCGAGTCTGTGACTGTACCTGTGGTTGCTCTAAGAAAATGACAGGGTGAACAGAGCAAGGATGAGCCTCTTCAGCCAAGGGACCTCAGCTGAACTATTGCTCCAGGCTGTCATTACACTAATGGAGAGAAATAGGCGCCTCTACAGGGTGATTCGTCTTCTTCTAAGAAGACGAATGGGGAATTGCTCTCTGAAATTATCTTTTTCATTTGAGTCTCACTGGAGCTGAGGTTTTTGATCTCAGACTGGCACGCAGTTTTAGGTAAGAAACTCAGAGCAAAGAAGTGGTAGATGCTCCATCCCTGGAAACATTCAAGGCCAGGTTGGATGGGGCTCTGAGCAACCTGATCTGGTTGGAGATGTCCCTGCTCCTTGCAGGGGGGTTGGACTAGATGGCCTTTAAAGGTCCCTTCCAACCCAAACTATTCTATGATTCTATGAATCTATGAATTGAACTGGATTCTGCCCAGAGCAAACTTTACTATGGCTTTACATTACCCAGGGCACATCACTCCGATATCTCAAAGGAACTAGTAAACTTTGAGTGCTCTAAAACCCACCTCTGTGGCTAACCAAATTATACTCCACAGGGGAGACACCAAGCAGGTTCACAAAGGACCTGCCTTTCAGAGGGTTTGCTCCAGCCATTAGACCTTGTTGCCAGGAAAGCTGGTAGAGTTAGAGGGGAAAATACCCCGTACAGAATATTCTGGGTTCACATCTACAAGAATCTCGTTTGTGAATAAACCAGGAGAAGGAGAAGAGACTACATTGTAGTGACATAATCCACAGGCAGAATAATAGTGAGCATGTCTGAAGGCGAGCACTCAGCTATTCAGCCTTAAAACAGCAGTAGGGAGAAACATGATCCATGTCTGAATTTTCTAATTCCCTTAAGGTTTGGATTCTCCATAATTTAATTTCATGAATACAGTTAAGCACCTTCCAGTAGGAGTTGTGACAAGGAAGAAAAAACTTCCAGCTTGCAAACACTGGCACTAACTTTTGTTGTAGGATTAAATAAAATAAAAGTCCCAGACTTCATCAGTGCAGTTTGACTCCTCATTCTGTGTCCAAGAACGAGCATTGCATGCTGCATTTGCAGAACTTAGCTCACCCCTCTCCTCGTTTAGTAGTCCTGCATATCACAAACACAGTCAAAGCAAGATACAGCCTCACTCAGCACAGATTTACTTACATAATTGACTCTTTCCTTAATAAATAACACCCTGTGATATTTCTTGGGTAGACGGCTGTGTGCAGCTGCTGCAAGAAGCACCAGCTTTTGGCTGCCTGCATCAGCAAGCGAGATGTCACAGGGGCGACTGCAGATGAGTTGCCAGATCAGTCTGTGGCACCCATACCCTGCAGAGAGCAGACTGTCCAGGCACCGAGAGCATTTTGGGGGTCCAAAGGGCTCATTGTCCCCGACTCATGCAGTTGGGGAGCTGGGGGGCACACACAAGGCTGGAGCAGGGAGGACGAGAAGAGCTGCCAGCTCACACACAAAAGAACCTTCCCTTGGGCAGCCATCATCTAGCAAGGCTCCATCAGACAAAATGGCTCTGAGAGGTACCACGTTCCCATCGTCTTGGTAGTCAGCAGGAGCTCGTAATGCTTGCTCACGCTAATTAGGATCTAAATCACTGTTCCCATAATTATGGATTCTGCAAGACGCAATTCTCAGCTCTTGTTAGGCTGTCCAAATTCTGGACACCCTATCTTATACAAAAACATTTAAATGGTGCTCGGTGCTCTGGAAACGGGATATGATGAGAGGGATCCAGGTTACTGCCTGCATCTACTTTTCTGTTACCAACATAAAAAGGCTGTTATGATATTCTCAAACAGCAATTCCTTTGAGTAAACATTACTGTCAAAGGAATATTCTGTAGTACCTCTTCCTGGTGCTGTCACCTCTATTCTCTTGAAATGTGTTTTATTTTTAGCAGGAAAATAGTCATACAATTGAAATGAGCCAATCAGAACACCCTCTCTGAAGTGATAGTCCAAATACTGGAATAAGCAGCCACTGACCCTGAGAGGAATGACATGAATGGAGTGGGAAGTCCTTCATCTTTTTTTTTTATATGGGGTAGATAGTAGGTTTCTAGATGGAGAGAGCCTGACTTCCATCTTGCATGCATGCAGTGAATTTTCTCATGCTCAGTGGCTAACAACTCCTTTGTGTCTGCCAGGCAGGACACTTTTCTTAACACCATGACCTGTGATTCTGCTAAATACAACAAATATGGGTCAACAGCTTTCGGAGAGGTAAAACTCCAGAGCAATCCTGTACTGACGCTGAAATAATTCTAGTGCATGAAAAGTGAGAGCAGCTGCGGCTGCTTCCATGTTCACAAGCAATGTGGCTTGCTCATTGCCAGTGATCCTTAATCCTCTTTGAAATCCTGACTTTACATATTGAGGGTTGCTCCACGGAGTAAAATCTGTGTATTATTGCCCATTCACTGTAAGTATTTTACAAGGTGATACAAAGTCGGGAAACATGTTCTCAAGAGCCACAGACACAAAGGTTACCAAATGCAAATCATGTTTGCATTGGCACCGGTATCTAACATGTTTGTAAAACCAGGAGCAGGGTATCAAGTGTTAAAATGGGAAAAATTCTCTCTGCATCCTGTGAAAATGCTGGCAGCCCAAGGGCAGAGAGTGCCCGCGGGTGTAGTAATTCAGTATCGACACTGCTTACTAAAGAAAGTAATCATTTCAGCTGCCAAATAAAGGGATAAAACTATTTCAGAGGGCAAAATGGAGTCTCTGTTAATTTGGGCAGAAGTAATAGAAGTCTTTAGGTCTGTGTGTGAGCCGTGGGTGAAGGAACACACTCTGCTCTGTTAGTGCTCACTCTTTAAATTACCTATTTCACAGTAGTCTGTGCTTTCCTTAAAGCCCTGACTTTAAGAGTCTAGTGATTAAGTGTTTTAAACGTTTTTTTCAGGAAGGATTTTTAAAAAGTAAAGCTTTTTTTTTTTTGTCTTACAGTGGAGAAAATGCCTATCATGTTGCAGCCTGAAAATATGACCTGCAGATGCTGAAAAGTCAGAAGCAAAAAGTGAAAAGGAGGGAGGTTGAACTTTGTCTTTATTTTTTTAAATACTGTTTCCTTCTCCCAGCTTTGCTGTTGGGGGCAGGAAGGGTGAAAAAGGGGTAGCCAGTCATGATTCGGGAACGTTTACGTTAGTGGTCCCAGCAGCAAGGGGACTGTGCTCCCGTGGAGATGGATGCTCCCTCAGACTGGAGTCACTCACTGCTGGGCAGAAAGGCATTCTTGCATGTATATGTTACACAGAGGTTGAAAATACATTTTTTTTTCCAGGACATATTTATTGCTTTTTTTTTTTCCTTTAAAAAAAGTTGGGGATTATTTTTTTTGTGTATGTGGTTTTCTGTTGTTCTTCTTTTGGAGTATTTTTATAGAAAGATTTGGTTTTCTTACAAGATAGAGATTTGTTAATCAGAAGCAAACACTTCTCACAACAGATGGCTTCACCGCAGAGTCAATTTCTTGGTAAAAAGGGATTTTGACTGAGGAACAGTGCTCAGCTCTCCTTTTCCCCGATCTCCCTCTTTTGCAGATGGACAGGGGCTCTAGGGCTACGTGGTCAGAAACGTGTCAGCTATGTGAGCCACAACCCAAGGCAAACCTACCTTGGAGTGGATACTGGCCTTGGGTGCAAGCTGATTTCCATCTGATGAAAGTAAGCGTGATAAAATTAATCTGCATATTTGAGGCCGCTGTGCTGTAGGATGTCCACCAGGACCTGCAATCACTCCTTGCCAGGCAACTTCTCCGCGAGCCTTCCTTCAAGCCTGCTTGTGGTGGTCTATGTCTTCAATCACATTTGATCATCGATCACCAGCTTTCTCATGGAAAACCATTGGCCTCGTTCGCTTGTGTTTGCATCAGCCTGATGCACAATACCAAGGCTGAGTCTTCCACGAAGAAACTGAGGGCTTCAACCCTCTCCTGTCAAGTCTGTCCTAGGGAAAAGAGTGGGAAGAAAGAAAAAAACCTGCTTCCTCCCACCAAATCTGCTACAGAAAGCAAATCCTGCAGTAAATATGAAGAAGGGTTACAAGAGCCAAGACCTTGTCTGGAAGCCACTTGTCCTGTCAGCTGAGCAATATATCACTGTCAAAACCTTCCCACAAGCCTATTGCTGATGGCTCTTGAATTAGGTGCACGCAGCATTAGCATCCAAAAGTCCTCTCTGGACTGAGCCCATACTGGCAATAGATCACACCATGGACCATCTCCACATCTGCATCTCGCAGAAAGCATTGATTAAATAGGGTCGGTGGAGCCTGTGGGGTCAAGTCTGCATCCTGAAGCACTCCCACTGCAGCTGACTTTTTACTGGAGTAGAGAAGATCCCTGGGGTCAGAGGGGCAGAATAAGCTCTGCCCTGTTGCACCTGCAGAAATCAAAATACAGGACATTTCCTTGGGTTTCTGCCTATGAATCTGACTCCTTTACCTAAAAAACTGGCAGAGCCTTGGGAGAAGCAACTTGAAGAACTTTGTCAAATTTTATTAAGGGACAAAAAACAAGTGGGATTTCACTAACTAGGTCCCACGTACATACCGGAAGAACATAATCTCCACACTTCAACATAGATTTAGAAATCCTGTTTTGCCCTGAATTCCACTTACCTCTATTTTCCCCAAATAATACAAAATACAAGGTTTACAAAGGAATAAAGCAGTTTCCTGGAATATATCAGCTCCTGTCCTCATTTTCTGTGCAGTCATGGTGTCAGTCACTGAACATCATCTGAAGGTAGGCATGATCCTAGCAGCAAGAAAAATTATTATTTTGTAAGCTTTTAAAGTCCATTTCTGAAGTTTACCATCCATGCTGGGGCAAGAGATAAAATAAAAACTTGAATTTACTGTTCAAATACCAGACATGTTCATTCAACTCAACACAAGTTAAACGTCAAGGAGATGCAATAAAGGGAGCACAAAATCAGAAGCAGTGAAACCGTAACTCATTAACATCTTTATTCACCAACAGCGTATCCCACTGATGTCCTTGCACCACAGGTCACATACAGAGTAGAGGAAATTTATTTAATTAATAGAGGAGATACTAAAAGTTGAAAAGATGCTGGAGGTGCCAGAACAAAGGTAACCTGAGACTGCCTCATGTTGGGATACATCCTAGCGATACTCATGTTTGCAAAACAGGCAGGTTGGTTTCTATCCTCATAAGAGCATGCGTCTGTCTTAACAGAAAAATAGTGGGAAAAAGCCTTTATTTATACATGGAAAAGGGACTCACTTGGAAGCCATAGGCATGGGCTTCTTGCTAGGGGGTAAGTAAAAAAAGATGCGTTGTGAGCTGCTTCAGCTGTGATTCATGTTTGTGCCAGAGTGTGAATCAGCATCACACAGCATCTTCCCTGAAACAGTTTTCCCAATACTATTAAGGGTTTTTTTTTTACAAGTAGGCAAAACTCATATTTGTAGACCTTTCTTAAACTGCGTTTGGGCACACCCTGTTAAATGGGTTCTCTGACAGGGCTGATATTGTTAATTATGGCATGTGTTGGGCAGTAGCTCTCCCCAGTCATTCCTAATCTGCTGGGCTGGAAGGGTAGGGAGAAGCTGTCAGTGGTGGTGTGCAGCAGCATAACCCAGCTCCCTGGCTGCCAGCCAGCATGGATAATCGACATTTATTTGGTACGTGTTCCTCTGACAGACCCCAGAGAAGCTTCCCAGAGCATTTACGGCACTGGAGCAGCAGTTTGCACCACCTCCACTGTCTATAGGTATTGCCAGCCCCCTCTTGCAACACCCTGCTGCCACCTCACTTTGGAGAACAGACCTCCAGCTCTCACCATGGTGCAGCGAGGCTCTCACCGGCCACTCCTCTCCTTCCTGCATCTACTCAAGTGACCCTTGCTTGAAGATGTGGACTACAGCCAGAGCATGGATGAGTTTCCCTAGCACTGCGGATTTATTGCTTGACTTGGTTGCGCATGCCAAAACTCGCTTCTGCTGTGATTAACAAGCACTGGTATAAAAGGACTAAAATTTGTCCTTGCTCTATCTTTGGTGAATTTCAACAGGAAACTTCAGCTGCTAGTAGGTTATAGCACATCTTCTCTGACAAGGATTGCTCCTGCACAGGGAAAAATCCCTCTTCCACAGGATTCCCACAGAGCACCAAATCACACCAAGCTCTCAGACCTTATCTCCACGGTGCCAGCAGGTCCCTCCTCCTCTCAGAGGTCCAAGGGTTGAACGTCGACAGCTGTGCTCTCAAAGTACTGCAGAGCTGTCTGTGATAAGGGTAATGTTCACACATGCATGAGGAAGAGCTGCAGTGGAGGCCAAGCCCAAGTTCAGTAAGTGTATAATCCAGGAGCTGATGGCCACCTCAGACCTCAATACCTTCTGCTCAGAGTGGGGCTTGCATCCTTCACCTTGCCTCTTCCACAGCAACAGGTACCCAAAGCCCACATTTGATTTCCTCAAAACACACTTGAGAAAACCTGATGCCAGTGTTGTCAGAGCGGCTCTGTGTGGGTGAGAGTTACCATGCTGATAACAGCTGATGAGTTTACAGAGTATCTCCAGCATGATAACAGCAGCTGCAGCCAATCCCAGGGACATTCTCCAGCCACTCAGTGAGACGACAGAATTGTTAATCCTGGGGCATTAGTGATCTGAGGGGGAAACGATGGAAGAGGCACAGGCTGCTGCATGGTCACAATTATAGGGGATGTCTCCTTTTCCCACCCTTAACAAAAAACTCAAATATGGCATCTATAGAGGCTCTGTGTGTGGGCAGCTTGGGAGGAGTGACTGCAAACACTACACTTGCTGCTTTGTCTTGTTTTCTCAAGATTCTGGCAGATTTAAGAAAGAGTTTTGTGAGGCAAAGGGCTGATGCAGGGAGGTGGGTTGTCCAGGGAGTGCTGCCCAGACCCAAAGTCTGGGGAAGGTGGATGTAGATGTTGATCACGGTTGGGGTCTTGGCCACAGGTCTTGTGATTCCTTCTGCTCTTCCCAGACATATCTGCAGTTTCAAAAGCAATGAAAATACTAACATTGCAATTCCCAACTTCTCCTCTAACATCTAGGGCTCTGTTTCAGCATGTCAACGACTGTCTTAGACACCACTGTAATTCTGAGTTCTTCTTAAACACATTTTCCCTTCAGGAAGCTGATACATGTGGAAATACCAGAACAGGCGCTTTTCCCACAGGGCATGTTAATGAGCATCGCTGGAACATCCTCATCCCTGAGCCACCCCAGCAGGTGACTTACCATGCTAAATAGTATCATGTTCCTCAGCAGAGACAGATGAGGGCCAGGCCGGCACATAACATTCAAGTTAATGGAGTCGGTCTTCCGCTGATCTTGAGGACACCCCTAATAGCCCATGGAGCAATGCTCTGTGATGGATGTGTCAAATATGCAGC
Organism: Chlamydotis macqueenii; assembly: GCF_036417535.1. Lineage (NCBI taxonomy): Eukaryota > Metazoa > Chordata > Aves > Otidiformes > Otididae > Chlamydotis > Chlamydotis macqueenii. The sequence continues at coordinate 5,768,633 of NC_141557.1, read as the reverse complement.
CTTTGCTGTAATCCAAAGTATTCCCAGGGTACTTCTTAGGTAAAGCTTAACACTTTAGAGGAGGCCTGCATGGTGTAGCTCTACCACAGCTTTCTCTTTCACCAGGTGTGACTTCTATTTGACAATTTATTTTCTGAAAAGCCTCAATCATTTCAAATCCTACTGTGCTGCAAAAAAAAACTAAGTGGGTTTTTTTTTTCTTTTTTTTCTTTTCTATGGATAATTAAACTTTGCTTTATTCAAAGCCTTTCAAAGAACAGCTGGCAGAAAATAAGCCCTCAAACTCCAAGAAATGAAGGAAAGGTTGCTTTTACAGAGACACATTACACATGCTTCAAAAACAGAGCACTGGAACCAGCAAAGAGTCCCTTGTTCTGTGGTTGCCAACAAAGACGTTACTGTTACTGGACAGTGCTGCAACACCCTTTTTTAGCTCAATATAAACAGCCTTTTAAAATCCAAATAAGTCTTTAAAAGGCCGTTAAATTAGAGTAAGAGAAAAATTGTAGCTACATGACGCTGAAAGCTGCTCTACAAGCCAAGGGGAATGTCTCATGTTTTTGGCTGTATTTGCTTCTACGATCCTTACTCTTCATCTCTGGCTTACAGTCAGTCATGCTGGGATGCTGCTCTTATCAGATGCATCTGCTGAGAAGAAACAAATGGGAAGGTCTTCACCTCCAGCACAGTGTCCTAAGGATACCTCGTCATCTTGCTATGTAAAAGGCAACATCACCATTTTCAGCTAATTCCTGCATTTTTAAAACTCTGGTGGTGTTCACATCAAGCTGGAGGAAGAGGAGGTGGATTAGACACAGACCTTTGTTTGTAGAAAGGATCCTCCGACCTTGAGAGCTTCTGTGCCTTTCCATAGCTGTGTCCCACAACTGACTCATTACAGCGGGTAAGGAGCACAGAATAGATGTTCAATCACAGAGCCCAGCTTGATTTAATTAGTGGCATTTTTAATTAAACTTTACCATTAAGTTGTAGCAGGAGCATGCTTATATAAAACCATTTAATGAAGATTTCCTTGGCATCAAAGAAGAAAGGTGTGACTTCAGCTTAATTAATTAGACCAACAGCAGTAGAACGTGAATGTATCTGGGATCTGGTTGCAAGCAGTGTTCATATTTCAACCTCCAAATTAAGGCTGGAAACAAAGGCATTTGCTGTACACATCGTGGCTGCCCTGTAGTGTTTACTGGCATGGTACAATTTGATGACAGCTGAGATACGGCTCTGGGGATATTTTTACTATTTACATTAAACAATTGATTAGACCCACAATTACACTGTGATAATTGCTAGCCAGGAAGAGAAACTTCTACTCTAAGCCGGCAGGTAATACGATGTACTGTAACACTAGGTTCCCTCAAAATTCTCAGCCCAAGAGCCAGATTTATGAGTTGCCCAAGCCTTGCTCATATGGAGCTGGGAAATCTGAAACTCATGGATCCTACCATGACCAAGGTTCATTATCTCTATTGGAGGGCTCTGTTGCAGAAAAGAAGTTGGTAAAGTTCCCTCTTCCTGGTCCTCCTTCCAGAAAGAGGACACTGGTCTGATTTGTGAGTCATCGCACGCTTGGAAGAAATGTCTAATTTGCCTGCTCATTGCCAGACACATCCACAAGCTCATAATTTTCTACCAGGAGGCAGAGAGAACAGCCATTAAACCCGGCAGTGAAAGAAGAAAATCACACGCACAATTTGCTGCCTGTGCTTCTCCCCTGGGACTTCAGGGTTTAATGCAATTTGGTATATCCCAGCCGGTGGTGCTTGACTGCTTTTAATTAAAAAAAAATTAAAGGATTTATGTTGGGATTAAATGGGATAATTATTGATTGATCTCTGCCTTCTAAATTGAAAAGCATTTGGATTAATCAGCTTTTAAGTAGGAAATCACTCGACTCTGGACAGGAAGCCAGCCTCAGGCCCTGCACTTTGCCTCTAGCAGTGCTTTATTTTGTCCTCTACCCGCAAACCCAATGTGAAATATTTTCCTTTCTTCCCTTCTTCTTGATTTGTACTCAGAGCTCGGAATAAAAATGTTTTCATTGAGACAGGCTCTAGGTCACAAGTGTTAAGATCATCCTACCTTTGCAGGTTGCCTTGCACTGCCAGCAGAGAACATCTACCAGCCTCGGTAGCATCCTGATGCATCTGGCCAGGAGGTCTGCCATTCTCCAAAACCCTTGTGCTGGGAAGTGGGCAAGGCGCCTCCCAGACTGGTCAAGTCAGCAATTAAATACTCTATGGATGGGAAGAGTGGGCTTGTGCTAGGAGATCTATCTTGTAGGTCAAGCAAAGCAGATGGCCAAATAGACAGCTCAACAATTAGAAGAGTTTTGTGCATAAAATACTTTAAAACTTCTTCTATGTTTAGTTCTGGGATGATATATACCACTTCATCTATACAAGCAGTTGGAAATCAGGTTAAGTGGGTGAGGAAGGTGGTAGGGCAGTACATACTAAAAATAATAATGGCATGCTCAAAATAATAATATTCTGCATCCCCAGCTGAAGAAGTAGGCTGCTGACCTCAGCACTGTGTGTTCAGGTTTCTGCATTTATGCTGGAGTAGAAATAGTGTAGTTGTGTGACCCTCATCTCTACTTGGATTATTCCACTTGCATGAAAACAAAAATTGTGTTAACTCCCAGGAAACTTCAAATAGAGAATTTGAAAAAAAAGATTTGGTGTTTCAGGAGAAATATTATTTTAAAAACCAAGGACTTTCAATGGGATTTTTCAGTCTCTGAATAAAATTCCCAGTTCCGATGAGTCATGTTTCCAATGCTAGAACTTAGAAGCTACTTTTAACTTTACCCTTTGTGAATGAGGACAGCAGTGTCCCCATTACAATCTCTGATTTATTTAGTATTGGGAAATTTTCCTATTTTATTTTAGAAAGTCTCTCTTTCCTCTAAAAAAAAATCCCCTTTTGAAACAATTCTTTAAAAGATTCTCCATCAGAAGAAAGGAGGATACCTGTCCAGGGAGACTACATTTTTCTAGGAAATATTTCTGCTGAAGTACTGCAGTCGTGGTGATGGCGATCCAGCATTGACTCACATACCAACCTCCCCCACAGCTAATCTACCAGAGGTAGGCGACCTGGCAGCATGGTGGCAAATTACGTCCTTCTGCAGGTGTAAGACAATTCATTCTTGAAAGGATGATTTGAGTTCCTCACACAGTAGTCAGCTTTATATTAATTGGAACAAAAGACCTTTCTTCAGCTCTGTGAAAGCCTCTCCTCTGTGCACAGCCAAACTCGGAGAGCAAAGCACCCCTGTTGTTTTTCAGTTACCACTATCTGAGCACCCTGAAATTATACCCACTCTGGCCGCAACCCCAGAATGATCCCTTCTGCACAGCTTTGTTAGGAAGAGCATACTCAGAGCCGATCAGCCTAGCTCACGAGTCTGTCAAGAAGTACTGAGGAGATTAGGTAATGATGATGTAAAAATGGGTGAACTGTTATGTGAACTCTGAAGTTACTTGTCTCATCTCAGAGGGAACAGCTAGTGAATTTTCTAAAGTGGCCTGATCCTCAGACTGACCTCACACTTCTTGGGTAGAGTGCTCCCATAGGATGCCTTCTTATGGACAGCAAGAAATGAATGAGCTCCACCAAATGTTGACCAGCTCCAGTGGGGCCATTCAAGCCTTTCTGCACCATAGTCCTGGTGTGTGTAATGGTCTGCATTTGGAGATGAGCACGAAGGAGAGCAATTTTGTCTTCGTGGGCATGCAGGCATATATGTACGAGTGTGTGTGCACAAGTCTATGCAAGTGCATGAGTGCCATGAGAAAGGGTGGGTCCGTGCATCCCTGTGCATGGTCAGCACATCTTGCCACCGTCTTGTCTACCAATAGCTAGACAATAGAGCTGATTTGATCAGGTGCAGCACTCAGATGCAAAGCTACATGTTTCTAGGTCCCCAAAGTGCTGTTCTTCCCTGGGTCTGGTGCTGCAAAGTATGTGACATGGGATCTGTGGAAGTCATTCCAGACCCAGGAGGAACTGGGATCTGTGACTCAGGAGGATCTGTGGAAGTCATTCCAGACCCAGGAGGAATTGTTGGACTCCAGACCTTGCAGGAGTCTTTCTGGACAAAACAACTCAGGTATTTTCAACACTTTCTGTTTATCCCAGGCCTATACATGGTGGAAAACAAAGGGAGTTTGGTTGTCTTTTTAAGAAAAGACTAAGTGAAACAATGAGACACAATAAAATGAATTGGTTAGAAAAGACAACAGAATGAGCTTTTCTGCATAAGAGTCATAACATTAAAAATATGTAAGAGCCAGTGACATAAGAAATTGCAGGCTAAATATGCTACTTCAAGTGCAGGCTAAAAGTGTAAAATTGAATCCTCTTGTCCTTTCCCCAAAGTAAACAAGTGGACCAAGACTGAGGAATGGGAAACAGAAGAGTACAGAACCAACATGAGCACTTGCTCTAGGGAAATAACCTTACTCAAGATCTCTTCAGACTACTGCATTGTGCCATTCCCCATGGTGAAACTTAAACCCACTCTTAGATCTGTCAGTCAAAAATGACTGTCCTCACTTAACATCTGATAACCACTTGTCTAATAACCTCCTAGGCTGACCAGAGGGAAGTTGCACATTGAAGCCTTAGTCCCAGATCATCTTCTGCACCTAAGTCCCCTGCTCCTTTAGGGGAAATTAAAATCACCTGGACCACCAGTGCAGCTCTTCTCCATCTCTCAGACCACACACGGCAAGGAGAAACTAAATTACTCCTCAAAATCTTAGTTGGACCTTCTCTGAGACATAGGAGACTGGGGCTGAGTTTTACTTTACCAGATTTTTCTGGTAAATACTGGTAAATACTTTACCAGTATTTTTCTTAACATGTCTTAAGACATATTTTGTCCTCATCTTTCAGTTAATGTGCTCACTGGGAGTCTGGTGGTGTCACCTCAAAAAGAAGTGGCACAATCCTACCGGTGAGTCAATGACCTTTTTGAATTTCCTGCTTTCTGATCTCAGAAGCCATACACACCAGGCATCAAGTGCCATTTAAAAGCCTGCTCATGCACCAGCTATCCCTTTCCCTGGAAACCAAGGGGAGCAGACAACACGCTGGAGGTCAAGGCCGATATTCAGCCAGAGAAATGGGCAGACGGGAACCTCACAGATTGTGGCAAGTGCAAATGCTCTTGCAGTTTGCTCAGCAAGACAAAATGTCCCAATCCTGCACCTGGGGCAGAGGAACCCCACACAAATGGATCGGCTGGGGGCTGACCAGCTTCGCAGAAAGTGACTGTCGTGGTTTAGCCCTGGTGACCACACAGATTCTCCCTTCCCCTTCCCAGAGGAACGGGGGAGAGAATTGGGAAGAAAGGAAAAGTCATGGGTTGGGATGAAGACAGTTTACTAGAAAAGCAGAGGAAAATTACAATAATATCAGAATATAAGGATACTAAAATATACAAAATGAACAATGCACAATTTCTCACCACCCAGTGTCTCAGTGACCAATACATCCCGTCGCGAGCAGCAATCATGGAAACAAAACTGAGCAGCAAACAAAGGAGTGAGAGGGAGAGAGATTGATGCCCCTCTCCTCGGACAGCCCCCCCTTATATACGAGCATGACGTTTGTGGCATGGAATACTCTCTTTGGCCAGCTTGGGTCAATTATTCTGGCTGTATCCCTCTCAGCTTCCTGCTCATTAGAGACACCCGGAAAGCCAGACAGTGTCCTTGATCTCATTAGCAACAACTCATATCATCAGTGTGTTTATCAACATTCTTCACATATGAAATTCAAAACATACCGGCTACTGAGAGGAAAATTAACTCCGTCCCTGCTGAAACCAGGACAGTATCCACCCCTTGTTCCATTCCATCTACATCATGCTTATATACATACACATGGATATCATTCCCTCCATCTATAGGCTATCCCTCCAAACTCTGTTGAGTTCATTTAGTCCATGACTTTGGGCTCCATCTGTCATAACAGTCTTTCAGGATAGGAGAGATGGTGTGCAGTGTGGGGTTGTTGCATGCTGCATCTGGAGCTTGTAGCTGGTACATCTGATGTGGCTGGTGTATCATGTCCACAGTCTGTGCATTGAAGATGTTGATCTCAAGGAAGTTCTTGGGTGCCAGTTACCTGGTAGGTAACAAGTTGAATAGGAGTCTACGGGGTCCCTGTCAACCATGAAGGTGTGCCACATACTGGGCTATATGTGCATAAGTAGAGCCAACATGCCCAGGGGGGTAATTATTCTTCTCTTGAGATCATAAGATTATCTAGATTACAGGAAGGTGATTCTCCCCCTCTGCTCTGCCCTGGTGAGACCCCACCTGGAGTACTGTGTCCAGCTCTGGAGCTCCCAACATAAGAAGGACATGGACCTGTTGGAGCAAGTCCAGAGGAGGCCACGAAGATGATGGGAGGGCTGGAGCACCTCTCCTATGAGGACAGGCTGAGAGAGTTGGGGCTGTTCAGCCTGGAGAAGGCTCCAGGGACACCTTATAGCGGCCTTCCAGTACCAAAAGGGGGCCTACAGGAAAGATGGGGAGAAATTCTTTAGCAAGGTCTGTTGTGATAGGACAAGGGGTAATGGTTTTAAAATAGAGGGAGGTAGATTCAGATTAGATGTTAGGAAAAAATTCTTTACAATGAGGGTGGTAGAACAATGGCACAGGTTGCCCAGAGAGGTGATGGATGCCCCATCCCTGGAAACATTCAAGGCCAGGTTGGACGGGGCTCTGAGCAACCTGATCTGGTTGGAGATGTCCCTGCTCCTTGCAGGGGGGTTGGAATGGATGACCTTTGAGGGTCCCTTCCAACCCAAACTATTCTATGATTCCATGATTCTATGATTACTGTGTCCAGTTTCAGGCTTCCCAGTTCAAGGAGGATATGGCAAACGAGCTAGTCTAGTGGAGGGCCAACTTGATGGTTAGGGTGCTGGAAGGCATAGACTGTGAGAAGAGGGGGAGAAAGCAGATTTTCCTCAGCCTGGAGGGAAGAAAAGACTAAGAGGGGACCACATTGCTGTTTTTATCTACCTGATGTGGGATCAATGAGAAAATAGAGCCATATTTTTTTTCCCAAGGAGCACAGTAAAACAATAAAAGGCAATGTCACCTATTGCACCAATGGAAATATCAATTATATATAAGAGGATAAAAAGTCTCCAAAAGAGTGATGCAAGCTGGAACAGGGACCCAAGGAGGCTGTGCCATCTCAATTCTTGTTGATATTCAAAACCTGAGTAGATAGGGCTCTGGACAACCTGATTTAACATCAAATGCTTGAAGTGGACTCTGCTTTGAGCATAGCATTGAACCAAAATTATCCTATGATTTTATGTCAAGTTCCTGACTTCCACTGCAGAAATCAGAGTTATAAACCATGGATTTATGCTCTAAGAGCTCCAGGCAATCTTTCAGATCACTTCAGTTCATACTTGCAAGGTAGGGACTAAAGACTGTGAATCTGATCTGATATTCCCTGGGCAGCATGGGAGACTCATGTGTGAGCAGGATTTGGTATCACCAGGGAGCCACACAACACATTGCGGTCTGGGATTTCCTATGCGCTGAAGCCTGTGTGCCAGGTGTATTGCATGGTGATAGCTGAAAGATAACAAGAAGCATTAGCAGACAAGCTGTGTCACCGCTCAAGGATGTTTGGGCAGGAGACAACAGAAAGACTGAATTTCTGGGTGATGCTTGCTCTGGGTTTAGCAGGTGTTGCTCGTGGTAGGAGGACACCATGCCTCATGCCTGAGGAACCTTTAAGGCAGCAACTGAGATACCCCTGTGGGAGCCTGCAGCATCAATAACCCCTTAGCACCTCCTTTCAGGCAGTAACAGTAGCTGCTGAGGTCTCTCCTACCCACATCACTGCAACCTGCTTAAGCAACAACCTCTGTGTTTGGAGCCAGCCCCAGTACAGGATGACTGGGCAAAGAAGACAACCTTCATCCATCTCCTAGGAGCCTTGCAATGCATTTTCTTCTTCTTGCCCATCACTTTTCCATGACCTCAAACACCCCCGAGGGACTGTCAGAGTTTTGAATGATTTATTTCAGTAATAGCAAAAGCCCTGCAGAGCCCAGCTCCTTCTTCTCAGCAGCTGTTGGCTGTCTGGGATAGCTCAGGTCACCAGAGGGTGCTGCTGGGGCCCTCCAAGAGCCAGCCTGGCAAATGGAAAGCAAAATAAAGGTGCTCTTCTGCCCCAGCTCCCATTGTCTGTGCGGTGACCCGTGTATTTTCAGGCAGGTTGGCCTTTTCTCCTGTGCACTCCCCATTCCTGCCAAGGCAGCCTGTGTAAAACAACCTTTCTTTGCCATCTCAGGGTTGCAGCATCCTGGAGAGACGCAGTGTGTGCTCTCCTGAGGTTTTGCTCATGCTTGGTCAAAAAGTCATCTGGCAGCCCCTCGGTCCAGGAGGAGCAGGAGGGTCTGTAAGGCTGAGTGGTTGACCACAGTCACATAGTGAGAGGGTCTTCCACCACCTCAGAGGGCAAAGAAGACGTGTGTGTACGTGTGCGTGTGCATATGCACAAGTGCATGCATACACCTGCACAGCCAGAATCACTTAAAGCCAGTAAAAACCCACACGTTAGTGTCACGGAGCAGCAGGAAAGTCCGTCTGGACCTTTTGGCTTCTTGAGCCTAAAGCTGCTGTTGTGACAGATTATCCTCGCTCTTTCAGAGGCATCCTTGAATTTAGTCTTACATGTTTCTATGCTGTTTGGTTTCAGCCAAGTTAATCCTGGCTGTCACTTGAGTACGGTTAATGATGTTCTACTCAGAGATTTGCAATTGTGCATAATGCGGCTAAAGTCCTTCCCTGTGTTCTTCATGCTGCTTTCAGAGAGCTTCTGTCGCGTGTGCGGGAGTCCCCGAGCATTTTGCAAAGGAGTGCCCGAAAATGAATTCTGCAGGCCTAAACGAGCTGCTTTATAATCCCTCTATCTGCTTCAGGCTCTCTCAGATTAATACTATTTGCCAGTCACTCCCCCCTCCCCCCCAAAAAAAGACACATATTTTTAGCCTCTCAACAAATCTGACACACTGGAGTTTCCTTTGCGTGTCACCATTCCTAAGTAATTTTTTTTTCAAGCTGTTCTTAATTTCACATAGTCCAGGACTGGGAATTTAAGATCAGTTGTCCAAGCAGCCAGTGCCTATGGATACATGTGCATTTCTAATACTTGCAGGAAACAAAGCCCCCAAATTGCACCAGGGGAGAAAAAAAACCAACACAGGTTTGTAGAGTCACAGAAAGGCTCTTACTCAAGACAAGCTCTGCGGTGGAGGCAATGGCTCTTTCCTGCCCACGTTTTTTTTTTGCGCAGGCCAATTGTGGTTATATAATACTGGCTCCGGAGCAGATGCTGCCGTGTTTGGGCTGGGAGATTATAGCTGGCATGCACGACTAATGGAAGCTTTCTGACAAATGCAGCCATCCCTGCCAGGCGGGGGATCGCAGGGAGGCAGCCCTTCCCTTGCCGGCTCTTCCCCACCATCCCGTGCAGCTGGGGATGGAGATGGGGACCGGAGCCGGCACGGCCGGAGCAGAGGCTGCAATGGGACATTGGGAGTGGGCAGCCTTCCAAAGCAACAACAACAAAAAAAACCCTGCCAATAAATTCAGAGAATACTCTCCTGCTCAACCCGTGTGTGGCTCGAGGTGTTCTAGAGGCTGTAACTGATGGACTGTAACAGTTGTCCAGCACGGGTGTCTCGTTTGGAGGAAGATGATATATGGAGTCCAGGATGGTTAGTGTGTTCCTGCGGTTGAGTATCTGATCGAATATTTCTTCGTGTTCCTTTGTGATTCGCCACATGTTTGGTGTATCGAGTGTCTCATTACCTTTTTCAGCACGGTGACTTGGCTTTGTGGCATGTGCAGCATAATGCCACCACGAAAATGGAACAGGCTCTTATCGCAGCGTGCTGGGTACAGTTCCGAGATAGGCTTTGACACCAAGGTATCAAAAGGCTATCTTAACAATCCCAAATCTGCTCTGACTCTGCTTCAGAAAATCTCATGCGTCGTCTTTTGGTGGCACAGGCTTTTTCCGGACAGGTAGGAGACAGGAGGGAAGCAAAATCTCCAGCTGCTGTTCACGACAGTGCTGTTCCTGTCCCCACCCCGGAGATACTGTCTGTGTCTGACTGATCAATGCCAATTCCTGCCGTCCCTGAGGGACTGCAGACGCAGCCTCCCAAGCATCCCGCAGTTTGACAGACACGGCCGTTGCAGTTTGCTGACTCCCAGCACATCCCTCCAAAACCCTGGGCTGCTACATCGCGTTAAAGTGATGGGCGAGGAGGAGCTGCACCCAGTAGATTTAAACCGCTCCTTTTAGTGCTTAAAGGTTACTTCACATCTGGATCCCATTAAAAAAACGTGCCGAAAAAAAACTCACCGAGACATAAGGCTAAATGAGAAAGCATTTCTAGTAAGACTGGTATTGTCTGGTTTCAGATATGTGCCACCACTGATGCCCTTTACAATAAAAGCTAAGCCATACTAGGGATAGGATCCAACTGGATCCTTTTCCTCATGAAATAAAATAATCAACAGGCCATCTCCTACTTAGCCCCATTTGGCCATTTCCAGCTTCATGTCTTCTGCTGTTTCCTGATGTCTGGCAAAACAGACCTTTTGCTATTGCCACCTGCATCTGAGTCAAGCAGAGAGAGGAGAGAGGGTGGTACACACCATGGGACATCCCATCTGTCCCTATGGAGCTGTGGGAGAACTCCCAACTCACCTCAGACATTTCCTAAATCCCCACTGAGAAGGAATATTTCTGAGGAGAAAAGAAAAAGGAGATCTGAAAGATATGCAAGTGTCTTCAGTTTGCCTAATAATGTCCTTTGGAAAGGTCTACCTAGGACATTCTTCCTCCCTTCCAGTCTCAGCTGAGCAGCCACCTCTCCATTTAAAAGTCAGATGTGTCAGAGCCTCAACCAGGGGAGGATTGGACCTTTCTGGGCTGCAGACACATGTATTAACTTCTAATTAACAATTCAGTTACTCCTCTTTTTTTGCCCTTCTACCACCTCCACACACACACACTCCATCCATCCATTTCACAGAGGGCAGAGAAAGCAGGCAGATTCCTCAAAGGGTGAATCTGCAACATAACCCTTTGGTTGCAGTTCCAGATCTTCTAGGGCTAGGTACCTGAGCTTGTTTTAAGCCTGGTAGCTTGCAGCAATCCAGTTAAAACAGCACAGAGGTCAGAATGGGCTGCATATTTACCCAAGAAAGCAGATGAATCAGTTTTTAAGAGGGCTCTGTGGTTGTGTTGCCACCAGCACCTGAGCGATGCAATGCCCATCTTGCAAAGGCATGTCAGCACGATGCTGCAGCTTCCAGCAGTGGTGTTACCAGAATAAAATCTTGGGCTCCAACCACTGTCCAAACCACAAAGCCTCCCTTCCCTCAGCAAACAGCAGCTGCTCCTCTTCCCAGAAGTGACCACATTTCAGCAACGGCTTTCGCAATGTAAATATTTTCTAACCCACTAGAAACACGTGGGCAGACTGTGGGTTTGTGTTCTTAAAGTGAGAGATGCAAGTGTGGAGCTGGATGGTCTTACTGGGTTTATTCATCCATAGGATGTGCAAGATCACATCTTTGCTGTTCAAGAGCAGTGCTGTCAGCTGAACTCAACTACGAGTCAGGTTCAGTCAGTTAATTGCAAAAGAATATTAAAAGTATTGAACCACAGGAAGAAGAGCAGTGATCCTTTCATGAACCCACTAGTAGCAGAAGAGTGGCAGCTCCACGGTGCTACGTGAGCACAGCAACACCAGAACTGGAGAGCCCATGGCACGTGTTTGCACCCCACCTCTTGAGCTTCATTTGGAAAGCAACAAGAGATGGCATTGCAAGTCATCATGACTGCCCAGGCTCTGACAGTCCCACAGACACAGCAATATCCAGAGAGGCCATATTTCACTGTGTGGCTGGAAGGAGGCTATGGAAGAGGTTATTAACATGACTGCTCCCACCAAAATCCTCTAGGACTGTGGTCATTTTCTTAGGCTGTTCTGGGGAAAGTAAACACGACAGAGGGGCCAAAAAAAATGTTATGGTAGATCAAGCAGTCTTCAGATAAGAGTTTTCAACTGCTGCTTCACAGCAGGGTACTTCTTAACCCTCCCCTTTTCAAATTTGCGTGAAGTTGCACATGATTCAATTGTTAATAACCTATAAAGAATATCTCCAGTTATTTAGAAGAGATATTAGATGACCTCGGTTCTTCATAGCATCAGTGACCTAGGGCAAAGACTGTCTTTATTCATGGCCAGGGCTGGGCCATGAATTTATTCATGGCTCAGGGCTGAGCTTTCTGCTCACTGCTGCATTAAGTAATGTAGGGATGCTCTCAGGTGCTACAAAAACCCCAATGGGCAATGGAGACTTTCACCTCCAGGACATGGTACAGCTTCAGGCTGGAGTGGTGCTAGAGAGGAATCAAATGTTTTGGTCTGTAGCACTGAGAGTAGCGCCAGGGACATCTGACGTGAGCTGGGTGCCCCAGCCTGACCGAGGCTTGAAATTCTTTTAGCCTGAGTCTTAATGAAAAGGCAGATAAGGAAAAAGCGTGTTCAGAGACAAAAGTGCAGAGTCCAAATATCTGAGGGTGATATTTCAATATGATGTCTTCAGCCAAAGCTGCCCTTAATAAATAAATATGTAATTTTGGTTCAGTTAAAATGTTTAACACAAAGATGACCAAAATATTTGTATTTGGAACTTTGTTAAACTATTGAAAGAAAAACATCTGCTGGCTGCACTTTTCTCACTGAAAGTCAGAGAAAGCCCTGGCAGAGAACCATTATTAACCAGCAATAAGTTAGAGACCTCCATGCTGAAAGCCAGGGAGAGGAGAGAAGCTAAGGTGTTTCTGGAGAGGACATCAGCATGACCGATACTCTTGGACTGCCATGTGGCCTCCGATGAAGCATCTCGTGGCCCGCTGAGCCTCAAACACTGGCCATGAGCAATGCAGGACAGATTGCATCTGCCTTGTGGCTAGAGGACATCAGTTGTCAGTGCTCTTTGGAAGGCGCCTTGCAAAGAAAAGGGGAATCCTTGACTTATTTCCCCCTCTCAGAGAGCTGTCTCTTGCCAAACATGCAATCTTTATACAGACTCCAAGTGTCAGCAGAAAACTAACTCCTGGAGATCGCCCACTGCTTCTCACGCTGATTTGTGGCAGAAGACTACATTTGCTCTACATAAAAGCCTTTGCTTGTGCACAGCTGAATGATTACCCATTTTTAATGTGCTATGACAAGGACGGCTGGGTCTTGAACCTTTTGGCCCTGCTGCAAGATCACTTTTAGCCTGCAGTGCAGTTTGAGTTTTCCTGCTGAGTGTGGCAGGAGGCATACCAAGATTTCTTAGATGACTCCTTGCTCTGAAGAGAGGGACAGCTGCTGTTACGAGAGATGCCCAGAGCATCCTTTGTGGATCAGCAGTAGTCATGCTGCACGCAGGGAGAGGAGGAAAGCTGATTTACTGCTGAGTCAGATGCATTTGTCTCGTGCTGGCCTTGGGTCCTGTGACGATGTTGCCATCACTAGCGAGATGGTGCCTCTAGCACAAGGACCCTCCTGCCTCCCCCGTCATCCCCTATAAACAAAAAGGAAAGAGATTTAGAGAGCAGGAAGCAAAGATAACAGCAAGCTGCACTTACATCTTGGGTCGCCAGCTGCTTGGGGCAGGTTTCTAGCCCAGCGGGTTTTCTCCCCAGGAGTGGCCACAGCAGTAGCCAGATCATGGTTTGCATTCCTTGTGGTCATCTTCTTGCAAGCCAGCAGACGTTTGAACTCCACCAATATTAGGTTTTGTGGTCACTTGGTAATGCAAGTGTAATTGAGCTCTGTTGCGGTTTTGGTTTCATTAATGTTGCACTCATTTTTACAGTATACAATAGCCTACCTTCTGCATCATCTGAAAATGAAGAGCATGTTTTGGATCAAATAAATATCCTCAGAAGCCCGTGATGGAGATGTGGAGTCCTCTCCAGGTAAATCACTCCGAAATTCCTCCTGTAACCGTGCGTTTCCATGTATACCCACATCCACATGTAGAGCTTTGTTTTTCTGGTTTTATTTTTAAAAATATTATGGGATTGGTTCAACTTGTGGGGAAAAAAAAAATCATCAGACATCAATTTCCCAAAGTCTTCAATTCCTAGGATCCTGTCAAGGAGTACTCTCAAACAGGAATACACCACACTTTTTGGTGACTTAACAAATCAGCCAGATTTCTCACCGGGACTGAACAGATGGAGAAGCAGCCTGTCCAGGGAACTTCCTGGGATGCTCCCAGTCTGAGCCCTTTGTCAAAGTGATTATTCATACACCACTAAATGAGACATGGCTAGGTGCAGACCTCAGTGCTGGCACACGATTATCTGGACTACAAAATTGCTCCAAGCACTGCACCACTTGTTCCCTGTGTGCTTTCTGGTAGTGGTAGCAGCTTGGTGGTGTCCCCAGGTCACACCATGCCACCCATACGTAATCCCCCTGTACTCGCATACTCCTTCCTTTTCTCAGTGATTCTCTCTCATCACCAGCTGTCTGTTCTACCTACATTTATTTTCCCAGCAGCCATTTCCCCTCTTGGAAGGTCTTAAAGCTTTCATGGAGGGTAGTCTAGCAGCAAGCCCTGAGAAGTGAACAGTGAAAGATCCCTGGTACTGTTCTGATCTCGGTCAATCTGCATCTGCGAAACATCTGGCCAAGGACTGTTCCAGCTAAGTGGGTTGGAAGGTGAGACCTTGCTCAGGAAGATGACTTCTTTAATCCTGCCATCCTATTTAGCCCCTGGGTAAGAACAGTCTGTGACTTATTTTGGTTACCAACATGGATGTAACCTGTATGAGGTGGAATCTCATACATGAAGTTATCTCATACATGAGATAACTTCATACATGAGGACCACAGCCCAAGATGTGGTCCATGCTGGTAAACAAACCTGCCTGGCTCACTGCTCCAAAATCATTGATGTCTGAGGCTAACAGGGAGCAGGTTTTCATTGTGCTCACCTAAATCCTGTGGGCAAAGAAAAAAAAAATCCCCCCAAAATTCAAACAAAGCTCAAAAATTAATGCATATCCAGTGTAGGGAATCTCAGCCATCTTGGAAGGATGGGGGAGTGAAGTGTACCTCAGTCTAGATGTGAGGCATTGCTTTCTGCACAGCTGTAGAGCAAGTGGTGTGAGCCAAGGAACACTCGATTTGCATTGAAGGGACCACCGCTTTTGTCAGTGACATGACACCCTTAAGAAAATCAGTGTCTTGCAGGCAGACCTGTCTGATCCCATTAGCTTGGGAGGGAGATGAGTGTTTGGAATGGAAACTCTCATCGTGACTCTTTCATAGACCAATAAGACAGAGCACCAAGGTGCAAACATCAGAGTGACTCATAGCAAGTTGGACTGAAATAGAGGTTATATCGAAACATTAATAACAGCATCTTTGCACCACGGCGCTTAGAAAACCGGCTTTAGCGCTGGCAAAGCAGAGTAGAAAGTAGACTTAGAGGGTAAAGAAGCTGTTTGTGGGCCTGACTGGAGAGCACGAAGTCTCTGTCCTTCAATAATGGGATTTATTTGCTGAGTAGGTGATAACATCAAACTGACACCCCTGGAGAGAGAGCATCCCAATTTAGGATAGCGTCACGAGGATGTTTTGCCAGTCACTATGAAGGTATTTGCATGCATTTAATCCATGCAGTCAGCTGGTGTGAGAGTCAAAGCTCTCAAATTAGAGCAGGGTAAGGACCTTAAGCTTAAGGCTTCAGGGATTTGGACACAGCTCTGTGACCAGAATCGTGATACTTGTAACCATCAGCTACCTACACCAAGAACAGAGAGGATTACAAAAGCTCGGATTGCTAATTGCAAAGATCATCAGATAAAAAGATTCCTACAGGATCAAGTTTTATCTCATTCTTTACTCTGAGAAGCTCCCTTTAATTTGATTTAGGGCTTACTCCAGGACAGATCGCTGAGGAAGACACATCCTGGTTGCCTTCATGGAGATGATCATATGTTTTTACTGAAAATCCCCTATTTTGCCCCACACCAGTTCTGAACACGCAGAATAAATTCCTTTCAGAGGAAACTAGGGAGGACGGCCCACTTTGAGCATGAAGCGGTGTGCTTTGTCCACCCTTCCCAATACACGTTGCTACCATGAACTGACTTGAGAGGTGTAAGCCAGCAAGTCACCACCCGTTCCCCATGTCACATACAACCTTACAAAGCAACAACCCTACGCCTTTGTTAGATTTGGACAGAGGCCATGTTTACCACCTTCTGGAGCCTGGGTAGCTCTTCATCTTCCCCCTGTCAATGTCCAGGAGTGTTTCTATGCCAAACACTCCAAGAATGCGAGGGCCAACTAATCTTCAGGCTGATCTTCCCACCCTTCCCAGGGAGGCTGAGGTGTGAGGAGATCACAGCTGCCGGGCAGCAGGTTCACTCTCTGGCCCTTGAAGCTGTTAAGTCCTTGAGACCCTACCCAAAAATAAGCTCTGCAGTCTTTGTGGATTATGGTTCCCAGCGTACGCATACCGTATGTGAAATGCAAGACCTTCTCATGGTGCAAGAGCATGGGTCAGCAGCGGGGTGACAAACTGTGGCTTTATTCTTGGTGGTCACACCTGACCTGTGGACATCTGACAGGCTTCCCCTTGCACCAGGCACTCCTGTTTTCACCAGGGACAACTTCTCTTCAGCTACACTAAGGCATCTCAACGCTAGGCTTGGAATAAGATCAGAAACCCCACTTCACCCAGCCGAGCATTTATTTTTCTGGTTAACCACTAAAAGCTTACAGCAAAATGAAGACCTCCTCCCTGGAGCCTAGCAAGCCTCCGTCTGTGAGAAGCTGGTTGGTTTCTCTGCTGGCCTCTGTTGTGTTTTCCATGGAGAAAGTGGGATCACTCATTTAGCCTGGCTGTACTGCAAATGGATTGCAAAGAGCTGAGTTGTTTTTTTTTTTTTTTTGGCCAGGCGCACGCTCCTGGCAAAATGAATTCCCCTATGGCTTGAATGGCAAAAAAATTAGTCCTTGAAACAGAGCATTTTAATTGTGGTTTTTCTTTCTTATCCTGTACCAACATCCAGCTGTGCAGCATGCTCTGCTATGTGGGAAGGAGAGAAACAGCTTGGCTTACAACTGCTAGCAAGGCTACCAGCACTGGGGTTGAATATTACGGGGTTTCAGAAGGGCTTTTCTCTAACAATGAGGAGAAAAAGGATTGAATACAAGTCCCCTAACACAGCCCTGAGTTAAAAAAAAAAAAACAAAACAAAAGTAATGAAAGGGGATCTTGTTTCCATGGACATATGTTTTAGCCCACCTCACCTTCTCTTTTACCTTGCTGTATCACAGTACTTTGTGATGCACTCTCTGGGAGGTGAATCCAATCGTCGGAGCCCCAAGTGTAGGAGCACATCCGTATTGCTGCCCTCTGCACATCCCCGCTGCCTGGAGAGGATCATCAGGGCACTCTCGTGCAGTGAAACCCCGTGGCTGGAGAGCCTGCCCAGCTAAACCCTGCAAGATTTCTATAGGGACGAATGAATGCTGGAGCACCAGCCATGCAGATAAGTGGTTATCTGTGCTGTGCACACGAGGAGGCATCCGTCGCGGCCTCGCACGCAACCCTGAGCTACTTACAAGTCTGCATCACTGCTGACGCTATTGAGATGAACGTCACCTATTGCAAGTGATTTATGCCAATGTCATCACCACCGAGGCACCGCTTAGCTTACCCCCTCACTCACCCACCACACTAGTCCATAATTGCTCATACCAAAGCAAGTCAAGGTACTTGTACGCTCTTGCCCCCAACCTTGCTTCTCCCCGATTTTCTCAACTCAAACTTTTGACAAGAAGCCCTTCACAGAAGTGCAGCAAGGGAGAGAGGTACACGGGCTGATCTTACTCCTAAGGTGCATAACCATCCTCCCAGCTCCTCATAGAAAGCCTAGGTTCTGCCTCGAGCATCTCTCCATTCGATATTGAAGCCAATCCAAACAAATCCAAAAAAATCTTGAAGTACCAGAACTAGCAGCATTTAATTTCCTGTGTTTCAGGCCATGGAACTGATGGTCCCTGGTGGTTAACAAGTGCAAGTTAATTGTTACCCCTACAAATTGAGGCAATTATAAGATCTGCCCTCTCTGACATGTTTAGACTAGACATAAGGAAAAAATTTTTTTGCACTGAGGGTGGTGGGACACTGGCCCAGGTTGCCCAGAGAGGTGGTGGATGCCCCATCCCTGGAAACATTCAAGGCCAGGCTGGACGGGGCTCTGAGCAACCTGATCTGGTTGGAGATGTCCCTGCTCCTTGCAGGGGGTTGGACTGGATGGCCTTTAAATGTCCCATCTAACCCAAACTATTCTATGATTCTATGACTCCATAATGAGAGAAAGGAGCTTCTTTGAAGCTGCCTAGCTCTTTCTCTGCCAAACCTTGCCTGTGGGGTAAGGCAAGCACAGGTGGAAGTGATGCCTACTCCTCTTTATGGTTTAATGAGGACTGCAAGTTGTGGTCTGCCATCTTAGACTCAGTAAAAAAAAAAAAAAAAAAAAAAAATTATTAAATTTCTTGAGGATCAACAAAATACATTTCAGAAATGCTAGGTGTGCCTTCCAAGCATTGACATGCTCTGTTGTGAGAAAATAGAGCCCTTTGCAGCGGTTTGTGAAGGAAAGTAGCTCCAGAGGTGCACTGGGATTTATCCCTCAAGTGCAAACTGGGAAACAGCTGCAGGATGGAGAGCATGGAAAGCTTCCTCCGTGATATGAAGGCGCAGAGCAGACATGGGGAATTGCAGGAGGGAGTAGGGCTTCTTGGAAGGGTGTCTGCTCTAGTGTCCAAAGCATAAATGCACACTTTACGTAACCTGCAGCTCTTCAGTTCAGCCCACAGCATTTCTGTTTGCTGGGAGCGGGCTCAGAGCAGCGCCTGCAGTTCACACAGTTGGTCTGCAGCTCCTGCAAGGAAAGGCATGGGGTTATTCCTAGGAAAGGGCCTGTGTAAAGGAGACTAAGCCTTGGGTTTAGGATTAAATTTTCCTTGTGCCTGGGCTGCAATTGCACAAACATGTTCTAAAAAGCCAACCCTGAACGATGCAGTGAGCTTTTCTCCTCAGACATCACCAAGACAAATCATGCTCCTGGTTTCCTCCTAGTAGGACTCAGCTGGTCCTTGAAAAAGCCAAAAATTCCTTTGTACTCCGAGGTGCTGCTGAGACCACCAAGGGCTGAGTTGTCCTGTGTTGCACTGGGCCCCATGACTCCAGGTTTATGTCCTCTGTATAAATCATTATCCCTTGCACTTCTTGTTCCTGAGCTAAAAATGGAAATTATTTTATTTGTGCTTGGTCTGCAGGTTTGGGAAGATTAAAAATGAAGACAAATGTGCGCAACTGGGACAGTCTATAAAAAAAAAAAGTTGGAAACTAGCTCCCTTAATTCCCCTTGGTTTTAAATTTCACTGGGATTTCACAGAAAACACAGAAGTTTTGAAGTACAGATACATAGTTCAAGTCACCTTTTAGCAAAGAACAGCATTTTAAACTCCATTTAGGGCCACTTTGCAGGGTTTTATAACTATTTCAGTCTTTGATGTTTTTCTCTTGAAGCACCAGTTTTTTTCCTAACATAGTTAGAAAAAAAAAACACAGAAAGCTTGAAAATATGACAGGACATACTCTCGAAGTTTTGGGAAATAAAGGTAAAATAATACAATAAAAAACTCAAACCAAGATACATGACTTCTGAACTAAAAAAAAAAATCTCAATTTTTAAGCCACTCTGGCGATATTTGAGCACTGGATTTTGGTTTTCAAGGAAAAAAAGACCCCCTGATGCCCTGGGCTGGCAGAGACTTGCCAAGAAACGCAAAGCAACGAGACTCCAGGGACAACAGCTGTGGCAGTGGTCTCAGAAACTTTGCAGCGGCAAAAGCACGGGGGCCAGGAGCCGCTCAAAGCTCTGTTTGTCAGCCGGCTAAAATAGCTCGGGCGGAGGTGCTGACAAACCCATACCCGCACTGCGGCCCAACACCTCCAGCCCTAGCGGGGTTATCGGTGACGTTTGACTCCGAAGCATTTTTTTGCTCGCTGCCAATAGCTATTCCCCTTAGACTATTTGCTTTCACATGCTTTCCCTTTGACACGGCTGCTATTTCTTTGCAATATGTAAACACTCAGAAGGATTTCCATGTTTGTTCTTCACCCAGCCCGGCTGGTCTTTCACAGCTCATTGGGGGAACTGACGTGAAGAAGCAGCCGTTTTGCAGGTGTCTGGTATTTTTTTTTTTTTTTTGTGCTGCGTTCCTGTCTGTTTTCTCGTGTTTTAAATCCAGTTTTGCTCTTGTCTCAGCACCCTGGCACACGGCAGAAAAATGCCTTGCTGTTGTCAGAAACACGACACTTACTGTCATCCTACATGGGCGTCCTCTAATACTAGAGCCCAGTGGAAGCTTTGCAGTGCAAAGCATTTATTTTTTTCTCTCTCCTCTTCCTACAGCAACTTTTGATGATTATAAAAATTCTCTTTAAATCTCAAACAAGCTGCTAGTATGTGTCTTTTTCTAAGAAAACTCTCTGGGTTTGTCTGCACTGTTGTAACTCTGTCTTAATGCAGACTTGTTTTGAAAATGGTCCTGGTATTTAGTAAGAAAATTTGCATCAAAAGTAAGAAGAAACTGAAACCACTAAAAAAAAAAATCTCAGAATGAATACAAAAATTACAGGCCCTCACTCTAGTCTTACAGATTTCACACAGGTTTGATTTGATAGAATCACAGAATCATGGAATCATAGAATAGTTTGGGTTGGAAGGGACCTTCAAAGGTCATCTAGTCCAACCGCTCTGCAGTGAGAGGCTCCGGGGAGACCTTATAGCAGCTTTCCAGTAGCTCAAGGGGGCTTATGAGTAAGACGGGGAGAAACTCTTTAGCAGGGTCTGTTGTGATAGGACAAGGGGTAACGGTTTTAAACTAAAAGAGGGGAGATTCAGACTAGATTTATGGAAGAAATTTTTTAAAATAAGGTGGAACATGGAAGAAGGTTGCCCAGAGAGGTGGTGGATGCCCCATCCCTGGAAACGTTCAAGGCCAGGCTGGATGAGGCTCTGAGCAACCTGATCTGGTTGGAGATGTCCCTGCTGCTTGCAGAGGGGTTGGACTGGATGACCTTTAAGGGTGCCTTCCAACCCAAACTATTCTATTCTATGATTCTATCTTCAACTAGATCAGATGAAGATATCAAACAGTACTGGTGCCAATACAGACCCCGGAGGGACACCACTTGTCACCGACAGCTGGTCTTTTACAGCTCACTGGGGGAACAGACATTGAGCTGTTGACCACTATCATCTGGATGCGACCATCCAGCCAATTCCTCATCCACTGAACAGTCCGCCCATCAAATCCACATCTGTCCAAACTAGAGAGAAGGATGTTGTGGGGAATGTGTCAAATGCTTTACAGAAGACCAGGTAGACAACATCCATAGCTCTTCCCTTGTTCGCTGATGTAGTGACTCCATCGTAGACGGCCAGGAGGCTAGTCAGGAAGGCCTTGCCCTTGGTGAAGCCATGCTGATTATCTCAAATCACCTCCCTGTCTTCCATGTGCCCTAGCATAGCTTCTAGGAGGATCTGATCGATGATCTTCCCAGGCACAGAAGTGAGGCTTACAGGTAGTAGTTCCCAGGGTCTTCCTTTCTACCCTTTTTAAAAATGGGCGCAATGTTTCCCTTTATCTAGTCACCAGGGATGTCACCTGACTGCCAGGACTTTTCAACTACTATGGAGTGTGACTTGGCAACTGCATCAGCCAGTTCCCTCAGGACTCTGGGATGCATCTCGTCAGGTCCCACAGATTATGTGTGTTCAGGTTCCTCAGGTGGTCACAAACCTGATCTTCTATTCCAGTGGGACTTTGCTGCTCCAGTCCCTGTCTTGCTGTCCATCTCGAGAGGTGTGGGAAGAGAGATTGCCAATGAAGACTGAGGCAGAAAAGTTGTTGAGTATCTCAGCGTTCTCCTTATCTGTTGTTATCAGTCTGACAGTCATACAAGTAATAGATCTGCAGTGTTGTAAGATCAACATAATTTGACTGAATAATTAAAAAAAACCCAACCTGTAAAAATTCGCATTAACTGAGGAGGTTCTCCAGGTTCCATGCTAAGGCTGGAAAATGAGAAATTAGTTTGGTATTTAAAAAAAAAAAAATTCATTCTGAAAAACAGAAAATCTGAGAGCTTTTATAAACTTCTCCAAAACCTGTGTGAAAATAAGGAGAGTCCTGTAACCCAAAGCAGCCCCTAGCACAGTAATGGGAACACATGTATAGGAGTTAGGTGATTCTGGTAAAAATCTAGGCATGGAAATTTTTGTAGCAGGGATTATGATCCTGAGTTTCCTTCTCATTTTGACCACAAATTCTAACCAGGAATTTCTTTAACTAACCTGACATATCTTCACAGAGAGTTCTCATTTCAGCAAACTGTTCCTTCCAGCAAAAAAATAACTTGCTGAAAAATTTTCAGAAAGATTTATTCTATACACATGGTTACTTAGAAGTCATTACATGACACATTTTAGCAAATGCTTATTTAAAAAAAAAAAAAAGTATTTTCCACCAGTCAGACTGCCCCAGGTTAATGTAAAACATGATTATAAACTGATTTTATTAAATGAATTCAAAGGAGTGGACTTTTTCATTGCAATTTAAACCACCTTAATTTTGTTCTGTTTTAATATGATTAGGAACCTACCACGTTTAAATAGAAGTCAGAGCACTGAAACAGGGTAACCAAATTGGTGTTAGCCTACATGAAGATATGGCTGATTCAATCAATGCTGGTAACAACGAAGGGTCGTCCGTGTCCCTTCTGAAGCTCCTTCCAGGGTTAAGGCATGCATGCGTTGGGAAGGATGTTACTCTTTGTTTAGTACAAAGTTTAACATGTAACGAATATAATAGTAACCAAAATGCAAATCAATATAATTAAACTGGAAATACATCCATATTACCATTAAGAATATCTTGTTTATGTATTTTTAAAAATATCTAGTTGGGATCCCATGTTTGAGGTAAAACCCTTCCTCCTCCAGCTAATTCTACCTGGCAGGATGGGTTGGAATATTAACGCTAAGCTCATTCTATAAATTACTGTCTTTGAAGAGAAGCTTTTGGTTCTGCTTTAAATTCATCTGAAGTACCCAGAAATTGTCCATTGATTTCGTCAAGCTTTGGCTCAAGCCTTTAATGCCCTGTAGTTAGCCTTACAACACAAGATGAACTGGCGGGTTTTCATTGACAAGCCTTCTAACAACAGCCACCATGTATTTCCCAAACAAATGTGCTGAAAAAAGAGTCAGAAAAATTGCAACATAAATGTTGATAAAATAAATAAAAAAAAGGCACAGGAAATATTTGTTATCCTTATTTATTTAATAAAGAAACATAATAAACTTGATTTTTTCCAGGTACAAACAGCTTTATATGTCCTATGATATTGGCTGATATTTTTCTTGCTCTTTTCGTAGCTTGAGTGATTCATGTGGTAGCCTTTATAGAACAAACCAACAGAAAAAAAAATGGTAGCACTCACCATGCTTATAGACAGTGTGGGCCAACTATTGAGTTAATGTCTTTAACCAAATCACTGCACCGGGAGGTTGTATCTTTGCTAGACTCGATGGGCATCTCCGTTAATAAAGGTCTGCAAGTGAGGTTATTTGAAATTTTTGAGGGGAGTTCTGCATATCATACAAAGATACCATTCCCTCTTCAGCTCTAAAGAAATATGCCACAAAACATAGAAAACCCAATAGAAAACCAACCTTCCAGTTACAAAGGTTTTGAAAGTAATTTACAATTCAGTTTTAGAAAGTTGCACTGTAAACATCTATAGTTAAGACCCCCTTTCAGATTTTTTTTGCATTGTGATTTTTCTTTTTTTTTTACAGGTTTTGGGTAGAAGACAGAACCATTTGTAATTGTATCAGTACTATAGGGTCTCACAGCAATGACAGTAAAATATTCAACGCAAGGGTGAAATGACCAGAGGAAGAGCTCTTCTCTACTATAATCAGTGACCAGCTAATCGTCCCATTACATCCTGTTCATTACTGGGCCTGACTCTTAATAAGAATATCAGTTGACTATTTTCTAATACAAGTTGCAACTAATTAAAATATTTTTAAAACAGCATAATCAATACCGCACTGCTGGGCACAGGCTGGCTTTTTTCTTGGGTTTTGAACAGTTTATATTGTATGTGAAAAAATTAGATAAGAAATGCTCCTTTTCTTTAGTATTTTTCACTCTTTCTTATTCTAAAGCATTGAAAGGAAAATAATTTTTACCAGTTGTCAGTCAATAAATACTTGTTCAGCAAGTAATGAATGTACTATTTTCTAATTAAACAGTTTCATTATAGGCAGCAGCTCATTGCTAACGATCAATAAATCCTTTTGAGAAGAAAACATTTTAATCATTGAGTCGTGTCCTCTGAGTGTCAGCCACTCTATAAACTCACAAGATACATATATATGTATAGGTATATGTATGTGTGTATGTATATATATATATATGCATATAAATATAAAAATTGCATACTCTCTCTGGGTGATATGTACAGTCAGAATAACATTACAGCATAAATACATGGGGAATCTGTATAAAGTTTCTCTCATTTGAGAAGCCTTGAGCAATTTTGTTTCAGGGTGGGTTAGCGTGGGGAGGGAGGAAAGAATGAAGAGTGTTTTCACTTTAAGGAACAAAGAGTAGTTCCCTTAAGTTAGAATCTAATTACATACAAGATTTAAAGGCAACAAAATCCCCAGAGGAACAGCCCTAAGTTATACACCATAGACATGGGGTTAAAAGGGCAAGAGAGCATGATTATAATAATACTTATATAGCATGTTTCATTCCCTTATAGCACTTTGCAGCCAGAAAGTCTTACAACACCCCTGTGAGGTAGGTAAGTATTATTATTCCCATTTTACAGATGGGTAAACTGAGGCACAGAGAGGTTAAATTATTTGCCTAAAAATCATGTAGTAAGAATCAGGAATAGACCCCAGGAATCCTGATGGCAAATCCTCTGAATTAATTGATAGACCACTCTCAAGTGAATGCCTGAGACACCTCTCAATGAATGGAGAGAATATATTAGCCCATATTTACACAGATACATCGTCATCCTTTCGACATGTTGTCTTTACATATTCTGAGTTGTTTAGAGGACAGATAACAATGGCCATAGATCAACTTCACTGTAATGTGTTGCTTTAATTCTTGTTGCCAATCCTGTGTGGATTTTGACTCCTTTACAACCTGGGATGTAACTAAATGCCAATGACAATACACCCTAAATACATTCTTGATATCTTTGCTTCTCCAAGGTGAAAAGTACAATTACTCTTCCTTAAAGTGCAATGGCTCATTACAGAAATCTTACAACTTTCCACAAAGTCCAACCAAACCCAAGTACAATCAGTCTGCAGGTGAAAAAGAAAACTTGTCTGTAATGACGGACTTGTCTCTACATTTCATAAATGCCTTCTCACATTCTATCGAGGCTGAAAGTTTAATAATAAATAATAATCTATGTTAGTACATAAAACCTCTAATACTTTTCTACAGCCACACATCCGCCTTTCACCCCATTGTCATTTCTTTGGCCTGAAGCTGACGGATGCATCAGCTGCAAATATTCCTTCGCCCACAGCAATAAGGATATTTCTATTTCCTAGTAGATTCTTTTCTCCTGTATTTCTTGTCCTTCCCCAGTAATCTAACTGTACCGTCTGACAAAACGAAAGATGGACACTGAGTAGAAAGGATTCAAAACCAAAATTTATGTACAGATCCAGAGGCAATTCCCCTCCCACCTTCTTGATCATGCTGTTGCAGTTCTGCACAGCCCAATTGGCGTTTTTATTATTAGTAGTAGTAATTTTGGAGTAACATCAATGCACAGTTTCCAATAAGGCTGCTTAGTTCAGTGTTCCTGGGGAAAACATAACCTATCCCACTACCTTAAGAGAAGCTTTGCCAGCGTAGATGGTGCTTTGAAGCACTACACACAAACGTGATGCACTAACTTCTATGGCGAGTTGGATTGTGGTATTCAAAGCAGATTCTTGAAACATACTAAAAAATTAGTGCTTTTATTAACAGTTTTACAAACAGAATCCATTACTGTCTAGTTTCCTGAAGGATAGAACAAGCCATTTCTCTCATTATTTTGACATAATTTCTTTCTCTCTTTTTTTTTTTTTTTGTATTCCTGCTAATGAGCAGTTGCAAGTCCCAAGAGAGAGGGCTTAGTGTAACAAATGGTTTAAATGTTGGTAATTTGATAGTTTACTTTGCAATAACTTTCCTCTTCAAACGATGGGGATCCCACAAGTTCCTATTACCTTGACTCAGAGTTCATCATTAAGAGTGTAAGGATCATTAATCTCCATGGAAAAAGAGACTTTTGTTTTTAAGTAAAAAAATATCAAATATAATAAATTTATGAAAGACCATTCACAACATATACAGTAAGTGTTACATTTTGCTACAGCAGCTGTGATATTTTTTTTTTTCTTTTTAGAATGCAAGGTCATACATCGCCATAAGTAAACACACTAATATGAGTAAGACCTTAAATGAATGTATACAGCCAGGCTTTATCTGTGGATAGATATACACTGTGTTTACTGTTTTACAGTCTAGCATATTCTTATTCACACCATTGATATAACAGCTATGACCCTGCAAAAATTCTTCCTGTGCATATATAAATATAAATATTGAGCCAAGTCAAAAAGAGCAGGGTCAAAGGTTATATGACTTATTAGACTCCTGTAGTTAAGGGTAAAAACTCCATTGTTTCTTTTGCAACTAATGTTTAATAAGAAGGCTGCTTCAATCATTGTGTAGTTACAGCATTACATTCTGTAAACAATATTTTAAAGCATTCTAAACAAACATTTAAACAATTGATTCTTTATCCCTGTCTGGCGAGAGAAGACAATCTATAGCCTCATCGCTTTTGCTTGAGTCTGTCATCCTCAGCTGGAGATTATCACTCGTACCTCTGGTGACGCTGTCGTAGGATGGAGGGAAAGATGTAGAGGACAGAGTTTCTGATTTGTCTATTGGCCTGCCGTAGTTTTCGTTCATCATGAACGCAATGAGACCCTCCTTCTCGGGTGCATCATCCTCGAGGATGCTGCCATCAAAAGTTCTGTGCCGGTACAAGTAAGATGCCTGCTTCATGGAGCGCCGAAACAAATGTCTCCTGTAGGCCCGCTGGATGATGATGGCGGAGACCTCTTCTTGTTTCCGTCTAAGAGTTGTTGTAATTGGTTCATAAGAGATCTTAGATGGATTCGCTGCCATGAACTTTTCTTCCATCTGTATTTTAAGGGCATCCATCTCTCCTGATTCTCCTAGCACCCTTTTTGTAAAAGCAAACAAAATGTCCAAGCAATGGATCCTATCTCCACTGACCATGGGCAGGTCCATTGCTATGAGTTTGATTTTGTTTGGTTTCGCTATGCGCAAAGGTTCTGACAGTGCATCTGCAAAGTCTGAAAGTGCAGAGTACTCAATAAACTGAGTGGCTTCAGGATCAAACTTCTCCCAGATTTCATAGAACATATCAAAATCATCCTCGCTTAGAGGCTCTGTACTTTCCTCAGTGGCTACACTGAAGTTCTCTAAAATAATGGCTATATACATGTTTACAACAATGAGAAATGATATAATGATATAAGTAACAAAGAATAAAATCCCTACGGCAGGGCTCCCGCAGTCTCCCTTCGAACCATTTGCATTCGGAAGGTTTGGGTCGCAATACGGTGGTCCGGTGTTTAAAATAGGGTTGAGAAGACCATCCCAGCCAGCTGATGTGGTGATTTGGAAGAGACAGAGCATGCTGTTAGCAAAGGTTTGGAAGTTGAACATGTCATCAATCCCATGCTCCTTCTTAACATAGGCAAAGTTAGCCATGCCAAAAATGGCATAAATGAACATGACCAGAAAAAGCAAGAGGCCAATGTTGAACAGAGCAGGTAGGGACATCATTAAGGCAAACAGGAGAGTTCGAATTCCTTTGGCTCCCCGGATGAGTCTTAGGACCCGACCAATCCGAGCCAAGCGAATGACTCTGAAGAGTGTGGGAGAGAAGAAATATTTCTGAATGATATCAGAAAGTACGGTGCCTTGAAAAGAAAAGAGACAAACAGCAAGTTAGTACGTGGGAAATAATCCCAGGCTTCCCTTTAAATCTATCAGTCAGGATTATGGACAAAATAAATGTAAAATTCCCCAGATTGAAAGACCTACAATAAAGGGAATGGCATTGTCGCTAGCATTTTCATGCCCATTTAATCCATGCAAACTTTTGTTGAGACTATGAGCAAAGGTGTCAGTGGTAGTGGTAGTCTTATTAAGGGAAAGCTCGTTTACTGGGAATGAGAAATCAGGATCAACTCAGACAGGACACAGATATCTACAGCTTTTGGTCAGTAGAAAAATTTATCCTGACTGCATCTGGTTGGAGTTTTTCTGATATGAACAGTATTTTTGTCTGTAAATTGTTAGGGAATCGGCACTGAAATGCTTGTGCGCTCGGCCTGTTTTTCTGTGCCACCACCAGAACAGTGCAGGTTTCTACTGGAAATCCACTTGGTTGGTTGGTTGTTTATTAATTTTTCCAGTTCCCCTGATGGGTTGGAATGGAACTAAAGGCTAAGATTGTACTAGCAAGGAAACGAGCTTGCATCCCTGTAGCTAAACTCTTCCTGCAGAAACAGAGCAGCTTGGTTCAGATTGTCTAATGCCAACAGTCCCTGGCTGCACTGAGCCATGCCGAGCTCGCATCTCCCAGTCCAGCCTAGGACAGGGCTCATTGGCACAGCCCAAGTCCTGTGACACCGAAACAACCTGTTTGATCACGGGGTAGCACTATGACAAATGTGATAGCTCTGGTTAACTGGCTGCTATGGGCATACCCAGAGCATCCAACATCAAGGTTCTGATGACAGCTAGACGGTAATCATGTTCCCTGGGCGACCCAAATCTCCAAAATCCAGGTGATCTTGGCTGATCCAAGACCCCCAAAGCACAGGCTGCTCTCTGGGCACCAATGATCTCCTGCATTGGGACCTTGCAGGCTCCCTAGTCCACCAGAGAGAGTTTAGAGCACAGGAGCATCAATGAGGAGATGGCTCTCTTTTCCTAACATGACACTTTCTCATTCACCTATTCCCTCCTTCAAAAAGGAAACTTTTTTTTTCGGAAGAGTCACATTTCTGAGTTCCTTCTGCTCACTGGATCAGTTGGTCATCTTCCAGTTGCTACTTTATTTCCAACTTCAATGAAAACCCTTTTGTCAGGGTTTCAGATTCACATTTGACCTGGACTTCTGTAGCACCTAACATACAATCTCTGTTTGGGGCTGCAGGACAGTAAATTATCTGTAAAATAATGTCTCTCTGTTTCGTCTCTTGGGTAGATGAGGATGTGGAGCTCCAGTGACAACAGGGCTGAGAACAGGCAGACTCACTGCAGCTGCAAAAAGCTACCCTGAAGGGCTATTTCACACTGATCCAATAAAAAGTAAACAGCAAAACAATAGCAATCTGCATGTGCCCTTTTCATGTGGCTTTTTCACTTCTCCATCTTTGGCTGCTGTGCAGAACTGGTTTTAAGTGTATGATGTCAGTTCTGGACCATGTTTTATCACTGTGACCATTAAGTGTACATTGAAATCAATATTGTGGTGTGATAAACCTCATAATTTCACTGATCACACAAGTTATTGTTAGGCAGTATTACATTGTGTTATTTAAATATTAAAAATATGTGCTTAGGATCCAATTCTCTGAGTTGAAAGTGTATTTTACTGCATGAAGCCTTCAACTTTGTCTAATTAAATTTACATCTGTCTTTTTAACTTTGCAGTCTGGGTGAAAATTCAGGTTCACCTACCTACGATAGACAGAATCACGACAACAAAGTCAAATATGTTCCAGCCGTTGGTGAAGTAGTAGTGTCGCAGAGCCAGCATTTTGATGATGCACTCCCCAGTGAAGATGGCAACAAAAAGCATGTTGATTTTATGGAGGATATTTACTTTTTCTTGACTTTGGTCATCTGTTTCCACCATCATGGTAACCATGTTAAGGCAGATGAGAATCATGATGGAGACATCAAAGGCTTGTTTTGAGACAACATCAAAAATAAAACCTTGGTATTTGTTCTGGAGGAAAGAAGATTTAGTCAGGAAATTTGAATTGTGTCAAAATGATGACATCACTGTCTCCTGATTGATCAGAAAGTAAAGGAAAAGGGACAAACTACTGCTTCTGATTAGAATTTCATAAACAAAAAGATGATGACAAATGGTCGGATGATAGAGTTTTCAAACCCATTTACTCCTAATGCTTCTTTAAATTACTGGAAAAAGACCTTGGACTGGGTCCATGAATTCATTCAATGCAGGCATGTGGCCACTGCCATGACTGCGTATGTAAATTGGGCTTTTAGTCAATATTGCAGAACAATGGGAATTTTGTACCATACAGGTCACTGGACTTGCAAATATTGTCCAAAATCAAAACACGTAAATACTAAGTGGCTTTCATCTGGAAGCAATCACTCTTCTTACACTGGGAAGTTGAATTGCATTCATTCTATTAAATAAATATTCAGCTGTTACACATAGTTCAACTGAATTATGCCATTCTTACCAGTGGCCTTGGAATTGGCTTTTGAGGTTTCTTAGATCCCAGCTTTTTCATTGCATTATAATACTTTTTCTGCTCTTCTGTCATAAAGATGTCTTGGCCACCTAAGTATAAGGTGAGAACAAAGCCATTACTTTTCATGAAAAGAGCTCCACTGTCTCCATCCAAAGTTTAGGGCTGAATCCTTTTCTCTTTTCTTATTTCCCTTTTCACGTAGCTTTCATCAAAATATCTAACAAAAGCCTGATGAGATTCCATGCTGGGAGCTGCTCATCGCATGGAGGCAGAGGGCAGGAAACACAGCGCAATGCAGGCAACTGGGGAGGAGCAAGACTCTTATTCTGGCTGCACTCAAGGTTGGTTCAGGGTGAGAGGCGATAATAGAAGAACCTCAGCCCTTTGTTTAGAGCTTATAAAGCAGCAAGGAATACAGCTCTGAGGCCAGGCTGCTCCTCCCCGACCCTGGCTGCACCCTGGAGCTGGGAGGTGATGGGTTGAGGTTGCACCGCTCTGAAGGACAGTGGTGGTTGTGCATGGGCATACCAGGGTGGTCTGTGTCTCTAAGGCAGATTTTGTTCCAGAGATCTCATCTGTGTGGAGCTGCTTCACTGCTTTCTCTGGGGAATACAATCCCCCAGCCAGTATTTTCAGGACACACATCCTGTGGAAAGATTAGAGGCTGCTACGACTGTGCTCCTGTAAAAGTCTTGCGAGACGGTTTCTGTGGCTGTTCTGTTCACGCCAATCTCGAGGCTAATGTGGCAAAGCCACTGCCTATAAATCTATCCCTCGCCCTGGTCTCTGCAGCAATCACAAGGTGATGTGTAGCATATGCACTACTTATCTTTTTCTTTTGTTGGTTAAAATTGTCAATGATGACACCAATGAAGAGGTTCAGTGTGAAGAAAGACCCGAAGATGATGAAAATCACAAAGTACAGGTACATGTATAAATTACACTCCCATTCAGGCTGCTCCTCACACTGCAAAGTGAAAAGAGAAAACACAAAAATGACACCATCTCTGCACATATCACAATATTAATGCAGTTAAAAGAAAACTGTCCATCAGCAATAAAGATTATGAAACAGGAAAAATAGTGCAACTCCCAGTAGCAAAGTCAGGGCTCCCAGGACTCTGTTTGAAGTTTACTGCTGGCGTCTGCAACGCCATGGTCATTTCAGCTACATTTCACAACACTGTCACAGAGATCGCACTGCTTTGAAAGTGTAACTTCAGAGTAAATCCTATAAAATGTTCTCAGTCTGAACCCAGAAGGGGAAAAGAATCAATTTTCTGATTATCTCTAATCTTTCATGAACTGATGGTACTTGTAAAAAGCAAAAGTATGATCGCAGTGTAATTAAAACTTAAAAACACTGTCTTGAGAGTCTGTGTATTTAGAAGTACATTTTTTTTTTAATGAAGAGTGGAAATTAATTTCTTGCTGAAGGACTGAGCAATGCAGTCCAATAGCCTCAAATCACATGTACAATACTTGGCAAAAATGCCCCGCCAGCTCCAGGTACCTGACCAAGATGCCAGAAGCTCACATTTCCCTAAATGCCATATTTTCTCGTGTGTAACCCATGCGTTTCATTCAGTAGCAGGGAGAATACACACACGTGGACATGTAGTACAAGGATAAATCAACATCATGAGCTATGTTATGCAAAACTACTTCTCTGATCCTTTGATGTCACGAAGTTTTTTCACCCCTTATTCCTCCATTTAGGGCTCGACTCCCTGTTAGTCAATTCAGACTGTCAAATTCCCAGTAGTCAGTGTAATTTTGTTCCTTTAATATTATTAAAAGAGCTACAACATCTCCTTCAATAAAGAAAAAAAATCAAAACTAAACCATGCATGATACAGGATATAGCAAAGGAAAAGACTTTTTTTTTTTTTTTTTTTTTTTTTTAAGGAAACTTGAAAGTTGAGTGGGATGTTGGGAGGAATTAGTTCCCAGTGTAGGGCAGTCACCAGCACCCAGAGCTCCCGCATGTCTCAAGCCAGAGCTGGAAGTCCACACCAGCCTCTTTCCCTGCCAGGAGCTCATCCATCCTCCATGAGTGGAGCTGCTGGTTACAGAGAAGAAACTTGCTGAAGGTGAAGATACTGGGGGAGGTTGAGGATGGGGATTACAAGGGAATGTAATTTAAAC
This sequence comes from Chlamydotis macqueenii, assembly GCF_036417535.1. NCBI lineage: Eukaryota > Metazoa > Chordata > Aves > Otidiformes > Otididae > Chlamydotis > Chlamydotis macqueenii. Next base: position 5,735,633 of record NC_141557.1, on the reverse strand, counting down.
CCAATGCTTATAAAGAGGTTCCAGCTATCACAAGTTAGATACGTGGAAAATATGGCAGTCAGCGGGGAGAGTGGAAGAAACAGAGAGGACAATTTAGGTTTTTGGTTGACTCAGTCTCACTCTGGAGATGCCTCTCTCTGCTGGGAGATTTTCTGTACAAAGAGATAAATCAGTTGTGTAGAACTGAGGGCTGCATTCAGTTTAATCTCAGGATCACGATGCTTCAGTACCACCTGCTAAAAATGAAGGTCTGCAGCTGTCTCAACCTGAGTAAGACAGGGACTGGCAACCTGCATGTATTTTGTTGTTGTGGTTGTTGTTAAACACCATGAATGCTGCAAAAGCCAATGGAAAAGGAAATTATTGATTTCCTTGTAGTGACCTACCTCTCGGGAATCCACTGCTGCATACATAATGTCCATCCAACCTTTAAATGTGGCCTAAAAAAAACCCCAGAAAATACATAATTAAGCATATTAAATAAGCGTATCTTGAAATAATATGACCTCTGTGACGAGTTTTCAAAATATAATGTTGAGCACTTTCTTCAAGGTTAACAAGTTGCCTCTCCTTTAAAGCAATATGTATCCATGAGTTAGTGTTCATTTAGACATTTAAAGTCATTCCAGAACGATTTTCTCCTTGATTCTCTCATTCATATTTTCTGATTTTCTGCAGTTGTAGGGATAAAACAGAGGTTTTTAAAAGGAGAGAAAATATGGGAATTAAATCTTTGGAAGTTTTGACCTTAAGAAATTCAAGTAATGAAGAGAAACAACTACACAGGACAACTCAGAGTGCTGACCAGGTGAGATGGGTCCCGTCCATATTGCTTGTTCAGACTGATGGGCAGTGACTACGTTGTAGGATCACAGTGAAGCTTGGATCCTGCCCTCTTTTAAAACAGGGTAAATGAAGGCAGTGTTAAAGCCCAGGGAGATGCATAAATCACAGCTGACGTGAAAGGAGCAAAGGCAATCAACACCTGCTGTGAGCCTAGCCCTGGAAACCCCATCTGCTTTACTGTTCAGATTTTCTTTCTTTAAATCAGAGTTTCTAATTTTTTTTTTAATTGTTTAAACAAGGAGGGGCTCCACAGCAGGCAGTGCCTGTTACTGGGACCTGCAGTGGAGAAAGGGCAGTGACAGTACTCCTAGAAGAAATAAGCACAAGTGATTTTTACCATCCTGTAGTAAAACGACGAGTCTTTGCTCTCCATATATGCCTCTCATTAGACACAGCCTGATGTCAAACCTACCTGGCATTAGTTCTGACTCTGGCCTAAGTCACATCACCTTTGTATTAGTCCTCTGGGGTTGTTTCTCATTTGACTTCTGACCCATTTAGACTTACCCTGGATTTAAAATCAGTGTGAGCAGATAACGAGGCATTTTTAGATTTACTGATTTAATTGGATTTACACTAGCATGCATGAGCAATCCACGCTCAATATTTTTTTTTAATCCTACTGACGCTTAGGTTGAATTTTTTCTGCGGTGTGCAGGCATGCAATTCCGGATAATGCTAAAAGGAATCCAGCCAGTGGTTCCCAGGAGAAACCCAGGCATTTGTGTTGAGCTTGGTACATCCAGTAGTTTTAGAAATGCTCCATTATATACTCTCTATTATTAAATTAAATCCTGGAGGTAATGCTGCCTTCCCATTTCCCTCTGAACGCTACTGAGCCAAAGGAAAATGTGCAAGAGGTCAACCACCTTTCTCATGAATGCATCTATAAAATAATATTTGAAAGGCTGCATTCATTTTTATCCACTGGTTAAAAGAGATTATCAGAACCAGAACCCTTTGGAAAACCTGTTTCATGATACTGTGTGTTAGAAAACACTTTAGATGCAAAGTGTTTACCGGAATGATCAGCAGTTTTATTGAAACAAGTAAACATTTGAACCTGTCATGTTGATCCTCCTTAACTGTTCTAATATTTCCCTCTTTTGTTGTTCTCTTTCTAATCTGATGGAAAATTTTCTGGTGTCATTACAGTGGCTTGCAGCTCAAAGTGTCATTCAGGAAGGGTGGATGGGATGAAACAAGAAATCCTTTTCCCTGTGCAACAAAATGATATGATCTTAGCCTGTACTCTTCTCCCACTTGGGAGGAAATCTTTTCTCTTGAGTAGCTATTTTACCCCTTGATATGTACCACAGGCACAAGAGACTCTACTGCAAGGCACAGCGGTTTATAGTGACAACAGATGATGAAGTGATCTGACAAAAAAAATATTAAGAGAATGAAGTACTCTGATTTTCTGGTTTTCCCCATTGTCCAGAAGTAAGAGAATAAAAAATCCATGGGGCTTCTGGAAAGCTTCCCTAGACACTTCATCTGCAGAGGGTAAAAGATACTGAGAATGAAAAAATTATAACACTGGGAAAAGAAATTATTTATCTGGAATTAGTAACCACTTACTCTCTGGATAAGGAAGTGACAAAATCTTCATGGGAGTGTTTGTGATATTATCCTGCCTGGAAGCTATCCAGAGAAACACCATTTTCTACTGAAACTGTCATGTGATGAGATTATCTACCGATAAACTCATCTTGGGATGGGATTACATTTTGTTATTCGACTGGTGGCTAGAGCTGCAATGCAGTAAATTAGTGGGGAGGAGGATAGGTGGGGTGGCACTAGCTGCCCTCAAACCATTTATTGTATAACCAAATGGTGCCTTAAAATAAATCAAGCCTTTAAATCTGTGAGGGGGATTTCTTTTTTTTTTTTTTTCTAGAAAAGGATTGCAATAATGCAATAAAAATGGCTTTTTTTTTTTTTTTTTTGGACAGCAGAAGTACTGGTCTTCGCATTTCTGAAATGCTTCTTTAAGCACTAATATTGGTGAACAAAAATTCTTAAACCTAAACCAGAGCCACCACCAGTACAGCCAAACTACAGGTATTTAAGTTGGCCATGCCAGATCCACTATCTGCTGGCTTTTCTGTTGATTTTTTCAGTTTGCTCAGCTTCATCATAGCAGCTATCTTATACCGAACATCCTTTTTACATTTATTTTGTGTTAAGATGATTTGCTGGGGAGGTCACCAGTGAGAACTGGACCCACCAGAGCACCCCAGAGATCCGCACTGCGCCAGGCTATGCGGGCTGCGAGGGAGCTGCCTCTGCTCCCCTTGAATTTCCATCCGTAGTTCCTTACAGAAATACTGCTGGTTCCTGAAGTTTGTACACATGGAGAAATCTACCTCAGTGTACCAATTGTGTACCAGTTTGTTCAGAAGCACACTGATTTTTTGCACATTTTGCATCCGCAGTGAAAGTAAAATCTGGCATTGCAGTTTGCACAAGTGCAAGAGATCGTGTAACTCGGTAACTTTAGATACATGCCGCTGTCTCACGACCATTTTATAGCTGATTTATGAGCCTGGTCAGGACTTCAAACCTGGTCTGAGGGGTTGATTTAACGCTACAGCTCCTGGTTGCTGTACTGGTCTAGGAGTGCTTCTGTTATCTTCCCATTCCATTTCTGGAGTCCAAAGACTTGTAGGATATATTCGACGTAACTCTGTTCCTCTCTAATGAGAACCCTTCCAAGCAAGCCAGATGCTGCATGAGACACCACTTTTGTTCTTGGTGCTCTTCAATAGATTCCTGAAATTTCAAGATGTGTTGCTAAAAAAATATATGGAGGTGATCATAATGTGAAGGGAAGGATTCTACAATGGACATGCAAAACTCCTACTGGAAATTTAAGATATTTCTTTGTTCAGCTCAAATACAGATTTATAGAATAGAGGTGCTGTGATCTGCAAAGCAATTCTGGGAATATAGATAAAGCATTACTGGAGCACTGGGTTGTAGCAATAATTTTTTCCTAATAGATTAGGACGTTAAGGGATTAAATCCCCTGAAAAGTGAATCATCCTTCTTGCAAATTGAAATGTCGTTATAATAACGATCTTCTCCTCCCTGTGAATGAGGCATTTCATTTCTTCTGAAACCTGCTGTTTCAGTAATATGTTGTGAGACAGTCTGTTTGTTAATTGGAGAAGCTTGAAACTTGACTGACCACTTCACATGAATGTTTTCATAGATTCATTAATTCAAAGTGGTACCTTCAAAACAACATGATGGATCCTAAAGAAGGTAGGAAAAGAAAAAAAAAAAAGGCTATTTGGTGAAAGTTTCATGCAATTCTCAACTATCTTGTGAGAAAGTTTGCCTCTGGATACAAGTAAGCCTTAATGTTTCCATAGTAGCAACTTCTCATTTCGTTCAAGGATGCTGTAGACGTGAAGATAGAACACTAGGCAGACAGATTTGTTTTACGTATTTCCATTTGGAGTTTCAGAAACATTCAGGCATTCAAAGGTAACTTCAGAGTCATTTAAAGAGCGTATTGCAGAAGCTGAAATTGTCAACAGTCAAAAGACAAGTCTCACTTAAAAGCTCGTATTTTGGATCCTTGTGGGTTGTAACCAAAATGCTGATCTCATCATTGCTATGCACTGCCTCAGCGTGCACCAAGATGCATCGATGTGTCTGTCTCTTTAGGAGAGCTGAGCTGTTAACTGATCCCCTGCAATTCCTGCAGTAGTTTGCTCATGAAATGTGACTCCGTAGGGAGGATATTTGGCAAGGAGCACCTGTAACCGACACTCCTCGGATGGAGTCTGGCAAAAGAGATCCAGATGTTTGGGCCCCTTCTCTCTGGGTGTCATTTTTACACTTTATTGCCTAAGACTGTCATTAGCAGCAGACATAAGAGCTCCAGGTGCAGGATGAAAGTCAAAATCAATCCCCTAATGGCATCTGGCTCCTGCCCTTCCTCCTGGAAGAAGGAGCCAGCATCTGCTGTAGAAGCTGAGCAATGTTTTAGGGCATTTCTTGCCATAATCACTTTGTCCAGCCTGCACAGACTCTACTTTTATGGTACTTCTTCTGCACTTCTGCAACTGGAAAACCTACTTTTCTGCTACCCAATAGAAGATCCCAGGTTTGAAAGAAACCTGCAGGAACTGATAATTCAGAACAGTAGAAGAGTCTGCTTCAGGACACTCGTTAGGCAATGCCAATTTATAAAAAGTTGCAAATTTTCAGAAAGCTGGAGCTTGAGTCTTATAAAATAAATGGTGAAGGAATAACTACTCCTCTGATGGAGTTTTTTCACCAAACAAACTAGACATCTGTTACGCAATCATGGAGGAGACAAGAAGCTTCAGGTGAGGCATAATATTTCAAACCTGCAAATTCTTGTTCAGTTAGATTGGATGTTTAAAGACAAAGAAAGCACTATATAGAACAGAAAATCCAATTAAAGACATTCAAAGTGAATTAATCTACTCTGCATGGGTGAGCTGAATATCATAATTACATGCAAAAGATAAAAGCTCTCGCCATCAGCAAGTTCAGCTTTATGCCACGGAAAGAATCAAAAGTGGTTGTGCCCATTCTAACCTCTGTTATCCAGAGGGTACGAAAGCAAAGACTTGATGGACAGCAGTCAGAAGACCTCAAACTCAAGTATATGTGTACCAGGAACAGATTATATAAGGGTAAACGTTTCTACAAGAAAGGAAAGCTACATCATGAAGTTATTTCATGTGTCTGTGTCAGAGAAAAAAAAAACATCTGGGAGAAAGTAAATTTGCATCACAGGAAGAGGAAGGGCTGGTAGATCTGATGGGGGACCTGCAGGAGGCTCACGCCTTCTTGGAAGGGAAGGTGGGGGCCCACGGCAGTACCTCACTGTACTGCAAAGGTGGATGTCAATATGTGACAAGTGAATTGAGCTCCCAGCATGCAAGTTTTTATCCCAGAAGCAAGGAATGCTGCCAGAAGCACTTCAAGGCAGTATTCTCCCTGTCCAAGGATGTAGCAAGGGATTTGTTTCACTCTGTGTACATAAAATGCAACACTACAAACACTCCTAGCGTGTATCCCGTCCTTGTCATCAGTAGGCTTCAGAGCAAATTAGGAACAGCGGAAATAAGCATCATTACCACTGTTGTACATGAGGGCCCTATGGAATTGAAACACAAAGTAATTTATCTAAAATCACTCAGCAGGTCAGCGGCAGAGCCTGCATGAGAAGATGGAGTCTCCTGTGGCTCTATCGATCAGGTTGTGCTGCGTTGCAACACAGTAAATCTCTGTGCATGCAACCTGTTTATCCATGTTTTATATTTGCTGCTGAAAAATATTATAAAAGTGGCTTACTTCTGTTGTTATAGATCAAATATTGCCATCATCTTTGAACCTTAACAGTCTCTTCTCTGATATGCCCTCGCCACCCTTCCAGAGAGACCAGGCCGTATGGAGTTACAGCAATCTGATCACCACCACGTTTCATAGTTAGATTCAGTCTGACACATTATGTTTAGCAGGTGGAAATGAGGTGAGGAACCAGAATGAGAGGCATCAGTGTCCTTCTCGAACATCTCCACGGAATGTGAGCAGAGGACTGTAAATTAAGATTCCTCTGTGACTCCAGCTTTACACAATAACTTCAGCTGAGTAACTGAAGGCGCTGCAACTTGATTTTTTCTCAGCAGGGTATAGTGAAGTCTCAGGCTGTTCAGGAAGGCCAGCGTGCTCTGTCTACATGGACAGTTCTTTCTGGACCATGAATTTTTGTTTCTGGAACTGAACTGAACTGTTGATCTGGATTACAACATTGACGAAATGGTCTTTAGTTCACCTGAATGGTCCAATCATCTCCCAGAGGACTACATCAGTGATGTACCAGCAACTCAAATTAAAACCAAAAGCTGCCATAAATATCTCTAGGCCAAATTAATAGGCCAAATATGACTCATTTACACTTGAGGAATGGCATGATGAGAGTTCTTCCATCATCGAAAAGAGTAAGACTGGAAAACCCCAAAAAACATAGAGGTTAACCTGAGCCTTTAAGCTGATGCTTTCAGTGGTAGCAAGCAACATTTGCCCATTAGTTTCTGGTGGTCACACTTACCACTTGTAGCAGAGCCAGGTACCCAGCACCAACATTATCGAAGTTAACTTTAACTTTTGTCCAGTAAAACGTCCCGGACACATTATAGAGTATGCAGTCACTCATGTTGTTAATAATTTTTGAGTCTAAAGGCATATCTCCTTCTGTCTTATTAATGCATTTCCCAAACTTCCCAGCAAACAGGTTCACTCCCATGATGCTGAAGATGAGCCAGAAGATGAGGCAGACGAGGAGAACATTCATGATGGAAGGGATGGCTCCCACGAGGGCATTGACCACCACCTTGGGGGAAACAGGAGAAAAAACCAGAATTGATGTCAACACTTACACAGACACTCCACTAACAAGCTGTTGTGCACTCTTGATTAACTAGGCTGAACCTTCTCGTGGTGACAGGTGGATAACTGCTAACATTACCCAAGGAGCCAGACTGCCATTAAAGGCTTCTCTCATGATAATTTTTTTCCTTTTGTAATTGAAGAACTAATCTGGTGGCATTTCAGCCATGGGACGGCATTTTTGCAAGAAGACTCTTTTAATTCAGGAGTAATCTGCAAAGTCATCATGACCTCTCAGATCCTACTGGATAATACACTTCTGTCAAACCAACTGTAATAATCATATGATTAATTGGAAACACCTGGGGTACATCAGAATGTCTCAAAATAGACCAAAAAAGGATTTCTGAAATCTTTTGAGAAACTCAGGCCTCCATAGTCCTAGGGATGCGAACTCTAGCTGTGATAAATTCTGCTTATTTTAGTAATAACTGATTGAGACACACTGTACTAAGCCAACTTCCCCTGTCTGATCAGTATGCATGATTAAAACAGTGAAACCATTCCAATTTAACAAAAAATGCATTTTCTTCCTGTGACATGCACACCAACCCAGGCAGGGCTGTAAACCCCGTGTAAAACCATAAGTTTTCTGAAGGAAGCACACTGTCACAAAATGTAGTTTTCCCCTTCCTATGTCAACAAGGTTTCTCCATATTCATAGCTTTGGAGGTGTGGGCCTTGCATGATCCAGGCAAAGCTGCAGACACCAGCCCCACTACATGTATTTATCTCCATCTTTGTCTCATGTTCTGCTGGCAGACCGGGGCTCTTCCTCTTCTCCATCTACATTTCTGAAACTGAGACAAGGTAATATTGATCCATAAAAATTTAATTTTATTCAGTTGTGAATCTGATTATGGAAAATGTCAGCTCTTGTTTTCCTCTTGTATTAGTGTCCAATTTTCTGACAAGCTAATAATGTAACATTCGTTTCCCCAGCATTTTTGCACTGCTGAGGAAGAAAAATACCCGGAAGAGTAAAATGGTTTTCATGCATGTGTAGCAGCAGCTTCATCTACAATATACAATACAAAATTATGTAGATCTCTCAAAATCCAGATTTATATTTTGGGCATTTATGAATGAAGCTAATTTTCACACAGGAAAAGCTGCTTGACCAATTTTTTTTTTTTTCTGTATAGGCCCGTTTCTGATGACTTTTCAATTTCTTTCTTTTTTTATTTTTCTTATTTTATATTTCAGCTTTGCATGTTAATCAATTTCTAACTTCATTGTTTTAAGACCAAATTTACTATGTTAACCAAAATGCCAAATAATTTCCAAAGTAAGGGCTTATTTGGATATCGCTTCAGTCCTTGTCAAAGTAGCTTTCATTTGCTGCTATGTGGGACAATATTTTTGTTCAATTTTAATCCATGCCAGCACAAAGGCACTGCACTTATGTTACATATGCTGCTGAACCCAGCTCCCACCCGCAAGCCCTGCGACAGGACGCAGACATCCAGGTTTCAGCAGCGCAGTCGATGGCCATGACTGCATCTTGCTTTTTTTCCTTCTGCTGAATTACGTTCAGTGGCTTGTAGATAACAAAACACGACATGAGGCTGGAGCAAATCCTGCAACACCTCTCTGAATGAATTATTAACAGGAGGTTTCATTCTTCTCTCACTGCTTCTGCTCTTACACCCGCGTGATGCCATTTGGTCTTCTGGAAGCATTCCTGATTTGCACTGGGATGAGTGAGAGGACTTAAAGACCTGAATACATAAACACAAGTTATTTTCATAAATTCATGTTAAAAGTTCAGCCGCAAACCTTGCCATGGAAAGGGCTGAATTTCTGTTGCATCTAGGAAGAGCAACATATATTGCCATGTATAAGAAAAGGTTTCATACCTCTTGATTTCAATAAATACTTGTAGGTGAAACCACCTTCCAGCTGACTTCCTTAGGGATCGCCTAGAAACAGAGCCACCCTTTGCCCTAAGCCACAGCGGTGCAAATCTCCAGCCTGTGCCTAGCCCCCAGCTCTCCTGATCTCATAGGCCACCTCCTCAGCCAAAGCTGATTCAGAATTTAAATCCAGGATAGACCCGCACGATGCGTTAACCCTCCCCTTGCCACAGCAGAGCCCACCAGACTTCCCACAGCGATTTTAGGCCCAGGCTTTAACTCCTACCCAAGCCTGGGCACAGCTTTTGCAAAGACATATAATTTACAGTGTAGTGATTTCAAATAACAGACAAATTTTTTATTATTAGATAATCTATTCTGGTGTTCTTTGCCCTCACTGTTAGAAAAAGGTCTGTATTTTTAGGTCGAATTTGTTGAACTTGAGGCACTAGTCATCTGTGGTTAGACACCTTCTGCTGTCATCCCCATCTTCACATCGAGTGAGTTGCCACTGGACCTTGCTTTGGATAATTAAAACCCAGAGCTTCTTTCTAACTGTCATCATTCCTTCAGATTTCTAATCACGCTGCAGAGACTTTCCCATTCTTAACACCCCATTTCCAGCAGTTTGGTGGAATTCCGGTATTGAAGCACTGCCCTCTCCCTCTGCTTGCTGAGTTATTTCTCAGCATATTGAGGGATTCTGTTAGTCACCTCATCTGCCTTGTGTCCTGTCGTACAGTCGTCCCAATCCCTAAGTCCTTCTCAACCATTGTTTTCCAAGAAACGTCTCCCAGAGTGACCTACTTTCCTCCTCCCGAGGTGTAGGATGTATGTGGTTTTATTAAAATGCATGTTGTACCATTGATCTGTTTTTCACTGTGATCCAGATCAGTCAGTATAATTCCCTTATCCATAATATCAGTTACTCCTCTGCTTGCTTTGTGTGTTGTCAGCAAAGATTTTACATTTTTTTCCAGATGGTGTTAAAGTCCAGATTAAGGATAGTTCTTATTCCGAAGGATCCCTCATCCTGAGACACTCGTCACTGAATTTACAGTGTCATCATAGTTTACAATTACTTTTCAAAATCCATCACCGATTTTAAATTAATTTAAAATATGTTTACTTGGCTTGGTACAAAGCTCGTGTTTTCATCAATGTCCCGTCATATCAGATTCCTCTCTGAAATCTAAGGATATTCTATCAGTGCAGTTACCGTCATCAGCATAATTTGTAATCAAATCAAAGGACCATATCAGTTTTACAAGAACTATTCCCATGAAATCACACTAACTAGCATTAATTATGCTATTTCTTTCCTGCACGTATCTTATAGCAGCCTCACCATGACTTTGCCTAGTATCATTTTCACATTAAATGGTCTATCATCATCCCACTCATCCTTTTAAAATACTGCAATAACCTCCCTTGCTGGAAAGAAACTTGCAGGGAAGTGGCACCTCTGAAATAATTCCCTGATGGACAACAAATGAGGAGACATGGAAGACTTCATGACTTGGGACAGGCAGGCCTGAGTTAATTTATGGTGAGCTCTAACATGACCTGGAAAGTGGTGGGTGGTGGTACGTGTATGGCACCCCCAGGCTCTGCAGTAACTGTCAGGTGGGATACTGGTCTTACTGGGATCTTTTTTTGGGGACAGAGTGGCAAAATGACAACAGTCCAGCCTTCTTTTCCAGACTTCTCATGGGATAGAAGCTGCTAAGACTTGTGTCAAATTCAGATTGATCTCAGCCTGATTGAAGACAGGGAAAAGACTGAACTCTGATAGTAACAGGTCCTCTTGGCCATTCAAGTGCTACTGTCTGCCTTTGCCTCAGGACCAATTGTTTCCAAAATTTAGGTACAGGATCAATGACATAAGCCTCTTACTGCAGTATAAATGAGAACTTTCTTGTTCCTGTTCTAGTCATGCAGAAATCTTTCAGTTATTCAAGAAAAAGACATTATAATAGAGCAAACTATTATTATTTTCTTACTGTCAGTGTTTGCTTCTCAACATTATCATTATTTAATCTATCACTGTGCTAGCAATTTTCCTGTGCATTCTGGAGCATATGAATTCCTAATAATGAAAGGTCTAACTGTCCCTAGTCATGTTAAGTGTGGTTAGACAAACTAAAGATAAAACAATTTGATTTTCCAGTAGCACGTATTCTCAATTACACTTTATCATAGTTTACAAGCTAATTCACTACCTCCAATAGCTCAGAAAGACTGAATATATTTCAGCTGTAGCAATGGTACAGGGACGAAAAGGGATGGTGAATTAGGGACCAGAGTAGCCTACAAGTATGAGCCTGTTCCAACGCTTTGGCCTAGTCTTCCCACTGCTTTTCAGGTTTGAATCCAATTTCGTTAACCTAATGCAAAGTCATGAGTGAACATTCTTAAGTCAGCTTAGAATAGGTTAAAGGGGTTTCACTTGAACCTGCAAGTAGAAGCTAAGCCTTCGTAAGCCAGATTTAAATTTATTTGAGAGAATCCATGCACAAATGACTCTGGCAGTTAAACTAGTGCAGCCTTAGCTGATATCAACGTTTGCTCAATTTGCATATGTTTAATAAAGACATGGAGTCAGGTCATCAGATGACACAGGAGTGAGAGTTTGAATTAACATCAGTAGTGCAACATCACATTGTGCCAGCTGAGCATGTACACTTTGCTTTTCTTTTATTTTGTGAATAACCTTTAAAATATTGTCTGTGTTTGCTGAAAAGAGTGCGGTGAACAAAGTAATTCAGGTTTGGGTGCCCAGGTGAACAGAGCCTCTTGAATTTTTTTGTCTTAGTACAAAAGAGTGGTCTGCAACTAGATTTGTCCAATCTTCATCCACAAAAAAATAATGTGATTTAGATAATCATAAGATCTGCGGGACAAAGCCATAGATTCCCGATTCTGGTCATCCACAAAATAGGCAAAGTATGGGTACTGGGTTTTCAGAAATTTCTCTATCACCAGATTTCCTGGCTTATCTCGGTCATGAGGCTCTTGAGCCTTCAGTCTGTCTTACTGCAAGGGTATTGCAATGAGAACAGTTAATTGCTAGGAGTTCAGTGCATGAACTACACATTTTAGTCACTGATGATTAAGACCAAAATTTTGTCTATGGGAAAGCTTTACCCTGAATATACCTCCGTATGAAAGCTGTAGCATTTTCTTTGGCGAGATTTGGGATCATCAGACAATGTAAGTTGTTTTATGTGTAATTTTGTCACAGATTTGCTTATCTTACTCTGCCATCTGCAAGATTAGCTGTAACCTCAGCTCATACAGAACACAGTTCTCATTATCTGCATGTCATGGATGGTGCAAGGAGTTTCATAAAGTGCTTATCTAGACAATAATTGATTAATGTAGCAGGTAGGCTTAACAAATAAACAGGCATGCTGTGTGGATATAGCCCCGTTGGCAAAGGAATGCAAAAGGGAAAGAGATGGATGCATGAGATGGATGCACGAGATGGAGCAACAAACACAAGCTACATGGCTTTAATGTTAATCTTGACATTCCATATTAAAACTGCAATCTGCTCAAAGGAAAGATTTTATATAATCATTCATTTGCTTTCCCTATCTTTAGCATTTCTAATTTTTGCTTTAATTATTAGTGAAAAAGTCCTTAAGAACTTTCTCAGTCAGTCTTATTTTAACACATGTCAAAAGCAGGGAGCAAACTTGTAGCTTGGTTATTCCCCTGATACGCCTTATAATTGAGAGGTAATTGTTAGCCAGATGCTTCCGTGGCCAAAAAGCTGTTCTTTAAAGCACAATATGACAAGTTAGGCAGCCGGATTAGTTAATCATTAAATTCACCAGAGAATAAACCTATAATGATACAATTGCAATCAAGACAAAGGAGGGATTTCTGATTTTGTTGTTTTGATACAGCATTATTATTCATTTCCTTTGGCAAGCAAAATGAAGAACAAAGCCATGGGCAACTGTTCCCTGTTACATGCTTGATGTCACACAGTTGAGCTTTGATCAATGCTTTATCTTTTCTTACCCTCATCCCTTCGAATCGCGACAATGCTCTCAACGGTCGCAGGGCTCGGAGGGTCCTGAGGGATTTAATGGGACCCATCTCGGAGTATCCAAGTGTATTGGCTATGAGGCTTATTAAAGAGACCTGAATGGAGACACAAAGAAAAATCCAATCTGTTAGTACAGTCCTGCCTTTTTCCTTCTCTTCTGACTTTCCTTCCTGAAAAGAAACAGCTGGTTAGCTGGAAACAGCTGGAACAGTGGAGGGAAAAAAACAACACCTTAAATAGAAACCATTAAATTAGACCAACACAGAAAAAAGGAGGCTTTCACATCCACACATATACAGAACTCTTACCAACTTGCAAAACATTTGTTTCCACTTTACTGTGAATTTTATTGAAATATAGACTTTCAAAGATGTCGGTTTTCTTTTAACTAATCACACAGAAATCCTCCTAATGTCAGCTTGCACTAAGAGGACCACTCTGTGACACCCGTGCTGTAGGTTTCCTGTGCACTCCTCAAGGTCTGTGTATCTTCCACTATTGAAAATATCATGAGTCACGTAAGTATTATAATTTAGGGCTTTCTGGATGAAAGCACCTCTAAGATCGAACCATTTCCAGCAGAGATAAAAGATTTTAGCATTACCATTCAATTACCAGTCTTAAACTTACTGATAAGAAACAAGTCATCTGGATTGCTGATAGACATGACTTTATACCACGGACTGTAAAATAATGATGACCCTTTGACTCTACACTTTTTCACTTTTTCTGGTTTCTGCACAACCTCTAAGGGAGAAAGAAACTTGACAGGTGCTTAACGTTGAGATTCATACCTCTCAAAGAGTACTTCTTTGAAATAAACTGTCTGTTTCGAAATCTGGAGGAAACATGGTGGGGTTCCAATGCTCTTCATGTTCTCAGAGCTTCTGTAGTGCCCAGCTGGTCAGAAACATGGGTGCTATCAGGCATAGGACTGGAGTCTGAATGAACTGAATGGCACTGGATGGCACTGGAGATTATGGGTCAGATTAACAAACACAGAGAACAACTGAGGTTTCCATGCTTAGATCAGTGTTCACAGCCTGAATTCTTACCAAGCAGGGAGTGAGAAACAAACAGCAACCTTTCCCCTGAATATGCATTCATTTATGTACAAGCACTGTCTGCGCAGCTAAGCATCTTTGTAGAACTTGCTCAATTTCTTAAATTGTTTACATATTGATGGCTCTATGGTGGCATGAGGTGACAGTAAGCCTAAGGGCAGGAGGTCTCAAAGACACCAAGCCTGGGCTGGATGCAGCGGGCTGGATATCTGCCGGGATAAGACAGCCCAGCTCTGCAGACGATGAAGTGGCACAGAGGTTGACTGTCACACTTTAACATGTCACTCTTTGGCAACGTATGACACAAACTCACCTCCATGTACAGACCCAGCAGCTGATGTAGAAGGAAGGTCTTAATAAACAGTTTAGTGGTGAGTGTGCTGCAAAAACACCAGAGAAGCAGACTGGATTCAAGATCTGATGTCTTAGGACCCTAAGACACCGGGGAGGTAAAAATCACCAGTGAAGCCTTTGTTTCCATCTCTAAGAAAGCAGTTCTGAAGTTGTGACATGAGCACGCCTAAGAAGTAATTTTAGAGTAGGTAATGCTATAGGTTTGACATATATTCACCAGTAATGCTTCTTTCACCTAAATCCTGCTCAGTCAGTGCTCACCGTTAAAGACTAAAATCTGGGTTTGACTTCAGAACCATCTTAAACTCAACAATGCTTCCAAACTGGGGCAGCACCCACTTTCTATCTTCCCTATTTCTTACCAGCCTTGATTACATCCTGTACTCTGAAGATGCATCAACATACAAACATCAAAGCCTCCTCCTTTCATTCACTCTCCCCATTGACTTAATGTTCCCTAAATAAGGAGAAAGGGCTGAAGGATTTGTCCAACAGCAGTAAGCAAATGTGCAGCATACTTATATACTAAAGCCATTCAATTAAGTAATTTAAAACTGTAACATAATTGTTATTATTGAGATATCATGATAGGAGTAACACTGTGACACATATTTGTCTTTGGTAGGAAGTTTAATGCAGACAATGGCCTTAACCCCACAAAGCCTTGGAGTTCCCTATGCAGAAAGGCTGGAGGTGTAAGAAAAATAGTTCAATGAAGGATGCTTAACGACAGAAACCGAGATCTGTACACTCATGTGTTTCAAGGGAAGGTCATTTATCTGTAAAATGAATGTAGAGATTTAAAAGAAAGTGAATCAAATACAGAGTGCCCAACACTCTTCTTTGCTAGCTTCACCCATAATGTCTGAAAGTCAGATCTTCTCAAGGTCTTCAAACTGCCCTGGTTAGTGCATCGGCATGCTTCCTCCCTCATCCCAGATTTATGTCCTATAACTCCCCTTTCTTTCAAGGCAGGAGACATTCTGTTCAAATCCTGCAAGAGCAGACCTTCGATCTGAGTGGGTTACCATTTCCTTTAGAGTGCTGTAAATGTCACCCTGAAACACATCACAGGTGCTGTTGTCCTCCTGACACAGATTTACACAGCATTAGATATCTCTTCAGAGGATTAGACCGTGAAGCTGTGTGATATTTGGCAATGATTTACAAGGCTGGAGTCAGAACTGAGTTTGAGACAACTTGTTTAAATGCTCGGCTGTTGGTTTTGAAGGTATCCCTGTCAAATTTTATTTAGGAGAACTACTAACGCAGAGACTTGGCCATTTGGACTTGATTAAAAGTGACCCGGAAGGCTATTTTTAGGAATAAAATCAAGCAGTTTTCAAAATTGGTGCTGACTGCCCCACATAATCACAGCAAAAGGTGAAGTCAGCTGTTTCTGTTACTTTTTTTTTTCTTGTTACAAGGCTGTGCAGCCCAGAGCCACTCTAAAGTTCTGCTTCGTGCTCTCCTTAGTATCAGAAACTTGCGGGTACCCAGAAAACACCTCCAGGGTCAACATTACCTCCAGATTCACAATATGGCACACATTTCTAATCTTTTCAGTTTGCAAATAGTTTTGTAGGTTTTTCAGGAAAAAAAAAAAACAACAAACCCTGAAGTCTAGGCAGCACTGTAACACTGCGGAGAGCAGGTGAATCCCAAGGAGTCACTACTGCCTAGAACCATTTCCTGTAAAATGCACAACCCGCCGTTGGGCTTGAGCTTTCACCTCACCTTCACCTTTCGCACGACATGTGTGCTAACAGATAGCTACAGAGTTTCTCATCCTCCCGTGCACTTCTTCTGACCCAAGAAGCCTTGTGATCGATCTTATTTGCAGATGCTCTGCTTCTAGCATCTTCCTTGAGGGTCTTTCCAGAACCTGCTAGATCATACTAAGAACCTTCCTCCTCTTAATCAAGTAATAATATTCTCTGTGTTAGTTCTAGACTGTTCCTTATCCCCTTGACTTGCTGTTTATTCATCTCTGAAGTCCCCAGGGCGATGCTGTCACTGGAATTTGGTATCTAGCACGAACCGCAGTGTACAACCTGGCCAGCAATGCGGGTCCCTAAGGCAGGGGACTGGTCCTCATATTCAGTATATGCAATCCTGTCTCCACAGTCATTAACAGCAAACACCTCACCAATTGCATAGGCTAGGATTTCCATCACATGGCAGCTCTTCCCTTTTGCTTTCCTCAGATCATCTCAGCACAGCCAAACAAGAGCCCAGCCTTGGTGCTATCAGCAACTTCCCAAAATTTATTCCACCTCAAGAGCGGAAATTCTGAAAGAGTCAGCATTTACTGCTTGGCTCGATGGAAGGGTTTCCCAGCAAAGCCCAGGCTCCAGGCAAAGCCACATTTATGCTACCTGCACCTTGGCTTCTTCTTGCCACTGTAGACAGGCAGGTGGTCTCTCTTATTTGGGCATTTAAGGAAGTTTATTGCCCCTTACTTCCTTTCTCTGGAGATAGTATATATTTATAGGTATCTATATAGATATAGACGTACATAGATACATAGATAAAACTATCTATATGCCTATATACCTATATTTCTGTATTTTTATATTCCTACATATTCCTACATGCAAGTTTATCCATATAGATTTTACAGTGGTTTGCAGCCTCCTAGACCTGGGTAAAGGGAGAGACAAATGAAGACCGCAGCTTTCATTTTTGCCATTTTTAATGTTACGCTCAAGGTAAAAATGAGAGCTTTTAAATCTTGTGACTTCATTGAACACTAGAAATACCAGCCATGGGGATTACCAGGCCTGTGGCTGGTGTTTTGAAAGCCAACCTCCTGTCATCTATGTGGCTTAGTGGCATTAGCAGCTTGGGTATAGAGTGCTCCATTGTCTGTTGTTCTGTGTTTGCAGGGCAAAATCAAGAAGAATCAATGAATTTAGGCTGCTAGAACACAGGCAGTGATCTCTGAAAAGAGACTAGCCTCACTGATAACTGTTCACAGCTATTGGTAATACGCTCTAATGAGATTAATGTCTGAATTTCTTAATTAGTTTGACAATCCACTACTAGATTATATCTGACAAAAAAAAAAATATCTTGTCCAGGAATCAGGACACTTTTTCTGTAACTGCCACTTGTTTGTTTTACTGTTTTAGTGGGACATTATTGTTCTAAAGATAAGAAATATGACCCATTTATTTGTACCCAGGTGGCTCCCACCAAGTGTTAAGTTCCCAGTGTGCCCACACTGGTGCTCACAGTAATTCACCAGTTAACAGACATGCAGCATTTTTTGACAATTAAAATCATTCACTATGAACAGAGAGATAAGGTTATACAATAGGTATATACGTCTTCATTATCTGACAGTGACTCAAGAAGTCAGTGCTGTAAACCAATGTAAACCCCAGTAAAACTGTCCGAAGAGAATTTTAAGGCTGCTGAAAAAAAGTTACAAAGTAGGAAGTACAATAATGCAGCTTCCTTTCAGCACACACAGGGGAAACTGTCTTTAATCAAATGATCACAGACTCTTTTTCCCAAGAAGCTGTTGCATTTATAACAGTAGTGGGGTTCCTTCCTATCTGCATACGTCCTTTTTCTCGTTCCTTCCCACCAGCCTAAAAGCACATTTCAGACAACCAGCCAGCATCCACTGGACCAAGCTGGAAGAAGACCTAAGCAGCACCACATTCAAAGGCAGACGGTACTCAGCACAGACTGCATTTTTTTAAATCAACCCCAGATCACCACTGAGATGAATTAATAGCAGAGCACAGGGAACACAGAGTTCTGCCTCAGCAACAGTAAAAATCCTCCTCGGCTGGTCATATAAATCCTAAAACTCAGGGGAACAATGAAAACCTCTACTAAATGTCTGCCTGCTGCAGCATGCAGCTGCCAGCGACACCCTGCAAGCTGCTGTCTCCAAGAGGAGACCTCCTTCCCAGTTTGGGCCACGGCATATGTTTTATGCAGCTAGGGATTTCATCAAATTAACCTGCTTGTTCAAATTAGAAGGGAGGGAGCTGGGAAGTAAAGGGCATCGAAAGGGAACACAGCAGCTGAGTTGAAAGCTCTGGCCACTTATTTAAATAAGCACTTGTGGCTAATGCAGGCCCCCAGTGCTTTCAAATAGCTTTTTGTGTGCCCCAGGAACACCTGTTTCTCCCTCTCTAATTGTGCTTTTTAAGAAAAAAAGGTAGAAGAAAAAGAGCTTGGATTACTTTGGGTGCCTCTTTTCAACCCAGCTTGGTTTCTCCTGTCTGTCGCTGCCCAGGATAGGATGACCCAAAGAGCAGCAGCCCAGTGTCTTTAAGAGCCTGTGGTACCAAGTTGCTCCCTTTGATTTGCAAAGGAACAAAATTAGGTCTGTACCCCAAATGCAAACTGGAAAAACTACAGGGAAAGGGGAATTAGCACATAAATTGAAATACATGGAACTTCTTACTGCCACTCCGAAATACTAGAGAGAGACTACGGCGACCTAAACCAAATTCCCACCTCTGCCATCTATTTCCTTGAATCACAAACCTCATGTTCAAGTAAAGACTACAAACTTCTTAGGGCTGCTCTGGAGTTTAGTCCACGGCACAGAGATGAAAGCGTGTCTGCAAACGAGTTAATGAACAGCTTCCCTCACCGGCAGCGGAGTTCATTACTGCTTGTGGAGTGCTCTCCTGTATTATAATACAATGGGCTACACAAGTGCCTAGATTAATTATAAACAAAAATTATCTCCTGGAAAGCCTGATGCTACTTCTTATAAATCAGCTTTAAAAAAGCTTTTACACCATCCACTCATGTTTTTTTTTCTCAAGGACATTTCCTCTTCTTTAATTTTTTCTTCACCTCCCATCTAATACTCAAACTAAGGCTGTGAAACTCTGTTAATATTCCATCTTCTCAGCTTGTTTCCTGGTCCTCATGCCCACACTTTTCAAGGCAATGTTTCCTTTTCAGAGGGCAGCCTTGTTGCAAACAGCATGTGCCACTTCTGTTGGCTTAAATGCTTTTAAATAAATCATTCCTGCATCCTAATTGCTTCCTGGTGGTTTCCAGAAGAACCTCTTTATGTCTTGCTGTTCTCTTAATCTGTCACCTCCTTTACACCTGCTCCGGCTTTTCTAACAACTCCAGTCAATTCCCAAGGCAGATGGCTGCGAATCAAGAATTAAACCTCAGCTAATTTCTGAGGGCAAGTTGAACGACCTGCTGCTTCAAGCTTCATCCAGCGAAATGGCAAAGGGCTCAACTGACTTGTTGATTTGCAGTTTTCCCACCCCACCCTTTCCAAATGGATTTTCAGCCTGTCTCAATTCACCTTTTCACTGCAAACACACACCTTTGCCAGACCTTTGATCAGCTCTAGCTAAGTATGGCAGAGAAATCGCTGTGGCTTTTGGGGGCCATGTAACACTCCTTGATCAGCCAAACCTTGGCCAAGACCCAAAGTCTTTCACCTTGTCGCAGTAGCAGTGGCTGTGCAGGTGCAGCTCCCTTGAAAAGTCTGGTATTTCTATTGGGATTTATAGCAAAATAATTTCTTCATAATCAACTGCTTTCTGCTTCTGATCCAGACACTGTGCTGAGCCAGTCTTGATTTAGGGCAGCTGAAGAGGAAAGATATTCTCCCCTTAAAAAGATCTCCAAAAACACCACACAATTCATCCTGGGGTACCTTGCTGATGCTGAATGCTGTGTCAGGAGTAGATGGGAATATGCTTGATTATTATTTATTATTTGAAGATAGCGTTATAATGCCAGCGGTGCACATGGTAACTACTAAGAGGACATTTCCCTGGGGGCTCAGCCCCATCGAGTCTGCTCTGTTTCCATCCCAGCCGGTGACAGTTGAGGTGGTGAGCTGAAGACATGCTTATTTCTGGGCAGAATTAGGATCAACCTTACTTACATATGACATGATGGAAAAAAAAAAAAAAGAAAAAAAAAAACAGAAAATTTTTTTTGGGCTGTTTCTACAAGGTATTGTTCTGGATTTGTTCAATTCCCTAAAGTGTTTTTTTAATCAGATGTTCCAAATCAATACAAAAAACACCAAGTTGATGTGGAAAATATGACAGTGTTAGCTTGAAAATCATCTCTGATGAGTTGTATTCTTGAACCTGAGTTAATCCTGATACAGTATGGAATATGCTAGAATGGAGAGGCACTCTGAGGAATTATAGATTCCCTGATTTCTGTCTGAAAGGTGGTACAAGTAGGAGTACACACTACAAGCACGAGTCCTCATCTTCATTTGCCTTAGTACTAAGCACTCCAAAGCCAGTCATACCAGGGTAGGAGGCCAGCACAAAGTTTCTACCCCACCGGAGCACAGCTTTCAAGTTTCATCCCAATTCCTTTGATCTCTCACCTCCCTAATAAAGAATCCCTGACCCCTCTGTAGTCTGCATCTCTCCCTTCACTTCTTCCTTCCCCCTCCTGCTGCCACCAGTCTCCTGAGCAGCCCCTGGCCATCCTGGTTGGAGACACAAGGGTGGTGGGAAGGCGTTTCGCAGTCTGCAACAGTTGGGGTTGCAAAGGTGCTGGTCAGCAGGGAAAGCAACTGTAGGACAATCCTGCTCTGTCATTGCAGAGCGTGTGGGACTCCGTCTGGACTGTCAAATACAGTCCACATCCCTGTCCCACCTCTGATCCCCCGTGCAAGGGAGAACATCACATTGTAAGGAATTTGGCTGCGATGCTCACAGCAATGGAAAGGGCCAAGCAAGCTGCATGAAGGAGCTCAAGGGTTTTATTAATTATTTTATTTTTAAGCATATTCTCCTAAAAAAGGACACTGGAATGTGCTCCATCTTTAAATAATTTAAAGAAATAAAAATGCTTGGTAAACCCAGTTCAGCACAATCGGAGTTAAGATGGATTTTTTGTATCACTTTCAGAAGTTGAAATTCTCCCTCAGAGATTGAAATTCTTGAGTAACTGCAGTAATTCATCACATTGCCACCATTTTGCAAGGTGTAGGTAGGAAGTGAGCTACGTTTACTGCTGGAACTTTTCTCCTCACCTTTATTTATTTATCTCTTTTCCTCCAGGTGCAGCATGCTTTGTCCTGCTGTGCCCTGTCTGAAACCGAGCTCGTGCTTCCACTTGGCAAAGCCCCGTTGCTCTCCTTTTAGCATCTATGTGGTAACTAACATGAGGTGCAAACTGAGATAAGACAAGACATTTGGATGTTTTTGCATGTGTTATGTTGAGATAAAGCAGGGGGAGGCAGAAGGGAGATTTACTGCGTCCGCTGACCTGCTAACACACATTAAAACCACTTATCTTCACTTGGAATATTTTTTTTTCACTTATCCTGAATTAGCCAATACATAGTAAAGCAGCATTTTTTTTTTTCCTTCAAAACCAGGCTCCCTGGCTTCTGGAGAGGGATTCTATTTCCTATTAGTTATCTGCCATCAGCAGAAGCCCAGAAGAATGTGCACTGAGACATCTTCAAAAATCCCACATGAGCATTTGCTTTGAGGAAGAAAAATAGTAAAAAATGAACTCTGAAGTAATACTACTCTTGTAACCTGTGGATTTTTGATAACTCAGAGACAGCACTATAAGTTCACTCTTTAAGATGCTTGCCCAAGTGATCAGCTATATTATTTTTACTTTGCCTCAGCTGTAGTTTTGTCATTCTGTTCCTGTGTGCTTTTCCGAACAGAAACTAGACAAAATTCACATGCTTTTTAGGAAAATTTCCCAAGAATACAAATTGGGTTTCAGTGCTGTTTGGGAACAACTCATTATAGCAGATTGTGTAATTACTGGTAAAGCAAACAGAAATCACCTTGCTAATCAACAGGGAATACAGATGGAAAAAACAATTAAAGTAATCATAAGCCATCAATATTTACTTTACATAGCAAGTTTTTAATTGTCACTCAAAGACAGTCCAACACAAGGGCATAATTTAATTCAGTTCAATTTTTAACTAGGGATAGAAAGACTGTTTTATATCGTTCACCTCAAACTCAAAGATTATTAGCTGCTTTTTAACTCATTTGGCAGTGAAGCATCCAAAGCAGAAATCTTAGAGCAAGTGCTTTCCAGGAAACTACCTTGGAAAATGTAATATCTGTATTTTTTAAGCATTCAGTGAGAGTGATGGTGCATTTAACGACTGAACATCCATGAGCAGTTCTCAAACAAGCAAACAGGAAATTTGGCAGCAAACAGGAAATTTGGAAAGCTGCTCAGCGGGGAATACAGATCTCTAGGTACAAGCTCAGCAGCTCCAGGCAAACACCAGAAACATGTTCTATTGTGATCATTCACAAAGGGTATGGGGTGGAGGGGAAACCTCTGTATTATCTTACTTCCATAAAAGCACCTACAAACTCCTGCCTAGTAGACATGTTGAATAACTCATTTGAGATGTCTGGTCTCCAAATCCATCACTGAGCCTTGCTTGAACTCTTTTGCAGACAGATATACTGCTGAAAGCTGTTGTGAGCCCCTGCCTCCGTGGCGGCAGAGCAGGCGCTCTGGGAAAAGGGATGGAAGGAACAATCTTTCTCCGTGGTGACTCAGCTGGAGAGAAATTGGTGGGGAATCAGGGCAAAAATTGAGAACCAGAGATGATCTTCCCCTCCCTGCTGCAGGACGTAGCATTAAGGCCCATTGCTGGAGATGGAGGAAGGGGAAAGAAGCTGCCAGTATCTTTAAAAAAAAATTGCTTAAAAAAATAGCTTTCCCAAGTAACAAATCTTGAAAGACAGGATAATCTTAGAAAGAATTGGTAGAGAAACCCTCACCTCCCCTCACCTCTGAGATCAGTAAATGACAATCACGTTTTTTTAAGCCTGGATTGGGACTAACTTTTGGTCATTTTAATTGAACACAAAAGCCGAAATGGAGATGATGGATTTGTGATAATGGACTTCTGTAGAGAGATGACATTAGTGCCTGTTTAAGAGGATTTTTCTGTGTTTGCCACAGGCAAAGAAACTTGTCTGTGACATTTTTTTCTGAGCATTCTTACTGATGAATTAGGGACTTTACATCCCTTTCCCGTTCAACGGATGATCAGCGAGTGAAGAAGCTGTTGACTGCAACACCTCCAATCTTTGAAGGATCCTAAGCTCCAGATTGATGTCTTTCCCAAACTGACCACTGCGATGGAATAATCCGTCTGCTGTCAGCAGAGGCCGGGACATAGCTCAGAATTAATTGGCTGAAGCTCAAATTAGATAAGCTCAAGATAATATTTATAGGTCAGAGGAAACAACTGAAAGGAACATCAAGCATGACACCAGGATGCACAACTGGTGGAGTTTATCTGCCTCTTGTCTTAAAACTCAGCTGCGTCCGCCTGTCACTGGACATGCCTGGTTGAAAGCAGTTTTCATAAATGTTTCATAAACATTCTGAATGCCATGTGTCTCTGTCTCTGGCCAAGTTCAGACTCCTTGTTTAATCTGCTTTGGATGAAGAGGTTTTGATTGCATGAATGCTTGGAAAATATCTATTCTTTGTGAAAATATTTGCCTCTGCATCCTAGCAAAGAGGATTGTGCCTAAACACCATTCCTGATGGTGATATTGATGTCCATCTACATTTCAGATACACTACAGTCTCTGCTTTTCCCTCATTTGAAAAGAGTTGTGGACTCAGTGCCCACCACTCCAACGCGTAGAGAAGCTATAGTTGCAGTGCAGAATGAGGTTACTTTTAGCAGTAGACTTGCTATTTGCAGGGAGGGAACAAGTACAAATTTGCATTAATGCTTTTGTTCAGTACATCCAAATTTCAGCAGACATCTAAGGCATTTTTCCTAGGTGCCCTAAGTTGAAATGAGGCTGTATTTTGTGGTTTGATTACTCCCAAATAAATGCCTTGATAGGACTTCATTGTATTGCAATGTATTTAAAAGCTCTCTCTTATGATTTTGCTACACTAGCACACTTCTTTGAGATGCAGAGAAGCCCATTATCAGAGATCATCCTATAGGGATTCTCCATCCAGCAAAAATAGTTCCTAGTTTGTGGATTACTGTGTGATGTTCAGGCTTTGCAAGACAGAATTTTTTTTAGTAATCCACAATTGCAAGATGAAGTCTTTGCTGTTCCACAGGCCCAAATCGGTGTCAAAGGTCTTTCACAAGGCAGGGTAAGAAAAAAAAAGAAAATTAAAAAAAAATTCAGCAGCAATATGCCTATAGCCCCTCTGGGTTCACTTCCCATTTAGAAATAGTGAATAGTTGCAGATTTTGAGCTGGTTTTATGAATTATTCACAACAGAAAAAGGATTCTGAGTTGCATTTGTACAATGAGAAAACACAGATGATAGATGGTTTCACATGTCCAATGAAAAATCAACCATCGCAGCTTGAATTTTGAATACCGATACCAAACTGTTAATGAATAATTTGCAGATCAGGAATTTTTAAGTGAATAATTTTAAACAAATAAATTTGAGAAAATCAGACAAGTGGTTCATCTGCTTCTTTTGGAGCAGCTAATTCGCCCATTCACTCCCTTCTGCAGCTCAGTTGCAGTGATTTGGTTCTCAAAGGACCAAAAAGAAAATGTAAATTGAAGTAAAAAGTGAGCTGAAAAAATGATAGCATGTTACTCTGCCAATTCAGAGTGGCAGGGTGTGTAAGCAACAGGCTAGGAGAAGATCATCTGTTAAACTCGCTAAAAATACAGTACCGGGTTCTCATAATCCACATTGGGAAATGACTTTGAAGAAAAGAATGGGGAATGGGGAAGAGTTTTATTCATTGAGAACACTAAAAGACAAACAATTTCCTAGAGTCAATTAATAACTAAACCAACTGAAGCGTGAAGCAACTTTTTTTTTTTTTCTACAAAACCAACATTTAAATGTGGGTTAAGAAGACAAAAACCTTTAGGTCAGTAAGAAGGCTCTGGTGTGGATTTGCTGGGGATAAGGGGAATCCCAGGGACCCGTGGTCCCTTTCCCCCATAGCGCTGTTTTATGCCATATGTGCTCTGGATGTGTGGCAGGGGAGAAGAAGCCCCATTACCCAGCCCACCTGTGTCTGCCTCTACAATCTGTCATTATACTGACAAACTCCACCATTAAAAAGCCTACATTTGGGGGTTACATACTAACTTAGCTTCCATAGCTCCTGCTCCAAGGGGGATTTTTGCATGGAGAAGAGGATTTAGCTTAGTTTCTATTTCTCTCTCTTTGGTATTAATTAGATATCACACCATAAAGTATGTATTTCTAACAAGTGGGAACACATTTCAAACTGTTAATGATGCTCCAAACTGCTTCAGTGAACTCATCGTGCAAACTTGTTCCCATCAGGAAGACCCCTACTTATACTTGTGACAATACTCAGCCCTCATCCAGCCCTTCTAGTCTTCAGAAGCTCCTAAAAACAGTAACTGCAATTATAAATTCCTGGAAGCCTATACAATACTTGGTGAGTCCTGCTAGTCCCATTTTACAGACGGAGAAACCAGAAAAGAAAAGCGATGTCACTCGACTTAACCCACAGTGAGCACAGTTTCAGGGTTGGGCTATGACTTAGGAACTAGTGGTTTCCAGTTTTGTGCTTAGATAAATAAACCAGGCCTTCCTCTTCTCTTGAAGCTAATCTGTGAAAAATGAGTGCCTTCCCTTTAAGAGGCTTCCAAGCTTGTATGCAAAGAGGAATTTATGACCTACAATTTATGTAAAGAACTTCCTTTTCATAAATCAATTTAGTAAAGCTCTGGAGAAGCTTCCAAAGGCTCTGATCCAGCAGTGCACTTAGACGTGTCCATAACTTCAAACAAGTAAATCGTCCCGTTGAAGTGCTTTCCTGGACTGGGGCCAAAGAAAAAACAGTTCTCCCCTGAGTCAAGGTTCAGATGTAAAATGGGGAAAAATAATTTATCCAAAGTTTAATAAGTTACACAGTCATGGCAGAGCTCTGCCAGCCTTCCACATTAATGCCTCAAGCTAATAAGAAATGGCCTCACGGAGATAATTGCCTCCTTATTGATAGGCTGTGATGAAATGTCAAACCTCATCTGGACGATGCAGTAGTGGTGGCTTTTCCTGAATTTGGCAGATCCCACATCCAGGCAATGTGAAACTTCGGAGGGGACATGCCTGGTTCTAGCAACACTCCTGAGGGATGAGCTCCCTTTTGTTCAACTATTACTCACTTTTAAGGATTATCCTCATAGGAAGACTAAGCATTGCAATATTTCAAGGATTTGGAGTATTTTGTGAGGTTTTCAAAATCACTTTGAGAAGAGGACTATTCACACTTTCTTCTGGACTCCTTCAGTGGTAAATACTTGGGAGATGAGACTGAACATACTGTTACATGCTGCTGGCAGCCTTGCTGGGAAACTACGCCAAGGGCAGCTTCTCTAATCTGCTGAAAGACTTGTGTGTCGAGGTCATGTGTGGAGCAGTCAGGGGTAACCGGACCTCGTGCTAGCTGGGAGTGTGGAACAAGATGTTAAATGCTAAAAGAAAGAGCAAGTTCCTAGGGACAAGACAGGAATGTGACTCAAATTAGCAGGGTGACACCTCTGAGTAACGACACGAAGCGATCTTCTTGTCTTTGGCATGCTGGTTCCCGGGGATGCAGTTACATATCACGTCTGCAGACCTCCTTTGAGGTTCGCCTAGGGTTGTTACTCAGAATCAGAGTGACAGCTGTCATTTTGCAAAAGCAAAGCTGCCAGACCTAACAGCCCGTTCATATGCATTACAAAATCCAACAGAGTAAGCACTGTGGTTCCAAAATGATACTTACATCTACAATTAGGAAGTCCAGCCAGCACCAGGCATTGGTGAAATACTTCTTGAACCCGTAAGCCACCCATTTCAGGAGCATTTCCAAGACAAAGATGTAAGTGAATATTTTGTCAGCATATTCCAGCATGGTTTTTATGTTTTTTCGATCTTCGAGGTAAATATCTTCAAAAGCCTGGAAGAACAAAAGATTGATTAAAAACTTCTAAGCCGTGTTGGAAAGCATCAGTTCCGCACTGCAAGTCTGTTGTATTATTTGATGGGGTATCATGTTTGGTGTGTGGTTTCTGATGTATTTTAACACTACCATCAGAATGATTGCACAGGCACAAATAGGGCTGACCCCAACCTAACAGAGATCTGCGCAGCTTTCCCTTAAAATGGACACGTGCTTAGCTCTCTCTCTTGCCAGCCTCTACTGGCAGTACTGACTAGACATCCTTCGAGTGTGAGAGGAGCTCAAGCACCCTAAATTTGGGAGTGTGAACCTGTGAGCGGGGTGCCACCACAAGCTGCTCAATGGCATCCTGCCTCAGCTCCCATTGGCCGTGCCACTGCTATTGGGGCACCTCAGATGTCCCAGGGCACAGGATGGCTGTCTTTAGGAGGCCAAATCCAACTCTCACATTTAGTCAAATATGTCTTATTTCCAACAACGACAAATTGGGTTATTATCTTGCTTATGCCTGTGTTATAGAGTACCAGAGCTTCCTGGCTTCTGTTCAGCCATCACATTTTAGGTAGCTACAACTATCTGCCTCAAGAAACGCTCATTATTATTCACTTAACAGAACAATTATGTTTTAAAGGTCAAGGTATCTACCTACCCATCTCATCTGTCTCTCTATCTAACATCATGCAGGGCATCATCAAAGCACTTTCAGTATCTGTATCAAGTACAAGCAACTTAATAACCCCTTTAAAATATTTAAGATATAAACCAATACGCCTACTAAATTAAAACAAGTAAAATTGTCCCACAATTTGGCTTTCACTTCAGAATGTATGTCAAATAAAATGCAGGATCCTAGTGTCAGGGTTGCATATATACAGCCCATTTTGGGGCTTTTAAGTCGAGTGGTGGTTACGGTCTGCTTCCCCCTCTACGTCCGTGACTGCCGTTACACAAGCTGCTCCCACGGCCCTGCAACCCGGATAACCCAAGCTTTGATACATCCCTCTCATCTCATCGTGCGACCCAGAGCACTTGGCAGCAAGAAACAACATTATTTGAGAGGGTCTGTGCTGATCACCTGAATTATCTGCATTTACATATTTCAAGACCTGTAGCTACTTTCTGAAGAACTTCAAAAAGTTAGCAAACACCCAGCGCCTGGAGATAGAAGAAGTGTGTTACTTGTCACTCAAGCAGTCACACTGCTCTTTTGCCTGCCAGGGAACAGTAATTAAACTGACAAGAAAGCTTTGGCAGCCTTGTCCATTTGTCCCCACACTTTGGGGTGACGTTTTGACTGCAAAGTGGATCTCCTATCTTGCCTTCAAAAATGATATTTCAAGGGTGTGAAAGAGCTGTTGGAGAAAGCCACAGAAAACAATAAGCAGAGAGACTGGCGTTTATCTCTTCTTGTAGGGGCTCACTCACTTTGTCAGATGACTTGCTGTACTTTGCAATTACTGCAAAAATAACAACAAACTATTTAAAGTTATTTCCTCCTCTCCTTCCTTTGCTCCCCCTATTTTCTGCTAACTTGGCAAAAAGTGCATTGTGTTTTGTCTACTAAAAGCACGCTGTGAGTCGGGAAGCAGCTTAATAAGGGATGAAAAATACACTACCTGATGCCTCAGGTGCACTGTACTTCTGCAAGAGCTATGGATGTTACCCAAATAACAAAACTCAAAATTGCTTTGCAATTTTTTCATGGACACAACGGGTGAAATCTTTGCAATATAGAACATCGTTAAGGGCTATTTGCTGTGCTTTGCTTGGTGTGTTAAAAAAGAGTTAAATAGGATACCTGCGGTGTTATCCACAATTATTACTAAAACACAGAGTCCCAGTTTGGGCGTTTATGGCTTAAATGCATAAGAAAAGTTTTTGGGTCACTTGCAGTAAGCTACAGATATATTCTGATGGTTTAACTGCCACTCAAATACATACTGGCTTTTAAAATCCCTTAAGAAGTTAGCATGTCCCAGGGATGTAGCCAGATGAGCTCAGTTTTTGGAAGAGCTCAGCCCAGAATAACAGAAGAAATAAGTTTTGTGCTCCCTCCAGCATCTCCAGTCCAAACACTGAAGCACAGTGCTGATATGTGCAAGAATGCAGCACGATCTGCCCTTATACAGAACTGCATTCTCTAAATTGAAAATCACAAAAAAGTAAATGAATGCTTGCAATGAAACTTAAATGAGATTTATATTGCAGCATTCAGTATTTGAGGCACTTTTAATTACGTATGTAAGGAAGCATATTCATCTAAAGTGTGTTATGGCAAGCGACATGCCCCCTTTAAAATGTGTTAAAAAATTAACATGCTGATTCTCAAGCTGGTGCAAAAACTGTCAGATTCCATTGATTTCAGCAAAGCTATGACAATTTTCAGCAGTCTGCTATTTACCCGAGTTTTTCAGCCTCTTACTTTTTATAATAAAATAAAATCCCCTGGGTGAAATTTCAGCCCATCCTTGGTGGACCTGGAGAACAGTCCATCCCTTTCCTTTTTACATCAACATTTACGTATTTCTGTCTCCTTGTCACCCTGCAGAGACTTTTTTTTGAACTATATAAGCCCAATACTTGTGTGTTTTCCTCTTTTTTTTAGGCCACTGATAATTTGTGCTGCTCTCCTCTGGAATTTCTTCAATTAGCCCATGTCTTTCCCAAAGTGCAATGCCCAGAGCTGAAGCCAGTGCTCCAGCTGAGGCCTCCTTGATGCCAACTGGAGTGGAAGGACATGCTTATTTATACAGCCCAGTGGGGTGTTCGGCTTTTGTGCAGTGCTGTGATGTAGTTTACTCTACCCTGTCTGTTGCCTGTTCTCTCTCCAGCTCTTTTCAGTAAATCTGCTACCTTACCAGTCATCCTGCATCATGTCCTTCTGCCTGTGATTACAACAGACGAGGTGAAGCAGGCACCTTTCTAAGATGATGTTCCTCTTACTATTTGAGACAGAATCATCCGTTTGGCTGAAGTTAATCCTAACCTCCAGAAAAAACACTGGTAACCTGCCCACACATGGCACTGGCTGCAAATTCAGTATGTGTATTTCTTAATCCGTCACAGAGAAGATCAGTGACCACCAGACTTGGACAACTCTTGATATAACCCTTTGCTCTACACCTGGGTAAAAACTCAGGAGAAAGTCCACCAGCTTCAGTGACATTCCTGATGCAGGTAAATGACCCACATAAATACACGTGCACTGGATGGGAGCTTAAAGCAATGGCCTTAGACAGAGGTGCTTAACTCTTTTGTCTGAGTGAGTCTTGTGGGGACTGGAGGAGGGAAGGAAAAGGTGAGGATGAACAATTAGCACAGCAAGCTGGCCTGTAAGACCAAACTTTAGGAAACTGCACGCTGGCTGCTGTCGCTACACAGAGCCCAGAGCTGGTCATACAGAGATAATCCCGGTATGCAGTGGGGTCTCAGGAGGAGAGGATCCCTTATCGGAGTCCTGGGCAATGACATACCAGTCTCCACACATACACATTCATTTGGATGTAAGCAGGAGCTCTCTGTGCACGGAAGGTACAGCGGTTTAAGCCAAGGTGCATTCAAAACACGATAGGCACCCACTAGCTCCACGTGTAGCCCTGATTCAGTGCTCCCTGCAATTTTATGATTTTGCTCAAAATGTGCTAAAAAAAAAAAAAAACCAAACAAAAAAAAACCCATCCCTGGAGCGAAATACAAGCCTCCAGATGCAAACTACCATGGAGCAGTTATAGGACACCGAAATAGTAATTCTGGGATATTTCCTCACACAGACTTCCTTAAGGATGTGCTTTTCAAAACATGTACACATTATAGCTTTATGTTATAACAGAAGAAAGTTCCCTACCATATAGAAAAGGGAGATGAAGTCAGAAAAGCAGAAGACTTGTTTTACTCCCAAACATGCTTTGCTTTGAGGGATGAGTAGGGCTCATAAGATCTTAGAGACAGCTAATGGGAGGACACCTTCTCTGAGACCCGTGCCCACTTTCAACCAGCTAGGAAATCCTGTTACATTTACCAGGGCTCCACTGCTCAGCAGGATCATGAATATGATGAATGTTTCAAACCAATTGTGTTCGACGATTCTGTAGCAGGTTTTCCGCAGCCTCCACCAAATTTTGCCTGGAAATTTTGTGATGTCCACTGAACAGCATGGGAAGAACCGCACACAAACTGAAAAGGAGCAAAATGAAAACAAAGCCATTGTTAAAAAAAAAGCCCATTTAATTATTAAAGCTGCAATAAGTAGCTGCTAAACAAGATTTCTTCTAGCAATAAGCTGCTGCATGGAGTCTTTCCTCCTTAGTTTTTCCCACCAGCCTCTTCTCTGCCTTCCGTTTCCCCCTCACACTCCTCTATTCAAGAACATTCAAAATCACTTAAAATGTACCTCAGTGATTTATCCCAAGGATTTTTATGATACAGAGTATGTTTTCCATGAGTCATCAGTGCCCTAGGTTGATCTCATTGAGCTGCTGAGATGGGGCAGCACTCCTGATCAGGACTAATGCCTCTAGTAGGGTATTACCAAGAGTTTCCACATCCTTCTGAATGGGGGAAGGGTATTTTCTTGGTACTATGATACCGCTTAGAATTACTGATTAAAAGTGGCAATCTGATGAAAGGGAGATGAAAGGAGGAGGTGCTGCAGTGCAGATGGGACTAACATGCTGAAGAGACTTGGACAGGAATAGCAGGAGCAGATTTTGATCTCCTGCACTTTCACAAGCTTAAGCGAGGCATTAGACCAACACTGGAAAGGTATTTAGGTGGTTAAATCCCCTTTGAAGTCAGCAAAAATTTAGATATCCAGTCTCTGTCCACAGCAGGTTCCCCACTGGTGCTTCAATCACACTTTCTGACCTTTGTGACAAATCCTGTGTGACAGTTAAATGCTGTCGTCGAAATGGGGACCACGCAGTGATTTCTGATAGGCAAAACCATGGCCTTTTTTAGTCTCCTTCGCAACACTCATTTGTTATAGCAAAAGGATATTGTCATTGGTAATGGACAGATCCATCTCTCCCATTTTTAAAAACACCATGTACATGGACTTGTGCTCGGTAAGAATTTAAAATTTTGTGAGAGGACACCCTGGTAGCCAGGACTTGACCTTTTCCAGGCTTGTCATTCAGCCGTAGGCCAGATAATTTCACTCAAATTTCACATTTGCTGATAAGAACGACCCTCAGAAACTACTTTATTGTCATAAAGCAAGCTTTTTACCCTACATTTAATCCATGTGTTGTGTAGAAGGGGATTTAGTTATAGACCTCTATCTGTCCCATCATGAGAAAAAAAAACCACAGGCCAACTGCTTCCGTAGCTGAAAGGTGGCCAAGGTCACTACCATGTCCTGAAGCATGCAACAACTGCTCAGAAGTGACATGAGAAGACATCTCGCTATGGTGATGTAATGCAATGTTATTGCAAGTAGAAATAATATTTAGGCAAGGAAGCTCAGGAAGGAAAGAGAGTGAGTGCCAAGGTTACACAGACAGCAGATGCTGTTAATTCAAGGTGGCATAACTGAGGCGCTTGAGCTGCATGTGATATGCAAGGAGATCAAGTGCAATTCCCAGGATGCTGGGATTCCCAAGCAGCTGAAGTAGGGCTGTGCTGGCAGCAGGCTCTGCCAGGAGCAAGATAGCTGCTAAGTCTGCTGTGGTCCTCCTGGCATTTTCTGTAAGTTTTTATTATCCCAGATCCCTGCTATGGAACAGCAGAACTGTAGGAAGTCGCTATCATGTTTCATACATGAACCACTCCCAGAGCTCCCCTTTCCCTCATTTCTGAGATGTTTGGTAGGTGTAGGCTCTTGGCTTTATGAGGTTTTGGTATAGGACTAACAGGACAGTAAACCATTTATGCAAAGATAATGGGACAGTTATGTGAGTCCTGCAGCACACAGACCCACACTCATTGCCAGTTTACCACCACATTCTGGAATTCAGAGAAATTCTAGGCTCGGTTGAAATACACTAAATCAATCAAACTATTTGAGAAGGACATAATGCTAGGAGAAGATAGAAGTGTAAGAACCAGCTCTCTGTCTTTTTGTAGGTCAGGTACAACTCCAGCAAAGGGAAGTTTTAGCCCTCTAAGCACTTCAATGCTAAATACCAAAGAATCATATGAAGGGATAAAAGGATATCATGTTAGTCACTAGTTTTTGCTAAAACCAGTCTGGCGCTCATAGATGGTAATGCGTGTGATTTGGGTATATTTTAGGAAGTGGGTACATGGAAGGGACTTCAGGCATGCAATACTGCATGGTACTAGGATCCCTGAGCTAACGTATGGCAGCTCTGCTTAGAGATGCCCATGCAGTATAATCCCACCATCATGACATCACAAAGGGGCCTGTTAGTTGCATCTCTTAGCTGGGCTGCCATATGTTTCAGTCTGGAAAAAAAACCCAACTTTTTCCTGACTTAAAATAGTTGCCCAGAAACTTTCCCCTCTCTTCTCCTAAGCTACTTTCTAGACAGACACTTGGCTTTCTAGTCTCTTAGTCGAATGCCTAGGCTCAGCTCGTAACAGGTATGACATGCTCTGTCACACTCTTACAGAGTAGAAATGCTCTGTAAGTACAGTTGGAAAAGGTGAGGATCTTCCAGGAAGTGGTTGTCCCCACTGTAAGATAGTTGGATGAATCATTCCCTGGAGGAGTCTGCCTTTGCCCTTCCACTACACAAGGAGCCTACACCATCATCTGAGCCCAGGAATGGCTAAAGTTAGGGGATCGCTTTCAAATTAAACACTAAAGAGCAGGGTGCCACAAGATCTAAAGTCACTCAATTTGAGATAAAAAGTACCTACAAAATGGTAAAAACAGGCTATTGCTGATTCAGTCAGCTTCCATCTGATAATCTACAGGAACAGAGAGGTATATTTAAAGACAGAAAGCCAGCTAGGACCACTAATCTTTTTTTTTTATACTCTTTGATGGCTTTCATGCAATTCCAATCTGAAAAAAAAGTCCTAGTTACTGACAGTAATACCTTGAAAAATCCAAAATAGCTTCTCAGATGAGTCAGCCCAAAATCACAGCACTATTAAATCTCATGCGTTTGATTGGGCTCAATTCAGAAATGTTTAGACCAGATTCTGATACAATTACTAATGTCAAGTAGCACTTCCGTGAATAATCATGCTGGCTGCAACTCAGATGAAATGCTATTTTTAAGTACTCATAAATCAAAGAGAAAAAAAAAGAAAACTGAAAGAAAAAAAAAAAGAAAACTGACCACAAACAGGTCTTTTAATGAATTAGTAAAATTCTATTTCCATTTCAAGTTTTCTGATTTCCCTCACTGACCGCTATTTCGTGTCTGTGCTTTTCTGGACTCTCTCACAATGCTGGTAGCCTGCTGTTCTGGTGACTTTGACCCAAGCTTAAATGCTGGGTTAGAAACTTCACATAACCCAACAAAAAACTTTACCTGACTTCGGTCAGTGTTCCAACAGGATTTTTCCCCTCATTTTTATGAAATCAAAATATCAAAAACATTCCAATGTGTCTAAGGCATGGCCTAGTGAGGGTCTGAGCAATCGTAACCCCAACGGGCTTCTCCAACAGCGCAAGTGGTCAGCAGAGCCCAGCTTCATGTTTTGAAAGCTGTTTACTTTATCCACACCAAGAAGACTATTCATTAACACCTTTTAGCACAGCAAGTGTCAAGGCAGGAATAATACCTTTGGCATTTCTTATAGCAGCATTACTCATACTGCCTTGTCTAACAGATTTGCGCTATTCACCTGAAATCAATGCTCGTAGGGAACGGGTTGTGCAGAAGAAGCTGACCACCTTGTGATTTAGTCAGGACTTAGTTTTGCCACCCTAATGCACGTTGGGCTACCTCTTTTGTGACAGCAAACAGACTCATTTCCACCATGGCCCTTGGGCTGTATGATACTGCTCAACTGAAACCCAGAACAGCAGAAGAAGTCCCCCCAAAGGGTCGAGTTATTGCTGGTGAATCAGTGAAGCTGTACTGAGCTGCATTGGCGGTCAACTTGTCCAAGGACAATGTCTGTTTTCAATTCACATTACACATAATTTCTCAAGAAATGGAGACATATTTACGAAAAAACCTTTCCAAATGCATAGGTATACCATGATATTTAGTTTTTGGTTTTTTTTTTTCATAACAAGGGAATCTTTCCCTTCAGTCACTGGGGTGTCTTATGGCACAATCACAAACTGCAGATTAAAATGTGTCCTAAACCACACTCTCCACTGCAAGTATGACAGAGAAAGCTCTTACTTAAGCACCTGCCACAATGATAAACAAGCTATCAGAAAAAAAAAAAAAAAGCAAAAAGGCAGGAGAAATTTAATTTGCAATGCATTTTGTGTAAATATTCTTTTGGTTTCACATTCACATTTTCTAGCCTGGTGCATTGTAATCATGGAGCTGTTGGACTTGATTGCATTACCTTGGTGCACTGTAAAAAACCCATCTCTCTCTAAATGTGGGAGCTATACTGCAAAAACTTTCTCCTGCACGCATGACAGCCAAGCCTATTGATTTCAGACTTATGAGTAAGGACTTTGCAAATCCACTGCCTGTTCACACCAACATACACATTAAAATTTACATAAAATTATTAGATAAGTTTTGGCTGAATTGTGCTGGTGATTCTCTTCAGTAAAGCCAGAAGACCAACTAATTTCTTCTACACTGTGGTCCAGTACGTCTCATACCTTGTGTTCAAAGCGCAGTAATTTTGAGGCTACTTTTACACAAAAGTTCCCAATTGCTGGGACATTCATTTTCAGAACAAAATAATGTTTTGCTTATCTTTGAATGCTGGTTACAGGATTCCTTGGTTCGACACAGAGAAAATACAGCTTCCTCAGTATAAACTCAAGCAGGCAGGTATTCCTAACAAGGTTTTAATATATATATATATCTGCCAAGCTGAGTTTTTAATGCCTAGCCTGGCTTAGCTGTGTATGCTCAAGCAAGAAAGTAAATTTTGCTGTAGTCCCTTCGTAAGACCCCAGCTGACTCCCCATGCATGGAGGGAACACGATCCCTGCAGATCCTCCTTACTGAACCCCTTTCTTATCCTCTGGCCCCACTAACCCATTGGCACGCATGGCTGGGTGTTATACTCTGCACATGGAGATAC
This sequence comes from Chlamydotis macqueenii, assembly GCF_036417535.1. NCBI lineage: Eukaryota > Metazoa > Chordata > Aves > Otidiformes > Otididae > Chlamydotis > Chlamydotis macqueenii. The sequence continues at coordinate 5,698,967 of NC_141557.1, read as the reverse complement.
ACATGGAGATCTGAGTCTTTTCTCATGTTCTATAACGGGGTGCTGTCTTCCAAGGGCTTTGCAAGGGTACATTTCTTGTTTCTCTGCTGCTACGCTCCTCAAAACAGATCCTCTCAGAAGCCACTACATATAATGGTGTTATGCCTTGAATAAAGGCAGTGGGCAAGGAGTAGGGGATGGATGAGTTGAAATCTAGAGGTCCTGTCCAACCTGAATTAATTTAATACTGTACATGTGATAGGACTGTAAGAGTTTTCTGACAGCTGAAAATTGTATATAACAAAATACCTTTCCTGACAGAAAAAAAAAATGCTGCATCTCAGATACAGAAGAAATAGAAGGCTAGAAGAAAAAGACACCCTAAAACTTGTTTGTGTTCTGTGATTTTTCCCTAGGATGACAATTAACACTTTTTTTTTTAGGCTTAATTTGGTTTTGCTTAGCTTTTGAATATCATCTGGTGGCAGTCCCCATAGCTCAGTTTCGATTTGCTCAGTTTAATGGTCTGTTTGAGCTCCGCTTTGCATTTTTATTTCTAAATGACCGCTAACCGTGGTTGGGGAGACTGTGATGCAGATCCCACCATTAATCAGAGTAACTTCACTGTAGCACATGGCATTTTCCAGCTGCGATTATTGCCTCTACATGGTCACATGAAAAGCGGGTTGCGGGCGTCCTTGGTGTCACGAGTTGCAATCAACCGCGCATTGAGCAAGGTAGCTCATTCTCGCACGACCATCTGACGATACTCTTTTGAAACCATTGCCAGTAGGCTGTGCCCGGGGAATTACGCTTGAGGACTTGGTGAAAACTTTCTCCTATTAGGGTCTGGGAGAGAGGAGCGTGCTGGGGCCAGGGGGCTCTCTTTGGATGACCTTCTGTGAGACACAGAAGAGAATGTCCAAACAGATAGCAATTTTTGATGCAGAGAACACATACCAATGGAGGTAACAAGACTGAGTGTTGCAAGGCATCCGGAGGAAAAAATACCCAAATAGCTGGCATTGCCTAGATGTTGCTTTCCCATCAACTCACAACAAGAATGATCTCTCCATTTCTATCAGGTTTTTCCCAGCAATACTTGCTAGCTGCCAGAGCTGTGACCCTACCTTGGCTTTGCATTTCCCGACCGAAGAATATTCCCCATTGACCCTAATCAAAGCTATTTTGAGATGATAACAAATTAACAAGTCTCCCCAAGAAAAATGACCTATGGCTTATCTGGGTCACCCAACTCCCGGAAAACTGTGACCTCAGCAAACTTTCAGCAACTATTTCAAGAACATGCATTATCTTCGTTGCCTTTGTTATCTGAAAAAGGGGGGTGAATTCGGAACATATTTGTTCAGGACACAACCTATGCTGGATGTATTTAGAAACGCCATAGTTTGAATTTAGATAGCTGGTGAGCTAACAAGGTAAGAACTTAACCCTTCCCCTCTCGCTCTTCGTCTTCATCTCACATAATCTTCTTTCACAAATATTAGCTGGTCATTCTCCCAAATATACTACATATTGTTGCATCTCTTTATTACAAGCCAGTAAAGGCAACACTAGATAATCTTGCCCAGTGCATGCCCTTCAATACTTTCATTTCAGTATTTTATAACCTTGTCATATCTTAGCTAACTAGACTGTTCTTTGTTGACTTGCTTGTTTTTTAACGAGACGGAAATGTTAACTGCATGAGGTTTAACTGCAGTGGTAGGTTTGGGTAAAAATATTGGGAGGTATTCAACAGCAGATTATAGGAAAACACTTTGTTCCTCTGCATAAATAAAACTAAATATTAATGTAATTGCAGTAAGAATAATTTGAACTTTCAGTTTATGGCCCTTTGACTTGATATGAGTGAACATCCACATGTCAAGTTCATGCATTTTTGCCAGATCCATGAGGAATATGATCACATTTAGCCTGCACTGAAGCCTCCAGAAAATCCGTATGAATACGTGCTGCACAGGAAAGCAGAGCAGATATGTTTGGGAGGACATTGCCTGCAACTGCATCCTCAGTGCCCCTGGACATCCTGCACCAGGCCAAGGGCTGGGAGCAGGTTCTCCTTCAGTTCCCATTCAGAGCTCAAGGCTCAGCTAGCTGTACCCTGGGAAAAGAGGATAAAACCTTGGGTTGAACAGGGACTGATGAGGAAGTAGGAGAGATGAGGAATAACAGGCAAAAGGCAGGAGCAAGGATGCTCAGGGGGAAGGGAGCAGGAGCCAGCAGGGTGGATATATCCCAGGACAAGCTTGGGCTTCAGCCCACAATGCCTTCCTTTCTACATTCCTCTGCTGCCACAATGATGACTGGGCTTTGAAACTGGCTTAAAGCTTCCAATGATCCATCGAGAAGAGCACCGCTTGCCATTGTTACCCCGCATCCCGTTGACAGCAGCGAAGATCCGACAAACTGGGTTGGTACTGACATGGTCCTGCATGATGGAGTTTCAGGCAGTTCTGGTTATTTTAAGACCGAGCAAATAACAGAGTGCTACTGCTCTGGGAATGAATCAGAGCTTGGCAGTGAACAAAGTGATCGGTTGTGTAATGTCCATTTTATTTCTTTTAAAAACTGAAAGGTGACCATGGCCAACCACAGTTTCATGGTGTGGCATCTGACTATCACCAGTCTTACGGCATTAGCTCGTTTAAGAAATTATAATGTAATTTCTCATGTTGCAGGGCACAACACAGAGCGCTGCTCACTAGCCTCATTAAGAAATATATTGTGAAAGAATGAAAACACCAGATCTAATTCCTAAATGTTATTATATGGGCCAGAACAGTTACAGCATAGTACCATGCTTTCTTCCGTCAAACACATTAGTTTTTGGCTACTGCTTTTAAGCAGAGCTGCCAAAAAAATATTTAGATCCTAGGGACATTTGTAAGCCCTGCAGGGTTCCCTTACCTCATTCAATCATCTTTCTCACACATATAGGGATGCACATTTTTGCTGACTTCAGGGGCATTCATATACCCGGCAAATCATCTCTGTCTGATCCCATCTGAGCAGCTCTGGTTTTATTTATAATAATCCTTGAATTTTCAAGGGAATATACTCACGTTCAGCTAACCATATATACCCTAATGCAGACTTAAAGGAAAACGAGGATTCTGACTGAGATAATATTTGGAATAGAACTCACTCTGAGAAGAAATAACTTAGGATGTTATTTACCTTATAGATTGACTTTAAAATAGTTCTGATGTAGCTGGGTTTTAAACTCGTGTTCTGGAGCATGTTGTTTGTTAAAAATTAATAAAATGCTGACTTATTTGTGTATTAAAAGTAGTTATGTACGTAATGTTATCCAAAATAATTAAGTAAAATACTCTATACAAAGCACATCCCTAGTCAGATGAAAGTTACTGGACATGCCAATCTTAATGTCTTTTAAAATAAGTGGAAGAGAGTCCCTGGGACTCAGGAACTCTGCCTATATACATTTAAGAAACAGGAACATTCTGATCTGGATAGTTCTCTACCAAATTTGATCATGAACACATATTGGAAGGCAAAAATCTTCATTAGCCAAGTTAGAAAAAATCAACATATTAAAAAAAACTCTCTATGGCATATCTTAACGAGAAGAGCCTAGCACGTTAGAAACTGCACAGCCATTTAGAGCATGCTTTTGGCTTATCTCACATTGGAAATTCAAAGACTAATGTTAATAAGTCATTCTGAGTGTGTTTTTGGAGCATTACATTATCTACAGGAGGGAGGTAGATTTAGATTGGATATTAGGAAAAAATTTTTTACAATGAGGGTTGTAGAACACTGGCCCAGGTTGCCCAGAGAGGTGGTGGAAGCCCCATCCCTGGAAACATTTCAGGCCAGGTTGGACGGGGCTCTGAGCAACCTGATCTGGTTGGAGATGTCCCTGCTTCTTGCAGGGTGGTTGGACTCGATGACCTTTGAAGGTCCCTTCCAACTCTAACCATTCTATGATTCCATGATTCTAAGAAATTAAGTGCATTCAGTGAAATACTATTGCAAGCAGCCAGAGCAACGTGGTGTGAAGGTGGAGAAACATTCACTAAGAGAAGAGAAGGTTTCTTGCCTCAGCATTGCAGTGAAATACGCAGACCCTTACCTTCAGGGAAGCAATCTTCAGGCTCCATCAGCTCCTCAGCAAACTCAGGGATCTGCTCCAGCAGCTCTGCAGGATTTGTCAAATCCACTGTGCTGCCTTCAGAAAGACTGATTTCATCAAGCTTGTTGTCAACAAGAGCAAAGATGAGGAAAACAAATTGATCAATTGCCCCAAAGGAAGTAGCTGAATTTTTACTCCACCAACCAACACCCCAGCTAAAGCCACCACATCAGAGACAAGACATCGCCATGCACTTCACACGGTGCCCACTCCTTGAGTGATAGCTCTGCCTACACCGTGGTGAGCTAACATCAACAAAAACAACAACAAAAAGTTAACACGTAAAGCTTACTTTTTAAAATAAAAGGAGAAACAAACCATAGAAAGATGGTGAAGAGCCACTGAGTATTAACAGTAGGTGGAGGCTTGGAACAACTGAACCACTCAAGATCTTAAGGTCCTGAAGGCTAATATCTTCAGATGGTGGGGACCAGAAGTGGGACCTAGCTCCTGAAATCTGAAGGATGAATTTGAGAACCTGTGTTGGGTTCCTGTCTCTGGGGCCTCATTCCTGAGGCTTCTCATCCACAGCTGATGGGTGAAATCTGCACCTTATCCGTTGGGACCATGCTCTGCTCCCTGCTGCCATGGCTTCTCCTCCGAGATAAGCAGAAGTCCCTCTGTAACCAGGGTCTGGGCGCACAATGCCACAGGCATGCATGTGTGAGTGGGCTCTTCCACCTGCATTATCCCAGGCCTAACTTGTTCCCACCATGTGATATGGCCCCTCGCCTTTTGGTCACACACCAAGGTGACCATCTCAAGGTGATGTAGGAGAAGAGACACATGGCTTTTGAAAGCCTGTCAGAGGGTCTATCTCTTGCCCGAAATATTTGACACCACTGTCTTAGGCATGTTGTTTAAATTCAGCATTTCTCAAATCCTCGTCTGCAAAACGGGGACAAGAATATTCCTGCTCCCTGAAGCATTGGTTGTCTTATCTATTTAGAGCAGGAACTCTCAAGTAGATCTGGGTAAAAATTTCTGGGGAATAGATTATTTTCACAAATTGTTTTAAAGGTTATGCAAGAAATTGGGTTAAATACAGCAAAAGAACTTGATAAAAATCTTATGCTGTAGTTGGAATTTTGTCTGAATTTACTATTAAAAGAGATATGATACATGACTAAATAAGCCACCCAAATATGAAATAGAAATTTCATTTCAGGTCAAAACTTTCTTTTAACAGAATCAAACATTTTCTTTAGAAGAAAACAGGATTTCCCCCCCCCCCCATTTTTATTTTACTAGTCAAAATAAAACATTTCTGTTTTGTGTTAAATCAAAATTCTATTTTTCTTGATTATTCAGCTTCACCACTAAAGGGAAGCAACACCAAAGCTGGTATCTTCTATGGGTCACATCAATGCAAAATAGCCAGAAGCAGAGCCAAGAGAGGTAGGTTATTTGTTAACTGTCTTATTCTGCTCTCTGAGTGTCTACTGAAATCTTTTTGTGCTTTATCTTGCAATAGTATTGTCTCCATTTAAAAAAATGAGGACAATAACACTTACCCATGCTTTTAAACAAGCTGTGAGATAGTTATATAAGAGATGGCACGTACACATAAAATATTATTTTCATGAGGAGGACGATGATGGAGTTAGAGAATAGGTACAGCTTTACATATTTATTATTAATGTGAAAATAGGCCCTCTGTTTTCCAGTATACACAGTCAATGCAAAATTTATAGCTGAATTCAGAGAAATGCTGAACCTGGGGTAAAATGGGCAAGCCTGAACATCCCAGCAACGCTTGCCAGAAGAGATAGAAGCTACTTGTTTGCAATTAGCTGCAGCATCCAGAAGGTCACAGTCTTGGCTAGGGATTTTAACGCCCTACTCAAAAGGACTGTAAACAATCAAGAAGAGAACAGAAAGCACTGGTCAAAGACATGGATAAAGCTTCTAAAAAAATCCATATTCAGAATGCAGCTGTCGTGGAGAGCCCATTTTCTATAGACTACCAACGGTATATGATGGTGGAAAAAATGTCATACTAAGTTTTAGCACAGTCAGAACTTTCTGGTGGTGTTCATTAGGGAGTGTGTTTAGTCATTATCTTCCTGTTATGAAGACGTCAAAACACAGATCACTGAAATAGTCCCAAATCATATACAGCTGTAGGAGGTAGAAAATAAGAGTTCCAATGAGAAAAGAAGCCTTGTTGGGTATAATTCTTACCAATAGACAGAAATCAAAGAAAACTGTGAGAACAACGTCAGCTCAGTATCATTATCAATGAGAGAGCTGTATTTAGCAGAAGCAGGTTAGGAAATTCACAGAACACAATACAGTGCAATTATAACAGACTACAAGGAAAACATCTTAAAGAATCAAGAATTCTTGAGAGTTATTTATCAGGAGGAACTTTCAGAAAATATTAGAATCCATCAGTGTCAAAGGGAGATGGGGAACATGCAAGACAAAACAGACAGGATTTCTTCTGGAAAGCCTTCAAAGAAGAAGAGGCAGCAAACATGGATTCAGAAAACACTAGACAAAGGATTGAGGGTCTGGCCTGGGACTACAAAATGAAGGAACCAGAAGGAATAGAGGAGGGAAAGATTAGGAAAGCGTGTAGGAAAAGAAGCAAAGGTTAATCTCTGCCAGAAAGGTTAAAGGGATTAAGAAGGTTTTCATGAACTCAGTAATGGAAAGAAAAGAGCTAGAGACATAATAAGAGTTGATGAGGGAGATGTAACTCATCAAAATTCAGTTGCCTGAGAAAATAAACTCTTTTTAAAGAAATCCAACAAGGTGATCAATAAAAAGAGAGGGGAGACCCTGTCAGAATTAATAGAAATGTAAGTAGAGAAATATCTAGAAAGCCTGAAACATATGCAAATCAGCAGATCCAGGCAAGGTACATTGTAGGGCATAAAGGAATCTGAGACACGGAGTTAACACACCATTAGCAATCAATAGCGAATGCTCATGGAAAACTGGAAACAGCCCAAGAGAGCAGCAGTAAGTAAACACAACACTAAGCTTAGAGAAGAGGAAAAGGGAATAATCATGGGAATCACAGATCACTAAACACTTGCTGTAGCCTATGATTAAAGTAAATTAAATAAAGACTCAGAGGAGAAAAGGAGAGTGCTTTCTCAGCGTGAAACATCATAGAGACATAAAGGCACTGAGGTGGTTCTCCTGTCTGCTACGGGTACTGTGCACATCTAGGGTGCAAAGAGGCCAAAAGATAGCAAAAAGGTCAAATACAGAATCTCCTCTTTCTTTCTTGGAATAAGTGAGTGGAGGAGGTGTACCAGGCAGAGACGACGGGATCCACCAGAAGCCCCTTTGGGGGACCTCCCACTAGTGCATAAATTCATGGTGCAGAGAGTAGTTTTTAATGTATTTCTAGGTGGAGTGGCTGTTTTAAATACCCAGACAGGGCTTCCACACCTACCGCTTGTGTCTGTAATAGTGGCAAATTGATCTGAATGTTTTTTTTTTTTCAAAAAACCTTTAGCAGTGAGATGTTGAAATCTCTTTGAAAGTTGATGTTTGCTTAAGGCTGAACTCTCTTATCTCTCTTCCCCTCTCCCTCATACCTCTGAGATCACAGCCTTAATCGACTAAATTGATGTATGTTATATAAACCTTAAGAAAAGATCTAGATGTCTACTATAGAAAAGTCTACTTTTGAAATAAATTGCAATTGGCTTGGATTCACCCATTGCTGTGTGAAGAAAAGTCATCCTAAGGACCCAAATATAACACAAACTTTGTCTTCAGAGGAGGAGATCTGCAGGGATTAGACTCAGCACTATCTTCACTGAAGAGATAGAAGAGGTACTGACCGATATAATCCTCACGGTAGCTGGTAACATTCAACTGGAGAGAGTATTGAAACCGAGGAAGCAGAAAGGAAGAGAGAAGTAAAACATGGAGAGAATACAGAAAAATGAGACTTGACTCAAAAAAGTACAAATGAGAGAGTTCCAGGAAAATTTCAATGACAATCCTGGATATTTAACCCCAAGCGACCTGGAGTAACGCTAAAAAATTAGACTTGATTTTGCAGTGGGATATAACAACGCAGAAAGCCTATATGAAAGCATCATGCCTAGATAACGAGATACAATTTCCTCTCTTTATGGTTCTGTGCTTTCTTCTTGGCAAAACAACTCCAAAAAGGAACAACTGAAGAAGTTGCAAAGAAAGAGGTAAAAAAAAGTCAGGTAAAAGGCATTGTGATAGTCATTTACAAGAAATAATGACATGACAAAACAATGGCATGTGACTTTAGGGGGTAAATCAAAGACAAAAGGAAGCAAACAGTAGCTTATTAAATTGAGTGACATTAATTCTTAAAAGAGAATGATGGATAAAATTGGTAAAAGAGAGTAATGAAATGGTATTTTGAAAGGGAAAGAAGGGGAAAAAAAAAAAGGCTGGTTATTAAGGCAATATATCCAGCCATGAGATATTTTTTAAGTAAGGGAATTGTTGCCTTTGGTAAATGAGAAAATCTATGTTGCTTGATACTTTAAAGGTAGATTCCACAAAGCTGTACAAAATATTTTACCGGGCAGTGTTTTGGCAGAGAAATCAACCAGTTTGTTCTCTGAGGTCTTATTCACCTGTGACATCGATGTTTTTACTTCTACGGTGTCTTTCTGATGATTTATATAGGATAAATTTTTAATTACATAATGTATCCTTTACTGACATCAACAGTGTTTTATTCAGAACACATTCAACGCTTCCTGTTATTGACTGAATCACTCAAAGCCCTGCCTCTTGGGCATACCAAAACTGTTAAGTTACTTCCTCGCAGTTGCTGGCTTTATTTGGCTAGTCGCAAGTTCTTGGGACATTCATCAAAAAGATGATTAGCATGTCCTTGTGTGCCAGCAGAAAGATTACTTCTGTATAGGAGGACTGTAAGTATGTAATGTCCACACAAGATCTGGCCTTCAAAAATAGCATCCTTTGGGCTTTGCTCTTTCATGTTGGTATTCATAGCCTCATGTGAACTTCCGTTTGATTTCAAGTCATCCCTGGATTATTGCCATATTCCTCCACCTCTTTCTAAGCAGCTGCAAATAGAATCAATTATACTCTACTATAGAAAGGTGACATTTGTGTCGCAGGACCTTTTGAAAGTTGAGGGAGGAAATGGGGATTATTTCTTTATCACGATGTTGCTGAATATATCAAGGCTAGAATGTTCCTGATTTATCATGACATTTCATTATAGCACTAAAAAGGAACATAGTTTTCCAGCCTCCATGTTAGGATCACAGGGTTTATTTATCTCAAAAAGACATTTAAACACGAAGGACACCTAATCCTCTGAGAGAAAAATTCCTGAAACGGTCTTCTAATTCCTCCTAGTTACAATGCTTCATCTCATTATTTTAAAGTTTTGGGTTTCTTTGGTAAATATATATACATTTTTTTTCCTGAGACTGGGATATCAAATATTCGAGTCTCCTTCCTCTAAAGTTCTGGATCTTTTCTTTCTGAAGATGAAGTTCAATATGCCAAGAATTATTCTGACAAGGAGGATTGCTCCTTAAGGAAATGCTTAATGGCTAGAAGATTCCTGGTTCCTGTGAGTGGAATTTAGCTCACCTAAGTGTACAACTCATCTAGTTACTCTGAGCTCCCTTTATAGTCAATGGAGACAAACAGGCACTTTTGGAAGATGATTCATCTGACCTCATTTAAAAGTTGATTTCAGTCAGAGATGGGACACATTTACCTAACTACATTGGGTCCAGATCCTCATTGACTTTATAAAGGGGCCTCAGACAACAAGTCCAGATGCAAATGTCTAGACTTAGTTCAGTAAATTCCACCCCGTATGACAATATGAACCAGCAGCAGAGAAGATGAGCTCTGGTTCTGTGACGGGTCTGTTTCCTGTTGCCCTGTTGAGATTTCTCCATGGGATTGCACCTGCTGAGCATAAACTTGCCAGCAGTTTTCTAGCAGAATTGGAAGAGATGTGATGAATGTTGATACTATGTCATCCTTTCTTTTTTCATCATTCATTCCCCCAAAACCCATCACTGGTTCCAATCTCAAGGAGCTATGGAGTTCCTCAGACTCTCAGGACATCACCCAAAACCTCAATTTCCTGATTTCAAAGACAGGAATCCATCACTCTCTAATAATAAAGGCAGTGTTATGCCAAAAAAACCCCACCCTAAATTTGAATGGAAAAGAACTCCAACAAGTCAGCAAGTAAGATGTAGAGAATTTTAAGCCCGGAGTCACTCAGTGTACAGTACAAATACATGTATTTTTGGTATTCATGTTTATAAGGACCACATAATCCTACAAATTGAAAATAAATGTCAATCTGCTAACATCAAGAAACAACAAGCGAGCTGCACTTTGGCCAACATCAATTGGATGATACCAGGGCTTACTATTTAGTTAGTATCTTCATGTCAGCTACTTAAATTGTTGCACCTTTCTTGGGTCTGTGTGCTAACAGGAAAAGAAATGGTAATCTGTGACAGATAGCAGATGCCCTCCAGTGAACTCAAGGTACAGATCTGCCAAGTCAGCAGATGCCACTCTGAGAGCTACTTTTCAGTGGGAAAATCCACACGTATTTGCTCCTAAAATAAGACAGTACCATTATAGATGATTTTGTGGATTTCTTCCAAAGCCTCTTGGAATCCCATCTTAATTTATAATGCACATTTTCCAAGCTTTCCAATTACGTTTATAAAAACAAAATCCTCTCTCTTCTTTACTAAGACTGTAATACCTACCCATGTACTATTGCCTTCCTACCACTTAACAAACACGTATTTTTACAAGCCATAAACCCCACATAAACCAGTGACATGCACTACAGAGCTGGTGCAATGAATTGCATGCAGTATCAGGTAGGAAAGTCATTTCTGTTACCTCTTTTTGCCCTACTGGAGGTGGTGGCTCAGCCTTCAACTGCTTATCCACATGCAACTCACTTAACTCTTCACAAATCTCAGAGTTCTGACTCCGGACGCCTGGGCTTTGGCATCGCTGCCCCCTCAGCTGCAGCTGTTTTTCCTGCTGGAAATAATCCTAGATGGGTTTATTTTCTTTTTTTTTGTTGATAGCATGCTTATTTCTTAAAGAGAATTCTCCAGCTAGAAGAGAAAATAGCCTGGACTATACTTGTCAGGGGACAACATCTTAAGGAAAATGGCAAGAAACAAGATAGCACAAGCTTATGCTGTAACTTTTGAGCTTTAGCAACTCGATATGTCAAGATATCTGGCTGTAGAAAATGGAAATACAAATAGGTTGATTTTTCTTTCTGAGCTGCTGTTGGGGTAGGAGGAAATTCTTTTGCAATTTCCATTTTGAGCTTGGTTTTGAGACACAAGTTTCCTCCAGTGACCCAAGGTGCACAGAAAGGTGCTTGCAGTTCAGCTGAGTAACTGAGGGGTGTACTCTGAAGTCGCACCATCAGGCAGCAATATTCGGTGTTACAGCTGGAGAAAAGCTCCAGCGCAATACCCAACGCTGTGCTACGAGTCTGCTTGAAACAGTGTTGAAAAAAAACACACCCAGAGGAGACAAGATACATGTTGAAGGGGAAGAAAATGCAAAGTTCACTGGAAGAGATAAAGGTATATAAAAGTAGATGTGGAAAAACTGCAGGTAAACATGTAAATGTATGTAGCTCCTATTCAGGAAAACACTTAAGATTACTTTGCACTCACTGATGCCAACGGGACTTAACCGCAGGTTGAAAGGAGAGCACATCCTTAAGTACTTCGCTAAAATGAGACGGACTCTGGAATCATAGCAATAATTTTTTTTTCTGCAAACACATCTGACTAGACCCAGTGCTTGCTGGTACGAGTGGTGCCATTAAATCCAGCCACTTCTTCCTGAGGTGATGATCATGGCTGCTGAGTTCTCTAGAAGCACTCCCAGGACTAATGGCAGAGGAGAGTATGTTTGTGGGGTTGGTCCCTACATCTGGAGGCTCAGGCTCTCCGCCAGTGTAAATCAGTGTGGCTTTATTGATTCACCTAAGACAAGGACTTATCTGAAAACTCTGTAGCTCATCACAGCACTACCATCGTTCATGCCATTACTAATGCTGCTACTAAAATATTAATAAAACTCTAGCCTGTTTCAAAGGGTTGTGCTGAATTGCTTCCAGAAGGACTTCCATGCTGAGAAAAAAAATTACAAGCACAACAGGATTTCAACAGTAATTATTTAAACCTATTTATCTTTCACTTGTCCACCTTTTTTTTTTTTCCCTTGGCTTGACCGACATTCGATGTTATTCATGTACTAAGCGAGTTTCCCTTACCCAGGGAGCCGCAGCCTACCTGCCTCAGTTTTAAAGCCAAATCACCACAGGAAGTCCCTCAAGAGGTACCAGGAACAGAAAAACACTTTATTCCAAATATAGCTATCTGAAAGAACAGACGACACAAAGGAAGCAGTTGGTTAAGTAAATTGCTCTCCATATAAATACTTTCGGACTGTTAGGTTTCTACCACTCCTTTCAAACATCGTTCTGTGTTTCTAGCAAATTAATTTAAAATCAAATTACTTGTTTCCTGCTTCAGAGGGCATGTGGTCTAAAATATATTCTAACTTTAATAAATTAAATTATGCACATCCAAGTCTGTACCCTCTGCATAAGAACACATTACATACAATTTCTAGGCACAGTTTAGCACCAATCTTCACAGGCCAGAGATTGCTCCATAATAGTCTAGTTACAGTTACATCCCTGTTGAAAAGTAACACTCTTTAAGGCACACCTTTGGAAATAGTGTACTATTCAGGGGAAAAGATAACACGGAAGGCACAGTACACACAAGTAAGGCACTCAGCCATAAAAAGTCTTTTTTTTTTTAATGCAATGTGCATACAACTTAGTACCAAGTAATCTTCATGGCATGATATCGGTTATAGCACTAAAACAACAGAAACAATTGTTTCATGTCAGAAGTGCAATGCAATCTGAGGTGACGTCTCAAGTTCGTTTGCGCAGAAAGGCTGTGCGCTCAGACTCATTAGAAACTGCGCAGTGTATGAGAACGGATTGTGCAACCCAGTTGATCTGATGAATATTCAAGTTGTTAAGCAAATTATTGCACTAAGATAGAGTCAAATGCCAAACTAAAACCCACTCTCTGTTTACTAACCCCTCTGTGTGATACCAAGACTTAGTAACACTTTCCTAGAGACTAAACTCCAGGAAACACGGACACAGCTGTTGTCCAGAAATCACACTGTACCGAGTACCCAATAAGTTAACGTTAATTAAAACTGATGAGATACATCCTGGCAAATTATCCAACAGGGCTAACAAGTGCATGTGCTCAAGCAATGGTTTGGTTCATCACCACAGGTTTTTAAATTTATGAGGTGAAAGAAAATCTCTAAGAGACAGACCCTTCAAAAGGACCTGGTTGTATAGAGTGATCCCTAAAGGAGTGTTAGGGAATCTACTGAGTTTTCACAAACAACTGATGCCAGCCCTGGTAAGCTGCTCTCATGGGATGCAGCAGTCTCATTTCCAGCACCCAGCACCTGAATATCAGCACGGACCTGTCTGGGGAAAGGTGCCTTTGGTTGATGCTGTTTAACGTTGGGCTGTTTGCTTTTGTTCTGATTCCAGATGATACGTTCTCCTGGCAGCAGCGGCGGCAGGTTTATCTCCTGTAAAGCTCCCCACTGTGGGTGGTTTATATAATTTGTTTTTATTTTTTGTATCAAGTGCCATGTTGCCAAGGCAATACACATTATGTTAATATTTATTGAGTCACTTGTTTTCATAATTTATAAAGTAAAACCATTCAGCAATACAAAAACTTGGTGCTTGCAAAGGGAGGGTTGGAAGTCTGGGACAGACCTCAGCTCCATTAGAGCATAAACCAAAGTTTGCTCACCTCTGCTCTGATCTCAGCCCTAAAAAGAGGTGATCTGCTAAAACCACACCAGTAATTAGCACATGGAGGAGGACGGACCCAGCATTGTTCCCTTGTGTGCTGAAGGTTGGTTGTAGCACCAGGAAAACAACAACCAGATTGAAAACAGAGCATAATCTGGGCGACATCTCAAGTGTGTTTGTGCACGGACCCACATACTTGTTTGCTGACACAAATAAATACAAAGGCTCCACACTGCATTCTGCCTCTGAAAACACAGATCGGCTAATTGTTTCAGGCTCAAAGGGGGATTAGTGCAAATGCCGCTCCTTTGGAAGGAGGACTTACTGTTGGCAAAACAAGAGGAATACCTGTCATCGGCACGGATTCACTATTCCTTCCCCATGGAAATATCATTTTTTTTTTCCATCCTGTGCAAACAAATTTAGAAAGAGGATCCCAGGACCTGCCTTTTGGATGGTGATCATCTCAAATGGGTTCTCCTGATGCTCCCTAGACCATGACCCTGGCTTATAACATTTGTTCCCTGATTCCCTGGCCACGGCTGTTGTGGGAAAGAAGATGTGCAAAGCCTTTGATAGCAGGAAGCTTCCTCTCCCAAGCAGGTGAGGATGCAAGAAATGAGAATTGGCACTGGAGCCCTCCACCCTTGCAACTGTCACTGCAGAGCCAGTAGCACAGATGTGGCAGGATGAAGCTCATTTAAGTTATTTTATGAGGTGGATAGGGTATCCTCTGTCTCTGGCAGGACAGTGCAAATGCAAACTGTCCTCTACTTAGTCCGCAGTGCAATGGGAAGCTTCAGCTCTGTGTATCTTCTCTGCTTTCCACCAGGCTCATGAGTCCCTGCCTTTCTGAAGACCAGTTTTGAGACACCAATGGGATTTTGGGGACACCCACATTTTGCAGTTACTTTCCAGGAATGAGCTGGTCAGGACATTTCCAGGTGCAGACTCAGAGTGGTAGAGGCTTGTCCTGGTCCCTTCGGTATACAAGTCTGCACACACTTGGCCATACAGGTGGGACCCTGCTTTACGACGGGACACTGCCCGTCAGAGGGAGCAGATGAGGATGCTGCAACAGAAATGTCGCTGCTTTAGCCATTCATCGATGACTGACACTAGGAAATTCAGAAATGCAGCTCAACAGAGCAGCAATTAGTCCTTTAATAGATGTATTTTAACATATTTTAACCTGCAGAGCTTCCTCTAGCCAGTTTTTGGATATGAAAACCATAATAGGAGTCTGAGGAGCTTTTCATGTGTAGTAAACCCAGTTCAGCAGTGTGACACACATAGTTGTGAGAGTACTGTTTACTCTGTAAAGTAATTGTTGGTGTTTATGTTCCTCCTTGCAGACAGCTATGGATTTCCTAAAATTGCCATGCCTGGTAGCAATTGGCAGCCTTTCCCAGCAACAGTTTGTGTCTGGTAACTGGCACCCTCCCCCTGCAAAGAAGCCAAGAAGTAAACGATCGTGAAAACTGAACTGTTTATATCCTACCTCTATATAAGTGGAGAAGCAAGCAGATTGCAGTGCTGCTGCAATACGGCGAGCCTGCACTACTGCCTGGGTGGCACCTCTTTCATGTGTAAAGAAAACAGGAGGCTACAGTCTGCAGAGCTGATGGGCTGACAACTCTCAGACATGCTGAATTCAGTCTTTCTGAAAAGCTTTGGAAAAATCTGAGCTGAAACGGGAGGGAAATAAATAACCACGAACCAGGGAAATGAATCGTGGGTTCTTACTACCAGAGCAGATCATTTATGATCCTGGTTGTCCTCTTCCACAAATAAATGTAAATCCTTGTAGCACCAACAAAATCAGTGGATTTATCTTTCGGCACGTTTAGCATGAGAAGAAAAATCACCAAATCCATCAGGAAAATCCCCTTGCTTCCTTAATATGAGAAGGGGAAGATTAATACCGCTTTTTCTGCGAGGAATAAAAGAGGGCTCGTGTGCAGCTGTCAATTTTAAGTGTGCACATTTGAGAGTGTCTCTACCCTGGCTTGAGGAATCGCTTCTGTAAAGCAGAGTTGCTACTACTGAGTTTAATGAGAAATCAGAGGAAGACCTGGAGCGATATCAAACCACAGTGCTGGGATCGTAGCTAAGACACAGAGAGGACTCATGCTACGCTACGCTCCTTTACAAGTGCGTTTTATTAGCAGACTACAGTGTTTGCAATATAAAGCCTGTGAAGTCCTACCTGAAGTTTGCAACACAGAAAGCACGTACGTAAATTAGGAGCTGCAAATTCCTCAGAGAGGGTATGAAAAGAGGAAAGGGAAAGTCTAAACCTGATTTTTTGAGACAGGGCATCCCCACTCTCCATCCTATGCCACCTGGTCCATCACTCCACTTCAGCAGAAACAGCCTGACATCAGATTAGAAGAGTTTGTAGATTTTTTTTTTCAGTTTTGTAGCCCTTAGCTACCCTTCCCAGTCTTTTTTCTTGCCACTCATCAAAAGCCAGAAACAATCTGCTGCAAAGGGAGTAGTAAAACATCAGAATTAGAACGCGCTGCTCATATTTGTCATGTGACTACACACAGATTTTTTTCTTTTTCTTGATCACCTAGCCTTTATTGGAACCCCATTTATTAAAACCCAAACCACTGACACATCCATGCAGAAGAGCAATGTGAGCAAAGCAAGTTAAACACAACAGTCTCTGAGTTCAGAAACAGCATAAGCCTGTTGCCCAGTTCCTGATGAATGGACCCGCAGATGAAATTATGCCCCTAACTTGGACATCCACAGGTCCCAAGGGATTTTCCAACTGAGCTGTCAGAGTTAATGCCATTCTAGTTTGAACTTACACCTCTGTAGCTAAACACAGAACTTGTCCTCCTGATGGACCTCAAAGATGCATTTTTTTTCCCCCTGAAAGGTGTAGGGTATTTGAAAGGGAAAGTGCAAGACTTGTTTTAAAAAATAATGCACCTGTGAGTGCTTAGTCGGATAAAAATACCGGAATATGGCCCTTCAAATTCAGAATGGCTGGGGTTAACGCTGGCCAGAAACCACAGCTGCTCAGCAGAGGCTGTTAACAGCCCTGGAAACACCCTGCCCTGGTACTTGCTTTTATTTTGAATAAAGGTGAACTAAAACTTCACATCGCAGCCACTAACTGCTGGTCTCTGCACAAGCGCTGGATGCTTTGCCAAACATCATCCCCCGAGGAGGGAAACCGCAGTTCAGCAGTGCTCCTTCTCGAATTAATCCAGAGCATTTTAAGTGTTGAAATGCTGGCTGTGGAGTAGCAAAGGCAGGTTATTTCTAATGGCTTCAGCCTTGCTGGCCTAAGATCTTTTCCCACACTGGGCAACACACTGCCCATAATAAAACATAGATTCATCATTCCAGGGGTTGACTCTTAAAATTAGTCTAAGTGGGAGAACTTGGCAAAAAGATGGACTGCCAAAGTTAATTTAGCCTGTTATCAATTCAATAGGCTTAAATAGGCAGTGAAAGTGTTTCATAAGTGTTCATTGTTCAGAGTTCAAGCTAATACCTTCTGCTAAATTGCGTTTTGAAGTTTAATCACACTCTACTTTATGTTTCTTTTGGTAATTGGGATCTCTCCACAGTTTAATACGAAGAACGCAAACT
Source organism: Chlamydotis macqueenii (assembly GCF_036417535.1). Taxonomy (NCBI): domain Eukaryota; kingdom Metazoa; phylum Chordata; class Aves; order Otidiformes; family Otididae; genus Chlamydotis; species Chlamydotis macqueenii. The sequence continues at coordinate 5,681,310 of NC_141557.1, read as the reverse complement.
AATGGGCTCCTCTGATGGAAGCTTAAATTTTAGAAGTTTACCTCAAAATGCAGTGAGCGAAAGTGCCTGAAATAACACGGAACATTTCACCCAAATAAGACATTAATATTTTGATCATTAAGGAAATCTCACATTATTAGCGGGAATAGCAGCAAAATAACCATTGTCTTAATTTTTTTGTTATTTTGGACCATATTTAATGGGAGTAATTTCAACCCCCTGACATACACACACACACACGCTGTCTCACTTGGCACAGGAGCTGTTGGGGAACTGGCTGCTGTTCATTTTGTCCAAAATGTTAAATGTCGGCATTTTCTTTACTGAAGGGAGAAACAGTGAGAAATGCTCATTTCTGGGCAGCATTTTGCTCCAGGGAGGGATATGGATACTGGGAAATGGCACCCAGTAGGCTGTGACTGACGCGTAGTCCACGGTCTGGGCACTTGTCCAAATAGATGTTGTCAAGTCCGCTACGTCTGATATCGGCTCTTGCAATGCCAGGCTTTTTTTTTTTTTTTTTCTTTCTTCCTCCCCTCCCTTTCTCTCCTCCATCAGCTCCCTGTGTTTCCTGCACCTTAGGCATTATGCTCTGGACAAATATATTTCCCTGCCACCGCGTACTGAATAAGCATCCTAAAACCTTTGTTCGCAGTGTGACTGCTCAAATCACATCAGCACAGATCTGACACTGAGTCTTCCCCTTCTGCCCTATCCTACTGAAACAAAATAAACACAAATGTCTTTCTATACCTAAAAGCAAAGATGCAGACACAGCTGCTTTAAATCTGCTGCTACGATTTACAGTTCTTTTTCTTTTTCTGATGGCCTTGCTGCTATTCTTGCAAAGACAATAAATACAGAAATACTTTATTGCTAAGAATAATTAGCAAATCTACGCAGTTTTCAAGAATGCAAAGCAAAACATACGAAACAGAGAAATCCAGGCAAACTATGTATCTAATAATAATGAAAAAGCCCTGCTATCTTACTTAATGATCAGAAAAAATATTTGCCCAAATAAAGCTGACAAGAAGAATGCTGCACGCACGTATACACGCGGGCTCACTCTCCTGCCAGTAGGAACTGGGGAGTCATCAACAGGATTCAAAGGTATTTCATCCAGCTGCACTAAAAGAGGAAGTGCCCCACAGACTGGAACTGAAAACAGACAGAATATAAATACTGTTTGAAAGGACATTACAGTTCCTGATAATAAAGTATATTTCCCGCAGTAAAAGGCTGAACTTAATGTACCCTGTCAAACAAACACATGACTTCATGGTATCTCTGATTTATAGATGTTAGAATTCATTTCACAAACAATTTCATATCAAAATCTTTATGTGCTGGCATTTTTATAGCAATTTTCAATAATTTCAGCTACACTTATGTCAACCTGGTGTGAGTCTATATCACTTCAGGTTTAGGAGCAGGTCTGTAATGCACAGAAATTGTACAGTAAAATTTCCACTGTATACAAAGGAAACAGATGTGGGTCCACATGCAGATGGTGAACTCTCTGTTACCTGAGACATTTCATTCTGTTCCCTGTCTTACAAATGATGTATCACAGCTAAAATAAACTTACAGGCTCCATGCAAAAAAAAAAAAAAAAAATAGACGTCGAAGTCTCCGGCTCTATTATGAGAAAGCTAAACCGTGATGATCCTAATGGTCCTCTCTGACCTCAAAATTATGAAACTCCTACTGATTGAAATGTGAAAAAAAAAAAGCCATCAGAAACAGTTTCACTTTGTCAAATGAAAGAAAATAAGTCAATAATTCTGAAATAAATATATGGAAGAAAATAAAAGTTTGGGGGTTTGATTCAGGTCAGGGCAATATAGAAACTGTACCATTGAATAGAGATTGTGGTGGCAGCCAGCTCTGACATTGATGTGTACAGAGGCAGTTATTGACCTAAAGTCTGGAAAACAGAATTTCCTTGGAGATGCGTTTGCTGGAGCCTAGACAAGGGTATACACGAGGGGAGAAATGCCAATCAAGGAAAAGATGTGAATGTGACTGAGAAAGCAAGGCATGCTCTGGAGCAACGAACACCTGTTTGGCGTGCAAAATCCAGGCAACCTGCACCCCTCAGGTCCTCTCTGTGGAGCTGGGCTCAACCCTTTAAAAATCATAGCAGAGGTGCTGCTCTGCCTTGGAGGGGTCTAGGAAGGGCACACCGAGAAGTGCAGCTGTGTTGGTGGGAAACACCGAGAGGCAATGAAAGACACCGTCCCCTTCCTGCAGGCAATATTTCCTGCCAAACCACAGGAAGGCAAGCCCTAGCAGGCACAGCAACAGCTCTCTGTTATTTAAGGATTTCTACAGTCAGGGTTAAGCCTCGGGCGCAAGAGGATGGGCCAGCCCTCCGCTGGCTTTGCCGTCTCAGGGTGGCACAAACCAGCTGTGGTGGGAGCTGGGACCGGGTTGGGACACAGGGAAAGGCAGCAGTCCCACAGCATGCATGCCTGGTGTCGAGGACGGGGTAAGAATCTGCAAAGCGCTCCGTCCCGGCAGCAGGCAGCCAGCACTTTCCATATGACCCAATTAGCCACTCCGTCGGAACAAATCAACAATGGCATTTTCTGAAGACAAGCAGGGAAGTGCTGCTGGCTTGGCACTGCGCTGCATGTGGAAACACAAAGGTGTTATCTCTGCAGAAAGCAGCATCCATGCCTGGCTTTGTCACTGCGCAGGGGGCAAACGTGAGACTTGGCCAAGAGCCACTGGCCACTGCAGCGTGGATTTTCTTCTCAGGGGCGTGCTATAGACAGATCAAGTTGAGGGCAGTAGATTTAGTAAGGCAGCACGTGTAGTAATTAAATTTAAGAAAGGGAGAAAGTAGTAAAAACCCTGTTGGGCTGTCTCAAACAACAAGGAAAAGGAAGAGCCATTTTCTTGGGTTGTGCTACTAAAGTTTGCTGACTGTAGGAACTCATCAATGCAGAAAAGGATCCAGATAGCGTGCAGAAAGACTTGGACGTCACTTAGGTCTAGGGTAATAGAAACAAGACAGAGTTCAACAGTATAGGCGCAGGACACTGTACTTTGGGGACTGATTCAGGACATCTGGAACCTCCATTGAGTCTAGTAATCACAAGATTCTCCTGAACCCAAAGTGATGTCACTGTGAAAAACGCACACACCGTTCTGAGCTACAGCTGTGGGCACCTAGAAGGTTAAGCAATACTAAAGCAGGAGTTTTGAAGATCTGCACTTCGGACTTACATGTCTAATGTAAATGGTACACACCTCTCTGATGTCTGAAACTTCCAATGTAATTAAACCACGGGTAGGTTCTGGTAGGATCCACTGCGTCAGGTGGGCTGGTCTGTGCGCACCAATTGTCCCATCACCTTACTGCCCCCTAATCTGCTTCCTACTCCTTCAGGAGACTGAAAGTTGATGTCACATATGAAAAGATGGTCTTTATAAGCAGTTCAAGACACTCTACAGATGAACAAGAAAATAATTTCCACATTTTAATGATCTAGGAAGCCAAAATGAGAACCCCAAAAACCCTTGAGAAAATGCAACCAGCACATTGCTGTGGTTGCTGCTGAGCTTGTGGGAGCTGTTTTCCTGGTAGGACAATCCATATTTAGAACGATACATCTCAAAGACAGAGGAAAAATGGAAGACAGCTTTCATGTAATAGAAGCTCATTTGGACACCATGTCTAAAGTATGACCAAGTGGATGACATTTTTGTTGTGATTATTCTTGTTTTCATTATAAGGTTAAACCTCTCATCAAATCCTGAAAAAATCTTGTGAACTGACAGGGAGAGACTTCCCCAGCACTATGAGCAGGGCAAGGAAGGGGGTTAGGTGAAGCTCCAAGTGAAAATGTTGCAGTGACTGGCACCAACGCAGGTATCACATAATAAAGATGAATTAATGAAGTTCAAGGTGGTCCTTTATCAGCCTCACTGTTCCTCTGCCAGCTTCTTGCACCTGTGAAGACTTTTCTTGTTCAGCTTTTCTTTCTGATCCTTTCACTGTACGTGTGGGCTACAGGCATGTGTCTCCTGCCTCCCTGAGCTGGCAGAGCATCTCAATTGCATCTCAGAAATCAAAGGAGATTTAGAAGCTATCACATGGTCTCGCTGTTTGGAAACCCTTTCAATGACAGTGCCACAAATGGGTAACTTTCAGGAAGACAGCTGCTGCCACTGTAAGCTTTGATAGTAGAAACGGCAGCTGAAAGTTAAACTTAGACATCTCTATTACTCAGAGGGAAAGATGCAGTCACAGAAGGGTTTCTCATCATATGAAATTTCAAACTGCTGTGTCTAACACTGTGGAAACCATTTCTCGTAACCACAATGGCTTACTTTAGAGTAGTTTTGTAGCTTTCCAGGAAGAGCCCGGTATTGGTACAGGAGCCATAAGCTGAGCTGATCATCACCCTAAAATACCCCATTGGGATCAACAACTTGTGGTTTTCCTTGAGACCAGCCTCCCTTTAGCCTCTCTGTCATGGCGGATGGGTCTGGACTGATGTGAGCACATGGATGAACTCCAGGATCTTCAACCAACAGAGAAAGCATAAAGGACGTGTAAGGACTGTGTAGATTTTCCTACCCACGTGCTTGAGAGGCATGCACACATATACTCCCTGTTTATGCATCTCCTTTTGCCTCGTCTCCCATGCTCTTGGCACCAAAATCTATGTGCACGAGGAGGAAGGCAAGTTCTGTCAATGTTGCCAAAGGTCAGCCAACAAATTTCAAGCGAAGCAGGGTACATTGTCTTCTCCTAAGAAGTAAATATACATACACATTCTCTTTGTATATGCTAAAATATTTAAATATGTAAAAATATGGATTATAATTAGGGGAAAGTTAGAATAGATTTGAATGTTTAGCATACCCTTGGTAGTTCTTGTTTCATTTCTGTATGATGCCCTCCACACAAAAAGATACTTCACTGTAATTGTGCCCTTTCAGTGCAATCACGTAAATTTTGCTCTCGTTCATGTTGTTCTTCCTTTGCAAGCTCAGCCATGGTTATCGTGGCCATCTGGGAAGGAAGGGGATAAGGATTCCCATGGACTTGGGGCTCATAGGATTAAAGCTTCTGGGAGTAAGTGGGGAAATTTATTGCCACAGGGCTGCCCTGGATAGGAAGTTTGGCAAGCTGTAATGCTCACAACTCTGTATCTGAGGAACTAGGATTTCGTACTGACCTCCAGGTGCAATAATGTCTTTTGCAGTAACCTATGTGTTGATCAAGAGAGTTTTTTGTGAGTCCAGAGATCATAAGTCTTTGGAATGGGCACCATTAAAAATGATAGAACTTTGAAACATTTGGGATCTGCTTTCTCATGGTTCTGCTCTTTATGGAGACATTTACAGCTGTGCAAATTTACAAGGGTTTTGCAGGAAAGCAAATGCAAAACTCATTACACAATTATAATTTCTGCTGTTGAGCTTTTTCCTATTTTTGAGTATTTATTATGCTCAAATTATTTTTTGAGTCTTTGAGTTGGAACCCCCTCGCATGCACACATTTTCCTCTCTAGAAATTTGATTAAAATGTTTGCTGGATACATGAACTTGTTTCTTGTTTGGACCTTTTCAGCAGCAGACCCCTCAGGCCTGTGGACAAAGGTTGAAAACCATTGATCAGGGCTACGCACGGGGGAACGGCAGTGACCTGCAGCAGCTGTTTGTCAAAGCCTGGAAAACACTAGTGACAAAGCTAATTAACACATTTCTCAACTCTATGCCTTCTATTTAATGCACATGCTAGTGGTGAACTGTATTATTTCACCGCAATCCAAATATCTTGTGGTAATGTGACAACATTACTCTAACATTTATAGAAAATTTAATGAAAAGATGCAGTGTGAAAACAGTATTTTTGTTTGCTTTTCCTACTGAGTTTTGTTTCCTCCCTTTTTTTCACTCTAAATTCTCGATATTTATATCACGTGTGATAATGTTTCAATATTATTGAAACAATTTGAAGTTTTCTTAATATTTTCAGATCAACTTTTATTCGTGACGCTCCCTTTCACTAAAATGCCTATTTTTCTACATCAGTTCTCTACCTCATCACTCTAACAGATCTCACTAAAGGTCTAATTCCACATTTACTTGCTGTACAGCATGAAATGGATATCTACCTGTTCCATCTACTAACATACACACCACCATGGACACCTTGTGCAGCTAAATAGAAATCCGCATCTATATACTTCTAAGGTACAGTAAGATGTAAAAATCCAAACCCTCCATGCTCTATGCTGCAGTTTAGCTTGCAAATGTGAACGTTGCTGTTATCTTGCAGAAGGTGGAGTACAGTGATGTAACATACACACGTGTGCACACACACACGCTTTCAGACCTCAGGGACACTTACGTGCAAATTTTCAATAAACTTTTGCTTTGCACTGTGAAGGAAAAATCTGAAAGGTTTTAAGATTGCGACTGTCAGATGTTGCAGAAAGGTGTGGATATCTTTAAAGGCCAAAAAGAAAGAACCCAACAAACCAAAACTCCAGAATTAAACACATTTATACACTATTAAATGCATTTATACTAGTCAGCATTTGCAGATCAGCTAATACCAAGAAACCCATCTAGTATATTCATACTTCACTTTTCAAGTGTACTCTGCTTGTAGGTTTAACTAACACAACGCTGGGAATAAAAAAGGACTTAAAAGAAAAAAATAGATATCCATGCTACCCACGCTGATTCACAGGTCATTTCAATAAAACTATTCCTTAAAAAAGTCCCTAAAAGTGTTTAGCAAAAATTTCAGATTTCTTTTTTGTTACCTAGGTACCTGTTTGGACAGTGGGGCTTTTCCAACCCCTTGCCCTTCAGCTCCCCAAGGGGATGGTCAATGTATAAGACGTGCTGGTGCACAGACGCACTAACACTGTAGAGGCTTCAGCAATGAAGCAGGAAAAATTAATGTTTAGCAGCCACTTTGTGCCCACCTCCCGACACAGAGTACTTCCTCAGGGCTATTTTAGGACAGCCCGTCTCTAAGGACAGTTTTGCTTCACAACTTTCTTCCCCTTAACCGAGAAAAGGGGGATCCCTCCTGACAGCTGGATCTGAAGCAGAAGCTTTGATCCAGTGCCTGCTGAACTCCATGGGTCTCAGCCGGCATCAGAGGATGCTGGATCAAAACTGGAATGTACGGAAAGCATTACCTAGATATGATGTGCGGAGCCAAGAGAAAAACCTGGCAGAAAGGGGAGGGGGAAGGAGGAGAGCAAGAAAAGTGTTCCCATGAATGCTTTTTTTCTGTTTTACACTAACACTTTGAACTACACAGAATTTTTCAGCCTTTGTTACTTTTCAGCCTTTGTGCTCTGGGGAATAAGAAAATCTGCCATGTCACACCAAAGAACAGACAAATAGCTATTTTTCCTGTCTGAATACATACAATTACATATCTTTTATCTTTCTCTTGTGCCTTGTCATATCAGCCTCTGCCTCACAGTATTTTTAAGAGAACTACCTAGCCCTCGATTCCTGCTGTACAAATCAAACCAAGTCATCGCCCAGTTTTGCACACTAAGAAAATCCCCTGTCACAGTCAGAGAACCTAAGATTTGTTCTGTAACATTCCCATGATTCAGCTGAAAGAAAAAAAAAAAAAGGGGTGAGAAAGAGTTTAATTGCTCTGGTTAGAAGAATTAATCTAGACAAGCACAAAGAATACAAAGAAAGGCAATGCCTCATGTTGGAGACTGAATTCTGCTCTTGGATATGTACCTGTAACTTCTTCTGAAGTTAACATCATATCAAAGGCAGGATTAGGCCATAGGATATTTGCCTCAAGAGCCATGGATCCAGAGCAAGGGCGGGAATGAAAGCCCTCTTACAAGCTGCAACAAGCCAACGTTTTAGTTGCCTACCTGCTCCATTTCAGTAAAGGTGCTCTGCTCCTCATCTTCCTCCTCGATATCTGACTCTCCCACAGCAATAGGAACACAAATGGACAGGTCAGGATTGGTCATAAAATCATCATTGTCGGTAATTCCTAGGTGTTTCTCCCCATTTTTATTCATCCCATCCTCAGCATGGTTCTCTTTGTAATTCTCCATGTCTTTGCCAAGCTCAGCCATGGTATGACTGTTCACACAATTGTTAAGGGCACCTGTATTCTGGGCAGCAAGCTTCATCATTGCCTTCTTCTCAGCCGTCGTCTTGGGATGCCGGAGGACATTGCAGCAAAAATCCCACGTTGCGTGTTTCACGTACCGAAGACCCCTGTTGATCCGAGCAAAAGCAAGCTGCAGGTTGTTCATCTCCCCATCCTCATCTGGTGCCGAAAGGTTGTCAGCGCTGAAAGAGCTTAGCAGCAAAGCAAGGAACAGATTGAGCACCTGAAACGAATAAAGTTAAAAGGAAATCAGTGACCCTCAAATGTGGAGGGTGAATGTTTAACCTTGGAAGCAGGAGGGTCTGAGTCTCATCTCATCTGTGCCACCATAACACCATCAGTGTTTGTGGAACCACCTCTAATTATAGCTGGTTTCAGTAGGAAAAGGAGGCCTGCAGACATTTCTAAACACATTAATTTCAGTTGCAGAAGTATAGCATGGACAACAACACACTCTGACATTCCCTTTCCCCTTCCAATACCCCAAAACAAAGAAAATAAAAGACAAAGCTCAGAAACAGAACATGGGATAAAATTTTCATTGGCAGCTACATACTGTAAATATTCTCACAAGTGGTGGTGTAATTAACTGCCTGTAATTGCCAGCATTCCATTTGGAGAAAATCACTAATTGCAATGCTAATTGACATTCAGAAAGGTATTGCCTACATGTAGAAAAAGACTATAGAAAGAATGTTTTCAGGACCTTTTTGGTTTTTACTAAGTGTGAATATTGTTATTTATATTTCATAGCATATAACATAGGCACTTGGAAAGTTCAAGAAGTGGGCCCATGTGAACCTCATGAAGTGCAAAAAGGCCAAGTGCAAGGTCCCGCAACTAGGTCAGGGAAACCCCTGGTATCAATACAAGCTGGGGGATGAAGGGATTGGGAGCAGCCCTGCTGAGAAAGACGTGGGGGTGCTGGTGGATGAAAAGCTGGACATGAGCCGTCAATGTGCACTTGCAGCCCAGAAAGCCAACCGCGTCCTGGGCTGCATTAAAAGAAGCGTGGCCAGCAGGTCGAGGGAGACGATTCTATCCCTCTACTCTGCTCTGGTGAGACCCCACCTGGAGTACTGCGTCCAGCTCTGGAGTCTCCAACATAAGAAGGACGTGGACCAGTTGGAGAGAGTCTAGAGGCCACAAAGATGATCACACGGATGGAGCACCTCTCCTATGAAGACAGGCTGAGAGTGTTGGGGCTGCTCAGCTTGCAGAAGAAGAGGTTCTGGGTACACCTTACCGCAGCCTTTCAGTACTTAAAGGGGGCTTATAAGAAAGATGGGGACAATCATTTTATCAAGGCCTGTAGTGACAGGACAAGAGGTAATGACTTTAAACTAAAAACAGGTAGATTTAGACTGGACATAAGGAGGCAATTTTTTACAATAAGGGTGGTGGAACACTGGCACAGGTTGCCCAGAGAGGTGGTGGATGCCCCATCCCTGGAAACATTCCAGGCCAGGTTGGATGGGCCTCTGAGCAACCTGATCTGGTTGGAGATGTCCCTGCTCCTTGCAGGGGGGTTGGACTCGATGACTTTTAAAGGACCCTTTCAACACAACTATTCTATGATTTGATTATAACAATATCCATATGCACGGCACATAAACCAAATAGTACATTTGCAAATATTTCTAAACATTTGTATGTATTTTCACAGGCAGTCTGGACTTAAATATCCTATGGGCCATGAACAAAATCTATTCTGACTGTGAATAAACACCTAAGAGGTCATATAGTTTCAAAATCTTTTCACTCCAGGCAAAACCAAGCCACCACAACCAGGATTAATGTGGTCAAACCTGAGCAGGGCTCAGCCCCAAAGCAGGCTTAGTCCTGGAAATGCTGCTACTAGTCAGCAAAAAACTATTGGAAGATGTTCACAGATGTATGAGAAGATTCAAACTGAATGGGAGACTGTAAGTTGGCATTTATCCCTGTAACTTCAGAAATGTCTGCCTTTGCTGGTACTGCACTGTAAGGTTAGACACAACTACAGATTTGAGTGACATATTTGATTATTTTTACCTTTTTTTTTCCCCTCAATAAACACAATTATATCCAATAAAGCCAGCTTCTTCTAGAAGGCTATTCCCAGTAACACATCTTGCAGGCTGATCACCAGCTGCTATGTATGGGACATTACACCTGCTTGTGGTCTGAGAAGGGATGAATTACAGCTTTCATGCCAGATGGCAAGGGCAAGAAGTTCACACAGGGAGTAGATGCCTGAGATGACTGGAAAGGGGCAAAGGTGACTCAAATCGATATCAGCTAAAATATATTTGACTAAAATAAACAAAGACCAAACTGCCTGGTATCATCTCATCTGCTGCCTGTACAAGGTGGCTGGGGTGCCAGCTCTGTGGCACTGCAAGAGAGAGATCCGTGCTGCAGCATTTCTGCCATTTTAGCAATAAAACGCACTTTGTGAAGAAGTTTTCTCCATCATCTCTAAATGCTACCAGAAATAGTTCTAAGTCCCCCGGCTTCTGTCTTTCTGATAGTATTTTAAATTACTAAATTCTGCCAAACCAAAATAAACAGTATAAAAAGTACTTATATTTAACTGGGTCTTACCAAAGAGCCACAAGCTTTTGCTGTCTTCTCCCCACGCTGTTCCCACTTATTTCAAATATTCAGAATAGATGAGCTGGAATTTTGAGAACCTGCTCTTAATCACTCTGGTGACACTGGATTTGAAGTGTCCTGTCAGTACTGTTTTGTAAAGTACTCTTTGCAATCAATGTGATAATAAACGAAAGCAGTTGGTAGCACAGCAGACGCCCCTGTCCATTATGAATAAACTACTGCTGCACTGAGCGCTACCCTGCTCTAAAGTAAAGTGAGATTAAAGCTAATTGTTTCTTAGCTGGTCCATCACACTGGAGTGTCACTGACAGCTTGTGTGGGTCTCCTCTTAACCATTGTGGCGGTCTGCTATGAAATCCATCTTTCATTTCAAGTCGAAAGCAATGTTGTTGAAAACCAGAGTACTGGATACACTGTGAAGCTGGTGGGAGCCCACCAGTGAAGGAGTCACTGGTAGAATCAGTTCAGTCATTTTCAATCAAGTTTGATAGAAGTATGGGGTCTCAGAGAGAACCGCATTGCTACAAGTGTCCTGAAAATAAGCACGTGTGTAGAGAAGAGACACTGCCCAGGTCACCAGCGCAGACAGAGCTTGGAACAAGTCACAGCATGTGTCTCCCTCGCAGTGGCAACCTAGGGACATGGGAAGGAGCTGGAGGAAGGGAGGGGATAAGGAAATTCAGAATAAAAGTCTTTTGGAGTTTATAGGTTCAACTCCATAACCTTAGCAGAGGTATCTACTGTTATTTGTAGTTATCCAAGACATCTGCACCAGACCTACAGGAGATGTGTGTCCTCCTAAAGATCCAGCTATCATCCAACCAGGGCATGACAGGGTGTTGCAGAAGGCAGTGTTTAAGGAACTGAATCACTCTTCAAGGACAGCAGCTGCCTCCAGACTGAGACACCAAAGCTTGAGGGTCTAATGGGGCACCTAAATCCCATTTCAATCAAAAAAAAATCATCATGTAGGCAACGGAACCTGACCAAATACAGGCGACCTCATTAGGGCTGCACGCATCTGCCAAAATATAGTCTTCTAGTGTCAACTGACCCTCTCATGCCCAAGTCATCCTGAGGCAAGCGGCCAACAGGACACACTAATATGGGAGATTTGTGCCTAATTGGAAGCCAGGATGGATACCCTACAGTATCTCCAGTGGTGCTAGACAAAACTGAATCAAGTCCTAGATCTCTGCAAATTGTAGTGGTACCTCAGGTGTCTTCTCCATACATGAATGTCTCCATGTAGGCATGCAAATTTCGTTATCTGAAGCTGAATTTCATTTTATACTTCATTAATTCTGCTGTTCACAGAATAACTTGTTTGAAACACCTTGTTTTACTTTTCCACATTTATTTTGGATGTTAAACTACAGTTACATAAGTTTATTCAGACACACCTGCAGGTGTATACAGTAGGTGGTAACATTCTTAGTGTTGTTATTTACCATGGATTATTAAGGCAATGTTGTTTACTTCCCAGAAATGCAGCTGACATTTTGCACAAAGAGCTATTTGCACTTCATGCCTTTAGCCAAAAATAAATCTCAAATATAATTCCCTCCTTCCTTTATGAGCAGGTAACCTCAGAGATGCACTGCTGGGCATTCAAATAGCACGAACTGCTGTCTAAGCACTTTATGTTTACTTTATTCCCCCCCATTTCACTGTACACTGCATTTTCCAGAAAAATGTATGCTCAACCCATGACACACCACTTTTCCTGTAAAAGGTTACTAATAATATCCAGTCCTCCTGGTTGCTAACGCAATGCTTTCAGTTTAAGTAAAAGCAAACTAAAGACTAATTCGGTTTTCAAAAGCAATGGCAGATTTGTATGTCCGTATGGATCCCCTTAAAAAGAGATCTGCTTTCCAGTGACACCAAGCAGCCAGTCTCTGAAAGTAAGTAACTTTTTTGGTCTTTGAGGTTAGGAATCAAATGACAGACACACTCAAAGAAACCCCAACTCCTTTAGCGTAATGACATTAAGCATTTACCCTAATGACAATACAGCATGCTTTCAGAGGCTTCCTCACTTTTTAATGCCTTTCCAAAGCCAGTGACTCTGGTTATGCCATTATAAGGCAAAAAGGATCAGATTCACCCGGCCTAATATCAAAGTGCCTCCCTGAGGTGCTTAAGCTGGATGACTTTTCCTAGGATGTCTGTAGATGATGGAGACAGTCTGGCATCCGAGGAGACGCTGAAGAGCTGAACCATCTCTAGCAGTGCCTGCTGAAGCCTAGGCTAGCTTGAGTTTAGTATCTCACAGCTAGATTCAAGTTAGGGCACTTACCGATGCAGACCGAATAACTAACTCGGAATCATAGAACATCTCAAGTTGGAAGGGACCCACAAGGACCATTGAGTCCAACTCCCTGCTCGTCGCAGGACTGCCTAAAACTAAATCATATGACTAAGAGCCTCATCCATGACTTACCAAACTCAGCCAGGTGTCCAGAAAGTCCTTCTTGCTGTCAGTCTGCTGCTCCACGGTCCAGGCCAGTGCTGGCCAACCTTTATAACCAGGCAACCTTCACCAGGTGAGAGGAGAGCACATGATGCTTCAGCCTCATGTGGAGCAGAGCTGCAGCACACAGACAGCAAGTCTGGCATTGCACAAAGTACTGCACCAATTCTGCAGTCATAGAAAGCAAAGAGCATAGAGGCATGAAGCTGTGAAGTGAATTCCTAGCTCCCCGGCCATGAGGAGAAAGCAGGCTGCTGGAAGGACCCCTCCTCCCCAAGGAGCCCTAGGCAGGGGCTGCTGGTGGAGGCTGGGAGCCACATATACTGCCATGGTGGGCTGCAGTTTGAATGTCTCAGCTTCATCGCCTCCTTTTGTTTTAGCCATCACAATACAAAAAAACAGACAGTGTAATTTCAGATTACACCTTCTGATCAAATGTTCTTTGAAAATACCTGTCTGCAAAGTCTACTGGTGAAATTAAAATACTTTTGGAGCAAAAGCAAGTGACTACTCTCTTATTTCCCTTCCATTCTTTTATTTACCTTCATTTGGCAAAAATGGAGGGATATAAATCCTTATGTATTCAAACTCCCAACTGTTATTCAGTCAAATCATGTCCAGCCCCTGCAGTCCTCCTGCACTTCCGTGAATTGATTCAGCAACGTGTTTGCTGCCCTCCGCTCTCACTGGGGTCACACACCACGCTGAATATAGGCTGAAAAATCACTGGAAAGTCTAAGGCCATTTCTTAGCAGATTGAAAATATTTCTGTATTTCATTTAGCTAGGAGTGAGAACGATGTTGCACCTGCACAAGTTCAATGCCAGGGTTAAGTCATCTCCAGAGTGACTCAGCTACAGGTCTTGTTTGACTGCAGCGGATCTAATAAGAGTTCACCTATGGCTTTTCCTGAAGAGGAATCCGTCTTAACCACACACTGTCACAAAACAAAGGAGTTTGTTTTTCAAACCCATGGTCCTTCTGTGTGCATGAAGTTTAATCAACTTCACACTGAGTGGCAACTAAGGCCAGATGTTCTCATCTGCTCAGACCACAGAGGAGAAATCCTTGTAGGCTGGAGTCAGAGATGGGATCACCTTTTCAGGTGGGAAGTTCAAGAAGCAGAGCAGTTCAGGAGCTGCTCTCAAGAGCACTTGTTGGCTTGTAAGCTCACAGGACCCTTCCAGCAACTGAAGATGTTCAGGCTGCAGATGTGTACCATCACCTCCACTGCAGGAGATGGAGGATAGGAAGGACAGCTGAGGGCATTTATGAGGGACCTGCATCACCTGAGGGTGCTTCCCTATGGAAGAGGAATCTCCTAGGAGCCAGCTAAGCAGGTTTTTCTATAAGAGGGTCCAGAGCAGAACACATGTCCCATCACTGAACTGTCATGCAAAAAATAAAGCAGTTAAAACAAATTGTATCCCTCTGGCAGCACATTGTCACTGCTGTCACTGGGCTGCATAGAAAAGCCCAGGCAGAGCAGCATGGTGAGGTACCTGCCAGGATCAGCAACTACTCATCTCACACTTTTTTGGTGGATAAAACAGGGTCCATACACCTCAACATACTCAAACCCACTTCTCTAGCAGTGCCTGCTACACACAAACCAGCATGAAGATCTTCAGGCACTCTCTGACCAGTGGAAGAAACTGTTTCTCTTCCTTCCTGTTTGTTTTCTGATGGCAGTGGACATCTGCACTGTTCTTTGGCTAGCACAAATGTAGTTTTCTCTTTGGAAATCTTGACTTCTAGCAAGCTTAATACAATATGTACCAATTATTTTATTTTGTTTACTGTAGCAATATCCATGAGGTTGTGAAGAAAAACTGCTCATAAAGGGACTTTCACTGCTTCAAGGAAACGTGAGACTTAAGTTGAAGCCAGAGACCTGCAGTAATAGGTCATCTAGTCCATCCCTCTTCTACCGGAAGATTATTTCTTTCCTTGGAAGTGTATTTTCCAATCCTTTGTACATTTTTATCCCGGGGCAAAATTTACCAAAAGAGAGTACTCCTGCAAAAAGCAATTTACATGATGAGTTATTTTATATATTCCCTTTTCTATTATTTCAGTTATCTGTGCTTGGTTAAGAAGCTTATATCCTCCCAGCCCAGTTTCTCTTTATCCTCTAGTCAACCTCATAATCCCATTCTTGTGTTATCTTAGTTTCTCACTGACAAAATAGCCATGATACCACAAGTATGGCCAGACGGGAGAAAACACAGGTTGCAGCAGGATTGATCTCTTTCATGTTTCTTGGCCAAGATCAGCTAGGAAAACACATGGAAATAGGGATACAGACTTCCTGCCTTGCAGCCAGACATCTTCAAGTGGACCGTGTTTGACTCTACAAGGCAGGCTAGAAGTCGTAGATGAAATGTTTGGCAGACACTACAGTACAGTTGCAACAGTATTTTTTAATTTTTTTTTCTTATCAACTCCATGTTAATCTATTTGGTGAAAGGCCAGGTTGGACGGGGCTCTGAGCAACCCAATCTGGTTGGAGATGTCTCTGCTCCTTGCAGGGGGGTTGAACTGGATGACTTTTAAAGGTCCCTTCCAACACAAATTGTTCTATTATTCTATGAAAAAAACTGGCTTATCTGTTTAAATATAAATAACAATATAAAGAAATCTAATGCTATAAAAAGAAAATTAATAAAAACAATAGACCAAATTGGGCTTATTTCACATGTAAGATCCCTTAACTACTTTATGATGGTAATGACAGCGGATGTTCTCCACAAGAAAGAAAAATTGAAGATGGTAGGAATAATTCTCTCATATGCAAATACAAAAATGGCTATAAATCCAGTGATTTCATGTAAATTATTTCTACTTCCCCTAAGAGAGAATAGAACAAGGTCTGATTTTTTTCCACTAGCCTCACAGCTACCATGTCCGTTTCCCCTGCCTGTGCAAAACAGCGCTCACAGACAGCATGCTTGCGATGCACAGCCTTGGAGCACGGCGGGCACTCACACTCCCTTTAGAGGAGTCAAAGGCATCCAAGTGTTCCCTTTATAGACAGGCTAGATCCAACTCCGAAGGCCAGAGGAGCTTGAGCCCAACATATCCCATCCTAAAACTGATGGCTGCACGAGGTGAGACGAAACACAGGAGGAAAAAGTGCCTTTTCTCTCTGTTGACTGTCAAGAACAGGCAGGGTGGCTGATACAACTGTAGCTATCTGCACAGCAGACTATAAACAGTGTGAGACGAATGTGTCCCTCCACTCATTAGTGTTTTTTTCTAGTATTTACCATAAGGTTAAGAGATTTGGTGACCATTCTCCACTTCTGGTATCGACATTACGTTTCCCCGCAGTTTCAGCGGTCCCTTGTACAGCCGGTTGTGTTTAAGCAGCACAAGGCAGAGAAGTGATGCCGGATGGGAGCTGTGCTCGCTCGTGTTTGATGGCGTGTGCATGGGTGGGGGAACGGTCACCCTATTTCTCACATCACAGTCTAAAGGGGTATGTATAATTAATAGGACAGATTCCTCGGTGCTGTTCTCACCACTTTACATAGGAGTAAATTCCCTTGAGTAATGGAAAGATAGATTAAGCCCATTAATTACACTTCACAGCACCTTTGTGTCACATAGGGGTTCTCTGAGGTCACTTTAAGCTGCCATTCACCCCTCCCTGCTTTCAGCAGAGTTATAAAGCTGCCCTAGCACCAGGGTATGTCAGTCCTGACACAAGTACATCCTTTGGGGAGGGAGAGGCAGGCAAAGGACACCACGTCAACATTGCTGTTGCTGCCAGCCTGACACGCTGGACCACGATGGAAATGCCTCTTCAGAGAGGTAGGCTGAACTGGGAGGAGAGGCTGGCGCTTCCTCAGCTCCCATCTTGCAAGGACTAGCCACTGGCCTCTGCCTCTCCTTACCCCCAGCCGCTGCAGCACCCCACAAACAGGCAGAATGAGGTGCCTGTGTCCTTGCCACTCAAGCACAGATCTGAGGCAACCCCGGACACTTCCTACCACAACCTGGTGGACCCCACACGTTGCCAAGACTTTTCATTCATTATTCACCTACACGGGTATAAATGCGCACACAAATCGTACTGCTTCAAGTGCTGGTCAAGAACTACTGAAGTGAATTTAGATTTTTTTTCTTTTTTTTTTTTTTTTTTTTAGCTGATGACTTTCAGTGTTTTTGAAAGTAAGTCCCTTAGAAGTATCAGAAGATGAGTCTTTGGAAACCAAGTGCTTCCTGATCTGAAAATCTTAGTCTCTAACTCTTATATGACAGAGAAGGGTGGGATGGTGAGTGGAGGCAGATAAATTCTTTCCACTGCTAAACCCACAGCATAAAAATAAACATGTTCCCACAGGTTTTTCATCAGATATCAAAACAACACTAATTCACCAGCATAGCAAGAGCTCCATCAGAGCTGCTGTGAACTTCTCAAACCGCTGTCTAGACAGATAAAATGTGGTATTGGACAAGTCCGGTTGTGAACCTCTCCCAGCAAGACAGCTGTGTTCATGATGTTAAAGGGTCAACATGCCCCAAAAGCACTAAGGAAAGTACGGAAAGTTTATCGATTACAAACTAAGAGACAATTACCTTTGTGCTAAGTCATCAAAAGAGTTTAGCTGTCATGGGGATGAGGATGTCAAAGCAACTAGAGGGCAAGACAGACTGCACAGGCTTGGACTGACCGTACACACTTGAGAGTCTTTGCTATTGCTGCTCCCAGCAAGGAGTGATGATAAGTGAGAAACACTCATATTAGCCCTGGAATATTTTCACTACTCATATGCAAACACCACCTTCTCAGTTGCTCTACCAATTATTATACAATTAATAGACACAAGAAAAAAAAAAAACCCTAATTTTGGAAGTTTAAGCTCTGTGGTTTTTATTCAGAGACCACACCAGCCCTAACCCTGTATTTCTGGGCTCATATGGAGACACTGCCCAGTCAAGCCAGATGGGGACCCCTGGATTCATCCCTTTAAAATTCACATCCTACACCTCCTCTGAGAGGGGGACACCCAGCCATGACCAAAGATTGCACTAAGTTTTGCCCTCAGTCATCTACAGGGCATCACGTCCTTTGGGCAGTCAGGACTGGAGATCAAGAGAACAAGGTAATTCCCATTCACACACGGCAAAAAACATCTGAGGAAAGGTAAGCCACTGAGAATCAAAAGGATAAAAAAACCCTGTGGAAACAGAATAAGATAGAAAGAAAACCAGTCATAATGGCCATGGTAATTACTCCCCTGCAGCCAATATACTACACCAAAGAAAAGTCAATATGAGGGTAGGCTCAGAGACTTGAAAATTAAATCAGAGAGCCAAGAAATAATTAATATTTGCTTTGCCTTTTTTTTTTTTAAAACAAACAAACAAACAAACAGGGAGGGGAACACTGTTTCCTTTGAAATGCTACTTTCTAAGCCATTTCCCACATGTGATATTGTAATTTGGGTTCCATCACGGAATCACACTTCCCTATTAAGAGAAATGTGAAAAGGATACCTTCTTAGTGAATTTGGGAGGTGTACGGAGGTTCTCATTTTCGCATTTTGCAAGTGCGGATTCCTAGGTGGGCAGAACAGAGTTGTTTGCCAGCCAGGAAACTTTCTTTTAGGAAATCTACAAAATAGATTTCTACCACTAATTTTGCACAGTACGAAATCTCCTGCCTTCACAGCACATGGCCAGGCTTGCAACTTTCACATAACTTTCACTTCTGTAGGAAACTGCTAGAAGTTGCTCCCCTTTGTTCAGTGGACTCAGACTGGTCTAGGGTGGACCCATTGCTGGCCAGGGCCGAGCCAATTGGTAGCAGAATGTTCCCTGGTAACGCCTCTGCAATAACGTACTTAAGAAGGTGGAAAAAAAACCAAACAAACCGTGAAGACGCTGCAGTGGGGGCAGAGATGTGGAGGCGTGAGCCTTCTGGGCCTTGCAGCCCTCACCCTCTGACCTCCTGCTGGGCGGCTGATTGGGCCCGACTTGGCCCAGCCCGGCTGCAAGAAGCAGAGAAGAGTTGTGAAGAGAACCTGAGAGGTGTCTGCAGCCGTGCCTCTCACCAGAATTTCTTCACAATTGGCAGGCAGATTGTGAAGAAGGAGGGTCAGGAATAATGCAGCTCCTTACCAAGATTCCCCTGCAGCCTGTGGTGACGACCATGGTGGAGCAGATTGTCCCCCTGCAGCCCGTGGAGGACCCCACGCCAGAGCAGGTGGAGGCCTGAAGGAGGCTGTGGCCCATGGAGGGCCCACTGGGGCAGCTGTTCTGGAGGGACTGCACCCCGTGGAAGAGATGACCCACGCTGGAGCAGTTTCACGAAGGACTGTGGCCCGTGGGAGGGACCCCACGAAGGAGCAGGGGAGGAATGTGAGGAGTTCTTCCCCTGAGGAGGAACCAGCAGCATAAAGCAACGTGTGATGAACTGACCATAACCTCCATTCCCTCTTCCCCCCTGTGCCACTCAGGGGGGAAGGTGGTAGAGATACCATTAAGCCCAGGAAGAGGGAGGGGTAAGGGGAAGTTATCTTGTTCTCTTTCTCATTATCCTGCTTTGTTTTTAATAATAAACAAATAGTTTTCCCCAAGTCACATCTGTTTTGCCTGTAATGGTAACTTTAAGGATCTCTCCCTGTTCTTATCTCAAACTTTGAGCTTTTTTTCTTATATTATCTCTCCCTATTCTCTTGGGGGGTGGGGGGATTGAGGGAGAGACTGCGTAGTCTGGTCCCAAGCAGGGCTAAACTATGACAGGCAGGAGGTGCTGACGTGCATGCCTCATTGCTGTCCTAAAAAGTGACCCATTTCCTCTGCCATCATTTGCTCCTGGCTCCCATGGTGCCCCCACTTAGTAGCCTGTTGTGGTTTAGCCCCACGGAAAGAAAAGAAGGCAAAATCCATAGATCGAGATTAAAAAAAAGTTCAAGAGAACAACACAGGAAATGAAAACAGAGATGGAAATCAAACAAGCACCCCGGCCCAAATAACAGAAAATACTTAAGCATGTAATTTACAGTACAATAGCTCACAGTGGATCTTGATGGTCAGCTTCCTCCCAAATAGCAGGAGCCTCCCCCCAGCACTCTCCTCACTTTATATACTGAGCATGGTGTCCCATGGGATGGAACAGCCCTTTGGCTAATTTGGGTAAACTATCCCAGCTGTTGGCTAATTAGTAAACTATCCCAGCTGTGTCCCCCAGCCACAGGTACCACCAGCTTCAGTTCCTCTCCCAGCTCAGGTGAAAATTAACTCTATCCTAGCCAGAATCAGGACATCCTTTTTGGTCTCTGGCTTAGCTGTGGTTACATCTGCAGGTTTCTTAGTGCTTCTTAAAGCCCTGGGGAGATATCCTTGTTTTTTTGCAAGGGAGCACTTTGTGGAGGGCTGGCTACCAGTATCCTTCAAATCAAGTCTGTGTTCAACTGCATGATCAAAGCAAACTCTTCTTTTCAGGCATGATGACCTCATCATGGTTACTGTTGTGGTTTAGCCCTAGTCACCACACAGTTGCTTGCTCTCCCTCTCCTTCCCCAATGAGGTGAGGGAGAGTATTAGGAAGAAAGGAATAGTCATGGGTTGAGATGAAGACAGTCTACTAGAAGAGCAAGGAAAAATACAATAATAACAGAATATAAGGATACTAAAACACACAACATGAACAATGTGTCATTTCTCACCACCTGATATCCCAGTGACTGATACAGCCCGTCCCGAGCACCAGTCATGGAAATGAGACTGAGCAGCAAGCAAAGGAATGAGAGTGAGATGCCTCCCTGGACAACCCCGCCTTATACACTGAGTATGACGTTCATGGCATGGAATACTCCCTTTGGCCAGTTTGGGTCAACTGTTCTGGCTATATCCCTCCCAGCTTCATGCGCATTTAGCAAGACCTGGAAAGCTGGACAGTGTCCTTGGTCTAATTAGCAACAACTCATATGATCAGTGTGTTTATCAACATCCTTCCCATATGAAATCCAAAATGCGCCAGCTACTAAGAAGAAAATTAACTCCATCCCTGCTGAAACCAGGACAGCTACCTTCTTATATCAGGAAACACAAAGGTATTTTGCTGATGTGGAAATTTGAAAATTATTGTATTTATTAATGGTATTCTGTGTGCCTGGTTGAAATCCCAGCATCTAGAGTTGCTCAAAATCTTCTTTAGTGCAAGATGGACATAGAATTGGGGAAGCAAAGGAGAAAGTTTGTGGTGTAAGTTGTCCACAAGAGCATTTCTATGACCTTATGCTCACCGCCAGACTGCTAGAGAGAAGAAAGGAACAGAGAGCTAGGCAGTTCGTCCATTTTATGATCTAAAAATTGTGCCTGCAGTAGTAAACAAAGGCAAGCCAAGGCCTGCTCTCCATCCCTGAGGACAGACAGATGACCTCCCTTCCCCGCTCTTCCACTAGGCAGGATTGCTTCGTGGCTGCTGTCCCCAGCCAGGACTGTCCCTTGAATACCCAGGCACCAGCTCGGATGGGATGGCCAGGGAATGTGCCAACCAAGACAGAAGAGAGACACTCATAACGTTTGAGTTCATGCCTTAGCCCAATTATAGATGCAGTCACCTGCCTGTGTTTTCAAGAAGAGAGACTTCAGCAGGCATTTTGCACTTGCTGAAACTCCCAGAAATGGGATGGCCTGACATGTATATGTGGGAGACAAGAGAATTACAGGACAGGAGAAGGGACATGGAAGTCCTTCTGGAAGAAACACCCATAGAAAGGAGTATGTAGCACATGGAGCATAAGAGTGCTCTTAGTTGTGTGGTTGCAACAAAGGAGTATGTGTGAGGGGTGCCAGAAAGAGAAGGGAACTGATGGTGGGGAGGAGGCAGCAAAATTGGAAAATATCAAATAGACTTCAATCCAAACCCTAAGATCTGTTAGCATGTACTCTGTTCCAGAGAAAATATGACTATGACACACAGAAAGCAGAGCTTCTGTACAAAAATTTCCTTGGTCAAAAAATAAAACCCCTTTTGCATTGAAATAATTACAAGAATTTCAAATGGCTTCAGGATAGAGACTTGTACTTTGCTTGTGCGTTGGGAAGGGTGAAGTCAAGAGGCACAGTGAGATGGAGCTTGCAGAAGATGTTCTGAAAGGCAGAAAGCCAAAGTGATGGTGAAAGAAGAGATTTACTCAAAGCATGAGACTAGGAAGACTTCAGCAGAGATATGTGGCAACATCAAAGAGGGAATTACTATAATCAAAGCCAGAGCTGACAAAAAAGAAATAAAATACATTTTAGGTTGAAGAAAAATAAAGGAAGTGTAGCTTTGGGTCATATTCAATGAGAACTAATTCAAATAAGAATCTGGTTAGGGGTGACCCAAACAAAACAGGAAAAAGAAAAGATAATACATGATATCTAGAGACAGGGAAATAGAATAAGCGAGACTTAAGTAGCAATAAATAAATAAGAATGTAGATCCATATCTGTTGGAGATTCTCCTCGTCAAATATGGGTCAGTGGTTTTATTGGGTTTAGAGGAGTTTAACAGAGTAAGAGTCAGCCAAGTTGACTTTTGGGAACAGGAGGAAATATGGGATGGTAGCAGGAGACCAAAGGCAGGACCTCTTTGACCCCAGGAACTTCTTACTGTTCAATAAGACTCAAAAAGGCAGGAAACTGGCATCTAATCCTGTGTACTACATTTCATTTCCAAATGTTTTCTTCAGTACATTTCCTCGGGAAGCCACAGATCATGTTGCCATGTATGTGCTAAGTGGAGAAATGTAGATACGAACATGCTCTGTACATGGAAAAGATAAATCCCAGCCTCTTTTAAATATCACACACCTTCTAAGAAGGTTAAGGCTGTCATAACAAGCTGATTGTTTCACATATCCCTTTTAACAACATGTTTCTAGAGGCAACTGTTAGAATGAACTGCTCACTGCTAAGTTTTGGTGGGGAAAAATAATATTTTTTAACTGATTTCTTTTTATGTATAAGATGTTTAGAAATAATGAATAATATATCAAACTTTTACCACCTGGTCTATTTTAACATTAAAATCTTGTCCTTCCCTCAACACATGCTAGGAAGAATTCTGTTGTCATTACCCTTTCAATGACATCCAGACAACTCACACAGTGACATTAATAAAAAGAGACACATTTAGTTGTACCTACCTTTGCACACCCTTGTCCAATTAAATTTGAGTCAATGTCTTCTAGATTTTTAATAACTACCTAGGTATTAGCAAGAACTTACCCACTGACAAAACCCTACTACAAGGACAGATGTAGTACAAAAAATGGGCAGTATTTTGCCCTACTGATGCCTACTATATTAACAGGGCTGCAGTTCTTATTTTGAAAACTCAGTTCCTCTTCAATCCCTAGACTACCACCACATCTCAACAAGTAATCCACTAGTATCATCTTCACAAATAAAATACATGGATGTACATATATATATGGTGAATCCTATTAAAAATATTTCATCTTGTCAGCAGTTCATATAAAGGAGTCAATGCTTAAGCAATATTTTTAGAGAAATATCTCTGATTTGGGAACACAATTAGAAGAAAAAAAGGCATAAGGATGGTTTTCAAGGCGCAAGCTGATTGAACTAATGTATTAGCATTCCTTTTCCTCCACGTTACTAGGAAGTCTCACACTCACAAAGGTTAATGGAAGATAGTTTCATATTCCCTTATATACATACCTATAGAACAGCACTAGCATTATTACCAGATTTTATTCCTTTCTGATAAATCCCAGTGACTCATTTATAGATCAAGATGTAATACTTATAATTCTACCAATGAAAATCTGCTCCAAATGCCAAAATCTGTCACAACCCACCAATGGATTGGATAACTGGTTTGGATAATTGCTTTGGGGGATTCCTTATTGCACAGATGAAAAAAGAGCCTTAGTCCAGTTTTTGTTTTCAGCCTCCTTTAAGCTGCATCAGAAGCAAAAGCTTGCTCCTCTTCTCTATGTCAATTTTGATTAGAATTTTGGCTACTTGTATTTAAAAAGATGTACCTTTCTGAGGATGGATGTTGCAGGGAAAAAAATTGGCATTTTTTAGTATGTATTCAACATGGATACCATATAGTACCTTGAAAACAGGGACTGAACACACTTGTCCCCTAATGTAAGATGTATGCTTGGATTTTGTCACCAAATGCCAAGATTCAACTCTTCAGAAGAAACAACTGAGCCTGTGGCAGGATACAGAAACTCATAAATCTGGAGTGACAGAAGGAACCAGATTATTTTTTAGGAGTACATTTTGAAAGCAGTTTCTCCTCCTACTTGTTCTCAGGTGCATTTCTCTCACATCTCCTGGGCAAAGCAGTTCTATACCTTCCAGCTTTGAATAGACTCTCCTTAATCTACCATACAATAGCATTTTTGAAACCCAGAAGTCTCTGATGTTCCATCATAAATATTTCGAAGTTAATTTCCCCAGACTTTTTAGCACCAGCACCTGGTGTTACATGTAAGGGTGGGGTATATCTGCTCAATAAAATAAATGATAATTATTTATGTGAGCACTGATAAATTACACATTTTTTAAAGCTTGGAGTCTTAGGCAAAATGTTTGTCTTTGAAGTAACCCATAAGAGGATGCAAGCTTTCCATCTCTGCTAGGAGTCATCAGAGGCAAATGGACTGATTGATGGCTGGTGTCAGTATTTATCTTTTTGATTCTTCACATGATGCTATCTGTTCCTGGTGGACTTTTCATTACTCTTGAGGATGTTTAATACTTAAGTAGATATAGCCAGATGTTTGTTCAAAAGCATCAGCCACCCACGTGCTATGCTTCCCAGATACTGCTCAAGCAAGGATGGATAATGGGGAACACAAATAGCAAAAATTGCTTTGGGACATATGGACTATGCAGGTAGCTGGCATGAAAAAATATGTAGGGAGAAGCTGGGAAACGTGCTAGAGTTTAGCTTCTTTCCTCTGAGGTTTGAATTCTTGAGTGTCACACTAAATGTACCTGCTGCCAGCCATAAGCATATATCAGTAGAAGTAAAAAGGATGGTAACATGCTGACAGTTGTTTTGACTTTGTTTTGTTTGTGTCCCCAAACATGCTTATTCTTGTATTCTGGGCTGCTCTTCTGCAAAGCTGCATGTGACTCAAGAAAGAAAATTCGCCTCACTTATATAAGTGTCCAAGTTGATGAGACAGGCTCAAATGACAGTTCCACTTCTCTGTAATGATGCCTTGGCATCCCTGGCTTCTTCTGGATCCTCTAATTCTCCAGCCCCCTCTCCTCCCCCCATCTCCAGTATTCCCTCAGCTCTCATTATGGCTCCTGCAGCTTTCTGACGAGTCCCCCTCCTCCGTGGCACCCCACACGCACTCCACTCGCCGCTTTGCAGATTTTTTGTGTCCTGACGATGACTACTAGTGACATGCCTATTCTCGCCTGTTTGTCTAGTGGCCTTCTCAGTTAACGTAACCAAAACACAAATGCACATTTCCAGAATGCTGGGAGTTGCTGAAAGAGCAGATAAGGTGAACAACGGCATCCAGGACATAAACACAGGGGTGCAGAGAGACTGGAGGGGAAGGCAGTGCTCATACAAAACTTGGGACAACCTGAACTTCTGTTTGAATCTCCTGCAGAAGCGTATCTCCTTGCAGAAGAGTGTTCTTCCCCAGCTCTATATGGCTGCATCTTATCCCTTCTTCCTTCCATTTAGCAAGAAGTGGAACTGGTGGGGCCCAAGGAGAGTACTTGTTTGGTGGCAGAAGCTTCTGGGACTCAGACCTCTACTGTCATTTGAAAATTAAAAAAATAGAACCTAAAATGTTGTAACTCGGGCTTGTAATATCTTCTTCTTAAACTTGCTTTAATTTCCAGCAAGTAGATCTGACCTAGTATTTGCAATTAGAAGGCACATAATATTTTAAAATTCCAGTTCATTTCTATTAATCATCAGAAGCAACACAAATACTACATTTCCCTCCAAGGAGATTAACCTTTATTCACATAGCGGATATCTTCAGCGGCCCCCATGAATAAGAGCATGTTTGTCATTAAATGTAAAATTAATTACTTGATTCAGGACATCAAGTCTGGCTGCAGATCTTGAGTTGTATATTTCTCTAGGGATAGACAGCAAAACCCATGAAAATGGGGCTTTGGTAGTTCTAGATTTGCACATAATGTGAAAAGAAAATAAGGAGATGGCTGGAAATGTGCTATCATATGTAATCAGTGTTCCATTTTCATGCATTTATTGGCATAAGAAATCTTAATGAATGAGGTCTTGCTCCTTTGGGGTAAAGCAAGTCTTGATCACTCTGTAAAAAGTTTCATGGTCTTGAAACCCCCTGGTGTAATGCTTCACATCTTTTAGAAATGCCAGAGTCTTGATGTAGCTTCCTTCAGTGACAGTCTCTTCATGTCAGGCAGAAATACAAGTCTCATCTGAAGACCTCCTTTGACCATCATAATATGTTCCTGCTGTCCAAGCTCTTCAAATGTAAAATTGTAATCCACTTTTACTTAGGCCTGTTAGATGCCTCGCTATTTTGCTATTACTTGTGATTTTACCACAAGGCATAGTGATAGCTCTCTCTATCCATTTCATTTAAACAAAGAGAAAATCTGACACATTACTATAAACCTCTTTCAAGCCTGGCTGTGATCTGCTGAGAAATATGCAGTGATGGAGTTGTATCAATATTGGGTGAGACAGGACTTTATGGCTACTTCTAAACTAACAAATTAAATGTGCCCAGGAATATTTTCTGGTGCTGAGGACAAATGTAAAAGATCATCTTGCTCCACATTATTAAACTTCTTTATACTCTGCACTGACCACAAACTTCCAGCTGGGATAGTCCCTTGCCTGTGAAACTCCTGTTACAGCCATACAGTTGTCCAGCTGATGGATACCCCCAGGATGGGCTACCAATCTGCCTACACAGTGGCCACGTACACTTCCTCTTATGTTCCTTGATTAGAGATAATGTTGCTGAGGTGGTAACACTCAGTAATGAACTCTAGGAAATTGTTCTATACAGAAATGCTGAAGAACATGCAATCCAAACAGTAGCCCTGTCTTACACGTTTATACACTAAAACACCACAGCTGCCTCCTTTTTGAGGTTTTCATTGCTTGCTTGACTGCAAACACCAAACTAAAGGCAACATTAGCAAACAAAGCAAAAGGAGTAAACAACTCTAATCAGAATTAAACATGTATCACATGCCTTTACTTTGTTCTTCATGTTAATAAATAGACAGGAAAGAAAATTATTTGATCTAAATAGACAAAAATTTGCAAGCATACATAGAAAGTGACTTTGCCTTACCGTAGGATGACAGCCATGGCTACTAAGTATTAGACAGTCACATGGGTCCCAATGAGGCCTTATGTTACTTAGGGTCTGTCACTTAGGAAAGTAATTCAGGATAGGAAATTGCTATTAATGTCTTCTTATAGACTAAGTTTCACATATGAAATCAGAGAATTATAGAATCATTCAGGTCGGAAAGGACCTTTAAGATCATTGAGTCCAACTGTTAACCTAACACTGCCAAGTCCCCCACTAAACCATGTCCCTAAGCACCACATCTACAAATCTTTTAAACACCTCCAGGGATTTGTGACTCCACATACCGGTAATCACTTCTGGTCCCCACCCAAGAAACCCTCCTCATCCCAGATCGGTTTCTTGCACATCAGGCCGAGGTCTGTGCTAAATAGCCCTTAATCCCTCACACTCTTCTCTTCCTCCTAGCACATTTGTTCCCATCCAGGTTGCACTGGACAACGTTTTAGTGGTAGGACAGGAGACTTTTGTGGAAGGAGATGTTGAAGTGGAATTACTAAGAAGTTATGCAATGCTCACATTCCATGTAAACTGATTTCTTTCTTTCTTGCCCTGCTGCAGAGACATGTCTGTCAGAATAGCTCTGGTAATATGCCACTTTATCAACAGATTGTAGCTGCTAAAGATCAAAATGGTAGTTAATGAGGTCTAATGAGGGTTTTTTTGTTTTGTTTTCTGATCAGCTTGAGAATCAACAGATTTTAACCTGGCGGTGATTTAGCAGCACTTTCCCAGAATACCTCTTCAATGAACTGTCCTACACTGAGTTGTAGGGAGGGACAAACCTTTTTTTTTTTTTCCAAGAATGTGACATTTCCAAGTTTCTGTGTGTCATAATCATGGGCCATGTTAAAACAGAAAAAATATCCATTAAGTTTTCCTGAGATTGGAAGTAGAATAAAAGGACAGACTCCAGGTTTATCTGACTTTTTCAGAGAAAAGTTTCCACTGAATTCAACCAAAGCAGGCCACTTCAAATCTCACTGAAACTGTGCTGAGCAGCTCTACTGTCAGGCACTCAAACTACCAGAGGAAGACAGGACTGGAAGGTCCTCTTGGGCCATCATGTCAAGCTCCCTGCTAATATGGGCTGTTTCCTTCACAAACTAATTAAGCTCCATCTCATACGCTGCCACTTTGGGGCTGGTCAGTCTTGCTGGAAAGGCCCCCAAACCAGCCTCACTCTGCTGATAGTCAGAAGCCTCTTTTCCAATCCCAGCCTAAAAGTACCTACAGCAATGTATACTCCTTTGTTTTGGGATGACCTGTATCCTGTCACTGAAATTGTTCTCCTCCCATACCTATCCTCTGCATTCCCCTCATCAACTTAATATTGCCACTGTGCTTTTCCCAGTAGTTCTTCATCTTTCTTGAGCATCAGTCATTAGTAGAGTATATGGCATGCCCAGTATCACAGACCACTGTGCAACAGCATTGATACTCTCCTTTCTCTTCTGTAATTACCTTTCCTGACATGTATTGGAATCTCATTTACCTTTTTAATGAGTGCAACGTATTGGAACATTGGTACATTGTACATGTGGATATCTACAGCTGAGTTTGCCTCCCAAGACTTCAGGGATAGAAACAGGCATTTTTAAGGTCTACTTAATCTGATGTATTTTAGATGTCTTTCTGGGTAAGGTATTTTATGGCTTCACAGACTCTATTAACCAGATCTGACTACAAAGGCATCTCCATGCAATTATCTCAGATGTAGATGTCCACAGTGACTGATATGTATACTTTTATTATCCTCTCAAACATTTTATGTTGGTAAGCTATTTGATCATAACATAAATTCTTAAATAGGGCTGAGTGCATGACCTTACACTTTGTATTTCATAATTCCATGCATCATGCATTAACTCAATGATAATGATTATGCAGTTCTTCCTTCTGGATAGCCTTATACCCTAGAAATTGGTAATGCTTTCTACATTTGTGTTCTCAGAAGATGGCATTAATATTTTTCTAAGTGAAAAGCATTTCCATGGACATTAGACCAAAAAAAAAAAAAAAATGCCTAAGACTGATTCTAAAAGAGCACTTCCAGCCTTATATTTCACCTTTCAGGAAAATTCTGAAGATGTCACTTCCCTGGTTACAGATCTTAGCATGCTTGTGACTCCAGGAATACAAAATCCAACATGGAAATGCAGCAGTGAGTTAACAGCTTGTGGTGGATTGGGGAACAGCGGTGCATGTGCTGTGGAAATACTAGGGGATGTATGTAAATCAGGCAGAGATGAGACAACAGCAGTCCAGAAACTCAGCCCATGGGTTAACGGACTGCAGCTTTTAGCTTGAGTTAACTCTAACGTGCTTTTTGGGTGCCATCTGTGTTGTACACAGCCCAACTGGAGCATGAGCAGAGACAGTGAGAGCGTTTCTGCCCTTCACGTGGTGGCATTCCAGAAGTTGGTAGAAAATAGGCTTCATCTGGGTGGCTGGGAGAAGAATAAAAGGGTGTCTTGGCCAGTGTACGTCCTGCACACACAATGAGGTTGGAAGGTTGTTCCTTCTGTGATTGAAGTGTCAGTTTTATTCATGCACATTGTTAGCATCCATTGCACACAACTGTCCCCTGAACAGTGGCTGGTCTCACACTTGACTCTTGCATCAGCTGATCCAGCAAAGCAGGGGGCACCGGGGACTGCCTCGCTACACAAATTCCCCTACATCTTCTTAATAATTCCTGTCTCGGTGATTTTCCTTATTAACCTCAGTAACATTAACGTACATAGAAAATATGTTAAGCTCTTTATAAAACTTAACAGTAAGCATAATTATTCAGTTAGTGGTTTCAGCAGCTCTTTCTTACAAATGAGGGAGAAACTATTTTATTATCTGTTTGGTGTGGCTTTACCTTCCAAAGCGGCTTCAATGACTCTAAAAATGCCTTCTGACAACAGTTGCGCAGTCTTATTGTGCAAAATGCAGTTACACAACAAATCATTTTCCAACTATGCTGTAAAATGTAGATCTTTGAATGTGACTCAAGTATCAGCTGACCAGCAGTAAGCACAGTTACACATGGCACTGCACTGGTCCAAGACATCTTCAGGATATATGAATACAAACCAAAGATTTAAGATTTACTAAAATTCTTTTCAACAGCTGGGCTGCTCTATAACGTGAAGTTGCCCAGGGCACTTAGTAACTTTCCCTGCTTTTCTTCCACCATTCCTTTGAATTTATGTTAGTGAGGCTCGGTAGGACCTACAAACTGAATTGCTGAACACACCACAGAATCGCAGAGTTGGTTGTAACTCTTCCAATACCAGTCTGTAGGTGTTACTGTACAGTAGTCAAAGAGCAGGTCTGCTCTGTAACGCATAGCCTCACGGTTGGGAAGGTGACCACAGACACTACCGTAAGTGACAGATAAAAGAGATAAAAGTATTTCATCTAGATGAGGGTGCAGATCTGCTACACTGGGAAGAACGATACAGGATTTCCTCCTTTAGAGACTCGGAAAATGTTCAGAGCCCAAACGAGATGCAACCTCAGGATGATATTTTTCTTGTCAGAACTGACTCTTGAAACTCAGAGGAGGAACCAGGATCTCAGCAAGTCCAAAGAGAAAATTGGCTGGTACAGAATGCAACCGAGTTACAGGTAAAAGATTTAGCGCTCAAATATTATTTTAAAGGGTTCATGGTGCTTTTTGGCTACCAGAATTTTTGTGTCTGATGATGCTCAGAAAATAAGCAAGTTTGTGAATTCAGTCCACACTCACTGAAGAAAACAAGAATTTTGGTGATGCCAGAAGAATAAGAGAACTTCCCTCTACCTGTTAATTAAAATAATGAAATCTCCATGTAACGTAGTTGACACTGGATGAGTCTCATGATTCAGAATCTGTTGTTCTTTCCGTACCTATGAATCATTTCGTCCTTTTTTTTTTTTGAGTGTTCTACAGACAATAATCATTCCTATTCAACAGTCATTGCCTCATTCTTACAGAACTGTTGGCTGAAAAGGATAAAACTAGCATTTTTACTTTCAGCTGACCAATAACTTCAGCTTACCCATGTGACAGAGTTTTTCAGTATCTGGTTTTACATTTCAGTCAGTCTTTCTTGAGCACTGACAGTTAAATAGATGTAGACAATCTTAGTGCAATCTCCTCTGAATCAGATTTTATATTTAACAGAACTTATGCACACTGACGAGTATTAATATCTAAGGGAATCAGATGTCCAAATTCACATCTTTCAATATTCCATTAATATTTCAAGTGTTAACATTTTCCACAGAATTTACCAGGTATTACATTCAATTTCATTATCATACATAGAATCCATTGCTTAATGGCAGGGGGAGATTAAGTTTCCAGATCTCAGGCTAAACTCCCCAAAAAGATGTGCAGAAAGTAATGATTTGCCCTAACTCTTCTAATCACATTTAATTCCAAACAAATCTGTATAAATGGTAAGTTAGGAAAAAAAAATCAGTATTCTGCCACTTTTTAATAATCATGATCTTTTAATTTATACTAAAATAACCTATAAAATGCAATTTTCTCTTGCAATCAACATTTTCAGTGGAAATTTAACTGTTAAAATCTAAATGAATGTAAACAAAAGAAAAAAGTGCTTTCTTTTTCTACAAGCTCGCTCAAGAACTTTTCTATCCCAGCAGCTGCAAACCAAAATATTGGATACTTAAAAGCAAAACAACCACTAAAAGCAGTCGGTAGCAAATCCCAACATTTTTTATAGCAGCATCTACTATTAAACAACTCACTACATAAACAGTAAGCCCATTAGAGCCACAATGTCAAAGATGCTCTGTAAGCGAAACATTTCCACAATGACTGCAAGCCAGCAAAGCGCTCCATAAGATGTCAACAGGGAAATACAATTCAGTCTTAATAGGTTCAGGGCTTATGTAAGCCGTGGTTATGGGGTAGTCTATTAAAAAAGCAAGTGAGCAAGTGACGTTACTGTAAGCACAACCTGCAGCTTCCTAGAACATGCAGGCTAAAGACATTTGAAACTCCACTCAAAGAGACTGTGCTAGCTGTAAGGTTCACGTGTTCTGCACGAAAAATGAAGCGAAATAAAAATATCTCCTGATACACTGACAGCTGAGGTGATATTTACTCCTGTATAGAAAAGAGATCTGTAATCCCTTCCCTCCCTATTGATGACTTAAGAAAAAAAATCATTATAACCAGCCCATGTATCTTTCTCCTAGTAAAACATTACCTGTTCTCTGGCAAAATCTAGTAAGCCCTCATTCCTAATTTGTAATGCAACATTATCAATTCTGTATTTGGGATAGGAACAAGTTTCTCTGTGCGACAACTTGGTTCATTGAATGAAAGCCATGGAGCAATGTGAGATTTGCCATTTCTGGACTGAAAAAAAAAAAAAAAGGTGCCTTTGCACACACTCACCAGGAAAGGAAGAAAAAAAATACATCTCAAGAACTCACCACCAGGTTTCCTATCACCATGACCAACAAGAAGACGAGAAGGCACAGCGGCTGCCCAGCTACTTCCATGCAGTCCCACATGGTCTCGATCCACTCTCCACACAAAATTCGGAAGATGATGAGGAACGAGTGGAAGAAATCATTCATGTGCCACCGTGGCAAATTGCCGGTTGTGCTTATCTTCTTCACATTGTCCATGTAGCTTTTGCCAAAAAGCTGCATTCCTACCACGGCAAAAATAAAGACGATGATTGCCAGCACAAGAGTGAGGTTACCGAGGGCACCCACTGAATTACCAATGATTTTAATGAGCGTATTTAGAGTTGGCCAGGACTTTGCCAATTTGAAGACTCGCAGCTGTGAACAAAACATAAACAACAGTGTCAGTTCACAGAAGCAACAGACATTTCAGCCAATGAATTATTAAAGTGGGTAACATGTGAAAGATGTTAAATGCCACAATGTGTGCAGTATAAGGTGATTTTAGCCGTACTTCCTGTTAATCTCACTACATCTATTAATAAAATATTAGTTGGGCTTCTTGGATGAGAATTAAGTTTTCCAGAGCTATGCTCTGCCTTAGATAGATTTGGTTTTAGAGACTCATTCCCCTGATATAATGCTGGCAAGAGGACGGAAGGAGGAAATCTCACGTCTAAAAATATTCTTTTACGTTGATTTTCCTCCTCAAATTAAACAGCCTGGCAGGCATCTGGGGGAAGGAGTTTAGGGTTTGATCCCACAAAGAAAGAAGCAACTCCTCTGTGTTTCAGAGCAAGCCTCAGCCAGATGCTATTAGCTGTGAGCTCCCAGGGTGAAAATCACCTCTGTGCTGAGGATCGCATGGTCTATGCACAACCCACGTCCCACTTAAGACCTATTTTAAGGATGTAAATGGTTCCTAGCCATTGTGTTGTGTTTTCAACTGAAGGTTTAATTTCAACCCTACTGAAGAGGGATTGCTCAAAAACTGACAGGAGACTCTCAGGTCCTAGCAGCAGTAGTGAAAAAACTGTATTTTTGAGCAGCATAGAGAATTTTTTTGGGAAAAAAAAAGAGTAAAAAATAAAGTCTTCCACTAAATGTAATCATAAGGGCTTATTTTCCTGGTCTTTCCAAGTTGTGAAGCTATATCATGGCCAGAATGATTAGCATGGACATCCTGGTACATGAAGTGCAATACAAATGTCAGTCTGGCAAGGAAACTGCTTTTCTGTTCCAATATGTCGACAGTCTCTCATTAATAGAATACCACTATCCCATGCATAACAAAGGAGCTGACAGCTAAGGAGTTCCCGTGAAAGACAGATGCTATGCTATGCTGATCAGTTCTAGAAAAAAAAAAAATCACTCTGTGAATAATTCACAGACATTTTCTTTTGACAACACTTAAAAGAACGATGGCATGTTTATAACATAATACAGGAATAACAACTTCTAAAACAACAAGTTACTGGCTCTTGCATTTCTTAAACTATCAATTGTCTGCTGACTATGCCAACAGGTGTACAGGTATAAAATGGCAGATTTTTATTACAAATTGGAACTCAAACACTTAAAGTCTGCTACAAGTACCTGGCACAGCTAGAAGGCATCAAATTATGTTTTCATTTACCTCAATGTAAATCTGGAACAATTCCATTTATCCCACAGTCTATAATTAGTGTCACGTACTGTTCACCAGTTTGCAGCAATTAAAGTCTTTATCGGCAGATGTGTTTTTAAGAAAATACGCTGCCTTCATGTCAGAGTTTATATGTAATAAAAGAAAAAGGGTAAGAACAGAGTAAGACCATTACCAGTCGAAAGGAGCGTAAAACAGACAGGTTTCCCATGCTGGACAAACCCAGTTCCATCAGGCTTAGTATAACAATTATGCTGTCAAATATATTCCAGCCCTGCTGAAAGTAGTAGTAGGGGTCAAGGGCAATTACTTTGAAGACCATTTCTGCTGTAAAAATCCCAGTGAAGACCTGCAGAAAGAAAATATGAAGTCAAAGTAACCTTTTAAGCACACCTCCTTGCTTGCAGACAGTCCACTGATAAGGCGAACACAGTGGAGAGCCAAAAACACTTTACAAGGAAATACTTTCTTTTTCATGGCTGATTCTTTATCACTATTACAACTTTGTCTAGTCTTTTCACACTAATATTTGATCCTGCTGTAAACTTACGATGACACCTGAGTTCAGGCTCTGTATCGGAACATACATTTCCATCTCCTTCTGCCATCTGAATAACCCCCGTGGTTAAAAAGAAAGTGTAAAGGTGCCTTTTGTAAAGGTTAAATCTATTCATTTCAGTGGAGAAACCTGAATGAATGGAGTGGGAGTGTTAAAAGGGTATTTGGGTTGTAGTGTGCCTGCTGTATTATCCCTTTTTATTTTGTTATTGTTATCAATACCGGGGCAACGCAAGCCTCCAGTCATTCTGAGGTTATTGCTGGCAGCGAAGGCGATTAGAAACTCTAATTTGAGTCCTAGTCTTTTTTTTACAAATAGTCATGGCAATATTCTTTTCACAGCATCTTGGGAACACATTGCTTATTTATGACCTGGTTCAAATGTCATATGGTGGAACTTCTAATTGGAACATTTTTCTTTAAAACAACATATAAATATTACCTATGAGGCAGAGTGAGAGACAAAGGGGAAGGCTGCTGACAGCAAATTCAGTTTGAACACATTCCTACAAAGTATCTCACAGAATCAGATCTTGTCCTTTTGAATGCCCTCCTTAAGTACCAGTTTAAATGCACAACTCAAGGCTACAGTCAACTTAAAATGACAAAATGTGGGCACCAAGTTCTTAATATAATGTTTTATTTTCATTCCAAGTCCCAGTACAAGGTGTACAGAGCTTTGTGTTTCTAAAAAATTCTCTGTTGCACTTATAGATTAAAGCACATGGTTTCCCACAAAACAGCCAATATTAATGCACTGTGTAGGTCAAAAAAGCAGGTGGAATGCAGAGCTCACGTATCAGTAACATACAGTCAAGGAAAAATGTTTTCCTTCCAATAAGCTGAATATTCATAGCAGCATCCCAGAAAAACTTATGAACTCTGATCAACAAAGATAAGAAACTCATTAAGAAGTGGAAGGGAAAAGTTAAGACTATATAATTAAGATATTAAGGAATAAAAATAAATTATCATAGCCTGCATTTTAGGAAGGCTTGGCTTTATTTTGTAATGCTTCAGGAATCAATTCTTCCAAGTGGCTATTTTACACAATTCCTTATGTAAAATACCTTCTCTTTCTCATCAGGAAAATAATACCTTAGGCTGCAACTATTTGGACTGTCATCCCATTACCGCCTCATACCAAGAACCCAACAAAACGACCTGTCCCATATTTCTAACTAGTCAACAATTTCTGAGTCACGGTGGTCAGAGATACCAGAGATTCCCACTAGAATGCTCTAATTTCCCTTAGGACAGAGAACAAGACAAAACTGGATGTCTGAAATTTTATCCAGGGGACTGCCTTAAAAACCACAGTACCACACTGCGTGCATTATGCAACCATCTTGCTGAGAAATTACTCAGGAGGATCACTTTCTTTGCCTGAATCATTTTAATCAATAGCCTTCTGAGAAGGAAATGTCACAGTAAGATAGCAAAATGTCTGAGCCTTCCTAAAGGCATCAGGAATCGTGTACGTGTACCAGCTACACATTTCAAACAGCAGTCGTCAAATCGCCAACACCTGGTACCTGGCAACTGCGCTTGTACAAGAGGCTGGATACTCAATATGATAAAGGCTGGAAAGAAAACAAGTGACTTAATGTCCCACTAGTGCTAAATATGCCACTGCCAATTTGGAGGATTTTGTCTTAAAAAATATATTTTTTTTTCTATAATTTCAGCTATTTAAGCATTAATATTGCATTACAGTATCTCAGTTTCTAAAGGAAAACAAAATTTGGGAGAATCTTGCTCCATCTACCTATTTTTAACTGATGTCACGGTAAAGATGCAC
The DNA here is from genome assembly GCF_036417535.1 of Chlamydotis macqueenii. Lineage (NCBI taxonomy): Eukaryota > Metazoa > Chordata > Aves > Otidiformes > Otididae > Chlamydotis > Chlamydotis macqueenii. The sequence goes on along the minus strand of NC_141557.1, from coordinate 5,644,332 downwards.
ATGTGCTTGTCAGGCCTTCTGATCACATTTGAAAATGTTGATTCCTGTAAGGGATGAACTAAAGGAGTCTGAAGGTAGCAGGTGCAGCATGAAGTAGTTGGTCAATCAGAGCGGGAGATCTTTGAATGGCTGGCAACAGATGAAGAATCGCTCCTGGAGAAAGTGTCATTTTTTCATTTCTCTCAGAAACATTTATTTTGAGGAAAAAATGCCAAAGATCTGCCCTTTTTAATATTTCCTCCTGTGAAATGCTAGTATAATCACTCAAGGAGGGTCAGACGCAATGGGAAGATGGCAGCCAGCAGCGTGGGGGCAGAGGAGGGTTCTGGCAGTCTGTGGCTTAGGGGATGCAGTCACCTGGCAGCCTGCCCTGGAGCTGAGAATCCCTTCCCTTTCACAAGAGAAAGAAATGTCAATTTTCGTTAAAAATGGGTTGGCAAAATCCTCCGCAAAATGGAATTACCTTCTTCTGACTTGCTCTACTCGCAGTCAGTCCAGCTAGGCAGGGCTTTAGTAAAGCTGGTGAGGGGGAGTGGGGATGGTCTGGCCTCTCACCAACCCATCCTGGGATCACAAGGGAAGAGGAGCTTCCCTTCAGCCTGCTACAAAAAATAGTAGCAGGCTGTTTTGCTTATTTTACACTTTGGCACAAAGAGAAGAATCATAGAATCATAGAATGGTTAGGGTTGGAAGGGACATTCAAAGGTCATCTAGTCCAACCCCCCTGCAAGGAGCAGAGACATCCCTGACTAGGTCAGGTTGCTTAGAGCCTCATCCAGCCTGGCCTTGAACGTTTCCAGAGATGGGGCTTCCACCACCTTTCTGGGCAACCTGTTCCAGTGTTCTATAACTCGCATCGTAAAAAATTTTTTCCTAATTTCTAATCTAAATCTACCCCCCTCTATTTTAAAACCATTACCTCTCATCCTATCGCAACAGGCTCTAGGCAGTGCTGAGAAACTCACTGTGAGTTTTTTGGGGAGGGGCTTTGCAAAATTTTGCAAAATTTTCTTTGCAATTCCTCTCCCTCCTCATCGTCTCTCTTTCCTTGTTGGTATCCTGGCAGGTTTGCAGGAGCTGCGCTGGCAGGAGAGATGCCAGGGGCTAAAGTTTCGCTGCCTGTGGTCTACAAAGGGAGAAGCTGATCTGCCAAAAGCAGAACAAGGAGCAGATCCATTGACTATTCCAAGCACCAGAGGAGGAAACAGCAGCATTGCCACCTGCTCTGATGGATACTGGGTCCAAAGGAGTTTTCTTAAGTCATCTTAGAAGGCCACAAATTGTTGAGCAACAACAAGGAAGGCTGGCTGCAAAGTGGAGCTGGATGCTGTCCTGCGAGATTCCTGTCCAAGCTACTCTTATCTACTACATTCTGCAGAGGGCAAGACCATGAGTTTGAAACAAAAGAGACACAAATAGATTTTTGCTCAGCACAACAACAGAGGGAGATTTGCCAAGACACAGCAGCTGAAAAACCAGAGACTAGTCCCACTGAGGAGGCCAGTGGGAACCTCCCACTGAGGTTCTCCCTGCTGGGAGAACCTCAGCCTGCCCAAGGAGGCCCAGAGCTAAGAATAACAAGGACCATAGTAAAGAAAAAAATCCATACATGATGTACCACATGTTCTAGGACTGACGCAAAAAGTCTGATTATTGCTACTACCCACCTAAACCTGTCAGCGTAGGATGCTTCTCACTAAAGGCAGACATCGCATCTGTAGTGTCTCTGCATACTCCCACTACAGTCGATGGTCATTAATGTTACTGGCCTCCAGGACATAGTTCACCTTATCCAAAAGTAAATGTCTTTAAAACATCACATTAATTATGCCTTAGAATTGTCCATTACTCTCCATTGACTTTAAAGGGAGGAAAAGGTAACCAGCTCCAACAGAGACTCCTACGCTGTAAATATCTACAGTTAGGCAAGGTGAATCTCACTTTGAGATATTGCAGCCTTCGATTTTATAGAAATAAAGGGCTTTTCTCATCTCTGCTATGAGCTTCTCAAATTCAAACTTAGGAGCATCCATGTTCCAGGATACTTAAGATTTATCTATGGCATCCTATAGGATATCTCTGCTTCTACCACTAGATTTTAGGGGCAATTCCACCACATCATAGCTAGAGGGCATGTGCCTTTTCCAGTACAGACTATTCTAAAATTAAAAGGGTTTTAAACATTAAGTTTTAAAGCAGTAAAACACTGTAACTTTTAAATATAAACACAGAGAAAGGCAATTAAAGAAAAAGCTTCCGTTTTGTAGTAACTGCAGAATTTTAGTGGTCTCCTGGGTTAACAAATTGTACCACATCACCTCTGGAAAGGCTTTTCTGCTGTTCCTGCAACTTGGCTGTAGATCTGTCACTCTGCTTTTCCTCGGAGAAGTGTGGTCTCTGCTTACTTTGCAGCTCTCTTCCTGGCTGCTCCAGCTTGCACGTTAACAGTTCCCCCTTGAAGCATCAGCCACGCTTTGCTCCGTGTGCCCTCTGCCCTGGGGTTTGCATGGACCCAGCACACACCGCTGGAGAAGGCAGGGAGGCAGAGCAGGACACAGAGGGACATCCAGCAAATGTACTGGAGGCAGCTTCCCACGTACATATCTACATATACTCAAACACCACTCTATTTCCCTCCAAGACCTTGCTTTCTTTTTTTTCTGTAGCTTTTTTTTTTTACTTAAAAGTCACCATTAGTCACCAAGAACTGCAGCCTTATCATTTACCAGAAATCTCAAATAAAGCTCATTAATCTTTCTCTTATCTCACTGCCTTAAACAGATACAAACTAGAAATCTATTAGGAACAGCCCAGAAACATGGTTTTAATGGTTACTAGTAACATTAGAATATGTTAGTTCAATAAAAATAGACCCTCGTCCCTCATTCATTTCTCTTCAACCCTGGAAAGAGGTGACCACCTGACCTCTCTTGACATGTCATAGGCAAAGCGATGCTGACAGCATATCAAAACAGGGTCTTCCCAAACCGCAGCCAAAACTTTAAAAAGCAGGAAATACACTCCTCAGGTAGCACTTCAGGTTCACGTTCACTTACCAAATTGCCTATGTAAAGCATGTGGTCAAACTCCTTCGTCATCTTGTAATGCTCCAAGGCCATGAAGAGTGTGTTCAGCACAATGCAAAGGGTGATGGTGAGGTCAGTAAATGGGTCCATTACCACGAACTTGACAAATTTCTTGATTAAAAGCCAAAACGGGCAGCAATCCCAAATGAGAAATTTAACAGCAAAGTGGTTCCAGCAGGGAGGACATTTCTGTTGTGATTCCTCAAGCTCTAAGTCACAAGCAGTAAAGTAACAGTCAATTCACACTGAGTTATATGACAAGAGAACACTTAAAATGACTCATAATGTAGAGAAAGGCCCCTGAATTACCCTAAACTTTTTTTTTTAAGGTAAAAATATTTCTGTCTTAACAGGCTAGCAAATTACGCGCTTTGGGGTTTTTGCCAGTCGACCTGCACTTAGCAGACAGTGACCTATTCTGAAAGTAATAACCTTTTAAAAGTGTCACAAGCAAAAAGGGAGAATCACACTAAATATGTAAAGTCCAGTATTAGATACAGGCTTAGGCTTTTACTTCTTCCATTTTGGCAATTTTTTTTCCAAATGGACAACAATACCCTATCTTCATTTAACGTAGATCAGAACATTTTTTTTTCATTCCCAGGTCTCATTTTAGAAGTATCTTAAGTAATACCCTTTAAAGCAGTTAATAGATGAAAGAGTTTAAATCCAATACTTAGAGGTGATTTAAGCACTTGAGAGTCAGAGTATCACCGGTTATCAATAGGGTTTCTGTTTCTGATGTGCAATCCAAAAAGGCATTAAGCGTCTGGTTTGTACTGAAAGGACCACATAAAAAATCAGGGGAGTCGATAAGTCAGTTTGAAAATGCTACTAAAGCTCCAGTGTGCTTTTTAAAGGTGCTTTTAAAATATTACCTAAAATACAACTTTTATATGTTAGTTTTATTGGAGCACAAAAGAATTGAAATAGCTTCATAACTATAATTTGCCTTAAACGGTGAAAAAGAAAAGCCAAAAAAGACAGTTAATGGCTGAATGATAATGATTAGCAGAATTGCTTAATGCTTTCCTTTTCTGATTCCTTTATGGGCATGGAATGCTGTGTAACGGTTTTAGTCCATATAATTAGAACCTGCACTGATAACAGGAAAACTTCAGCCAAGCCTGTTATTTCAATCAGTTTATAAACTGCTTCCTCTCTCAAGCCAGGATGCATTTTCTGTGCATTTTCCTTCATTGGACAACAGAACTGCAGTATTAGGTGCCTTCTAGCCAGCTTTCAAAATATCGGATAACGTGCTCCATGCACAGGTTTTGCTCAAACCCTTACACCTCTCTGAGACCTCTGGGAAACCAAATTGCTCCCAAGAAACAACTATGTCTTTCCATAGATGCCTAAAGTGATGTGACAACCATCCATATCCCAAACAATTTCAATGCAAAATCTTAATTTTGCCTTCTTTTTTTTTTTTTTTTTTGGAAACCCACCTCAAATTAATAAAGAGTTTGGGGCAGTCACTTCCTAAAGGATCTAATTTTCCAGGCAAATCCAGAACACATCTACCTATAGCCATACTCCTCATAATGACTTCTAAACAACTTTGCTTATTCCACTATTATTAATTTGGAGACCTTCTTGATGGACACACATCAGATATATGACTCTTTCCTCTGAGGCTCCACATGTGACAAAAGCCCCTTTCAGCCCAAGTTGCTGCTGAGAGGGGTAGTTTCATCCATCTCAGCCACATGTTATTTCTCTGTCCTTTTGCCAGCTTTTGTGCTCCTGGACCTTCTAGGTGAACTGGTTCTGCTCGTTAATCCAGCTGAAAACCAATTGCTTGTACAGTCAAACCAAAAACTGTAGGAACACAGCAAGGGGAGGAGAAAGATGTGACTGTCCACTTTTGACAGTGATGTGGCATTAAAATAGTTTAAATCAATCAGGAACCCACATCATTTCCCCATCATGCGTGACCTTTAGAAATCACAACAGATTTAATAGTTTTTGAAAGATATCTTCAAAAGGAAAAGTTAAATTAGACTCAACTGCTTTTTTTTTTTTCTGCTACTTTATATATTTTTTTTAAAAGGTCAGAAAACACAGTCAAAGTTTGTGTTGGAGGTATTTTTCTTCTTATTTTAAAATGAAAAAAAAATCCTAGATCTTTCCTTATCTGCAAGGCTTTGCAATGTCCAGGAAAAATGCGTACGTGATGACTATCTGAGAGCAGAAACCAGGTAACTAAATGGGATGAGATTTCTGGTCTGGCTGTTTCACACAGTTTGACACAAATCATACAGCTGTTATTAAAGGCTGTAATACATTTTATTCTCATTTGGTATTCCTCTTGTTTTTAACAAGTATTCAGTTTCAAGGACTAATCAAAGTCCGGGAGTTGGGAAACCTTTGATAAGGATTGAGACAGCTTTTTTCAGTATGAGGCTAAAAATGTACATTCTCTGAGTTAGCCTAGACTTGATGGTGTCTATTTCTGTAGTAAAAAGTAATAGAAAGTACCCTTAAATAAATAAGAAGTCGTCCAGCTCAGGCCTTTTAGGCATTCTTAACACATTACAAAGCAGCAAATCAATCACAAAGCTAATTGCCAAAAACCCCACAGAAAACAAATAAAAGCTTTGCAGACTACACTAAACACTGGAATACATTGAAGTGATTATTTACCTATTAAGAATACAGCTCTTTATTTATTTAAACATGTATACATCTCTTCTGGCCACAATGCTGCTGAGTATAACCACAGGGGATGGTAAAAACCTGAGGAAGAAGGAGGGCTGTGTGGTTACACGTTGGGCTGTCTCCAAAAAGTGAGGCCCAGCCCCTGTCTGTGAGGCATCTCCCAGGCAAAACCCTTCGTCTTGCCTTGCCTTCAGCAACGCAGAGAATAAGGCTGCAGGACAATCCAACATTCCCCTTGCTCCACGCTGTCTTCTCAACAGACATTTTTCTATATTTTTAGTTGCTACCTCCTATCTTGTCTCAATTTACAATGTAGGAGACACGAGGAACCGTAAGAAGCCCTTTCGTGTTGCACGTAAAGAGGCTAGAAATGTGATGACTTGCTATGAATTGTTGTCTTGCTATCAATAAATGTGTGAAAGGGAAATGCAAAGCATCTGTATCGAAAGACAGGGAAGGAAAATCCTCCCGCACCTAATGAGAAGTGTAGTGAACAACGGAAAAATTTCCTGAGAAATATTTGCATGGCCAAATGGGTCCTTTGAGCACCCTTACATCTCACAGCAGGATTCGAAAACCCCTCCACCAAACTGCCATGCCCCACTAGCTGCTCTACAAGGGGGAGACTTCCCTCCCCCACAACTTGGAAGTTCTGCACGCAGCTGGTAACTACAGACTCCCAGCTTTGCCTCAGCTCCAGAGAGATGAGATATAAATGCGTGCACAGTCACCCAAACAGTCTGGTGCTCCACTACCCTGCATCTTGGTTAGTCCTGTATAAGCTGAATGCCATGGAGGCACAAAATGTTACCAGATCTGACTTTTTGATTATATGGCCAACATTCTAGCAGAATTTTTACAAGTGCATGGGTAAGACAGTGATTGTAACGCCTTCTGTTGGGGTTTATATATTGTAGGGGTTGCAATAACTACCTGTGATGCCTTCTTGCAAAACAATTCAACATTAGGGTCTTTTGTCTCACTTGTTCCTGCCAGTCAACATTTGAGTTGGGAAACTAAAGACGTGTTTTACCTTCCAGGGCACTGGTGATGATGCTGACAGCGCTCACTGCCCTCTGCCTCTGAAAGGGTTCATCCGAATGGTCCACTGATGGGCGGTGGGGCATTAAAAGCTGCTTCTTGCTCGCCTCGTCCGAGGGAGAGGTCTGTTTAAATGAACACATCAGATCGGCAGAATAAATACAAGGCAGGTATAGGATAATATTTTCAAAATTGCCTAAGCACAATTTTTCCCATCTGAAAAGTCCAAATCTCACTGATTCCCCAATTAGACGCATGCTGGTGGGGTACTGCTTTTGAAGATGGCACTTTGAGCCATTTTGGAAACTTTGCTCTGCCCTTTACTTTCATGTAAACAGGTGAAAGATGCAGGTGAAAATAAAGGGATGCTTCTGATGCTGGAGAAACAGCATCAGAAACTTCTTTATCATGCTCTTTGCTTGTTAAAGAAGTCCTGCTTAATTACATTCATTATTCCATTATTTCTGAAATGTGTTAACTGTTTAATTATACTGCTAGGAGAGCAAAAGGGGCGTGGGTAACAGCTCCATTACAGGCCTCTGATATCATACCAAGCAAACTGACTCCTCAACACATGTTTTTTTCTTGTTCTGAAACACTGCCAAATCTCAGGAACATACTGTCATTTTGGTGATCTTTGGTGTCATGGATTCTGAAACTCCATAATTAGAAAAGAATCTCAGCTTCTTTTTTCCTCAGGAAAAATAAAAAAAATCACCCAAACTCTCTACTTCTTATGTTTCTCAAGCAAAACCTTAGGGGAAAAAAAACAACAAAGAAATCAAATACCTGAAAAACAGAACTCCTAACCTGTCTTTATTCAATTTTTCATTTTAAATTCATTTTATACTTTTTGAAGGCTTGGGTTTCTGAAGTCAGCCAGAAACCCAGTATAGCTGCAGACACATACTGTATTAAATACTTTATATTGTTAGCTCACAGGAGCAAGATGTTAAGATTTTTGTTATTATAATCTCCCACTTCATACAGAGACAGCTCCCCCACAGGCAGAAAGAAAGGTGGTGGTTGAGGTGCAAGGATTTGGCAATGCCAGTTTCAGTGCCATTCTCTGTCGCAGACCTCCTGGCTGAGACACTCGGTCCCCCAAAATGAATGTTTTACCAGCCCCCGTCCTGCTCCTCCAGTCATACAGGCTGTGAGGTCCAGACACTACACAAGTAAGAGAGATGCACTGTAGATAGATGGGTCCTGATGCCTCTTGCAATATAACTCAAGGAAATGTGAAAGCAGAAGAAATCCCTAAGAAGATGGAAACCTCTGGTTTATACAGATGTCAGAGCAGCTGCTTTTGCTTCTCCATAGTCAAATCAGCTATGGCAACTGGGTTCAGTTTTCTGGATCTTCTTTTCTCACTTGAGTCTGAAATGGTCCTAACCACCCTGAGTAGCACCCAGGATTCCAACCGAGACATGCCACGGGCAGCAGCTCCACAGCTCTGCTCTCTGTGTCTGGGACATGCACCCAGAGGGACTCAGGATCTCCCCTCTCAGCCATTTCTCTATCAAAACTGCTCTTTGAGACAGGCAATTCTGTGACACCGGTAGGAAAAAAAACACAGAAGCTCTGCGAGCTGCCTTTGCGGAGCGTGATCAGGGCAGGGGACATCCCCTTGTCAGATGGGCACAAAAGACAAAGCCACTTGGCCACTGGTTGACGGTGAAAATAATAGCCAGGATACTGGTCCCAGGTCACTTCAAAGTACTGCAGGTAAAAATACCAATCACTGCAAGACCAGAGAAAAGATTTTTAAAGCAAGCACTTAAAGCATTAGCTAAGCCAAGAAAACAGTAATGCATCAAAATGGCTTTTTTTTTCCTAAAATGTTCTCTTTTGTTAAAACAATTGGCTCCTTGTCCATCAAGTTACTGACGCAGTCATCTCAAAAGGAGAGGTGTAATCAGAACCTATTCAGAGAGACTCCTACTTGTGCACAACATAAGAAGAAATCACTCTATCTTTGGCTTAGGAGCTGGGGAAACCAGGAACGGTATTTCAATGCATTAGTTTGCTCGATTCCCTTCACCTCAAAGACATCCAATAAAAAAATAAAGAAAAAACAAATGTTTTATTAATGAGGAAACCATATACAAAATTGCATAATCATTCGCAGCAGTTTGGAGTACATAACAAATACATGGGACTGAAAAGAAGTAAATAGAAAAGGAGGAAAAAAAACAGGAGGGAGACAAATTTCTAAGTAGAATAAACTAAAAAAGTAAAACCTAAAAAAAAAGGGAAAAAAAGGACAAATACAAACCCAACTCTTCCAGTTCTCTCTCTATGGAATGAACCATAAGAAAACCTCAAATTCCTGTGGAGATCTAACTCTTTTTTAAACTGTACTGTCTTCCCATCTCATTTGACCCAAAGCTCAGAACATACCAGTAGCATGTCTTCATACAATCTCATCCCTGGAAGTTTCGGTTTTCTGACGGTCAAGAAAGATACTCTATTCCTATTCATGCACGCAGAAGTGCTTTTGCAGAAGTTATGAGTTGGTGGCCTTTATTTTGAAAGCCACCTTTTATTCACAGGTGCAAAGAGAATTCACTCTAGAGGTAAAAAGTCAAAGGAAAAATATCCAGAGTTTCATTCTTCCTGTTTTTTGACTCAGCTAAACCAGGGTAAATGAAAAGTCCAAGTTAAGCAGGTTTGGCATATCCTTCATTAAAAGATAAAAAGCAGGGAACTGACGTTTTCCCTAGGTTTGATGTGATATTCCCAACCCAACAAGTTGTTTAAGTCATTCCATTTTTCCTTCCAGCCCAGCATCCTCAATCTGCCACCCGTGTCACGAGAAGCCGTCTCCAAGAGTTCAGGAGTCCTGCTGGAGGCAAGAGGACTGTTTGCAGTATGCCATCCTCTGCGTGCAACGGGGTATTTCTGGAGGAGATATGTGCATGGCTCCTTCCTTCCTTCTTCTCTGGAAGCGTGAGATGGTCCAATTTGTTTCTGACCTGTGTTCAGAGTACATGCTCCATGCGTGACGGCCACCCAACCTGCTGCAGGGCTGAGCCCGGAGCCCGCTGCTCCCTGCCAGCCATTCGGCAGCGGGCACACAGCGGAGGATCATCCCCAGAGCCAGGACACAGGGTCTAGCGGGCAATGACGGGGTGTAAGGAACACTCCTGTGCTCTCCCAGGAGGACATGGTCTCTTTACCAACAGAGCAGTAAATCTATCACATAGTCAGCTTGCCATTTACTGTGAAGTGTTTTTTCCAGGAAAGAAAGTTTCCATCCAGGTGAATTGCTTAAAATTACTGATGTTACGGAAGTTTATGAAGAAATTACGAAGAACTATTCTTCACAAAGAATTTTTATTCTTTGTAAAGAAAAGATATCTGAGGGGTTTTAAAAAATTATTTCTTTTCAAACAGAGACGGTTAATAGTCACACAAGTTTTTGCACTCTGAGATAAAGAGCAGTTCCAGGAACTGGACAAACAAGGCAGTATAAATGCTATTGTCATTGCAGAGAGAATATAAACAGGCACAGTCGTTCATTGTACTTATATTCATATAGAAATTAAGCCAAAAATAACAACAGTCCCTACAGTTATGCAAAGAGTCTTCTTAAGATCCAGATGAGAAATCACAGCAGAGTTAAACACAGGCACTTCCAGCAGGACAAGATAATTTGTGTTGCTCCCTGATTGACTGGAAACGTCTCTCCTTTGGCTTAGGTAAATACTACAGGGACAAACACACTATTCAGTAATTTACATGTAAATGAGGATGCACAACACCGCAGAATTATTTTCTTCTGAGTGCCCACAGTTCTGAGCTATGTCAAAACTGTTATGTAAAGATGGGTTCATACATGACAGCATTTTTAAAGACCACATTTGGGAACTGGGACAGGTTTAATTTTCCTTGTACAGTAAAAATCTTTTCAAGCATAAAAAAAGGTGGACAGGTCACACCATGAACAATGGACCCAGTAAGGCACTAGCGCAAATATTTAATGAGATTGAAGGTGACCATAATATCACACAGCATTAAAAAGAAGCCATTTAATTTCGTGGATACATGATTATTTAAAAAGATGCACCGTAAACTGAAACAGCTTGTAATATTTGTGTCAAATCTGAATGATTTGCACTCAGGATGTGCTAAAGCAAAGTTTGAAATGAGCAGAACCCAGAGCTGCAGTAACAACTCTGTGACACAGTGGCAGTGGGCTATCTAGCTTTCATCCAGATAACTTACTGGTGGCAATTTTTGGATGACTTATTTTTCTGAACATGGAAACTGCTAACACTTTGCCTTTTCACCAGTCCCATGGCAAAGCAAGAGGGGAAAAAGAGAAATTTTACCTCAGGGTGGTTTTAGGGTCAACAAGAAAACCTCAAACAAATGTGATCAGCAAAACAGTTTTATGCTTAGTGAGAAGAAAAACCAAGGCCTTTTTTTTTAATGCAAAAAACACACACACAAAAAAGTTTTATCTAAAGATAAGCATTCAAATCCTTAGTTTGGCATCTTGATGAGCAGCCTAGCCCTTCTTAAGGGCTCAATCCCTCGCAGTTTCCACTTCTGCCAAGCTACTCGGCACTTCTAGTTTCCTAAAAATAAAAATAAAAAAAATTGTGCAACCAAGAGGGAATTCAAGAAAGACTCTATGTGCAAACATAGATCCTACCTCCAGCTCGCTGCTCATCCCAGAGCCATTTCGCAGGTGGCCCTGCTTTGCTGCTGGGCTGATGGGAAGCTCTGATGAGAACAAAGCAGTGGGGACCACCAGCTAACGGCTAGCTGTCTACTTGCAAACAATCACCTCCTCAGTCCCATGTCTATTTCTCTGACACTTCTAATCTCCAAAATTATTGGAATGTCAGGCTAAACTAGAAATGCCTGTAATACTCCTGCAGAGTTCAAGACAGGGCTACAGCTGGCTTAAGAAGGCAAAAGGGGATGCTGCCATGTGTATTTTTTAGCCCTCAAGAAATTCTTGGCAACCACAGGCAACATCTTACTCATCCTCATCAGATCCCATGGATAAATCGAGCTCCAGATAGCAGCTCATTAACTTAATCCAATTGTGTTCAAACAAATCAATACCTTGTGAAAGCAGATGTTATTCTAACCTTTGAAATAACTAAGGAACACCAAGAAACAACAGAGCAATACAAACAGAGCTACAAATAAATACTACAAGAATGCGCAGAAACTGTAGTTTGTAGCGTGCCCTGAAGATACTTAGGTAACAATAGACTTTCTCTAAAACTGTTGAAAGCCCAAACTGCCAGCTTAGCAATCAGTAGGAGCATCAAAACGTATAATTTTTCGAACCTTTCAGTCTCAGTTCAAGTGAAAAACACTAAGATTTTAAGCATAGTCATCAGGTCCTGCTTGTGTCTTATTTGCACTGGGGTAAGCTTGATGAAATCAGCCGCTGAACCATTTGAAGAAAGCTGACAGCGGAATAGGACCAACCCTGATTCAGTGCTCTGCAGGATACACCAGAGATTTCCAGAAGAGTGACTAGGAAATACCATGGGTTTAATAGAATCATAGAATAGTTTGGGTTGGAAGGGACCTCTAAAGGTCATCTAGTTCAACTCCCCTGCAAGGAGCAGGGACATCTCCAACCAGATCAGGTTGCTCAGAGCCCCGTCCAACCTGGTCTGGAATGTTTCCAGGGATGGGGCATCCACCATCTCTCTGGGCAACCTGTGCCAGTGTTTCATCACCCTCAGTGTAAAAATTTTTTCCTGGTGTCCAGTCTGAATCTACCTCCCTCTATTTTAAAATCATTACCCCTCGTCCAATCACAACAGGCCCTGCTGAAGAGTTTCTCCCTGTCTTTCTTGTAGGCCCCTTTAGGTACTGGAAGGCCGCTGTAAGGTCTCCTCGGAGCCTTCTCTTCTCCAGGCTGAACAGCCTCAACTCTCTCAGCCTGTCCTCACAGGAGAGGTGCTCCAGCCCTCTGATCATCTTCATGGCTTCCTCTGGACTTGCTCCAACAGGTGCATGTCCTTCTTATGTTGGGAGCTCCACACAGTATTGCAGGTGGGGTTTCACAAAAGCGGAGTAGAGGGGTAGAATCACTTCCCTTGACCTGCTGGTCACACTTCTTTTGATGCAGCCCAGGATGTGGTTGGCCTTCTGGGATGCAAGTGCACATTGACGGCTCATGTTGATCTTTTCATCCACCAGCACCCACAAGTCTTTCTCAGCAGGGCTGCTCTCAGTCCCTTCATCCCCCAGCCTGTATTGATACCAGGGGTTGCCCCAATCCAGGTGCAGGACCTTGCACTTGGCCTTTTTGAACTTCATGAGGTTCACACAGGCCCACCTCTCAAGCCTGTCAAGGTGCCTCTGGATGGCATCCCTTCCATCAAGTGTGTCCACTGCACCACTCAGCTTGGTGTCGTCTGCAAACTTGCTGAGGGTGTGCTCGATCCCACAGTCTATTGATGAAGTTGATGAAGACATTAAACAGTACTGGTCCCAATATGGACCCCTGAGGGACACCACTTGGACATTAAGCCATTGACCACTACCTTCTGCATGTAACCATCCAACCAATTCCTCATCCACCGACAGCCCACCCATCAACTCCATCTGTCTACAATTTAGAGAGAAGGATGTTGTGAGGGACCATGTCAAAGGCTGTACAGAAGTCCAGATAGACAACATCTGTAGCTCTTCCCTTGTCCACTGATGTGGAGACAGAAGGCCACTTGGTTGGTCAGGCAGGACTTGCCCTGGGTGAAGCTGTGCTGGCTGTCTGGAACCATCTCCCTGTCCTCCATGTGCATTAGCATAGCTTCAATTAGGATCTGTTCCATGAGCGTCCCAGGCACAGAGGTGAGGCTGACAGGTTGGTAGTTCCTAGAGTCCTCCTTTTTACACTTTTAAAAACATCTTGAGACAAGCTCCCTGCACCCCTCAGGCTTGAACATCTGTTTCTCTTCACATCCCCGTGAAGACTGCCTGACCCAGAGCCATCTTTGTGGAGGATGTTTGCAGATCATACTCTCAGATTGCACTACTTTGCTCTTCATATGACCTCAGCAGGCTTTCTAGCCCGAACACTGCAGTGTCACCCTCTGTGCTACCAAGGGCAACTCCCCGACAACGCTGCCACCACTCCTTGTGGGTGCTCTTGCGTGGCACGGGAACATCAATGGGTGTAGCAAAGTGTGCAGAGACGCATGAGCTCCCTGCAGAGGATAGGATGTCCCTGCTCTTGCTCAGGCTGTGCACTGAAGCCCCTGGTGACTTGGCAAGACCAGTTCCATGCAGAAGACTGAGTGGATGGATGCCATTCTGCACGGACCATGCTGTCCATGGCCAGCAAGCCTGCTAACCAGTCAGACTACCCCAGCTGACAAGACTGTTGGCCCTAAGCACTATCCATTGTGATTATATGGAATCTCTCCTGTTTCACAGACTGTATTTAGGAATTAGCGAGAGGAGATGGAAAGTGCAAGTACACTTGGTTTCTCATGGAAACACACTCTATGCCAAGCAGCCAGGGCCTTCTGAGGAGCATTTCAAACTGGCTTTTTTAGCTTATGTGCTCTTCTGCAGCCAAGTGCCAGGAGATCTCTCATCTGAATCACCAGCCTGAATAGTGGGACAATCTGCTGCAGCCATGTCTCTCATGGGAGAGGGCACAAGCTGCACAGATGCCTTCATGTCAGCTCAGCTGCCACCTGTAGCCATTCCTGTGGGCAAATGGCCCTTGGCTGGGACAGGGGGTAGCAGCTGCAATGACACAAAGGCAGGAAAGTTGTTCATCGTGGTCCAAACTACTTTGCTTGCGGTAAAAACTTCAGGCTGAATGTTGCTAAAACTAATCATGCTAAAATTCTCAAAAGTGGCTAGTGATGTTTTATGCTTTCCCTGAGACACCTTAGGAGGGCTCAGTTTGAAATAATCTGCTGAAACTATGGTCTATTTAAGGGCTGTAGGTAGGAAACTCAAAACTAGAGATGGTCAGATCCTGTTTGATGTTTACTCTGCCTTTTAAATCAGAAGTCCTCTTCCCAGCTTTCTCCAAACCAAGATTCAGTAGTTTCTCCCCTCAGCAGCAATCAGACAGGTCTGTCACACTCATCTGATACTACTGAGCATCACAGAGGGTCCTAAACAAATAAGTCTTCAAACCTAATGCTGTAAAATGTGTTTTGCCAGCTTCATTAACTCAGATGTTGTGTTTACATGAGTGAAGACACACTCACACCTCAGGAAGCTGCAACTCAGGGCTTAACGCATATTACAGTGATGCCTCTTCATGGACCGGTCCTTCGTTTCTTCTTCAGGGAAGACACAACAGATAGCACAAGTGGAAAAGCACAAGCTTTTCACCATGGACTTACACTTGCACAAAATAAATAACAGCGGCAGGGTCAGCGGGGTTAATGAGGAAATTTCAACTTCATCCTGCAGCATCTTTCTTTTCCCTCCCCCAAACATATCAAGAGACTATAAAAAGAAGCCAGAGCTGCTAACAAAGTCAACTTCAAATTTTAACAAGAAAAAGGCGAAAATAATCAAACACTAAGCCCAGAAGTGTGCTGATTTGTCTCCGAGCACACTGAGGTGTTGGATTTGCTATTTCCTTTTGCCTGTGCTCCGCAGCTGAGGCTGCACGTTCGTGCCCAGCGCTTATAGTTCCTGTGGTGAATACATCTGTACAGCAATGGGCTTCTTGCCAATTAGCTTTTAACTCCAGCTCACATCTTCTGGATAGATTAGATACCAAACCTGTTTTGCAGATGACACAACATCCTTCACGTTGCATCACTGAATGAGCATCTGTTACTATAGCACCTGGGTGTTATTTCCTAGATGACCAGGGAACTGCCAAGTGAGCTCACCCACCCCAGCCATTTAATTTTCAGCATCCATTTTTTTAAAAGGCAGGAAGCTGGCAAATGAAAAGAAATGCCAGCAGAGCTCAAAACCTCCCTGTCACCTCAGGGCCCAATTCTGTAAAATACCAATATTTCCTGTGAAGGGTTGAGTGCTCTCATGCTTTGTTAAGCTTTTTCTGACAGCTGGGAGAGCCTCAGCAGCCCGCGGAGTGCTTTCCTCTCAGAGAAAAGGGGGACATCCACTGCCCATCTACTGAAGCCTTTCTACTTTGGTTCAGATTATTTAATTTTTTAAAAGAGATGCACAAACACTTTCTTAGATCATAGAATAGTTTGGGTTGGAAGGGATCTTTAAAGGTTTTCTAGTCCAACCCCCCTGCAAGGAGCAGGGACATCTCCAACCAGATCAAGTTGCTCAGAGACCCGTCCAACATGGCGTTGAATGTTTCAAGGGATGGGGCATCACCACCTCTCTGGGCAACCTTCTTCCACAGCTTTTCTTTAACCTACAGCTTATTTTTCACCGAGCTAAGTCCAATAAACGACCACTATCTACAAACAGTGTTTCTGTTACTCAGCTGTCAAGAGACTGCTCTTGGGACTGGTCTTCCTTGTCCGCAGACCGTACAAATGGAAGTAGCAAAGTCCTAAACGAACGAAGGCGTGAACATCTCAAAAAGCAGCAACAGCCTCAAAACTGTCAACAAAACAGATAATTCTCACACCACCCAGCTTCCCACACACAGCACAGCTCCTCCTCTCGTGTACAGTGTGAGAGTCTTGCAGGACTACAGGGAATGCCCAGATAGGTGAGGAAAAAAACTCAATCCAAAGCTTGAAAGGGAAGAAGCTGCCTGGGTCTAGAGAAAAAAACAACTACTACTCAGTTTACTGATAATCTGACACTGTGGCTGGGATCCATCTCACTCGCCTTTCTCTTCAGGAAATACCTTGCATAATACACATTACAATCACATTTGCTTCTTTCCCTACCAGTGCAACCCATTTTTGGCACCTTGTTACTCTTGAATGGGTTTCATCTCACCTGACTTAAGACATGTGCCAAACAGAGTTACTGAACTTGGGCTTCCCTTGTAGTTAAAGTTAACAGAAGGAGACATTTTTTTAGGGAGAGAGATTATTCTGACCCATTTTAGATCTCTAAGATGAAATAAATCCTGCCCACACTGACCCTAGTGACTAGATCTCCATTCCTTTAAAGACTGTTGAGAGCAATGAGCTCCAATGTAGATTATCTACATTAAAATAGATAAATTCCCACCATATCAAACTGGCAACCTGTTCAAATCACCCTGCCTGTGTAGCAGCTATTTCCAAAACACCAGCTCACAGTTTTCCAAGTGAATTCGTGCTTGGGTTCTAATGGTATCGGTGTTCATAGTTTTATGTACAGCCTTATGAAATATTTTTTGCAGTAGAGCTGCTTTGCAACAAAGATCCTGGCAATCTGCAAAAGGCTTGAAGTCTGTTGATCATCTGCTCATCTTTCCTGGGTGTTATTTGAACTGGATGCTAAAACCTTCTGGGAAATACCTTTGGACTGTAAGAACAACCTTCCACAAGTAGCTATAGAGAAGACCAGAGGTTAGAGGCAAACAGATAGCAACGAGTGGGAGAAAACGCGGTCTTAAGATGGTAAGACTCACACCGAATCATTTTAAAAACCTCATTTTCTAGCCACCAGACAATGTCAGATATTCAAATATCAAAAGAAACCAACTTAAAACATGTCCCTACAAGAAAAGAAAATTCATATCAAACCCAAGATTTAGTTATTTGCCTCCAGCAAGCCCTGAAGAGCAAGTGTCACCAGAAGTCATGAACCTCTCTTATGTGTGGCACTAGATACAGGTTGCTGTGTGAGTTGGCCCGTTGTCTTCCCACCCTGCCTAGGACGGTGGGTCCGCATTTCTCACTGCAGACTGCATATCGCGTAAATAAATTACAGCAAACTCCAACAACATTTAGAAGGAAATAAGAGTGTGAATCACATACAAAAGTTATAAAGTACTCACCAGGTCTCCTGTCCAGGGTTTTTCCATAATAACTGGGGGGAGCAGTAACCCTGCAGGAGAAGTAGTGTCTGGGTTGAGTGCCCCGGTGCCTCCTCCTATCAGGGAAACCACACCATTGCAATCCACTGAGCTGTTCCTTTTGCCCGTCTGGGTGTAGTTGGGAGTAGTAGGGTGAGAACTATGGCTCACTTGACTTTGCACGCTTGGACGCCTCCCAGATCTTGGAATTAAGAGAGAGCCCCGGTGGCTTTCATTTTCCCCGGCAGTGCTGATCTCATCATCGGCAAAATCTGTTTCGGAGCCAGTGTCTCTGCCACGGAGTCGGAAACTGAATATGCTTCCGTGGCTGGTTCTGCGCTTCACCAAGTTTGCACTGGGACCATAACTAATGCCAAGGAGAGTCTAGAAACCCCCAGAAAGGAAAAAGGGGAAAGAGAAACAACATTTTGCAACATGTTTTCAGAAGTGAGGAAGGTCTGGGGAAAGCAGTAAGTTCCATTTTAAATCAAGTGCTTCAGAGGAAGACTTAATTACACGTATTCAACCTTCACAAAGTTAAGAGGTTGAACAGTCATTCCTAGCCACTAGGTAGTTTTCTAATACTTGACAGTTAAAGATGTACTGAGATAGGAAGAGTCAAGGTGGCATTCACCTCCTAGCATGATACTTCCTTTGTGTCTACTCCCATGATACTTCCTTTGCTTCTACTCCCCCCCACCGTCTGATAAGTGCCAAAGGACCTGGGAAGGCAGCACAAGGAATGGAAGACAGGAGCAGGGAAGGGGATCCACCTCCAGCTACTGCATTATCACCCATCTTCATAACAGCTAGGGAAGGAACGTTGCAGTGGGAGAAGAAGAGATAAAGAAACAGGGCAGGAAATGAACTGCAGGGAAAATGAGAAGAAAAGTGAAGAAGAAGAAGCAGAATACGACGGAAGGTGATAAAGGAAAAATAAAACAAAACAAGAGCAAGAAGAGGGATATGGTTTATTGGATTGTAAAATGATTATCCCGTTCCCGTAGCTGCTGTAAGGGGTAGGTAACCTCAGTACAGAGCAGCCTCCCTCACACTCAAATATCAGCCTTGACGATCCACTCTGATGTCAGCTACTGAGAGTGCAACTCTGACAGAGCACCAGCAAGACGTAGTCAAGGACTAAACACACCTAAACCCTGGTAGAATAAAAAGGATGTCCAGAAAATGCATAACGAATTCAAGGTCTACCCCCTTCCCTCATCTCTGAAGAGGAAATTATTGGAGTAAGAGCATTTAGGCAGAACATACTTTTGATTTTATGGCCTGTACAGAATTTTCAGCTTCTTTGGAACTTTCTCATGAGCCAAGTATATATGAAGAGAGGTCAGATCTCCACAAACCAGACAAACCAAATGACGCCCGATTTCATTTTGCAGTGTAGGTTACACCACTGAGTTATGTAACGATGCTGTTTTGTGACACTGCTACAAGGAAGAGTACAAAAACCAGGCCCCTTTCTAACTAAAAACAACACACTTGAATCGCTACCAAATTTTAACTGGTCAAAAATCCATGCCTGAGTTTCCATGGCACAGTCATTGAGACTGATTTCTGATGGCAACACACTTCCAGCTGCTCAGATTGCATCTGAATGATGACTCAGCCTTACTCCCTCCAACCATGCCAGACACAGCCTTGCAGAGAAGATTTACTATAAGCTTTGAAATGTGTCTCCCATGTTTCTCATGCATATGACATCCAGGGGCAAAAAGTGAAAACAAGAAATATTAATCTAAGAAACAAACTGGCAACACACAGCTCCAATCCATGGTCATTCTGGTACCTGGTGTCTTGAAACCCATCCAGAATGAAGCTAAAGTGCAATTCTAGCTTTGACAAATGTGAAATTTGTAACGCGACCCAGTCAACCAATGAGACAACAACAAAACCTATTAGATTAAAAAAATGCATCTCATTTACAGAAATCCAGCTCTGTGTAAATTTTGTGAGCTGAGGAGTCATTAATTGGTCACATTTACTTACATCACTTACATGTTTTCTATGAGCTTTTTACGGCTGCCAAATATCCCTAAATTCACTGGCAACAAAATGCAAAAAGACTTAGCCCATTACATGGCTATTCAGAAAAACAAAATAAACTGATTTAAACTTTGCCCTCAGTTAAGCAAAGACAAATTATCTGAGGCTATTTATGATCATTGGATACATACAGCATGTGCAGATTCATATTCATGCATGTCAGTAGCATTTATGTAAAACTCTATTTAACAGCAGTCTCGCTCTATTTTTTTTCACTGCAACAGAAAGTAGAAACAAGTGCCACAAAGTTTTGACTTGAAGGCAACTAGCAAAGGAATATAAAAATGTTAATAACATCTTCGTATAGCATTTTAAAAGCCCTCAGAGACAAGTTTCCTCCTTATCGTCTCCTTTCTTTTCTTTTTAAGCTTTGCAGGTTTCTTCTAAGAATTTTTTTTATCTCTAGTAGGGATAGGATAGATATAATCAGATGAATGAAATTAAAGTAAGAAAATAAACCAGACTGTGGGTAATCTTGAAGCAGAAAAAAAAGTAAAAAAATATTGAAAAAAACCACCATTGTAGGAATGTTTAATGGGCATTTTTAATTCATTTTGAAAATAAAGTGGTAATATGTTTCCTTTCACTGTTCTAACACAGACTGTCTGTAGATCAGTCATGGTATTAAGTATCTGCTTCTTCTTTACAACTGAAAGTTTCATCTTCAATTGTCTACTCAGAGTCTGGCCTATCCAGCGAAGTGCAGGGTGAAACAAGTGACGTTTCAGACCATGGCTTACCATTCTCCTCTGACCATCGTCGTAGTCACATTTGGGATTCCTTTGGTCTTCCCCATACTCTTCTGCCCCCAAAGATTTCTTTTTCTTTCGCCTATTTCTTCTTTCCTTGGCATTTTTGGATGCTAAAGGTGACATTTCCAATGAACTAAGTGACATTGAATCAATTCCTTTAGCAGCTAGTGCCTGAAACAGAGGATGGTAGTAGGCATAGAATTTATTATTTGAGTTTAGGATCTCAGTGAGAACTAATAATTACTCTGCTCAGTAATTATTTTTAATTCTAATTTTTAAGGTTGTATAGGAGATAAATTAAAAATTCCAAGTGGTCATTAATCATAAAACTATCCCACATGTCTGGAACCAGTCTTATTTTGTTTCTAATCTCTACATTAAGCCATAGGAAAATAAACGAGGTACAAATGCACCCATGTAGGTCTGCCACCCAGGTCCTATGATGAAGCACTCGGAATGGCTGCATAAAATAACGTGATTTATGCAGAGCTCACAATCAAGACCCTTCGACATTTCATGAGAGCAACAGCCTGTGTGCACGCACTTGCAGGTGTAGGCTGCATACGCTCTCTGGAGTAACGCTTCTGGTGCCGGTCAAAAAAAACCTCAAACTGGGGAAAATCAGACTAAGCCCCCCCTGGGCTTCAACCCCTTGGATGGAGGGGGCTGGAGAGGAGGGGAGCCAAGCTGGCTGCCAGGAGCTTTCCTCCCCTGTCACAGAGGGATGCTAGGAACAGCGGGCAATTCAGCTGGCACGTTTTTGTAAACACTTCTCCCAAGTAGCGTCGCAGACAGCTATAATCAGAGATGCAAAGAGAAAACCGTGGGCTTAACTGGAGATAAGCTGGGCTTTGGCGCGTGCTTTGGTGCTGCGCTGGCTATCTGGTGGGATCGCTGCAGGAGCTGGCTGATAACAGAGCAACTGCTAGGAACCCAGCAGAAGCCGAATGCGAAAGACTGAGCGCAGAAAGTCGCAGCCTTGGAAGCGAACGAGCAGCCGGGAGGAAGAATTGATAGGTGCAGGGAGGAAGGCGCAGCCCATGCTGGCATGCTGGGTCCCCATCCTTGGTGCGGGCGGGAGGAGCGAGGGGACTCTGAGCACAAAGCACGAGGTCAGGTTTGGAGGTGCTGGCGTCTCAGCGGTAGCCACACCAGTGGTCTGGAGACAAGCCCCCAGCCGAAATACATAAAGCGAGTGAATTAAAAAAAAATTAAAAAGCCTCTCCAGGTTCCCAGAACAGAAGAAAAGGATGAATCCTCAGCGCTATTGTCTGTAAGCCACTAGAATCAAACAGGCAATCAGCTCTCCGCAGCAAAATACTCCCTTCCTCCCACAGGCATCAGTCCAAGGAAAGGGAAGGCACTTAACAGTCATGTAAAGAATCAATCATGTATTTCAAGGAGTAGCGGTAGCTCTATCAAGCTGAGAGCACAACAAAACTTAATTCCTGTGGGAAATACCTTTCATGAGCAAGCTGCTTAGAGCAGAGAGGAGGAGGGCTCAGACACCGGTCTAGGCTGTTCTTTTTTTCTTTTTTTTTTTTTCAATTTTTTTTTTTTTTTTGAGTCAATTGATTTAATTGCTATGCTGAGGTGCCATCTCTTCATAAAGATTCAGCAAGTCTTAAGTTCAGGTTTAGGAACGTGTTAGACCAATTGTGTAAATTGACTGATAGTCCCCAAGCAGGCCTATCAGTTATATTTGTGCTCTCTTTATACTGCACAACGTAAAAGCTGGTCTAAAGAGTCTCAGTTTTCCTTTCTGATTGCCATCATATTCTATTGATCCAGAAAATATTGTAGGATGTGCTACTAAGCATGCTGTACTCTTACTGAAAAAATAATCTAGTTTTCAGTTTCTTAGCATTTTCTTACCAATTGCTTAGGTTGAAATGCTCCTGCCGTACCTTTCTCAGTTGTTGAAAAGGGATTTAGGCTAAATTGTTTCTCAGGGTATGGAAATGTCCCAACATCCTGCCTATCTACCCTCTCTGGCTGGCTTCCTGTGGCTGGACCGTGTCGCGTCCCTCAGGCATTGCAAGCCGTGAGCTGCTGTGGTAACTCCCAGGGACAGGAAAGGAGTAGGGGACCAAGCACGTCTGTCAAGGATGGGTGGTGGCTGAAGGATGGGAGAGAAGGTTGGCTCACACGAGCTCCAGACAGGAGATAGGACTTGAGGGAAGAACTTAGTGGTACAGCGAGAAAGTGAAAACCAAGATCTTGATAAGGATTTGGAGAGCAAGATTAAAACTGAGTAGCTGTGACTGGGATGAGACACTTGAGGACATCTGAAAGCTCATGGTGCAGCCACCCAGTTTACTTTCCTGAGCCTCTTCTTCCGGAGGTATGATTTGAAACGTTGGGGGCTGATTTGTAGAAATAATGAGCTTCACTAGTGAACACGAGGGACCCCAATTGCCCTACTCTTAAATTGCCTTTCCATCAGATGAGGATAATTCTCCAGGAGTACTGCAAATACAAATCCAAATTTTTGAAGCACACAGCGGTTTCGGAAAAACCTCTGACAATGTTAGTCATTTTGTCTCTGAAGCAGGCTTTGAATGCCTGAGTCGGGAAGTCTGCTTGAGCTGGCCTAAGGCCACAGAACAAATGATGAGAAAGTGAAGAGCTGCTCTTGAGTCATGCACTGTCCACCCTTTGTACTGAGCAGGGCGCAGGAAAAATGAGACATGGTCAGCTAAGAAAAGGCTATGTTACAAAGCACATAGACAAATGAGAACAATTTAGGTTTTCAGGAGCAACCTTCAGTTTGACACATTCTGACTTTCAGGGCTTAATGTTCCTTTTTTGTGTACACACAAACTCAACTGAAATCACAGCCTTCAAAAGGAAATTCTTAAATATCTTTAATTATAGCTGGGGCTACCAAAGTTGATTGTTATTAGGAAGAGCTCAGCTGGAGTCAAAACACATGAAAATTTGTATAAAATAGGTACGAGTTGGAGCTCAGTTTGCTCCCTTAGGTTATGGCAGAAAGTTACTCTGCTCAAAGCGCCTGTACATAAACTAAATTGCATTTACCTATTACTTAAACTATCAAAGAGGATCTTTAAAAGGACTTAAATGATGTATAAGCCTCTAGTAGCACTTTGTCAGTGGTGAATTGCATTTTCTATTCTCTTTCCAAGGATTTAAATGGGCTTTGGATTAGGCCCTGAAGCCACATGTACCAAAAGAAAATTATGTATATTAGTTTATATTGTGTATCAAGGATTTATTTTTCTCAACTGCAGTGCTACGTGTTATTTCAGACTAATTTTCTTATTGTCTTCTTGCTCACAGCACCTAAAATGTTCTCTTCAGCTGTTTAACAAAGGATTTCTACCCCACACAAACCACAGGCAAATTAACTGGTGCTACTAAGGCTGTATGGCTACATCCACCATTTGTCCTCCTTGTTTTGTTTAAACTTACAGCACAACATTAAATCCATATCCTTCGCATAATTTGCAAAGCTTAACCTCAAGACCTGCCTGTTTACTTGTTCAGGTATGAAGTCCTACGTGCTCCAGACAGGTTATCCTACATCTTTATCTTCATTATTGGACAGCTGGATATTCATGGCAGTTTGGATGAGACAGTGACAAAATGAACATGAGCTAAAGCTGTGGTGGAAGAAGTTCAGCTGGGTCTATGGCCGAGCTACCAGAATAGCTGCTCTGTGCTGAAACGCAGATGTAGTTATACCACAATTAAAATGTCTTACATGCCAACCGATATCAACTCCTCTGCTGGCATACGTGGTACAGTCAAACCAATACAACTCTGGGTATGTAAACCCTAAATGGCCCCAATCCTGACAGGAAGAGTCATCATTTTGATTTTTAGAAAGCATTGTAATAACTCTGTCCAGGACAATAAACATTAAGCTGCTTTCAAGCAAACTCCTACTTTGTTTATCATATAAATGTAAAATAAAGAGAATAAGAATCTCAAGGTACCATCTGTTCAAGTTACCCAAGGCTAATCATGCCACATAGTTTACTGACCTCTTGCTCTTTCTTTAACATCTCCATGGCTTCCCGAAACTTTCTTTCCTTCTCCTCTGTTTCAGCAATAGTGGCTTGGTTCTGCTCTTCATACGCCATGGCCACAACAGCCAGAATCAGGTTGACCAGATAAAATGAGCCCAGAAAGATGACTAGCATAAAAAAAAGCATATAGATCTTCCCAGCGGATCTGAGAGTCTGTAAGCACAAAAGTAAAATCAGTAACACTTGTTTACAATGTTTTTTTTTTTAAAATAACTAAAAAAAAACAAAACAAAACTGAGATTTACAATATAATTGAATTCAGCCTTTGTTAATACCCTGAACTGAATCTCTTTGATGGCAAACGACAACCACGTGCAAGGAAATAAGCTTCTCATCAATAAATTTTTATACCTTAGTCAAAAATTATGTGCCTTGCAGTAATTCATTTTTAAAACAAGAATGCTTTTCTCCCTTACCAAATATCTCTGCTGGTTTTCTTTGAGACTAGATAATCTTACAATCAGTTGCAGTGAAAGCTCCCCCCACTTAGCTCAACTTATTTTTTCCCAGTGCACAGGACCTTTCCAAGTGGGATTCATGTTGTATCCCTTCAGATGTCTACAGCCTAGGTCCTTTACAGTCAGTAGGGAGAAAAAAAGATAATTGCGGAGTGCAACTCATTTGAAAGTTATTTAGACATCTGCCTCAGGATAAGAACAACCAAACCTTGGGTGCTGTTGACTGTATTGCCTGGTTCTCCACCAGATTTATAGGCCTAACTGGAATTTAGGGTAACAGGCTGAGCTGAAATTACAGATACATCCCATGGTCAACTACTTGAAGCTAGTGATAGAAAACCACGGTGTGGTATTATAAGGTCAAATAACAAAAGGGACTGATGTTCACCCTTATTTGCCATCAGAGTTTCAGCCTTCCAGAGTTGTACATGCAGCTTTGTGCCTAGTAAGTGAATATAGTTGTTTAAAGAATCTTCAATGTCATTATTTTGCATTTTCCTGAAATGAAATTGTATAACTGGATGCATGTGAACCTTAAATCTCCAGTACCCTCAAAGATATCTACTTCAGCACCTTCAGGGTAGTATCTGTCAGCACTAGCTACCTTGACTTCCTTACGAGCATGCTCTGGTTTTGCAATTTTGGGATGCAGAAGTAAATCTTCATCGGCACAGCATTTAAATAGTACCAAACTATCACATGTAGTTCTTCAGAGTTTGCATACATTTCAGGAAACAGATGCTAAAATAAGCATTTACTAGCAGACCACCTCGCACACATTACTGGAAGTTGACTCTAAGTTGTCCATGATGAAAAGTTTGGAGCAGGGAGAACTGAAAGTTAGCAGGTAGTCTTGCCATCTGCCGAATTTGTGTTCATTACCATGCCTTGCAAAAACAGATACACCAAGAACTCAGGTGCTTTTCTAGTCCTTTTTTTTGAGCTGAGCTCAAAAGATAAGTTCATGTTACGGCAGCCACAAAAAAAAATCATTAAGTCATTATGTGGTGATCTTCACTAGGTAGTGAACTTTCTTCAGATTCATGTAAAGTACCCACTCAAAGCGTCTTTCTCTCAGTACCAATTTTCCCCCCTTTCCCCAAACAGTCAGCCTAATGTCTTCTGCTAGCATCACTCCTAAGGAAAGAAATTAATTGTAACAACTGATGGTCCTTGTTCACAATAGACACAAGACAATTTACCTAATAACCAGCAATTCTTTCTTGTCTTGAATTATTTAATCTATAACTTAACAAAGTTATGTGTTTATTTTATATTTTTAACAGTAAAAACTCCCAATCTTATACCTGTTGATAAAGACGTTCCCAATAATCTTGAGTCATAAGACGGAACAAAGAGAGAAAGGCCCAGCCAAAAGTATCAAAGCTTGTGTAACCATGGTCAGGATTTTCCCCAGCCTTCCGACATATATATCCCTCAGGGCAAGTGCTGTAAAACATGACAGACATACATCATAGGCAGCTTCAGCATGAAGAAACAGATTTCTGATGGAATGTATTGAATGCTCTTGGTTAAGAGCACAGATGCTCAAAGGTAAATACCTCCACTAGGTGAAAATGCAGGGGACGGGTGCTAACTACACAATACCAATGATCTTCGCAATCTTATTTTTCCTTTGAAAGGATAAACTGAAAAATGGTAACCATAGCTCGAGCAACAATGGCAAGTGAGTGCCTAGCATTTCAGATATTTGGAATAGACCAGAATTAGGTGCCTAAGGGGGACTTAAATATGATTTCTCTTGGTACTTATTCCTAATTAAGAATCATAAACTTGTTGTCTCCTGTTACAGTTGTGGGTAATACTGTGATGGCGAACCTGCTTTTCCAGTTACATAATCAGACACTGGCGGGATGACATCAGTGTGTGCCATCTGAGCACCTTCTCAATTGCTCACTACGCCTGACCTTCCACTCACCCCCTGCAAGGACTAAATCTTTAATCTAAGAAACCCAGCCCTTTGTTCCACTCACTGTCATAGTCTGGGGTCATGACATTTTTTCTGTTTCTGCCAGGAAAATGTTTTCCCTGTGTGCCTTGCAGATTCATGTATTAAATGGCACACAGGTAGCACGAATTTCACTGGCTCACATTAAACTTTGAGACCCTTTACAAGTCATTTTCCAGCCACATATGCCAGAAGAGAAGACGAATGCTCTCGGTGGTATTATTTAAATATGAACTGCATCACCAAGTGAAATACAAGGTAGAAGAGATCTTGGGTCAAGGAGCAGTCCTCTGTCACAGAACAGTGCAATAGGTGTGAGATCTTTTGAGTAATCACATTGCACCGTTCTGGGAGCGAGGGCAGCTGTTTGACCAAACATCTCTTCTACCTTCCGTTCAGAGACATTGAGAGAGACCAACATCCAGGCAGTGTTTTGATAACAGAGCAATATGCCCTGTCCTGGCAGAGGGCGAGCTTGACATTCTGCCTGTCAGATGGAGGAAGTTTTCTGAACTGCCTTTGGATAGGATGGTTATTGTAATATCCAGCCATTTCAGACACATCACCAGTCATGTAGAGTGTGTCCAATGTGTACAGCTTTCAACTTTTTTTTTTCTCCCAGCAAAAATCCATAGAGTGTTTTGATCACTGCTTTTTTTTTTCCTACCAAAGCAGTATATTGCCACAAATTGAAATGTAAAGCAGTAATATAAATAAAATTAATTTTTAAAATGACACACAAAAAATAAATCGACTCCTGAGAAGGCAGAGTATGTTTCAGTATGACAATCAAGGATTTTTTTTTTAAATATCAACTTTACACTGATAAAAAAAAATTTCTAAAGCACAAGATAGCAAGTCTGTATCGCATGTCGAGATGAAAATTATATTGCTGTAGATTTTGAAGTTACACAAATCTATCGTGTCAGCTACCAACATTAGACAGTCAACAACACTTTAAGAAGCTTAATTTAATATCATTAGTCAAGCACAGATTTTTAAGTAAGTCTGCTTTGAACATTGAAAAAAGGAGTGCTGAAGCATTGCAAAATGTGTGCATATGTTTGCAGTAGTCTTCAGAAAGGCAATAAAAAAAATGAAGAAGAACAGTTGATGTTTAACGAATTAAATGTAACACACAAGTGAGAATATAAGTGATTCTGTCAGCTTAGGTAGAGCCAGGTTAGTTTGTATCGGTTCAGAATTCAGATAATAGTAACTACATCTCACAAAGAAAGAAAAAGAAAGAACACTTCTAATTTTTTTCCCTGCCAGCCTAGAAATGCCTCCTTCTAGATCTTTCCTACTTTGACTACCTATTGTTTCCTGATAAGAGCCACGTTTGAATAAAAATTACAGTAACATTACTGAGTGAGAAGAGAATAAAATGTAGAAATCTCAGTTTTTTTCTCCTAAAATACGCAGACGCACATCGAATATCTTGTATATCCATGTCCTTTTTTGAGGTAGTCTTTTCACGAGATCTCCTCTTTCCCAAAGGCAGCATCTGCTGTCACTCTCTGGCATAGACATCACGAATATCCCCACTCACACACTGTGCTTGGCTGGAAAGTGAGTGATCACGTCCAGAGGTGGACAGGCTTTCCTTAGTCTTCCACAAAAGACTAATCCCTTCCATTGAGCTGGTCTCACTGCTCATATTTAAACATTATTACTAACGGCTGAAACATCTGAATACAGCTGTGAGAAACTTGATGGTGATTACTTTAATGGTGAACTTAAGCCTAGGCAGGGCCATCAGTTGGAAATTTGGTTTCATCTAGAAGAAGTTGCCTAAAATCTTAGGCAAAATGGAAATTTTGCCATTAATTTCAATATGATAAATCTCTTAATCTCTGCCATTTTGAACAGAAGAGTCTGAAAGAAAGGAGATATCAGGAGCACTGCGCTTTGATATATTTTCATGGGAACCTCTTGGCACCACAAGATTAGAGGCTACAGAGTCATTCTTAGGCTCGCTGCCAATGTCACTTTCTGGGAAAACTCTGTTTTGGTGCAGAACATTAGAGGACCTGCTCAAAGCACTTTACCACCACTGCTTGGAAAGCCCCAGGACATGGAGATGCAACTCCTCTGACTCTGAAAGTCAGCAACAGCACCTCAGATTAATATTTTCTGTTTATAACACAGTATTTTTTTCATGTTTCATTCTGTCTTTATGTGTCACTAAAACCTTTTTGACTCAGCAGTAGGTTGCTGGTGTGAAAAGATCTGTCTGATTCCGCAGTGAGTGTACGCGGTTCTCTAATATTATGCTCAGGTATAAGAGCATTCAAACGAGGTGTCTTCAGCATGAAAAGCATCAACTCCAGCTCAAAAGTGTTATTAATGTTAGCTCACATCCTTCTTATTGCGACTAGACACTTGAGACAAAATATCCTACTTTTCAACTCATTCTTGCTCACCCTCTTTTGTAGCTGACAGCAGCGATAACCCATGGGGTACAGGAATGCGTGAAAAACGCTGAGAGGAAAACAAAATGCTGCTTTCCAGAAAAACACTCCACAGGAATTTAGGTGTAAGACTCTCACATGAGAATGTTATTCTGCAGCTGACACCATTTCCTCTGAGGATTTTTTTTAAGGAGTCTCAAGATTTTGCTGAAGCGTCTTCAATGTATAATATGAAGCCTTCTCTTTCAGATTTTTTAGCGAACTGTTTAGCTTCTTTTACCTCAGGCAAGCATTTCACAGGATTGCACTCTGCTCTGATGCACAGGGATGGGCAACAACAAGAAGCTACATAAATATAACCTCCTCCACAGGAGCCTCACAGGATGCCGTTCAATTGATCACAATAAAATTAGTGTCATTGATTCAGAAAAGTTAAAAGCATCAGTCCACCTACCTATCCATCAGGCTGTAATCACCGTTGTAAGCTGGCATTGGTACAGGAAATTAAAGAACATAAGAAACAGCTTTGTTTTAAGTAACACAGATTGGGAATGCCAGAGAGTTGTAGCTGAGGGGCATAATTACAAAATGCTCTGGCTCAAGGGTTTAATCTAGGCGAGCCAAGTAACCTGCTGATCCAGGCTGTGGCGGCCAATAGGGTTGTGCAGCGAAAGATTTGTAAAACAACCATGTGCCGGATTGTAATACTCAGGCCCTGAAAATACAGGGAGAGTCATCCATGTGTTACCAGCAAACAGCTGCTGTGTCAGCTACAACATCTGTACGGGAAAAGCTGCACTTTGGTTTAGGTTATAAAGACACGCTATGGCTTGCTACGCTGAATTGCTTATGAAAGAAGCAACAATGGGAGATAAAGTGCACACCACAGACACACCAAAAAAAAAAAACAACAACCAAAAATGTAAAGACCCCTTAGGGTTTCTGCTTAGGTCACCAATTAAGCCCAAGAGTGCAGAAATCAAGCTGAAATATTTATAGGTGATGTCGTTGGCACACAGCTAATTCTAGAGGAATGGAAACCAGCCTGGTGAGCAAGGTGGGATGTCAAAGCCCAGCAGTAGCAGCTGGAAGGATGGACGGTGCCCGTGGCCTCCAAGGCTTGTTGATGTGCACTGTAGAGTCTTCCTCAACCTGCCTCTTCATGCTGAAGTCCTCAGATCAGAGAGGAGATGCCTAGATCTCTTTTAGGTCGCAGGCCTGAGTGCTTTTCTCTGCACTTCCCTTGTTTTCTCACTTGCCTTTGCTTTGAGGGAGAAGATGAGCAGTCAAAGAGTGCGTACTGTGCAGTGGTTGAGGGGGAATGGATAAAGATCCTTAGACTGACATTTACTCCTACCTGACAAGATGAAACTACCCATACTGAAACAGGGCTTTTTTTTTTTTTTTTTTTTTTTAATGGATGTTGTAAAGGCAACAGGGCACGTAGGAGAAAGGGGCTGAAAGGCAGCAGCACCCCATCCAAAACCAAGTGTTGCTGTCAGCGGGTGCTCAGTCTGCCTGAAAGTCACAGGTTGCCCTTGTTCCCCTGCTCTTTCTTGTTTTGTTGTGTAAAAGACTAATCATGGTTAGAGGGTCTGAGTTACAATTCCCTATTAATTACAATCTAAGAGCCAACATCTGGCTCGCAGTTGCATGCTTCATGTTGGATGGGTCTGGCCAGGAGCCCCCAGCAGCTCTCACTCCAGGCATCTAAGGGGTCAGAGAGAATTTGAAGGGCATTTTTTAAAGCAAAGGTTTACAATAGTCTGAAAGGAAGGAAGTGCAAGCAAATCCGATGAAAAATCACAGGAAAAAAAAATAAGAAGAACTCAGAATAAAGAGCAACATCGACCAGATGCTGGCACTGGGAGCAAAGAGAAGGAGGTGCCCATGAGCAGGGCTACTCTTCTGCATAACCCATGAAACAAAATGTAGGGCAATAATTTATAATCATAAACGTAACGATAGATTACTGCTTAGCAAAGACTGTAGCCCATAGTCAGTCTGCTTCTCTGATGTGGCTGATGAGCTTATTACAGCTTTGACTAAGAGGTAATACTACCCATCCTTAAGAACTGAGTGGATTTGGATTTAATCCCTACTGCTGCTGTTTAACCAGAGACATGATCTTCCAAATACACAACTGATCCCTCCGAGTGGGGACTGGTATTGTTGCCCTAAGCCTGTATAACATATAAAGTTACGCCCACAGCCCCTGCAGCATCTTTCAGGTGATATACTTGCTTTGTGGTTTTTCTCATACTTGAGTGAGAGGCTCTCTCACCACGAGCAAGCCACTCTCATTCTTGTGCCACTGTAACCAACACAGAGTAGATGGAAAAGTTTATGCCATTTACATCAGAATCTAAGTCAAATTCATTTAAGGTATGCTGTATGGCACGAAGGTTGTTAACACGTTTGTTAATACTGCTTACTAATCTGGGGTGTAATTAGATTTTTAGTTCTGGTGGTTTAAAAAACACTCTTAATTCTTTCCAAAACATCCTCACTTTGGTGACATTTGAAGAAGTCACATTTGGGAATCCTATCCCCTTCCTTGCTCCATCAGCCTCTGCAGACTTTTCCACTCGTCAGCCAACTGTATCCCACTGAACTGAATTTGGCGAGGGTTACGGACACACTAGCCACTAAGCACACGCCAAAGCTCCCCAGGAGCCCGTTCCCTGTGGTGGACCCATTC
Source organism: Chlamydotis macqueenii (assembly GCF_036417535.1). Taxonomy (NCBI): domain Eukaryota; kingdom Metazoa; phylum Chordata; class Aves; order Otidiformes; family Otididae; genus Chlamydotis; species Chlamydotis macqueenii. The sequence continues at coordinate 5,612,228 of NC_141557.1, read as the reverse complement.
ATGCAGCACGTTAAACACACACTGCCAGATCACAATCTGCCTGACAAAGTTAGCTAGTCCAGAGATCACCTGCAACTGGTTGTTTCTCCTGACCTGGCCCATTCCTGTCACTCCCCAGGAGTACGTGTACGCAACTAAGCCATCTGAGCACCATCTTTATCCCCACCCAGTCACGGACTTGCGTCTCTGAAATGCAAACGCTCCAAGCTGAGGGGCTCTTCTCACCGTACATCTCCAGCATCCGACACAACATAGCCTGAATCTGGGGCCTTCTTATATTAAGAAAACAAGAAATAATAACAACAACAAAAAAATAATAATACAGATTTAAATTCAGGCAACTCAGAGCTGCAGTGGTCCTAATTGCCAGCAGCAGAATAAAGGAACCCACTGGGTGCATTATTCTCTGGTGCAGTTCCACAATTTCCAGCACAGCTGGGGCTGTGTTACTGGGTATGTTTGCTCGTAGTTAGGGGACTAAGAGCTGTGGGAGGGCATGCTGTTTGACATGTTCTTCTGGCAGATGCCCGCATTGTTCCAGGCTCTCTGCCTGCCAACGGCTGGGCGAGAGCTGCAGCCCTGGGCTGTGCGAGGCAAAGTGGTCTTGGTGGAAGCATCTGATACAGCGCTGCTCCTCAGTTCCGTGCGTGTTTCGTCTCTGCCCTTCAGGCGTGTGATAAGCCTTTGCAACGGACTTTAAATCACGGCATCCCTGCCAAAACCAGGACAGGCATGGAGGATGCTTAAAGGCAAAGGAATGTTACTGTAGCTCAGAGAGATGAATGTGCTGCATCACTGTACATGTCGTAATGAGTATGCTGACGGGATGGCATTGTGGAGAACCTACCATGAAAGTGTTGCTTTTGGTATTCTGGGTCACAATGAAAATAGGCATCTGATGCCATTTTATGTATTGTTATTAATTACCTGACTAAAATGCCACAACACGAAAGGAAACAAAGTTTTTTCCTGATGATATTTTAGAAAGAGTTAGGACTCACACAAAAACTTTGAGGAGCGCTACACCACATGGTCCTTCCTTCATCCCTTATATGCAATAAGCTCAGTGACAGTAGAATTTACCAAATCATACAGAATTTTGCCCCACACTGTACATTATTTTAATGTACCCTGTTAAGAAAAATCAAGGTCATAGTGAGGATAAAGGTAGCTAAAGTTTCTATAGCAACAGTTACTAGGATGCGGTTGCCAAAGGTGCTTTCTTGTTGCATCCTGGAGTAGCTTTACTGGCTGCTTTTCCTTCCTGTTCACTAGTCTTTTTGGTAATATCAGTACAGACACAATGCAAATATGCTTTCTCTGTCAGTATGATCTCATAGACTATTCCTGCCCGCGAACTGAATACATAGGACATATCCTCTGAAAGGGAAAAAAAAAAAAAAATTAAGCAGTCTGACCTTGAGATCCAAAGGGGACACATTTGACTTAAAACAAGCAGACTTTTCTGAAAGCCAGCTTCCTGTTGTAGTTGCAAGTGAAAAAGTGAAAAGAATGAACATAAGTTTCTGGGTTTTTTTTTCTGCTTGTTTACTTTGTACATTGATAGCATCTTGTCTGTTTCTCTTTCTCCTAACGGACAAATTTCCTTGCCGTTTCTATTGCTCTTGCAAACCTTCAGGCAGAAGAGGAAATAAAAACAGCAGTCTATACACAGTAGAAAAATGTCTCTGAAATTACAGCTGGATAAAAGTGGAAATGCTGTAGAGTTGAAATGTGTCTTCCTTCCTTTTTCGTGGACAGATAATTCCAAGCCGCTGTAGCCCCTGTAAGTCTTCACTCTGTGGGGAAGCATGGGACTCTGCAATATTGGTCATTTTGTCAAAATAGTCTCCAATAGTCACGGAGAAGGAGCAAGCCATATTTGCATGGGCAGCAGGTTTATGTGACCTGGCGTGAAACAGTTCCCACGGCCCACTCACTGGGAGATCTGGTCTGGACATAGCAGCAGGGCAACGCCCGGTGGAGGCACGGCTGATGTGCTCTAGCAGGATGCCGCATTGGGTCTCAAGGTGGGGTCAGGACTGAATCTCCTCTTAACAGCAGTGCCCTTGGAGGCCCCCTTGCTTCTTGCCTGCTGTTGGCCATGTCCCATTGCCTGGGGCCAGGCACAGCAGTCCTGGGTTTGTCCTTGCTGTAGGTCCCTGAGCACACCCTAAAGCATTGCGTCCAACTACAGGCCATGCCTTTGGCACTATCACCATAAATACTCATCTGTGGACATGTGGTAATTTTTCCCTCAAGGGCCACTTTCACACAGTAGGGTAGGTGCCTTCAAAAGGCCCACAACGCCTGATTATAGGAAGTGTATGGTGCTACTTGCTATCACCTGCACTTCGACAGCTCTTGCAAAGCATAGTCCACTTGATGCTAAGACTGGATTTCACAAAGGCTAGAGAAGCTTTCGGCTTCTGCTCCTAGCTAAGGTCTGGTACAATTTGACCATTGTACTGGATCTTTACTGGACCATCCTCAGGGCTAAAACAAGGTGTTCCAAATTGGATAAGGTACTACACTGGAAATTAAATTGAAAAGTAAATTTATAGAATTTGTAATCCCTTTGAAACTCAGACTATCTGAGCTTTCTCCATTTATTTTAATCAAATCAAAGAAGCTGAAATTGCAAAAAGAGCCAACCAACAACCAAATCTAACCCTGAAACACATCTAGAAACATGAATAATTCTGCAAATACACAACACTTTTTTTTTTGTTAAAAGAGCCTTCCTGTTAGCACTGCTTCCAGTGTTAGACCAATCTGTGACACATCTCAGAGCAGAGGATTTTTTCTGTTAATGTAGTGCTCTGAATGTGCCTGTTGTGAAACATCGAGCACACGTCACTAGCGTTCACTTTGAGCCACAGAACATCTCTGATCACAATCATTTATTTTCTCTCTACTCCAAAAATTAGTTCTTGCTTCCATTGGACTCTTTGTTCCTTGTAAACACAAAGCAGATTCTTGCAGTACATCAAGGAGAAAAATGCAGTTGGATAAACAAAATGAAAAACAACACCGAGGTTTTATTTGATAAATGAAGAAAAATCAAATTTCAGGCATCGTGAAGAAGCTTCTGAGCCATCACATGGGAAACCCCACAGACAGGTTTGTCTTTGTGCAGCCAAGAAAAATGCCATAGCCCCAATATTCCTACTATGTCTCTGCAATGTGATTTTTAAAGTAGCTCCTTGAGGATGCTTGAGCATACCTAAAAATATACATAAACTTTTTTTCTACCAACTGCCAGGTAAAGTACTAGAGAAATCTTTGCTGCTGCTGAGTGACATACATCTATTCAAATCCCTTCGGAGCTAGAATCAATATTAGCTAGATCCATTACCTCCTGCTTTATTGGCAGCTTGGGTGCTTGTTCAGAAAACAGTCCCTCCTAGTAATGTAATAAAGCCCCCACCTTGGAGATAATTAGGTTGTCTGAGATATAGCATCCACTGATGATCATTTCCCTGCTGATTTTGGCCTGCTGCTCCAGCTCAGGTTGCAGTCTCCATCACTACCCTCTCTTACATCAGACCATCTGAGTCTCATCACCTAATAATTGCCATAGTAGATTTATTTAGATTTCTCTCTTTTTTTTTTTTTTTTTACTCTTTTATAATAACAGCAACCAGCCAAGCCTCAGAGTGTCATTAACATGCTTTTAAAAATGCACTAAAATGGCTTTGTCAATTACCGCGAGATTTAATATCCTGGCCACAACACAGATATCCCTCACTCTAACAACAAATCCCTCCAGGAGCACACACATCATACCACCCTTCCTCACATTTCCTTTGCGTCCTCAGTATACTTCAGAGGCTCATAAATTCAAGCTCCAAACTGGGAGCAGAGGCACGCTCCAAAAATGCTGTGAACATTCAGACACAGCTTTGCCAACTGCCTTTCTCTGCCCCCTTCCTTGATGCCTTCATGTGTTCCCAACTTAAACATCCTCACTTGTCATTAATTTCATTACTAATAGATGGGGAAATGGCGATCTGAAGCATCCACTGTTAACTCCCCTGTTAAGGGGAGGTCTCATGCATTCAGATTTTGTGTTTTACTATTGAATGCCCTTCCTCTTGGTTTTGACCACTGAAGGATAAGGGGAAAGAAATCCCACTCTGTTACATACATAAGCCTGTGAATGATGGTCTCTCCATCCTAACAAGTGGAAATACATGACTGTGAAAGTCCCTTGAGGCCTTAGGATCATCTTCCTAATTATCTTCATGTCTTTAAACAACGGGAGAGGATGACTGGCAGGAACTCTGTGCAAGGTATAACAGATGAGATAACACTCGCTAGTCCTGAGCTAAAAAACTGTGTAGGTAGGAATATTTATTCCCCATTTTAGGCATGTAAAATAAAACCTTACCCAGTGGTATTAAACACTTAACTAAAACAGTGAAAGGCTGAAGAATAAAGAACTGATGCACAAAGGGAAGCTTAATGGCACAAACACTCATTGTTTTTATGTATTTATCAAAACAAACACTAGGACTCTAGGCATGGGGGTGGCATTTTCCTCCTCTTGTATATGAGACCTGCAAGTTCTCCCGCGGCTGTTTCAGGCTGTGACTCTTTCACGGCTGTAGGCTTTCTCCAATCACAGCTTTTTTTTTTCTGACGCATTGCAATTTATTCACCTTCCAGGGAAGGAAATAAGAGTGGTTTTGCTAATATACCTTGCTGGAATGCAACCCTTAAATCCATACAAGCTACCAGTATGTAGATACTCCACGGATATTGGATTGGTATTTAACTTTCCACCATTTGGCCAATTCCAAAGCAGTAGTCCCTAAACTACGCCTCACAATCTGTAATCTAATCAACCCTTTTGACATTGCTTATGACCTTAGCAGCCAGCCACCACCACAGTTCCGGTCATCAGGGAGAGCAACATGTAATATTTCATGATGTGCAAAATACTGTCACTGTGTGGAACACCTCCTCCTCAATATTACTGCCTATTGCCTAGCAAAGGCTGAAGTCCACCAGCATAGGTAGATTGCCAAATCCTGGGATCCCCAGGAAACATCCCAGTAGTCTTGGAGCCCAGCCCGAGCCTGGATAAATGCAATGTATTACAATCAACAAAGCACTTAATTAATGAATGCTGACATTGTACCTTCCTTGGAACAAACAAAGAAGAAAGCATGGCCCTCTGCCCAAGGAGCTTACAGTCTAAATTAGACTGGCAATACAGATCAGACACACAAGAGATGCAGAGGGAAGGCTGACACGTCAGCTTTCCCTTTGTTTTATGTAAATAGAGATATAGACAATGGCAGCAGAAAGTGAAGTGTCTCTCTGCAGGACCCCATGGCTTTTCTCGCCCTCCTGTCTACAAGCAAGTTTAGATTTTATCTTCCCTTCATCTTCCTGCTGTCTCCCTGTGCACACATGCCTCTTTTTAGATAGAACTCTTCCTAATTTAAACCTTTTTTTTTTTCCAGTCTTCCACATTTAGTTCTACAAACTCAAAACATCTCCCTCCAAAAGCAGACCATCTCACCTTCTCCCCTCACTTGACCTAGGCCATCCAGCTCTGGTTCAAGTACTCTCACATATTTAAATCAAAAGCTCATCCATCACACCACTCTCAGGTCTGTTCTCCCTTTTCACACAACTCCTAACAGCCTAGAATCTTTGTATGGCTCACAATCTCCTCTGCCCACACAAGATCCCATCTCTCTTCATCCCATCTGAACTCTTCCATTTCTATCAAGATCATGAGAGTCTGTCAAATAAAATCAGACACTCTGACAATGCACTTAGACCGTGGGGACTGGATGCAGGAGGAACCGTTAGCATCTACAGATGGTGGGGATACAAATAAAGCCCTGTATGCAGAGTGAGTTAGTATATGACAGGAATTATTCTGGATCTCTTCACTGTCTGTACATTAAGAAAATGAAACACATGTAGTCTATAAACATATCATGTACAATGTAGATCACAACACAAAACTGAGTTATGTTATTTTGGGGACTAGCATTTGTTGATTTGTTTATCTTCCTTCGCCAAAAGCCAAGTATTCATCATCAGTCTAGATCCCTCCAGCTTTTCTGTTTCCATTCCTCTTTCATTTCCTTTAAAATACTCTCCACTCAGACGAAGTGTTACTTAGTTTTCACTGCTTTTTTTTACCGAGAAATTTAAATGTATTGAAAAAGAACAATCATAAGGCCCCTAAAGATTCTGGACAATAAGTGACACACACAAACTTCTCTTCCCTGCAGTTCAGAAAATTGTATTACTATGCACAAGATTGTCATTATCCTCTCTCCTATTACTACTGACACAAGGAAGTTGAAATATGTACTTCATGCTGTTAAGAAGTGGACAGAACTGAAGGAAAACATAGCAAAAAAAAAAAAAAACAACCCCAAAACCAAACCAGAAGTGAAGATATTTTTAAAGCACTTACCCAGCATCAGTGCTATTGCCGCACAGTAACACATCTTCTGTACCATTTTTTATGAAATAGTTCACTGCAAGAGAAATAGAGAAATGGCTTTTTAACAAGTACATTCTGGGAATGCTAACATTCACAAATATTATCCACTAACCAGCATGTTCAATTGGGGTGGTAACTGAGAGATGAACAGCATGCTTTTGTTTTGTTTTGCTAAATTTCACTTTTATATGTCGTAGAAATAAATAAATTTTTTCAAAGTTCTTTAAGCACTTGCTGTTTGTATTCTGAATGTGATCAGTTTAATAAGGTGGCAGCAGGGCTGTGGGCAATGTTTGTAGGAAACATCATCTAGCCATGTCCTGGGTTGTTCTAGCCGAGAACACTGTTACTGAATCAGCACAGCATGATGGGGTGAAACCAAACCATAAGGTTGCTCCTAACTTTTAGGCTCTACACTGATGTGATATATATTTATTGAAGTTTGTGATGGAAATTCCTGACTCATAGATTAAAAATGCAACCAGCTAAAAGTCAAAAAGTAATAACGCAAAGTAGCCCACTCCCCCAATCTGGTGGATTCTGCTCAGCATAGAAAACATACAGTATAAAGCAAAAGAAACAGAAAAATGCACCCATTAAAGAGCAAACAAATAAAAAAGTATTCATAAAGACAAATATTTATCAACACAGTCATCTGTAATGGCAATGGAGAGAGACAGACAGTTCTCGAGGGAAACTCAGAGAAGCAAACTAAATTTAAGTACTCTGGATCATTCCCCGGTTGACTATCAATGAGGCTTAAGGAAATTAGCATCCCTAGACTAACGAGAGCCTTTGGGTACACGCTCTCTCCTCTATCCCCAGCCAACAAAGTCTAACATTCAGGAGGCCAACATCCTCTCAAAAGGATAAGCAAAATCAGTCTTCCAGAGAGTCTGAAGAAGAGAGATATTCTAAGGAGCATCTCTAAAACCTGAACGGCAGCATGGAAGATCAGATAAAAGCATTGATCAAGAAAAGTAATAAATGCAAAAGAGAGGACAGCAGATGGCTGATGGAGGGTAGATATGCCAGTGTGCTTTGCTGCAGCAGAGGACATAAGACATGATGGTAGCAGCCTTACGTAGCATGTCTTTGTGAGCAGATGATGCTCAGAAGAGGTTCTCCATTCTAGGCTAACCCTCTGTTGTGAAATGTTTTAAAAATCAAGAGTGACAGCTTATCTAGGCAGGCTATGCAAAGAATGCTCAGTGGCTCAAGCCACTGAACAGATGTGCTGTGGCTTTCTCAGTAAGCTGTGAGCAGTGGAAAAGCCCGGCCCTGCTGCAAGCCAAGAGGGAATTACCGTCCATGAGCTTGTGGTTACGAGGGCACATGATGGTGTTCACAAGTTATCAGAGCATACATCCTGCTCAGACCATATGCTTTTCTGCTTTGTCTCGCATGTGGGCTTTCTACAGAAACATCTTGAGTGACAGCAACACCCAGGTTTTCAGTATGGTTAAAGATCTGTGATCCGTCACCACAAATGGGGGAAGGATGCCATGTCTTCCATCTCCCTTCATCCTCCACTTCTGCTTTTCTCAGGACAGATGGCATCTTATTTGGGTTACATAGTGACACAAACCCATCAGACTCTGCAGTACAGAGGAAATACGGCACAACCACAAGATAAGAGACAGAAGAACAACAGCAGAGGTTCTGCAACTTGTTATGAAATGATCACCGTATGGGGTACCCTGAACTTGACAAAGATGTTCTACTCCCTGGGAATTGCAACTTTTCATACCGCAAATATTAAGACCATAGATCTGGCATTGTGTGTTGACCACTTTCTTAAAGAGATGACTGAAGCTCTGGAGCACAGTACTGGTTGAAGATCAAACCAAGACCTCCAGGCCAACTCAGTGGGAAGATGAGAACAGAGTCAAAGAATAGAGGAAAGGAGGAAAAGCAGACTCTATATGCAAACAAGAAACTTAAAATCTCAAGAACAGAAAAAATTCTGATGTCTGCTGTTAACCTAAATATTTACATTTCTAAACCAAGCAATAGGGTAGGTGCCAAAGAGCACTACGAAATGCATGCTGAGGAACCAGTGCATAGATGCTGCTGGGAAGGGGATGTCCTCACCACGGAGTCTGCAACCATGCGATAGTGTCACAGCTACTGTGCCAAACCTCAGACGGAGGAAGAGCTGAATTACTGATTTCCTACTGATAAATGAAGAGGGGATTAGAGTATTATACCCAAGGAGACAAATTGCTGCATTATCAGAAACGCGCACAACAATCAGTTTTTCATTCAAAGCAAGTTGGTTTGGATTTCGATCAAGCATGCCGGGCAATCAGAGGTCTTTAAGACACAAACAGTCATCACTCTTGCTTTTAAGAACAAATCACGCTGGTATCATATTAACCCATATTAACCTCAGCTTTCCATCAGTTAACCCTAATATGGACAAAAAATATAAAACTCCTTTTTCATTTACAGTAGGATTTTCTCGCTGCAACATAAATGGCTCAAACTGATCAATACCACCTGAAGACACAATGACTTCTTCATTACCTTGGAAGATTCCAATTAGTTTTTTTTCCGTGAAAAAAAAAAAAACAGACAAAACAAAACAACTTTTGCATGTTAGTGGGAAACAAAACAGGAAAACAAATCTGAAAATCTCCATATTAGATTTTTTTCAATTTTTAAAGTAAAATCAAGCCGAAACAATGATGTTTGTACACGTGTGTGTACATAACATTTATGCAACATGCCATTCTTTCCAAAGGAAAGAGTAATCTTTTTTTTTTTTCTGGTAGCTTTACTAAAATGTCCATGTCACCGTTATAGTGTATACAATGCCTTTTAGAAACTTCTCTAGAGGAATTTCCAGAGTAAGATAACTTCTTGATCATCCCTTTTTTTAAAAGAATTTTTTTAAATGGTCAGAATAACTCCCCCTTCACATCAGTTTCTGGTTGGTCACACATTATTTACTCCATTGTTGCCAAATAAACTCAATATTTTTCAATACCACAAAACATTTCTTGTCAGTACTCAGCAGTCAAAAATTCAACAGAAATGCATTTTCGAATAACCAGATGCTATCTTCTCCAAAACATATGCACATTTGTGCCTGAGCCTTATAAGAGCCTGTAACTCCAGTGCTCCTGATGTAATATTAAAAAACCAGCTTGTTACCTTCTTATAGAGCTTTGTCTGCCTGCAAAGGACACGAGATGACGGCAACAGCTTCAGCCAAAGTGGCTCAAGCGCCAGTAACAGCAAAAATTTGGCCCAAACACACACCCTTTGCTGTGTACAGGGTATGAGAAAGCTCACACTGCCATCACCTCACTGCAACTAGTACTTGTGCCAGTTAGACGCAAAACCATAGAGGTTTATCTCCATCTACTACGGATCACATCTTCCTCCTACGCTGCTCAAAGCACACAGCACTTACCCTAGTTTTGAAGTTGCTGTATGCAAGTGGTGAGGAAATACACAAAATCTTCTAGACTATTCTTGCAATGCCTTCCTTTCTTAGTCAATTCCTCAAGCATCTCATCATTTCTGCTGTTTTATTCTACTTTTTTTTTTTTTCAATTTCTCAGTATCTTTCAGGTTTCTATATTATCCACTTTCACACTAGGCAATTCTAACAGAGCAAATATTCACACTGGCTCCACTTGCCAGTTAAAAAAAAAAAGGCAAACTTCCTCAAAAAAATAATTTAATTTAATTTTTAATTAAAATTATGCTCCAGCTTATGCTTTACTACATCATACCACTGAGCAGAAAGACAGTGGCGTAAATAAAGCTGCAGGGTGGAAGTCCTCCTCATTTCTATGTAAAGGAAAAAGAAAAGTTTCCAGTTCAGAAAAATGGAAAAGGTTAGAGTCAGCTTAGAAAACATGGTTTCTGAGTCCCACTTCTGCTCCTCCTTTGAAAACCCAAGTGAAATGATATTTTGACTCTTGCAACAAATTAATTCCAATTTGAAAAAAAATCACCAAACTATGTAGTATCGCACTTGCATAAACAGCAGCATTCAAATATCATTAGTCACTGCCCAGAGAAGAGTCCTCTGGCTGACTTTCTAACAAAAACTTCACAGAGGTGTCTGTTATCTCAGACTATTTATTGCAGCCACAGGGGTGCTCGCTGGTTGGAGGTTTTTCTCCCTGCACTACGGCTGGCGCAGAGCACCGACAGCCACCAAACGTCCCGATTCCAAATTTAAAACGCGATTCAGAAAGCCCCCGTCACCTTACGGTTGCGATACGTGACACAGAAACAAAACAGATAACACCCCCTCCTCGCCCTTTCGCCCACCGGCACAAACACGCTGTACCTCCTGGTAACACACAATAATTAAAATGAATCCTTGCTGCACTTGCTGTGTGCACACTGTGTCACATACGGCGAAGTCTCTAATAAATGAAATTGAGTTTGAAGATGAAAAACATGCCTCACAAAAGCGATGGAACAGGCTGCGTTAAGGGTATTATTAGGAAAGAATGCTTGGGAATAAATGGCACTGCCGGTTAGTTCTTCCCCACTAAAAGGGGTTGCAAATAATTATAATAATCAGTTACTCTCCTGTTGCTCACCCCATGACAGGGGATCTGGCTCTCCTCTGCTCTCCCCCGGCATTTGCTGCTGCCGGCCCTTCCGTTGAGTTTCATCAGCTCTCGGGTGCTCCCCTCTCCCTTCATCCTTCCCATCTTTCTCCTTCTTCCCCTGACCGGGAAGACATTTTCCAAACTTCAGTTAAAAAAGGAACAGGGGGAGTTAATAGTGAGGATGGTTGTGTGGGCAGAAGGGCAGAGTCCAAGCAGCCAGCTGTTTTTCTGAGGATCGTCTGTACTGCGTTGGCTTATACGCGACTTTAGGGTAACTACAGCCCTGAATCCAGGGACTTCTCTGGGCATCAGCTACCCTGCAGGAGAGATGGAAGGGCTGAGAACAGGTCATAGAAAACCATACTGAGAGGAAAGTGGTCTCCTTAAGCTCGAGTTTCTTCCTTCCATGCTCAACAATAGCCAAAGAAGCAATTTCCCAGCCAGGGCTCAGCAGTCACCATAGCACAGGAAAGAACGTGCCCAATTTCAACACCACAGCTTTTCCCCTTTTTGTGAAAAAGCCACTAAAAATATCAATCAAGCCCTCTGCTAGATGGCTCCCATGCTCTCAGAAGAAGCTCTGAAAGCCTCAAAAATCCACAGTACCTGGTTCACATGGCCTGTATTGTCTGAGGGAAGGAAAAACACATCAGGAACATCTGGAGCTGCAGACCAGAGAAGAGCAGAGAATTTAGATGCTGTCAAATTGGCTTGGGGATCATGCCAAGTCCATGAGGATCCCGAGGAAGATGAGACAGGAGACAATGACTAGCAATAAATATGCATGCTGGCTTTTAGACAACTTCAGCTGACCTCCTTCCATGTTTCTGTGTCTGACCAGTCACGCAGACCCATGCACTTAAGGCTGTAGGCTGCACAGCATGTAAATAAAAGCATATTTAGTACCACTTGTTTAGACATGTGCTTCACATGAATAGGCAGCAAAATGCTGAAGTGTGCTCTCTGGAAGTTTTGTAGAGGGGTTTTTTTTTTTTTTGTGTTTTGGAGGGTTTTTTATATATGTTTCACACAAAGGAATTAAAATAAAAAGCTACTACAAGAGTCGAATGCATTTGTGATTACAGACAGATGCCAGAAAATAGAATAAAATACTCCTGCTTGTACTGTGACAAAGAAAACAAATGAATTGGATCAAAAAGTGACTAAGAGATGGAAGATAAAGGTTAAGATGAAAAGCCAATGTGCAGTATCTCTGAAGGCTAACAGAGGGCTGTATCTGCACCACTTTCTTACATTTATAAGTGCAAGTGAAAGAGAGGGTGAGCAGAGATGTGGCAAAATCTACTATACACAGTATTTTCCAGGTAAATCAAGTCCAAGGCCAAGACTGAATGGGAAACACTAGAGAGTCCTATCTCACTAAAAGAAAAAGAGTGGAGAAATGCAAAGCAGAGAAGGAAAAAAATCTCACCCATCCATAACCTTGTCAAGTTTTAAATTCCCCTATATCAGTTCAGGTAAGAGATACGGATTTTTTAATGGATCCTTAGCCAACGTTTTTACGTAATATGAAGCTGTGATCAAAGAAGAGTGTAGTGTTGAGACGCAGGAGGAGTAGGATGGAGTACTACACAGGAAACAACCTATAAACCAATGGTGCATCTCATCCAGAAGACGAAACACAGCATTGCTTTCAATAGGATAAGTGCTGGACTGGAGGGTATTGAGAAGTAGGTAATGAGAATGACTGGGAAAAACTTAAGAAGAAAACAAGTGAAAAAATGGAGATCTTTTAGCTTAGAAAAGAGATGGCTATCAGAGTCAAAACCAGCATGCATTCTGGGAAATGAGAACGTGGAGCTTTGTGTGCTCGTGGTCACAGAATGTGATAACAATGGCTTCTGCCCTAAGAAAAAGGGACAAAAAAAAAATTTCAAAACTAAAGATAAAGGAAACATTTTTCACTACACTTGCCATTTCAGCTGCTGAAGTTACTGCCGCAGGCTGTCCCTGTGGCCAAAACATTCAAAGACAGATTTGTTGCTTATATAGATAAGGATATTCAGAGTTACAATAGTTAATGTTAATAAAAATTTAGAAAGATATCTATGATTCAGGCTGTATTAATTTCTCCTGGAACACATGGGGCTGCTTTGCGCCAAGGACAGATGCTGCTGTAGGTATACCGAGGCCAGATTGAGCCTGGCAATTCCCATATTTTATCTCCACTTCACTTGGGTGAATTCAGCATTGGTGAAAAGTATCAGGAGAAAATATTTCTTTACTTGTTCCTTAAAACCAGTGCAATAAAGGAAAGCAGCAATGCAAGCCATTCTCTGCCGGTGGGCTCACGGTGCGCCTGGGCTGACTGTTCAGAATTAAACATGAAAGCTCCCTCTTGCCATTGCAGGGCACGTTATTGCTGAACCCAGAGCAAGCAGAAGTCCATGGACAAGCTCCAAAGGGCACAGGTGAGGCCCTTTCAAATGCAGATCACTGTGCAAGTCAGGTGGTGTATTAGTGGGGCAGTTTATGAACAATTTGTAGGTGCAGGAAAACTCTGAAAATGAAAAATCTGAACCTTCTGTGGCAGATCTTTCCTCTAGTAGGTCTCTCCTTTCTATGAGCAGTAACGCAGTGATGAAAGCAAAAGAAAAAATTCTACCTGGGAGACAAATCCTCCTGTTTTACAAACTGTTCCACAGTAAGAACTTACTCCTTCACCACAAGGCCAAGAAAAGTCCTACTGAATTGTCAGGAGGAGACCGTATTGTATACAACGGTACCAAATCCTATGTTTTTCTGATCCTTGCACATCTTCTGCTGGGCCTTTTTTTTTTTCTATTTAGCTTAAAACATTAAAGTGCACAGGTACCATACCCATGTTAACAACACATCAGAGCATTAACGTTTGAACATTTATGAAGCTACTTATCAAAAGATCCACAGCACCTGAACAAAGCCACAATATTTACAGTTAACAGTGGAGGAAAGTGAATAGATTCCACACTGACAAGCACAGTCTGAAAGCCCAGAGAGATTCTTTGTCTTAATCATTGGTTCACACACAATCATACATAATAAAACACCTCTTCCAGTCCCAACCTGATTTATTGCTTCCCTCCTTCCTCCCACCTCCATAATTACTCATCAAACACTCACTGTCTTTTATTACCACCTCAAACACTTCAGCTCTCCCCAAACTTGCTATGTTTATTATCTGACTTGGACATCATTATTTTCTATACAGTTCTCATACAGTTTCAGAGTATCTGTTCACACAGCTCCATTTCAGCAGTTCTGAAAGCAAAAATGAAGCATTTTGTCAGGCAGAGCTAACAATCAGGCGCAGAGCTTAGAGAAAATACATATGTACACACACATGCATCTGTTTATACAAATATATGCATCTATATATTCACAGATATATGCCTCAACATCCATGGCCATTTATTTCAACAGTGCATTACACCTAGGACAGCAAAGAGGAGGATGTGAAAAGACTCTAGAATCATTTCACATTGGCTAATGGTCTGGAACCACTCCTGATTTATCTGCTCCGAGCAGACAGACTGGCTCAGCACTCACACCGTGTGCAAGACCAGCTGCTTCCCATAAGCCCGTGATCCCTTCTCAAGTACCAAGACCAAGATTCAGATGGATGTCACATCAATGTTCAGCAAGTTGCTCTGCAACCAAAGGACATTTACGAAGAGTGCTCACGGTCCTCAACCGTAGACATCGAACATGGCTGGTTTGGTGGACCATCTCTAGGCTGCCTAGTATGACTGAGAGTTAGAAAATGAAGGTTTCTCACCACCTCAGAAAAGTTTCTTCTCCAAATCACTCCTATCGCTTTGTTGAATGCAATTAGGAGCTGCAAAACTAAGTACCTAAAATAAGGACCCAAAACCTGAAGCAAACGTAAGTCCTTTAGGTCTAACTGGAGGTGCCAAAACATTTATCTTTATCTGAATTTTTTTCTTTTTAATTAAAGCTTTTTTTTTCCCCCAGACCTTTTGTAAGTACACAGTTTGACTTCAGAAGAAGAAAAAAATTACTGCCATGAAATGAATACCGAAAATTTGTCTGAAAGAAAAAAAATAACTTCCCTGAAAAGTCCTCTTTTAAACAGTAAAAATGACAGTTGATTCTTCCCAGTAAAAGGTTAATAAAGCTTAAACATTCATTTATTCTTTTTTAAATTATTATTATTTTTAGTATCTTGGACAGGATGATCTAAAAAGAAATTACAGGATACTGATTTTGAGATAAAACATAGAACACTTTGAAAACAAGACCCTGTCAGAGTTTCTTAAGTAGAGTATTTAGTTTAAAGAAAAGAAAATACTGAGGTTTGAGACTTTAATTTCAAAAGTGATTTGATAGTAATTTCACTATATTTTTCAGTGTTTTTTCTTATATGTTCAGCACCCTACATTGAGACCTGCTCTACAAAGGAACACACTATTTAAACTCAGATTTCTACTTACTGACTAGTCAATAATCCATTTCAGTAATGGAATACATAAATTACATTAAAGATTCCATAATCATCAGCCATGCGAATCAACTACACTCAGTCCATTGGTACATCTTTTCTCTCTCTAAGCCAGTGACATATCTGACATCATATACCTTTCAATCCACTCTGACTCACTTGTTCATAAAGCCTCACTTCATCAAACACATCTTTAATTTAAACACCACAACCTAAGACAGGCTTTCAAGCATGCTATTTGCAGCTGCCTTCCTAGAAATCTTTACAAGTACTGGAATTCAGCTTGTAGTTTTTCAATCAGCTGGTATTTCCAAACTATTAGCTCTCCTAAGATAACTGACAGCTCAATATCTTTGATATTGATATATTGATCACCTAATTTCATAATGCTGTGGATGTAAACTATCACTATTTTCTACTTTCTTTTTCTTTTTTTTTCATTTTTATATGTGAGCACTGCTGCATCTACAACTTCAGATTCCCAGGTTTCTTATTATTAATGTCTAAAAATAATCCTCCGTGGGCTTATTGATTGCAGTTCCTTACCAAATCTAGAATTGCAGGTAGAAAAATAATTACTTACCAGTGTTTTCCTAGATGAATGAGCTATGCCTCCATTTTATAGCTTCACCATTGGCACTTGATAGTAATAAATTTTTAGCCTGATTCTAGGTCATGCTCAGCTGTCCTCCATCCCATACTCCTTTCATGCAGGTAAAGGACAGTCCTACAGAGGAGGCTGGGAGATCTGATGAGCTACTTCTGCCTTAATCTTCCTTTTTCCCCTTCCTAGGTTTGCAGTGGTAAGCATTACTCATTGGAGGCAAAAGCAGATTGTAGTAACTTTTCTAATAAGCTTTTGTCTTAGAGGGTTGATGTGTAAATTTTTAAGACCTAGAGTCATTTAAATTTGTGGAAAGAACAGAAAAATCCTCCTGTTCTTCATGAGACATGTGCCTACCAAAAGGCAGATTTTCAACCTCTACCTCCACTGTGAGGTGGGGAAAGATTAAGCAGATATCTTACTTTACCATGACTGCCATGCCCAGGAACTAAGCCAAGAAACCAGAAGTAGCTGCAGTAGCTTAGATGAAGTTTCTTTCATGGAATTAAGGGTCTAATGACAACACCAAGAAAGTCTCCTTCTTGACAGTCCAATCAGGAATAGTCAATGTAATTTTTTTTTTTATGCTAGTGATGAGTGAAGCTAAATGGAAGATCTCTCTTTGAATGTTCCCACTGAATCCCCATGCTTAAGGATTCTGTCCCTTGCTTCCCAAGTTACCTGGCATTTTCTCCAGTTGCAGGAGCCGCTGAAACAATGGAAAAAACAAGCAAAGTGTTGGGCAGATAGGTAGGAAACCCTTACTCCTTATGGGGTTTAGCTTATCTGATCATCTCATGGCAGATGCAAAACAGGAGGAGAGAACCCAACAATTCTCAACAAAGCTAGCAACCTTGCAATGTGGGATTTACAAGTTCATGCAAGAAAGGTCAAAGGCCTGAAAAGGGAGGTGGCGAGGGCTGATTGCTTATGGATCTATCATGCACAGAAATAGCTTTTTTTTTTTTTTTTTTTTTTTTTACACCAGATTTAGGGAAAAAAAACCCAACAGTCATCTTCTGCCACCACCACTAGAGGTGCTGGTATGCTGCCTTTACTGGTGCTGGAGGCAGGAGCAGGGGTAGCAGAGGGGTTGGGCAGCACCTGCACCATCAGCCAAGACAGTTGTGGTGACCACAGTCATAGAGCAGGAAAGTCCATGTGAGTCTGGAGGGGCTACCTAAGGGCAGGAGTTCCGGAATCCTGGGAGCATGGTGGGTATTTCCTGAAGGATCAACCAAAAATCAAATGTTACCACATAACTGTGGTTAAGGCAATGATGATGCAAACAAAGTTTATATATTGACTTTTTTCCCCATCTATAAAATGAAACAAGAGGATTAAGAAGACGGATGAGAAAACAAATTGCTGCCTAGGGGCTGAAAGGAGCTAAGGAAAGAGGATAAAATTTAGCCCAAACACCAAGTCAGTTTGGAATTAAAAAAGCAGAGTTGAAGATATCTCAGATCTTCTACAAAACCAAAATATCTCCTGTACCAAGAGGCTGTGGCACACAGTTACCTCAAGCTAAAGGAGGCTCAGAAAGACTGAAAACTGAGTTCTTATCTTTCTTTGCACATCATGACTAAGTCGCTCAGCTATTTCCTCAGCACCAGGCAATTCTTCACGGCATTACCCTTTTAAGGGGTTCCACTCTTTTGTTTTTCCATTCATTCAAAAGAGGTTCAAAGGCACAAGAGGAGGCTGACGCCGTTTCAGAGCCTCCCTGCCATCCTTTAAAACATTAGAAACTCTCTCAGAGAATCCAAAGCAAACTTTTGCTCTCTGAGAAGAGTAGAACTGGCACATCACCTCCTTTTGATTCTCTATTTTGGTGTCCTGATGAACAGAATTAACAGTTAATGTTCCCAATTTTGCTTTTGAGTGTTTTTCACTCCTTTATTTCATTTTTTTTTTTTTTAAGTATTGTCATGAATCTCTGACAGTATTTCCATTTTCTGGTTTCTAGATTAGTATCCCTGCTCCAAACAGAGTGACTCAGCCACATTGGTTTCAGAGTCTCCAAAGAGCTTTCGTAATTGTCTCTGCTCCCTCTGAGTGAACTCTACTGTCTCAACATGTTGGCCAATTTTCTTCTCTAGTTCTTCTTCAAAGTAAACACTGACACCACTCTGTTTCTTAATATATTCCTCTTTTTATCTAATTTGGTCTGCCTACACTTTAATCTAACTGTATGCATTACTTAATTCCCTGCAGTACTTGAAATTCGGACGGTTATTAAATTGTGGTCAGTACTACTCTGTTAAACAGTCACTTCATTTCACCATAATACTTATGCAAAATAAAATATAAAGCACTATTCCATTTACTTACAAAATGAGCCAGTCCTTCCATTTCTGAGTCGCTTTGGAGCCATAGTCAACATTAAATGAAAATCCTATTTAATATTTTTCTCCCCAGCCTAATAGTTAAGCCACCTTCTCCAGAATTTCGAGGAATACTTCATTATTCCTATTCAGAGATCAGTACCTTTTTCCTGTAAATCTACTTTTCTTCTAGTTCTTCAGTGGCCTGCTGCACTGACTCAACACTTCCATTATTTAAATTACTTTTGTCCCTCCTCCGTAATCAATGTGTCTGACATAATGAATCATGTCTTTATTTTCAGATATTATGAAAATATTCATTCATATTATTATTGCTTACTATTAATATCACATAGCCAAACTTTAATTCATTTTAACCCCTTATCTCACCAAGCCAATTAACTTTGTAGTAGGTAAATCTCCTTTAATGATAACAAATATATTTTCATGATCATATTAACCATTGCTGGATTTACTGAACAGATTTATGGGAGCATCTCCCCTCCTCCCCATATCAGGACCACACAAATAAACTTGCTCATGGCATGCTGGAGCAGCTGTACTAAAATTCCTCCCATTCAAAGCAATGCTGCAGTTGGTCCTAACATTAAATATTTTTTTTTTAATAGAGACTATCCAGTGCTACATTTACCCTACTTCCATTTCCAGAGAGACAGAATATCTTCACAACTCCATTTCATCCCTTCACCTTTATTGCAGGGCTTTATGCTTCCGGCCATCACCATCTGTGCCTCTATGACTGGGAGAGGAGCACCTCACACAGCTGCAAGCTATCTGTGGGTGGAGGAGTTGTGAAGTGCCTTAATCCACCACAGGTGCAGAGATATCTTTACTAGCTCCACCAGCACCCATCTCCAAGCTGGAAGCACAGAGAAGATGGGTGGGAAAACACATCAGCAGGCTCATCATGTGCCAGCATTGGTCGAGTGTGTTTTTTTATCTCTGTCACTGTGCTCTTTCCCCTTTCACCTGACAAGAGGGTGACATTGAGGGGATACATAACCTAATGGTCAGGGTTAGTCCCAAAGATGGCCCTCATTCAGCTGGAGCTTTGTGAGTCGCCCTTCCTTAATGCTGCATCAACCACATCATGTGTTTAAGTCATCAATGCTGACATTTTTTTATTCCTTGAATTAAACCTTTCTAACACCACTCCTTCTAGGGTTATTTAAACTGCAGAGACAAAAACCAAGCAGAAAGACCAGAAATCACAAGTCGGGAACAGTGGGACTGCTGTTAGCCCAGTCCCTGGACCACGTAGCCTGGCTGAAGAGGTGTACAAAGCCAAGAAGCCAGCAGAGGTTGGAGGCACCCTTGTGCCAGGCATTCAACTGAGCCCTGGTCAAGCCAGGCAAATACCAGGAGTCAGGCTCAGGGTTTTTCTAGTGCAGATGGCTGGAGTTATAGGAACAAGGACTGCAGGGTCCACAGAGTCAGAGGAGAGGTACCCCATGACACTATGCCACTTCCTTACAAACAAATTTCCAGTTAATGAGTTGACTATGTGGTTCATTCTCCTCCTTTAAATAAATAAAATACCAGAAGTCACTGTCCACAAGTTCCTACCAATGCACATCAGTCTGGCTGCTTCTTTCCCTCAAGAGCAACATTGAATTGTTGAAGATGTGGCCCATGTCCATTGCAACTGGATCCTCCAGTGACTCAGGGTTTTGCAGCAGCAACAGCTAGGACACTTGTGTACATTCTCAAGTTTATTTACATGAAATGCTTCCTTTTTAAAAAAATGTTAATAAATGAGCTCATCAAACCTATTTCATTGTAATTCAAAGTATAGCAGACTGTAGGGTATTAAAAATTGCTTTGGCCTAGAAAACAAGCCTTTTGATACTAAACATGAGAGCATGAGATACTGCAGGATGTCCCAACTGAGATAATGAGTTAGGGCCCTAATAGCATAAGATTTCCTTAAAAAAAAAATGCTCTTGGGATTTTTCAGATTAATAAATACTGAATTGCTCTGCTTTGCTTTTTGATTTTTTAAGACTCTTAATTCAAATTTTAAAATTTTGCTAGAAAATGCAAGAGCTATAAATTATCTCAAAGAAACAGCATGCAAACCAGACATACACTCCGACTTGAAATATTCATGTGATTGCCTGATTCCATGAAAGAGATCTTTACGAAAAATATCATGAGACACTCTAAAACTGTGAAAATCGACAACAATGCAACAAAGACCTTAGTCTGTATCATAGCAAAGCACTAGAAATACTTTCAGCACAACCTGTGAAGGCACCACAGAGATCAGAAAATGGTACCTAAGTCTTCTGTTGAGGTCTTCACATCAACATCATGAAGAGCAACATAATGTTGCATTTGCTGACTCACATATAGATTTTGGTCAATATAATTTAAAAAAAAAAAAAAAACAACAACAACAAAAACCCCAAACCACCAAAGAACAGACAATACAGTAAAGAAGAATTTACCTGGATCATTAAGAAATTCATCTGAGGTGTTCCACGTCCTACCATCCAAGTAAAACGTGCCATTGGTGGAGTTAAACATGGTGTAGTCCCTGACACACTTGTGTCGCAAGTTGCCCATGAAGAGCTGGAGGCCTATGAGGGCAAAGACACTCAAGCAGAAAACGGTCAGGATCATCACATCAGCAAGTTTCTTAACAGACTGGATAAGTGCCCCTACAATGGTCTTCAGTCCTAAGGAGATAAAAGCCAAAAGTTTATAGACTGAGAGGCTGAAATATGTCTGCAGATAGCTGCTTTTCATTATTAACATCTCCATGAGAGGGTTTCTACTATAGGTTTGTAATTGGATGGTAGAAACGAGACAAGTGATCACTAGAGATGTTTAGTTTGGCCTGCTTTTGTCTGGACAAAAGCCTTGGTATTACTCTTAAACAAACACTGCTTTAGAAATGGAGAGAAAGAACTGGATGGAGGAACAGTGAAATACAAAAATACATGGCTAAAGAAAATACAGAATGTTTGTTATGTTTTCATGGAGCTCCAGTAAAGGCTGTAATGCCTAAATCCCATTGAATTTTGAGAATGTGAATTAGTTTTAAATCATTCAGGTGATTCTGATAACTTTATCCCTTGCATAAACAGATGAAGAGGTATGGAAATGTTATTTATTCCCTGATTATTTTACATATTTTAGTGCCAAATCCAGCTCACTGTCCTTATATGAACAATTCCTCTGCCTTCAATTCATTTGCTTAAGACAACAAGAATTTGGGATTAGAAATAAGTCAAATAATGTGGGCAACCAAATAAACCCAGTGGAAACTATTTGAGTAAAACAACCTGAGTATCCAACAATACCTGAGTGAAGTTAATCATTTTATAATATGCTGCCAATGTAGATAAATCATCTTATTACAAACACCAAAGGCTTGGGTCAGACAAATTAGCTTCTCCTGTGTTATTTCACCCTGTAACACTAGCTTCAGTTTATTATTCTATAAATAGACAGATATAAATAATTATACTGTTTTCTCAAAAGATATTGCTTACTTTTGAAGTGTTCTGGGAGACCAGCACTAATTGAGCTGATTGAACATTACATGAATATGACAAAACCCATAGTTTTTGTTTTGTTTGTTTTTTTTAAAAAGCCTTCTTTAAGCTTGTGTGCCGTAGTTGGATGTTAATATCAGCTGCACAACGGTAGCAATTTTATTGTTTCTTTACTATTTATATTTGATTAATAGTCAATAAGTAGTAATCAGTGCTTCTGATAATCAGTGTCACCAGTATGGCAGCACTACGAGAAATTGAGTTAAATGGAAAAAAGAAAACACAAAGAAGAAATGGGAGGAATTCTCCTGGTCAGTACTCAGAAGAACATTGATTTGCTCACAATATGATCATATATATTAAATCTCAGTTCCCTGGAATTCCACCCCAAGAGTTTGGCAGCCACAAAGGTTGAGCTAGTGCTGTATAATTTAAAAATAATGTCAAAATGTACTTGAGGACTCATAGAAAGGCAAAACGGGTGTTTATAAAGTGGCTATTTAAGCATAAGGGACAGATCCATCAGGTGTGGGCAGCCCACTTTCTCCACCAAATTCTTTGTTTGCCTCTTTAAAGCTAGTTTGTCGTGTGGTAAAGAGGGAGAGATTACACAGCTCCCTGTTTCAGTAAAAAATAAAGAATAGGTGTTGCAGTACAAATATCAGGCAAAAGCTGGATTTTCATGCTATCTGCACTCCTCACCAGAAAGAGATTTTACAAATGAGATCAGTTCTATTTAGGCACATAGAAAAAGGCCAGCTTTGAAATTTTGAGTCCACCTGGAGATTTGGCTACCTGTTTTGATGCCTAAATAAAAAGCACAGCTCTTCTGACAATCCAGTCTTGGGTGAACTTTGTACCTGAAGTGAAACTACTTTTAGCTACAGCCCAGTTCTGAAGGATTTCCTGGGGTCTCACCCTTATCCGTGTTGAGAATAGAAGACCTTTAAGACAGCCAGATATTAAAAAGTAGTGAGGTGGGGGAAAAAAGAAATATGATTCATAAATATACTAGATTTTTTTTTTATTTTATCTAATATTCTGAAATAGTCTTGGTGATTCTCATTATTGGCTGTCCTCTGAATGCACAGACGTTTCTTCAGCTGAAGCTGGTGAAACTTGGGAAGTCCAAATGCAAACCGAGTCTTAAAAAAGGGAAAAAAGCCAAACCACAAATTCTTTTAATTCGGTACCCTCTGTGGAATCCCTGGGGCACATTTATTTGTTTGTAATACAAATGGAAGCTTGGAGGCTGCATTTGTCTCATCTAAGTACACTAATTAATCTTACTCACATGGGCAAGGACAATGGGAGTCCTAATGTGAACAGGGATAATATTAGGAAACAAGACCTACAAAAACCTAATCGCCAATAAAAACTACCTGTTTTCAAAATCAGGCCCCAGTATTGTTAATTTCAAGGTCATTTCATGAAACATGTTTTTCTCAGTTTACTTACTGGGGTTTTAAATAGAATAGTAATCCTATACTATCAGTTTTACAAGTTCATTCCTCGCAGGTATCAAATAATTTCTTAATGAGAGAGCTTTCTGTTTTACTTTCTTTTTCTTCTTTTGTTTTAATAGCACACATGTTTCTGAACAGTTTAAGAGAATGCTCCAGTAATACAATTGCTGTAATTAAAGACCATTTAAAAATAACTTGTACTCTGCCTCCTGGAACTTTGTTAAAAGTCTATAGGAAAATTATTTGGGGAGTGGTATACTTACAATATGACTGGTTTTTTTCTCACAGTTTAAAAACAAAATTTGCTCAGAAAATTAAGTAGCATCCATCAAATTGCTTGGCACAACTCACTATTAGGCAAAGTTTTTAAATCACCATTTATTTAAAATTCATTCCGTTCATAAACGGAAGGGCTGAGGGGAAATGAGGACACCCAGAACCTCTTGCAGGTTCTCTGTATTCCTCTTAATCAATCCTGTGTTTTGCAAAAGCAATGCTAGATGTATTCAAATTTAGAGCACTGTTAAATCTTCTCGATAAATAATCCTCCTTTGAAATAGTGCCAATGAGAGCACTGCAATATAGCTTAATAGAAGATACTATTTATGGGGCATTAAAGGCATTTACTTAATTCTTGCAAGTCAAACATCAAACCAGGCAGCATGCAGAAAAAAACCCGAGGATCTGATCCAAAGCTGAGTAACATCTACACCTGTTAACGACAATGGGTCTATAGATTACCCCCTATGGAGTAATCTGTACAGTGTTTTCCTGAATCACTGAATTCTTTCCACACTTCTGGGCCAAATCCTGCTTGCGTGACATGAACACCACCACAGCATCCAAAGCCAGTGGAATGAGGGCTCTATAGGCAGGCTGACATCTGCAGAATGCAAGAAGGATTTGGCCCAAACATTCCTGTTAATACAGGTAGAAATTAACACATTCAGAGGTTAATCAAATAATCAGTTTTCAAATGCAAATCAGAAACCATAGAAAATGCAAGCAACACCAAACAATGAGAAATGGCAAGATTCCACACCACCATCCATTCCTCCTATGAGATGTGAGAAAGTATTAGCATAATTCAGTATGACATCCACACCAGATGTTGGCAATCACCTACAGAACATCAGACACTTCCATGCACAGTCTGGAAACGAGTAGGAAGAAAAAGCAAAAACAACAAAAAAAGGAGTGTGACCTGCAGTGTGATTGTCCTCACCTAGCCTACTCCATCTCCTGAGGATACACGTGTCTTGTAAATGTCTACATGAGTCATGTGCATGTAGGGAGAGAAGAGGTCACTCTTATGAACGTGTTTTGTCATCAGCCATGGATACGTGGGCAGCAAAAGATTTAATAGCATGTCGGCAAACTTGAATGGTTGTCAGCAGTCTTGTAGACCATCTTTGCATGGAAATGTGGCTGTCAGGCCAGTCTCCAGGGAAAACACAAATTTCTCACCTCTGGGGTAGTTACTTCTTGAGTTAAGTGATTTACCCACCAGAAGGGTGACATTTATCTCTCTGCAGGAGGACTTCAGTGAGATTGAAGCAGTGAATGGGGGTCAGCGTCCTCCACACAGCCTTAATTCTTGTGCTCCGAGCTCTGTTCTGGCTATCATGAAGTACCAGATAACATTCGCAGCTCTATTTATAGCCTTTAGACTCACACTAACTTAAACGGGAGCTGGATCAGGCCCCAAAGTGCCTCGGCCCAATTTTCTATGAGGTCACCTTTCGCCAGTATCCTGTCATTTTATGTGACATGTTTGTGATGTACACGCCTGTTTCACAAAGAGCAGGGGAGCTGCTCTGGCTACAGGCACTTTACAAAGTCCTGGTGACGATGACGAAGATGGCCTGCATTTTGCAGACTTTTGATGGGGAGGCATGGGAGGGTGTGCCTCAGGGCTTTACATTACCTCAACTAGTAGTTATCAGAAAACGTTGGTGATCAGATATTAGGAAAAATTTTTTTACACTGAGGGTGGTGAAACACTGGAACTGGCTGTTTAGTAGGGCCTGTTGCAATAGGACGAGGGGTAATGGTTTTAAAATAGAGGGGGGTAGATTTAGATTGGAAATTAGGAAAAAATTTTTTACAATGCGAGTTATAGAACACTGGAACAGGTTGCCCAGAAAGGTGGTGGAGGCCCCATCCCTGGAAACGTTCAAGGCCAGGCTGGATGAGGCTCTGAGCAACCTGATCTAGTTGGGGATGTCCCTGCTCCTTGCAGGGGGGTTGGGCTAGATGGCCTTTGAATGTCCCTTCCAACCCTAACCATTCTATGATTCTATGATTCTATGAACAGCTTGCCCAGAGAGGTGGTGGATGCCCCATCCCTGGACATATTCAAGGCCAGGTTGGATCAGGCTCTGAGCCGCCTGATCTGGTTGGAGATGTCCCCGCTCCTTGCAGGGGGGTTGGACTGGATGGCCTTTGGAGGTCCCTTCCAACCCAAACTGTTCTATGATTCTGTGATTCTATGATTTCCATGCAGATAAACTATAGTTCAAGATCCTCTGTTGTCACAGGAAGGATTCCTATTGAGCACACTGGGAGTTGGATATGCTGGTAATGGGAGACAATTGAGTGACTTCAGTGGGTTGTTCTGCTGACCATAGTTCCTATCTAGATTGAAAATGAACAAATCCAGTTGCCATGGCAATGTGCAAAATGCTAATTAATAAATAAAATCACTGAGAGTTAAAGGTTTTATGCTCCCATAGAGAAAATGTTACGTATTTCTAAGAACCTGAACATAAGGGATAAACGAAGAAATTTAAAACTTTAAATGAGTCTGGATAAACAGACATCCAGCTACTGTACAAAGCTTATTTTCTCTCAGTGTCATGGGCAACTGGAAAACAGAAATAAATGGATGCGTTTGCTGCAGAAAAGGGAAAATTGAGGGGATCCATGAAGGTCCTCCAGCATGTTAAGGGCTGCCACAGAGGGTAAGGCTCTGACCTGACATCCTCCACAGTGGCTGCAGGGTAAAAAATAATGAGCTGATAATGCACCAAGCGAGTGAGGCTGGATGGGGGTTTGGATTCAGATATGGGACATACAGGAGATCCATGGCCCTGGGAAGCAGGAGGTGCTGGCACGATGGGAACCACACTAAGCCCCTGATCTCCACACAGCTGCTGGTAGATGCTAATATTTGGGTGGCTGAAGCTGGATCTGAACCCATTCTCCCAGGGCAACTCCCAATGGGAAAAGTAATGAGGTGCTGGAACAGATTTCTCGGGAAGATCATGAGACCTCCACCTTTGAAGAGCTGTTAGAACAAGTCAGGTAATAAATGTCAGGCCAGGTCTGAGCTGTACAAAGTGCAGCCTCAGGCCAGGGGAATGGACTCTTGAGAGTTTGGGAGATCTTTTTGAGTCCTGCGCGTCCATGTCCCCTAAATGTCCCCATGTCTGCTTCTGCACTTAGAGCCAGGCACTAAATGTAGGTGAGATTTTTAAAAGCACTAATTGTCAGCTTTCCTAACTCCCTCTGGAGTCAATAGTGAAACTCATTGATTTCAAGTGAAGCAGAACGCCTTTGAAAACCTGCCTCTAAGTGCTTTGCTGGACTGAAGCCTTACACCACTGAGCACTTGGCCTGTTACTTTCGGTAAACAATTTCACTGAGCACACCAAGTCCAAGTACGTTTGTGCAAACATAACTACCTGATGGAAAAGCGTGATCAATTTTATTGAGGAAAAGCTGAGATATTTGCAAAGGAGAACACATCTCAGTGTTCTTCACCCAAGATGTAAAAGAGGAAGCAAAAATAACAACTTCCTTTTCCTCTCTCTAGCAGCTGAACCCAAAAATCTCATAGAAGCCATTAGTGTTCATCACCTTTTCATCTTTAAACCTATTGTGGAAAAAATATTTCATCTCAGCATAAGCCTATAATGTTATAATTAAAACCTCAGGCTGATCTCCAAATAAACCACAGCATCATGCTCAATATTTCTTTTAAAATATGTGTCTGACTCAAAAATGAATAGAATTCACTGAAATTATCTGCTACCATTAAAAAAAAAAAATCTTAGCTGTGTTTTACAGGCAGCTAGATGTTCCTTAGCAATGTGTAGCTCTCCACATCTGTAATTTAAACATACTCAGGGCACAGGTAATCTTGACAATAAAATCTAAGGCCAGGTATTCTATTAGCATATTTTCATGCAGTTAGGTCAGCAAATAATTTAGTTACTAGTACCTAAAAATACAGTTATCAACAAACTAATGAAATAGTCAGTCAGAAATAGAAAAGAGAATGTGATTTATTATGTACTACTGTAATACATAATACTCCTATTTTTTTTTCCCTATTAACCAACAAATGGAACAACTCTGGTTTTAATATCACTGAGGGGCTTTGGTATATTTTCAAATAAAATTTTTCTGAATCTCAATACTCCTTTATTTTCCACTAAAAAACACCAGCCCAAATTTACCATTTCACGTAAAACAAGCTTCTGCTCCAACTCTGATATAGGACAGCAGAAAATTGCTATATATATAACTCAGCAAAATTGACAGGCTTTGCTCTGAAGAGGCTCAAGCTTGAGACAAGATGGAAAGTGAAAAGTGTCCCCTGGAGATGGCTGTCCCTCCAAGTTAGTCTTCAAATCGCTAGCAAAGGAAGATAGGAGACTCTGGTTTTCTTTCTGATTAGCCACTACCATCCCACGTGATCTGTAAAACTGCTCAACTTTCTGTTTCCCAAGAAAAAAAAAAAGAAAACCTTTCTCAAAGGATATCCAATTAGAGAAGACTTAACAAAACCTCTCTGGTTATAGATTATTCTTTTTAAACTTAAAGACAAAAATTAAGACAGGAACTGATTTCAGTGAATACCAGACCTAAAGAATGATCATCTTAAAGTATTCTTTAAAAGTTATATTTTGATATACACTTACTATGAAAAAGTCCCTTGCTCTTTCAATAATTTAACTTATTTTCATCACTTTAACGTTGGAATGAGGGCTCTGATTTCTAGCTTATACTCCGTGTGAGTGCTGTCCCTAAAAGTTTACACCAAAGTATTTGTTTAGATTTAGATTATAGTGTAGATGTGCTAATATGATGGATGGGAAAGCCTTTCTAACCTTAAAGAGCTGTGCATGAGGATCTGAGCAGTTCTCGCGATGTTTTGAATATTTTTGACACGTAATTGCCAACATCTGTTCAGGATTATCACTGATAGGATCTACCATGCATGGGTTTTGCTATCTTGTCTACCTTGTCATGCAGGTTGGAGATGTTAAACACTGAGGCTGAATGAGACCTGTCCATAGACAATGCTTGCCAAGAATTATTGTCATATTGTTTGGTCCTCAGTGGACTGATCTCTGCATAAATTACTTAATAGTAAATATTATTTACTATTTTAAGACATAAACAGAATACATAAAAAGGTACGGAAAAAAAAAAAGAGCTTATTTCACTACCAGATCTGTAGCAAAACACAGATTTTTTTGGTGGGGGGCGAAATCATATGCTTGAAAATGTGAGTTGATGAAATGTTGAACCTACTGAAATCAATGATGAAACATTTACT
Organism: Chlamydotis macqueenii; assembly: GCF_036417535.1. NCBI lineage: Eukaryota > Metazoa > Chordata > Aves > Otidiformes > Otididae > Chlamydotis > Chlamydotis macqueenii. The sequence goes on along the minus strand of NC_141557.1, from coordinate 5,583,215 downwards.
GATTTCTTCAGGGTCTGAAATTTGAAGTGTTTCTACCACATGCAAATGGATAAACACCATGACAAATTAGGCTATCTCTGCCTGCAGTCTTGAAACCTCAGCTCATAGCACAAATTTAGATTCCTCTGTCGATGCGCTCTTAAACACGAATGTGCATTTTGAGGTCATTAACCTTCCATTTTTAAAAATCAATATCCGAAGACTTTAAAAGAGTTTCATTGCCATTTTCATATGGTTCATGAATGAGTACTTTATGTATGTGAATCACAAGCCACCGCATACCATCGTTCTTATAGTAGCACTCGTCTTAGTGAGGTCTGTAATTTTGGAGGCACTCTAATTCCTTCTGCCCACAAAAAACAGTATTGGAAAAACATATGAAAAATGTATTCTATTGACAGGTCACATTCCCTACATGCCTCCATTTCCTGATCAGTATCTACATTTAAGTCATTTGTAATTACTGTGTTTACTACTGGAAATGGCATGTAGGCTTTAACTGCAGCCGGAGTGTTTAACCTGATTTTCACCTGAAATGACTGAGATTGTTTTCAGCGCCCGCAGTACTCTGAACGTTCGTAAGGCTGAGACATTGCCCAGGTCCACAAATTCAGTTATGTATCTGTAACAAGGGAAAGTCACACACAGACAATGACAAAACACCAGCAAAAAAAAACAACAGTCAAAGGGACAAAGAGAGACAGAGAAAGAATCACTTGTAGCTGAGAGCCAAAACATAAGGATCAGGGCTTCTTACCTGGGATTACTGAAATAGTTTTTAAAGCTCTCAATACCCTGAAAGTCCGAAGAGGTGAAACACTGCCTACATTCACAAATTCTCCTACATACCTGTAGAATTAAGTCACAGTTATTTGGAATTATACAATAGAGTATGAGATTTGTCTGAATGAAGAATGCATTCATACATAGCGGGAGCGAACGCAGCAGAACGAGAGGTGCAGCCACTTTTCAGGCTGTTCTTTGATGCCATTTGTCCCGGGTTTTTAATAGCACACATTATTTCAAATGTTTCTTGAACTATTCAACTTAGCTAATAGGCATCAATTCTTTACAACTACTGGGTGAACTTTGTTACCGTGCTGTTCAGCAATAAATACTTTAAAGATTCTACCATCATGTAGTTTAACAAAAAATTCTTTACATTATAGGAAACATTTAGAGTTATTTTGCTGCTCTTAAAAAAAAAAAAAATCTTCAAATACCCAAGTAATTTTCACATAATAGCTTCTGCAAACTACATATAGGACAACATGGGAAAACATCAGTGCAAATGTTTCTACGGGGTTATTTATTCTAAGATGCCGCACTCTGTAGAAAAGCAGATGTTGGTTTCAAGAGATGCTTACAATTTTATTTTGTTTTGTACATCAAATCCACACCCTTTGGCTGCAGGAAGATGGATTTTGAATGAATACAATTGCAATCCTACTAAAAACTATTTATGATTAAAATACCAATCCCAGCTCTTCATGCCACACCCGTTTTGGTCATCATGGAGACCCATGCCACATCTGAGCAAAATGCTCCCAGGAGGGTCAGTTATGGAGTTAGTTTGGTGTTATCAGTGTTGTACAAAATTTTTTCCTCCAAGTCAGTAAACAGTAAAAGCATGGTCAGCACTGTATCTTCTGAACAAAACAGCTCTTGGACCCCTTAATTTCACTATTAAATTTCTATTCAATTTCATTTACATATTCTAGTTCTTTGAGGCATTTTTTTTTTCACGTTAAGAAACATCTCACCTGGTTATTTTACAAAGCCTGCTTAAATGGACTTTGTGCAAAGGCCTCTGGGGAGGACAAAGTATCCTCTCCATATCTACTAACCCAGATTATAGCCTGGCAGAGCAATATTGCTCCTTCTCTTCACAATCTCATAGGGGAATCTGGGCAAAAGTTTATCTGTTTGGTAACACTTCCCCAGGTTTATTCAGTGCTTCTCTCCCAAACTCTCCTACAGCATGCAAGGGCAGAAAAGAAATAATTTGGGGAGAAGCAATAGCATGGGAATATGGTTTTGCTGACCAGAGTTTTGTAAAAACACATTATTAATATGTGAATGAGCGTATGAAGCAAATACTACTACTGCTTGTTCACCATAGTGAATTAAGATTTATTTCGGCCGTTTCTTGACTGAAATTGCACCAGACCAGTTCCTCCATATCACAGAGTGAGAAGGAACTGGAAGTCCCATCCCAAATTTTCCTGTTAGCCAGGGAATTACTCATTGTCTTTAAGATTTTGGCAAGATGCTTTCCAACCCAGAGTTACAGCTGCCTCTTCTTTGCTTGTTCTGGAAAGTACTTGCTTGCCAGGGAAAGAGTGACCTAAACAACGGCAGTTTCATCATTTCGCCTGAACCCATCCTTGGCCCCGCAGAGGGTCACAGACCATGGCTGTCTCTGCTAGCACAGGGCAGGAGAAAAGCCCTGGAGACCCGTGCCACCTCTTGCTCTCTAGCATGCTATTTAAAACTACTGTCTGTGACTGAATCTGTGCTGTTTCTGCCCCAAAGAGGAGATAAGAAGTTATTTTGCAGTATATATTCCAAGTGATGGTTATTCCACCATCCAGCACTGAAAGGATCAGACCTTCTGTTAGCTCAAAACCCTTGCTCCATCTAGATCTCATGGCCCCTTCTCAGGCTCTCACATTTTGAACAATCTTTGTTTCCAGATACAGAAATACCCTTAGCATCATGCTAGCTACAAGCAAAGGTAACACCAGAGTTACCTGTACAATCAGTCTTATTTTAAATTGCTTGCAAATTGGATTTACATGAAGGATAAATCATATCAGAATAGAAACCATTATCCAACGCTCCGTACTATCTGCTGCTTGCATACTTGGGAAGGAGGTTTCATTGTACATATGAAGATCATATTGCAATCACTTTTAACTCTCTCACTGCTGCCTGTGAGCTCAAGAAAACACTTTTCTATTCCTTTTATATTCCAGAATTCTAATTATTTTACTGTTCTAAAAATATTAGTATGATATGCCTTAAAGTAAGAAAAATAGGAATGGATGATGGATCTGAAGAGCACATCTCTTGCTATAATTTGATATTGAGAAGTTTGATTTTTTGCAGTTGCTGGGCCCCCTGATGTAGGGATTTTCTAACTAGGAGATGAAATGTCATTTGGAAGGAAAATTGAAATGTAGCTAAGAAAAAAAGCACAGACACCCAAGCCTCTCATTAAACAGGCCTTAAGGAAGCTTTCATGAGTCCTTGGGCTGGAGCATTGAGTGGCCACTCAAGTCTAGAAGAATTAGAAAAGTAAAAAGGGGTGTGAGCTCACAACCTCTAGGCACCAAGCCCCTCACCTGCAGGGAGTGAATTCACCTCTGGGCAACTGTCCACTTCAACCTCTGTGCAAATCTTCACGTCCTTCCAGCTCCCTAAGCCCTGAACGCCCAGAGATAATGTGGACAGAAGTTACGGGATATCCAGACCTTGTTCTGCACTGACTGTTCAGACTTGAACTTCAGCGACAGCAAGCGAGATGCTCCCAGAGGAGTTCTGCAGAGCCAGGGGTGATGCCCCAACCCAAGCAGAGAAGATGAAGTGGAGCAGATGGATCACCAAGGCTGCAAGCTATGGCTCATGTCCTTTTCTCTGCTCCTTTCTGCCTTACTGTCAAAAGCCTCCTTCCTGGTGGAATAGAGGGAACCCATGCACAGAATCTCTCCACATTGTGCAGAATTCAGAGACCTGCAAATAAATTCACATCCTAACTCACAAAGAGACGCTTTCACTACCTGTCTGATGGACAGGAGACCAGGCTGTTGACACTCTGTGTTGTTCTGTCCTGCCTCTACATGTTGCAGGAGAATTGCACTTAGCACTGCTCGAGGAAATGTTTAGCTGAGAAAAATGCCTAATGTGTGCTGAGCTCCAAAACCTCCTCCCCATCTGCATGGCATTTTTTCTTTTAAAGTTTATCACGATGGCCAGATGTCAGTTCAGCCAAGTCCATAGGAATGCAGTAACAGACACCAGGATTTGGCCTAGGGCTGGCTTTGATCCAAAGCCTACTAAAATAAATGGGAGTCTTCCCAATGAAGTCCACATAGGTTTTACACATCTTGATGCTGTTCTTCTGATAAATGCTACTAAGAATTGTAGAATATCTCAAGTTCAAAGGGATTCATAAGGATCACCAAGTCCAACTCCCTGCTCCTCACAGGACTACTTAAAACTAAACATATGACTAAGAGCATTGTCCAGACGCTCCTTGAATGTTGGTCCTGATCCCTGCATCCTACCAAACTTTTGCTACCAACTTCAGTGGCCCTCACTGGTGTTTGAACTAAGTTTGTTTGAATATTTTTTACCAATTTTAGTTCCATTCAAATGTCACGAACCCAAGAGTTCAGCTCAAATGTCAGTGCTGGAAGGCTTGCATCTCATCTAAGGCTGTGAATCGTAAGGTTTAAAGAGGGCAGTCAGATCTAAACTAAAGCCAGAACATAATATAGGCATCATTAAGCAGAAAATACAGACAGAATAGATTAAATTCTTCTACAATTAGGAAATGGGGTCTTTCAGGGCATCTCGACTATCTTCCACTTCAAGATGACATGTGCTCTTCAGGTGATTTTCTCTCTTCTTTGACTAGGAAGAAAACCTGGATTTCTAGCTCAGCTGGAGGTACTGACAGTGCCAGTCATCAGCCTTTGGACAGAGCTTGGGTTGACCCTGTGTCTGCTGCGATCGTTGGCTGACTGCTCCCCTACCCCTGTGTATTTTTAGCTGCCTAGATGCCACAAATCCATCAGCTCGTTCAAAGCACTAGAACCCTACATGTCCTGAGTGAACTTTAATAATCCAGGTAGAAGTATACAGCTGAAGGCGAATATCGTGTTGGGGGTCAAATTTCTATTGCCAAGGTATACAATAAGTTTCAGAGGCCTTTACAGTAGTTCCCTATAGTAGTAAAATAGTAATTAGTTTCAGGATGAAGAGGGTTTGTGAAGTGAAGAACGCAAAAACACCTTCGGTGGTGTTATGGATAAATCGGGATTTAAACACATGGGTATTCAGTCACATTTATAACACTTTATTCAAGGGTCTGAAGCTTTCCAAAACTACATTAGATAGGCAAGTATTGTTACAGATAAATTACAAACAGCTCTCTCTGTGGAGCACAGAGGGAGTAAATAATTTCTTCAAAATAGCCTAGTGAATTGAGAGAACAGAATTGAGAATTCCTCTGACTTCTTCCTCTGAAACCACTCAGGAAAAAAACCTCCATCCTAATATACTCCAGCATTTTCTCATTTTCAATACAATTTGAGTGAAAGAAAAGAGAACAGCCAGACAATTTTTTTAAAAATTCTATTGCACATCACTGTCTTGAAAAATATAAAGGACTGCTACTTACGCCATTACGATAACACTGAAATCCAGCCAGTTCCATGGATCTCGGAGGAAGGTGAATTCTGTCATGCAAAATCCTCTTGCCAATATTTTTATCAATGACTCAAAAGTGTAAATGCCAGTGAAAGTGTACCTGGAGAATAAAGTGGCCAAAATAAGCAAGAGCATTAGCAAGGAGTAGACAGCCGGAATGGCAGAGGCACACTCAACTCTACCCGTATGAGACACTCCTGCCCGTCTTGTTGGGGTTGCTCATGTGAGTCATGGCTGGAGCACTGGTCTGTGTATGAGGAGCTTCATGTATGGACCAAGGAACATGTAAGAAATGGCAAAGTGCTCATGAAAGCTGCAGGATGAAGATAATTTTCACCGCCGGATGTACCTTGACAAATCCTCAGTCATTAAGTTGGGGATGAATACTATGCTGCTGGGATTTTCAAAGTTCTGCCTGCAATTGCCAGTGAAAAAGGAATAGATTATGCCACGTTATTTGTTGTTTCTCTGGTTTGAAGGAAGTTGGTTGTTCCACTTCTTATCTCTTCCTGCCCAGGGCATATTGAAGGACAGCAGGTTAAAAAATGTCACCACTAGGTTTTATTAGCTAAAAAGGGTATTATTCCTGCAATTTCACTTGTGTTCACTATCCCTGGTAAATCACACCAGCCCTCAGAATTAAACAACATAATGCTTTCACTGAAATAGAGGAAAACAACTCCTATCTGAATATTCTATGTACTTCTATGTACTAATTTTGACTTGTTTGACAGTAAAAGAGACACGAGGGTGGTTTCTTCACTTAGTAAGATAAGTTGTTTATTACCAACAGCCTCTTGACTGTGATGATCTTGGATAGAACATATTACTTTTTGTAATAAAGATGATACCTGTAATAAAATTTATAAAATGCTCTGTGGAGGACAGTAATGTATTTGACTTATAACATTCAGATCTGTATTCACCCAGGGCTCTACCTACCATCAGAGACATACTCCAGGGCATACAACACCTCTTTGTTAATGTTTCTCCTGGAGACACCTAGCCCCAAATGGGACTAGGTATTCTAGGCCATATCTTAATAAAAATAATAAATGTTTAGTATCCACCGGTGGCACTGCCTACTCCTTTTCTCCAAAGGAAGATGCAGGTGATACCAAAGCCTATTTAAAAAAACAAACAAACATCTAAAATCCCCTAAAATACGAATCTCACAAGTCATGTCAGGGCTTTCACTGGAAACACCAGCTTGGGTTTTCTGTTCAGTCCCTAAACATCAGTGGCTATAATGGTGCCAGCACACACGAAAATTTATAACAGTTGGGATTCCTGTTTGGCAAAAACAAAAGGTGTAGGCAATTAAAGGTGGTACTATAAGGAAGCACTTACGCACTATGCATAAAAAGGAAATGTTTTCTCTTAGCTCTGTTCATCTGATCTGCGACTGTTGGCAAATCTCACACCCTCCTGCCATCGCATCACAGAGGAGGGCTGGCTACATACATTATAAAATTTCAGTATGCTTCACCTTAAAATGGAGATTAGCAGGACTGTTTTTGTGCAACAGTGGGCATTAAATGTTTCTCACATCTCCTCTTTGACCATACACCTAAGCATTATCTGACTTTTCATGGGTCCTATTTAGTTTTGCTCTGATGTCTCAAATATAGGTCACCCGCATGACAGTTTCTTTAAGCATGTGTACTTAGTAATACATGCAGAAAACACATGCAAAGAACTAAAAAAAAAATACTTAATGGTACATAAGCTCATTAAAATGATAAAGCACTTGTATTTATTCAGCATGTCAGATGGTTTAATTGATTGTATAATCATCATCTAATTCCGAACGGATCGGGCAAAGTCCTCCAGCAACTGAACAGCTTCTTTAACAGCAGAAGTCAGGATTTAAAAAAAAAATAAATAAAATTAGTGGGGGTAATTTGAATTGATTTATTTTTTTCAGAAAGGTAAGGAAAATATTTTAAAGGAAGATCTAGACAAATATTTGCACAAGGTTACTCTCGTATCTCCTGTGAGTCTCTGGAACAGCAAAACAAAATGGGTTGAATGTGTCTTTTCCAAATCCAACATTAATCAATTTCAATTAAAATTCATTGGGTTATTTTGCTCCTCAAAAGTACTTGTGTTTGATTTCATTCTGTACACTTGAGGAGGAAAAGCTGCGAGGTATGAGGAGACACAGCAGAAGAGGAAACATGGAAGGAAAAGGATTTACTTCGTGCTGCATTAGTCCCTTTACATTTCTGCTCTACGTTTCTTTCATGCCCTGCTTGATGTACTGGTAACATCATCTGCATCTTCCTGCCTACGGAAGAGACAACAAGCACTTTGATATTTTTCTCCAGAAAGTTTGAATTCCCAGCTGTAGACCCACAGACCAAATTTTGACTCACATGGGTGAGATGTCTGTGTTTCAGCTGAATACTTCATGGCTATGGTACTGTGTGACAGTTTTCAGCAAGAAAAGGACAACGTCAAGAGAAAAAGAAAGTCACAGACATACTTGAGGGTACTACACTATACAGAAATACATGAAACATCCTGGGATTAGGATGTTATTGTGATCAGATGAAATATTTGGATCAGTGCTACCTATAATTAGTAATTTATGGCCTAGAAGATGTGCCCTGCATGATTTTATGAAATCTAAAATAAGGGCACTTCACTGTCTTTCCTTACAGCCCTGAGTAGACCAACCACCAGGCTATGGAGCAGCAGATGGCCGTGTTTATCATATGTCAATCAAAAATTAAAAGTGTGTTCTGATTGGTTCAATGAGCCAAAATAATTGTTTAATGCACTGTAGGTTGATTAGCCTATGCATCTGGTATCTGTTTCTAACAGGAATATTTTAAAGCAACTTAAAGAAATGAAATGGGCTTTCTGAAGCCAGTTAGTCTCTTTCAAAATTAAAAAAAAAACCAAAACAACCTTCAAGTGATATCTTTGCTATTTTTTTCTGAAGGCCTAACGAGCTAAAGAAAAAGAGGAATCCTCATAAAAGTCTTCCCAGACAATTTTATGCTTGCTCATAAAGTATGCCTACAAACTTCTCATGATGCGCTCAATCCAAAAGAAACTTTTGCTTTCAATAAATTTCAGTTTAAGGACAGAACTAAGTATATCCAGGAAGTATTTTTGGAAATAATTCAACTTAAACTCCATCAGCCTATTCTAATGTGTCCAGCCATCAAATCTCTTGCATGGGAACTGTGGGATGCTGGCCAGTTTCAAGTGGAGTTCTCCTCATACATTATTTCATTCAGAGGTAGCATAGCAGGTGCATTTAGCAGTCAGTATGAGCTTGGCAGAATAAAAATTGTTAGTTAACTTACTAAGGGAGTTTTCACAGGCAGCAAACACCCGGCAAAATATTTTGTCAGGACAGATATTATGGTCAGAACTACTGGAAAGAAATTAAACAACAGCAAACAAGATGAACTGAAGAATGTAATAAACAGAAAAAGAAGAATGAGATAAGGACAGGGCAGCTGTGAACCAGCAAGGATACTTACTCAACGTATTTATTCCACGATGGAGTCTCTGATTGTGCCATGAACACACAATTAGTTAAAATAGTGCACATAATAAACATACTGAACAATGTAAATAAGCAAATTAAGGAAAACAACTCATATGTTACGAAACTTCATAAATTTTTGTCATTTCACACAAGAAGTGACAGCTCACTCATAATTTGCAAGATGCCTAAAAAGCACTGTAGACATTTGTTTGCAAGAGCATAAGGAAACAAATAACTATATAAACATAGAAAAAATGAGGGAATCTTCCCTGCTTTTTTTTTTCTTTGCCTACATCTTTTATACATACTTTGTAGAGTAAATAAATATACTGACTCTGCAGTCTTCTTAGAATACAATACTCTAAATTTACAGCTGTGTTGGTCAGCTGACAATGTGCATAGGTGCACAACTTTGTATGAAAAGAGGGATTAGTCTCATTTAAGTATCTACGGAAAAACCCGTGTCTGCAAATTCCCATTTTATTTTGCACCCTGAAACATTTCTCAGGCAGTAGGGCAAGTTATAAATCTCATCTTTCTAATCTCTCTAATGGGCTTGAGGTCTTGCTTTCAGTATAAAGTTTCACCAAAAGCTAATATGAGTTTCAGAGCACTAATTTTAAGGCTTGGTCTGCAAACCCGGTTGGCAAATACGCAGTCTTGGTCTGCAAGGCTGACTGCCTCAGCTGAGGCACCAGTTTCCCTAATTGGAGGCTAAAATGAACCTCCCAAGTGTATAGTCCATGCACTTAGCTCCTAAGCTGAGGCCATAAATATCAAAAGGAGCACCCTAAATCGAATTCCTGAAATTGAAAACATAGTTCACTGAATTGCTCGTCTAAAAGCACATGCCATTTTCTGTAAAAAAATTACAAAACAAGATGGGATTCTCCTGCATAAATAATAGGTCCCACGCTACTGGAGAAAGTTTAAGTAATGAGTTTAAATGGAGAGAAGATACGGCAAAGGAGAACAGCCTACAACTCAGTCAATAGGTTGGGGCCCTTCCCAAGGACGAACAGTAGCATCCCAATGTAAATTTCTTTCGCCTTCTTTAGGAAAAAAAAAAAGTTGTTTTTTATTTTGTTTGTTTCAGTCTTTTACTGATCCTGTTGCTGATTTTTTTTTTTATTTAAGAACAGTGATCAAAGAATATGATTTCAAAGGTATATCCTGAAATGTTTCATGAAAATTGTCCTTTCAGAGAGCCAAAATCTCTGCTGAATACAGAGTGGAATGTTTTCCAATGGGCCACATAAGCAACTACAAGGTTAAATTGGTAGTAACCAACCTGCATATTCCCCAGTGTCCTTGCAGAAAGCAGTAATTGAGCTCAAAGGGACTGCTCACCTCACAAACATTTTCCACTTCTGGGGCGAACACCTCCTGCTGAAGGACTGGGAAGGATATCTGATATCCAGTTGCAGTTTCTCAAATCAGCCTGAGATAGATTTCTAAAAGTTGTGTCCACCTGGTTAACACAACTAGGTCGTAAGCTGCAGCTAGCCTGGAAAACACTAATTAAATTTCCAAATACAGTGAAATGCTATGGAATGTTATGGAAACAACAATTGTAAAACAGAGCGGTATCTTCACGTCAAGGCAAACAAATACTATACTCCAACTGAATTCCAAGCCAGAAAATTCCTCTATAACCACCACAATTTTAGGATCACTGATCTGATTTACACATCCTCGTTTCCTTGTGGTATAAGCTGAATGTAACAGCTTTCCCAGATGCTCACATATAGGCAGGTGTTCTCCCCTTATTGAAACACCAAAGAGAATATAAGAGGGAACACAGGTTGAAAATGTAAGGGAACAGCTTTTGGACATCAAATTGGCTATGAATTTAAACTGACATTCACGACCAAGGGGAAAGCTACAAAGAACATAAAAGAAAGAAACATTTCAGCTGGTTATGCACCAAAGGCAGAGATCTGTGTTAAAAGAAAGAGAAAACAGAAATTCCCGCAGAAAGAAAATTAGCATTCCTCCCTGAAATCTAATGCAATCGTCTGCACTAGAAAAAGTGAGTGATGATGATCTACTCAGAAAGAACAAAGTAAAGGAGATGAAATTGAGACAATCTATATTGGCACCATTGCCTGTTGCCTATCTATCTTAGAACTCCTAGTAATTAAATTTTTTGAAAACCTACTGATTCCTGAGTTGACATGGCTAAACATATCCAGAAGAATGGGTCAGACTCTATTATGGACCACAAACCAAATATACTAAGCGGATCACCAGGATCTTTTCTGCAACAAATTAAAACTATTATTTCCAATTTGAAGTTTAGAATAGGCTTTGAGCAGACTGAGTCTAAAAGTTACAAACTTTATCTTCTGGCACAAAGATAGAGTCAAACAGGGCATACTTCTATTCTAGACTTCATTATGATGGATAATTGTTAATTAGGAGACTGAATACTAGATGCTTTTTAAGAGATCATTGCCAAATTACATATAATACGTGCAAGCAAAGGTTAGTCCCAATCAATACTGTATATAATTGGTGTCATTTTCCCTTACAGAAAGATGTGTGTAAAATGAGATGGGAAAAAAGTTGCAAGCAGAAAATATGAACAAAGATTGGAAATTTTGTAAGATTTTTTTTAATGGGCCAGAATTCATAATTCTGGCATCAAGGAAGGTAATTTTGGCCAAAACCTCATTCTGGATCAGTGACAAACCGAGAGCAGCTATCTATGACACCTAGAAAAACTAGGAATAGCAATTGCTATGGATTTTATACAGGAGAGCAAAGCACCTGGAGAAACTAGGGATGCCACAGAATGATCCTTGGCTTGCAGTCAAGAAGAACTAAGAGGAGTCTTTTAAGCAGAAGGCATCAACAAAATGATAACAATAGTTTAATCTTGTTAATAGGTAGAGATAGTAAATAAAGATGTTAATAATAACTAGATGCAGAAGGCAGAAAGTGTTCATTCAATACTTCTGGTTTGTATTTTATATATATAGAATGCAGCCCTACACTCCTGATTTCCTCTGTGAGAGAAATGGACCAGGGCTTTGTTCTGGTCTGGTCCATGGTCCTTTCACGAGGCTTCCTACACTCTGAAGAGGCGAGATGCCTTGAAGAGGTTTAGGGGTATGTTTTTGACTGAAGTAATTCACATTACTAGGAGGCTGTGGATGTTTTTTCCCTTTAAAGGGTGTATTTTTGAATATCAGACTAATGAGGCTTGGCTAGATGAGCAGTGAACATACAGGATCTCTTCTGCTTGACGTCTCAGAAGAAGAACTTCATATACAGCTACTTAACCAAGAAATGTGACTCCCACAAGCTTCTATGTAGGACAATTTTACTCTGTCCTCTCTCTCTTCTGTTCTACTGTTGGACTTTAAGGTACAGTCAATGACTGGAAATGGAAACATGGCATCTCCTAAAGAAGTTGCTTCAGACACTTTGTGACAGGGCACCATTTGTTAATGCTCTTTTTTTTTGCTTTTGCCCTGAGGAAAATAAAGATTGCTTGTTTACAGTCACGCACAACAATAGAACTGGTTCCCAAATTCATGTCTGTGATAGTATCTCCTTAAGTACTCCCTATTCAGGCTCTTTTCTGGCTAGGATATTGACTGCCTGCTCAACCAGTTGGCCTTTGTGTTTCAGGTTGAAGTGAAAGGTCTTTATGGACAGAAAACAAATCAGTGCCTGATGCAAGAATTTCACAGCTGTTTCACTGGGACTGGAGCTGTTGCCTCCTGCATGTGCTTGATGAAGATGGAGCTGTTGGATTTCCTGATAACATCAACACAAGGTGATAATTTGGGTCTTTCTGGAACTAGAATTTATTTCCATGGTTACCTCCCAATTCCAAAATTTTATGCTTCTTATCTGACTATATTTCTGTTCTTGACACATCTTTCAAATTCACTCCTCTGTGGTCCTTATCCTTGGAAGTAATGTGATAAAGGTTTCTTGCATACTTGTCTTCTGGTTGACTGCTACCAAGGGCATGTAGTTCCTGGGTATTACACATACTTGTGACCTCTTGGTTTCACCAGCCAATGTAGAAGAAAGTGAGCAGAAGATAGAACAGGCCTCCAAAACTGGAGCCAATATTCACGCATGCATGCTTTTTTCTAAGAACTTCAATTTTCAAATTCTTCTCTTAGCCATACCCGTGCAAACTCATTGACCTCACTTAACTTCAGTGGCACTGTGCTGATGCAACCATACCTAATAAACACTGTTGGGCTTTGGGTATGCAGCAGCATGTGCAGTACAGCTTACACGTATAACCTGATCCATAAGCAAATCTCTGCAAAATTCTATTGCATCTTCTTGACTCATATCACATATTCATTTTTGCATAGAATTATTGTTACTACAAGCTTCACCTATTTTTCCTCTTGTAGAATGTCTATATTCTCACTTCTTTTTTGTTTCCCACTGCATGGACAACCCCTGGAAATCTAGTTTCTTTTGCCATTTTTTTTTCCCCTGAAATTAGATAATAAACCAATGATTCTAAGCTGCTACCTGCTTAGTATTTATTAGTTATTTGTGGTGGGCATGAGCATTGCAGACGAGGGATTTCCATCACTAAAACATCACACAAGCATCACAGCAGCATGTGGAGTCTTTAAATTATCACTGCGAGGTCTCCCATGCGCACTGTAGAGAAAGCAGGCAACTAATGAAAAAGGATGTGTTTTCAGTAACGTTCACATAAAGCTGAACATTTGAGTCAGTCTGGTCTTCCAGAGAGATATGACTAGGTCAGAATATAATGCTTCTGTGGGCAGGTTATAAAAACAAGACAAAACCAACCCCTGCATATATATTTGTGTGTATATATATCTTGCATGACTTCAGAACTAGAGCTAGGGGAAATCCGTCATCGCCCTTCCATTGAGGTCTAGCAGACAAGACTTTGCTTTCATTCCTAGCTGGATAACACATTGCAATAAACAAACTAGAAAAAAAAACCCCAACAAAGCAATTTTTGAAGTGTTCTGTTTCAGGAGAGCAAAAAAGTTCAGCTCTGAAGCAGTTCAAAATGAAATTATATCTGCATATGGTGTCAGAGTCTGGTGGGAGAGGTTGCTTAAGTGCCCAGCAGCATAGCTGTCCATCAGTGTCGATCTCCCCAGGTGTGCTCCAGCCTCCCAGTTCCCTTCCTTTCTAAGGTGCTACTTCCAGTTTCTTGCACTGACTCTTTACTAAATGTGATCAGGCCCTTCATACCCTTTAAACTTGAGTAAACTCATCAGACTCTCCAGCGCAGTTCACATTATCTGACGCCAGTAGTATAATACAGTCATTTTCATAGCTCATGTAACAATATAAAATAAAACAAACCACGAATCCAAGCATGTTTCTGCTTGTGCAAGCAAATTCATCCGAAAGATTTAAAACAACTTCACGTAATAAAACAGTTTCTAACTTCCATCCATCTGTGTTTAAAAACCATATAAAATACATGAGGAGGGAAATCGACAGAAAGGATATGAATGTACCAAAATTTTAATTGCTGTTCTTCTGATTGGATGGAAAGGACTAAGTATGTACAAGGCAGGAGTGGCACTAAATCGAAAGATTGTCTTCCCTTTGTTCAGTACTATAAATGTCTGGAAAAAAAAATAGAAAATGAGAACATTCAGTATCTGCATTCCTGCTCAGCTTTTCCCAGCCCATGTCCCATTTGGAAATTCCTGCCAGTATCCCATATTTCTTCCCCACTCCCTCTGAGACCCCAAAATTCCTTTTCACTCAGTGAAGAATTTTGTCCAAGACCCTCCCAGCAGAGCTATTGCCTGTCCTACTGCAATACACGAACTACTTTTTCTTCCTTCATTCCTTACAGGAGTACTCTGTACCATCACCTCCACCATGGGGCTGCGAAGAGAGCAGAATCACCTTTAAAAATTAAAAATCATCTGGAGACAAAAAAGTGGTGGAGAGACTTTTATGATGCTCTTCTTCCCAGGTGCTGGGAACCTTACTATGTTGTTAATCCATCTTCCCTACCTTGAGCATTTTATTGCTCTCAGTCAATGTGTTTGTCTCACCAAGAAGCTGTGTGAGGCACAGCTCCACAGCAGGATCTGACCCTGGCACTGAGGCACTGCCCTTGTACTCAGGTTAATATGGGCGAAAGAAACAGATACTGTGAGTTATCTTAAATATAAAGCAAGGTGAATTAGATGCTGACCCACTTTACAGAGCTCTGGAGATGACCCACCATGCACAGAGGAACTAATATTCACTCAAGAGACAGGATCAGGACAATCAATAGATAAGCTAAAAGCAACTCACCCACCTTGACCTTCACGACACTAAAATTGCAAATCTATACCCTGCTGCTTGTGCCTTCAGATAGCAGGCAAATGTAAAGGTAAATTAATTTTGGGCTTTCCAGGTAAGTAATCTATTTGTCTTTATCCATTTGACTTTTACTCTGTAGCTGTTGCACCTCTTTCTAGACTGTTTTTATATAAGTAGTGTTGCGGTCATATTAATTCATTGTTTACAGGAAAAAAAATACCCCAAAGTCTGGCACATCAGTACCTGAAAGAACTGGAAGCTGCCTAAAAATACACTGTGCTTCCAAGCCTTATTTTGTCCCCCGTGTTGCGAAATGTTTGGAAAGGGGAATGAACTGTAGTAAGCAACCAGCCCAGCTCTGCTGTCAACAGCCTTTTGACAGAAGCTGTTTGCGCTGTCATGGCTTTTGTCCAGCCTACACGTGATTCCTCGTCAGGTGATGCTCACTTTGGGACGAAGCTTACACTTCCGCAAAGTGCCAGCATTGCACAAGCTGCTCACACCTCCCTTGAGCTCTATTTTCTTCATCTTTAAGGGAGTTGAACTATCCCTCATCAGGCAAAGGACCGCTGCTCTCCTGGAAGGGCTGTGGAGGTGCCTCCCGCTCTTATGCAGAGTGCTAGCGCAATACCCAAGGCACCCAGAAGCCCTTAACATTAAGGGGCTTAAGAGATAAACAGACCTGTGAAGAGTCAAGGCTCATGCGGAAGGCGAGATAGGGCAGACAAGAACCTCTGGCTTCTTTTAACTCAGCTAGTGCTCTGCTCTTTTTAGACACCGTATACTCACACTCAGGCTTATGTGAAAACGCCCAAGTTTTAATTAATGCTTTTTTTCTCTCTTGGCTATCCTGTTTAGATGCTTTCTGGGAGCCCTGCTCATGCCAAAACTCTGACCCTTAATCTGGAAATTTTTTTTTTTACTGGCTGTAAAAAGACAAAAACCAGAGCCCTCAAAACAGAGACAGTGTTTTATGCTTAAGGAGCAGGACGGCTGGCCGGTGCTCACCTTACGATCATTGTAGAAAGGGTCAAGGTCCTCCAACGGCTCCCCAATGAGCTCTGGAGGAACAGTCCCATAGATATCAGGCAGCTTCTTGCAAGCTTGCAAGTCAAACTGAGGCTGAGGTTTCTCTTCTTCGCCCAGCTGCTCTCTGTATTCCTGCTTTGCATTCCTTGCGAGCTTCTCCGCAATTCGTTTCTCGATAGCAGCCAAGGATTCAGGCGTGAACCGGTGGAAGCTGTTAGTACCCGGTGGTAACAAGAAGTCAGCCATCTTTTCATCCTGCTTTGTCTTTACTGGTCTTTACTCCTAGTAGTGGAAAGAGCTGAAACAAAAGGTACCAAAGGTTAGTGACAGAAGCAAAGCAAGAAGAACAACAAGCAAGAAAGCCATCAGAATGATAAAAGTAACCCAAAAAAAACTTGTAGACTATGTATTACGAGGAAGCCCTTTATCTGTTTTTATGTGGTTAGTAGAACATCAAGGAAAACAGAAATGATTGAAACTGTAATTTCAATCAGTAATCACTCGTGATCAGAACTCAAAAAGACTTTGTAGATAGAAAGTGGAGTATTCTTAAGTTTTTCTGTCACTTGGGATCCTAAATTCAAACTAAGGAGTAACTTAGATTCATGTAAGCTTAAATTTCATTGAAAGTCACGTGGATTTGGATTCCTAACTAATTTTTGAAAATGCAGCTCTGGGAGTGGATGAACAATGTTCCTAAGATGACTGCAGGGCAGATTTAAATCAGCCCATCTCCGGCCACGTGATGCAAATTGTAAAAATGCCCCAGCTGTTCTATTCCAAATTTAAAGAGTGAAGAGTCAAGTTTGGATTCTTAAATTACATAGAAATTCTTAATCTCTGTCTTAGGCTTCTGCAACATAATGTTTATTTTCTTTTGGGACAGGAACTACCGTCTTCAAGATATCTGTCAAGACTTTCGAGCATTTTCTTCTCCACACCGTATCATCTGAAGGATGCTAGAAGCCCAAACATGCCTGGCCAAGCCCTGGGACCTTCATGAAAGGCCTCCAAGCTTCTGAGATACTGAATAGCCACTGCTGCTTGTTCGTCACAGCTGAAAACCAGGCTCCCTCCATCCAATACCAATTTGAACATCTAACCCAAACCTGTGAGGTCTGACCATCTTGAGTTGATGGTGCTTCACTGCTAACACTTCCAATCCCTGCCTGAATGAAAACAAGTGAGAATTGCCACATCTCTTCCACTTACATGAATAAAGCCAAGCGTGAAAAACACAGCAGAGCAAAAAGCCTTCTTGTATCTGCACTGAACAACATGGGTAACTGTGAAAATTAATGTAAAACTACTGTTGGAAAAGGGATGAAGCTTATCCCTGTTCTAGTAGCCTGCACAAATCCAT
This sequence comes from Chlamydotis macqueenii, assembly GCF_036417535.1. Lineage (NCBI taxonomy): Eukaryota > Metazoa > Chordata > Aves > Otidiformes > Otididae > Chlamydotis > Chlamydotis macqueenii. The sequence continues at coordinate 5,565,579 of NC_141557.1, read as the reverse complement.
CCAAGTTCACTGAAGCCGTATTTTGCAATTTAATAGTGACCTTAGTGGCATGTTTTTCTTGCAAGAGAAACCCTCACTACACAACAATTAAAACTCATTTCACAGAAGAAATACAGCCCTTGCTTTTTTACCACCACCAGACCATTCATACTAATTCAGGATATGAGCTGGTGACAAACAAAAAAGTAGATTTTGAGGTGGGCTACCCTACAGCATTCGTCGATGTGTGCAGGATACAATTCTTTGTTCAGGGCAATTGTTGTGCTCTGCTTTCAGATGGTATTTGTCTATTTACAGCGGATAGTTCCAGATAGTTTGCTTCTATTAGGCTCTGTGATGACAGCGTTTTTGTTAGCAAACAAGACTTTAACTGGACTCTGCATGACAAATAGCATATTTATTGACTCAATTTATTTGAGTGAAGTACTCGCTCAAATAACTACTGTTTTTCCTATTCCGACTTCGTTTTAAAATGAATTCATTAAATTGTCATTGATCACAGCCTATCATACAGGAATGATTTACTGGAGCTTGTACATTACACTCTGCATTACTGCTTGTTTGAGCAAGCAGGGCTAAAATGAGTTAGCCTTCCTGGAGTTTGGGTATTATGACATTTTTATTTATTTAGATATTTTCTTTATTCCTCCCCTCTCTCCCTCCACATCATTTGTTTTATCCCCTTTCTCCTCAAAAACAGGAAATTAGAAACTTTCCCACAAATTGCGTTTTCTTATGCTCAACACTTTGTGACTCAGCACCAGTGCAAGCAAATAGAATTTCACTTTCTATAAATGACACCAGTACAAGTGGCCAGGGAATTCTCAGAGTTTTTTGTCATTTCAATTTTTGTTTCTTCACAGTGAGGGCGACAACAAAAATCAGTGGCTGATCAGTACTTTTGGAAGGGCACAAACTAGGTCTCTAAACCACAGAGAAGATCGTTGTGGGCTGTTAGTTGGGTCATTCTGGAAACAGAATTGGTCAAATTTTAAAATAAATAAATAAATAAAAAAGAAAATAGGAGATGGTGAGGGAGATAAAACAGCCAGAAAAACCTGACCAGAATGAGAAGTTTTAATAACTGGGGTTATTTTTTTTTTAATTAAAAGGGAATTATTTTTGCTTAAAGCTCTCTTTCTTATTAGAAAATTGAATCAACTTCAAACTGGTCAAACCCAGAACTTTTCAATTTTATCTGCAAATTCCAGAAAGATATCTGCCTCGGAACAAATGGAAAATTCTACACAAACTTCATTAGAGCTTTTGCTATTCTTCTATTTACTTTTCATTTAAAAAAAATTCATTTTCCAGCACCCTTACAACTGAAAAATCTTGACATGTTTTGTCTTCATATTGTATATAAGTTAAAGGTCCAAATTTTAATACATATATTTAGCCTAATTCTTTTTCAATTTCATATTCTCTCAGGAAATGGACAAGATAATTTCACGGGTCCTTTCTATGTCTAATTTCTTTTAATCTGTGAATTGCAAACATTTCTACAAATAGCCAGGGTTAGTCCAGATGTTTCTTAAAAGAGTAAGAATGCACCACAACTTAAAAAGGGAAATCATCAATGACGGATTCAAAGAGCTGGAATGCCATTTCTTAAGAGATAATAGCTGTTGTGACTCACGTTTTTACAATATGAGCCCGGATTTTTCCATTCCTCTCAGGCATATTTTTGAAGTACAAGGCTTCAAACACATTGTTTCTGTGATATCACCACGCGCAGAATGAACATTTCGCTCTTGCTTTGTCTTTGTTAAATTCAGTTAACATCGGTTCTTGCTGATAAAAATGTACTGGTTATGTAAACAAAATGTGCATACGAAAATAAGGCCCCAAGATGTGTATTTTCTGTGGCATGGCAAGAAGTGAGAACAGTACAAACAAATAAGACATTGCTAGCGCCTGTATTTATTCAGAAAGATAAATGCCATTTTCCATTACAGTTTTAGCCTTACTCTCATAGGCCTCAGACACCCCAGATCAGAAGACCTTTCAGGCTCTTAGAACATGACCCACATGCCCTACAAATTTTTCCCTGACTCCCTGCAGATGGGTGACCGTCACCCGAAAGGACACTTTGGGCAACAGGTTGCCTACAGTGGTGTAAACAGAGGGAAAGTGGGTCCTGCTCACCTCCAGCTGGCTCCCTCCTGCTCTTGCATGGGCTTTGGGGACTCAGACCACAACCCTAGTGCCTACCGACCCCTTATCATGGCCCAAAATGCTGACACAAGCCTGCAGGGAGGTCTCTGAAGGACAGACTGAGGTCCTTGCCAGGCACAATGCCTGGTTGGACACCAACTCCCGAAAAATCACAGCTTCTTGCACCTGCATCTCCCCCTTGCACAACGGCATAGAATTTCTTTCCTGGCGTGGTATTAAGGACGTGCACACATATATTTCAGACACTTGGCAATGATAATAGAGTAGCCAAACTTGAACATCAGCAATGTGAAAGTGGTGCTTACAGGCTAAAGGTTAGATACAATCAGACATGCTCATCTCAAGTAGGATTGTAATCCTTTAACTCTACTGATTTCTGTGATGCCACTCAAGAAGCTACCATTGCGGTAGCGGAGATGGATGACAGCCCGTGGCAACAGGTATGTTTCCACTGTGATTCTGCTAGACCTAAATCTTACAAAATAACTATCAGGAGTCCTAAATTCTCCTTTTGTTTAAGAAATATCTCTGCCTAAATTTTGCATTCCTAACTGCTGTTGTAACAAAACCAGTCATCAGGAGGGGCTTCTTTTAAACGTTTGAGACTACGGGGAGCACAGTCATCTTTTTCTTCCCACTTTTTTTCCGTGTAATCTTTTTGGCATTTTCCTTTGACCTGCAGAGCACTGCCAAAACATGAGACTAATAGGCTAGAGAAATAAAGAACAATACAATGACACATGTTACTGGCATAGACTCACAAATTCTTATGCATAAATTTACACATACACACAAATATTTTATTGTGTTTAAAAAGATTACAAGGTGATATGGGACTGCATTAAAGTTTTATTCCAGCCATGAAGTAATGGCTTCATGGAGAACTCCTGTTTTTAATTAAGATCAAATAAAGATCTTCTACATGAAGATACATAAAGATCAAGAGGTTAAATGAGTCTAGGTGACTTGGACGCACTTCATAATTTTACTGACAATCAGCAGGCAACCTTTTGAGACTTAATTCACTTATATCGCACTTCAATTCCACAGCTAGGAAGTGTCATGGGAAATTCCCTCTTAACCGAAAAAAATTCCGTTGCTGTTGATACATACTCAGAGGGTCTGCGTGCTCACATCAAAACACGGGGAAACTGAAAAATACAGTCCTTGAAATTTTACACAGCACACTCATTACTTCTGCTTAAACTGATATCTGGTTTGTTTCTTTTTTTCCAACAGGCATAATTTTGTCAAGACCATAAACAATGAGTTTTTTTGTAATACACTTTCCTAACATATAATCAGCCAGATCTCCAGCTGGCGTAAATCAGCACAGCTCTACCCATCCCAGGAAAGTCACAGCAGCTGGGAAGTGATCTATTAAGACCAAGAATATTCAGATAGAAAAGCTTTCTTTAAAGAGAGTACCTTCACACTGGAGCATGAACACCAGAAAGCATGTAATTGAGGTTTTAAAGTAATGATCTAGAAGGTAACCAAGCTTGGCGGTAGCTGGAAAACCCTGGCATTGGGTGAAGGAATTATGCAAATGCTGAAGAAGCATCCAGAGACATCTTTGTCAGATGAGCTCAGAGTCGAAGGTGCAAAAAGGGATGTTGGAGACACCAGTGCCTGCCCCGGACCAGGCAGGGTCCAGTGGCTGGCCTGCAGTGGAAAGGTTTTCTGTTCCACAAAAATCTGAAATGGCTGTAACGTTTATCTTCTGAAGGAGATCTCCTAGGAGAAGCACAGCATTGAAATCAGCCACGGTCTGACGCAGGAGGAGCTGTGAGACAGAGTTCCTCTTGCTGCCTGCGTCACAAGGCAACTCTGCAGGTTGATGTGACATCGCATAACACAGATTTCCTAAAACGAGCCCTGTTTGTTCACCGTGTATGCCAACCAGGGGCAGAAATAAATAAGAGAACTCATTGCGTTCACATCGTTGGGGAAAAAAAGCAACACAAAATGTCCAAAACTGGCCTTTCGTCACAACCAGCTCTGCCTACGCTGTATCTTTTTTTAAATCCAGTTTAATGAGCTTTGCTGGCATCTCGCTCATCAGAATCATGGTATTCTGACATTACCAATGACTTATTGATAAGATAAAGGCTTCGGAAAGCTAATATGTGCTAAAAGGAAATGAATTCAGAAGATTTCATCCCAACATTGAAACAGTATTTGGGGATGACAAATGTTATGCAAGAATTAAATGCTGGCACTAAGTCTTCTCTTATGATAAAATATATATTTTTAGTGAGCTAAAATTACTCTGCTTTCTTTGCAGGTGTTTTTATTTCAAATTATGCTGCAACCAAATGACATAAATAAGCAAGAGGGAAGCAGCACATTGTAGTTGCTAGTGCACATCTCTCTATTTTGCTGAAAAATATAATTCTCTGCACCCAACAGGTTTTCATGTCTATTTTAATTAACCAGAGATTGGCCCCAGAGTTATTTTACTATAAACTACTCGGCCTTCAGATACAGGGAAAGATTTTTCCTTTACTACTCTAAACAACAGGGCTTGCAATGAGCTACCAAGAAACAGGAATGTTTTCAGCTCAGGACGCAGTCACTAGCTTTTGAACAAGAAATAAGAAATCTACAGGAGAACTCCATGTTGTGCCGAATATAATACACACTACTCACACCATTAGGTGCTTCGAATGCTCACATGAATAAAATATATCAAATCTGGTCCATTTTATTCACAGAGTGTTTTATAAAGACATTCAAATGGATATGGGAAGTTGTAAAACAGCTATTAAAATATATTCTGAAGCCATTATGGGATAGTTATGCTACTGAAAGAAGGCAGGTTATATGCTGGCCACCAAAAGCCTTGCTATATGCTTCCAGAAGAGAGGGAGCCACGGCTGGAAAGCTGTCTGATGTATTACCATTACCACAAAGTTATAAGTAAGGCAGGACTGATCTCCCCTCCATCTAAATTATGGAGACACATTTCATCAGCAAAGAAAACCAAGACACTTATAAAAATCATCACCAGAACTGGCACATTTACATTAAAAAAAAAAAAGGTGAGTGAAACTCTGTAAGCAAAGCCAGTGCCTCTTTCAACATGACATAACAACTGAACTCCTTTTTTAACAGTAAAGAGAGCAATATAGGTTTTCCGTCGTTCAGGTGACAGGAAGAAAAAAAGCTGAAGAATCAAGAAGATACTAGATGTGAAAGGCTGGGAGAGACAGACCCAAATCATACAGCATTAAGCTGTGAGAGGTGGCAGGTCCCCTTTCCACATCCTGCAAATATGAGGTGAGACATCAGGTCCTGCCAAGTCTGTGGTATCAGGAGCACTTTGCTCCACAACCACCATCGTTCATGGAACTCCACCCCATCCGTAAGCCTGCAGCTGCATCCAGCTTCCTATCCTTCTCCACCTCAATCCTTTTCCTATACATTAGCCAAGAAAACCATCCTTGGAATGTTTCCATCCTTGGAAACACTCAAGACCAGGTTGGATGAGCCTCTGAGCAACCTGATCTGGTTGAAGATGTTGAAGATGTCCCTGCTTCTTGCAGGGGGGTTGAACTAGATTACTTTTAAGGTCCCTTCCAACCCAAACTATTCTATGATTCTATGAGTCCAAAACAATCTCACCCTCCTATCTACTTCATTCCAAGTTAACATAAGCTTTCCACAAACCTTTCCCCGACCACAGTGATGAAGCTCAAGTGACATTCACCCCAATGCTATGTGATTTTGGCACAGCTACTGTATTCTTCTCTTTGTCCTGTGCAACGTATCACTGTCTATCCTGGTAAGTTCCCCTGGACAAGGATGTAGGGTCCCTAGCTGTCTATGGTTTTGGATGGTGTTCAGTGCTAATGGAGCCCCAGCGATGGACAGGCCTTTTTTTCAGTACTTTTGCAATAAAATACACAGGAGAAAAATCAAAAGGCACAGATTTAGAAGTGAACTGGCAAAATTATCCTGCTCGGTAATGGAAATAGAGACTCACGAAGGACACACTGAACAGGGACTCTACTAAGGAGCAGCTGGTTGCTGCTTGCTGGGATATATTGAAGTTTTGATTCATTATTTAGTGCACTGTAAATTTGACAATAGCATTTGGATAAAGCTAGAGGATCTTCCACTCTGATGGAAGAGATTCCCCCCCTTCCCCCCCGGAGAGACAGAGAGAGATTATTGCTGTCCAAAGAGGAGGGATATTCTGCGCGTTTGCAATCGAAAACCGCCTGGGTTTGGTTGCCAAGTTTAGGAATCAGAGTTAAGAGCTTACACAGGCTCTGGGGGTGCAATCCTCATCTCATGTCAGTCAAGGGGAATATTCTGTGTGACCGCAATAGGCGGTGGGTCAGACCCCTGGCGTCGGCGAGACAGAATTATTTCCTTTCTGTCATTCCTTTCAAACATGTTTACTCCAGCCACTCGGCGTAGCTTCATGGAACAGATGCAATGGATGCTGGTGCCAACTGACAGCGATTTGATTTGAATTACATAATGCTCTAAACCATTATGTAAATGAGGGCGGTAGAAGCAAGGAGGCAGAAAAGCCAGGGATTTTTCATTGTGGTTTTTTTTTCAAATATCTAGTAGTCTTTAATGCTAGCACCAAGATTGTCACCTTGTAGTGACTACATTTTGCTGGTGGGTTAGCTAAATTAGACTTTATTTCTCCTGACACTAACCAAAACCTAAAGCACAACTGAGCAAATGATGGGGAACGTCTAAAGAGTGGTGGACATGGATGATTTTAGAGGTATATGAGTGACTCACATTACCAGGAGTGGTTTTGGCTATGTCCCACTGATGTCAATGAGACTCATGCTTCTGAGAACACCCTGGCTCTCCTCAATACTCCTTCCCTTCTCCCCTGCATAATTTCCTCATCTTTTTACATGGAAGAATTTTTCAGAGTAAATAACACATTGCACAAACAATTATTTTCCAAAAGTCATGACATTTTCTGTTAATTAGCAATAATATAATCATTCAAATAAAACTGCTGGGGACATTGCATTTACTAACAAGCTACATCCAAATATGCATTTATGTGTCAACGGTGCATGCTTGAGTGGTTGGTACTACTCAATTGGGCCTGAGGCACAATGCACTGGAAGCATACAATAGTGGCCTAGTATTGCAAACCCTGTTGTGCCTTCTTGCTTAATTTAGCTTATGGGACCAAATAGTCAATGAGGAAACCAGGAAAAAATACATCAAGTGGCCTGTGAAAGAGAAACATCTGATGATGGTATCAATGCAGGACATTTTCTAAATGGAAAATGCGCTAGCTCCATAATTTGGCAACTTGTTTGCACTTCCTGAAAGACAAAACACTATTCCTAAAAATAGCTTTATCATTACTAACAGCAGTGACAAATAGCAATTGCACCAAGAGATCACCCAATATCTTGACCCTAATCCTCTCCTATAGCCAGGGTCCTTTCTATGCTGGAGACCTACAATAATATATGAATATTGGGGGCAAGGTAAGAGCCCCAAAAGGACATTATGTCTACGAGGTGCAATAGCACCTACTCTTCTACGGTCCTAAAATGATGCAGAAGTTACTGTATTGCTTGAACATTCAGATTTTTTTTTTTCCTTTCTCAAGATGATTTCAACTAAAAATAAAAATTTGACAAAAAAAAAAAGGAAGATTTTGGTCAGATCTCCTAATTTTTAATCTGCCATGTAAGGGGCTAATAATTCATGTACTGCCTGCTCCCCTGAATGTTCTGTATCTTCATCCTGTATCTTCATCCATCCTGCAGTGTAGTTCCTTAGCTCAGACAGGACAAATAATGTATTCTAGAAAATTTTAGCTAAAAAAAAAAATGTATTTGATATGCAACTCTTATGAAACAGCATCATACACAGGATAGAATGAATCAACTAAAATCTAGTGTCTCTGATGCATTGGAACAGATTAGCCAAGCCAAAGAAATGCAGGATGTTAGACATTCAGGGAGAAGTAGACACTGTTAGGACATGAGTCATCTCTCCTATTTTACATGTCTACTTCAGTGAGATAAACTATGCTTTAGAACCTAGTGAAGGTCCTGATGGTTCAGCTTATTAGGACACCTAAATGTAGGTGTTGATATGCACATGTACGTACTTGTGAACTAAGTGCCTACGCTTGCATGTCTGCTTTTCTCTGACAGAGCAGGGACAGAAATCTGTCCCCTCCGAAATTCAGACCATTATGGAATATGATCAAGGTATGTGATGTGTGTTAGCTTTTCTCCTGCTTGACTCTTCTCAGGAAAAAAGAGACCAGCTACCTCTGTGTACACGGTGGTAAAGGAGCAGAGTGCAGGGCTGTGCCATCCTGGTGAGTGTCAAACCCTAACACCTCCACATAGCTTTCCAGTGCCCACAATTACTTTACAACACTAAGTATAGATCTTATAATCTATATAAACTGCATACTTTTAATCAGTCAACGACAACCACATTGTTCCCAGAAACGTGATCACCTAGGTTATCCTCATGCCCTCAGATCCACCATGGACTCATAAATCTAGAAAATATTTTCTGTCTTTTGTTTTGTTTCTACCAATTAAAGGGATGTTAGAGATCTGAATTGTGCAGTTACATGGGCAAAAGTTGTTTTGAGCCAGTATTTTTAAAAGTAGAGTGAAATATGGACCAGTGGCATCCATGCATCCTGGAGGACCCCAACGAAATAACCCAAAAAAGAACTGAAAATGCACATCCATCCTAGTTCACAGATTATTTCCTACTCCAGTCCTGGGCTAGCCTTCAGGCTGTGTCAAAGCATACAGTGATTTTAAAAGCAGAATGGGGGGACAGCACGGTTCCTTTCTTCCTACACAAGTGTTTAGCCTGGCTCCAAAATATGCTTCACCAACTCAGCTTTCCTTTCAAAAATATTCCCAAAACCTAGTAATGCTAACTCCAGAAAAACTGTCTGGGATCCAGGTTGTCTCCTGCCCATCTCTGCTACCAGACGGAGAAGAGAGAAATGTAAGTAGGAGAAAGAAAAGAGGAAAATTTGGATAGTGTTTCACAGCTTCCCCTTGTCCATGTCTCCAGTATACATTTCACACTCTCCAAGGGCCGAATAACCACCTCTTATGTAGGATGGTTGTGTATTCGATCCCCTTTACCTAATAACCATCTGTAGTGGGTTAATGGAATATGAAAGAGCAGCTTGGTGGGCACCTGGCAGCCAGACAAGGTGAACCCACCACACCATCCTTTGTGGAAACTCTTTCTCACTTGATCTCCAAGTCAACGAGCTGCAGAGAAGTTAGAGATGATGTCCTGTAAGAAACAATCACAGCAGACTAAACTGCAGCTTTGTACTGCAGCCTTGGGCTACAGCATGACTTCTCCTACCTCCCCTTTCCATCCCCACAAAGGAATGGAGCTGGGAGAGACAGCCATGTAAAATGCTGTCAAAAAACACCAAAGAGAGCCTGTAAGCCAACCCTTAGATCTAAGCAAGAAGAACATCTAGCTTGAAAGATCAGACCATTAAAAGCAGTACTGATACTCTCAGTTCTTACAGTTTATAATATTCCCAGCTGAATCTAAATTAAATCGAAGGTTCACATTAATGGGAAATCCTACTTCACATGCTTAACATTTACTCTCACAGTGGCTAACAAGAACAAGATGGTGTAGGACAGATTTCTGCTGATTTATCATAACTCCCTTCTTAAACCCTTGAAGCAGAAACACATTTCAAAGCCTGGTCTATTTGTAACTATTATTTCAGTATGGCCTGAGAGCACAGACATCACTGCCTCCATTTTACCCAGTACACACAGTAATCAACCCAAGAACTGACTGTTTAAGTGTGCTTTGCTTTCTGTTGGCTTGTACAGATAGGTAGTCAAGATACAGGGCCCCGTGTTCAAGTCTTTCTGATGTGGCTAGAGATGTCATCAGCTCTGGCCACCTCACATCTCACTCATTACCGCCTTCTCCCTGCTTTGGCAAACAAAATCTGGGCCCATCTTCTTTCCAAAACTGCCTCCAAACCCAGGGCCAAGACTGCTCACCATCCTGACCCTGCTGCGTCTGCTCGTTCTCACATCTCCGTCTCCATTGGGAGGCCCTGACTTAAACTAACATTACTACAGTCCAAATAGAAATGTTTCACTGCGCATGTCTAAAAATAGAATTGCAATCATCTATGCTTCCGTTACTTTAAAACTAAATTTATCAAGAGATTATTCTTCCGTGAGGTTTAGCACATGAGAAGTCTTATGTTTTAAAGTTCAATCATTTCACAATTATTTATGAGCAGAAAATCTTATGGATTAATTTTATAAAAAAGCACAATCAGCTTGGGGATCAGATCTTATTTTGGTGTAAGTGGTCAGAATAAGTCTACAGCCCATCAAGACAGTTTTTAGTGTTTTTCTTCAATATTGTTTCCTCTGTTCACAGACCATGTGTAGTAGAGCACCAGTAAGATAAAATATAAGGGTTATAATTCTCTTTCAGAAAAATCTTCCAAGTCACAGTTAAGACTGCTATGACTGAATAGGAGACGAGAAAAAAATCATATATTTCTCTGGGGTTTTTTATTAGTTTAGTTTCTACATTAGACAGTTCTTTGAGTGCAATTGATTTTGTAGTTTCCTCTGTAGTTTCCAATTAATCATCCTCCCTCTTTGTGACGGTGTTTTACACAAAAACAGGAGACAGGAAAACATTTTAAAATAGAAAAATGTGCTTATAAAACCACAACAGTGGCATGGATGTGCAGAAGTGCAGGTTCTGTATGAAACCGCTCTTTTCAGAGGAAGGGTGAGCAGCATTGCCTGCCGCATGTAACAGCTGGCTGCAAATTTCCTATTGAAACCCTCTTTCTATAGAAAAAAATGCTTTTCCAATAAGAGAAGCATTTTAGTAAACAGCGTCTACTTTGAGATACAAATATCTTTCAACAATGAAGAAGCCTCCAAACTGAAAGGAGGAACCTCCCTCCCTGCAAAGGGAACAGATTTCTCAGAGAAGATCATAGTTTTTCATGGGGGAAAAAAACCAACGACCAACTTTCCCTCCAAGAATGATGGGAAACAGGCCAGAAATCACCCCAATCACATCCCATTCCTGGTTCTGCCACTGACTTGACATCCCTGTGTTTGTGTATTTAAATTATATTAATAAATTGGAAATTTTACATAGTCATTTTGATCCCAATATACAATATACTTTAAAATAACTCAGTGCTGACCAGACAAATAACTTCTCTTTAAATCACAAAGCAATACCTATGCAAAACCAGGAAAACAAACTTTTCTTCTAAAGTCACCATTAGAATCTCATCCAAGCACAAAACTTTTGACTGAGGACAAGGATCTTTTGGAGCTTTGAATGACTAACAGTGGGATTATTACAAAAATAAATAAAAGATGAGCAAGTTGCCACTTAAGCTATGGATTTCCCACTGCAATAGCTTCAAAACTTTCTTGAAACATAACAAATTAAAAAAAAAAAAGGGAGGCAGACGATACGGCTCTGTCTAACTGATTGCACGAAAACACCAAGCACTTTGATTCAGATTAATAAATAATGATGGTGTGTTATCCAGGAAACAGCGCAATGCCAAGTCTGTTTGATCTCAGACCAACTGTTGGGTAAAAGTATTCTGAAACGTTCTCTTGGGCAAACGGGCTAGTTGCTTCTCATCTCTGGGACTTTGATTATTTAAATGGGCCTTTTATTAAAAGAAGGAATTTCGTCCTAGAATAAATTTTATACCATATCACTTCCCTGAGGGTAAATCCCAGCCTTACCCAGCTCATTCGAGGGGCTGGTGTCACAGGAGCAGGGGAGCTCAGATGATTCTCTGTTATTGCCCTCCTACTTCCTAAATCGAGATGGAAGCAATGGGAAAGGAAGAAAAGAGGGAGACTTGTGAGCCCCGACCCTTGCATTTCAAGGCTGTCCCAGGAAAGCCAGGAAATCATCCACCCTGTAGAGCTGTGAGCCCCCAGGAGCACCTCTTCCTCCTCGTCCCTGCACAGCAAGGAGCATTATCCTCATTTTATGGCTGGGAGCACGTGCCAGCCTGGCTTAGGTGCACAGGCATGTTGAACACTCAGCACCACAGTGCCATAACACAGGGTGTGGACAACAATACTCCAGGTGGAGGTGTGTCCTCAGCACACCTGAAGCCTTCTCCTAAGGTGGCCATGTGGTATGGCATGTGGTATGAGGAGGGTTTCTGGATGAACCAGTTACAAACTCTGCCCTGGCTCCAGCTGCCATATAACCCACTCTGTTGCAAGACGTGGCTCCAAGCCAGAGCCCAACCTTTAAACGACATCCCAAGGCTGACAGATGAGTTTCAGATGGCGGAAAATGCTGCCTTCCCCTAGGTCAGTCTGCCACAACCCACCTTCTCTCCAAGGGAGACTCCGTCATTGCTCAGGCCAGCACTTCCATTTCACACCCAACTCTTTTACAGGAGAATTATCTCCCTGTCTTTCTCAAAACATCTAAAACCCCTCTAAGTTTACAAACGTGCATTGGCCAGGCAGGTGTTCTAAACTTCTTAACTTTTTTCCAGCACAGTCATTCCTCCTATGAAACACTCCACTGGATGCATGGCTCTTTCCCCACCAAACAGGACTTCAGCAGCCTGAAGTCTGCTCAGCTGAAAAAACCCCAAGCACTAATGCAGGAAGCGTAAAGAGATCTGATAAATGCTCCAAAGCTTCAGCTTCCAATAAACATATGAACTATAGCAACTGCCAAGAATTATGACTGCATGACATTACATCCAGCTCCTCGCTCTTATTAAAAAGTAAGCACGGGTATCCGATGTGCAGATGGGCAGTACCACACAATCTGCTCTGCTCCACGATCTGTGTTTTAATGGATGTTCATAGGTTGTCGCAAAGCAAAAGTTTTCACCTCAAGGAAATGTGTGAACTGTGCAAACAGCTGCTTTTAGAGTTCTGTGTGAAAAAATGGACAGAAGTGAGTGACTCTGGATTTTCCGTCAGTTTTTGTATGCTCTGGAACAAGATGTCTTCCAATCTCTTTCCTGCTACAAAAAAAAATATAATGGGCTCTGATCATTAGTTTTAAATAGAAGAAGGTAATTTGCACATTTTTTGTAAGTAAAAGTTAATATTTTTTGAAAATGCTAATCTGATGAACTTCCTTTTGCCTGCAGAGTATGAGAAGAGACACGGTAAGATCCTTGGAAGAGTGTCAAGATTGCTGAGATACTCCACACTAATCTGGAGAGATCAGCTCTAGCAAGATGAAGATTGTCCCAAGATTTTACAAAATATCACTCAGTGACTGAGCTTACTCAGTTAGTATTAGGCGTAGGGTTGTTGAGATCTTCGCAAGATCACATCACTAGCACTTGGCCTCAGTGCTCATAGCTAATAACAGAGAGGTGATGTTTTGGAGACTATGAACATTAAACTGATTTTAGTCTATCAAAAACTTTCAGCACTATTAGCTGCAACTCTGAGCTATAAGAAAAATATTATATGTCTTTTTAGTAATAGTTTTGATCTATCTGTCCTCAAATTTCCAAAACTACACCTGATCCAAGGTTGGATAGATGGGCAAAGAGGGATACAGAAGGAGCTGTAGGTAAGAAAAGTTTGAATTTGGCATCCTCTTAAAACAACACCGACCCTACTGTCCTGCTGGGTCCACAATAAAAATGCACTGCCAGTCAAATTTGCAGTCCCCAAATTTAATTTCTGGAAATGTACTTCAATCATGTTCACTCTCACTCTGAGTAGCAGTGCTATGAGTCTTTGCTGAGACTGCTCAGATTTTCCCCTTGCTTATATAGATGTTGTTCCTTGGTGCATTTCTTAACAGAAATAGGGCAGCATAATTTATTAGAAATGATGGTATTCTGATCTGTGACCATCAATACGTCTGTGGCCTTCAGACCAAACGCTATTATCAAGACATCCCTTGAACTGGAAACAGCATTAGAGAAGAGACAGCTAACTCAGCGTTAATCAAGACTTTCTGCTCTTCCAGTATCTGAATATTGCCATCAGGCTTTCTGATAATACCAAACCTCTGGCAATTCCAGGCCATCACACACTGATTTATTAAGGTGGTCACGTAGACGGGTGACTTGTGATACCGCACTGCAAGGGTAATGTCCCAGATTGACAGTTAACATAATCATTTCTAGGGCCGTGCACGGAGTTCAATGTTCACATCAGATTTTGCATGTCAAGATTGAGGAAACTCTGCAAATAAACAAGATCATCTAGTCACAAATTTGTCTCGCTCTACCAGCAACAAAAATTAGACAAGGTAGAGTATACATCTGGAGACCAGCTCTGTCTGCAGAACAAGCCCTTTAGTAATCTATTGAAAATCCCCAGTAGAACTAGCGTGTTCGCTTCTCCCCTGGACCACAAGGTGCTACCCAGTTACACTTCCAGCTAAAACTTTATCTTAACCACCTTTTAAATATGGAGCTCAGATTGCAGTTGTGTTGGTCAGCTGTAAGGACAGCATCTCCATCATTCTTCTGCACAAAGAAATTGCAAGTCTGGCTCTTTCTGCCTTTCTTAATATTTATGCATCGGGTCTGGCAGCATCCATCAGTGGGGTAGCCACAGTAGATGCCCCAGAGGAACGAAATAATAGCAATTGTGAAATGAGACACAAGACGAACGGGAATAAGGAGAGTGGGAGGGAGCTGATATCAGGAGCGTCTCAGGTTATACGAGGCTATATGTCTTGCAGCACAGGAAGGAAAAGCCACCACAAATTAGCAACGAAAGAAAACAATGACTTTGAGCTGGTTTCACTGAAGGGTTGGGGTGAGAGAAGCATTGGTAGAAACATATGCAGAACATAAACTGCCAAGAGATCAAGGCCCAGGTAGAGGCATAAAGTCCTTTGCAAGGCATTTTGCAATCTCATGGCATCGGCAGTGACCCTCTCCCGGACAGCACAGTGCACACCCAAGCCTGCCATGAACCAACCCAACAAAAGTAAGGGCGGAAGCTATCTGATCTCAACTGCCTTTGGAGAGCAAATTGCCAAAAGGCAGAAGCTCTGCGAGCCCCAGGAGGAGAGGAAAGATCAGACTTCAGCTGGGAAACTGCTTTCTGACACCTGATGGGTGAGGGCAGCGTGGTCCCTCCCAGAGAGCAGGCTCACAGAGAGTGACCCTTCCGAGGGCAGTGCTTCATTATGCACTCCAGATTATCTCCCTCCTCCCAGACTTGTCCAAGAAGGAACCTGACTGAATTTTTGCCGCATTGTCAGGGGCTTTAGACTAACAAAGCAAACTGGTAATCCTGAAGACTAGGCACGGTACCAAGCGTTCCTTCACAATGTTAAGTGCCCAGCAGCAGGGGAAGGGCAGGAAGGGATTTTCAAGTGTGCACAAACTTTTTGAGCCCCTGAACTGAAGCCCAGACCCAAAAATTCCTGTTACTATTTTCCATTCTTTGACAGCAGCACCCAGAGGCCCCAGACGAAATTACTTTACTGATAGACACTGGGCAAACACACTGTGGACTGAACAAAAGGCAGCAAGGTGTGAAGTTATTCCATCTTCCACCAGCAAGAGGAAGGGATCCCAGCTCTTCCTGGCTTTGCCTAGCAGCCCATCCTTTGCCTCCCTGTGCAAGAAGGGCAGCTGTGCCGTGAGCTGGGGTGAGACACACCCAGAAGGTCTGAAAGCCCAAGCAAGCACCAGATGGAACCTTATCCTTGGCAGGTGTGAACTTCATCTGGTGTCCATTGTCTTGAACAACTATGTTGTCCACCAGCACATCCAAATTCCTCCAAATAGAGTTCCAAGCACTGATTTTGAGCCATAAAACCTCTTCTCAGTGAGGGTGTTCAGAAGCTACAAGACTCCCAGCACTACAGGTGCAGAGGGACAAGGCGGTCTCTCCAGACCATCGTCTGGAGCTCATTCTCCATTGTGCTCTGGAGAGCTGCTTCACAGGCCTCAGCAATGCTTGCAAGAGCTCAGGCATGTCGTGAGGGCTGAGACAACAGGGATGTCAGAGAAGCTGGGAGGGAGGAGCTCCATAGCCCAGCTGGTTTGCTGGATTTGTGTGCGTGGGTAGCAGGTTCACAACCAGCTATTCCTTTTATTTCTGGATTTGTGTGTCTGCTTTAAAATTTGTACCAGCTCTGCTATATAAACAGGAACACAGGAAATTGAAATAGAAATGCCAAGACAACCCAAACCCCTAGATCTCAGCCTCATACCTTTCCTTCACATTTCAAAATCCATCTCCCAGAAAATGCCTTTATTTAGCCTGAAATTAAATTCCAAGTCTTAATATCTTCACAGGCTCTAACTATTTTTCTTCTTGCATCTGAGACTGGCTTTCATCCCGGCGCTCCTCTCTCAGATGAAAGGCTCCATTAAACCCATCCCCTTTCCGGCACTCCTCCTGGATCATGGGATCGTGACTAACAGGGTTTGCTCTAAAATGTGCACAGGGATCAAAGGGTCATCGGCTTTGCTGTACATGTAAAGTGACAACCTCTTATCTAGAGACCAAGCACAGCACCTCATGGACTTCCTTACCTCCCAGAATCTGTAAACCTTGATTTATAAACCAGACCGGCAGCTTCTAGATAGCAAAATGTTGCTCACTGAGAAAGGTGCCAGTCAAATATGTATTTGGGGCTGAGGTGGGAACAGCCTCATATCCCTACTCAAATAAAATATTTCCATGTACATATCTAGACCAAGGAGAAGCAGCAAAGTCCTCATCAGCTGCTCGAGGACACAGAATGACCAACCTGTTGGCTTGTCTTACAGCCCCTCAGCAAACAGTGACCAGTCTGTGGGGCTTGTCTCCTGGCAGTTAAACCCTGTTTTGGGCAAGGGGGTGTTCAGATGTGGGTAACCTGGAGCCACTCGTCGTGCACACACAACGAACTTCAGCTGCCAAGAGAGAGGACTGATGCTGCATCAGTGGGATGATCACATTCAATATTGCAGGTTTAATGGAAATAAACACTCAGAGCAATATTTCTGTATGTGCTGCATCACTCGTTTGTAAATACTCTGAGCTCCCAGTATTAACTACTGCAGATGCTGAAAAAAACAGGATGTACAGAGGACATCGCAGGAGTCCTTGCACTAGATATTTTTTCCCTTTTTAGCCTAGTTTTCTGAGGAAACAGGCTTATCTGATCATGCTGTCTGTCTTTTAATCCCCTCTAATAACTTTTGAATCCATGGGCCAATTTCAACCACACTTGAGACGGAAGTAGACATTTCAGAGACACTAAACGCCCACTCATCCTACAGAAATTACGAGCTAAGTAAAATGCACCAACGGTAGTTAGTGCCCTGACTACAGCATAGCTCCAACCCCTTATCCCTTCCGAGAGATGGCAGCCAGCGTGTCAGACAGTTCAGGGATGCAAACCAGCCCTCAAGAAGCCATTGCACCCTTTGTCACTTAGCCCCACAAGTGGTCAGGAAGATGCTATGGGCTATGGGCAAGTTAAAAATAAAGAGCCAGATCCACAGGAAAGCATGTTGAATTAATTTTACTACTCGCAAAGCAAGAGGTTTGTTTCTCCCATTTTAAAACGACAGCAATCTTAGAAAAGCAGAATCAGCATGGCTGTGCAGGGATTAATATTGTGGCTTCCTCTCTCATCCTCTTCTGCCTTGAAATAGTAAAATCTAAAACTTAACTCCTGAAAAAGGAGGAAACCAACACTGATAACGTGAATCAATCCCATAAAGCAGCACCGTGCAGAACAGTGAGGCCGCGAAAGCCGTTCAGCTCTCCTTGGCTGTGCTCAGTTCTCAGTTTTGTTCAGGAGCAGTAACTTCACGCAAAGTCTCTGACCGGGGCAACAAAGCAGCAGTGAAAGACTCCCACAGGAGCCTGATTGTTGGGCTGAAATCCTGCTCTCCCGAGAGCAGCGTACGGTACACGAGAGCTGCAAAAGCAGTCTCTGAATTGACACACACTTTTAGCTTTATTTCTCTGACTACATGCACCGCATCGTAGATCTGCACCTAGAAACAGGGCCTGGGTATCTTAACAAGAGATCTTGTGCACAATGTGCTGAAAGCAAGTTTTAGGCCAGGAGCAGAAATACGCTCCCAAACTCATGTGCCCTTGCTACAAATGGATTCAGACAAGCACAGGACTAACATAACTTTTTCCCACATGGCAAGCTCAACGTGTTTCAAAGCTTCTACAGAAAAAAAAAAAAAAAAAGGTCTAGCTCAGCTGCTATATATCATGAGAAATGGCTGATGCGCCCAGCACACTGGCAGACTGCCTGGCTACCAGCTGTGGTCCGATTTCTAACCCTGCTAAAAACAGAGGCCTGCCAGTGGACACAGTGCCACAAAAAGTGCAGGAAGCAATGCCTGCCTTTGGATGCGCCTGTGAAACCGCAACCCTGGTCAACGAGATGGATGAAATGCTGCAGGCAAGGCTTTAGGCCACTGGGTGCTCTTCGCTGTGGCTAGCAACGACCTGGCATCCTGGAAGTCCATAGGAAAACTCAATCCTGGATTCTGCCTGGAAGTCAAGAAGTTCAAAGGACTCCAGACTGGCCTGTGGCCAGAGTGAGAGGAGTGTTTAACTGGGTGCCTGTAAGAGGCATTTCAGACATTCCCATAAAAATGCCATTTCCATGTAAGCCCTACACAGGCAGGCTTGCTCCGCTCCTCTCCCAGTCAAGGAATGCAGCAATTATGCCCACAATGGGAGGTCATCTTGCCGCTCAACAGACAAGCTGCTTTCCTGTCGGTCAAGCTGTGGTTCTGGAAGCAGCTCTCACCTCAAAATCAGCACCCGACACGCAAACCAGAGCTGCTGGCTTTGAAAATTGGAGGGACAAGGTACAAGTTAGGCAACTGGGAGGCCAAATCAAACTTGATGGATTTGCTTCTTGTGGGCTGGTCGGTGTAGGCTTTGAAAGGTCAGTCTCCATGGTCTCCAGGTACCTCATGCTCTGTCCTTCTCCTGCCCACAGGAGCACTTTCCAGGCAGCCCACAGACACCTTTCCAACATACTAGCCTACAGTTATTAACAAGCCTGTGATTTCCAAGGCCATATCTGCTGTACTCGTCTCTGGGATTTGGGATTTACTGTCTGCATGTCCAGCAAGTCTTGTCTTGCAGGCAGCCTCAAGGCCTCCATCACAAGGAAAGGTAGTACCAACTCTTTTCTACACGTTAGTTAATTCAACTGCTATTTCCTCTTTACTCTCATCTCTGCATTACTTCATCTTGTGAATAGCTCTGTTCAGGTCTAGACACTAAGAAAAATCTGAGTTGCAAAGTCGTATACACCTTGGTTACATAGTTCCATCATGGAAGCCAATGTCACTCCATTTTGCAATTCTTTTCAAGAAGGTGCAGCTCACCTGTCTTCCTGGTCACCCAGTTCCTGGAACAGACAGGAACCCTGATGAAAGCCGTCTTGATTTTACATCAAATAAGATAAATCATATTGATGTTCAACAGAGAACTACCTTCAAGTGTTTTTAGCAAGAGAAATGTGGACTTTCTTCTTCCTCAGGTTAACCTTTCTGGCATGTGTCCTCTGGGTCATTTGCAACCTGGAGGACTATTTCTGGCTGTGTTGCAGAGGAATGCCTTTCTTTTGTTCAGATATCCAGAAGATTGTACACAGCTTTATAAAACGGAGTTCTCACCAAATTCATTCAGGTCTCTGTCATTTCAAGGTTGCACTATTGCAACATATTAAACTTGGGTCTAGCTTTTAAGACTATTTTGTCAAGAATCCTGTGAACTGCAATGTGAGGCTATCTGCCTTCTGAACAAACCAGATCACCTGAGTACATCACACATGGAATACTCATACGTCTGACCACAAATTTCCTCCCATGTGTCATGCATTGTGAAAACTCTAAGCAACAAACTCAAAAAAAGATTTGAACCCTGGCTGTAGTACTGCTGTGATGCAACTCTCTGTGATGGTGCTAAGCTATGTCTGTAGGACAGATCCTAACTCTGGAATTCAGCCATATTGGGAAAAACATCTTGCCTCCATCTTGGTTGAGTTCAGAGTAAGATAAACACTGTCCTGTTCGTTCACAGCTGAACACAGGTTTCTGCTTAGATTAATCTCTGAGCTGCTATCTGGAATCTGAAGACAGCTGCTGTTGTGCCCTGCCCAGTCTTAGAATAAAGATTGATCCTATCTTAACTACAGCAAAATGAATCTCAGCTGTAGGGTGATAGGTGTCTTTTAAGTACGCCTAGCAAAATAGTAGATAGTAGATAGTACTTGGACTTGATCAACACCCAGTTCAGAGGAGGTGGGAAACAAAGTGTGAACCTGATGCCATTTCACGTCTTCACCATTTCTCCTACTTGCTGAACAGGAGTATATCTGCACAGCTGGTAACTGGTGCCTAGCTTACGTGCCAACATGAACTGTAGCTCCCTATGCTCACTGGTTATTTCTGATGCAATAAATAGCCTTGGGTGTGCAGTATTTGTTGTGATAAGCTGGAAGAAGTCCATGCATCAGATGACGAAGGTGTTCTTTCTACTAGCAGGTAGAATTGTCTTTTCTTCTGAACTTGCAGCACACTCTCCTTTTGCTTTAACTCTTGCCTGTTTCTGACTACTTTTAAAATATTTAGAATGGTTTAGAACCACTCATGCCAATAATCCTTTGAATGCTCTGTTATTCCTACAGCATGGTCTTGACACGCATGGCAAACTCCATGCAGAGAAAATACTAGGCATGGCCCAGTAGAGGTCCATTTCAAAGACTGGAGAGCAGCATAGAACTTGACTGAAAAACTCTGCATCCTTGCAGACAAGAGGTTTTTTGTGTTTGACGACCTAAGCAGCACATTTTAGCCACCCTACTTCAGCAAAGTACATGGTGAGAGCACAGGTACTCTAGGTTCATATGGCACCAGTGCAGAGATGGAGGCGCCTCCAGGCAACGTCCGAGGTCATACAAGAGCATTGCCATACAAGGTGTCCTTCTCTCTCTGCACCTGATTAACTGTAGAAGGCATGCTCACACACAGCTCTTGCTCATGAAAAGCCTGAATCCAGTGCTGTCTCTTGGGGTGGGAGGTGCCTGGAAGGAAGCAAAAGCAAGGTGGTGGGGAATGTTCTCCTAAGCAGAATTCGAGGTACGAATGGGAATGTTCTCGAGAAAAAAAAAATGAATTGTGGTGAAGACAGAAACTCTTAAATACACCTGGAAAGATCCTTCATCAGGCCCCTGGGAGTGGAAGGAGCATGCTGGAGCTATCTGTGGAGGTTTGAAGAGGTGGCCCAACAATTTTTTTTGCTAGTGTAGGGTGCGGCGCCAAGTCTCTGCTGTGCAATTTCTACAGGACGTTGGGCACGCAATTTACCCTCAGCTCCACCTCCATAAAATGAGCAAAACAGTTCTCCCTGTGGTGGAAGGATGCTGTCTAGATAAACATAGGGGATGTAACATTTTTGTGATCGGTTTGTTGTTTGTTTTTTTTTTTTTTCAAGTAAGCAATTTAAGGTAGCAGCTATCTCATTTTCTCTCCACTGAAAGAGGTCCCTGGACTTTCCAGTCCAGTTTGGCAGGGCCCAGCTACCTTATTCAGGCAACTCCAAAGCGTTCAAGGCAAACATCACGCTCAGAGTGATCTCTACCTCTCATTCTCAAGCAGACGCAGGCTCTCCTCCCTGGAGAGATGGCCCTCTCCTCCAAAACCACGATTCCGTGTGCCTCAGTTGCAGCAGCCCTTCCTTTGGAGGCTATCTCATCCCAGCCCAGGCTTCCCAGAGGCCAACTGAACTGACAGCAACTGCAGAGCTTCCCAGTCCAACCAGACTGGTCCTTGAGAAGCTCTATCTGACCCTCACTCCAGCCCCATGCTCAGTCTGTTGTGTGACTTCATTCTCCCCACCTGGAGAAACAAGTGAAGCGTCACAGACAGGAAAAGCCAGGAACACCACTTGGATGATCAAAGCCCTGCCCTTAAAAAACAGCTTTTAAAAATAATGGTAACTAGCACGTATGAATACCTGCTTTGACTTAAAGCTAAACAAGTGTGCTTGTGCTCACAGTACCCAACGGTAAAATCACATTGTCATCGAAAGCTTTTACCTCCATAATACAAATTTTTTACCACTTCCAATATGAAATTGCTACTTTGGTAACAAAGAAGAGCTCTTTAGATTTTCAAAATACAGACAAAATCTCTATGGGCTATTCAGGTGTAAAAGTAACCATTTACCAAAAGAAGGTTTTCTCAACCTGTATTTAAGCATCTCAGAAAGAGACGTGCCTCACAACCAAGATGTTATTGCCCTGATCAGTGTTTTAAACATGGGCAAGAAGAAAAAAAAAAAGAAGAAAACTGTTCCAAATGCAAAATACTGTTAACTGTCAAGAAACCATGAAAAGCACAATAAACAGCACATGTTCACTTTAGCATTTTGAAGCTGCAGAATGGGAAAGAAAGTAAAAACTAGCAATACCTAAACATAATTTACATTACTAAATATACCGTTGTGAGAAATGCTTAAGGGGCTACAGATAATGTTAAGACCCATTATTTTGGCCATGGGAATAAATATAAGACATGGGGTGGTCCTGGTGATGGGTCAGGAGGAATGCAAGCTCTTTCCCTCACCAGTCCTGCTTCAGTTTCTTCCATCTTTCTCTGCCTCATCCCTCCTCTCCTCCCTGGAGGCTCAACCCATCGGGGGAAGAAGATGGGATGGAGCAGAGCAGCTGTAGCCACAAGAGTCCCGGGCTCAGCAGTGCTAGGAAAGGCGAATCTGAGAAGCTATCTTGTGTCCATTCCTAATTTGGATGCTGTCAAGTTTCCCATTAGCAGCGACGGGGGATGATTCACTGCTCACTGAATCCCCTGCACACCAGTGCTTGGACTGAAGCACAAATTTCGAGTCCACAATGGAGCAAAAAGAAACCCGTGGCCTCGTGCAGTGACGAGGGACCACAGAGGCGTTCCTGCCCCCACCCCTCCCTGGCATCCTCCAGTACTCCGCAGGATCCAGACTGCAGCATAAGGTAGGGTGGGCTGCTGGCCTAATTCCCCAGTCCTCCCAGTCCACAGCTCTCCCAGTGCAGGGGATGGTGTTATGCTGAGCACACCTAGGGCACGCAGTGCAGACAGACCCCCGTTAGGAGACCCCTGGACCAGCTCCAAATGAGTAAAAGCATCCATAGCATATAATACAGCAGCACACAACGATAGTAGGTCAGGTCCTAGAAGCAATAAAACCACATTAGCAGCGTGTAAAACTATGCTAAGTAGCCTCTCCGGTTGTGCCCTGAAAAAAAAATAGCCTCTTCTGGTAGCTCTTTACTGCAGCCTGTGATTTTTTAGGTGCACAGCAAAAAGCTCTTGGGGCATGGGCTGCCCCTTGGGCACAGTGGGATGGTGAGGGATGATACAGACCCTCCAGAGCTCATGCAATCAGCCACAGAGAGAAATTCCTTACATTTGGTGCGTGACTGCCTGCAAGGGGCCTGGGGCACTGGAAGGAGCGATGCCTTCTTGGGGTTGAGAGTGCTGCTTTCACTAAGAGTACAAGAACCCAGCTGCTTCGGAACTGAAGAAGGAGACACTTGAATTCAAGAGTAAGATTTAGAAATTCTCAAAACTGAAGATACTGTACTTCCCTGCTAAAGCCAGTGAAGCACATTATCTCCCACAAAGACAACTTCATCATTATTGTGAATATTCATTATTACTCCCAGGGCACATAAGGAATGTAGATGGTCCCTGCCACAAGGAGCTTACAAGTAGCCTAAATTCTTTACATAGAACCCATGTTTCTTCCAGGGGACACCATCCTACAGCTGACACTAAGATGAAAGGGAACCCAGCAGAGATTGCAGTTTTGTTACATATTTTTCCAGCAAATAACTGCTTGAAGTTTGCATTCCAAGTCCAGCTATGCTGTAGGCTTATGAAAAATCTTCTAATTTGAAAGTCATTTTCCTCCCCTGCATCTAGGACAATCAGCGTCATGAAATAGAAAATAATAATAAATAAATATGTATCAGCCCAGAGTTCATGTTCAAGTCAAAGCCAGGAGGCCTCGCATCTCTCACTAAAGGACCTCAGGATCAGTGGCTTTCAAAGACTGAATTCTGATACTTTCAGTAAATGGAAGAAAATCTCACCAGCTTGTAGGGATTCAACCACCTTTTGAGAAGTTATCCTTCCTCCTCATAACTCTTGGCTCATTGACCCAGTGCCTGTAGCTCACATCATAGCCTGGGCTTTCCCATGGCGCAGAGGGCTTCTCCTGGTGTCCTGAGTGTTTCAGCCCAGCAAGAGCATGCTGAGGCCACTGACTATCCCAAGGATGCTGCTTTGTTGCAGTCTCCAGCTTAAGATGAAGCGAGAGATGAGCGATTTACTGCTTGGCTGCAGAAAGACAGTGGCTGTAGGGTGATGACTCTGTTTTTGACCCTGGTGTCTTTTTCCTAAGTGCCAGCTATGTGTGAGATGTCAGCAGAAACACAGAAGAAGGTGCCATGATATTGTAACCACATTTCACTGGGGAAAAGGAGCATATGTGCAGTTGCCATCATGTGATACCATGTGGGAACACGTACCAGACTGCTCTGTATTAATGGTCGGGGGCTTGAAGGCCCCCTAGTCTGTTCTTTATTAAATGGGATGCATCAAGGTTTGGTGATGTGAAGCAGATCTGTTTTGCTGAGGCTTTCTGCAGAGAAAGGATTTCACCTTTAATGAGATGTTGGGGACTTTCCTAGTTTCCCAGCTCTCTCCAAATACCCACTGCATCATCCTTCACACCCCATGTTGGCCATGTAGTGCAGAGACTCTATAGTCACTCTCCCTAGGCACTAAAGGGCTCAGAAAACTTTTGACCTCCTATCCTATGTCAACCAAAATGTCTTGCATGGTGCAAAGAAATGCTGCACACACACCAGAGTCCAAAATGCTTTGGAAAAAAAAACCCACAACCCAAAAATGCTTAAAAAATAGAATTAAAGGAAGTCAAGAATAATACATGTGACTCAGGTGCCAGTGATAGGGTAGAAAGACACAGTGACAAAAATGTAGTTAGACCCATTGCTGGTCTTTTTAAGGACAAGACGGAACTTTTCAGATACATAAGGAACAAAATGTATCCTGCAAGTACTGTCAGGCACACCACCACGGAAAGGGCAGAAGTGTTCAATACATACATATTTCTGTTCTGTACTTGGGAAAAATCCATGCGATGGAGCAATAATATGCCAACAATGACATTCTTTCCAATTTAAGAGCGATAAGGAAGCACAATATACGCCAGCTTCTTTAGCTAGACTTTTTAAATCAACAAGTCAGGATAATTGCACCCAAGAGTTACTAAAGAATTGGCCAAGGTGTACTCAGAATATCAATATTACTTTCCTAGGTATTGGAACACGGTTCTAAAGCACCAGAAGAAAACCACAGTTGTGGCAGTATTTTATACGGACAAGCAGGAAGATCTGAGTGGCTGTCGGCCTCTCTGCTTTCTGGACAAAAGAGCAGAATAGCTGATGCAGGACTTGATTAATCA
Organism: Chlamydotis macqueenii; assembly: GCF_036417535.1. Classification (NCBI taxonomy): domain Eukaryota; kingdom Metazoa; phylum Chordata; class Aves; order Otidiformes; family Otididae; genus Chlamydotis; species Chlamydotis macqueenii. Next base: position 5,539,876 of record NC_141557.1, on the reverse strand, counting down.
GGGCTCAGAGGACAGTAATATGACTTGATGGGAACACTACCCCTGTAGAGCATTTCAGCTCTGACGCCCAGAACACAAGGGTTATGGTGATAAATTAGAAAGGTTTAGGGAAGTATCACTGCAGACAATTACCGGTTGGAAAACAGGTTCATAGTAAATGCTGCAGAAAGCTCAATCACACCAAAGAGAAAGTCAAGGGAGGAATTAATCAGTGCACCAGCAGCACCCTTGGACAAACACAGCTACAACGATGTTACTACTCCACATATTACAGAGTGCTTTGCAGTCTGTCAGACAGAGAAAAAAAAACACAGTAGCAAGGAACTGGAACCAAAGAAATACAAATTTGGTGCAATGTGCACACTTTTAAGAATATTACTTAACCATGGTTTACCAAAGATTACAGATTTACCAAAGACTGAAGAATGGAAAATCCATCCCGCTCAATCCCTGTTTTCTAGAGAATATAAGCTGTAGCTCAAACAATATTAATTTTTGGGAGCCCTCTGCTACTTTGGAGACAGAGTAGATTATCACAGTTTTACTTTATGGCTTTATAACCTCTGAATTATGAGGTTGAGCCTAAATTTTGTAGCCTTTTTTATTTTTTTATGCCACTACCAAATGAACAGAAAGACACAAGCAGAAATCCCGTACTTCAAAACACTGTTTGGTGCAACATGCATGTAGCTCTGTTATAAAATGTGATGGGAGGGACGACAAAGTTATCCAGGTAAAGACAAGCAGATGCAATGGTGAAAAATAAACATTACTGCAAATCTAGAGGGGCTCAGGGTCCCTCCCTGCAGAAAGATGCCTCAAATCTCCCCTCCCTTTCTGCTCCAGCACCTGCTGCAACCCGGCTGCCATCAGGGCTGCGTTACAGATGGGCGTTCATCGTCCCGCGACACCACCTAATTGGCACCAAGCCTGCCACGGAGTGGGAGATAGTCAGCCTAAAAATAGGCTGTCCTCTGTTTTGGCTCTCCCCTCTCTCTGTCCCCCTGCAAAAGCACAGGGCTGGAGATCCAGGGACAAACATCCAGAAAAGCAGCAACCTCAGCGGAGGGAGCCAGGCGGTATTTTTGGAGATGGAGGAGCAGGATGGAGTGGTATCAGGGTGACGCTTAGCATCGCCTGGGGGGGTCCTTGCCTGACCTCGTGCTTCTGGAACAAAGCGATTTCCACCACCTTTAGCACGGGAGCTGCAACCCGAGTCCCCCGGGCCTCGCTGGAGGTGCGGGGACAGAGCGGAGCCACCCAGCCTGTCCCTGTCCTCGGGGATGCTGTCCCCAGTCGACCCCCAGACACAGCAAAGCAGCTGGGCTTGGCTCTCCTGGCAGCTCCCGTGGCAGCTCCCCCGTTGTTCCCTGCTCGGAAACTCTCCAGCCATCCCGTTACCCTGCGAAGGCCTTTGCTTTAACAGTCTATGCAATTTCTGGTTGAAGGAACCAGCATTTACAGGCAGCAAAGCCTCACAGGACAGTTTTAATAGGAATTTCATTGACATTGAAGGTCCTCGTAGGACTTTGATGAACACTTGAACTTTAGTCTGACATTTAAGTGCCTAAAACTCTGTATGAAGCCCAAATTAAGAGATCTTATACTCCGCTATTGATGCTTTCTCTCATATGCAGCTCTACAAAGCTCCCAACATCAGTAACATTTCAGAAAGCATTGGTTCTGCTTTTAACCAGATACGACAAGTCAAAATCAATTAGAGATTGATCTCAATTCTGCTTTTTTAAAATTTATTTTTAGCGTGCTGTTCAGTAACCAAAGTGAGGAACTGCGATCGATGAACCTAACTTGCTTTTTAGCAAAGCTGTTGCCCAGATGGTAAGATGTTTTGCAAAGTTTCCCAAGCTCATAAAGGTGACAGCGTAAATAATGTCGCCTATTGAATTCTGAGGAGTGCTCTAACAGCACGACTGATGGGTAGCCTAACACATTGTGTAGTTGCTATAAGCAATAATGTCCCGTGCTAATCACAACTTTCACATTCATTAGCATTATAGGAACCTCCTGAAAGAAATCAGGTACCAGGGAACCATTCAAACGCATGCAAAGCTAGCTACAGTGGTAAAACTAGCTTTCAAACCGGCATCGGGAAGAAAATATCCAACATGAGGATATTTTACATCTCACAGACCTAAATGGGCAAGGTCTTGCTTTTGAGTCCCGCTTTGGGCCACGTGGTCCTGCAAACCACTTTGTGTGTTCACCTGCCACACTTTGAAATGGTCATGAAGTGATGGCGCTCTGCATTCATGGTGAGACCCCAGTCCACTGAAGTGAGAGGAGAAAAGGCCTTTACAAGAGCATTCCTCTGCGTTTCATCCACAATCTGAAGAACCTGAAACTCCTGACAAGAGAAACACCCCGCAGACTGGCAAACAGGGAGCATTTCGGCACACCTGCATGGTTTCTAAGCACTTCCTAGCATGGTTTCTAAGTCAAAAGAGCATCTGAGTCTCCAACTTGTACGTGAACTGAGACACCAAACTCTGTGAGAGCCATGTGTCGCTGCTCCGCTTGGTTTCTGTCTCAGCAGGGCTTTAGGTTTGCATCGGGGAGGGATAGCTCGACGGACTTACAAAAGCTAAGGCAGTGTTACTCCTTGGCCACCCCCAGGGACTATCCCACCATAAAACCAGTACACCTAGCACAATCTCCACCTTGGGAAATAAACCTATGACTGACGGGGCTGACTCGGCTGGTTGTCCACGGCTGTACGGCCGTGCCACGCTGGTCAGCATGGAATGAGGACTGTCCCTGAAAGGGCTCGCCCGTGTAGAGGGAAATGCCCTCTGTATTTTGGGGCGTGAAGGCTGCTGGAGCTGATGGGGACTATGCTGATGGTCCCTCCGGAATATGTTTTAAAGCAGCTTCCTCCTGGTCCCAGCAAACAAGCAGCCCTCCAAAATAACCTCTCTAACAGAGATAAAGCTTCTCAGCCAGGCCACCCCCTGCAAACCAAATCACGGGCTTGCCATTAATATATACCATTTTCAGTGCTGGGTGTGCACATCCCTGTGTTTTCCCTGCCTCCTTGTGACCTTTTAACCTCCAAAATAATGATGCTTGCAGTTCGCTCCTGCTCCTTTCCTCCTATAGGCAGTTTGGCCAGCAAAGACACTGCAGAGAACTGGGCACAGCTCATTACGTGCCTCTGCACTGGATCTGCCTGTAGCAACCTCACGATGGTTCCCCCCCTTGCACCGTCGTGATTTACCATTTGGGGTCAGAAGACCCTGTTTTCGTTCTTCAAGGGCAGCCAGCACACACACATGTTGCTCCCCTAGCAAGAATTTTAAGAAAGATGACTACATCCCAATTATGAGCTCTGAAAGTGTACCTGGCCATAAACACCCCCTGCAATAAACAGGGAAAAAAAGCATTTTGATCTGCAACTGACTGCAGAGAGTGGGTTTGATCTATCAGGGGAGGCAAAAGCAGTTGCACAGCGGGGCGAGGAGGAGGGGCCCGAAGGTGGCTCTCGGCCACCTCCATGCTCCTTTGATGCCGGGGCCATGCTGGCCACAGGCCAGTCCCTGCTGTGGGCTGTGTTAATCTGCACTGGCCGCGGGTGCCTCCCGGGAGGCTCAGTGGCAGCTGGGGATTACTGGGGTCAGGGACACCCTCCATTTTCCCTTGCTCGTACCACTCACAGCCATGGTCAGGGTAAGGGCTGGGGGAGAAACAGCCACAGCTTTGCTGCAAGGGTGCACACATGTAGAGGTTGTCCTCAGCGTACCCACTGCTACGTCTCATCCCAGTTTGCACCAGCTTCTTGCAAGAGCTGGGCACACACGTCCTATTTGAAACCACAGGTATGCCAGTTCCCAGCAAAATGGGGAGTATGCAACTGGTGGAGCTGGAAATTGCATTTTCAGTATCCTTACTTCATTCCTTATTTGTTTTATATATATGCATATAAAAATGAAATATATATTTTTATATGTATGCATACATACGGTTATTAATCCATATTTGTTGCACATAAGTGGGCAGCAGTAGCAATACTGCCAAACATCCCCCACGCACACAGGGAGACTCAGCTATAACAGTGCCTGGGGCAGGATTAGAGCAGGACCCCATGATGTCCTCTGGGACATCATCTTTGTCCCTCTCTCACCTCCTCCCATCTTTTGACAGGACCACAGGCTCTCTCATGGCTGGGGGCACCTGTTTTCCCTGGCTCCTGACATCCACTCCTCAGCAGACGGCATATGCAGACATATCCACTCTCTCCTGAAGCCAACGGGGATCGTTGACCGGTATTAATTGGGCACTAAATCCATGTGATGGAGCCTTTTCAGACGTGATTTCAAAAGGGGCTGAAAGCCCAGGGCTTTGTTTCCAACTTTGCTCTAAAACTACACAATTATAGCCCTCACCTGGCAGCACCTGATCTCTGAGCCTGGCTGATGTCGGTTAAGCAGTCGTTGTCCTGACAATGGGATATTAAACATAAAATACAATGCAGTATAACACAACAAAAATTCCGTGAACAACTCACATTACCTAAGTAATCTGCTTCCCTGTGGATGTCTGGTGGATTCACTGCTGTGTAGTATGCGGCTGAGTCACCCTACAGCCGCTTTCTCACATAGGACACTCCTTGGAGTCTCTCGACTCTCCATCCAGGAACATCCTTTGACAGCACTTGCAAAACCTGAACACCTTTTAGTCCTGAACCTCTGAATCAAATTGTCCAATGGGTTCAAAAGCTACAGGACAGATGCATAATTAAGGTAATGGTAAGCCAGTCGAGAAATGAAGATTATTTTCTACTGTTTGTCCAATGGAGGACTATAAATATATATAAAATTAGAATTTCCTGTGCAACAAAGTAATTATGCTATTTCCTTCTTATATTTAACCAATCCAAGCACTAAAGGGATAGAAAAGACATTACATCTGGCATAATAGTTACTAAAAAAATACCTAAAAGACAGCTTTAGAAAACTCCAGGGAGGGAATGATGTTTCAAAGCGTAATGCCAGATCTGAAGAAGTCAAAAGGAGCTTTACCTTTGGCTTCACCGGGGTCTGGATCAGGCCCTTAAAATAGTTCCGGAAACGTTCCAGAAAACTTATTTCAACTACATCTAAGCTCTGTGCTTTGCAGCTATTCAGTAACTTTCACTGTTAGTGTTAAACTGTCCGGGGGACCTTTATTCTCGTAAACAAATCCTCCATCTCCCTTATGTTTCACATTGACGCTGCATCACTGACTTCAATAAACAGTCTCCTGATTTCACGCTTGTTACGAGACAGCGAGCAGAATTAGGCACCAGAGATGTGTCTAAAAGCCTTGGTTTCAGGTTCTGAACATCACTTTAGCTAATTAATAAAAGAAAACCACAGCCCAGAATCTTTCAATATTTTCAGACCATAACCTCATATTTAGCCACTTGCTCTGTTCCCAGGAGTCCAGAATCACCAGGTCTTTTTTATATTGTTGTGATTGTTGGTGGTGGTGGTTTTGTTGTGGTTATTTTGGGGGTCTTTTTGTCATTCTCCATATCTCTCTAAAAAAGGCAATACATGACCGAGTGCAATGTCTCTGGTTGTTTCTGGCCTCCCATGAGAGTCACAGAACCACAGAACAGTTTGGGTCAGAATGGACCTTTAAAGCCCATCCAGTCCAACCCCTGTGCAAGGAGCAGGGACATCTCCAACCAGATCAGGTTGCTCAGAGCCTCATCCAGCCTGGCCTTGAATGTTTCCAGGGATGGGGCATCCACCACCTCTCTGGGCAACCTGTGCCACTGTTCCAACAACCTCATGGTAAAAAATTTCTTCCGTATATCAAGTCTGAAGCAGCTGAAAAGCAGAGAGCACCGCCCGGTCCTGACTATTCAGCTCACAACACACAGAGCAAGACCTGCCAGCCCAGCACTGCTCAAGTTTCATGAAATGATGAAAACCTTGAGAAAGCTGGAGTAATTAAAAAAAAAAAAAACCCAAATTTTCACAGATCTAACAGCAGATGAGGAGCAGTGCTGCATTTCACAGCTACAGGAGAAAGCAAATTCTCCAAGGCATCCTGGGCAGCCAGGACACCTGTACTCCTGGCAGACACTTGTTCAGACACCGTGCAGTCACGACAAAAGTTTGAGGTGGCTTCTTCAAGATTAGGCAACTTCATAGAAAAGTAAACCCAATGTAATTCAAGCAAAACTTCCAGTAAGGGCCAAGGAACCCAAGAACTCATAGACTTTCCTAGGCAAGTTTCTACCCCGATTTCATCGTCCCAGGAAGAAAGCAGAGCCTCGATTCAAAGCTGCCTGAACTCAGCAGGAACAGGAGCACAAAGGACCTACAGGAAATCTGTTCTAGACTAAAGTACTAAAGTGCTTCTTTAGCTGAAGTACCACTACAGAAGTATCGAGAAAGGATAGGACAAGAGGGAAAAGCACAGAGAGGATTTATTCTGCCTTCTTCTTCCCATATTCATATGATGATTCCTTTTTTTTTTCTTTTAGCTATGACGTATGGTTTCATAACAACTATTTACTTTTCTCTCTTTATCTAACAGCTGTCTGCTGAGAAGGACAGAAAAATAAACTAAACATGTTAAAAACGAGATAAACTATTCATATGCAATGTATAATTGCATGCTATATTTAAATCTTTGTACATTATCTTTCAAATTATATTTAGTTTCAACAGGAGGGGAAAAAAATCCCCCTTACTTTCTAAAATTAGCAACGGAATTTGTATATTGTTTTAAAATACAATTGCTCTTCTTCAGAAACTTTTGCCGGGGAATAATTAATGGTTGGAGACAGGGAATCTGACTACATCAGATGTATTTTGACATTGGCCCACTAACTGTCACCTACAGCAAAAAAACAGGGAAGTCCTCAGGGAAAGGGCCGTGTAAATGTGGATTAGCTCAGCTGAAGTCAAACAACGCGATCTGGATTTACGCCGGCAGAGCCGAGAGGAGGATTCATCCCTCTCTTTGATGGACACGGAGAAAAAAATGGCTATGAGGACTTCAGCAAACTGAGGGAGCTTTGCCACGCGCTGCAACTCCAAAGGGGTTATTTCCTAAAAGACACACAGCACACACTGGCAGCGACCCCCGCGCTCACATGAATGAGAATTACACGCACGCATCGAGGGAGATTAGACCTCTCGACGTGAAACACTGTTGAAAAAAGATAAAGGGGAAAAAAAAAATTCTTAAGATACTTGCAGTGCTTTCCAGACCCTCTTGCTGTGGACACTGCTGGCGACACCTCCGGCCCCTCCAGCAGCACGGAAGCAGCGCATAGCTCGACGTGAAATCGGGTTGGGGAGGCAATGGAGACGATGTGCTCAGCCCCGGGGAGGGAGAGAGGGCGGCTGCGTCATGCCGCCGCGCTGGCTGGACTAATATGGGGAGCAGCGGTGGCCAGAAATCCTCATCCGGAAGGAAAGGACAACCCCTGTAACACGAGAGGCAGCACGGGAGCCTGAAGCGGGGAGCCGACAGACAACCTTGGGGGTCTTTGGAGGGATTAGGACTTCCCTGCACCAAGAGGGTGGCACCGTCGGCTGCATCCGACATGGCAGGGAGAGGAATGGGCTTTGGTGCAAGGGGATCCCTTCCCCACAGCACCCAGCTCCATTAAACACGGCGTAATTACCCTGTTATAATCAGGCAAGTGTTTTAAAAAGGCTTAAGCGTGATTTTATAATTGTGCATTATGTAACAGCTACTAACGTGTCAGGCCTCAGACAACACTAAATGCCCGTCTACAGGTCAGGCTGTAATACTTTAATGGTGTGCTTCAGAGCTGTTCAGTCTGGGCTGAACCCCTCTCGTTATTTTGCCCTCCTCTTCCACCCCCATCCCCAGCCAGGGGCTCTGGCTGTGTCTCCAGCGGGGCAGCCGCTCGCAGAGCTTCCTCCCGTCGCCCAGCGCCTTCCTCTGACATTTCTCTCCCCAGCCCCATCCCTACTTTTGGTGGCTACATCACAGGGAAAAACAAAAACTTCATCACAGAGTTGCCCCTCTTTACAAGCTTTACATGATGGGGAGGGTTTCTTTGTTTATTTAATCATCACTTTTTTTAAAGTTCACGGTTTTTTTCAGGATTTCCCAGGGGCAGTGTCTGCCCTTGCACAGCCTGGCAGCAGAGATGCTCCTCAGAGGACTGAAATGGGCTGGCAGCGCGGCATAAAATCTGAGCTGGCTCCTACAGGGGTGAATTTTTTCTCACTGGAAATAACTAGAAATGATCCCTCTGTGCTGTCCTGTTTTGATTACCCAGGACCAAGGTTCTGTAAACCTGGAGCCGTGATGCACGCAAAGCTTGTTAGAGCTGGCATGCTGTCGGGAGGAACAGAGATGTATTCAGCCACTGAGACACTAAGAAAACTGTTGATTTCTTTGGATAAAGTGACTGCTTCATTATGATACGAGAAATAATCTTGGAAAAATCACTTTAGAAATATTACAGTCTTTGAGAATGGATTTTGGCCTAAAAAGTTAATATTTGCTCTATTCTCCAGCTAATGGGTCTTGAAATATTTTGTCCATGGGCAAGTTATTCCATAACTTCTTGTTATATAGACTTTTTTATTTTCTCAAAAGCCTTTAAACACAGCAGAAAAAAAAATCCAACCACATCTCTCCCCTCCAACGATTCCTCCAAAATCCCAAAACCTGGCTTCAAAATGCCATATATAGAGAGACACTTCTTGCTTCTAACAGACACCTTACTCGTGCCCACCATCTGTGTTCAGTTACCTGACTTTTATACACTTAAACATGAATCTGATGTTTCTAAGACTTTTTAAATAACTCATACTAATACTAGAGTGGGATTCAAATTAGTAAAGCATGACTTGCAGATATCTTTCAAACGGTAATTTGGATGCAGAGCAGTCTCAGTACCTTAGGAATCCAGGAAGCTTTAAAAAGTAACTACAACCTGCTGGTAGGCTCTCAGCATTGCAGTAGAAAGCCTCTCTGGCAGAAGTTTAGTGAACCAGGAAAGTTCAACTCAAGCTGAAACTTGAAATAAATACTCTGGTAAAAATGGATCTATTTTTTTTCCAAGATATAAGAGAAAATCTTCTAATTTTAAAATTAAATTTTAAAAGGCAAAGAGAAAACTCAGGGCTCAACAGAATTTTTAATTTTTCTGCATATTTTGGTACAACATTATTATTTGATGTGTGATATCTCTACATTTTAGAAGCTCTTGCACTATTATGATAAAAATAAAACCCAAGCCACTCTTGTCATGCAGAATTGTGATTTTAAAAGGCTTTAACCCTTACAAAGAGCAAGGAGGTGTGTTTTTGCCGTGAAAGATAAGGGATCTTTTGACATAAATGAAAAGTTTGCACACAAAAGATTCATAAGGTGACCTCCTCACAGGAGGCCAAGCCACACCTCCTCACAGGTGGGTGTCTTAGAAGAGAGGGAATTTCTGTGGTTCATTTGCCATTTTTCCTGGGAATATGCCTCCATCGGCTGGGACTGAGAAGACACCTAAAAAGGAGGGGTACAAACGGCGATTGTGACAGCTGGCACTCCACGCATTTAACAAAACCAGTGTGTTCCCTCTGTCCCCAGCCTGCTTAGGGACTGGGGTGGGGGATAATTTTGGTAACTGTCTCCTTGTTCTTCTCCCAGGTTGAAATCTGAGCAGCTCCACAGTGGGAACTCACCCACTGCAACCACCATCCCGGTATGAGTGGGAAATAAATAATGAAATGGTGTTAACTGAAGGAAAAGAAAGTAAGGGTGACCACATCACCTGCAGATACACTTAAAGGAAGTCACTGTCTGTATAAAGGAGCAAAAGGATCCTCCACAGCAAACTTTCTGAACTACCTGGATCTCTTTGGTGACACAAAAACCGCAAGAAGGAGAGAGGGGTTAGGGACATTCCAGTTCTGGAAAAGTTTTCTATTCCTCATTATTAGTAACTCTAATTACTTTGAAAGAAGAGCAATGAGACAAATCCTGCAGAGCCAGAAATGTGACCTGATTTCCTTCCTGATTTAGAAACTGTCACTTTGCAAGAGAAACCCAAAGAGACAGAGCCAGGTCAAAGTGGGCCCATCAGTTTGGTTTGCAGAGTAAATAATAAACCAAGATCAATAGAAACATAACTAGGGGTTTTTTTGAGTAGATGTTCGTAAGGACAATGCTATTTAAAAGATAAATAAACACATGTTTATCTGAACTGTTTGGAGTCATACATGACACTGTGGAAGAGATATTCACTATAAGCAAACAGGAATATACCCAACTAACTTTATGTATTCTCCTCCAGGTTAGACAGTAAAAGCAATAAGCAATGACAGAATTTCAAATATAAATTGCTTCATACTATGATTAAAACCCTACCTCAAGACAGCATGTAAACACAAAGCAGAAAAGTCAAGCATATACTTAAGAGTGATGCTGCTTCTGTGATACCTGAGTTTTATTTAACAGAACCAAGAAATTACTTGTTGTCACCTTTTAACTATCAGAGCTATAATTTTCCTTGAGGACAATTGGAGACAACTTACAAGGTAGTAATTTTGAGGAAGAACTGAGCACCCACCCTCTGAAAACAACAGGTCTCTTGTACATTTTTCAAGCTGAGCTTCCAAAAACTAAGGCATCTGAGGTGATAACAGATAACAATCTGTTCCTTCTGAAATGCATGACCAGGATTTCTGAACGACTGCGAACATGCTTTAATATGCAACCCAAAATATTATTTCATCACATACATGCACAGAGCATTCCTTCAAGTTCCTAAACAGAAAATGGTAATGAGAAAGAAGAGAAGAGAAGAGAAGAGAAGAGAAAGAAGAGAAGAGAAGAGAAGAGAAGAGAAGAGAAGAGGAGAAGAGAAGAGAAGAGAAGAGAAGAGAAGAGAAGAGAAGAGAAGAGAAGAGAAGAGAAGAGAAGAGAAGAGAAGAGAAGAGAAGAGAAGAGAAGAGAAGAGAAGAGAAGAGAAGAGAAGAGAAGAGAAGAGAAGAGAAGAGAAGAGAAGAGAAGAGAGGAGAAGAGAAGAGAGGAGAAGAGAAGAGAAGAGAAGAGAAGTCAATCCCTGTCTAATATCATAAATAGGATCTTTTATAGAAATTAAAACTAGCTACCTTTCATAAATCTCCCATGGCCATCAAGATATCATTTCCTATCGGTATCTAGGATATAATATTGCCTACATCCTATCATTAAATATAATTTTGACAACACATTTAAATCAAGAACACAGCAACTACTCAACGTTTTTCTGTAGCCTGTAAAAGTCCTGGGAGGTGCTAGCTGGTGCCACAGGTGTTAGTCTATCACAGCAAGAACCGAGGCCAGTTTCTGATTCAAGCCAGGAATATAATGCTTGCGACTCTGTTGCAGTTTTAAAGTCTGTACCCATGAGCTGTCATTCAGAGTCAGGAATCCTCATGGTCTACATACACCCTTCATGGTCAAGGTATTTAGGCTACATACCCAATGATGCAACTGAATACCTTTGTGATCTCTGACGAATGATTGAGGGTATGAAACCATATCAGTTCTCTACCACACTGTACAGAGTTTTTGCATGCTTTAAATCTGCAAGACTCTTGACAGCATAAACCACTCCATGCAAACACAGGCATTAGAATATGACCCTTTGTGTTCGTAAAACCCTTTGAGAGTCTCAGACAGAAGTACAAAGCTGTATTATGAATGGATTCTGAATGAGTGTCAAGAACTGAGAAAAATCATGTTAACAACATTAAACTCGAATCACATACAAGTTAAGTAACACTCATCTATGATTATTTCTGGCAATACTGTGATCTGCCTCATACCAAAGGTTACATAAACTCCACTACTTAAGGCTGAGACCTTTTGGCACATTAATCTAAAAATATCACAACCTGCAGGACAGGCTTGCACTGCTTAAATGTTGAGACACTTGCCCCAAAATACATGCCTTTTTTTTTTTAAGGACCTTCTATTTCTGAAACTTATTATCAACCATGATTATCATTTGAAAAGGCTACACCAGGAATAAAAAATAAATTACCAAAATCAGTGGACATCACTCCAATCCCATTTGCATCATTCCCATCCCATCCTGACACTGGGTTCCCCCCAACTTTTTTGGCACCAGATATCTCATCAGAGGCAATGCACTCAAACCAGCAGCACCGACACTCACAGAACCACTTTCTTGGTCCATTAGGAAGAGGAGTTTTCACTCCTCACTGCCTCACAGCGCTGACCTTTCCAATTCTCTGCCACCAAAAGCTTATAGGATCTGCCGGATACATCTGCGGCTCCACCTGGCCTGCTTTCCCACGCCAAAAGGACGGATCAAATATACGTGTCTGAAAACACATCCATGCTTTCTCTTCCTGCCACCCGGGGAGGATCTCCCCCCTCCCTCCCCCTCACTGGTTTCAAACGAGAGGAAGCCTCCAAGATCACTTCTGCAAAGCCCCGAAATCCTGGGAAATCGCCGCAAAATGAACTTCAGCACCTTGGACAAGACACACGGACGGAAAATCGCCGAAATCGACCCATCGGCCCTGAAAATGCTGCGCCTGGACGTGACCCCGTAGGACACATCTGCGGGCCTGTTTATTTTTAGTATTGACAAATCCTCTTTGAATCGCCGCGTTTATTCCACCATCCGCCCTGTATTTTGGGAAGAGCTGCTCGCCAACCCGGCGGTGGGAGAAATCGGGGCCATCAGCTCCAGACCCGATGCCCGTCTGTGCCTGCCCCAGTTGCAACTGGAAAGGCTGGGCTCAAGCACTCACAAAGCTCAGCTTATCCTTCCCAGGCAAAACGAGACCTGTTGCCGTAGGTGTGCACAGCCGGTGTGCTTCTCCGCTTTCTCCACCTCCTCACCGAATTCTCCAGGAAAAATAAAATTAAAAGGTCTGATTTATTCCCATTGCAGCCACATTTTGCTTGCATAAGTTTTGCTTTAATTTAGCTTTCGTTCTCTCTTTACAGTGCTCCCAGTATGTCAGCGTTCCCCTCAGGGCTGCCTCGATAAAACCATGATCACCTTGCCGGAGTGCAGCACAGCTCTCCCCGTTTTTCTTTTAATTGTATAAGTCCAGTTTAGTTTTCAGTTTGTGCCAGTAAAAACTCCAGATGTTTTAAGCAGGGTTGCTCTACAAACACCTTCGAAACGAGTGCTGCCATTAAGATACATACTTAAAATATGTCAATTCTTACAACAAGTAATACCAGTAATATTCTCATGATACAGGAGAGTGATACATTTTCCCTGCCACCGCAGAAATATCCATTCTAGTTCATTTCCTCCCTTCAAAACGTGCCACTAAATTTCCACTCCAACACATCTGCCGCCACATGACACGAACCGAACAACATTCAGAGTATTTTCTGCCTTGTTAGTTTCTTCCCGGCACTTCTGGGTGCGGAAGCCAGATGGAAACTAGACCGATCCCCCTCCGGAGTTACCCTTCCACAGCAAAACATCTGCCTACCTCTATCCTCCCCTTTCACACCCCGCCTCAGTGCTGCTGACCCAACTTCGCTCCCCTCCAGCCCCCGGCAGCCCCTCGCCACCCTGCCCGGACGGGACGGCGGCGCTGCCGGTACCGGTGCCACCGCTCCTCCCGCAGCGAGGGGAAACTTCGGGGAAGGGAAAAACCCCGGCTCCGCCAATTCCTCCTCCACTGCTCAGAACCGGACGTCTTTTTGGCTTTTTCTTTTTTTTTTTCTTTCTTTAAATTTTTTTATTATTTTATTAACAAGCAAACAAAAAAAAAAAGAAACTTACATTGGTTTATTTAATTTTTCCTGCTAAACCAAGAGTCCCAGAGCCACTTCATTGTATCCACAGAGTTTTTAGTCCCCGAGCGGTACCGTCCCGCGGGAAGGGCCCGGCTGCTGGGCGCGCAGCCCGCGGCGGAGGGCGCATGGCTCGGAGCCGCCGCGCCGGCTCTGTGCGGCTGCCGCGGGAGCCCAGCCCCGGCCGGGCGCGGGGGCGGGCGAGGGGAGGAGGAGGAGGAGGAGGAGGAGGAGGAGGAGAAGGAACAGGGATGCACCGCCCCGCCCCGTCGGGCAGAGCCCAGCCGAGCCCAAACCCGAGCGGGGCCGGGGCGGGGCGGGTCCGCAGCGCCCCCTGCCGCTGGTGGGGGTGGGTGGGGGGCTCGGAGGGGAAGGAGCGGTGAGAAGGGAGGAGGAGGAGGAGAGATGGGCGGGGGTGATGGGGGAAGAGGGAGGGGAGAAGGATAGGGAGGGGGGAAAGGGGGTGGGGAGGAGGGAGGCACGGGGAAGAGGGAGGAATGGGGAGGAAGAAAGGAGGATGGGGAAGAGGAAGGGATGAGGGAGTGGAAGGGATGGGGAAGTGGGAGGGATGGGGAGGAAGAAAGGAGGATGGGGACGAGGAAGGGATGGGGAAGTGGAAGGGATGGGGAAGTGGGAAGAAGGGAGGATGGGGAGGAGGGAGGGATGAGGAGGGGTAGAGAACAGAGAGGGAGAAAGGATGGGGATAGGGAGGAAGGCAGGATGGGGAAAGGATGGGGAAGAAGGAGAGGCAGGGGTGAGGGAGGAGAAAAGACTGGAAAGGGAGAGGGGTGGGGAGGAAGGAGGGATGGGGAGGGCTGGGCAGAAGGCAGGGATAGGAAAGAGAAGGATGGAAAAGAAGGCAGGAGAGGGGGTGAGGGAGGGCTCTGGATGAAGAAGAGTGAGGAGAGGGGAGAAGAGGGGATGGAGCTGCAGTGGAAGCTGAGGGTTGGCACAAGGGGCTTGGAGAAAGGATTCGACCGGGGCAAGGGGACAGAAGGGAATGGAGAGGCTCTGGGGAGCAGGACAGGGCAAGTTGTCCCCAGCATACAGGGGAAGGGGACAGACGTGAACGGTGCCAAGCCTGGAGCCTCTGTTCACCCCATGGACAGTCCAGCCCAGCACCTCCTGCAGCTGCCGGCCCCAAGTGCCTCAGACCTTGAGGAACAGATTCCTGGGTCATACTAACAGAGCAGCAACTCCAGTGGATTTTACCAAAAATAAGCTGCCCAGCAAGACTGGAAAGGTCATAGACGGATGCTCACAGGGTGGAGCGAGGGTCGGCAAAAGTTTGCTGGCAATATTGAAGTATTCAGTGTTGTAAAATTGGAAAAAACTTCTGAAGAACTGCAAAAAAAAAAAGACCTCACAGTACTAAGCAAGGTAAAATAGGGTCACAAGAGACAGGCATCGCTTTACTGGCTGAGTGATGGGCTGTGAAGTGGCTGTTACCACTCCAGAAGGAGAGTCTGGAGCTGTAAGAAACACTCCTGTGAAAGCAGCTCAGGGCTCCATTGTGATGGACGAAAGCAAGTGCTGGGAAAGGAGAGGATCATATAGGAAAAAACTGAGAAGGCTACAAAACAGCACCCAAAAATGCAGCAGTGGCCTGAGGAAGGTGGATGGAGAGTGGGTCTCCATTCAATAACAAGTTCATGCTCAAGGAAATGATGAATTGAGGGTTTCAAAATATACAAAGGCTCAGAACTGGAAAAGCTGTGAATGAAGTGTATCATGGGAATGAGCAAGGTGAGGAAGAGGAGGAGAGAGGGGGATAGAAGTCAGAGACTGGAAAACAAAGACTACAGATGAAGGGAGATGGAGGGGTGTGAAGACTAGGAAAGGCAAAGGAGAGCGGACGTGAGCTCCCTGGTGGGAAAACAGCCTGTGAAAGCCTAGAGAAGAGCAGAGGCACAGAACAATGTGTGAGGCAAGACATAAAGGAAGACAAATCCTCAGGGATTTAATCACTCAATGTGAATCTGAATGATGGTTGTGCAAAGGGAGGTATGTTCTCAGAGGGACCCAACATGGACAGAGGACAGGCACATCTCCACCACTAAAAAGGCAAACTGTGGGT
The DNA here is from genome assembly GCF_036417535.1 of Chlamydotis macqueenii. NCBI lineage: Eukaryota > Metazoa > Chordata > Aves > Otidiformes > Otididae > Chlamydotis > Chlamydotis macqueenii. Next base: position 5,524,023 of record NC_141557.1, on the reverse strand, counting down.
CCTTGGCAGCTCAGTCCCTGCTTTTGAATCCCTGCTACTGTGCCACCACATCTCTACAGGACATCTCTACATTACAAGAGGAACAGGGTTTTTTTTTTCAGCAGAGTTTAATGGATTTCCAACCTCATTTTAAGTTTCACCAGAAAAAGGCGTTCACACCAGAGCAAAAATGTGGTGTAGGGATCGTTGCTGGCCTGAGCCCAGAGGACTGAGGTGATGCTGCTCATCACAGCAGCACAGCCTCAGTGGAAATCCTCCGCGCTGGGATGGCCACGATGTGGTCCCACCACACAGAAGGTTTCAGCACCTAGAAACGCTCCCAGCTCTGGGGCAGCGGGTCCAGCATCACTGTGGGGGTGTTCAGACCTGCACAGACTCCTACCATGGAGCCACGCCCTACATCGCTTCTGAAAACTATGCTTCTTCCCCCAAATTATCTGAATAGCTATAAAATAATATCGTGGGGGAGACGGGCTAGTGCAGAGAGAGAAGAGGTGAACCTGTCTTCTTCCTATGGAGGAAGAGTTAATTAGACTGCCTTGGCTGTGGCATAGTGCTCGCTGTGCTGACGACGAGTGAAGACGTTTTGGGGTTGATTTACATGTTTATGCATTTGAGGGAATTTTGGGGTTGGTATATCCTTGACTGTGCTTTCACAGACCAGAGTTTGCCTCTGCAGGTTGATGCTACATAGACATCGCTGGAGCTTTAACTTAAATTCAGGAATTTCATGTGGAAGGAGGCTCGGCAGCTAAAAGTAAATACTTGCTTCTTCCATCCAGTTCTTGCTCCACTCACAACCCATGAATGAAGGTCCTTGTCTCTGTCCTCCCTCCTTCCTTAGTGATGTCAGTAGCAAGCGTCTCAGGGTTGATCACAGAGAAGTGGGAGTGGGCAGGGGGAGGCAGCAGGGTCTCAGTGTCACAGCTGGGAAAAGGAGGGGAAAGCCACGAGCTTTCACTGAATGTCCCATCCATTGGTCCTGAACTAACCATTTCTTGTCTCTCTTTTGCAGTGTCTAATAGATAATGCTACTGTAAATCTTCAGCTCTGTTGCTTTTTTTACGGAGGAAGGAAACACTCTAAACCCTGATAAAGCACCAGGAAGATCTGTCTTTAGAAACTGAGAAATTATTCCTAAAAGTAACAAATCCTTATTCCCGTGATAACTAGATCATCTCAATCTGAACCTAGCTTATAGAAAACACAGAGTAATATTCACAAAGGAAATAAATAAGATGAATAAAAGGTAGGAAAGGAAAGCTACCTGTCAGATTTATTCCATGTCAGGAGCAGGACTGAGAGGGTTCCTTATTTCCTACCCCCTAGTTCAACTTGCAGCCCAGAAAAACATCCCTTCCCCTAGTTTTCAATTCAAATATGTACACGCTATTTGGGTTCTTGTTTCTAAATTGCCTCCCTTTGAGCATCACTTCAGAAGACACAGAAATGTAACCCAGGAGCGTATGCTGAAGGCAGCACTTCAGGGATGGGTTCTGGATCTGTGCAGCATCCAACTCACACAGCAAGTGGGGAGCATCCTTGGCACAGGAGCAACTTGTAATGCAAACACTAATCACAAAGCAACCACGTTAACTGGAACCGTATAGGCAGACTGATCAGAGAGGAAAATTGATTAAACATATACTACTTTGCCAAAATCTTCCTTTCTGCAGGAAACACTCAGGTAATGCTGGCTTACTGACTGTCTGACAAAGTTCATGCGAGCCAGCTGAAACCCAATAAATGCGCATGTCAGATGGAAGGGAGTACCAGCAGCAAAATAAATTCTGTGCTGGAGAGCAGTTGATGCCATCTTTCTACTCAATTATCTCAAAAAAAAAAAAAAAAGATAGTTTTTTTTTCCCACAAAGCAATCACTGCTTTCTTAAAGGTGTTACAGACGGCAGTGCTGGTTGCAAAGAGCCATTTATTCTACCAAGATGTTTATAAAGCCTTTCTTTCATCTTATATCCCTCCACATCTGTTGCCACCTTTTTTTTTTTTCAAGGAAAAAAAGAATTAAAAATGTGCCGTTCTTGAAAGAGTGAGAGTTTGGAGAACAGTTTTAGTTTAAAACACATTATGTTTTTCTTTAAAAACAAAAAAAAAACCAACAAAAAAAGCTTATTCAGAAATACTTTTATTGTAAAATTTCATTTGGCAAAAAGGAAAAAAAATATTTTTCTTCAAAATTTGAAAGGGTTTTCCCTGCCCTCTCACCCTGCTGGTGCTCAGCGGAGTGCTTTTGATTTCCACAGACCCTGGCTTCCTATAAAGCCTTTTTCTACCCAGGATAAGTGGTGTGAGAAGCTGCTTTAGCACGGGATGCCGTGAGGTTGTCGCACGCAAAACTCAGTTTAGCCAATACTTCCCTCTACCGGGAAAGAAAAATACTGCGATTTATTATAATTCCCTTTGAGATAAAGGAGGATACCCGTGCAAGAAGGGCTTTCCTCTCTGAAGATGACGGGAGATTCAGGGTACGTGGGATGAAGACAGGACATCAGATTCAGGATATCACCAACACATTGCTTGTTTACTAAAAAGCAAAACGATTTGGGCCATCCCGTATTGACCCCCCCCTTCGATGCAAGTGAATGGAGCAAATCTAGGGGGGAGGTTGGGGAGGTGGGTCACCTCCACGTCCCCACCTCTGTGCTATGGAAAGTGTAAGGTCAGGCCACTGTCTGCATCAGGACAGAGCCCACCACTGGGTCGCATTGTGCATGGTGCTAAAGCTTCATTGTATAACATTGTCTGGGATCTGGGGTCATTCCTTCCTCTGTAATAAAAGGCCTGATTCTTCTCATCCCCAGCTTCGATTTTGATAAGCAAAGAGATTCTGACATAAACCCAGCTGCTGTGTCAGGATACATCTGTATCAGTCTTCAGCTTCTGTCTTTTAATTAAGTGTATCGTCCTCATGGAGCATCTCTCATCAAGCATCCACGGGGAAATCCTGTAACGCCTGGCTAAATTGCTACATTTGTTCAATCAGACTCAAAGATATAATCCTAAAGTAAGCTAATCTAATTTAACGGGGAGAAAAAAAAATTACAGGCAGGCAGTGCCTCTGTCAATTAATGTGTCCAAGTGTGAAGAAAGCATTCAGTGCTCTAATAGACACATAACAGCTCACATCATTAAAATAAAATTTATTTTCTCTCCCTGAAATTGCTCACCCTCCCCTCTTCCGAATTAAGCCACTTTATGTTGCACCAGAATATGTCTGTATTTTAATTCAGAAGGGGATGAAGGTTATGCTGGGCTGAATTATGTCCCATTACGATGCTCTTGCCGCCTGTGGACAGCACAAATATTTGGTGATTAGGCAGCTCAGAGAGCAGAGAAACACTGCTTCACTAAGTGGGGTGAGCGTTCACACGGGGTTCAGTGATTAGCAGTGTCAGAAAGGCAGAGCCTGGGTTTCCAGCAAAGCTTTCTGTTCCTCCTGTGTTCCCTGCATCATAACGAGCCACAAGCTTGAGGAGTTTCTGACACCCAGAAAGTTGAAAAAAAACTTCACCTCACATGAACTCACCTTTACTAACTTCCTCCAAAAATTTGTCCATCCCCCGGCTTCCTCAGGTTAGGTAAAGCCTCCTACGAGGGAGTGGTCACACACTGAGCCTTCGCAAAGCAACCAAGAAATACAAATATATTCCCTCCTTTTTGGGTCAAAAGCACCAACTTATGACACTAAAGTTGCTCTACTCCTGCGACCTCTCTTGCAGAGGACACTGCCATCTCTCCAGCGGCACGAGGAGGAGCGAGGCTCAGCCCATGGAGAGAACCAAGAGATCTCCTAGGTGCAGCTGGACTTCAGATGCCCTGGGGAAAATCTAAATTTTGCCAAGCTCCATGAGAGATCTGGCAGTGATCTGCATAGGGGAAGGGCTTCAAAGCGGACCAAAGGGAAGTTAACAACTTCTAGAAAAATTTCCACATGGAATCTAAAGCATCTAGAAAAATTGGTGCTTTATAGATGCTGCAAGATTGACCATACACAACGTAAAAATCACGTTTGATTTGTTGCAAATCACATTTGCTCTGTGCTTTCCTTCCCTTGCCAGGCACTTTGAGCAAATTCTCACCTTACTTCTGCCTCCAGAGCCACCCCTTGCGCATTATATAGAGGATCTCCAAAGTATCGCACTGCTGTTTCCAGGCTTAAACTAATGCTGGCTTGTCCTTTGCACTTTGTTGTGTTAAAGACACCAAAAAAAAAAAAAAAAAAAAGAGCAAAAAAGAGAAAGTTGCTTGGTTTTGGTTAAAAACCCCCTGCAAGCCGGCAGTCAGAAACATGCCTTTGGATGCATCATGCAGGCACAGCTAATGAGAAGACCCTCACAAGGACTGGAGGGAAACTCCAAATGATAAAGTAATTTTCTGCATTTAGTACACAGATCCTTCTTCTTTCATTGCAGTCCATCATGCCCTCCCTTCCTCCATTTTAACACTAATTAGAGTCAAGCTTCCTTCCAGTACATTTACTTAATATTTTACACGAATCATTAAAATTTTCCTTTTTTTTTTTTTTATTTGAATCTTCTAATTAATTGTAATGCCTATTAGTTTGTATTCAGACACTGCCATTTCAGTTTCTGGGAAGTGCTTGGGGTAGAAAGACCCAGTGTAGCTAGGCAATAAAGACCACAATGTCTTCCAGCACGGAAATAATCCGGTGGACTTCCTTAGGATTGCTCTAGGCCTATTGATACTCGCACAGGTCGGGTCTTAGGCAAATTGTGGTTACAAGTGACTCAGAATTTCTGATAAATCTTGGCAAATCTGAAGGAAATTAAACTGAGCTATCCTCCTGTTTCTTTTCCTGTATGGTTTCCTGTAAGGTTTTTACATCATGTTTACCCTTCAGTGGCCTTTCTCTGCTGCTCCTCACTTACGTTTCCATCCTTGTACTTACTAAGTTGCAAATCCAGGGATTGTAGGCTGCAAGGCTTTGACTGCCCATGTTATTTTGCTTGCAAAAGTCTCCAGTCCACCACACGACTACTTTCTGGTCACTTTTCCCTAGCGTACCTGCTTCTCCATCCATTCCCAGTCCAAGTCTACTGCAACAGCACAGATACATGACAATGGAGTCTTTCCTCCTGAAAAGAGGAAGGCATGACTGAATTCAGGAACAATCAGTACTATTTTTTTCAGTATCTTCAAGTTGAGCAGCCTAAGGAGCCCCAGGTGGACCCAGGGCCTGTCCTCAAACTCTTTCAGTCTAAAACTCTTGTCCTGATACTACCCGTACATGGGCCTTCAGGGATTGCTCGTACAAGTGCTGGTACTCATCCTCTTGGTGTGATGAAGGGAGAAGAAGGATGGGTGGTCAGCAAAAGTCCAAGTGGGAGATTATAAGTAGATGTCGTGGTTTTCTTAGTGAGGGGGGGCCTAAGGTGGTAGCTTCTGTAGGAACCTGCTAGAAGTCGCTCCCCTTTGTTCAGTGGACTCGGCCGGGCCTAGGGCGGACCCGCTGCTGGCCAAGGCTGAGCCGATTGGTAGCAGAATGTTCCATGATAACGCCTCTGCGATAACGTATTTAAGAAGGGGAAAACAGAAAAAAAAAAAAGAGAGAAGAGAAGATGTGAAGAAGCTGAGCTGGGGCAGAGGCGCAGAGGGGGAGGCGCAGGCCTCATGGGCCTTGCAGGCCTCACCCTCTGGCCTCTCGCCAGGCGGCCAACTGGGCCCGACTCGGTCCAGCCCGGCTGCAAGAAGTGGAGAGGAGATGAGAAGTGAATAAGATGTAAAAAAGATCCTGAGAGACATCTACCAGCCTGTTGTGAGGAACGGCTGCCGACGCCAAGGTCAGTGAAGAAGGAGGGGGAGGAGTAATGCGGCTCCTGGCCAAGATTCCCCTGCAGCCTGTGGTGACGACCATGGTGGAGCAGGTTGTCCCCCTGCAGCCCATGGAGGTCCACGGAGGAGCAGAGATTCACTTGGAGCCCATGAAGGACCCCGTACCGGGGGAGGTGGATGCCTGAAGGAGGCTGTGGCCTGTGGAGGGCCCGCTGGGACAGCTGTTCTGGAGAGACTGCACCCGTGGAAGAGATGACCCACGCCGGAGCAGTTCCACGAAGGACTGTGGCCCGTGGGAGGGACCCCACGACGGAGCAGGGGAGGAATGTGAGGAGTTCTTCCCCCGACCATGAAGCAGCGGCGTGAAACAACACATGATGAACTGACTGCAACCCCCATTCCCTCTTACCCCCTGTGCCGCTCAGGAGGGGAAGGTAGTAGAGATAATGTTAAGCTTGGGAAGAAGGAGGGGTGGATGGAGGTTATCTTGTTCTCTGTCTCATTATCTTGCTGTTTGTAGTAATAAATGAGTAGTTTTCCCCAAGTCGAGTCTGTTTTGCCCGTGATGGTAACTTTATGGATTTCTCCCTGTCCTTATCTCAAACCTCGAGCCGTTTTTCCTTATATTTTCTCTCCCTGTTCTCTCGGAGGGTGGGGGGAGTGAGAGAGAGACTGCATAGTCTGGTCCTGATCGGGCCTGAACTACTACAGTAGAAAAGGATTCAAAGACAAACAGGCATCCACAAACTGGTGGTTGTGTTTGATTGACCCATTCCCTGCTTGGGGAATACAAAAGGCGCCGACAAGATCAAAGACCAGGAGACACTTTCATGTGCAGATCTCCACCCTTCACCTTTGAGTGAATGTTACACAACCAGAAATAGCTACCAAATATATGCACCAGCTGCCTCTTTTGCCTGAGTGAAGAGTCAAGCACTAGCCCTCACACATCTCCTTGGACTTTCTTCTTCTCTCCTTTGTCTGCCTGTTTGCAAGCACAGTCTGCAAACTTCTCACCCCTCTCTTGCTTACTCCCACTTCCAACTTGAAACTTCCAGCAGGTCCCACCACCGATTTCCCCCTCATCTTCCTTTCCCCAGCAAGCAGTTTTTAGGCTAAACTAGAGTTGAGACAAAGTTAGAGGACCGTCCATCATAAATCACCTGTAACCCTGACAGAATAAACCAGCTTGCCACTCACAATAGCAAGAAAGGGCAGGAGGAGGACAGCACTCAGCCAGGATCTGGCTGCTGATGCAACAGACCTAATTATCTGCTGGGATAAACTACAGTGAAGTCCCTGGGTCCTCCAAGCATCTGAAAATCTGCCCTGTTAAAAATCAAGGAATCCTTTGAATCCTTCTGGTTTGCCTCTTTGGAGACGATTTTAAACAAAGCTATAATTGCTCAAGGCTCTCAGCTTTTCATACTTCATCCTTAATGCAATATCCTACCTCTGACAAATGGAGCCTTTAAGAACCGTACTGCCCTTGACTGGAAATCCAGCATTAAAGCACATCAATGCACACACTGAACAACCGCACTTTGCTTTCCAAGCTGACCCCCTCTGAGTGCAGGGTCAGATCCTCACTGGATATTGAATGTTCTTCTCTGAATCAAGCAAAGTTCATTTTTTTTTTTCTGTAGTGTTTCTGAGTGCTGTCTCAGAGCACGAGGTTTTTTTTCATTTATTCTTTCATCCACTTTCAAGCATTGATTTGGGGATGACTTTAAATGGGACAATACCAGGGCTTCTGCCAGGTGTTTTGAAGAGAATTGCTATCCTCAACACAAACACAGCCACCTACAAACAACAAAACAAAATCCTAACATTTGACTTTGGTTTCCAAAAGAGTTGGACGGGTTCAAGAGTGGCCTCTCTTTGTGGGTATTTGGTAGTCCAACAGAAAGGATGGATGCTGGAGAAGCACTTCCTCCTACCTGCCATTCCTCATATTTTGCTTTTTCTGACGGATTTTCACTTCTCTGCTTTCTCTGCAGTCGTGTTCATGCAAAAAAAAATAAGGAAAAAACCAACACAAGAACTGGTTTAAATGGATGGTTTGAAGTAAAGGAAAAGTTGAAGTGGAAATAAATGTAAAAGACAGGTACCCACTTCTGATCTGAGTGGCAGTTCACACAGTTACAGAGAGGCTACAAAGAGACCACAGGAGCGGGGATGGTGCCCAGTAAACTGCTCTGTAATCAGTTTATTTCTCTAAAGAGATTTTTGTTTGGAGGAGATGTTGGGACTGATGGCAGCTAATGGGCTGCTAAAGTTTGCACAAATAAATGAGAAATGGATTTTAAGGAAGTTTGCAGAACTTAATTAGCAGAGGATACAACAGTGTTTGCTAAAAGGCTTGGTGATGCACGTACGACTGTCTCAGAACGGTTTAATCAAGATGGGAAAAAGACATTCTGAAATGTTTCTAATGTCTACATTTCATATTAGCTTGTCTCATGACTGACCAAAAGAAAAAAAAAAAACAACAAACAAAACAACAAAACCCAACAAACCCCAAAATCCCAAACTCCCATAACTTTGGTTTCATTCATAATGATTTTAGCAGACAAGGTCCTCAGCTGGTACAAACGGGCTCAACGCCATCAATCAAATTATACCAGCTGAGGGCCTAATTCAGGAGTTGCTTGAAGAAATTAAAAGTGTGTAAAAGTTTCCCAGACAAATTAAAAATAAATTAACAGCTGAAATTAACTTACTTCTGGGTGACGATGGGTATCACTAAAATTTTTCTTGCTGCTGTGCTGTAGCCTCAATGGAAGAGGGAACCAATTGCTGTTTGAACCTAAACTTTCACCAGCTGCCTTTTCCCTGAAAAAAAAAACTCATTCAAAAATAAGTTGCTAAAAACTTAAGGGAAGAACAGGGGAAAAAAAGTCTGGAAAGAAAGTACTCAAATTGAGTAAGATCTTTATCCTTAGATAAATGAGGTAGGATAAATGAGGTAGGATAAATTAGGGTTGTATTTCACACCTGCTACCCGTAATGTAGATGGGAATGGGTGATGATCAGCCAGGAGCGGGTATTTGTGGTGTCCCTCCCATCCCACCAGCATCGGTGGAGCAGCCTACGTGTTTAGGTCCACATGGTTTACATCAAGCATCCTGATCCCTGCCTAGAGAATCTTACAAACATGCTTGCAGAAAATTTACCTGCTTATAAACCCAAGTGCATGATACAGTATGGTCAAAGCTGGTGGGTAGAGCAGTGTGGAGGAAATAGGTACACCCTCACCCCACCAGCCTCCCGTCTGGTCACCAGTAGTACTTTGTGATGCATTCTGCAGCAGGGCCCCAAAATAGCTCTTTTTGGTGATCATTGTAGTTTCAGTCATCTTCCCAATTTGCGGCATGGCCACACCATGTCCTGCACAGGGCTTTTTCCCAGGATTTGGTTTTAGCTCTGTAGGCATCTTTAGCTCAGGAGTGAGCTACATGTTTTTCAAAGCCGTAATAGCAGTCACTCTTGCCCATGACGCAGTTGTGTAAAAGGGAGACTTTTGTCATCCTCCACTTTAATTACACGTTTTGATCCTGCCATCGATGTCAATAAACACAGTGTGCAATATATCATACCTGATCCATTAAAACTGTCGATGGCTTTATGATATATGGCAGAACTGAATCTGGCCAGGGATATAAAATGCAACAAGAAGAGCTTTTATAGGTACGTAGGGGACAAAAGAAAGTCCAGGGAAAATGTAGGCCCCCTCCGAAAGGGAACTGGTGTCCTGGTTACCCAGGACATGGAGAAGGCTGAGGTTCTCAATGACTTTTTTGCCTCAGTCTTCACCGACAAGAGTTCCTGTCCCACCACCCAAGCTGTAGAAGGTGCAAGCAGGGACTGCGAGAATGAAGAACTGCCCATTGTACTCAAAGAGCAGGTTCGGGATTATCTGAGGAACCTGAAGGTGCACAAGTCCATGGGACCTGATGAGATCCATCCGCGGGTCCTGAGGGAACTGGCGGATGAAGTTGCCAAACCACTGGCTATCGTATTTGAGAAGTCGTGGCGGTCTGGTGAGGTCCCCGATGACTGGAAGAGAGGGAACATAACCCCAATTTTTAAAAAGGGGAATAAGGAAGACCCAGGTAACTACAGGCCGGTCAGCCTCACCTCTGTGCCTGGCAAGGTCATGGAGCAGATTCTCCTGGAAACCATGCTAAGGCACATGGAGAGCAAGGAGGTGGTTGGTGACAGCCAACATGGCTTCACCAAGGGCAGATCGTGCCTGACCAATTTGGTGGCCTTCTATGACGGGGTGACGGCATCGGTGGACAAGGGACGAGCAACTGACATCATCTACCTGGACTTGTGCAAAGCTTTTGACACTGTCCCGCATGACATCCTTCTCTCTAAACTAGAGAGACATGGGTTTGATGGACGGACCACTCGGTGGATAAGGAGTTGGCTGGATGGCCGTACTCAGAGAGTGGTGGTTAATGGCTCGATGTCTATGTGGAGACCGGTCACGAGTGGCGTTCCTCAGGGGTCCGTGCTGGGCCCAGCCCTGTTCAACATCTTTGTCGGCGACATGGACAGTGGGATAGAGTGCACCCTCAGCAAGTTCGCCGACGACACCAAGTTGTGTGGTGCCGTCGACATGCTGGAAGGGAGGGATGCCATCCAGAGGGACCTTGACAGGCTGGAGAGGTGGGCCTGTGCCAACCTCATGAAGTTCAACCAGGCCAAGTGCAAGGTCCTGCACCTGGGTCGTGGCAATCCCAGGCATAAATACAGGCTGGGCAGGGAACGGATTGAGAGCAGCCCTGAGGAGAAGGACTTGGGGGTGCTGGTGGATGAGAAGCTTAACATGAGCAGGCAATGCGCCCTTGCGGCCCAGAAGGCCAACCGCATCCTGGGCTGCATCAAGAGGAGCGTGGCCAGCAGGTCGAGGGAAGTGATTCTCCCCCTCTACTCTGCCCTGGTGAGACCCCACCTGGAGTACTGTGTCCAGTTCTGGAGCCCCCAGCACAAGAAGGACATGGACCAGTTGGAGAAGGTCCAGAGGAGGGCCACGAAGATGATAAAAGGGCTGGAGCACCTCTCTTATGAGGCCAGGCTGAGAGAGCTGGGGCTGTTCAGCCTGGAGAAGAGGAGGCTCCAGGGAGACCTGATAGCGGTCTTCCAGTACCTCAAGGGGGCCTACAAGAAAGATGGGGAAAGGCTGTTTAGTAGGGCCTGTTGCAATAGGACGAGAGGTAATGGTTTTAAAATAGAGGGGTGTAGATTTAGATTAGAAATTAGGAAAAAATTTTTTACGATGCGATTTATAGAACACTGGAACAGGTTGCCCAGAAAGGTGGTGGAGGCCCCATCCCTGGAAACGTTCAAGGCCAGGCTGGATGAGGCTCTGAGCAACCTGATCTAGTCAGGGATGTCCCTGCTTCTTGCAGGGGGGTTGGACTAGATGACCTTTGAAGGTCCCTTCCAACCCTAACCATTCTATGATTCTATGATTCTATGATTCTATATAGGGGGACAACAGACCCCCATGTCACTGTGCTGTGCTTTGTTAACACCATGGCAGGAGCACAGCTGGGGTTGAACAAGCTCATGCTGATGAGGTTTGTCCTACAGTTGGGTATCAACAGAAATGTTGTCATTGCATTACACGTGTCTTAGCACCATCTCCTGAATCCAGCTATCTGCCCAGGTCACTTCTCTCCTCTGCCATTGCTGAAACATCTGTGGCAGAGGATTCCCGCTCCATTGAACCGTGTGCTGTAGTATCACATCAGACTCCTGGTTCTCGTTTCAGAATAAAGCTGTGATTCACACTGTGAAGAGAATCTTGAAAACATGACTTGAACCTCATTGAGGTAAAAGATCTGCCAAAAACATGAACCTGAGGTGTGACCTGCGTCACGCACATTGCTAAGAGATGAACCCTGGATCTCGCTGCCCCAGGGACTCTCGCAGCCAGCAGTGGGTTTAGTCATTGAGAAGCGCCAAAACAGAGCAAGGGAACAGATCTATTTAAGATTTTCCATATTTTTGAGGGGGTGAGGGGATGTAGAAGTTGTGTAAGAAGATGTTTGAAGATAATCAAGCAGAATAATCTAAAACTTAACTAAGTGCATGCTCCCCATGTCAGGAAAGATGTTCCCTTTCAAGATTAAATGTCGATTTGAGGGGAAAAAAATATGAAGCTAGCCAAACCCTTCCTGGTTATTAATCTTCTGAAGAGATACGCTGACTGACTGAGTTTTTCCTTTTAGACATGTGAAAATGTGTATTATTTTGACAAGCAAGCCCAGCTCCTTCTCCTCAGCATACTGGCAGACACCCATTTTTGGAGCTGGCTCAGACTCAGCCTGGCCCCTCTCATGGCACAGGGTCGTCTTCTTGCACCAGGGAGTTTGACACCAGAATGAAACATCAAGGTACTCCATGGCTTACCAGGGCAGATGGGTCATCTCCTTGAGATCCTCCCACCCACAGAAGCTCACACCTTGGCCAAAACCATCCAGTCCTGTTAAATCCACCCAAGTCTTACTCCAGCTGCTAGTCCTCAAACCACTTCCTCTCCCCTCAGAGCAGAATCCAGTTCTCCCATACCTTATCCTGACAGAGCTGAGACACCCTTCTCCCAGGTATTCACCTCTGTCTTGTGGCGGGTGTGCTCAACCCCCTGGCCAGACTGGTGATAGTCTGATGACAGTTGTGGAGGAGAGAAAGGCCTGAGCTGTAGCCAGACCAAGAACTCCTCTAGTTTCAAACTGTTCTCTGAAAATCCACAAAGGAGCAGAGCAACACTAAGCACTGACGCATGTGAGCTTGGAACACTGATTGTCGATTAATGCATGAATAGTGGGTGGCTTTTCCAAGACACATTTATCAAGGAACAGAGAAAGTTGTGGGTACAAGGAGTCTCATACATACCTCTCCCGTCACAGCCTAAATTAGCCTTCGTTGAGCTCTCCCTGCTAGGCAGCGTGGCTGCATGTTGGTGATCTCCTCTCAAGCTGGGACGCCTCTCAAGGTTGCTCCTCAAGGAAGAAAGACCTTTCTCCAATGGCAGATCTTTGGTAAGCAACAAATACCGTGCATCACCTTGTAGTATGGTGTCTTTGATGTTTGCCTTGGGAGCTTTGATTACCTGTTGAAGTGATACTGCAGAAACTTTGTAATCTTGGCTAAATGATGTGAATGACTGACTTGCACACATACTCCTTTAGACATAAGCCATTGATCAAGTCTGAGACTGAGTTTGGATCTGGCTGCACGTTAGCTCCATTAGGAGTTTGACAAGCAAGAGTGCCCACTCTGAACCTCATGACTCAGCGGGAGGATCCTCCTTGCCCTTTGCATCTCCAATCTCTCTGATAATCCTTCTAACTTGAGTGTAACTCAATTTTCCTTTGTATGTTTTTCCACGCAGTAATTAATAGAATGAACTTAGTTAAGTCTCACTTTCACAACATCATACTAAAACCACTTTTGCTAACACCTTTGACAGTGGCTCTTTAAGTGTCTAAATCTCCCATTTATGACAAACTTGTGCAGTTGGCAGGATCCTAAATCAGGATTTGCAACATGTCCTAAGCAATAATCTCCTTTAGATATATATGTACATTTTTTTTTTTCCCCCTGATCTTTTGTACCTTGCAGCCGGCTTCTGATGGCTGAATGGGTTAACCCTTTCCCTGCCACATCCAATAAAGCTCCTGACTATTGGTTCCTGCTCTTCATGTCCCAGGAGAGGGAAAATTGGCTGGATACTGTCAGGGCTATAATGATCCTGACAGGCAGCAGCTATAGCATTGGTGGGTCAGATATAGGAAGACACTAAAAAGAGGCAAAAGATTATTAGATTGATGAGAAAAATGCCTGTCTGAGAGCCTTTAAGAGGTCATTTCCCTCACATTAAAATAATAAATAACAAGGTGATAGTGGGTAAGTGCCTTCATTGAATCAAAATATCAGGCAATAAAGAATTTTTTAATGTAGCATTAAAAGTATATCAAGAACCAGAGGCTTGGAGCTGAAGTAAAGCTAATTTAAACTAAAAGGTAGGTTTGTGATTTTAAGTGTAGGGCTAATTAACTCTGAAACAAATTATTAAGTGGCAGACATTCTCCATGATATCTTCAGGTCAAGAGCTGTAACTCCAGATAGTCAACTTATTTTAGTCAAACGCAGCCCAACACTCGCCTGTAAGATGTTTGGTTGCATTTAAACTGGTGTTTCCAGCTCCTTTCAGTGGCGACATGACCTAGTTACAGCACAGCGACTTGCACTAAGGTCATTCAGTTGTTTTGTGCTCATGCTATCCCAAAGCAAACCCTCTAGACCTACTTTTCATATCAGCTTGCACAAGCCTTAGTCCAGTACTTGTCCAACAAACTTCTGCATCTATTTGCCTGTAATTATATTAACACTTCTCCCGCACACAACTTGTGAGCACGGCAGCCTGCTCTGCTACACCCTATACCCTCCCACAAAAGTTACTTTGCACTTTCTGCAAGAAAATCTCCTTCCACCTTCTGGTTTTGCTGTCCCTGTCATCACAGGTCTCAGTTAGGGACCACCTCAATCATCTGAATGGGATAAGCAAACACATTTTGGATGACTGGATCTTGCTGTTCTGGAGCAACTTTCATTTGAGACCAATAAGGTACAGATGACAAATTTTTGAGGTGCATTTTATAGCTTTCCTCTGTGCCAGAGGCCTGGCCTGTAGCCATGGGATGATGGAAAGCTTCCCCAGGAAAAACTCACCACAAGGAAACTGCACTCCTCCTACACACTTGGGAGGAAGGGTGTTTGATACAGGCTATTTTCAAAATAAGCATTGCTCAATGCTCTGGTTTAACCCACAGTGACATTTATTCCCCCCTCAGGAACAGTCACGTCTCTCCTCTCGACTTTCATTTTGTGAGATTAAACAAGCTGGGATTCCAGGCTTCTTTCTAAAGCCTTTCTAATCCCCTGTCTATCGTAGAAGTCCTTTAATTCTTGTTTGAGTTGTATGAATCTTTCTCGAGCATCATTTATGAACGCATGCGTGGGTGCAGATGCGACCTCACCCGTGCCTTCCCATTGCATTAGCACATCCTGCTCTCCACGGACCGTGTCTCAGCTGACAAATCTTCACTCACATTCCTCCGTTTCATGATTGCATCACATCACGCATCACAACCATTCTGTTTCAGTAATTAATCCAGGTCTTCGCAATGCTCTGCTGTTTCCATCACCTGGTAGCAAGCGTCCCCATTTGTCCCCTAGTAGAGGACTTTATGCTCTGCCCGGTTACGTTTTCCTTATCAGAATGTCAGTGGATAAGATCTACTACATTCTTCTTTCTCAGTAAATAGATTTCAAAACTATTTTATTCAATTTTCCACTTTCAAGTCTTTCATTATTTCCCCTTCAAAACATGTTCCACAGCCCTGCAACACTCAGTTCAGATTAGCAAGTCTCTGATTGCTTGAATTGGTTTTTATCTGCTTTTCAAATACAAATATTACATTTGAGTTTGATTTTGTGGATTTTTTTTTCCTCTTGCTACCTTGCCTGATTTGACATATTTTCACAAAATCCTTACTGACAGATCTGCAGTTTCATGTGCCAGTTCTCAATAGTATTTTTGAAAACAGGTTTTTCTGGCCTGTGACTCCATTGCTTTAATTCCTTTCTGTGTTCGGTAGGACGTACTCACATTTCCGTTCGAATATTTCTTGTTAGCCAAGGAAAATGTAATCTCATATTGAATATTGTCTTCACTGAAAATGAAGGAGACTATTTACCTTATCTTTATCATATATGGAAAGATTATCTTTAACCTTAAATCTGTCCAAAACCTCATCCCTGCCCCATTTTAAGACAATCCCACATATTCTTTTTCTTCTTCTTCTTCTTCTTCTTTCTTATATAGCCAATGAGTGATTTATTACTGTTTCAGCTTTCTATACATGGTCTAATTCTCTTTTACACTGGAAATTCTCACTAATTTCATTTTCTGACCTTTAAACTGTAGCTTTCTTGTAGCATAACCCTTTCTTCCACTCCCTCTAAGCTCTCTGCTTGCTGCTAATGCTCCTTTTTGAGGTAGTTATTCATCTGTTTAGGTTTCAATCTCTATAGCTGAGATATAGAGATCCCAACTACTTTTTGCTCAGAATGTGTCATTTTGATCTGAAACCACTAGGAGGAAGCATTCAACAAGTTTCACTGTCGTGTTGCAGATCCCAGTCTTAATTTTGTTAGATTCAAAGAATTTTGAGCAGGAATCAAGGGGCTTGCTGGGTCACAGATCCCATTTAAAGTGTCGTGTCATATAATCCCTTGAACAAACGTATAACTATTCACCTTCCAGTCAGACTGGCTCCTCTGCTCCTGCTGCAAAGTAGTTTCATGACTCCACCTTCTGAAGAACAGCAGCCACTTCTAATTTCCAGGGTAATTTTCTTTCCCAGGCTATACTATTTGTTCATTAAACATTTTTCTCCCTTTCTCGTATTTTCCCACCTGATTTGTTTACTGAAAGTTATGACATATCCTCTCAGCGGTTATTTCTAGGCTGAACAAACTAAACTTTAATCTCTTTTCATAATATAGATTTTTATTCATTCTAATATTGCTTCTCTGCACTTGATTCAGTTTTAATTCAGAACTGTTGAATTGCAAAAGTATCTAGAAAATGGGGGGGAAAAACTTCTATTGTATTTCAAGCACATCAGGAGTTCCATGCCATGCAGCTCCGTTGATTTGCCCAAGAGCTGAGAAACACTGAACTAAATTATCTGCGTGGTCCCATTAATAATGACGGTCTGAATGGTACAGTGTAGCTTCTGCTACAGGTCCTGATTTTTGCTGAAAAAAAAAGAGAGCTTATTATTGATTAGTTCCTCATAGCTCTTGTTTTTTTTTTTCTTTTAACTCTTTTGACTGGGGTGCAAATATTCAAGGTCTTGCTATTACTTTGATTTCGTGTGAAAAATGTGGGTACTTTAGGTAGTGAAATCAAGGCCACTACAAAAAGGCACCGTTATTCTGGTATTCTCATGTCCTTCATTGATGTATTTATTGTGCTACATCGCTATCAAAGGAACAAATGGAAACATCATGTTATTGAGCTGCTGTGTCTCATCGACTGTCAAAGGGATAAGCTCTCAGCCCTCATGTTTTTGTTGCTTCTATTAATAGCTTCTTCAAGAATGCAATAATTTGGGGTAAAAGTTGTAAGTGATACACACATTATGGAAGAGGTAACTGTTAAAGAGATCAGGCTGTCAATGCAATGCTCTCAGAACAGTGGTTAAAAGGGGGAAAGCACATAAAATGCTGTTCAGTATGACCAGAAAAAGACAGCAATCCACCTCCAAACACAACTATATGCCACACGGCCGTCACAAGAAACTAGGATTTTAGCATGGACATTGGTAGGATCCAAAATCAAGAGGGTTCAGAGGAGAACCAGAAGGATTAAAGAACATGGCAAGAGACTTGCCTTCCCCAAAACCATATCACCTTTAGTCAGAAGGGTTTTGGCAGAAGGTAAAATTCACCCTAGGGGAGTACTTGTCTTTTTTTTTTTTTTTTTTTGCAACAATAAACCATTCACTTAGGGTACCAAATGATGTTTTGCATCTGGTCCCCTATACTGATGGAGCTCTGACTCAGTTTCCAGGTGGCCTTCCCAGACAGACAGACTTCAGTGAGGCTTGGATGTAGCTGACTGTCAATAAAATGTTCTTACAATCACAAATACCCTTTCCTGGTGCACAGACTGGCACAGATGAGTTGCACAACCTTTGAGTATGGATGTCCTTAAACATGTAGTCTCCTGAGAGGATGTGATGTCAGGACTGTTCAGTGCACACCCAAAGCCATGAGAACAGTACATGCGGCTCATGACGGCTTCTCAATGGACCCTACACATCGTGGGAAGTGAACATCAAACAGGCTAGAGCCGGGAAACACCATCTCACAAGTGCCATGTAGTCAACTCCTAAACTGTCATGGGTTGCAAACAGAGTAAGTGTTTTAAAAATAATTTTAGTCAACTATTTCACTTTATTAATTATTTTTAACTGTTAGTTTTATTTCTTAGTGTGAAGGAACAGACTCCCCTGGGTTCCAGTGGCACTGAGCTATTGACTTCTCTGGTATAAAGCAGAGTCACTGCACACCTACACTAAAATTTGAGGGAGTATTACTCAAAACTAGTTAAAGATGCTATGATGGCTAGGAGAAGCTGAGGGAATACCAGAGGAAATTAAAATTAAAAGCTATTATAAGTATTTATTTGCATTCAGTGTTCAGACAGTATTAACTGAAACAGTCTCATTATTAAGGTGTGATTTACCATTCATAGTAAAAGAGAATTTCTGCCCGAAGAGCTCACAATCTGAATAGGTGGAAAAAAAGAAAATGAAGGCGACACGAGACAGAACATGTAACTGCCACTGTAGAGAAGGGCTGTGGAAGAGAGTAGGCAACTGTCTGCAGGTTGCAAGCAGAGGCTACAAGAGATCCCACTCAGTTGCAAAAGTAATTTTTTTTTTTTCTCTGGCTGAAATCAGTCTGGAGGGTAAAGCTCGCTCAAGCCTTGCCAGAACCTGCCAACACCAACACAACTACAACCTTGCGAGTAGGAAAAATGAAAAGCATCTTGTGCTGATTTGTATGTAATATGTTTGAAATTTAAATGAGAAATTAAAATATTGAGGGTAATTTATGATTTTGTCTAGTGTATGACAAGTGATAACACAACAGTCGTTAGACAGCAAAGTGCATCAGTTGAAAGCTTCTCCAAAGTACATGTACAAGGAATGAAAGACTGAGTATTGTTTGGGCACGTGATTTTCTGAGAAGAAGCCCAAGCAAGTAAGGATACGAAGATAAAGACCTTTACAAGGAAAACATGGTGAATACCGTGAGAGAACATGTGCACACATAGTTTCATGAGAAGCAGGGTTTATGATTACTTTCTTAGTCTTTTGTTAACCCCAGACCCAAATGCTTCAACTCAGAGTTCCTAATTATTCACATTACTCATACTTTGGTTTCTTCTAATCTTTGCAGGAGAGAGAAAACTGTTTTTCCTATCAGAGAAGCACAAACAGAATGAGGAAAGGCTCTTACCACCAATGGGACACTTCTACGTTAGTTCAAGGCCTGACTTCATGGCCATGGATGACAACCACCACCGTGACCAAGGGCAGCTCAGATGAGGCCCATGTGGCGCTCCCCAACCTGGGTTTCTGATGTCATCTGAAGTGATGCTGCCAATTTCCCCCCAGTGAAAATGTTTATTTGTGTCTCTCTTCTCTGCCACATTGGCTGGAAGGAACTTGAGCATAAAACTTAACCATTCTGTGAAGTCTGAGGACAGCATCTAATAAACACAATTTGTTATGGAGTGACTGATAGACACACAGCATAGCTGCCTTCTACTCAGTGCCAGAAGAAATGAGGCTAAAATAAATAATCCTCACAGATAAAATATAAAGCAAGGTTTTACTCAGTTCAGTACGACTTCTGTAATACTAAGAGCTGTATTTATTGTTTCATTAAGCTGCAGTAACACAACTACAATAGCATACATGCCATGACTTACTCTGTTGGAAGAAGTCCACTACACTGTGGCATACCTGTGGAACATGCAGTGGCTATATTTGTGGTACATCAGTCCCCAAATGAAAAATAAAATCAGCAGCCATTTGCTTAACAGGTTTATAATGAGAGTATCAATTAGGAATGAACTAAGGATAAATTTTAGCTCCTTTCCCTTTGGCAAGTTATCTTAACACCAACATTCTTTTCCTGTTCTCCAGTAGGAGAGGAGGACAAAGTTTCAGACTTGTCAGGACTCTTACCATAGTTTTCACCCATCATAGAAGCAATAAGTCCTTCTTTTTCTGGAGCAGTATCTCTAAGAGCGTCATCACTGCAAGTTCTGTGATGGTACAGGTAAGAGGCATGCTTTACGGAGCGCAAGAGCAAATGACTCCTGTAGGCACGCTGGATGACAGTGGCAGCAGCTTCCTCTTGTCTATGTCTGAGAGTAGTGGAGATTGGCTCATAGGATTTTTTTGATGGATTGGCAGCCATGAACTTCTCCTCCATGTGCACTTTAAGAGTATCCAGCTCGCCAGAATCTCCTAACACTCGTTTGGTGAAAGCAAACAAGATATCCAAGCAGTGGATCCTATCGCCACTGACCATAGGCAGGTCCATTGCTATGAGTTCAACTTTGTTTGGTTTTGGTACGCGTAGAGGTTCAGCCAGAGCATCTGCAAAGTCTGAAAGTGCAGAGAAATTTATAAACTGCGTTGCCTCAGGATCAAACTTCTCCCAGATTTCATAAAAGATGTCAAAGTCATCTTCCCCTAAAGGCTCTGCACTTTCCTCAGTAGCAGCATTGAAGTTCTCCAGAATAACAGCTATATACATGTTTACAACAATGAGAAATGATATAATGATGTAACTTACAAAATAAATAATACCTATGGCAGGTTTACCACATTCACCTATAGTACCATTTATGTTTGGATCGCAGTACGGTGGCCCAGTGTTTAAAATAGGACTGAGAAGACCATCCCAGCCAGCTGACGTGGTGATTTGGAAGAGACAGAGCATGCTGTTAGCAAAGGTTTGGAAGTTGAACATGTCATCAATGCCATCTTCCATCTTCACATAGGCAAAGTTAGCCATGCCAAAAATGGCATAAATGAACATGACCAGAAAAAGCAGGAGGCCAATGTTGAACAGAGCAGGTAGGGACATCATTAAGGCAAAAAGCAGAGTTCGAATTCCTTTGGCAGCCCGGATGAGCCTTAATATTCGTCCAATTCGAGCCAAGCGAATGATCCTGAAGACTGTAGGTGATAAGAAATGTTCAAATGCTTTACCGATGCCAGAGGCTAAAAGGGAAAGGATAACAACCGGTTAGAATATCACATTTCTGCTTACCTAGGAAGCAGGATGAAATGATAACCACTGTACAGCTGAAAAATGTCTGATGTGTGTGTGCTAAGACCTTAGCAGAACAACCTTTAACAGAAGTTAAAGTTGAAAAAATAGCTGTAGAAATCAGCAATTATGAACGACATTCTTCAGGCACTGGAAGACAGTAACCATTGCACTAAGGATGGCAAACACCTTTCTGTGCACAACTTCAATATCCGTATCAGTAGACGCTCGTTGACTGATGGTTTTCTTTCACACTAATTGCACGAGTACTTCAGTGGGTGCAGGTTATGTATTTCCCTTCTGAATTTGACTTCCAATACTGATGCTACAAAGCTAAACTAAGAAAACAAGATATAATAACAATATTATGGTCATAATTTAGATAATAGAGTCAAGATATGTATAAGCAAACCCAGTGATGAACATAGAAGTTGTGCATGCCACTCTACAATGGCTTTTAGCCGTTCAGGCACATAGCTACACATAGATGTTCTTTCATCTTTAGTTTGCTGAAAAAAAAAATGACAGACGTGGTAGCACAGGAAGAAGTTTGTCTTTTCTAGGTTTAGATGTTTTGGATACATTTTTCTGAATTTCCACTCCAGGAAGTTAATTTCTCAAGCCATATTCTTACTGGAATCTTACTTACCCAAAACATAAGCCATACTAAAGAAATAAAATATTTTTCTTCCTCTAAATGCTTTCTGATATTTTGACAGTACTGGCCCAAGGAATAATTAAATTTTCAGAAAGCTAAAATTGGCAGAAGAGCTCTTTACCCCATTCTTCCATTTCAATCCCTTCCAATAAAAGCTAATACATTCATGTTGTTCTTTTCTATCCTGTTACGACATGAACCCTTCTGTTCAATCAGCTATGCCTGAGTTTCCAGAAACTGAATCCTATAGTCTGTAATTCCAGTCTTCATATTCTATATCTATTTCAATTCTCTGCTATAAACACAGATGACAAAATTTTTATCTGATAGAAGATTTCTTAGTTGGCACTAAACCTGTAGCAATGGAGATTATCACATAATCTGGTACTGGTATGCTGTGTTATTCATTCTATCTTTCAGACAAGGAAAAACAATCGAAAGAACCATAATGAAAGATTTTACATAACACAGTTGCTTTTTTTTATATACATACTTTCATTAAAGGAGTAGAAATTTAAAAAAATCACATTTTTTAATATAATCATAGCAAGATTTTTAGTTCTTTATCCTCATAACACTATAAAAATCTTTTACAGTATTATAATTTCCATTTTAACACCCATTTGCAGTTGATAAATTTTAACTTTTGCTGAAAAGAATAATAATTGATTTAGTAAAGAATTTGCCAAACCAATTTTACTTACCAACAGTTGACATGATCACAACAACTAAATCAAATATGTTCCAGGCATTTGAGAAGTAGTACTGCCTCAGAGCCACCAATTTCAGTGCACATTCTGCAGTAAAAATAGCAATGAAGAGTATGTTGATGCTGTTAAGGATGTTAGTCTTCGTTTCGCTTTGCTCATAGGTTTCCACCATCATCGAGATCATGTTAAGGCAGATAAGAACCATGATTACAACATCAAAGGCCTGGTGTGTTACAACGTCAAAAAGGAACCCTTGGTACTTGTTCTAGAGGAAAAAAAAAATACATCTGGCGTCAGTTATGACAGCAGATAGCACTCATCAGTACATGTTTCCAACAGCTCCAATTTTTTTTTGTTGCAAAGTCACTCAACTGTAGTGATGTCAGAGAAATCTGAGAAAGGCAGAATGTGAAAATGACATTAAAAATCCCTTCCCATCCTGAATCAGTTCCAAGGTGAATGTAAATTACAACAATATTTATGCAGAGGACTTAATAAATATTTAACCTGTGAAGTCTTTCAGTGCAACTTTTTGGTATGGAGTTTACTTCAGAGCACTGTGTGAGTATCAGTGTAAAGACAGTATAAATAATTTATATGCAATACATAAACATACGCACTTTTCAGTGAATTAAATTGCACTTTTGCAATGCATTTTCCTTTTGAAGAATTCAGATAGTCTTACCAGTGGTCTTGGAATGGGTTTTTGAGGTTTCTTGGATCCCAACTTTTTCATTGCATTGTAATATTTTTTCTGTTCTTCTGTCATAAAGATATCTTCTCCACCTAAGTATAAAAAGAAACATCACTGTTATTTGATGAGAAAGCAGCACTATAGTAGTTATAAAGTCTAAAACGCTGTAAGCTAACATTCTTTCCTTTTTCACATCTTGCTGGTACTAAACCTTTTCATGATTTGCAACTATTAAAAAAAAAAAAACCAGAGTGACAAAAACCATATATTCACAGAGCAGAAGTCCTGGGATAAATCTCAGCTAGCTCATAAAACACGAAGACAAAGGATCTGCCAAGAACCTGGGTAGGAACAACTCTTCCCAGGCTTTCAACATCCTGTTCTTGTCAAATATCCAAAATACTTCTCAGAGCATCTGACCAGACCACCTTCTAAATAATGAGTCTCCCCCATCATGTTCAACTCCCCAAGAAGGAGCAACTTTTTAAGGGGCTGGAGAGATGGCATTGCCTTCAATATGTGGGGAAAGAGCTGTGTTCAGGTTATAGGGGGAAATAAAAGAGGAAGAAACTTACCCTGGGTGTTACTTCTGCTAACTTAATTACTAATGCTCTCGTAAATGCCAATAGAAGTTTTAGATTCTGCACATAGCAGGACCTTGATCTCTAAAGATAGCATTGTTTGAGATATAGTAGGTGCTTGGGAGCACAACTAATATACTTATCTTTTTCTTTTGTTGGTTGAAGTTGTCAATAATGACACCAACAAAGAGATTCAGGGTAAAGAAAGATCCAAAGATGATGAAGTTCACAAAGTAGAGATACATAAATAGACTGTGCTCCATTTGCGGCTGCTCATTTTTCTGCAAGATTGAGAAGCAACATGAAAAATGACCAATAACAACACGGGCTCGATTCAGAAAAATCTTCATATTGCAGATGCTCTCACAAATTGATTCCAGGAGAAACTACCAATTATAGCCCTACTGCTAGTTCTGACAAAATTGGTGTAGTTTAAAACTACCAATAGTGTGTAACACAAAATATTGTTATGTTCATGCCCCTGTTGGAAGGGGCATGAAATGGCAGAGGAAAGTAACATTCATGTGGTGACTGCTAGACGCTGGACCTAGATTCTAGGACCTCGTAGGGATATTATTGCTCAGATGCTGATTGCTATCCCTTTGGAAATAAAACATGAACATTACAAAATGATGCACCAAGCACAACATCTGAGAGATAACTAACCAGAAAATAAGGCTCAAAATAATAGTATTTAAAAGTGTTTCTACTATGACAATTTTTAATTTGATTTCTTTTACAATGTTCATTTATGTAGTTTCTGGCTAGATCATTGCAGAACAGGGTAACTTAATTCATACTGATGTATTTGCACTGAAAAACTTGTAGAGCAAAACTTGGTCTTTGACTAATGGTGAATTAAGTTTACTTTTATCTTAAATTTCTTTTTTTTTTCACAAAAGATTATTGATGTGTGGGGTTTTTTTTCTTTTCAAACCTGACTCAAAATCCTACCATTTGCAATTGATTGAGGTCGATAGAAACAGTGACTGAGTTGGACATTCTTGACATGATTTTCACAAGCATTTCAGAAGCATCAGTTCAGCTTCTTCCAATAAGAACAGGAGCTGTAAATTGCTTAGTACTTGAAAAATCAACCAAACTATTTAGGAGTCTAATTCCAAGCTCTTGCCATTAAAAATTTTGGCCTAGATATATTTTTTTTTATAGCAAAAAAAAATATATATATTCTATGGCTATTATGGATAAAAACAAAACCAGAACAAGAAAAACAGCTTTTCAAATTGCAACATAAAAAACCACCCCATTGAAATATATATATATAAAACCATTTTCTTACGTTACTTTTAAAATTATTACTGTTAAATTATTTGATTCCTTTGAAGTCATGATCAAATTAAGATAGCTGCATCATTTCAAATTCTTTGCCTCTGAAGACATACCACTTCATAGAATCATTAGGGTTGGAAAGGACCTTTAAAGGCCATCTAGTCCAACCCCCCTGCAAGGAGCAGGGACATCTCCAACCAGATCAGGTTGCTCAGAGCCCCGTCCAACCTGGCCTTGAATGTTTTCAGGGATGGGGCATCCACCACCTCTCTGGGCAACCTGTTCCCATGTTCTACTACCCTATAGAACTTTATTCTATACAACATCGGATGATACTTCTGATAAGACAGCAAACACCACTGTCAATACAAACAGCAGGCAAAACAGTACTAGTGACCCCGACAATGTGTTTTAAATGGTTGCTTATCCACAATAGCTTGATTCTTGATGAAGTTTGGGTTTGTGTTTTGAAGTGCACTTTAAACTCTGTCGCTGTAAGACATTCAGATTTACTCCAAGCTTGAGTTTCATAAAAGATGATGTGTGATGGTAGGTGCCTCCATGTGAGTGGGGACTCTGAACTCCACCACTAGCTGATGGACATCCAGTTCTTAGTAAAGTCAATCTGGTGTAAAGAGGTGCTCAGCTCACCAATTCAGACACCCAAGGTGAGCTGAAGTCCTCCCTAGATCCCTCTGAGCATACTAAATAGATCTCCATTTACCTTACAGGAGGTGAACTCACATGGAGACTTTACACTACAGGTAATTGCATCTAGGTGGGTGGCTCTGGAGTTGAATCCCACTCCCCATTACAACAGATTACCTTTAGGATACTATGAGCCAATCACAGGTGAAATGTTTACATCACCTGATAAAAATGATTACTGGAAAGATTTAGCACAGACAAAGAGAAGATGTGAAATTGCAAAAATCACAATGCTTTTGCAGAAAACAAAAAAATACAGCTTAAGTGCCATGACTGACCTCTCGTGAATCTACTGCCGCATACATTATGTCCATCCAACCTTTAAATGTTGCCTAGAATGAGAGATTAAGGAAAAGGTGTTGAACTTTCAGGGTAAAAGTCTTCACATCATTTGCATTATCTGAATGCCACTGACTTTAAGGAAACTTGCCCCTGTGGCATTTTCAGCCTTATTGGGATGAGAAAGCTTGCTGGGTGGGACAGAACATGATGTCTTAGGACGCTGATAGGCCAAACCTTCACTAGCACGGTCTACTAAAGGCCTTGCAATCCTCATGACTAAACAAATCTGTATTTTGGCAGATTAGGTCAGTATTTGCCCCAGATTTCCTTCTGAGATTGACTCCAGCTCTCAGGCTTATGAACCTGCTGGAGGTTGAAACAGCGCTTGTCCACCAGATGCTTACTTTATCACCTGGAAAATTACAGCGGGGTCTAATTTGTTCCCCATTTTCCATTTGTGTGCGCAAACAGCACTGTTGTTTGAACTGCCAGCTGCAAGGGAAGAGCAGGCTGTATGCTACCACCAGTTTCCATCACCCACAGAGATGAGTTAGGAGTTGACAGGAGGTCAAGCCCATCTGACTTGGTGCTAGCTAGTGAAGGCAAGCAGCACTTACCACCTGAAGAAGAGCCAGGTAGCCAGAGCCAACATTATCAAAGTTGACTTTAACATTGACCCAGAATATTTTTCCTGTGTTATTATACATTCTACAGTCTGTTATGTCATTGATAGAACTATTTAATTCTGAATCTTCTTCGGTCAGATTGACACATTTGCCAAACTTCCCAGCAAAGAGGTTCACTCCCATGATGCTAAAGATGAGCCAGAAGATGAGGCAGACAAGCAGAACATTCATGATGGAAGGGATGGCTCCTATGAGGGCATTGACCACCACCTTGGATGAAATGGGAGAAGAAAAATACACTTAAACAAAAATGGGCTCAAGTATCTGCTCAGTGCAATAAGGAGTCATTCAGTCATCTCAGCAAAAGGAAACCTCATGTTTTCCATGTAAACACTAGTCACAGCTGACATGGGTACCTGAAACAACGATCCATAGTACCTCTTAGGCTGTCAAAGGAATAGTTGATAATCTTTGAACTGCTGGGAATCACTGCCACATTAATATACTACACGATGAGCTCATCCTCTTTTGATCACTGTTCCTTAGTTTTGGAGTGGGGGATGGTTTGTTTGTTTGTTTTAAACTTTTATAACACAAAATTTCTGAAGTATTTGTCCATAAGCACTAGTGCAGATGACTGTATTATTAAGACTGTAGAAAGTAGTTTCTAAAAGGACCTGTAATAACTCTCCACTAGTATTTTGCTAGATCTATTATTTTTAGTGAATTGGGGTCTGTAACTATGAGCTAGGAACTTTTCCTGTGTTAGGAGCTGTATAGTCACTGAAAATATCCACGTAGATTTTAAGTGCATGCTAAAACATAACAGATTACTTCATAAAATGGGACAGTGTAAGAAAACGATGAGAATACATCCTTGAGTTTCACAGTGAAGGCAATGAACTCAGCAGTCAGGTAGCAAAGGAAAATTTGGTGGACAAGAAGAAAAATGAAAAGGCTTTGTGAAGGTTTTTGGAAATGATGTCACACACATTCTGCATAGCAAGAGAAAGTATGATGGTACCTGTTTCAAAATTTATTCCAGACATGGAAATTTTGCCTTAAATTAATTAACAGAATATATCAATTTTTCTCCGCCTTCACAGTGACAAGATTGCAATCAGAGAGCTTTCAGTCTCACTTCCAGAAAAAAAATCCAAAAGCAATCTATTTCTAGGATCCATTTTCGCATGCCAGAGTGTGCCACAGGCCAGACTTTTGCCCAAATACAACTGTTGTTATCATAGTTTCACACTGCAGCATATTAACATGTTTTGCATATGGCTGAGGGAATCTTTCTCTGCATTTGCACAATGGTAGTTTTGTAATTAAATGTAATGAATGCCCAGCAGCTTCACATTATTCCTAGTGTTCCCTTGATGGGAAAAGGTAGCAGATACTCTACTGACAAACACTCTTGCTTTTTGCAAGAATAAGTCTATTTGGAACAATAATTTGAGCAAAGTACCTCCTCTTAGTAGTCTAAAGGTTTTTTTGTTCTGATAAAATCAATCCAGTAAAAACTTGCAGAATGGAGGTGATCCTTTCCTCTGAATTAGCTTTTCACCAGGCTTCAAAAATGAAAATTATGCTCACAGTTCTTACTCTCAATTTTATTTTTGGCTATCTGAGTAAGACAGGAACACAAGAATGATTGAGCAGCAACGGAACAAAGTTCTACCTAGTCTAGTTCTGGTTTCAACAGCGCTTGAGGATCGATCACTGCTGTAAGGAGCAGCTAAGTACAGAGGTCCTAAACTGAACTTGGAGTAGACGTGAACTTTATAAAGACACAGTCATGAGTTACAGACCCGTTAGGTGCTTATTAGTACTGACAGGCTTCAAATTGTATTCAGTCTTACCCTCATTCCTTCAAATCGTGACAATGCCCTTAAGGGTCTCAGAGCTCGGAGAGTCCTAAGAGATTTCATGGGGCCAGATGAACTGCCCAAGAGGTTTATTAAAGAGACCTGAATGGGAAGACAAAAGAAAGTATTAGCAATGTCCTGGTATCTGTTTCCTTTATTCCTGTTTTAAAAAAAAAAATTCATTCTCCCCATATTTTCAGTGCCTGGAGTGCAATATCCTGAAACCCTCATTAAGAGAGGTAAGAGTACTGTCTTAGCTTTGCACCCAGAAAAGAGTCAGTGATTCTACCACTGCATCCTGCGCCAGGACCCGTGTAGAAACGCCAAAGGTAGAACTTACATCTACAATAAGGAAGTCCAGCCAGCACCAGGCATTGGTGAAATACTTCTTGAAGCCATAAGCCACCCACTTCAGGAGCATCTCCAAAACAAAGATGAAAGTGAACATTTTGTCAAGAAAGGCCAACATATTTTTAATGTTTTTTCTCTCATTTATATGGATGTCTTCAAACGCCTGAAATCATAATGTACAGATAAACAGCAAAAGTCAGAGATAAGCTTTATAAAATGGAAGCCTGGCATCATTAAGACCCCTTTGTCATTCAGTACGTGTTTTACACAGATTTAAACTCAATCTTTTACTCAAATCTATGTCAGCTCATAAAACTTGTAATTCTCCCTGTCCCTTCTCTTTCTTTTCCTCCAGTACAACCCTGTGGACACATGCATCTTACGCACTGGGAACCCAGGAGGAAAGTATAAACTTCATGAAATGAATTTCTAAAAATGTGCTTTCAAGAGAACCAAGTATTAATTTTTTTCAAGTATTAAAAGTAATTTATTTATTTTAATGACACACACACACAAAAAAAAAAATTCCAATTGTGAAATACATTCCAGAGAAAGCCAGAAAAATCTAGTACACGACCAGAATAGAAACAGCTTCTGAGAATTATACATTTTTAGCATTCTTCACTCTCTCTCATAATTTGTAATAATATGAATAATAAATTTGCAGTGATTGCAATAGTGAATAAACGACTGCTATATGAAGCCTCTTTTTTTTTCTCCTGATGAGTTCAAAGATACTTGCTTGTTTTCTGCTAAAAACAACTTCTCTGTGTGCAAATTAAAGTTAAAAATGCTTCTAAATAAATATATGAAGTCGTGCTACACTAACCAGGGCTCCACTGCTCAGAAGAATCATGAATATAATGAAAGTTTCAAACCAGGAGTGTTCAACAATCTGGTAGCAGGTTTTTCTCAGATTCCACCATGTTTCTCCTCCAAACTTTATGGCACTACCTACGTAACAACGAAAGTATCGAACACAACCTGAAAGAGAGAGACAGCAATGAATGTACGGAATGAATGTACATGCATATGAAGGGTTGCTCAAGAAACTTCTTGCAGCAGGGGTAAACCCATCGTCACCTTAACTTTGTAATTGTTGGCATTTTTTCATGTTTTGCCATGAGGGGAAAAAAAAAATAAACATCTAATTTTGTTTGCCTCATAACTTCTATTTATATACATATAAAGTAAGTGGGACCCCTTTGGACAACTTTCCATTGTTTCAAGATATTTCTGAGACACCGGACATGCTCTCAGTGACCTCCTGTTTGGGCACACAAAACCTCAGGGCCATGGAAAGAGTCTGGATGTTAAAAAAAGCCTTTCTCAGTTTCTGCACACAGTTTGGAAAGCAGAGGCAAGATACCCTGGAACAAAAAGGCATGGAGACAGAGAAGGTAAACAGTTGTCTTCAATATTGTAGCATTGTACTCTGCCTTGCAAGATTTATTAATGTCTTTATTTACTTCTGAATGTATGGAGTGACTGATTTTATATCACATAAACTGCAAGGATACGTCATATTTAACTGACATATAAGCTCCATAAAAGGAGACATCTCCTTTCAAGCTCACCAAGTTACTTCTTACAGCAGGCAATGACATTAGGGTTACCTAACATTTCCTGACCACCCCATTGCAGTTAAAAAAAGAAAAAAAAAGTGAAAAATGTCAGTCAGAACATTTCTGTCATTTCCAAGCATGAACAAAGTAATGTATATATGTGTCATATATATATATATATAATATGTATGATACTATATCATGTATGTATAACTCCTATATAAATAGAATATAATATATGAAAAATTCTAATAATATCTCTTTCAATAAGTAATAATAAGTTTCCCCAGTAAGGTGGATCTGGGATTTGAGATGAGGTAGGAATAGTACTTGAGCAAGTTAAGGACATTTTTTTTTTTTTGGTGCAGAAATCTGTGTTAGGTACAGATTTGCTGCACCTTCACCTGAGTTCTCTAATGGTTTGGCCACAGCAGGCACATTCCAGCCTGCGACTACAGAGCACAAAACAAAACATTTTACATTTCTTCTCTGGAGCAGGGAAAGAAAAAAAAAATTATTTTATTCTAATGGCTGTACTGCCAAAAAAAAAAAAAAGTCATCAATAAAGAAATTTGGAAAAAAACCCTGTGGCTCAGAAATCTGTCGTATTTGTGGTTTTTGGCTGGAGAAAGTAAACTGCAACGTAGGTACAGTGGGTCTTTCTCAGGGTTTACAGTGTATAACTTAATGATAAATATATATATATTATTACTACACAGAGAATACTTTGCATTCAAGCACAGAACCCCTCTAACTTCAAATAATTTCTACATGCTTCACTGTTATTGATTCAGTCCTAAAACTGTGCATTGGAAGTTTCATTGTGCCCAAAAAGGGCACAGAAAAATAATTTCTTTTTTTTAAAAAAAGCCAGCTCTGCAGAACAGGGCAATGAGGGGATGGGAGTAATTGCAGCCAGATTTGATTTATCCTTGTTCTCATCAGTTAAAATACCCAGGAAGCGGTGCTTGAAGGGGATGAGAGAAAGGTTCTTCCTTTGGGAGCGGGGGAGGACAGCAAGCTCAGAGAGTTGTGCAAGGCTGGAGGAGTCCGTCCTGATCATTCTGTGGTACAGGGAGGCTTGAATGGGCAGAAAACAACAGAACTGAAGAAAGCTCAGGGAGTGGGTGGGAATGGTGGTGGTCAGCCAGGCTGACTGGGTGAGCAAAGGGCAAGTTGGAGCACCAGGAAGAATTTTGCCACAGTTATAATTTGTTTAATGTAAGACACTTGGAAGAAACTAGCCTATAAACTGACTTGATGTAGTTCATTAAAACTATGTAGTTTCTCACAGCTGAGAGTGCAGTGATTACCCCTGGCTATCAGTAGTGACACTTATTTGAGAAAAATCTCGAGAGCTACTCCTTTGCATGTTATGAAAACCATGTGTTGTTACAAACATTAGGGTAGGAAGAATTCATGAAAGTACTCAACACATCCCATGACTTGTAAAGCTAGATGTTATATGATAATATAAGAAGGGATTTCCAGATTATCACCCTAGAAAAATTCAGCTTCATCCTATCAGCTTCTCTCTGCTTATTTCTTTCCTTTGTTTGTTGCAGAGATTGTTCATGAAATGCTATTCAAGGAATAAACACTTATACTGCTGGAAAGTATTAACAAGTCTGATGTGCCAAGTCCTTTGTTCCAGTGGCCATTGTCAGGTGAGATCTGATCGCATACGCTTCTCTTATGTTAATCCCCAAAAGTGACTTGGATGTGATCCAACAGAGTGAAATTCATCTCACTTCACTCCAATAATCTCGTTTTTTAGGGTTGGGTCTATGCCATTGCCCAAGTCCCAGCTAGAAGGAACTGTCTTTAAGGGTAAGGGAGGTTATTTTTCAGGTGCCATGATCTCTCTGTTGACTAGACAGAGACAACGATTTGGACTATTTATCCAAATTCCAAATAACTAAAATTAACTGAAAACAATCTCATCCTATTGGGTTAGCATGACTAGAGAAACAAGTCTGGTTTTGACTCTTCTCACTTCCCCTGAGAGCCTTACCTTCTGGAAAACATTTTTCTGGAGTCTTGAAGTCTTCAGCAAACTCTGGAATTTGTCTCAAAATATCTTCAGGGTTTGTCAGATCCACTGTGCTGCCTTCAGAAGAGCTGACACTGTCAAACTGCCGAGCAAAATAAGATCAGATATTGATTCTTTCTGCATTCAGCTCCAAATGAATGCATTCATCCATGAACAAATAAAATTCAAAATTAAAACTTGGCTATGTACTAATATGTCCAGTACTGTTGGTAATGGAACAAACTTTGTGAGTTTAAAAGTATATGATCTTAAAAGTACCAATAAGTGCATCCAAATAGGGGCCAAAGCTACAGAATCACAATATCTACCTACATGAACCAGATTTAGCTGACTGGTAGTAATAGGCTGGCAAATTGGGGAGCTTTTAAATTGCTTAGAAATATTTGTAGTCCTCGGAGCAGGATAGACTACTTGGGTTAGAACCATGAAATCAGAGAAAGGTACATTCAAACAGGAGAACCAGATAAACGTGTCTGGCATTGTATCAGGAACTGAACCCCCATGACTGTTCTTACGAAGCAGAAATTGGAATCATATCATATATTCTCCAGCTACAAAGCTTTTCACTATCACGTTACACCATATATAAGGTATGATGAGTCAGCAGTTTGTTACAAATTACTTACTGAATAATTCTGTTCTGTTCGTGTATTGCTGTTTGCTACTTTTTGAATGTATTCTTCATTCAAAATTATTCTAAAAATGTGTTTATAATTATGTTTAATGTCATAGTGAGAAACTAATTTGAACTACTACATTTCTTGAAACTGAAATACTTAGGACAGAGACTGTCTTGCTGGAATTTCCCAGGTTTACTTAAAAGCATATTATCTCTTAATGCCTTTTTTTTTCCTCTCCTTTTTTTGTACACTCAGATTTCAATAAAGAGAAACAAGCACATAGAATATTATTAATTATCTATTTGAATTAAATTATTTTGTAGTTTTTCCATTTCTAAACACTCTCTTTCCTACACATACGCTTTTCTTTAAAATCAATACCTAGAAAACCAGTAAGGTTTCAGTTTCGTTCACGTAATTCTGGCTTCATCATTAACCAGCCAAACTGACTACTGCACTCTCAGACCTGCTGTTGCCACTAAACTCCACTCCAGCAAATCCGTGAACAGAAACGTACCTGAGCTTGACCAGTATTGGAAAGTCAATGCCATAGAAAAAAATTGTTACCTCTTTTTGATCTGGTGATGACTCTTCAACCTTCTCATCCTTTCCTAGGTAAAGCACGCTGAATTCTTCAGAGGAAAATCCTGATCCTTTACTCCAGCTTCCTGAATTTTTCCCTCTTTCTCCCCTTTGCCTCAGGTGATTTTCATCCTGAAAATAATCTGCGAATTAGAGGGGTTTTCTTTTCCCTTTTTAGGGGGTGGACAAGTTGGAAGGGAAAAAAAGATAAGGTATGCATTTCATTTAAACTGGGGTTCTCCAGACAAAAGTCATAAGATATGGTAATTCTGAGTCTCTGATTTTACCTAAGGATACAGAAAGGGAAAGTCTTCCCAAACGACATGCAGCAAATTAAGGATGGAAACTTAAGGTGGAAGATTCTGAGACCAGAATGGCAGTCTTCTATGGTTAAAATAGAACTGAAAAATTCAGAGGAAATAATGAGATAGGATAATATATGCTATCATATAAGAAACATGACCTTAATAGAGCTACCTCTACATTGTTCTAATAATTACTATACACTACACACAGCAAGGACAAATACAAACAATGGATCAGAGTTCTAAATTCATATTATGAGTCTATTATAGTGTTCTTTAGGCAGAACATACCTTTTTTTTTTGTCTCTCATGTAAATAATGTCAAAACAGTTGACATTATTTATGTAATCTTTTTTACATAATAAATTCCAAGTTCACAAAGGACAGCCACAATTATCTATGGACAATCTACGGGCTACACAATTACCTGTGTGTAACACAATGCATCAGCTAGGAATTCCTGCAGCAAACCCATGGTCTTCCTTTTAAGACCATGAAAGACTTTTAAAAGGCTACAAGCAACAATTTACCCTCACTCTAAACATTTGTACTTTTGGTTCTAGTTCAAAATTTGCTAACTCTCTGGAAATGTATTAACATCACCCACCCTGTTCTGCTAGGGACAGTTGCCTACCGCACATGCATCTCTCAATATATGCACTTTACTGTCCCAACACAAGTGAAGATATTTATTACCTGTTTGTTGTAATCTGTGTCTGTAAATGTGCTCAGATTATCATCATCTTCAAAACCCTCACTTGTGTTCTCTGCCTCAGCAATAGGGACACAAACAAAGACATTGGGATTGGTAATAAAATCTTCAAGACTTGAGCATTTATCCCCATTTTTCTCAGCCCACTCATTACTATAATTCTCTTTACAATTTTTTGTTTCTTCATGCTTGAACCCAAGCGGGTTCTGTGCAGTCAATTTTATTTTCTTCCTGTGTGCTTTCTTTACATGCCTGAGCTTTCCCCAACAGGTATCCCATGTAACACTCTTCACGAAGTTAAATCCCTTGTGAATCCGAGCAAAGGCAATCCGAAGATTGTTCAGTTCTCTGTCATCCTCTGCTGTCTGGAGACAGTCGGCACTGAAGGAATTCAGCAGTAGTGCAATAAAGAGGTTGAGAACCTGAAAGTCATTGAAAAAATAATAATAAAATCAAAAGTCAGGAGAATAGCTTTCAGAAATGTTTTGAAGAACACAGATACTATCAAAGTTTAGTCTTACTGAGCAAATCAAAACAAGGTAAAGATGAAATGACTACGGCATCATGGTTGTTGGAGCAAACTTCTCTCTCACAAATTTCAATGTTCCCGTAACCCTCTCCCCCCAAAAAATTATTTGAAATAGCAGCTAAAACAGATCTGTGCATGCCAGGTACATTATTTGGCCAAAACAACTTTTCAAAGGTTATAGTAGTAACAAAGGCTATGGGTATGGCTTGTCAGTTCAATAATGTTCTTTCCTCTTCAAACTAGAACTAAATCAGGCCTCTGTGGAGCTACGTCCAAAGTATCGTGTGAGATATCAGGTCCAACAATTCTGTCAAATCTGCAACACTCACAAAAATCAACATCAAGAGAAGCTCAAAGTGAGGTTTCCTCCCTGCTTTTGAGTGCATTTAAGTAGAAGAATTTATAAACTCCACTTTTACTTTTTAAGAGAATTAGAGAATTTAATTTTTTTTTCCTAATCTTTCAGTTTGGGATAGGACCCAGGTATCTTGATTTTTATTGTATCAGAACTGGGCAGATAGCACCCCTGAGTCATCCAGGAACAACAGTCAGTGGAGAACATTAGCGCTCCAGAGATGGGTTCATTCCATCTGTTTTAGTTATTGACCTTAGGTTGGAATAACAAAAAAAAAAATTATTTACAGAGGGACTTAAGCACTTAGTTCCATTAATTCAAGCAGGCAAACCGTAAGCCTTACTCATTATTTATGTCCAGTCTCAAGATGTGAAGAAACATAGTCGTCTGTATTATATTTGCTGCAAAGATGCTTCTCCCCACATTGCCACATGAAAAAGCCAAGTGATGCTGTGTGCAAAGCACACAAAATGTGAAAATATGGACAGTGGCTCAAAGCTGAGAGGCAAGAGAGGCTTTTGCAGACTATAACGTACATAGGTAACTTTTCCACTTGCGCTTAGGGAAACTATCTTTTCTTGTCAAAATGCCAGTTAAGTAGATTCTACCACAGACAGGATGAAGCAAAGAAAATATTGGAAAACTCACCACTAAATTTCCTATCACCATGACCAGCAGAAAGACAAGAAGGCACAGTGGTTGTTCAGCAACCACCATGCAGTCCCACATGGTCTCAATCCATTCTCCACACAGAATTCGGAAAATGACCAGGAATGAGTGGAAAAAGTCCATCATGTGCCAGCGCGGCTTGCCGTTTTTGTTTATTTTATGGCTATTCTCCCCATAGCTTCTCCCAAAAAGTTGCACCCCTACTATAGCAAAAATGAAAACGATGATTGCCAGGACAAGGGTCAGATTACTCAGTGCTCCCAGAGAGTTACCAATGATTTTAATTAGAGTGTTTAAAGTTGGCCAGGACTTTGCCAGTTTGAAGACCCTCAGCTGTGTAGAAACATAAAACAATGTTAGACATTGGTAAAGACAACCCATCTTTGCACCTTTCAAATTCTGCAAAAGCTATTTTACAGATATATAAGCCTCACTCATTTTTTTTTTACACCAGTTTCATACAATGCCTACTCTAGAATATTTTTTTCCTCTGAATATTTCTTAGCATGTTCAAAAGAAATATATGTGTCATTAAACTCTTAACACCACAAGGAGTTTAAGACTGTGTTTCTTATTCCTAGTGGCGAGAGAAGTAAGAAAAAAAAAAAGAAATTAAAAAAACTTAATGATTTCCTGCATCCTTACTGCAGACAACAGAAGTATTCTCTGTTATATTTCCAACATAATGTTTTAAACAACTGAGCAAGCGCGAAGCATTACCAGTCTGAAGGATCGTAAAACTGACAGGGTTCCTCCTTTTCGCCTTTCTTTCTTGCCTTTGTGTTTGGGTAAACTCAGTTCAATTAAACTCAGTGTGACAATTATACTGTCAAAAATGTTCCAGTGCTGCTGAAAATAATAATAGGGATCTAGAGCAATGATTTTTAAGATCATTTCGGCAGTGAAGATTCCTGTAAAAACCTGTGACAAAGAAACAGTAGCATCAGTCTAAAAGCTGCCATGAATTTATCTTTTCTTTAGGGTATGTTCCCATAAAAACAGTAATATTCATGGACGGGTCAACAAAAGCCATTTTTGTGAACTTCTAATGCACTTTCAATTAAAATGGGAGGATTGTTTTCTGCTTTCTCAGGAGCATGTTAGAAGAACATCAGTAAAATCTGGCAATTGTCTATATTAGAAACTTAGAGTTTATAAAGGCAGAGTTTGCTAATCTTTAATTTTTACAGTTACTCTTTACGTCTCGTGTGAAAATACCCATCAATCAATCCTTGGTATAAAAGGTCGCATAGTTGAGAATTTGCTTACCAAGTTGCCTACATTAAGCATCCATTTAAAATTATCTGACATATTATTGTGCTCCAGTGCCATGAACAAAGTGTTCATCACAATGCAAACAGTGATCATGAGATCAATAAAAGGGTCCTTTATGAAAGCAGACACTTTTTTCTTGATTCTCAACCAAAGTGGACAACAGTTCCAAATTAGATACTTTAAAGCCAAATCTTTCAGGAACGGTGGGCACCTCCACTGGGATTCTTCAAGTTCTAAAAGCGAAAGAAAAC
This sequence comes from Chlamydotis macqueenii, assembly GCF_036417535.1. NCBI lineage: Eukaryota > Metazoa > Chordata > Aves > Otidiformes > Otididae > Chlamydotis > Chlamydotis macqueenii. The sequence continues at coordinate 5,486,582 of NC_141557.1, read as the reverse complement.
CCTGCTGTAATTAAATAGTTATCACTGAGAAAGATGGTGAAATAACAACTTCAAGTATTCGAAAGACCATAAAATAAAAAGGAAACCTCACATCTCACATAGAGCCCCAAAGCTTCCTTGTACTTTCTACCATTCACGTAGTCCCTGCACCAGCTAATAAACACGAAGAGGAGGCTCCAGGGAGACCTTATAGCAGTCTTCCAGTACCTCAGGGGGGCCTACAGGAAAGACAGGGAGAGACTCTTCAGCAGGGCCTGTTGTGACAGGACTAAGGGTAATGGTTTCAAAATAGAGGGAGGTAGATTTAGATGAGATATTACAAAAAAAATTCTTACAATGGGGGTGATGGAACACTGGCATAGGTTGCCCAGAGAGGTGGTGGATGCCCCATCCCTGGAAACATTCCAGGCCAGGTTGGATGAGGCTCTGAGCAACCTGATCTGGTTGGAGATGTCCCTGCTCCTTGCAGGGGGTTTGGACTGGATGGCCTTTGAAGGTCCATTCCGACCCAAACTGTTCTATGATTCTATGAAGGGAAAATTCAGAAAATTGGATTTGAAATTGATTGATGTGAACTTATTTCAAAAGCCAATATCCCAGTCCTGTACCTCAGATGCTGGAGAAACTCCTTCCACCCACCCTCACTCTAATTCCTTTCACTATCTGACCTACAAAACAAGATCTTACGGTAGGCAAAAGATGCATTCCAGTACATTAAGACTGTGTAATAATGCATTTTTTTTAAAAAAAAAAAAAAAGGAGCCAAACTAACAATGAAATTCCTAACTACACACCTACAAATCTCTGCTAACCTTTAAGAAGTGTATCGACATTTTGGTCTTTCATGCTAGCATTACCTTAGGATTGAAATAAACATAACAAGGAACCACTTACCCTCCAAGACACTGGTAATTATGCTGACTACACTTGCTGCCCTTTGTCTCTGAAGTGCTTCGTTAAAGTGTTCCACTGACAGATGAGGAGGCAAATGCATCATGTTGCTCTCATCATTTACAGCCAGCTGCTTAAAGAAGTAAACATGATTAGGGAGATACCACAGGAATAAAACAAAGTAGGATGTGATGACAGGTAACTGAAAGTTAATAGGAACAATGACATGCAGCCGAATAAATGGACCTTTTTTACAAGATGTAATAGATGTTGAGAACAAAGGTCCTGCTCTTCAGTAACTATGCTGTAGTAAAGCAAGCATGTAAGAGCAACAGGGCAAGCACAAACCTTGGAAATAAGTGTATGAGTGGAAAAAGGCCAAGGAAACATTCCAGATATTCCAGAGACTAACGGAAAAGGAGAGACGTGAGGGATAAACTGGTAGAAAATTGTCTGTACCCACCTGGGGAACTTGCAGACAAAGCTTCTGCATGATGCTAAAGGTGCTGTGAAGGAGAAAGAAATTACAGGTACTGCTCAAAATTACCCCCTTGGACAGGGCATGGGATAAAAGGACTCTTTGGTAACTCGTAATTCCAGGACTAGGATCCTTCAAAAGTGTGTTAGTACAAGTTGTGCATAGCAGAAAAATAGGGTTTATAACAGGAATGCTGAAGCAGTGAACTCTAGTTTTTGGGAACTCATCAGAGTATTAAAAAACATTTTCTACTGACAACTTATAAACTCCACACAGCAGTATACTTTATTTCACATCATTATTTGCCATTTTGCTGAAACTCTTAAGAAAAACCTGCCACTTACAGAGAAACCATAATATGAACTATCTACTTAAAAGAACATCTTTTACTTACCAGCTTACCCTTTCCCAGGTCTTCCATTACTGGTGGAAGCAGTACCCCTTCAGAAGACACCGGATCTAAACTGTGCACCTTGCTGCTTCCTCCTCCCATCATCACAATCACCCCATTGCAGTCATCCGCGTTCACCCTCTTGCTGCTCTGCGCGCGGTTTGGGGTAGCGGGGCGAGAGCTGGGGCTCATCTGACTTTGCACACTGGAGCGTCTTCCCATCTGCGCAACCGACACTGACCGACACTGGATTTTCTGTTCCCCAGCTCTGCGGGTCTCCTCATCACCAAAATCCATTCTGGAATCAACTTCTAAAGCAGGTATTTGGAAATTGAACATGCTCCCATGGCTAAGTCTGCGTTTTGCATGGTTTACATTGGGACTGTACATCAGGCCACGGAAAGACTAAAAGGCCAGGAAAAGGAATAAAGAAAGAACGACATAATATCATAGAGAAGATTTTGGGAAGCAACAAATGCTTAGAGTTTCATAACATTTCCTATCAACCATTGCAAGTCCAAAATTCTTATTTGATTTAATTTTTTTTTTAGGAAGGATTATGCTTAGATTTTAAAAGGCAGATAATAAAATCCTATTAGCTGTAGCAGTTACTTTTGTGATAAGCTTTATATTTATATTTTAAGTAAGACATTTTTAACACAGAATGATGGCACAAAAGTTAAATTCTGCGAGTCATTCACTTTTTCTCTTTCTCAATGTTATAGAAAACATCTTTTAGTTGTTATTATAACTTTCTTTCCATCCTTCATTTATAATATTTCATTTTTGAATTGAATTTCACATGTAATTCTATTTTATCTCAAGAGTTTGTTTATTTTTAAGACTTAAGAGTGATCAGTGTTTGTAATAGGATTTCGTTTGTGCTTTCAAGCAATTTTTTTTAGTATTAAAATTGGAAAAGCTCTAAGGATCTCAGGTTCAGACAATAGATTACCAACTTTCGTTGACTGTCTGTGGACTGTGACTTGGGAAATTGTTGTTCTTCTTCATGATCTTCTATCCCCAAGGACTGATTTCTCTTTCTCCTATTGCTTCTTTCTTTGATTTCTTTGGTAGACAGAGAGGAGGCTCCGAGGGAGCTAACTGACAGGATATCGATTCCTTTCATAGCCAATGACTGAAATTAAATCAAAAACATGGATGATATTATTCCTGGGTACTTTGAAAACAAGCAGAAAGAAAACACTTATGTGCTCTATATTATTTCCTCCTAACAATCTGTGTTTCACACAACTCATTAAAAATCTTCCAATATGTGATAACAGTAAAAGGAGAGATTTTCCCCAACATATGGAGCACTGAACAATTTGCTCTTTGCAGTATCTTACATGATTGTATATATTGGGCCTGCCAGGAGCAAAATAATCACATTATAGCTCCTATTCCTCCATATGGCAGACCTGCTTACAATAATAGTACTGAGTTTGAAAATAATACTGGAGAACATATACTTTTCTGCAAATAAATGCTCAAACAGTATTAAAATTCTGTCTTTTCACTGAGGATCCTTGGGACTGTATTCACACTGTAGCTGAATTTCCTTCCCATACTGAATTTAGGACAATGTTTTCAAAACAGAGGAGTATTTTGTTCCAGAAGTGTCTAAGCCATTTATTTTACCAAGAGACTTTTCATTCAGCTACAATAGATTTTGGCTCAGTTGTTAAGAGTTGATCAACAGGATTACTGTATATTTCTCTCTTTCAGCAGTGCACAATGATAAAATAGAGAAAAAAATTAAGGAAAACTCTACATTTTCTTTTGGAAACTGCAGCCTGATGGAAGTTAATATTTTCCACACTTAAAAATATTATTTTCTTACAGTTACAGTAGCATTTAATGCTCATTATCCACAACAAAATTCATTGTTTCACAGGAAAAATGAACAGTTGAACAAGGAATTCCTCCTCTAGCTCTTGGAATCACTACTTTCCGTAAGTTATTACTTGCTTGTGTTCCCAGCTGTTTACAAGGAATGATGCTTTTCCTTATGCAACTAACACCACTGAGCACTGAGAATAACACTTGCAAGGGAATTATTTACATACCTCCTGCTCCTTCTGTAACAATTCCATGGCTTCCCGAAATTTCCTTTCCTTTGCCTCCGTTTCGGCAATGGTGGCCTTGTTCTGGTCTTCATACGCCATTGTTACTACAGCCAGAATCAAGTTGACTAGATAAAATGAGCCCAGAAAGATGACCAGCATGAAGAAGAGTATATACACCTTCCCAGAAGCTCTGAGGGTCTGTAAGCAACACACCCCAGAGACAAAAATTACCATAAAAAATACCAAACAGGCTTTCAATGTATGTCTGAAATTCTTTAGAAGCACCCAGCTTCTTAGACGCGATGCTTTAGGAAATGTAAATGGAAATAGACCTTCCTTGGCCCTCTTTCCCCCTCTTCCTACACCACCACCTGTGAATCACTGATCGTATACCCCATAAGGATGACTGAGGACGCATTGTTCGAAGGACAATACAGGACTCTTAGTACTTTTTTTTTTTTTTTTTAAGTCTCTAAACCAGCAAGGTAATAGGGCTACTGCTAGGCCGCACTTCAGCATCCCTTTTCTAGGAGTCATAGGTTGTGGGATGAGAAAAAGGAAGATGTGGGCTTGACGACACCCAGCTGCTGCTTTTATTTAAGGTTTCCTATCCTCTCTACATGTAATTTTCTGCTTTGGCTATTGCTCTCCCTGGAAGACCAGTGCTGAATTGTGGACAAAATTGGTACCTGCTGGTACAGACGCTCCCAGTAGTCCTGAGTCATCAGGCGGAATAAGGAAAGAAAAGCCCAGCCAAACGTATCAAAACTAGTGAAACCATAATCAGGATTTGGCCCACGTTTCAGGCATATATAATCCGGAGGACAGATCCTAGAAGTAATAGTAAAAAGTGAAGTTCTTTTAACCGTGCAGATTTCAAGGAAAACTTCAGCTTATGTGAGAGTTCTGGTTATTATTCAGCTCTGCATTGTGTTAGATTGCAAACCAATTTTCTACTCCAGGGAGTATTGGCTAGAAAAATGGGATGGAAAGAGCAGCTCCCATAACCCAGCAACAAAGGAAGAAGATGGGCTGGAGCAGACCACCAACCCAGGACTCCCCCATTATCACCAATCCTCACCCCCTGCCCCTCGTTGCAAAGGGGTAGCTCCAGGAGAGCCCAAAATTTCTGCTTTCATCTCTTACAACTGAGCAAACACAGAAGCACTGAGGCAGAGAAAACTTCCAAAGAAGAAATATTTATAAGTGCACTTACCCAGCACTAGGCCCACATAGCAAAATATCTGAGGTGCCCTCTTTCTTAGCAAAGTATGCTATAAAAAAGAGGGAAAAAAATTAAAAACAAAGCACTTTCTAGCCTGAATCCTCTATTCTTTAATATAAGTAGTGACAAGTAATCAGTGACCCGTAAATGTCTGTGCACACACGTACAAATTGCTGCGTAGCAAATACTAAATAAGCGCTAAAGTAAGAGAGACAGGTTGCCCACACTCACAGTGGCTGCACCAGATTGCAAGATGCCCTGTCATCATTTATAAACATGCATGTATGTATGCACAAATTTCCATCCTTAAACTAGAATTTTTAAAAAATAATTTTATTTTTATTTTTATTTTTAATCACTTTGGCCACATCTTCTTAAAGGCAATCAAGAACTGGAGGGCACAGGCTCAAGCACAGTCTCTGGTTTGGTAACCATTAGCCCAAACTCTGGCACAGTTTTGGCCCCCAGGAAACCATTCGGACATTATTTGGGATTGCATAGACCAGTTCTGTTCCCAGTGAGCAACAAAAACAAAGCCCTGTTTTGAGAATGAAGAAAGAGTATTTGGCTGTGTGGATATACACCAAGCCACGTCGCTACCCTGCTGAGCCAAACAGCGGATCCTCACTCTGCTTCATTGAGAAATACAGATTTCTCCATTAGGATGCTGGAGCTGTGCCCTTTTTGACCTCTTCCCCTGTTTCTCTCATTTAGTTACTCTCATGCCTGAGCCAGCAGCAGACTGAAAGTAATAGATTTAGCACTAATAGCTAATTAGACCCATTAAGATGTGGGTTTATTATCCCAGATGCAAGGGATGTCTCGTGTCTTCCTGGTGCTTCTCAAACCTCAGCTGTGCTCATCAGGTAAGCCAGCATGATTCAGAGCCAGCAGGAATCCTCAGTATCAGCTGTACCGTACCAGGTAAAGACTTCATAAAGGAAGGAGTCACTATCTAGCTACTTTCCACCCAAATTTTCTACAGCTCTGCTCCTGAAAACTGACAAAAAAAGGGGTTTTTTTTTAAGAAGATTCAGTAACTGAGCTTCAGAGAATCGTTACAACATGTAGTTCTCCATGCTGGAGATGGGAATATCACACTAAGTCAGGGCTAAAGCAGCCTGTTAAAAATATACAAATATTCATTTAATAGAAAACTGGGCTTACAGTGCTTACAGTGAGTCATAAATCCTGGAGGAAAGTCATCCATCTTTCATTAAACCTGTATAGGCCCTCCTGTTCCCATACACATGACTGCAAATTATCCTGCACACAATATTGTGGCATAGGACGTGAACAAGACAAAGCTTGTGAAGCAACACAGATTTTTAATTTTTTAAGCCCTACTTTTTCCAGGCCACTGCCTTTATACAGCTCCACTATTTTGCATTAGAAAAAAAAAACCTAACAAACAAAACAAAACAAAACAAATAAAATAAAATTCACAAAACCCAACAATAAAAAAAAAGATGTTCTTGTTACCTGTTTCTTCAGCAGAGAAAATTAGTATTTTTGTTTATGTAAATTACTTTGTTCTTATGTGTGTTTTTTGGTAGGTATAAGAGTTTCTTGCAAAAAGTTTTTTCCTCAAAAATATTTTCTATAAAAACTTTCTTCCCCTGGACTATGAAGTTATTAAAGAAATCCTGTCTGAACAAATCTCCCACACGGAGTGTATACAAACAGCATCCCTGTGTGGCTTTTTAATGTATTTCAACATTTCCTCTGGGAGAATGTTTTTCACCTTATATAACTACTGCTATGTCTGAGCTTGCTGGTGGAGAATTTCTTCAGTGATGAAGTTTTCTTCATATTTCTGGCATAGATATTGTTTACTTTCAGTGTATTTTTTTCATATATATTGAGTCTTTTCCTTTCTGAAGTGCATCTTATGGTTGCTGTTCCTCTGAGAGTGCTCTATGCTTCCAACCGCTGGGTCAAGATGTATACATGAAGGATGTATATGATATATATCTTATACAAAATATATATCACATATATAAGATAAATATGATGCAAAGAGGAAAGTAACTTTGACTTTTAAAAGAGTTCCTCTCCTTCAAGATGAAGAGTACCTCACTGGGCAGCCAAATGAAGATGTACAAACTCTTCAGCGTGTAGTAAAAAGTGAACTGTGGGGAATTACGGCAGAGAATGAGCTAATGAGTGTTTCAGTTACTGTCTTAGTGTTCTGGGAAAGAAAGCTTGATGTTACTGGAAAATTTGGGAGTGCTGTTTCTTATAACGAAGGGAAGCGGTGCATTCCTGGATACCTGCAAGCTGCTCTGGCAATCTGAAGGCCACTATGTCATAGTTACTTATCAAAATATCAATCATCAAGCCATCAATATCATTTACAGCAGTGGCTATACATGCATGCATAGGTGTCTATACGATCACCTAAAAAAGAATTAAGGAGAAAAATTACCTGTATCATTAACAAACATTTCATAGGATTCCCATGTTTTGTTAAGGATCTCTGTAGAGTTCCGGATACACTTTTGTCTCAGATTGCCCTTGAAAAGCTGGAGGCCAATGAGGGCAAAGACGCTCAAGCAGAAAACGGTCAGGATCATCACATTGGCAAGTTTCTTAACAGACTGGATAAGTGCCCCTACAATGATCTTGAGTCCTAGGAAGACACATACATGGGAAAATAGGATGAAAAAAATGAGATTTTAACTGAGATAAAACAATGTATAGCAATAAAAGTACAAAAATTACTGGATAATATGTGACAAATGTTTGCAATGCAAGTATGGTTTGGATGAGAGAGTAATTTATATGAAAACAATATTATTTTTTCTTCATTTGATAGACTCTATAATTTCCATATGTTCCTTTAATCCCTGTAAAATATTTAGACAAGGATGAGGAACCAGAGATAGTCTAGTTTTTCTTATCTGGAAAGAGTAACATGCATAATTCAAAGGAAATTTCCAACACTGACAATCTGTGAAGAATCTGGAAACACTGGAAACAATTATGAATGTGATCAAAAAGACCAGAAAGACAAGACAGGGGCAACCTGGTTCTTAATCCGTATTTAGTTATGAGAAAAAATTCAGTGACTTTATAACTAAGGGAAAAATGAAAAAAGAAATTCCCAGGGATGATGTAAGACTGTTAATAATAAAGTCCGTTCAGTCACCAGAGGTGTTTCTGTCGAACTATAACACATAGAACAGCTGGAAGAACATTCTGTAAAATTGACACAATAAAGTGTTAGCAAAATCTTTAAAAGTATAATTAAAGTAATTAATTAAAGCATAATTTAAGTATAATTAAAATAAATTACATACAAGATTGTTTCTAACACTTGATTTATTCTGGTTGGACCAGGTGGACTGAGAAACTATTTGTGTCCATAAATTCTGCTGTGTCTGCAATCAATGAAAAATGCAGAGAAAAAAAAAAAAAAAGAAAAAAAAAAAAAGAAAAAGCAAAAGCCAATATTTTGATTGGAATAAAGAATCTGTTGTAAGTAGTAGAAAATATTCAGCAAAAAAAGTTTCTTACCTGGGACTACTGAAATGGTTTTTAAAGCTCGCAGAACCCTAAAAGTCCGAAGGACTGACACGCTCCCCAAGGAACTAAATGCTCCCACGTACCTGTAAAGCCAGGATGTGACGTCAGGTGGTCGAATGGAGTAAACAGAGCAATTATTTTACAGTGGTGATTCTTAACTGTTGATTCTTCTGAGTATATTTTAAGTATGAATAAATTGCATATCAAGGATTTGCCTGAAGACTTACAAAATAGATTATTAAACTCTTGATTATAGAGTTTCCTTACGCAGTAGCTCTTGGTTTGTGCACAGCTGCTTTTGTATCAGCATCTTAAAATATTACGTATTTAAAATAGAAACAAAGATAATACTCAAAATTATTCTTTTCAGGCTGAAACACTGGCTGAACTGGTTTGATTCTACCTGTCTCTATTCTGCGGCTGCATCTAACCAGTATAAAATCTTTCTAATTACTGCTTACTGAAGCTTGAACCATGACTTTTGGAGACAGAGAACCCAAGTGTAATCCACTGTCCTGGTGTCTGTACACACCAGCCTATTTTCAAAGTTATAATTTCATTCACAGGACCAGTAGGTCTGTATTTGACAGCCCAGCTATTACATTTCACTGGTCAAAATCCATCCGTTCATGTTCACTCGCTGCAGAGTACATCTTCCTCTGCACAACTGTTTCCTTCTTGACAGACTAACACATTGCCATCATACAGTGAGCGATAAAACACGGGGAAGAGTCAATGTCCCAGACAGTTTCAGATACAGTTGGGACCCACAGGGCTTTTTGTACTGCAGGCAACCCTTCGCACCACGAGAGCACCATGTAATCCATATTTTATAGGTCATCTATATTTTATATATTCCCACTTACGCCATAGTGATGACACTGAAATCCAACCAGTTCCAGGGATCTCGAAGGAAAGTGAACTCATTTAAACAGAATCCTCTTGCCAATATTTTTATCAGCGATTCAAAAGTGTAAATGCCAGTGAAAGTATATCTAAGGGAGAAAAGTGCCAAAGGAAAACAGCAACACTAACAATTAATGGAAGACACACAGTCAGACCGCCTAGGCCCACAAACCAATCCAATGCTGCAGAGAAGTAACGGAAAGACTGCTGTTGATACCAGTGTCTTCTATCAGTATTTGACTCTCATGTAGTTTGAGACAGTAGTTGACTGCTATCTGGACATGGCTATTAACGTGCATGCCTGTGACATCAATTTTTGCACTCAACAATTTTTTCCAAACTCTTTCATGTGAGTCCCCGTAATTTGAGAAACACAAAACTCCTAGCCACTCACTAAAATAAAGATTGAAATTTGTATCTCCCTCTGATTTCAAGTGGCCAAGTGAATATGTGACATGCTGTGTATTATTTGCTTTGGGAATACAGCATTCATTTCTGTGCAGAATGTTTAAAACAGAGAAATAGAAGAGGACAGGATTTTCAATTGAAGATGGCAATTATTCATATTAATGGAAAATTATCAGTAAAAGCTCTTCTGGACTTACTGAGTGCACTTATCATTTCAACAAGGCAATGATCTCCCTGCAGAATTCAAAAGGCATTCATGTGGTAGTCAGCAAATGCACTAAAAAATGACATGGATGTAGTGCTTCCCTTTTCATTTGGAAAGAAGTATTCTGAAATTATTATTGAAATGAACTTGAACAGTACTTTCGATGCCAACAGCAGATACAACTCATCTAACATTTAATGTTCTCGTAGGTAGAGAAGTATCTCAGCATCTTCTGGAGATATGCATATTAATACTGAATATACTAATATAATATTAAATATGCAGAGTCTTGCTCCTGTTTGCATAAGGATTTGCTGTTCTCAGTGTCATGTATCATGAGAAAGTCAGAAACAATTAAAATTGTTGAGCTATTTTTAAAACTAAGTATTTTGGAATCTTTTCCTTTGCATTAGCTGTTAGAATTATCAGGGTTCCTATTGTGACATTTTTATGCCAAACTAAAAAAGTGAGAGCTGATATATTCTTAAAAGAAGTAAAAACATGGGATTATCCAGCTTAAGCGTGACTGCAAAGGCACGGATTTATTGAGATTTAATGTTGTAAGTGTTGGCAGGGCTGAAGATAAGAGCTTCACTTTCTAACAGCATCCTGCAGGCTAGGAGCTTCTGACAGAACATTTTATTAGAGCAAATACTCAATGTTTCAACATTATTAAAAAGAACATAAGAAGATATCAGCTCTCGATGTGCTTCATCAGCATCAGCAACAATGGGAAATGTATCTGGATAATGAGAAAAAAATTACTGAGTAACTTCAGCAGGTCAAAGGAGGTGATTCTGCCCCTCTTCTCTGCTCTGGTGAGACCCCACCTGGAGTACAGTGTCCAGCTCTGGAGCCCTCAGCACAGGAAAGACGTGGACCTCTTTAGAGATCCCTCCCAACCCAAACCATTCCATGATTCTACCTTGAGTGAAGGCTGCAAGACAAGTATCAATAATTCAGTATAACTACAGAATTTTAAAACACACATACCCACAGATACTTACTCAACATACTTGTTCCATGAAGGAGATGGAGAAGACTTAGAGGACTCACTCAGAGCCATGAACACACAATTAGTTATAATAGTGCACATGATGAACCAAGTGAATAATGTAAGTCACGGGAGTGAAGGCAAAGTATATGACATTGACTCAGAAATGTAAGTAGATATTCTGTCAGCTATAAACATAATATGTGATTTTGAGTTTAAAGCACATGTAAGAAGAGCATGCACATGTATTTTCTGATTTTTAACCATGTTAGATGACAACACATTACCTCTGCTATTCATGCCATCTAGACTTCTGTACGGGCTAGAGATCTGCTGCTCTAAGCATTGCAAACTTGGTAAAAGGATCCTGAATCACTCAAAGTGTGGGAGGATGGATGCATTTTTAGTTTCATTTTACAGCATAAAGGTGAAAAACTTGCCCAAGGTCAAACAGGTAAAGCCCAAACCTTACTCTAAGTTGGCAGAGCTGCACTCTTCTGAAGGGATATTGTGAAGTCTGCCAGGATATTTGCAGATGTCTCAAAGGACACTAGATGCCCTTGTTTAGCTCACCTTTGGGGCTGCGCAGTTGCAGGGGTATGAATGGGAACTTGGGCATCTAGCTCACGTGTAGACACCTCAGTTTAAGCACTTAGCTCTGGAGCTGAATCTTGTGCTTCGTGTCATTCAACACAATTTGGCAATCCAGGAGGTAAATGTGCAAGGGAAAGACATCTAACCTTTCCATCATCCATCCTCTCTGTCTGCACAAAAAAAAATGTCCCGGCTTTAGCTCTGGGCATGGTCAAACTGTCAGAAACTCAGAGCTGGACACTGGTGTTGAAATGCCAATATCAGCCAACTTGCTGCCCGAGGAAAGCCTCAGATGAGAGGCATCACTCCTCCAGAGATATCTGCACCCTGCTACAATGACAACTTCTGACCCATTGCAGCTGACTCAGCACCACACGGGCAGGCGAAGGCTGGAGACCTAAAATCGATGCAGGGACACCGCAGACTCTAATCTGGGCCTGATTCAACCCCAAGCCACAGCATTATTGCTCTGGTCTCATTACTCAGTGCCAAACTGGAGCAAAACACTAGTGATCCCCATCCCCTAAATTTGATGTATGAGGTGAGTTCTATATATCAATTTTACATCCCAAAGGCATTCCTGGTAACAGCATCCCTGAAAATTTTCACTTTCATATATCAAAGGTGTATATTTTTAATATGATTTCCTAACAAAATGAAGTTTGCATAATTTTTCTTTCTATTTGTTTTCATATCTGTGCCTGCCTATCTCAGCTTTTTCTCTTTTTTTTTCTTAAAATTGGCCAATGGTTGATAGGCTTTGGCACATGGGTTGAATTTCATTCCTATGGTTTGGGTAAACAGAATAGGATGAAGATCTTATCAGTCTTCTCACTGAGAAAGGCTTCAGCATGAGATACTTGTTTATGAGGCATCAGGTAATCAACATCAGAGATCATTCTCAAAACAAAAATCTGTAGAAAACCAGACTTCAATACCCCCAGTCCTCACAAAACTATTTATTTCTGTGTAGTACAAAAGCTTAAGATAATAATAATTTCTAAGGTAATTCATAGTCAGAAGTAATCTGGAGTGAAGAAAAGACTTGATTCATTCAATGCTCTAAAATATACAAACACAGGATTATGTATTTTTTATAACGAAAGAGAGCAAATGAAGCCAACAAAAGGATATGAATGTACCAAAATTTTAATTGCTGTTCTTCGGATTGGATGGAAAGGACTCAGGATCCATAAGGCACGTGTAGCAGTGAATCTGAAGATTGTCTTCTGTTTGTTTAGCACTATGAAAATCTTTAAAGAAATAAAGAAACATGAAGTAAAGCTTTCAGGAAAGTGAGCGGAGAACATATTTTTGTACTATATCCTGTTGTATCCTGCATCCTGATGAGCAGGAGCTTGATGCTAACTTCAGTCTGTTCGTTGAAATGAGAAGACTCTTTGTCCCTTCATTATAAACTGATGAAAGAGTTAATATTCATTAACTGTTAAGCTGCAAAAATAAACCTCAGCATGAACTTTCTTTCTAAAACATAAAACTTGCAAAGAGTTGTGAACAGAATTAATCTTGCTTATGACTATTCTCTTAAAATAAATTGGACCTCTCATTGAGTCAAGGTACACAGAGGTGAAAGGAAGAATTACAGTGTCCATCATTATTTACTATTGTTGAGTTGATAGTGATCCTCTAGCTCTAAGACTGTAGAAATTAGTTCAAAGTATTAACCATTTCTCAAGTAATAAACTTAATTTCCAATGGATTAGGTCCCATTTCTCTGTTCTTTATTGAAAATCATATTCTTCAATGCTTCATGACTAGAATACAGAGCTTGAATAAGTAGGTTTTAAGCCTTCCATTCTGATTCAAATGTTAATCAAGTCCATATAATTCCTATAATTTAAAATTAAGCTTTTTTAAAGAAGATTACAGCATGTAATTCAGCTGTGCCAACTGCATTTTTATAACATAGAAAGGTATGTTAGTTTTTCCAAAGGGATGTAAGCAAAACTGTTTGATAGATGATTCACATAAACTTCTTTTAGCAACAAAATAAAACAAATTAAAATCCAAATATCTTTGTTGGCTCTAACCTTACGATCCTTGTAGTATGGGTCAACATCCTCCAGTGGTTCCCCAATGAGCTCTGGAGGAGGATTTCCATAGAGAGCTGGTAACTTCTGGAAAGCTTTTAGGTCAAGTTGAGGACGTGGTTTCTCCTCAGGTTTCAGTTCTATAGCGTTTCTTTGACAATTCTTCTTGGCAGCAATTCTCTTTTCGATAGCAGCCAAGGACTCGTAAGTGAACTTACGGAAGTTGTTGGCACCAGGTAGTAAGAACTCAGCCATTTTTCATTCTTCTTTCCCTGTCGCTGATTCTGTCCAAATAATAGAAACAAATAGGAAGGAAGTAACTCCAAAACAGGTAAGTTATGAAAATTAAACAACTAGCTGCCCATGCATTGCTAATAACATAAACTTTCCGAGCCATCCACTCTATAAAAAAAAAAAAAAAGGTATGATCAATACCTTTTTCGGTGAGATGTCTGTTTAGTTGGTTTTTTTTAAAATTTTGTGTTTCTGATTGGATGTGGGCAGACCTCTGTAAACTTAAGAGTATGTTTAGAGCACCTCATTTAAGACACCTGTTATCCTAAATGCTCTTGAACTGTTTTTCAGAAAAAGCCCAAGGTGCTGGTTTAACCCAGTATTCGGAAATGGGACAGTAAAACCCATCAAACTGCAAAAACATCAAACATATAGAAGTTGCAACAGAAGGACCAAGTATTAAATTAACTAGTGCAGATGTAAATACTCGGATGGATCACCTATCCTGGTGGTGTCAGTACAGGAACAAGCAGTGTCCAATCATCAGAAGATTTAACTTGTGACCCATAGAGTCAGTATTGACTGGCATGGTGGACAAAAATGCTTGTTCTAACAAGTATCAAGCACAAAGTTTATATTTTACACCTGCTTGTCAGAACAAAAGGGAGACTATACTAGAAAAATATTTTGTATTATTTAATGGATACTTTTGGTCAGATATTGGAAAGGATTCATTCAACTAAATGCTACCCGAGTCCATCCTTTGGCAGTACAGAGACTCCAACCTTCTACCTTTCACACTGTGAAAAGCTTCAAAGCAAACCCATGAAGTGCACAAATATTGGCAGTGAAAAAACTGAAAATGGTACACAGAGTAAGATGATCCAGACCTACATCCTTGTGTTAAACTCACTCAAAAGATCTATAAGGAGATTTCTCTAAAATATCTCATTTGATTATTACCTCTAGGAAGACACTGTGATTCAGTCCAGAGTCACTGAGCTACTGAACAGCAGTCCCACCTGTAGATTGCGAAATGATCCCATCCGATCCAGGACTTCACCCACGATGGAACACTGCTGAGTCTGCAGGGAAGAAGATTACATTAGATGGACACAGCCAGGTCTTTCCATCCAGAAGCTGCCACCGCCACTTCAATGTGCCCTTCAAAGTTGACTCCATATCTAGCAATCATAGCTTATCTTGGGAAGTTTAAGCTGTCCTCACTGGACAACTGCCAGATGACCTGCTCTTGACCTGCTCCTTTCCAGGCACTACATGAGGCATCTCAGGAAAACACACAGTCTGAATCAAGAGGCTTTGTTTTACTGAAAATAAATATTATGTGCTGACTCCCAGTATCTTCCTCTGCCATGCAATGCCATTTTATTTCTCCCCAGATCCAAAATAATTTCAATTGTCCTCACATTGCTGAACTGTAGGAAACCATTGCTGTGAGAACAACAGCTGGAGGGCAGTGACGAATGAACTGCAGTGAAATCTATTCATTTTTGCAGTCTGCTTGCCTCTCCCATTAAACAAGCACACTAAATTCTAAATACGAAAAGTAATCCTTGCTTCCAGCACAAAATAGCAACATTTCTGGAAGAGAAATAGGACATTCAGGCAAGAATACTCATTATTTTACACTTTTCAAGATCAAGCTAAGAGTCTGGAAGCTGTGTGTAGTATTATAGCAAAAAAATGAAAAAGATAACATCCACTTCCAAGTTTTCAAGTCTTCAGCAAGCCAAAGTGGTATTTGTTTTGTTGATGCTCAGAGTAATTTAGATGTTGCGGTATCAGTAATGAGAGCTGTGAATGATGCATGAAATGACACAATTTCTGTGCAATGCACAGAGGGAATACAATAATTACTTTATTCTGCTTTGTGCCAAATCTTCCAAACATACCCATCCCTCCACACAGCATTTCCACAAAAGTCTACCTGATCTCAGAAGTTCACCATTAAAATTCTGGGTTTGTTGCAGATTTCTTTGTGGTTTTGTCTCCTCTCTTCCGTGAAACCACCTTTCAGATCCCAGAAAACAAACTGATTGTCACACCGTTCTCCCTCAAGGGTGTTAGAAGGCAGAGCAAATTCTAGGAAGGCAAGATGTTGCTGACTAAAGCCAAGGACGGGGAAATAGTAGGAAGCATGAGGGCATGTGGAGTCTGCAGATGCCTAGCCAGAGCTGGAAACCAGGCAGGGGAGCCTTTCCTTGTATAAATGGTTTTATGAATTGTTCCACAGGTGAACAAACATTAAGGAAAGGAAATAAAATCTTATGATTGCTGTCTCACACGTCAGTAGCAAAATTTCCATTGATAGAAGCTGCAATCCATGGAGTGCACAGCTTAACTACACTTTTCATTCATGGGCAATTCTGAGCTACTCAGCTTCATCTTTAATAAAATGTAATGATTATTAAAAATGGCATAATCCAGAAAAAAATGTTTCTGATTCACTCAAGCATCTTTAAAAATATCCCCAAAATAATACCTGTTACTCTTCATCTCAGGGAGGATAACGCACAAGGTACAGCTAAGAAGTATTTAGCTTTTTATATGACCAGGGCTAGATTTAGCAATTTGACCAAAGGAAGTAAAAAGTGTTAACGCAAAATCGTTTTTGCGCTTGATGTCACAGAAGCAACAAAGTACCATTTTGGCTTTTTCTCAAGACTTGAAATACCTATAAAATAGTGTGATGTTTCATATCTGTTTAAAATGGAAAGTTTTTTTATCCTTTGACTGACTGAAGACCAGAGAATGCTGAATAAAATCAATATGACTGAAGAATAATAATAATAAAATAAACCAAAAAAAAAAGCATTTCTGATTTGTTCTTTCAGCTGTCAAACTTATTTTCTATGAATTATTTATCAAATACCAACATGTGTAGCTAGATAACATTCTGAAGTAAGGCTGCTTTCTTCCAAATGTGTTTTCCTCTTTAGGAATATTCATTGTGACAGACTAGGCAACAAGGTTATTGTCAAAGATATTTTTTCTCCTTTTCTTGCTATTGCGATTACCCCAATTCAATCATCAGTTAATGAATAAATGTTCTCAATTATTTGATTTCCTGCTTCATGATCTATTATGGAAAGAGGTGAAAACATGTTGACAACTACTGTGATCAGCATGACCAAGGTAGTCAACATGATCAGAGTGGCCAGGATTTCCTTATTCCATTCTTTTTTTCTTTAGCTTGGACATTTGCAATTCTTGTCTGTTCAAACTGTCCCTTTGGTTTAAAAAGGCTTTCATAATATGCACAGAAATTGTATTTTAAGTAACTGGAATAACAGTTGTTTGAAGACTCTACGTGAAAAGCCTTGTCCTGTTGGAATGACTGAAACTTTATTATTGTCTTCAGTGTAGTTGATTTGTGTACACTTTTGCATCTTATTCAGCGATGATATCCAATGCCTGGAGCAGCAAATTTAGGGACTGTAGACTGACCCAGCTGTTTGTATCTCCAGTAATTATTTCAGTAGCCAAGAACATCAATATGGACCTTGGGAAGACATGTCATCTGTACCATGTAAAGTTACTACAGTAGACTTGGGCTGCTTTGCATCTTTCTACATCTGAATTTCCAGTAGGTAAGATAAATCTTTCTAGAACTGAATAAGGAAAGATTTAGTTAACAGCAGTTCAGAACTTCTGTAGAGTTGTTCTATTCTTTCCTCAGGAACTTTTCTATATTTTGAGCTAGATGATTTAATCCAATCAAACTGACATTGTCTTAATGATCTTTAAAGCATGTATGAAAATAACTATTGTATATTAGCACATATAATGTTTTTATTCATAGAATAATTCAGATTGGAAGGGAACTCAAGAGGTGTCTAGTTTAACCTATTCCTCAAAATGGATCAGTCATGAGGTCAGGGCTTTAACCAGGCAAATATCCGAGGACAGAGACTGTACAACCTCTGTGAGCGACCTGTTGCAATACTTGACTGTCTCAACCCATTTGGATTCCTTGTGTTTCAATTTATGCCTCTTTCTATTGTCTTCCTGCTATGCACCACTGTAATAAAAAATAAAAAGAAATAAAATATTGCATTAATTTGAGAAGTAAAAGGCAAGTCCCTCCAAAATGCCTCTATATGAGGAAAACAAATATTATACCTGCTTCAGCCCATTTAGTCTACCTATTTAGAGCAGCCTACAAGAAACATCTCACAGGTCTGAGTAACACCATTCAGCGTAGCTCCATTGAGATTGCCAAGGGAAACTATGATCAGCATATTTGCTCATTATTTTCCCACCATTAGAACATCACACCTTACCTGAACTGAGCTGTGGCACCATCCTTTGAATATTCCAGGTTCAACCCCAAACTTTGTTTAGCGTCCCTAGACAACCTGTCCAAGAGCTCCAGTTCTCTGAGTCTCCCAGTATGGCATCTGGATGAAAGGAGATGATCTAGCTACCCTATACTGATCTACCTGATCAGCTGACCAGCTGATCTATCTACCCTAAACTCTCCGCAATCCACAAAATTGAGGACACAGACCACCCAATAATAAATACATAATATAGCTTAAGACATATGGAGAGTGTTGAAAAATGCAGCAGATTTTTTTTATTGCCTACAAAAGAGAACTTGGCGTGAGATAAATCCCACTCTTTCAATTTGAGATTTCCACCTTACAGTTCCCAGCACCGGAGGATGAGGGTAGTAAACAGTGTGGACATTCACAAAGTGGTTTAAAAAGACCTGATAAAGTCTGTTAGCATTTATCCAGAAAGTCCCTTTGGGTGGGATTAATCTCACCTCACTGCAGGCATCTCGGAGTTAGACAGCTACATCTTCACTAGCTCTCCGACTGCCTGCTGAGACACCTTCTCATGTTTCCTTCAGGATGAAATTAATCACATCTCAGAGTGCCAGTTGACTACAATGGATGACCTGAGATTTCTCAAGTGAGATGAGAAAATTTAGCTTTTTGCACTCATTAGGCCCACCCTTCTTGCTGCCTCAACTAACGTATAACTGCTAAATTCCCAAAGATTAGTAATTTTACAGTCAGTGGCAGGACTGGAAGAACATCATTAGTCACCAGCAGACTGTGAACATATAAAAATTCTAGAATTGCCTTATATCACATTGTTTCCTTAATGACTACTTACAGGACAAGCCTTCTTCGCAATTAGTGCAGCGTTGTCACATTTTCATTTCCATGATAAGGGTGGACTAATTTTCAGTTACTTTGCTATCATAAATAATTTAAATCTGTGCAGCAATCACTTTTTGTAAGTGCTTGAGCAGCCAATTGACAAGATGTTAAATGGCCCGTTGCAAGCACTGAGGAAGTTAAGAAACTCTGTGGCAGCATGGGAATCTGCACCCAAGGAGATAGCCAAACCATGGAAAAAAAACCTGTTGGTCATCAAGAAGTGCAAAAGTGGCCAAAACAAGATTGTGAGCACCACCACCATCAACAGTGTAGTTTGAACTGATTAATAATCAACGAGGGATTTCCCACCCAGTAACTAAGGATAGTGAGGGTAACCAGAGGACAACAAAGAAAGATGGGAAAATCCATGACCCAACACCAGGATTCAGGACCATCTCTCCAACCTATGAGGAATCTAGGGAGTGGAGAAGACCTCAAGGGACCCCACAGCCCAGGACTATGCATGGCATAACTGGAGCTGTGGTACAGGAAAGTCATATAACTCACAAAATTGCTCATATCTGTAATTAAAGTGTGTTGGTATCCAAGTCCGTTGACACACAACACTATGGTATTATATGGTGACTATTGCATAGAGATCTGAGATAAAAATCTCCTCTCTATTCCGTTACCAAGAAGATTGACCAGTTGCTGGACACTGATGACAGGGCAATAAAGCTTAGGTGTGGAGTGGAAATTTATTTATTCATTAAGCTTGGCAGGCTGGGTCCTGCCAAAGGGACAACAGTGGAAGAAAGCTGCATGTGCTGCAGGTTACATTTCGCAGCCAGGAAAGGGAAAACAACATATTTTCTACAGTGCTGGACTGAACCATCTTGCGGTTTTTATGGATATTCAAGCTTTGCAGCAAAGAGATGGAATTTGAATTCTCTTCACCCTTAAGGAATGAGAACGAAGATCTCACCACCTCAAATCTGCAAGAGGCTAAGGACATCTACCTAAGACTTGCTGCAATTGTATTTGGATGGCATTACTAAACGATAACTTTTTGCATTTGAGATTCAGGGCTCTAAAGGCCAGACTGCCAATAAGTCAGATTTCTTTTCTTGCCACATGTAAGCAGTGCTTCAAATGTGGTTAACATGATTAATGGTTTTATAAACTTTTGGCTCCTATTAATATGACTTGATTACAACTGACAAAACCTATAGAAACTCAGCTAAATACATGGATGGGATTTTGGACTGTTACCAGTAACAGAAAGCACTAAATGCACTAAAAGTGTCACTTATTTGCCATTTTGCAGTTCTGAAGATTGGTTTCATCATGTACATTTTGATACAGAAATGTTTCTTATCAGCTCAACATGTGCTTTGGAGGACAAAACTTTAGATACAACATAGGGGAAACAAAACATTTTTCCCCAAGATCATAATAAAAGTCAAATAGTCTATGAAATAAAATCTAAAAAAAAAAAAATCCCTGTAAATAAAATAGAGTAAGAAAACACTTAACTTGTAAGGTTGGTTTTTTTTTTTTTTAAAAAAAAAAAACAACTTATCTTGAGTATACAACCTAAGTTTTAACTTTGATTGCCCAAAGTTTGGTGATTCACAAGTTCTATGAAATTTTCAAATTGCATGGTCTTTTGTCCGCCAGAGTTTCCTACACAGAAACATTGTTCTAAATGAATTAAAATATATCTAATCAGAAGTTTGTTCTGAACAGTCCATTTGCATTAGGTATGTCAGTATTAGGTTCCTCACTTTTCGTGATTAACTTCACCATTTGCCCTTTTCATCCTACAGAAAGAAATCCAAATTTCAAAGAACTTTTCTCCATTGATAAGGAAAATAGTCTCTGGTCAAGTTAATTACAAAGCAAATCAAAACATAATACAACAAAAAAATCAAAACCTATGAAACATGGTAGATGAACTGTACCAGTAGCACGACAAGAACCTGAGCAACCGTTTCCGTTAGGTCTCTGTACTGGTTACCTCCACAGTTTATCGTCCTTATCATCTTAGTAAAACACTCTCGTATAACATACAGCTCTATTCCACATAAACTCATTTCTCTAGAGTTTTATCTGGTGTCTCTGTGGTGAACTGAGCACACATAAGCCACTCCTAGCAGATAAAAGCTTTGCAGCTGCTTCAAATGTAAACCTGAAATGTTTAATCTCTTCTGCTTCATCAAAGCAGAGACCTGTTTCTGTGAGTTTTAGATGACTGTCTTCTTTTCTACTGCCAACTCATCACCAAACAGTCAAATTTGTGTTCTCCTCTCTATTACATCATTTGTTAACTTACTTTCTCACCAATATTTGATTATCAGTGTATTTGCCCCACAGTTTACCTTGATAAAAACATTCACCAAACACAGTTCAATATATTCCGCAAATAAAACAGATTTAGTTAAGACTTTGTTTAGAAAAAAAAATCCATTTAACATAAGATCCATTCATCTTAAGTCTCAAAAAACAAATGTTAGTCTGTATCAGAACAATATGACTAAGCATAAATCTACGTAAGAGAGAGCAATATGATAAAATGTAATGTTATTGAAATACATTTCTTTCCTTGTAATAAAAATTATTAACAAAGAATATGAACTTTTTATATAAAATATATATTTCTGCTATTCTTATTCACGGATTAACAACTTCCTCATATACGTTTTTACTCTTCTATGTGTTATTTTTGACCCTAGTTAACTCATTTCTGCAAAATAGCAAGTCGAAAACATAGGGGAAACTCCTGTGCAAACACTGCACTGGAGGGAATAAATACTCACTCCTCCTCCCCACTTTCATTTTATTTTACATACCACTCACCTACAAAAAAAAGTTTCTGCTCAGGTTCTTTTAGTGTTTTTTAGGCAAATACAATATCACTGAATCCTACAGAAGACCCTACCACAAACCACCTTTTTTCTAAGAACAAAAAGTGCAGTAAACCGCAGGACTTACATTCTTTTCCATCCCCTCTAAGTGAAGGTTCGAGGAGTCATTTCTTTCTATGCAAGAGAAACATATTTCAGCACAGTTGCCTCCCAAGAAATGGTTGGGAAAACCTCCTCACTGCCTTTCTCGTCTCTATTTCCCCTTTCAGCAATCCCTCACTGCTCTGGCAATCCTCTTCCTTCAGGGACTGTGTTATTTGTACACGGCGGGTGTTGAGGGAGGCGTCTATTTAGCCATCAGAGTAACTGATGTGATTATACAAGGTCTCCTGGGAAAGGCTGTAACCTCCGTAAGCAAAGTTGGGGAGGCTCCAAGCTGAGCATTTCTTTAAGATACTTTTCCATCCCTGGATTTCTGAGAGTCTTTCCCTGTGGATGGAAAACAGGGGGCCAAATGCCTTTGTCAGCCTCACAGTGAGAGCTGTCTGTATTATAAAAGATTTTTTTTTATATAAAAGGCATTGGCTTTTTTATTTTATTTAAATGTTTCAGTTTCAGTTCTCTCCTTCAGTAAATTCAGAAAATGTATCATGGTGAATCTATAAATTATATTGAAGGACTGCGATTGAAGCTGGGCAGAAGGCAGGAAAACTGAAGACTCTTACCTCTCTATATCTGAGTGTGTGTATACATATATACATACATGTGCGTGTGTGTGTATGCACATATACACAAATAAAATGCCAATGCATAGATATGATTCAGACTAATATGATGATATATACAAGGAGTAGGTGAGGAACCTGGAAGAGTTCACTCCCGCCTGAAACCTGCAACTCCTCCGTGGCTGAAGCCACTGTTGATGAGACTTCATCTTTGCAGCTGTGTCTGCACTACCAGAGAAAGGGGACAGGGCTCATTCCCTGGCCCTGAAGCTAAACGGAACAGTAAACTTCTGTCCATATAACTAAATTTTCTTACAATTCAAAAACAGGGAGGGAAAACAGGATTTCCCCTGTCCAAGGAGAGACTCATGCAATTTTAGGAGATTGTGCCTTTCTGGCAGGAGAGCCAAGATTTCTCTTACGGAGGGTACTCATTTCTTCATGTGGTTCTGCTTAGGACAGAGGGTGTGATCTCACTTATTATTAGTCTGATCCAAAGGATCTTCAGTGCTGTGTTTCTGAATTACCCAGGTTGCTGAACTTTTTAAGGCAGAAGGAAAATGTCTTTCTATTAAGCATTGACTGCATAAGAAAAAAAAATCATCAGACACTAAAAACAGAAGTTAAGGCTAATACATTCATTTCAGATTATACTTCACTTTCAGGATGTCTAATATTTCACTGAGTTGAAACAGAATGAACTGAAGGAAGGAAAGCCAATTGACCCTTGGATGGAATATGAGGTAGTTCCCCTGCAGCACAAGAATGTATTAAAAATGTGAACATTGTTTTGACCCAGAAGATCTGGGTGCTGGATCATTTCCTATACCAAATACAATCAGGATCAATAAACCATCTGTATTTTATCCTTGGTAGCTTTGATTGAAGTGGAAGAGAAACTTTCAAAGAAAGTAGTCTTGCTATATTCTGAGACAAATGCTGTTTTATTTTCTGTTGAATTTGGGTTGGTTGCCGATCTCCTTCTATCTTTAAAATTATCTTCTTTCAAAGTATGTAGGACTCTGAGGAATGGGGGGAAGAAGTCATGATGGTACACCAGGTCCCTAACTCTGATGTTTTAGTGGAACATGGCCGTCTTTTGGCAAAAGCTTTGGTTCATTACGTTCTAAATTTAATTGGAGTGGTGCTGTAGGTAGTTAAACTATATCTTAGATGCTTTGGACAGGCCTCTTCACAGGAAGTTTAAATTCATGGGAAGAAGCAGATTTTTAATGGTCAGGAAGAATATCCACAAATAAAATTAGGAAATCTCATGACAGACGAAAACAGATAAGATTTATTAATCCATGTGGCTTCACAATTGTCACCACTATCACACTTTAAAGCAACATTATGTACAGAAAATAGCATGTGCAGATCAGTCACATAAATCTCAGACTTCATGACACAAATCCCATTCGTATTATCTCATATTCCCTGTAAGCTCTCTGTCTGCCATATGTCTTATATAGCTTTAAAACGATTTGACATTAATTGTATGAAGTTTGAGCCGTTTAAAGCTTCACTTGGATATCCGTAAAGATGGGTGAAGTTCACCTGCACCTTGCATATATATGGAAGGAACGGACGAATAATAAGCATAGATTAAAAAATATATTTATGCCCCACAGAGAAACTAATGGATGCTCAGTAGGATTTCCAGTGTCTGAATGACATCACAATCAGGCGCATCTCTAACATCACTTCATAGATAGCTTTCATATCCATCTCCAGTGCTAATTTACTTGCATTTCACCCAAAATTATAGATGAAAAACAGACTTGAAACAGCAGCTAGTCTTGGCTTCCTGTCTATTAGCTATTCTCCTCTGCTTTAGGGGAAAGGTAACCTGCAGTTTCTGAGGGCAAGAACGAATTATTGTCATCTAAGGGTGAAGAAAGCAGGAACCGCATCTCATGTATCATCTGAATCAGAGATCAGCTTAGCTCTAGTAATTAAAAATATCCCAGGGTGATTTCAAAGGGCATCTTCTTTTACAGGCTGCATTCAAGGTACGCTCCTTATGTGTACTGAGTTATCCAAGCCCATTGAGTACTCATGGCAAAGACATAACTGAACCAGTTCCAGAATTCAACCAGTTTTACCCCAATGATTGCTTGAGAGAGCAAATGTCTCACATAATCTGTGCTGCAAAGTGGCTTCAGGTCACAAGTCCTGCAAAGGGCAGGAAATACATGGAAAATGCAGAAATGTTGAATTGCAGTAGCCAAACAAAATGTGTGTTTAGTTGAAGGTGAGAGAAGCAGCTGTCTAGACTCCGTTGACTGTGCTGATGAGCTTCCCCTGACTATAAACAGGAATTTAGACACATCCCACCTACAGTTAAATGTGTGGGGACAAAATAGAGATTTCCTGTTGGACAGAGAAGGGTGAGGCACCTTCGGCAGTGACTTTTTCTTCTCTGACCAAAATTAAATCCCTATTTCGCCCACTATACTCTCAGCAAGGCTGTTTGGCTCCCCACTCCTTCATGTGTAGGAGAAGTGAAGAACCTCCGACCTCAGCAAATTGAAGTCACAAAGAGCAGGTGGAGGGAAATAAACCTCAAGCTAAAAGAAATTGGAAAAAGTAGAAATGTAAATGCTACTATGACAAAATCTCAACCTTGCTAAATGAAGAAGAGCCAAAAAGCATTACCCATTTGTAAAGAAAACACATGGAAATAGTCTGTAAAAAATTCTAGGTGTTTAGAGAGAAAATGTATAGAGGTATTTTAAAAACTGAGCAATATCTGCATTTGCAAATGGTACAGAAATGGCTTAATGCAAGTGGGCAAATATTTGATGCTAATGGATATTTGAACTCCAGAAAAATTAATACTTAAAGTCAAGTGAAACATATTCATGTGATGTATGTTTGCTATTAGAAAAGAAGAATATTCATTAAATGTAAATTAGTTTAATCTACGATAAAGCTGAACAGTCAGCTTAAAGTATGATTCAAATTGCCCTTCAGTTTTACCCTCCGCAGTGTAGCAGTAACCTTGGGGTAGGGAATGGTTGCCTAAAAATGGTACAAAATAAATTAATTCCTTAGTTCTTTTAAAAATAACCACCAACTTATTTCTCTTTGTTTCCTGATGATGCTGTAATTGGTATGTGTGTACTTGTGATAAATTATGCTATTTTATAGCAATTTAAGAAATAATGAATGGAAGGTAGGTTGTGAAAAATTCTATATCTGGTGCAGCAATCAGTCAGTACCTATCCAGGTTTTTACACAGACTTCATTGCTATAGTAACAGAGACACAAGAGCGAATACAACTGCAGTTTTAATTGGGAGAAAGCAGACGAGTTGCACAAGTGCAAATATTTTTGCACGTATTTCTGGAATTTCATGACATCACCAGATTTAGTAAAGATTAATTTCTCTTCCTTTGTGGAAATCTTAACTGAAAATTCCTTTTGCATTTCACTATAGTCTTCTTTTAAGGAAATAGTGTGGGTTTTCATTTTGTGACCAATCCTAGTTTTTCATTTCATAAAGATGCATCAATCAGAACCATTTCAACTACACAATGTGGGAGAAAGGAGATGAAAAACAAATAGAAATTGTTAATGTCTAATGCGTAAAACTGACCTGAATTCTTCATCTGGGAAAGGAAAAATGTCAGTTCCTTCACCGTTGCTAATAATATTTCATGATAAAATTATTCAACAGGTTTCAGATATTCAACACAGAATTTTACAGTCATTAATCAAAAGAAACCTTACATACTCTGAGCAGCATACCTATAGCTAAAATAATAAATGATAGCTTTTTGACTGCAAGTGTTGTGATTTCTAATGCCAACCCACTTAGACTGGAAAAAAAAAAATTTTTCAACTTCTGTGTTTATACTATTTCATCACAACAATTTCAGGTAATTTAGAATTGCTTAACCGATATGGTTTTAAACAAATAAATGAAGGACTCAATCATTCATCTTATGTTTTCTATTTCCTGTAGAGAAACCACCATGATGAGATTCGTATCATAAAATTTAGAAATTTTTTTGGATGTGTTGTTGATTTTATTGTCAATTAAACTATGGTATGGAAACTACCCTCCAAAATGCATAACTGTTTGTCAGTTCAGGAGCTACGTTCATCTACACAATATTCCTGTGACTTTACAAAACTAGAACCTTTTCAGTGTCGATTTTGATTTTTTTTTTAATATCACTTTTACAACACAGTGGAGACTGAGACCTTCTGGTCAAGAGGGGAAACCCTCATAAATCGTTGTTTATGGGATGATTATTAACATATGTGGGATTTGCAGCCCAGTCTGAAACCGAGGAAACGATGCTGCAGAGAGCTTTTAGTGATTTATGAAGGCCTTTTACTGCACAGAGATTAGAATAGCTTTTATAATATATTACATTGCTGCTTTATTTTAAAAGAATAGCTGGAGCCATTTTCTGATGCAGATAATAGTGAAGTCTAAATGGTATAAAGTAGTTAATTGGCATCTTTGTCAAAATAAAGACCTAGTATAAAGGAATCTCATTTCCTTTTATCAGAGAATGAAATTATAAAAAAAAAAATCATGGTGATGTAAAATTCAGACTCTTTTGAATGGATAATTGGTATTACAGAGTAACAGGAAATTGCTTTCTTTGTAAGTATGTATTAAAATCAGTCTGTTACATACAGTAATCTTCAGTTTCTAAATGCTCCAATGCACATTTCAATCAGGAAAATTTGCTTATCCTCTACTCAAATGGAAAAATATGGATTGGTCTTTTCTCTCTCCTCTGTGGTCTATCAAAATAATACTAAGAGAATTAAAGCAGTGAGGTAAATCAAGTTAGAAATAAATATTCCTAATACTATTTTGTCAAGCAGCATTAAGTCTATCTAGAGATTTCCCTACCTGTACCAGATACTGGATATTTACTCCTTGAGAAACTTTTTATCCATTATATCTTTATTTTTTTTACGAAGAAGTAAACCACAAAAACCCGATTTTCTGGTGTAAATCAGAGGCAACTTCAGTTAGCTGAAGGTATTACACCCTGGAATGAAGGTCCAGGCTGGTAAGAAGAAACTACAGCCTTCAGGAGCAGCTGATTTTAGGGACTTACACGCAGAGTACAAGTGGATAAGCTATTTAATACATAATAAGATGATTGACTAAAGCATCTGTTTGGCAGAGTATGGTGATTTAGTGACTGTATGATTCATCAGACTGGAACAGTTGAAAAAAATTAGTGTGAAATACTGTTCATAAAATGAGGTCCTCTTCTGCGTGCAAAATAGTTGTAAAAGAAGATCTGAGCTGAACAATCCCCAACAGCTCATTACCCCAGCTCTTTGACCTACATCACTTACTCTTTCCACCTCATCTGGAACAGAAGAGGTTGCCACTGCCACAGTTTTCTGCAGGAATTTTCACTTTTCCCTTTTTAATATTGATAATGTAGTTCTGCATCTCCTACATGTTTCTGTGAGGTCTTTCTTCAGCATCTCCACCACTTATTTTGTGGTTTCCTGCTGACGATGATCTCACTGGCTCTTGCAATCTGTAGTACAAGAGAATTGAACATATAGTATTTTTTTTTTCAATTCTGTACATTTTTGTTTTGATCTTTAGACTTCTCATGTAATAGAGAGAGTGTGAGAAGAGGTGAAGTTCGTAGTTAAGGCACTAGCTCACTACCACAGGGCTTTTCAACCTGGTAACTCAAGACAGTTGAAGAGCCCTAATCCTGCTGATTTGAACTGAGAATGTTTATCACAGGTAAGACGTCCAAGTCCTCGGATTGAGGGCCCAAAAGGCTACTTTTTGGCATGGTCTACCATTAAATTTGGGAGCAGCAGCAGAAAGGATTCAGGGAAGAAAGAGAAGATTTGTATACAAGGAACCACATTAATCACAGGATAACTGTATGGGTATTTGCAAATTGAGAAATCATTGTGTTCTTTAAGCCAAAAACTAATTGAAATTGATGATATTAAAAAATAATTAATTACCTTTTAAAATATATGGGAATGCTTTATTTCATTAAATTATTTTTTTTCAGTTATGCTCATGTGGAAATTAAGATCTTTTAAATATCAAGTATCAAGAACTTTCTTTAAAGAACGGGAAATGACTAATACAAATCCACAGTGAAACCATTTGGTCATTTACACAAAGGAATCTTCCTCCAGCTCTTTAATGGACTAATGCATGCTGAATTGTAATGGGGCTAATTTTCTCAACACCTACTTAAGGAGAAGACGCTGGGGTGCCCGATTTTTCCCCTCTCTTGGGTCTGAAAAATTCAACACATGAAAGCATCTGTGACACTTTGATAGATACAGTGAGCTGCAGCCAACGCATAATTGGAGGATGCGAAGAGAAGTGTCTGAAATTGCTTCTCAGAAGACATGCTTTAAAGGTCTATCAAATTCAACAAACAAAATGGAAAATATCTAGGACTTGTTTAATCATTTGTCTCACTCTCATCTTTTAAAGCTAAAACTAGAGCTTTGAATTTGAGGAAATAAGAACAGATGATCGGAAGGTCAAAGGGATCTTCTCCTGCTATTGTAATGTGTTACATTCTAAGCACCTGCGCTTCGTCAGCCACAAGTATTTTTGTGTCAAAATAATATAAAGGCCAAAGGAAGCAATCTGAAATAACATCAATGCCTCACCTGTGTTAGTCATCCAAATATTTCTTGCAACATGACCTTCGTTATGCTCCGAAAGAGACAATTCAAGGAATCTGTCTACTGCAGTTGCCACTTGTAATATATCACAAACACACAAGCTTATTTGCACATATAAATGCATAAATTTGGGGTTTTTTCCAAGTTAATCAAATGTCCTGTAACTGAGTCCACACTTCTATGTTATTTCATAAGCACTTTCATTCTTCTTTACTTGTAAGAGTACAAATGTCTTCTAGGTACCAGACATAAAACACATACAGCACAAGATTTTTAGAGACTGGTTTAATTCTCATATTTAAACCATAACATTTTTATCATGCTGTTTCTTGCAACACATAAATCAGAAAGAAAGCAAAATTGAAAAGGAAAAAGGTGGGAAGAGAAAAGATGAGAGGGAAAAGGAAGGAAGTGCTTGTATTTATCTATAACTTTCACACAACATCTTATTCAGTTACTGAAACTGCATTCTGTTTCTTTTTTAAGTGAGGGAGGTTGACATTTGACATAAAGGATCTTTTTTTTTTTTTTTTTTGCAAACAGAATCATCAGTTCATAATACCAGAATTGGTGTATCCAGTGTGGATTACCTTTTAAGGCAGAAAAATCCAACCTTTTTTTCATACAAAAAAATGGCTTTATAGCAAGCATTACTTTAATTTGTGAGGTGTTTGGCCCATAAACACTGGCTCAAAATTCAGGAAAAAAGCTAAAGCAATAGTGGTTTTAGCTGGATATTGTGATTTATAGGAACATGCAAGCATGCTTCCGCTCTTCACTTACAGCACTGGGCAACCGTAGGACTGTCCTTGGTTATTAATTGGGGTATGTACACCACATATCATCCAATTGCTAAGTGTTTGGGAAGGGCAGAGCTTCTTACAAGATTTCTGGGAATTTATTTCTCTTTCTGAAGTCTGAGACCAGCCAGAGACTTTCTCTCTCCTGTGGTAAAGGACTTGGGAATTCAGCTCTGCATTTAGCACGATTGGCACCAGCAAACGGCCAGCAGCATTATAAACCCAGTAAATATCTTTGTGCTCTTAAACACCATAGAAAGATGGAATAAGACAAAAGCCTTACAAGAAGGATGGAATGACACCTGGTTGTGTAGAGAAGCAGCAGTTCACCTTCAGAAAGCCAGAAAGTGTCTTGTGAGGAAACGGCTTACTATTCCTCAGACATTTACAGTGATCCTCTTTGCTCAAATCTGTGAAATGCGGGCACTGTTTAAGCAGGTGCCACAAAGCCAGATTTGAGCCACTGCGTTTTCCAGTGAGAAACGGTATGTTGGAAAGTGTGCACTCTTCCAATATGAGTGCAGCAATGGTGCCACGTTTGGAAATGAAAGCCTCTGCCCATCAAGCCCATTGTTTTCTGCTTTACTACAGCTGTACGTAGTATTCAAACCCACTATTCAGCATCACCACACCAGGAAATATGGAGTTAGATTTCACTTTACTTCTTATATATTATTCACAGCATGCTATGAAACATTATGGAGTTAATTTAATTGCACTGCAATTAAAATACCTGTTTCTGTATACATAGATAAACACACAAAATTTATAACCTTAAATGAAGATGGCTGCTGTCACTGTCTCTATAATCATTAAGGTGAGTGAATAGGTTCTAAAATAATAATTCTTTCTTTAGCATTGCCCCAGCTTTAAGAAAGAGTAAAGCCTTTCTCTGTATTTTTGCTCATTTATATTCTTGACTCTGGATAATTGCAGAAAGAAGAACAGCCATGCCTGGATGGCAGAGTTCAACACTTTCTGATCAGATTATTTTGACATTCCATGCATGGCAGATGTGATGTTTAATATAAAATTTACTTATTTGAAGCTATTTGATGTTACACAGGATTTTTGATTTAGCAGAGTGACACATAATGTGCTGAAATCACAATATAAATGTAAGGTTACACTTAGCAAAATATAGAAATTGCAATATACAGTTAAATCACAATATCAATGGAATCTCTATTGCCCTCTCTATAATATGCTCACTGCCGTGATGCTGGGTGTCCCCAGTCACTGGGAAGACGCACATTGGTTGCAGCAGCTCCAGCCCATTGCTCTCTCCGAAGTTCTTTTGTTAGTTGGTCGGTTTCTACACCCCCATGCTGTTCTCAGTAACCCAGGGAGACATTCCCTCTTAAAGAACTTGGGGAGAAACATTCACACCATCAGCCGATCCACTCCACTGTTGATACACTCTATTGAGCCACTCAACAGCTGACAGCTGTTTATCTAGAACGAAAGCCACCCTCCAGTTCCCTTTGTGTTGAGATGAAGTCAACTTTCCTTGCACCAGTTTGTAGTCAGTCAGACTCTACATTATTCCCTGAGTTTCTTGGGTACGTCACTCTTGCCCATGTCCTCTGACCCTCCTCTATTGTAGGGCTTTATTGGACAGTCATATGGGAAGAAAATGCCTTTGCTCTGGACTGAAAATAGAGTAAATGTAGAAAATCTGGGCAATATCAGCTTAAGAAGCAACAAGATTCTTTTTCAGCAGCCAGGTATATCCATGCATGTCATAATGCAATAATGAAACAATATAACATAACAGAACAAGGTTAACACCAAGATAGTTTTTTATTTAAAAAAAGCAATTTCTATTTTATTTGAGATGGTATTAAGCTGAACAGGTTGCCCAGAGAGGTGGTGGAAGCCCCATCCCTGGAAACGTTCAAGGCCAGGTTGGCCAGGCTCTGAGCAACCTGATCTGGTTGGAGATGTCCCTGCTCATTGCAGGGGGATTGGACTAGATGACCTTTGAAGGTCCCTTCCAATTCTAACCATTCTATGATTCTATGATTCTATGAAGTAGAACAGCAGTTCTTAAGAATTTATCAGTTTAAGCATATTTCAGGCTGAAACTCCAGGCTGTAAACAGATCAGAACTTATAGTGCAAACATACTTTTAGATATAGTATTTCAAATAAATACCAACTAGTCACATGAGCAGCAGAATTAACAAAACCCTAGATTTTCCTACAACCTTGTATTTTGTTGGTGGATTTCCAGGTGTACAAGAAAGTGTGACTTACACTGACTTTACCCACGCGTGTATATTAATACTATTTCTTTCCTGTCTGGATTTTTTTGATGTTTGCCATCCGGATTAATGGCTCTTTGTTAAGGGATGAGCCTCTACGCAGGGAAAATTAGGAGACCTTAACGGTTACTCATATTTGGTGTTCACGCAGCCATTGGATATTTTACCTTTTGCAGACCTGGCAGACAAAAAAACACTTATAGGAGGAAACTGAAGATGAGTAGGGTGGATGTAATGGACATAAGCACAAGTTTTATATTGAATGGGACGTCAGAGAGCCTGAGAAATGAGTGATGGGCACTACATCCGTGTAAGGAGGAACTGAGAACCATTCTTCAAAGGTGCTAAGGTGGACTCTTTTGCTGCTATTTGGATTAAAACTTACTTTTTTTTTTCATTGAAAAAAGGGGGTGAAATTTTCTGCAGGTGCTGTTCAGAAGGGCAGGGGAAGCAGCAGCTGAAAGTATTTTGGTGAATTTCTGTGCACAGATATTGAAGAATCTCTCTTCTTATACAAACAGATTTCTGACTGCAGAAGTTACAAGCTTCACAGGTAGCAGCAGCAAACACCACATCAGGTGAAGAACAAAAGGATGACTTTCCATTTGCTTCATTATGTCTGTGTTATTACTCCAGCCACATCAGCACAAAACGTAGATAATTGAAGTAGTTGTATGGAATCTTTGCTGTTAAATTCTGTAGAGAATGCTAAGACTGGTAGCATAGCAGGACCACTATCAAAATATTATTCTCAATTCTACTCTCGTCATTTCACAAAGGATATTAATATATAAAAGAAAATTTACATAAAAGTTTATCTTTTCAGTGACTAATTTATCCTTGAGGGCAAATTCTACCCAATGCTTGGGCAGCAAGGTAGGGTGGCTGTTGTCTTAAGTCAAATGTCTGAATCTCTAACTTTTGAATGCTGCTGAGTAAGCTCATCTTCCTTGGAGCCTGGAGAGAAGAGGAAACTGCATTGCCCTTAGTCTGCACAGAACTCTGGCAGCTCTGCATTAACGTAATGACTACCATCAAAATCAGCTTGGCCTCTCTTGCCTTAGCTCCACGGAACGATGAAGCAGATAACTGCAACAGATTTGCCCAAACATCTATATTTTCCTGAAGGGTTGCCAAAACATCTCTATTGCTCTTTCAAAAGTCTCTCTAGATCAATAAAAACACTTACTAAGTTGATGTCTTCACATATTTTCTCTGGAATAGACAAGACAGAGAGCCTAAACTTATGCCACCATATTCAGCTCTGAAACCACTCAATGTCTTTATCCAAATACTTATAATGGATGGAGGTCCTGAAGAAACTCTCAGAAAGAAATTTGACATGATGTTGTAGAAGTTACAGAGGGCTCATCATTTGGTTCCCAGAGGTAGACAGATAAGAAATTGTGCCTGACAAATTTGGTGGCCTTCTATGACAGGGTTACAATATTGGTGGATAAGGGAAGAGCAACCGGCATCATCTACCTGGACTTGTGCAAAGCATTTGACACTGTCCCACATGACATCCTTCTCTCCAAACTGGAGAGACATGGATCTGATGGATGGTCCACTCAGTGGATAAGGAATTGGCTGGATGGTCACACTCACAGAGCTGCACTCAAAATCTCAACATCCAAGTGGAGACCCACGACAAGTGGCATTCCTTGGGTCAATATCGGGACTGGCCCTGTTTAACATTTTTGTTGGTGACACAGACAGTGGGATAGAGTGCACCCTCAGCAAGTTTGCTTATGACACCAAGCTGTGTGGTGTGGTTAACACACTGGAAGGGAGGGGTGCCATCCAGAGGGACCTTGACAGGCTGGAGAGGTGAGCCCGTGACAACCTCGTGAAGTTCAAACAGGCCAAGTGTAAGGTCCTGCACATGCATCAGGGCAATCCCAGGCACAAATACAGGCTGGGGGGAGAATGGATGGAGAGCAGCCCTGAGGAGAAGGACTGGTGAATGAGAAAATTGACACGAGCCGGCAATGTGCCCTTGCGGCCCAGAAGGCCAATTGCATCCTGGGCTGCATCGAAAGGAGCGTGGCCAGCAGGTCGAGGGACGTGATTCTGCCCCTCTACTCTGCCCTGGTGAGACCCCCACCCCTGTACTGCATCCAGCTCTGAAGCCCTCAACATAAGAAGGACATGGACCTGTTGGAGCGAGTCCAGAGGAGGCCACACAGATGATCAGAGGGCTGGAGCACCTCTCCTATGAGGAGAGGCTGAGAAAGTTAGTGCTGTTCAGCCTGGAGCAGAGAAGGCCCTGGGAAGACCTTAGAGCAGCCTTTAAAATGTTAAAGGGGGCTGACAAGGAAGATAAGGAGAGCCTTTTTAGCAAAAAAAATCTCTAGCATGAAAAGCTGCAACAGCTGGATATCACCATTCTCCTTTCAACCCTGGGCTAAGGCTATCTCAATGCTTAAGCAATACTAAAAGGTTGGTCAGACTTTTAAATTTGCACTGTGGTGAATTCAGGTGCTTTTGTGTGCTTCTGAGGTGAAATCAGCACCAAGGCTGTGTTTATGCCAGGTGTGATTCTGTCCAAAATTGCTGCCCCAACAATGGAAAGAAAGTGTTCAACTTTGAAGTTGTTCTAACTCTGGAGCAGGACACAGCACCTGCTGTTGTACTCAAACAACATATTCTTCAATTGTAAAGATAGATTAATTTGGAAAAAAAAAAAGGTATTTTGTTACATATTATTAGTATTTAAAATTTTTCATATGGCTTTTTCAGCCTTCTTTTCCAATACGCAAGAGCAAAGCACTCTTACCTCTTTCCTAACAAAGATTTCTCACTACCATGCTACAGAGTTATGCTTGACACGACCCTCCTGGAAGATCCAGGCAAGCAGGAATTTTTTTTTTTTTTTTTTTCCAAAGGCAGTACTTCACAATCATTAAGGTCTGTCAGTCTGCCTTATGTAAAAAAATAGAACAGCCAGTGAATAAGAACCTACTGAGAACTGTGAGTAGCTTGAAAGCCCAGGACAGGGGAAAAAAAAAAAAAGAAAAAAAAAAAAAGAAAGAAAGAAAGAAAAAAAAAGAGTGGTATGACTATTTTCTATAATTTTCTATACTTATTTGCAATTAATATAATACCTCCACGTTGAAGTGTAGGAGTTCGAGATCTGTTTCACGTGACCGGCAATAATCTAAAAGGCAGCAGATGGTGCCATCTAATGGCACCCGACCGTTTCATCTCCAAAGCATCACCGCACCGCAGACACAAAGCCAAGCCAGGCCGGGCAGGAGTGGGTCTCAAGCAGTCCCACCAAGTCTCTCCGCATCCCTCTGCCCAGTGCTGCTGGCTCTGAGGGCAAATTTCTGAGCTGTCCTGAGGGCTCTGCAGATCTTTGTCAGCAGCTTTCTGAACACAAGCTGGTTCTGGAAGTAATAAAGTTAGTTCAAATCTGAACTCTCTAACTCTTAGCTTTCATGTGCCTTCATTTGTCCTACAACTATATCTGTTGTGTTTTAATAGTATTTAACAAAACAAATGACAGGTAAAAATGAAAAATTATCTTATTGTTCCTGCTACTCTTGGCCTGAAAATGCTAAATCTTTTCTGATTCCCTGTAAAAAGTAAAACATTTTCAGTTTTCTTGTGCTAATACACGTTTGGAAAATTATATTACTGTGGTTCTACCCCTTAATAACAGATTGTCTTGTAACAAACTGACACTGAAGATGACACTTACAAACTGACACTTACAAAACAGACAAAAAGGCATTAAGCATCTGAATGCTTTATTGAAGAATCTAAACCAGTCCTATTTCATTAGCAGTTCTGAGGCCACCATGACACTTCACCTGACCAACCTCAACCGCAAAATACAGAAGTAATCCTAGTACACATCGTTCATACATGTTTTCTTTCAGAACCAATGAAATAAAAACTTCCACTAACTTTAAGAAATGTTGTCTCATAAGATATACCATGAACTCCTTTTCAGATTACTAAGTAATACTTTCTATGGTATTTGAATGAAGTATAATGGTGAAATTTTACGTACAATAATTCTTAAGATTTTTCTGGAAACAATTCCTCTTGTGTAACATCCTTTAATTTTGGTAACTATTATAATCACAATTTTCATACACTGAATAATACAAAGAACAAATTACCTACAACTCCCAAAACACAGACACATGAGGGTGATATGTTAAATCTATTTAGGTACATGTGTAAAGATATAGCTCAAAAATTCTTAAGCATAAACAAATCCATCCGAAGGCACTAGGAGGAAGATCCCGAGGTCCCAAACAGCATAGAAATTAGTGGCTGATTACACTCAAGTGTCTTGAGTGAGGTCTCTTACAGAAAATGCAGTAATTATTTAATTTTGCTACAATAATCAGTTTTTCAAACCAGGCTTTATCTCTAAAGAAATATACGTTGTTCTACAGCCTTGTGTGCTTACATCATATGACAATTGATCCTTTACAGGTTTCTTCTGTAAACACAGAAATATGAAGTATTATAAACAATGAGAAGTGTAAAAATTAGGACACCTACTCCAGTAGCTGAGGAAAAAAAATTCATGGTTTGATTTTCTTCTAGTATTTACGACATAGTTGTTCAAATCGTAACTGTTTTAAGGAGCCTTTGCAAAAATGTAGAATCACCACACTTAAAGGCTGCCACAATTATTCTAAACTTAGAGCATTATGTTCTGGGATCAAAATATTTTCTCCAGCTGAAAATAACTGATATTGGTTTAATAAAAAATGCTGCAGCCTGGGGTAACCTTATGTGTCCCTGTTATCGGTATCTGCTTCAGCAATACCATCATAATATAAAGGGAGAGATATGGAAGACTTAGTCCATGATTTATCTAGCTTCCTACCATTATCTTCATTAAGCATTGATGCAATACGTTTTTCCTTCTCTTGTGTTCCTTCTTCAAAGACAGCACTGCCATAATGTTTATGACGGTGTAAGAAAGATCTGTTTTCTGAAGAACCCTGTATCAAATACTTCCTGAATGCTCTTTGAATAACAAGAGCCGATACCTCCTCTTGTTTTCTCTTAAGGGTAGTAGTAATTGGCTTGTAAGAAACTTTGGATGGATTGTCAATCATAAATTTTTCTTCCATGTGCAATTCAAGACCATCCGAACCCCCAGATTCTCCCAAGACTCTTTTAGTGAAAGCAAGCAAGATATCCAAGCAGTGGATCTTATCTCCACTAACTATAGGGAGGTCCATCGATATGAGCTGAATTTTATTAGGCTTTGGAATGCGTAAGGGTTCTGCCAGAGCATCTGCAAAGTCTGAAAGAGCAGAATATTCAATAAACTGTGTTGCCTGAGGATCAAATTTTCCCCAGGTCTCATAAAACATATCAAAGTCATCCTCACAAAGAGGATCTGTGCTTTCTTCAGTGGCCACACTGAAGTTCTCTAAAATGACAGCTATGTACATGTTTACAACAATGAGAAAGGATATAATGACATAGCTTACAAAAAAGAAAATACCAACTTTTGTATTTGTGCAATTTTTTTTCTGTTCATCTGTTAAATTTAAGTTGGGAGCACACGAACCAGATCCTTTTAACAGAGGGGCCAAAAGACCATCCCAGCCAGCTGAGGTTGTAATTTGAAAGAGACAGAGCATGCTACTATCAAAGGTTTGAAAGTTGAAAAGGTTGTCAATCCCACCTTCCCAGCCAACACAGGCAAAGTTTGTCATGCCCACAATGGCATAAATGAACATGACCAGAAAAAGCAAAAGACCAATGTTGAACAGTGCAGGAAGAGACATTAGTAATGCAAAAAGAAGAGTTCGAATTCCTCTAGCTCTTCGAATTAACCTCAGGATTCGGCCAATTCGTGCCAAACGAAAGATTCTCAGAAGCGTAGGAGAGAATAAAGCTTGAAAGCCTTCGGAAAGTCCAATACCTTTGAAATGAAAAAGGAAACAAAATGTTGTCAAGCTATATCACTGAAATTCTCTATTTATGTCCAGTTTGTTATCTATGCTTCAGATGTTGAAAGTAACATTGGCTACATTACATCACTTAAAAAAAAAAAAAAATCATCAGTACTGCAATTGCTTACAAAAGAGCTTAGGAAAAGAAGACAAACTGTAATACTTCTCAGTATTAAAAAGGTAACAAGATTTTGTATAGTTTGCAAACTGCATTTTCCCAGATTTCTGTAATTTAGGGGATGAAATTATGCATTGCTCAAGTACTTAAAAAATCCTTTTAAATCCATTCAGCTCCCATGCTGGAAGCTGTAGGGCTTGTAACCTGCAGTCTGATTTCTGCTTCCTCTACAGGCCTAAGCCACATGCTAAATGTGAGACTTTCATTAACGCTTGGTACTTGAAAGAGATCAAAGAAGAGCAACAAGAAAATAAAGGAAAAATGTCCTTCAGTATCAGTCCTCCATCACTCTGCATTCTGTGATCCTATTATGAGAATAATGAGTACTTTCAGCCATACAATAGTAATGTAAATCATCACAAACAGAAGACTGACAGAAGTCAGCATTTTTCTGGATTGCATGGGACAGCAAAGGGCTACCGTGCTTACAGATGAAGCAGAGAACTCGGATCAGGTTTTCTTTCCTTTATTCTATGGTATAACCTGAGCCTGAGTAGGGAGCACAGATCAAATAAATCATACAAGAAACTAAAGCTTGTAGAGGAAACAATAAGCATCTAGTCTTATTTGAAAAGCAAAACCAAACCAAGCCAGTTTTATTAAGATTTTTTTCACAGTTGCAAGCCGTGGCCCAGATTTAGAGTGGTGCTGAACAATTAAATTTTCCTGAGATTTCTAAATCAACCCTCAGGATCTGCTTTCTTAAAAGAAAGTCTTGGAAAATGGAATAAATCTTTCAAATTTTTAATACAAATGTATTTTTAACCTGAATTTACTTTTACTGTGAAAACAACAGTTAATGTGACTACATGAAAATTGAAATACTAAAAATATTGACATTTTAAGAGCAATAACTTAGAAAAGATGTTACTGCACAAAGTTCCAATTCTGTTAATTACACAATAAAACCCATACTTAAATAAAAAAAAATTGAAAATGACCAATAGACCTTTTAGTACTCTGCAAAAATATGAGGGAAAACAAAATTATATTATTTTAGAAGGAATCACTTAGCATATAGTTTGACAAAGTACAACAGATCTGGAATTTATTTATCAGAGAAATGTAAGTGGTCACTTCGTACTGAAATTTGGCTTAGTATTGGTAAGACACATCACCTGATCTGAAAATGATTGATACTTACTAACTAGCGAAAGGACTACAACAGCTAAATCAAATATGTTCCAGCCACTGGTGAAGAAGTAATGTCTTAGGGCTAGTATTTTTATGACACACTCCCCAGTAAATACCGCCACAAAAAAATAGTTGATTTTATTAAGAACATCCTTGATGCCATTCTGGCTACTTTCTGCCATCATGACGACCATATTCAGACAGATGAAAGTCAGAACAGTAATGTCAAACGCTTTGTGCGACACTACATCAAACAGAAATCCTTGGAACGCATTCTGTGGAGAGAATGAGAAGAACTGCTTAATGCTACTTCTAAGACACAGGTTACATTCAAATATTAATCAGTAATTTGTGCTTAGAAAGAGAATTTAAAAGAATACAAACTTAACAATAAGCTACCAGAAGTATTTTTAGGTGATTTCTCCAGACCCTCAAAGAAAACACTTGGCTAAGTATTTTCAGGTATCACGAAACCACATTTCCTTAGGAAAAAAAAAAAACCAAACAGTAGGGAAACATTCACAGTACACTGTGATTGCTCTTTTAATAGAAATACTTATGGAAGCAGATATTTCAGGATAAGCAATTCTAATTAAAATGTCATAAGAAAGAAAAACTCTGAATAGTTACTATGGGAAGCCAGGCCTGCAATTAAATTTAAGAAACTATATGAAATAAAGCATAAGATTATTTAAAAGTAAATAACAGCCATGGGGCATTCATTCTGACCTGCAATAATCCAATCCAGTTGCAGAAGCAATATCATGCAACTTAAGTAACCAAGATCATGCTATGAATATCAAATACTTAATATGAACCTTTATAAAAAGGTTTTAAATTTGAATAGGTGACAATCAGGCTGTAAATTTCCTTAATTAATACCCACAAAGAAAGATTGCATTAGCTGGAATTAAGAAAAAGAGAGCAAAATGTAAATACTATATCGAATGAGGAAGATGATGGGCTTTAATGTGAAGTTTATTTCCAGATGCCTGGCTACTGAGTTTAAACATGGTCACCATCTTTACATCCTCTATCACATTCTACTTAAGATGATCTCACCAATGGTCTTGGGATGGGTTTTTGAGGCTTCTTGGACCCAAGTTTTTTTAGGGCATTATAGTACTTTTTCTGTTCCTCAGTCAAAAATAAATCTTTGCCACCTAAGTAAAGGGAAAGAATAAGATTGTTCAGCTGAAATTTAAGCAGTCAACTAAATAAACACCAGCAAGTTTATGCAAAAAAATAATAAGTTACAGCTGTCACAAGTGGGATCTAAGAGAGCACAGACACAAGTCTTCACCACTTCTCCTTTTCCGCTTGTTCTTTGAAAACATGTACTGCAAAAAGCTGATCAGGGTTTGATGTGAAAGTCTAGTCTAGGTAGTGTTCCTGAGTCAGTTTCCTCAACTGCGAGAGCCTTTTTGAAGTCTTACAAACCTATTCCATGTTTTAAATATGACATAAGGCGCATCAACAAGCAAAATGTTCTATTTTCAGGAAAGGTAGGAACAGAAGTATATTGCTGGGCTAGCAAGTAAACAGAGGATTATGAATAAGTACTTTGTGATCAAGTTCTATGGGGGGTTCCTGATAAGGAATTTCTGGTGCTTATGTTATTACCATCGACGCCACCTGTATTACTTTGCAATCACTGTGAACTGAGTATTCAGGAGAAGCCACTCATCATAAAAGCATTGAATGATTAGCATTTTGTAAAACAAACAAATGTTCAGTAGGGCATCTGCACGTTGAATCGCTCTGGCAAGACCTCTGAAAATTCGGTTGAACTTCATGACGTGGAATCTCAATGAAAAACCCCCAAAAGCAGAAAAGAAATGAAAAACAAAATGCCCACTTACAGCATGCACTGAGAAAAGAAAGTGTTACGTCTACATCAACTTCTAGTAAGTTTTCATAAGCTACTTAATCACCTTTGTTTCTCTCTGTTGGATTATTATTACAGTGATTTTCTTACAAAAGGAAATTATTATAGTGAAGTTGGGCTGTTGTTTCTCAGTCCCTACATATCCTTTCTCTGTTCAAATGCAGAGAGCGAAATAATTTCTCATGGGCTTTACTGCTATCTATCTCTACCAAGAACAGTAACTCTTTGAGACTTTGTGTGTAAGTCAGCCTGTGGAAATAATAATTGGCTCCTGTAGAAACTCTGTTTTCCAAATGTGAACCTTGAAATTGTAAACTTCCTATTGGGGTCTGCTTTTGTTTTTAGTTTTTCTGGTTTTTTTTAATAAGCAAGATGCTTATTTGTTTTAAGACTTCCAAGTGGATTAATTGACTCAATTTCCCTTGATATTCTAGAGACTTTAAGCCCGTAAATGAATCAGGGGGAGAACTCAGCTGAGAAATAACCTTGGCACAAAGAAACTGAGGTATACCAGGGAAGGCTGACTGTTGCTTTTCTTTGGTTGTTGCATTGTCCATTCTAAGGTTTTGCCTTCCATTTCTTACTGGATCAGAAGAACAGGGAACCTAACAACTAGGAGGAGAAAAGTGGAAGCAGTCAGTGCTTCATGGGCTTTAAGAAGCCTTTAAATTTCTAGACGGCCTCTTCCCGGGCCACGGATTGGATCTCAATGTAGAAATTATTAAAACCACCAGTAAATTAATCTGTAGAGTAAC
Source organism: Chlamydotis macqueenii (assembly GCF_036417535.1). Lineage (NCBI taxonomy): Eukaryota > Metazoa > Chordata > Aves > Otidiformes > Otididae > Chlamydotis > Chlamydotis macqueenii. The sequence goes on along the minus strand of NC_141557.1, from coordinate 5,444,258 downwards.
TCCATCCTGATGATGACAGGATTTTTAAAATGTAGCTAGTTCTGATTACCAAGATCTTTTCAAATTTCTTTACCAGGAAAGCAGTGGTTACTTCTTCCATGAACAGTAGTGTTTCTTGATTATCCTTGTCACATTTGTTAGGTGTTTACTCTCAGCAAAAAGAGTTACTCTGTTCTCCAAAGTATATCTTCAAAGCAGAGGAAAAGAATCCCTGTAGCAAAGTCTACATAACCTTTCTTAGCTTCTCTTTTCTAAAACTATCCATTCCTTCCTTCTCATCTTCCTTCTTAGGACAAATTAAGGATTTGGCATAAAAATAGAATTTACAGGTAAATTTCTAAAAGCTTTGAGGAAAAGGCGACTCCTATTTTCAAAACTTGGTATGTACATATTATTTTAAATTTCTCCAGTCAAATAGTTAGTCAAATAGTTTTCTAACCCGAAAATGTTAGACATGTCAAACTAGCATTCACTTAATCAAATTTGTATTACAAGACACCCTGAATTAGCTCATGTAGTACTTATCTTTTTCCTTTGTTGGTTAAAATTGCTGATAACCACTCCAATGAAAAGGTTCAGCATGAAGAAAGATCCAAAAATAATGAAAATCACAAAATACATATACATGGCTAAGAATGCTTCAAACTTTGGCTGATCATCTATCTGTTAAAACATCAAATCAGAAAGATAATATTGGTAAAAATCAGATAATCACAGCTTTCTCATTTCTAATTTATAATAACAAATACTTTTATTGTCAGAAGGGATATTTCTACACATTCAAACCTTTTTTAGATGTACAAGTAGAACAACTGTCTTGTTCTTGTTTGTACAGATATTTACAAAGACATAGAGCAAATTCAGCTCTAGTTAATTATTAAGTAATAGGTAAAGAGTCCCAAACAGAATGGATATTGTGAATGCCTAGATTAGAAAAACAGCTCAGACTAAACGTAATGGTGAACTGCCACCCCCTTGAATGCTATCCCAGACAAGAAGCAGTGTTAAAAAAAACAGTTCACTATGATCAGCCCTACAAAGAAAGATCTTTTAAATTAGCATCTATTTCACTACGTTCAAGAGTACAGCACTTGAATGAATAAGGAAAATGCAAATTTAATTAAACATGGAAAAGTTAAAACACACTGTATTAGTGAGAGAGTGAGAAACAGCACATGGAAACGGGGAAGAAATAGCAAGGATGTCAAATATAAGGAAGACAAACTCCAAAAATGACTGCTAAAGATGCATGCTATTTTAACACTACTGTAGTCATTTAAAAAATAAGGAAATTTGGCTCAGAGGCACAGTCTTCTGAACTCCAAAACTTGCAAAATCCTGCCCTCTGCATTCTTGATATAGTAGGGGTTTGTGTGGCAACACTCCATTTTTACCAGTTTTCTTTTGACTAAGTTCCAGATATTTGGTACTCCAAGGATTATTGTTTCACTGCATAGTTTGAAGTATTCATCTGCTTGTATTTCCAACTTGATATGGCAAAATGAAGCTGAAAAATGAATTATATGGATAGAAAAGGAAGGAAGGAAAGGGAAAAGAACTAAAATTTAAGTTTAGTGACCTACCTTACGTGAATCCACTGCTGCATACATAATATCCATCCAACCTTTAAAAGTTGCCTGAAAAAAAAAATTGCATTATTAAGGTTACTGTCACTAAAATAAAAATAAATTTAAAAATTAGGTACAGCTAATATAAATGTGTCAAGAGTTGTGGAAAAGTGAGCAGTGAGCCATAAAAAATGTGCATAACTTCCAAAGATCTGCTTGGAAGTATGATTCACTGGAGTGTAGTAAGGAGAAAAGAAAAAATATTTCCTGAAAAGAAAAAAAAAATTGCCATTAATCCGGTGAAATATGTTTTAATGATCACTCTTTTTAAATTGAAATTTTTGTAAATTCTCTGCTTTCTAACAAAGTAGGAAAAGTTTCAGCTTAACTAGCAAATATATCCTGAAACAACAAAAACAATTTCTAAGAAAACAGCAGACAACTCTTCCCTGCAATTTTTAGCAGCTCTGTAGAATCACAGAACACTTTGGAGGTCACAGGGCAAAGAATTTCATCTAGAAAATACACAGGGATAACAGCCACTTTTAAAAAATGCATTTCTCTCCTTTGCTGTGGTATCAGGGAGATCAATAAAGTAGCATCCCAATACTTCACGACTTATAGAATAGAATAGAATAGAATAGAATAGAATAGAATAGAATAGAATAGAATAGAACATAGAAACATAAATAAACTGCATCATGCTTTTTCTTTCTCATCCACTCTGAACTAACTTTTACGAAAGAAAATTATAACTTTAAATCTGGTAATGTGTAAATTATTTCAGGCTTAGTGTGTTAATCGAAATTAAAACAAAACTGAAAAGCCATGAAACACAGTGCTTGATTTTAACACAAGTGGTGTCCCATGGTTGGGCTGATTAACACATTTCCTTGAAGAAAACAAAACTGAGCATGTTTTTAGAGAACTTACCACTTGGAGAAGAGCCAAGTACCCTATCGCAACATTATCAAAGTTTACATCAGTATTTGTCCATGTTCCGTTATAGTAACTACAATTACTTTTGTTATCAATTAGAGTGATATTTCCTTTCTTGAGTGTGCATTTCCAAAATTTTTTTCCAAGTAATTTTACTCCTGCAATGTTAAACAGGAGCCAGAAGACAACACAGACGAGCAAAACGTTCAAGATTGAGGGGACAGCTCCCAAGAGTGCATTCACAACGACCTTTAATAAATAAAATAAATGAAAATAATTAATTATTCACATTCAATAGAACACCTTCCCAAAAAAACCACTTTTTTTTTTCTCCTTCTAGATCTAGTGCAGATTCTCACCCATATAAAAACTAGCAGATGACAATTTAAAGCCAGACTTCAAGCCCAGCTTCAAGCTTGTCTTAGCATGTAATTCCATGGTATCTATCTTGCCCGTTTGAGGAAGGAAGTAAAACAGAGGGGAACCAGAATTAACCTTGGGTAAAAATGCATAAAATAAAATTATGAGTCTGTAGTAGCTACGGGATCTAAAAATCAGGTATAGGGGAGCGGATTGTATGATCTGCATTTACTACAATATCATAAATAACCCTCTTTTTTTTTATCTTGGAGGGGTTTTGTGAGAGAACAAAAGCTTGCTCTCCATACCAAAATGAACCTCATCCCTTCGCCGCTGGCAACTAACTGCACACAGTACAGAAAACAGAGAAGTTTGGCTTCCAGAAGACTGAGTTGTGTTGGCCAGCACTATTCCTTTATTTAGGCTTGCTTGAGGACAAGGTGAATGCAGGCTCACGATGAGCAGCAAGCCTCTTCCGGAAATGCTACCAGTGAAAATGGGATTCCAGCTTTTGGTGTCTGTGCTGGTGACGCCAAGGGACCTGGCACAAGCAGTGGCAAGAACTCGTATTCGCGAATCCAGCACCTTGATGCTGACAGGCAGGACCATGCTTATTGCCAGTGGGAATTTGAGGACTATTACCTATTTCTTTTCAACATTTTTCACCACTGTGTCATGGAGCATTTTAAAAATCTCTCTGGAAACATTTCATTGCTCTCATTATGAGAAAATTCCAAGCCTCTTATCCCCAGCTTTGGATAATATCTCTATACTAGAAAAATACAGAACGAAGCGTGTTGGAAGGGACCTCTGAAGATCAGTCATTTCAACACAGACCAGGTTGTTCAGTGTCTTGTCCAATCAAGTTCTGAATTTTTCCAAGTGTGGAGATTCAACAACCTCTCTGGACAACCTACTGCAATGCTATACACCCATACTGTCATCCTTTTTCCCAGGTAGCTAAGTGGAATACCCCTCACAGCCAACTCATTTTCTCTCATATTCTCACTGTCAGCCTACCAGAAAACATTAGTTCAATGTCTTGCATAAACCTCCCATTAAGCAGTTAAAGACAACAATTAGATCCCTTAACTAACTACCTCCCAGACAGATCCTCCCTTTAACCTTCTCTTCTGCAGACAGAACAAGCTCCATTCTCTCAGCCTCTTCTCTCCAGTCCCCTGCCCATCTCGGTGGCACTTTGCTGGACGCTCTCCAGTATGTCACGGTCTTTCTTATCCTGGGGAGCCCCAAACTAAACACAATACTCCAGATTCACAGATACCAAAAACAGAAGAGTGAATTGCCTCAATGTGCTGGCCAGACTCGTGCTAATGCAGCTCAGTACATGGTAGGTCGTCGCTGTTGCTCTACTGACTCATGTTTAACATGCTGTCCACCCCAGGTCCTTTTCTGCAGAGCTCCTCATTTCTCAGTGTGCCATAGTCACGTGTGGTTATTCGGGCTCAGGTGCGAGACTTCGCCTTTGCTTTTGCTGAAGTTCCTGGGGTTTCTGCAGCCCGTATCTCCAGCCTGTCAAGCTCTCACTGCAGAGCAGCCTTGCCCTCAGTGTATTAAGTGCTCCCCCAATTTGGTATCATCTGTGAACTTGCTGAGGACAATTTCTACCACACTCTTCAGGCCGTTAATGAAGTCATTAAGCAGTATGGATTCCAGGACTGACCTCTGAGCCACTAGGAACCAGCAGCCAGCTCAACTTCATCCTGATGATCTCTGCACATTGAACCTCGCAGTCCAGCTGATTTTCTGCCTAGCTTATAGTTCACCTATCCAAACCAGATATAACCAATATCTGAGACCACAGATGGCTCTTCCCTCCCTCAACAATCTCATCATAGAGGACAATCAGGTTTGAGAGGCAAAAATTGCCCTTCCTAAATTCACGCTGGCTGTTTCTAACTGATTCCTTCTTGTCCTTCACGACTTCCAGGAGGATCTGCTTCATGTCCATCCCGAGGCGTAAAATCAGTGTCTCGTCACATTCTGTGATCTAACACAGGTCAGATGATCTGCATTATACAATTTTTTACTTCTCTCCATTGACTTTAAAGATTCCACATAGTTTGATCAGAGCAGCTTTTAAAATTGAGTTAGAAGAATCCCCTCTCCTATTAAGAAAATCCCACCCTATTTAAGTTTGAAAGGATTGTTATCTTTCAGATCCACCCCGGAGAATAGGAAACATGGCATGTGAGCCTGTCTAGGTAACTGCCAAGATGAACAAGATGAATTGATATAGGCACAGCAGTCTAAAGAAGGGGAATTATGAAAAGGAGTTACAAAAAGTGAGTAGTTTCCACTGAAATAATTAACTAATGAATTCATTTTTCCAGGTTCCGATTTCTTGCTTCAGCCAATGAGAAAAAACTAAGAAATGACTGTGGTCACTGCACTTTTTACTCCATAGAGATTGATAAACTACTACGTTCACAGTACAGGTTTCTTCCTCACGTTACAGTTTGTTTTCTGTAATAAGTATACACATAGCTTCTTCTCTACTGACAAGTAATTAAAAATGGTTCCTATTTTTTTTCAAGTATATTCATTTTTTCAGAAGAATTTGCCAAACAGACTGGACGAAATTTTTCCATGTCTAAGATAAACCAAAGAATGGGTTTCAGAAAAGTAAAAGTTGAAAAAAAATTTTGTTTAGTTTGTTCTGCAAATTGCACTGAAACTGGAAACATGGAAAAATGTTCCAGTGTTCAAACTACTATACGTAATAAATCCTCGTGGTAGCACATTATAATTCAATTTACAGCATCCCAATATTATTTCAAGATAACGACCATAAGACGTAAGTAGGCAATCTGGACCATCCTAATGCGAGCAAGTCCCTAACTAGAGATTCAAGTTGTAATTTTCACTAGAATTTCAAATGTAACTATTACAAAATATGCACATACCTCCCCAATATCCTCACCTTTATCCCTTCAAATCTTGACAAAGCTCGTAGAGGCCTCAATGCTCTAAGAGTCCTGAGAGATTTCAGGGCGCTCCCAGAGGAACACAGCGATGTGGTTTCCGAAACAGTATTTAGTCCCCAGGAAACGAATGATAGCTGTCATTGAATTGAAACTGAGATTATTAAGTGGTAGACAAAAATCTATTTTTATTTATGTCAGTAGACAATCATAAGCTGAATGTTACAATATCTTTGACCAGTAAGTCAAATGAAGAAAATACACAGTTATTATAATATAATTTTACTTCACTCTTTCCTAATATTTTTCAAGTAATGTAATTCTGCCATTCTGATTTGAAACTCTTTTTTTTCTTTTTTTTTTTTCCAAAACAATTCATATAATATTTTAGAATGCTAGTATAACAACCTCATTGGTAACTACGGTAATTTCATACACTACAAGACCAGAAAGGATTATTCAAATAAATTATTCCCATTTTCTGCATAGTTATTCTCAGAAGCGTATACAGTAATTCCTTATCATAACTTAAGACAGTAATGTGGAAACAAAAATTATTTACACAAATATATCCAGTCTTCACTTTAAAATTTTTTTAAGAGAGAAAATGAACTAAAACCATCAGAAAATTGTTTCAATAATGGGGCTTTTTTTTCACTGTTCACTATTTGCCTCTTCCTTCCTACTTGACTTTGTTGTCTCATTGTGTAGCCACTGGATATTTTCATGCTTTTCCTCTGTTTTGGACAGCACTGCTATTAATATTACAGAACCATAATTGCTAAAGTTATGTTATACATTCTTTGTAAATAGTCATAATACTAGATTTTTCTGTTGAAATGTCCTAAACACGCCACAACTTTCAATGCTAACTGTTCAGAAGCTATCAAACAGCTACTTTGATGTTACTGGAAGTCAGTTGTTTAGATGTCCTTATTTCAAAATATCTAACTTCAGCATGTTCCTAGGGTATTGTTGACAAGCAAAAATATTTCATTCTTATATAGCAAGATTATATTACAAAATTTGTCTGAATTCAGAATGAATATGTATATATTGAACACTGCACCTCCTCCATCTCACTATTGATTATTTGCATGGGCCTGAGCAACCTGATCTGGAGATGTCCCTGCTCCTTGCAGGGGGGTTGAATTAAATGACATGTAAAGGTCCCTTCCAACCCAAACTGTTCTCTGACTCTATGATTCTATGATTGCAGTATTTTTCTTTACAGCTCTATAGACTTCTTTGGTTGCAAAGAAAAACACATTTTCCTACATCTTTAACTCTCTGATGAATGGTTTTTCCAACAATATTTTTCAACTGCTTTTACTATTTAAATTTCTTTAACTCTAATTCTTTTTCTGTTTCTAAATGCCGGAGCTGCCAGCAGCTTCACATTTTTCTACCATTTTAATTAATTTATTTTATTTCTGGTCGCTAATTGCACTCTGTCTCTACACTCAAAAAGGTTTTTATAACCAACATGGTCCTCTAAGATAGTGATATTAATATATTTTTTTAAGCAACTTCTGATTATTACCTACAATTTCCATTTAAATTTGTCCTAAAGTCTCTTTTGATTGCATTTTTTTTTCAGCCTTTGGAAACTGCTTTTACACTTGTGTTTATTAATAATCAAATGTTACACATAGTTCTCTATATAGAAAATAGCAAAATTCAAAATGTAAGACAAGCTGAATATAATACTTACACAAACAATGATGAAGTCAAGCCAACACCAGGCATTTGTGAAATAACTGTGCAAACCATAAGCTACCCATTTCAGAAGCATTTCCATAAAAAAGATGTAGGTGAATATTTTATCCGCATACTCTAGGAGCACTTTCACTTTTTTTCTCTCCTGCAGGTGAATATCTTCAAATGCCTGGAATTTCAGAAATCAGTTCTAAAACAGTTCAGTAGTTATATGGAAAATTATTTTTAAATTGCACAAGAATACACAGTTTGGCTTCTTATAACCATTTCATTCTAAATTATGGGCAATTACCACTCCGTTTTATACTTAGAAGAAAAAAAAATCTAACTTGTAAAATAAGTATAGTCTCATTTTCAGGTTGGTTAAGAAATCCCATACTTCCAGTTTTGTATGCTCAACACTTCTTCAAAAAATATCTGATGAACGTCAATTGTGGCTACCAAAAATCCTGGCCTCCCAAGTTAGTGGATCATTTTGAAGGTGTTGGTCTAAAATTCTTCATAATAAAGCTGAATTAAAAACATTGATCACTGTCTTTCAGACCTAGACCTTCAAAGGAGTCATCTTCAGTCAACCCTCAGAGTTGTAATGCAGATATGAAAAAACATGACAAACATCTTATCTGGAACTGTTCATTCCTTGAGTTTCACATTTTTTCACCTAAACCCTGACATTACTTTAATGTCAGTAAGGGGTTAGGAAAATGTTTTATTGATTGCTGGATTTTATGTCATTGTTCAGTTGTGATTAATGTATTTGCTGCCTTGCTAATTTATTTTAAGTTTTTGGTAAATCTATTCCAAATTCCTTTTAACATCTGCATTATTTCCTCACCAAGCCTTTGGCAATGTCTTTATTCTTTCTTTCATCCATTTCTCCCCTATCCTATAGCTCCACCTCCACTTCATTTCTCTTTTGTTGCCAACATTTCTAATGATCTACCCATCCACTTTCACCACCACTATTATTTTCCCCTTACAAATCCATGTCTGTCATTACTTTTACTTAAAATTTTTCTCACTTATATAGATATATCAGAAGCCACTCTGTATCACACCCTGGATATAAATTACTCAATCTCCTTTTGTCTTCTTCTTTTTCACACTCTGTTTCAAGACCAAAATGTGCTTCTAGAGCACATCGGAGCATTTAACAACTTCCTTTTCTCTTATTCAAATCTGTGTCCCCTTCTCTGACTCTGCCTCTGCAGCTCCTAACTTTTTGTCTTATTTCTTGCCATGAGATGAGTAAAAAAGTTGAAGTGAGAAGGTGAAACGAGAGTGTGTCTTCTCAAGAGGAATACACCATCTCACCTTCTTGGGATGTCAGAATACATCTTTTTTTTTTTTTATAGAAGAGCAAATGAAGCATAGAGAGATCAATTCACTTGCCCAAAGTCACTAACTCTTCCTTTGCTCTGAGCCCTGAGCAGTCACCACATACTTTTCTATGCATTCTTTCTATGATCTCGATCTAATTTAATTTACTTTCAAGCCATGAACAGGCCTGATGTTCATTCTAGCGGGTTCAGGGACTTCCATATCAGCAAACACCTTTATAAACAAACAGAAAATGGACAAATGCCCTTTTTGCAAGAGGATAACAGTATATTAGAAATGGGAAGGTTATCAATACCACAATATAACTTTGATGAAAATAAATCGTTATTGTTTGTTATTTTGCACCTGGATACCAAGGAGTTTTGTGTTCAACTTAGCCAGATCCTAAATAATACCTCACTTTCCTTCCATACTTCAGTTTGGCTCCACATGAGTACAGAGGAGCTCCCATGGGAATCCAGGGAGTTCCCCTTGGAGATTTTGCCATGGAAATTTGAAAGTAGACAGTTCAAATCTATGGTTCAGTGTACAACCTAATCTTAATGCAGCTCAAACAGATTTTATTTGGAAAATTCTGACGTCTGCCATATAGATCACTCGCACCAGTTGGTTATATTCCTTCTGCAGTATATAACATTTTATTTAACAAATTACTTTCAGTAGACCTAGTGAATATGTCTTCGAAACAAATAAAATTTCCCTTACACTTCAGCAGGAATGGACATAATCAGAGTAGCAATGAAACATTAAGTCACCTACCAGTTTACAGCCATCTTCACTTTTAAATTCTGATCATCTTATTGTTTGGATGATTTTTAATCTAAATTTTTACTGAGCAGTTAGTCTGCTTTACAAATTTAGAAGTACTTTTATTGTTTTAATCTTTCCTAAGTAATTTCAGACCCTGGCTTAGCCTCCTAATTAAGCACACAAGTGTGTGAAGAATTATGTTTCATCAAGAATATGAAGAAAGCTATGATTCTATATTTTTAAATATCTTATCTAAGCTGGAGAGAGCCTTAGAATTTCTAAGAGACACATTTATTACACTCTTGTCTCTCCCTTGGGAAAGGAGTGTGAGAGTAGAAGAGTTAAGTTATATATAACAATGTGATTCTTTTCATTTATTGACAAACATCAATTCCAAATGTGAGACATTAAATTAAATTTACCAGTGCTGCACTGCTCAATATTATCACAAAAATTATAAAATTTTCAAACCAGCTATGTTTAACAATTCTGTAGCAGGTTTTTCTAAATTTCCACCAAGTTCTGCCTGGAAACTTAGTGATATCCACTACACAACATGGGAAACATTCCATACAACCTGAAAAGAGAAAGAACAGCATATTGATTCCATGAAAAATGTGGAGACATAGAATCTAAAAAGTGTAAGACATCTTAAAATGAGCTTCTACAGACTACACAAAGAATGTGTTGTTTTATCTATGGGGTGATGCTGTGGCGGAAATGATCTAAAGCTAAAGAAACAACAAAATTTGTAGGCAGAAATAATCTCTTCTAATAGAGCAACTCCTACATGGAAAAAGCTGAGAAGCTTTCGTGCCCACAAGCCCTTCACAGAAGAACAGCCATTACTTCTATCTAAAAAACTTGCTTATTTTATTTACTGCATTTATTCTTTCTGTTTTCAAAAGAGATATTACCTTACTAGTAGTTCAGTAAATTATTATTTTTACTGATTTTCACTTGATTGCACTGCAGAGACATTACAACTAGCTTATCTGTTCACTGTTTTGCACCGGGAACACATTTCTTCATTAACCTGTAAAGGCAGTAGGATTGAACCATGAGAGACAGTGGAATTTAGGGAGCCGTTCAGGCAACCAAATGTAGGTGTCCACATTGGGATGATCTGTAGAGTCCTCTGAATTCTATTAGCTCTATTGACTGGATACTCATCCACTGTATTGGGAGCTCAGACAAATTCAGTTGAAGTGCTATTTAAAACACCAGGTACCGACATTCACCTCCTAACTGACCTCCAGCTGCCCCTTCAGAAGTGCTTTCAGAGCCCTTGCTCATGTACAGATACCTACAGGCTGATGCCTCAATATGAGACTGAATCACACTCCAAAGATGGCATTTTGCTACCTAAAGACAGGGGTTTAGAATCATTTTAGGCCTCTTCAGATATTCTACAGCTTCTGTGACACTCTGCCAGCTTCATGCAGTTGTCTTGTCTGCTCTCAGGCATCTCATATGGTACTAAATGTCTGTGTTCAGCCATCCCAACCCTGCTCCAGTTCTGTCCTGGCTTCAGGTACATTGATTTGACTTTTTATGTTTATAAACAAGTGTTTCAGTCAAACAGCTTCCGCGAATTTGGAAACGTTCCAAACTGATACCTTTGAATACTGGTTCACTTGGTGTCACTGCAATACATAAAAGATTCTTACTTTGTGCAAAACAGTCCTTGGGCAGGTGTGACTTTTTAGGCTGCGAAAATGTCTCCAGGAGAATAACAGGATCCACAGTGCTGGCTTCAGAATAGCTACCAACATCACACTGCTGCACAGGAAAAGAGCAAAGAAGATAATTTATTTGCTTTTCACTAATAACGTTATCAGATTTGAAATAAAAGAAACTTATCATCCCCTTCTCCCCTAAAAAAAAATTCTGCAGCATATAAATGATCTTAATATTCCTGAACTACCAAAATAAAATTACAAATAACAGGACAGAAAAGACTAATCCCTACTCTCTGTTTCCATGGCTCTAATTTAACAAGTTTCTTGGTTTCTTCTAGTCATCTACATTGGATTTGTACGAAGGAAAATGTTCAGAAGAGATTATATTATGCTACAACTTTACTGTAGAGAAAACTTACATTTTTTCATACCAATTCAATTATATTTTCATTTCAAGAGATACAAACTATGTCTCAAAAGGCTTGAAGACAGGAAGGCCTAGCAGGAAAGAAATGTACGTATGGTCTATGCATCTCATAGAATTGTAGTTATTGGTAAATAACCTACATATATCTAAAACTAAAGACAATAAGGAAAAGAAGTATGAAGAAAAAGGAATGAAACAATCTATCAGCCATTAAAAGTAAGCGCCCTGTATGACATGGAAAGGGAAAGCATGAGGACAGGGACAAAAGTGAGAAGGCAGAAGAAGGGAGAACCACCTCTGTTGACAGTCATGCTGCTCTACAGTAACTTAAGGTCCTAGAGAATCTTCAACACAGACAAAAATGCAATTATTTAAATTCATAGGCATTGTAATATTTTTAATATTAAAATTTTATACAAGTATAATTAAATAATGTATAACAAACAAAAGTTCTGGTAACTTCATCTAAAACCAGAAAATGCTGAAGTGGTTTGACTTTTGGAAGTAGTAATCCAGAAAGCTGCTGAACTTCCATTTAATTTTCTGGGTCATTGGAGGTAAACCATGATTCTTCGCCTTTTTTGATGTGGAACTCTACTGTACTAAAATAAGTTAAGTTTCTAGACCAGAAAAAGTATGGTTGTTTTGGGAACATCCAAGGATGAGGGCAAACATAATTATCTACAAAAATGGATAGTATCTATCAGATATGTTTAAACAGAGTGTGTTTCTTGATTAATTTATGTTAACCTATTTTGTACAAAATAATATACTAAGTTACACTATTAGCTGTGGCTGTTAAGGAGAGACAAATCTCCACACCTTAAACTATTATTGCCTCTAGAGAGATGTACCATCTTCACAGGGATTATACTTGGTGCTCTTCAGAAAACCCCAGGTTGTCCTGCCATTGCTGAATGAGAGAACCACTGTGACAATTTTCACCTCTAGCATATTCCTCAAGATGATAAAAGTTCTAATTACCTCTTTTTGCTCTTTCTTTTGGTGTGTTTCTGAAAAATCACTTTTAGTTTCAGAAGTTACAGAAATCTGACTGAAGCCACCTGAACTCTGGCACCGCTCTCTATGTCTTGATCTGTCTCCCTGCATGAAATAACACAAAATTGTTGATTTTCCTCAGTTTTCTTCCTTCCTTCCTTCTTAAAAGTCAAAATTCTTTAATAGAATCTAAAGCATCCACAAAATTTAGCATGTTTGTCTTTTTAACAGATAATTAAATGATATCCCTAAAAGGCATGTAAAATAATGGTTTCTTCCTTGATTTCAAATACTCTGGTCCTGTGGTTATACTGTGGAAAGACATAATTCATCAAGATCTGCTTTTAGCCCACTGATGGATTCCTGCATCCAGTTCTGATGAACTGGCTCAGTACCCATCTTTGCAGACAGATGCCAACAGTCTCATGTTTCTAGTTGCAGGCAGAAGAACTAAGTGATTCCGATCAGCTTTTAGTCCTTTTGCCACTACAAAGTCCTAGAAACACCAGATTCCACTGCAGCAGGGAAAGGATTTCTATTGTCAAATGCTTATAGACAACATATTTCAAACAGCCACAGAGGATTCTGAGGTGATCAGCAATTTCTGCTTCTTTGAGAACTTGTCCAAAGATATTCCACTGACAATGCCTCCTCTTACAACTAAAAACACAGAAAACGGATCCTACCAGTTCACCTAGAAACTGACCATATGAATAAGAATCTCAGAGGATGACCCAATGATTCTGAACTAAAATGCATTAAAGCAGACAGATCACCACACTCAAACCAGCATTCATATCCTTTCTAAGCAATCACATCACATATAATAAAAGTAATGATGCTCTCACAAACAATTTCATTAAGACACATCTTCCTCCTCAAAGAAAAGTAAGTGGGTAAAATATAATTTTATTAAAATTATAACACATCATTAGAGAGAAGAAAAGAAAGTAAAAATAGGAGGGAAAAAATCAAGAAAGCAAAATGGGTCTGTTGTGACAGGACTAGGGGTAACGGTTTCAAGATAGAGGGAGGTAGATTTAGATTGGATATTAGGAAAAAAATGTTTACACTGAGGATTGTAGAGCACTGGAACAGGTTGCCCCAGAGGGGTGGTTGATGCCCCATCCCTGGAAACGTTCAAGGCCAGGCTGGATGAGGCTCTGAGCAACCTGATCTGGTTGGAGATGTCCCTGCTTCTTGCAGGGGGGTTGGACTAGATGGCCTTTGAAGGTCCCTTCCAACCCTAACCATTCTGTGATTCTATGATTCTATGAAAATGGGAGAAAACACAAAGTACAAAAGTGGGCAACATACAAGTAATACGGACATGTAGCCACAGACACTACTGAATGCCATGAGGACACAAAGGGTTTCATTCAGTTGCTTGCCCCTATACTGCTTATTGTCTTTCAAGATACTCAGTGGTACCCAAGATATACACATGGCATAGTTAAATGCAGCACAGGACCTACAGGAACTGACAGACACCTTTTTGGAGGAGCAATTAGAAGCCATATGAGACAATCCAGCACCTCAAATGGCACTTGAGATCTATGAGGTGAGTGGTACACGGAATCTTGAGATCCACATCTCTAAATGGAGTAATTAATTGTGGCTGATACCTACTGTAATCTGAGGTGTTTCTACACACTCCTGGTCTCCAGATGTCAAAAAGAGTTTTTATAGCTCCTGTGTTGTATTTGTCAGTCCCACATGGATGTGACAGACACCTGAAGTATCTCAAATATCCCTAAATGTCTATGCACAGGCAAATGAATTGCACGGTTATTGACTATCATGGCAGTATAAATGCCTCAGATGCAGAAATCTGTATTTAAGTGCCTACGACTTGAGCTTACTCCTGCCCAACACAACAAAATCAAGAGATACAAAGTGGAGTTCAAAATATTATAGAGGTGAATAGGGGATTAAAAAAAAAGATTAAGAAATTATTTTTTTAAAGGTGAAGCTTTTCTTTGTATTCCATGCAACTGAGAAGCAACATACAAGAAACACAAAAGGCCTGCCTTCCAAAAATTCCAGGTGCCATCTGTAGAGCAAAGGAGACAAAAAGAAAGAACGTCTGTCTTGCTCAAACTTCATTTAGCAATTGACAGCAACAAATGGAAACAAAACAGACAGAAGCAGAATTCTGGCTATCAATGAGGAGAATGATGAAAAAGCGGATATTCAAAATCTCTTACATATTTTATTGAATACCTAAGTCTATTTAGTAGCTCTTGCATTTTGAAGCAACTAGAAGAACAAAGAAAGTAAATGGCAGAAATGACAGAAGGGATAACATTTACAGTTGGGTCTTCAAGATTATATTTACAGATGCAAGTTACAATAATTTTTCAAATATTAATATTCCTTACGTGTTTTCTGTATTCTATTTCCGTGCATACACTCTGCTCATCATGACCTTCATCAGTGTAAGTCTCTGCTACTGCAATGGGAACACAAGTACTATAATTGGTTAAAAATTCTTCGTATTTCCTTGTTACTGAGGAACTCTCTTCAGTATGGTAACACTCAATGTCAAAGCAACTGCTGTCTATGTCCTTTCTGACATCTGTCATGGCATAATTATTTTCCTCTAAGTCTTTGGCAGAAATTTTCACCAAAGTCTTCTTTTTGGCTGTTGTTTTGAGGCCTCGTTTCATTTTTTTGCCACAATGATCCAAAATTCTGTCTTTCACAGACTGCAGGCCCTTGTGAATCCGTGCAATGGCAATCTGACATTTAGTCATTTGTCCGGTTTCCTCTTGTCCCATTGAGGAGTCAGTATTGAATGAACTCAGCAGCAAGGCAATGAATAGGTTGAGCACCTTAAAATAGTTAAAGTAAGTTGGAGACACTACGGCTAACAGAAAAGACATTTCAGAAAACCCTCCTTAGCTAAAAAAAAAAAAATCCCAATCCCACTTTCATCAACCCCTGCAATGAAATTATTTACTATTATACTGGAATGTTAATATGGTATGATATGACTCCTTCTGGTATATGTCTAGTATGTGTCATACAAACCAGAAAATGTGTGCATTATAAACTTTTGATAATATAAGAATAAGTTGGTAAGCATTAAAAGCACCAAACAATTTGGTTATTTGATCCCAGCAACATAAAAGATGAGGAAATCAGACACCAAATTATCAAAAGCACTGCCTTTCTATACCCCAGGTAGAAGGAATACTTTTGTGTATTTTGTCTAGCACAATACCTCTTGTGTGAGAAAGACAGGTGAAAAGGGAAAAAAGAAACCCAGAAGAAAAACATATATTACATAACATCCAGAAAATAGAGTAGTGTGAAAACTCTTCAAATTATAAAGTTTGCCTCAGAAAAAAAAAATATGCCAGCGTAATTGGAAGCATTCAGCAGGGACTGAAAAATAGCTTGAAACTCACCACCAAGTTTCCTATCACCAGGACTAGCAAGAAAATGGGAAGACATAGCCCTTTTCCAGCCACTTCCATACATTCCCACATGGTTTCAATCCATTCTCCACATAATATTCGGAATATAATCAGGAATGAATGACAAAAATCCTTCATATGCCAGCGTAAATTCTCATTGGTGTTTATTTTATAGTAATTACTCTTGTAACTACTGCCCAAAACCTGCTTTCCTACTACAGCAAAAATAAATACAGTGATAATCAAAACCAGAGTGAGGTTACCCAGAGCACCAACTGAGTTTAGAATTATTTTCATTAGAGTATTTAAGGCTGGCCAGGACTTCGCCAATTTGAAGATCCTGAGCTGTAAGTAAAACACAAGAAGACAATGTGAGTGGTGAACACTGCAGAGATAGCACAGCACACATAAAAACCAGACCCTGCATTTCTCATGCTGTCTTCACTTCAGTAACATCATCATAATTTTTCCCCCCAAAAAAGGTTTTTAATGTTCCAATTCAAAAGTGTTGTGCTTAAGCTCAGACGGTGAATGCTGCTGAGAACAAAGAATTGCCAAAGGAAGCTTTCAGATTGTGCTAAGCTAGATATGAGCATGTGTAAGTCTATTAGTATTAACAGCAATAGCAATAATAATCAAGTGGCTTACAGGTACTTGGATGAGGCTTACGAAATGACTGCATTTTGGACTAAATCAAATGTAATCAGAGAAAAATTTAGAAAATATTTTTTTTCTACCTCTCACTCAACAGACTTAAACTAGGATCTGAAAAGCCAGATGGGATCTATTCTATGCACCCTCACAAGTAAAAAGGATGTTTTTAGTCAAATTAGCATTCAGGGCTGTTAAAACCTCTCAGTCACAATACACAAGATGAAATAGAATTCAACTGAATTTCTAGGTGCAATGACTCTGAAAAGCTATGAAGAATGTTAGAAGTAATCAGTAAATTTAGCAGTCTAAATACACAGTAAGGACGTAAGCCAAAAAAAGTAACATTATACATGACATCTCAGAGCTACTCCTCCTTTTCTGTAAGATGAAGGAAAGCCTTGAGGAGATCTCAAGGCCAAGACTAAGCCTCGAGGAAAAATACATTATTTTACAAATCTCAACTCAAAAGGAAAAGCTGTGAAGGAACCTTTGCTATCCTTAAGCTCATTAAAACACTCAGATAATATATCTTCCTAATGGAAGATCTGAAACATAGCTGAGCCGTGCCACTGTACAGGCGTAACAGGGAACCAGTGAACTCTCTGCTAGGTCAGATTTCCAAGGAAGTGTGTTGTGTCAGATGATTTGTAGTATTCAATATACACAGTACAATAAACATATTGGACATATTCTTTAATATTCATTAAATATTCACTCTAATTAAACATTCCTGTTGGCTTACTATTTACTAACAAAAAGAACTGATTTTAATATATTCATCTGTAAAATAATTTGAGGGTATTTCACTGTAATATTTTACAAATCTCAACAACACATGTACTTTTAAAAAAGAATAAAGAAATAATTACCAGCCTGAAAAAAGACAGATTTTCTTGAAAGCCTATCAGGCCAATCATAACAACTATGCTATCAAAAATATTCCATTTTTGCTGAAAATAGTTGTAAGGATCTAGAGCGATGATTTTCAAGATCATTTCCACTGTAAAAACCAGGGTAAAGACCTGGAAAGAGGATAAAGAAAGTCAGCAAAAAAGCACTGAAAAAACACATCTCTTTATGGGACTGTCCTAGTATAAATATGGGGTTATATCTCCATATTCACTCTAATACAGACCTAACTTACCTTGTCACTTAGAGAAATCATTCGTCGGTAATTGTCTGGCATGCCAGGGTACTCCAGAGCCATGAATAAGGTATTCACAATAATGCAAACCATTATTAAGAGATCAACAAACGGATCCAAAATTACCAATTTCACTTTCTCTTTGACTGCTCTCCATAATGGGCAACAATTCCAAATCAGATATTTTTGAGCAAATCGTTTCCATAATGAAGGGCATTTCAGTTTTGACTCCTGCAGTTCTAAATGACAAAGAGGGAAAGTGACATATGAATAATCTTATATGAAATGTCATAGCATGAAGAAAAAAAAAACAATCAGTCATTCAAAAGATTGAAAAGAAAAAAATCAATCTTATATGAGGAGAATGGCGTAATTGAAAAAAATTGTTTCACTCATTCTACACAAACTAATCACAGGCTATTTAAAGATGACCATCAACAAATCATCATTGCAGAAACAGGTGACATTACCCACCTTTTCACATGTTTATTATACTGCTGAAGGATGATAAAGGATCTGGTTAAGGACAAATAACTGTGTCTGGGAAAACTGACAACTCGTTTTCTGTGAGTTGCACCTGCGCAATTACAGATGCTGCACATGGGCTGGAAAAAAAACTCCAGGAAAAAATGAAGAGCGTTTCCCAGATCTTCGTGTCCATAGTTGAGAATAGAGTCACAAGTCACATCGGAAGGGACCTCAGGAGATCCCTAGTGCAACTCCCCTCCCAAAGCAGGGTCAGCCATGAGGTCAGAGACTGCATAACCTGTTCCTTTGACTGTCCTCACAGTGAAAGCTTCTCCTCACACACAGTTTGAAACTCTTGTCTTTCAGTTTATGTCTGTTGTCTCATCTTCCCACTATGCACCGCTGTGAAGAGCCTGGCTCCATCTTCTTGATAATTCTTCCTACACACTGGAAGGCTGATATCAATTCCCCCTCAAAAACTTCTCTCCATACTGAACCAGCCTAGCACTGGGCAAGTGCTCCAGCCCCTGACTTGGTGGCCCTCTACTGAACTCAATGTATTTCTTGTACTGGGGGGGTTGGGGAGCAAAGCAGGCATAGTATGTGGTCTGGCAAGTGTTTAATAAAGGGTGATAATCAGTTTCCTACTTGCTATATTCCTTTTAATATAGTCCATGATACTGGTCGCCATTGCTGCTGCAAGAGGATGTTGCTGGCTCATGCTCAGCTCACTGCTCACAGTGAGCTGCTTCCCAGCCACTCAGCTTCCAGCCTCTATTGTTGCAAGAGGTTCTTGCAGATATGCAGAAGTTTACATTTGTTCTGGTTGAATTTTCATAAGGTTCCTGCTGGCCCATTCCCCTAGACTGTCTAAGTCCCTCTAGATGATAGCCCTTGCCTCCAGTGTATCAAGCAGTTCCCCTCCAGTTTGGTGTCAGCTGCAAAATTGAAGGGCAAGTCCTCTGTTGCCTCCTCCAGGTCACTTAGGAAAAGACACGTCCTAGGATACAAACTGTGGTTCTCCACTTGTTACCCCCCTCCAGGTAGAATATGACCTGTTCACCAGACACTTGAAGCCCAAACATCCATTGGTTTTTGTCCAGCTGGTTGTCCACCCATGCAGACCCTAACACCCTAACTTGGATGAAAAAAATACTGCGGAAAACAGTGCTGAAAGCCTTGTTAAAGTAAAGGTAAAGCAAAACATTGCTCTCCCCTCAACCACAAACCCCAGTCATTTCATTGTACAGGGCAATCAACTTGATCAGGTATGATTCACCCTTGGGAATTGCAAATTACAGTTGCAGTCACATGAGATACAAGAATATTTATTTTACTGAAAAACTCATATTGGATTGCAGCATAATTTCCCTTAGTGAATTAAGTAATGCTGACTGTGACATTTTGAACTGTCGGGTCAAGTTACGCAATCACCATAGGAAAAACACTAAAGAATGACTTACGCAAATTATCTGTAATAACAGTAGCTGCACTCATTAACCTCTGTCTTCGAAAAGGATCATCAATAGAGTCCACTGACAATTCATAGGACAGCAGTATCTGCCTCTTTGGTTAGAAAGATGACAGAAGATAATATAACAAATGAATATGAATAACTGGCGATGTAAAAATTACGTCCAGTGTAAGATAAACACGTCTTTTTAAATACACATTGGAATGAAGCCTTACCTTGCTGAAAGAATGTAAAACAAAACAATGCAACAATATCGTGTGTTTGAGGACATTTCATCAAAACTAGTAACATTTTTCAAGAAGTTGTTTCCTTCTGAAAATACTTAACAACAACAGTAATGCCATTATATAAGAAGTAAAGAACCAATAACGGGGAAGCTAAGAAAAAAATAATTCCATCTTTCCAGTGACTGATAAAAAGAATATACAAAAAGAACACTGACAATCAGTTTGAATAAGTTATTGGCTATTTAACTATGAATTATTGATTGTTAATAACTAATAAATATTTATTAAAATTAAGAATAGTTATTTAGTGAATCAAAACTATCAGTTTGATCAGCCCTATTAAGCCTATCAAGATCTATATTAATATTGGACTGCTTAAAACTAGGAATGGGACTACTTTTTTTTTCATTAGAAGTTACAGAATGCTAAACTCAGTGTTCCTGATGTGCACTGAAGAACAGACAGGCCAACACGGGACATACCGAATTATTATCAAAGATTCTGTTCACGACACGTTAACACCCACACACACACTTTTTAAGGACTAAGTAGAGAACTGTAAAACATGGGCTGCAAAGAATAGGTGAGACTCTGAGGCAGAGAAAAACAGAAAGAACAAAGACTCCAGTATCAGTGATCAGAACTACCAGCTGACAGGGAGCTACTGACTGACCACATTACAATGCACAGTACCTTAGTACCCCCTTTCAGCACAACTTGATTTTTTGTGGGGAAGGTATATAAGTAAAGATATCATAGAATCATAGAATGGTTTGGGTTGGAAGGGACCTTCAAAGCCCATCCAGTCCAACTCCCCTGCAAGGAGCAGGGACATCTCCAACCAGATCAGGTTGCTCAGAGCCTCATCCAGCCTGGCCTTGAGTGTTTCCAGGGATGGGGCATCCACCACCTCTCTGGGCAACCTGTGAGGGTGTTCTACCACCCTTATTGTAAAAAATTTCTTCCTTGTATCTAGTCTGAATCTACTCTCTTTTAGTTTAAAACCACGACCTATCGATATGTCATAGCATTATATCATTACTTCAAACTTCTATGAAAAATTTGTGTGCCAGCCTGCCTAGAAGATGTGTCACAGACACCAAAGACGTCCAGGATATCCAACCTGTCCAAGAACATTTAAAATGGCACTAGGTGCTTATAGTTAGACATGCCCTTAACATTAGAAATCTTCATACTGAACTAAATCCAGCCCTAAATATTTAGGCCAGAGAATTAGCTGCATGTACAAAAAAAAAGGCAAGGTTAGGTCATTAGGGAAATTCTAAAACTTACAAGACTTTATGTTTGTTTATGTAGCATACTAGAGATGCCATAATAGAGATTTTACCATAGTCGTAAGTGCAGAGGGCTATAACGTGTCATAAGTACACTACTGATGGCCATCTCGAACTTTCCTTTTGAGTTCATATAGTGCTATCTCCCCTTGGTTCTAAAATCTAACTTCAAGATTGATTTAAAAACCAAGTTAATCCAATGCATGCAAGAAGAAAAAAAAAAGAAAAAAAAAAGAGGGACAAAAATTGGAAATAAAGAAAGATTTTCTGGTCATCAAATCATCATATCACATGCAAGTCTACTGAATATATCTCTATTTCAAATACTCACAAGCTTCTTGTGGCAGCGACCAGGCTGCGAATTAAATATATGCTCCTCTTTCCCACGATCACCTAGAATTAAGTTTTGTCTTAAAACAGGTTTTTCTTTCTCCATCTCTTTTTCTTTTGAATTTTTCAAGTCAGCAACTGACGTTTCAGAACTGACATGCAAGGCCTTATTACCCTCTCCAGCAGCCAACATCTGTAAAACAAACAGCAAAAAGTCGGTCTATTAATACAAGACAAATGGACTAGGATCGTACACGGTATAATTATTATGCTATCTGTGCTTTGCACTAGTAATTCTTACCTTTCAATATCAGATTACTATAAAGAGATAGGAGTATAAAGTACTATTCACAATACTGCAAGATAAAGCAGGGTTACTTATCAGCTCCTACAATTAAAGCTTGTCCTTGCCACTATAGATATTGTATTTTGTATCTGAATTACAGAATATTAAGGTGTATCCTTTTACTCTCCTTTTCCTGCTTTGGGAAAGATCTTTAGCGCAAAGCCAATAGAAGACAAAGGCTCAAACTAAATCCTAAAGTGTTAAACCTTTCGTAATTACTAATCCTGTTGAACAGAAAATAAAAGGAAGAAAAGCTAAGTAAAGCTTGGCAAGCTGGGATTTCAGACAGAGAAATATCACAGGCCTGTTGACAGCTGCAGAGGAGGAATTCGGTAAACTGGTGATGCCTTTCGTTTAACAATGAAATTGGATAGTTGCTAGGGAAATTTTGCATGTCTTCTTACAAGTCTGACTTTTCTGATTGTTAGCAATAAATCAGAAGTATCTTTCATTAAAAGTCAGATGATAAAATATGTCTTACAACAATTCCCAATCTATCTTGTTGCCTCAGCTCAGAGCTTCATTTCTCAGAAATAAAATAAAAATAATGTGATCCCTGATCTCCAACAGGCCAAGGAATGAATGAATCCAGGCAATACTGTGCCAAGAGAAGAAATCTGATGTGTGTCTATTAGGTCATCAAACCAACAGCAAAGTAACTAACAGAGTCTCTGGATATCCTTCTAGCTCCTTAACGTGGAACTAACAGCATTAGCTTGGCCAAAGACTATTCCTGCTCTTGTTGACTGGTAGACCTTCTGCATCCAAACACTCAGAAAGAGGCATGGACACCCCTTAAATAGCTGAGCGCAGTGGCTCTCAGAAAGCTTGCATTTTGTATCAATCCTGAAAGCTAGTCACATCAGAACTTCCAGTATCAGGAAACTGTAGAAATGACAACTTTTCTTTGGATGCACATTTATCCACTCATACTTCATCCATCAGACTATGCAGTAATAGTAAGACGGAATATCCAGAGAAAGGAATTTCTGTACACAGCAACAGTGGTAGTACAGAAGAACAGGACAAACCACCGAGCGCAGGCACTTATGCAATACCATAAAAGCTGTACACTTTCCAGTAAGCCATTTCTATTCAATGTCAGATCTGCAAATCCTAAAACTTAATATGATTTAACTCGGACTGATGCTGTTTGTTCGTACCACAGAAATGTTTATACATATTTAAATATGCGTATACATACACGTGTATTTATAAAGAGACAGAAAGAGAAATGAAGTGTGAGAAAGTATAGTAAGAAGCACATGTTTAATTAAAAACTTTATTTCCCTAATTCACAAACAAAAGCAAACAAAAGGAACCACATATTATATATAATAATTTACAAACCTGTTCTTTCTCTAGAATTTTTTTGGCATCCTCAAGTATTTTTTCCTTTGCCTCTGTTTCAGCAAGAGTTGCTCTATTTTGCTCTTCATATGCCATAGTTACTACAGCCAAGATCAGATTGAAGAGATAAAATGAGCACAAAAAGATGACTCCCAGAAAAAATAAAATGTAGTTCTTTCCAGAGGTACGGATAGTCTGCGAGGAAAAGGTAAAGACTGTAATAAATTCTTAACAAACGAACATTTACAACAGAATTTCAAACTTTAAACAATTTATTTTCCTATACAATACAAAAGGTCAACATACTGCACTGTTTTCTTTACACAACAGTAGGATCTATCTCTGGCCTAAGTTATACAGAAGGTCTAGAAACACATCTAGTCAGGAGTTCACCTGGCCTTCAAGTAAATAAATATCAGCTCTTAAAAACTTCCGTGATCATACAATGTTTTCTTTTTATGCAATGGATCACCAAACATTCATAATGATGCAGAGAAGAATTAACAAAATCCATTTTTAAAACTAAACGAAAGATCTCCCAGCAAATGATTATCAGAATTTAAGTTATGAGAAGACAACTTCAGTTGTAAAGAGATACACAGGTGACTCCAGGGAGTTCTCTACATGCAGTTTTTGTATCATTTTTTTGCCAACAAACAAAATTTAAAAGTTACATTCAAATCTGAAACAAAACGTAAAGGCTCTGACTTTTTTTAGCACCAGCTGTCAAAAGTGATCTGAAATGCAAGTCTACATGTTCAGCAAAAAGGTTTGGTGAGGAGTCAGGACTTAAAAGGAAGAGACACAGAGTATGTAACATGTCTATGTCCTCATGTCCCCCGCAGCAGCAGTGAGCTCCTAGCCAGATCTCCTTTATACCCCAGTTCTTTGGTAGCTACACATGAACATTTAACTATTAATCACTGACCCAAGCGTGTTCTCCAACAAAACTACGAGCATTCACAGCAGGATTGGTCCCACGCAATGCCACTTGCAGAAGGTGTCACAATTCAGTCACCTGAAGATGCTCCCTTAATATTTTGTTGATTTTAAAAGAAACTTGGTATCAGTAACGTCAAAGCACGTGCAGATTTCTCTAATGGACATAAAGCTCTAAACTGCATGTCTAAAGTCATTCTAGCAGGTAATAAAAGTACCTACTTGTCTGTAGAGACGCTCCCAGTAATCCTGTGTCATCAGACGGAACAAAGAAAGGAAGGCCCAGCCAAAATGATCAAAACTCGTATAACCAAAGTCAGGATTCTTCCCCACCTTCTCGCAGCTGTAGTTTTCCGGGCACTCTTTGCTAACCACAAAGGAAATGTTAAACAATACTTACTTGTAGTATTCAATTGTATCTGAAAGCACCCAGTACACAACATCAAATATAGATTTTTTTCAGTTTGTTGGAAAGTCTGTTTGATTATTCCTCAATATAACTTTGTCAGAAGGGCTGATTTCTATCAGACAATCCTAGAAAGTCATTTGTCTAGTTCTGTCTAGATAGAAACTCCCCACTGATGTAGGACACATCCAAACAAATACATAGAGAGCGGAAAAAAAGTGAAATATGTTTACTTTTAAATAAGTCAGACACCAAGTGGATGCCCATCCCTGAAAACATTCAAGGCCAGGTTGGATGAGGCTCTGAGCAACCTGATCTGGTTGGAGATGTCCCTGCTCCTTGCAGGGGGGTTGGACTGGACGGCCTTTAAAGGTTCCTTCCAACCCAAACTGTTCTATGATTCTGTGATTCTAAGTCACAAAGACGAGGAGAGGAGAGTTTACTAATATCTCTCAACTCTTTACTAATCTGTTCCTCTCCTCCTTTATATCATTCTACATTGCCATTTTATTACCAGTGATTAGCAACAAAGCACATATATAGTTGCTTGCATCCTAGTACTTTACCTTATTCTTTTTCTGTTGTAAAATATTTGGTTTTTAATTTAATAATCCATGCACACACATTCCACCCCCCTGAAAAATCATCATCGTTCCTTTAGGCTAAAAATAAAACCACAGTAAATCTGGAGGGAAAAAAAGAAAGTACTAAAACTGTTTTGTTCACTTACTTAGGATCTGCACTGAACCCACAGAGCAATATTTCAGAAGATTTATTCATTCTGTAGCAGATATCTAATTAAAAAAAAAAATAAAGGAATCATAAAATCAGAAGTTGTCACTTCCTACAGTACTCTGGCAGTAAACCATACACTAGTGCACTTTACAAACCATCCTGATGGACCAAATCTCTGGGAAAGACCCTTTTCAGAATGAAGGGCATAGGGCTGTTTCTCAGATCTGGCACTATGGCAATTAAAAAAAAAACCGCACAGCTCACAGTGTAAGATTTTATTTGATCTCCAGCAAAAATCAGAATCTCTGCAAGAAGTAGGCAAAATGACAAAATTATATAAATTAAGTGATGGAAAAAAATAATTCTCAGTGCAGTATCCCTAAAATCAGGATCCCTGTGCAATGTGCATAGGTACAGAAGCAAATGCTTACAGAAAACTCAGTCCCTCCTATCCCACAGACTTCTAATCCTTCTCCAAATCCCAGATTCATTCATCTCCCATTCAGTTGTCCAAAGACTTTGTATTACCACTTGTGCAACCGGAAGGCCATACCTTCTCGTGAGAAACACATGCAACTCTATTTCAACATCTCTGTGAAAAAAAAAAGAGCGACATAGGAAGATACACAGCTTACGTAAAGAGAGAAAAGAATAAAATTTACCTTCATCATTTGGTACATATATCTTGGCCTCCTTACATAACGTGTCATTGTATGTAGCATTACTGAGGACACATTTGGATGTTAAATTGCCCATAAAAAGCTGGAGGCCTATTAGAGCAAATATACTCAAGCAAAAAACAGTCAAGATCAACACATCAGTAAGTTTCTTAACAGATTCCAGAAGTGAATTTACGATGACTTTGAGACCTAGAAAAATAAGATTCAATAATACGCACAATGAGAATAAGAATGCAGTTGTGTTCCCTTAAGACAATATTCAACAGTTGCAGGTATATTAAAAACAATCAGTGTCAATGTTTTTTTTTTGTAACATCAGAGTATTAAATAAGGCGAAATAAAGCATGGGAATGAGTAAAGTATTTTTCCTTACATTTCCTAATCATAACTTATTTGGCTTTCACTTCCTCCTAATATTAATTTTGCTAACTTGAAAATTCTAAATTAAGATGGCATCTAAGCAGACTCTTACAAAGTTAAATTAATATAGACATATTTCTGTGCTTGATCAACATTAAACAAGTACTTCACACTGTGCCAAATACACATTACAGTAAAGGATAGATTCTGCTTACCTAGAGGAATTCCATCTTGGAAGATAATGCCTTACAGATGCCACCAGTTTAAAAGCAAAAGAACATTTATGACACTGGGAAGGGACCAAATATATGTTGGGGGCCACTCAGTTGGAAAGCAGCCTGGCAGAAAAGGACCCAGGGGTTCTGGTGGACACCATGAGGAACACGAGCCAGCAATGTTCCCTCGCCACAAAGAAGGTGAATGGCGTCCTGGGCTGCAGTACGCAAAGCATGGCCCGCAGGTGGAGGGAGGTGATCCTTCCCCTCCACTCAACACTGGGGAGGCCACACATGGAGTACTGGGTCCAGTTCTGGGCTTCCCCCTACAAGAGACACAGGGATGTACTGGAGAGAGTCCAGCAAAGGGCCACAAAGACGACGAAGGAACTGGAGCATCTCTGCTATAAGGAAAGGCTGGGAGGGTTGGAACTGTTCAACCTGGAGAAGAGACAGCTCAGCAGGGATCTCATGAGTGTATATACATGCCTGAAGGGAGGGTGCAAAGAGTATGGAGCCAGGCTCTTTTCAGCGGTGCCCAGTGACAGGACACCATGGGCACAAATTGAAACACACGGGGTTCCCTCTGAACATCAGGGAACACTCTTCTGCCATGAGGGTGATTGAGCACTGGCACAGGTTGGCCAGGGACATTGTGAATTCTCCATCCTTGGAGATATGCAAAAGCCATCTGGACTTGGTCCTAGGCAACCAGCTCTACGTAGCCCTGCTTGAGCAGGGAGACTGGACCAGAGGTCCCTTCCAATCTCAACTATTCTGTGATGCTGTGAAAACGGGTTATATATGAACTGAAGACCAATATTCTGGCAGAATAATTGAATAAGAAATACGACGTAGGCAGAGAGTAATATTCAGGATTTTTCTAGAAGTCTTTCATATGAAAAAACTAAAAATACATTTAGTCTCTGTTCTCCATGGTGAAATAAAAAGTATTGACAGGGTGGTTTTGACATTAAAAATTAACCACTTTCTATGTTTAATTCCACAGCAAAATAAAAAATATTTTTGTACACACATAGAAATGGTAAAGTTAATATACATTATGACAATGGTATATACAGTCATTTATAGATTTTCAAATGAGTTTTTGTAGTTAGACTCTGAAATCTATACTTTGGTATCCTAATTAGTGGCACACCTTACAAAAATATCGACTATCTGGACAGCACATGCAAAATATGCTGAAAAAGTTGAAAGTATTGTTCTCAATCCAGATAGTGGCTGTGGTCAGTAAACAAACAAACCAAATTCTGAAATAATGTGAAGTCATTATTCTGGGAAATAAACCATAGAAGGTTAAGCTAATGAAGTAGAATGTGAAAGCAGAAATACGGTGGTATAGCCATATTATGCTAAGGGAAGATATTGAATAGGGTGTGCTGCTCAAGACAGCTAAAAGTCAAAAGACAAAGGCACAGGGCTAAGTAAAATTGAACACTAGTGATAAGACAGAAAAAGTGGAAAATACAAAAATTTGCCTGTAGCAAAATCATTTGGGTGAAAGACGACAAAAATTTTGTGCTAAGATTCTGCTGAGAGTCACTACAGACCACAAAACAGTCACACCTTGGGATCCCACTAGCAGTCACTAACAGCGACCAGAAAACTGAAGACAAGAAGAGACGAGGCATTAGAAATTGTATACTGCTGAAGTAGAGAGCAAATTAGTAGGACATGATGTTACTTACCTGGTATTACCGAAATAGCTTTCAAAGTCCTCAGTACTCTGAAAGTTCGAAGAGCTGAAACCTTGCCCATACTTTTACACAAAGTAACATACCTGTAAAATTAAACCACCATATAACTGAATGACAAAGATGTAGCTTTTCTGAGCATATGCATATTTAACACATAGTAATGAACAAGTTGTAAGAAATGAACAGGTCAAATACGTCCTAAGGTAGATGTCTAAAGTCAGGAATCCAAGTCCATTTCTAGGAAGTGATATGAAATACTGAGACTTTTGAATAGTGCCTCTGAAAAGAAACAGCAAGTTTTTACTTAGCCTGTATTTGGATGCTTAACTCTTGAAGTGTTTATCCACGAAAACGTCAAATAAATATAAAACCTTCAATGTCATAACCACATCCTCTCATACTGAGGCTAATCTGATCTAGAACACCACAGGAAAATATACGTTGCACCTATTGCAGAACTACACAATATATACCTTGGGAGAGGGAGTTGAGCAAAATCAGGTTTACAATACGTTAATCCTGTGCCACGCGGCTATCTTTCTCACTTTTATTTAACAGTCAGCTAAGAGCCTGAGTATTGAAACTAGTTTCAATGTAATCTCTACAACAATTGGAAAAATTCAGAAAACGAGTATTTTAAGAGTAGCATACAGCACTTTAGCAGGTTACTCTGTATTTTATAAGACTTCTTTCATGTCAGAAAGGACACGAATTGTGACTTATCTTATGACAAGGTCATAACTGCTAACAGAATTCCTTAAAATAAAACATTTCAATCATAGAATCATAGAATGGTTAGGGTTGGAAGGGACCTTCAAAGGCCATCCAGTCCAACCCCCCTGCAAGGAGCAGGGACATCTCCAACCAGATCAGGTTGCTCAGAGCCCCGTCCAGCCTGGCCTTGAACATTTCCAGGGATGGGGCATCCACCACCTCTCTGGGCAACCTGTTCCAGTGTTCTATAACTCGCATTGTAAAAAATTTTTTCCTAATTTCCAATCTAAATCTACTTCCCACTATTTTAAAACCATTACTCCTTGTCCTATTGCAATAACAGGATCTGAGAAACATGGGTCGAAAAGGGCCTCTGGAGGTGATCTAGGCATCCTCCCACTCAAAGCACGGCTTTTGTCAGCAACAGATCAGAACACCATGGCTTTGCCTAGCCTGCAAGATTAAATAATTCTCAGGTACCTTAAGTAACAAATGCACTCAAGTTGAGTTTGAGTTCATTTACAAATACTTTTTTTTTTTGTTGCATGATTGGACTCAAAAAAACCCAGAAGAAAATGCTGTATTACAAAGTGCTTATATCTGCTTGACCATGAATGAATTAGGAGCACAGGCAGAGAAGTAGTAGCATAAAATGAAATTGTTCATACACTTGTTGGACTACTTGATAGTTGCTAATGATTAACAATGTGTAAGCTCCTGAGTGGTTTATGGATCACCCACAAGAATACTTTGTTAATATACATATATATGTGTGCAATGACATCTGAGTACATAACCTATTACTTACAAATCAGGAAAAACCACTCAGGGATTTGACAGTTGATTGCAGCCTTTGCTACAGAGCCCAGGAGATGGTGGAGGTTAAGACTCCATGCCTTTAGCTCTTGTTGTAGGAGAAAAAAAAATAAATTACTTATTCTCTCTTTGGCTCTGTGCCACAGACTTCAACCATGCTCCTGCTCTGTATTTTTTTTCATAAGAGTTCTATGCTATTTACATTCTTATTATCTGGAATACAAGATACACATCTTCTCTATATCTTTTTAAATTCTGTCACCTTTTGAGATGTCAGGAGCAAAGCTACATATAATCCTGAAGAAACATACAGGCCACACAGTGAAATAACTGTGTGTCTTGCTTTTTTCTTTATTTCTTACCCATAATGTCCTAATTTTCTATTTCGTTCTTGGACTGGAGTGGTGTTTTCACAACGTTGTCTATTTTAACTCTAATATAATCATCTTCCCAACAAGTGAAAGCTATTTCAAAGCCCATAACTGTGTATGTAAACCTAGATCTGTTTTTCCTTGAACATCACTTCACATTCTTGGGATTTCATCCATTATTTATCACCATGTTATTCAACACCTTGTGACCCGCTTTGGATCCTTGTCAAATGAGTTTCACCTGATCCAGAGCACAACTAAGACAATATATCTGCAATACAAAGAGGCACGCTTGGTTTCTGCTGTCTGTGCAATCGCCTCTTAACAAAATTTATATACGTACTAAATCAAGAACACTCAAACAGTTCTAAGGTGAGCTTTGCATTTAGGTCTGGCTTTAAGGTTTATGACTATTTTTCTCCTTGCAGATATGCAAAGGGTGATTCAACCACGGTAACTCTTAAGCAGGTAGGATGGCAACCACTCTAAGGAACTTCAGCAATATAAAAGAGCATTTTATCTGCGTGTTTGTCCCTTGAGGTAGAAGAACAACTGAGCTTTACTTACGTTACAATAATAACGACAAGATCCAAGCAGTTCCATGGATCTCGAAGAAAGGTAAATTCATTCCAAACAAATCCTCTTGCTAATATTTTTATTATTATTTCCCCAGTATATATGCCAGTAAAAGCATATCTGAGAAGGAAAGTATTAAAGATATAGAAATAAAAATATTCATCAGATTGAGATACATTCAGGTACATTTCTACCTTTTCTATCATTTAGTCACTGGACAGAGATGAAGGTAGAAAATGTGAAGTGAAACAGGACAGGTTACATTACTTTCAGAAACATCATGGGCGTAAGAAGATGCCTTCCTGAATTTCAGTAAGATTTACATGTAAATCTGTAATCACAAATGTTCGCATAAGCATACCATACTATTTCTAGACGAAGGATAGCTCACATTTCCTTATGAGAAATTTTTAAGAGTGTTTATGTTCTAAAGAAGACTGGAAAAATTCCAAGTTCATTTTGGTATAACAGTAACAGCAAAGGCTTCTTTTAGCCTGTAAAGTCTGCACATTTTACACATTTATTCTGACAAATAATCCATAACTGACAGAAATGCTACATAAAATTAAGCTATCGTTATCACCATGCTTGGCCCAAAATAAGAGGAAGTAAACTTATAAAACCTCTGAGGCCCCAGGCAAATTTTCAAGATTTAATTCAAGAACACTGACACAAGTTACACTGGACACAGTGCACAATTACAAAAGGTAACAAGGCATTATAAATAGATGGCTTTTAATGTGAACAACTGAACTACGGGTGTCCCCAGGAAGCAGCAAGAAAGAATGGAATGAATATTTATCTCTCTGTACTATTTTGCATAAGCTGGTGGTAACAGACATTCGGGCTATTGCCTTAGAATGAGAGATACTAAGTTAGAACCCTGCTGCACAGTCTCTCTAAAAGGCTTAATCCTTGAAAGGAAAAATGGGGCAACATTCTATGTTACACCAGATGGCAAAATTAGCTAACATAGAGAAAAGGGCATATGGTGTAAGCCTCTAAGAAAAGGCACTGAAGCTCCACAGAAGACTCTGATATAACAATAATAATCCTCAATCTTCCTCAGAGGTCTGTCTGAAAATTTTCGAGCCCCAGAATTAGATCACCACATTATCTGAATTTTTCAGTCCAGCATATAAGTATCCTTAGAAAAAAAGAGTGAACAAACGGCAACTGAGATACTTACTCAGTCCAGTTGAGTGCATCTGGAAGCTTAGTTACAGCCATGGAAGCACAGTTGAGCACCACAGTACATGTAATAAAGCCAACAAATAACGTGAATAATAAGTTAAGGAAAAAGCGCTGTATTATAAAACCATGAAGTTCAGAAAAGTTGCTGATTTACACACACACAAAGAGATATTCAAATAACTACTTTGGTTTTCAAAATGCTCAGGGCTGCTTTTTCCAAAGAAATCTGTGTCCGGTGAAACTTCTGCTCGGCTAGCTAAACGTCATGATTTAAAAATAACAATGAAATATCTGCATGTGGAGATAGTTTTGGAAGTTAGAACATTAATGAGACACAGTATGGTTGACAGAAGAGATGAGGAACATAAATGAATGACAAAAATCTGCGTCCTCTGTTGTTTACTGTTATTTGAAACTTTAGGAATCTCCATTTCTTCCCAGCAGGGGCATAGAATAAAAGGAAATGGGCCACAATCCCATAATAACTAGGGTTTTTAAGCCTACGAAAACCAGACGAAAAAGCTTTATTACCAATAACCAGTGTTCTTTGAAACTGGGAGTCCTTACAAGAGACACCTACGCTCTGCCACAAGTTCAGGAAACTTTCGCATTTTATGTGGCAGGCGATGAAAACACACAGAAGAAAAAACATCCTTTCAATAAAAGCGGGGCTGTTTTAAAACAAGCATTGGCCTTAATTTTAGGGTTTATTTGAAAGTGAACAGTAAATTTAGTAATTTATAGTAGCATTAATATGCATTCGAAGTCAGCCATAAGTTCCCACAAAAGGACTTATTTCTGCAAATTAATAATTCTAAATGAAAGCAGATGTTGGGCAGAAAGAATAGAAACGACTCAGGCTATGGTTTTGCACCTGCGATCCTTCACATTTTTACATTCTTCAAACTATGCTTACATTTTTGCAAAAATATAAAAAATGGGCACCCTTCAGAATTTTAGAAACTTGAGTATCTTATGATACACCAGCCTCTCTCAGCAAAGCATTGCCATAAACCACATCCTTCACATAATCCATTTATAACTAGGGAGTCACTGTTTTTTTTTTTTGGGGGGGGTGTTGTTTTTTTTTTGTTTTAATTTAAGCTTGCCACCACAGTAAAAACTTTTTTAAAGTTCTGGAAAAGGGCTAAAATATCATACAGCCGTCTCCAAATGTTTTTCCATAACAATATCTGCAAATCTGACTTTAAATATGAGCTTTTTGACATTTTTACTTGCACCAACACCATGTAAATATTTCCGCTGTTGTAAAATAAGATTCAATATAACTTTAAAAAAATCTCTGTCACAGCCACACGAGCTTACATTTACATCGCTATGAACAGAGGAACAGAATGACAGAAAATGGTACAGTGTATTTTAAAAATGAAATAAGGGAAACCAATGAAAGGATATGAATGGATCAGAATTTTAATTGCTGCTTTTCTGACTGGATTAAAAGGACCAAATACACACAAGGCAGGCGTGGCAGTAAACCGGAAAATAGTCCTCCTTTTATTTATCACCATAAAAGTCTATTTAAAAAAAAAGTACACATACATTTTTCATAGTATATGAAATATTTTAATGAAACAAAATTTTCCCCAAAAATTCAATGTTTACGTTTTCAAATCTGCACCTAGAACTATATGTAACTGCAGTTATGAGTAAAGCTTTTCTGTATTTACTTGGAGCTGTGTGCTGAGAATATTACATTTTGAAAGAAAGACACTAGCCACATAAAAGTTCATTACTGCCTGTGGGGAAGAAGTAGTAATGGGAATGAGTTTGAAGAGCAACTGATCATATCAGGCTGAGAGAGCTGGGGCTGTTCAGCCTGGAGAAGAGGAGGCTCCAGGGAGACCTTACAGCAGCCTTCGAGTTCCTCAAGGGGGCCTACAGGAAAGACAAAGAGAAACTCTGTAGCAGGACCTGTTGTGACAGGATAAGGGGTAACGGTTTTAAAATAGAGGGAGGTAGATTCAGATTAGATATTACAAAAAAATTTCTTACAATGGGGGTGGTGGAACACTGGAACAGGTTGCCCAGAGAGGTGGTGGATGCCTCATCCCTGGAAACATTCAAGGCCAGGTTGGACGGGGCTCTGAGCAACCTGATCTGGTTGGAGATGTCCCTGCTCCTTGCAGGGGGTTGGACTGGATGGGCTTTGAAGGTCCCTTCCAACCCAAACCATTCTGTGATACTATGATTATTCACTTGGTCAAAGTAATTACAGGATCCTGTTCTGGGACTGCAAAAATGGTGTTAATCATACTCAAAAGTACCTTACTCTTAAATAGTTTTATAGGCTACAAAAGTTTATTTACGAAACACATAGTGTGTAGGACTACTAGAATCCAGTCCAGTCAAACAAAAACATTTAATTTAGAAAAAATCTCTACATTATCAAGTAACACTGTAAACTCCCTCTAAGCCACCTTAAGGTCCATGTAGCTCAGTACTTTTTCCACATGAAGTAAAAATGAAATCTTTTAAATAAAAACACATTTCATTAACTTTTATGCAAATGTCTTCGACAATCAGCCTTAGTTTTTCTGTATCAAGAATATCACTTGGATTACTTCGAGGAAAAAAAACCTAATCTCTGGAAGAACAAAGCTTTCTGCATGCTTCTGATTAAATTATTATATTCCAGTGACTGGATGCTAAACGGAAAAGATAGCAACACAGGACTGGATGGAACCTTCGGCTCTTCAGGTCCAGTATCCCCCAAGAGTAAGCAATCATACAATAGATATTTCATTTAGAAGGGATTCCTAGAGCATCTACTTCACACACTCCTAAAGGCAACAAAACAAAACACTTTGCAATAGCATGGAGTATATGCAAAATAAATATGGTACAATACACAAATCTGATGAGACATAAAATAGCCAAAATTTAATTTACTGTAACAAAAATGCATGGTTTTGCTACACAGAGTACTGGGAATATCTCAGATAGGTCTCCCCTAATTTGCTTAATAATTGTAATTCAGCAGGAAAAAACACCCACAGTAAGTCAGCAATTCCAGCGTGATCTACTGTTTGACAGGCACTGTTTATACGACAGCGAGTTCAGTTCCACAGACATCACATAAACTGCTCTGGAAAACAAAGCATCAGTTATCCCAGAATATACTTCCTATCAAATTGTATCTACCAAGTGTATCATGTTTTCCTAATTAATTCTGTTTGCTGACTGGAAACGAAAATACCTCTACATAATGTGGAACATATCTTAGCAGCCCTGCCCCAAAAATCCTAGTAATGTTCAAAGACCTGTCTACAGAACAATCAAAAACCAGCATCTCCTGAACAGAACTTTTACTATCTCTTAAAAGTTCAGCAGACAAAATTAAACAAAAAAAAAAATGCTTTTGAACTTTTTAACCTTGTGATCACTGTAGTATGGATCAAAATCTTCCAGGGGTTCCCCAATGAGCTCCACAGGAACATCCCCATATAGAGACGGCAACTTTTTGTAGGTTTTCAGATCAAGCTGAGGAGGACATTTATCTTCTTCAGCTCCTTGGCCCTTATTCTCCTGGTTAACTTTGGCTTGCTGCTTTTTCTTAGCAATTCTTTCCTCGATTGCTGCCAAGGACTCAGGGGTGAAACGTCGAAAGCTGTTAGTTTCTGATGGCCAAAACAAGGGATCCATTTTTCCTTCTATGTGTTTGTTTCCAGTGCTAGAAGTAACTTAAAAAGAGAAAGCTATGGACAATTAGAAAATAACAGAAATAATACACAACATAAACCAAATACCCATTAGTTAAATTATTTATTCAGTGAAAGCTCGTATGAAAATAGAATAGAATGGACTATTTCAGTTGGAAGGGACCTACAACAATCATCTAGTCCAACTGCCTGACCCATTCAGGGCTGACCAAAAGCTAAAGCATGCTGTTAAGGGCATTGTCCAAACGCCTCTTCAACACTGATAGGCTCGAGGTGGCATCGACCACCTCTCTAGAAACCCCGTTCCAGTGTTTGACCACCCTTCTCAGTAAAGATATCACTTCCAAAGTCCAGTCTAAACCTCCCCTGGCGCAGCTTTGAACCATTCCCATGCATCCTATTGCTGGATCCCAGGGAGAAGAGCACAGCACCTCCCTCTCCACATCCTCTCCTCAGGATGCTGTAGAGGACAAGCCCAAAGTTCTCAGCTGCTCCTCAGGACATGCCTTCAGCCCGTTCATCAGCATTGTTGCCCTTCTCTGGACACGTTCAAGGACTTCACACCTTTCTTAAATGGCAGGGCCCAGAACTGCACACAGTACTCCAGCTGAGGCTGCAGCAGCACGGAACACAGCGGGATAATGCCCTCTTTTGAGCTGGTTATACTATGTTTGACACACCCCAGGATATAAAGCAAAACCAACTAGAAGCACATTCATCCAGAAGAACGGGTAATGTAACACAAAACTGACAAAAAGATCAACAATTGATTCTGGATCCACCCTGTATAATTCAGGTTAGAAGAGATACTTTTTCCCTTTACCTTTCCAGCTACGAAGTGACAAAATCACATCTCTATCAGAATTCCTACAATCACCTAATTGTTTCTCTCTGTAGCAGCTTACAGTATCAGCAGCCTTGCATCTTAGTTACCGTACCTCTGTACTTCTGGCAAACAGAAATCAGTTCCACATCTACCACCCTTCCTGCTCACACAGGATCACAAAATGGTCTCATTGGAAAGGACTATGAGGCTCATCAGATCCACCCCCTGACTCAAAGCAAGGCCAATGCTGAATTTGGCTGAAGACTTTGTCCAGTTGAGTTTTGAGTACATCCAAGGAGATATTTATGACCCACAGTAAAAACACCACAAGAAACAGCAGCTTTGCTCTCCTCTCATTCTGCTGATTTGTTCGTCGTGTTTGTGCTTTGCTCCTCCTGTTCTTCAGACTCGTAACTCTTTCCCTCACGCCATTTAGTTACGGCTGAAAAGCTCTGCTCATAAGCCTCTTTTCTAATGTTGTTGAGTAGCAAACCGAGAATGTGGCCACAACCAAGACTTTACCACACATGGTTTGATGAAACAATATTTGCATTGGCATTAAGTTACAAACTGTATGACGAACTTTTACAAACCTAGGCCAAAACCAAGATGCAGTGTCTGGGAAGCGCCTGAGTTTCAAATACGCCTCCATATTCCCTGAAGTTTTCATAAGACGTCTGTTGAAATCAATTTACCTTGACATGACTTATCACAAGCGTACAAAAGGTACGATGCATCACACTACAATGTGCAGCACGCTGCTTAATACTATTTCAATAACTTTGCTGACAATTAGTGCTGCATACTTTCACACCAAGACCTGGTAACTAAGAATCATTTAGTACACAGTTCTCAAAAAATTACAGTAACACCAGTGACAGAAGTGGGACAGCTGCTATGCTTAATTTGGCTTGTGACCAATTTAATTCCTATTAACTACTTGTACTTTCGATCCAAGTCATTGACATGTTTACGCATGCTGACAGGTATGGGTCTATTCTGCCTCACATAGCAGCCTGGGAAAAAGTAAATATGAAGCAACTTCACCTTTTCATGTATTCACAAATGCTGCAGTCCTTCTGGGGATTAGCAGAGAACCTTCCAGAATTTATTTTCAATTATTCTGCTCGAGTTTTAATCACTGACTAAGGGGAAGGGTGGCAAGGTAATGACAAGCGCTGAAGTGATGTAAGGCAAATCACTGTGCGTATTCTGTTACTAATGACTTCTGTCTCAAATGCACCACATTACTTGTAGATATCAGCAATTCCCATGACTGCATTTCTCAGCCACAAAAGATGAAGAAAATTTTGGCACATTACAGGACGACTTGCCCTTTGTGACTCATGTCAAAACCAGCTGCTCCCACCTAATGAACGCTTTTGGTAACCACCAAGTCTTTGAAACATTCTGCATTTTTGATTGCCTGAGATACAGCTCTGCTACTCCAGTTTTGTGAGCTCACATGCGGACCATGAAAGACAATCAACACTCTCGTAATTGTAGCCCTCTTCTTTAAATGCATAGAGATATTTCTTTTAAAAGAATATACAACTGCCTGGAGCCAGAATGATTGTGCAATGATTTTGCTTTGGTTTAGGGGATTTTTTTTTTCCCCCTCCTCTAGGACTTTATAAGCAAGTAGAGATCTGATCAGGGAGATCTGAGAGATCAGAGATCAAAATTTACCATGGTAAAAAACTGAAAATATATAATCAATGAACTGTTACTTTGCAAAACCACACAAACCCATTTCCAACTGAAAGCTCAAAAGATAAAGTGAAAAATTAACATGCTCTTTTTTTTTTCCATTTTTAATAATTCTCAGAAGATCTATTTTATCTTCAAGCAGTTTTAAGGACAACAGAGAGACCAAGCTTTTAGGTAACTCCACTGACTGCAATAAATTAAGCAAAGAAAATAATTGTAGTTAATACAAACATTGTTTTAGTATTAAGGATTTGGGAGCTGAATTTTTTTTTTAAAAGATGATGGAATCTGTCAAAAGCAGTGATCTAGAGAAAAAAAAAACCCTACACATCCCCTTCAGCAGCCGTGACTCACAATTGGACAAACATTCACGGACAACGTGAGAGGATTTCTTCAGAAGACCTTCAGAAGACGTACTTGTGCTCACATGGAACAACAGACTTTTTGGCCTTTCATCAACTGCCAGACATTTTATAGATTGTGACCTAGGTTAGGAAAAAGGAAGGTAAGAAGATGTGACTGAAAATATCCTTGTGATACAGATGACTAAAAAATTTTGAAAAGCAGAGCGACTGCTTGAAATTCCTGAAGCTCAGCTAAACTCAGCCATCTCATCGTATGCTGCTGAACTAGCTGAATTTTTAAGTCAAGACACTGAGGTAAGGTGTTACCCTTAGAAATAATTTCAGTCTTTGCATTCAGTAGAGAAGTCTCCCTAGTAAACGATTCTGGGAGGGAAGCTACAGAACAAGTGTTCTCAGAAGCAAGCTAAAGCACTACTGAATGGGATTTCTTCCAGAAGCTGGGAGAAGAAACCTGGGTGTGTAAATACAAGTTAGTGTGGGGAAATCTTACCAACACACTACCTAAAGCATGCTGCCAAGCCAAATACAAGGCTAGAGTCTAGATCTGTTAATTTCCAATACAGGATATGTAAGAAATTTCCATTTAAATTAAATTAATAATTGCAAATCCCACAACAGGTTTTGATACGTCTGGTTCTATAGCAGTGAGCAGCCCATCAGTAACAGATACAAATGCACTGCTGGGATCTTCAGTTATTAAAGGACTACTCTCTACAGCATCAGGGACTAAAAAAAAAAAGTCTTAAAATTAATCTTTTTTTACAAAAATTAAATGAAAATTACTTATTTTCTCCTCTTGAGATGAACTTAATTCAGTGTATATAGATGAACCTAAAGCAGTGGCTAGCCAACTGGCTTAAGGCTGACTTTGGGGACTGTAGAAATTAGAGAATCTTTTTATGTCAAAATCCAAAGAATTCCAGATGTACTGATCAAATTTACTGAACAAACTATCTGCAAAGTATTATAAAGAGATGAACAAGTCATGAAATTATATTAAATGCATGCATGGGCATTGCTATAGTACAATCACCTGTAACAGTTTCTTAAGAGAAAAGCTTTTTTTCTAGAATAGAAAAGTACTACTGGAAAACGAGTCTATTAATACATTTCACAGACACAAATTACAAAATGCTCACTGGAGTAATGACTAATCATGAGAGATGGTAACTCACAGATTTAGACTTCTAGAATGAAAAACAAAATACAAATTCAAGCCCTACATGTAACTCCTTAATTTGGTTCCATTTAAGTGAAGGTCAGAACTCCTTTCAACTTCCTAAAAGCGTGCAGAGTTCCTTTTATATGCAGCAAGGTAACAGCAAACAAATTACTGACCATAAGATATTCAACAGTCCATAAGAGAGGAATTTAAACGAATAGAACTGCTCAGCAAAGCACTATCAAAGTCAGGAAGGGGCATTTTTTTTGAGGAGTTTCCCAAGTATAAGATAGGAAAACTAGTAGGAACATAAATAGAAATATGCCCTTATCTGTGTTTCAATGTAGTTCTAGCACGTATGATAACAAATTTTGAGTTTCAAATTATTTCTATCCACTCCTTCATCAATAGCCATCCACTGAATATTTCCTGTGTGCACCTGGATCTGAAAAAAATAAAGGGTAAACTATCTGTTTAGTTTGGTTTTAGTATGTATTTAATAGATTCTTTCACATGGGAATAAAGAATAAAAATGTGTCCCTGCGGTAGGATTTTGTTTGAAAACAAAATCAAATAACTATAAGCTTAACATAAGTCAAGAAGTACCTGAAAATGAATAAATACTAAAGAATAATAAAACATGTAGCAATACTTACCATGAGATACATCACCATACGACAGGAATTATTAAAATTATGCTCTAGACAGAGCCCTATTTCTTTTTCAGTACTTATCCACATTATTTCCAAAGAGCTTGTTTTGACCAGTCTGTGTATTTGTCAAAACTCATTTTAACTGGGCATATGCAAAATCAGGTTTTAAGAAATCTTACACACATTTCAGACAACAGTAACAACAAAAGATTCAGAGCCAGAGATTTCCAGGTAGTTAATGAAGGAGTACTCAACCACACTGAAGCGCATACATCACATACAATTCGTGGAACAAGATGGCCTTTCCAGCTGTATCAACAAAACCAGTAGCCGTTTTAGTACCGTAATAATATACAAATTTATATTAACACATAGTCCAGATATATAGAAACCCAAGGATGTTATGGTGGGATACAGTCTGTAGATAAAGACATCTTTGTTGAGGTCCTGCCTGTGAACAAGGCATCCTAACTCCATTAGAGTCCATGGCTATCTAGTGGGATGTACGGTCAATCCAGGCTGTAGAGATATTCAGACCATCAAAGGCAGATAGCTACTTTAAAATCATCTAAAACTCCAGTGACAACATTCACTAAGTCTTCACTGTAATGGGAAATTAAACACCTAGATCATAGACAGACAGCTGCATTTCGACACCTAAATATATGTATCATTCCTGCACTGAATCATTCCATTGCTGGCAAAACTTTCCTTGCTCTTAAACAGAGAGCTCGAACACTCTGCGGGTCACCCTCCTGTGTGACCCACAAGAGCAGAATCAGATGCCAGTAAAACCAATGGTCTGCATTAGCTATTTCAGATTTCCAGCTTTACATTCAATCACTTCACCATATACACCAAGAAACACTGATCAGAAAATTCTGAATTTTTTAAGCATCTCCAAGTTCATCACCACCATGGATGCACTAGACATATACACTGCAATGAATAAAAATAATAAGTTATATTCTACAAAAAAAAAAAGGTGATTAAAAAGGAATCAAAACACTATTTTATATGTAGCCCAAGTATTTTTTGATCAGATGAACCACTGCTCATCTGGAATAAGAAAAAATGAGAAAGCAGCTCACAGCAACACCTTATGAAATAGGCTAGGAATTCTCTTTTCTGTGCCGTACAATGCCTTGCAAAAAGCTACTGCCATCACCTATTCAGCTTCAATAAAGAGAAAATACTTCAGCTGTCTGATCACCATTTTCTTCTATTTAACTACCAATAATTATCAACAGATTTAACAGATTTTAGTCCTTTGTAAAATCAAACTTGGACATTTTATTGGACTACTGCTGTTTCTAAAACACATGGCCATTTCTTTCACCTTGTACCCCACTCTCTGCTTCCTACTCTCCCGCCACCCCAACAAAAAAAACCTTTGTGTTTGGATAAATATCTAACAGGGGGGTGTTTGTTTTTTTTTTTTTTTCTTAACAGGTGTAATAGAAAAACTTATTCCCAATATCAATATAATATAATAAAATCTATTCACTTATTACCTCCAAAGTCAGAAATGTATGGAACAGGCTAGACTGTGCATTACTTAAACATTCTGAAAAAAAATCACTCATCAGCATTTTTGTGAGAAAAACATTCCAGATTTGCGTAGGTAAAGAAATTCCACTATCTCAACAAAAGTATAACTCAGACTAGATAATAGTAAAGTCAATTTGAGGACTACTGTGCACAAGCCAATGTAACAAACCAACAAGACAAAAAGTAGCCAGGAATTAATTTGGGAAATATATTCATGTTTGGTAAAATGTTAGACTGCCACATGTAAACTAAAGGAAGAGCTGCACGTTTACAGCAATATAGCAGTTCTACATTAAAGGCACCTTTTCTTATGTACATGCTACCTGTACCTGAAACAAAACCACATCTAAGACTCAAAAACATATGTGCATGTATGTTTACATATATATACACACACACGGATACATATATCCCTGAGTATTTTGATCAAACATACATACATTTAAATTAAGAAACTCAGCAATTTAAATTTCCTATAGTATACAAACATTTAGCAAAAATCAAAATACTTACAACATCCCTGTCAAAATAAAAACCCTTCACACTGATTTCTTAAGCTAATTTCGGTTAGCTTATATCTTCAAAGAGACAGAAAGTCTTCATTTTCTCACCTCCACCACTTCATTCAAAAGAACATCCTCTCTACCTAGCTAGCTCCCATGCAGAAAGTTTTCTTTTTTTTATCGGGATGCTTGGGGGAGGGATGGAGGGAGGAGCTTTTTGCTCTTCTGACAGCAAGAAATGAAATTTTGTGATCTCACTGGAAACGCTGTAAAAAAAAGGAAAAAGAGTATGGGTGATACTTTTGAAGAATAATCACATAAATATTAATAAATTATTTTCTTTCTGTGGAAATCATAGTTACATTTATTTAAAGCCAAGAGGTGGTTTTGTGCAATTGGACATATATATGTAAAAACCTATGAAAGCAAAAGCTGTCCTGCTTCACATTTCATTCTGAGGTTTTAACCAGATGAACTTTCCAGTATACATTAAATACTGGCACAAATTTTGCTCTTCATGAAAAGCTTTTGGTTAGAAATTCGAGTTACATATTACTCTTTTTCATTCCTTAATTTCTATTTTTTATTATCCCCAGGCATATTTTCTCTTACAAAGGCAAAATCTCAAAGTCAAATATAATATCTCATATATACAAGATCAGAGCACAAAATACATTCAATATCACATTATCCCATAAGTTGTTAGAACATACAAACTTTGAGCAAAATAAAAACCGCAACACTTATACTCATATCTGAAATCGCTCATATTTATTTACATAAAAGTTATGGATCAAACCTCCTCGCAACAGGTATTGGATAGTAACGGGTATAAATTAATGGTAAGCTCTTTTGCTAAGTACAGTTATTTCTCTTACAGTTACAGCAACAGAATCTATTACTGTACAAAAATGATTTTGCTCTTTATTGGGTAGATTCTAAATCTTTCCTATCGTCATTCCTGACGATAAGAGAGTTACTATGAGTTTCGCTGGAAGAATTCTGCTGAAGGAACTACGCTGTCCTTAAAAGCCAGGCAGCCCTAATGCATGCAAAGAGAAAAACAATTGTGATCAAACACTTTGCTTGATAGGTATCATCAGCAAAGGAAACAACTAAAGATGGTTTTAAAGAAATAAAGACGCTAAGTGTTCTGTGATGCAAACAATAAGCCATTTTAAGTTCCAGTGTAAGTTATTTTTCCAGAAAGCAATAGCATGTTCTCGAGACAAGTTCAATTAAGAAGGCGGAATTTTAAAGATGAGTAAAGCATCGTTCTATAATGGCACTGTATCTGCTACGGTCAAAAGCAGACACATTTATAATGCTGTACCAGCCAGTATCACCAAATACAGAAAAGATCCTTACCTGGACATATTTTTCCTGCTGTTTTCTTCCCAGTTTAATTTATTATTCTTCAGTGCAATTAAAAAAAAAAAAAAGCTGAAGTTTAACAACAAAAAGATAATAATCATTACAGAAATGACTAACTCTGTTAATTTAATCACCATGTTCCTGACATGGATCTCTCTCTTCCATTAACTGCAAAGTCTAGCACTCTTTTTCCTTTTTATTGACAGAGCACAAGACAAATATTTTTTCTTGGTAGCATTAGTACATCACCATTAGTCTAATGACTAAAAGTGTGCAGATGTCAAGAGCTGAAAAACCAGATTTTTGCATAATTAAATGTAGCTTGTGACTGTGCCGTAACTCCAAACACTAGATGCTGCTTTAAATTACTGATTAGATAAATATGGTCATTAAAGGTATCAAGGCATTTGACAGTTCATGCACATTGCATGACCCTCTTATGCTCAAATTATATCCAGCTGCCTCATCTGCTAGCTACTGAGAAATACTCTGTGCTATAATCCTAGAAATGTTTCTCCTGTCTTCAATGGGATAATAGACACGCAGCGCGTGCCTCTGTCTCAGAGGGAGAAGGGTTCATATAGGGTTTATCTTCCTGTTTTTCCCATTTATAGGAATGAGACTGCTATTTAAGTTCC
Source organism: Chlamydotis macqueenii (assembly GCF_036417535.1). Taxonomy (NCBI): domain Eukaryota; kingdom Metazoa; phylum Chordata; class Aves; order Otidiformes; family Otididae; genus Chlamydotis; species Chlamydotis macqueenii. The sequence continues at coordinate 5,399,632 of NC_141557.1, read as the reverse complement.
TAACAATTTCAGCACAATTTCCTTCCTTTTCCCATCTGATTGCCTCAATAGCTCACGGACCCAAGAACTCCAACTATATGTGAGAAGTCTGAAATTCAAATAATTGAAAACCTAATCCTTCTCACCACATCCCCCTTTAAGATACTTCTGTATCTTTAAGATACTATGCTTAAAATTGGCTAAAATTACAAGATGGACACAAGATACCAGATGGATACCAGGGAATGCAACTTAAATTTCAAATAAATAAGTAACTATCGGCAACTGATGTATCTGTAAATCTAATTCTGGAATTTGTATATGGACCTATTGAATAGCCCCTCTATTATTCACACAGCACTCAGGTGCAGAAAGTTCAAGTAAAAACAAGTGTTTTACAGAGAAAAAAACAAATACATTGATTAAAAATTCAATGGAAGAATCAATATTACTTTATATACACACTAAAAACACATGGTAACTTCAACCATAACAGCTGGAAGGAAAATTACTTGATCCTGAGAAAGACATTCCGTATTTTCAAGAAATGGATCCTGCAAAACAAAGTCATACAATACAGAACTAGATCGTGGCATCCACTGATGAAGAACGCCACTGAATTTGATACAAAGTGTCTTTTGATTGTTTTAATTTAGGTTAAGATTCTCACAGAGACAAATCACAACTGCTAATTACGGAGTTTATTGCACCTTCTGGTTAAGGTTCACTGCCCATTAATTGACACTGACCGCAAGTGACTCTCAGACAACTACGGTGATGCCAGTGACCCTCCATTAGAACCGGCAAATGCAAACCACTGTTTCACGCAGAAAACACCACAAAACACAGACAATTCAGCTGTGCACAGAACAGCAAATAGGTCTGAACACAGACAGCAAAATACTCTCCCGAAGGCAAAATCTCAATCTCTGGAGAGCAGGGAATAGAAATCACGTCAGATGGAGCACAGGTATGGTATATTTTTAGCTTATTTAAAAACAGCAACACTGTAGTAATATAACATGTCTCTTTTGGACATAAGGAAAAATAAACACAAATCATAACGTCCTTGCTCCTTGCTCGGGGGTTGGACTAGATGATCTTTGAAGGTCCCTTCCAACCCAAACCATTCTACGATTCTATAATCATAGCAAAAAGCTGATATTAACAGAAATCAGCTGTTATTTTTGCCTCCCTACCACATTCAATGAAAAAAAAAGTTTTCCAAGTAACTTTAGAGTTAAAAATAAACAGTTCCTCCTTATTAATGCAACTTCCTGAAATTTGGTAAACCTCCATAAGTGAAATAATGACAGACAGAATTTCTCAGTAGAAAATCCTAGTTTTTATGTTAAGAACCAGATTTTCTCTTAAGCCCTCAAATCTGCACACTGCCCTAGAGCAACAGCACTACACACAATTTTTCAGTGTGCAAACCACATGGTTTCCTTGCCTCTGCTTGAAACAGAATTATCACTGAAAGTTCTCCTGCTTTTGGTGCAATGGCTCTTCAGCTGACCTTCTGCGGGACAGCCACATGACAGCAGCATGGAACACACAGATAAAATTGCACAAATGCGGTCCCCTCGATGACTGTATTTGTCAAGGCACTGATGCCAAATACAACAGAAAACTAAGTACGCTTTCTATTCCGCATATAGATCTTTAGAGTCTTCTGGGGAAACGAGCTTGTATGTTTAAAAGGAAGACAGGCTAATCAAACCCATCTTGGTTATTTCTTTCAGGTAAATACCCTTGAAAAATGTGGTACAGGATAAAACAGCAAATTCAGCGATGGTTTCTATCACACTCAGTCATTCAAATAAGAAGCAGAGATCTGACTTGATCACATCACGAGGGCTTACAGATGGATGAGAGCTTTAATAGCTGATAGCTCTTCAGTCCAGCAAACAGCAGCTGACAGCTTAAACTAGTCAAACGTGGACCAAAATAAGGGCACACGTATTTAACAGGATGGACAATTAAGTACCAAAACTACTTGTGAATATTTGTAGGCTTCTCAAACACTCAAAATCATCAGTGTTTGATTGGATTAGTCCTTCATTTTCTAACCCACACCTAGCTCTATATACATATGTACAGAATTTGAAAATTGATAGCAGATTTTCACAGGACGGTATTTCTTTCTAACACGTACTTGGGGCAGTATAGCACTTATTAACCCTGATGCTTACAGATCATAAATGGCATTTCTTACAAGTTTATGCAATGGAGGCAATTCATTGCTCAGCAATAAAATTTCATACTCCCTGGTAATTCAAGCATTTAATCAGATACACTTGCAATTAAAGTTATTTGCAGAGATTTCTGTTTACTACAGCTGAGAATTTGCGATCCTCCCTCCTGTCTGTAACCAAAACTAGCAGACAGGGAGAGAGAGGTGCCCACAATTTGGGAAATACTTTAACCTCTTATATATCACTTTAAAAGCTATCTCTAAATAATGCACAGACATTTATTACGATGCAAATTCAAATACATCCATCATGAGCTGAACTAATTCAGCTCCTGGCCAGAAGCTTCAGGATCCTCCTTAATTTCAAGGCTTAGATGAGATTCCAGGAATGTCTCTTATAAAATACCACATCCCCAGATCAAGAGTAGTATGGGATAGTACGCAAAAAGGAGTAGGGAAAGACATCCTCTCTGCTATACATGGAACGCAGAACAACTAAATATTATGTATACAATAAAGCCAAAACCAACACACGCAGAGAAACTATTCTACAAAATACCTAAAGGCATGAGTCTGCCACTGAGAAAAATTTAGGGGGGGCTCTGGTTAATAAGTAGCTTTGAGATAAACTAAAGGTGTGTCCCAATCTCTCGCAGAAAATAATCTAATAGTGTAAAGTATATGAGGCATTTATCAAGACAATAATTTATATGATTGCCATTTCCCTTTTTTCATGCTGCACGATTAAATAAGAAATCACAGGGACATGAGATTTGGTATTTGGTAAATAGCTAATTGGCTTTACAGAACAACAGGAAATAGCTTTTATGGTAAGTACACATTAAACGCATTGTTACACAAAGTAGCTTTCTGCCTAATGACCTAATGTACACTGAATAAGCCTGAAAATTAGCTCAGTGCCTGAAGTTCAAGTTATTCCATCTGCTTCTTCTTCGTATCCTCAAACGTAAGATACTAAGAGCACGTAAAATACTGCTATTACAATCTCTGAAATATTTCCAGCACTTCTGATGCAATCTTGCTACCACAGTTTATTCTTGAAGTCCTACCTTCCAGTGCACGGCTCCAAACACAACGACAAGTGCAAGAGCTCTAGCAAAGATTGAGCCATTTGGTTTCAAACCTATTTCTTACTGTAGCTCCCTGTAAGATTACAGCCTGAAAGTCAACACGTCCAGAATGCGACTTGTAAAAACCGTGCAATAACAAACAACTTTACAAATTAAAAACAAACAAGCAAATCACATATGCTACTGAACTAGGACGCAGAATTTAGTAGATTAATCTGAGAAATCAAACTCAAAACAAAGTTCATGCTGAAATAATAATTTATTGTCTTTCTCCAAAGCCTTCTGGATTTCAGCTCTGTCTCTAGCTAGCTGGGGTATCCGATTTATCAAAATGGCTTGAAAATTTAGTTTCTTCTTTTGCTTGCAGTTGCCATCACAGTGGCTCCGTATCTCCTACTGACATGGCAGTCATTAAAAATGTTTGTGTAGTCACTGTTCGGCTACCGTTATCTGCAGAGCCCCTCACTCTCACACGCCCCAGTTGCGATAGATACACACCCAGACGTGCGCTCCCCTGCACCAGTGGAGAAGGCAACGCCGCAACCAGCAGTCAAAAGTAGAGCGATTCTAAACTCATCTGAGCAGATTGCTACAAATATTCCCTCATTGTAAACAGTGCACGAAAAATAACACAGAAAGTCTGGGACTATTGGCTAAACCCGGAACTTTATTCCGGATGATTTCTGCAACTTTCCAGGGCTCAATCCAGCAGCATGAGGCAGTTAACATACAGAACACTTCCAGAGAAAGCGGCACACAGAACATTGTTCTGTGAACGTCATTTTGTGGCTTTTACAGCAGATTTTGAACATGAAGGAGTCTAAACCAGTGGGTTGTATTACCTGAATGTCTTGCTTATGCAGACGATATCCCAGGAAAATTTAGTCACACAATAAAATTAAATAGAATTTAAGATCATTAAGTTTAACATCCCATAAAAACACAGGCTAAATACAGACATTTCGAACAGTCTGAGTCATGCCCATAAATTATATATAGGCTACAATACTTTTGGTTTCAAGCTACGTGGACTCTACCATGTCCTCTGGGGATTTTTTTTCAGTGATAAGTTGGTCTTAAAATGTTTGTCTTCTTCCCATCTTCAATTTATGTAGCTCTTATCCCAGCTATTGCTAGAACCTATTACAGCTTTTCCTGGAGGATTAAAGAGGCTTTTTAAAATAAAAAAAAAAACCAAAAACCATTTTCTACTTGTAGTTGTGTAATTATATTTTTTAAAAAGGGGTTGGAAGTGGTGTCCTAAAGGCAACTAGTTCACGCTTTAGCCCAAAACAGCATCAACTGTGCTGATGTAATTCCTGGGGATACTTGTTTAGTCTTTAGATACAACAGATGACGATTCCAAAACCTTCATATGCAACGTATTCTAGTGCTTCACTATTCTCATTATCAAAAAAAGGTTTTTCTTGTGCTTCATCTGAATTTCCTGAACTGCAATCTCAGCTTGTTACTTCTGTTTCACTCGTCACAGACATGAAGAATTTATTCCACATTCTTCTTAGTTATTTGAAAACTGCTGACATGTTTCCTTTCATCTTCTCTTCAGGAGATAAAATCCTTTCAAACTTTATATTGTAATACTTATCAGGCTCCAAATCATTCTTACAGCATATTTCTAAATTCTTTTAACATTTTCTTTGAATACTGTGACTGTCAAACCTCACAAAGAAGGAATGGAGCAGCAGACAGAAGAAGCTGGGAATTTCTATAGCGCTCTTGAACCTACTATTATCAAGGAAGTATCATCTTTTTACTTATTACAATGATTATTCACCCCAAAAACACTTACATTCCGGGCATTTCCATCCTTACTTCTCTCCTCATCTCAACACCCTGGCTTCACTCCTGAGACCTGTTTGGTTCTCCACTGCTTCCTTTTTGGCTCAACAGCTGTTTGCTCACTCCAGTGTTCTCAGAAATTCTCAGTTTAGACAAAGATGATCAGATTTTCAGAGAAATTGAAAAATAATCCCTGGACTTACATATGCATGATGTTTCTTCTCTTCCAAAGCCAAAAGCAAACAACTAACATTATAAATTAGATCATCTTACCACTTTCCTAAAACAACAGAAACATGACAAAAGGCTGAAAGATTTATTGCATAAAAAAAATCTTACCTACAACATTTTTTGTGTCATATTGTCTTTAGGTCAGGCTTGACGAACACACACACAGAAAACAGAAAACTATCACTATTACAATACTCAGATTTTTAGCAGTAAATATGATTTTTATTGGAGCAGGTGATCTCTAGAGATCCCTCCCAACTGCAACGATTCTGTGATACAAAGGGATCACTGTACGTTTTTTTCCTTCAAGTAATGATTTGCTGATCTGAAAAGTTGAAAAAAACATTGTTATATATATTAATAGCAGTTCTATCCACAAAAAAAAAAAAGTGCTTTGATGCACAAAAAAAAAAAGAGGAAAAGAAATTTTTAAATTGCACAATAATGTAAAAAACAAATATTCTTTGTCCATGAACAAAATCAGTTTGAAATCAAAGGTACAAAAGATGATGACTGCCCTTGAAGACACAATATTAACTCTACTAAATGAATAATCCATTGGTAATTAACGACAATGAAAAGATGATTAGGGTTTATGAACCGAATTATTATTTCATTTTATCTTGGCGTAACACAAAAACAAGACAAGAGTTTAAATATCTTTAAAAGAAAACAAGAAACTGCTTTGAAGTATGCACTAAAATTATTGTGTAACGAAAAGAGGTCATCAGCCTCTTAATGGACTAATGCATACTGAAATGCAGAAAGGCACTTTGCTCAGTATTTACTTACAGAGAAAATTCCACGCTGCCTCATTCTTCGCCAGTCCAGAATCCAATAAAATTACACTTTATGCATGACAGCATCTGAAACACTTTGACAATTATCATTACCCTGAAGCCACTACACAACTAAACTCTGAACAAAAAAAATTTTACCTTTGAAACAAAAATGAAATTCATTAAAGAATAAACACATTCCATCTGTCTTAAGACATGCCTTAAAACATATGCTTTCCACTGCTGTAACAAGAGAAAAATAGTAGAAATAGTGCAGTTCAGGAAGAACTTTGGTCAAGGTGGATCTCATTTAAGAATCATACCCTCCACTTGCAGTTGCGATGAGGACACCGTGCATTCAGCAATGCTAGAAAATGTGATCTATATCAAAATAAGCAAAGCTTAAATTAGCGAAGTAGATGGCCATTATGTCTTCTACTCATTGTTGTATCCAGCATTGAACAATGTGAAAACATGAATGTATCTTTTTTCCTTATCCCTTAACACATTTTTTGTCACAGTTATTATTTTTCACTAATTATTAGCACCTTTACTGTTCTAACCAGTACGATAAAAAGGCGTGCAAGAAGTGCACTCAACTTCACACAGATTCTCTCCCAGAGCGTGGTCACTGCTGCATTTTGCATTAATGGTTAAAGTCCCAAAGAGCTGGGAGCATCTCCAGAAAATAGTATTAAACTTCATACCATACAACCATTTTCAGGAATTCTTTTTTCATTTGACAAAATAGTAAGATCTTCCCTGGTTCTCTGGGGAAGGTAGTTGACTCTCTGCTGCCTGCTCAGTGGGGCAGCCTCAAACAAACTGCAAGGCAGGATCTGGCTTTTAAGCATTTGTCCCCCACTACAGACCCTTAAAAAGAAGAGTATGGACTTAGACAATAAAAGGGTGTTGGTAAAGCTTCCAGCACCTCACCTCAGGCTTTGACCTGCAACCGCTCAGGGCTGGCACCCAGTACCAGCCTTGTCTGAACACCTCAGCCCTGAGCTGAGGGGATAAGTGACCTCACCCTGCCAGCCTGACCTCCCGGGGAAAAACATGGCCCTCGGGCCACCAAAAAGAGGGACAAAGACACCCCACGAGCAGCAGCGTGGGCAACGCGACAAGCGCAGCCTTTTGAGAGCAAAGACGGCAGACCCCGGACTCCGACGAGAACATGGCGGACGGCAGCGGCGGGGCGGGAACGCTGGCCCCGCCCCCTTCTCCGGCCCCGCCCCCTTGGGCCGTTCCCCTAGCAACGCCCCGGGCGGTGACCGCCCCCGCCCCAACTTCGCTGCGCGGGCTCGGAGCGGAGAAGCGGGGGGGGAGGGGGGGAGACGACACTTCCGGGCCGGCTCGCTCTCCTCGGAAATGACATCAGAGTGTCAACATGCAAGATGGCGGCGCATCATCGGCAGAACACGGCGGGGCGGCGGAAAGTGCAGGTGAGGGCGAGGCAGGGCCCGCTGGGGGCTGCCGGGGGGGCTCTGGCACGGCTCTGGCTTACCCAGGCCTGGCCCAGTCCGGCCTGGCCCGGGGTGGAGGACGGGAGGGCGGCGGCCCGGCGGAGCGCGGCCCGGGAGAGGGGCGGTGGCGAGGGTGGGGTCAGCGGGCGGGGGCGGCGGCGGGGAGCGGCGGGAGAACGCTGGGCCGGGGAGGGCTTCCCCCGGAGAGGCTGCCACTCGGCCCTGAGGGGCTGTGGCTGCGGCCCCTCGCAGCTGGAGACGGGCAGGGGTTGGGGGTTTCTATGGCAACGCAGTCGCCTTCTTCTCTTTCCCAACAACGCCGAGGTGGAGGGGAGACACCCCCCGCCCTCCCCAATGGCTCTCCCCCACCGCCTCTAACGTCCGTGGCAGCCGGCGGCACCGCAGCCTGACCGGCCGAGGGGGTAGAGGTGCTGCTCGCTGCCGAACGGGGTCGGGTTCCCCAGCCCGGGGGAGTCAGAACCGAACCACCCCTCCCGTCTGCCCTTTCCAGCTCTGGTCAGCGTTTCTTAAAAGAAGACAGTGGCCTAGTTAGTCTGGTGGGTGTCAAATGTCTCATCTCACCTGAGAGACGATCCAGCCTCGTGGTGTGGGTTCACGTGCCTGGGTGGAGGCTGGAGTTACAGAAATGTGTGTGAAAAATCAAGACCCTTTAACAGTTAAAGTCATGAAAATGGTTTTGTTATGGTCCTCAACTTTTTTTTTCTGTTCTTGTTTGTTTGTTTGCACTTTCAGCATTTTTGCAGCTTTCACTGTGGAAAAGGTTTAATGCTTTATCAGTGTGCAAAACTGCCTACCTCTAGTGGCAAGTGCACGTTTCAGCTGTATCTGTCCACTGCGTTCAAACAAAATATTGATTATGCCTGAAATAGCATTAGGATCCTTCCAAGGAGAGATGGGTTCGGGTTTCAAACACTTCTTTGGCATTTTATCACGCAGAGGAAATGTGCACCTCTTTATAGGCTTTTAGTTTTTCACGGTTAAGGTGAGCACTCAATCAATACTGTAAAAAGAATTCCCTTGCCTTACAAAAAAAAACCCCTCTGACGTTCTTTAAAATAGAAAAAATCCAAAATATACTGTCCACTTATTGACTTTGTTACCTGTTCCATGAACAAGTTTTTGCAAGTTGCTTTCCAAAGGGGGGAGATTTTATGATATGTAGATATTTCTTTGATGTAGTCTTATTTCTTTATGAAGTATTATTTCCTGGACAGCAACATGCATCAAAGTACATTGTTTCCTTTTTTTACTACTACATTCCTTTTCCAAGCATTACTTAGCTCAAAAGCTTGTATTTACAGGTGGGTTTGTGCTGGTTTATGATGTCATCTTTTCTGCTTTCATTGTGTTATGTGATTTGTAATTTTTTTTTTTAACTTCATGTACTGCTACACTGATCTGTGTCTTAGCCAGTACGTTGTAATTCTAGATCTGCAGAGAATAACTTTGGTTACATTATAAGCATGTATAAAGCCTTGAGTAGAAACTGGGTGTTTTCTTGCACTCTTATTATTTCACCTACTTGGTCTGAGACAGAATTTTGTTCGTGTAATGGAATTCTAAGTGGCTGTTGTATCCATCAGCTGCTGATGGAAAGTTAAAACCATTAATGATTCATCTTTCTTCCCAATGGCTGAGCATTTAGGGTGCTGCAGCATCAAGCTTTTGAGAGAGCGAGAGGAGAAATTTCTCCCAAACCTGTGAGGCTAGGGAAAGAAGCTTTTTAAAAAAAAACCTCTTAGGCATGGGGAAACTTGATTCCTTACATGGCAGGAGAGCTGGTTGAAGTTTATGGAAATCAGATTTATTATTATTGTGGATGCACCTGTTTTACTGGTAAGCAGAACCATCCAAAATAGTCAGTTTAGGGTGCTTCTGCATACAATTGTATGTTTGTAATAGTTTAATCAGAATAGATGTTTTAGGTCTCAAAATAAATTCCATACATTGAAAAAGGTGAGAGGTTTAATGATTTAAACGTAAGTCAAGGATTTGAAATGTCCAGCAGCAGGCTATTGGTGTTTCTTAGGCTTAGCTGTGCATGTCTGAAAGCTGCAGTAGTAAGGTCGTCTGATTTGGGAAGGGAATGGGGATACAGAGGTGTGTCAGACACTGCCACCTGATGAGAAACAGTGGCCATATGCTGTAGCTTTCGGTTATGTTACTGAGAATTAAGTCAAGATGAAACACTTCTCAGCAGGTGGCTTAAAGTAGCTGCGCTTGAGGGGTTGCACTGTAACTGCTCTCCCAAAGTTGCTGCGTAGCCAGAATAAATTCGCCCCCACACTCAGAACTTATTGACAGAACGTGGGAATTTTGCCGTAAGTGATTTGGATCAGCATCTTTGTGATAAAATTATGGAATTAATTTTAAGTCCTTTTTGTCTTTAACTCTTGTAGAGAATAAGAAGATCTTTTTGCACTGACTTTGTCATATTTATGCACTAATACTGCATTATGACAACAAGTAGAATGTAGTGAAACAAAAAATCTTTACATTTAAAAAGTATTTCAGCTACTGATTTTGCTAATGGTACCACTTATTACAAGTGCACTAGATTTTGTATATATACTGTAACTTATTATACTCTGTATCTGTATTTTTACTATATAATAAATATACTAGTTATATTTATAAATTATTTTTATTTTATGTATCATACTTAAGCAAACAAATAGCCAGTAAGTTGATTCCATTGTAAAAGGATAAAATACATCTTAATACCTTCCATTACTTTTATTCTAGGGCCTAGAGCACCTGATAAAAATTCAAATATCAATATGTTCTTAATTTAAAAACTTATTTTAAGGGGTACATCTGCCCTATCAATATACTAAGGCAATAGGTTTAGGTTTTGGTTTGGTTTGGTTTTTTCCTTGGTAGTTGACTGCTGCTTCTCTGATATGCTGATGCAATATGTCAGCTCTTATGGAATCCTTCCAGTGATTTTGAGAATTACTGGTTTTTTAGTTGCTCACAATAGCGTTTGCGTCATTGAAATTTTTCTCTACTTACAAACAAGGAACAAGTGCCGTCAGAGCTCGGCTATACACTGTCTCCTCCACCGTGATGGTGTGGTGGTATTTTTAAAAGCAGATTCCACCCATCTCTTAAGACAGAATCTGTTATAAGACCTGTAATGTAACAAGAGTAACAAGATTTCAGATTAGCTGATACTCATCCATTGGAAACACATTGTGGATCCTGTAAGAAATTCACTTGGCATCATGCGCTGAAATGTATCTGCTGACAGTAGCTTTATCTCTGGAGCTCTTAGATTGTTGTTAAAATGATCCATTTAGGGTACTGAGTCTCATAAATTCTTTCTAATTAGGGTCCTTCACCTTGTAATGTTTGCGCGCTGCTACAGTGAAACATTCTTATTCATTGTGGGAGTTTATAAAAGCTGCAGCAGTATAAATGTAAAAGGCCTTCGTCATTATTAAAATATTTAATATCCCACAAATCTTGCCCCTCCCGACCATCGTAGCAATAAAATGACTACAATCTAGATCATGGCCATTATTATCTTTGTGGTTTGCAACTGACTTTGTAAATCAACGCCACGAACAAAGCAGAAATGTGCTCTCAGGCTGCCCTGTTGGAAGGGAATGCCGTTTGGTGCTTAGAGTCGCAGCTTCCTAGTGACCTTTGCAGTCCTCTCCAGGCAGAGCACAGTACCTTATCTGGAGTGATAGGGGTGTGTATGCTGCGGGTCAGAGTTGAATTTTGTCACAGTAATTTCTTCTGTTGCTTTTACATTGTTTAGGTAAGTGTGTATACACACGTTCTAGAATATATACTTTATATTTCTGTATTTGTTTGTATAGTTACTGTATTTACTAATAGTTCTTAGATATCTGTCCTCAGTGACACTCAAATTTAAACAAACAAACAAAACCCACTTCCTGACCTTTTTTCCCAAAAATAAAAATATAATGGAGAAACACACGTGGATTGTCACCAGTCTTCCTCTGTTCATCTTAGTGAACTTTTGGGTTTAGTGAACAAGTATCCGTTCCTTCTGTGGCTGGAAAATAAAACTTTGTAAAATTGTAAGTCTGAGGAGAGACAAGATTAACTTGGTGAATTCTATGAACAGTAGCAGTGAGTGTTGGGTAATTTTGTAAGTGGCAAGCTTTGTTGTTGTTTTGCCATCTTTTTTTCCATCGTGTATTTATACAAAAAAAAAAAAAGAACAGGACGAAATAAGATTTTTATCTTTAATTCAGTTGTTACAACAGAATTACTTTGTCAAGGTTCTCACGGGAAGGAAGAGGAAGGATGGTGTTATATTTAATGCTGAACTGGTACTGAGATCTAGCATTCGCTCTTAGATCTAACTACAGACTCATTAATCCTGAAACAATATAATTCCTCTCTTTGTCTCAATTCGCTTAAAATGTAAACAATACTTGCCAAGAGATGTTTGACAAAATTAAGCTGTGGAAGTTATTAAAAGGAACAAAGGACAAATTATATTTGACCTTTGGTCGAATATTTCAGTACTGGTGGCAGTTGGAAAGGGTTGTCAGTCTTCCCCAGTCATGTCTTTGATGGAAAAACAGCACCCAGTTGAGCCGACAGCCACAGTTTCAGGGTCTTCTAGGTGGAAATTTAATAGTTACGTAAATTCCATTACAGAAAGTGAAAATTATTTTACTACATCTGATCTCCATGGGCTTTTTTCACTGCTAGTTTCTGTGTTAAAACAATATTGACGTTCTTTATTTTAGCAAGAAAATATTTTATCCATTGCATTTTAAGAAATTATGGAACACCTTTAATTTGGTCCAGATTAACATAGAAATATTACACAATTTCCACACTTGCTTGGAAATATCAATCATATATGAAAATTACCTTATTTATTAGAGTAAGCCATAATTTGCTTTTTTTTTTTTGCATTTTTAAAATAGTTACGACTATTCTTTAGTTGAGCTCCTGTAAATTAAAAAGTAACATTGTTATAAGCAAAAAGCTCCTTAAAATGCTTGAGTGACTAACATAGTTTGACAGTCTTATTTATGAGTGGAATAAAGAGCTCTGAAAATACAACAAATATGGCGAGTGACTAACAGAAGAGGAAAAAACCTGAAAATTGAGGATTTGTCAAAAAAAATATCCTGCTAGCAGTTTGGAGGAGCAAGAGCTGAGGGGCCCCTGCTGATCTCCAGCCTGACACAGTATTTCAGCAATTGTTTTCCCTAATAACTAACATCAAATTTATCTTTAGGTTTTGAATTCCTTTAATTTGTGTCTTACCTAGTCACACTTAGTTTTTTTAACGGAATATTTTAATTGGCTTTGTTCAGAGAGTTTGAAAGCAGTGTCAATTTGATGGCCATCTCTTTGCCTTGTGTTTTGTATCACGTTTGACCTTGACTTTGTGACATCCTTTCACTCAAGTAATCCTGCAGGTCTCCTAGCAATGTAGACGTCATATGGTCTAGCCCAGGTGAGGAGTTACACATACATGTTGCTCTCTGCATCACAGAAAAAAAATTACTTCAAGTATTTAAAGTGTTTTAAGGTAACACTATCATGCATAGTTGACAGTGTTTTCTCTCAGTAACGTCTCTGAAGCTGTGTGTAGGAGGAGACTTGGACATGGATAGCAAGAATCTTATGGATGAGAGAAGCTGAGAGTGTTGGAAATTAGGACACAATCTGAAATTGGGAGGAAGAGCCGTGATTCTACAAGGACTGTGAGTGGCTAACAAAGACTGAGCAAGAAGATCTTTAAGAGCATCGGGATGTAATATAATAAATGTAGTAAATGGGCTTGTGGAATGGTAATGGAGAGTATTAGGGCAGAAGGATTCCGGAGGCTCTTAATTTTCATCCTCCAGTGTTGGTCTGTAGAGCTGTTGCAGCATTTTCTAAAACAGAGAAGAGGAGTGGATGTGTGCTTTCTAGAAGCATCCGTTCTTTTACTGTGCTGTACTAGGATGGGATAATTCAGTTGAAGTTTTGCCCACGTTCACCAAATGGACCTGTCAGTTCTTGTGACAGAGATTCTGAGATGCTGTAAAATGTTCTTCAGTGATAAGGACTTCTGAACACTTTGTTTAATTTCTTGGTTTTGTTTTGTGTAACTGAGAGTGGATCTGGAAAACTTTTTTTTTTAATATACCTCTATAATGCAGTTACTGGATTGAAAAATTGCTTTCAGACCTCTAGCCCAGGACTGCTCCTTGAAAGTGTTTTCAAAACACTGGTACTTATGTATCCAGATTATTCCCGCTGTGGGCAGATTGCATTATACCAAGCCTAAATTTTATCTTATTGTTCTGGTTATATTTTACAGAATCTGGGAAGAGGCATAGCTGGCAGCTTCCCCTCCTTTTCTCTGCATGTGAGAGCTTTCCTCACAGTAACGTGTAAACCCAGTCATCGGGGGAGATGCAGCACAGTGTGGATGGAGTAGCACTGAAGAAGCTGCAGTGCCTTAAAGTCGTGTTTACAGAACAATAGTAATGGAAAGAGCTGTAGCCTTTGCAGTATGTCTCATAGAATCACAGAATGGTTAGGGTTGGAAGGGACCTTCAAAGGTCATCTAGTCCAACCCCCCTGCAAGGAGCAGGGACATCTCCAACCAGATCAGGTTGCTCAGAGCCCCGTCCAACCTGGCCTTGAACGTTTCCAGGGATGGGGCATCCACCACCTTTCTGGGCAACCTGTTCCAGTGTTCTAGAACTCGCATTGTAAAAAATTTTTTTCCTAATATCTAATCTGAATCTTCCTCCCTTTATTTTAAAACCATTACCCCTTATCCTATCACAACAGGCCCTACTGAACAGTCTCCCCCCCATCTTTCCTGTAGCCCCCTTTAGGTACTGGAAGGCCCCTCTAAGGTCTCCCCAGAGCCTCTTCTCCAGGCTGAACAGCCCCAGCTCTCTCAGCCTGTCCTCATAGGAGAGGTGCTCCAGCCCTCTTATCATCTTCATGGCCCTCCTCTGGACTCCCTCCAACTGGTCCATGTCCTTCTTATGTTGGGGGCTCCAGAACTGGACACAGTACTCCAGGTGGGGTCTCACCAGGGCAGAGTAGAGGGGGAGAATCACCTCCCTTGACCTGCTGGCCACGCTCCTCTTGATGCAGCCCAGGATGCGGTTGGCCTTCTGGGCCGCAGGGGCGCGTTGCCGGCTCATGTTGAGCTTCTCGTCCACCAGCACTCCCAAGTCCTTTTCCTCAGCGCTGGTCTCCATCCATTCTCCGCCCAGCCTGTATTTGTGCTTGGGATTGCCACGACCCAGATGCAGGACCTTGCACTTTGCCTGGTTGAACTTCATGAGGTTGGCATGGGCCCACCTCTCCAGCCTCCAGTCAAGGTCCCTCCAGATGGCATCCCTCCCTTCCAGCGTGTCTCTTTCGATCTCCTTTTAGTGCTTCTGAACAAAACAATGAAGTAACCTGTACACACAGTACTGTCAAATACAGAAGGAAAGAAACTAAAGGAATAACTTATCTCTCGAAAGAGCAGTAAATATTTGTGCTTCATGTTATATTAGAAAGTAGGTAGTTTTTAAAAAAATGGCTTAAAAATAATAGCAACACCTGAAATAGCTATAATTTGTATTTGTGGTCTTTTAGTGCTTTGTAATCCGTAGTGACTGTATCCTGTCCCTTGTGAGTCTGGGAAATACTGTCATCCAACCTATAGAAACTATGAAACACACTTAGGAACTGAGGCAGAAACTCATTGTGTTGTCTGGGATCACCCAGAATATCTGTGCGGAGGAGGGAATTGAAGTAAGGACTCTCTGGGTCTCAGCTTGAGTTGTAATGATTAAATAATCTTTTGTGCTCCAGTTCTAGGACTGCCGACGTATCCTCTCTGATTCTTCCCCATTTTGAGGACGGGGAGGTAGAATTATTGAGGTGGTATTGGTAATACTTAAAGTGCTGGACTTACTTAATGCTTGCTCTTAATATTTTCTACCTGAGAACCTCACAAAAATGCAATTAGATAGTAGCATTTTATGGCCAAGGCAGTATCTTAATAGCATAGTTGGATTTGTGTAAATGTGTTGTAGGTCTCCTATGTGATTAGAGATGAAGTAGAGAAGTATAACCGAAACGGGGTAAATGCACTTCAGCTGGATCCAGCATTAAATCGACTCTTCACAGCAGGCCGAGACTCTATTATAAGGATATGGAGTGTCAATCAGCACAAGGTAAGTCAAAGAGAGGATTCCTGTGTCTAAACCTACTTTTTTTCCAAGTTATTGTGCTAGCAGGATGCCTATAGGTAACACATCTGATACTGGTTTTTAACAGCTGCCAATTATTACGATTGGAAAATCATTTTGGTGTCGCTCATATTGTAACAAAATGGGTGGGATTTTACAAACCTACGTTTGGGCTTGTCCTCCACAGAACTAGTCACAGCTGAGAGAACGTTAGATATAGAATGATGTCATTTCCTGTGGTAAAGGAGACATAAATACAGTCACTAGGGCTGTGTATATTTTTAGTTACGAACCTACACTTTGATGGATTGTTTACTTTGGTCAATGAGTATTTTGTGTATTATGATATTTTGGGAGAATCTTAAGTTACCTTCTCCCTGTTATTGTTATCTTTACTTTGAAGGAAAAAAGGAAGCATTGATCAGACTCTGTTGGTCTGCTTATACCCACCATTGTGTTTAACAACTAAAGAAATGTATTGAAAGACTATGTTGTGTTGAGGAAAGAGAACTAAATTAGTAGTCACCAAATCAGAGTGGTTGAAGTTGGAAGGCACCTCTAGACCTCATCTGGTCCACCCCGCCTGCTCAAGCGGGGCCATCTAGAGCCAGGTACCCAGCACCGTGTCCAGATGGCTTTTGAGTATGTCCAAGGATGGAGACTCCACAATGTCCCTGGGCAACCTGTGCCAGTGCTTAGTCACCCTCACAGTAGAAAAGTGGTTCCTGATGTTCAGAGGGAACCCTGTGTGTTCCAATTTGTGCCCATGGCCTCTGGTCCTGTCACTGGGCACCGCTGAAAAGAGCCTGGCTCCATACTCTTTGCACCCTCCCTTCAGGCATGTATATACACTCATGAGATCCCTGCTGAGCCGTCTCTTCTCCAGGTTGAACAGTTCCAGCCCTCCCAGCCTTTCCTTATAGCAGAGAAGCTCCAGTTCCTTCGTCATCTTTGTGGACCTTTGCTGGACTCTCTCCAGTACATCCATGTGTCTCGTGTAGGGGGAAGCCCAGAACTGGACCCAGTACTCCAGGTGTGGCCTCCCCAGTGTTGAGTGGAGGGGAAGGATCACCTCCCTCCACCTGCGGGCCATGCTTTGCGTACTGCAGCCCAGGATACCATTCACTTTATTTGTCACAAAGAAACATTGCTGGCTCGTGTTCCTCATGGTGTCCACCAGAACCCCTGGGTCCTTTTCTGCCAGGCTGCTTTCCACCTGAGTGGCCCCCAACATACACTGGTGTATGGGTCCCGCTGAGGAAAAGGCCAGTGTTAGGAACTTGATCAGATTACTGGAAACCAGACCTTCTGTGTGAAAGGTGCAGAGTATAAAACTTCATGAAGTTCATGAAGTCCTGAGAGATCCTTGTATTGTGTTTTGGTTGTTCTGTTCCTTTTTCTAGCAGAACAAGTCCAGTCCCATAAATGCAGAAATAATATTAGCTTGGCAATCCTTCTTGTCTAAGTTTTTCTGTCATACAAAAACAAATGCTTTAAGGTAAAATTGTGTTTGAAATAAAACTGTGAGTTTCAAATGTGTAGGAATTCCACTGAAAACTAATTTGTGATATCTTATATAACTGAATAGTTGTTTCACAAAAAAATTCTGAAATACTGACCTCAAGCAACTCTACTTTAGACAAGTTTTGATCTGTTTGAAGGTTGAGGAAAAGTCACAACAGGATCTGATGGTCACAATCTTTTCTATTTCTGACGAAATCTTACAAATGCTTTTTTCTTAATTTGCAGCAAGACCCTTATATAGCGTCTATGGAACATCACACAGATTGGGTAAATGATATTGTACTCTGCTGCAATGGTAAAACATGTAAGTACTTAAATGTTTGAAAACTACAGTGTTCAGAAATTGTGTATAAATTATATTACTTACTGCTTTAATTCTTTTCCATCTTTTCTTAGCATGTAAAATTGATTTCTGTGATGTGTATTGTGAATTTAGTAAATATCGTAAGCAGATGTTTCAATGGAAATGTAAATGTGTCCATATTTATATATATGATTCATTTAATCTTTTTTAAAATAAAGTTCAAGAACAGTATGAGTATGCTGTAAAGTAATACACAAGCCATTAAAGTTTGCTCTTTATTCTTTCCAATTTAGTGATATCTGCTTCTTCAGATACTACTGTTAAAGTGTGGAATGCACATAAGGGATTTTGCATGTCAACACTAAGGACGCATAAGGTGAAAAACATTATCTGTAAATACTGTGTGTTACCATTGACAGTCTTTTAAATACTAACGTGTAGACTTCGAGTGGATAATATTGTTGATCCATGTTATATTTACTTTATTGTAGGATTATGTGAAAGCCTTAGCATATGCAAAAGATAAAGAACTGGTAGCATCTGCCGGGCTGGACAGACAGATATTCCTCTGGGATGTAAATACTCTAACAGCACTGACTGCCTCAAATAACACCGTAACAAGTAGGTACCTAGCAAGGGGAGGCAAATGCAATACACTTTGAGTAGCAAATTTAAAACTATAGATACTTGTTTCTGTGCATACGTAAAAAATAGGCAAGAAATTTTAACGTGGTTTTAGTATACTCTCAGTCCATTTGTTGCATTATATAATAGCTGAAAATGTAGAGCAGCCAGCAATCATGGCATTTAGAATAGAGGACAAGTCTCTTTGAACATTTTTCTCCTAAAATGTAATGTGCTGGATCCTCTGAAACTCGGTAGAGTTTTAGCTTGAGAAGCTTTTTACTCCTCAGCTAACCTGTTATAGAAATTTTCCTTTATTTATTTGTCAGTGCATTTTCTATGTATTATATTAGGGTTGTTTTTTTGTTTGAGTTTTTGTTTGTTTATTTAGGTAGATGCTGCAAAAAATGCAGTACAGCTCCTAAAGCAGAACTTGATACATCAATCAAATCTGTCACAACAACAAAGTTACTTGATACATTTTTTAAAAGATTAGATGTAAGGATAACATCCTGTTGAGATTTAACTCACTAGTTAGATATTGTAACGCAAGGGGAAACTTGCGTAGATTCTACTTGTCAGGGTTGATCCTTAGTACCATCATCATTTTATTAAGAACTGGTGTGTCCTGTTTCTCTGTCCCAATAAGGAAGTTAAAATAAATTATGAGATCTTTCCTCACAGACCAATTCCAGCACTGCTTTCTTAAAATAGTCATTCATAGGTTAGGAATGACTCAAGAAAAATCTGCAAAAGTAAAATTTGGAATTGGCACAGCAGACTTTAAAGACATTTCAGGAATATGAGATTCTTTATGTAAAAGGCAGACATACAGTTGTTTTAATGTATTTTTTTTTAATTCCTAATTTGGCTAATTTTGAAAGGTGTGTTAGTTCTATGGATTGGGTAGCTTCTAAAACCAAAGGTGCATCTGGTGGGCAGAACTGCTGGTTTTGTATTTGCTCTGTCTACAGGACTTTTTAATTCAAGTGTAGCCTTGTGCTGATGTGTCTGTGTAGCCTTCAGAAGAGAGATGGCTTCTAGTGAGGTGTGTTGGACTGCAGAATAGTACTGGGATGGCACATAACTGTACATAACTGAGTAGATTTACCTTCTGTTTCCCAGAAGTTTTCTTTCACTGAAAGTAGAATGCTATCTTCTGGTTGAACAGGGAGTTTTTGAAGGAAGAACTTATTTGCTGGAAAACTCAGTTGTGGAGGGCAAGAGGGGAGGGATTTCTTGGACACTGCAACAGTGATACAGAACCTAAATGATTCAAGTGAATCATAAGTGGGAGATGGGCAGTGCTGAGGAGCTGATGCTTGTTTTGACTCCAAGATCAAATGGAAGTGGAGACGTTACCTCTAAGATGACAGAAATAAATTTGCATTTCTAGAGTTAGAACAGTAATGCTTCACAAGGGGGAGGAAGGGAAAGTGGAGGAGTTGTTTTTCTTTCTTTCCAGTGGTCACAACTAACCGTGTTTCTCTTGGGAAGAGCACGGTATATGTCCTTAAAGAAGCTGCTTTTCCTCAGTCCTTTCAAACAATATTGATTTTTTCAGAGTGCAAATGAAGATTGTTCTTGTGCATTAATTTCCCGTCTGATTACAAGAAAATCATGTACACAAGCCAACATTAAATGAAGTCTATTTTTAAAGAGTCTCTCAGTCAGCATAACCATAATTTAAATTAAGTGAAGAGATTTTGCTTTTGAGAGGTAATCCCGTCCAGAAGAGGGTTCAGTCAAGCTTTGATTTTGTTCTGGCATAAATTTTGCTTCTGTGCACTTAAGATTCTCTTTTCCATTCCTGATGCCCAGCTTGTGGTAACATTATCCTTTCATAAATTATTATGGTTGTTGAACAGTGTGCTAACCTTCAAGAGTTTTCAGTTCTGCTTTTTGCCTTCAACTATTCTCTGGGGACAGTGGAAGACTATGACTTTATTTTTGACTGCAAATAATAGATTTCATATGAAAGTTTACATTTGAATAGCCATAGCTAGTGGTTGAGAGGACCCTGAAGTAAAGATGTGTGATTCTTCCACTGTGACAAAATGTTTGATACTGGGTCACAAATACTGTGTTAGAAACTTATTTCTGTAATATACGTGAATCATTGTGTAAGTTTCACATTGTTGCTGGCAATAGAGTTTGTTGCTATTCTCAGCCTTTTTGGCATACTGGTCATATGGTTTTGAGGCTTAATTGAATGCCTAATGCTGCTCTCCGAATAGATGATTTTCATTTGCTGTGCTTTTGCTGGTAGAGGGATTGGTACTTTAATCTGTCCAAAACTAGATTAGGCTAGAAGGTACAGAATTCCTCAACTCTGACAGTTGTGATGCTAAGGAGTTGCTGTATCGTTTTCCCAAATGGAAAGCTGGCATCCGTGCTCAACTAACACATTTCAGCACTGCAGTGTAGCTTCAGTTATGCACCTGCTGAACTAGGAGAAGAACTTTTAATATGTATTTCACTGCTCCTGGGCTTGGAAAAAAGTCTCTGCACTTAAATCCAAATGCTAAGATTGCACAGAGGTATCATTTTCTAGTAAAGTAGTTGAGAAGAGCAAGAGTACCTTCCTGGCACTGAATTGTGGTGCCAAAAGGGTACCAGGATTATAATGACCATGAGTCTGAGAGGTTGCTTTGTTTTTATGCAGCAGTAGATTAAGAACTGGGATGGGGTTTTGCTAGCAATATGCTGTCTACTCTCTTATTTTTTAAAAGCAACTCTATATATGGGGTAGAGTGACACTGTTTTCATGGATCAAAGGGTATTAAAATACCCTAAAATACCATTTTTGAGTTAATAAATGTGTTTTTCAAATGACAGCATTGAAACTGAAAATATAAATTTTATTTTGAAATAGCTTCTTCCCTGAGTGGGAACAAAGACTCTATCTACAGCCTTGCAATGAATCAAATGGGAACAGTTATTGTATCAGGGTCCACTGAAAAGGTAA
Source organism: Chlamydotis macqueenii (assembly GCF_036417535.1). NCBI lineage: Eukaryota > Metazoa > Chordata > Aves > Otidiformes > Otididae > Chlamydotis > Chlamydotis macqueenii. The sequence goes on along the minus strand of NC_141557.1, from coordinate 5,378,453 downwards.
GCAAAAATCTGGTAAGGCTCATTCCACTTCAGTTCAAAGTTTGGTATAAAGAGGTATTAATTTTCAGTGTCATGTCCGTAGCAGCTTTTTCTTAAGCAGGAGTATAAGTGAGGATAGAAATACCTGCTTCTGTCTGAAGATGTGTATATATCCATATAGCTTTAATACACAGAGGAGACAATCAGATCCTCTTGTGTAACCCTCTCTCTGGCAGAGATCATTACATTACATCACAAGAGCTCTGATTTTGGGGACACATTACTCAGATTGTTATAAAAACTGAAGTAGTTGCTGCAGGTAAGAAAGATGTGGTGCCAGCAATTTGTAAGACCCCTGCAGGAGATGGGAAATGACATGAAATGGGAAATGAAGTGAGCTAGTGAAGTTCAAGTGTTCCCAAGAGACAGATGGTGCTTTTTGTTGTAAAGGAAGGTGAAACACCCTAAAGTTCCCTACAAGTTTGTTTGGGTTTTTGTTTTTTTTGTTGGTTTTTTTTTTACCTAATCTAACCTTCAGAGAATTTTATTTCCAAGTCAATATGAAAATGAAAATAGGATACACCAGTGAAGCATCTGAGAAGATTCTCAGAATCTTTTTTTATTACCCAGAAAAAGCCAGAAAAAATGAAGTTAAAATCAAGTGAAGAAAATCACATCTGATTATTAGAAGTGCATAAGATCTAGTTATGTCTGTGTTGTTCTAATGAAGTATGTTTTTGGTGATGGATGTCTGTGTGTTCAGAATAAGGGTCGGTTTATTCAGAAAGACTTAATTTTCTTTAGACAAAATGCATTGGTGGGAAGAATGATGTTAATGCCAGTTATCCAATGTCTATTTACATAGGTTCTGAGGGTGTGGGATCCAAGAACTTGTGCAAAGCTAATGAAACTCAAAGGGCACACGGACAATGTAAAAGCTTTGTTGCTGAACAGAGATGGCACCCAGGTATGTGCTTTAACTTGAGACAAAGGCATTTTCCAGAATGCAAAAATGTCATAGGTCTTTTTCAATATAATTATTGTGTGTCGTAGTTTACAGAAGGTTGCTCAACAAGTATTTTACAGATATTTAGTGATTAAAGGAGGGAAGGTGGTGGGTGAAAGCTCTATTTTACTGTCATAAAATACATCTAGGTATGGTCCATCGAGATATGGAGAAGATGGTTTACATAACGTGTCTGGAAATTGTGACTGGAGTTGCTAACTGCCAGTCTTTGTTAGCACCATCTTAATGGAAAAATGTAACTATAAGAATTATGAAAGCTCTTTATGGAAAAAAATTAAAAATCATAAATACCTGCTTGATTTAAGTATGATGGTTGTTGCTCAGTGTCTTTCAGGCAGCTCTGATGGGACTATACGCCTGTGGTCCCTTGGGCAGCAGAGATGTATAGCCACATATCGAGTCCACGATGAAGGTGTTTGGGCTCTGCAGGTCAATGAAGCCTTCACTCATGTATATTCAGGGGGAAGAGACAGGAAGATTTATTGTACAGATTTACGAAATCCTGATATCCGTGTGCTTATCTGTGAAGAAAAGGCACCAGTTCTTAAGGTAATTCATTTTCATTCAGGAAATCACAGAGCGACCTCTGGAGCTTATCTGGTCTAATACCCCTGCTCAAGCAGGGCTACCTAGAGCCAATTGTCCAGGACTATGTCCAGGTGGCTTTTGAATATCTCCAAAGATGGTGACTTCACAGCCTCTTCAGGCAACCCATTCCAGTGCTCTGTCACCCTCACAGTAAAAAAGTAATTATATTGCCTGCTGTCTGATGAAATAGTGGCTTAAAGTATAAGTTGATAAAAGGATGCGTATTGGGTAATAAGTATTTACTACACCAGTATACTGGCTTTGTCTCCTAATTTACACCTGAGACTTAATTGTGTGAAGAGGTAAATACCCGGCAGCTATTTAAAGTATGCAAATCCAAATATTATGGAAATTGAAGGTGCTTCAAACATGAAAAGTTCTTTTTACCAGACTCTAGTATGGTTTTAAAAAATTAAGCTGGAGTTGCTAAGGCTTTAAACAAAAATTTATATTTCTTAGCAGCAATATATATGCACAGGACTGTGTTAGAGTATGTTACATACTCATGAGAACCAGCAGTGAAATTTATTGTGGGTTTTTTGAACACCTAAACGTGATGTTTTCTTAACTGGAGAAAAATGTATGCACAAGTCTGAGTCTTCTGAAGACACCGCTTTTTGGATATTTTTTTTTTTTTTTTTTTTTCTTCCCTGTCTGTAACTCTAGATGACGTGACTTCAGAACATGTAGGTGTATAAGGAGTGCGCGATTGAAACAAAAGCAGTATATAAGTAATTTGGCTTTCCTTGTGAGTGAACTCTATGTTCAGATAAAATCCTGGATGTGTTAATGTAGTTTTGAAAAAGTCAGAATCTGAGAAATTTCAGTACAAAATGGAAAATGTACAAAGATGAGAAGGTCTTCTAAGATCTTAGCTACAATGGTTCGTTGTTGTCCAAGGAATGTAACAGCAGAGCCAAATGTATAAAGTTCTGATTTTTAATTAATAAAAAACTTCTTACATTCTCTTTTTAACCATGTGAAGTGCTTGAATGCAAAGTAATTCAGAAGATTTTGTACTTACCAAACTGTCCATTAGACAAGATTGCATCATGCTAGAAGCAACTTTAAATACTGGCTGGTTAGACACATTACATCTGCTGTTGTCCATGTCCAGAATTTATTTATTGAATATTCAAAAAAAATTATCCGGAGTTTCAAAAATTGCAGCTTAGTTATTTTTCATTTAAACTTTGTATTTCTTTAGTAAACTGAAAGTAGTGCTGTTTCTGAGATACATCCAAGTATTGGAGCAGGTCTACACAGAGCAAATTTTAATTGAACAAAGGAAAAATGAGGTTAAATGTGCCTGAAATTATCTGTGGTTTCGTTATTTAGATGGAACTTGATAGATCAGCTGATCCTCCTCCAGCACTTTGGGTTGCAACAACTAAATCCTCCGTGAACAAATGGGTAAGTGATATATGTTACGCTCTGCGAATTCAATTTGGTAGTCATGGGATTTGCAGTCTTGGTTTGAGAATTGTTGGACTGTTGCTTAAAATTTGACTGTGACTCACTGTGATCTGTAAGCTTTCTTAAAAAAAAAAAAAGATAAAATGCGAATATTGAAATTGCTCAAAAGACATTAAACTTTGAATTACTTCCTTTGCTATCTATTCATGCTGCTTTTAGAAATAAATTATCTTACTGAGCACTGAACAGTTAGCATCTTAATAGCAGCATGAACTGGCAGTTGTTACTCACAGATAAAAGCAAAGTTTATAGATTACTATGAATGTGTCATTATTTTGTTTCTTTCTTTAGACTTTGAAGGGAATTCATAATTTTAGAGCATCTGGGGATTATGATAATGATTGTACCAATCCTATACCACCCCTATGTACACAGCCTGACCAAGTTATAAAAGGTAAACAGCTGTTTTCCAGAGTACCTTATAAAGTCTGTTATCACTAGCAGAAATGGTAGATCTTTACGACTGGCTCAAGTTTTTGGTTCTTGACACTATGATTTGATCCAGAACAAAGACAACATGGTTATCATCCATCTAGTGTTAGTTACAGTTAAGACAGCGTTTAAAGCTTGGTGATATCCAAGTCTTACATAAAATAGTGAAACCAAAGAACAATTGTAAATGTCATGTTACACAGTTTAATATAATGTAATACTAGGAAAAAAAAAACACTCTAGTGACCTTACTTCTTGTTTGTTTGCTAGGGGGTGCTAGTATTATTCAGTGCCACATTCTTAACGACAAGAGACACATATTAACCAAAGACACAAATAATAATGTGGCATACTGGGATGTCTTGAAGGTAAGTACATAGTTTTGGACTAAACATCTACTGTTGAATGATTATTTTGTGCCTTTTTTATATATAATTTTTTTAGTGCATGAGATTCCTGTGGTAGAAAGTAAGTCATCTTTCTGTCCCAAGACATAATGCAAAGATTTCTTTTTGGAAGCGTAGGGGGCATTTCTCAGCTTTTCTACATCTTTACCTGACATGAGGCTGGATATTGAAATCTTCATTCACCTGAGATTCAGACTGTTGAATTCTTTCCTGAAAATACTAATGTTTGTTTTGATTGAGACTTGTTTTGAAGAGGGCTCTTAAAGGCCCATGGACATGTCTGCCCAATGCAGTAAGGAAAGTTAGAAGGAAGCATGACTCCCACCTAGTGTTACTTGCTCCTGTAAGAAGAGAGATTGGGCTTGGCATTTCTTTATCTTGATTTACCTAATGATTGGTTAGAGGAGAGGGAAAAGAGTGCCGAGAGAAAGGACTGGAATTCCAGATCAGTGAGATGTTCAGCAATTTTCTTCTTTTGCAAAATCCTGTTTGAAATTATAAGTCTTTTTATATTTTTTCATCTTGAACTATGCAGTGCTTCAGCCAAGATTCAGTAAATATAGCATGCTCAGCTAACTTACTGAGTTGCTGACTGAAGTGAGAAAGAAGGGAATTAATTTTTAGTACGAATCTACATTCTCCAACTTCTCTAGATTACTTCTCTGGAAAAGTGAATAGCTTTTCTTTTCTTCAGTTTACAGTTGGTATATATTCAAGGACAGCGTTAGATCTCAGGACCAAAGTCAAATGCTGCTGTTAATTTGTACTATGTACTTTGATTCAATTCTTTCTCTTTTGTTAGTAAGTGTTTCAGAAGCATCTCTTAGGTATATTTAAATACATGTTCACTTTACAGATGGGATTACTTCCCAGGTCAAAGTGTCATATTATGTGTAGGATCACTGCTCTGTAAAGCTGAGTCTCCTTATTGAGGATGCCAGAAGAAAAGAGGGAGGTTTTCTTACCTGTAGTTGCATGCTTTAGTCTTTGCTTCCTGTAGCTTTTCCTAGATTTTGAGTAAATAATTCTTGCAAGGTTAAAATCCTTAGAGTTTGCTTAAAGCACCTATTTTCAGGTTTCAGGATGACTCTGCAAGTGGACTACAAGAATTTTGATGTTAACAGACTTGCTTGAGGAGCTTGAGAAATAAAAGTATGAAATAAAACAGATATAAACTAAAATAGAAAAAAGAATCTGCATATAAATTCACTCACTGCTGTTCCCATTGCAGAGCTGAATTTGTTGCTAGATTTGCAACAAATATTGGCGTTTGATGGAGAGTTGTACTGAAATATTTATACTGATGAGGAGAGTATAAATGACAGAGGGTGCCAGAAAACAGCTGTATGCTCACCTATAGGGAAAATGTTTTTTATTAATGTGACGTAATACTTCCATACCTTTCCACTCGCTTGATACCACTACCTCAGAAATAAGTAGTAAATAAGCAATAAAAATTGCTTACCACATAAACTCTTGTTCAGTTTTTTGAGAAAAATCTGAACCTTTAATTTGTGCGTTTCTGGACTACGGTACTCGTGGAGAAATCTAAAGTCATAATCATTCCAAGTGTATATGAAAGTCAATAAAAGATTTCAGGTGTTGATACGACTCAATACTCAGAATTTTAAAATTTGTGTATTTCTTTTGGTGTACAGGCATGTAAAGTTGAAGACCTTGGGAAGGTAGATTTTGAAGAAGAAATTAAAAAGAGATTTAAAATGGTGTATGTGCCAAACTGGTTCTCAGTAGACTTGAAAACTGGGGTGAGATACAACTCCTAAATATATTGTTCTAATGTTGTTTTTAATATATTTTCATACACTGTTTGTTCACAAAGGTTTTAGTATGTTATAACTTTTGTAGAATGAACATCATTTATCTGATGGATTGGATTTATTTTGAAACAAAGCAAATTTTGCCTTAGTTCTTAATAATCTGAATAACGGAATTTTTTTTTTTTTCTTGTAGTATGGTCAATTTAAATCCACCAATACCAATTATGAATTAATCCAGTTTGGTAAATAAAGTGTGCATTTAGAAATTCTTTGTTCTGTATTCCCAGCTAAGTATGAACAAAATAAATTTATAGACTTGCTTAATACAAAACAACTATTGCATTCCTCTTCCTGGTGGTCTTTTTCCAACAGATGTTGACAATTACTTTGGATGAAAGTGACTGCTTTGCAGCCTGGGTTTCAGCAAAGGATGCTGGATTTAGCAGTCCAGATGGTTCTGATCCAAAATGTAAGTTTTAAGTAATATTAATCTTTTATTGAGATAAAAGAGCAGAATAAATTCCAGTGTTTATGTTTTAAATTTATTTCAGTGTCACATATGTCAGTAGCCGGTTGGATTTTAGGGCTTATTTTCCTGAGACTAAATTCTGCGGAGGATTCTCCAATGAGAATGTTTCCTTTTTTCTGAAACACTTCAGCTGTGCTCAGGTTTTCTATTTAACTTGAGTTTAGACCTTCAAGAAGGAAAAGGGAAAGAGTAATATTATTAAAATTGGAACTATTACCTAATATAGAGAATGTTACAGCACGTGAGTGATCCAACAACAGTGATTCGAAAATCAGCTTTTTCTGAAAGATTGTAATGTATATCTCTGAGATTCTGCTAAGTAAATTTCTGTGCCCATAAATAGTTTGGTTTGGAAACAGAACTGCTCAAACTTTTGGGAAGCTTTTCAGCTGTGGATCAAATGTAGAACATCACAATGCCAATGGTTTTTATGTAACTGAAGTTCTGCCTCGCTGTATCTTGACAGTAAACCTTGGAGGGCTTCTGCTACAAGCACTTCTGGAGTATTGGCCTAGAACACATATCAATCCAATGGATGAAGAAGAAAATGAAATAAATCATGGTTAGTATTTTAATATTTTCCCTTTTTTAGGATTTGGTTATACATTCTGTTTATTATTATTTATGTTTCTTTAAAACATGCAGCTTGATTTGCTGTCTTATAACTGTCTCTGTATGTGTTATAGCCTTTACTATTTTCAATGCTTTTAAATTTGCTTTACACTCAAATTTTCTGAGTAGCTTTCTTCTTCCGAAAGTGTCAGCAAAAATCTTAAGAACTCTACTTTAAAAAAAAAAAAAGTGGGTTACTAGAGAATTCTGAAGTTACAGAACTATGATGCATTGAAGAAAAAAAAAAATACTGGCAAAACTAAGGCTTGGGTTGGAAAAGAAACAGCCTTGATAATGACAGCAGAGAGCAATAGTTCAGTTATTCAACATCAGCCAGTATTCTCTTGACATAGTTCCAGTTTGCTTCTAAGTATTATGAGCAATATAAAATAAAATAAAAGAAAGATTTATTGAAAAAAATATATTCAATGGATACTAGAATAATACATGAAGTAGGTCTGTACAAAGCCACCTTAGAGTGGTGTTTTAAGGTAATAATGCTCTGATTATTAGTCTGATCAGGCATGACATAAAAAGCACAACTATGTAAAATGTAAGATAGTGACTGAATTGGACAGCATAAGAGATTGTATAACTACTAAGTTTGTAGAATATTTTAAAATTAATTCCACTCAGATCAGAGTTGACAGAAAAATCTTATCTTTGGCAATTAAGAAATTACTTTCTACAGATAATACAATTAAGAAAATGGTAAGTTCAGCAATATCTTGCCATTTTGTGACAAAGATTGTGCCAAGAGCTAGCTACTTCCTTCTTTCAGGAGTGATCTCCATGGAGAGTTACAGCTCTTGGCAGGCTTTTCTGGATAAAGTTGCTGATTCTCATACTTTTGTGTATTGACAGTCCACAGCCTGAGAGCCAGGCAATATATGGGAAGTTTAACTCAAGCTTTTGTGTTATTGGAACACTGATGCTGTACTACTTATTTCAGTGAACAGTTTTGAGTTAGTGGAATGTTTAGAGTATTCACTACAGAATCAGTCTTCATTTTCCCTTTCAAAAGGAACAGTTAAGAACCTGACACTGAGCAGTGACTTCGGAAGATAAAATATACTTGTTGGACACTGAAATTTGTGTGAAAAGACAAGAATTTAAATATATATATATGTATGTATATATGTGCAGTATTGTGTCTCTCAGTTGTTAACAGAACTGTTATGAAGAAATCTTTCAAACTTAGGATTTTTCATTTGCTCTACTTTCAGTATCGTATTCATGTCTTCTAATACAGAATAGGTTTTCTTTTTTGGTTTCTTTGCTTGATATGATTTTTGACCTTTCTTTCACTACGTGTGTTGCTGATCAGAAAGCTAAGGAATTATTCATCTCATGAGACAATGCCATTTCAATTTCTTATGTTGCTTGAATTCAACATCATGTTCGAATACAGTAATCAGATGCTGCAGTGTAATCAAGTTCTTTCTCAAGTGAAAGGAAGGCAACTAAATACTTCTATATAGTGTTTCAAGGTTACTGAATGATGACTAGAAGCTGTGCTCTTCGAAAGGTGCATAAATAGTGCTGATTTTTCATTAATCGTATCCTAAGCATCTCATGTGGAATCAGGTTCTTCAGTGTTTGAAAACCATACTCCTGTAACTAGCTAAAAATAAATTGAATTTAGAATGCGGTAACTTCAAGGAAGCGTAAGACTGAGCTTTACTAGTAAACTATTTTGATAACTGGCAAATCCAGGTAGAAGAGCAAAGCTAACATCCTTCAGGGTTCTGTACTGTGAGTGTAGGGGGAAAAATAGTCTCATCTCAGCAGAATCTCTTTAGTAGATTTCTAATACGAGTTTTGCGCAATTTGACAAATCCTCAGAATTCTGTTGAGGAACTAGAGAAAACTAGTAATCAGGTTTTGGCTCATGAGCTCTATTGCCCTTTTCTTTAAAGGCTGTTGAAAGAGGCCTTCCACAAACCTGTATTGATCTCATTCCTCTCTAGTGTTCCTTTTAATATACTTGCAATGTGTTGGAAATGGGGATTTTCTTGTTTTTCATGAAGCTTATGATTTTGTTAATTTATGAAATACATTAGCTGCAGATGGAAAAGACACTTTTTGGTCTATGTGTGCCCATTTCTAAGACCTAGTGCAGTCTCACTGTAGTGTATACTTCTTTCTAGCAGTGAATGGTGAGCAGGAGAACCGAGTCCAGAAAGGAAATGGATACTTTCAAGTGCCACCACATACACCAGTTATTTTTGGCGAGGCTGGAGGACGCACTTTGTTCAGGTATAAAAACTCGAGTGTAAATTCAGTGGCTAAACACTTCAGTGGCTAATCACTTCATTTGTGCCAGCAGAAATATAAAAACGTAGTTCTTTCATCTCTTTTGGTACTGTATATTCAAGACACAACCTTGACAGGCAAAATAAGCAGCTGTTAATGATAATTTTGCATTGTCCAACTGAATATGTAAGTTTGAATGTCAACAAGGTGTGGGGTTTTACTGTGGTAGTTGTATATTGTTCTTAGTTGGGTGTCATAGCTTTGAGATATTTTTGGGTGTCCTCTTCCAGCAAACTGAATGAACTGAACTTAGCTTTAGAATTAAGTTGTGCTACTTCAGATTCTTGTAGATCTTCTCTTACGGGTCTGTTGTGCTGGTCTTTGAGCACTAATGACTCAAGCAGGACGTCCTGCTCACAAGAGAGTTGGTTTCTGCTCCCCAAATTATAACTGACCCATTAGAAGGTCCTCAGCTCTGGCAGGTAGGAGCACAGGTTCTGTGTTGTAATGTGAATGTACTGATTACCCTTCTCCTTCTTTTTGTTCTACATTGAAAAGCCTAATTATGATACATGATACTGCAGAGACAGTTTAATAGTGCTGCAGAACAACTGCCAAGCTTTCAAATACCGTGAAGCATTTAATATTTACTGACATAGCGGAGTTAAAATTTGACAGGTTCGGGATGTTTCATTTGTTGGTTTTGTTTCCCAGGCTGAATAGGCCCCAAAACTACGTAACTTTTTCAGTACATCAGTTGGTCAGTAAAACAGGGTAACCTTTTTAGCTTTGAAAACTTTTTTTTTTTTTTTTTCCCTGCAGTATCAATATTTACATTGTAGCTGGGGCTTAATATTTGCATCCATTCTGTACTGATGCATCTTACGTCTTACACAGCTTGTTCTCAAGACAGCACTGAAAAGACACCATTGGAGGGAGCAAGCTTTACTTATTGGACCTAGAAGGTGGCTTGCAGGAATCTCTGACAAAATGCTTGATTGGAATTTATAAAATTGTATGTGGCTTTGTTTCACCATTGTATGTGCGCATTTCTTAAAATTGGCTAAATTCTTTCAATTTGGTGAGTGCTTAGCAGACACTCTATATGCAAAGTTCATTTTTTTTTTTCCAAGCAGAACGGAATTGCTTTATGCCAAGTGCATTTCCCCTTCTGACAGTTTTGTACTTCAACACATGATATACACAATCCACAAGCAAAGTATTTTTTTAATTTCTCTGTGCCATATCCTATAGTCTCCTGAGATACTTCTCCCTGTTTCTGCTCAAGGGATTGGTCTTCCTCCTGCAGCTGCTTTTTCTGATCTTTACAGAAAATGTGATCACTTCCCCAATAAGTTTGATGATGCGAAGGGCCAGCTAACAAAGTTCAAGCTCCCTGCCCATTAGAAGGGCAGATCCTCTCCTGAAAGCTTTTTAATGCACATTACAATAATTGTTTTCATTCACAAAGGTTATTTCTGTATGTCTTAGGTTATTATGTCGGGATTCAGGTGGTGAAACTGAATCTATGCTTCTTAATGAAACTGTGCCACAATGGGTAATTGACATCACTGTAGATGTAAGTATAGATTTTGCGCTTTTTTTGTGTTTTTTTTTTTTAAGGTGAACTACAAATCTTTTAACTGTACAGAATCTGAAATGACATTTTAAATATTGACTCTCTATTTAAAATCAGAGGTCTCCAGGTCTGTATTCAAGATCCTTTGAGATTCATTATTTTTTGATGTGTCCACTGTTTGCTCACTTTCTTTTGACAGAAAGTCTTTGAAAAGTAATTCAAAGCATTGTGCATAATTGGTATCCTTTTCAAGTGTGGAGCTCAGGAACAGAGAATAGTCTTCGTATTGCTGCAGTCTTTTGATACTAGCTGATTTTCTTTGGAATAAATGATAATTTATATTCAAAAGCTAGATATAATGTGTGCATCACCTAAATTGAAGCATCTGAGGAGTACGAGTAATTTGGAAGTTGGCTGTCGTGGTGATGTTGATTAAGAATCTCTCTTAGTTTTTGATAATTAGGAGCTGAATATACTTCACATACCAGCTGGTAGAAATAGGAGCTGAAAATCATTCATCCTAACTAACACTTTTCACATTTGTTTCCTTCTAGAAAAATATGCCCAAATTCAATAAGATTCCCTTCTACCTCCAACCTCATTCATCATCAGGGGCAAAAACTCTGAAGAAGTAAGTAATGCATATTTGCATTTATTATTTTTTATTAAAATATACTAATTACATGTATTTATAGTATGTTTCCTATTTCTAACTGTGATGAATAATAGCTTTTTAAAAGGAAAAAGTACAAAACATGACTATAGGGAATGCAAGATAGTCTGCCCATCATGGTAGCTGTAACTGGGAGCCATACAGGTCAGAAATCAATACAGGTCCTCAGATCTGAAGTGAGTGCCATAGACAATATGCATATGTAGACAATAAGCTGTATTGTCTATGCATGCATCATACATAAACAATAAGTTGCTGCGTATTCCTTTAGAATGCCCTTCTGTTAATGTGCTAGGGTGAAGAGCGTGTTCTGGCTTAGCTCTTTTATTATTCCATATCCTCTGTCCTTCTCTTAGTAAGCCCTTTTCTGTTGAAAGAATTAGGCGTTGTGTGCAGTACTCTTCATCTGAGGTTTGATTTTTAATTCAGTCTTTTGAATATCTTACCACTTTTCTGAGCCTCTTTTGCTGTATGAATCTTTGGATAAATAGCTGTTATGGTCATAGTATTCTGGGTTATCCTCATAATTCCCTATTAAACTTATAATATAAAGAACTTATCTGTGTATTTGCATATTAAGGTATTGTGAAGATAAGAAATACAGTTTCTCATGGTTTTCTGGTTTTTTTTCTGCCAAACTTTGCTTGCCTTATGTAGAGACCGACTGTCAGCAAGTGATATGCTTCAGGTGAGAAAAGTGATGGAACACGTGTATGAGAAAATCATAAACTTGGATAATGAGTCTCAGACAACTAGCTCTTCCAATAATGAAAAAGCAGGAGAACAAGAAAAAGAGGAGGACATCGCTGTGCTAGCAGAGGAGAAGATTGAACTTCTGTGCCAGGACCAGGTAAGTTGGTTGGGCATTTTAGCCTATGAACAAAAGCAATGTCTAGCAATGAATCAGTTGTGAATTTCTGAATACTGAGCTTGAAATATGCTATAGATTATCTGTTACCTTTAAGTAAATGTTTTGACATTCTGTTAACTGACTGCTGACACAAGCTCAGACAGTTGCAGATAGCTGGATCACAGAATGTATATAGTATGCCTGTTTAGTTTGGTTCTGACTGATGGCCTTTATAGGATTATTTACTCATACTTAACAAATGGACTTAATACAATTCCATGGAGTTCCATTTCTAGCATTTTTTGAATGTTTTGGATTCTACATTTCTATCAGAGTTTAAAATTTGTCCACTAAGTATAGTAAGTGCATCAAGATTAAATATTGAGGAGGTGGTTGCAATATTAAGTTATATGTTACATTAGTAAAGTCTTTCAGGAATGGAGCAGGTTTAATTGGTGGCTGAAAAATCTGAGCCTTTGCAGTGTTCATCTTTTGACGTCAGTTCACCTATGGGGTTGTTTTGCCCAGCCAGCGTTGTATCTTTGAATTTCTGACAATCTGGCAGATCTGTGGAATAAAAGATGAATTTTTACTATTTAGGTTTTGGATCCGAATATGGACCTTCGAACTGTAAAGCACTTCATTTGGAAGAGTGGTGGGGATCTGACGCTTCATTATCGCCAGAAATCGACGTGAAGGGAGCGGTGGACCCAAATGGTTACTTATTTACTTGACCATACCGTTCTGGTTCCAAGAGTAGTGCTACAGAAGCCCACTGAACCCCTAAGGTAGATGAGACTTCTAATGACTCAGTATGGACGGAAAGTATACGTTTAATTGAAGTGACTAATAGATCTGTAATATAGAGGAAAAAAAAATCTATATGACTTAAACTAAAGTCTGTCCTAGTCTCAGCCAATGAGATGGGAAGTCCCTGAGTGGAGTGGTTCATGTTGTGTGAGGTGTACAGAGAATGGATGATAATCCAGTGCAGACTTTTGCTTCTTCCTTTTTTGCTTTTGTTTTTCCAGAACGTAATATCTTCATCTGCTCATGCTTGATATGAAAATGTTTTGGCCATATTAGTCGCTGTGTTCACAATATAATTCAGAACTGCACACAAGGTATTTTTAGTACATTCCATTCATAAAGTTCCTACAATGATTTCTCACAGGTTACTCAAACATCTCTACCACTTAAAGAAATTTGGAAAAGAAAAACAACTGAAAAAATAGGTATTGCATACTTGAAAGAATTGGTCCAATTAATTGCAAATGAAGGTTTAACATTAGACTTATTTTAATCCTGCAACTCAGTTGTTGCTTTAGAGAGCTATTGACATGCAGAATAAGAACACTAGATAAATGTTGTAGCAGGGTCAGTCCAATGATGCTGTGCATCAACAGAGTGAACGTGCTTTGCAGCAACTTAGAGATTTTTTTTTAATTTTTTTTTTTTTTTTTTTTAATATATATAACTGCTTCTTCCTGCACTGTGTCCTAGGTGTTCTGAAGACGCACTAGTCTAATTTTTGGTAACTGTGCTCCAAAACTATTGTGACATTTTGTTAAAACTTCAGACCATTCTGAAAATAACTTCCTGTGTTTAATGTTAAACTTTAGAAATTTCTTGGCAGATTTCATATTCATGATATAAAAATACTTATTCTTCTTTTCTGATGTTTTATATGCAGTTGTTCTTTTGTTATAGATTTATGCGAATCTTCTTTTCACTGTTATTTCTAAAAATCTGTGACTGTCATAGACTCATAGTAAGTCTTTTATAGAATTTAACTTATTGGGGGGAGGGGGTAAAGGCATTTCAACTTTCCGTGGGAAGATGTGGGGCTGTCCCAGGAAATCATTTGTAGCCAGAACAAATTACAAATCCTCGTAAAGAAGTTGCATAAAAAAATGACTCTTGTCTGAAGCAGAAGCACAAGTGCCTTCAAAGGGCAGTATCTTATCCGAGTTTCTTCAGGAGACATAAGCTCTTGCCTTTCCTGTATCTTGCTGTCAAGATTTAGGTTGAGGCGTAAAGAAAGTCCCAATAAATTATATTACTGGGATCGTATTGGTCAAACAAAAAGTAAAATATTTTTCATTGTCTTTTATTTGGAAAAAAATAGTCAAGTCATTACCTTCTGCACTCTTAACCTAGCTAAACAAACTCACTGCTCAAACAAAAAATATGGTTCAGAACTAAGCCAGCATGTCTTCTTCCCCGTCTCTTGAGAGTCGGTTTCAGTTTTTAACCCCCATTTCTGTGTGTGCTCAGTTTGACACAGTTGTGCTAGAACTGCACACTTTTAGTGATATTTGTAAATTAAATGGTTAAACAGAAGTGTAACTATTATTGATAAATTGTCCTGACTTGTATTTATTAATAGCCAGGGTCTATGCTTGTTCCAATAGGCACTGTTTGGGTTTGGTGGTTTGTTGTTTGGTTTTTTTTTTTCCTCTGGTTGTCTTGCTGTCCTCTTGTATACATTGGAATTGTTCCCAGTAATTTTGCTTGAAATCAACCAAGGTTGTAATTTTTTTTCTTTTCTTTTTTCTTTCTAACCATCCCAAAACACAGTTTCAGGAAAGATTGACAGAAGAGTCTGCAATGCCAGAAGGGTAAACGATGTTTCACAATTGTATAGAATAAAAGGCTTTAGTTAAAATATTTTCCAGTTGTTTTGTGTATTGGATCAATTATGCAATTTTAGAGCTTGGACCATTGCCACTTCATGGTTGTACTAAAAAGGACTTCAAAGTCCTTTGAAGCCTCATTGATGGAATGGCTGAAGAAACTGCAGTGCCTTAACAAATTCCCTTAAAGATGATCTTGTAACATGGTCAGATCTAAGAATTTAGCAGGCCTGCTAGCCTTCAAATACAAGCTCTGAGTTCCTGTTGAGGTGGAGAACGTGCTGGAGTAATGTTGTTTGCACGGGCAGTGTGTGCTTTTGTACTACAAGAATATTGTGCGCTAACACTGATGTAGTACGTACGAAAAGACAGCCCAGCTGTAAGTGACTTGTGCCAGCTGGAACTGCATTTTCTGGATGTGGAAAAGTTATAGCCCTGGAAGAGACACATGGGAAGCCAAGACTGGGTTTCCTGGTGCTGAAAATGCCAGTAGAGAATACTCAAAGCCTTTGCTGTGGGGACTGTCAACTGGGCTGCTCTCAGAGAGGACACAGCAATTCAGTGACCAAACGTGTTCCCAGAGACCCCCAGCATCCATCTTAGATGGAGTGTCAAGTGAGAGGAGGTTTTTTGGGTTGGTTTTGGGTTGGTTTTTTTTTTTTCCTACTCCCTTTTAATGTCTGTCACCTTTTCTGGAATTGTGCTGTCTGTAAGAATCCTGAAGGCAAGAACAGGAGAGGCCCCTGCACGGCGTTAAGGAGTCAATGTGAGAGTCGCAGCTCACCTGGGGCATTGTGAACAGAGAGAGCGAGCCAGTTTGCCACAATCATAGGAAAGTATTGCTTTGTAGAAATTTATTTAATTTCCAAGTTCATAACAGAAAGGAGTTGTAAATCTGTTGTTTAGTAGTGTACCCTGTCTCCCAGAAAAAAAAAACATTTGTCTATTGCAGGCAATTTTTTTTCTTTTCTCTTCAGGTGGGGTAGTGCTGAGATCTGAAGGGCAAGGCTGAGTAGTTGCAGCCGAAGTGCAGGTAGCATTTTAGGAAGAGAAGAACTATTTGCCTAATCCTTGCTGTAATACTTGAGCTTCCACTAGCCTTTTGGGATTTAATGTCTGCCAGACTCAAATCCTCAGGTTTGACTATTAATGTTAGGGAGCATCTTCGGTCTGGAAGCTTATCCTGTTGTGTCTGGCCATACCAAGCCCCTGTGCAGTGTCAAGGCTCTCACCTGCTGCAGTACAAGGCACTGTATGGCGACATCCTCCTCCCTTTGTGTTTTGCCCTCCTTGTGATATTGCTGAGATAATCCTTCTAGTGTCTGCAAAAGGAATATCGTTGTCAGGTTTATAGATGCTGTCAAAGTTTACAGAAGCAAACAGGGTAATATACAGCTCTCCTACTTATCTAGAAACAGAAGCTATTTGGGACAGCACTTGACTGATTGTTGGGTTGGTTTTTAAAAAAAAAAAAAAATTGTGTTTTAAATCTCAAATACAAAAGTGCATTATTCAAAGCATTCAGTCAAAGATAGCTCTGTCTTCCACAGCCAGTCTGCTTGTTTCAGACTAACATAATATTTTATCTTTTATTTTAGAACTGGCCTATCCTCACAGGCCTTTCAGCAGTAAGACCTGGTCATTCCTTTCCTGAGTTTTCCTTGAGTTAAGCTGGCAGCAGCAGTGAGATGCTCCCAAGTGCTCCAGCTTGGTCTACAGCACGTAGTCTTTATCAGAGGGGATGGCGCTGCTGCTGTCTACCCTTGCAGCAACAGCAGGAAGGCAGAGAGGGGGCAGTTCTGTGGCTCCAGAACTGGATCGTGTCTCCCTGTAGTGTGAGACTTGGCACCAGCTGCTCTCAGGAGCTTCTGCCACTCTCTGTAGGTTATATTTCGAAACTAAGAAATTCTAATCAGCTTTCTCACCTCTGCACCAATGAGTCAAAAGAGTATTTTCCACTTCTTTGTTTCAGCAGGAAGGTAGCTTGAGTAGTCTTCAGATTGTCAAGAGAAAAGGAATGTGATGAGGAGGTTAAAACTCTTCACCTCATTTAGCATTTAAGTGATATTACAGGTTAGGAGAACACAACATATTACTGCTAGAGGTTTAACTTGCTATTTGGTTTTCAAAATGGCTATATTAGACACATGTTCTTTTGGATGTTATGAAAAAAAAAATCAAATCTTCATAAATATAAACCAGCTTCCCACCTCCTGTCTTAACATCTAATTAACAAAGGAGGCTGGACACAGACTGCCATCAGTGTTAAGCCATTTATTACTGTGACATTTGAATTTGGTACGAGTTGTGACATTTCCCGCTCTTAAATTTCTAAAGGATGCTTATAGTACAGCATCACGTCACTGAGCTACTCCCAGCTCAAAAACAGTTTTGACAGAGGTATAAGACCAGAACCAGTCTTAAATAAACACCACCACCACAAATAGCTCACCTAGATGTTTTCAGACTGAGAAAAAACTAAGTTATCAGTAGCTTAAATTACATTCATTTTAGTGTTTGGCTGTTCACACTTGTAGCAGTCAGTTGGGGGAAGATGAAATCTTATTTCAGCAGTATAGGAAAAAAAAATCTGTTCACTATTAACAGAGCATTTAGCAGACTAGATTTCAAATCTCTTAACTCTGCCACCTGTGGTTAGGGCTTAATGCATTCTTCTTTAAAGCAAAAGGAGTTTTGACCATCCTGTTCAGAGCTACTGAATCTTATGTGAAAACAGTATGAGGGAGTATAAAGGACAGCTTTTATGTCAGAGTAGACTCAGCTGTAGACCTCTCATGTTGCAACTTTATGTACTCTTTTGCTGAAGCTGAGCTATCACAGGCCAATCTTGGTGACCCAGACTCCCCCTCCTGCTTTGTTACTGGATTTCAGCCTCCTCACTCATTTCACTTACTCCTCTCCATAGGGCACAGTGTAGAAACAGATGAGGAGACAGGGCAGAGAAAAGGAAATTAGACAATACCGCACTAGATAAATAGTTATATTCTAGTTTACAGCTTAAAAATGCACCTAATGAGGTGCCCAGTTCTCTTAATTTACAGAAAAGTTTCACCGCACTAACTGTACCAGCTGTAGTGAAGTTATTCCCAATCAGCAGCTTTAAAAGCTCATGATAAATTGCTGTCCTGAGGGGTATAAAACCACCCGCATGTGGGGGGTTTTTTTGTGTTTACTATTTGAAGATAACTACAAACAATCTAAAAAAAGCAACAAAGAGTAATAGATGCTGCTGCACTAACGTCTTCCATGCCTATGTCTTAAACAATGATTTGTACAGAAATGGGTAAATAGAAGAGCACAACTTTAGAAAAATCTATTTGTGTGTCACTACAGAAACCAAGATACATTCAATTCCACTGAAAACATTAATCACCCTGAAAACACATAGGCCTGACTTAAAATCATCCTTGACTTCAGTTTGTTTCAATCCCCCCTCCTTTTTTTTTTTTTTTAAACACAATCAATGGATTGAAGAGCTGAAGTGAATGACAGAATCCACCTACACAATTTTGTCCTATCTCTATCCTGCAAATTCAAACCATATGCCACTTCCTTTCCTGCAAAAGTCAGTGTAGAGAAGGTATGTGGGTAACTAACAAATAAGGGATTCTAAAAGAGAAAAATAAGTTTGCAGACTAATAAGTAGGAATAAAGATACTCAGGCCCTCGAAAGTCCCAAGAACTATCAAGTTGAGGTGTACCATTAGAAAAGCTTTCTAGCAAGTCAAAACCATAAGTTATTATTATTTTTTTTAATGCCATCAATCATACTGACAAAATCATCAAGTGTCACTGTTCAGGCAGAGTGCCTTCATCAATACATTCAGGAACAGCTGTAGGCAAACATGAATTCAGGAACTTGATGTTTTGCCAGCCTCTAATTTGTTTCTGCATTAATTTCTCCATTAATTTGGTGATTTTGGGCAGCATTCAAAGGTTGAACACAGATCAATCCATTACATAATGGCTGGAAAAGACCATAGGATATGTATTTCCCATTATTTCTTTTATAATATTGTCTACACTAGCAAAATAGAATCGCTGTAATTTTATTCAAGATCAGAAAAATATTCCAAGCTGTAGTATTACAGCATATGGCTCTCTGTAAATGAAAGCAGCATCCATTTCACTCATGATCTTTGGCAGCTTCTTCCTTCGGTTCACATGCTGCTTCCTCATCTACTTTCACTGGCGTAGTGGTTAACGAGCTCTCAGTACTGTTTAAGAGCAGCTGTGTTTCTTGGTTATCAAGTTCAGTTCCTAGTGTTGGTTTTGAAGAAATTTCATTAGGAAGAGAAAAAGAAGGTAAGGATGGAATTGAAGATAGCAGATCATCCAGCTTGGGCTGCTTGACTGAGCCTTCAGAATACATGGTTACATCTCCAGAGTCCAAAGCTGCGTCATTCTCTGGGAAATGGAAATTGTGAAAAAACAAAAGCTGTCAGGCTAACAGACAGTACCTCGGGTTACCACATGTCTAGAAAAGTCAGCCTGAATGAGATACCTCATACAGGCACATAACCAGATTGACAACTGTCAAATACATGGGCTGCATTTACTCAGTTCTCACCAAATCTAGAAAACCTCATGGTGCAAGTAGGTTTTTAAGAGACCATGAACCATTTGGTCTGCTGTATTCTCATGCTGGAGATGTTTCGTGTTGCAGCTCTTAACCACCCCACCTTTTAAAAGGGAAAGGCATCCTAATGTGAACATTTTTCTTTTTTTTAATAGAAAAGTCACTATTAAGATGACTGCAATATTGTTTTCACTTTACAACTGTGAAGACAAGCCTGTGATACAAAAATTCATTTACATTGATTTTAGAGATACCTACACTTTTAAGGTCAGTTTAATTTGGATCATCAACATTTTCATTTAAAGAAAATGATACTCATTCTATAATCTTATTAAAAAGTCTATTAGTTTTTGTCCACTTCTACATCTGACTTCTGCTACTATTTCCATCTCATTCTGGCCCATCCCCTTACTAATTTTTCTTAAAATGGGCTTATTTCCAGAAAGCATTATACTGTTAGGCAGGCATGAGTTGGTGCCATTCCAGAAATTAGGGAAATCTTGAATACACTTACCCAAATAAGCAGAAGCATCATTGTTTGACATTAACTTTCCAGTGCCTACTAAAGCATCTGCTGCTGGCATGTTGAAGGAGGCAGATGAAGACAAGCTGGACACTTTTGTTAAGTCAGTGAGTTCAGGAAATGGAACACCAGAGACATCTAGAAATCCTGAAGGAAAGCAAATATTACAGGACTGTTTTAGAAGTAACACAAAATTCTAGATCCAAAAATAAGTGTTCTATCCAGATTGAAGTCAGTGAAGTCCCATCCCCGCTAAATGCAAATAAATTTAACCTGAAAGTTAGCTGACGTTAAGTGGAAAGACTTTGGCAGAATGTTAACCTCAGTCAGGCTCAGTCCCCAAACTCTACAGCTCTGAAATCCAGTGAAGTAAAACCACTTTAAGGAAAACCAATGCTCATAGTTCTGCATTTAAGTCTCAAATTTGTTTAACACCTTATTAGTTTATTTAGATATTCCCTGAAGAATTGCTAAAAAAAAGCACCCAAGAAAATATACCTGGATCCATAACTCTCTGGAGAGGAGGAGGAGGAGAAAGTGAGCTTTCTGGTGAATAACCGCTCATTTCTTGATCCGTGGAATGATCCGAGTTCATAACAACTTCAGAGTTGTCACTCTGAGAAGTAGGTGCCAATATCAGAGTCTGAAATAATGCAGTAAGAAGGAAAAGCATCTTTTTATATTGAAAGCTTCACCTGAAGACAACCTTCCTATGAAAGCATTCTGCCTCGGTCTTCAAGTATTCAGAGAGAACCTGTGATGCCAAAACTGATAGTCAAGCCACAATTAGGACGTGTTCCAAGGGAGCCTGCCTTTTAAAGCCTGTACGTTCTTAGAACAGTCCATACTTCGTTCTTGTAGGTGTATTTTATTTCCTAGTGAGCAGGGTATTCTTCTAATGTGGTTCTCATTGACTAATTCTATTCTACGATACAGCTGTAGTATGCAAGTCTTCAAAAGAAAGAAAATATCTGGCAAAATTTTGTAGCAGCTAAGACTGGTGAAAGAGTAATTAGAATGTCTGTAATTGGACCCAAATACAATGAGGAATATGGAAGAATACCAGCTGAAAGTTAAGAGGAAATCAAGTGTACAGCTCAGCATACGGAGTTTCTCATGCTGCCATTCCTCTTATCTGCTCAGCATCATCAGCTCTCACTGTCCCTTCACCTAACTCCATTTTGTTCAAGCAATATTGTATGCTGTACTCGTATACTCTATTATGAATGTTCCAACAAGCAGACAATTTTGAAACTCCAGAAGACACAGCTGATTTCTTACATACCTCTGTGTAACCATTAGTAGACAGTACAGGAGTTCCAGCTTCCGGTAAGGGTGAAGGGGGTTTGCTTTCTGGCTTTTTCTTCGATACTATAGACTGTGTTGGAATTCTGTGCAAATAGCCATATCCAATACCACATCCTAAACTGTACGAGAAAAGTCAAACAAGAATTAAAAACAAAAAAAAAAAAAAAAAACAAAAAAAAACCCCACCAAAACAAACTAGTAAGCATTTTAAATTTTAACTCTTTAAAACAAAGAGTTTCAGTCTTTAACCTATAGCAAGAAATACCTACCTGTAAGAATAATTTCATTTATTGTACACAAGGAGCTCTCTGCAATTGACATTTAGACATACATAGCTTAGCTTTCAGTTGATTATTTTTATATCTTTACAAAATACATTATCTGACCTGATGTGGATTTTGTTCTTGCTTTAACTGCATGTTCCACTATGAGAATGTAGCTAGTGAATCTGCTGCTGGAGAAGTCAGCACAGGTCTGGACATTGGTTTCAGCTGAAACAGGATTAGATCCAGAATGTGCCTAATTCCTAGTTCTAAACTAGGTTTTTTTTAAGGAAAGAGTAATAGTTTTGTGTGACAAGTGTAAGGAAACAAGGCTTAACCTGAAGACAATGAGCTGTTATCAATACTACTACTACTCTTAACAGGAGCTCATTTACAGTGAGTATATAACCTGCCATCAGCCAGTGACTGTCCGGAGATCAGTACCTGCCTTCTCCACCCCAGGCTCCATTGGGAGTCACAACTACCTCTCGAATGGAATCTGCTTCAGTGTTATAAACCATCAGCTTCAGTGGCTTCCCCTCATGGGATTCAATCAGCGAAAAGAAATCCTCTGACTAAGAGAAAGAGAAAAAAAAAATTAGTAGTTGTTTCAACCTACTTGTGTTAAACATTTGAGTTAAGTAAGTTAGCACTATGCATTTACTTCAACATGAGACATTAAAAACCCAAAGACACAGACTAAAACTCACTAATGTAGTTTGATCTTTAGACAACTTTTTCCTTGTCAGATTAAAAAAGATAATGTCTACCACAACCAGAAAGTATCTGTCATAAACATCAACCTCCCAAAACGATCCACAAACATTTGATGCACACACTATTAGATTTATAAACAACAACAACAAAAAAAAAACAATCCCTACAATATTTTGGCAGGCATGAAGACAATCACTACTTGAAGGAACACGTGCCCTACCTCCTGAAGAATCTGATCAGATCCAACAATGTAGTCGGTGTACGGCTGGAGACCAGCTAGAGCTGCAGGAGATGCAGGTTCAACATCCTGTGAAAGAATGATACGTGTCACTGCACTGGCAGCAGGATAAACTACCCCAACATCAAAAAGGAAAGCACACTCTAAAAACAACAGAAGGAAAGAACATTTTGTTTATGAGGCAAAACAGAAGTCTTTGAACAGTCCATACATCTAGGTGTGACATCTTGTAAAACACACTGAGTAAGACAGATCAAGATGCTACCAATGCAACATGAGATACTCTGAAGATGTTAAGAAGTTGCGTTTATTTCAACATCCAAAAACATAACAAAAGATTATGTCAGTCTTTCCTAGGCTGTTCTACTCTTTCAGCTCCCCCTCTTAAAATTAAGATTATTTTCTGGTGCTTTTTGCAACATTAATATTACTTTGATGAAGTTTGGCCAAAAGAGAGACACAACTATCGAACCAGAATCTTTTATGCTAAAGAATCAATGGCAAAAGCAAAAGATGAAAAAAAAAAAAAAAAAACCAACACTTTCTCCCCATCACACACTACTTGGTCAGGTTGGGATGGAGCTATTTTTCTTCATAGCAACAGGCAACACTAACAGTCGCCCACTCCCTGTCCTTATTCAAATAGCTCAGACAAACTTTCAAGACTGTATTCCCTTCTTCTGTGCGATTTCAGCTTCTAAATGGATGCGGTTCTAAATACAAGTTACTTCTAAACATGACACTCTAGAACAAGGTTGTATGAACACTAACAAGCCACCAAAGAATTCTGTCTCACCAAAACATGCCACACGTGTTCATTGGCTCCCTGGAAACTGCAGAACCTCACGCTGGCTCCAAGAAGACCTTGTCCTCCCCACATGTTACTGGGGATCACCTCCACCTCTCTTATTTTCATTGTTTTGATATTATACACTTCCAGCTTCACTGCTTTTTCAGCATTTGCCTTCAGCAGATCTTTCAACATATTGTTTTCTTTATTCTGGGGAGCACAGAAAGAGATGTATGATTAACATGATTTCTAGTTGCACCTGTAACACAGCCATCACGCCTGTGACAGAATTTGAATACAAAGGACCAAAACTATCAATGTTTAGACTCTGTCTTCCACCATCTGTCCCAGCAGTTCAATTTTCTTTTATTAGAAAGAAGTCAGTACTGTCAGGTCACGTCCCTTTATATAAGCAATTGCTGTTACTCTGTTTCATCACTTACATTCCTGTTCTTCATAACTGCTATTAAATAACAGCAGCAATAGTAGGGCTCAACTGTGCAGTCTAACAATAACCAGCAACATTTTACTTCCCGCCTCTGATCCCACTTCTTACTCAATAAACCTTCAAAGTCATTGCAAGTTGACTGTGAAAGGACAGACTGGGAGCAGCTTACAGAACTACCATAATTTCTGTCACGATAAAAGACTGACGGATCTTCCATCACTATAACCATCATTTCCACTAATAAAAGCAGGACAAACTTAATGAATTCGGCTCGTATGTAGCTAGGAGGAAGCACACAGCCAAAGCTGACAGCCATTTAAACCAAAAAAAAAAAAAAAAATCACCAAACCCAATCTCAACTCTTGGTTCATAACTCACCATACAGGAACAGCGTTCCCAGTCTTAAGTACAATCGGACAGGCCATGATTCTTTTTCACATTTTATCAAATGTTGAAACAAGTTTGTTTTAAACAAATGTTGAGCTCTTACCATTGACTCACCAGTTCAATATTCACCTTACGGCAGAAAATACACATGAATGAGTAATCTAATAAATACTGTGTTAATCTGTTAAGAAGTTAAAGTGACTAAAGGCGTAAATAAGACTTTCCTCAAATTTGGATCCAGCCAGAGGAGACTTTGAACATCACCAAGTTTTACCTTTTTTAATGCCATCTACCATGTCAAACACAAAAAGCTTTTTTTACTGCGACAGCTTTGGCTTCTGCCTTTCATCATTACAACACTCCTATTTCACACAGGGGAAAGAAAGAAAATAATTTGAGGCTTACAAGTCTAGTGTGTCCTATCGCAATGATGAAATCAAAGTAAGGTTCCAGTCCTCCGTGTTGAGCTGGGGAGTTCTCTTGAACCTGAAAAATAATTTTATTTTTATTATACATTGATCTCTAGTTACGCTAAGGGACAGTGTTAATCTTTACACTTGATTCAGTATTTACTTTTCATTTGAATCAGAGATGAGGTACCAAATAACCGAAGACCTCGGGAAGCAGTCCACAATCGTTAACTTATTTTTATGTAACTGTGAACAACAGGTGTCCAAATTAAGCCGCAAAAACCAGGTATTGAACCCCACAGAAGATACAAGTATTGTGATGCAAAGTGCACAGCACAGCGTTATTAAATATTGAGGACTTTGGAGAAGGGCTTCGTTTTCAAAGTACTACTTCAGGATTTTCTTCCATGCTACTAATCACCTGAGCACATTGAGAGTCCTCAAATACATCACAGCCTTTTTTTTTTTTACATAAACACAATTTACAGTTTGTTTCCCACTTTAGAACAGGAACACTACAAACTATTCTATGCTATTCTAGGACATGCCTGCCTAACCACAAGTACTGCTCAAGAAAATTGCCGTCACTTACAAAAGATTTGTAAGAAAGAAGAGTTGCAACATCTCAACTTCATTTTAAGCAAGTTATCATAAAACAGATATAATAAAGAAATCTTGAGAATACCTATTTAAAGGCATTCACACTAGGATACAACCCACCAAAAGTTACACAGAACTTGATACACGCAGAGCACATGTGAGTATATCACTGCAAGGTGTACTAACAGATCAACACCATATTGAGGGAACCACTGCAAACGTGCTAACGCTTTGCACCGCTTGGAACTCTACTTTTTGTTAACTCAGCAGTGCAGCCCTTCACCTGGAATATGTCTGAGTCCCGAAAGCCACTCCACAATTTAAATTCTAAGTTACAACCCACACATCATCTAAACTAAGAAGTTAATTGCTAGCAAAGTTAAAACTGCTACGTCTTATATTTGGTCTTGTGTTACCGAACTGCTATTTTTTTTTTTTTAATAAAAAAAGGCAAAGTTGCATCAATATTGGGGCTTTCGCTGGCAAAACTGTCTATGCAAGTTAGTTATAAAATATACACAAGGAATAGTACAGTTACTTCAGCAAAAGCTTTCAAAGAAAAAACTGACCACTGTAACCACAATTGCAGTAGAAAACACTTAACTTTCATCACAACCCTAAACTGCATCAAAAGCAAACAGCCAGCTTATACTGAACCAAAGATGAAAGAGAGTTTACTCTGCATCCAAATTCTAAATAATGTGCAAGAAGCCTTACAATGAAACTACCATGTAACGCAATGCCAAGGATGAAAATGTACATAAAAAGAAGTAGATTGAAGTTATTACAGCGCTCATAGCATTGCTGTTCAGATGCCTAAAAGCTATGCAGATCCTCACGCAAAGCTGTAAGTTGTAAAAAGAAAAAAACCAAACAAACAAAAAAAACCACCAAAACCAATACACACACAAGAAAAAAATCAAAACCAAAACAAAACAAAAAACAACCCCAAACCAAAAAAAAAAAACCAAGACCTGCAGCACTTGATTTTCAGAATGACACCATATCAGAAATTGCATGAATTCCCTGGAAAAAAAAAAGAATATGGCTTTGATGACTTTGTCTTCTGCATACTGTGGGTCACCAAAATCCTCCTCCAGTACAGAGAGCTGAGCAGTACCCTGCACATAACATACAAGGAGAAGGCATTTCATGACCTGTGGCCATTTCTGATGGAGTTCACTCAGCTGAGGAGACGGACAAACGCAGATTACCTAACGCTGGTACCCCAAACACAGCTGAGGATGTTGAGAAACCCAAACTGCTGGTGCAGCGGCAAGCAGCATGTGGCAGCAACGCTTCCACTCTTACTTCAGGGAGGAAGACCACCAGCTAAATGAAATTATAACTCGGGCAACAACTGTTAACTTACCAGCAATACCTCTGCCTGTCTTTCAGCTCCACCTTGGAGCATTTAAACCAACCTGCGTGCAGACAATATGCCAGACAGAGGAGTTACAACAAATTCGCGTCTGGATACAGCACCGCCAGACGCAGCCCCTCTGGAAAACACCGGCTGGAGCGGGGATCAGCCCCCAGTCAAATCCTCAGGTCTAGGGAACTTGGAGGGGAGCAGGGCGGGTTATGCTGCTCTTAAACTCTTTCAGATTCCTCGAAAGAGGGGCAAAACGGCCCCCTCGGCGGACAAGACGTCGCAGGTCGAGGGTCCGAGCCCGGTGAGGCCGGGCGGGGCGGGCACCCACGGGCGGGCACCCAGCCCCTCCCGGCAGCGGCGCGGCCGCTCCTCCCCTGCCGTCGTGGCAGCTCGCTGGAAGGAGCCAACAGGTGGGGGGCCAGCGAGCCGATCTCGGCCTCCCCGAGCCCCCGGTACAGGAGCGGGGAAGCGAGGCCCCGCGCCCGGGCAGACCGCCCCCCTCCCAGCCCCTCAGCACCCCTCACACGCCGCCCGCCGGCCCCCCACGGCCCTCCCGCCCTCTCCCTCGCGAAACCGGCCCGGTGGCGGCCGCCTCACCCCGTGTACGTGGAAGCCCTCGGCGCCGCCGTGGGGCACCTCGGAGCTCGAGCCCAGCCCCATGCTCCCCACCGCGGGGCCGGGCCGGGCCGGGCCGGACCGGACGCTCAGGCGGCGGCGGCGGCGGCGGCAACGGCACCGAGCATCGCCCTCCCCTCGCTCCCTCAGCTGAGAGCGTCGCAGGCCTGAGCAACCGAGCGCCGAGCGCAGCGGCCGCATACGGCGTAGAGGAAGAAGAGCACAGCTCTACTCCGCTCCCTGGCGGGGGCTCGTCACGCGGTGCCGCCCTTAGCGACCGGGGAGGGGGCGGGGCAAAGCGAGGCGTTGCTGCGGGGCGGGGAGGGGGCGGGAGGCGGGGGCTGCCGAGGGCGGGAAGCGGCGGGGGGCGGGCTCTGTCAGGGCGCCTGTCACTTATAATTTTTTTTTTTTTGACGTATATTCTTACAAATCTCTGGAAGAACGCAGTTGACTACTGTTCTCATTCTAACAGCCTTTTAAAAACTACGCTTCTGTTAGAATAATACAGCAAGCGATTGTTATTTCGTAGCAATACCCGATTTGCACATAGAATCACGGAATGGTTTGGGTTGGAAGGGACCTTCAAAGGCCAGCCAGCCCAACCCCCCTGCAAGGAGCAGGGACATCTCCAACCAGATCAGGTTGCTCAGAGCCCCATCCAACCTGGCCTGGAACGTTTCCAGGGATGGGGCATCCACCACCTCTCTGGGCAACCTGGGCCACTGTTCCACCACCCTCTGTGTAAAATTGTTTTCCTGATGTCCAGTCTGAATCCACCTCCCTCTATTTCAAAACCGTTACCCCTTGTCCTATCACAACAGGCCCTGCTACAGAGTTTCTCCCTGTCTTTCCTGTAGCCCCCTTTAGGCACTGGAAGGCTGCTATCAGGTCTCCCCGGAGCCTCCTCTTCTCCAGGCTGAACAGCCCCAACTCTCTCATCCTGTCCTCACAGGAGAGGTGCTCCAGCCCTCTCACCATCTTCGTGGCCCTCCTCTGGACCTTCTCCAACTGGTCCATGTCCTTCTTGTGTTGGGGGCTCCAGAACTGGACACAGTACTCCAGGTGGGGTCTCACCAGGGCAGAGTAGAGGGGCAGAATCACCTCCCTCGACCTGCTGGCCACGCTCCTCTTGATGCAGCCCAGGATGCGGTTGGCCTTCTGGGCCGCAAGCACACATTGCCTGCTCATGTTGAGCTTCTTGTCCACCAGCACCCCCAAATCCTTCTTCTTGGCTGTGCCAGAGGACAGGTCCAAGAGCAGCTTGGAAGCTCATTCTTTTTCTTTCTCCGCATATTTGTGAACCTTATCATATTAGATTTTTTTCTTAAATTCCTCCGGAACGTCTTTTATAGCAGATGTGCCAATGAAGAACTGCAGTGCTGGCTGGAGGTTAAAGACACTATGGAACAGAAATAAATTAACAGTAACAGTTTGCAGGAATAGGTGGTACTTGCCCAATCTCTCCAAAAGGACTCAGGAATGAAGTAGCACACCTGCAAACAGTTGTGTTGAACTTCTTGCTTAAAAGCATGTTGTCTACAGGGACCAGAAAGTACCAAACACCCTGTTTTTTAAAAAGGACTCTAGCAGAGATGGGGAGGTCTGTCAACAAAGTAATGGAAACTATAATAAATAATAGTTTTAGTGGTTACCTGGGTGTTATATTCTTGGGAAGAGTCAATGTGGCTCTGATAAAAGGATGTCCTCTCTCGCACATCCACTGGAGTTCTCAAGGTGCTAACAAATATTTCTAAAGGAGTGATCTGGTTGTTTAGATTTCAAGAAGTCCCTCATCAAAGCTTTATCTAAGGCTTTTAAGGAAACTAAGCAGCAATACAGTAATACAGTCAGATATCTTTATTTAGATGAAGGGCTAAAAGATAAGAAATGAATGATAGGAGTGAATGATTATTGCTTGGAAGTATCAACCAGAGAGTTATAAAAAAAAAAAGTCCTGGAAAAAAAAAGGTATGCAGTGAGTTGACAAAATGTACTGATGTCATGGAATTATTCAGAATATCAAAACTAAGGAGCAATTGGAGCACTGCATAAGGATCTTAGAAGATTAGGTGGGCAAGAAAACCACAGGTATTAAGTGTCGACAAACATAAAATGATACATATGGGGAAAAATCCTGACTCGTTCGACATGTGAAACAGTGGGCTCTGCGCAGTTTGGCAACAGTCTGAAGTGATCCACAGTTTGCAAAGTGTCATTTCAGAAATCAGAAATAGCCAAAAAGCAAATCCATTACTAAGGACTATCAGGAAACGCATGGAGACTAAGAGAGAGGACGACATTGAATTACTGTATAAACTCATCGTTTTCCCACATCTTGTCCTATTTCAAAAAGATAAATAGTAGAAATGGGAAAGCTTGAAAAAGGGCAGCAGCAATGATTAAAGGTATCATCGGTTGCCACATAGGGAATGATAAGTAAACCAGGGCTTTCTCATTTGGGAGAGAGACAACTGAAGAGAGAATGTGCTACAAAATCACTTGTGGTATGGAGAGGGTAGTCAGGAATTGAGTGTTTGCTCTCTTTCAATTTAATAACAAGGGAACTGTTGAAACTATGAGGGCACACATTCAAAGTAAGCAAAAGGAGGTGATTTTTCATGTAACAGTTAATTGAGTTCTGCAACACTTTACCACAGGAGACAGCAATGCCAAGAGTTTCTTTGGACCCAAGGAGGCAGTGGGCAAATTCACTGAAGAAAAATCTGGGGAAGGTTAAGAAGTATAGAACCATAGAATCGTAGAATGGTTTGGTTTGGAAGGGACCTTCAAAGGCCATCCAGTCCAACCCCCCTGCAAGGAGCAGGGACATCTCCAACCAGATCAGGTTGCTCAGAGCCCCGTCCAACCTGGCCTTGAACGTTTCCAGGGATGGGGCATCCACCACCATTCTGGGCAACCTGTTCCAGTGCTCTACAACCCTCATTGTTAAAATTTTTTTCCTAATATCCAATCTAAATCTACCCCCCCACACTATTTTAAAACCATTACTCCTAGTCCTGTTGCAACAGGCCCTACTGAACAGCCGCTCCCCATCTTTCTTGTAGGCCCCCTTGAGTACACAGAAACCAATACGACAGAAGATATTTTCTGAGCTGAAGACATCTGAAGGCTGGGAGACTGTTTGAGGGAAGTATTGTTTAAACGTGTTCTAATTTTAGTCTGTGCTAGGCGCTTTAGAGCTGCTGTTGCAAGTTGAGAGTGGGCTAGATGAAGCTTTGGTTTGACCCAACACGGCTGTTCTTAATGCTCGTAGCTCATTACTCCTGGCTATTCCACGTAGTTTACAAAGCTGTCGTAGAAACGTGCATGCACTGAGAATAGCTTATTGGGATACAGCATGCAAATGAAGCAAAGTACCTAATTAGACTGTGGTTTGGAGTTCATTTATACAAATAACTTTTTAAGTAATTACGTCTGAATCAACCATCCATCTGCAACATCTCTTCTGGTCAAATGCAAAGTCCTGTCTTATAGTTAGGAAAAGCCAGAAAGAACCATTCTGATGTACCGTCATGTTGTCTTTTGGAACTTATTTATGCACAAAAAAGGTGTAAAAATATAGGCAAGGGTTTGGGTTTTTTTTCCTATGCTTTTACATATTATTTGTCACAAGTTTCAACAGTCAGAAACTTGGCAATACAGCAGCCCAGTGTTTCATCCACTTACCCGGGTTGTATCAGGAGTTGTACAACGAAGGAAACTTTGATAAATGTAGATAAGTTTTAAGTAATATTTTGTCTAATTTGCTAAATAAATATAGTACCAAAAATAGTGCTGCTGTCACTAAAATTACTGGAAAAAAAAAATCTAATCTGCCCTGGACCGCTCTTTTGCAACACATTTTTGTTTATTTAGAAAAATAATTTAGTTCATATTTATTCAACACATAAGCAGTGCTTAAATCTGTCAATTTATACGAAGCTCAGAGACTTCAATAAATTATTAAACTACAGCGTTGCATAGCAGAATTCGACGTGATCGCATTACGGTATTCTCTTGAAGAGAAATCAAGTTTTATTTTCGTATAGGTGCCTTGAAGATGATTCTGTGCAACACTAAAGATTTATTTTGACTAGTTGCTTGGATGTTTCCAGAATATCAACACAAGAGTATTTCAGATACTAGAGGAGAACACGAACTTGTAGCTTTTTCTTCTATTAGAAGTAATAAATTTAAGGAATGCAAAGATCCTGAAAGACACAAAACACTTGCAGCCCACCCGAGGTCCAACAGCAGTTGGGATTGAGCTGAAATCCCGTACAAGGTAATGAGAGATTTACATTCTATATCAGTGGAGAATGTATATTATTTTTCAGTGTGCCTTTCTGCAAAAATAGTTCATTTTTAAAAGATACCATTTCTAAAGGAGAAAAGCTTACTAATTTACTTTCCAATCTGGCAAACGCTGAACAATCTTTATTTCAGTAACACAATCTGAGAAGCTACATATGTGTTTCAAGGATTAGGAGACTTGATTCATTTGACATTTTTGTCATTAGATAACTTTTCAAAATTTAACACATTTAGCGTATTTTTGGTTTAATATTTGTTTTTAGATTGTGAAGCTGGTTTAGAGCTGAAAAACACAAGAAACAGGAAAAATGCAAGGACTAATAAATAATACTATGAATAATGAATAATACTATAATACTAATATCTGACAATAGATTACAGAAATTAATTATGAAAAAGCAAGAGGAAGAGCATCTAGTAGATCAAATCTGTTTAAACTGCATTTTCTGAAGGAGACAAATTTCCTCTCAAAATTGTGCAGATGATTTACAGGACCTTTATTGTCCTGAAAGAGTGGTTTTATCTGTCTCTTAAAGATGCTAAACTTACTTCAAAAGAAGCATTTTATTGCTTGATCTGTTTTGAAAAAGAAGCTGAGATGCCTCAGGGTACTTAAAAAATCTGAACAACACTGTTAGTTGTTACACACCAATGACAGGATGCCAGTGCCTTTCTGGAACAGCATCTGAAAGCGAGGTGAGATACTGCATGGCATCTCAGGTGGTACAAGGCAGCTACATGTAGGTAAATTTTACGTGTAGACTTGAGCATTAGATGTCAAAGCCCCCATTGTAGTCAATGGAGGTCTAGAAAGTGGAGAATTGTTCAGCTCACATAAAGTAGACACCTACATTAAGTCAGATCAACAGCGTTGTGGGCTCCGTTGACCATACTGGCTAGAGGCTGGTTCACCTGTCTGCACTGGACAGCGACTGCAATTTGTGGCAGCCCAATTTGTTGGATATTGGCAGGGTCCCCAGCGCTTTCCTCTTCTAGCTGACTAAGCCAACAAGTCCAGACCAGGGCCACAGTGCAAGGCTGGGCACAGACATCGCTGCGGTGTAGCAGAGGCTGGAGCTGGTGGTGAAGCCTCACATTAAAAGCAGCTCCCAAGGGAAGGGGGAAGCCAGCCCTTGCTTCAAATACTTTGTGGGTTCTCCAGGGACACTAGATGCCAACTTGTAAGCACTTGAATTTAGTCCTGAATGATTGACAAGATTATCCACTTCACTGGCAAATATTAATAAATCTGTCAAGATTTTCAGTCATATTTGTTTATGCTTCTTTGAAGACATGGACAGGATGCTCATGAACAGGAATTCTGAAAGCAGTTGTCTCCATAACAATCATAAGACAGCATTTTCATAAGCACTTCATATATTAAAAATGTAAATGATCATTACCTTATTAACAGTATCACCTCTACAGGACTTGTAAAGAATTGAATCTTGCAGCCCTGGGGAAGCATAAATTATATATTTCTACACCTAAGAGTTGCCAGGCAGAGGCAAGGGTTCAGCTGGATCCAGTTTTGTGGATTTTGTTGTACCAGTGTGTTTCAAGCTCCGTCTTGTATTCACCAGAGAGAATTTCCATTTAATACAAATAACATATTGATGTTCACTGGTAAAGAAAGTTTTGGTGTTTCCAAAGCTTTAGAGGGCAACTAAATTTAGTATAGCCGTATAGCATAACATGTTTAATAGTCTTATTTTTCTTATTACTGACACTTGCAGAGGCTACGCAATTTATTCTTTTGTCTCAGTTACCATACCGGTGTGCCAGTGTTATCACAACTGCTGGGTTGGTAGGCAAAGGTATTTCCTGTACAAACAGAGATCTGGGAAATGTTCCAGCGTTTAAGCTGAGCTGCTGGATGAAGGAGCAGGCTAACTGCATAGATAGCAGTCAAGCAGTTATCCAGGGGAGGTTCTCCAAAGCATCTTTGGATTAAGGGGGAATACGGCCTGGGGGATATGGGACACGTAATGGGATGCAGGGGAAGAGCATTTGGGGATCTTGCAAGACTTATCGTGAGATGTTAGTGGAGGAACCATATAGTGAGGAAAGGGAAGGATCAAGGTGCTTTGGGGAGGAACAAGCACGGAAAAATAGAGGTAGAAGGAGATAAAAGGGGTTGGTCACCTGTGAACAGGCTGCTGATCAGTGCACTTGTCTAGCCATGCCGTGTCTGATCAGCACAGTCTCGTTAAACTCAGTTTTTAATGAGTCTCCTGGATGAGGGGCTCTCTGCAATGTCCATAGGGAGGTCTACGTGCCAGCAACCGGGGTGGGGACCGTGGGTCATAGGGGCTTGTGCATCTGTGAGACCCATCTATCCACTTAGAAAAGACATGGTATTTCAATGGATGGTTAGTTATTTAACTGGATTCTCAGTCATCCACACTTAAGTACCAAACATGCTTGGAAGAAAAAAATATTGAGATTATAGTCCAATGGCCATGCCCTCCCCACCGGCACAGGTCAGGTTGCACAAGTGTCGTTAATCTGTTATTTATGCCAAGGGGAAGAGCTTCAGTGAGCTGAAAGAGATTTCTCTTTTAGTACAGTCTGGTGTTTAGGATACAAATCTGGTGGTAGGAGAATTGAATTGAGTTCTCTGTTTTGGACCAAGAAAACACAATTTAAAGTCGAATGTCCACTCCTCAGGTGGATGCCCAAGAAACACACAAAAGAAACTACTCTAAAAAACTGTTGGAAATTATTGCAATTGTAATTTAACTTTCATTAATCTCTCTTACACTGTTTGTCATTGCTACAGGCTTTGGAAATGCAACAGAGAACACTGAAATGTGTCCCTTTGGAGCAGCCAGGATCGATCTTTTCTGAGAAGAAGCTGGCAGCACTGATTAATGTCCAGCACTACCTGAGTCAGAAGAACTGCGTACAGGCTACTGAAGGCTAAAAAAAAAATGCATTAACATGTACTCCAACAGATAGTAAAGAAAGTATTTTTTAAAATTTCAATCAACATCTCATTCATAGCATCTATATACGAGGTAAGTGAGAGAAATTGTTGTGTTAGTGTCCTGTCTTCAAAAATACAGAAAAGGAAATATTTACTGATTTTTCAAACCCATAGAATTACTGTGGGTGAACTCGTAAATTGTATTTCTGACATTTGAATGGAACAAAAGCCAAAAAGGAACATGAACACAGAAAGGAAATATAGCCATGTTAGCCAGTGCTGCACTTATTCATCCATTCAATAAAATGCATCAAATTGAAAAATATTTAAATATTCATGTGTAATATAGTAAATCACTGGAAGAGAGTATCATATTGCAAATGTAAAAATCAGGTAACACTTCCAACAAAGAAAATTGCTCAGGTATTGTTTTCTGCTTGCAGTAAAAGCTAATTCTTAAAGCCTGTAAAATATTAATTTGGAAAAACTCCCATTTACATGTGTGAATCCTGATTCTCAGGGCCATTAGCTGGCAGAAAATAGCATTGAATTCGATATCAATTCCATCTACACCTTTACTGAGAACTAATGATATGCGTCACATTACAAGCTTTAATGTCTAGAAAGCCCGTGCATCTTCATTTCAATAGGACTGCTTTTGACATTTTCCAGGATTACACTGATTTTCAAAGAGTGGCCATCTTATTATTTGTACTTGACTTTCTCTAGGTTTCCTCTCATTGTTTATTCATAACAGAAATAATGTTAGCCCCATCACTTCAGATAATTAATGAGGCACAAGAAAAATCAGTAAAGAACATCCTTTGCTGATTATTCATAATTACTTGGGTACTGCAGTAGTTGTTCTAATGGGGAAATCTATCTTTGGTTTAATTATAAAAGTAGATTGAAATTGCTTTGGAAAAAAAATTGATCTACTCTGTTTCTGTCTTCTCTGATAGAACTCAGTAAAGAGACAATACGAGACTCTTGATACTTATTAAAATTGTTATCTAAGTACTTAATTTTTAATTACTCCTTATTTTCTCAGATAATACTGATGCTGGCTTATTCTAATTTGGATGATTGATGGTGAAGATCCAATAGCTGTGCTGCCAGTCTGCACATCAGCACGCTATTTAGAAGTACTAATAATGAAATTGTTGGCATGATTGGTTGGCATCACTAATTTCTTTCCAGAAAAAGTCATAGAGAAGGAGGGAAGTAATGGAACGATGAAAATCAGAGATCTGTATCCCCCAAATACAGTCTTTGTGGGACAGAAAAAAATATTAATTCTGTACACGTGTATGAAAATAGAAGAAATGTTTGCTTTTTGTGGGTAATGGCGTGCCAATGTGGTGACATTGATCAGTCCATTGCAGCACGACACCTAACGATGGTTTTGGACCTCTCTCTTCCTAAAAAGTGGAAATGTCCCACAGGCTTTTCCGTATGGTACTTGTTAATTCTTTTAATATGTATTTATTTAATATGTATTTATTCTGATAAAATTTAAAAGAACTTCTCATCTCCTCTGCACTTCTTGCAGCCGGGCTGGACCGAGTCGGGCCCAGTCGGCTGCCTGGCGAGAGGCCAGAGGGTGAGGCCTGCAAGGCCCATGAGGCCTGCACCTCCCCCTCTGCGCCTCTGCCCCTACTCAGCTTCTTCACATCCTCTCTCCTCTCTCTTTTTTTTTCTGTTTTCCCATTCTTAAATACATTATCGCAGAGGCGTTATCACGAGACATTCTGCTACCAATCGGCTCGGCCTTGGCCAGCAGCAGGTCCGCCCTAGGCCCGGCCGAGTCCACTGAACAAAGGGGAGCGACTTCTAGCAGTTTCCTACAGAAGCTACCACCTTAGGCCCCCCCTCACTAAACAAAACCACGACATTTTGGAAAATTGTTTAATGCCAGGGCTTTTAATTGTTTAATGTGTAGGGCTTTTTATTTCTGCATCTCCCTTTATTTTTACAAGTTTTTGTCTTCTAGATGATGGGAGATCTCATGTTCAGGAAGTAGAAGCATGAACAAGCAATAAACCCTTACCAGAATGTTATGGAAAAATCACCTGGTATATAGCATTAAAAAAGCTTGAATACTGTGTGTTTATTCGGATTTCTGCTCTAAATTTAAAAAATTAACTAATGAAAATGTGAAATTAATTTCATCCACAACATTTTCCCCTTCTGAGTAAAATCCAGGATTCTCAGGACTTTCTCTAGTGTCACATATAGAATATACATAGATCTGAAGTTTTCTGGAAGAGCTTTCTACTTCAAGAAGCTGGAAATGTTAGCAGCATCTAAATTTTCTTTGGCTCTGTGTCTCTTCCACTATTTCTTTTAAAAACCTTACCCTCTTCTCAAGAGATAAGCACTGTCGCTGTATCTTATTAATTACAGCCCCCAAGACAAAACAAAACAAAATTGGCACAATTTAAGTCATTATTTAAATTTTGCCAGATTTGAAAGCATCTGAGTTATTGTAAAGTAGAGATAAAAATGTACTTTATTGCTTTATATTTTTTAGGTATCTTTTCAGCCCTGGAAGGATTAGCTGATTTGCTGTGAAGTGGTAACCTTGATAAAACTACATTTTTCTTTGGAATGGTGAAGAAACAGGATTATTTTTGGAACCTGGATATAACTACTGCAAAGGACTTTACTACTACTAAGACACACAAAGGAATCTTTGTGGTTTTTGGATTTTCAGAGCAGTGCTGCAGAACCTCTGTGCAGTTTATGTGATGTCTTTAGGGCTTGGTTTGTTAAATGCTATTTCTTCACGTGCACAGAAATGAAAAGTAATGTTTTCAGATTTGCTTATAAGTTAGAGCTGGTAAAAATACAAACTTCTTAGTAGGTCAAGACTTCTTTTGGAAAGTGCTGGAGCATGAAGATGGTGAAAGCTCTATGTACAGTGAAATAGGGTACTCCAAGTAGAAGAGGAGTATGTTGATTTGAATATATCAACTGCAGATACTTAACACAAAAGCTTTGATTGTAAATAGTCCTGAAAAAAATCAGGAGATAAATCCTGCCTTAAATTATTTCAGTGATCCAGAATTCTGCCCAAGATGTTTTTCTATAATTTCATCAGTAAGAGAATTCCAGTAAGTCCTGTAACATACTGTAAAAGACACCTGTTTAAAATATTTTCCATACATTTGTGTTATACACACGACCTCTATATTCTACAAATGTGAGGTTTTACTCATTCTCCAGTTGTATATATAAGTCCAGCTCCTTCTTAGTCTGCTTTTTGGCTTTAGGTCATTTTGGCATTTGACTTTAAAATGAGATATTATAATTATAGAGTTTTACATCTAATATATATCTGTAAGTTACACATCAAAATACAGCTAAACAAAACTGATTTGGACAATTTAATCAATCTGATAGTGAGAAGTTTTCCTTTTACTGCATAATGCAGAATACACAAGCCTAAATTGTTTATGACTGGAATCTGCTTAACTTAAGTCTTTGAGGATTTCTTTATGACTTGATTGCTCGAAGACATTGATGTCTAACTACATGATACAAATTCAAGTCCCTTAAGAACCTGCTGTGCTGAAATGAGAAGGTGCCGCCCTTCCTCCTGCCTTGCTTCTTGCCACATAGTCTCCCTGCTTCTTTGCACAGGCTCTAAAAATCATCCAGTTCTGTACCTGCCTGATTCAGCTTTCTAAAATGACAGAGAAATCTAAAATGACAGAGAAATAACCGGCAAAAATATGAATATATTTTCCTTGAGTTAGTGAGTCAAATCATTTCACCATGTAAGGGGAAAAGTTCCAGAGCTCAAGGCAAGTCAGGACCTTGTTGCCAGGAGCAGAGTGATAACAAGTCACTTTTTTTTTTGCAGCAACAAGCTGTTTGAGCGTCTCAGCCACATATGTGACATTACCCTTGGCACAGCTGATGAAGCTCATCTGATCATCGATTTTGAGCTGTGTAAGTACCTGTAACTGTAAGTACCTGTGTAAGCACGTGAGCCAAGATCCTAATGCTCTGTGCCTCTCTAATAAATTATCCTTGCTGGTTGCTCAAAGGGATTCCTTCCAGACCACAGCTGTTAAAGGAAATGCTGTTCTTTATTGATATTGCTCTTCACTAGTTTATTTGTCATCATCACCGTAGTACAGGTGTATCATTGTGAACTGTGTTAAACAGCACAGTTCACATCTGGCACAGCCCGTCTACTCTCTCGTTGACTGTTTCACAAAGGAAGCGTTGTGCGTTTAGTAGAGCTCGTGGTTTTTCCAGGATTTCAGAGTGTGTATGTCAAAGCATCAACTTTGACATTAAG
This sequence comes from Chlamydotis macqueenii, assembly GCF_036417535.1. NCBI lineage: Eukaryota > Metazoa > Chordata > Aves > Otidiformes > Otididae > Chlamydotis > Chlamydotis macqueenii. The sequence continues at coordinate 5,339,803 of NC_141557.1, read as the reverse complement.
GTGGAAATCTGGAGAAGTGTCAGCATCTGTGTCCCAGGGAGACATTTGAACTGGCAGGTTTCCAACAACACGTAGCATTGACAGAGTTTAAATTCATTCAGTACCTAAACAAAAGTACTTCATTAATTGCAGAAGCAAATGCCTTTCAAATTATCTTTGCTACCCTAGCTAATAGCTAATTGCCTCCTTGCTGGTTGGAAAGTTCATCCTAGTGAGCTGAAAGCTCAAAGTTTGTCATGCTTGGGAATATTCCAAAGCTCTACATGGTGAAGATCCATCAGCCACAGATAATAACATGCAATATCACTGCGATAATATAAATAAATAACATACTGCAATGTTCCCATCTTCTTTACCAACAACCAGCATTTAACAGTGAGTGACTTACCTGTCAATAGCTTCAAGCAAACTAGTGAAAGTTCTGATCTATTTAAAGCTGATGACCATGAAATGGAGCGTAGGGGAAGAAGGGATGGGGAATTGTGTTCTAAGAAACACAGCTCAAGCAAGGATGAAGAGCAAGGGCCTGAGCCACAGGCCCAAACGGTACGGCCCCAGACGAGGCTTCTCAGTTGTCTGATTGGTTGTTTTTTTTTTCCTCATACAGCGTTTTCTCACAACGTAGCAGTCTCCACAGAAGCCTGACCCAAAGTCACAGCTCTGCTATATCAGAGATGATCCTGAATGCAGGCAGCTGAACACCGAGGGGCATGGGGACAGGGTTGCTGCACCTGCTGGTGCACTCAGGGCCCATGCCATGCAGAGTTTGACCGTGGAGCTTCAGCTGATCCTGGTCTGACCAAGGACCTTCTTCTGGTTTGAGGGTACCCAGTCCAAGAAGGAAGGATCTGCCCTTCCTTCCAGATCTTCTTGTACCCGTTTCAGGCCAGACTTGTCATCCCAGGCTCTGCCATCCCTGTTTAACGATGCTTGTGTTGGCTGTCCTTCTGGATGAGAGCACACCTGCCACTTCTCAGCAAGAGAAATTCTGATCCTCAGTCCAAAATTGCTCCGCTGTGCATCCCAGTACACAACGTTCAGCAACTGCTTTCTTCTCGGATGCCTTTGTCAGTTTGGCTGAAACACCAGACACTGCAAACATGATTAATGGAAGCTAAACTAGACAGTTATCTCCACCAGTCAGTCGTGAATCCTTAGCCATCATCTCAGCATCCCCAAGTGGAGGCACTCAGCCTTTTTCTGTTTTTCATGCTGAGTTTCCTGAAATTAGCTGAAATTCTTTTCTTTGGGATATACTTTTGTGTATATATTCCTACATCTCTTGCTTTGAGGTTGTAAGTATTTTTCCAGAAATTCTGATGTTGAGAGAAACGGATATTATAGGGTGTGTGCTTTTCTTATTACACCAACAGGAATGACCTGGGAAAGAAGAAATGAGGGAAAACAGAGAAGAGTGACTTATGTGCATCCCCTGTGCTTACCAAGATAAAAATTTGTCAGTCTTGAGCGTGTGAATGTATGTACAGCAAAAGCACAAATGTACAGATTGACAGCAAACCTAGAAATAGAATATTTATATCTAATCATTCTTTTAAAATGTATTTTCATTTTAGAACTAAATGAAAATGTAGTAGTTCCGAGAACTGCCTTGCATGTGAAACCTGGAGTAGGTTGAAATTAGCTATATAAATATATTAAGTATGCAAATAATAGCAGTTTAAGGTGATTCATTTCTGGTCTGGAAACAGTCTGATTTATGAGATACTTAGAAAAAGAAGTACATAACCACTCTGTTTACATATGGCGTAGGTAGAATTTATAGCCAAAGATGCATATTGCTTTATGTTAGTCTCTGATAAATTTGGAAATGCCATGTAGAATTTCATGTTACAGTAATTTAGGTGAGAAGAAGGAAGTTCTGCAACAGGGTGTAAGAACAGCAGAAAAATTATTAAAGGAATTTTGTTCCTCTTTGCAAGAGGGCCAAAATCAGCTAAAGGTGTTACAGAACTACTGCTTAATGGCTACTACAGGCACACACAACGTAGAAAAAGCTCTCGGCGTGTTTGTAGAAATGGCAAAAAATGAGATAAGAATTCTTAAGATCTTTTCATACACGTTCCTTCCTGCTATAAATGACTAATAAGCTACTTCTTTGCTTTTTTACCTGTTTTTTCTCCACAACGAACAGTGTTTTCTTCTTCACATTAAACTAAAAACTTTGAAATTAAATTAATATCCATATTAAAACACTTATAAATGAATGCGTTTACTCCTTTTTTGCATCTTGAGAAAGCACTTAAAAAGACAGAATGTGGCTTATTTATCTTGTACTTTTCCCTCTTTACATAAGGTCAAAGTGAACTTTTCCAGTAAACACCCTGGGTGAGATTCTGATGTCATTAATACTAAACTTTTCCATTGATTTCTGTGGAGCTAGGAGTACCAGTATTTATAAAGCTTCATAGACCAATTTTTTTCTAAAGCCTACAGTGTATTTGCATGTAGAAAATCACACCTGTAACTCTGAAGAGTTATGAAAACTGTGGATTTCAGCAAACTGCTTACTAGCACAACAGTTACTTAAAAAATTGAAACAAGAAATTTAATTACGTGCTGAATGTCCTGCAGAATTTGGAGGTAAGATCAAGCTACTGTGCTGTTAATAGTAAATAAATAGAACAGTGTTGCTTAAGACTTACTCTTTCAGTCCTGTGATGTGCATAAGTAATTTGAATTATTGACATTTTGCTCCTTTCCCAAGATTTTCAATATAGTCAAATCAATATTGGGAAGTATTGAGACCACACCTCGAATATTGTGTTCAGTTTTGGGCCCCTCACTACAAGAAGGACGTTGAGTTGCTAGAGTGCATCCAAAGAAGAGCAACAAAGCTGGTGAAGGTTCTGGAGCACAAGTCTTATGAGGAGCAGCTGAGGGAACTGGAGTTGTTTAGCCTGGAGGAAAGGAGGCTGAGAGGAGACCTCGTTGCTCTCTACAACCACCTGAAAGGAGACTGTAGCAAGGTGGGTGTTGGTCTCTTTTCCCAGGTAAAGGAAGGAAGGAAATGGCCTCAAGTTGCACCAGGGGAGGTTGAGATTAGATATGAGAAAAAAATTCTTCACCGAAAGGGTTGTCAAGCACTGGAACAGGCTGCCCAGGAAAGAAGTGAAGTCACCATCCCTGGAGGTATTTACAAGATGTGTAGATGTGGAGCTTAGGGACACAGCTGTGTGAAACTACAACTAGCTGAACACTCTGGTACTGATGCAGCAAAATATTTAATTTCATGTTTCCTCTGCATGAAAGTGTATACTTAATGATTTTAATAGAACTGTATGAATGCTCAAAACTAATAATCAATTATCAAACATATTAAAGGAAGTAACATGTTTTGCTACTTTAAAGGAGCCTTTTAGAATCACAGAATCATAGAATCACAGAATGGTTAGGGTTGGAAGGCACCTTCAAAGGTCATCCAGTCCAACACCCCTGCAAGGAGCAGGGACATCTCCAACCAGGTCAGGTTGCTCAGAGCCTGATCCAACCTGGCCTTGAATGTTTCCAGGGATGGGGCATCCACCGCCTCTCTGGGCAACCTGGTCCAGTGTTCCACAACTCGCATTATAAAAAATTTTTTCCTAATATCCAATCTAAATCTACCTCCCTCTATTTTAAAACCATTACCCCTCGTCCTATCGCAACAGGCCCTACTGAACAGTCTCTCCCCATCTTTCCTGTAGGCCCCCTTGAGGTACTGGAAGGCTGCTATAAGGTCTCCCCAGAGCCTCCCCTTCTCCAGGTTGAACAGCCCCAACTCTCTCAGCCTGTCCTCATAGGAAAGGTGCTCCAGCCCCCGACTTGTTCTTCATCAGGATGCACCTCTGCTGAGCTTGGAGGAGGTGCTCCTTGAATATGGACCAACTTTCCTGGGCCCCTCTTCCTTCCAGGGCCGCCTCCCATGGCACTTTGCCCATCAGGTCCCTGAAGAGGCCGAAGTCCACCTTCCTGAAGTCTAGGGCAGAGAGCTTGCCGTGTAGTTTCCTTGCTGCCCCATGGATCTTGAACTGCACCGTGTCGTGGTCGCTGCAGCCAAGGCCAAGGCTGTCCTTCAGTTTCACATCCCCCACCAGTCCCTCCCTGTTGATGAGCACAAAGTCAAGCATGGCACCCCTCCTTGTCGGCTCCTCTATTGCCTGCAGGAAGAAGTTGTCATCCACGCATTCCAGGAACCTCCTGGACTGCCTGTGCCCTGCCGTGTTGTCTCTCCAACAGATGTCAGGGTGGTTGAAGTCCCCCATGAGAACCAGGGCCTGTGACCGTGAGGCTGCTCCTATCTGCCTATAGAGCGCTTCATCCGCTCCATTCTCCTGGCCAGGCGGCCTGTAACAGACCCCCACCGTAACATCCCCTGTCCGTCCCCATCCTCTAATCTTGACCCATAAGCTCTCTGTCAGCTCCTCCTCCATCCCCGGGCAGAGCACCACGCACTCCAGCCGGTTGCTGATGCAGAGAGCAACACCCCCTCCTCATCTCTGCTTCTTGTCCTTTCTAAAAAGCCTATACCCCTCCATGTTGACGCTCCAGTTGTACGAATTGTCCCACCACGTCTCCATGATACCAACAAGGTCGTAGCCCTGCTTGTGTGCACGCATCTCCAGCTCTTCCTATTTATTTTGGTATAGAGACCCCCGACAAAGTCGCCTTGCTAGCTGGAGCGACAGGGGTGCTATTGGACCGCAGTTTAGGTTCATTTGCACTTATCTGTGATCCTTCCTCAGCTTCTGGACCCTCGGTGCTGGCACTGGCGCCATGCTGACAGCAGTGGGCTGAACTGTGCTCCCCCTCCCCCAGCAACACTAGTTTAAAGCCCTCCGGACGAGTCTGGCAAGTCTTTGTCCAAACACACTCTTCCCCTTCTCGGTTAGGTGCACGCCATCCGCCCCTAGCAGCCCGGGCTTCTCAAAGCACGCCCCGTGATCTAGATACCCAAAGCGCTGGCTGTAGCACCACTCCCTGAGACACGTCTGGCCCTTTCAGGTCCCTGCCCTTCGACCGGGAGGATTGACGAGAAAACCACCTGCGCCCCAGAGTCTCTGACTGCTGTACCCAGGGCCCTGAAATCCCTGCGCCTTCCCCTCTGTGCCTCTGCCCCACTCAGCTTCTTCACATCTTCTCTCTTTTTTTTTCTGTTTTCCCCTTCTTAAATACATTATCGCAGAGGCATTATCACGGGACATTCTGTTACCAATCGGCTCGGCCTTGGCCAGCAGCGGGTCCGCCCTAGGCCCGGCCGAGTCCACTGAACAAAGGGGAGCGACTTCTAGCAGTTTCCTACAGAAGCTGCCACCTTAGGCCCCCCCCTCACTAAACAAAACCACAACAAGGTGCAAGATGAAAAGATAAAAGTGCAGACATATGTTCAGTGGTTTCTAATGCTATATTGGCTGTTTGCTATAAATGGAAGTACTGAGGTTTATTTCACGATGTGTTAGCAACCTGTTTGGTTCTGCATTAGCTTTTTGTAATATGACAGTGTGAGACACGAGCACGAGCATGTGAAGAGAGATTGCTAATACATTTAAAATCTTCTCTGTTGAGATGAGGAGCATGTGCTTTACATTAGCACATACTTAAGTTAACAGTGTGCTTAATACTATCCTGAAGAGAGATGTTACGTTGAATTGCTGCTGCTGCGAAGAAAGGGAACCTTGGCATTTGCACTGCAAAAATAAATCTGAGGCTTTCATTTCTAGAGACATAGTCTCTAAATAACGATGCAGGTAGGGCTGAACTGTGTCATGCCAAAGATCCATCCAGCCAATATCCTAGTGACAGTGGGTCACAGCAAGTACTCAGGGAAAGCATGCAATAGCACAGCAAACACAAAGCTGCACAATAAACATACACAGTAAACCCTCCTAATGTCTGGAAGTCAGTTTGTGCTTTAGGATTTTGCCGAAAGATTGCTATAGCCTCAACTTTGTGCTCAGTAGCTCCCAATGGTTCTCATCAAGTCCACCCAAATCTCCTTATTTGCTTGTACCATCCTGGAATATTTCCCCACCATCCATCCTGTCCCTCACAACCTCCCTTGTCCTTTCCATCACTCCTAAAATAATCTGCTCACCCAGAAAATGCTGCTGTCCTCAAAATATTTAATTCTGATGCTCTGAGGACAAAAAGGCTATATACTAATTAACTAAACCATACTAGAGCATTAATTCACAAACAGTGCTAGAGCCCCAACTCAGACATTGTCCTGCTTTTTTTCTGTACTGTTAGCACAGTCTAGCATAACACCTGTTTACACCACCCCATGCTCCTCAAAGCAACCTTTATGCGTGGTTTTGAAAGTTAGTATGGATGAGAGACCATGCTCCGTAGGCAGCATGGATGAGACCTCTGTGTTTTAGAGTATAGAAGAGTTTTGCCGTATGGACACAAGCAGGGCCACTTGAATTGGCTTTGTGGTGTGAAAGATGTCCCATTCTGTTTATCGGTAAAGACTTGGAGCACAGAAATCCTTTTTTGCCTACACTTGTGAGAAAGCCTGAGATGGCTCTGGCTTGAGATGGTCCTTCAAAGAGGAAGTGTCTTGGACTCTAATTCCAGGACTGTGCATGTTCTGAAATAGATTTTGTAGCCCCTGGAGGGTTATGAGCCTCTGTGAATTAGCAGTAGGTGAGATGTTGTGGTTTTGATGGCGGTTCTAAACTTTGACATCTCAAGCCAAGCTTCACAATTGGAGCCCCATGGTAACGCTGCGATACCAAAAACTAATCAGCCTTCTCATGGGCATTAACACCAATCTACACGTTTTTAAATTTCCTTCCTTACAGTTGAAGTCCTAACTCATAAATTCAAGTTCTTTCACCCTGGCAAGTGCTTGTACATGGAACAGCTTCCCAGTCCCAACACTCAAATTCCTCTCTCTCCATTCACATGTGCCGTAGGTTCACCGCTTCCACAAACCGTACATGTAGAGCCCAGAGCAAAACACAGGCAGTCCCTTAAGAGCTCGACACAAAAACAATGTCTGAAGTGGAGGAATTCTGAAAACAGCTGTAATTCATCATCCTCAACGTAATTTATTTCTACTTTGGGGATTACAACGCAGCCCAACGTCAAAGCCACTCAGCTGCAAAATGAGTATGATACCATGTGCATTGCAGTAGAGTACAGATTGTTTGTCCATGATTATGGACAAACAATTACTCAAGCTAAATGGCATGATGTCCAGAAGGAGAACAAACAAACAACAATGTTCTTCAACAAAGTTCTGTGTAAGGAATACATGAAGTCTTTGGAAAAATAAATTAGCAGTAGAAAATGAGTGAGTTTGCCAGGTGGAACAAGGATGATGAATGTAGTGAAAGTGAGTGAAGAGACTGTTTGGCTACGAGGCCACTTTCTGACCTCCTAGCCAAAACTAACTGGAAGCTAAAGATGATCTATGATGTAAGAAGGAAAAAGCGTTCAATGACTTAAAGAAGGTCTCAGTGCTGAAATATCACACTGAACTTTTTATGGCTTCCAATCAAATAGAAAGGGTTTGTTTAAGAGGATTGTTGGGATGGTATGGAAAAGGTCCTGGTCCTACCATATCCATTCCATGGACAGTGGATCCCAATAGCATACCTGGCTGCGTAACCCTTGCTATCTTCTCCAGTTCATTTCTTAGCTTTTCCTTTTTTACTTTACAACTGGTCTCTGGAGGCAGTTAAAGTTCAAGACGAGCATTACTGCCTGCCCGTTGATTGCCTGTGTCTCCCATGAGGATTTCCTCTAATCATGGAAACAAGTCTCTGGGTTTCCACCAGCTAAAGGCTTTTCTTGTATTCTTCCTCTACAGATATGTAAAGCAGGGCTGTATTTTACATTTAACTGAAGATCCTGTGCATCTGCTGTGCCCCTAGATAGATACCGTTAAAGGGACATCAATCATCATGCTCCACAAGTATAAAATGGTTAGGGGACTGCAATTACTGGGGATATAAAAAAAGTAAAACATATTTCTCCCTAGAAAAAGAATATCCATTAGAAATTCTTCTACATTTTCTTCTGAAGTGCTGCATGAAGGCTGCTGACAAAGACGGGATGCAGGTCTTGGCAATATTCCCCAGTGCCTCCCCCACACCGTGTCCTGGGTGACAAGCTCTAGGTAGCCCTGCTTGAGCAAGGACGTTAGACTAGATAATCTCCAGAGGTCCCTTCCAACCTCAGCCATTCTGTGATTCTGGGCTCTTTTCCATTCCTCAGGCATAGTAAATGTCTTTGCCAGCTGCACCATTCCCTTTTTTTCCCCACTGGACATAGCCCAGCTCCCTATCTCCCTTTCTGCCACTGAGAGCCAGCATTTTGGCGCAGGCAGAGGAAAACTCATTCAGCAGGGAAGAGGAAGCAGAAAAAGATCCTAAGAAAAAAGGATCAGCATGTCCAGCCAAGGTTGGTTTAACACGTTTAGCCAAGGTTGAACCACCCTCAGTGCTTCTCCCTGTTTGCTATTGCTCTTTTTACCTAGTTGACAAAGATCAATTCATGTTACACGGAGTAGCAGACATTTGGACTGACAGATAAATTTCTGACGAGGGAATACAACATGTGCGTCAACAATTGATAGTCTGAAGCGTTGGCTTGTTGAGCCTGGGTTTGCATTGTTTTGTTTTTGACTTGATCTGAGAGCTCTCCCAATTTATCAGGTATTTTTCTACTTCATAGCCCTGTGGGAAATACGCAGTGTGGAAGTGTTTGTGTAACCTCGGGCCCTACCTTGAACAGGTCGTTGCTCCCCTTTTTTTTTCCATATAAAGAACATTTTTGATCAGTTTAATGAGTAATGAGTCTAGATAAATGGTATTAATCACAAATTTAGGCACAATTTCTTATCAGATATTTCAGTATAAAAAGAATTTTTCTTCAAAAAAATACTACCACTTCATTAAAGATGCTTCAGTATCTGGTTCTTCTTAGTTGTCTGGGTAAGTTGCAATTGAAGTATTTGAGCTGGGAAAGGGTGAACCTCTCCATCTCTGACTGGTGCAGATTAAAGCATATCAGTTTTCTCTCTGCAGTTACTGAGCTAGGGCAAAACCTTGCGTGGACACAATTGTTCCGTCTGGAAGGGTTTTCCTCTATTGCGGGAACAAGATCTCCATGAGAAAGACCTGGTGGTGCTCTGAGGGAGTGGAACCTCAAAAAAAAAGGGGATTTAGGTTGGTGCACAACCACCTGGCAGTTAGGGTGGGGTTGTAGGGAACATGGGAAACAAGCCAATTTATAGGAGAACTTTGCATCTTGAAGCCTGTTTATGGTATTTTTCAACTGTGGAGGCTTTAAAGACACAGTGTCACCACGTGCAAGTCTCAGTCACTTGATCTTACGGATTTGCTTCGCTGGTGTCATAGTTTAGCCCTGCTCAGGAGAAACCTACGTAGTCTCTCGCTCACACCCCCCACCCTCCAAGAGAACAGGGAGAGATAATATAAGAAAAAAAGGCTCGAGGTTTGAGATAAGGATGGGAAGAAAATCCTTAAAGTTACCATTACGGGCAAAACAGACTCAGCTTGGGAAAAAATACTTGTTTATTATTAAAACCAAAGCAGGATAATAAGACAGAGAACAAGATAACCTCCCCCCAGCCCTCCCTCTTCCCAAGCTTAACACTATCTCTACCTCTTTCCCCCACCAAGCGGCACAGGGGGGAAGAGGGAATGGGGGTTGCGGTCAGTTCATCATGTGTTGTTTCACGCCGCTGCTTCATGGTCGGGGGAAGAACTCCTCGCATTCCTCCCCTGCTCCATCGTGGGATCCCTCCCACGGGCCACAGTCCTTCGTGAAACTGCTCTGGCGTGGGTCATCTCTTCCACGGGGTGCAGTCCCTCCAGAACAGCTGTCCCAGCGGGCCCTCCACAGGCCACAGCCTCCTTCAGGCCTCCACCTCCCCCGATGTGGGGTCCTTCACGGGCTGCAAGTGGATCTCTGCTTCTCCGTGGACCTCCATGGGCTGCAGGGGGACAACCTGCTCCACCATGGTCGTCACCACGGGCTGCAGGGGAATCTTGGCCAGGAGCCGCATTACTCCTCCCCCTCCTTCTTCACTGACCTTGGCGTCTGCAGCCGTTCCTCTCACAAGACAAATTCTTCACAACAGGCTGGCAGACGCCTCTCAGGATCTTTTTACATCTCATTCACGTCTCATCTCCTCTCCACTTCTTGCAGCCAGGCTGAGTCGGGCCCAGTCGGCCGCCCGGCGGGAGGCCAGAGGGTGAGGCCTGCAAGGCCCACAAGGCTTGCACCTCCCCCTCTCTGCTCCCCCTCAGCTTCTTCACACCTTCTCTCCTTTTTTTTTTTTTCTGTTTTCCCCTTCTTAAATACATTATTGCAGAGGCGTTATCACGGAACATTCTGCTACCAATTGGCTCAGCCTTGGCCAGCAGTGGGTCTGCCCTAGGCCCGGCCAAGTCCACTGAACAAAGGGGAGCGACTTCTAGCAGTTTCCTACAGAAGCTGCCACCTTAGGCCCCCCCTCACTAAACAAAACCAGAAGAGCTGGCTGCCCTGCGCAGCACAGGTTTGTCGCTGGCAGTAACCCGCAATGACTGATGCTCTTTAGGAATCCACATGACCAAGTGCACTCCTTTTTTTTTTGTGTTTAGGAGCACTCTCTGGAAGTCCCCTGAGGGATGCTCTTCAGAAGGATGTGCTGACAGGGCGAGTAATTGGAGGTCATGAGGCCCAACCAAACAGCTGGAAGTGGCAGGTAAATCTGATGTTTTGTACTTGAAAAAACAGTGAGAAAATGACAACTTCCACTGTCCAATGCCACATACACCCTTTCTGCAGAGACACAGCATGGCTTGGGTGTAAAATATGTTGTCATTTGATCCAGGTATCGCTTCAGATTGCCTATGCTGACTACCCGGAGTACTACTCTCACATTTGCGGTGGAACCCTTATCAGCAGCAAATGGGTCATGACAGCAGCCCATTGCCTCAGCGTGTGAGTAGGATAAAAAGCGTTAAACCTCATGTTCTGCTCATTCTTGCTGCAGACGGAAGCCGGACCCTTCTCACCCTCTGAGCTCCCCACTGGTGCCGTGCCTTGCACAGCTGGACATCTCGCTGCGCGCTTAATCAAGGGGACTGGAAAACTCTGTTTGCTTTAGCCTTGATTTTACGCATTAATTGCTGACTTCCTGGGAGTGGAAATCAAGCTGATTGCTCATTTGCATAAGACGAGGTACATTTGCATGAATGTGAGCATTTCAGATGGGTTTGCATCCTGAGAAAGCTGCACAGAGATTGAAAGATTGAACAAAAGGCATGTTTCCTAGCTCACGGGCCATGTTGTACAATTTGCTCTGCAGCATGTCTAACATGCACCACCTAAACGATACAGCAAGACACCAATAAGCAAACACTTGTATTTAATTACTCATGCCTTTAGTGAATGTACTGACAATAAAGTGTAACAGGCTGATCCTTCACACCCTTTTTCAGACAGATGCAGAGATACAAAATAAACATTCCCGTTCAAGACCAGGCTCAGTACTGAGCTGATGCTGCACCTTCACTTGCTTCGCCAGCACACCACAGGCAGCATTTGCCTAATTCACAAGATACTTAGCTACAGTCCATTGAAAATCCTCTGGTGGAAGGTGCTTTAGAAATTATCTCATTGGTGGAAGGTCTCAGTGGTGCAGGAATTTCAGTGCAAAGCTAGCAGTGGGGAGTAGTTTTTGTATTAATTGTTCTGTGATCCATTTTCAGGCCACCCGGAACGACTTACCGAGTGGCTCTGGGTGAGCACGATCTCCTGGAGGTGGATGGCACCGAGTACTATATTGGTGTGGAGAGAGTCTTCATTCATGATGGCTGGAATCCCTATGACATTGCCAACGGGTAGTTATTTTGAATATTGTCAAACGGCTGAATGCTACTTAGCACCCTGTCTCGCTAGCGTTTATGTGTATATTCAGTCCAGTTCCCTGTAAGCCTGGGAAGCAGGGACAACTTCCACCAGACCTAGTCGCTTAAAGCCGTGTCCAACCTGACCTTGAACACTTCTGGGGATGGAGCATCCACAGCTTCTCTGGGTAACCTATGCCAGTGCCTCACCACCATCACAATAATGGATTTATTTCTTATATCTGATCTAAATCTACCCACTTTCAGTTTAAAGCCGTTACCCCTTGTCCTATCACTACCTGCCCTTGACAAAAGTCCCTCTCCAGCTTTCTTGTAGGTCCCCTTTAGGTACTGGAAGGCTGCTGTAAGGGAAGATGATGCCAGGGAGATTTTCCAAATGGCCTCCTCTCTTGGAGGTGTTACACGGTGTCTATAGGGATGACTTCCATCCTGTTTTGCCCAAGATGGGGGAAAGGTGGGCCTCACAGAGGGATCCAGGATGTACAGCAGATTCAGGGGCTTGCTAGCCGTCACGCGACTGTTTGCATCTGATGAAGGGAAGCCAGTGGGGAAATGCTGAAGGACTGTCTGAAATCCCCACTCAGAGGCATGTCAGTCCACCAGAGTCCACTGAAATTCACTCCACAGCTGAGTGCCTCCAAAGGAGTTGGAGCTTTTTGGAGATTGTTAGCTTCCTTCATCAGTCTGTACCATGCCCTCTGCTCTCTTAATTGCTCATGGTACCTGTGATAGCTGTAAGGATTAATTTATGATGGTTGCAAGGTGCTTGGCTACCAGAGGCTAGAGACACAGATGAGAGACAAAATGTGAGTGAAGACGTCTGGTTTATGACTAATTCAGGATTTGCAGTAAAGAGTCTTTTACCTGTATCCTGTTTCAGCTATGACATTGCCTTGCTGCGCCTCGACTCTCCTGCCTATAACAACGGGTTTGTTGAGCTGGGTGTGCTTCCACCTGAAGGAGAAATTTTGCCAAATAACTACCCCTGCTATATTACTGGATGGGGGGTGGTTAGTGGTAAGTAAGAAGGTAGGAGGAGCGTTGAGGGTCCCTCTCGGTTTCAGAGGGACCACTGTGAAGGTTAGGCTGCCCAAGGCAAGGTGTGGGCTTCCTTCCTCAGCCGCTGGAGCTCCTGGACCAAAATCTCACCCTTTCTCCACTAGCAGGTGGCAGCAGCACGGACAGACTGCAGGAGGTGATGCTGCCGGTGGTCGACCATGAGATCTGCTCCCGGGACGACTGGTGGGGATCTCAAGCAAAAGACACTATGATCTGTGCAGGTGGAGACGGCGCGAGGTCCGGATGCAGTGTGAGATGTTATTATCAGAGGATTTTCAGGCTTCTCCCTTTCTCTTTCCTTCTTATCTGATCTTGTTGTTCCTTCAGTTGGGACCTGTTTTTGCCATTTCTCCACCTGCAATAGCTCTCCTGCAAATTCCAGCCCCTTTACTGCTTTCTGCTGAATATCTTCTAAACCAAGCTGCTCCACATTCCTCCGTCTCCCCACAGAGCAGCCAGCAGAGAGGAAACCTCCAGTCCTCAGGGTGCATCTCTCCCCTCTGATTTTGGGGGGGGAGATTTGCCTTTTCTTGCAACAGTATGTCCCATTGACCAGATCCAGTGCTCCCCACTGCTTGTCACCCTCCTTCAGCTCCTCTGCTTGCATGGGAAGCTGAGGTTGCTGCAACTTTTGGCTACATCCAACTGCACCATCTGGCCCAGGTTAGATGGAAAAGGCAGATGCTGTGAGGTTCCCGTTATCCCAGGGGCTCCGGGTGGCCCCAGTTTCAAGGCAAGGAGGTTTGGGATGCGGAAGCAGGGGATACCTGTTACCTCTGCCTGTATTTCCTTCACTACAGAGGTGGCTTCTGGTGAAAGGAACCATGCAGAGCCCTTAAAAAATAATGGACAAATACATAACTTATTTAATTACGTAAATATATGGATATAATATAGAAACATATGGAAATAAGACAGGTTATACAATTATAAGTGTAGTAAAATTGTAGCTTTATAGATATTTACTGTAATTTTTTTTGTGTCATTTAATTATGGCAGAACCTTGTTCTGAGTCAAGCAAGAGCCTTTACCTTCTCATGTATTTTAACTCAAGTTTCTTTCTTTTTCACCACCTTAACTTCCTGGGACCATCTGAATATACCTGAATAAGGGGACCGGCATTTCCCTTCTACCTGGTTCCTTGTAGCTGGAGAGCGCAATGATTTTTTAAGAGATGCTGTGCAGGTGGACCTTGCTGGGAGGGGTTGCATGTGATGCAGTGCGCCCTGGACCGTTTGCTTATGGTCACTATATTTGCGATGGTGATGGTGGTGGTTAATTAGGGTTTCAGCCCTTCCTGAGGTGTGTACGTGCCTGTGGAGCAGGCAGCCCTTTTTGCAGAGAAAGCAGCACAAACTTTTATTTTCATGTTCAGGACAGTGATTAACTAACTGGTCCTCCTTAATCTGATCCCGTCATTCCTAAACCGCTGGGATAATTTGGCTTAATATGTTCTTCTCCTTCCTCTGATCCAGGGGGACTCTGGGGGCCCTCTCAGCTGCTACAAAGACAATCACTGGCAAGTCCACGGGATTGTCAGTTTTGGGCTAGTTCCTTACTGTAACACCTACAGGAAGCCAACAGTCTTCACACGTGTGTCAGCCTACGTGGACTGGATCTACAGCGTAAGTTGCTTAGTGCCTCTGAGGTAACCTGGTGCATCTTCCATGAAGGCAAGGGAGTGCCAAAGGAATTGGACTTTGTTTATTAAACCATTAGGAGTTGAACTGGGAGATCTGGGGAGATCTAAAGTCAGGATATTTGGTGCTACTTTTGGTGTAGTCAAACAACTGTAGGGAAGGAACTGCTGCCTTGGAGCAGAAATGCTCTGCTGAGGACCATGGATAAAATTCAAACCAAGCAGGAGCTGGGCTCTGTGTCCAAAAAATGGTCATCGCCGTTCATCCGGACAAAACCTTACTGCAGAAAGCCACTGAAGGAATTAGCTGGTCGGTGAACGGGAAATACAGCAAATATAAAGCATCTCTACAAGTGCAAGTGCTGCACTAGACACTGTCAGCCTTACATTTGAGAAGGAGCAACGAGCTCTTTGCTCCCAGAAATAACATCTGGCAAAAGGGAGCAGCTGTTCTTCAGGCACAGGGAAGGGTTTTGTGGAAATGCCACTGTAAACCATGGGACCTGCTGGAAAGAAAGCTTTTCTGGGTGGGAACAGTGGGGTAGAGCAGTCTCCTGGCCCAGCTGGGAACGAATCCTTCTTCTGAGCACTTAGGTGGGATGGAGACTTGTGTTACTCCATCTCTGCTGAATTCACCTCTTTCTTATTTTCCAGACTGCAATGAATAATGGAGGTTTCTAGAGAAGGATCGACTTCTGCATGAGAAGAGCTAGAACGAAGTATCTCTGCTCATTAACCTTCCTCCCATCCCTTCTGCACCTTTGTGGGCTATTAATGGCAAGGTTTGACTAAGAGTATAATAAAGTTTCAGTGACTTCAACCAGTGACCTGTTGCTGTGTCTGACTGGTCTTAGGCACTGGCTTAGACCCGGTCAGCAGGGAAGGAAGCTCCTGCAAATGCCGCCACCAGAAGTGGCAAAGGTGGTCATCTCGGTGCTTGCAGGTTGGTGGGAACAGAGCAGTGGTGTGACACTGCTGGGCACCAGTATAGATTGGGAGAGGAGTGGTTGGAGAGCAGCCCTGCAGAAAGGGGTCTGGGGCTGCTGGTGGGCAGCAGGTTCAACAGGAATCAGCAGTGTGGGTGCATCAAACCACATCCTGGGGTGCATCAAAGACAGCATGACCAGCCAGTCAAAAGAGGGGATTATCTCGCTGTGTTCAGTGTTGGTGCTGCCTCATACTGTGTCCCACGATTTAAGGATGTGAACTCCTTGAACACACGTTCAAGAGAAGGGCAACAAAGCTGATGAAAGGGCTGAAGGCATGTCCTGTAAGGAGTGGCTGAGGACTTTGGGCTTGTCTTGTTTGGGGAAAAGGAGGCTGAGGGGTGACCTCAAGGCTCCCTACATCTTCCTGAGGAAGGGATGTGGAGAGGGAGGTGCTGAGCTCTTGTCCCTGGGACCCAGCAATAGGATGTTTGGGAATGATTCAGAGCTGCACCAGGGGAGGTTCAGACTGGACATTGGAGAGTGTTTCTTTACCGAGAGGGTGGTCAAACACCAGAACAGGCTTCCTGGAGAGGTGGTCGATGCCCTGAGCCTGTCAGTGTTGAAGAGGCGTTTGGATAATGCCCTTAACAGCATGCTTTAGCTTTTTGTCAGCCCTGAATGGGTCAGGGAGTTGGACTAGATGATTGCTGTAGGTCCCTTCCAACTGAAATAGTCTATTCTATTCTATTCTATTCTATTCTATTCTATTCTATTCTATTCTATTCTATTCTATCAGCAGCCAGCAGAGGTTTTGCCTGCAGAACTGACTTCTCTTTACATTCCAAACCAAAGAGCCTCAATACAGCGCTGCTCATACAGAGGGCATCTGCCTGAAGTGCATTGGCAAATTCAACCCATAGAAGGCATGTGCCATCTAACTTATTCTTAAATTCTCTTTGTGGAGGGTGATTAATTTTAAAGTTAATTTTCTAAGACCAAGTGCATAGAAAAGGGTATTTCTGGAGGGTGCTTTTCTAGTGAGGAAGCAATAAATTCAGAGTAAAACAATCCCCTGCGCTGTTAGACACACAGGGCCCCATACTCCAGCCAGCTGGGCAAGCCTATCTGCAGTGTAAAACATTTCCAAATAAAAGCCATGTTCCTGTTAGACACACAGCCAGGTCGATAAAGGGAGGGAAGGAGGAAGAGGAGGAGATGCACTTGCACAATAAAGCAATGTTTGTCTTTTGACGAACTACAATACCCTCTCCTAGGAATACATGGGAAATCCCACATCCTTCCTTCTCCCCTTTTGTTGTGTATGAGATGAGCATTTATGAATGAAGGATTTTGATTTACCTCTTTTCCCATTTTGATCTAACTATATCCCATCTCTCCTAAAGCCTGCATACACCTAGGGCATAGCAGTATTTTCACAAAATCCTCTCTTTTCTTTTTTTTTTCTGGAATGCACTTTTGACAAGGGCAGGTAGTGATAGGACAAGGGGTAATGGCTTTAAACTGGAAGAGGGTAGATTTAGATTAGTTACAAAATTCTTTACAATGAGGGTGGTGAGGCACTGGCACAGGTTGCCCAGAAAGGTGGTGGATGCCCCATCCCTGGAAACGTTCAAGGCCAGGTTGGACGGGGCTCTGAGCAACCTGATCTGGTTGGAGATGTCCCTGCTCCTTGCAGGGGGTGGAACTGGATGGCCTTTGAAGGTCCCTTCCAACCCTAACCATTCTGTGATTCTATTGTTCTATGATTTCTGCTCACCAAAAGCCACTAGAGGGCATTGGCAAACCGGAGGAATATTCCACACGGTTATCACCAACTCCTAAGGAAGTTTTGTGGGCTGAGAATGATAAAATGGCACGTCGGCAGCCTTGCACTCTGTCCTTCGTGTTTGCTTGCAGACACACAGATAAACAACGAGGCGCATGAGCTGCTTTTCACCGCCCTTATCCACAGGTCCGATTTGCAAACAGATAAATCTTCCTCGCTTTGGTAAGCACAAATGAAAATAAAACCGGCGTTGCTTTCTTTAAGGCTTGTAAAGGAGTGGAGTCCCAGCTGTATTTTTAGCTCTCTGCTTTATTGGATTACACTTGGCAGTATCTCCTGGGTGCTCAGCAGTTTGGCAATTTTCTTCTTTGACAAGTTAAAAAAAACCCCCAAATCTCAGCTTTCCTGACCTTTAATATTACTGAACGGTTCTTGCTCCTTTTAAGACAGCATATGTGATTTCTGCTGCAACATCCAGTTCAAATATTTAACGTCTCCTGAAGGAGCCGAGATCTGTTAGGCTCTGTGATGGCGTAGCGTCCCTTAAAAGTTCACTTAGGAGCCGAGTGGCAGGAGCCCACTGGCATCTGAGATCTTGACTTAACATTTCCCTTTGAGTTTCAGAAGGAATTAAAAAGACACAGATCAAAAGCTTTGAGAAATGAGATTTTTAAAAGGAGCGCCTCAAACCGCTTCCAAAAATTACTCAGATGGTAAGAAGTGCAGTGTTACAGTGCCTGGTGGTTTTGCAGGGCCTGATGCCTGGGCTGGGGGTCTAACTTGGTTCAGGGGCCACAGGGGGATTTGGGGATGTCCCACAAACTGTCATCAGTCTCTGTCCCTGGCCTGGGCTGAGCTGGGATGGGGACCATCTGGGACCTTACTGTTCCCTGGGCCAAAAGCACTCCTGGGACCATGTTAGCAATTTAACGGGTATGCATGTGCCTTGTCACCACCCAAAATGCCACAGCCATCCTCTGTTAGTCCCCTGATGTGACAGCGGTGATGGACTCGCCCTGCTTCTTCCCACAGCCATGCAACTGCCCCTGGTCTCCACGTGGCAGCTGTGGCCATCGGGTGCTTTTATCACAAGCTGCTCTGCAAGTCAGGCTGGACATTGCTCCTCTAAATCCTTCCTCTCCGTGAGCAAGACCTGGGCTCATTTCTGCTACAGCCAGGAGAGGAAACATCAGGCTGCACCCGCAGAAGCAGGAGAATCAGGTGCTGGAGCCGTGCAGCTCTAATTCAGGGTCATTATCACCTCCCTGGTGCCAAGAAGAGCGTTTCTTTCCACGTTTCGATGACAGGAACAGCCTCTACTGCTCAGCCGTGATTTATTGCGTAGGGTAAGAGGAAGGCGATAGCCTGGCAGCACGCGGACAGGGCGCATGTGCTTCTCCTGTGCCTCATTTACCTCTCACTGCCCAAGAGCCTTGCCAAAGCTGCTTGTTCCCCAGCGCTGCCGGGCAAAGCCATGATCCCAGGAGTGCATCTCGGGACAACTATGGAAAATACTGTGCTTCATGCAGGCTTTACGGCGTGAAGATATAATGTCCAACGGTATTGGGAAAACACGGCTGGGTGCAGTTCTGCAATGCTCATATATAATGTTCCCATCCTTTTCTTCAAAGCTGGGTGGTGAGGATGCAGCTAAACCAGGGAATGAGCTAGATTTTGGAAAACTGCTGCTCTGCATGTCCTTATGGGGAGCAGAAGAAGGAGACAACCTCAGGAACAAGAGACATCTCCTGGGGCTGGTCCCACGAAGGTGTAGGGTGCTCTGGGGAGGTGTAGGACTGGCTACAACACCGTGAGCTGTTTGGTGGGAGGTAAGGCTGTAGATGCTGTGAAACACAACTTGAGGGTACAGGGATCAAATACAAAGGTCAGCACCATTAGAGATGTCTGAAGACAGCCCACCCCATACTGCTACTGCTTCAGATGGGCGCAGGTCTCCTGAGGTCCCTTGTCATCTCCACCAGCCCCATGGAAATGTCTTCATACACTTGAGCATCTCAGCTGACCCAAAACACAACAGAGCTGGGAAGCTTTGAAGTCACGCAGTGAGAAGCTCAGCAGTGAGGCCCTCAATCACACCACAGCTGAATGGAGATATTCTGGTTATGGACATCTCATCCAAAGCCTACCATGGGACTCAGCTCCACTGGTTGCAGATATTCCCTCTCTGGTGGGTTTCACCTGCTGATGTGATGGAGTCAGGGCTTGTCCAGCCATGGGCATTTTGGTCTCTCACTCAGCTTCCCTGGCCGAAATGTAGGTGCATCCGTGGGGTTTTTTGAGCATTTACTTTCTGGAGATGGTTTCCTCCACCTGTGAATGTGTGTGCCAGGTCAGGTTTGGAAACACAGCCAAGCCCCAGGACATCTCCATCTCTCCTCCAGAAGGAGAAAATAGAGTTCTCTCTGTTAACTGCTTTTCTGAATTCTCACTTTAGCCAGGGCTCTGGCAAACAGGAGTTTTTGCTGTTCTGTGCAGGGAGAACACTGAAGCCAGAATACTTACACTTATTCAGTGTACTTAGCATCGCTCGCTTCCCCAGATGCTGAGGACTCACAGCTCCTCCAGAGATGATGACCACAGAGGGGCACTCACACGATGCGAAAATTAAACTGCTTTCATTTTGGTGTGCAATTTGAGTTAATTTGTTGGAGAGGACTCTTCCTTACAGTGCGACGAGGATTTCTGTGATGTTGAACATCATTATCCCAAAGAATAAGGAACAGCAGCTGAACTTTTATTTTTTTTTTTCCCATCCCAGGCTAAAATTTGAACAGTCAAATCACAGTGTCAGTGATTGTAAATTCTACAACAAAGCCCAGCCTATTGCCAGGTCTGAGTTAGAACCTCAGTGCCTGCAAACTTCGAGGCAATTCCATGGAAAATGTACATCCACAGGTGGAAAAGTGCCTGTAACAGAGTTTTTGAAGCTGGCAGGCCTCGGAGGCATCCCCTGGGACACATTTTATTGCCTTTGCCTGGGGCAACCTTACCCTCTGCAGTATCATGCAGCTCTGCCATGCGATGTAAATCTGCCTTTTTCTTTTATAAGCTAGACAAACAATGAGAAAAGGTATTTTTTTTTCCCCAAAGCTCTCATCTCCTAAGCAGACACAAGCCCTTTGCGTGCAGGATCTGGCCCTGCAGAAATGCCCCCAGTGAAACAGAGACAAAACCACTGCCCTTGCTTTGTCCTGGAGCTCCTGGGTTGTTTTTTTTTTTCCCTGCTGGAAATAAAGTCCATCCTACCCATCATTTTATCACTATTTCTGCTGAGAAAACTCCTCAGATGTCTCATTCCCATGCAGTGCCAGGTCTGGAGGAGCCTCCCCTTGCGTCGCAACTCGTCCCCGCGTCCCCGCCAGCCGTCGGTTGTCAAATGACTCATCCCTTTTCCGGAGGCTGCTCCGCCACCCGGGGAGAAACGCTTTCTAGTCTGGTGGTTACACGCACGGTTCAACTCTTGTAGGCACCTAAAAATGAAACGAAAGCGGGCGATGAGTAATTCTGTGCCTCTGGGTGTTACAAGCAAGGCGTACAGGGTGGCTGTGTGGAGGAAAACAAGAAAATAAATTGAAATAAAGAGGGTGATGAAGGCCAAAGCAAGGTGGGGAGCACACTGACAGGTTTAATTGAGGTCAATGAATCACTGATTCCCAGGGATGGGAAGGAGCACCTACAGCTCTGTGTCACCGGGTTGGGTGAGGTCCGTCCCAGGCTGTGCAGGAAATCAGCTGGCCTCAACTCTGCCATGGCCGGGGAGCAAATCAAGGGTTGCACCTGGTTTCCCCCATTTTAAGCTGTAACCCTACAAAAGCGGAGCGGCCATGGCTTCAACATCAGCACCTTGCAGAACGATGATCGCCAGCCAGCCGGAGAAACTCCTCCAGGCCTTCTCCTGCCTCCCTCTTCAAAGCAAACATGAACTTCTCTCGGCACAAAGAGGCTGTTAGAAACTCTGCCGCTTCCCCACGGAGACGCTGGAAAGGTGGATGCTTGTGCCGGAGGCTGGCTGATGGGATGTGGCACTTGGGGGCTGTTTCAGCGCCATCCCTTGGAGCGTGGTGGGTCCACCCGCCACAGTGCCCTTTGCCAGGGCATGGCTCAAAGCCATCACTGTGAGGCGAAAACTCACCAGGGTGGCAACTGGAGCCATACATTGCAGACTCTTCCCCTCCCAAACAGAGGATAATTAATGTACAAGGCAATTACAGGCATAAACCTCATAAAATATTTTTTTTAAATGGGCTTCTTTTCAGTATTGCTGCTTTTACAGCCCAGCAAATAATTTATGACAAATAGTTTATTCAATTAATTGAGCTTCTCTGCTCTGGGGGCAGATGGTAACCTTTAGAAACAGATTCCCAACGGAAAATGAGACAATGGCATTCCTGGGCCAATTTCCCTTGCTTTCAGGTCAATGCCAGTGGTTACGATTTATGGTTGTGCTGCCGGACACAAGCCCATGGGATAGGTGTGCTTTCCCCCATCCAGGTTTCTGGGATTTATTCAGCTTTTCCCTCGCACTATGGGCTGGCTGACATCCTCGCCCTCGGCTTATTTCCCTGCTGTTGCCAGGACCAAGCGCATTTTCTCTGCTTTTCCCCTGGGCTGCAGGATCATGGTGAGGCTTCTTTTTGGTTGCATCCTTCCAGGTCCCAGGGATGCCATGGGGCGATGAGAAATTGTTTGTAGCCTGCAAGGAAAAGGGATTTCCAGGGTTTTTCAAGGGTTTCTCAAGATTTCTCCCAATTGCTTCTTGGTGATGAGGATGCTGCCATGATTTTTGTCTTTTCCATCATCCCATAGAGAGGGGCAGCCACCATCCACAAGCCCAGCAAGCTCGGGAAAAAAACACAGCTGGACCCCAGCCCCATGCACTGGGGCTGGGGTCCTTTTTTAGGGTTAAAAAAAAAAGAGGGCATTGTGTCACACAAGTGACACTGGTGAACTTGAACAGGACAATTGTCATGTGCCACCACAAGGCAACACACCAAGAATATTGCCATGGCTGAGCGGCGGGAGACACCTAAGGAGATGCTCTCCAGGGCACGAGTCTTGCTCAAATTAATTAAGCAAATTGCCAAAAGGATCCCTTCTAGTCCCAGCCCTGGGTAAAACCGCTCTTGCTAGCCCAGAGTCTCTCCCGGCCAAAATGTGGTGGTTTAGCTTAAAATTTGAAAGGAGGGGCTGGCACTGGAAAGCAGGAGATCCATCCCTGGATGAAGCCAGAGGGACTTTGGGCACCCCTTGTACACCTCCAGCTGCCCCAAGAGCCTCTCCTGTGTGACCTCCCAGGGCTTCGGCGGTGTTCCCCACTGAGTTTCAATGTTGAGGTAACATTGAGGTTGTGATAGACCTGGGGACACACCTTGCAGGCTACCTGGGAAGCCCCCGACTCTTTGCATGCCCAGCTGCCACACGTGGAGGAAGGCTCCGCGGGGATGGATGAGCTGCCTCGGCTCCATGCTTCCTCTGGAAAAATGTCCCCTTCACTCTGGCGACCAACCCTATGGCTGATTTCCCACTCTGGAACTGGCCCCATACTGGTGCTCGGGCTGCCACCGTGCCTTTCCTCTGTGTGAGGGCATGGGGATGCTCTTCCCTGGGCTGCTTTTGGAGTCGGTGAGAAAAGCAACAGGGGTCCCCAAGCTCAGGAGGAGCCTCTTGGAAGACACCAGGCTGGGACAATGGCTGCTCTTGCCCTGGTAGGATGCTCCCATCTCAGCACCTGGGGTAGGAACCCCAGGGCACCCATTAGCTTCAAAAAGGGTCAAAAAAGCTAAAAATAACAACAACAACAAAAAAAAGAGCAACTATGACATACAGGGCAGCGTACACACCCTTCATCCAAATTTCTGAGCCACGGTAAAGGATAAACAGGGTGAAGACACTGCCGTATTCAAACAAAATTCTTTTATTGAAAGTGTAATGGAAATTTCTTCATATTGCTCTGATGAAATGAGAGACAGCAGCTGTAGACAAATATGCTTTTTTTTTTATAAACAAATGCAAATGGATAAGGTAAAAATAAAGCATTTTTTTTAACTTGTACCTTTTAAGCAACATAATCACAATATATACACAAAGAAAGCTAAAATAAAGCTATGTTGAAACCAAAGCGTTTCAATCAATACATTAGATAATTACAGATTGTGTCAATAAATACCCAGTTTTTAAACTGTTTAACAGGCAACTTTTTACACAGATACCAAGAAGAAAAAAAAAATTATATATTTACAATTCAGTGCCCTGGGGGGGAAAAAAAAAAGAAAAAAAAAATCTTTTTTTTTTCTTTTTTGGCACCAACACAAATAAAAAGAATAAATTATAGAAAAAAATCCACAAAGGCGGGAGTTCATCCCCGTCATTCATTTAAAAAATGTGTGTGTATATATATATATAAAATATATGTATATATTTTATATATATAAATATATATATATGCAGAGAAACCTAGGAATGTTACAAAATATATTAGTGCCAATAAATACAGAACGGTACCAGACTTTCAACTGTCAGTATTCTTGATGCAGTCTGAAGGATAGAAACTACCACCTAGGAGATAACTGACGGGGATTTTTCAGTCTAAAGAAACGACGCCAACGACAACAACAAAATAATAATAATAATAATAATAATAATATATATATATCCAGGAAATCCTCCATCTGCCAGTAGTATTCCTACAGTCGCCCTCCTGCCCGGCGGGGAGGTCCCCGGGGGCGATGCTTCGCGGGAGGATGCAGCAACGAGCGCAGGGCGAGCACCCGCTCACGGCCACGGCGGGTCAGCTCCGCTTCCAAGTTGACCGGCTCAATACCAGAGAAGATGTACAATTAAATAGTAATAATAATGATTAAAAAAAAAACCCAAACAACCCAGCCTTCGCCACTTCTGTACGCCAGGAGTTTCCTAAATTGCCAGCGGGTTTGCACGAGGCGCCTGTGGAATAGCAGGTACCCAAGAGCACCATCCCTGTCAGTGGGGATATAAACAGTTCAGGCAATGGAAAAATCCTCAAATCCATATTTTGGGAACTGTTCCCTTGTCTGGGTGTCTCTGCACCCCCACGATCTCCCCCCAGCACCCCTCTGCCAGGGCAGTGGGGCTGCGACGCCAGAGCTGCCGCCTCCCCCCCGCTGTGGGCACCACCAGGAATCACTCCCATCACCAAATCCCACACATTCCAAGGCGGGGGTTTAAAGCCAGTAGGTTCTAAAGTTTCTGAAGTTCTTTTTTTTTTTTTTTATCCTGCTGGCGTAGGCACTTAGTGTATCACTGACGTACAGATTTTATGTCCAGTTACATCTTGTGGCCAAATAGTGTCATGTTCTCAGACCGATTTAAATAGCAAAAGGCCAAGAGGGCCTCCAATACCCTTCCTAAATGATTTCTCTCATTCTAAAAACCAAAAGCCTTCAAGTTTTTCCTTGCATTGTTTTTCCAGGCATTATTTTTCCTTCCCTCTAAAACCGTACTCAAAGGATAAGTAACCCAATAACCTTCATATCCATCTATTTTACTTGATTTATCCCATTTACCTATTTAAAAAAAAGAACAGTATAAACAGTCTGACCCACAGGATTTTGGAGCTGCGATACCCTCGACGTCGGGGACTCCTAAGGAGCACTTGCTGAGGAGCGTGAGCAGAGTTTTGCCCTCCCAAAGCCCCCCCAGGGCTGCGAAGGTCCCTCTCCTTACACCCCCCACCTCCACAGCTAACGGTTCCTCTGCATATTCAGGCACCATAATTGATCAGGGAAAGATCTCATGGCCAAATCCTTAGGAAATTAAATAAATTATAAAATAATTTATGAAAAGGGTTTAGGGGTTGGGGGGTTTTTTTTGTTGCTTAAATAGAGCGAGTTCATGTTATTTCTTGAATAGGTGAAGGTTTTGCTTGTTTTGCTCTCCACAGTGATATGACAGAGATCAGACACCATCATCACATCTACTGGAGGGCTGACAGAAACCAAAGGACGCTGCACGAACGCTGCCCCTGTTCCTCCCCTCCCACCCGCTTGCATTCAGCTCTTTTAGAAATGTGAAGACTAAACAACCAACACCTTTCAGACTCAGAAAAAAATAGGGTCATCTTTAGGATGGGTGCTGCTGAAGACCTTATTGCCCTTCCAGGTCATGGATAAACCACAGTGCTATTCATGTACTACAGGTAGAAAATAAATAAATACAGATATATTATGCAAAAAAATATGATTGTACACATAATACATCTGAGGTATTACCAATTTAAATAAGGTTTCACGCTAGTTCAAGCTTCGGTGGGTAGTTAAATTCTGGAATTTGCAATAAATAGATGAAGAATGGTTATGTATATAGTGTATGGATCTCTTCTGTAAACCTTTTCCGATTTAAACGTAAGAGCACGTTGGACTAACTCTTAGGCAAACCACAAATTTTCACAATAAATACAGCTTCAAAAAGTTGTCTTAAAAAGTTCCTGCAAGACTGAAACGTTTCTAGAAGGGGCTGTGTGTACGACTGGCAACGTTAGCGAGGAGTATTTCTCAACAGGTCTTCTCATACAAAACACAAGGAAATTCATACATGAAAGTCTTTTTCCCTCCCTCCCCACCCCACCATGAAAGTTTAGAAATTTTTGCACAAACAGCGAGAGAACTGATTGTAGCTGCAGTATGTCAAAACGTCCACGTTCTATAAAGACCAAAAATAGTTTGTTTGCTTAGAAAGTCTTATTATTGTTGGTTTTTCCTCCTTAGTCTTGAGTAGCACATCATCCTTTCAGCGAAAGTTTGCCCATCCGATCACTCCTTGGTTTTCCTTTTGGCGCTGGTCCTTCCCATCCCAGCCATATGGGCATTTCACACTTTCACTGTTTCCATCAGTGATGACTTGATGGCATCCTCCAAAAGCTGATTGTCTGTGAAAGGGGCTGGGGTTTCGGGGACGGATTCGGACAAACCGATGAGGGACTCCAAGAAACAGGAGCCCTGATCTCCGGCTTGCGGGAAGCCGGGGAAATTAGGCAACTGAAATTGTAACGCTGAGAAGTTATCGAGGTTCTCGTACTCCTTTAAGGAGTTGTAAAGGGGTCCCAAGTTATAGTCTGAGAAGGACTGGAAGAAATCCAAGGAGTCACAGGAAAGGCTGAGGTCAGCGTAGCTCTTGGAGCAGGGCTCGGCCGGGGATGAGGCGCAGCAGGACAGCCCGTCGCACCGCGCGTGGGTGGTATCCTCCAGCAAACCCCCGCTGTCCTGGTTGGCATTCTCATCCAGGCACTCAGAGAGGTGGGACAAGTGGCCGGGGACAGGCTTGGCCTCAACACCGTGGTGGTCCTCAATGAAGAAGTCAGTGGGGTGGAAGCAGCTCAGGTCATCCTGGCCACGGCTGCCCTCTTCCTCGGCGTCCGAGTCGTTGAAGTGGAGGATGCGTGCCAAGCCGTCGTCATCCACGTCCGACTGGGATTTGTCAGAGGGGAGGCTCTCGTAGGGCTCCTCCAGGTCCTCGCTGGGGTGGGAGGAGATGGAGGAGTCCGTCATGTCGCTGCTGCAGCTGTTCTCCCCCAACGCCTCCAGGTCGGGGCTGAACTGAAAGGCGGGCACCAGTGGCACTGCACGCTCCTCCAAAGAGTCCTTCCCCACTGCACATCCCAAGGGTGGGAGCCGCTCCCGAAACGGGGGCTCGGCCTCCGCCGCCGTCTCGCTGCTCTGCTGCTGCTTCTCCAGTTCCAGCTTCATGATGGTGTGGATGAAGTGGGTCTGCACGCGGGCCTGGTTGAACTCGATCCTGCCCTCGGTGTTTCCGCAGCCATCCTTGGTGCAGCCGCAGGGGAAGGAGGTGTGGTCCATCTGGCGTGGGGAGAAACAGAGGTGGAGGGTTAGGACCAAACCTGATGGCACAAAATCGAAACAATCCACAACTCACCCACCCTGAGAAACCAACAGCTGAGGGTTTTAAAAGCGGATTTGATACTTCATCCGTATCATGAGCTTCTGCCCCTCACTGAGACAAGGACAAAGTGCTCAACAGGCATCTACAGGACCTTCATGTCCCTGTAACCAGCAGCCACTAGAGGGGGGCTGTGACACGCACAAAGAGCACCCATCCACCTGCACCCATCTGTGCACCCAACCCACACCACCCCCAGCCCGCAACCATGGCATGGAGGGAGCAAGAGGCACCCAGAACTGGGAATGTGGCTCCCCAAAACAGCTGGGCAGGCACCCATAAAAAATGAAATGCACAATACAATAAGCTAATTGAATATAGAGGGATTATCCTGCTTTGCAGGCGGTCTGCATAGGTAGCTGTGGGCCAACGCTCAGCTGACACTCCCACGTTTGCCTGAGCACGCTGGGAGTTGTAATATACACCATGGGGAAAAAAAAAACTAAAAAAAACAAACAAAACCAAAACACTAGGAGGGGAGGAGAAATCGCAGCATCGTGTGAGGAACAAGAAGCTTTTGTCTGCCAAGACGTTCCCACATGGCCCACCTCCAACAGGAGACCGAGCAGGCACGGCTCTCGTGGACACGGCGAGCGCGTTCACGCCGCAGGCTCAGGCACATTCCCACGGCTGCAACGGCAGCACGTGGATGGCTGCAGGTGTGACTTGGGAAGCTGACACTTTCAAGCAGCATCTGCCTCGCAGCCTGGGGAGCATCTCCAAGAGCTTTTCTCGTCTGCTTTGCTCCAAGCACAGGTGGGAACAGATGCATTTTACAAGCTGCCCTAAGTCTTTTTGGCTTGCTCAAAACCCTGCTCCTTTAACACAAAGGTCAGCTGGAGCCGTGGCTTTTCCCCTGTGCCCAGAGGCGAGGGCAGTACCTGACATTTAATGCCTGCCAAGCTGCAGCTGCAGGTCTCCGGGTCGCAGACCTCCCGGCAGTCGCAGCCGCAGTCCTCCCGGGACAAGCGGATGTTGTGCAGCTCCCGCTTCTCCTCCTTGTCAATCTTCTTCACCCCCACGGCTTTCAGCAGCGCGCGTCTCTTCTTGGCCGGGTAGGGCTGGAGGAAGAAGCCGTCCTCCAGGTCCACGTTGCTGACGTCGATGTCGTCGTCAGAGATGTCGTCGATGGTGAGCCGGTTGGCCTCCTCCGACTCCTTCGTGCCGTTCATGGTTAGCTGAGGGCAAAAAACAGGTAAAACATTAGGGACTTGTTGGGGACATCAAGCCATCAGCAGTCCCAGGTCAGGAGAAAGGCAGGATCTGTCCCTCACAGTTGCCAACCCCAGGACTGGAATCTGTGTCAGAGCCCCCAGAGACCTGACAGACACCTGACGTGTGGAGTTCAGCATCTCTTCCACCACTTTTCAAAGGTGGAGAACCAAGCTGAAAAATCCCACATGAGAGCCTGTGTTTTTTTGGAGACCCAAACGGCGTTAAGGACTGACGCCCCTAGGTCTCAGAGAAAGGCCTGTACTAAAAATTGGCCATTTAACTAACAAAATCCACCTGCTCCTCACCAGCCAGCCCCATGCTCCTACTCACTTTCCATTTCAATGCTTCCAACTTCTCTTCTTTTAATTTCTCTTCGAGTTTCTCCCGACGAACGTTCTCCTGCTCTTTTGAAAACTCCGCTAGCGTGAACTGCCGGGAGGAGCTGTGTTTGCTCACCATCCCCAGGGTACAGCCCCCGCGACTAGGCACGCTCGTGAACCCCTGGCAGCGTGGGAAGTAAAACACAGTGACCCGGTCAAACTCCACATTGTTCTTCTTTAGTCGCTTGGATTTCTTCAGGATAGATGTAGCTAAAAATGAGGGAAGAAAAAAAAAAGAAAGGCACAAAGTCAGTACTGCCATCTTGCAGAAGGGATAGAAATAAATTACAAACAAGCTGTAAATATTACAAACAGGCAGGACTTGCAATTACTCTCTCAACAGGGACATGATGGGACAAGGTTACAACATCACTGGATGGCTTTTGGTGTTTTAGCATCTAACGCTTCAAAGGTGGGATGAGGATGGAGACTAAGCCACGTCCCAATGCATCAGAGCCACTGAGCCGATTCACCCTCAGATTCACCCTCAGAAGCCTGCCGCTTCTCCTTCCCGCATGACTTCCTCCAGGAAACACACTTTTGTTTATTCTTCACATGCAGCAGAGCGTAACGAGCAAGTAACAAACCATCCTACGTGCCTGTCTTGCTCTAAACCCAAGCACCCTGCCCCACGTTCAGGAGCTCACAGTTCGCTCCGGGGATGCTGGCGCACCGACACTCCAGCGCTGCATGGCTCCAGCTTCCGTGGCACGGCAGAAAACAACCCAAACGGCTGTTTTTTCTGGTACTTCCTTTCACCATCCACTGGGAGGAACTACGAATCTATAGTTTATTCTCAAGAGCCTCATTCGAGAGCAGCTGCAAAGACGTTAATCTTTATGCAGGTGACTCCAGGGTAAACGCGGCAGTACGTGACTCTGGTTTATCTTAAACTGCTGAAACACGCCACACACCACTGAAAGCGTAGCCTCTCCAGAGATAGCTGGTTCTGCACATTTGCACATGCAAACGTAGCAGATGGAGGTGGACCAACTCATCAGGGCAGCTTTGGAGTCAATGGGTTTCCACGAATGTAGTCAGCCACGGAAAGCAAAGCGAAACGCAAGGGTACAGGGTTACAAAGCTGCTTTTTCTGCTGTGTCTCCACACAAATTCAGTGGTGGGGTTTTTTGGCTCCTTTCTCTGCTAAATGCACGGATGTCTTGGTTGCCACCATCAAGAACATGGAAGAAAACCAACCCAGAAAGGATGGGTGACTCCTGCTGAGCTGGGATCTGAGTCCCACCAAAAGGACAGCTGAAAACCCCAGGGGCTCAGCTGGTTTGGCTGGCCCTGAAGGCTGGGAAAGTGCAAGACCGGACAGTTAGCTGCACCCACATTTCACAAGTCTCACTTGCCAGAATATAGCATTTCAGTTTCATATGAAAGCCAAAAAAAAAAAAAAAAGCGTGTTCATCCAGCTGCGTCAGCAGCTTCCGCTAAATAGCTGAGGGTTTCACACTGGGCTCTGCAGTTGCTTTGATGATATCTTTGCGCTGCACGTTGCATTTTCATAATAACCTTGACTCAATCTCCTAAAACATTAGCTCTTTATCAAAAGGCAAGTTAACCACCGCAATCATCTATCGGCTGAGCTGCTGCACTTTGGCATTTGCTTCTCCCTCCCCACACCCCTCCTCCGAAATTGTTTTCCCATTCCTGACCCTTTTCCAATTGAGCCAGAGAATACAAAACGTTCATTGTTTTGTCACAAAACCTGGGAAGACAAGCAAGAATGAGACTTTTTATTATTACAAGACTTCTAAAGCCTTTTCAGACCACTGTGTGTTTGTGTATGTCTGCTAAGTGGACCTTAACTGCTATATACAGTGGGTGTTCAGTATCATTTACTAGGTTGGTCTATTTCTCCTTCATGAAGATGGTCCCCCATTGTATTTTTTATTTTTCCCTTCGCATGGCAGATGAAGGATTTTACAACCTTGTCTTCTGTGTGTTTTCCTAAAAGCTCACAAAACTGATATTGCTGGGAAAACAAAATAGCTTTTATCTGTACCAACAGCGGAGGCAATGTCAAACGTGTCATGTTCTTTGGCAAAGTACCCAACTTACGTAGGAAACGGGTTCTGAAATGGTAATTACGCTACTGGTTAATCATTTTTTAAAAACCAGCATTATGGGCCTTGGCTGTTTGTTTGGTTGTCGCCTATGGAATAGTTTGAAAGGGAACTGAGGGATGGTGGGATGGTCCTACAGCCCTGGCTTGGAGGCACCTGCATGTCTCTGCACACCCAGGTCCTTGGTTTTCTGTTCCTGGAAATTCAGACTTCAGCAAAAATGTTATAAAGGAATGATAACTGCAGGGAGGAAGGGCTGAGGAAGACTACCCTGAGGATACTGGCCAATTATAGAAACAATATAAATTGGTGTAATGACAGGGAGCTGGTGTTACGGCCACTTCCACCCCTGGAGGTGTGCTCCAAGGGGCTCTCTGCGCAGACAGAGGTGACAACCCACCATCGCGCTATAAAAAACCTGTGCATGGGTGATCCCGGGAAACGGGGCTGCCGGAGATACTCACGGGTGAAGCTGGGCGTTAAGGCAGAGCTGGGCTTGGGCTCTCCACGGGAGCTCTCCTCATCCGACTCCCAGCCCGAGGATGCCGAGGAGGAGAGGGGGGAGCAGGAGGAGGAGGAGCAGTAGGTGCTGTCATCTCCCAGCTCTTCGTACTTCCTTTTCAATACTCCGCTCATGGTGACGCCGTATTTTTCATATAACTGGAAAACAAAGGAGAAAAGCAAGATAAAGCACAGGAAATACTGGCAGTTCCTGGTGAAGAGCAGGATGGCTTTAACCCCAGCAAGGCTTCTCCATCAGATCCACCTGGCCATCCAAGTACGATTCCCAAAAAGCGCTCCCCACAAAAAAAAAAAAAAAACCCACACCTTACTGCCACACCCTGTGCACACCTGCTGAATTTCTCTCCCATTTCACGACGCTGCAGAAGAATTGACTATCACAGACAACAAACTGTCCAGAATCCAATTCAATCAACACAAATGTTATCAAACAACGAGTATTACATTTTGCTTACTAATTCTTTGATGTTAACTCCTTACCCAGCTCGCTTTCCATGCAGTTACAGCTGTAAGGTCTTGCTAATTACAAAAATAAGCCAGTTTGCAGAGAACAATCTGTTAGCATGATTTACTTGCTACAGCCCCCTGGGGAAACAGACTTATTAAATGAAGCACTGAAATACAAATATATCAACTGTGAAGAACAGCCCTTCTCCTCACGCTGCCTTTCATAGTCAGTCCTCCATTCAATAAGCTATTCTTGTTTAGGCTGGGTTATGTATCAAGCATAGTAGCAATTAAGAACAACGCAGCTAATTAAAAACAAAGGAGCTCTGTACTCGCCTAGATTCCTAAATTTCCTGCGTGCTTTTCCCCTGCTCATCTTAAAGAAAAACAAAACAAAACAAAAAAACCAAACTTCTTGCATCTTTTAACCTTTGCTTTTGTTTTGTTTGTGGGGTGCTTGTCTCCTGAAATTGCACAAAAGCTACACTTGGTGCAATTTTTTTGCCTACAACAGGCCAATGGGTATGAGAGCCCACCTAACCTGGGACGCTCTTGCACAGACCATGAATTCTTTGTCCTTTTAGACGCTGGCAACACCGCACCAGATGCCCCTGCTTCTGTAGAAGTCACTGATGGATTATTTTGAAGCCAGTCAGCCATA
The DNA here is from genome assembly GCF_036417535.1 of Chlamydotis macqueenii. Taxonomy (NCBI): domain Eukaryota; kingdom Metazoa; phylum Chordata; class Aves; order Otidiformes; family Otididae; genus Chlamydotis; species Chlamydotis macqueenii. The sequence goes on along the minus strand of NC_141557.1, from coordinate 5,307,248 downwards.
CCCAAAGCTGAGAAACAGGCTGCTGCTGGAGGAGTGATTCATTTCGACCCCATCCCACCGGGCTGTCAGGCACAGCCATGGTGGGAGAGATGCAACCCCAGCCCAGAAACTCCCTGCAGCAAGGAGGGGGGAGCCCCAGCAACGGCTGCAGCCTCCCTGGCGCGTGGATAAAACCAGAGGTAATACCCAAACCTAAAGCATCCCTAAAACACAGATCACACCGAGACAGACACAGCCCCAGGATGGTGAAAGTGTAGGTATGGGGGTGCCAGACACCCGGTCCTGGTCCCACCAGCTGAAACTCCTCCACCGGCCAAATTTGTTCTTTGTAACCGTAGCACTTTCGCACCCTCTTTTGCATGTCTGAAGTTAATTTAAGTCTCTGGAAAAAAAAAAAAAAAAAAAAAAAAAAAAAAAAAAAAAAAAAAGAACAAAAACCACTAAACCCACCCTCCTGACAGCCCTGAGCAAGTGGCACAGAAACCGCGCTGGCTTCCAAACCTCCTCATGATGGGGTTTTCAGAATCTCAACAGCACCGCACAGCAACCCCACGCAGGACAGGAGCGCACGCGGTGCCTTCCAAGCCCACGCCAGCCCTCCTTCATTATGTTTACCAACAGCTTCCCAGGAGACAATAGTCCCCTAAAAGGTCAAAAAAAAAAAAAAAATATCCCTGGATGAAGCCGTTCCTCAGCCTGAAGAAGTTAATCATTCACTGCAACACACGCCTACGGGGCTGCTGCACCCCCACCCCAAAGCTGGGGTCCGGGGTGAGGCCAACCCCTCCATCCTCCTCCTCCTCCTCAGCAGTCCCAGACCTGCAGGTGGGTTTTGCCAAGGAGGAGTTGTTGTTGTTTTTTAGGCCTTAATCCAAAACAGATGGGGAGAAGGTGGATCTGGCCAGGCTCCAGCCCCAGCAGCACATGTCCTACCTGACACCTGGATTAACCCCTTTCCTGCCAAAGCAAAGCTTGCAGGCAGCCACGACGCCCAAACCAGCTACTTGGCTGCATTTACAATTTTTATTTTGTTAAAATAAACATTATTTTTGTTAAATTTTTAGGTGCCTTCTGTGCTGTCTCACGTTTGCTTTCAAGAAACAACCAGGAGCAAGGAAACCCCTGCAAATCCATGGCAGGGATCCCAATCAAAGCCTGGGCTGCAGCCAGAGGTGTGCTCATCCCAGATGACCCTATTGTCCACCTGGAGCAGCCAAAAACTTTGAAAGAAAACTAATTAAAAAAAAACAAACAACAAAACACCCACATGTGGCTTCAAAGAGCATCACTTCACACTGCAGAGCAACCGCTCGCTGCTCCGAAGGACACCTCCGGTGTTGCCGGTGAAGGATGTCATTGCCCAGCCAAGGGAAGGAGAAACCAGCTCCCCAAAAAGCCCATAGACACACGTCCACAGCAAACGCCCTTGGAGATGCGATGCTGACCACATCCAAGCCTTGCGGGAGACACCGGAGGGTGGTGGAGCAGCCAAGGTCACACCGCTGAAATGGGGATAACTCCCAGGTCCAGACCAAAAAAAAAAGCAGCTCATGTGGCATCTCTTTCCACCAGGATTTACCTGGTCTGCAGGACTCCCAGAGAAGGGAGAAGGTGGACACAGGGACGCTGCAGAGTGCTGCAGCCCTGATGCTCAGGTCCCCTGGAAAACCCAAGAGCGGCCTCCCCCCAAACCACACAGCAATTAAAAACGAAGCGTTTTCCTCAAGAGAGCTGAATCAACACCAACACCAAGCCAGAGCCAAGGCAAGCTGTGTACAAGATAGTGCAATTTTTTTTTTTTTTTTCTTAAATACTGCCATCGTTGATCAACCATGTCTGGCAGAAGGATGAAGGGAGGTGTGTGCATCTCCCATCTCTGAGAACAAGCCCACACCTTTGGCATGCTGGCTTATTCAAAACACCTATTGTTTTGTTAATGTGAAGTAGATGTCGTGCAAATGAGGATTCTCAATTAATGGGAAAAAGCTGGTGAACCTGTTGCCCATCAGCCAAAACACATTAATTTCCCCCCCAGAATGCCTTCCTCCTCTTTGCTGATTTACAGCCCTGACGTTTTCCAGGTCAAGTTTTCAAACCCTTCTCAGGAGCTACAGGTGATGTAGTGGGGCTGCACCCATTGCTGTCTACTTGTATCCACCTCAAAAAAATCCTCCCAGCGAAGGTTTCGCTGTCACGGTAGAGACAATCCTCTGCTCTCCTCGCCCCAGCACTTGGGAGCAGAATCCACGCCAGCGACTTGAACCTTGAGAGCCGTGTCGCCGAAACCACCGGCCGCGCAAGCCAGAAAAACCCAGAGGCCAATTCAGATGGCAATTAAAATATCCTCGCTCTGTAACTCTGCAAGCAATCTTAAATCCACATCGGTGTCTTACAAAGAAGTCATAAAAATGTGCACAGCAGCATGAAAAAAAAAAAAAACATATATAAATACATATCTGTGCTTGCCATTGCAAATCTCTGCAGGCACCACCAAGCACAGGATTTTACCACCTTCTCCTTCTCTTTTTTTCCTTTTTTTTTTTTTTTTTAACATAACCTGAAATAAAATAATCCTATCTTCCTTTTAGTTGCCAAAAAAGACATTCTGTTCTTGGCTAAGACTTCTTACTCATCTATTTTACTGAAAACAGCTTTTGGAACAAGTACATAATGCAATGGATCAAACCCGCAGGAATTCCTCTCTGGCACCAGAACTCCCACTATCCTGGGAATACTTTCTAACAAATATTTAGCCCAGATGTGCATTCCTTTCTTTTTCTCTCCCTCCTTTTTTTTTTTTTTTTTTTTTTTTTAAAGCATTAAAGTTTGGGTGGGGGGAGCGGGGGGTGGCCATCTAGTTGCGGGGGGGGGGGGGAATCGAATCCGCAAAGTCTCATTTCTGGCGCCCGGCAAGTCGCAGGGTGAAGCCCTACCACACTGGAATGCAAGGAATTAATGTTTTAACTATCCTCCTCTTGGACGACATCTCAACAGTAAATATTTCGAGTAATTTAGATTTAAGAAGGTTTGGCATTTGTTTAGCCAAGCGCAGAGGAAGGCAACTAGAAGCCCTGCCAGTGTCCAGTCAGTCTGTTTATAAGAAACCGCACAAAGAAGCGCCGTGGCTTTGTGCAGAAGCATGCAGAGATGTTTCGGCGTCGCGTTTTGGGGCTGTCTATGTGCTTTGCCCGGCGCAGGCGAACTCAGCGGCGCGAGCAAAGGAAAGGAAACTTCTCCCAGCAAGTCCAGCTGCTGCGCCTGCTTGTGCCGCAACGCCCGTGGTATTGCAGAAGAACACCTACGAGCAAGGGTATTTTAAATTTTGAGGTTTCAGTTGGTGGAGCATCCTCAAGGATGGAAGGATCCCAAATCTGTGCATGGGCTATTGAAGGCAAACTTTCTTCTGCAAAGCAATTTGGGTAAAAACAAAACAAAAAAAAAAACCAACCAACCCAAACCTCAGTGCGATGCACTGAAAGTATTTATTTTCCAGTGACTTTTTAAGCCAGTCTGCCAACTTTACAAGCCCAGCCGTCTGCCTGCAGCCTGGGAAGCCAAGGTGGACTCTTCCTGGCATACCGGGATGAGGGATCAGGCGCCGGGAGCGAGTTAACAATTCCACTGAGCCCTGAGTCAGAGCAGCTCCCGCTCCCTCCCCCAGAGCCACAGTGGCTGTGCAGGTCTAGCAGGAGTAAACATTGGTTTAAAAAAAAAAAAAAAAACCACACCGCATATTTCAGCCAGGTATGGCTCCAAAGGCGACTCGCAGAGCAAACCTGGGCGAGTTTTTGGGGTCGGTGTTTATTTGCACGCCATTGTTTCTTGCGGGTCTGGCAACCTCGGTGCAAGTATTGCCAAAAACTGGTGCAGAGCCGAGCTTCCCGTTTAGTTATCCCAGATATTCGATGTCTAACAGCACTGGTGATTCCAGTAACGCCTCTGGGTTACTTCATAATCCCTGCGCTATCAACACTGATTCATCACGCGTTCATTTAACTATTTTAATTCTTTGCATATTTACTTAAGTGGTTTCCCCAGTGCCGCTGTGACAGCCTCCACGATGACACCACTTCCCAATTTCGGGGCTGACTGGGATCATCCCATCGGGACCCACCGGGGAAAGGTCCCGCACGTGTTCCCAGCCACGCAAGCCGCGCTTTTCCAGTTCAGACCAGATTATTTTCACCCAGCTGGGTCTAAGGTTTCATAACCTTGCTCCGGTTAAAAATAGCCTCTGCCTACGATGCAACAGCAAAACCCAGCGCACCCCGTGCCACCGAACAGGAGCATGAATCAGTTCATAGCACCACAGATTTTATTCTCCTGCCAGAGACTGAACAGGCAAAACGCTTTCCCTGGGAAGAGCATCAGAAGTGCTTACTCCATCTACTAATTTTCAGAAGGCCACAAAAAAAAAAAAAAAAAAAAAAAAAAAAAAAAAAAAGGCTTTTCAAGATTTTTCTATGGAGCCCTTATATCTCACTGACAGCTTGAAAGGTAAATAAGAAACATTAGCAAATACATCAAAGGTTATCTGACACGACCCGAACGGAACGACGTTCAAATGTACTCGGCGCAGATTGTGCTGCAATAAATATGAAAACAGCAAAGTGTGCTTTGTCTAGGAAAATCCTCTATTTGATTACACCTCATGAATAATTCACACCAGGTTTCCATATTTGTCCTCCTGTAGGTACACGCTGTGCGTTACCTTGCCTGCTATATATACGCACGCGTTTCCTGCGCTGAATTATTAAAGGCTTGCCGGGAGCTGCAGAGCCTCTCCGCGCGGAGAACAAACGCGCCGTCCCGAAAATAAACCCCTCAACCTTGACGGGCTGCATCTGCAAACTGCTCAGCAGAGGGAAATAAAAAAATAAAATATCGTTGGAAAAAAAATTAAAAAAAAAAAAAATAATAACTGCTGATCGGTTTGCTGTAACGGATGAGAGGAGTCTGGGGTCTGTAGGTGGCCACGGTGGGTTTCTCTCCATCCCACCGAGGTGGTGTCACTACAGAGGTTTGGAAGGCTCGGCTGCTTTGGGAAAGGGCTTTCCCGATGTGTCAGCCCCTTCCCACAGCGACATTCTGTCACTCCAGGGTGACACACACTTTGGAGAATGGAGGGGGGGGAGGAAGAAGCCAAAAAAAAAAAAATCACCACACTGAGAAAATTTAGTAGTTTGGGTTGGGGTTTTTTTTTTCTTTTTTTTTTTTTTTTTTCCTTTTTCTCAGGTGAGCAGTAAAAGCCCTGATTTTTGATTTCGGGCAGCGGCGAGGGGGGTGCCCCGCTCCCCGTCCGTCGGTCCATCCGTCGGTCGGTCGGTAGGTGTTGCTGTAGCGACGGGGAAAGCATCTCCAGCCCAGCAGATTTGGGGAAGAGCGAGCCGGCAAGGCTCCCCCCCGACTCCACACACACTCCCCCGTAAGCCTTTCTTTCAACATCAGAAAATTGGAACCGCGGCCGAAAAGATGGAGCAGAGCCGTAACTGACGGGAGGGTGGGGGGGGCGGGGGGGCGGAACTCAGCGCTACTCCAAATAAACGCACAGGGATTTCTATGGAAATACACCGCAGCGTTTTGTCCCGAGGAGAAGGTGCGGGAGGGTCGGGGAGCAGCGAAGCCCCCCCAACCCCAACTCGGGGAACGCGGTCCCGCTCCCGCCCCCCGGGGGTCCCGCACGCTCCTGCCGGGCCAGCCCAGCCCCGGCACCGGCGGGCTCCTCTCGCCCCCGGGCAGCAGCGGCACCGGCCAGACGGCGCCGCAGCGGCGCGACGGCCCCGGGTCCGGGCGGCGGGGAACCGGGATGGGACGCCCCCCCCACCCGACCTCCGACGGCGGGGAACCGGGATGGATCCCCGCACCACTAAAGACGGGGAACCGGGATGGGACGCCCCCACCCCCTTACACCGACGGCGGGGAACCGGAACGGTCCCCCTCCCCCCTACACTGACAGCGGGGAACCGGGATGGGACCCCCCCACCAACGGCGCGGAACCGGGATGGATCCCCTCCCCTCCACACTGACAGCGGGGAACCGGGATGGGACCCCCCCCACCAACGGCGCGGAACCGGGACGGACCCCCATCTCCGACAGCGGCACGGCACCGGGATGGATCCCCGCCTCCGACGGCGGGGCACCGGGAGGCGACCCCCCCACCCCACCCCTGACGGCGGGGAACAGCGACGAAACCGGGAGAACCGGGACGGGACCCCCCCCCCGCCCCCCAACTCCCTGACGCCGAGGCACCGGGACGGGCTCTGACCCCAAAACCCCGACAGCTGAGCACCTCAGCAGCCGCTGCACCGGTCCCCCTGACCCGCGGTGCCGGACGGCGGAGCGCGGACCCCAACCCCAACCCCTCCCGGCTTCCCCGGCCGGCCCTACCTGCGGCGGCTCCGGCGGTGCCTGGCGCGGCGCCTCCCGCTCTGCCGCTGCCGGGGCCGGGGCTGACGCCGCGCCGCGCTCGCGCTGCCCTTTTTCGTCAGTGGAAAACTCCGGGGCTCTGACGCAGGCGGTGACAGGCGCGGGGCCGGCGCGAGCCCGGCCCGCCCGGCTTCCTGCCCCCCCCCCCCCCCCTCCCCTCCCGCCACTGCCGCCTCCCTCCGGGCGGGGCGCTGAGTCAGGGCCGAGGGGACGGCCCCGCCCCCGGCACCGCGCTGGGAGGGGGCCACGGGGTGGGGGCGGGACACGGGGTGGTTTTTGGTAAGCAGAAAGGGTTGGGGGTGGGTCAGACGAGCGGGTGTGCGCCCCAAAATGGATGTGGGTCCCACGGAGGGGGGGGGTGTGTCCCACAGGGAGCTGGGGACTCGCAGGCATAGCTTGGACCTCAGGGTGGATTTGAGTCCCGCAAGGAGCTGGGGACCCACAGGCAGGATTGGTCCCCAAAACAGATTTGAGTCCCACAGGGAACTGGGGACCCACAGGCAGGATTGGTCCCCAAAACAGATTTGAGTCCCGTAAGGAACTGGGGACCCACAGGCAGGATTGGTCCCCAAAACAGATTTGAGTCCCACAGGGAACTGGGGACCCACAGGCAGGATTGGTCCCCAAAACAGATTTGAGTCCCGTAAGGAACTGGGGACCCACAGGCAGGATTGGTCCCCAAAACAGATTTGAGTCCCACAGGGAACTGGGGACCCACAGGCAGGATTGGTCCCCAAAACAGATTTGAGTCCCACAGGGAACTGGGGACCCACAGGCAGGATTGGTCCCCAAAACAGATTTGAGTCCCACAGGGAACTGGGGACCCACAGGCAGGATTGGTCCCCAAAACAGATTTGAGTCCCACAGGGAACTGGGGACCCACAGGCAGGATTGGTCCCCAAAACAGATTTGAGTCCCACAGGGAACTGGGGACCCACAGGCAGGATTGGTCCCCAAAACAGATTTGAGTCCCACAGGGAACTGGGGACCCACAGGCAGGATTGGTCCCCAAAACAGATTTGAGTCCCACAGGGAACTGGGGACCCACAGGCAGGATTGGTCCCCAAAACAGATTTGAGTCCCACAGGGAACTGGGGACCCACAGGCAGGATTGGTCCCCAAAACAGATTTGAGTCCCGTAAGGAACTGGGGACCCACAGGCAGGATTGGTCCCCAAAACAGATTTGAGTCCCGTAAGGAACTGGGGACCCACAGGCAGGATTGGTCCCCAAAACAGATTTGAGTCCCACAGGGAACTGGGGACCCACAGGCAGGATTGGTCCCCAAAACAGATTTGAGTCCCGTAAGGAACTGGGGACCCACAGGCAGGATTGGTCCCCAAAACAGATTTGAGTCCCACAGGGAACTGGGGACCCACAGGCAGGATTGGTCCCCAAAACAGATTTGAGTCCCGTAAGGAACTGGGGACCCACAGGCAGGATTGGTCCCCAAAACAGATTTGAGTCCCACAGGGAACTGGGGACCCACAGGCAGGATTGGTCCCCGAAACAGATTTGAGTCCCGTAAGGAACTGGGGACCCACAGGCAGGATTGGTCCCCAAAACAGATTTGAGTCCCACAGGGAACTGGGGACCCACAGGCAGGATTGGTCCCCAAAACAGATTTGAGTCCCACAGGGAACTGGGGACCCACAGGCAGGATTGGTCCCCAAAACAGATTTGAGTCCCGTAAGGAACTGGGGACCCACAGGCAGGATTGGTCCCCAAAACAGATTTGAGTCCCACAGGGAACTGGGGACCCACAGGCAGGATTGGTCCCCAAAACAGATTTGAGTCCCGTAAGGAACTGGGGACCCACAGGCAGGATTGGTCCCCAAAACAGATTTGAGTCCCACAGGGAACTGGGGACCCACAGGCAGGATTGGTCCCCAAAACAGATTTGAGTCCCACAGGGAACTGGGGACCCACAGACAGGATTGGTCCCCAAAACAGATTTGAGTCCCGTAAGGAACTGGGGACCCACAGGCAGGATTGGTCCCCAAAACAGATTTGAGTCCCGTAAGGAACTGGGGACCCACAGGCAGGATTGGTCCCCAAAACAGATTTGAGTCCCACAGGGAACTGGGGACCCACAGGCAGGATTGGTCCCCAAAACAGATTTGAGTCCCGTAAGGAACTGGGGACCCACAGGCAGGATTGGTCCCCAAAACAGATTTGAGTCCCGTAAGGAACTGGGGACCCACAGGCAGGATTGGTCCCCAAAACAGATTTGAGTCCCACAGGGAACTGGGGACCCACAGGCAGGATTGGTCCCCGAAACAGATTTGAGTCCCACAGGGAACTGGGGACCCACAGGCAGGATTGGTCCCCAAAACAGATTTGAGTCCCACAGGGAACTGGGGACCCACAGGCAGGATTGGTCCCCAAAACAGATTTGAGTCCCGTAAGGAACTGGGGACCCACAGGCAGGATTGGTCCCCAAAACAGATTTGAGTCCCACAGGGAACTGGGGACCCACAGGCAGGATTGGTCCCCAAAACAGATTTGAGTCCCGTAAGGAACTGGGGACCCACAGGCAGGATTGGTCCCCAAAACAGATTTGAGTCCCACAGGGAACTGGGGACCCACAGGCAGGATTGGTCCCCAAAACAGATTTGAGTCCCGTAAGGAACTGGGGACCCACAGGCAGGATTGGTCCCCAAAACAGATTTGAGTCCCGTAAGGAACTGGGGACCCACAGGCAGGATTGGTCCCCAAAACAGATTTGAGTCCCACAGGGAACTGGGGACCCACAGGCAGGATTGGTCCCCAAAACAGATTTGAGTCCCACAGGGAACTGGGGACCCACAGGCAGGATTGGTCCCCAAAACAGATTTGAGTCCCGTAAGGAACTGGGGACCCACAGGCAGGATTGGTCCCCAAAACAGATTTGAGTCCCGTAAGGAACTGGGGACCCACAGGCAGGATTGGTCCCCAAAACAGATTTGAGTCCCGTAAGGAACTGGGGACCCACAGGCAGGATTGGTCCCCAAAACAGATTTGAGTCCCACAGGGAACTGGGGACCCACAGGCAGGATTGGTCCCCAAAACAGATTTGAGTCCCACAGGGAACTGGGGACCCACAGGCAGGATTTGTCCCCAAAACAGGTTTGAGTCCCACAGGATGTTTGGGAGCCCCATGAACCCCAAAAAGGCTTTGAGTGCTTCAAGGGGTTCAAAGCCCACAGGGATTGGGGACCCACAGGTAAAGCTTGGACCCCAAAACAGATTTGGGCACCACATGGGGTCTGGGACCCCCAAGGAGTTTGGGAGCCACTGGTAAAGCTTGGATCCCAAAACAGATTTGGGTGCCACAGGGGTTTTGGGACCCGCTGACAGTCTTGGCCCCTGAAAGGGATTTGGACCCCACAAAGGATTTGGGTCCCTACAAGGGGTTTGGGACCCACAGGCACAACTTGAACCTTAGGATGGATTTGGGTCCCGCAGGGGGTTTGGGACCCACAAAAGATTGGGGAGCCACACGCAAGGCTTGGACCCCAAAACAGATTTAGGTCTCACAGGGGATTGGGGACCCCCAAGCAGGTATTGACCCCATAGGGGGTTTGGGTGCCTCAAGGCATTCGGAGCCCAAAGGGTTGGAGAACCACACACAAGGATTGGACCCTGAAACAGATTTGGACACCACGCAAAGGATTGGACACACACAGGCAAAGATTGGATCCCAAAATAGATTTGGGCCCCACAGGGGGTTTGGGACCTGCAGACAGGCTTGGCGCCTGAAAGGGATTTGGACCCCACAAGGAGTTTGGTTCCTCACAAGGGGTTGTGGACCCACAGACACAGCTGGATCCCAAAACAGAGTGCGGCACCACAGGGGCTTTGAGCCCCACAAGGGATTTGGGACCCACAGGCACGACTTAGACCCCAGAATGGATTTGGGTCCTACAGGAGGTTTGTGTCCCACAAGGGTTTGTGGATCCGTGAGCATGGGTTGATCCCTGAAAGGAGCTGGAGCGTCACAAGGATTTTGGGAGTCACAAGCAGGCCCTGAAAGGGATTTGGGCCCCACAACATCTTAGCCCCACTAGCAATGGCCCCCAAAAGGAATTTGGGCCCTACAAGGTGCCTGGGATCCACAAGCAACCTTGGGCCCCAAAATGGATTTGGACCCCAATACAGGTTTGGGACCCAGAAGGAATTTGGGCCCCACAAGCAAGTCTTGGAGCCCAAAACAAATGTGGGGCCCATAGGGGGGTTGACCCCACAGGGATGTGGGATCCACAAGGGGTTTGGGTCCCACAGGCGAAACTTGGCCTCCAAAAGGGGTTGGAATCGAAAAGCAGAACTTGGCCCACAAACAAGAATTGGCTCCCAAAAGGGTTTTGGCCCCACAAGGTTGGGATCCAGAAGCGAGATTTGGCCCTCAAAAGAGTTTTTGGACATCGAAGCAATTTGGCACCTACACGAAAGACTTGGCCCCCAAAAGAGATTTGGGCCCCGCAGGTGTTTTGGGTCACACAAGCAAGAATTGGACCCCCAAAGGGGTTTTGGTCCCATGAGGGATTTGGGATCTCTACATGCTTCCCGTTGACTACCAGGAGCTTTCAGAGAGGAATGCCACTGGGATTAAAACCCTTGCCATGGTAGGCAAGGTGCAGACTGACCCGGCGTTGCCCAGTTCCAGCACTTGGCTGGATTTTCACCCCATGAGCTGGAGCTGGGCCAACAGCCAGCAGCGTGGACTGTGAACTGTGGACTTCCTTGGACTATGAATCTGCCTGCTCTCAGGGCAGCTCTTTAAAAAACCCCGCAGGGTTTGGGTACAGCCAAGCTGAAGATGTCCCTGAAGATGGCCGTACCAGGGTCTCCTCAACTCCACCTCTGCATCCAGCCTCTAAGGGGCTGCTCACCCCTTTCCTACACCAAGGTCCTGCTTTGACCTTTTGCTTGCCATAGCTTCATCTCAAAATTAGACAGAGTCAGGTTGGATTTGCCTTGACCAAGAAGGTGGACTAGGTTGGATTGGGATGCGGAGGGATCTCCTTCTCAAGGACATACGTACCCCCATGCTCTGTTGTGAGACCTTTAGCTCCGAGACGCTTCCAACACAGTGCTGCGAGACAAGGTGCTGGCACCTCTTTCCAGAAATACTATTTTGGGTGTAAACCTCTTAAGATGACTTTTGTCTTTTTTTTTAATTTTTTTTTTTTTTTTTTTTTTTTTTGTAGCAGAGGTGTCTCATTGGGAAGGTGCCCAGTCTGACCACAAAGAGTGAAGACGAGGTGAGCGCTTCTTCAGTGCGGTATGGCTCTTTGAGAGTAGACCGCCGTGAAAGTCTCACCCTTAGTCCTTTCACCAGTGAAATCTTTCAAACTCTGGAGCTAAAATGTAAAAAAATAATCTAATGCTGAAAAAGGTCCTCTCTATCGCCAGATTTTTTGCTTCTGGTCTTACCCCTGTGTGTGTCAGTGATTCCTGTGGACAAGACAGCCCCATTGGTCACCCTAACGGCACCGTTGCAAGGGCAGGAAACCGTGGTGGTGTGCAAGGGTGAGCAACCACGGTGGACTGAGAACGGCCTCAAGTTGATTCTGCTGCTGTACTTGGCGTAACTCCATGACCCCGTGGTTGCCCCATGCTTCTCATCTCCAGGTGCTTCACCCCGGTCCTTGGCTCGCCTCCCTGTGTCTCTATCCCCAGCCCATGAAGCAACGGCGACCGCTCCCAGCCGTACAGGAGCACAGGAGGGATGAGAGGAGAGTCTGCTTCAAAGATGCAAATGTCGTGGAGGCAATACGTAATTCTAGATGGTGCCCTGATGACGGGTGGGTCCTGTCTTTGAGGCACGAGGGCCTTCCTGAACACGCCGACGTACAGCGCTCGATCGCCAAAGGAGCGGTTTTCCTGAGGTTTCGTTTACCGTATTTGGACGTGGCCATGATTAATATTTCCTAACAGGAAGACGTCATGCGTGCAGGCTTTCCTCTTCAGGGTTTGGGTTGAGGGTGACCAAGTTCAGGTTATACACTGGCTCCTCACTTCCTCCGCCTCGGAGACTACACCCCGGGCGGCTGCTGCCTCCCCGCCAGCCCGGCAGCCGCCAGCCGCCCTCCCAGCAGCTCCAGTCGCCTATCGCTGAGCCCAAAACGGGTCCTGGCGCCGGTGGGATCTCACCGCACAATCCCTGAGGACCTGGAGAGCTTCGATGTGATGAGACCAGGACATAATGTCACCTATCTATAGACCGTGTCTGTGAGATTAAGGCGGGGGGCAGGGGCATTTGTCACTAAATATTTGGCGCGAAACCCAGGGTACAAGGGAAGGGATATCCTGGAAAACGGTCGGAAAGGCTGCCAGCGACCTCCAGGTTACACATTTTCTCTCTTGCTTTTATCAGTTTTAACGAAAGTTAAGACACTGTGAGAGAGTCCCATGCGGGGCAGAAATTATTTAGCGACTATTTCAGGCAGTGAACAACTCTGACCCCAAACTGCCCGTATTTGCGTGTGTGAAAGAGAAGAGGGTTTCAAAACCAAACTTTCTGGCTCTTCTCTTTGAAGCAGCATTTTTTTTTGTTTTACAATCAACCTAAAAGCACTGCTGCAGAGCTAAGTGGAAGCTTACACAGGATAAATAGCTCTCAACCAATATAAGACGTTTTCCTGTGTAGGTTGAAATAAATATCTCAGTTTGACTCAACACGTATTTTGTTTTTGCGTCTCCAAGCCTCCTTCCTCCAACAAATGCAGTCAAGAGAGAGAAAAAAAAAAAAAAAAACTGTTTCTCTTTAACCTGAGCCAGGTTGGTTTGGCTTTTTCACCTCTTGAGGAGCATCTTCCTCTCCCTGTGCAGCCGGAGCAGCAGGCAGCTCCTCTGCCCAGGAAAGCCCTCGCTCCTTTGGCGTGGGCTCCTGGCAGCGCTGGCCTGGAGCTGGTTTCCCTGGCCGGGTGCCATGTGAGCTCCGCTCCGGCGGGAGGAAATTCCCTGCTGACCGGCCACGGTAGGGATAAGTGGCCTGGCAGAGAGCAGCAGCCGCAGACCAAGCCCAGGGAGCGGGGAGCCCAGCAGGAAAGGGCCGGAGGGAGATGCTGCGTGACGCACGAGACGGCGAGGTAAGAGGAGTGAACCAGACAAGCTCTGGATGTCAGGCTCCTCGCTGCCTGTTTTGTGCCTACCCTGCAGCAGGAGAAGTGCTTTCCCTGGAGTAAAAAGCCTCTTGGTGCTTGGGGATGGAAAAATCAGGAGTATCTGGGCTTGGAGATAGGAAATTTTTTCCTGGTTTTGCGTGCACGTCCCGAGAGTGGTTCTGAAAAGACTTGTCGGCTGTATCTGGCCTCGGATGTGCTGCTGGGTACTGTAGCAACGCATCTGAGAATGAAGAGAGGGGAATGTGGGAAAAGGAACCACCACTGAACCAACCCCGCTTGAGCAATCGCGTGTCCATCATCACCCCCAGCCAGTCCCATGGCCCCGACTCATCCTGTTTCACATTCAGGTAAAGTCATAGAATCATAGAATAGTTTGGGTTGAAATCCTCCTGCAAGGAGCGGGGACATCTCCAACCAGATCAGGTTGCTCAGAGCCCCGTCCAACCTGGCCTTGAATGTTTCCAGGGATGGGGCATCCACCACCTCTCTGGGCAACCTGAACACGTTGCTTCTATAAAGTGTTGCACAATCGCAATACACTGGCGCGGCTGCTCACGGGGTGCCTGTCTTGGTGCCAGGGCTCTTTCCTACCCAACGCATCTGAAACACAAGTTGAACAAAGGCATTGAGTTGTTTGGGGGTTTTTGCCCCTGAAAAATGGACATTAAAGTGTCAAATCAAAGACTTTCCTTCAGCTGTGCCCTGAGATATTCACCCATGGCTGGGAACTGTAAGAGGGATGTGGCTGTGCTGGGACACCCTTGGGTGAGCGTGTCTGGCCATGAAGATACGATGGAAGGTGTCCTGTGGTCTCCTCATTGATTTTACACCAGCACAACTCCATCAGCTTCTGTGAAGCTGCTCCTGATTTGAGCCGCTGCTGGAAGACAGGCCGATCTATAGCATTTAAGGCTCTATATGCTGTGCTGTTAGATACCTGCTGGGTAATTATTTATGCATTTACTAAAACGTGCTTTCTTCATGCATTTCGCTGCGCTGTCAGTCCTTGATGGAGATAGAGACATCGTAATGTGGTGCTCTCCTAAATGCACAGGCAGCCTGTACGTTTGAGAGATGGAGAATATGACCTGTTTGCTGGGGAGTACAGATGTAATTGTTGGATTCCCAGCAAACACGCAAAAATCATCAACCTGAGTGAATAAGTGTTAATTTAAAATGCGGGCATGAAATGGGAATTGTGAAAGTGCCGTGTAGTTTCAACCACTCACTAGCAGCGGTTAGCAGCGAGGAAAATATATATGACAAAAAAAATGTGTTATCCAGCCAGCTGAATTCAAGCGGGGCACCTGTGTCCTCAATTAACCCAACGGATAGTGAACTTCGGTGTCAACAAAAACCCTCACACCAGGATTTGGAGGTGGGAAATACACGAGTGCTCTGTTGTTCGCTCCTTGACATTTCATGAGCAGTCGGTTTTAGCGCTGAAACATCTCAAGTGATGGGACTGTCGCAATTTCTCTTTCAAGGGTATCGCTCTCGCACAGTAATTAAATCTCTGGCTTTCAAGCGTAATTGCCAATGACAGTGCCTCCAAAGTTGCTTTTTATGCTCGACCATTCTGTCTCCTGGCATAAAGGGCTTCCGGAAAAATAAAGAAGCAAGGGAAGAGCTGCAAGTGGCAGCAAAGGCAAGAAACAGCATCACAAGCTCCATCCTCCTCCCACAAGCTCTGGGGAGACCTGATACCGGTACCTCAAGGGGGCCTACAAGAAAGATGGGGAGAGGCTGTTCAGTAGGGCCTGTTGCAACAGGACTAGGAGTAATGGTTTTAAAATAGTGGGGGGTAGATTTAGATTGAAAATTAGGAAAAAATTTTTTACAATGTGAGTTATAGAACACTGGAACAGGTTGCCCAGAAAGGTGGTGGATGCCCCATCCCTGGAAACGTTCAAGGCCAGGGTGGATGAGGCTCTGAGCAACCTGATCTGGTTGGAGATGTCCCTGCTCCTTGCAGGGGGGTTGGACTAGATGGCCTTTGAAGGTCCCTTCCAACCCTAACCATTCTATGATTCTATGATCCTTCTTCCCAAGTAGGGACAACGAACATTGAGACGAACCAAAATACATCACTGCGTTGTAGTCCTGGCTGCCTAACAGGCCCTGAAGGAAATGGTAGCTTACCGTACAGCTCCGTCATTACCCGGCTCTTTGGAAAATGCTCATTTTTCAGCACTAGGACCTGTCTCCTGCTCCAGGTCGGTAATTGGTGGTGTTGGCGGTGAGCCAGGCAGTGCTCGCAGCTCTGTCTTGAGAGGACAAAAACCTCCATTACTTTATGCTCTCTAATTCTCCCAAGGTGTGCTGCTGTCTATCAATAGAGTCGCCATGAGGTAATAGAAATTACAAACCTCCCCAGACTTATTTGTCTGAAAGCGTTTCTTGTAAAAATAATTATGTGAGTCTCCGGAACCGTGGCAGAAGAGAAAGTTTGCAAATTAAAATGCAACAAAAGGCTCTTTATCGTAAACTGCGAGGGAGACTAGGCGAGAGGGTTATTTCCCTTCCGTTTGGCTGACTGGTGGCAGCTTTAAGGGAGAAAAAGCAAATTTTTGTTGTCTATTTGTTGCTGCGCGGTGAAGCTGCTCTAGACCCATCCCCCAGATCTGGGTTTGGCCAGGCACTGCTTGGGGTTCACTCCCTACCCTTGCCACGATCTCTCCCTGCGAGCTTTGGGAAGCCACTGCCCTGTCACTTTGGTGGCTCACGATGGGGACGGGGACGTCACACCTCCGGACACGCAAACGTATTTGCAGTGATGTGACAGACGAGCTCTGGAGGAAATACCTGAGCTGTCTGAAAAATGTTACTATCCCCCTGCCTCCAGCAAAGGCCGATGAGTTCAGACTCCGGCTTCTCAGCATGAACCTATTTTGATGCAAACTTTGAGCGAACGGGCAGGACTGTGAATGGGAACATCTGGGGCATCCCCCCACCCTCCCCAAAGACTGCCAGGGGTGAAGCCTCCAGTGCAGAAGAAGGATGGAGGCTCATTTTGGAGCAGAGGAGCCAGGATCCAAAGCCATTAAAAATAACAATATGGCTAAAGCTCAATTTTCTGGTCTCAAGAAGGTTTTTGCAAGTCCACAGTATGGGGCAGGGGCATTGCTTCCCCTGGGGCAGCTTTGATGATGTTTGAGCTGGACTGAAACAGCAGTAAAATGCACACGTAAATTATATATATTGTATATACATATACAAATAGATATGTGTCCACCTCTATGTGTTTAACTTGATTAACTGAATTCGCAGCAAATCTCGCAACAAAAAATACTTCTCCCATGTCACCAAGAGCTGAAGCAGCATTTGGTGGCCACGGGTGACACTTCAGTGCTTTCTTCTCAGTGCCAGAGCTCCGGATGTTGGCACTTGTTTAAAAACAGAAGCTACCAAAGGGCACTGGGTCTGCATTTCTGCGCTGGTTTTATCTGCGAGCTGTCGCCATCCTTCTGACGCTTGCGGGATGCCCAGGGCCACCGAGTTTTAGCACCAGATCCTGGAAAATTTGCTCTGCAAAGGGTAAGTGCATGGAATTAGATACAGAGAGATAATCATTATTGGTCTTTGCTGGTGCTTTACGGGCCTGGTGACCCGACACACTCCTGAAATACTTCTGATCAACACCGGGGCTTCCCAGCCAAATTCACGTCTGCTGTAAAGCTGTTTGACTCCCAGCAAGGCCACCAATGTTGCTGCCTCATCTGAGGGTCTCAGCACTCCCCAGTGTGACCGTGCCACCCTCATTGCACCCTGGGGAGCAGGTCCTGGCTCTTACCCCCAGTTTTACCAGTGGGAAACTGAGACACTAATCTGGGGCCGTCCTTTTGGAGCAGGGTGGGCGCAGGTGTGAGGTTTTGCGGCCTATGCCAGCTGTCGCCAAGCTGACTGACATCAGTGCAGTGGGGAAGCTCCAAAAACAGGGTCTTTGAATTACTCCAGGCAGGAGCTTGGGTGTTTCTGTAAGAAACCTAAACCCTCACTGCAGGGACCTGCTGAGCACACGTGCTTAGACAGGGCGAGCATTGCCCTGCAAGGTGGAAGCTGCGTGGAAAAACTACCATTAAATAATTTGTGGCGAAATATTGATCCTTTGGTAATTTCATTGCCAGCCAAAACAGGTGACCTTCAAAAACTGGAGGCCTAACCCCAGAAAATCTGAGAGCATCCACCTCTCCTACCTTCTGCAGCGAGGGGTCAATTGAATCAGTTTTGCTGGAGTAATTTGTGACCGATGTGGGCTTTTCCTCTTCACCTTCCCTTGCAGATGCTGACATCTCAGCGCGCTGCGCTTATCTCAAAGTGCTTTTGAACTCTGGCTCCTGTTCATGGAGCAGCCGGCTGCCGTGCTTCAAGAGGTTACGGAGCCCTCAGCTACTAGCTATGGAGTCTGCGGGAAGGCGATTCCTGCTGCAGAGTCAATTTGGGCTGTGCCTCCTCCATTCCAGCACCCAGCCAACCTCATGTGGGGCGTGAAGGGCAGAAATTGAGGCACAGGCACCCCATTGACGTTACCAAGGGACCCAGACAGCCCCACAGAGTAACCCGTTCCCAGTGTGGCAGGGAGGGTGATTTTGGGCTTTGGTGTATCTCACCCCATCTGAAGGCCATTTTCCTCATTCACTGTGTAGGACAGAGGCAAAACTGAGGAGCTGTATTTATACTTCTGCCCCTTCACTCACAGCTTTCCCCAGAGGGTAAAAATGAAAATATAAGAGATAATTTACAGATACACTTAATAACGTAATGTATACACGGTGGTGACGTCTGTGGGTGGCAGAAACCTCTATAAGACAACAGGATAAATTATTTGCACTCCATTTATCAAGAGACAGAGAGGGAAGAAGGGAGGTGAACATTGTCATGCTGGGGCCAAAATGCCCACAAACTCATAGGAAATACGAGCAGCTTGGCCAGGCCCAGCTGAAACACAACCATGCTGCAATTCAGAGAGGATTCAGGAAGGGCAATAAACCTGGGTCCTTTTGGTTTCCATTCTGCTTTTTGAGCTCCTAAACATTTTCACATGTAAGCTGTTCTCCTCAACTGTGGCAGCTGCAAAAATGAATGCTCTCCTCCATATGAAAGCCAAGATTACCATGTAATGACTTGACCCCAGGAGACAAACTTCTAAGAAAAGTACCAAAAATGTGGCAGTTTCCCTGCATCGACAATATGCACACGCGTGTCCAGACATGGGATTTAGGGGAAGGCTTTGGTAAGCCAGTATTTGTTACACGCAGTCTGGAACACAAAGAGAAAGGAGACGTGTTGTTTAAAAAAAAATTATTTATTTTATTTTTGTAATTAATCTACTCAAGACAACAAAAAGACGACAAGAATCATGTAAAAAAGGAGTTTGAGTTTAATTCAAAAGTGAATGTTGCAGGAGGCCTGAAACAGCTTTTTAGGACTCGATTTCTCTCCACAGGTGTGATTTTCTGTTTGTCCATCGACCTGAGAAGTCCCTTCCCTGCCTGGCTCTGCCCAGTGTGGCTGAGGTTGTATAATGCACATTGGAGAGCATCACAGCTTTAACTCTACAGAAAAGAAAACACTGCAGGAGAGAAACAGTTCTTGAAGTCAGGCATTGTAATTTACTAACAGGTTTATTAAAATCTTATTAGAAGATTATTTTTTAAAGTCCGTTTTACACAGCCGTTGCCCTTCTGCTGCTGTCTAATCCTGGAAAATCTCGCTGAATGAGTCATTTGCACTTACTATCTATCACACCCGCTTATTATAAGCCTGAGTGTGTTTGCATTTGCTTCAAATAGTATCCATAATAGTCATGATAGTGCCATAAACTCTGGTACACCTCCCCTTTTGGACTCTTTTTTGCTGTTGGAAGAGACGTGTCTCAGTGTGATTTCATGGGGTGGTTCTGGTGCTCACGGGGACTTAGGGAGCATTTTGCTTGGAAGTAGCCTATAACTTCATTCCCCTGGTTCTGATCCTTATGAAGAGGCTTTTAATGCATATCTTTTGGGTTTGGTAGGTCAGAGACACATTGTTGAGGGTCAAGGATTTGCAGAAGATGTTCCTGCTTCCTCCAGGCAACTTCAAGCATCAACTACTGTTATCCATGTCGTGCATGTCAGGACAAGGAAGACATCTGGCAGTGGTGCATCAGGGTTATCTGGGGGCCACCTTGTTTGTTTGCTTGTTTTTGATATCTGGAGCCTGTTGAGTATTAAGTATGACTTCAAGGTCTAGGATCCTTGCACCTCTGCCTTGTTTGACTTCAGGACATGATGTTCCTACTTCAATGCAACCATTAAAAAGAAAGTGAAGGAGGACCTGATACAAGGACATCAATTTCTGGAGCAGTGTTGGTTAGCAGAAGGTGCAAACACTGTCATATAATTAAAAAAAAAAGTATCTATTGTTAGGTACAGAGGGTGATTTAAATGGTCACTGCTTTCATTCCCAGCAGTGTCCTCTCCCTTTACCAGTTGGTGAGCTTCACCGTCACTTTGGTGATGCAGCCACCATGCCGCATTCAAAGCCCCAGGCATACAGCAAACGTTCCCTCAGCCCATCCTCCTCCTCCTCTTACCCATCCGGGTGGACTGATAGGGGACAGGGACATGCAACAAGGAAGCTGTCCTGACTCCAGATCAACTCTCCCTGGTTGTACAAGCCATGTTCTTCTGGCATCCCGGAGCAACCCTTTCCTCTGGGACAGTTGGCCAGAAGTCAAGGGAAGAGATTTGCTCTGAATGTAACTGCAGGAGGGGAAAAAAAAAAATGCACATTCAAGGTTTAAAATTGCGCTTGCTGCAGGGGATGTTTCCATTGGCAGAGTCACCAGAACCAGCACAAATGATTCAAAACATTTTGTTAAATGAAATTCTCAGATGATGTCAGAGCTGAGGCTGCTTTAGCAAAATCAAAAAAGAAGGAAGGTTGAAACCAAAAAGAAGAAAAAAAAAATTACACCGTTTGACAGGGAGGGATTAGGAGCTTAATATTATATTTATAGGCTATCCAAATATTTGAAAGCTTGGAAATTCATAGTTCCAGTGCTTTAACTCGGCTCTAGAGTCCTGCCAGCCTCTTAGTGTAAGTCACGCAACGCAGCCAGCTGGGCTGGACTCGCTGAACTTGCAAAGCCTATTTTCTGTTATCCAGCCCTGGCTCCCATTTCCTGCAGGCTCACAAACAAATCCCACTGCCTTTCGTGCCTCAGTTTCTCCCTCTGTCAAATACAGACAATTCTGTCCTGTGCCATAAAGTGCCTTGGGATTTGGCACCGAGAAGAGCAGGGGACCGTTTTGGTCTGCTCTCTCATGCGACTCAGCACTGCATGGGTCCCAACGAAACGGCAGACTGATCATTCAAGGATTGACAGCAGATCTTTGCATGACCTTTTTTACCTTTTATCGTTTCTGTTGGATGCAGAAAACCCACGTCTGAGGACAACGCTGTTGAGATGCTGTTTTCTTTCAAGCTGGTCGCAGCTGCCTGTTTCTCCAGGGCTATGCAAAACACCCATGTCTTTGTCATGGCTCTACTAGCCCACTTCATCTTTATTGATTAATAGGCCATAATCCTCTTTTAGTGAAAACTTAACCATGCCCACAGCTCGAGGATTCAGATGTCACCGACAGGAAGATTACAACCTCTTAATCTGAAGATGGAGAATGAGATGGACTGTCAGAACAAGAGCACTTGTGAAGAGGAAAATCAATGGTAAGCTATTTGGGGCGGGAAAAAAAGAAATCCCAACCACCGCAAACACATTAAACACAGGCTTCAGTGCTCCAACTTTGTATAAGCCCAAATTAAACGTGACCATAATAAACTGTTTACTTTCCTTGGGTTTACCCAGTAGAAAGGAGATTCCAGCTTGCTGTAACGCCTGTGTCAGTACAAGTGTTGGGTCTTGTTTGTGGTAATATGGTTGCTGTTATTAAGTTTTGCTAGAAAATACTTCAATACTTCCCCCTCCTTTCTTTGAGAATGTAAACCAGCTAATTGTAAGATGTTAGCCAGGGCTTTAGCCTCGATTAGTTACATCCTCGCTAGAGGAGTTGTGGTGGCTTGTGAGGATCTCTGAGATGGGGAGATGGGGAGGCAGGGTGTCCTGCCCTTTCTCTTTCCTTCCTTCCCGCTATTTCACCTTGCTAAAATGCCACGCTGGGATTGAAGTGACATTCATGCAAATCTTAGGTACATTCCTTAGCCCTGTGTCTTCTTCGTGCCCTGGGCAGTGCTTTCCTTCTCGTCCCTCGCTATTTGTAAGCTTCCCTCAGCAGGGATTGCTTGTTATTGCGTGAACATCCAGCCTTGAGCATCAGGGAGGGATCGAAATCCTTTGCTCTGCAGGCAGCCTGCGATGTACAGAGTACTCATTTCTCTCCTGGTTTTAAGGCAATGGTGCTGCTGTGAGTTTCTAAGCAAGGGTACATTTCAGCATGGGTGACCCTGCAGCTCTGCTCCCTCTCTGGAGCCACTTTTACCGGTCGCCAGAGAGACACAGAGTTAACAGTAAATAATGAAAAAGAGCTAGATTTCCTTTGTTATGCAGCTCATTGAATGAGGTTTCCCACATCTGTAGAACTCTCATCTTTTATGAGATTTGACTGTCAGCAAGATGTTATGAATCCCAGATGTTAAAATATGGATTTATTTATAACTCAGAGCTTATAATAGAGCACTCAAAAAGATTATATCCAGCCCCCCTCCTCAAAAGATCTTCCTGAAATAAAAGTCTTAGCTTTTATTATTTTTTAAATTATTCTTGCTACATGATTTATCTTTGGTATTACCTCTTTAAATGTCCTTTAATTACCATGGCTTTAGGACTGGTGTGCTTTGGGCTTCTGGGAACATTGGACAAGGAGAGCTGAGCACTGACTCTTCCATCCCAAACGAGAGATGCTGCTGTTCAAAGGCTGGAGGGCTGCACGGGGAAAGGGATGGCGTGGGGGAAATGAAACCTCAGAGTTCCTTGGCAAAGCCCGTGGTTGAAGGCACAGCCAGCTCCGGGCACCTGCGAAACTTGGAGCTGGAAGTGTTTTGTATCCATTGCAGCCCCGAGGAAATTCTCTGGTCAATAAAAAAGCGGTTCCTCACAGCTGGTGACCATTACGCCGAACACAGCGTTGGACATGCCGCAGCTGCTATTCTGCCGGAAGATGGAAATGTTTTTGGAACTGTGTTTGGAGCATTTGTTCCATTAATGCTTTCTCCCTCCCTTCTCCTGCCCCTTATTTTTCAAATTGCTGCAAGAAAAACCTGTAAGTGAAAGAGGAGGAGGCCCTCCATGGGCAAAGGCTACCTTGAGGGTTAGGGTGCAAATATTTCTATGAATTAATACTCCAGCAACGCCTCCAGATCCTGAACGAAGTGTGCAGCGCTTGGAGATGTGCATTTGCATGCAACAAGAGACATGCTCCGTCACAACCGTCCCACACCATAAACAAAGAGGACAGGTCTGAAGGGAAGTACAGAAAGTCTCATTTTGCAAGTGAGGAACAGAAAGTCAGTGACTTTACCCCAGTTCACACAAGAAGCTGGCAGCAGCCTCAGAAACCTCTCAGACCAATGCTTGAGGCAGCAATGACTGAGAACAGCCCTCCTTCCCGTCCTCCCAGCTCCCTGCCACAGCAGCCTGTGCTGCCATCTTATTCAGGGACCTTGTCCAGATTTAGGAAACCCCATCTCCCATTACCTTCCCTTTTTCTTTTTTCAAGCTAGATCATCTCCTGGGTCCAGTTAGGAGAATGACTTCAGTGCAGAGATAGCAGAGAGCATCTGGCCAAGTGCGACCATGCCATCAACCGCTTGGATGCTGTCACCGCAGCCTTTAAAGATGAAGCCTGCTGCCCACACTGCAAAGGTGCTCCAGCTCTTAGGCCATGTCAAGCCCCTTCCAGTTCCCATGCAATGGCCAGGAGCAATGTTGGTGAATGGGATCCCAAGCTCCAGTTGCCAGGAGTAGCTGGGCAGATGGAAAGCCTGCAACCCATGAGCCATGATGAGCTTAACTTTGGTCTTGTGCTTCACTAGGTCCATGTTTCACTAGAGAGGTGGTAACTTTCTGCAACCTTCCCTCTGGGACTGAGCAGTTTGGTATTTTAAAGGCAAAGCAGAAAGGAGGATGCCTTGAAATCATACTTCAAGGTGGGCCTCCCGCACTCCGAGATATGCAGAGCTGGAAATCTGAACCTTATCTACACTACACTAGCGATGAACTGACGGAAAGCCAGGAAATTGGCTGTCAGTGCTGACACTACACAAATCTCATGGCACTGTGAGGAGGAACAGCAAATGGGTAACGGGGAGAGACTACCTAGGCTTGGCATTTCCTGGTTACTGGGAGATGGTACAGAGAGGACCAGGGCTGTGGTGTAAATCAGCACAGCTCCTTTGGTGCCTGAAGAGAAAAATCTTTGGAGGGAGTTTATGGCACGCTCACCAGCTTGTAAATATTTTTTTGGCATATCGATTTGTGTGTCATGAGATTTAAAACCTTCATCACCCTAATGTTTTCCATCCCACAGAGAACTCTGATCTGGATATGATATGCACTCGAAAAAGTTTGCCAGTAGTGTGATGCTACAAAACTTGTGAAATGCCTCACTTAACCACAATATTATGCATTTTCCAAGCCACATACCTATGTATTACAAGGTCTTTCAGATAGAATTATAGACTGACTGTGGGTCATGAGATCCTGACCTTGGTGTGTTTTTACTCCCTTCTTCTCATGAATTAACTCCTGAACTATTGACTCTCTGTCGAATGGATCGCAGAGTTCAGCCACATTTTACATGCAAGCTTTTCCATCCTATATCTCAACAACTGCAAACCCCAAGGATAAGTAAATACTTCTGCCTCAGCCATAAAATCGATGTGTTGCAAAATGAACAAAATGTGTTTAGTGACTTACAAGGGAGATAGCATCAAGTCCATAATGAGCCTGAACTGAGAGTTATCCTGTCCCTCTTCTCAGCAGTGTGGCTGGGAGAGCTGGGAATAGTTTGTCCCTTCACAGGTGCTCCGTTTATGCCTCATATCTTCTCCACAGAAAGCAAAATCCACCTGTGGTTGTGTCAGATCTCAGCCTCGTGACCCTCATGAAAGGAAAAGATTGACTTAAGAATCACAAGGCTTGCAAGAAGAATAATCAACTTTTAAGTTCTTTTCTTGCCTTCTGGTTTGTGAGTCTGCAGATCACTCCCTGCTTTCCTCCACAACCAGAAAGGAAAAAAAAAAAAAAAAATCGTCAATAACACATAAAGTTCCCAAGATCTTAGAAAGCACAAAGAAAGCACTAAAAGCACAGAAATCATCCCGGTTGCCAATACTGTGTTAACAGATCAGCAACCACACTCTGCGGCTGTGGCAGGGTGCAAATGAGCATGGTAAATGTAACTACAGCTGTAGATTGAACTCCTGTTTTGTCATTAAATAAAATAAGGCCCCTAAAACATAGCATGTAGCACTGGCGTATTAGAAGCTGTGGAAGCTATTTCTACATTGCATGTCCTACTGAGCAGAGTCCTTAAGAAGCTGGAATTTAAACACTAAAAATAAAAGGTGCAGTTTTCTTTAGAGTTAGAGGTCAGATGGAAAACATAGTTTAAGATCTGGTAAAGAAATTTCTTTTAATATCTGAAAGTTGCTTGGCTGAGAAGCAAAGTTGCTTCCTATATTCCCAAGGCTCCCTAGCCAGCCTGGCTCTGAAAAACACCATGCTCCTCTGACATCAAAGATGAAAAGTTTGAAGCTTTTCAGGCTGGTTCTTCACGTCTACCTGGAAATTAAAACACAACATCCGTCTCTCCACTCCAAAATACAACAGAGGCAGTGGTGGCATATTAATAAGTATTCTTACTAGAAAACATTTTGAAGAAATAGTAGGCTGAGCATCAAAGCAGACTATTTCCATCATCTTCCATCGGCAGATATGCAACCCCAGGTTAAACTGCAAAGGGATTGAACCCAAGAGGTGCAACACAAGGGTGGTAGGGAGCTGGAGAGATGTGTAGGATGGCTTTGCCTGCCTTCCTGTGTGATCTCCATCAGGTATAAACAGGGCAATAACACTTCCCTATCCCAGACATGCTTATCAGGAGAGGTCGGTGATAGCTGAACTCGGGTCACATTCAGGCTGCCTACACCTATCATCACTGGGGCACCTTTGCTGCAGAGATCAAAGCAGCTGTCTGCTACCCCAGGCTGGCAGACTGGTTCCTGCTTCTTCGTAGACTGTGTGGAGGGAGGGGATGGCAACGCTTGAATTAGGCTTGGTAGTAGGTGGTCTGAATGCTCTAGTAACTAGCGTGAACCTGGGCACAGGATCAAACACTCTCCCATGATCACTCAGAAGTTAGCTCATTCCCTGGCATGATTTTTGTCCCATGCAAATGATCAGGCTCCCATCTGGTCATGGTTCAGGGCATCACCTGGGCCAGGGTATGCGACCTTATAGGCAAGACCACTATGTCTTGGGGTTTGTGGAACAGAGCAGGAAGGAGGTAAGCATATGGATATGTGCCATGTCCTGGTTCTCAGCCAGAAAAAAGGCTGAGGCAAGCTGGCCCTGCTCAGTTTGCTGCTGAGCCACATCCAGCATGGGCTGTCAAGCCCTCTGACTAGAGTAAAAGATAACCCCTAAATATTAAAAAGCCATATTAAAATGAAAATGGACAGCTAAATGGTAACCATCATGTTCAGCTAACCATCAGGTCAGATATGGCTCCTAATGCCCAGAGCCTTATTTGAGTTATGGCCAGTCTCATCAAACTCCCTTCCCCACCTAAAAGTCCTTCTTCAAAACTGATGTCTTGATTCCCTATAAAATCTCAAGGTAAGAAAAAAAAGAAAGCTAAACAGGGGAGGTTAATATTTCCCCAGGTTTCCTCAAGCAGCCCTTGTGTGTCTGAGTGGAGATGATGGCTATGTGAGTTTGGGACGTCAGATATTTGTCTGGGATTTCAACCTGCCCCAGGCACATCCATTCTGTGTGCTCAGCCCATCCATATAGTGCATTTGCAGCAGTCTGACAAGCCCAGGATATTCATGTGCTGCATTTTTTTTCCCAGGAAATCCTGTGAGAATCCTACAAAGCGGGAATAATAAAATATGCATGAAACATCAGTGTTCACTGAACGCAGTAGCCTTCGCTGCACTTCATCTCACTTCTTCCCCTCTCTGTATCCTGGCTAGAAACTCCTTAGGACACGGAGTGTGCCCCTGAGTCCTTAATACATGAAGGATGCTCTGGAAGGCCCAGCTTGTGGGTATACCTTGATCCTCACTTGGTTCCATTGAAGGTGGTTGGGCTCTCTGAAGAAAGAAAGGTGATGTAATCTAAGCAAGATGGCAAAAAGTGGCTCCTGTACTTCAAGGCTTGATTGTACACTTCAGTTTCCATAAATGGAGAGGATGCTAGGAAAAAGGGAGAAGAAACACTAATGGAAGCACACCAGGGAGGACATGTTACATGGTGAGCATCTGGATTCATCTTGTAGGCACAGGTTTTGAAGGTTAACTCTCACTGTATAAGGAGCATTCACATTGGAAGTGTCCTCTCAGAAGGACAACAGAAAGTTTTAAGACTCATACACAAAGGAAAAGCTTACTTAGATTGCAAAGCAAATCAGTCCTCCCCAGTAGAAGAGGAACCTAAAGCTAAGGAAGGTGAAGTATGTCTGTTATAAGATGCTCCCAGACTTTGGTTTAACATTTTCACGTAAATTTGCTTCTGTCACTTGCTCACAATTAGTCACCCATTTAATAAAGTTCACCTTACCAGTAATTCTAAATATCTAAATTTTCTTCCATTCAGCTGAAATCCGCTACAAAAACATCTGGGTTTGCATTACAAGAGGCTTCCCACTCCCTCTTTGCATCCTGCGATGGTCTAGTGACATGGAGAATTTCCCTTTTCTTCTGAAGCAAAGCAGCTCTGTTGGAATCAGTGATGAGAATGAGAAATTAAGATATTTTATGTGGATATCATGTGCAACCCACTCAGACCCTCCTTACCTAATCAGAAACACAGCAGCTCATATTCAAAGCTTGCTTAGGCCTAACTGAAGACTCTGGAAAGGCCCCTCTCAGTGTCCACCATCAAATATCCACCGTCCTTGCTCTGAACCCAACTGACTGGAAAACTCCAGGGCTCTTCTGAAAGCGCTGTCAACCAGATACATGTGCGGCGATAGAGAAATAGGTCAGAGCCATCATGTTGTGGTCTGATCTTCAGTGTGGAGCCAAAGGCATTTTTATGACTGAGTCTTTAAATATGTGAAAAAGGCAGGGATGAACCTTAGAGACGCTGCAATTACCACTGGCTGGCCCGTGCCCTTTTGACAGCAAAGGAGTTCTTTGGCCATGGTGTCTCCTGGAAACAGAGCAAAATGTCCCAGAACTTGCTGTGGGTAAGTGCCTAGAGCATATTAGCCAAGAGGAAGCTCTTGAACATGAAGGAGAGCTCTTCAAAGGCACAAAGGGAAACCTAACTCCTCTTGAATTTCATGCTTTGGAAAATCTATCTAGCCATAGTATTTTTTTTGCTTGACAGGAAAACTTAGGCTCAAGTTTCTCCTTTTTAAATTAACCTTGACAAACTAAGTAATTTTAAAAAATCTGGCTATCATGTTCTTCTCTCAGTTGTGACATGGTAACCATTAGCACATTAGTAGATAAATTTATCTGAGCTCAGCAGGACATTCATGTATACCTGGGATACTTTAAATAGTAGGTTAACATAGTATAAAGTTAAGAACACAAGCAAGTCTGATCAGGACTATAGAAAACGTTAATGTCATTATATATGTCATTAAATGATGTTTCAGAAGAGCCAGACTAGAGGACACCACAGAATTATTCCAGATTTCTTTTCTCTGTTCATTTTCACTCTTCCATTTGGGTGAGCTTGTCTGGGGATTCAGGCACACCACAGAATTTGTCCAGTTTCAGAAAGACCTGAAAGGCAAAATGACAAAACACAGTGGAGACCATTTCCATGACCTGGCAGATAAAGACTGACCTGCAGAAAAACTGATTTAGCTGTGAATTTTCAAGCCACTGATTGCTTTGATCCTGGCTTCTGTTCCAAGTCTAGGAGGCAGAGTAGGTTGCTTCATGGTCCTTTAGGCATCTCCAAGATCCTGGGCAAATATAAAGCTAATAGATTAATATTTTATTTAGGTTTATTAAGTGTAAGACCTAGAGGGAATGATTCTTGTTTTTATCATCCAAATATATGTATTTCAGAAAAAAAAAGATATCTGATCTGTTTTTTTAAAAAGTATCTATGGATGGAAAATCAAACACAAACCTTAGAAAATTGTTCCTGTAGTTGGTAGTTCTCATTGATGAAAAATATGTATCTTGTTTCTAATATGACTTTGTCCAGCTTAAGTTTTCTGATGTCTGATTCTATTATGCCCATATCAGGTAACTGGAATATCCTTCCACCATCTTTTGATGACTTACCAGAGTCAAGTCACCCCTTAGCTGCTTCCTTGCTTTCCTAGACATCCTGAGGGCCTCTTAAGCCTTTTGGTGTTGGCCATATATATTAAGATCCTTTTATCAGTCCTGTACCTCTCTCCAATTTATTAATATTTCTTCAACTGCAGAAATACACCTGAGTCAAATCTTGCATCTGTCAGATCTATGCCAGATGCTTCTGGATGGTGGTCTGGTTTGTACCTTCAGGATCCTTGGAAGTTATTCTCCAAAATCTCTGCTTCCTGGAGCACTGTCCTACACATGAATGTGCACAGAAAGTCTTCATTCCTCCAAGGATAAATGCACAGTAGATATGGAATATACTTTGCCTGCAGAGAACATAGCAAGCAATCAAGGGTACCTGTACCCTGACCTCTTCTCTCTTTGGCAGTTCCCAGATTGCCCCGTCATTTCTGACACTAATAATGTGTTTATCTCCAGAATATTAGTAAAAAAGGTTAAAGTGTAAGGCCAAGACCTGAGCTCTGCAAAGTACCACTAGAAGCACAGGAGGTCAGTGAAGGGTCTCCTGTTGGAATTCGGCTTTGAGATCTATCAAATGTCCAGTTCTTAACAGATTTTGCATATGCCAAGCGGATTTAATCAGCTTAAAATACCCTGTGCTACCGATACCTTTATAAAGTGCCAACTCTATTAACACCGTTGTCCCTATCAACAGCGAAAAGGGAAGTTTACTTTGACAGGATCTCCTTTCCATGAACTGGTACTGATCGGTATTGACTATATTAGTGTCTTTATCAATCCAGTAAATTTGAACTGATGTAGTTATCGGCGGTTTATTATTGTGCTGGAAGTGATACAGTCTCCAGCTCTAACTCACAGACACCCTGGAAATAATGAAATTCAATACTAATAGCCCTTGGGCAGCTTGGTGAAAGTCCTGGGGTTCAAGTTATCCGTTTAGCTTTAGTCCCTTGCTGCTTAATGACCACAACGAGTATTAGCGGAGCAGAGGTATTTAATTTTCAACACATAATAAGACTCTGCCACTGGGCTTTTTCACCAATACGGTACGGAGATATTTATGGAACGATCCTCCCCTCTGTCCTATTGCTTCCTTTCTCAATATCCTACAATTTCTGACTTCTCATTTACACTTATTGTTAAAATCAACTTTCTCTTACCTGTGAATGCATCGTGTTTGACTCTGTATGTGGACACCCAGACATTGTTCTGTAGATAGCGTATACTCACTCCTCTGCCTGTGTCAGTGTCTCAACTGTGAGGTTTTGGGGCAAGAGCAAAATATGCTCCACTGATTTTGTGATTATCAGTCACATTTTTGCCTAAATTCTTTCTTTCAACTTTTTTTTTTTTTGTCTTATAACTGATATCAGCCTTGGGAAACTGGCCATTTTAAGCAGCTCGACATGCATGTAATACGCACACATGTGTATGTGTACATGCATACGGATTTTCTTCTCAATCTGCTGATTTTGGTGTGCATGTTAGAAAATAGGCATATTCCCAGTTCAACCTCTGCTTCTGTTTAATTCAGTCGGTAAAGGAGTAGCTAGAGATGTCTTAGGAAGATAAGGGAACTGGGCTCCGGGAGCCGTAAAAACCAGGCATCTGTTGGAAAGCAGGACTCTCTCCCCACGGCAGAAGCTGATGCTGGATGCCTGCCAGCTTCCCCTTCCCTCCCACACCAGGATTTTTTCAGCTGTCCCTGCAGCAACAGCAGTAGCAACCTTAACTTGGAGAAGAGGAGAAGGGCTCAGAGATATCTCAGAGGGTTATTTCCCCCCCTGCCATGTGCTGGTGGGAACTACGGGGAAACTTCTTATAACAGCTTCGATGTTAGAAGCGAGATTCCTATAAACACTCTTTTTCTTACCTGACAAATAAAATACTTGCCCTCTAACTCAGGGAGCATTGTACCTCCATGGAGGAAGAATTTCAGAAGAAGACCAGGTTAATTACAGATATGATCTAAAGGTTCAGGGTGCACTGGCATGGTTTCTCACACCCAAGGTGTAAACCAAAATCAACATCCGGTGTAAGGGAGCATCCTTCCTTTGGAAGAATCAGTGCTGGGGTAACCAGTGTGAGGCTCTTAGGTTGCACACATGAGCATCTCGTCTGGTGCATATGGTACCTGAGATGTGTCTTGTGGTTCTTGGTCCTAGGCAGATTTTGGTACCTAGATTATGAAGCCAGCTGCACTAGCCAAAACCAGAAGCAGTATGAGGTCGTCTCTGAGAACAATGGGTGAGGCGAGGTAATGAAAAGCTCTACTCTGAACCCTAACCTTGAGCTGCTGTTAAAACCACTCCGAGTGCTGTTTCTTGTAGGCTTGGGCCCTCAGGAGTAGTGATACATACTCCCTCCCCATTGCAGCAAGAGGAAGGGATCTTCGGGTGAAGGCACCAGCCTGGGGCTATTCGACCCAGCTCTTGAATGAAGACCTTATCTGTTCAACATACCTGAAGGTAACCACCCAAGTTAGGCCAGTGTGATCCCTCTCAAGGTGGCAATGGGAGCTCAGACTCCTCACTGAACTACGTGTAATGTAGTCAATAAATTGAAATGAAATGGCTAAATCCTGATTATTCGTCTCTGAGATGAATCTTATCTCACCATGCCTTGTTCCAAGCCACAGTTTACCCTTGGACTATCATCTCTACAGGCCATGGTTGGGACATCCTGTTATTCTGAGTGCAACCCTTCAAAGATCTCTGCTAACCGAAGGGGTCTCATGAACACCTTATTGTCCTTTCTCCTTCTCATGCTTTCCATGGGTTCCTGACTCCTGTTTATTTTGGAAAAATCCACATTTCTCAGGTGTCCCAGACCAGCTCCAAACCCCTCTGATTTCACCTGGACTTGGATCCCAGCCCAGGTGTATAGGACACCTAAGCTGACACTGCTTGAGTTTTACCAAATACCTTAGCCGTAGCAGACTCAAAGCATCAATATTTGACGCAATACAGGGGGACAGCCTCTATTCATGATAACACTCAATGAGTGTCCAAAAGCTCTCCTAAGCTGTTGAGTGTCATCAGTAACGTCAACAGAAAGGTCAACAAACTTTGTGGGCTAAGCTCTAATCTCCTGGATAGCTCACGATTTCCCAATGCTCTTGTACTGCGACAACAGTGATACATTAACTGGATATGCTTCAGCAGGCTTGGCCTGAGGAACCTCTATGACTATTTTTCTTCTGCCGTTCCTTTTCTTGTTAGACTTGGGAAGAAACTGAGTTTTCAGAGATTTCTACTGTTGTAGTAAAACTTAATTTGCTCCGATGCAAAGCAAGCCAGGCAGAATGAGCTGTGATTCTTTTCCTTCCTTGCCGTCTGCCTGTCTGGCATCACTTTCTCTTCTAAGCTGGGCTCTTAAGTGGAGACAGTGCATCCAAGGTAAGGATATTACCTCAAACCTCCTCTCTATAAATAGGCCTGGCTGCCGCCCCGAGGTTGCTCGTTCTGCTGTCGGAATATGGCTAAATGGCCACTTACGAATTCCAACATGTGCTTGATGTGGAGATTACAGCTGCTGTCCAAAACAAAGGAGCTTTCTCTTCTCACAACACGCTGCTCCCTTTATGAGGCAGTTTGGAAAACTCCCGTCTCTTGAGAGGGTTTAATCTATGCCCTGGTGCTTCTTTTGTGTGAGAACAACACAGCTTCCTCCAGACCTAAATGAAACCAGGACTCTTGAGCGTCTGCCGGAATATGTTTGGTGTCCTGAACATCATGTGGGAGGAAAGGTCTGATCCCTGGGGATTCACCTGTGAAGGAAAATGCAAAGAGTTATGTCAGCCCAGCATAGGATGGCAGAGTGCGGGGATGCCAACCTGGACCCCAAACAGCCTTGGTGCAAGAGTGTGGCATCGCCCCCCTACCCCAGGAGCCTTCACACGAGGGAAAGATGCTCGACTTGGACTCAGGACTATGCTAATGTGCCAGTGGTAGTAGTGAGGGTGTCTGTGAGTTGTGACTAGCTGAGGATGATTATTAGTTGGTACAAAAAGGTGAGGTTTTGCAAAGAAAATAATGTTAAATGGTCCTACACAGCTGTGTTTCTCACAGTAGTTTTAACAGGGCCAAAGAAAACTATTTTTCTCGTACTTTGTTCTTACACGATTTTTTCCTGCTTAAGGCATTTTGCAAAGGAAATGGGAATGGCTGTGCTCACTTGATGGATGTGGGAACTGGGAGATCAGGTGAAGGGATGTTTCCTCCTCTCCTACAGCAAGTCCAGGCAGGATTAGGAGCAGACTGCGCTGCTGTGCATCCTCCAACAGAGGAGAGCTTCCTTCACCCTGAGGTACCACAGCAAAACATGAGCATGACATAGCAGCAGCTCCTGAAGCATGGCTAACTCAGAAACAACTTCCCTTTGAGTTCTGACAATGGAATTTGGGCCTGATTTATTCACATATGCCTGGCTGGCATCTCCAGCTGCCACTGAGTCTCTACAAAAAAAAAAAAAAATACAATTAACTTTCTCCTAGGCAGCCACGAGGCAGATGGCCATCATGGGCTTGGCAACAGCAAGCCAGATGGCACGGTGAAGGTAGTGACTGAGGGGTGGCCATGTTCCCCCACCCACCAGCTTTGCTAGAGGAGTTGGCTATATTCTGTGGGTGGCCAGTATTTATATTTGCTTGTAAATTATGGCCCGCAAAATGCTAAATGAGCCTGGCTGCAACCTCAGAGCACAGCCTGGCTCCTGTGACCACACATCTGAGTCTCGCAAGTGGAGCCATGCTCACCTCCCAGCTACAAAAGAGCCCTTTGTGTGTTTTCTCCTGCTCCTCTCAAGCTGTGCACTTCTCAGCTACTCTGCTGTCCCGATCTGTGTCTCAGCCTCATTGCTTCTAGCCATGCCAGTGCTTGTGACTCAGCTGGACTCTCTTTCAGCTGCCTAGAGCTCTTCGCTATCAATCAAGACACCTACCACTCTTCTCCTGCCATCTGCTCTCCTTCTTTCCTGACATCTCCAGGGCTTTGCTCCTCACCCACCTGCCATTTGGTTGCATGTCTCATGGAAAGCATCACCCGGGCAATCCTTCCTCACTCCCACCACTGAAGCTCCTTGCTCTGGTAGAAGAAAGACGTGGTTTTTGGTGATGGGAACACTGATGGTGTTTCAGCGTTCACCAGCAAGTCAATGCCAGCAGCACCTCTCTTCACCTACAGCATCCCAAGGGAGGGTGCGGGTAGTGTGCACAGCCTGAGCCACTAAACACGGATTGCCATCATTTCAGGAAGGCAGGGCTCATCGTTCAGGCTCTGCTGAGATTGTCTCCAGCACTCAGCTTGGCGTGCTCCCATGTCCTTGTTTCCCCCGCGTGCTGTGGCTGTATCAGTCCCTCAGCCTCGCCGCATTACATGAGAGGGAAACCTCAGCTCATGTCTGCAGCCGTAAGCTCGGTTTCCTTCCCGCTGCACTCATTTCCCAGCAATGGTGACAAGCAGCTTCGATTTACTGACGCTAAGGGAGTTTTATTTTTGAATGTTTTCTGCAAGCCAGAGCGCGTCTGCAGCCAGGGGCAGGGCTCTGGTCCCCGGGGCCGTGGCATCTCCTCCCTCCTGGCATGGCCATAGGTGTGGGAAGGCTGGTGTGAATAAACATCTAAAGGGATGTACTTTGCCGCTTGTCTCACACTAATGCACCTCTCGTTAGCTGATGATTTTTTGATGGAGATGTGTGTGCACTAGTGGGAGATTGCCAGGCTAGAAGTAATTAAAAAAAGTTCCTTTCAGCATGTTATAATCATTCTGAATTATTAAACGGGACAGAATTTTTAAAGTCTAATTTACTTTTCCATTATTTATGCTGTTTGCTTCAGTTTTATCCTGTCTTTGGAGAGGTATGAATTCACCAGAAAGTTTCACTTTCAGGTTGTGACGCTGTCGGTGTTGGAGACTGCCAAGATTGCAATACTCCTTATTTTAAAAGCCCAGGTGGGGGCTGCATCTTTTCCTCTTTCTCTGCACAACATATTTAAATTTCAGGCTGCTTTTAGCACTGCACCTACAAAGCGAGGAATTTTTTTTTTTCTAGTCGCAGCAAAAGGCCACTAAGGATCAGAGAAACAAGTCAGCACATCAAAGGTGGAGGGTAGGGAGCAGCACATGGGCAGATCTGTCCCGCAGTAGGTATGTGATCAAACAGATAAGCGTCCCTGCCTGCAACCCGGTGCTGTCTCCCAGCCCTTGCTAATACATCCCAGCTCCAGCAGCGCTCCTCGCTTCCTAAACGCTCTGAAACAAAAGGGTTTTAAGCCATAATTTACTGTTTCTTTTTTTTCAATGTATTTCTAAATCGGTTCAATATGGTCTTGAACCACTAAACTGAAGAGTTTGACTTCCTTCCAAATCGAAGTGTTCATTAAAAAAAAAAAAAAAAAAAAAAAGGCAAGGGGGGAGAAGAAAATGCAAGAAAAAGAGAAGTGCTCTGGTAGTTTAAATCAGTCAGCCCTGCACAGTGATTTAAAACCAGTGGAGCACTTCAAGTTTTCATAAGCGCTTAGCTTTGGAAGCAGTCCGAGTCCTGGACACGTGCGTTTGTGGAATCATTTACCATTATTAGAGAGTTTGAATGGTGCTTGAGCTCTCCCTCTGCCCCGATAAGCACTTAGATTGCCTGTGATTAGTAGGGTGGTTTCAAGCTTGTGCACAGTTGAGAGTGATTATTTTAAAGCGTGCCATCGCCTGTCCCTATCTCCGAAGATCTGAGATCTTCCAAATTCATTAGTTCCTTCGGCTCATCTGAATGGAAATTACTAACCAGAGGTAGTTACCTCAGTGCAGTTTTACAGCATGTGTCACAGAGAATAATAAATGTTTGCAACCAGGGCAGATGGAGCAATAATGTGCATGCCGTAGAGCATTCCTGTGCTAGGTAAAACCTGTTATTACGATACGTGATTGTAGAGCCTCTGTGCTCCAGCCACAGGCTGGGACATTCTGGTTTTAGATGCTTCCTTGAGCTGGAAAGGGCAGAAGGGCAGTTCTTGATATTCCCATGTGTTTCACTGTGTTGTATTGCGTTGCGTTGATGGACAACACTTGGTTAACACAAATCCCAATCCAAAGGTTCTTGCACCAGCATGTAGTAAGTCAACGAGGTTGTCAGGTGAAGCTGTGCAAAGAGGTGATCTCTCAGGTTTGCTGCCTAAACCAAGGAAGTAAAAAAAAAAAATTATAAAAATTCAGGTTGACTAAAGATGGAAATGTTTTGCTTTTCTGAGGTAGAAAAAAAATCTGAAAGAAACAACCCTGTTTCTTGTTTTTTACTTGCAAGCTTTTTGGTTGTTAACTGCACACAAATTTTGAAATAAAATTCTGTTGCAATAAGAAAAATGGCAATGCTTTGACTTGAAACCATCTCAGCAATTTCCCCCAGGTCTTTTGCCGAGGCAATAAAAACAGCAGAAAATGCAATCCCAAGTTCCTAGTGTTCCATGGAAATTTTTGACTAGCAAAAAGCACGTGGTCCAGTATAAAAGTGACACGAAATGCCCAAACTTGTGCATGAAGCAGGCTGGGTTTGTGATGGCTGCTCTGCAGTCCAGCTCCCTGTGAGACGGGGTTTTGCAGAAGCCCAGGGCTCTGCTGCTGCCGGTAGGGATGATGATGGGAGTTTGAACTTTCGAGAGGGTCCCTAGATTCCTCCATGTGGAAAATCAGAACAATCTGCTGGCAAAGAGGTCAAATTGGAGGCACAAGAAAGATAATCCCACCCCTGCCTCCTCCCAGACGTGCAGCCAATGGTCTCCAGCAGCCTGGCCCGCTCCCGAAGCTCCCCCAGCCTATCTCAAGGCATCACGAGCTGACTTGTTTGTAAAAAAGAAAAAAGAGAGGGAGTTTTCCCAGGTGGACGACAATGTCTCTGGGACTGCCGAGCCCCTCACACAGACGGCTAATGTCTGTGCTATCTAATCAGGCTATAGGGGTCCTACAGCCAGGTTCGGGTCCCCAGCCTGCCCTGGGTCTTGGGTTGGATGTCTCTTCATGGTGGCTCCACTCTTTGCTAATTAGTTTGCAAAGAAAGGGTCCAGGGAGAACCAGATGTCTAGATGTCCCTGCTCCACATGAGGCTGCAGTCCCGGCTGTCCCTGTGTAGGTGAGGTTGGCTGGTCCCTCTTCCCCAAGGCTCAACCTTGGGCTTGTGTGTCTGGCCCATTGCTCCGTAGAAACAGGTCTCTCCAGAGGGTGCTTCACCTGACCCAGACCCCTGTTTTCAGATGAGATCTCCTTTGCCTGTAAAGGCTGGCTGACTCAGATGGAGACATTTGTGCTACAGAAACCTAAAATCAGGGCGGATGACTCCCTCCCAACATACCGACTCTTACCAAAGCACCCCACAACCCCACCATCTCATGTGCAGTTACGCTCCTGGCAGCACCATTTCATGGGAACCGAGGGACTGTGTGACTTTCTGCAGGTCATGCAGGTTGTCTGGAACAGCCAAAACCAAAACTGGGTCTTCCAAGACACAGGCCAATGTATTAAACGTGTTCATCCTTTCTCCAGCATAGAGCATGAGGTCTGTCCTGTGCTTGTTTGTGGTCTTTACCTGCAGTTGCAGAGCATTTCATGCACAGTGCTGATGTCCATAATACTGTCAACTCTTTCCTGATGTTTAGGAAAGCAGATATCTACTGATTTCCTCCCTTAGTAATGTCATTGATTTGAAAAGCTTGCTTTAAAGAATCTGCAGACTGTGTGCAGATGTCCTGAGATGATGGTGGTATAGGATGAAGAGGGCAGGGACATGGAGGTCAATTTTGACTGGGAAGTTCTGTACTCCTCTGATTCCCCACCAAGATTCAGCTACCTGAATTGCAATCTTTCATTCCAATACTTGCATGAAAAACTTTTTTTTTTTTTTGCAAGAACAAATTCAAAGAATGTTTTTGAGAGGAATCTTGGATAAAGAAATTTATAGCAGAAAGCCCTCCCCGATCTGTACCTTTGTGAAAAAGAAAACAAACAATTTTCGTCCAGATCCAGTAGCTACTTCTTGAAAGAAGAGTGTCATGTAGTTACACACTGCCCTGCTACCCTATAAAACACCCAGAAATCAGGTCTGAAAAGGGTTATTGCTTTCTGGAAACACAAAAGGAGTCTGAAAGACCAAGTCACAGCCTAAATAGAGCTGTGATGAAGGGGGACAACTCTTGGGTAGCTATGCTGGTGTCTCTAACTACAGCAGTGCAAGCTGAATCGAGAGATGTAGCTGAGGATGCGGCTCCTGCTCTGACCACTGACTGGGTGATGCTGCTTAAGCCATTGTACAGCTCAGTGCCTCAGTTTCCCCTTCTTCAGAATGGAGGCGGGGATTCAGTCCTGCCCTGCAAACAGCTTTGAGCTGTGCTCATGCATTGCTGTAAAACAGAGATCTGAGAGGCTTGTGGGGTTGTTTGTTTTTTTTTTCCTAGACGCCTTGGTCTCTTTTGTCTCATTTTACAGTCCTAATGGAGGGGGAAAATATACCTCAATTTGCCGTGGTCTGGAAGGAGAAAGTCATTATCATTATTAAGCTGTTATTTTTATGAAGCCATAACTTACAGGCTCTCAATAC
This sequence comes from Chlamydotis macqueenii, assembly GCF_036417535.1. Classification (NCBI taxonomy): domain Eukaryota; kingdom Metazoa; phylum Chordata; class Aves; order Otidiformes; family Otididae; genus Chlamydotis; species Chlamydotis macqueenii. The sequence goes on along the minus strand of NC_141557.1, from coordinate 5,268,661 downwards.
TTATGTTATAGTAGTCAAAAACCAGGATGAGATCCTGTAAACCATTCTTTATAGTAACCAGATGGTCATGAAGGCTGCAAAGGTACCTGACAGTGCCTATTACGGGGAAACACCTGCATGAACCTTAACCATCTCCGTGCCAGCTCTGCCAGCGGCGCGATCTCTCCTGCAAAAGCTGGGCAGTTATCTGGGGGGCCCCAGACCCATCAACCTGATGCTGTCCTGTCACAGGGATGTGTTACCAGCCCTGACTCTTTTTATTTTTAACCTCTTCGCTGGACATAATGTGGTTAGGTGAAATATTTACTCCAGCCTTTCTCTACCCATTATAAAACTGGATTGACTTTTTCTTGGCTTCCTGCTTTGTTTCTGCCTTCCCTTGGGCGATGCCCCTGGGAAGGCTCTTTGGCAAGTCCCCTGCTCACCATGGACAGGGCTGTGGGCCCACATCCCCTCTGAGACCCTCTATGCTGGCAGAAGATGTCAGGTCCCACAGCCTTCCCTGTGACACTCAGTGTAACCCTTCTTGGAGGCCACTTTTGTCCCCATCTTGGGGGCTGTTGGCTCACCTCCATGCACTGGTGATAGCCAAAATGAGCTCATGGAAGTATTGGGTTGCTGCTGACTCCTGTTACCTTGACCGGGAGAGGTTCACAAGCAGCCTCTGGAGCGTGTTGACTGGCTGATGGCAAGAGGATGATCCAAGAGGGTGTTGAGCAGGCGGTTTCCAACGAAAGGAGTAACCCATCCAGGCACGTGTGTCAGTGCTGCTGGCAGAGCATCTACATGACTAATAATCCCTAATAGCAACAGGTTCACTGCACCTGATGTGGCAGGGAGGTGCTCTTACTGAAAGGCTTATTTCATCTCTCCTGAAAATCAGAGATGGACTGGTTTTGCTGTCTGAACCAGTAATTAAGCAGAACTGGTGAAAAAGAAAAGAAAATGAAAACCCTGTGGGGAAAGACACATCATTGGCTTTGCAAAGGGAAATGCTGCTGTTTCAAATCTGGTTTGACCCATGTGTATCCCAGCCTCCTTACAACATCCAGCTGCAGTCGAACATTTGATTAAAATGATATTGTTCAAAACTACTGTTTCAGGAGAGGCAACAACTTCTGAGAAACAAGTAGCTGTCAGGAAAGGCATTTTATTTTATATTATTTCTTTTTACCCCAAATGGGCTTTTGTAACCTGTGAAAGCAATATCCTCTTACCACATTAGGCTCTGTGGCTTCTGAGCAGGGGGGAAGCACTGGGACTCCTGTGCTGCCCCTCTTCCCTGACAATCTGATGAGACCTTCATTTATGTGCCACTGTCCTGCAAAGCCCAATTCCCCTTTAAAAAAAAAAAAAAAAGAAAAAAAAAAGAGAAAAAAAGCCCTTACTCATGGGTTCTTTCCTCAGAAAGCCACACCAGTTTCCCAGAGGATGAGTCACGCGCTGGCCTCGCCAGCATCCTGCCTCTCCCCACGGCAGGACGGAGGAAGGGCAGCAGGGTGTTCAGCAGAGAATTTCCAAAGAAAAGGTGAACGTGTCTTTGGCACTGAAGTCATCGATGCCACCGCCGCATCGACACGCTGTGTAACCTTACATCGGTGTGCGGGGCGATCGCTGTGGTTATGGAGATGCTGCGCTGAGCACCGCAGAGGAGAAAATGCAGCCCATCTCCTGCTAACACCTTCACACTGGGATTGTCCCTCCTCTCTAAATAATAAACATGAGCAAGCAGGCTTTTTAGCCTAAAGCAACAGGTATGCTGTAGTCCTGAAAGGTGACAAATGCCATTGGAGATTCCTGTAACATACAGCTATTTCTACACTTTCTGTAAAGTTTTTTAATTGCGGATCTGTTTATTTTCATTATTTGGTTGCAGATGTACACTACAGATTTCTTTGGTCTGAATGCCTGAGTGACTTTCTTGCCTCAATTTTTTTGATGCCCAGCTACTATCTGTCCTCTAGATAGCTTTTGGAAAATGCAGTCATAAGTGATTGGGGCGAGTCTGATTGTTTAGGTTTGGGGAAGTTTGAAGATCCTTTGGTTTCCATAAGTTGAAATAGCTTCAAGGTTGCCTCTCCATGCCCTACCTCTCCATGCATTGTCTCTCAATCCTCTCCTCCTCCATCCTCTCTTTCTCCATCCTCTACCTCTCCATTCCCTGCTTCTCCATCCTCACCCCTACAACAGGACTGCCTTTACCCATATCATTTCCAACAGCGACACATCCAGCCCATCATTTGCCCTTCAGAAGTGCGCTCTGTGCCTCTAATCCACCACCAAAGGACGAGTTTGCATCTGCCCTCCTGCATCTCCACTTCTATTTTAAACTGAGCTTCCAGACACTTCCTGAAAATAATTGATGGCTTGTGCCCCTTCCTGAGAAATCAAGAGCTGTGAGCTATCTGGATTGGAAAGGGCAGATATCCAGAAACAAGAAATAGTGGAAAGTGTTGATTTCCAGGCTATTCCGGTGTGCTATCAAAGCATGGTGGAAAAATAGAGGCTTGGGTGTTGCTAATGCTTTTGAGCTTAGAGCTGGTACCTATAAATAGAGACACCCGAAATTATTCTTAGGAATTGAGTCATTAGTTCTTAATATTTCTAGTAAGTCAGTGGGAGTTGTGCTATTTAGGACAGAGGCAAAAAGTAGATAGGCCCACACAAAATGTCAGCTTCAAAAAGCGATTACTGGCCCTTTCACTCTTGAGCAATGTTTTCCCTAACAGGAAGACGTGTTTAACAGTGAGATAACTTATTCAAATCAGCCCTTTTTAGCTGTAAAGGCACAAAATCAGTGCCTCTCCCAGCCCCTGGCTGCTCCCCTTTGTGGTTACTGAGGTTTTTCTGTTGGGGTTTTTGTCCCCAGGGGCAGCTCGGCCTCGGTGAAAGGCGTGGCCAGAGTGGGATGAGGTGATGGAGGAGGAGGAGGAGGTTGTCTGTGAAACCTTGCCATCAGTGTTGAGCAGGTGTCATGGGTTCAGGCATATTGCGAAGGAAATTTGGTGGCATCTCGTTAGACCCATGTGTGGGACAGACCCATGTCTGTCCATGAGTGTGTGTCAGCACAAAGTGCAGAGCCCAGGAATGATTTTTGCCTTGTTTTCTGTGTTTTCCTCCTTGCCTCCAGCCAAATATGTTCAGACCATGGCTCCTCCGCGGCGAGAGGGAAGCAGAGATTTCCCTGCCGCTCTTGCGGTGCTGAGTCCTGCATCTGGTCTGCAAAAGTCCATTAGCCCAAGCAGGAAGAGGATGAGTAACGGAGCCCCAGAAGTTCTTCCTCTTGCAGATTTATGGTCCTTTCCCTGCATGAGGGCTAAGTTCTTTCTCTGAGCAAAATTCCTAAATCAATGACTTGATTAATAGCCGGGAAACATTTTCCCTGTCGAGTCTGGAAGGACTTTTCACACGGTATTAGCCAAAAGAGCTAGAGAAGATCTACAGATTTGTTTTAAATCCTATAAAGTAATCAGTTTTAAGAGTCAGATGAATAAAATAACCTTCCTGGGTGTTCAGTCATACAAAGGAGAGCAAAATATAAACCAAAAGGCCTGAGATGTTCGGGAAGTCTAAGTCCCTCTTTAATTCACAGCATGCCAAAGTATGTGACTAATGGCCATCTCAAATTGCATAAAGACCCGAACTAGTAGAGGTCACCTTAATTTCCTCCACCTTAACTAGTGCATCTCTGATAAGCAGGGTGCGTATTAGAAGATGGGAGTAAGCCAAAACAGAGCATTTCTCATCTGAGTGTACACAGAATGAGGGGGAGAAAAAAAATCTCTCAGAAATTAATATGTCTGTAGTGTGTTTCCCAGTGTGACTCCTGTTCAGGCAAGCATAAAATTTGCAATTTCCCTTTAACGTTTTTCACTGGGTCAGGGTGTTAGGTTTTTTTTGTTTTTTTTTTTTAACAGAAAGAGTCACTAATCTATTCAGAATGCAAGGCTAGGTCAAGATTGAGTTTTGGAAAGTCTGATGCTATGTGAATTTCAGGTTCGTTTATAACTGACACTGCATGGTGAGAAGACAGGCTGGCTCTGCCCTACCAGGAGAAATCATGTGCTGTGTCTTAGGTCTCTGCACAGCTCAAATACAGATCATCACCACAAGAGAAGAGCAGGAGGTGGAAATAAGGAACGTTTCATTGGAAATGCCCAGGTGTGGTCGGGGTATTGGAAATGAGGATTTGTCTTTCAGCCAAACCAGACCTACTCCTCCTCGTACTTCCCGTCTGCCCCAGCGCAGGAATCCCTTGGCCCAGAGTAGAGATGTCTCCCAGTTGGCAGGGCAGGAGGTTTCTCCCTTTGCAGCTTGAGGAACAGAAGAATTCATCCTTTGGTGGTTATTTTGGGAGTTCTCTCCTTCCACTGGTGCCCGAGGCGTGCCGAGCAGGGAGCTGTGCAGGCAGAGGCATTTGCGTGGCACCACTCCTAGGCCACCTCTGATCCCTCACCCCGCTGGCCACCAGGACCAAGCAGGGGGATCTTACCCGAAACACATCCAGCAGCCAACTCAAGGTTTGCCAGAGAACAGTGAGATTTTGGCCAAGTCTTCTTTGCAGAGACTAGGCCTTGCACGTAGCCTGAGCTAGCTAAGGGTGCGACCTCTCGAGTGATGGGAACATGGCAAGCAGCCTTGTGTTCATGGATACTTTACATCAAATTAGAGAGTTCACATTGAACACAGATCTGTGCCGAGGTTAAACTTGACACAGAACCAAGAGTTTTGTTTCTGCGGAGCTGCAAGGTCTGTGTTTATGATTTCTGCTGGCAGCATGCCCTCCAGCATGCCCTAACACCAGAATTTGCTCCAACATGGAAAAAACACATTCCCTTTGTCACGCTTTCCAGCCCAGCATCTCTGCTAACTTCCTGGGAACCTGCTGTGGTCAGGACCTGAGAGCACAGGGCGTTAGGGCAGGTTTAGCTGCCTGCTTATGGAGGAGATGAGCCCTGGTCTCTCTTGGTGACATCTCCATTGACTGCAAAGGGAGACCGGGGAGACTTGCTCGGGTGGGCAATTTAGGTGTCTGCTCTTGTCAAAGGAGTCACACCCAAAATATTCAAAAGCATCCTACCGCCTGCAAACGGGCAGGCTTTCCCGTGAAAACTCCTGTTTGCTATTCGAATACTGACATCAAATCTGGTTTTGCATGATAGAAATCAAGTCTATCCTTACTTTGGTGTAGTGACCGATGTTTATCAAGCCAGTTTATTCCTTTATGTGCAGTAAATTTCAAGGGGTTCATCGCAACTGAAGTTTTACATGGGAACACTACAGAAGCCCCAGGAATAGCATCAAACTGAAAGAAATTTATCTTCTGCTAAGATCCAAGTGATGGTCAGGGAAACACACCAGGAGAAAACATGAATACTCAGCGGTTGGAGATAACTGCTCATAATCCCCCGGGTGGTATTCCAGCTCCAGAAATTTAAGCCAGAATTTGGGGTTTTGTGCAGAAAACAATTTAATAGATTGTTTATTTCATTTCTTGGCAGTTTTTCCAGCTGAATGGCTTTGTAGTTCACTCTCATGTCCATTGGCGAAGGGGAAAGGAATCCTGTTGAAAGGGTAGACAATCATGGAACAACAAAAAAAAAAATGGCAATGAGCAGAAATTGTAACTTTGCAGCACAAGGGCAGAATAAACATGACAAGCAGAGAGGACTGCATCCTTCCCATGTTAGACAGTCACCACCACGGGGAAGATGAGGGCAGGGAGCTATGGCCAGGTGGATCTCCACCCCAAAACGTCCCAAGGGATGCTACTGACCATTGCAAACCCCTTCCTGGTCTCTCCCTGTCCACTTGCTCCTAAGAGGAGCTGAACTGGTTTTAAGGGTGTGCACAAAACCAGCAGCATTGTTCAGGCTCCTACAAGAGCTGGCTGCAAAGACCGAGCATTCCTGTTGTGGTGTTGCTGCGTGGTGTAACCATAACATTTAGTTTAGCTGATAAGACATGGCATTACTGTGCTGAACATCTCCTGACATCTGATTAGCAAAGCATGACACTAGAGCTGGGCAACGTTTATTGAATCAAGTGATTTTCAATGGTTAAAAATTGCCTTTCCCCTAAATTAAGGACTCACAGCAACATCTTATTTTATTTTTATCTTCTTTTCTTTTTTTTTTCAGCAAAACACACTCCAAAAAACAACAACAAAAATATGTTCAGTTTTCATTCATCCTCCCCCTCTTTTTTTTGCAAACAGCAAGAAAGAAGTTTTCTGTGTGTGAAAAACTAAATGGATGGATGTTTGCACTGATACAGCTGAAAAATGTCACATTAACAAATAGCTCTTGTCTAAAAATTGTTGAATGAAAAGATTTGCTATTCTGTTCATGAAAAGATCTCTGTGTGGATAAATAATTCTGTGTAACTGCGCCTAACTGCTGACTGCTCTTACAATATAACCGACTCCCCGCAGGAGGGAAGGGCACAACCTATGAATGGATCTCGTCCTGCCTTGGGCAACTTAGATGAGGGATAGCTTCAGATGTAAAAGTTTTGCTGATGGGGACCTCCAGGCACTTCTTCTCTGGGTGGTCTCCTCTGAGTGTTTGGAATCAGGCTTTGCTTTCAGGAAGGCAGCCATCATTTTCTTAGGCTCAAAATATCACTGCCGCACTCTTCTGCAGGACAGGGCTGGCGTGCCAGTTATCATACCCCAGGACTGCACGGACCTGGACTCCCTCCTGGTCTCTTCCAAGTGCCTCTCTCTGCCCTCATTGCATTTAGTGTTGGTTTTTGTTTGTTTGTTTGTTATCCCAAAAGAACAGCCCCAAAACAAGCCAGGCAAGGAGCAAATACTGAGATAGTTTTTCAGGTGTAAGACTGAGTGATTTGAGCAGGTTACAAAGAGAAACTTGAGAGCATCTGTGGAGGTTGCAGGACCTACTGGTCAAGAGTCGAGATCTGTGTCTGAGTAGGGGGGCCAGCTGTGGTGGTTGACACAAAGTCTTGCTTCCTCAAGCAGCAGAGGCATTGGGACCACAGCCCCACCCCCTGGAGCCAGATGTGTCTGGTTTGGAATCACAGGATCATGGAATGGTTTGGGTTGGAAAGAACCTTTAAAAGTTATGTAGTCCAACTCCCCTGCAAGGAGCAGGGACATGTCCAACCACATCAGGTTGCTCAGAGCCCCATCCCACCTGGCCTTGAACATTTCCAGGGATGGGGCATCCACCACCTCTCTGGGCAACCTGTGCCAGTGTGCCACCACCCTCAGAGTAAAAAATTTCTTCCTTATATCTGGTCTGAATCTAGCTTCTTTTAGTTTAAAACCATTACCCCTTGTCCTATTGCAACAAGTCCTGCTAAAAAGTCTGACCTCTTATCAGCCCCCTGCAATAATGCTGGTGGGGCACATGGGCCGGCTTTGCTGATGCCTCGTGCCCTGTTGCCCTCCCCCTGAGCACCAAGAGCCCTCTCCCTTTGGAGGAAGGGGGTTGCATCCAGCAGACCAAAGCAGGAGCAGAAACTTGCCCTTTTCTCAGTTCCCCTCTTTCCCTCTGCAGGCAATTTCTCAGTTTGCAGGTTCAAAGGGAGATTGGAGAAGGGTTATTAAACACAGAAAACCCACATCCAGCACAGGAAGTCCCAGAGCTGTGAAAGGCTGAGGTTGGGGGAGATCCTGGGGGAGGTATCACCTCCTGTCCCAATTCTCATCCCTCCCATGGCATCTGCACTTGGTTACTGTCAGGTATAGGCCAGCTGGTCCTTTTTTCTGGCCCAGTTCAGCCACTCATGGTCACCGTGGCTGCTCAGAGCCAAGCTTCCACAGGGTGGATGGCGGGGTTGAGGGTAGATGGTGTTTGCCACCAGACCCAAGTTCTTCAGACAAAATTACTGATCCTTGTGGACCGCACAGGATGGAGACCATCATTTTTGCTTTGGAACAGAGACTGGAGGATTTTATACATTAACCCATGTGGCTCCAGAATGAAGCACCTACTTGTGTTATCTGAGAATGTATACATAAGTATGTATATGTTTGTGTGTGTGGCACATAATAACTCAAGATGGATTTCTCCCAGGCTCTTTTACTGAACATTTTCAAGCAGTGAAGGAATTAGGGAAAAGCTGACACAATCGGTGAATAGGTTGAAAAAGAACAATTTTTTTTTTTTTTTTTTATGTAGCTCCAGAAGTGAAGCACAGTTAAAAGCACAGAACAAAAACCGCCAAAAGACCAAGAGCAACAATAGAGTGTTTTCCTTCCTGAATGTTTGTTGCAGTTCTTGCTGGCCATGCAAAAAAAAAAAGCCAAAATAAAATCTGGCACACAGGTCATTATGTTATTCGGGAATCAGAAATAGACTGAGTGGGCTTGGTAGGCAAACACATTTCACAAGCTCCTTCTCGTCACAAAGCCAATATTTGTTCAGGAGAGAATTCTTCCTTTGGGTAATTAATAGTTTTTTGCTATTTATTGCTCACTGGATGGAAGTTTTGGAATGCGTAAGGAAGGGGGGGAAACCTGGCAGTGTTCCTTGCAGTTATTGCATTGCTGCTAAGGCCTCCAACAAAAATCACAGCACTGAGCGTACATTCCTTTCATAAGCAAAATGGATCATCAGGCAATGGAATGGCTTCAAAGGAATGCATGCATCATGCCTTTGACATTTTGCTACAGCTTGAGCAGGAGGGGGGAAAAAAAGACCTATGGATAAGCACTTTCCTTTGGTCCTACATTTGCTCTCGCCCATCCGCTGTGAAAGAAGATTTCCACTTGGCATCTGGAAGGCTGGAGCCTCAGCTATTCCTCTTCCAAGCTGTACGTTCGAGAAAAGCCAGAGAGTTTACATTAGAGAGGAACAGGAGGTGAAGGAAATTGTAAACTCGAGTGAGATGTTATAGGGCAGGTTAGATGCTGGTGAGTAGACCAACAAAAGTGGAATGTTATTGCTAAAATCTGGCTCCTTCCAAAAAACCCTTAACGTTGTCAAAGCCTTGAGTTTCGTCTGCTAGTTTCAGACATTCCAACATATGCTTTTTATTTTGTTTTTAATACTTACAGTCCATCCAGAGACAATTCATGGCAACCGTGGCTATTGTAACACTATATAAAACACAGGGTTTGATGACAACTGATATGAAGTGTGATTGGAAAAAATAATGCCCCCTGGTAATGATAATATTTCCTGCTCAGATTGGTCTCACGATAATAGGCCTGCTCCAGTGGTGTTTTCAGAGTTATATCCAGGACTCTGGTATTACATTACAGCTGCTGCCTAGTTATACATCCGTGTGAACTGGAGGGAATAAATGTGCATGCAGAAATACCAGAATGTCTGAAAATGGGGGCCAAACAGCAACAATTTCTTGTTTGGCTCTTAGGGAGTGGTTGAAGCACCGTCCACTTGGACCTGACTGACCAGAGAAGCATCTTGACTCATTTCAGTGAAAAAAGAGCTGCAGCCTCTGGAGCGTAACCCCGAGCATCCCAGGCTCTGCAGCCCCCTGCCCTGCCCCGGCAGCCAGCCTTGGCAAGCTCATCCTTGGGAGCTTGGCAGCCTGGCTCCGGAGGTCAGAAATAGCCCAGAGCAGGAAACTTTGCTTTCAAAGAGGAGGGTGGATGTGGATGAGAAGCAGAGCTACTCTGGATGGAGGTGGGGAGAGGGGGGTCGAAAACCTGCCCGATGGATGGGGTTGCAGATGGTTCGCTTCATCCCGTTCCAAGAGGAAACACATTTGAATCCTTTGTTGTAGCTCCGCAAGCAGTCCGGCTCACCGGCTTGGGGGATTTATTCTCGTGGAGGAGCAGAGTCATCGCTGGCTCGGGATGCCAGCGCTAATACGAGCCTATTTATCTTGGGTTTTCCCATCTCATCCTTCTAACTCCATGGCACTTAATTACAGCAGTGCCAGTGGAGCTAGGGATGGGCTCCGTTTTCTGCCCTCTGGCTTTTAGCATTTAAATCCTTGCTCTTTCCAAAGGGTTCCAGGTTTCAGAGATCAGTGAGTAGAAGAAGAAGAAGATGCGGGACTGGTTTCCTTGGCCAGAAGTGCACGAATATCTACGTTGGTGAAAAATGTGCCTGAGAGGCCAGTGCTGCAGGGCTGGGGCATGGCGAGGATCCTGGTTTTATCCACTGGCTTTCTGTAACCTGGAGCAAATTCCCAGATCAAAGACCTAAATCAATGGATATCAGACAAGGGCACCTCCCCATTATTTCTGTGTCTGAATCCAGCCCGGAGTGGCAGTGAAGTCTGCTGTTTGACTGCACGCCCAATGCAGCTGCAGGTTGGCCATCGGAGACCGATGCATGACTCGTGCAAGCCTTGGGTGGCATGAAGCGTTCGTTCAAAGCTGATGCCTGCTATTGAAAGTCACCACAACAGCCCTCAGAAGATAAATGCAGCTGGAAAAGTTCTTCAGAAAAGATGTGAGCAAAGGAGAAATTCCTGAAGGAGGGGAAAAAAAGTCGAAAGGACTTTTCTTAAGGAACCTGGGGAAGGTGTTTCAGCTCTTTCAGCCTCATTTCTGCCCCATGACAAACCTGGGAGAGAATGAGGGTGAAATGCCCCATTTTAGGCATTGGTGGGAATCTTGAGACCTATGAAATTGGGCTGTACGGTTTCATCTCCAAAAAGCAGGGATGCCTCAAAGACCCCCGTGCCAGGGAAATGTGCTACCAACAAGAGGGAATGAGACAATGCTGGTACATGCAGCGTCCCCCAGAAATTCAGAGCTCTTGGACTCAGTGGCCTGAGACACATATCTGGCAGTTATCTAAGCAGGGGGACGTAAGACAAAGTTGGCAAACAAGATCTGATCTCGCTGGGAGAGGGAGGGAACTGAGTCACCCAGATACTCACTAACATCAAGGGGAAACTTCAAAGAGGCCAAGAAATTCAGAATAAAGGAGTCCAAGGAAATATCTTCAAAGGCTGAGCAATCTGACCCTGAGGCTGGGAAGAGTACTAGTGTCCACCTTCTCCAGCATGACAGCAGAAGGAAAAATTGCTCAACTCTCAGAAGTCTGCAAACATGAGCAAAGACGTGGGAACTGGGTATCGTTCAAGACAACTCGCATCACTCCTTGGGAGTGAAACCAGCTGAGGTCTCCACTGTTTTCATGAGGGAGTGGACAGGACTTTTTCTTGCCAAATCACAATGGCCCGGCGCGAGCCTTCAACTCTGCATCACAGATATTGGTAGTGAAATTTCCAGCTGGGTTTTTATTCTTCACAGACTGTCTTTCGCAATTGCTTCTCTGCTCTGCAAACTGTTGAGCTGCTACTGTGGAAGGACCCTCGGTTCCCATCTCAGTGATACTGCACAGGGACAGCGTGAGTGGGGGGCGTTGAGGGTGGTGACTTACACATGGGGTCTTCCTAGGTTATTCCACATCCTCTCCAGAGCAGCACGTTGCAGAGTTTGTAACCACACTGTGTTTGCCTTTGCTTTTGTCCTCGGAGTTTCCTTCAGCCTGAAGTGGAAGACATCTAGCAGTTTGCTCTAGATTTGTTGGCCAATGTCATGGAAGCCCATTTCCTGACTGAGGATCCTGATCCCATTGAAAGTGATGGCATTTTGACAGGCACTGGGGACAGCCCTACAGCTACCCAACCTGCCCCAGTGCAGGGGGAAAACTCTGGAGGAGGTGTTTCTGGAGCTGCTTGCCCAAGCATGGCCCAAAGGCACATTTGCCTGACACCAAAGGCAAAGAGAAGATTTGCCACGAGCAGGGACACCAAGTCCCAGGAGGAGAGGGAACAGTCTGCAGCAAGACGAAGTACAACCAGCTTTGTTCCTGAAGTCAACGCGTGGGTTTAAAACTGACCCCTCCAGCTCAGAGAGAGCAGGAAGAGGAGGTCAGACCCCCAGCATCAGCTATGGCGTGATCTAAGGATGTTCAGTGCTGAATGCTGATGGAAAACCCTCAGGACAGGTGTTACCCATGCTGAAGTTCCAGCCTGTGAAGGCACAGCAGTGGATGATGGATGATACAAAGAACACCTCAAGGGATGGAGATGCCGGGTCCAGGCACCCCATGCACCCAAAGGCTGCCAAAGAGAAGTGCCAGCAGAGTTAGCAGTTTTGCCCTCAGGGCAAGGAGCACACACCTCCCACTAACACCGCACCACGCAGCACATCCCGCCATGCAGCCTTGACGCCGCAGCTCCATCCGCAGGGTACCGAGGCTGGCTTCACCCAACTGGCATGAGGAGCCGCGGAATTGGCTGAGAAAAGCGCTAGCAACTGCCGCCTGAGCTCTCCGGGGGCTGCCGCTTGCCAGGCCCTGCTGCAGCCCGTGCTATCTTGCCCCGGCTGCCGTACTCCCCTGGATGGCTAGCACAGGTAGGCTCCTCGCCCAAATCAGCCCTTCCTTGGGCTGGGCAGACACCAGCAGCCAGCTGTGTGGGTTAGTTGTCTGCCCATGATAAAAATCACAGCGAAGAGCCAACTTTTTGGTAACGGCTGTGGATTTTTTTTTTCTTTTATGTCTACCACTCTCTTCTGAGCACTGCTGTGAGGGAAAAAAAAAAAAATTCCCAATTAGAGGCACAGCGAGGATGGTTCTCCCAGCAGTGAGCAGAAAATATTCCCATGGCCCAGGAACCAAGCAATGACTAGAGGCCAGATTATAATTTTAGTTATATTGGCAGAAACTTGGAAGAAATCCCCTTAAATAACGTGGGTTTGCCATGGTGTAAGGGCGATCACTGTCCTCTGCCCTGCTGCTCTCAGTTGGCTGGGCGCTGCCTGCACCCTTCCTCTGATTCATGGGTGCAAGTTTGGCTTTCTGGATGTGAACGCAGCCGGTTATTGCCAGCCAGGAAACCGGCTCGTTTGCCATCGGTAGCAACAGGCTGCCAACACAGTGACTCGACTTTTAGCCAATATGGGATTTTTTTTTTTTTCCTGCTTGATGGTAAAGAGAGCTTTCATTATTCAGAATGTGTGATTTTGGGGTCTTCCAGGCACAGACCTCACTGTGTGCCCGTACCTCAGTCTGATTTTTATTTGGGACCAAGTGCAAGAAGGACGAGTGAGCTTGTTCTCCTGTTTTCCCTTGGCCAGAAAATCCAGGCAGGAGGCGTGTACACAACAGGGCCCTGAAACCGTTTGCCAGCAAGCACGGACTGGCTTCTCCAACTGTGCACTGGGTAGATTCAAAAAGGTCAAAGGAGACATCCCCAAGCACTGGAGAGATGCAGGGAACCTGCTATCCATCTTGAGTCAAGCTCATGGCTCCCTTGCAGGACAATGTGGAAAGAGAATGTCCTAAAATTGATTAAGACTGAGGCTGAAGTTGGTTGGTGGGATCATGGGGACCATTTAGAGATCTGGCCAGCAGCATGGCAGAAAGGCTAGCCCAGCAGAAGGAGGAGGAGCAGTCCAGGTAGTTGGATGGGTGTGAAGACCGAGGGGACCACATCTCATGTTCCTGCTCCTCAGGTAGTTCCCAAGTAGGTTGCTTCAGCGTCCGGTGTCTCAGCTGGGGTCGTGTGCAGAAAGAAGGCTACTAGATGCATTCAGGAGCATGGGCACAGTGTGAGGCTGTGGGAGCATGGGTTTTTTCTACCAGCAATACCTAAAAAACTCTATGCAGAGAGACCCTCGCCAACTCTGAAGTCCTTGATTAAAGCCGTATCTCTCTCCAGGCCTTGTACAATCTCCTTTCTTGCCTTGGCAGAGAAGATGGAAGCTGCTTTGGGCTGCTGCTGCCATTCCACCCCGAGGGCCTTGCATTTGGGGAGGTGCCAAGCAGAAGTTGTCATCAGCCCTGGCTGGAGGGAGCCTCCACTTTGTGGGAACTTTGCAGCCACCTCGTCTCTTCCTGCCAAACAGCCGGGCTTGCAGCCGGTGCAACCGTCTCCACCTTAATCCCTTTCCCTTCAGGTGGGTTGGGAGCAGAGAGAAGGAAAACAGGCTTTGCCAGAAGGAGAGCCCCTGGCTTTGGTAGGCTACAGAGGAAACAAGAGAAGAAGGTGATGCTATTGTTTAGATGTGATGATGCTTATTGCCTGTAGAAACCATGGCAGAACTGTGAAAAGAGTTATGCCTATGCCATGAAGATGAAGAAATGAGAAGACTGAGGTGGAGAATACACCTTGCACCCTGAAGCACATTTCATGCAAAAAGACTGTTCAAGTCTCTCTGAGGAAATAGCTGATTTGATGTCTTTTCAGCGGACTAAATGGGATGCTTCTAGGTTGGGCATCGTCTGCCTCTTCTACCATGAGTCGCAATTCCACCGGTGCAACACTAAATCCAGCAAGCATTAACAGCACAAAATGGGAATGAGCCCATTGACGGAGGACCTGAAACAAAACAATTTTGCCCAACTTTACAAGGATTGTTCGTCTCTGAAACTGTTACGCAATTCTGAACATTGCATGTATGTATATGGGGCTTATTACTAATTTATCCTTTGGGATTGCATCCTGCCAGGACAAAGTATATTTATAAAACAGTTATGTAGGTGTACTGAGACGGTGTGTGCCAATGTCAGGCGAAAGTATGTTGCAGCAATGATTTAAATGACAAGGCTCCGTGCTGATGATTTAGCCCAATGTCTTCATAGCAGAGGCTGTAGGACTCTCATGCAGAGATTTCCATATGAAATCTATAACTTCTGGTGGAGGATTTCCATTCCTTCTCACGAGCTCCTCTGGGCCAAGCGCACTGTAAATTAAGTTGCTTTATTTAAGGACTAGAACCAAAACCCTGGAACCAAACACCTCCTGTCTTCATTCATATTTGAACTTGTGGCTTGGGCCCATCTCCAACTGTATTGTAAAGTGTCCTTTATTTTTCTCTATTAAGGTGTAGACAGAGCCAGCAGTCAGGAGACGATGTCCAACGCTTCGTGTCTCACGCTCACATTCAACAGGTCCTTTGAGGTCCACGTACCCATATGTAGACATGGGTAATTTAGAGGAGTAAGACTGGGATGCAGCACTGGTACCACAGTGTTTTCTAAAGGAATATTGTACAAGATTTATTGTATGACCAGGCATGTTAGCCCACAGGGTAGGAGAAGGAAACCAGATCCCCGAGGGCTGAAGGAGACCTTGGGCAGATATGCCCTAAGTCCCATCAAGTGATGGGAAGTCCAGAGCGAGGAACCACCACCAGTGCTGCCTGTGCCCACAGCCCATGGTGTTCGTGACTAACAAGGCAGCACGAAACATGGAGAACAAAGAAGAGATCTGCCCAAAGATACCAAAACCACTCAGTCTCTGCCGCTTTGCAAAGTGAAGCACAGCAAGCGTGTGGGTGTGAGGAGGGGGCATGGGTCCTCCTCCACTTCAGATCCAGCCATTTGGTCACCCCAAAAACATGCACCAGCACTGATGATCTGGATAGGATGATCATATCCATCTCAGTGCAGGTTTCAAGTGTTGATGCTGTTTCACCATTTCCACGATGCTTTCTTGCACAGCTACTGAGAGAAGCCAGGGCAGCCTCTTCGCACGTGGAAATAACCCCTGGCCGGCAGGAAGGCAAGCAAACAGGGCGAGATGTGACTTAAAAACACTGTCAGGTCAAGCAGGGCATGAGTTGGCTTCTCCTGAATCTGATTTGGACTGCAAGGCAGGAATCAGATAAAAAGGGAGCCTCATGCTTTTTTTCAACAAAGGTACCTGAACACCAAAGGGCTGAGTCACACACCGGTGGTGGTTAGGAAAAAGTAAAATGCCTAAACCCTTACCTATCATGAGAGAATTGAGCTCAAGGTTATTGGTGCTCCTGCAAATAATAAATCATTTATCCTTATTTTTTAGTATTTATGGTGAAAATTGGGTGGAAGATGATTAAAGACAAGGCTCGTAGTCTCCCAGTAAACCTGCTACCAGAACTAGGAGCTCTAACCCCAAAGAGTGTTCCCCAAAAGGTTTTAGGTGGAGAAAACTTGGAGGACACCGCTGATAACACTGATTTTGGCTGTAGCCTCGTGAGCACTTCCAACCCGCAGGCTGACTTTCCCTCTGCTCCTGGGAGGCCTCTGGGAAAAAAAAAAACCACGGCATCGAAAAAAGGATTGTTATTGCTTTGTCTGGGTCCAGGAATGAGGCTGAGCAGCTCGGCTGGTGACTGATATTTGAAAAATAACAACCTTTTGCCCCTTCATTCTCATCCTTTTGCAGATTTCCACATAGGCTTCTCTGAGGAAAGAGGCAGGCTGCTTTCACACATCTTGCAGAGAAGGAAAGAGAAAATGGAAATCATTTGTGCTCTGGTGTCTGTGTCCCTCCGGTAAGAAGTCGAAGCCTCTGAAAAGCGCTTGGATGCAGGAGCACAGATGCTTGGACTATCACACACCAGCTACATAGGAACACATTCTTATTTCAATTGCTCTAGCCTTTGAGGACACAGAACACGGTTGTTTTTAGGGCACAGCAGGGTTTAGATCAAGCGGGAAGATTTAAGCTGGAGCAGGGATAATATTTGAGTGTGTCGAATTGGTTTGTGAAGGGCACATCACCCCGCGTCTCTGCATTCTCCCATTACACAGAAAATCCAAGAGGTCTGAAGAAAGAGGCTGGGCCTTTGAGGAGGAAAAGAGAGGGAGAAAACAGCATTAGATGGGATATTACCCACTGACTGCTATTTCATTTCTTGGGAGAAATTTACGATACAATCATTAAATCCTCAAGAAACAAACCTGAACAGTGTTTTCTTCCTTCTGGGCAAAAATCTTGGAACCCTTAAAAAGACATTGTATTTCACAGCTCAGCAATCCAGCAGCATTTAAAGAATGGGAGAGAAGAGGAATTTTTAAATGAGCAGTCTTTTTTTTTTTTTTTTTTTTTTTTTTAAGACTACACTGTCAGAATTCTTTTCAGGAAAAATAAATAAATTCTAACATCTGGTAATTAATAGCTTATGAGCTGAAGAATAGTTGTCTACAGAGGCAGTTCACAAAAGTGCAGTGTTTACCTTGCCCCTTATCTCTGAAGATCACTGCTCACTCACTAGGGCAAATTCTCTCCGGATACGGCATGTAACTGCATTTCTGCTGTTGCACTTTAGGAAAAGAAACAGTAGGGCCAATATAGAAATTGTCTCAATATTCAGGTTTTCTGTCTCAGTTTTGGCTCCAGCCAGGACTGGTACGGCTTCGTGGAGGCATCAAGCTCTGCTGCTCCACTCCACCTTCGTGCAAGAGGTCACAGTGACTTATCACTTGGATGGTTCCTAACCTTGGTGGCATTGGATCCTCTCAGATACCAACAGCACTTGTCCTCAGAAGCTGTCCATGGGGCAAGGAAGGGAATTTTTGCCCTTGTTTTGTGGGGGAGAACTGCAGCAGGGGATGAAGTGACTTACAGAAGGTCACAGAGGTGAAGCAGGTGTCTACCAACGTACTCAAAACTGTAACCACAAAACTTTCCACTTTGTCCTGATAATGTTGCTGAGGAAACTAAAACACAAAAGCCTTGTATAATACTTCAGTATAGATGTCAGCCACATCATTACACTTTTGAGAACGGCATAAAAATGTCCAACTCTTTTAAGAGTTGTGGAGCAGAAGCTTGGAATTTCTGAAATGTCCAGATCCATTTATATTTCCATTTCTGGCAGGTAGAAACCATAACTCCTTAATACAAAAAAAAAACCCCCATATTTCACTTGTTATTCTCAAAGCAACCCTGTGCTACTCCTCAGAAGACTGGGCCTCCCTGGAGAAGACACTATGAGAGGAGGACACAAAATGGTTAGGAAAACCAAACCCAATGCCTGCAGCATTCAGCTCTGCAAAATTTGTCAGTCTTACCATTTATGAGGAAAAGTTTGTCTAGTAGCTGTCACACATCTTTAACTGGGCTCCCTTCCTTGCATTTCCATGGATTTCCTGTGTGGTAGCTGGCAAATCTGTACATCTGTCTTGCTTAAAGACATTTAAGTGCTTCAGTCCATCTCTGTATTGCTAAATGATAGCACCAGCCTTCAGATGCAATGAGGTTCCATACAAGTGAGAATGGTGAAGCATTAGATACTGTGAAAATAAAAGTAATAGTTTTCATCCTTTAGCCCCTCATGATTCTGAGGAAGAAAAAAAAAAAGAGTCCTGATGAGTTTAAATCTTACACCAAATTGCAAAGAACCACAGGGTTTTGCAAAAGTATTTGTGGCACCTGTACAGCCAAAAAGGTACTTTTCATCTGGTTTGGGTGAAGATTATGCAAAAGGTGAACACCCTTTCACACAACTGAGTTGCCGTATGTAGGCGCCTGGACAAGACGTGGCTGCATGTAGTTATTTGAATCTAACTTGCTCCCAGTGCACATGGGTCTCCCAGTCTTCCCCTGATCTGCTCTGTGGTGGACCTGCTGCAAGGAGAAGAATGGGACACCCTGCGGCTCCCACACTCCCTGCTGGCTTGCTCGCCCTTGCAGCGCAGGCTCCTGGCCATTTCTGCAAGGCAATTTCCTTTTGGTGACACTCAACACCTTTGGACTTCTCCATGCTGTGTGAAAAGTGGATTGGAGTCTCGTGCCACGGAGAGAAAGTGAAATGGCTGTGGTCTTCCATGATAAGGCGAAGCATGGAGTGCTATCTGCCCAGCTCAGGCCATTTTCTAGCATCTTCTCCAAGCTGCTGGCTGCAGTGCAGTTCAGCTGGTAAGATATTTATTTTAAGGAGGTGGGAGAGGCAAAGAGTGGAATTAGTGTTAAATCCACCCAGGGACTGAGCGGCATGCAGACAGCTTGCATTCCGTACATCCACTATCCTCTACAGCTGGACTAGCCCATTGGAGCAGCCAGCATGCCGTATGTTGTCCTATTTAACCTCAAGATAGAGGGTCAAAGTGCTACTCTGACATCCCGCCCTGGAAATTAAAAACAATTTGAACATTAAGAGCAGATACGTTTTCTCAGCATGCAGTGCCCAAGCAGCACATGCTGTGCTCAGGTGACATCCCATAATTTTCAAGAAAGGACTATCTCAGTCCTCAAAAATGCAGCCAGGAAATTAATTTAATTTTTTCTATGACCCTCCGTGCTTTGAAGGGCAACTAACGTCAGGTCAATGTCCTGGTTAACACAAAAGGGCAGAAAAGAATGTTCTTCACCCGGACCTTGGCACTGTCAAGTGTTTTGAGTGGCTCGTATCATTTAGGGACGAAAACGCTATTATCTCACTCTCCATATCGTGCTCCGGTGACAGCGCACTAAATTTTGAGTAGCTGGAGTTCAAAGGAAATAGATTTATGTGGCAGAGGGATCTGGATTCTCTGATGAGCCAAAATAACTGGTCAAACTCCCATCGAGTCAATGCCGGCGTCCTCAGGGAAATCAGTGGGAGTTTTCCCTTAGGCTTGTGTTGTGGTGCCTTAAACAAAGCAAGGGAAGGATTTCTTAGCCAGACGCTGAAAGAAAGAAGTCTCCTCTCAGCAATTAAAACATAGAATTCTACTTGAAAGTGATTAATATTTCTAGTGTCTACTTATGGCCAAGCCACGTATCCCCAGCCCTACCAAATATGAACTTAAATATACAGCACTCTCCGGAGTTACTTCTCAGTTAATAATTTATGTATTCTGGCAACAGATCAATGCAACTAGAAACTAGTTTAGTAACTTACCTTCAGGGTTGTCTATCTATAAACACTGCAGATTCCTAAGTTAAACAGAACCCAATTGTTTTCCCGTGTAATAGAGGCCGGGGCCTGATTTATACAGTTAATTTAAATGGTAATCTTGAAGAGTTGGGAAAAAAAACAACCTGTATCATTAAGGGTTATGAAAGAGAGAGAAACTGTTTACTACTGGGCTCAGAAATGTGTGATATAAATGAAGATAGAGCGCAAGTATCAAGACGAAAGTAATAAAATGATACCAGTGTATGTTGCCTGTGCTTATAGAGGAGCACATTAGTCCTGGCTGATTTTTCCTGAGGTTGCCCTGCACCCACAGAGATGTGTGGTGCTGGGATTTGCGTGCAAGCGTGCAAACCAAATTCTTGGCTTTTTAATACTGGGCTGAGTCCGGTGTCAGAAAGCAGGCAGGGCTCACCTTGCCACAGCTAGACCGGCAGTTTAAGGGAAACAAGGGTGTCCAGGCTTGCCCTTTTCTCCTTAATCACCTCTGGAGAAGAGGGGGGACAGCAGCCTTTCTGGAGGGCTCGTGCACCGAAACACAGCTCGCATTTGAAAGCGCCTTGCAGTGACTAATTAACAGGCATCTGTTACGACTTGTTGGGCCTTATCTTCATTTTCATACGTGCTATTTTGGAATGAAATTTTATTTAGGCTCCGGCTCCTAAACGTTGCTCAAGAGTCATATTACAGGATTAGCCTTCCTGACAAAGGGGAGGGGATGCTTTGTGGTTAGCAGCACGGGGCAGGAGTCAGGAGGCTCGGCCCCATCCTGGCTGCTGCCTCCTCACCTGCTCTGGAGCTGCTCACCCGACTCACCCGGCTCAGCCTGCACAGGTAGGAAGGCTCAATTAAGGTCTATGGAGCATTCAGAAACCCTCTTTTGAAAGCTGCCATGTAAATAAAGATTTAATAGTTCTTGGATGCCACTGAATTACCCTTCTGCAAGATCTGCTCCTGCAAATTGAGCTGCACAGTGTGTCCCCATCTGCAAGACCCCTCGTTCACAGGGACAAGGCCCTAAAGGTTTTACCTCCCCTTCATCAGGGCTTCAACTTCACTACAGTCAAGGCAACGAGGGCAGAGACCTCTAGACATAAAAACCACAGCCCATTGAAGCTGAAAGCCTCTAGATGGGATAATAAAAGATAGCTTCCTTGTGGGTCAGCATGGCGGATTGCTCGCCCACACCGTGTAATCTTATCTCCAGGTGTTGCTCACACGAATTGTGAATTCTTTGGCTGCATGTACACATCTACTAAGGGGAAGTTCCAGATCCCGTGAACTGGCTCAACTGAACGCTTCTTTTTTTATCCTAATCAAAAGAAAATCAGTGAAGGCTCTTCAGAGACACGTGTGAAAGTTTGGAGAGACTGGACTGCATGCTTGTCTACTTGTGACACTGCAGCAATGCAAAGTGTGAACACAAAACCCCAAATAGGACCAGTAAAGCTTCCTTATATTTTGAGACCAAGTAATGGAAGTGATTGTTCCATAAGGGCATGGGGTGGGAAGAAACCCAAAGCTAAGCTGGGCAGTGATACAAGCCAGCTTGGCAGCAATACAAGCCAGCTTGGCAGGAGAAAGGCAGAGACCATACCTCAGCATCTGCTGAGAGACCCTATAGATCTGCACGTTTCTCTGCCTGTGTGGGCATCTTAGCTACGAATCATCTGCCCAAACACATATATTGGCATCTCAGACACCGTTACAGTCAATGGAGAGGAACAGGCACTCTGGGGTGTAGTTCCTCTGCTATATTTTAGGTATTTGTTGTAGGAGGAGATGAATTGCGCTTCAGACCTCAGTAGGCTGGTCTTTAGTAACTGGTTGGTTGGAGGTGACTAGCTTGAATGATGCTGCCCGGATACAGCTTTCTAAGTTAAGCATTAGGATATCGCTCTTCTTCTCTGGAATCGTAGGCACTTCCCCACAGTTCAATTTAAAATGCCTCCAAAGAGAAATCAACTGAAAAGGAAAAAAAAAAAGCCTCTCATTTCAGAGACACTAAAATAAGCGGGAGTGTGAACATATGTGTGTGTCCACACAGGGAACTACTCTGGAGTCTCTGCAGATCTTTAAATACACGGTGAACACGATGCCAGCTTCACCTCCCCTCCTGCGCACGCTCTTCCATACACATACGCTGCACACTCCTGGTTTACTGGTTTTAATGGGGGTGAGTGGAGCGGAGAAAGCTGACCATGAGCTCTAGGCTCCTGTAATGGACAACACAAAACAATCCCACTCATTTCTACTCGTTTATTGTGTGGCACTTGGCCTGACAGAGGAATAAAGGCAAGTTGCTCTCAGTTGACACCCACTAACCCATATTATTTAAAAAAACTCCAGAATTAATTATTATTTTTAAAAATTATTTTATTTTAAAGACAGAATCCCTCAGCCTCTGTATTGAGGTAATAGATCAGAGTAAGAAGATAGCCTGCCAGTGTCTAAATCCTCTGATCTTATTTCTTTGGAAGACATGAAGGATCATATCCTGCTCTTACCTACACTGATGTCAATCTGGAGTGACTCCAGGTGAGCTACCGTTGATGAAAATTGGGCATGACTAGAGTACAATTTGGACCCTAAATGTGTCATGATGCATCCTGTTAGCATGAATTACGTGCATGCATTAAAGGAAACATAAAACCTTCAGATTTTGAGAATGAGATAAAAATTCAGCCTCTTTGCTGGCTTTCCCGGAGTGGTTTTGAACTGCTTCTTGCAGAGGTGAAAAGCGGGTCTTGTAAAGTCACGTGCAATGTTTCCCACCGCCCCTGCTCGTTTCCAGCGGAGGTCAGCTCGTGTCACTGTGTTGTGTGGTTTTCACCTTGCACATCGTGATAGGCATGGCAGCAAACGGCTCAGATGTGTGCCGAGGCCAACTTCTCCTTCAGGCATTTTGGGGGAAGTTCTCATTGCTGTTCCCTCAAGAAAAAAAAAAAAAACAAAACCAAAAAAACCCAAAAAAAAACCCAAACCACTAAATTGTATTATCAAAAAAGTTCCAGGGAGAGAGAATGGCCCCAAAAAGCCCAATCCTATGATGCAGTCATAGTAAAGAGATATTAGTGGATGAGGACTAGAAGTGAGGGAGGGCAAATTCAAGGTTGAAATTTGCAGAAATGCCCCCATACTAGCTGCAAGTTTAAGAGCTCTGTGTTTTGTTCCTAATTTGCCACCAAGTTCTGACAACAAGAGAAGCTGTTTAGGGCTCAGTCTGATCAAGGAGCCTTCATGTTTGAACACCAGGCCTTGTGGCATCTAACCTTAAGAGACTGGCACTGCAGGAGAGATCCCAAAACTCCTGTTAGAAAGGAAGTTTTCACAGAAGTGCAGGTAACTCTGGCAGAAGGGCCAAAGAGCTGCCACCTTTTTTCTCCCTTGCACCTAATTGCACTTGATTTTTTAGTGTGCTACATCCCAGGTTCAAAAGGTGGGTGAGCAGTGGCCCACTCCTTGGACCGGCCTACTGACCTGCTGTTAAGGGATATTTGTGAGATGGGGAGAGTTGAGGTTGTCCTCAGGCTGTGGAGCACATCAAATACCCACTTCCCACCTCCTGGGATTTCCAGCTTTATGTCATGAGAAGATTTAAGAAAAAAAAAGAGGTATTCTGTGCCCCTTTTTGCAGGCAGGGTGATCCCGTCTGAGCACTGAGTGGGTAGGATCTCTCTGGCGTGTTAGTCAGAGGGATGGCTCATTTCTGGATGCTGACGGAGCTCGGTGTGACCTGGGCACGACCTAGGCACCGTGCCACGGCCAGCTGACTGCGTCCGGGAGCAGCTCTGGGCCCCAAAGATATTGCAATTCTAAAGGCGAGGTGCTCACAGCACCTCCAGAATTGGGATTCTGCCACATGGAGTCTTCAGGGTCTCTGCGTTGGACGTAAATGAATTTATTTTACATAGCCTTTAATCTCTTTGGTGTCTCATTCCCAGTAGTAAAATGGGGATGTTAATATTCAGCCCTTTGCCTTCATTTTTTTTTCAGACAGGATCCACCTCTGCTCTCTGTTGGACCTGGAGTAATAAATGCAAAGTAATTGTACCCAAAATAAGCCTGCAAATTACTCTATCATGAGCAGTGTAGACTGCAGGACTTTTAAAAACTAACTATTGTTTTATGCAGTAGATTTTCTAAATAATATGACCTAATAAAGCTTCAGAGAAACACCAAGACACAACCCTTTCATGTCCTGCTTGTGATACTGGGAAGCAGCTTGAGTCATTCTACTCCTGGATCAAATTCCCTTGCAGCCGCCCAGCTGGGTGACCCTGCACAGATCCTACCAGTACTAAGAAAAAATCCAGCTAAATGACAAAATTTTGCAGACTCAGAAAACTGAAGGAGGACAGTAGTATTTGTCACTGTTTGGAAAAAAAAAATAATAGAAAAAAAAACCAACCTATTCTAAAGAGAGTGAATTTTAGTCTTTCCTGCTCATTTTTTGGTTTTTTTTTGTTGTTTTTTTTTTTTTTCTTCTGGAAGATCTGAACTGAACAAGCAGCAAAGATTAGAAGAAGTGGGTTAATCAAATGGTGTGCCTGGACATTGATGTTGCTTTGACTGAGCAGTGTGTCTGTCCTAATTAAAGAAAACTTCTCCAGGGGGTAGAAATGCACTTGAGTCCTTGTATGTTTGTGTTGGTCACTTACTGAACATGGGAAGCTGTGGCTTTGCTTTTTCCTTCAGTGAGGATAAAAATACACTTACCGCACATTTGGCGTTTCATTTCTCCGTTAGTGGAGAGGGTAAGTTTTCAGCAGGCAGCCGTCCCTTCTTTTTCTTCCTTTTTTTTTCCCCTTTTCTTTTTGTTTAAAAGGAGCATTTGATACTGATTGAAGGTGCCAGAATGACACCTCTTTTCCAGAGACCAGAGGATGAGAGGGTGCCTTGGGCAGCTGCAGGGTGAGTTTCTCCCCATGTATGCAGCTCCAGCTTTGACATCGCCTCCGGCAATTTATCAGCCTCTGGAGTCGCAGAGAGCATCTCAGGTTCATGATGCACAAGGGTTTCTTGGAATCAGTTGGACTCATAAAAAAGAGACGTAGTGGCTGCCGGCCAGCTACCAATGGTCTGAGCAAACAGATCCCTGTTTGCAAGGGCATCCCAGCTACAACGCAATGAGTGTTGGCATGGACGGTGGAGAGGGAAGAATCTGGTTTCATCCTCACCATCATGGAGAAAACCTTCTAGGAGGCCATGATCTCCTGGTTTATCATGAGAATAAGTGGGAGGAATCTTTCCTTTCAGAAGACACTAAAAAATAAACCCTCCAAACCCCAACACAAATCTGAGGGTCTTTTCTTCTTTTTGGCCTTTCCTGACTTTATTGCTCCTGAAGCTTTGGATGACATTCTTGTCACAGTGGTCATGACAGACCTGAAGGAGATGGTGGTGAGGCCAACCACTGTGCTTCGCTGGGGCCTTTCTGTCGAAGGGGACATCTGCTCAAACCAGCTGTGGCGGTGGCTCGTGAGTGATGGAGAGCCGGACTCAGACTGCAATTCAGCTCATTAAAAGAAAAGCACCCCGGGGGCTGCTATGGTTATTTGCCCCCTGTAGTGCTGGCATTTTTAAGGCCAGGTCAGAACTCATTGCTCCAGGCCCTGTGCTAACGGGGCCTCTCGATATCCTTTGTCAGAGGACACGTATTTAGCCTGTCCCTCATCTTTATCCACCATGTCGAAGGCAGAGACCTGTGTCTGAGCAGACTCCCCATCCCTCCTCTTCTCTCCTCCAAACAAATGTGGTCAGCGTGAAACAAAGCCCAAAGCAGCAGCACGTTCCCCAGTGAGCAGACGGAAAGTTTCAAAGGCACAAAGGGTATTTAGGCACCGACTTCAAAGTCAATAAGTTGGATGCTGGAAAAAAAAATCTCCCCCGTAGCCTTTATGTCATGCCACTTAATAAGTAATTAAAAGCTCAAAAATCATGAGTCTGCTGCTTTCATTACTTCCTAAAGCACACTCCATACATCATTGCTCTGTGAAATGCTTCACATGTACCGCATCCTACTTTAAATATGCCAAACAGTGAAGTGCTTAGCATTACAAAGGCAAAGACATCAAGGAAGCTTTGATAAAATCTGCTGAGCAGACAAACATCTCTCTGGTTGGCACTAGCCAGGCTAGGTTTTTATTCCACAATTATTAAAAACATTTCAAGTGAAGGCAGCTAGGCTTGTATTTTAGACACAAGACCATTAGGTGACAAAGAGTGAAACCTTTCATTACCGAGATGCTGGCTAAAGGGGATTAACCCCTTCGGCGTCCACAGCGTGTAAGGCAAAGGTTTCTCAGAGATTACTCTTTTCTGGGAAAGGGAACTAAAAATGAGATGGATGGCTTCGCTGTGTCGGTGGCGGAGAGGAGGTTGATAAGGAGATGCTCCTTTTCCCAGTCCCATGATGATGTGAGGTATCTGAGATACGTTTGCAGGGTAGGACACAGCTCTTCTGAAATAGGGAGGCTGACATCTGTGCGGTTGCAAAAAGCTGCCTGTAAAATAGGCAGGCTTTTATTTTTCCCTCTCAAGCTCTCTTTGTGGTAGAGCACGTCTGGCTGTCAGCTCTGGATAGTGCGCAACATGGTGAAGCCCCAACAGTGACAGGGTGTGTTCCTGTGATATAAATAGACATTTAAGATGAGCTAAATTTACTCAGTGAATCATTTATTTGCTAAAAATGTGGTTTCAGGGTGGACACAGTTATTTGCCAAATATGATGCATATTCTCAAGTGCTTTTGGATTAAATGAAAAAAAAATTGGAAATGTTGAAGCATTGCTTTTCAGCATTTCCAGAAACTTACACACAAAGATACACATATATCTCCAACTCTATCACTCTCATGAACTGAGGAACCATTCACAAAGTGGGGGAGAAGACAATAACATTCCTCAGCTACCCTGACAGCCCAATGTTTTCAGCGGCTGATTGGGAAATCTCACGTCCTAGGAGAGCACTCCCCACTGCGATAATTATGGAGTGCTCTGACCTGGGTGCCTCTTGTTTTCTCCAGTTGAAATTACTTCACTTTGTAAGAATAATTAAATACCCACTGGACTAGAGCAAGGGTGGCAATAATTTTGTGGTTAGAGCACTCCCCTGGGATGGGGGAAGTCTCCTAGCAGCAGCATCAATGAGTAGTGTTTATACGGAGTGGAACAACCCCAGCAGAAAAGGATGAGAGAGGCTGCAGATTGCCCTGTGGACTGGTCTTGGAAACGTGGAGATAATGACAGTGCAAGGGCTTGAAGCTGGTCTCGCACAGGGCAGGTAATTGTTTTGCTAAGTAGGATGCCATTGTGTGAGCCCTTTCATGTAGGTTACAAAAATGTGGTAATTTGATTCTTCCGCTTCTTCCCAGAATAAGCACATTTTTCAAACCTCAAAAAGTCTTTTAGGATGTGGAAGAATCCTTCCCACCTACTTAGAGGTTCCTCATTCAGTTCTCATTGCTGCCCAGTGGGCCAACTGGTGTACCTCTACATCTGAGGGTGGTTGTGCCAGGGAAGCAACGATAACTTTTTACACCGTGGTTGTGATAAGCTCCATTACCAAAACCCGACTTCCCCAGCTCTTCCCATTCTTAGTATAATCACAGAATCATAGAATAGTTTGGGTTGGAAGGGACCTTTAAAGGCCATCTAGTCCAACCCCCCTGCAAGGAGCAGGGACATCTCCAACCAGATCAGGTTGCTCAGAGCCCCGTCCAACCTGGCCGTTCTTCTAAGGAAGCTGTGGGAAAGCTCAGCATACATTAGCCAGTCTGCTGAGAAGCTAGGACTGCATTTCTGTCAAAGCAAACAGAAAAGAATAATTCAGGTCTCATTTTCTGGATTTACAGCAGAAAAACATAAACCAAGAAAGCGTGAGTACATTATTGTTCCTCGCGGTGTTGCATGGAGGGTATAGTCAAAGTAGGCTTCAGCCTTCCCAGGAGAGGCAGAAAGACAAGTAGTTTTTAAAGAAATCTGAGAGGCTCAGCAATTGCTTGCCTCCAGGAGACAGGGATGTGAGGAAACTATCAAGTAACATGGAACATGCATATTTTCTAGCACCTGAAAAGCTGAGGTTTCTACAGAGCAAGCCACCACATACTTGTGGGATTAGGCATGTTGAGGAAAATGTGCTCTGCCAACCAGGCTATATATATAGCATGATGAAGGGCTTGTTCGTCTGCTTCGGCTGGTTGATAGTAGACTCCATTTCAAGGGCAAGAAGGGAGGTTCCTCTTCACCTCCGCATTTTCCCTTGTGCAAGACTGATAGAAACAGAGAGTGAGCTGAAATCAGTGTTATCACCTCACAGAATAAATAGTAAGAGAGCTAAGAAAAATAATATGTGGAAACTTTTATGCTTATGGACTGTTGCTTATGAACAATTAACTCGAGCTGAATGCAAACACACTCACTCTGAGAGGGTGTGTATTGGCAGAAATATTTAACAGGCCATTTAAACCTGGCTGGAAATAAAGCCATGCAGAATCACTCAGGTAGGAGAAAAAAAAAAATCCTTAATTCAGAGCTCCTATTCACACTGGTTTCAGTGGAGGAGGAAACCTCACGGTCATCAGGACATCTCCATCTCCTTTCCTGCCCTCTGCATGGTGAGTTAAGGAGGTCTTGTGGTCCTACCATGCCTTCTGATTTATCACTCTACTCAATGAAGTTCAAATTAACAAGGTCATTTGGTCTTTCTGTACTGAATGTGTGACTCTCAGAGCAAACAGAGGTGCAGGTATTGAAAAGGGGGACCTGCCTGCACCCCATAGGAGTGTAACTCAGGCTCAGTCAGGAAGAGCATTGGGACCCATGCAGACCCACACTTAGATGGGATTCACTCCTTTGGACACAGCTCTGAACTGATGCTCTAAGTGCTTCTGGGCTGGAGCTAGCATACATGGGAGACATTTTGAGTAATGACCATGTAAACATTTTGGGCTGATGCTCCACCAGCCGTTACAAACTGCTGTCAGGGGAGCTGGCGTGCTGGGCATGTGGGATCTTACGCACCTTCTCAGTGTGATGGAAAAGAGAGGAATGGTGAAACCCCTTGAGCTGCTCTGGCAAATCCACCCCAGAAAGCAGCCCAAATCTGCACGAGGCTCTGTTTCTCCTCCTGCAGGGAATGGATGTGTTTTCAAGAGTTCACTGCGTAATTGTGACCAAATACCACAAGGACATTCTCTTGAAAATTCATTTCATCATCATGAATATGATGTAACACAACGCTTCCTGACCAAACTCTCCAGAGGCTTGTCTGTTACGAAGTGAAGTTATACCAGACGTGCTACTTTACTGAAGCTCCTGCCCCATCCTAATCCGGATTAATTTTTGCATACAGACAAGCCCTAAGGGCTTGACTCAGGGAGAGCTGCAGTAATGAGAACCTTTCTTCTCAACCTTGGATCAAGCCCGAGGTGCTTCTGGCTGCCTTTGCCTTAGCATTTAGGTTCAGAGCAGTAACGCTGTTTCACAGCAGCTCTGGCTTGGTCTCCCTCACTCCGTAGTGGTCCAGTTTGCAGAATATCTCTAATGCACACGAATTCAATTTTTTTTTTTTTCTCCCTAGAACAAATGAAACCAGAAGCTCTTCTACATCCCCTCATAGGGATATAAGGTAATAAATCAGTAGCTGATCCTTCAGTCAGCCTTAGATAGTGTACAGGGTGGGGATTTTCAATGTAGGTGACCGGAACAAATCTAACCTGGAGTAAACACTGTGAACTGCAGCTAGTGTAGATGTTGAGCACTCAGCACCCATCTGTTTGGTCTCCTGACACTCTCCTATTGCTCTCCTGCTAATCTAGATGTAGCAATTACTTGTTAATCTAGATATGGCCTGTGTGA
The DNA here is from genome assembly GCF_036417535.1 of Chlamydotis macqueenii. Taxonomy (NCBI): domain Eukaryota; kingdom Metazoa; phylum Chordata; class Aves; order Otidiformes; family Otididae; genus Chlamydotis; species Chlamydotis macqueenii. Next base: position 5,239,235 of record NC_141557.1, on the reverse strand, counting down.
TGCTTATCACTGTCCTATCTGACTCCTTGCAGCTGCGCACACGAGGCAAGATGACAACCTCTGTTTTGCAAATGGAGATACGAGGCAGTTCGAGGAGATAGGAAAGTTGCGATCAAGTTACGGTCTCCTGGGTGTTGGCTTGAGGATGGTGTTTCTTCCCAAGTTGGCCCCAAATGCCCACAGATTGCCCCGAAAAGGGTGACGCTTGTGATGCGGGGTTGGTACAAAGGGGAGATTCCGTGCTTGGCTCTGCTCTGTGCTGCACCAGCAGCTACCAGGGTGTGGACTTCAGGCTGCCCAAATGGCCAGATGAGCATCTGCAAACTGGAAGCACATCCAGTGCCTCGCTGAGGTCTGACAAGAAAATCTGGAGGAGACAAAGGCAACGTTCAAAGCCTGTCCTCCACCAGAATGACAAAGAGTGATGAAGAACAGTCCTTGCTCTAAACTTTCTTTAGGACCTCCAGCAAGTCACCCTGTCTCTCTATGCCTCATTTCCCTCTCATGCCAAGGGATGGGATATTAGCCTGGCTCATCTGCTGGGGTTATATCTCTATGAGTAACCTGAGTATGTTCCTGGGGACAGGACCTGACAGCAGCATCACCAGCACAGCCTCCAGCACTCCTGCCCTGTGCCAGACAGCAGTGTCCCAAACAGCTCCCCAGAACGTTTCTCACATTAGCACAGACCAAGGGCTCTTCCCTACACAAAGTTTGCATCTGGCTGACATGTTTGAGGGCCTAAAGTGGGTTAATGAACACCAGACCTTCTGTGTTTGTGGTCTGAGAGTACAGAAATGGACCCAGGAACTTTTAATTTGCTAGCTCCCATTATTCAGTAGCCCTTGGTCCTCAGGGTCTGTGCTGCTCTGTTAGTACCAGACCAAACAGAATAAGGTCTAGGCTTAACTGGACACCACTTTAATTTAATAAAAAAGATAAAGATTCATTTTTTTAAACTTGCCCTAAGTCATTTACCTGTCTCCCGTATAAACACCACCGTGACCTGCCTGTGTGCTGCTTTTGGTCTTTTCTTCTTCCCATCCCGAGGAGCAGTAAAAATAGGTAATCTTTAATGAAAGGTCAGCTATTTGGGCTAAAAGCCAGCCTGAGGTCCCAGGGAGGGAGATGGTGGCTTTCCAGGGCAGCGGTGTGGTTGGAGCGATGCCTCCATTGTAGCGGCCGCAGCTCCCGGTGGGACCGGGCAGGACCAGCCCGTGACGATGCCATCCTGCAGGCAGGAGGGGAAGAAAGGACAAGGAGACGTACTGTACGGTCTCGTACGGATTACTACATTCATCATTTTCAATAAACTCCGGGAGCAGCCAGCCCCTGTACCCTGTGTACTCTCACAACTCGTTTCTCTGTGAAATTGGAAACGGGACAAAGTCAATTACGTTATTTTCCAACAACAAACCTCTGTGGAACAGTAACTCAGATACTGGCCGCAGTTCGGAGAACAGCCAGTGCCCCACTTGATATTTCCTTAATGGTGGCAACTTGGTCACAGCAATGCTTTATTCCACTGCAGTAAACACCAGAAGGATTTTTATTCTTGAAAGCTCTATCCAAAAGAAAATAAATAGGTACAGTGCCTCTGCTGCAGCCTGATGAAAATGAGAAATTCCTCTCCGCAAGCTGTTTGGGTACCTGGTTTTTGTTATGTTTGGATACTACTCCTCTGGAGGGGCAAAAGCAGCGGGAAGAAAAGTGGTTTAGGCACCATACTGGGAGCGTGGAGGGCAGGGGTGGATCAGATAAGAAGTCTAAGACCATAAATACCTCCATGTCACTGCAACGCAAACAGCAGCAAATCCCTCTGGAGAAGCAAAGTGGATGTGTAACTAAGAGCAAGTTGGAGAAAACTGCCCCGATTTAGGAATTCAAGCTTTGAAGCCTCTGAGAAACGAACGGTGCTCAGAAGTTTCCCAACCATGTCTGTTAATTACTGAAGACATTTATTTTTAACCTACAACTGGCTCCCTCCATCATAATACTTAGCAGGGGACTCACATGGCGCAATCAGATGAAAATCAAAGCCACTTGAATAAAGCCTTGCTCTGTGAGTAAGCTAGCCCTGCGGGGATGTCCCTGGTTCACCCCTCACGCCGTGAGGCTGCTGGGTCCAAGCTGGTAAAAATCTGAGGATCTTCTTTGTTGGAGTCACAGAGACCTCAGGGTTTCGGAGCTCAGAGATAAAACCACGGAGGGAAGGGACTGGGTTATTGTGGGTGAGCTCCTGCATCGGTGTGGGGACAGCAAGGATAACCCTGACACCTCCTCCATGGTTTGCCCCACATCTAGCTAAGAGGACTTGTGATCTTGCTTGTGGGACACTGATCATAAGCCATGATACTGGGCACCAGCCAGTAACTTCATGATGCCGAACCTGTCCCATCTCACATTGCACAGAAACATAAACCTCTCCTCTTCTCATCTCCTCACCGGGCTTCTCTGGTTGGCTGCCAGCTCTGTCTCAGCTAGGGAGGCCAACAGGCCAGCTGCAAGATCCACACCCTGGCTTCAGTCCTGCAACTTGTCCTTCTTGCAAGTGGACATCTTATGTGATGGAGAGGAGGGAGGACAAGAGCTTTGCCATCCAGAGTAGGTTACAGATGCTGCTGAGTCCACAAAGAGACAAGGGGAGTCCTGCAGAAACCACATCTCCCATAGCCACATGAACAATGATGTCTTGGCCAAGACCATCCATTTTCTAATAGATATTATATCTCTAACACATGTATTTCGGGTTTGGTTTGATGACATTTTCCTCCCTGAAAACTGCGGGGCCTTCCTCAGGAGTTGAGAGCAAATAACTGCCAGTTTTACTGTTGCAAACACAGTGGTTGTAACTTCTAAGTACACCTTTCCCTTTTTGACTCTGCTTGCTGGAAAGCATTGCAAAGTGAAGAATTTTATCTCTCTCTGTCTGTACATGTGGTCGCAGGGGGACATGGATGGACAGATTGGCTAATGTCATCTTGGACATGTGCTGAAGCCTGTTTGTTCCCTGCTGACCCAACTGTAAAAAACACCTGAGTCACCCTGAGCTAGGACATCAGGGGCAGCTATGTCCTTGGTAGAGAAGTTGCCCAGGACGTGTCCCCTTTTGCCTCCCAAACCTCTCATCTTTGTGGCATCTGAGGACTTTGCTCGTTGGGTCAAGATTTCCAGGCATCCCAAAATCCCAGACATGTAGCCATGGGGTGTGGTAACTCTGCAGCCCACGGACACGTACTTCGGCACAGAAAACCTCAGCTCCTATTTGTATGCTGTGGCCATGCCATAAGCACATGAGCCCAGTGGGCCCCGTTGGCTTTTGCAGACCGTGACTGACACACCAACTGTCCCAACACTGCCCCAAATAAAAACACCGCAACATACAAAGAAGCCATGCAAGCCAAATAAACAAATGCCTTGAGCTGCACTAAAGACCTGGGAAAAGCCACCATTCTTTTCTGATCATATCTGGAAGGCATGCAAAAAACGTGGCCATGAGCAGCATATCTAAAAAGGGAGAGAGGGAGGCAAAAAGGTATATGGCTTTTCTTCCCTTCTGTTTCTTGAAAGCAGAGTGATATTCAGTGGAGTTAAGCCCTGTCATGTGTGTATTCTTCTAGAAAGAAAAAAAAAAAGAGAAAAAAAGACCGAGGCGACTCCTGAGTGTTCCTGCCTTGCAACACCCAGGCAGTTTCCATGGCTCAGAACTTATAAATCCTGCCTGTGAGTCATCAGCTCACAGGCCCCAGCAGCTCAGACCCTGCCTTTTCCATGGAGACGTGGGCTCTCTGCCCCCGTTTTCCCTTCTCCAAACCTCTCGGTGTGAGCCAGCAAGAAGCCTATGCTATTACCTCCACCAAGCATCTGAAGGCAGGTCCTCATGTGGAGGTGTCACACCAACTCATCCTTCTTCCGAGTGCTTCCACTGAAAGCACTGGAGTTGCAGTTTTGATCCTTTCAGAGACTGGTCTGAAACACAGACTGGTTTAATTTATTCTGTGTTGTCTGTCCTGAACACGAGGGGTTGCATGTTCTGTGAATCAAAATACTTAATTCAGAAGGATCAGCAGGAAAAATTATATTTTTTTGCTATGATACCAGTCATCCTTAGGAACTGGGAACCACTGCCCTTGTTGTGAGAGCAGGAATTGCAAGCTAACCCCGCACAGAATACAATCTTTCTCCCAAATCAGGCCAACCGGTAAAGCAAAACAGCACTCAGGAAGGACAGAGCAAGTTCTTCCAGGCACTTCAGTCCCTGACTAGTTAAGCAGGTTATAATGGGCTTTAATTGTTACTCCCACAAGCTGCAACTTTATTTACTGCAGCTGATCAGCTCTCACAAAAGGACTGAATCATCCTCTTGTGTTCAAAAAGCAGACAGCTCTCACCCTCAACTATGATAACATCATTAAGGAGAAACAGGTCTCCATGGTAAGGCAGGACCAATGCAGCCATCAGTAAAAGACTGTTGTGCCAAGGGGAAGCTAAAACCAAGTGCCCAGTCACTGCACTCTCCAGGGATATTGCATCTTCTCAACTAGACACGCTGCATGAGAGATTGGGACAGGAAGCGAAATAACACAGCAAATCCATCGAGGGAATGAAAGCTGTTGTCTGCTCTGACCTGGCCTTGCCTGTGAACAGGGATCAAGCCCCTTACAACGGTCATGAGCACCGTTATCCCATCCTTCCAGTTGGGAAACGGAGACAACTTGCTCTGGTTGTCCCTTTAGATACCTCTCAGCAGGTATGATGCTGGGGGAACACCTGGACAGGGAGGCATGCTGGAGCTGCCTGCATGCAGTAGGAAACGTGCTTTTCTGTGTCACCACCAGCTCCTTCCCAAAATCTCACAGTTGGCATCTCTCTGCAAGAGATGCTTTGCCACAGCAGTGGCCTCTGTCCTGGCTCAAGCCCTCTGAGCACATCCCCATCTTTCCCATTCCACTTTATAACTCCGATGAAGCCGAGCATCCTAAGTTTGCCAGTTTCACTGGATTCATCTTGCTCCCCTACAGCACATCAGCTTTCTTATAACACAGATCACAGGCTCATTTATCTAGGCTTAGGATAATGGATTCAGAGTTAGAGCTGCAAGGTCTCCAAAACCAGGATTCCTAGTGAAAAGCACTGTGACTCCAGACATTGGAGCAAGACACTCTCCTAGCTGCTCCGGCATGTTTGCCATGATGTGCATCAATGTGGGAAGCACACACCGGGTTTCCATGAAATGACAGCATTGCCAGGGTCATTTTTCTCTGTTCCTGTTCCCTGGATATATTCTGCTTCCTATTTTCACCTGATATTAATGCAGCATTGATGATCCCTGCCTTGAACATCTAATGTGTTTCACTTCCTTCAAGCTCTGAGGGCCCAAAACACCTTAGAAACCTTCAAGGCTTAAACTACCCCATGTGCTACTCATCATAGAATCATAGAATCATAGAATAGTTAGAGTTGGAAGGGACCTTCAACGGTCATCTAGTCCAACCCCCCTGCAAGGAGCAGGGACATCCCTGACTAGATCAGGTTGCTCAGAGCCTCATCCAGCCTGGCCTTGAACGATTCCAGGGATGGGGCATCCACCACCTCTCTGGGCAACCTTTTCCAGTGCTCTACAACTCTCATTGTAAAAAATTTTTTTCTAATATCTAATCTAAACCTACCTCCTTCTAATTTAAACCCATTACCCCTTGTTCTATCACAACAGGCCCTACTGAACAGCTTCTCCCCATCTTTCCTGAAGGCCCCCTTGAGATATTGGAAGACCGCTATCAGGTCTCCCTGGAGCCTCCTCTTCTCCAGGCTGAACAGCCCCAACTCTCTCAGCCTGTCCTCATAGGAGAGGTGCTCCAGCCCTCTGATCATCTTTGTGGCCTCCTCTGGACCCTTTCCAACTGGTCCATGTCCTTCTTGTGTTGGGGACTCCAGAACTGGACACAGTACTCCAGGTGGGGTCTCACCAGGGCAGAGTAGAGGGGCAGAATCACCTCCCTCGACAGAGAGTATCCATTTCACACCGAGCTTACTAAGTGTACCGCCTCAGGCACATTCTCATCTTCTGATAGGGCTTGCACAACCTTTCTGGTACCTTATCAGCACGAAGAGCAGGAACAAGGTGCTTTGCTCAGACCTGACCTCTTCCCTTTTCAGCCAAGGGGGACGGGCGTCTTGGGTCACCATCTGCAAACGGAGCTTTACAGCCTCTGTTGCCAAATGGCATCAGCAAAAAAAAAAAACATTTCTGCCACCATGGTGAGTTGTAAGTGGTTTGGCCCAGGAAGGAAGAGCATCCCGTACCAAACATGGGTAAATTGGAGGATGAACATGGAGAGGATGAATGTTTAAAAGGGATTGTAATGCTGCCTCCAGGCATATGCCAGCCTCACTGGCAAGGGGACAACTGGCTTCCTGCACAGGCAAGTTTACACCACTCAGGGTTTTTGTGCATCTTTCTCCAAAGCATCTCAGTCCTGGAACATCTCCTGCTAAGCCCAGAGCCCTAATTTAGGAAGCCCACCTATGTGTCATTGCACGCGTCCCCCCAGAGCACTGCTACCAACCCTCGTGGGTCACCCCGCATGCCAGTGCAGCTCTGGGACCACGCTGCTTGCCCGAGGTGTGCTGGTTTTGTTCGTGACCCAACACTTTACAAATGCAAATTTTTAATATTCATGCAATGTGTCCCCCCCCACCCCCTTCTTCTTCCGTGTAGAGATGAGTTCCCACTTGCCGCACCACGTGCTTGGAAGAGCAGGCAGAATGGAATTAAAGGTTTCAAACTAGCTCAGTGGAGGTAAAAAATGTTGCCTAAAGACAGAAGGAAAAGATTGTCAAGTGAGATTTAGAGATGCCCTGGGCAGTGAGGGATGATTGCATCCAATTCCGATGGTACATCTGATTCTAGCACTGCCTGGGAAGGTTTCATTCTCTCCCAAAGCTTATTTTTGTCCCATTTTCAGTCTATCTGTGGAACTATGCAGGTAGAAAAATGCCCTCTCTAGCTTTAGAGTCTCTAATAGCTCCTGCCACTAACTATGAGATGAGGCAATGCACACTTTAAATGGCTCCCAAATTTCTTAAGCCAGACAGCTTGTTCGTTATTCTCTTACAGGCTTCTCTCTATGACTCAGCCTTATATGAACGGCTAGAAGTGAACATCAAGCTAAAACTAACAAAGTGGGTGCCAAGTATTTTTTTTTTTTTTCCTCAGGATTCCATTTTCCCCAGAGTCTCACAGAGGTAATTAAAAGGTGTCAGTTTTTAGAAGGAATATCCTTGACAGGAACATGATATAATTCAGACTGAACAATATGTTCAGTTTGTTCCCTGGACCATAATACAGTGCTGTAACAATGCAGTGCCATATTCACTAAAGACTATCCTCAGGAAAGAGTGCCCTGAGTTAACTGAAATAGGACAAAAATCTTCACATGATCATTGACAGCTCTGATGAAATTTATTAGAGAAATTCAGAATAAGTGTCTATGTAAAAGTATAACACTGGGATTCAGAAGACCCCTGTTCAGCTCCAAGATGAAGAACTCATCACTTCTTGTGACCATAAACCATTGTAGCAATGCCTTGCCTGTCTGAAAAGCAAGGGACTTCTTCCTTTCATGCTGCAGCTACTTAGGTGGCAGTGGCTTTAGCACAGGATTGTCCCATTCCTATTTATTGGCACAGCACCTCACACACTGAAACCCTGTGACTTTCAGCATCCCTTTAGAAGTTTATTTGGTATCAAGATGCTGTTCTTTTTGCTATTATTCTGTTGAGCTGGAGAACTAATCGTCTTTTACTTTTGTTAATTGGGACACAAATGGAAGGATCTCTTCCTACCAGGCACTCGATGAACAATGCCTCCAAAAAATTTAGAACAAGTAAGAAACAAAGCAGAATCAGATTCAATATCTTCTAGGTCTGCACTTCACTCGTCTTGGATGTAACTCTGTGAAACTGAATCTGAGCTTGCAGAGTTCCCTTGGACATTGGAGCTGAAGCACCTAAATAAAAGTTTAAGTGGGAGTGAGCTTCTAATAACCAGAAGAAATAGTGAAATAAATACCTATAACCAGGAAAAAAAACCCACAGATTAAAGTGGGTTTGTCCCTCATTCTTTTGAACATTTTATTAAAAATACCAAGGTTAAGACTCATGTGCCTTACAGGTGGCCAAATCTGCTCTTTTCTCTAGATTTACATCTGAGCGATCTCACTGGTGGTGAGGATTTTCCCCGTCATGTTTCACGACAAGTGGGATCCCTGGGTTTTTTCATCTGAGCTCAGCCTAGATTAAAGCTCCAGCAAAGGCTGGGATGTTTGACCCGGGATTATCAGTTTAGCTGTGTTGTGGGATCAGCACCAAATTTCCGAGGAAGAACATGGACAACCAGTCAAATCCAAGATACTTCCACCTTCAGAGCTGCCCAGATATGTTGTTTTAACTTAAAATGAGATTTACGCTTAACAACAAAGTCTGGGGGAAACCGGTGGACCTAATCAGAGATTTTGACCCAGCCCTAGCTTTCTCACAGCAGCTCCACTCCCATGTTTTCAGGCTGTTGCTTTCACCAGAGCAGAGCACATCTTGGCTCCGAGCATCTGCGGGAGCGGGGTCCCAGGAATGCATTTCTGCCGCGGAGAAGAAGTTGCTAGGAAACCAAACAAGCAACAAGTTTATCTTCAAAGCCTGGGACCTTGGAAACTGGAATTATCTGGGAGGAATACCCTTCAGTGGGAACCGTCACATCTCATCATTCCTGGCAGAAAACATTCCAGGTTGTGACGAGGTGCTGATGTGTGCCCAGGGACTCTGGAGTGACCAGATTTCCAATAGCATCATGGTGGAAAAAATGCTGAGTGTAATTACAATTCAAATATGTGAAGAAAAGAAAATGAATTGAGCTAAAAGGCTTTATTATCCCAGGAAGATTTTAAGCAGCACTGAAACACAGAAAGACCTGTGGTCACACCAGTTATCGGTCAAATCAGAAGCATAAGGTCTCTCTATCAGAGAACTGGAGGCAGATCATTCCCCCTGAGCCTATACATAGCTCTCAGCTGAGTTTTCAATTCAAAAAGTAAATGACCAGTACCATAAAAAGCAAGTAGCATTGATAGGTGGCAACCCATTTTGTAGTTCTTAGCTTCTGCCACACCGGTGACAATTTCAATCAAGCTCATCCCTAATGGTGTGACATGTCCCTATCTCTTGATGACTCTAGTACCAGGAAAGTCTACAAGCAGAGGTATCTCAGGTCCCAGAGCCAAGATTATCTCATTGCTCAGCCTCATGAGAGCCAAGGACAGTCAAACACATCTTCTCAGTTCCATGGTTGGTTCTCAAAGGGCATCTTTAGAGCACTGGTATTTCTGGGGTTTTCCTCTGTCACTCCAACATGGCTATATGAGGCCTGGCTTCAAGCTTGGGGTGGTTGGAAAGATTGTCCCATGTGAGCAAGGTCCACCTTCAACCAGACATCTACATTATGAACTTGTACCAATGTGACTATGCCAGTGACAGAAAACTCAATCTACCGCAGCAGCTACCATCAGAGTTTTGACTTAACCAAAGCTGAAGGGATCCAGCTAATTGCAATACTTGGAAATATTAAAATTAATTCCTTCAAAGGCTGTGGCAGTGTCCTAAAAAGGCTCCAAATCCAAAATATAATGTCTAGCAGACTGGAGAGGAGTCAAAGTCTGGTAGAGAGAACACAGATCTTGGAATTAAGGGACAGACACACATGTCAGATGAAGTACTTAGAAACATAACTCCTGATTGATTTCCTCAGATTTATGCGCCAAGTTATCTTTCAAGATCCAAGGCCTGATCTTTAAAAATCAGCCATGCCGTCATACGTAGACAGATGTTTCTGCGTATTGCTGCCTTACACTGGAAAGAGGCAGCACTGCAAATATGTGTCATATGGCGTGTTCTGGCAGCCAGCAGTGACAATTCTTTTGCTGGAGTGTCAGATGCTTTTTAGGACGGGTGGTTCTGAATTCAGTTTCTGCAGGCTGCGTCAAGCTGCAAGTGGCCATGTTGTGCAATGTGATGATGGACCAGATGTTCCTGGATGGCCACGGAATTGTACAAAATTCTAAAGAAAAGGAAGGAGATAGAAAATGTCTGTGTATTGAATGATTGTTCTTGTGCTTGTCCATAAAATGGCAGTTTTTCAGAGTATATCTGAGCATCCTTGGCACTGTGAGAGTTTTGCTTGATGGTAAAGTCCAGGATGTGAAGGTCTGCACCATTTGCACCATTGAAGATCATTCCTGGGACAAGACAGGGCTAAACTCTTATCTGGTCCAAAAGTGCAACTGTACTGTTTTATCCTAAGAATTAGCAATGGTGCCGGTCCCTTGGGTACTCCATATCTCCCAGACAGGCAACCCCACTTCACCTTCCTCCCTGCACCCACCCTGCAAGTAGAAGCACTTGCAAACGTGCAATTAAGAGATAATGTCAGTGAGAGAGAGCGTAATTGTTGGATAATAGTCTCTTGGCTCTATGTAAGTACTACAACAAAGCAGCGACATTTATTTCCCAAGTGGAAGATGCATCTTTGACCCTGCGATAACACAGTCTTGCTGTCACCTCCACGGTGAGTTGGGTCAGTGGCTGACGTGCCCGAGTGTGTTTCGTTTTGGCTGTGGGCTGCTGGAGCAGTTGTTCGTTGCTGAGGAGTTTGCATGCCTCTTGGCTTAGAGCACACGGATATGCCCAAGCTGCTGAAATATGATTCAGTCCCTGGCTCTGTCACAAGCCTCCTATTTCCCCTCGCACATGGCTGTCAGCTTTGCAGAGGAACAGCTGTGCATGGTGGTGGCACGAGCAGACCCAAGGCTGGACAGGGAAAGTTGCACTTTTTACTAAAGCCAGCAAGTCAAAAAATTTCATTATTCACCTTTTGCAACCTGAGTTTGGTCACTTGTGCTTTTGCATCATCTCTACCTGGGACAGAGGGGACAATGTATGTCTATTTCGGATGCAGAGGAGAATCACCATTCTTAGAACAGAATGGTTAGGGTTGGAAGGGATCCTCAGGGGTCATCTAGTCCAACCCCCCTGCAAGGAGCAGGGACATCTCCAACCAGGTCAGGTTGCTCAGACCCTCGTCCAACCTGGCCTTGAACGTTTCCAGGGATGTGGCATCCACCACCTCTCCGGGCAACCTGTTCCAGTGTTCCACCACCCTCAGTGTAAAAAATGTTTTCCTAATATCTAATCTAAATCTGTCTCCCTCTTGCTGTGACCCTTTTTGGCCATGTAAGAAGAAAAAGCAAAAACAGATTGGCCAGTGGGAGAAAATAATCTGTTTGCTCCTAAATCTGAACAGATATTCCCCGGGTGAGTAGTCATGCCAGTGCAGGACAACTACCTTTCTCCCTTCCCTGGTGTTACCATCCCTCCCCAAGGTCACACAGTACACGAATCTGCTGAGCACTCCTCTGCTTCGTGGAAAACCTCCCGGCCTTGACAAGGGCTCTGGTTTTGCAGGAAGCTGCTCAAGGAGGTCGCAGGACCCTATAGGCAGATGGAGAGGTGGGGTGGTGAATCCCAAGTGGTAGTCGATGGAGACAAACTGGGGGAATCACAGCCAGACCCGGGAAATACCTGTCTGGGGATCGGAGGGAACATACCTGGCCGAGGCGGATAGGAAGTTTGGAAGAAGGTTCTTGTTGTTCAGATAGACGCTTGGCATAAATCCAAGCATGTCTGTAGGCATCTTTCACAAGAACAAGACACGCAACAGAAAGCTCCCAGCGGTTTTCTGTGCTAAATATTTGCCCCTACTGAAATAGGATCGGTCTTATCTTTTTAAGAAAACTGTCTAAAATTTGCTTCCTGAGAAAATCCACCCCTCCACTACACACGTTGCCTAATTGCTACACAAAGCTAAAAATAAACGTGCTGCTTTCCTCTGAACTGCCTGCGCGCAGGAGACAGGCTGCAGGGTCTTGTTGGGAAGCGTGGCCTTTGAGGACTCCTCCGCACCAAAGCGAAACAGAGCGTGCAGATAAAACCTATCGACTGGCAAAGCAAAACCTCCCCTGGCTGACTGTTTCCTATATCCAAAACATGACTTCTTCATGCTTACTCAGTCTATTCTCCTTTGTAGGCCAGGCCAGGACTCCCTTTACTGTCTTGCTGGTTCTGTCCTTCTCACCCAAGGAGACCAGAGAGCCAACAGGCCAACTTAACCTCTGCCTGCAAACAGGGTTTGGGGTCAATGAGCTTCGCCAAGACCTGGTCGTATTTCTTCCCTGGAGACCCCACAATGTTTTTGGGGAGATGGGACCTTGTTGCAAAGCTTGGCTGGAAGTAATGTGGTGGTGCTCATGTTGCCTCCCTAGGATGAGACTAAAGTAGGTGAGAAAACTACCAAATTCTGTTTAAAATGCTTGTCCCAACTCCAGTTCCTGCATCTGCTTCTGCCTGAGAAAGGATCTGCGGACTTACAACAGCAACAGCCTTGGAGAAGACCCTTTCAGGAGCATTGCATGTCAGAAGGTGGAAAGCAGAATGCTGAACGTATGGAGAGTTGTTCTCTGTGCCAAAACGTCTCACTCTGAGGTCCACACTGCGATGCCAAGCCACCTGGCCAATTTTCAGGAGCTTCATAGCTCCTGTTTAGAATGGTCCCTTGTCTCAGTGCTTCAGCACTGGTTCGATCACAAGGGTAGGGAGGGATGGGTTTTGCTCTGAAAGCAACACGCTACATGGATTTGCCTTTCCAAACTGCCCTGTGCACTTCCCCCAAACCCCTGCAGACTGACAGATGCAGACTTGAACGGATTTTGATGTTAAAAATGCCACAGGACCTGCAAGGAGGGACCAAGGCGTGTGGACCCAAAGCAGGCTGTGAGCTTCTGGCTCCTCAGGCCCCAGGAGATGTTATTTTTAAAAGTCTCCTGCTCAGTCAGTGAAACAGTGCTGGAGGGCCACAGGCAGGGAAAAAAATTCCCTCTTCCCCTGCAGATATAAACAACCATTGTCTGAGCAGCTCAGTGCTGAATTTGAAATTTTATTTTAGGGAGAGTGTGAAAGGGAGCAAAATCTCTTGCTCTTTGCACAGATCTGTAGTTTTGCAGGAACACCAGGTACTCAGGACCTATCAGGTCAGTCAAACTGCATTTTTGAGTGCCTACACGATTCATCGTTCGCTGGGACTGAATGTAAAATGTGTTACTTGGGCTCTGGAGCTTGACTACCGAATGGTGGGGATTTCAAGAAGAGTTTCCTGCAGATCCTGTGTCATATCTGCCAGCCCTGTGCACATGTCTCAGATGCCCTCAGGCATCTCAGATAGGGCAAATTTCTGCCTTTAAGCATCAGAATTGCACCCTGGATCTTCAGTGGAAGCTCAGACGTGTAGCTTGCAGGTAGATATCCACGTGCATTTGGGTATTTTCATCCTTGTTGTGCTCCACAGGAAACAACTCGTTCTCATTTTATGGGCTGTGTTGAAACATGGGGCAAAGGAAGGAAAAGGAAATGCCTGACAAGCTGAAGACCTTCCTGATCTCAGACAGCTAATGGCTGGCTATCTGTTTTTATCCTGAATGAGAGATTAATTCCAGTGAAGTTAGCAGAAACTCTGCATGAGGTTTAAAAAGAAAGATTTCAGCTTCCCAAGAAAACCCACTCACTCTAGAAATTCAAATACCAGATTGATAAGGTCAGGAAAAAGCAATCTTGGCTGCTTATCCAAAGGCTAATCACTGATCTTTTGTGCTGGTTGTGAGTAGTATCTGCATCTTGATAAAAAAATAATCCTGTCATCAGCTTTTGCTGAGAGAGGGTGAAGGGAGGAGTTAGCAAGAAATCTGGTGCCCTTCTCCCAGCAAAGGATTCTTGCGAAGTGCTGGTGCGTCTTACCGAGCATCGTCGATTTTCGTTGACTTCAACGTATTCTACATCAATCCAGTGGAAGAAGAACGCACTGGGTTGAAAAATTATAAGGGTACCAGGAATTGTGACAGTGGGAATTGTGACCTCATTTTCACTGGAAGGATAGCCGAGAAAAAAGATGCCACACCAAACTCCGCAGTGTCTTACGCCAGTCATTTTTTTTTTAAAGAAAAGACAGAATTCTGTTTGGATGTGCTGCCGGTATGTTGTTATTTTCCAGAAAACAGGACTAAGGTGCACATTTTTCCTTCTGGCTCAGCCCTGAGAGGATTTTTACATTCAGGGAGTTTCTGAGGAGTACAGAATCTGACTCAGGTCGTGAATTGCAGAGTCCAAAGCCCTTTGACGTGCCTCACACTGACTCCACAAAAACTTTGTACAGAGATTCATACCAATGAACGTTAGACAAGTGAAAATAAGTTGTTTAAATCTGAACTGGTCTCCCTTGGGTTCCCTTCACAGCCTGTGGAGAGGAGTCAGACGCTGCTGGAGAGCGGTTCCTCTGACCTATTTTAGGACGAGATGAGTCACTTTCTGAAAGAACCTGTTTTTCCCCATGGACCATAAGGGGAGTCCAGGACGGCTAGCTCAGACTTGTGTGCCTGACTTGGAGACGGATCGTACTCCACCTGTCTGCTTTTGCGGGGCTGTGCTTTACAGATTATCGCTGTCAGTGCTGTGTGGATTGCATTCTTGCAAGAACAGATACGTTCCTCCATTGCCACAGCATCTCAACCAGACATCACATACCGAGGTTTGTCTGATAACTATTCTGATCACAGTGCTAGCGGCTGCCAGGGTCAGGCTGGTCTTCCAATATAACTAAAACTGTCACATTTTGTGCGAACAGAGTTATAAATGGGATCTCGAAAGCGTTTCTGTTACAGCGGAAATCAGGAGAGATGTTATGTTGTAGGGTGAGCCCTCTGCGTCGAAAAGACTTGCGACAGGACACTAAAAGCAAAACGGGCGAGTAACAGACAAACTCATTATCTGTGTGTACACAGCAAATGGTGTGAAAAGAGCTAGCCTTCCTCAGATTTCATGTGTGCTGGTTAATATCTACTGTGGCTCCAGGCAAACTAATTTATTCTGGCACAAATGAAAGCAGTATCTGGTCAGGGAATGGTAAAAAGAAAGGATGAGAGGGTCAAGGAGACTCCCACATTGGGGATATACAGGCAACTTCCTTTAGTATTCTTGTGTCTAGTGTTAATTCCAGGAAATAAAAAAAAAAAAAAAAAAAAAGGATACATTTGCTCCTACTGATTTGCACAGGCCCAAATTTGCCAAACTGGTTGTTGAAAGCTAGACATTGAGGCTGTTATCATGCATCTCCTTCTGGATTCGGCTGTGCTGATGTAGATGTTCCCAGCCTTCTATTTCCAGCCCTGTTGTCCTCCGTCCAGACTCTCTCACCTCAAATCTGCTGCTGGTTTGCTCCAGAGGCCAGTCCCATACCCATTCCATCTCAAAAGAGCTATTTGAGCAAAGATCAACATGCTAGTCTTGAAAAAGGCCTTTCCCATAGCTTTGGCAGCTGGGTCTGTACTGGAAGACGCACTGTGTTCCTTCAGATGCTGTCACTTCAGCTGGTCTCTGGCTTTCCCTCCAACCTGAGGCACTACATGTCAGACAACATGGATGGCTGGAAGCTTCCCTGGTGTTGCTGCATTCTGAGTTAGCTGGTGTCCCTAAAAACAAAAACCCCATTCAGCGTTGGTGATGCTGAAGGTCTTGAGATAGGTTTGTTCAGCTGTCAAGCAGCCGTGGAGCCGCTGCAGCCCAGCAATGCCAGCTCTGGATATATGGCCACCACAGGGAGCAATGCTGTGGTGCGCCAAGGGAACATGCATCTCCTTCTGGCATGTCCAACCTTTGCAAAGGAGAAGGTTCTCCAACCTGTTCCCATGTTAGAGGCTCCCATGTGGTGTTGTTGAGGCTACAGCAGGGCACACCAGCTCCTTCTCGATAAAGTCTGAGGTACAGGAAAGGAGAGGGAAGCTGAGGCTGAGGAAGCTGTGAGCTCCAGCTCACAGATGGGACATACACTTAAACCGACCACTGGCACAGGCTCACAGCAACTGGGCTGGTGAAAAACGTTCCTCCCACCACGCGAGGTCCACCTCAGCCTCTTGCTGTCACTGCTACATCCAGCTGTGATTTGCTTCCACTTTTCACCAGAGTAAATAACCACAAGAGGTAAAATGATGGAGAACCCAGCCCTGAGACATCCATGAGGAGGTGGCCATGAGCTACTGTCATCAGAAGGAGCCTGGAGCTATTAAGGTAGCACAAGATAAGTAGCTTCCATCAATGTCCACTAATTGTCCTGAGCTCGAGTGGCAGCTGGAGATGCTATCAAAGCCCATACAAGCTCAGTTAACTTGTGGCAGGTCTGAGTGATGCTCATGCCTGAACCTCAGCCAGATGCAATATTTAGAGGTCTCTCAAAAAGCCCATCTTAGCCAGACATTTCGATTCCCCAGACCAAGTGTCTCTTTGCAGCCGGTCAGAACAGCCTTTACTAGTGTCTAGACAAGCTTAGACTTGCCTCCCTGGACCAGTCCGTGCCTCCAAAATATGAGTGTTTCCAGCTGCTAATTAACGCAATCTTTGGCAACTCCACTAAGCAGAAGCAACCAGCCCTCCCACACACTCCTATTTGTGTGACTGTGACATAAGGAACAACTTATTTGACACCCATAACTTTACCTCATGGTAAAATTAGTGAGAGCATGGAGAAGCAACTCCCTGGATCTTCAGCTACATTTTCCCCAGGAAAATAGAAGAGAAGAGAAAGGAAAAAAAAAAGAGAGAATTACTGAAAAAAAAAAAACCCTCTCTCTCTTAGGAAATAAAAGGTATGATGATGGGAATAAGGTTCCTCTTCAAAGAGGGGCTAATTGGTTTGTATAAGCTCCATCAGCATCGCTGGAGGAAATCCATGCAGTATATTGCTTGTTTGACTCCTGACTTTCAATTCCTATTCATGTACACACCACGTTTGACTGCAAATTGCAGCCATTTCCATAAACTCGTCACCTCTTCCTCCGAGTGTGCTAGCAAAAGAGGGAAATCAAATGCTCCGCACTTCCCCTCAATAGCTCTTAGCATGTGTTTTGGCTTTAATTGGGAACAAAATGCTTTCTCAGTAGCATCTGACATTGCTGGTTATCTCCTTGCCGCTCTGCGGGTTTGTAGCCCGGCGCGTTTAGATAAAGGTTAACATTAGATGCTAATAGGAAGGAAGGTTGCTTGAGACAGAGATTGAAACATGACTTAAGCGCTAGCACAGGGAAGAAAAGGTTTGCCAGTGTTGCTTTCTCCACGCCTTAATGATGCTGTGAGTTAATTGCAACAGGGCAGCCTGCACACCCTAATGGGGGGAAGAATTTTGGGGGCAAAACCACTAAAAATTGAGAAAACAGGTGGTTGCCTGCATTCAAAAATCAGCAAATAACCACCCATGTGAAGTCACTGCGCAGAGCAAACAGGGCACGGGACAGGGTGAAGGAGCTGGAAAGAGGTATCGCATGCCTCCAGGCTCCCAGTGAGGCCATGTTCCAAGGACTGGAAACCACCTGCAATTCCTCAGCCGGGGATTCCCGTGGGAAGGGGTTGCTGCAGGCAGGGGCTGCACCAACATGGCACAGTGACGAATGTTTGTCCAGCTGCAAGGAGGGGAAGGGACCAGAGCTGGGATCCAGAGGAGCAAATTAAGGCTATGACAGATGAACTTTGGCAAGAGCAGTGTAACATCTTCCATCTCTGTTGGTAGAAAAGCAACTGCCCTCGCAGCTCAGCTGCTTGGGGTTGAACACAACCCATTGCCAGTTTGGGCATCAATGCCATACCACCATGGCTGTACCATGTTGTCCAACCACTCCAGGGCCGGTGGAGTGAAGGGGCAATACAAAACCTCTGCAGGCAGATTGGGCAGAGCTGGTCTGCTAAGACCTTTTATTTTAGGCTGACAGCTCTCAATGTTGCTGCTGCGATGACTTCACCCTGGTCACCTTCAAGACAAGGTGAACCAAGAGTTGGAGTCAATGGGCCCTAAAGGTAATTCAAACCACTCCTGTAGAGGAACTGACATTAAAGTGAGTTTAACGCCTATTTATGCCATTTTACATTACTTGTGCTGTCTCAAGTGGCTGTCAGGAAAACCCAGGCCCAGTGAAACTACTCTTTCTGAAGTGAAGGAGTAAATCTGGTCCACCCAAATGTAGCCAAAGGGACCATAAACGGGCATCTCTGTGTGCCGATGGCAGACCACACTCACACCTGCGTCGAGTGCACATTAGTCCTGTGTTTCTCTCCCTTGTTATTTCCTTCTCGCTTTGCAACCCTGGCCCCATCCATCCCTTTCTCCATGGGGTGCAACAACGGTTTTGCCTTCTGGTTTATCTGGGTGGAAGAATCAGGCTCACTTATGTGTTGCTGTTCCTGACTCTGCTGAGATTAAATGATAATAATAATAACCAAATTAATTTCAATTTATTAATTATTATTATTTAATTTAAAAAATCACACATACTAGTACATCAGGGACAAAATGTTTAAATACCTCTGCAACTTCTAGGTGCTTTCAGTCTCCAGCTGCCATCCCTATCTTAGCCAGAGCAGAGCAGGAAAGCCCGAGCTTGCATTCCTGTTTATTTGTGAAGCGATCTTGTAGCCAAACCACCACCCCCCATTCAATTTTTACAGGCTTTTTCCTTATTGAGGTATAAGTAGCTTATTCTTGCATGTCCTCTGCAAAGTCCAGATGGTAGCCAGAAAGGGCAGCCCCATCAGACACCCACCAGCTGTCGCCTGTAGCCTCCACGCCAACCATTCCCAAACCAGCCTTTTATCGCCTGCAACTCTTTAGTTTACACTAACACGATGTTGGATTTTTTTTTCTTTTTTTTTTTTTTGGAAGAACAATGAAATCTTGATCCAAGTTTCAGGATTGCTGCTGGTTTAAAGAAGATGCTGGCCAGTCAGTGACTATGGCTATAAGTAATAAGGGGATTATAGCTATTTCTTTTTCCTTTCTCTCTTTGCAGAGGATAGGACAGTACTTTTTTTTTGCTAATGCAACTAGTACTCGTTTCCACCCGTTTCTCAATAAGTTATACTTGTTAATTGTTCAAGAAGAAGTAGGAAAGAAAACTTCCTTAAAAAAAAAAAAAAAAAGAAATTGTGACTGCAAAGCACAAAGACTACCAGAAGAATTCGTGGACCAATGTAAATTTTGGCATAATTTTACATGTTCTTATTTGCTCTTGTCTTTTTAAATTTTCTCCTTGTATCTCAAGTTTTCTGTAATCAGTCTAAGGAGGATGGTCACAAGCTCCGCTATCAGGCTACTAAAGTGCAGTGGAGTCAACAGACCTGTCTCTGTTGACTTTAAGCTTTAGATTGTGCAACAGGGAGTAAAAACAAGTCCCTTATGACAATAACAGAGTTGCTGGGGTTCATGTGGCCTTTTGACGCCAGAGATCTTTTAGGATTCGTGTAATTCAGAGGAAAAAAAAACTTTTAAACTCCCAGCCGTGCGCTGTCTGATTCGCTGTAATCCCCGTAAATTTAAGGCAAAGCCAGATGAGCCATTTAAACCCGGACGCCGCATCTGAAGCCCCACCTCCAGTTCGGGCTGTGTGCAGGCAAGAGGATGGTGCTGCAACTGCGTGAAGGGTTTTAAAGCTGCTTTTGGTTTCTAGAGAGTTATATCTTGGGATCTCCTATGTCAGTGCTCACATCCTTTTGTTCTTGGGGGAAAAGGAGGCTCTTCTTGTTCCTGCTTTTCTCGTTGGAAAGGGCACCCACACTGAGGGAGGCTGCCAGGCAGGGACCCTGAGCCCAAGGTGAGATGCTGAGTCCCAGAGATGCTGATGCTGCATCCCTATCCTCAGCATCTCCTGTCAGCCACGTCCAGCGTCTCACCGTTGAGCTCACTGGGTTTTGTGGGAGCTGTTTTTAGGCACCTGCTGCTCCTCATGCACTCCAGAGCTGTGGTGTTCAGCTCAAGGCAGTGGGCTCTCAGGGACAGCAAGGCGAGAGTCACGGTGAGGGGCAGGACAGCACCAAACCCCGTGTGGTGCCAGCCCAAGGCGTTTGCTCCTCTTCTGCTGGGAGGCTCCAATGGAGACTGGAGGGGCAGATCTGAGGGAACCAGGCACCGGTCCTCACCGCTAGCGCAAAGCAGCTTTATCAGAAGGTTATGTGATAAGGGAAATTATTAGCCAGCTGCCATGTTAAGTGGCTGGGAGCAAATGGGTGCACAAGACATGAGTGGTCTTGGCAAAGAGAGAGATCAGTGTTATCCCAAGGAAACACAAACCTGGAGGCTCTGGGGGATATTAATAGAAACTGTGTGAAATCTGCAGCCCTAGAAACCCTGCTGCTTTCTCAGAGTAATTAGCTAAATGCTAAGTGCTGTTTGCCTGAAAGCTGGAAATAGCAGAGCTGAGAGAAAGCAGAGTTCCGTGCATTCGTCAAAGCAGGCGTTGCTAACTGGTGTTCAACTATCAAAATGCTTTGTCTGGAAATGCCCGTGAGTGTTAACCACTCCACTGCTGAGAGATGCCCTTGATACCGCTGCCAAATGTCTGACTCCAGTCTGTTGGGACCTGCCTTCTCCATCCAGGTGCTTCATTCATTCAGGTGGTGGCAATAAAGCAGCCAAACTGGTTTTAATGCTGGGTTTAATTCTGAAGCCTGTCACATTGCCTTCGTTTGGACAATAATCAGACAAAAATAGCATCCAGCTTTTTCCTCCTGATGCCTCCAAATTCTGCATGGAGGTCCTATTAAATAGGTATAATGTGGCTGGGAGTGATCCGTGGAGCATGGGAACAGTGTGAGACGGTGACTCTAATCTATAGGTTCCCTCTTCCTGGGGGGAGTAAGACCACAATTTGTCCCACAGTGTCACTGGCGGTGGTGGAATGTTGTAATATTGGTATCAAGGAGAAAAGAGTTTTGGCTGTGAGGCCATTTTCTTCATCTGATTCCAGCCTCCAGCCCTCAAGGAAGGACAGAGTCACCGTTATGCCTGGCATAAGTCTGGCAAAGAGGGTTTGTTAAATTCAGATGAGCCTCCATTCAACTGGAGGACAACAGCGCTATTGCAGGGGTCAAGCTGGCCTCTCAGGTCAGAGATCAAGCATCAAGACAGCGTCTCTGGACCTGAGGAGCAATCCTAGCAGCCATATGTATGGCTGTATGATGGGCTTGGATGAAGACCCTGCTTTATGTCTCATTGCATGGGGGTTCCTAGACTAACTGGGAAGCCCAGGCAGAGCAGCGCAGTAAGAGCGATAAAAGTTTGGTCGCACTGAGGTGACACAGTGGATGGATGTGTGGGAAGCCAGTGCAGGCGTCTCTGACTCATGCTTATGTTCTTGGCAATTGTCAGACATCAGCCTTGCTCAAGGTGTCCTCACCAGGAGCACGAAAATGCCTTGTGGTCCTACCCAAGGGACAGCCTGAGTGTCAGTCCTCATTGCCTGGAAACTGAACATCTGAAGGCCACAGGCAGCAGAATTCGTGGGTGGAGGAGTCAACCTCTGCAGCCATTCCTCCCAGCAAACTGATTTGTCAGATAAATGTAAACAGCCTGTGCAAATGCAGCCAGATTATGTCTCTTTTTTCTTTTTTTTTTTTTTTTTCCTCCAAACATACTTTGGGAGGCAACAGCCACAGACTGCTTCAGCTCTGCTGAAGACATCCTTTTCCAGCAGGCAAACCAGCCCAAACCATTTGCAGAAAGAGGACCTGGTTTTGTTATTTTCTTCTCAATTCTCACAGAAAATGAAACAAGGAAATAAGACCTGTTTTTAAGGTCTGATTTCCAAGAATTCAGTGGGTCTTGTTGTGGCTTTTCTGCCTCACTTCTGGTTAATATACCTCCCACTCTGCCCCAGTCTTCAATACACTGAGGCAAGATTTAAAGCCTGGACACCTCTTTGGGTCCTCTACCATACATGGTGTCCTGCAAGACAGTAACACAGCTAGCTTGCTCCTTCTGCAACCCCAACACAAAGCACCTGCTAACAACTCAGCAGCTTGAGATCCAGATCCACCTCAACCTGAGCCCTTCTTGGATGCTCCACCACTCCTCTAGGACCCATGGTGACAGTGGGTCCATTCGGGATGCTCAAGCCACAGAAAAGCTATGGGCACCACTTTAGGGGTTGGTGAAGCCAAGAGGGGATGCAGATGGAGAAAGCTTAGAAAATCTGCAGGAAAGCCACCTGCCCAGATTAAATCTACCCTCATATTACATATTAGTCCAGAGCTCACTTTTTCTGAGGTCTGCTGAGCCCATGGTTTGTGGTTTGCAGATCCCTTAGCAACATTTAGGTGCCTCACTCCTAAAGGGCTCAGTTGGGCACCTAAATGCCAGGTGGGGTCTTTCCCTATCACCAGGCTGCAGCCAGCGTAGGCCATATACACTTTTATAATCGCTTCTGACAGGCTTCAGAAGACTCTGTCACCTTGTTGGAACAAATAGCATCTATTTTACACTGATAAGGCAGTCCTTTGGCTATTTATTAAGTTTTAATTTCATTGCCCATCTCCTCTTGTACATGCCTGACAGAGCTCTACAGCACAGCACGGACACGCTTGCAGCTTTGAATCTTCTGCGGCTGCTGTCAGTGATTTACTTGCGGCATTTCTTATCCCAGAAAGAAAGAAAAAAACAACAACAACAAAATATCTGATCTGATTTTCTGGCAAATAACTTATCTTGACAGCACAGCTATCAATCCCCAAGCTCCTCCCCAGTGCTCCAGCTGGAAGAAGCCACTTGGGCTCCACTCATGGAGGTCAATCCTGAAGTAGCTGAGAATTTAGCAGCCAGAGATGAGAAGTGTAGCAGCTTCTCCTCCTCTGACTATCCTTTCTCGTTCTTCTTCTCTGATTATCAGAGCTGACTCCATTTGTGCAGATATCCCGGAGCCACCAGCTAGCCAAAAAACGCAGGCGGTGTTTGTTTGACATAATTCTTTCTTAGATTTGTAGACCTCCTCTGAGACAGGCTTGGTTGAGTTGATTCCAAAGCAGGTAAACACTGAGTTGAAAAGCTCCTTCTGTCTGGTCACAGGCTCATAATTAAGACTCTTCTACTCCTGGAAGGGTCAGAAATCAAGGAAGAAAACAGCACCTGAGAGCTGGGCTGGAGGCGAAATGGGTAAAGGTGAAGCTGTAGCTGGAAACTTTCAGTCTCCAAAAAAGCCAAGGGCTTTCTCAAACCCAAATTCGATGGTTTGTTGCTGCCTCTCTCCATATCTTGGAGCTACCAGAGGGGCTGTCTTCCCGCTCTTTCCTTGCACCTTGTCTGAATTATTTGTGCAATTTTTCTGGAAAGGCGTAGGCAAGTCTCAAGCAGAAAACTCCACTTTGGCCATGGAGCTCTTTTCTTTCCCTTCTTGCCTACATATTTTTGAGCCAAAACCCACAAGAAAAAAACCAAACCAAAACAAAACAAAACAAACAACCAAAACCCTTCCACCTGGAATAAGCCTCACAAAAGAGACTCGTTAAACTTTGATGATTACCCATTCAAATGGAGCTCTGTTGGACAAAGAGATAGCTGCTGCTGAGGACAAGCCAGTTTTTCAAGACTCAGCTCAAAGGGGCTGTTGGCTAAACGTAGGAAAGCTTGGCAAGGGATTCATCTCCACCGAGGAGCATGATCAGAAAGCCAACCTGACAAAGGGTTCTGGCACTCAGAGAAATCAAGGTCTCTCCAGCCACTTGAAAGGAAACTTGTGTAGAAGAAAGAACAAAGAGGCAGGAATTTTTTTTTTAAAAAAAAAAAACAGACATCCTTTAAATTGGAGAACCTGCACAGAGAAAAGAAAACTTCCTTAGAGGAGGGAGGAGAAGTGAATGGTTTAGAAGAGAAACCCTGTGTAGGAGGAGAAAGATACAGAACATTTTTGAGGTATGTGAATAAAGTCAGCTGAATGTAAGAAAAAAAAAAGCTCAGGCAGGGAAGTGCCTGCAGAAGTTGTGTTGTTTTGTCTCTGCGGCTGTTTTTTCCTTCTACTACAGTGAAGAGTGATTGTGCTCTGAGCTTCTGCAAAGTACGTGCACTTGCAGGATCCCGCTGCAGTACGACCTCAGGAGAGAGGAACAACGAACTCAGGATGTCCACAAAGGCCAGTCGGTGCATCTGTACCACAATTTCTGGGGCATAGTGGTCGAAAACACATCCTGAGAGGGTCTGGGGAGCTCCAGAAAATCAGGAGAACTACAACCTACTTAAATGAAGAGGTCAGGCCAGGACACACCAGAGTTACCTGTCAATGGGTGGTTCAGTGGAGGTACTCACTGGAGCCTTGCCAGGTGGCAGTTCACACTTAGATGTAGCAGCAAGGCTTACACCTTCCCCATCAGAACTAAAAGCCCTAGCAAAGATGCACTTATATTAAAAAAAAAAAAAATTTTCTCATTTATTTATTCTATTTTGGCAACTGGTTTGAGAATGAACAGCAAAACCTCCGGTCCCCCAGCTTGAGTCTGACGATAACTCTTCTACCACATCCATGCCAGTGAACCTCTCCTCTGTGGATGATTAGCCAGCACTGATCAGGTTGGAAATTTTCTTTTAAAATAAATTTATTTTGAAAATTAGGTTTTTCAGTTATGGGATTTTAAAATTGTCATTTTTTTTCTGCACAGAAACTCACCATAATTTGATAACACTTGTTACTGGAGAACAGACACTGAATGCCTCAAATCAAAATATGTCTATGTAGATGTGTATATATGTATGTGTATATACACACAGAGAGACATGTGTTTATATTTTATATATTAGTATGTGTGTATGTTGATATGTATATAGCTATATTTCTCTGTAACAAGTGGCCATGCAGCTTTCCTCTCAAAATGGGGAATTTTTCCACAGAAAATTTAGACAAAACAGAAACTCTTCTCAGTGACCACCATTTCCCCCAGGACGCCCGTTGGTTCCTCTTTGGTGTCACAGTGTTTAACCAGACCTTGCTGCTTGGGAGGTTGGTAGCGCACGCGGCCGTGCCAGCTCCCCACCCCGGAGACTCCCTGCGCCTTGGGGAATCCCAACCCTACACAGTCCCCCGCAGGGCAAAAACCTCGTGTGCTGCTGCATGACTGCAGGGCTGACTGGTGCTCCCAGTTTGGGGCAACGCCACTGGGGGGTGTTCAGGTTGGTGGGTTAAACCAGCGGTGGGCTCTGAGGCTCTGCTCGTGGCTCGAGGAGGGTCAGCAGATGTGCCTACTGAGTAGCCACACGGCCAGGGGCTATTTCTGGGTTAGATGTGAATTCGGATTGCGAAACACCAGAGTAAAAACTATGCCTTTGAGTAATTTAGTCCTCTACAGCCCAAACATGATTATTAAGAGGTGAGTGCTCAAATACCTACCTGTCCACTTGATGAAAGGTAGATAGAATAGAATAGAATAGAATAGAATATTTCAGTTGGAAGGGACCTACAACAATCATCTAGTCCAACTCCGTGACCAATCCAGGGCTGACCAAAAGCTAAAGCATGCTGTTAAGGGCATTGTCCAAACGCCTCTTCAACACTGACAGGCTCAGGGTGGCATCGACCACGTCTCTAGGAAGCCTGTTCCAGTGTTTGACCACCCTCTTGGTAAAGAAACACTCCAATGTCCAGTCTGAACCTCCCCTGGCACAGCTCTGAACCATTCCCACACGTCCTATCACTGGATCCCTGGGAGAAGAGATCAGATGTCCTACTGCTTTGCTTTTTTTTACAGCAAGAAGGGTGGCAACAAGCTGCGAACAAAAAAAGTTGCAGTGGGAAGGGAATATTTAGCTCCTTTCCTGTGTCCTCTTTGCTTGCAAAGTTGCCCTCCAAAGAGCACTGGCTTTTATTAGTGATCCTTGCCTGCGGTACGTGGTCAGATACAGGCCAGATGAACACCACGGCTCCGTTACAACCCGGCGCTGGCTCCAAGCCATCTTGAGATATTTGTTGTACAGAGCAGACCGGGAAGCCTGCAGAGCCTGGTGAAGACCTTATCGCAGAGGCAAAGACCGTATGGGGACCCGGAGGGCAGAGTCCCGACGGCACCTGACATTGAGCAGAGGTGATGAGTGTCACAAAGCCACTGATGAAGGGACCTTGTTAATTTAAGGCCATGTCCTCGGGAGTGAACGCTGAGCAATGCTAACTTCACATGCGCAATTTAAGGACGTGGGATCCAGAGTTTTGGTTCAGGTTGTCGAAGTGCAAATGTCACTGGGGGAATATTGCAACAGGGCTCCCTTCCCAGCACCGTAAGGCTTGGGCTTGGATTCACTCCCTATTCCCCACTCTTATTCCTGTAACACCCAGCAGCCCACCTCCCCAGGGGTGCTGCGTGATTCACGGCTATGGGAAAGAAAACGAGGAGAGGTGGGTTTTGGGAGGAGAAGATGAATGGGTGTCAGTGGTGCGGTAGGAAGGTCAGCTGGAGGAAGGAGAGGTCAGGACTGAGAGAGCACGGATCAGATAACGGGTTAGACGGGGTGTAAAATAAAAAGGCAGGAAATTCACATTTGTTCCAGGAGAAAAGGAGGAAGCAAGGAAAAAGGTTGAAATGGGTGAGGATACAGTTAAGTTAACAGCCAGAGAAGATGTGAGGTGGAAGAAGGCAGTTTTTTCTTCCAAAATATGCAGATGGGCTTGACTGCAATGGTTCGCTGACTGAAAACAATTTCAGGAAATTGTTCCTGAGTGAAAAAAAAAAAAGACATTATTTTTTAGTAGAAATATTTCACTTCTCTTTGAAGTTTCTCTCATATTAACAAATCATCTGAGCAATTTATAAAAACACTTAAGAGATCACTGTGGTCAGACAAAGTGCTTGTTTGGCCTGAAACAAAGTTATTTCATTAAAATGATGATTTCCCCCTTCCTAGCTGGAAAGTGTTCTTTTCTGGTTACCCCATGGCAAGTACGTTTATTTTTTCCGGTCTGGCCACCCCTCACCCCTATCAGTTATTTGTGCAGTTCTGCTTTTCAGCAAATTTACACAGCTGACAGCCAAGGAGACGAGTACCGCAGATGGGTACGAGAAGGAAGTCCTGTTTAAGCAAGAAAGGTGATCATTAGAGTCTGACCAAATCTATTGCCTGTAAATATTAGAGGAGCAGAGAGTGTCTCCGTTACGTGGGCATGACCATGGAGAGGGAGGTTGCTTTGCCCTCTTGATGGTATCATTTTAACACAACCCACAGTCGGGTGGGTTTGAAAGAAAACAGCTTTCCAAGCCCTTTTCCAAGTCTCACGTGTGCGAATAAACGCTCCGGCTCACAGAGGAAGCCGGTGACAGATGGAGCAAGAGCTCGACTCTTCTGCTGTGCTGGCCTGGGCTCCAACCATGAAACCACGCTGACTTTACCCATCAGCTAACCCGGCTCACTGGTGCTGAGCCAGCAGCCGGGTCTCGCCAACGCTTTGCATCCCTTGCCATTCGGCACTTTGCTGCAGCACCGCGCTGAAATCATCTGGAGATGTCCCCAGCCCCACTCGTGGAAATCATCTGGAGATGTCTCCAGCCCCACTTGTGCGATCTGAAGCAGGGCAAGGAACCATGGGAAAAGGAGGAAAAGCTGCTGGCGCTGAGCAGATGTGGGTGCCCGTGGGCTGGATTACCCTGCTGTGGGCATTTTCCACTGCTGCTGCTCTAAAAACAACAGACAAACACAGCTTGTTGCAAAAGCTTGAATTTGAAGAGTGATGCTAACACAGCCTGCATCAGCACATGTCCACAGCAATGCATTTTTGCACGCGGGTGTCTGCATCACTTCTTCTTGTTTTCAGACTGGCTGAAAAGCAGCGCAAGATCACTCGAGCAGCAGTTTATTTTTGGGCAGAGCATCACCTTTTGCTTTCACATAAGCTGCCTGACTCCCCACTGAACCAGGAAAAACAAACAGCAGACAACAAAGCCGTTGCTGCGCAAAACGAAGAGCAGCCACGCAGGGACTTTGATTTGCATCTCTGGTTACAAACATACAAATTTCGCAGGCTGGCAATACCTCTTTATTTGGTGTAACTGGGTGGGAAGAGGGGTTGTAATCGTATTTTTTCTGCTGAGCCATGGCAGCACAGGCTGCATGCTTTTGAGCGGCGTGTTTAGTTAAGGATTTACTTAGGAGTGGATTTCTTTGCAACCAAGTTTCTCTTCCCTTATTTATTACGCGTCAGCATTATCCTCGGCTCATAGAACCAGTTCACATCCGATTCCTAAAGGTTTTACAGAAAATCATGTGATTTCACTTCACTCCCTGGCTCTTGGGCCCACTCAGGTGTTTACACACTGCACCCACCGCAGGAGCAGTTCTGTTTCTGCAGAAATGCCACCCAGCTTTCTCCAGCTCCTTGGACAATCCTTTCCTAGCCAATGTTTTTTCCTTAAAACTGAACCTCTTCAAAGTCCACAGCTGTACAGGATTTTATTAACTGGAATTTATTTTCAGCATTTGTGACCAAGATTAGCCATTAAAAAAAAAAAGCAAATAAGACCGTTGTATATGGTTTTGTTTCTCGTATCGGAAAGCTGGAGACTTGCCTCCTGATTTTGTATTAATTGGACCTGCAAGTGCTCAGAGCTGTTCCTGAGGTGTGATTCTGCAGGGTACAGAGGTTGGGTACAGGTCAGAGTAGTGCGATCAGAAGGAGCATGGTCCCAGGAGCGGGTGCTGCCATCCCATGGGATGCCCAGATCCCACCACTACCACCCTGGTTCTGCCACCTTTGGGAGCTGAAGGAGAA
Organism: Chlamydotis macqueenii; assembly: GCF_036417535.1. Taxonomy (NCBI): domain Eukaryota; kingdom Metazoa; phylum Chordata; class Aves; order Otidiformes; family Otididae; genus Chlamydotis; species Chlamydotis macqueenii. The sequence goes on along the minus strand of NC_141557.1, from coordinate 5,210,538 downwards.
GGTTATAGGAAACACTTTGCCCTGGGGTTGTCTGTCCAGACGTGTTTGTGTTTGTGCATACACATGTGTATCTCTGCATCGCACACGCAGAGCATCCTACCGGTATCCCCTGTGGGGCCTTGGCTACACAAACAAATGCGGGAGAACTCAGAGGAGATGAAAATCCCAAGCACCCGAGGCCTCAGGGCTGCTCCTGCTGCACACCAGGCAGCCCGTACCTGAACCTTCTTTTACTACACTCAAAAGCAGGGATGAAAACACCTTCAAATCCCTAGCCAGCATAATTTTTCCTGCAAATAACCTCTGGCACATGGGCATTTGCAACTCTTATTTACACCCTAGAGGGAAAGTAGCTGCAAGAGGGTAGGATGGGTGGGTAAAGATTTTTTTGCTTGCTTTTTGTTGTGTATCCTGGGTTACATGCATTCAGGTGATGCTGTAAGCAGAGTGGGCAGCATTACAGGTCCTTAAGCCCTCACTAAATGTACAACTTGTCTTAATCAAGAATAAAAACCGTTGTACCAGGGTAGTTTATTTTATTCTAGAGGCTGCTTAAAACTATCTCTGCCAAAGCTCTCCTCTGAAGGCAAAGTCTACATCTTCCCTGGAGGACCAGTGCCGCACTGCTTCTCCCACCGAACCCTTTCAAGTGCACACGAGCCCTTGAGGTGAGTTTGTTATCCCGACCGGTGCCCCTCTGGGCTGCTTGGTAAACATCTCCTCCTGCAAACACAGCCTCCAGGCACTGGTTTGTGGTCCCAGCTGGTTTTAGCTGCCCTGATTGCGGATTCCCAGGTCGAAATGGGGAATGGTAACGGGTGCTGAAATGGGTAAGGCGTGCCAGGACGGGAATCAGGGATTAAAGAGCAGACGTGTTGCTTTCCCCTGCCAAATCCTTCTGCTTGGGGGGAAAGCAACTTCTGGCAGGCAGGTGGGATGATTATGTCCTCCGCTGTGGGGTCAGCACCTTCTCTGGTGTTACGAACCCACAGGAGCACCTTACGGCTGAAGCACCCACAGGCTGGATGTGCCCCTATCCAGGTCCAGCTGACCAGCTCAGCCCTTTTCCATTGCTCACGGATTTGGGGAGTGTGCTGAAATGCCCTTGGAAGGACGACCAACCCTGCAGTCCCAGCCATAGCCCAGCTCTATCTCTCAGATGTACATGGCAACCGTGCCGCTGCCTGGACAGCTGCTGACCCCAGGGTGTACCTGCAGCAGCAGTGCGTGGGAAAACCCAACAGTTTGGGGCGTTTAGCAGGTACAGCTGCTTACTAGATTCAGCCTTTTCTCAGATATGAAGAAAAGATAACACAACGACTTTCTCTGGCCGCCGATGGGAACAGGGCTGAACCCAGGAGCACTTCAGCCCTTGCCTGCTCTCCAAAGTCAGAAGACTTTATAGGTGCTCAGCACCATCAGACTCAAATTATATTACTTCCCCCATGTTCCCCACCCCACAAATCTGCAAAAGTAAACTTTCCTTTTCCTTATATTAAAAAAAGAGAGAGAGAGAGGCAGTTTCTAGCCTTTCTGGATGTAAACCAAGGTACACTCTCGCCTCTGAGTCTGCAGCCAGGCAGACTGCAACAATAATACTCGCAGAAAAGGGTGTGCTCCCATTCATCTCCATGGGTGTTAACTTGGAAGGGTAATTATGACCCCTGATGCCAAGAGCTCTAACCATATCGCTGCTGAGCATCCCAGCCCATAAATAAAGCCTCTGGCCGGCTGCGCGGGAACCTGGGTGGGAGGGAAGCTGCGTAGCAATGAGGCGTCGACTTTTGGATGTGCCAGGAGTCTGAAACACTTTGGCTCCTGCTGAGGCTCCCAGCCTTCCTGCAAGCCTGTTTCCACCGACACCACGACACGGACGCCCCGCTGCCCTGGAGGAGCAGCCTGGGGAGGGGAGCAGTGAGCCCTGACGGTTTTATTGGGATTTCGGCAAAAATGGTCCGGCAGCGATACATTCAGCTCAGCTGCGCAAAGGAATGAATGTCTGGCGAATGCCTTGTGCTGGGTTTCCCTGGGAAACTCAGCTGGCGTTAAGATAAACAAGATCCCAGGGAGCAGCGGAGGGAGCGGGGTGGAGGTGGATGTGGGGAGCTCGTCCCTTCCTCCTGGCAAAGTGTTTGCGCTGGAGCCCCCGGCTGAGGTCATCCCTGGAGCTGCACAAAAAGCACATGTTTTAATAATCTAATTAGTTGTGACAGACAAATAGAGGGAGAAAAGGAAATGTATAAAGAAAGGGAGTGGTTCAGGCAGAGTCAGGCAGGCTCTGCCACCTCCGTCCCCCTGCTTCTGCAGGGCTGTAGCCCTTATCTGAGTGAAAGAACCCCACCCTTCAAAATGCAAAAATGAGAACGGGCACACAGACTTCTTCCTAGCAGGGACGTGCAGCAAGGAGCATGATCCGCTCCAGTTCATTAGCTCTGGAACCTACTGATAACAGCTCAAACCACGTCTCTCTCACCTATGTCTGCAATAAAAGCACGAGTCAATAAGATAAACTGGTGAGTCACTGGCATCTCATGTCCCAAAAAGTGAGAGTGGCTCATCCCTCCTTCCGTCATCCAGCAAGGATCTGGGGAATTGGCATCGTCACTGTGCGCTCCGAAGGGAAAAAATGGCACAAGCCCTTTGCGATATTAGTACTAGAAACCATCCACGTGCCTTCAGCTGCTTTTTTCTATAACTTTTTATGTTTCTTATGGTACACTGCAGTGAGGCACATCTGTGTCTAGTGTAAATAACTCTGTGCTCATCTACTGAAAGTAAAAGGAAGGAAATTAATGACAACAATAAAATAAAGCCCAAACCTCCCACTTACAGTCAGTGCTGGCTCTGCCCAGTTAACCCCTGTTTGGTTTTGGTTTCCTGATAGACAGAGATGGTAGTTTCCTCTTAATTTGTGCTGTGCCATTATAGTTTTCCCCTCTGAAATTACCTATCTCCTCACAGCAAGGGGGATGAAAAAGCAGCCACTGTCCACCCTGTTTTTGACTCTACACTTACCATTAATAATTTAGCCTATGCCAAGGGGGTGGCAAACACCCCAATAAACCACTGCTGTGGCTCAGGCTCTAGAGATCTAAAAAGCATTGCTAGTGGTATGCGGGGATTCATGGCTAGTGGACCAATGTCAGGATTTTCATCAAGTGTAAGGCCCACACATTAAATACGAGCACGACCAGAGTGTATTGAAAAAGCCGTGACACATTTTGTCCTGAGAATCACAGAATCATAGAGTAGTTTGTGTGGGAAGGGACATTTAAAGACCATCTAGTCCAACCCCCCTGCAAGAAGCAGGGACGTCTCCAACCAGATCAGGTTGCTCAGAGCCTCATCCAACCTGGCCTTGAATGTTTCCAGAGATGGGGCATCCACCACCTCTCTGGGGAACCTGGGACAGTGTTCTACAACCCTCATTGTAAAAAATTTTTTCCGAATATCTAATCTAAATCTGCCTCCCTGTATTTTAAAACCATTACCCCTTGTCCTATCACAACAGGCCCTGCTGAAGATTTTCTCCCTGTCTTTCCTATAAGCCCACTTGAGGTACTGGAAGGCTGCTATCAGGTCTCCCCAGAGCCTCCTCTGCTCCAGGCTGAACAGCCCCAACTCTCTTAGCCTGTCCTCATAGGAAAGGTGCTTTAGCCCTCTTATCATCTGCGTGGCCTCCTCTGGACTCACTCCCAAGAGGTCCACGGCCTTCTGATGTTGGCGTCTCCAGAGCTGGACGCAGTACTCCAGGTGAGGTCTCACCAGGGCAGAGTAGAGGGGGAGAATCACCTCCCTTCACCTGCTGGCCACGCTGCTCTTGATGCAACCCAGGATGCGGTTGGCCTTCTAGGCTGCAAGGGCGCATTGTCAGCTCATGTTGAGCTTCTCATCCACCATCACTCCCAAGTCCTTCTCCTCAGGGCTGCTCACGATCCATTCTCTTCCCAGCCTGTATCTATGCTTGGAATTGCCTCTACCCATGTGCAGGACTTTGCGCTTTGCGTGATTGAATTTGATGAGGTTTGCATGGACCCACCTCTCCAGCCTGTCAAGGTCCCTCTGGATGTCATCCCTCCCTTCCAGCTTGTTAATGGCACCACACAGCTTGGTATCATCAGCGAACTTCTGAGGGTGCACTCTATCCCACTGCGTGTGTCGCTGACAAAGACATTAAACAGAACTGGTTTCAGTATTGAGCCCTGAGGAACGTCACTTGTCACTGGTTTCCACTTGGACATTGAGCCATTGTCCGCAGCTCTTTGACTGCGGCCATCCAGCCAATTCCTTACCCACCAAGTGGTTCGTCCATCAAGTACTCATCTCTGCAGTTTAGAGACAAGGATGTCGTGTGCGGCAGTGTCAAGCGCTTTGCACACGTCCAAGTAGATATTGAAAAGGTAGATGTTGAAGATAAGGTAGATGTTGAAAATTAGACAGGTTAGGTGGGTGCCTGTTTCTTCCCATAGCATATTAGATAGATAGTTTAAATGAGAAGCTACCATGTCTATACTCAGCTACCCAAAGTGAGGGGGAAGCTTGTTGTTCCCTCCAAAGCTGTTGGTCCCATTCCCACTGATTCCCATTCAGTAAAGGCCAGGACTGCAATGAGTGCGGGCGTGGTGCACCTGTTAAGTGCTATTTAAACTGAAAAATGCATAAATAGCATCACACTCAATTTAAAGAAGAGGAAATGGAAACCCAGAAAATAAACTATTTGCTCTAAGTCATACAGTAAATGCTCTGGAGACTTTCCTGTATGTAAATTTTGCACCAAAATAAACACGTTTGGGTTTTGCACCATTTGTCACACCAGTGCAACTGTCACACGTTTGTCTGAGAAGCATAGTTTCATCCCGCTGGTGAAAGTCAGTTTTTGATAAAACTCAGTTATTTTTATTTCTAAATGAGTGTGCCCACACAGATCGGGGCTTAAACAGGTGGGTTCGTTTTGGATCGAAGTTGGATATAGCTCGTTCTTCAGAAATGCAAGCTAAATTCTTCATGGGTTGCCCGTATAAAATCCTCCACAGATAATTAGGTCCCTTAAGTTAACAGTACCGTCCCTTAGACTGTTAATAGGGTTTTTTCTGGGGGGCTGCAGAGCGGGATGAGCACTAGGACCCAAACCCATGTGCTAATCACCAGGGAGTGAGAGGGGCTGAGATGTTAATTTGGTGATAGATTTCTCATTTTCTTTCTTGGCCAGACTGACTGCTGCGGAAATTTTGCCCAAAGTGGGGTGAGCCCCATCCCAGCCATTTTTGGACCAATTTCACCAGAGGGATGGCTCTGGCTGTGAGTGAGGAGGCAGGATGAGATCTGTGCTTGTCTTGCTTTACATCCAGATGCTGCAGGTCTGAACAGCCCAACCATGGCTTTTCCTGTGACCTTTTGCTCTGCATGCTCACCTTGGTTTAAAAAGAGGCCAAAAACCTCCCTAGACGTGCCTCTGTCTCATGCAACCACAGCCCTTGAGGGTCTATAGCCTTTGTATGACTTCCCTGTTTCTTTTTACCTGCGAGACCCAGCTGTCAAGGGATGCAGGTGGAACCCAGCAAACACCAGCGTGTACCAGCATGTTCATACTCAAATTTCTCCATGAAAGTCATTTGTATCTCTTGCTACACCTCCACTGAGCTGTTGATACAGCTCAAGCCTCATCTGGTAGACAGTAGCTGGAAGGGAGGGAGCGAGGTGACAGCAGGCTGCTGGGAAATGCCATTTAATTATCTTTTCTGCCTTTGGCCTGACCCAGAACAGCAGCTCCGATGTCCTGTCGTAGCACCTAAGACAGGAGCCCTATGAAGAGGAGAAATCCCAGAAATGGAGCAGATATTGCTGCAAGCAGCAGAAAGTACCTCCCGTTTCAGAGCTGTTTCCCAAAGCAGAAGGGCAGTGAAGGGGGGTAGCTACCCAGATCGCTTTGAAAGACAAAGAACGCAAGGTGTCCAACAGCTTTTTGTGCCAATTGCAAAATCAGCCCCTTCTGATGCTTTTACTCCCCGTTGAGTCAGAAGAGAGAACACACATACTGCCCCTCTCTGCTGCACACCCCTTTGGTGTTAAAGAGTTGGGTCGGTGCCGAGCAGCTGCAACTTTATTTGTGCTTTTATCTTTTGTTTTGTTGTTTAACAAGCCCAAGAAGCTGGCAAAAAAAGTACAGAGAATTGCACAGCTGACAAAAACAAGTGAGAAGATGTAGAGGAGGTCTGGAGTTCAGCTCCCAGACTTGTCAGTATTGCCCTGCTTTGACTATCTTATAGCAAGGTGGGCAACCAAAAAAGGGAATGCAAGCAGCCCATCACACTTCTTGTCCCAGTAAAGTGATTTTCAAACCTATCCTGGGTGGTGGAAGGAGGAAGGAGTTGACCCTCAGGTCCACAGACCTTCTGAGGGGCTCCCCAGGTGAGGTGGTGCTTCAGAAAACCTGTGTGTGTAGGAAAATAAGACAAAGACACTACAAAAATGAAACAACTAGGTCTTTGAGGTGAACTGGAATACAGAACTGAAACTGCTGTATTGTCTGTCTTTGACAGCTCTTCCTCATATCTCCTCCCTCCACCATCTCCAGAGATGCAGCTGGAGCCGTCACATGGACCAGGCAGTTCGGATGAGAAACCATCAGCTGTAGTCCTGGTTGTCCCCTCTTGCCCTAGTCCCTCATCGTCAGTTTCCCAGCATGCTAAATGAGGAATGGGATACCCTTCAGGAGACACGAGGAGGATTTGCTTATCAGCTGGTGAGGACCTTGATCCCAGCGAGATGGATGGGAGTTTTGTCCTCGGTGGGAAAGAGGTCTCCTGAAGTTGTGTCCAATACTGTCCTAAGAGACTGAGTAGCTTACTACTGTCTGCGCAGATCCACAAGTCAGAAGCACAGTGTGATTGGGCAAATTGGCAGGGGAAAAGTAACCCATTTTACTTGGGAGATGTTTGCAAGTATTTAAATCATGCTATGTTGGATCACACAAAAATAAAATGTTTCCACGATGCAGGAAACTCAAAGGACAACTATTCTGGGCTGTAATGAGGTCTGAACAAGATCCAAGATCCCTTGCGCTCAACCCTGAACGTAGAGAAAGAAAGAGATGTTCCTGATACATCTAGGTGGACCAAACTGAAACAAGAAGCATTAGCAGAATGCTCATTTTACATGTGACAAATTGGACAGGTAGATAAATTAAGGGGTTTTTATGCAGGGAAGTGACTGGGGAATTAAATTTTGGTGTGAATTTAAAATGTCATGCTACTTGTAGAGCTTGAGACCATACCCAGACAAAACAACAGATGTGGGCCTTCGCTTTAAGTCCTGGTTGCCCAAGGATCAGGGTGGGAGGCCCACAGAGGCTGCCAGCCTGGACTCAAGGCGAGCAGCAGTGTGGCCATAGCCTTTATGCGTGGGTGTAAGCTGTTCTCAGGTTGGGCCAAATTTCATTGTGTCAGGTACTAGAAGGAGGATTCATCACAGGAACTCTTCATCTGAGGTGCTCACTTGGGTTCTTCTTGCAGTCAGCTTGAAGTACGGTTCATCTGACCTCAACTGATATTTCATCTAAGGTGAGATGAGTCTGTGGCAATCTGAGTTCAGGATGGGTGGCCCAGGTTGGAGACCTTCTGTAGAGATAAATTCACCCTTCATATGAAGTAAATGCATGTGCTCTGAGTGATTGTAGTTATCTGTTCTGGTCTCTTTCCTTGTGTGGTCAAGTCCTGTGGGACTTGCCCAAGGCAGTGGTGGAGATGGGAGACAGACCAGCTCTCCACAGTTGCAGATTTAATGCCCAGAAAACATGGTTTCCTTCTAAACACAGAAGTAGAGTTGGCTGGAATTTAGAATTTTTGTCCTCCAGGAAATGTCCACATTTGCTTCCTATTCATCATTCTGAATCTGAACAAAGCCATAAAATTTGAAAACGTTTGATGGAACAAGAACGTAAAAGCCATTCAGTCTGACACCACTGAAACATTTCACTTTGATAATGGCAAAACCGAACATAACAAAGGCACACGCAACATAAATCCCCGCACAATAAAACATTGAAAATGCTTCAATTAATATTGCAATACAATACAAAATGAACCAAAACAAGTTGAGACAATATCTCACTCTGTCACCAAAACATTTTAACACTGCTGAAGAGAAACTGAGGAAATGCAATTTGTTAAAATGCTTCACTGAAAGCTTTTCATGAAAATTTATGTATCCTCGTGAATGCATTTTAAGATGGAGAGTGATTTTCTCAAAAATGTTGAGCAGCTCTGAGATGTATGGGTTTTGTTTTTCTGCAAAACGAAGTAAATTCCAATAATTGACAAGACCAAGAAGTCATTGGGTATTTACACCTAGTCAGAGCTGGTGGAAACAAATCCTTAGATCCCCTTTTAATGCACATCACAACCCTTCTCTTATTGCCTGCAGGTGCTTTTTGGTTGCTGGATAAATTTCAGAGCAAGCTGTTTTGGTAGGACTGATGGCAACAGCCAGAATGAGCAATATCATCCTCAGACTTGGAAAACCCATCTACCCACGGTGATGTCATGCACGTTTTTTCCCCCCCCCGTGGAGCTGAGTCATCTGCCAGATCCCTCCTCCAATTATTACATCTGAATTGTCTGGATTAATCCCTTTGTTATTGGTGACTAGTTGTCACAATTAGTCATGCTCCAAACAATGGTTGCACGGTCACATGTGCTGGATGGGTCCCCACCTGGACAAGAGTTGTCTCTCCCCTCACCACCACTGACTAGGACATCCCATGATGCTTTCAGGATGTTTTAAACCTATGCTAAAAGCATGTCAGAATAGAAGAGAGGAGGGAAACCTGTGTTCATGATGGTGTCCCAGCATGACAAAGTCATGGTCTTTTTGCAGCTCCCAGCAATGGTGGAAAAAGAGAGAGGTTGCCTCTGTGCGTTGGACCTCTGTGCTCAGCTGGAACCTCAATTGCCATTCAGTTCCTGTCGTGCCCCAACTCTTGTGATGCCCAGAGCTTAGAAAAAGCCATCTTTTCTTTTTCAGAGGTGGTCTTATTTCTGTGTCAGGTGAAGCAACTTCTGTGTATACCATAGGTGAGATTTAGAGGGGAAAGGCATTTCAACACATTCCTGGGCTGGGCTTTCATGGACTGAGGGCTTCATCACTTCCATCACCTGCAACAGGGACAGCCAAGTCCTGATTTAGCATTGAAAAAGGCAAAAATGACACCTTTTCAGCCTCAGCAAGTGTGTTGTGAGGATCTGCAACTGCCAGACTATGGCTGAGTGTAATGTATCTGTAGATCTCATCAGACAGAGACGAGTTGCCAGGTGGCTGCTGTGGTGGCCATGGTCAGGTCCTCTCTGAACAGAGAGGGATTAGACTCACACAATGTCTACCATGAAACAGCACCCAGACGTAGCGGGTACAGAGGAAACAGAACCTGTGGTCCGTGTTATGCTGTGCCTCCTCCTCCCTCAGGCCGGTGTTTCTCACACCCTGAGCACTGCTCTTCCCACATGAGTGTGCACTGGGTGAGAGATTTTGTGGGGGATTGACACCGGTGACCATCCAGGACTGACCCTACTAAAGCCCTGGTGCCAGCAAAGTAAAGAGGACTGGGTGGGATCCCCTATTCCCTTGCAGGGCACAGGGGAAGTTTGTATTTGGATGAAAGTGGTCCTCTTAGAGCAGCCTTAAGTTCTCAGTTGTTGTCCTGCAGAAGGAACAAGGCTGGAGCCACCTGGAAATAAGTTGTCCAGCATTGCAGCAGTTGGGACTAAAAGGCTTCAAATTACTAACAAGAGTCTGACTTTCTTTCGACATTTGTCCCATCATTTCAGGGGCTCATCTATGCTCACAAAACTCAGTCCTATGGTATGTAAGCTCTACCTTGAACTTCCTCCAAGCTCATCCTATATAAATGTATGCCCATTGCACTGTCTGACAGCAGTAGGGAGAGGACTGGAGAAGGCACCACATCACTTAGCACCGTGAATATTGTAGGAAGGCAAATCAGTGAAAACAGTACCAGGAGAGAAGCCAGTGTCCAGGAAAAAAAAACCATCATCATATGCTCCATTCCCCTTCTCAGTATGCTCCCCTTTTTCACAAGTTTCAGCCTCATTTGTCCATGCTGAGGCCCAGAAAGCAGATGGCTTTAACCTGGAGTGCTTCTCCTTGCCTCTGGACCATCCTTTCACTTCTCTCTGCCTCTCCAGCCCAGCAACACAGCACCACGGAGCAGCACCCTCCCTCACCCCACCACCGTCTCTCCTCCTCCCCTTCCCTCTCTTGCTGTGGCTTGACACAGAGGAACCTGAAAATTCGCGGTGATGTTTGAATCCCAGCCAAAACTGAAAGCGAGACCCGACGACTGGTCCGAAAGTCTAAAAAACATATGGCATTAATTCTCCTCTCCCACAGTTCCTAAAACTGCAATTAAAAGCAGCCCCCACCAAACAGAGCCCCATAACTCAGCTCCGTGATTTATTGGAATAACGAAGCTTTAGGGGAAAGTTGGCGAGGACCAGGAATTCCACGTCCGGGAGCTGGGCTCCGCGCACATGGCCCGCGCACAGCTGAGTTTATTTTATTAGCGTGCCACCAGTGGAAGAGCAGGATCAGAGAGGGACATTCCTTTGAGAAAGCTTATCTTTGGCACCCAGTTGGCTTCCAACAATAAACCAGCCCCTGCATCTGCAGGCTGCAGGAGATGATGCACGGCAGGAGCAATTAGAAAAAAAAGCTATCTGGGGATATTCTGTCTCCATGCGACAGTCAGCCGGAGGGTGAACAAAGTACCTGCTTTTTCCCATCAGTAACAAATGAACGTGGCCCATGAGATGCCAAAGTCTGCAAATCTCTTGCCCAAGGAGGTGCTTTATCATACTTGCTTTCTCAAAACTAAGGCCTTTCAGCTCTTTAGCTGTGAGCAAACATGAAAGCCAAGCTACAAAGCTCAGATCTAGGGTTTGAAATGTAGCTCAATAGGTAGAGGAAAGTCATTCTAGATAAGGATGCATATTTTTTGCCTGCCTGTCCTTTTGCTGATGCCTGTTATGAAGATCCCTTCCCTGGTTCAATGCAGTAGCTAAGCGGAGACAGGAGCAGAATAATTTCTAAGAGACAGTTTATAATCTTTGTGACCCTGACGCTTGCACATCTCTCTAACTCATGTGATAAAGGCAAACCGTAGCCAAATGGAGTCTCAGAGTAGTGCCAGAAAGAAGTAGTGAGAAGTACCTTCTTTGTTTAAAAGAGGGTATAGTAGCAAGACCAAACACACTGAACTTCCATCTCCTTTGCCTGTTGTCCAGCTCTGGTTTCTACCTCCATACCTGCTAATATAGCAGTTTTGAGGAGCACTCATCTATCTGGTGTTTGTCATCACACTTGTGATGGTTTTGCTCACCCGCACCACTGAAAAGGCAACCCAAGGTGCTCCCCACCCAACTTCACTTGGAGAGCAGGAATATTTTGTATTGCAACCTGCGTCCGCACACCACTTTGTGTAGATGGCTGATAATATTTTTAAAACAAACTTTCAGGTGCGGGAGAAGATTATGTTCACCATACACAGACCCTTAAGCTGCAAAGCCTCGTGTCACTGTGTTGTACAGCTCTTGTGCTGGCAATTATCAGAGTGGTGTACTCCCCCTACAAAGAGACCATTTGCTGAACACCTGCCTTGATAGAGATCTCCAAACATCATTGCTGATGGGGAATTGTCACTGTGCAACCTTATACTGGAGCAGGTGCAGCGGAAAGCTGGCTGCAGTGTCTGGTGGCAGGAGACTGAAGTTGTTTGGTTTGCTTTGCCCAGCAAAAACAAAAGTGAGACATACGCGGAAATAAAAAGCTTTTTTTTTCTAATTGTCTCAGGAATTAAGTTTTGGCTGGGTCTTGGAGCCTTTAAGCAGTGGAGTCGAGGCAAGAGGCCTTCAGGGTCTGAGGATGGAGTTTCTGGAAGGGACCAGCTGACAGGACAGGGATGAACCTGAGGTTAGGTAGTGAAGCTTGGTAGGAGTCTGTGAGGATGATATTCACCCCGTTTAACTTCAGATATGTCCTCAGCTGAGTTAGACCCCTCAAGATCCCCTTCACAGTCAATGGGTAGAAGTAGACATGTGCAGGGCATGATTCTTCTTAGTTGTTGCAAGTGTCTTCTTTGGGCCAAGATGAATCACTCCCTACAGCCCACTGGCTGTATTGATTAAACGTCCACTAACAGAAACCTGAGCAGATGGTACCGAGCTTACTGCTGCTGCTGGCTAAATGAGTGTCCAGTGATGGAAGCAGTCTTTGGATGTGCTTCCTTACCCATCTGCTCTATCCCACAGTGACAGCCCAGATGTGGTCCCTATGCAGAAGTCCAGACAAAGTGCTACATCTTCAGCTCCTCTGGAGAACTGTATCTAACGAAGTTGAACCACTAAAGACAGGAGTGAACAGACATGCTGGTGATTGCAATGATATTACGGTATCTCAGATACCTGGTCAGCATGCCTTGCTCACAACCTCTGGAGAAAAGCAGGCTCTATGGAGACCTTATTGTGACCTTTCAGTACTTACAGGAGACTTATAAGAAAGATGAGGACAGACTTTTTAGTAGTGCCTGTAGCTATAGGACAAGGGGTAATGGTTTTAAACTTAAGGAGGGTAGATTCAGACTGGATATAAGGAAAACATTTTTTACAATGAGGGTGGTGGAACATGGAAGCAGGTTGCCCAGAGAGGTGGTAGATGCCCCATCCCCGGAAACATTCAAGGCCAGGTCCCTTCCAACCCAAACCATTCTATGATTCTATAAAATAAGTCGTCAGAGGACAGGAAAGGAAGCCACACTGGCAGGGACTGTTGGGCTCTTAAATCTCCTTCATGGCCTTCATCCCAAGATCTTCAAGGTATTTCCCTTAGCTTCCTGCTAGAACAGTGTGGACAGTGGGCTCTCTTCTGCTCTCTTTATTCAACATATTAGAAATATGACTTTTCACCTTTTCCTCCCAGTCTAGAGTCTAACATTGTTGGTAGGAGGCAAGTACAGCCAGTATTGTGTGGAGGAGCTGCTCCAGCTGTTTCGTGAGTGCTGTGGACTACCGTATTCACTGCAAATGTGAGGGATAGACTGGGATGACTCTAAGAGCTAGACCACTTCTGTCAGATAATACTACATTTGTTGTGCAAGGATGAAGAATAAGGGCAGACAAATTAAAATTGGACTAGCTATGAAGTTGATTCATTGGACAATATGTGCCTTACCAAAGCCAAAGGCTAAGACGCCAGGGACATTTGTTCTTCATCCACTGCATGTCAGCAGCTCCATAGAAGTTCATGATGTCCTGGTGTTAGTCCACAGGTCATGAGTTTGTAGTGGAAAGTTGTGTAGAGGCAGGATCTTACTACCTCTGTAGGCAGCATTAGTGAGGTGTGACTGAAGTCATACACTCAGTTGTGGTGCCTGGACTTTTAAATTAATCTTGCAAATCTGGCAAGACTGTAGAAAAAAAAATGAGCTGAGAACTGCTGTATCTGCCTCACAGTGTGACTCTGGAGAAGCTCACATCTTTTGTTTACTGAAGACAGATGTTTTTCACTTTTCTTGACTTGTGGCCCCTGTGACTTGTCCCTTCAAATGCAGACACTGGCAAATTCCAGACTGTTGGCAGCTGGTGTCCTTTTCCCAGTCCCTTCTATGAAAGATTCAGGAGTAATCACTGTCTTACTGAGCAGCCCAGGGCCATGGGCTGCAAACCACCTCACTAGAGCAGCACCTCTCATAGCACAACGCTCTCCTGTTGGACGGATAAAGGCAAAAGAAAATACAGAGGTCTGGAGAGAGAGAGATGCAAATTGAAAGCAAGATGCAAACATCTTGGAAACAAGGAGGGCCCTGCTCCTGGGCATCTTCAAAATAGTTTTCACTATTTTCTGACATAGTTTTTAAGCCAGTAGGTTGTGGAAACCTTTGGAAAAAAATTCCCTTGACTGTTCTTAGTCACCTTTACAGACCCTTCTGAAACAGCTTTTACATGCATTACTCACAGACCACAGATGGAAAACCGCTAGTTTGGCAAGAAATTACAGGAGCACAAAGGAGAAGACCGTGACGCGCTCTTCTGACTTCAATTCTGTAGTATAATGGAATAGTGCTTGCTTTGCTCAACAGAAAAATATACAAATAATCCGAAAAACATGGCAACAAGATGACAAAACTATGGTATAATGTTTCCCAGAGTGACCTCAAAGCCATAAATCAAACCTCTGAATTGCCAGCAGCAATCCAGCTGAACAGCCAAATTGCCCCACCATCCAGCATATTTTATTAACCGTTGTTACTGCGCATTATTTATTTACGGAGTGCTGTACATGTAGACACTGCTTTACAGGTACTTAAAAGACCACCCTGAGGAGTTTGGCTACACACAGGCACACAAATACGATATTCACTGCAGCAGCACTATGAGTTAATGATTGTGGTACCGCTTCAGGTTTCTCGCTTCCTTTTTTGATTTTATTGCACTGAAGTCAAACACATTTTAAACTCTGGACTTTGAGTCAACCTGTCTGTTTGAGGCAGTATATCGCCATATTATCTTAGGATCGCAGTGTCTGATGGGCTTATTTGTTCTACCAAGATAGCTAAGCTCAGGGTTGTGAACTGACACTTGAACTGACTGGAAATTTTCCACCAAACTTTTTTGACTTTGCTTGCTAGTGGGAGATGATATCTTAGCAAAATGTGGACTTTTGCACACAAATTGAGGACCTCACTTGGGCAGAAGGCAGGCTTTGCACTTTGCTTGTGTATAAAACTCACTCTCCCCTTCTCCCTATTCTGGGAAATGAGGAGAGTGTGGTTAAAACAAAATACTACATCATGTTCTTTGTTTGCTTCCTTTCTGCATGAAGAGGAAAGAAAAAAAAAAAAGACTCTGATTTACTTCAATCAATGTTTATCACAGTATCGTTGAGTGTCTCCCAGGCCAGGAGGCTGACCCTGCAACATCCCCAAAGAACTTTTGTGCCCTGTACTGCACAAGATGTGTTAAGCTCCAACTGGAAACATTTCTTCTTTGGGTTCTGCCATTTTTCGCTGCATTGCAGGCTGACAGGTGATGGTACCGTAGGATGAGTGGTCAGTGTCTTCTCTTCCAGCCCACCAACCTTCCATAGACCTTTAAGATCTTGAAGGTCTGCATACTTGGGTCAGGACAGGCTTTTGTGGTGAGCAAAGCCCATACCTCAACATCTTCCAGCTCTGCCCGTGTGCGGGCAGGAGTTGCATTATAATAAACAGAAGCAAGGTATTTTACACCCTCGTTTTCCAGATACTGCTTGTTTCATAGGTTTTTAGAGACACTGCTACTGCTCAAACCCATCAAAAGGCTCAAGTTCATACGGCAATGAGAGAAAGCAAAGGAGCTGAGTGATTAGGTCAGTTGCAGATTTACTGGGGATACTAACAAGGTGATATTTCCCCCCTTTGCACACGCTGATCCAGTTGAGCAACATTGCTTTCACAGTACATGATCTCTTCCAATCCCAGTTACTGTTGGGAGGAAAGACATGGCAAAATCACTGTCTCAGACAGATATCAGCAGTTTCTCACCCAGCCAGAGCAAGCCAAGAACATTTCCCACCACCGGCATCAATGCGCCCTTCTCCAGATGTCTGGAGGAAAGACAGCATCTGTCTGGCTGACGGGAAGTCTCTGCATAGCTCAGGGACGTAGGAGGGATTGCCTCTGATTTTTTTCTTCTTTTAGCGTTATTACTCTAGACTTAAATATAAGAGGGGATCCTTTGCTGATCCCAGCCATTGCAAAGTGCTTCACGTGCCAGTGGAAATCCATATAAGCTATTAATTAATGACTTAATTGCTAATTATTTCAGTACTGAAAAGTATGCTAGACCCTCCCAGTCTGCTCAGGTACACAACCCTGCCCTGGGGAATTACTGGCTCATTTCTGACGGCATGGAACAAGGGTGTAATGAAGCAGTGAAAAATTGGAGGGAGAGAGAAGTTGGGGCACCTGCTCAGGCTTAGCAGTGCCCAGCCTGGTGTGGCAAAGAGATGAAGAAGGTGTCTTTGCTTGCTTGTTTCTTGCAGGCAGCATAGCTAAAGGCATCTTGAAGAGGAATGCAAAAAAGACATAGGACACCACGTCCCGAGATATGGGAAGTGAAAGAAGTCGTAAAAGAATGTTGGGTGATTAAGATGTATAGTTGTAGGTCTCCCCTACCTGGAATTAAATTCTTCCTTAGACAAAATCTTCAGTATGACCGTGGGTAAACCACATAAATTTCTCAGTACGTGGGCTGCACGACTGGGGGACAGTGCCAAGAGATACAGGAGCCATACTGGGAAGTGCTGGGAGCCCTGGTAGCCAGGGTTGGCAAGAGCTGTGGCAGGCAGCTCTACACGCATGAGCCATGCCACGACTCGCACAGCCTGCCTTTTCCTGATACCCAGAAACTCAATGATCTCCAGTCTCGCCTGGGGCTGGAGAGGCTGCCGAAAACGCAATCCCTGTCATCCCTGGGAGAGCTGGAGAAATACAAGTGGATCTGGGAGCAGCCTGGAGCCATCACCCGAAAAGTCATCTCAGGCTTTTCTTCTTAAGCGCTCTTCATTTTGTGGGATAACTTGTAGTGGTGGGGATTAACATGTGGTCCTCCTGCAGTGCTGCTGCTGCCACCCACGCGCCTGGTCCCCAAATGAAGCTGTGGCAGGTGCAGCCCTGCAAAGCCCATCCAGATTTCTGATACTGAACTGGAGCTCTTCTCGGAGCCCCCATTTTCTCCCACCTGTCAAGAGCTAACAATGGGTTGTAAAAATCTTCCCCACTCTGCCGCAGCACTACCAGCACCAGAAGAAAAAGGAGAGAGAGCATCTCCTCACCCTCAAGGGCTGTGATTTAATAAGGAGGCAAAGAGCATCTCTTGTACAAAAACAAAGAGAGGTGGGCAAAGAGTCAGGTGTAAGCCTGTCCAAACCTCCTTGGAGCAGGGAACTTTGAATGAGGAGGTGAGCACTGGCAGTTTTGCTGCACAGAACATGGGCATGCATGTGAGTTCAGCATTTCCAGGGCCACAGTAGCAAAACGCTGATGTCAGGCCAGACGGAAATGATACACATCTTAAAAGCAAGGCAGGAAACCTATCTCTGTGTGCCTGCTAACCTTAGAAAGCAAGTACTTGGATTGCCACACAGAAGATTTGTAGCAACAAGGAGAATGTAATTAAATAACAGGGATGATCTCATTGTTGTAATGATGAGGTGTCATTTAACAAGGAGAATCCAGGACTGGGAGCTGAGAACCGGAGTCCTAATCCGGCTCTGGCTCCCAGCTCCCATAGGTCATATAAAGCCTTTCTCCAGTGTGTTTTTATGAAACATGCGGCACTGGGAGACCCTGATGCTTGCAGAAGCAACAAAGATCTTGCAACAAAGAGAAGAACAACAGTAAAATAAAAACTGCCTTATGCTTTTACTTTTCCTTTAAAATCTGGGTTAACACAACTTTTCCTTTATTATCAGGGACAGTGAGGCGCTCTGGCAGGTGATGCTTACGCAGCGCCCAGAACCAGGAGGTCACCGAAGGAAACATTAAGGCTTGCTCTAATTCTCAGGCTCTTCCGAATGCAAGCCTGAGTGACCGATTATCAGACCCTGCTGTGATGTTCCTGGGGTAACACAGACTCAGAGAAACAAATGCCCCAAATTCGTTGTTTTTATACAGATATATATCTGTAAATGTATGCCTGTGTATAATCAGGAGGGTCAGAGGGGCTTCGAAGCCACATCACCGAAAACGTCTATTTTAACTGGGGGCTTGCCCATACATTATGAGGATCAAAAATGAATTCAATCCAAAGTCTGTATCTCTTGAATCCAGCCTACTTGTCCATCTGCCTGTCCCTCTATCCATTCATGACTTCTGCCCTTTAGCCAACGCCAGCATCCTTTATCCTTGGTACTGATGCTAAGTTTGGTAGATTGTAAGTCGCGTCTCCCTCTTCCCTCTTCCGGTATGCTGTACATTTTATTTTTGGAGCCTGGGAGCCCTGAGGGGTGATGCAGGCCATGCCAGACAGAGAGGCAGTGGGCTCTGCAGTGCTTTGAGCAGGGCTGTGTACACCTCTGAAACGCTGCTTCAGGTTTTCTTTGTCCTTATCACTCAACATATTCTGCAACGGTTATTCAGCATGGCAGCTTTGCCTGGTGCTGCGGCTGAGGTGCCAAGCAGGGTCTACTCAGCACCCAAAATTTGCATCCTAGATGCAAACAGCTCAGCAGTTCCCATCAGCCACAGTGGTGTTTCTGGGCCACCCACGAGACCTCAGTGCCACCCCACATCCCAGCAGCCCTATGTCCAGGCTCTTGCCCTGCTTGTGCCACCATCCCTACCCCATCTCCAGAGAGACTTGTTGGAGGGCAGCGTCCTCTCCCACAGGTCTGAATGGAGAAATCTCCCCCCATGCAGCGTGGGATGTTCCTCTCTTTTTCCTTGGCATAAGAAAGCCGGAGCACAGAAGGGATTTTTCCCCACAGCCTGACCTGCAAACATTTAGCAAAGTCAACAGCTTTGCTCTCTGATCCCTTCCAGAATTACAAAAAGTTAAGACTAGAGCAGCATGTGTAACAGATTTCAGCTCAGTCCCGCCGCCTTATCCCAAAACACGCCTTTGCCTTTTAATTTTACCATTTGCTTCTGAGCCTTACATGATGCTGCTGTTTTTCCTTTGTTTTTGAACAAGCCAAACACAGCGGATAAAAATGCTGAGCTGCTTCTCAAACACGCACCAAGCACACACAGAGCACTGGGACACGTCCATGAGAAACTCTCCTCCACTCAACAAACAGCCCACAAGACAAAATAAACCACCGGAGCATCCCATGATCAAGACCACATTACGGGAATCCAATGTTTTGATCTTTTCCACTGCAGGATTCAAGGCTCCCAGCCCGCCAGCTCTTGGGCTTTTTTCCATTGCCCAGACACTGGAATTTTTACTTTAATTTTTTTTAAAGAAGCTTTCTAGCTTTCGCATTTGGGGAGAAAAGCTTAAAATCCTTAACATAAAAGTTTTCTAATCTTTAAGCCAACCTTACAATCTGAGAGAGGACCAATGACTCATTTTTGAATTTCCAATGTTAAAATATCAGTAATGCTGATATTAATCACTCATATTAATATCACCATCCAACAGTGAGTTTAATGAGGATGGTAATGAGCTGCTCACTGTCCGCAACCCACAAATCACAACCATAGCGGGTCTTTCCTTCGGCCTTATGATCATATCATAAAATGCCTTAAGGAAAGTTGATAGCAGCTCTCATCTGCACTGCTTAAAGCAAGTAAATGTCAGGAGAAGTTGCGACTTTTTGATCTCTTGGTTTCTAAGTCTTGACCCAAGACTTTGATCAGGCATGACATAAATAACAGGCCTTGAGAATATGGGCCAGTGCTACTGAGCCGTAATCAAAGAATCATAGAATGGTTAGGGTTGGAAGGGACCTTTAAAGGTCATCCAGTCCAACCCCCCTGCAAGGAGCAGGGACATCTCTAACCAGATCAGGTTGCTCAGAGCCCCGGCCAACCTGGCCTGGAATGTTTCTAGGGATGGGGCATCCACCACCTCTCTGGGCAACCTGTTCCAGTGTTCCACCACCCTCAGTGTAAAAAAATTCTTCCTTATGTCTAATCTGAATCTTCCCTCTTTTAGTTTAAAACCATTATCCCTTGTCCTATCCTTTAAAAAATTATTATTATTTTTATTATTTTAAGGACTTGAGGGTATAGGTGACAACTCAGCTACTACTAAATGCCTACTTCTGCTGGTCCCAGAGCCCAACAGCTCCAGCAATGCCTGTTCCCATCCCTGGAGCTCACACCGTCTGGACCCGGAATAGAAAAACCTTGTGAAACCAGGCTGAGAAACACAAGGTTTCTCTGTGTAGCAGCCCAGGCTGGATTTACCTCTCCTTTCCATGGGTTTCTGCAGTGCTTCAGAAAGGTTAGATATGAGCTAAAGAATGTCTGAGCGATTTGAAATATTTCAAAGGACTATTTTCCACCATGTCCCCTGCCTCCTCCATTGAAAAGCAAACCTTAAACCACTACATTTCTTTGCAAAACTTCTCATGAAGAATTAATCCTGTTTTCTGGCTGCCTATGAAACCACCGGAATAAAATCGGTGTTTCTATTATTGCTCTTGCTATGTGAAGCATAGCTGCCTTCTGACAGCTTCTTTAAATGGAAGGAAATATCTATTTTTCTTCAGTCAGGAGGCAGCTCCAGGACTCCCCATTTATGGGATGATTTGGTTAAAACTTTGCAAGAGGGAACCTAGAGAATTTCCCTGCAGTCTTCTTTCAGTTTTTCCTAAGTGGGAAGTGCACGACTCCTGCATTCTCTATTAATCATTTGAGGAACCACAAGAGAAAGAAGAAAATGTCAACATGAGTTCCTCTTCCCTCACAAGCTGGCTTGAAGGCATTTGTGGTCGGAGAAAAGGGAGTGAAAAAGAAGGAAAAATGACACAGCAAGGTGGTTTAATAGAAATCCCAAACTGAGAGCTGGTTCCTAAAGTCTGCCCCAGCAGTGGAGGTGAGTGTACATGTAGACCCTCCACCCAACAGTGAAACCACAGCGTGGGATGTATTTAGTACTGCTCCTCTGTTGTTGGAGGTTAAAAATAGTGGATGCCTCACTGCTCCCCATGGGAGGGATGCAGGGGTGGAGTGATGGAGGGGAGCTACATACCCTTGCTTCCAAACGACATCCTAACAGGGCACCAGCACCCCGTAATGTCCAGTCCCATCACTCTCCCTTCCTTTCTCACCCCAAAATTCACATCTCAATCCTGCTCTAAAACCTTTCCCATCCCTCATCTTTCCCTGTCTGGGTCCATCCTGTCCAAGCCCACACACCTCAGCTGCTGCAGCTTCCTTTCTCTTCTCAGCTCATTTCCCATTTTCCCCACAACCAGAGCAAATAGAAAATGTGTTCGTGCAAGAGGGAAGAGGAAGACATGGAGATGGAGTTAAAAACAGACACATGGCAGCCTTATGCTTGCACTTGGAAGAATGCAAAACTCCCCTAGCCAAAACATTGATGGAAATGTGCGGGACACTAATGAAGGCAATGTCTCACTTTGAATGAAAGCAAAGGAGTGACCCACACAGTCTGGTTGTACAAGGGACATACTGTACCTGTGGCTCAGACGGGGCGTGCTGCACACTTATTTGAAGTGCCGGAGCTTGAGTGACCCACATACTGAGCAAATGTGACACCGCACTGCCAAATCAATACCTGTCAGGTCACATTACCTGTTATTGATTAGTATGGTTGTTAATCCCAGCACATTGTGTTTGGAGAACTTGCTGGTCTCCCCAGGGCTATCTGGGATGAAGTTTTGCTTGGCTGAAAGTTCTTTAAGGGAGTGAAGCTTCATGGAGAAAAGGTCTTTGTGCATGGAGCCAAATATGTAGTTTGTTGCTACTGGTCTGCTCTTGAGGTCTCCTTGCACCCCCAAAGGCATGTTTTAGGAGATGACCTTAAAATCTGCTTTACAGGCCATGAATCTTGACTTAGCCATGTAATATGAGCATTAACTGAAGGAACCAACTGTAAGGAGGGTCACCATGGACTCTCCTTGTAGCCATGCAAGGCAAGAAACCCCTCAGCAGAAGTCTGAGTGGATCTGAAGGTTGTGGATCACTGTCTGCAGTCCACAGCCATCAGTGATGACTGGGATGCTGGACTCCTAACGGGGATGCTCACAGCGAGGTGGGATGGATCCAGGTGGAGAGGAACGGGAGTGTGGGGCGACCAAGGGGTGAGGAGGCAAGGGACAGTGATCAGAGCCCTGCTGTTAATGTGATCTGGTGCTGTGGGCTGTGCTGAGCTGGTTCCTCCTGTCCAAGGGACTTTCCTTCTGCTCTCACATCCCCCATGAGGTCTGCTTGGTTCTTTTCAGGTAGGATTCAAGCCCACAGCCCCACACTGCAACCTTCGCTACCCCAAAGCCCCACTCCTCTTCCCGTCCCTGGCAGGGAGCAGAGCCATCCTTGCAGGCTGCACCACAGCTCAGCTGGACATCACGGCCCAGGAGCTTGCTCTGTAGCTAAGCAGGGTTATCTGCCAGGCTAACAAAATCATAGAATCATAGAACGGTTTGGGTTGGAAGGGACCTTCAAAGGTCATCTAGTCCAACCCCCCTGCTAGAAGCAGGGAATCTCCAACCAGATCAGGTTGCTCAGAGCCTCATCCAACCTGGCCTTGAATATTTCCAGGGATGGAGCATCCACCACCTCTCTGGGTAACCTGGGACAGTGTTCTACAACTCGCATTGTAAAAATTTTTTTCCTAATATCTAATCTAAATCTGCCTCCTTCTATTTTAAAACCATTACCCCTTGTCCTATCACAACAGGCCCTGCTGAAGAGTTTCTCCCCATCTTTCCTGTAAGCCCCCGTTAGGTACTGGAAGGCTGCTCTAAGGTCTCCCCGGAGCCTCCTCTTCTCCAGGCTGAACAGCCCCAACTATCTCAGCCTGTCCTCATAAGAGAGGTGCTGCAGCCCTCTTATCATCTTCATGGCCCAAACAAAAGCCCAAATAAAAGTCATTTGACATAGATTTGAGGTCCTGACCAGGAGGAGAGTGTGTTTGCATGCATGGGGTGCATTTTCTCCCATGCCATTTTGTGCCACGCGGGATCCTGGAAAACCCAACGCTTCCCATGCTCAGGGTTTGTCCTTGAATCTGCATCTATGCAGAGTTCTGCTTGACGTCAGCAGGAGCTTTGCAAGGCAGGCTTTTATTTTACCTTTTTTTCATAGCAGAGCTGGGAGTTCTTCACTTCCCAAAAAGGGAAAGGCAACAGACGCTGCAGGTGGGAGACCCTGCCCCAGCAGTTGGGGCCCCGGCCAGGTTCCTCTTGCAGCTGGCTTGAAAGAGCCCCCAGTCACCATCTGCTCGCAGGAACAAAACTGTTGTGGTTTCGAAACACATGCACTGACATTAAAAAGACACACGCAGAAAAATCCCACACGAACTACTTCATAAAAAGAAGCGGCAGCCTTGCTAAACACGCTGCCGCACTCCGGCTGATTAGTATTGTTGGGTCTAATTGGATGTCACTGCTTTAACCCAACAGCCTTGTTTTGATTTGGGCGACAGCTTTTCATGTGAAGTTTATTCATAGCGGGGCTCATAGAAGTCAGAGGGCTGAAGTCAAGGGAAGAGAGTAAGTGACAGCGGAAATCAGATGGCAGGAAGATTTTGGTGACTTCGTAGCCCAGTGTATTTGTGTGTGCAAAAACCAGCCATAACCTGGATGGACTCCAGATGGCTCATCCTTGTCTCACAAGCCCTGCAGTGTGTCTGCTTAAGGAAGTCAGGTTTCATTTGGATAATAAAAGGCCCGTGCTCCTAGCACAGGAAGAGCTGGATTTAATCTCCCTGGCTGCTGTAAAAGTGGCCAACACGTGCGGCTGGGGTGCCTCAGATAAACCAGGTCCACTTTCTGCAGAGAGGAAGCTGAAGAGAAGCGCTCACTAAAATACTCCTATTGAAATGCCCGCCTTCCTTGCTGAGCTTTCTGCTCCCCTACTCCAGACCAGCTGTGTGCCGAGCACCTCCAACTGCACCATGATTTTTCTTTTGTGCCCTGGAAAAGTCTGTTAGCTGGGCTATATGTTTATCTAGTGTCCATAAAGCCATTCGGCTGCTGCTTTGCATGGGAACCGCTGCTAGACAGAGGAGCAGAGCCCAAAGCATTGCCCCAGGTGGTGGTGAAGCCAGGCTCAGGAACAACATGAGCCACCAACACATGATAGGTCTGGGTTCAGAGAGGGGAATAAAAGCAATCCCTTTAGCTAGCCCTTCTGCTTTGATTCGTTCATTCTGAGCAGCACAGATGGAGAAGGGACAGGGGACAGTCATTTGGGCTCTAGAGAAAGCTCAAATAAGAAGTGTTCCTCCCTCTGCTCATCTGTTCCCTCCGTCCAGCGGTTGTGCCAGCAATACCAGGAGTCGTACCAAGGGCTCCTGTCTGCTCGATCCTGCTCCATCCATCACCAGGCAGGGGGAATGCAAAAGCTTTCTGTAGCTGTACAATGTGAAAACACCAAAATGAAGGTGAGATGGGGTTAGAGCAGTTCCATGGGAGTTCCCTGTGTGTTAGAGGTGAAATTAAAGGAAAAGAATTACTTAGAAACTCAAGGGAATCTTCCCAATGGCAAAAGCCATTAGAACAGTGTCTGTTCCGCCATGAAAAGGTTTTCCCTTCCTCCACATCTCTGAAAGTGTTAGGCAGGCTGTATGGACACGCTTGTGTGTGTGAGAACCACATAACACACTTGCCCCTCAAAGTTTTAAGGTCTGAACAAACCCTGGAGCGTGATGCTGATGTGACACCTGAGTTAGGAGAGAGCCAAGAAAAATCCTGCATTTGTCCTCCAGGTCCCTCCCCTGTCCTCCTGGCCATGGGATGGGGCTGTCTGCTCCCTCCAAAAGCAGAGGCAGCTCCGGGTGGGCACTGTGGCATCTACATCAGGAGGACACTGTGGTGAGAAGCCAGGTCTGACCTAGGGGATCAGGAGCTTTCTTTGCAGCTGTGATGGGAGGAGTTTGGAGGAAATCACCATTTCATTCTAGCTCTGTGCTAAAATGGTTCAGGTTCTTCATTAAAAATCCTGCCAAGTATATGCTACTGACAGATGAAGAGGTAAAACTGCAACAGCCAGCTCCTCTTGACCTCTGGAGAAATTCCTGCTCTGTGTTGCTGCTGCAGGTCGGGTTTTGTCTTTACAAGCCAACTCTTTCTCTTTCAGATGGAGCTCATCCAAGTACTTGCAGCTGTGGGTCACTTCAGGTCTACAGCTGCACCTTGCCT
Organism: Chlamydotis macqueenii; assembly: GCF_036417535.1. Lineage (NCBI taxonomy): Eukaryota > Metazoa > Chordata > Aves > Otidiformes > Otididae > Chlamydotis > Chlamydotis macqueenii. The sequence goes on along the minus strand of NC_141557.1, from coordinate 5,185,653 downwards.
CAGAAGATTATCTCTGGATGAATTTATATTGTGGGGTTTGGGGAGCCTAAAACCAGTGCTGCGGACAAGAAGAGAGGACTATAGCTACTTAGGGGTTGGTTTAACTTGTGGAAGGTCTGAAACTCTGTGGAGAAGAAGGAGCTCAGCAGCCTGATCCCAGAGAGCTTGACAAGGCTAAATTGGCTGAGGACATGTCCCCTTGGGTGTCCCAGTGCTCTAGAAACCTTCTTTAAGCCACAGCAAGCACCAATGCCTGACTGCCTGCCTTGCACTGACACCATTCCCCAGATCTCAAACAAGCAACTTCTCCCCAGGGCCTGATCCAAGCCTCCTGAAGTCCCTTCAAAGCTTCCCACTCTGCCCTTCCCATTTGGCTTCAGCCCAGGTCTTCCCACCGGGCTTCATTGCAGAGGAATGCAATGGCATCCAGGCGGCTGGGAGACTTCCCTCCTGCAGGTCAAGGCAGCAGGATAAAGTAAAGCACATCGTGCCCTGCTAGCTCCTGGATATTTCACAGAAGTCCTGGCAGGTATCTCAGGGGTCAGGCCAGGCTGCGTTGGGAGGTTACCTGCAGTCACCTGCACCTTTGCCTGGGCCCACGAGAGCACACAGGGCTGTTTGCTTGCTGCAGGCTGAAATTTGCACCCTGGCTGCAGGGCAGGCTCTGTGCCACGGTAGGAAGCCATCCCAAGCAGGGAAAGCAGACCCATCAACTGGCTTCAGGGAAATACCCACAGAGTGTCCCCAGGAACAAAAATCCTCACCAAATTCTCTTAAGTTGTTCCTGAGGGACAAATCACCCCAACCCTGGGGTCCAAAAACATTTTGGGATGATGCTAACCCTGGGGTGACTCATGGGCAGACCTTGAAACTGGTGGATATTATTCGTGCCATCCATCAGCAAGCCTCAGTGTGATTTGAAAACACATCTGGCTCCAGATGTGATCATGATCACTCTGCCCTGGTGAGACCCCACCTGGAGTACTGTGTCCAGTTCTGGAGCCCCCAGCACAAGAAGGACATGGACCAGTTGGAGAAGGTCCAGAGGAGGGCCACGAAGATGATAAAAGGGCTGGAGCACCTCTCTTATGAGGACAGGCTGAGAGAGCTGGGGCTGTTCAGCCTGCAGAAGAGGAGGCTCCAGGGAGACCTGATAGCGGTCTTCCAGTACCTCAAGGGGGCCTACAAGAAAGATGGGGATAGGCTGTTTAGTAGGGCCTGTTGCGATAGGACGAGAGGTAATGGTTTTAAAATAGAGGGGGGTAGATTTAGATTAGAAATTAGGAAAAAATTTTTTACGATGTGGGTTATAGAACACTGGAACAGGTTGCCCAGAAAGGTGGTGGAGGCCCCATCTCTGGAAGCGTTCAAGGCCAGGCTGGATGAGGCTCTGAGCAACCTGACCTAGTCAGGGATGTCCCTGCTCCTTGCAGGGGGGTCGGACTAGATGACCTTTGAAAGTCCCTTCCAACCCTAACCATTCTATGATTCTATGATACTAAAAGATTGTTAGGAAGGGGAAAGGTCTGTATGTTTGTGTTTTGTTTGTGTTTTTCCTGAAGTCTCCTGCTGACTATAACCCAAACGATATTCCAGCGAGGCACATCAGTTCCCTGTGTGCAAAAATGACTGTACGGATGCATTCACAGGGGGATTCCTCCCATGCCAAAAAGTGGATAAATCACCAGCCCAAGGACCAGCATCCTTCTCCATTGACCCAAGGGAAGCCAAGATCCACATGCTGGGTGCCGGCCATGTCACCTTCATGCCCGGGCAGAAGAGGAGTCTGGGCTTTGGTGTTTGCCCACCTCATGCTGGGTGGGACCACAACAGCTCGGGTGTGCTTACACTTAATGTATATATACTTATATATATATATATACACATATAAAACATATTTATCAGTATTCTGGTAAGTATACTGACATTGTCAACAAGAAACTGCATGCCATATATACTGCTATATAGTCTAAGCCTTAATACACATCATATGCATATCTATTTACTTAAGGTGAATTCAGAGGGAGAGGTAGAGGGAGGAAACTTTGGTCCAGAGATGGACAAAATCCAGTCAAAACCTGAGAGTAGCCAGGAAAAGCAGAGGGAAAGAACAAGCCTGCCCAAACCTTCCTCCTCCATTGCACTGCTCACTAAACCTTTCACTTTAAGTATTGCCTTCATGCTCAGTGCAGCACTTAAAAAAAAAAAAATGCTTCTGAGTTAGGACGAAAGCTCAAAATTTCCTTTGATGGTTACAGAAACAGGCAGAGGAGAAAAAGCCTTTTAGAGATGCCAGGACGGAGGTATCTGCGTTGCGAGGGAGCGTGTCCATGCATCCGCAGATGCTAGATGAGGCTGTGGAAGTGCTCGCTTAGGTCAGCTGAGGTCACTTCATCTCTGATCAGTGCCTCTGACTTGCAGCTGAGCTCCAGAAGCCAAAGGCACAAGTGCCACTCTCCTGGCAGTGCTCAGAAGAGATTTCTTGGTTGGAGCTGGACCCAGGGAGCAAACCTCCATGTGAGCATTTTCCTCGTGGCTCTGAAACAAAAAGAGAAGGCAAAACATCCCAGGCTGGAGGACACCGTAAGAACCTTGGCTTGGGCCAAGGGCCAAAAGTGGCCTCACCCACATGGAACATGTTACCCAAATAATGTGACAGTGTGTATGGGAAGCCAAAGGTCACTCTATTTTTCCTTCCAAAATAACCTTCTAGTCCTCTGGATGGTAACCAAAGACTTGGTGAGGTCTGTGTGAGGCCTCTGCTCTGCCACAGACCATCTGTGTGAATGCAGTGATGGTATTTATTTAGCTCTTATACACTTCAGTCTCGCTGTCTATAAATCAGAAAAGAAACAGCACATCGCTATGCCACAATGTTGTTGCGAGGACACAAGGGTTAAAAGGCAGCTTGGCTTAAAGAGGCCTTTATAAAGCGCTGTGGAAAAGCGCAAAGAGAATTAATTCCTCCCCCAGGACCTTGCCAAAGCTTGACTTTTCCAGCTGGGGTGTCTCAAATTCAGGCTGGACCTTGCTCTCTTGAGGATGTGGGTGGTGGAGACTCGGGCTCCTGTTGGTATCAGCTCTCTGGTTGATGTCACAACGCTCAGCGGGCAGAGGACGTGGCAGCCCCTCAGCTCTCGAGGTGCCTCCCAGATGGGGAGCAGCAGTGAGACAAATCCGTCATCTTTGCCCTTGGGAACCTCATCACCAAAGCTGGACAATTTTGTGTCCTGCTGTAAACAGAGTCACGGCTGGGTTATACTACCCTAAATGATCTACTCATCCACCCCAGCCTTCGTGGCACGAAAAATGGCAACCTCAAGGCCCTGTTCATTTCCTGCATTTCCCTCTCTTTTTGATAAATCACAAGGATGCTCTGGATTTCAAACCCCGTAGGCTTCCAGGATTCTCATGGAGGGGTTTGGAGGCAGAGCTGTCTCTCATTAGCAAGGCTGTTTGCATAAAAATAGGAGCATTGGGTCTGATTCCTGAAGCTGGGAGCTGCTTTCATAAATATCTGAACACCCTCAGCTCCCACCAGGGCACTCAGTTTCTCTGAGGGTTGAGCCCCCCATGCTCCTTCTAACACTATACAGAAATTTTGGGTGGGGAAGGGGGAGGCTGTGTTGGAGAGAAGCAGCGGGGCAATCGTAAGAGGCAGGAGGTAATGACCCACGTTGGGAAGCAGCCAAGAGAACAGAAATAGCATATGGAAAAGGCTCTTTGAATGCAATGTATGTTGCTGATTCTTAGGAATAATCAGCAACACCTCTTTACATGCTGCAATTTTTAGCACAAATTGAGAATAAAACATCCTCTCTGCTGAGACAGCAGAGTCCACATTTCCTTTCCTTCACAGACAGCTTCCATTGGTGCTACAGGTATGTTGTATGACATTGCCCCCCTTCCTTTGCTTGGGATAAATGCCACGATCCTCTTTTCTGCAGTGGGGAAACTGAGGAACAGGCAGTTCAACTACCTTGCCCTTGGCCATAGACTTTGTCAGTGGCAGAGCTGAGATGAAGGCTCAGGAGCTACATGTACTGTTGCAGCTTTATTCCTGTGCTGTGTCAGAAAATATTATCTCTTGCTTTGATGCATCCAGATTTTTTTGACATAAATTGCTGAAATCGCTGAGAGAGGCATTTATTTCAAAGTTCAGCACATTATAAGTAGGGAGAGAGAAGTTGAGTAACTGGAAAAATCAACTTGGAGTTGCATCACCGGGAGCCAGAGTGTTTGTTTAGTCCTTTGTGAGATGAAGCAAGCTCCAGTTTGGCCTCATGCAGGCATGATTAGTCAAGAGATAAGGAAGGGTTTTTGGACAGACCCCTGATACTGAGCAATTTCAGACATGGATATGTTGTGTAAAGGAGGAGCGGAGGGAGAATAGTACTTGATTCCCCGTCTGACCTAGCAGACGGTCATATTGGCTTTAAGAGACAGTTTTCAAAATGACCAGTCCCTCCCATGAGCTGTGTTGCCCCATTTCCCCCGACTCCCAACCTTTCCCAACCTATAACTGCAATTATAAATAACAGCAAATTATAAATGGAGAGACTTTGCAATAAAACCCTAGCCCAATAAGATCAAAGGCAACTTTTATCTCCTCTTTTCTTTGGGGTCCGAAACTCACAAGAGCACATCTGCTGGCTTGGGGTTGCAGTTGTATTGCTCCCAGATGATAAAATAGCCATGGTTTCAAGGTCCTCTCTGTCAGCTTAAGCCAAAGACTCTCACCTCCTTCTGACTCAAACAAACCTGTTCACTAAATTGCCCATGCACAGTCCATGTCCTCCATCACAGGATGATGCAGGTAAGCAAAACACAAGGAAATTCTCCACCACTGATTATTTTTGCTTGCTGTTCCACAGTGACAGCTGACCTTGCCGGTATTTTTCACTTCATTTCATTTCACATCTTGCATCGTGCCACCCAAAGCATCCTGCACCAGCCAGGGCAAATCCTGGTTGGCCTTTAAATCACTTTTGGCCTTTAAAGATCTACAGTGTAAATGATAGAGTGAAAATCCTACTGTGAGGTCTGGAGTTTTAGAGGGGTTTCTTCAAAAGCTGGGATTTTGTTGATGTCTAAGAATTTAGCCTCTTACCCACCCCATGCCTAGCCCCAGCCTTGCTCAAGTTTGCCTAAGAGATTTCATCCTGATGCCTTTAGAGGTGAGCAGTCATGATGAGCAAGGCCTGAGCTCTCTTAGTCAGAAATCTGCAGGGCTGGGGTTTAAATTCATCTCAGAAAAACATGGTTAAACAAGTTACCACTTGTCATCTCTTTGGGAACAAAAACCAGAAGAGACAGAGTTTAGCTTTCTAGCAGCAATCACAAGCGAGAAGTGCTGCTCGGGACTCTTTAGGCTTCTTCAGCCTGCAGCCTTGGCTGGGGAAATCGGTGGACTTGGCCATGTGGCTGAAGGCGAACAGAGAAAGGAGTCCACGAAGAAAAGCCATCAACCTCATCACCCCAGCTGCTCTGTCTGCCTCTTGGAGGGCCAGTGATTGCACAGGCTCCACATCCTGAGGAAATCAAGATAAAAACAATTAGAGTCTTAGAGAAAGCCTGGCATTTAAGAAAGAAGAAAGTGCAGACCAGATTGGTCAAAACCCACAATTCCTTTGAACTGTTTCAGCTATTTCTAGCATTGCACTTTCCCACTCTGAGCTCTGGCTTCAGAGCCAAGAATTTCCCTCCTTCTTTCAGGTCTGGACGTTGGGTTTCAGGGTGGCTGTATAATGAAACTATTTGCAGATATCCGATCACTGCCCTGGGGTAGCAAATGGGCATTAATTTGGAACAAGGTCAGCTGCTGGAAATCATTTCCCACAGGCAGATCCTCTCTTTGGAGCTCACATTAAGAGGAGGCTTGGAAGATCCCAAAGCAACAAAGCTTTGGTTTCTTGGCTCTGATGTAAGCAAAACCAGCTTATTTCATTTTGCCCAACTTCCTAGCAATATTTAAATATGCACATTTCAGATACTGAAAGGAAACCTCTCGCCTTCCCTGAAAAATGGTTGCACAGACTTCCTCCTCCTTCCTTGCATCACTGACATTTCTTAGCAGCAACCTCCTCCCATGACAAAGCAGAGACCTTGGTGGCTCCGGTCACTTTGCTCTCAGCAAAAAGCAGGGTTTTGTGGACTGACAAGGGCTGATGTGGTTTTGAGGGTGTTTCCTCTTAGACACAGGCACCTTCTTGTGCAGCACCTTGCACAGTGGTGGTCCATGAAGGATCTTCATTAGCCTCATAGAAATAAAAAAGAAATGCGAATTCAAAGAGCAATAAACATTGCAGTGAACTTGCTCTGGGTTTTCCGAGGCGGTTGGCTTGGCCTGAGCTGTGCCATCGCTCGCTGCCTATGGGGAGGCTGCAGGGAGGCAAACAGAAATCAGAGCTTCTTGCTGGTTGTGCGGCACCCACAAGTCCCACCCCCCCCAGCTCTCTGCTTGCCTTCATCTCGGCTGCCGCGACATGTGAGGCACCTCCAGGCTTCACTTGGTCCCAAATCTCACCTTCCGGGTGAAAGGATGTGCTTCAGGCAACTTGAAAAAATTGCCTTATTTCTAAATTAATTAGTTAATTAATTAATGTATTGATCAATTAAACACAAATATTACCCCCTACGCAGTGAGGGGAACCAGCCCTGTGTGAATGGAGGCTGTTTAATCAAGACAAGGGAATTTTTATGAAAAGGAAGCTGTGGGTGTGATTTGTTTCTCCTCCTGACCTTGGGAGACCTTTACCTACATTTATTTCTCAAACCTGAATTAGCACCGTAATAACACAGGGCTGGAAAATTATACTTAAACCTCCCAGCTATTTCTGGGTTACAGAGGCTCTTTCTTTTTTTCAGTCTAACCTAGTTTTCCAGTGGAACATTCCCAGCCTCTACAAAGAGACATCCCAGTTTTCCTCCCTATATAATTACATAAAGTCTGGCCTATATTCGTGCCCTTTTGCTGAGTCGCCTTTAATGCCAGCGAGGGACACTGCTCCCTTTGGAGAGGTAAAGAGCAGGACAAAAGATTGACACTTCAGCCCTGCTTCTGCCCTGAAAATGGGCTGGATAAAAGTCATCACCACAGTCTGTGAAGTGTGTGGCTGGGGCTGCAATTCACTTGCCAAACTATGTCCCACCACCATGAGGGTCCCATGGCTCTAAATGTGAAAAAAAAACATAATTGTTTCGCGGGATGGGGTGAAGATCTCCAGAAGGTCCTTGAGAGAGAGAGTGGTGCTGTCATGGCACAGGATGGGCTTTTCTCTCCGCTGCACAGACAGGGATAAGACCGATGAGTAAAGTTAAAAATCTCAGCAACGATGTGATGGTTTGTTTCCTACCTTTGCAGGTTGATTGGCTCAGAAAAAAAAAAATAATGGGGGAAGCCCTGCATTGCTATATCTTGTAGGGCAGAGAGTGAACCCAGGCTGCAGTCCTCCAAGAAATGCTAAAAATTGCAGGTCTTAAAACCCAGTTCCATTACTTTTTAATCTTTTAGGTGCCACCACCAAGTAAATATTTTCAGGGAGCTTTTTGTTTGCTTGTTTGGTTTTTGGTTTGTTGTGTTGTGGGGTTTGTTTTTTTTTTTTTCTTTTTTTTTTTTTTTTTTACAGTGGAATGAAGAGAAATGCAGGCTAGGGGATATTCATCCACCACAACAACATTCTATCTCATTCCAAGGGGATTTGCATTTTCTGGACATGCAGGCACTTCTCCGAGGGAGAAATCCCAGGGGAGGGATTGGGTGTCTGCAGACCTCAGAATCAGTGTCTTCCAGCTTCAGTCTCGTTTCCTCTGTAGCACCAGTGTCAGGAGAAAAGTAGATTCAAACCACTGGCTTTTCCAGCCTCAACCAGATCTTTCTGCTGCTTTCAAGGGGCTTTGAGTCAGGCTGTATTTGGCCACATCAGCAAAACTAAAGTTTGACAAAATTGACACCTCATGTGATCAGAAGGTATCTGCAGAGCTAGTGATGAGTAAGAAATTCTGCCTGGCCCCTTGCCTTGTTGGGCAAGAGCGAGATACCCCGAACCCTGTGCTGGGCAGATGGGAAGAGATGGGCACATTTGCATGGTCAGGGTGGCTTTTTATTTTACCAGGCTTTTGCTGAGTGGTCTTGAACTGTCATCTCCACAACCCTGCACTGGATGGAGGGGAACGGGCTTACTTTGCCATGGTGCTGACTCTGCTTTACAACTCAGCCATGGGGCAAGTAAGGCTTGTCTGGCTCTACGGTCTCCTGAGTCATTTTTTTTCAGTGTCGTGAGAGACAATAAACCAGGACACAAACCACAGCCATAGCGCTGAGCCTGGCGCTCTCTCCAGAAACACTGGGATCTGCTCACCCTTGGCTGGGGGCCCGGGGAGTCTGGCCACTTCTATCTTGCCTTGAAACAGCCCTTTCCTAACTTGCTACTGGCAGCCCTGAAAAACTGAGAAACCATGAGTCATAATAATAGACAAATTCTTCTAACTAGCTGTTAAAAAAAAAAAAAACAACCAAAAACATAAAACCCAAATGGGATTGCATGGCGTTTTTCATCTTCTGGTTGCTGCCCACAGCAGGCATGTGTGCACCTCGCTTTGCATGGGAAGCCTGGTCTGATGCCAGCCCATCTGAGACCAAGTGACACAAGTGGACAAAGTGAGGTCTGCTTAAGGATGGAGGGGATGGGGTGGGTGAGGAACACCCTTTCCTGGAAGGGGAAGACTATTTTGGATGATTTTGCTACATTGCACAGTTCCCTCTACAGGTTGCAGCAAAAAACACTGGGCACCCTGGGGATGACTGATGTGGTGGGAAAGAAATGCAAATAAAGGCAATAAAAAGTTAGTGGCTAGCTGAGAAAGGGGCTTTGATTCTGGCTGGGAGGAGGTTTGCTCAGCTGGTGCCTTAGTTTCAGGCTGACTTGGAGTAATCCCTACCAATACTTTAGTTTTGGTTTTAGGAGTATAATATCTCTGGGTTTTATAGGTCAGACTGGATGCTGACTGAGGCATGGTAATCTTATACCTCAGGTACTACCATAGCACAGACAATCATTATTATGATTATCAATAATAATAATAATAATAGGAATTTTCTCTGAGGCTTTTGTCCACCACTATGGGCCAATTAGTGGGTGGCAATTAGCTAAATCCCTTTGCACGTATTTCCCTCCTGCAGGCAGACTCACACTTTTGTGAGGAATTTGAAGGATGCACCAGCAAAAGACCTGAGAAAACACAACACCATCACGGAGGTGTGAATCTTTCCGCCCGATGCTTGGCAGAGTGCTTGTGTTGCCACCTCCCTGGCTACCTTCAGCTTCAGCGAAGGCTGTAAACTTGACTGATGACAGCAGCTGGCAAAATTCAGCCCACCCAAGAATAAGAGGCACCTTTGCAAGCAGAGAGGTCAACATGAGGCAAGCATGTGGTTCTCCATGGGCATCTAACTCTCCTTGGCCCCAGTGAAAATCTCTTCCTTTGTGGGCAGCAAACAGCCAAGGCTGCTTGTAGCACCGGCTTCCACCAGACCTTGACATGGATGAACAGAAGGTTATGCTTCATCTGACACCGAGGCATATATTGCATTTTTAGGTTGGGCAAGTTGCTTTATGGTCTTAACCAGTACAGAAAGCACAGCCACAGGTTTGCTTGTGCTTTACTCCCAGCTGTGCTATGAGACAAGGGACATCCCTCCTTCCGCCCCGTGCTCAGCATCCTTCAGCAGAGCCTGCCTCGCAGAGCATGTATTTCTCAGGGTGACAAGTCCTCTCTTACAGCTCTAGGGGTCTTTAGTGTAATCATACATTTATTCTTTCGCCTCTCTCAGTGGAAAATCAGATGTAATCATGCTTTGGCTGAAAGCGGGCGGAAACTAAAAAAATTTAAAATTCTCCCAGAAAACATCCCAACAGCAGCAAATAGGAATTGGTTGTACTGTCTAACAAACACCAGTTTAGAGATGTCCTACACCGGGTCTGTGTCCCGGGCTGAAGAGCCACTGCTGCACTGGAATCACCCAGAAATTTCTCTCTACTTGGTCCAGCTGTACTCTGTCACCTCCACAGCAGCTGGCGCTGAGTTGCACAGGTCAGTTTTTTTTTTTCTTGTGTGCAAAATCCAGCCTGGTCCTTATCTGCACGTAGCTAAACCTCCTCCTAATCGTAAAACACGGGCAGCAACCAGCCGAGCGCTGGCGGCGGCGTTTGGGGCCGACTCTCCTGCTACAAAGGGCTCGTCTTTCTGCAAGAATGACCACAGTCTGTTTAGCGAAGCGCTATGAATTTATACCACGAGTAATTGCAGCGATACTATAACTTTGAAAATAAATCCGCAAAGCGTATTTCACTATGACGTTTCTTTGATTATTCTTAATTGCATTTGACTCACCAATGCAGGCTCCAAATTAATGAGCTCTTAAGGTACCTCGGAGCTTGGATTATAAAAACTTAGAAAGCAACCAAAATACTCACATAATGAGCCACACGACGGTGACGCTTTTCCCCTTCGGCTCTCCCCTCCCTCCCGGCTTGCAGCCGTAGCAGGGCAGCCTGCTCGCCTTGCTGTGATGGATTTCAATTCCCTAGGCCATCCTCAATATTTGCTTTCAAAAGCATGATGTTTTGGAGAAATTATTAAAGAAGGAAAACAGGCTGGCTCCCACTTGCTGTCTCCTGCCTCACACTGATGCACAGGCCGTTTTGAGCAGGGATCGTCCTCTCCGTGTGTTTGTGTTACTCTTGGCGCACTGCAGGCCTCGCCTGGGCCGGGACATAGGCAATTAAACGCAATCAATAATGCCTATCCTGAACTTTAAAGCATACTTTATTCTTGCAGTGCAGGACAGCACAATACACACTGATAATCCCTCACAGCTGTTGCACAGCCTTTTTTTTTTTTTTCCCCTGTTAAAATCTGAAGCTGGACCGCAGCTCACGTTTGCCACGAGCGAAGCTGAGCCATGGGAAGGTGGCGGGTGCTGCTGGCAACCAAGGAGTGGCCCCGAGGTCCCCAGCCCTGCAAAGCTGCATTTTTTTGCAAATCCTTTTTTTTTCTCTTGGAGCTCAGTGACAAAGAAGAGCAGGTGCCACCTCTCACAGGAGAGATCTGTGCTCAGGCCTTCCTAGGAAGGGAAATTGAGGAAGCTCCTCTGTCCCCAGTGACCCTTTGGGCCGGCATCTTAATTTACTCCAAGCAACAGGGAAGTCCCTTTTTTTTCTTGGGACTGTACAGCACAGGCCTGGTTTGCAGCCAGCATTCTGGCATAAAATAGCAATTCCTGGAGCCCTCTTTCCAATTGCTTTCCCTGGAAGTTAGCCTGGCTGCCAGAACCTTTCTTATCTTGGACGAGAGCTGCCTTTCAGATGAGCTTGTCATCCCAGTACTCGAAGTTTCTAATCTCTGCCTTGTTTGATGGAAAACCGGAGCGGTATTGTATGCAAAGTAAAACACCATGGGCTTGGTTTTCTTTATTGTCTGAACCCAGTAAACAGGTTCCAGACACAAATAATCATTTGTAAGTCACGTTCCTTTGTCTCAGAGGAACCATTTCTGCTCTGCAACCTTTTGCTGATGCAGCAAAATAAGAAAAACAGCCTGAAGGGGAAAAGCAAACATCCCAGGCTCCTCTTCCTAACCCAGAGAAAGCTCTGAGTGAGAACAGCTGCTCAGCAGAAGTCTCTCTGAACAAGAGTGGTTTAAATTAGTAGGATTCTGGCTAATTAAAAGACTATAAAGACATAATTAAAAGAATGGAGACCAAGCTATATTAAATTAGTCCGCCAACCGCCTTCCGATGCAGATGCTTGCTTGCCACTCACAAGTCCAAAGCACCTCTGTGCCCTGAACGCAGTGGCCAGAGCGAGAGCTGGTGACGGGCTGGACCTGCTGTGGAGGGCTGGGGAAGGGGCGGCCAGGGTGAGGACAGCCCCAAGGCAACATCCCCCAGCCAGAGCGGGGAGAAAGGAGATTTGCCCTGGGACAAGGGCAGTCTCCCCAGGAAGGTGACAAACGGAGAGCTGTTTCAGCCCCTGGGATAATTTCTTCCCTCTCACATCACTTCTGTCCTTGTGCTCCCACAAGGCTGTGAGTCATGGTGGCGGTGGGAAATCCTCGATTAAAGCACCCTGCTGCTCGCAAATGAGCTCTGAGACACTGTTGGCCCCAGGGCCCCATCCAGACCTCTGCAGGGCCTCAGGGATGGATGCGAAGACAGTGGCACCCTGGCAAGAGCACTGGGGAGTACAGCCAAAGGGAGCTGTGGCAGGAGAGAAACAGGGGGGAGGAGAGAGAAAAAAGAGGGAGAAAAGGGAGAGAGTGACACACAAAGAAAGACAAAAAGTAGAGAAAACAACAAAGATAAAAAGTGTGAAAGAATGAAGACAAAAAAGAAAAAGGAAGAGAAAAAGAGGAAAAGGAAAAAAGAAATAGAAAAAGGAAAAGAAAATGAAAGGAAAGAGAGGAAGGTAAAAAGAGAAAGAGAAAGAGACTAAGAAAGGAAAAGAGAAAGAGAAAGAAAGACAAAAAGATAAATAAATTTAAAGAGAAAGAAAGAAAGACAAATAAAAAGAAAGATAAATAGAAAGAAGGACAGCAAGAGAGAAAGATAAAGACAGGAAGAAAAATAAATAGAGATGAATAAAAGTAAATAAATTGAGAGACAGAGAAAGGGAAAGAAACAGCAAGAGGGACATGGATGCTTCCATCTGTTCAGATACGGCCATGCCGCCCTGCACAGCTGTGCTTTCCCTGTCTGCCCCACCGGGCTGCAGCCCTGCATGGCACATGGAGGGCCCCAGGTGCCCGGGGACCATCTGCCCCATGCACAGACCCTTTGGGCCAAGGTATGTTTGATAGGGTCACCTACATCCCTCTGCGTGCAGAGCAAGAGGCTGAGGTGAGGTTAGAGAGCTGTGGACCCACTCCAGTCCACCTGCAAAAGGCCGGGTCTGGTCATGAGATTTGCTGTGCCCAGATGAGGACAACCTGCAGAACACAAAAATGCTAAAACTTCCTTTAAGTGGCAAGAACACTACTATGTGATGGCAGATGCGGACAGAGCTGGCTTACAGCTTCTGCTCACAGCTGCTGAAGAGGCTCCCCATAGCTGCAGCTGCTCACGCACCCGGTTTTGCCCGCTGGCGGCAAGTTCAAAACTTCCAAATGCTTCCTTTCATTGTGCCGTGGAAACCGAAAGTTGGGAGATTTTCCATGAACTTAAAATTTTAAAAATGCTGTTTGGAGTCAAAAGAAGTGCTTTTGATTTTGAGCAGTGTTTGAAAAAATAAAATCCCATGAAGAAATCCAGAATCGTAATATATTGTGAAGTGGAAAGCTGCACCAAGCTGAAATTCAAAAATGTTTCTTTGAAAAAAAGTTGGAATCAAATTGTTTTGAGATTGGGGCATGGTTCTTCCAGGATTTAAAAAAAAAAAAAAAAAAAAAGCAATTCCCGAGCAGTTTGACTGCTTTGCTTTAATAAATAATAATTTTTAAAAGAAGAAAAAAAAAGGAGAAAAGAAATATAAAAGGAGCTGGGCAAAATACGCCAAGAATCCAGAATAGCCAAGAAAAGAACTTTTTTGTCTCACATCTTTTTGTTTCCCTGCTGAAGGTTGACAGAAGAGACCATGCAAACCCACTGTGAGGAGGAATTTACATAACTTTGTGCCCCAGCCACCACAACTGGGATGATACTGGCATGAGCTTGTCCCGCACCAGGATGGACACGTGGGCTCCACTCCCTCGAGCTGTTGTGTGGTGCATTTATTAAGAGAAATTATTGTTTTTAAGGAGAAAATCTTCCTCCTCCCACAGTGCACTATAAAAGTAAATGATCGGTAATTCAGATGCTGTTGTGGCTATAAACCATCACTCTATAAGTCATGCTAGTACCAGCCCTAACAAGGAGAGCAGATGATGAGCAGCTTATGATATCCTGTTAATGAGAGAAGAGAAAATGCCTGTAAAGCCGAAAGGAGCTTGTGCAAAATGAAGGGTGTGTGAAAGCCATCCTAAGCCCATGGCATCCTCTTCAGCTGAGCTTGAAGGTCAGCTTGGTGGCACATCACGAGCTTCACAGCTGGTCATATCATGGTTCGAGGGATATGGCTGCATCCACACCCCAGAGCGGGACAGCGGAAGGATGTAACTTTTGAACCTGCCAGCTGCTCGTTTTGTCCGATGCCCCTAATTCTTCCATTATAGAAGACAACGAGCAGTCAGTCGTCCCTCAGGACTTCTGCAGACTTCTCTTGTATCTCTCCTTGGTCCCTTCTTTTCCAAACTGGAGAATCTCTGTGTCCAGCTCTTCAGCCAACCTTGTTACTTTCTATACTTCTTCCCTAAACCACATACTTCTCTTTGGCACTGAGGGACCAAAATGGCACTTGCTATTGACGATGACATCCTAAGGTCCCTTCCAACCTGAATTATCCAGTGAGCATATGTAGATGCACCAGAGACATTTGTAACAGTATAATGACATTTTCTGCTCTGTTCTCTGCTTCTTCACAGTTCCCAGTGTTTGATATGATTCACAGTGACAGAGATCGTGGCTTGATGTGAACGTCCTGAAAGATGCCCCATTGTATGGCCTGGGAAGTCTTAGGGCATAGGTGCATGCCCTTTTCTGGTGCCAGCTGGACCGGCTGAGATGACTTTCCCCAGCCCCCTGTCACTGCCTGCCTTCTCCTCTCTGGCAGCCGTGCTGCTCACGCAATGGTCAGGTTGGTCTGAAGGAGCTGGGGGTTGGCTAAAACAGTTTTAAAATGATAGGTCTTTGCTAACCCAGCTTTTTAAGCAGGGACAGAAAGAGGGTGGAAGCTGCCAGCAGCAGCAGTAGAGGATCCCCGTGTTGCATTTATCCAAGCTAGAATGGGAAAAGGAGGAGGGAAACTCCTTGGAGGCTGGAGGCCTCCGGTTTCTATAAGGAGATGGTGAACCAGGCTTGCGAACCAGGCTTGTAAATAATATGGAAAAGCAGTGGGACCAGGGCAGCATCCCCAAGATCTGCTGCCCCCCCCATAAGTGTTGCCTTCATCATCGGGGTCAGGATGGGTCCCATTCCCAGGCTGTGTGATCAACATGCAGATGGCCCCAGCTACAAATGGGCCTGGAACACAAGATGAACTTCCACCAAACTAATAATCAACCACTGACTTGAAAGGAAACCCCACCTGTCCTCCCTTCTCTGACTTCATCTGAGAGCAGACGCACTGATGCACTCTCAGAGAGGCTGCAGTTGTGGTATTTTTGACCCAGCTGGAAGAAGGATGAGCCGTAAATCACCCTCGACAGCCTAATCTCATTATATTTCCCAGCTCAGTTTCCAGGCCAAAGGGGTTTGGCTAAGCTTCAGAGAAGCATCTGAACTCTCAGATGCTGCTCCAAACCAACCTCCTAAATCTTTAGTTGGTCACCCATCGACAGGAGCGGTCTCCTCTTGTTGTCACTAGCTGTGTACTAGCGGTGGTGTCCTAAGACACACAGGCACAACACATGTAGTCATACCGATGATCATGGATACCAACCCTCCATAAAGGTACTACAAGCCACCACCTGAAGAGGAGGTACTGAGGGAATCGGTCATGAAAAGACATGAACTGACTGTTGCTGATAGGCCAAGAAGCAGATTGTCTGGGATGGGGGGGACTGATTAACGGACCACTAGCAGTCAGCAGAGGTATCCACCAAAGACCAGCTGGAAAGGACACGGCTTTGATGGAGTTGCCGAGACATTCACAGAAGGCTTGTTCAGATAAAGCAAAGGGTAGCAGGAAATCCTGATTTGCTTATAAGGATGCAAGCCTGTGTTGAAGTGAGATGGAGACCACCACTGCAGAGCCAGGGCAGGGCTGGTTTTGCATGTGTCTCTGTCCTGGTGGTCTGAAGAACAAAGAGGAAGCCAGGAGGGTGAGCAGACCTTGGGAACAGAAGGAGGCTGCTGCTGTAAAGATGAGCCAAGCCCTCTCTGTCAGCCTGGGAACTGGGGAAGAAAGCTGAGTGGGGAGTGGTGGTTTCACTTCTCAGTGCTTTGTGCAGATGCTGCCTTGGTGTTATGGTTCACGTAGGATTGCAGCAACCCCCTCTCAGCAAGGAACAGACTCCAAATCTTCCTAGGAAAACTCAAGCCACACTTCCCTGTAATTTTTTTTGCCAGAAGTTTGCCTTTCATCTCTTTGGGATACAGCAGCAGAAACAGGGCAAGAAGCTTCAGTTACCTCTGGAGGAATTGACCTTCACTCTCCAATAACATGCAGGTCAAGGAAGGATTCAGCCTCTTTGGGTTGTACTTCTCTGCCTTTTGGAGCTATGCTTCAGCCCACAGCGGTGATCCTGGAGCCAGCTGGCTTGCTTCTGCATATCCAAACCCTTGTCCACCAAGGGGTTGCCAGTCCCAGACACCCAACAGGGGATTTTTGGTTGAATGAATGATCCCTTTTTCCCTTGAGGAAGGAAACCAGCTCTGAGCTTAACAAAGTGTTTTGTAAGTCATGCAAGAGAGCTCAGCTACCTTAAGGACACACCTGATCTTTCTGTACATGCAGGCATCTTCTCCTGTCCCACCATCATCTGGATGGCTCCCCTGTTCTCCAGGAAGAGATGTTTCCCAGGAAATCTCAGCCCTTAAACTTTTAAATCAAATTTAAACATTATTACCAAACACTTCCCATAAGTCATCCTCTGGGCTTTTGCAGTAGGGTTTCCTCATTCCCTCTTCATATTCAAGTCATCGTTGGCTTTGTTGGGCACTCGGGCTCATGTTTTCGGCTTTTTTTTTTCCAGGCTGATTTGTGTAACAGTTTGGCTTAGCAGGGCAGCTGCTTTGTAACAGGGGTCTTTGGGGGCTGCGAGGAATATAAACGCGATGAGATTTTTCTATATATTTTGCATCAGCATGACTCCCTCGGGTACACTTTGTACCACATAAACCCAGCTCTCAGATCATAAGCTCTACAGAGCAGGGCTTAGTGAAGTGGCCAGAAACGAGTGGTGAGCTTGATCCACCAAAGACATTAAACATGCCACGCTTAGTCATTTCGCTCACTGGAAATATCTCATCGTTTGTAACACAGATCCACTTAAATCAGCCCTTGAGCTGAAGTTCAGGAAAGCAACACGGAGGAAAACAAAGGGAAGAAATTCCCACTTGTAATGTGAGCAGCTGCTACTGGCTTCTAAGATAAATTAGCACTCGGTAATACAAGAGGCACAATGGGTCTCTAATGTCAAAATGTTGTCAAGGGACAGTAACCTATGAAAGGATTTTTTTCCTTTTGATAAAAACTCCATCAAGTACCTTTATTAGTATAAAAACTCAAGGTCACGAGACCACAAGTTTTAGCCCTTTACCTGTTTTCTCTGATTCCTGGGGGCCACAACTGGGGTTTCCACACTGCTGTGGAGAGAAGAGGACGAGTGTGCTACGTGAGCCATTGGCAGCAGAGATTTGCATTTCATTTTCATGTCTGCCACTGCACAGATGCTTTCCTGAGTGGATAGGCAATGAGGCAAGAGGTCCCACGGCTTGTGTCCCATGGGATGAATCCAAGTGGCCACAGGGCTCTCCATCCTAGCAGAGACCCTGCTGCACCCAGGCCGGTGCTGCACAGGGTCTGGAGGGGATGGTGGCAGAAGGTTGAATTCCCCTCTTCTATATGTTTAATGCCTCCCTCAGCTTGAGTGCATCGGTTCTGGGGTGAGCCAAGGGCTCCTTCTAAAACCGCCATGGGATTTGGTCTCCAGCTGGGGCTCTGAGTAGCTCAGGAGCTGGGAGCAGGAGCAGCGTGCCGGCTGCTCTACCGGGGTCAGCAGGGACACGTCAGAACTGCAGCTTTGAAAACACCAAGCTGCCAAGTTTCACGCGTCAGCCGTGGGATGCCGGGTGCGGTGGGGTCCCACGCGGTCATCCCAACCGCCAGCTGTACCTTGCACAGCCGGGGGTGCGAGGTGGGGGCCCTCACCACTGCGGTGGGAGCGTGCCACCAGCCAGGCTCCCATCGCAGAGCCCACGGGGACACTGTGCATCATCTGCTGCAGGAGACACACAGGAAAATACCAGGGTGGGTAACACAGGGGAGGGGGGCAGCAGGGGTGGGACTCGTCCGACACAGCATGGATGCCTACCTATATTTTAGTTAGTCACCTCCAGTGATGAATCCATCAATCCTTTCAGAAAAAAAAAAAAGCAAACCCACTAAATTCTTGTGTTTGTGCTTCTTGCTTGGCAGCACATGCCACTCCAAGCCCTGAAAGGCTCTGCTGCCAGCCTTGTCCCTGACACAGGCAGCGAGGGAAGAATTGCTGGTTACACTGGCTGTCTTGTAATTGGCTTTGAGGGCTGACCTCTCTAATTAGATTAACAGGGGCCCATGCCTTCCCTCTCTGATTTCTTCCTTGGACTGAGTGTTGGGCAGGGACCCCTCCAGGGCACAGCACCCACTCCCACTGCATGTGGGCTTCCTCTGAGCTTCCCCCTGCAATCCCACACCTCCCACTGCCGTTGCCACTCCCCCACACCTGGCAGGGTCCCCTCTTTTGCCATCAGAGATGCACAGGACAAAGTGAGGAACGGTATGTGATCTGAGCTTGTCCCCTGCTATTTGCTTTTTCTGGGCTAAAGTAAGCCGGGGATGTTAAGAGCAACTCAGAAATGTAGGAAGGGAGCAGGGATGCTGGAGAAAGGAAGGGAGAATGGAGGATCCCTCCCTGCTTTCCCTCTGCCTGAGGAAATAATTTAATGTGAAGAGTCACCTCAAAGAGTTAAATCAACCAGAGTGCACTGTAAAAAGGCATTTTAGCCATTTCCATAGATAATGGTTAGGTCATGTCAAGATGCTGGCTTTCACGATGCTATCAAGCCATCCATAATTTAATGTTTAAAATGCAAGCTTAGCAATACAATTAATACCATTTTATTAGCCCACAGAGGCTTCATGTAACTACTTAGAGCCATATAACACCAACCCATCTCACAGCCCCATATAAATTCCTCCGGTAAGATAAACTTTCAGGTCTACGGTTGCAGGCACTGAAAATCTGCAGAGCCAGCAGAAAGTAAATGGCTTTCCCGTTTGATAGAGTACCACTTTGGAGGAACGCACCTCTGGCTTCTCTGCAGAGAAATGTGCTGGTGCCAAGACCTTGGAAAGGCGGCAAGTACAGGACATACCTTGCAAGCGGTACTAAATCATCTCTTCCTGCTTCCCACCCTCCCTCTCCCGGGGTATCTCGGTCTCTCTCACACCCACACTGGTGTATGGACACAGACACACACACACACACACACAGAAACTCTCACACATTTTCTCTTTCAGTTCAGCCAGCTGGAAGAGGAATATTTCTGCATGTTGCACTGTTCTCCAATGAAAACCCTCCTATCTGCCTGATGATGAGTTCCTGTCACCAAAGTATCCCAAACTGGATACTCTGCACCCCCAGCCTTGCCATTCCAGACCCCAGTATCTTGCCCGTCATGTTACGCAGCTTAAGTTTAGATACCTGCAGCTTGAATGGCTCCAGCTGGGACCTGGTGTGAGGATCCTTCAAAGGGAGGGAACCAGCAATGCTGGCCTGATGGAAATCCCCCCAGACACCACAGTGGGAGGGAGGCTGTAGGAACTGGTGAGGTCCTAGCCAGAACAGTCCTTTTTATGGTTGGTCTTCAGCCAGTTGTCAATCTCTAAACCACATTCCAGATTGCCCTGGCTTGGTATTTCAGTGTAACTCAGCTCAGGGGAGCCTGTTTATTTGCAAAGCCTTGAAGCAAATCTGGTTCTTCTGCTAACACATGTCCAGGGCTGCTCACCCTCAGACACAAGCGCAGAGCCAATTAGTGTGGCATCAGGTCAGAGTAATTGTGCCATGGTTCTCCTGGGCCCTCTGAGCCTCCCGTTGACTTGTGCAAGTTGTGACCATTTCACCTGCAAGATCAACGAGAGACCTCAGCAAAGTATGAATAAACCAAGCTTTCCTATAGCCTGGTAGCGGCAGTTGCTTGCTTACTCCACTACCAGAATAAAAAAAAACCACTATCATCTCAATGCATGTCATATTCTCCATATTTTTCTCCCTTAAACCCCCATTTTTTGTAATCAGGCTCGTCTCAGTTTTTATGTTGGAAATAATTTCTGAGTTTGTCTGGCTGTGGAGAGAAGTTGGGATGTGGGAGTCTTAAAGAGGTCCAAACTCATAGGGCAAATAACAGTCCTTCCTTCCCCACTGTATCAACATTAATGATTTGTTCAATGTCAAGGTCTTATTGTGACCTCAGGACTTGGAGGGATGCAGTTGTGAGTGCAGAGTATCATTGCCTTTGTGTTAAACACACCCCAACATGCAAAGACACTAGAGTACAGAAGAAAACACTCTAATACGTTTTACAATTGCAGCAATGGAGACATCTATTAGAAAGTAAATGGTACCCTGCCCCCAAATTTTCGAAGGTTATGGCCAGCATTTCTTATTATTCCAGCTTACACATCCTATGTATTTTAATTATTTTCTCCACACTAAGGCAAACACATACAGAGAAGATAGACCAAGCTTCTCAAATCAGTTTAATGAATGTCCTCATCTGAGAGGATTGTCTTTTGTAATGACTGAGAGGGATGAGAAATATAACTCTCCAGCCTAGCTCCCCAAGAAGCAGCGAGGCCCCAAAGATATGAAAAAAAAATGGAGCAATTCATCAGAAGCAGCAGGAGAGAAAAGATAATTAGAGCCGGAGACGTAAAGAATGAAAAGCTGAGCATGGAGGGCACTTTAGGGAGAAAAAGGAGGGGAGCTGGAAGAGCCACAAGCCTAAATCTGTTGTGTGAGCCATGAGACTCACTAAACACCTGCACGAGAAGGAGAGTGCTCATACCTCCTGCATGCTGACAAAAAAAAAAAAGCTTTGAGGGAAACACACCTTTCTCATTTATAGGTTTTGTTCAAGGAAGAAATCTCCCTCTGTTTCTCCCCTCACTCCATCTTCCCTTCCTTTTTTTTCTGCCTACAAGCAGGCGCCGTCCCCGGCTGCCCTCGTTTGCAGAGGTGCCGCTGTGCATGTTTTCCCCTCATCTCCCCCTCCTCCCCGCAGCATTCTGCTCCCCGTCAGCCCCAGCAACACCTTCCTCACGGGAGCAGGGAGGTGAATTGTGTCAGGCTAGCCCCACACTGGGGCCAACTCTGATCCCGGCAGGATGCTGGGCATCCTCCCCACCCTCCAAGGGCAGGGCAAGCAATGTCCTGCTGGCTGCGGGATCTGCCCATCGCATAGGGCAATGGTAAGAAAACATCCCTGTGCTTGCTGCGGGATTGATCCCTGTTCGATGTTGAATCAGGGCATGGAAAGGATGGAGAAAAACATAAACGAGCCCATGCTAACCTAGCAGTCACAGTGCTGAGCCTGCAAGGAGCAGCAAAGCTCCCGTGCCCTTTGAGCCGCAGTACGAACAACCAAGCAGGTCTTGCCCTGGAGCACTCACAGTCTGAAAAGCCGAAGGAGTGAGGCTGATAACCCTTTTCCCTTTGTTTCTCCAAACAGAGACTTCAGGCAGCTTTGTCGTGCAGAAATCTGAGGGCTCCAGTAGAGGGGATCAGCATCCAGCCCTCTGCCCTTGGGCTGCACGAGTGTGGTTTACTGGGCTGATTACATTCATCCTGTTGCAGTAGTTTGCTGGATTTTTTTTTTTTTTTCACTTGTCTGCTTTAAGCCTGTAGAGCCTCTAAGCAGCAGAGCAGTAAATAACAGAGCAGTGGACAGTGGAAGCAGGCTTCCAGTTTTTACACACTGCTAATGCAGATGTGAGTTTAGATCCTCACGGAGTATAAACGGAGTAAAACCTCCTGGATGCAGCAGTTGTAAATAATTCTCACTCCTCACAGGCAGTGGAAGAACATCCTCCATTCAGGCAGGTGCAGACACACAGGGGTGAACCTGCTGTCCACAACAAACCCACCGCCCATCATGCCTTCCTTCTCACATATTAGGGGAGCCAATATTTCCCCAAAGGCATGGGCACCAACATCAAAACAATTCCCAAAATCAAGAGGAAGGGCCGGATTTCAAGGACCGGCCAGGGCCACCGCCACCTGGGCATTCCTGCACTTTCGGTGTTCCTGTTATTCACTTGGCTTCCTGCAATGCCAAACCAACGGGACAGCAGCAAGAGCTGAGCTGGGTGCCCGTCCTCTTCCTTGTCCCTGTCTAGCTTATGGAGATGTCAGGTGAAATCTCCTCTGAGAGAAAGATGCTCTTGGTGGAGGCTAGCTGGACGTTTAGCATGCAGAACTAGCTAATCCATCAGCATGAATGACAAACCAGTGCATAGACTACCTCTCGCCAGAAAGGAACTGTAGTTATTGTAGTAGGATATAGGTAAGGGAAACCAGACTTTACTTTTCTCGCTGCTCTGGGACCACTTACATTTATCTTGCCAATTGCCTGTGTCCCAACATATACCAAGAGCAGGGTTTCAGGCAGAGAGTTTGATTCTCTTGTATTTAAACTCAGATAAACTGCCTTGCGTGGGAAATAGCCATGCAAGAGAAAAACTTTCCCCAGTGCAGGCTTTATATCCATTCCCTGCGCTGGTTTCTATTCTTCTGCCTCGCTCCGCAGCTGTGGATTTTCACAGATTTTTTTTCTGTGAATCCACAGCAAAGTGGTGGCCAGTTCTCTCTAGGAGGGACTTCATTTCTGCATGTCTGATCTCTTCTAACATGTGTTTTAACATTAATGGAAGCGCACTAAGTGGCATTCGGAAGCAGAGCAGGGGAACTGCCCTACCAGATCGTATCGCTAACTGCCTTGCTGCTGGCTCTGTCCTTCCTATTCCTGTGACATTCCTTTGAAGTCAGAGTGGGATGCTCTGACATATCTGGCACATCAGGGAGCACTGAAAGGTTACTGCTTCCGAACTAAATAAGAACAGGAGAGTGGTTAATTACCTTCATCTGGTATCCATCACGCAGCAGAGGTCAGTCCAGCATATTGGAAGGATGCTGAACTGGACACTTTATGGGAATTGACAGCTACGGGATGCTGTACATCCTCTCAAAACCTCTGGAGTACAAGTGGACATGGAAAAAAAAGCCTGGATTTGCTGTCACTCCAGGGACGCTTTTGAGAATGCTTGATGGGACGTAGGCATATGGACTTGCAGGTGCAGATTAGCCATGCTTTGCATACGATCCTGACGAGTACTTGCTGGATAGCGTGTTTGATGTAACTAGTTTTTTCACTTTGCACCAGCCATCTGTCTCCTCGGCTGTACTGAAGCAGCCCACAGATAGCGTGCTACAGAGCTGCGGTATGATCGTGTTGCAGTCAGGCTGCTGAAGAACCTCTCATAACATCTCCCTTGATAGATTGGCACTTCACTCTCCACTTTGTGCATGAGAACATAGTGCAAACAGACCAAAAAATGCTATACACAAGGGAACAGTAGGCTGGAACAAAGTACCAAGATAATTTATCTTGTTTCTTAGGCAAGTTGTACAGTCTGTATGATGCATCATGCTGTCATGGAAAGGTGGCTACCAGGGTGATCTGAAATCTGTTTGGTTATAGCCACACTTTATTCCAGGGTAGGCAGTCCGTGCACATCTAAAACTCACTTCCCTAAGCAGATTGTCACATAGTCTCATCTAAAATGCTGTCCTTCAGCAGGACAACTGTTGGAGGAGCTCAAAAAGGTTCAGGCACTTGGTTCAAGTCTGAGTGGGTGTTGTGTGGTCTGGATGTGCACTTGCAGTTAGGCTGGGCTTTTCAACATCCTGGTTTTAGCTGGCTTGGAAATGCCCCAGAAATGACAGAGACACTCAGCTCTGCTAACTCAAGCCCACAGCTACCCACCACGATATAGATGTAGCCACAGGGAAGCACACGGTGGAAGGCAGATGAAGTAAATGCGACACCAGAAGGACTTAATTGCTGATTAAAAAGAGGCGTGGTACATTCTTCACCACCTAGTCATTAAATTAAGATCAGTCGTCCTGCCGGGAGCAGAGTTCCATTCAGCCGCGAGCTATTGGTAGCGATGGAGGACTTGGCACTGATGCAGCCTCTGGCCTCCTCTGTGTAAGAGATCAAACACGACTGCTGCAACTGTCCGTTTGGATCCGCTTTCCTGCTGTGCAGCTGGCACTGAATTGTTTGGGAATGAGCTTCAGTCAGATTTTTGTGACAGTTGCTCCCTTTGTTTTTTTCTCCAGAAAAGGTTCTCACTTCATGTTTATCCTCCTGGCTCATACTGGGAGCAGCTGGGGTGACATGGGGAAGGTTGGTGGAGTTCCTTTCAAAGCATGAAACCTCTATTCCGCAATCCTCAAGGTCTGTATGGTTGAGAACAAAACTCTTGAGTTCAAAGAGAGTGCTTCCCACATAACAGTAAGTTCTCAGTAGAAATTAGTAATTTCCCTCCCCTATTGAAAAAAAACAAACAAAAAAAAATTAACATGAGATCTTGCCTTTGTTGCTTGATGAGAATGTCCCATCCTTTTTTTCCCTGGCTGATGGAGCAGCAGAACTCCAGTGTAGGGCAAAGAGCCTGAAACCCAACCACATTCTCTGGGAACGCACAAGATACAGAGAGAGGAAGACGAGCACAAAGCCATCAGGCAGCAGAAAATGAAACTGGCTGGCTGCATGTCGTAGCTGGAGCGGGGCCAGCCCAGCCACCCACGCACAGGAGGCGTTCGTATGTGGCAGAGACTGCAGCAAGGTGAAGGGTGTGCCGAGACTGGATCCGCTAGATCGTTTTCCCAACGAGCAACCAAAGCGCATTGGTGCCAGAATCGGGGTCCCCCGCCACCACGCGGGAACGTCGCTGTCCAGTGTCACACTGCAACTTTGCAGGACAGCTGCATAATCTTCAGAAAGTATGAGATGATACTTGCTAGAGGACACCAATTGCAGAAATTTCCTGGGTATCTCAGAGCAAAGCTACAGCTGGGATTCTCTCCAGGCTGCAGGGGGGAGAAGGGACGGGGTAAGCCATCAAGTTCAAATGTCTTTGGCTGGTTTAAATGAGCAGTGCTCCACTGGATTCAATTAATTTTGGATTATGTCTAGCCCCTGAAGAGCTTGTG
Source organism: Chlamydotis macqueenii (assembly GCF_036417535.1). Taxonomy (NCBI): domain Eukaryota; kingdom Metazoa; phylum Chordata; class Aves; order Otidiformes; family Otididae; genus Chlamydotis; species Chlamydotis macqueenii. The sequence goes on along the minus strand of NC_141557.1, from coordinate 5,160,573 downwards.
TCTGTGACAGGACTGAACCCTTCCCAAAATGAGACCTTAGTCACTCAGCTCAATGAAAGGATGGGACTCACCTCTAGTGACGGATAAGGCAAAGACCTGCACATTGGGTTTTAGGATGCATATGGACACATGCGTACATATGCATGCGCACACAATATTTGTGTAAGATTCACCATCCTCCTTTTGGAAACACTGAGAGAATTTGAGGGGGATCAAAATGCCACACTTTCATAGAAAGGAGTCTAAAGTTGTATATACCCTTTATTAGAGGTTAACATCCTTTCTGTGGGGTTTGAAGAAGCACCTTGTGAGCTTTAAGAGAGTCGTGTCCTGACCATGACATTCTGTAGCTTGGCTTGAAAATGCTACAGTAAATTTACTAATCCCTGATAAATCTGGTGCTTCTTTTCCTTAATCGCCTCAAAGGATTCATGGATAAAGTCCCCACATACAACCGGCACATTTAGTACTCCTATCAATGTGCACATCGATCTGTTCTCTTCCAGCCAGCGGAGCTGGTACTGCCTTGCATACCACCACGTTGTTCAGACTGGCTTTCACACCACAGAAATACTGTTTCTCGTTTCCCACTAGACACTTCGGAGTCCAAAACCTCTCCCGCAGCCTGATCCTGCCGGGTGCTGCAAAGGGGGCTGGGCCATTTCAGCATCCCACAGGAGATGCCATGTGGGAGCGGCATCCTCGGGCTGCCAGCGTGGGGGAGACGTGCTGACCTGATTCACCACCCTGATTTGCATGTGCAGTGTTAAGGGAAAACGCTGTATCCTATTAAATTAACAAACTAGCACATTCCATCAGCCGGCTCTCATGCCCTCGAGGCATCCTCTGGAGGTTTCCGCGATGTGCCAGTGAAACATTCAGACTACAAGACAACCCAGTCACTTCCCATCCATTTTTTATGGTACCATGGAAACAAAGAGGGCCTGGCAATTCCTTCTTTAAGCTTTCAGTAAATCACTCCACAACTGTAAGAGGTACATGCCTTCAATGCCCCTGTGTTTCGCTTGGCTCCCTTGGGCTAAGCAGCCTTCTGCCCCCTTTGCCATCTCTCCTCTACCCTCCATCACCTTGTGGCCTCTGCTCCCCAAATAGCCCAAAGGGTTTGGGGGCAGACCGCCTTCTTTCAGGCTTTGTGTTCCTTGGCTCTGCATTTCTGGAAGCCATCCTGTACATGTGCTGGGCTGATGCAAAGCCAGAGCTTTAGACTGGAAGATGTTTTTGCAACAGCTTCGCCAGCCAGAGTGGAGACTGAGGGCAATGGGACAGACTCAGAGACTCCACTGCTGCCAAAGTCACCTTTTGTCCTGCCACTGGGCATGATCCCTTGCCCATTTCTGGGCTTTGATGTGTCCATCACAGCAAATTTTTCCCTTTTCCCATCTTAAAGCTGCTCTCCTCTTGCAATCAGTGTCTACCTATGTGCAACCTTTTCTCTTCTGCTCCAAATGTTGTCCTTCTGCAGAGGTCAGGGATGCATGGGAGTCCCCTGGTCTTGTACTTTTTGTAGGTGCCGACATGTGAGCAGTCACAGCATCTGTCCTGGAGGTGAACGAGCCCCGCAGCAGGGAGTGGATGGAAGATTTCTGCTCAGATTTCGGGAGTCGACACTCCCATGTTTGGCCCAACTAAAGTCCAACCACCCTCCATCCCAGGGCTTCATTACCTGGGACACTCGCAAGAAAAGTTCCCAATGGGAAACTCAGGAAAAGGAAACAGAGAGGAAAAAGAAAAGCCAGACCTATGCTTTTCTGTTCCTCCTGACCTCACAATAGAGCTGAAATCTACAGTTGCCTGCACTCAATGGGGGTAGGAAACCCCCTCAAGTCATATTTGAGGTCATTGCCTGAATGTTAAGCCAGTTATGTGGCTGACTTCGAATTGCAACTGCAGCATCTGAAAGTCAGAGTTGGCCCAGGTGTCTCTAAAGGAGAAAACTGGAGGTGGAAAAGGTCTGTGGCTTCACCGATGTGTACTGCAGTTCAGGTAGAAAGTTGCCCATGACTTGAGCATTGGTGTCTCCTGCAGATGTCTGGAGGAGAGGAATGTGTGTGTACAGCTACTTGGTGGGTTTTATCTTGGTCTGCGCTTAATTTCTCAATTTTTAGTGGAGTTTAGAGTGAGGACCTCAGCTTGGACCATGGTCCAGAGATGAATGGGACCTTTTATTTGTGCGTCTGCGTGTATAGTTGCTCGGCTAGACTGCCTGGCTACTGCCCAACAGTGATCAGCTCTCACCTGCTGGGAATTGCTGAGTATTGGCATAACCCAAAGCAGCAGAAGCCAAAGGCAGAAAAAAAAAAAATCAACCTAAACCTCCCTTTGATTTCAGAGGGCTTTGGATCAGGGACTTCATTGTTTCACTTCGGTGCTCACTGAGGGTGAAACCACATCCCACAAACCCAAACGGGCATGGGGAAGGGAGTGGGTGTTGTGTGAGGCTGTCCTGGCTCTGCCTGCCTTAGGGGCAGCCACACGCCCAGAGAGCAGAGGTCAACACCAACATTAAGTTAAGAAGCTGCTGAAGCAGTGAGCAGGGAATGTTTCCATTTGCAGCAGCTCTGACTGTGGTGATCCTACCAAATAAAACATCTCCAAGCTGCAGGTCTCCTGTCCCCATGCTGTAATCCCACCGGCTTCAATGGATACATCGTATGGGACCAAGACTGGGATGTCGGTGGCTCTGCATTAACCCCTTTGCTCTTGGAAGTCTTGCCTGGGCACATTTCTGTCCTGATGACTTAAATTAACATCCCATTAAACTGCTTTCATCAATAAATTGCCAAAATCTGCCTGGGTGCCCTTGGCAAGGTGGGATTTGTACCTTTGCCAGATGGGCCTGGCATATGCAACAGCAGCGAGCTGCTCACAGGCACCAGCTTTATTAAACACTAATGGCTGCAGTTTGTCTCCAACAGTTAATAATAAAAGGGATCATTTAAGTTTATTCTAACACAAATTAAGATATTTAGATTCATTGGGAAGCTGTTCAGCGCTGTTTCTCAAATGCCTAAGGCCTGTCTACCAGCAAGAAGATGCACTGCTTGTAACTTCAAAGCACTGCTAGGGCTGGTGTTGTGGCAGGGTTGGACCAGCTGGTCCTGACTCCCCATCAGCATGACTGACCCTGACCAGGCCCCCTTCTCCAAGGTGTGGGCACAGGGTTTGGGGACAGCCCTCTCCATCACAGGCCGCTCGCTCTGCTCACGCACACGGTTGCTCCTCCTGGAGGGTTTGTGGGTATTTCAAATTTCCTCTCTCCTAACCTGGAACAAAATGGACTTTTCAATGCAAAACTGCATTGGTCTACTTGCAATCAAGTACAGTTTGGTTTTAATTAATTCAGTTAATGGCTTGCAATAACAAGTTGGCTTGCTTGGCATTTTACTTTAGTGTGGTTAGAGTGGAAGAAAAAGTTTCTGCTTCCATCAGAAACATTCATGATAAAGGGGGGAAAACCAAAAAGCATCTGTTAAGCATCTCTGCATTAGAGACCCCAGAGGCTTTGGGATAGGGATTGTGCAGAAGCAAAGCCAGGCTCCATCACACCCCAAATTCACCTCTCCTGCTGCCTGCCAGCCCCCTCCACTCCTCCTATGCTGCCAGCTTATCCGCTGCCCGAAAGGTCTGTTTGCTTTGGCACGCATTCTTCTGTGTGTTCGAAAAATGTTCTCCCAATGCTGAGATTTGGTGAGGAATGCGTTATTTTAGGGTGTTCGGCTGCATGCTTCATCCCCACAGCCCCCTCCGGGTTTCCTCTCTCCGGTCCCTTGCAGACTGAGCGAAGAGCAGCGTGCCACCCTGTGCACTCCCTTACGGTCCTTGCTACCGGAGGGGGTTATTTCAAGGCATCCCCATGGCCGGCTTCAGAGTCCTCTTCCCCTTTTGTAGTTTCAGAAGAAAACATCTGCGAACGGCTCGTCACAACAAACCCCTGCCGGTGTCTGATCTCTTACGATAACACGCTCTAATGAGGTTATAGCTCTCCTCCTGCCTCGCAAACGTTTCGGAGTTGCTCGAGCTGAATGAGACAGGAGGTAATTAGAGTGACATGCTTTCGTGCACAGAGAGAATAAAGTAACACAAATTTCCTGAATGGACAAGAGCAGTTTGGCCTCAGCTGAGTGAAATAACCAGGCAGTGATCTAATTCACTTTACTGTTAATAGATTGTTATCTGCGGAGCCCTAGTGCAAACACGATAAGCTGTAAAGAAATACAGATAAAAGCCAGAGCTCCAAGTGTTGCAGAGATGCACATTCAGCCCAATGCTGGTCTCATTGGCCTTGGCCCTGCTCCAGCTTCTGCTCATCCCTGGAGCTGGCTGGAGTGAAAACACTCGAGTTGGGCTGTGTGACAAAATCACTTCCCAAATTGCAGGATCTTTTGGCTCCAGCATCAGGTTGGGAATTCATCAGTTTGCCTGGCGGAGTCCAAGCCACAGCGGGCAGATCTGGAGCCAAAACCCTCCTTGGGTTCAGACTTTGACTCTGGCCGCCGTGCCCCATGCAGAGAGGGGGTGCGGTTGCAGCAGGCGGTGCTGTGGTCCCGCAGTGGGGTCCCACAGCTGGCTGAGCACATCTGCCTTGGTGCAGCTGGCGCCACAGCCGTCCTCCGGCATGGCATCCCTTCAGCAGCATGTCTGGTGGCAGACAACCTCACATGCTGGCTTTATCTCCCATACTCCTCCCCATCATGGCCCAGAGATACAGAGGAGGCTTCTCCCATGTGTTTTGGTAGGACAAGACTCCTACAGTTTGTACCAGGGATGAGTTGTGATTGCAGAACTGGAGGTGAACGTGGGTGTCTGAGTTTCCTCTGCCCTTATTTGCTCCATCAGCAAGAAACCTGTACTGATGTACACTGGTTGAATGCTTTGGCCAAAGTACTTGGGCTGGATTCTGTAAGCATGCCAAGCCATTGTCAATCAACATCCCTGATGCTTTTCCCTTTCCTCTCTCCCCACACAGAGCTCTGCTGAGTTTATCACCACCGTCTCCAGTCAAGCCAGCTGCCAGGACAGACACGCTACACCCTGCTCGCACCACCCGTCCACTCTTATTGTAGCTCTGCATCCTAGTTTCCCTGTGTCAGGTTATGAGACTTCCCACCCTTCCAGCTTCCCTTCTCCAATGCAAGCCCTAGACAGTTGCGGGAAGAACAGGACACTCATGAGGCCCTGGAAGTTTCCTTCCAGTCCCCATGGTAAAGACGAATTTCTGCATGACCAAGATGACACAGAAATGGGGCCCACTGCGGTCTGCCTAAGCGTGCAGTGAGGTAGGATGGGGTGGGCAAGCTGAGCCAGAGCAGGTGCTTTTCTCGTGGTTGTGGAGTGAAATCTCACCCTCCCACTGCCTCTCTTCCCTTAACCTCCATACTGCTTTGGCCTTACACATAATATGCCATGTCTTTTATTCATTTTTTATTTCCTCAGGCAAGAATGCTGTCAGATTCCCAGGCAGGTTTGAATGTGTCAACAAACATAATCTCTTCAGCCAGATTTAGCCTACTTTTGGGAAGTGAGTGTACTCTGATTGCTGCCTCCGTGACAGCTTCATTACAGATGAGATAACCCCAGCCTTACCTGCCCCATCTCTCCTCAGCTAGCATCCAGCTCTTAGCAAAACATAACAGCACAGCTCCTTGTGGTCTCTCTCCTCCAGCATTTCCAGGAGCTGCTGGGTCCCTCCAGGCCTTGTATCATGGAGTACCTTGGATCTTTTCCTTCCATTTCTGCCACGAGCTCAAGTTCAGGCTGACACTTGAGCCAAGGACGCGTCCTTGATGGGTGGTTTGGATTCACCCTGTCCTGAGGAGGAGGAGAGCTATGCATGGGCATGCAAGCTCTGCCAGCTGCTACCCATGCCAGGGAACAAGCCCTGGCCCATTTTATTTAATAGTATAGACATTGGACAGTCTTCAACCCACTGTTTGCATCCTGCCTTTGCATTAATGCTGTGCCAAGCGCACAGAGAGCATCTTGACTTTCATCATGAGTGCCAAGCCCCGCTGAGAGACTGGAGGAGGCGCAAACTGGCTCTCACTCAGCTTTACTGAAGGCCTCAATTTTCCAATTGCTTGAAGAGTTGTCATCAGGCAGTTTAAGATGGCAGATTGCTAAATTGCTTTAAGGCTGGAGCCAAGCAGCCTTCAATAGGGCACTCTTTGCTGTAAGGATGCGTGTGCACCACAGTCTTTTGATTGGGAGAGAATAGGAAAATCACAGCTTTGCTTTGAGCATCCTGCTGGGAAGGAGCACAACCTACCATGGAGATAAGGGGAACAAGACACAGGAATGGGAAGGAAAGCATCCAAGAACAGAGTCTCAAAATCCCTGTTACCCAGTGTCTGCCTCATCGTCTTTCACACGCATTTTCCATCACTCAACACTGACACTTTCCTCCTGCAACAGAAGGAGCTGATATTTGCTATAGATTTTGCAGACCTGATGAGGGTCCAAAGGGAGACTGACCTGGAGGAAACACCTCTGTGACCTTGGCAAGAGGGGAAGAGAGCAGCAGGGCCAAGGGGAAGGGGAGGAGGGAGAGGAAAGGGCCTCCTTGCACGTCAGTTGGTGCAATGGAGCTCATGGAGCCAGCAAGTAGTTGCCTGCTATGAACTGAAGGAGTCTGGCACATGCAACTGCATGTTACTGGCAGGGATCAGATCGTTAACCTCTCTCCGTAAAGCAGCAAGTACGGCCATTTCTAGTCCCTTTCCTAAACAACTCAGTGTCTCCCTTGGTGGTGTCCCCCTCCTGGGTGCTAAGGCTGGAGCTTTCTCAAAAGAGAGGGAAAACAGCAATGAGCACAGCAAAGACCTGCTGACAGGACTGATACAGCAAAGGAGACCAACAGTGCCTTCAGCTGCAGCCTCTCCTCCCCTGCAGGAACAGACAACCTGGACATATTCTTCATTGAATGTCTCCCTCCATCCACTGCACCTCCACTCTGCCTGTCTATAAATCCTAAGGTGCATTTTGACCACCCTGTTCCCAGGCCTTGAAGAAGTCTTGGCTGGTCCCACCTCCAGTCCCAACATCTCGAGGCAGAGATACCAGATTTGTTTAGCAGTGGGGTCTAAGGGTCACTTCTCCCTGAAGTCATCTGCTGTGGTTCTCACAGTTGCACCATCACCACTGAACTGACCCCCCAGGATTGGGTTTTGCAGGGAAATGCTAATTGTGTTTGTGTTTGAAGTCTCTCCTGATGGGTGTAAAGGATGCAACATGTCTGTGCTGGCTGGGATCACTCTGCCTGCTGGGAATTGCACAGAGCTGACGGGGTTGGTCTCATCTCTTCCAAAGGCTCTTGTCAGCCATCCAAAAGCTTTATGTCAACCCAGCGCTCAGTAACTAGAGAGTGATGAAGTGTCTGAAGTGGCTCCTCAAGATACCTGAGACCCCAAACCCTAGTAGCAACCTGACAAATTGACCACGGCCTTGTCCGTGCTCTTCTACCTCTCAGCCTGTTTGCTGCTTTAGGGAGAAGTCCTAAAGATTCACTGGTCCTGAAAGGCACTGAGACCACTCAGTGAAGGTGCATCTGGCTCCTTCTTGTCTCTCCACAGGAATTGCCTTTTCTCCCCTTAGTTGCTCTGTTTCCTCCGGTTCTCTGTAGCTACAGGTGCCCACCAAGAACACTTTCCCATGGGCCTTCTGAGTGCACACTTCTACCCCTGCAAAATGAAGACACGTGACCTTCATAAATCCCCATCAAAAGCATTTATTCTTCTGCTGTTCTTCTTGCTGTTGTTCACATTAAGGTGCGTGTGACAACCAGATAAAAGGCATCATTCTCGAACAAACTAATTCAAGTTAACCAGTGCGATGAGAAGGACTGAGTGGCACCAAAGCACTCTGGCATTTTGATGTGCAACATGGGTTTGAGACTTCAGGTCGTTTTTAGTTTCTAAAATCCCAAGTGTTAGCCAGACACGCCCTGAAGTAGAAGTCTACGTCAGGAAGTAGAAATTGAGGAAACCTGTCTTCCTTTGCATCTGTGCCCCAGAATTTTGGTGTAGGAGAGGGAGGTAAGCTTGAAAGACCGGTATTTGAAAAGGTGAGCCTTGTTCCCACTTTGGGGCATGTGTTAGGAACCTCATCCATACAGGTTCAGTCTTCCTTTTCCTCAGAACATTTAGGACACTCTAGAACACCTCTGCTCCTGCCAAATTTGGTTGAAATCAGCAAGCACATATGTTCATGTATATATATCAGAGAACACTAAAAATATGTATTTTTTAAGTTGTGAAAGCTATTTTTTTTTCTCTGAACAATTAGGAGAAACTATGAGTTGAAAAGTCATGTCAAAACTGCCTGGCATTTTCCTTCTGTTCTACTTTGAGCTTGGATGACTGGGGATGCTTCTGCGATGTATGCTAGGAAGTGAATCTCTGGTACCTTGGGCAAGAAGACGCTCTTAGTGCAGAAAAGATAATGGGAATATATCACACAGACTTTCTTCCTCTTGTAAATCTTAAACCACAGATGCTGGTACCACCTGCACTGTCTGAGCTCCTGTTGGGTCGTTCACCGTGAAGGTCTAGAGTAGCCATGGGAATCCCAGCAGGCAGGGACTGAGGGGACGCCCAGCCTTTCTCTGCAGGGCCCTGATTTAACTAATTCCCTTTGAATTCCACCTGAAGTGGTATACAGGATCCTAAGTCCTGCTGGGAGATGGCGTTTGGGATCTAAGGTTTGTCAGTACTTTTGAAAATTATATTCCATCAAGACTAGAGGCGGTGTGAAAAGCCAAGTGATAAAAACTCAAGGCCAACGAGATATAGCCTGTTGTACTTGCTGTAGCCACCAAAAGATAATGGATAACACAAGCAAGCTGAGCAGGAAGAGGGTCACATTAGCAGCGGCTTCAAGAAACACCCAGAATCACTCCAAGAAACACTCCTCCCCACCTTGCAGCCTGCGCGGGGCAGCTGACAGCAGAGCCCCCATCCTCATGTTTCATTCCCCTCATGCGGAGAATGTGGGGAGATTGGGAGCGACAACAGTCGTATGACTGTAATTGAGCTGGGCTCTTCAGATGTCGTCCTGTTGGTAGGACCCTGGGGATCTCATTTTGTACTCCAGCTCGGCGCCCGGAGCAGTGAGGGCTGGAGATGAGAACCTCTTTTGAATAAAAATGCTGCTCCAGTACTCCTCAGTAGTTTCTCACTGGGCTTGACATTCTCATCTACTTGCTGCCCCTGGCAAACTTCTCTCATGGTGGCTCTTCATCTCCCAGCTCCACATAGGGAAATTTAAAATCCTCATAATATTTTTCTTTAATCTAGTCCAAGCTCCAGCTGCACTGGGGGCTGTTGCCTAGGAAAGTTTGCATGGATGATGGCTGCCCAGCTCACCTCCTTTGGTGAAACTCCCTCTCCAGCTAAACTCCTTGAAGCACAAAAATAAAGACAAAGCAGGGGAAAAAAAACAAAGGAACAAAGAATGAAAGTCTCAGCAGAGAAATGCTCTGATTCCAGTTGCTAAAGGGCAAAAGAGGGGGGAAAACTTGACTGTTCGAAAAGGGCAAACCCATCCTTCCCATGGTCCGCTGCAGATTTGGAAGAAAGATGAGAAGAATTCAGGAAAAACAGGGAGAATCTCTTCAGCAGGGCCTGTTGTGATAGGACGAGGGGTAATGGTTTCAAAATAGAGGGAGATAGATTTAGATTAGATATTAGGAAAAAATTTTGTACAATGAAAATGAGGGTGGTAGAACACTGGAACAGGATGCCCAGAGAGGTGGTGGATGCCCCATCCCTGGAAACATTCCAGGCCAGGCTGGATGAGGCTCTGAGCAACCTGATCTGGTTGGAGATGTCCCTGCTTCTTGCAGGGGGATTGGACTAGATGACCTTTGAAGGTCCCTTCCAACCCAAACCATTCTATGATCCTATGATTCTATGAAATCAGAGTAAGTTTGTATCTTGGGCCACCTCAACTGCAGCCATCCTCTTGCCACGGCCACGTGATGTCTCAGCCTGGTGAGCTGACTGATCCCAGGTCCTCAGCAGCTTGGATGCTGAGCATCCCAAAGGCAAGTATTTTAAAACTCCAAGACTCAATCAGGTCCACATTTATGCCCTAAGAAGACTTTTCCTGACAGATCTCAGATGTGGTTTAATCATATAAAAAACCTGTCCCAAATGGCCTTTCTTTAAAACTGGGTGATGCCTATGTCTCAGCTACCTACAGGATAAGGCAATGAAAAGATTTTAGATGACTCAGGCAGCCACCAATCCTCCAAAAGGAAAAGCTTTGACCAAAAAGGTTCTGCCAGGTTTTTCTTCCAAAATTTCCACCAAAAAATGTTATCTAGTAAGCACCTCATTACTACATACTTCTTAACATTTTCCCTACCCAAATTCTGTTTTTCACACATCCTGAGTAAAAACCAACGCACAGTTTGCAAGCTAGCCAGCAGCTGAAAAACCCAGCACGGGCTAATCCGTGAATATAGACTGAATGATAAGTTACTTTGAGGAAGAGTGGCTATATTCAGTTACTTGCTCCCCTCTATTATTGCCAGCCAGCTCTAGGTTCAGAGATTACCGCTGCCCTGCTTGATAAATTGAAGGACTTCATGGACATATTAGCACAGCTAGTCCGTAGTCGGTGAGCAGACAATTGATTATATGTCAGAAAGTCACACACTGGGCAATTTCGCTCTGAAGCTTTGCCTCCATTTCTCAAAATATTCGTTACAAAGCAAAGAAATCAAAAGCGAGAGATAAGAGTTGGTCTGCGTGGTAGGAAGCTGCTTGGAACGGGCTCGGTCTCTCTCTCTCTGCTTTTGCACAGCACTAAGTATCTTGTTGGGATTCAGGGAAGAACAGAGCCGGTCGACTGACGTTTTGCAACCAAGAGATATTTCTTAATGAAACACAGGATTCTGTCAAAGCATAACTTTTGGCTGAAAAACATGACTTTCAATTACATTCTCCTATTTTTCACCAAGTCTAAGCAAATAACATGTTCTTTTTTTTTTTTCCTCTCCCTTCCAAATCACCATTTGTAAATGTTGAGGATTTAGCTGAAAAATGTTATCATTTATGTCAAAAATGTTGAAATCTTTCCCTGAGACCTGTCACCTTATGTCAGACTTTGTTATTCTGTGAAGGCACTCAGGTAGGCTTGTTCCCAAATCACCTTTTTCACACTGTGTCGCACTGAAGCCAAAGGTTGCAACTTTTTTTAGGGGCAGAAATTGCATTTCCAGGGAACGAAGAAATTTGAGTGCTTGATACCAAAGCCTTTCTTCTGAAAATTGCCTGAAATAAATCCCCATTATGTGTATTGCAGTGTGGGCTGGAGGTCAGGGGGCATTTTGATGGCTTGTTGTGCTACATGTTGGACAAGCATGCAAGAGGCAGCACTGCCAGCAAAGAGCTCAGAGGCTCATCCAACAAGACAAAGCAGTGAGGGGAAAGAGAAGCAGGGAGAGGTGAAGTGACTCAACCCAGATCATACCATGGGCCAGGTCAGAGATGGGAGGGAAACCGGCATTTCCAGATTCCTGGTCCGGAGATGGCACAATGGGTCTGACGCTGCGTCAAGGAAGGAGTGAATAAGGGAGGATGCTTTGCTCGGGTGGTCATCTTGTCTCCTGAGACCAGGAGGACCAACCTGACCTCTAACAGAGGTCCACTCCTCTCCTGCTTGCCCTGGGAGTTCTTTTGGTTAATCCCTGCTGAATCATCCTCCAGGATCTTTTCCGAGGGACTCTACATCTCTGTCACCCTTCAGTCCATCATGCCTCTCTCTTATTGTACCTGCCTTCTGCACAAAACCCGCAAAGTTTTGGATCCTGCACTAGGTAGGGCAGAACCGCTCTGATGCCTGGATCAGATTTACCAGCAGGGCAAAGCAGATCATGGAAGACTTTTCCCCTTACCACCAGCCAGAATGGCTTGGCTTCCAAAATTAAGTGGCATGTGCCCCATGGAGCTGCTCAGTCCCACAGGAGGCCTGGGTAATGCGGCCTTGGGTTACTCTGCTGAAACTTCACCAGAAACACAGGTTTGGGACTATGCAGCACAGGAGCATCCTTTCCTTCCCACCACGGACCAGTCTCTGCTGTGCCAGATAACACAAAAAAAAGGCTCTGGCCTATCTGCACCTGGGGCCACCGAGCGCAACCTACCTCCCACACCTTTCCAGGAGGAACAAAAGGCTTTTCTTCTCCAGCCTGCAGCAGCTGAGTGCACCGAAGAGGAGGATCAATATCTATCGACCACTGCTGTTTCCTTCAAGTGTCCCCAGCCCCTGTGATTATGTATCTGCTCTCCTTTCCTGGCCTGCTTTTCACAGCACGAATTCATCTCATTCCCCTCCAAAGAGAGCTCCAGAATTGGATTCCTTGGAGCCAATACTAATTCACAACCTAAAATTACAATATTAGGGGTAATGTTTGTCTTTGGAATAGAGCTACTCTGGGAATTTTGGCTTTGTGGGTAGAAAATAACTGATGTATTACATCCAAAAATACCTCTCTGGTGCCAGCTCTGTATGGAAACAAAATGCACAGCACCAGCACGTGAAAGGTCTCATTGCCTCCCTGCATGGGGTAGGGAGTAAGAGCAAAGAAGGGGTCTCTCCAGATGTGGGACATTCCCTGAATCTTTAACCCACTGGGTCTGGCACTGGCAGGGATTCCAACCTCTGCCACACGCCTGCCTGGGTATCCCCATCCTCCCTCCTGGACAGGTTTCACCAGGGCAAAATTACTCTGTAACCTGTCTGAGAGCTCCGTGCAAAGGGGCACGGAGGACATGTGGGCACCCTTGCAGCCAGCACCCTTCCCCAACCACGCAGCCCAGCCCTGCACCTGTCTGCTTGGGGAACCTGCCTGAAAATATTGTCTACCTGCAAGAAGGAGAGTGGGAGAAAAGAAACCAAAAGGGCAGTACTCCAAATCTGAAGCAGGTAGCATCTCTTGACTACAGCGTCGCAGAAGCAGCAGCTCATACCTATGTCCCAAACTTTATTTGGGATAAAAGAGCTTTGGTAAGCAGCTGAAGGGATGCTGCCCTGGGAGCAGGTACCCAGTAACCACCACAGCCCGTTCAGCAGGACCCCAGGACCTGCCTCACCCGGACTAGTTGTCAGCCCTGGAAGCTAATGTCAACTCCAAATCCTCTGAATTCAACTCGGTTCAGCTCCCGCCTTGGTGGGAGAGCACTCAGGCACCGCGCAGGCGTGCAGTGGGTGAAGAGCACGTTGGGATGCTTGCGGAAAGCAGGCAGCTTCTCGGGATCAGCGACCCCCTGGCTGAAGGCACGTCTTGATTGCATCTTTTCAGATAAAAGCTTGGATTCACTTTTCGTCTCCGTCCTCCTCCTCACTCCCAGTGTTTACTGCTCTCAGACTCTGATTTACGTGGTTTACCGTGGCTTTCATCTAAGTGCATCAGCATTTTTAAATTAGTCACAGGTGACTCACAGGATTACAAGAATAATGTTAAATTACCAGACATACACAGCCCATATACTTTATTACCTCATTTTTGTATCTTCTTTATGGTCTGTGATAGCAATGACCTTACAGTCTATGGTTGAAAAGCCAGTTAAACTTGTTCTCTGTCAAAATGGTAATTAAAAAATTCCTATAGGGTAGGAAGCAAACCTTTACCCTCCGGTATATTTCTTCTTCCAACAAGGCCCCTGAGTGAGGCTCAGAGAGCAACACAAGATAATGCGCACGAAAGTCCCCGATGAACATGCTTATCAGCCAGGCAGCACTCAGTCATCTGCATTAATATTTTAAATAAATATGTATTAGGCTTAACAGCATACAGTGTAAGTCAGAGCCAGATAAACACAGCAGTTTCTCCTTGGCCACCAAGAAATATTTGGTCTGATTGAGAAGAAGGAAGAAAAAAAAAAAGGATAAATACATGAAACACATTTAGCAAACAGTTTGTATTGTTCTTGCTTTCAAATGAAGATGACAGCTTGACTATCTCCTTCCTTTTTTAAATCCTCTTCTTTTTTAAATGTTACAATGGTCAGATTGGAGGAAAAGACAAATTAAGAGGAGGGGAAAACACAGTCTCTGAGGGTATTTTGGCAGGTGGGGTCATGAAAGAAATAGGAATGACAATAGAAAATATAATTATCTCTTGGAGGAGGAAGAGGGGTTAATTTTTGTCTCCCCAAAAGCTACAGCCAGCCCTAGTTAACAGTTTCACAAGGACATGTGCTTAAGACAGGCCTTGCCTGGATGCCAAGGACCTTCTCCTCCCTTTCCCCTCTGTCAGCCCCAGGAACAAATCAGCAAAAGCTGTCTGCATGGTGGCAGGAGCAGAGCTCAGGGTGCAGGAGGCCAGGTCCCGATCACCCAGCTGGTGCCGTGCTGCGGCTGCATCCCTGGAGCATCCCTGGGCATCACAGGCCCCCGTGTCACGAGACACTGGGAGGAGGAGATGCTTCATCCCCATCTGAAGCTCCAGGAGGGCTTGTTTGGGAGAGCACCTCCAAAAAGCAGCAGAGACAACTCTGAAAATATTTCACTCCACTATTCTCCCTGCTCTGACATTATAGACATACTCCTTTTTTTCACCCCCCAAAAAAGACTTTTCCCTTGGGTAAGTGTGTCATGTCCAATTTCCCAGCATGTGGTCTTCACTGGGTGCCAGGTGTTTTTATTACTGGTTAGAAACAAATTCCCAGAAGCAGTAGAAATGCTGGATGGATCTCATCTTTTTTCTTTCTCTCCTCCCTCCCCATTCAGATTCTTTTTTATTGGTGTCATTTACAGGTTACTAACCAAGTTGAAACATTCAACCTGAAAGTCCAGCAGTTAAAAAGCAGCAAGGCATTCAAAGCCTGCTTCCCGTGCAATTTTTAAAGTGCTGCACTAAGGAAATGTTCAGGAGAGTGAAGCTTTGCCTTTTATACATCCCAGCAGACTTACACGTTCTAATAGACCCGTCTAAATCAACAAAGTATTCCCCAGCCAGGGCCAAGAGTCGGCGAAAATGGCTCGGAGGCAACTGATGCAGCCACAACTTTCCACTGGAAGTTAATGAACTTCTAAAAACATTTTGGAAAGTGATGTATGCGCAAGGCTCCTTAGTGTATCACGGTTAATATAATGCGTTCCTTTCCCTGGGGGAGATCCTGGCTGAGCTGTCAGCTGTGAGGTTTGTTCTTCTGGAGTTTTTTCTTTATATATACAATCCTTTCTCTCCGTCTCTCCTTTTGTGTCGAGGGGGAAGCAAAAGGCAACCGGCTCCTGCTTGTATAAATTCTGTGCTTCAAAGAATTTGAAGGGCAAATGAGCATGGGGAAAATAAAATCCGTCTGGCTGAGTGGATGGAGGAGTCATGGTGCTGCCCCGGACGTCACTGGCGGGGCGAGCATCCCGGGGACGCGTAGCTGCACACTCATCTGCGTATGAGTATGCATATCTCCGCACCCACACACGGGCACAAGGAATCTCTGGCGTAAGGGAGCGTTGGCTCATCTAAGTGGCCTCCTGCATCACAGGACAGCAAGTCATGAACTTAAGTCATGAACTGCTTTCTTATGAAACGCAAAGGCTCCTGTACTGGAGTCCTTCCTGGCACAATTCAGGATAGCCTGAAGCTCATCAGATTTATCTTACTGTGGACCAGCCACAGCTACCAGACCTGAAAAGAAGTGGGGAAGATTTGGGATCACAGCCAGAGCTTCACTGGTCCAGGAGGGTACAACTCCTCCAGCCACACCCTTAAATAAGGTCTTCTCAAAGATGAGCTACAGCATAAGTTCGGCACCTTGCCTGAAGAGAGCCCGCTCCACCATCTCTCTCCAGACAGCCCAGTGTTCCCTCGCCTCCAGCCTTAGGAAGCTGAGGTCCATTTTGAGGTTGAATTGCTTTGATTTCCAGTTACTGTTGTCCAGCTGTGGGTATCTCTCTGAACACTTCTTCATTCTTGTTCTCCCAACACGCCTGGACTCAGCACAGCTCTCCTCCCAGGGCTGTGTTTTCCCTGTCCCAGCTGACATTACCTACTTTTTTAACTGATCTGAAGATTATTCTCTTTTTTTTCTTTTTTTTTTCCCTGTGGCATTGCACTGAGAGCTCATCTTGAGAGGTTATCGCAGATGACCCTGCAGTCATTCCTCAAGACACTGCTTTCAAACACAGAGCTTGCTTTTCTGTAAGCACAGCCTCGCATTCTTCACTCCCAGAGGGATTCCCTTCAATTTAGCTGGCCTAAAAGCATCCTGCTGAACCATGACCAGTTAAGTGCACGATCCATATTTCTCAGTATGAGTAACCCGTATCTTTCTTATTTGCTGGCCTGCAAATTTTTGTGTCATCTGTAACACCATAAAAGGTTCCTCACCTCTATATGTTCTATATCACCACAAAATGACTTATATGAAACCTTAAACAGAGGTGGAGCAAGAGCAGTCTCTGCGGAAGCCACTTCAAAATAACTGCTCACTGGAGTCATGGCATGAATGGCTTTCAAGATGCAGCAGTGAACTGGTCCACCCAATTGTTGTCCCCTTGAAACTGCAAAATGTACTCTTTCAACATTGAAATATCATGCTATCATGGACAACATTCCTTGAAGAAGTTTTATCAGCCATGTCAATGTATTTGTCTTCCTGTCGTGGTTTAACCCTGGCCAGCAGCTCAGCCCCTCACAGCCACTTGCTCGCTCCCCTCAGTGCGATGGGGAGGAGAATAGGAAGGGTAAAAGTGAGAAAACTCATGGGTTGAGATAAAAATACTTTAACAGGTAAAGAAAAAGCAAAATAATGAATTCATTCACTACTTCCCACCAGCAGGCAGGTGTTCAGCCATCTCCAGGAAAGCAGGGCTCCACCACGAAACATGGGAAGACAAAATGTCAACTCTGAACATCCCCCCGCTTCCTCCTTCTTCCCCAGTTTTTATTGCTGAGTGTGATGTCACAGGGTGTGGGATATCCCTTTGGTCAACTGGGGTCAGCTGTCCCAGCTGTGTGCTCTCCCAGCTCCTTGTGCACCCCCGGCCCACTCGCTGGTGGAGTGGTTTGAGGAGCAGAAAAGGCCTTGACTCCGTGTAAGCACTGCTCAGCAATCTCTAAAACATCTCTGTGTTATCAACACTGTTTCCAGCACAAATCCAAAACACAGCACCACACAAACTACATAACAACAACTAACTCTATCCCAGCCAAAACCAGTACACTTCCTCAGCCCCAGTCTATGACCACAAGACGCTAGCAGGCTGTTTCAGTGCCCCCTGACTCACCCCATTTAAGAAGCACGCAAAAGTTTCTCCTTTTCTGAAGGAAGGTTTGCTAATATTTGGCAGGCAAATAGTAGAGTGCAATCAGCTGGGGGAACCCAAGAAGATTATGGCTACAGGTCATTTGTTTACACAGCTTTGCTAGTGACCCGGCTAGGGGAAAGTTAATATAAGCTTGCAGTTTTGGAAACCAGAAAATGTTCACATGTTCAAGGAGTGCAGAAGTCAGAGGCTGTGAAAACGGACACACCGGAGGAATCTGCAGTAGAGGGATATTTTAGCTTTTCAGTGTTAACCATTTTATGCTCGGCTGAAATACAAACCCTGAGCAAGACCCCAGCAACAAACCAGACCCTGCTTGGTGTATTCAGTTTTAGGGGTGCTTTGAATAAGAATTTTTTTTTTTTCTTAGAAAGTCTGTACAAATAGGAGACGTTACACAGAGATTAGCAATTCAGTCAACATCTCCATCCATACTCCTACTGTGTTCACTGTACCTGTATGCTTACATAATTCTCAGTCTCTGAAATGATCACATATACCATGTTTTTCAGACACTTACATGAAGTTGGCTATTACAAATGTTTTACTGAATATAAAATATTCTTAATGGACAAATATAGCACAGTTATGGAACAGCCTTTGTATGGAACAGACATTGTACAATGGTCTAATAAGCTAAGAAAGTCTTCAGCTCCTCCTCTCCATGCCATGGGCAACTGTCTTGTGATACTGGTGAGATGTGGAGCCTTGGAGGGGACAGAAACTCTTTTATTAACATTGCAAAACCTTTATGGTAACGAATTCATACCTGATAATGTCAGTTACCAAGTCATTGGGGAGAGAGCAGAGATGTGATGTCTAAAAGCCCATCAGTGGCTCAAAGAAGATAAACAAGGGCCAGGTGTCCGTGGTCTCCACCAGTACAGGAATTACAGACCAACAAGTAAAACTGACAGGCAGATGGCTTAAATAAACAGAAGGAAGTGGTTCATTACCCAATGCGCAGTTGAGCTGTGGAGCTCCTTGCTGCAGGATGTTGTGGATGCTAGAAATGCACAAGTGCTCATAAAGGAATTAGGCAAGTGCCCCCCAAAATATCCATCAGGAGTTGTTAGAGCTAAGGACACCCTGCCTCAGAAAGACTCCATACAACATATTGCTAAAGCCTTGAAGTGTCCTATTAAATTATTATATATCTTTTTTTTTCCTGTTTTTCAGCTTTTCTCTATGCATCTAGTCACTGCTAAGAATGGGCTAATCCAGGTCTTAAGCATTTTCAGCCTATTTTACTCTTTGCAGTTTAATTTTCCAGCAGTATTTTGGTACTCCCAGTGAAATAAATTTTGCTATTGCCAAAAGAGTACAAGAGGAATCTACCTGACAAGCTAAGAAATCTTCAAGGAGAGCCAGAAGGAATTGTATTCCTACTGCTTTCCTCAATTCATATGCCAGGGGTTACCAGCTGCTGCATACAACTGGAGAAATTTTACGAACTAGACACACTCCTCAAAGTCCATCAAGAGACCTGAAACACAAAACCGTGGACACAACCCTGTGGAGCAGAAAGGTACCAATCTACCTGTTGCCAGAGATGAAAGAGCCACTTCACATTTCTTGCATTTATTTCCTCTCTTTTCTCTGGGCATCTGCAAGGACCACTGTCAAGCCAAGATGCTGCACTGGTGGTTGGCTCCAGTACAGCCGTTTAAACCTGCCATGCTACCCAGCTTGGAAGAAGATGCACTCCAAAGGGTTAAGAGATGTTACTAGAGCAGCAAGGATGCTTTGGTGCCATATGGTCCTCATCACCTCGCTGTTACCAAGGCAGCTGCTGCAGAGGTAGCATTAAGGCGGCAGGCACTTGCGCGTGGAGCTGCTCCTGCCGCAAGTGCCCAGGGGCAAACCTGAACCTGTCTGCCCGTCAGGAAACACAACACCAGGCTTCCCCTGGCATAATTCCCGTTCCATCATCACACCCTTTCCATGTCAGGGAAAGCAGTGGAGCCACTAGAAGATGACTGTAACTCTTCAGGCTAACATTAGCCTCAAGAAAGCCTCCAGCTCCTCCTCTCCGTGCCATGTGCAACTGCATTGTGATACTGATGGGATGTGGAACCTTGGAGGGGACAGAAACTCTTTCATTAACATCGTAAAACCTTTACGGCAACTAATTCATGCCTGATAATGTGAACTGGTGTCCTTGTCCGAAAAACCCAGTAATACTTAGTGACTACCAACAGGTCCGTAATGTGCTGGCTATTCAATAAGGTGCATTGATTTGAGCAACATCTGCTGCTTTTCAACACTGCAGCTGGTCAGCTGGGTGAAGTTGGTTCATTACCCTCCTCTCAGGTTGTCCCTCTAAGCCCCAGGTCTTGGGGACTGGAGCCTCTCAGATAATGTTTCCACAGTGTTGCTCAAAAGTGAGGCACCATGATATTTAGGCTGCTGAAGTATCTCTGTGCTGCTCTCTGAAGGATCATCACATGGAGTCCATTCACCAGCTTCTCTCTATGTCTTCCAAGGAAGATGCAAATCACCCTATTTAACATTCTTGATTTTCTCCACAGAGAACAACATTAATAACAGGTGCAGATGTCTACACTGGAGAGGTTTAATTTTGCCATAAGCCTCATAAGACACTTCAAATTACTTATTCGCCTGATGTAAAATTTCAAGGTTTTTGAAGCCAGGCTCACGAAGTGCCATCTCATCATCTGTAAATTGCTAGTTCTGGCCACACTTCAGCCCAAGAGGGGAAGGACTGCATGGCACAGCATATCACCTCTCCAATAAAATAACGCATGGGCTGGGTTGCAGGTGATCCCTGGGCTGGACGGCTTGCAAAGGTTAATGGTAGAAAAACCCCAGATGCTGATGAAATCTAGAAGTCTCAACTTGTTCAGAGGAAACCCACAAGCAAGAAGGCAAAATGGAGGGGGGAAATTCCCTGGATAACTGCTTAGACTGCTTTATAAAGAGAACATGGTGTTGCATAGCTGACTTAGGTCCTAGCACAGTGCACTCTTTTAGAGAGGATGGTTTTGGTGGGAGCTTCATTGAAACAACTTTGTTGGTGCTGGAGGGACAAAGGAGGAAGACTCAGGTGGCTGTGTTAGGCAGCACAACTGGGATGTGGTATGCACTGGTCCTGCACAGCCACCACACACAGACATGCTCTTCCCGATGGTGATTCACAGCCAGAGCCTGAACCAGGCCCTGGAAAGGGTCCCTCCTTGCTGCTGTCCTACCTGAGCTGTCTGTCGCCACCCCAAGACCTTCAGACTTGCCAGGCCCATGGCTTGAGTCCTGTTCTGGGGCAGCTGGAGATAAAACTGTCCCCAGAACTTCCAGGCAGAGCATTTGCAGCTCAAGACGATGCGATATGTCACAAGGAAATATTTCAAAAGCCTTGTTTTTGTTCCAGTGCAGGAGGAAAAGGAGTCTGGAAAGTCTCAAGGTTGCCTGCTGCCCTGGTCTGGTGACATTCTAGTTTTCCCCTGCACAGGGGCTGATCTCTCTCCAGGAACCCACCATCATTCTGCAGCTGTCCTTGCACAGATCCAGGTCATATCTGTCAGCTCCACCTTGCCACCCATGGGACCACGGCAGCCATGCTAGGTACTGACTAAATGCTACAGAGGCAAACTTGGAGAAGGAGCTTGCCTTGATAACCACTGAAAAATGCTGACCTCTTACAGGTTCCTAGAGCATGTCAGTGCATGGAGAGTCTAACGCAGTGTAATTGTTTAAATCATGTGGGCATAGTCGACAGAGAGGCAGAGCGTTACCTCCATGGTGAGAGCTGGCACCAGGTCCTTCTCCTACTCCACGCTGGACTCAGGGTGAGAAGAGAAGATCACACAAACAATATAACAGCAACAGCTAGCAACAGCACAGCCCCTGACTGCTGCACCCGTTTCACGTCATGGTGTCAAAAACCAGGGATGGATTAAACCACCTTCAGAGTTTGCTGTTCAGGCTGTGTCAATCTGATGTTTCCTGCAGGGTGGACATAGTTTGCCCAGGAGGAACACAACTGAATGATTCCCAAATGGCCAGGTTGAACCTCTGCTTGAGTCATCAGCTCAACTCCAGTAAGTCCAAGTTGCTCTGCAGACTTGGGATCCAGCTCTTGGCATGGAGGTAGGAGCACAATGGGATCTCCCAAACCAGCCTATTTTCCCCCAGTTCCTTATGCTGGGTTTGGCGAGGGGCCTGGTGAGCTGGGCTCACCTGGGACCACAAAGATCTCCCTTTCTCGTATGGTGTCCTCAAAGAGCAGGAACAAGCTCTCCAATCTTTGCTCCCACTTTGCACTGCTGAAAAGCAGTGAGGGCCAGTGCCCAAAGCCAGAACAGCTCTGGATGTCCCAGCAAGACCAACTAAACATCGTTGCAAACCCAGGTCCCCTCTCACCCATCTCCACTGGCCAGCCTTAACTACTGACCAGAGCTGCCCTGTGCTCCCTGGAGAGCCTTATCTTTGGCAGCGGTTGCAAAATGTGCACATCCACAGCACACGTGGCGAGGCAGAAGCTCACCCAACGCTATGTTTTTTCTCAGCACATGTATCTCTCCCTCACCACAGTCTCAGTGTTGGGAGCAATCATGTATGTGCGTGCGTTTGCACACGGAGGGGACTGGGAGAAAACTTTGCCCTCTGTGAACACAACCGTGGCGGTGGCCGAGGGAGCGATTTGCTATCACTCACCGCCGCTTAAGCAAACTGTCAGCAAACAAGCTGAAAAAAACTCCACAGGCTAGCAAACCACTCCGTGTCCCGCAGGGAGACGGGTTACCTTGGCAGTGCTCTGCCCCACCACCGATTCTGCTAAAATAACGTGCTGAGCACTTGAGGGTGGTGGGTTCTCAATGCGATCAGATGCAGGCAACAGCAGCTTGGAGGGGGAAACCTGACCTTCCAAGCCTGGGTGACTGTGGCTGCCGCTCTGGAGCGGGGTGAACCCCGATTAGTGATTTTCAGAAATGTTCTGCTGATAACAGCGGCTGCTCTAAGTTGCTGAATGAATGCAGAGACCGGTGCCCCGCTTCCCAGATAAAAGTGATTAAAGTCTCCTTAAGAGGTTCTAAATCTGCTCTTTAGAAATTCCATTAAGCAATCTAATTAGTTAATTCTATTAACTGATTAGGTGATATTAATTAGTTAATTTAGGGGGGAAATTTACAAAGCTATTGAAGGAAATACAGAAAAAGGAGGGGGACTTTTGGCCAAGAGCTTCCTTTCTTCACCCCCACGGTGCCTTAATTAGAAATTTTAATTAGCCATATGCTGGGGGTAGGGAATCGCTAACGGACCTCTGCTCTCCCCATCCTCTCCCCTGCTAGTCATGCGTCTACTGGTAATTCATAATGTCCAAAGCAACTGTGGAGGTTGGAGGTTTGGCTTTTGGGTATGTTTTCTTCCGTACTCTTTTTGTCCAGGCCGCATTGGAGAGTGTGCCAGGCTGTTGATCTAGGAGATTAAAAAACTCAAAAAAACCCTGATGCTTAGGGCAGAGCACCATGGGGCCACTCTGAGAGGCCGTCTGGCAGCCTCCAAAAACATTTTTCAATTTGCAACGATGACCCTGGGAAGCTGGCAAGCTCCTCATGCCAGCTTTAGAGGGGGATGCCCTTAGGCAGGGAGACCCCAGGCTTCGGTTCCTACCGCTGCGCAGAGCCTCCCGCCGGAGTCGGCTGCTGCTGGAGAGGCAGGGCTGGAAGGAATCGCTGAGAGCACGGGGTGGCCCGTGGGTGGTGTGAAACAGAGATGAGCCAGTCCCCAGGCACATTTCCAGAGGTCCTGGGTGAGGACTTAGTCCTGGCAGCTTTCTGCAGCATCGACCAGATTGGAAACTTGGCCACCATTGCCGTCAGTACCACAATCTCATCTCCTGACGAATACTGGCAGTGGCACAACTGAGCCTGCAAACCCTCCTGACCTGGGATGATGTATGTGAGCTCTAAACACGCCTAAATGACTCCCACTGTATCCCAGGTACCTGTAAACCCAGTGCACCAGTCTGTCACCAGTTACACACAGATCTAAAGTGGGGAGGGAAGAAATCTCCCAGAGAGCTGCAGCAATTTCTCCTGACAGGTACCCACGGAGAAAAGGCTCAGCGTGCTCCAGGCACCTCTCTAAATGTCTGCTTTACCTCCACTCCCAGCATCCTTTCTCCAGACACAATGATTCATGAAGGAATGGGAGGGGCTACCACCACCACAGGGTCCCCAAAGTCTCTGGGAGGTGCTGAGCTAATTGCATCCCAGGCACTTAAGCAAGACCTCCATGTTCATTAGGTTTGATAACAAAGGTGGACAAGGGCAGAGCTTCAGGAGCTGCAACCTGAGGGACAGAGTCAGGTCGTTGTGGAGAAGAATCAGCTACTGCAAGTCAGAGCCATTGTGCTTGGACCAGGAGCTCCTTAGGGAAGAGTGGTCTCATGCATCACTTCTGCAGCACCTGCATGAGAGCCTTCTCCAGGATGAGTTGCTGTCACAGAGAAAATGCAAAGACCTAGACCATGGTGGCTCCATTAAAATTAATTCTGCCAACGTTGCTGCTAAAAGCATCAGTATCACTGCCTGCCTCCTCGTACACCCACCCGTAGCAGGTTTCTGAAACCAAGAAGTGTCAGCTTTTAGTGTAAATTTTGAGGCTTTTAGCTTTCCAACTATGCCTGCACCATGCTTTCAAGTCTTCTGCAGAAATCATCCGGTTCACACGTTTTCAAAACGGAAGGTGGGAATTCATGAAATCCCAGGAACTGGGGCAAAGCCACAAGCACTGGCAATGCCACCCAGCACTGCTTTCCATCCTGATGGGAGAGGAGGTTTTTGGCTGTCCTGGCAGGGGAAGGAGCTGCCCCACAGCCTGAAGCTGAGCTTGAACTTCCTCCTTTCTTTACTGCCTCTCCAGGCTGGATGCTGAGGGGATCTAGGGGTTGTCCTGCCTCGGACTGAGTAAGTCCACAAACACTGTGTCATAGTTCAGCTCCAATCGGGACCAGACTACGCAGTCTCTCTCTCACTCCCCCCACCCTCCGAGAGAATAGGGGGAGATAATATAAGAAAAACAGCTAAAAGCTCAGAGAAACTCTTGGTAGGAGCAGCAGTGCATGCATCCACTGTTTCTCATAGCTTTCTTGAAGCTACCAGCCATGCCAAGACAGTGTGTTACATGCCCACTATGATCCAATATGGTAATTTGCACATTCTTTTATTCCCAAGGGCCTGCATTGGATGCTCAACCACTTTGGGACACTTCTTACTGCTAGGCTGGGAACAAGAAAGTCCAAAAAGCCTCCCAGCTCCTAAGCAATAAAGTTCCTGCTCTTCCAGGCTCCCTATTTTCCTGGGGCCCAGGAAACAATATTAACAATAACGAGTTGATCTTAAGGTTGACCTCAAACACATCTCTGTTGACATGTACTATTAAGCAAACCTCTGATGGCCAACCCACCTGCCTCGCAAGACACATCCCCCAGATGCTTGGATGCTTAGGGGGCAATGTCCACCTTCAGCAACCGCATGGTTCCCCCCTTCCTCACCCTGCTGTCAATGTAATGGGAACAGGCTGGGAACAATAAGGACAAGGCACAAAAGAGCTCTTGACCTGAGCAGCAAAAAGTACAGGGTGGAGAGCTCTGGGGTGGATCATACTGTAAACTATGTGGATAAAAAGTACTGAGCTCCTTACGGGCGACATTTCAAGCTCAAACTGTCAAAATTGGGCACCACAACTGAACTCACTTGCATGCAGAAAGCATTGAGATTATGTTCATTGTTATTTCAACCCAAACTTGTTATTTTTTGTCACATTTCTCTATTCAGTCTCACGACCAGTCTTCACCACTATATAAGTCTGCTGATTCTTATTTGTTATTTCACAGGACAAATTATTTTCTTCCTCACAGCTTGTGAGCCTGAATAAAGATAAGGAGACACCAAATGCCTCATGTCCAGTCTGCCTCATCCTACTTATAGAGTCCCACACAGAAATAAGTGCATTTTTTTTTCCTGTGGGGTGTAATTCCAGCACCATCCTCAATGGAGAGTAAGTGCCATCAGCTGAAAATGTTCCTCACATACCTTTATGTCACACTGAAAGACTGGACTAAAAGACTATAAGACTTCTGCTGGGAAGTGCCTCAAATTCTGCTTTCTGAGGAAGGAATGCAGGGGGCAGCAAGGATGCCCAGCATCAAGTGTGGGCTATGGAAGGCTCCCATGTGAGAAGAAACTGAGTGGATTTGGATTCTCGTTCTGAAAGTAAAAACTTCTTTGAATATATGATATTAGAGGTTGTAAAACCATTAATAGGGAGGGAAAGAGGAATATTAAACAATTGTGCATAATTTCCCATGCCAGAGGACCCAGGAACACTCTGAAAACTTGCAGTTAAGCACATTTAAGACACAAAAGATGTGTTTTCCCAGCACACATAATCAATCTGTGGAACTCATTGCTGCAGGATGCTATGCAAGTCAAAAGTCTAAATGGAAATTAAAAAATTTACGGCAGATATATCAATCAGCAGCTACCGAGCACCTTGGTCTGGAAGCACCCTCCAGCTTCAGGAGTCCTAAACTACTGGCTACAGCGGAGGGTGGCTTTTAGGAGAGCCTGGGGAGAGGACCCAGTGGGCTCCATGGGCTTCACCACCCTGCGGTCCTCCTTCCCCCACCATTCCCCACCGAGCTGCACCGCGCTGACTGCGGCTCGCCGTGTAGTTTTGCGAGGATCCCTGGAGCAGCAGAAGTTGGTACTAAAGTTCAGCTGTAACAAGAGCTTTGTTTAGCGGTGCTGGGACCAGAAGGTCAGCGGCAGCTGCTCTGCCAGGGTTTAACGCTTTGTTCACCTCTGCGCGCTCGCCCGTGCAGAATTTCCTGTTCCCCAGGCAGCGCAAGGAAGAACCTTCTTTTATTTTGTTAGCCGTGTTATTCATCAATTTTACCTCTGCGATAACACCGAGGAGCCGGCCTGCCCGCAGCTCCATTCTGCTGTAATACAGTAGCCAGCAGCAGTTTTTCACTGCTTTTTCTCAAGCAACCCCAGGTGGCACCGGGAAATTTCGCAGCTTGTATTTTTGCAAAGCACTGTTCAAAGGATGGGGATTCTCAGGAGCCATGGGGCTGTACCACTGTCAGGATATTTACATCAGGATAAAGCAGAAGTACTGGAATAAAGTCCCACATTGCAGGAGATCAGTGCAGCAATGCAGAGTGCTCAACTGCTATTTCCCAGCGTGGATCCCACAAGTCTGAATTTTCCCCAGCACCCGTGGGGCTGGGGAGTGCATGTGTTAACCTGACGGAAGCTGGGGAGAGTTCAGAGGTGGTTATAAACGAACAGAGGAATCTCTAGGAGGCCATTACGTGAAGTGGCTTGAGCACATGATGGACAGCCAGGAGTTCCCTGGCTGCCAGACCCGATTCTGCACCCTGTCACCAGGATGCACCAGCCAACAAGGTGGACACGAGCCCCTTTTCCAGCTCTGAGGATGTATGTGGCAGCAGCACAGTTTCCAGCTATTTCACTAAGATGTTCTTGTCCGTCAAAAAGGACAGCCACATCACTGCTACCTCTTGGGGATGTCTCCAGCCTGTGCTAACCCCTAGATTGTGCCTGGGCATCACTTGGGAAATGCAAGTAGGGCCATGCCAGGGACTGTGCTCACCACCTGACAGCATGAACAGTCTTGTGCTGCTGTGGGGCCGTGCCCAGGACCTGCATAGTTCACCAGTCGAGATGTAGCTGATGCACACACACTCTCTGGCTGCCATCAGCGCTAAAGGTCTCCTCCTGGACTGGTACCACGTGCGTTTCCTGCAGCTCCTACGTAGCCAATGCAGCCGTGCTGCAACAGACCTGCCAAAGCCTTGGCTCAGCCCCCATAGCTCTGCTTCCCCCAGGGCAGCGATGTCTCCCACTCGGGCGGCACGCCATGTCCTGTATGTACAGCCAAGGCATCTCAGAGGAGATAAAGCTACAGCTTCCCAAGTGCTCACCCACCCTGCCAGACCCAATGCCAGGTGCCTCCCCGCCGAGCTGCTCTCTGGGTCAGCTCATCTCATATCACAGCTCTTTAGCAGCCCCTGCCTGATCATTCAGCTACAGTCCCAGGAGTCAGAGCTTTAAATTATACCACTGTGTAATGGTGAAAGCCTTTTATTCTCCAGCCTCCTAGCTGAATAGCTGTTACACTTTGACCAGAAACCTCAAGGAACTCCAATTACTTAGAAATTGCATGTCCGCTTCACTGGGGTTTGCCGGTGTGAAGCTTCTCCTGAGCTTTGCTGCTGCTCAGTGCACTCAGACAAGAGCTTCACAAAGTTGGCCATGTCACACACAGAGTCCCTTAAATCACGATCTGGCAGCACTCACTGTCATCTCCTGTGGCAGCTCTGGGACCTCTGTGTTCTTTTGTAAAATGCTGGAGGGATATTTGTGCCCGCTCAGAAAGGTCTTATGGAGGATGGCCCATCAACAGGTGCTGGCCCATCAACAGGTGCTGGTGGATGACATCCACAGGGGCTTGCGGAGTATGGGCCGTGCTCAGCTGGTCACTGCACAAAGACTGCTTCCCCAGATCACCAATCTTCCTGCTTATGATCACATGAGGAAAAGGCTTCCAGCTACAGATACTTCAGCAGCTTTTTTTTTTCTGCCTAGATTCCTAACAAGAGCATTTATCAGGCAAGACTTCCCCATCACCAATATATAAGAAGAAACAGGTATGATAGAGCTGTTCAAGGAAACAGACCTGCATAAGCATGCTTGCCAGTCTGGAGATGCTTGAGCAACATGGTACGCGCGTGTTTGTACCATGGCAAGTCTCTGTCTGCACACAGCCAAATGCAAGGAAAAAGCCTTTTATAGCTGGGTGGAAACTGCTCCACTTGCTGAAGCCGTGGAGGGGAAGAGGAATAATGTGACGGATGACGAAGACATCTTCTCTGCCAGCTCTACCACAAGCAGCTGTGGCCATGGGAATTCAAACCCCAGTGGCTCCGACACTTCATAACATGCCGGCCAAATTATCTGTGGAGGTAAACGGTGCTCAGCTTCAGCAGAATTACTCTGGGAGCTAGTTTTGATGTATCGTTTGCGGAGGGCAGCAAGAGAAGGCAGATGTTCTTATCTGATTTGAACCAGATCGCGCATCTCTGGCAATCCCTGTGGTAATGTATAATCTTGGGCCAAGCCAAGAAACCCGATCCGGCTCTGGAGCCTCCTGCCGTTACTGCACTACAGTCATAAAACCTGCTTCGTACACCTGCTGCTATAATCCAGTTCCATGGGGGAAACAGCCTTCCTGACCATCCCCAGAGATCAGTTTTGCCCTGAAGAATGAAGCCGGCTATCCCTTGTAATTGTATCTAACACAGTTAGCATTGGCTGCCTGTTGCTCTAGGTTTGTTAGCAGGCTTCCTGCTTTGGAAGTATCGGGTTTGAGCCTTGCAAGCATCTTCTCCTTCACTGTTCAGCGGCTGCTAAATCCACAGAGAGATGTGAGCCACAAGAAGACACAGACATACCTTTTCGCTTGGGCACTCAAGGCGACCAAGACTGGCTTTTGTAACACCCTGAGCTGGAATAGGAATATAGCCAGGACTGAATGCAAGAATCCTTCTCTTTCTCTCACCATCCTCTAGAAATAGACAAGGAGACACAACAACCATTTGCAAAAGCAAGAGTCACCTTTCAAGAAAATTTCAGGAACGGTAGTTATCTAGACTCAAGTGAAGGTCCCCTACGTGGGGTGTGATGGCCATGATCACCATATAGCTCTTCTTAATGACAGTCCTCATCAAGACAAAACTTGATGCCTTCTGATCCTCAGGGCAAGCAGCAGCATACTCAGGACCAAAGAGAGGTAGATTTCTACCCCACTCTCATCTTTTCATTCTTCCTTTTCCCTGAAATCCACGGGATTGTTTCAACGATGCAGGAACATAAAATGGAATATGATACTGCAATTTCCTGTGGAGAGGCAGCTGTAAGTCAATTACCAGCTACCTTTAAGCCAGGAAAAAATCTCTGAATTTAAGAGAGACACCAATAAAGCCCTACTGGGACAGACTCTACAAATAAAAGAATGAACATTTTTGTACAGTTTCTTTTGAAACTGCAGAAGAGCAGCGCTGGGCAGGAATAGAGTGTTCTCTGTGATTCACTGGAGGGCTCAAAAACTCCAGATGAAATGTACCCTCCTCCAATAAATGACAAAGGACCAGCTTTCCCCCTTTTCTCACTGGCTGTAACAAAGTCAAAGCAGATGCGGTGACTCTCAGCAAGTCGGGGTCTGAGTTGGCTGCAGCAACCCAGCGCACGGCCGAGGGTCTGGCCACTCCACATCCCAGCCCTTTCCAAGTGCTGCAGGAAGATTATTCCCCAGCAGAGCTTTCAGCTGGTCCATCAGCTACAGATTCTTCTCCTGCCCCCCGCAACAGGTTGTATTAAGTAATATAAGGGACATCTGCTGTCTGTGCTTCGTTTTCCCTCCCCAGGCACAGACAAGCCTGGCAGGAAGTCCAGCTCCCTTGCATTGTTTTGGATTTCCCTCTGGCAAAGAGGTGGAGAGAAGGCCCTCAGGTCACATCCAGCAATTCCTTTTAGTAGCATATTGTAAATATTTGGGACAAAAGCCTTCTGGATCTGCTCAAACAGGGTATTTGCCAGTGCAGAAAAAGACATATATGCCAGCAAGTGTTTCTTTTAACTCTGCATCCTGGACCTTTCCTAACTTTCCAGATACTTATAGTCTTGGGAGGTGACTTCAGGCCAAACAAAGTCAGTCTGTGGGCTTTCCCACTGGAGTCAGTGGGTAGGACCAGGCCCAGAGCCCCACGGTATGCAAACGTGTGACAAGCACTATTAATGCATTTGGCCTGTTAACACCTGGTGCAATGGACTGTTCCACTTTCCTGCCTGAGTCAAAGCCCCAGGCAAATTAATAATTCCAAAATGTCTAAGGTTTTGCATCAAAAGAAAGACCTCACACCTCCCCAAAACTAAACCATGTCTCTTGGATTCCTGCAGACCACCCCCAAATAGGCAAAGCCAACATTCCTCCTTTCTGAGAAGACCTGGATGCAGCTCCTTACCAGATACAGGTGAACTGTCATGGTGCTGGTTTGGATAGCAGGATTGGCCTCCTACAGCCTGGATCCAGTCTTGGGACCTCAGGATATACCATTCCTACCAACAAGATGGGTTAAGGGAGTAGAGGGAGGGAGCAGATCTCTGTGCATGTACCATGCCACTTTGACAACCAGCTTCAACTCTCCCAGTAGTTCTCCTTCTTGTCATCTTTCCCTTGGTGAGCTTGTAGATCTACCTTGTACCTTGTCTGGCTCTTGTCTTATTTCTTTCCCTGTCCCTGTAGCATCAAAAGACATTCTTATAAGTGCTGGCAAGGCATTAAGAGTGCTTCTTGTTGCAGTGCAATTGATTTCACTGTCACTGATGCAGACAGCATCACTGGGGACTGAAATAACTTCAAACTAACTTAATTGATTAAGCAAAGCAGTTGGAATGGATATTAGTACCCTGAATGGGCCAGAGCTATTAAAACCAAAAAGCATGGCAAAGCACAAGAACACCAGCCCCCAGCTGTGCTGAAGGGAGAGGAATGAGGGGAAAACAGGGAATGTTTTTACCTCATTTTACCTCGTCTCTATCGCAGCTTCACAAAACTGGAGAATAATTTGGGTTGTCAGGGACCTCTAGAGGTCTGTAGCTCGATGGCCTGATCAAAGCAGGTCTAGGTTCAAGGTCACATCTAGTTGTTCAGGGCATTGTTCCATTGAGCTTCGGTTATCTCCAAAGATGGAGACTTCTCACCTTCTCTGGGCTTCTCTTCCAGTGCTTCAGAGCTCTCATGAGAAAGGTGCTTTTCCTTATGTCCAAAAGGAATTTCCTCTGTTGCAGCTTGTGCCCATTTCATCTTCTTCTGTTGCATGTTTCTTCTGAATAGCCCTCCTTTAGGTAGCTAAACACAGCAAAAAGCTGCCTTCTCTTCTCTTGTCACCTTGAACAATCCCTTTAACCCAGAGTGAAACACTTTACTTTGACTTCTAGTAAGAAAATCAGCAGCAATGGGTGCTGAATTTTGGTTGTAGGGGTTGGTGTCACCACCCTTTCCAGCCACTCTCCACACTTCGCTTTCAAGCTGAAACTGTTCGGCAATTTGCAGTTGAATGTGTAAAGGTGCTTCTGATGAACAAAGGTCACATTTCTCATCAAACTGAATATTCACTAGAAAAATGCACCCAAGGAAAATCACTGGAAATTGGGTGCCTTTGAATTTCACCCATTCTCAGCATCCTCCCCCTCAGCTCTCCTGGGTGTTAAACATTAGAGTAAGGAGCTTTTGGCTTTGGTACAGAAGTAGTAACTCTCTGCCTGAGGTATTTCCTTTCCTGGCTCTCCTCTCTTTCAACTCAGAATGATTTAAAAAAAAAAAAAAGTTCTGTAGTATTTGCCTATTTCCAACACCTCCCCCACGTGGCATGATGTCAAATTAGCAGCAAGTGGGCCAGCAGGAATGTGTATTCCCATTACCTTCAGCACTACAGTGGAAGCTTTTAAGACATAGCCAGTAAATTCAGCCTTCTACAGGGCGATTGCTCAGTAGAAGTCCCCCTTGCAAGAATGCCACCATGTGCTTCCCATGAGAAGGCAGCCAGAAGGCTCCTGCCATTACTGGCACATGGTTGGAGGGTGAGCCACCACAGAGCCAGGGCTTTCCGGACAGCTTCACTGGGATGCAGGGAAGCAGAACTGTTGCTACGTGTCTGGGGAGAAAACATAAGACCACAGCCAAGGTTGAGGACCCCCACAATGTGCATTTGGAAGGGTTGTCTCTCTCAGACCTAGTACAATACCTAGGCAAGGACAGACACTTTCCAGTTGTCACGAGCCTTGCTCAGCTGTTGGCCTCTGCGCAGTCCTGTGGGAACGAGGTCCACAGGCCAGTGTGAAATCCCCTTTTCCTTTATGAATTCCCTCCTGTTATTACTTCTGTCCCGTATCAAAGGCTAAGAGAACACAGGTATCGTCTTGTCTGTCTGAGAACTGAGATAGAGGCTAACATGAAACAAATGATCCAAGAACCATTTTCTTAACCCACTAACACATAAATTAACTACTAAGAAAGCACTTTAGTTCCCTCTTATTTCCAAAGCAAACCAAATCCTTGCCCTATATGGGCTGTAACTCAACCAAAATGTTATTAGATCAGCCATTAGAAGATGGCCAGACCCAAGGAACTAGATAGGATAGTTGGGGATATCCACAGAGGTATTTTGGGACCTAACTGTTTGTTACAGGTCTAAACTTCAACTGGTTTAAGCATAAAGGAGATAAGCATATGTAGTTCTGGGCTCTGCTCCAACACCCGGGACTTGATCTTTTCCTCTCCCCACCGACCAAAAAAGAGGGTAGTTTCTGTGCAGCTCTCACCACATCAGAGCAACACTTATACTCAGTAAGGCAGAATAGATACCCTTTTGTTTGAAAAAAAATAAAATGTCACATGAGAAAACTGACTTTAGGAAGGGAACTTAAGCTGTGAATTTTCTGAATGTGGTCATGGGAGGCAAGGTCCAGAAAGAAGCATGAGCTCCTAGGCTTCTGCCATGAGTATCTGGTGCCCTGTAACACTTTCCCTACAGCTAGGGACAATGATGATCTATTTATTTCATTACAGATGACTGATGTCTGGGTATTTTAAGCTGCTGTTAATTATCAATGTCTGTTTCAGTTGCCACTATAGCACTAATCTGGTTTCATGTAGGTTTAAATGCACGGAAATGTTTCCATCTGTAATATTTCTCTCCTGTTCCTTCTGCAAAAAAAAAAAAAGGTAAATGCTGATCAACCTGACAGATAAAAAAAAATAACTAACATAAGTCATTTCTATCAACTAACATTTATGAGACAGTCATTGCATATTCCCATATTCCTGGTGTGCAAGGTAGCTTTCCTAGACTATAAAAATAAAGTGTATTGCTTCGTTGCAGAAACCTGAACTACATTTCTTGCCATAAGGATTATCATGGGCCTCTGCAAAGCAAAGATTTATGTCTTTAAAAAGCTCTGTTGCCACATATTTTGTAGTAAATCTGACTATGCAACCTGACAGTGGAGCATCACCTGTATTTTCAGTCAACTTCATCAGCTTCTTCTTGATCTGAGATCTTGACTCACAAAATGTCTTCCTTACGGTCTGACTGAGAGGTGAGCATGCAGTTCCCTTAGCAAAAACGTCCTGCATTTCCGCACCCAGTTGGACACTTGCCCTTCTTCAATGACATCAATAACTTTGGGCAAGTCCTAGTTTGAAAACAAGACACATAAATGTAGGCAACTGACTGCCTCTGCCTACACAAGCTAAATGTCCAAGTTCCCATAATTGTGAGCAGAGATTTGATTTGGTTGGTAACGAAACCCATTTTGTTATTCAATTAGACATCCAGTGCCACTTGGCATGCCTCAGGATAGCCCAAATACCGTACACAACTGGCAAATGCTACCAAGGACCTTTGGGAGACCCTTCTGGGACAGCAGCTGGAGCCCATACAGGAGACTCAAGGCCATCGCAAAGACACAAATCATTGCGGTGGGAAGGAAGTTATGACCACATTCAATATAGTCAAGTGAAGGAGCAGTTCAAGTGCTCAGCTGATGCTTGGATGATTGTCTATTCTAGAGAAAGTTGACTTTCCTTCCAGACTCCACTGTCTGTATTGACCAAATCTCCATCAGCTGCAGCGGGAATTCAGATGCCTAGACATTCTTTGGACACCCAATGTTAGACGCCAACATTTTGTCATCTTAATTTCACACTTAATTGCCTCTTGTGTGTACTGAATCAGGTCATATCGCCCTCAAGTGGAGAAAGGCACAATAACAATGAGCTGTGCGAGTCACTGATGGGTTTTTTTTGAGGACATTAAAAAAACCAAGGATATACCTGGTCCTCCAGGACAACGTGTGCTATGAAAAAGCTCAGTTGCAAGAACACAAAGGTTGCAAAATACAGACCAAAAAAGTTACAGTGGAGAAGGCCATAATTCATGCTGCCAAGCCACCACCATAATTCAGCCACCTCGTACACTTCCAGTATGATACTATCTCACCCAACTGAACATCAAACAAAAGGTAGTTGCAAAGCCAAGAATATAATTTACCTCTCTTGGATACATACACTGTGCCTTAATCACAAGAGAAAGTGTTTTCTTTATGGCGCACTCGGCCTGGTTCACTGTCCAACTGATGTCCTAAATGAGGTTGGGGCCCTCTGCTGAAATACACAGGATCTCGTAAAAAGAAATAAAAATAGGAGATAAAACTGAACTGATGTGAACAGCCTGATTTCTGTCAGCTTCTAGCACGAGGGTGCTTGACTTTGCAACCTTTGAAGTCTTGCTATTGTTCTTGGTTGGACTTTCTCCAGGTTAAAAAAAAAACAACAAACTAAGCAATAATGTAAGAAGAGCTCTTTTACACAGAAACATGCTGACTGTTCCCACTTAGGTCTACATCAAAATCTGAATCTACAGATAAAAGTGGAGATCTTTACAACTTGAAGGAATGACCGATGGTAGTGACAGGTGATTATCTCCTGTTTGGAAGCATCGCCAGAGGACAATACCCTGTGTGCTCTGTTTACTTGCTAGATGAAGGAAGAATGCTGTAAACAAAATTTTCTGAATCCTTCACTTGGCTCCGAGAAGGAATATTCTCCAGCAGAGGCAGCTAACCGCACAGGATATGCAGGAAACGTAAACCTGGGGTTTCTCCACACCAGTTCACCAACTAGAAGAGATCTTCCTTGCTCACATGTGCAAGATGCTCACGAGAGCAAATGTCCTCTTTCAGCTCTGTTTCTTACCCCCATATCAGCAAAGAACATCTCCTGTGGAGGTGGTCCTGTTTCTTGGTATTTTCTCTGTCTCATTCTCTTCCTCCAAGTCTGCTCCTTCATTAGATCTCCCAATTTATCCTGTAAACTTGATCTTCAGGCTGTAGAAATTGTTGAGCACTCTACAAAAAAGTGAGGAACATAGTTAAGATGTTCCAGGTTTATGACAAATAATTCTGATTACCTTGGACTTACCAGGCAAACAGTTGGGGTCAAGAGAAGGGGGCCTCTGGGGCAAATCTTGTCCTCCTGCATTCACAGCAAGCACTTTCCCCTCCGGCACAGCCTTTATTCAACGTGTTCCCAGGTTCCCCTTCTAATCTCAGCTTGGAGCAGCGTGTGTGCAGCCTGTTTTATGGCACAAGGACCTAATTACATTTTCCAGCTGTGCGGCAGACTCCCGCAAAGCCAAATAAAGCCTACTAATGTGCATTTCTTCGCTACCACTCTTGGACCTCTTGGAAGCAGTCCATGGCTCCCAGGCTGACAAGTGGTCTGAAGGATGCCTGCACTCTTCCCACTTCCCCCAGGCTTTTCCTGTTCTCATCCCTGCTCTTTTCATGCATCAAACCTTCCCTTTCCACCCAAGCCCACTTAACATCTCCTCAGACTGCTAATTGCCCTCTAGCAAGCACCACAAAATCAAACCCATCCTCTGCTACACCATATTGGCTTTGGCAGCAGCTGATGGTTATTTCCCTCCCCGTTGCAAGAAGCCCATTAAATGTCTTCATTCTTGTGCCTCTGCATCCAGCAATACATTCCTCTGGCTCAGAGTGAATTTGTGCGAAGGCACCCTCTCCTGCCAATGTGGAGAGGAGCCCAAGCGCTGAAGGGAGGAACCCAGCAAGGTGCAGTTGGTCTGGGAACCACACCAGCTGCTCTGAGCGTGGTGGTAAGTAAAAGTCCCACAAAGGTGTCACCACAATAGCCAAAGATGTAACATGGTGGAGAAGTGAAGGAGGAATTTAAGTACAAGAGAGAAGACGAGCAATGCTCTCCAAGAATCCCTTGCTCATCAAAAACAAAAGCAATCTAAAGGAGAAACACGGGCCCTAGGCACTCACAGGGAGTCTGTTTAAAGGAGGTTCATATGCTATTCCCTACAAAGCTTCATGGAGCATTTCACGGCATGTAAGGGATCATCTAACTTTATCTCCTCTATACAACAGGCTGTGAGCCAACCCTTTTTGGAGCCTGACAGTGTAGATTTGGAAACAGTACTTCGCTGAATGGAAGCAACAGTGCTGTGTGCCATGGCCAGGAGTAGGAGACCGAGGCGTCATAACCCAGAGATACCTCATGGCCTCCTGACTGCAGGGTGCTGGGGCGACTGGTCCCTCAGAGAATGCAGCCTCTGGGGTTTGGGGTTGTGCCTGGATCCTAGATCTTAAGGTCATCCTGCAAACCAACCTTTTTGGCAGCAGAGAAGCCTGGATGAAGCTAGATCTGAGCTCCAGGCTGGAGCTGGCCTGGAGCTCAGATTGCAGCGCTGGCCCAGCTTTGCTCAGCAAACAGTGGAATGAGTACAAGTTGGATTTGGCATGATCAGGCCAATCTACAAATGACTACCTAGAAGGGCTTTGCGCCCTTTAGACACTCCATTTGAGCCTAACTCTTTTGGAAGGCCTCAATATAGCACTTAGCACAGTATCATCTACAAAACAGTAGAAGATAACTGTTGGAGGTAGTGCAGAGTTGTAGATTAGCATATCTGAACTGTTACGGACAGCGTAGGGAAATTTAGCATGAGTTAGTCTGGCCAGCAGGTAAAGAACCTGAGAACGTCAAAGGTGTGAAGTGTTTGGGGCTTTTCCTGGGGAAAAGGCCAAGAAAAACATCTTGAGTGTCACGAAGCCAGGAACAAATTTTTTCCTTATTCAGATTAAGATAAGTTGGTGTGATTGTAGCCATCTGCTTCAGCTAGATGAGGATATTTTAAATTATTTCTTGAGAAAATAAAAGAGGAATCTGATGCCCCAATTGCATTTCTGTCCCCAACCTGGTGTTCACCTCCACCTGCAGATGCCCCAGTCTCACATGAAACTTAGTCACAACGCTTACGCCAATTTTCTCCCTCAGCAGTCAATTTCCCTATTACTCTTTATAAAAAAAAAAAAAAACAAAACCCCACAACACTCCCTTCTGATTGTAAATATCTACGTTTCCTCATTTTACATTTGGGTTTATTTTTATTCTGCCTTCACATTTGCATACTGTTGCTATCAGATCTACACATAACTCTCCCATGCCATGTCTGCCTTGCTTTATCCTTTGTTTGCCCATTGTAGTGACTGATTATATTGTTAAGCAAAATTTGCTTTAATCTGTCACCGTGGAAACCTAATCACCTTGGGGTAGGCTCCCTGAATTCTTGTGAGCAGTCACCTAATGTCTGGGAATCAACAGACCACAGTAATAGGTAAACAGAGGATAATTCTGAGCAACTCGAGGATGCTGAGACCAAACAGACTCAGGACACATTTGAGCTGTGGTGGGTTAGGGTCAGCACCACAAAAAAATTCGTGGTTTATGAGCTCACTGTGTGAAGCTTGCTTTCTGCTCTAAAGAGACAGTGCCTGTACGGCGTTCCCTCTGCTACCTGCAGCCTGCCGACCCTGCCCTCCTTCAGACGCTAACGTCTTCTTGGCTTCCAGTGATTGAGGGTTGGGGTCCCACCATGGGAGGGCTCAGGCTCAAATCCCACTCCTGATCACAGTGGCCACCTTCTCGTTACACCAGCCCTCTCCTTCTGCCAAACCGATGGAAGACTTTTCTCCCTCCCAGTTTCCAGTATTCTCCCGAACGGCACCAGGGCCACCCATGCAGGGCTCCCTGGGTTTCCACAAAAAGCACAAAAATGTGCTTCCACCCCCCGTAGGTGTGAGCTCAGAAGCGAACCAGCCTTGCTGACTCACAGGCCCCAGCATGGCTCCTCACCAACTTGCTCCAGATGAGTCACCCTGCGGGTGAGTAATGTGTTGCATCTGCAGTGCGTATTTATGGCAGTTTTGCATTGACCATGTCAGCAGGGAAATTGTTTGTGTAGAGTAACCATGGAGAGAAAGGAAACGCTGAAGAAGACCGAGAGGTTAGGGATAAGGGAAAACCAAGAGAGGAAAACATATTCCACCCCCGCAGCCCCAGAGTACCCTACATATGTGGAATCAGTGCTTAAAAAGGAAATATTTGCCTGTGGCTTTTTTTTTTTTCCTCTCTTTTCCATCATGTTTTCCAGTCAGGAGAAGCTGAAACACTGTAAGAAGAAATAGCGTTGTGGTGGTGTCACCAGGGTCCGGAGCTCCTGCAAATCTCACAAGGAAGCACCCTGGCAAAGTGGACTCAGCTCCGATGAGCTTTTCCCCAGACAATAGCTCTAAGCAGATGCATGGAAGGTCGTTTCACCTCACCCTACACACTTCTATGATCACATCTCACTGGTTTGGCTCAAAAATCGTGACTAAGTGGCTGCTGAGGGTAGACCCACAAAGCTCACTGTCTTGCTCTCTAATAAGTTTTGGGAGAACAAGAGTCAAGAAGGCAGGAAAAGGGATGGTTGTGTTTCTTCGGCCCTACCAGTCTCTGCTTGCAGAGAGCTCACGCACATCATCTCCCCTCCATCAGTGTGGTTTTTACCATCCAGGGCACCTTTGCAAGGAAAAAGGCAAAAAAAAAGATCCCATCATCATCTTCTTTAGTGAAAGATGCGATGTCTTTTTTTCCAGGAACAGTTCACACCACAGAACTTTCAACAGATGGTAAAGAATTATGATGTCATTATTACCTGTTTTCATAAATGGTTAATCACTCAGTAGATATAGTCACCTATGAATGTTCCCACTGATAGGGTTTTAACTGTCTGTTAGAGACAGTACCTGTATCTGCAGCATTACTGTGCTCTGTGTCAACCCAAAGAACTGGTCATAGGCATGGCCAGTTTTTCTCTTTTACTGTTGGTCTCCAGACCAGAAGCACCTTTAAGCAATGAGTTTTACAAGGCTACGCCCCTGGCTCAGGTCTGAACATTATTAATTTGTCCACTTGCCTGGTAGAAATAACATTTCCTCCTGCAAATAAGGGGAGGAGTCTGCACTGCTTTGCTGATGGCAACACAAACCGTAGAGAGACTGAGAGATGTAGCAGAAAATATTCCTGCTTCTGCACAAAACAGGTTGTACCATGAATATTCACAAGAAATAGAAATAAAATATCTTCTTTCACTGTGTTATAAAGCTCGATTTCTCATTTCATTTACAGCAAAACTCAACTGAAAATGCACTTTTTTTTTTTGGCAAAGATAGTTCAGGTTTTTTTAAGCCCTTAAAGTGAAGAAAGACACAAAAGCAAGTGAGCGTGTTCATAGAGTGATTTGCACTGCAGCAAAAGCTGTACTTTGTACCTCTGAGAACCACTGTGAGTACAACGG
Organism: Chlamydotis macqueenii; assembly: GCF_036417535.1. Taxonomy (NCBI): domain Eukaryota; kingdom Metazoa; phylum Chordata; class Aves; order Otidiformes; family Otididae; genus Chlamydotis; species Chlamydotis macqueenii. The sequence goes on along the minus strand of NC_141557.1, from coordinate 5,120,954 downwards.
GTAAACACACAATGAGAACAAGCAAGTTTAATTTTCTTTCCAAACAAGCTAGACAAGGGAAAGATTATCCCCTCCTTGGAGCTGACTTGGTGAAGTTTACTGCTGACTAAAATGGCACTACCTTCCCTTTGTGCTGTGTTTACCCTAGATCACACATAAAAATCAGATATGCTGAGGTAAAAATAGCTACACTTTATATCAGCCCAGAGATAAGGCTGCTTTTCATGGCTTTTTTTTTTTTTTTCAAATGTACTGGCACTTTTCAAACTCCCTCACGCTGAGACCAGTTCCCAGCCAGTCTATCCAGCAGCAGCTCGGTCCCTCCAGGCAAGGAGCAAGATGTGCTGGTGGATACTGGCTGCAGAGGTAAAAGATGCACCCACAGCACCAGGACTGAGTGCTGTAAGCAATTGAAGACATTTTGTAGCTCCCTGGCTAGTGTGACCTCCTGCAACCAGTAACGGAGGTCCTTCTCATTTCCCATGTGGGCAGAACAGCGTTGATGCTGGATAACGCTATTTCTTCTAAGCCACCATCACCCATTTGACGTGTTTCACAACCTCCCCAGGCAGTCAAACCCCATCATTTAGTAAAAACTGCCCTAGACTGCTCTCCGCAGCCTAGATCATGGCATGGGAAGTTTGGTTTTGTTTTTTTTTTTATTTGCTTTCACAGAAGTACTCCGATATGACTGGCTGTCAGGTAACTTAAGGTACAGAAAACCTAGTAGATGGTTCTTCTCAGAGCCAGAAAGCCAGGAGAAAACCCTGTTTGATGAGCACTAAGAAATGCAGGGATTAACTTGATTTTTTTGGCAGAATTAAGTTTACAGCTTGTCTACACGAGAGTGTTATTTCAAACAAATGGAGGCTACAAATTAAAGGCATCATGATTGTGCCAGAATGGCTCTGCATGCGCACTCATTTTTCTTCTCAAAATCTCTGCTTCTTTCTTGGAGAGACTGGGACAGAATGGCCATGCTGGGCGGGTCTGGTGGCAGCAAAGCCCTGGGGACCTGTGTGTGAAGCACAGGCAATGACTTACCCTGAACCCTGGGAACATTGCTGGCAGCAGTAAAGCATGGCAAAGTTGAGAGCCAAAGGTCGGACGGGAGAGCCAAGACTCAATGCTAGTGCTGTGTTTGCACAGGGTGACTGTCCCGGGTCCAGAAGAAGCTGGGATATTTCACCAGCCTGATATGAACTGGACAAATATAAGCACTTTTTTCATTTCTTGGTCTCAATATAAGCCTGAAACTCCTGAAACTCTCTGGAGTAGAGAGAAATGCTACACATAGGCACAACTTTCAGATCCTTCACATGGAGCATCCCAGGTCCTCCTCACATACCCTGCCCATGGTGAGCGCCAGCCACCCCACTCTCACCTGTGTCTGTCAGATGTAGCTATGCAGTTCTTTTCCAGCAGAGAGTCATGGGGTTTTTGGACCACACGTGAATAACTTCATGGAAAAAGTTACCCTCAGGACCTCTTAAAGGTTCACGAGGTCTTGATGGGATTATTCTCACTCAAAGATGTCCAAAATAGATCAGTGGAACCCTTCTTGCAAGGATGGATTGCTTTGTGCCATCTTGCTGCTGACTCTGAGAGAGTATGGATCCTCCGCACCGTGAGATGACTAAGGTCAGAGAAAATTAATCTCAGCTAGAGAGATGTGGGAGGTCAGCAGGCACCTGAAAAACAGCTCTTGAGGCAGATCTTTAGGCCCTGTAACTGTGATAGAGATGTCTGTGTCATGTGTTTCAAGTTCAGCTGCAGCTATCAGCTTCTGAAAATCAAGTGTGTTTGGATTCAAGATGAGATGAAAAATGAATTTAGGTCAGGACCTGAATTCCTTAATGTGAGTAGTGCATCTTGCCCTGGACTTCATTGTGAAACACACACGGAATAAAGTGAAAATTTTCCTCAAAGACTAATGCTGTTGAGATCTGGCAGGAAAATAGAAGGCAGGTTTTATTTTGTCAACTGTACACAAACACAGGCATTTTATGAACAAGGAATTGATTCAATTGTTTCCAGAGGTAGGAGAGCGAGCAAGAGAGCTGAGATTTAGCTATTAAAGACAATCTCAGGAGAGAGAGAGGGAGTTAGTCTCCAGTTGAGCCAGATATTTCCCTCTCAAAAAATAAATGAATCAAAGTCATACTCAGCCAGCCAAATTATCCAAGCAGATGCCAGCATCCCTGGTTTCTGGGGTTTATGTGATTTCAGGAGAAGGATGCAGTATCCCCTCTAAATGGAGCATCCTGAAGGGGATCAGGACTGCAGAGTGTCCCAGACTGGAGATTTTTAAATAAGGCAAAGCTGATGAGTCATAGAGCAGCTCTGTGCCCCAGACGTGTGGGTTTGATTTGTAGCTTGCTGTCAAGCCCCACTTGGAACCAATTCGTTCCACAGCACCCTGTGTGGGTCACTCCCAACGCTACTGAAGAACCAATCTCCCTGCCCCTGCTGGGAGCAGCTCTGCATCGCTTCCCGCTTTGCAGTAGGTGGGTCACAGCTTTTGGTCCCCCACTTTGTACTGGTGTACTCTGCCCTGGTTTACCCAAACCAGGCTAAGATGCTCTGGGAAGGGTGCTGCCCCACGCAGCTTGTTAGTCCTTTCCCCATTACCTAGCCACCTGGGGTAAGGGCACAGGCAAGCATCTGCTGCAAGACCTTGATTCCCAGCTTCCTTCAAGATCTCCTGAGGGTCCCACGCAGAACAGCCAAGAGATATTTTTTCACAGCCAGGCACAGGGAAATGTCTAAGTGGCTTGAAACACCTCCTTCTCCTTTCCAAAGCTGTCACGTGGAGAATGGCTACTGAGATGAGTCAAGAGCTTGGCAGGTCCAGTAGGTCTATGTGTCCCCTTGGTAGGACCAGATGACGCTGGCCAGATGATATAAGGGCACATGAATTATCTTTAGCATCACAGAAAAGGCAAGGTGCTCCCAGACACAGTGAGGAACGGAGGCTTTCTTCAGCTCAAAGCCAAGCTCAGTGCTGGGGTGCCTTGCCCAGAGCCCCCACCTTGCAGAGACTCCCAAGTCCTTAGTAAGGCAGGGCCCAGCGGCAGCGTTCGGTGGGGGCATTTCCACCTAGAAAAGCCACCTCCAAACAACATTCACATGTGAGGAAGTCTCTGACATGCAAATCTCCCCCCGTAGCATGACGGCATCCCTTGGCTTCCTTCCCCTGCTCCCTGACTCATTGCCCGAACTCAGCGTTGGGCAGGGAGCCAAGGAGGAGTCGTGTTTAAATCACAGCCCCGTGCAAACCTCTTTGAGGAGGGATTTCTGCTTAAGGACAGCGTGTAGTAGCTCCAGAGGCCAACCCTGCAACGAAAGGCGGCTAGGACCCAGGGGAAGCCTGGCTGCTCGCCCTCCCCTGCTGCGTTCATCCAGCCCTGTGCCACAGCAGCTCGGATTTCTCTCTCACATGCCTTGCAATGAGCTGACTCTCAGGCGGAGAAACACGGGGCCGATGTCAAGTGGCCACCCCAGCTCCCTCCTCGAGCTCTGATCCTATTAGCGATGAAACTATGGCAGCTAGCCCTGCCAGCCCCGGGGACGCAGCCAGGGGCATGTGTGGGCAACGGGGACCCACCAACCACGGCCACCCCTCGCTCCACGTAAGCCTGGGAGGGATGGCTCAGCCAGCCAAGTCCCCTCCGTCCCCCCCGAGGGATGTGGCAGGGGAACGTGCCAGCATCTGTCACTGAAAACAAGCCTGGCTTGCTCAGGCAATGGCGTGGCAGAGCAGCATCTCCTCTCCTGGCAGTGCCAGCGCTGGGGGCAGCCGGCCGATTTGGTTTGCTTATGGGCTGGCACAGCTCAGCTCCTGCCTTCCATTGCCAGTGGTGTCGTTCAGCAGTTCAATGTGAGCGATTCCCCTCTGTCTGCTCGTAAGTGAGCAATTCTCCAGCATCAGTGCAGGAGGATGTAGCCACGCTAGCACCCATTCCCTTACTCAGAGAGGTCCCTACAGCCTTTACACAAAGGCAGTGCAAGTTGTCAAAGATAACTGGGATGAATTTTTGGAGAACACTTCATTTTTTGGAGAACAATTCATTTTTTTGTGAATATTTTATTTTTTTGCATGGCTGGCATTTCTGCACAGATACAGATACATGGCTGCAGAGATGCACTTCCAGCAAAAAGAGCTCATCTTTTGTAGCAGCCTGAGCCCCTGGAGGAAAAGTTTTCCTGGGAGGAAAACTCTCAGTTCTGGGTAAACTGCGTAGAACATCTCATCCTAGGATTTCTGTTCTGGGAATATTTCTGTGTGCCCTGGGCTCGGTGCTTGCCTGCTGTAGGTCAGATCCCAGTGCAACTGCATGGATCCAGATCAGTGCCTGGGTCAGCGTGTGGAAGGTCTAGGCGTGTTCAAATTAAAAGGTAAAGAAAGGAGGAGAGAGGGAGACCAAGAAAAAGGCAGTTTTATAAAATGTTGTATGAAAGTTGGATTTTCACCAGAACCAGAATGGAAACTCTGATCAAACCTGAGGGAGGGAGTTTTGGCCAAGAAGGAGCCTGAGCTTCCTGAGCAACCAAAGAGACCTATCACAGACTTGAAACCTGGCATGAGACACATACATGTGGAGTGACAAATGTAGACACTTATAAGCCACGCCATATAAATAGGGAGCTCTCATAGCATCTCAGTGTAGCTCCTGATGAGATGTGAACAGACTCACAGGTTGTGGGAGACAGCATATGGCCTTGCCGCATGCAATATCAGGGCTGCAGCAAGCCAAGAAGGTTCCTTCTAGCCTGGTGGCTCTTCATCATGACAAATGGTGCCATGGAGTTCTCCAACTGGATGCCATCTGCTCACCCCCCTCGCAAAGCTGGTCTGGAGCTTTTCAGCAGAGATGCTGAGAAACCATAATTCAGACACTGACCACCAGAGAGGTATTCATGGACAAGGGAGTAAGGAGTTATTCCTCTCGTGCCAGACACCGACACTGCTCTCAAATGAGATAAGTGGGGCTTCTGCCTCCCCCTCTGCTTAGTGCACTGCACGTCCTACTGCTGACCAATGACCCAGGGAAGCCAGCTGATCTTGGGCCAGACACAAAGAAATCACTGTATTAGAGCAGTCCCTGGGTCAAGAACTTCACTTACAGCTGGGACCACAAGCAGGTGCTTCAGAGGAAAGTGAGAGGCTCTAGCACAGCTTTTCCTTTTGCCTTCTTCCTCACATCTGCTCGCTGTATTTACCGCTGCCTCTCAAAATGCACGTGGTTACTTTGCTTTCAGTTCATGTGGTTGAACGTGGTCATGGCCCATAACTGGGCCTGCTGGGTCAGCCGCAGCACTAATGCCGGTAATGCTCAATTAGGGAATAACTTGCACCCAGCAATCCAGCTCCTGTCTGCAAGAGACGGGGTCATGAGGAATCACCGCCCATCCATTTCCTCCTGGTCTCAGATTCCTTCAGATGTTCAGCTGCAGAAAGCACAATTTTCCAAGCTGTGCCTAGCCAAGGGCACTTACTACCAACAGCCCTGACCTAGAGGGCTGTTCTCTTCAGAACCACCTGGTTGCCCTGGGAAGCTTGCAAACCTCCTTCTATCACATCACATCTGACAGCAACTCATAAATCAGCCTGCAACCCCTTTGAAGACCCTGGCCTGCGGTTTGCGTTTGTGATGAAGTATGAGCGCAAGTGAGGAGGGCCCCGGGGGAAGGCAGCCAGCTATGGATGCAGCCGCCGGCTCCTGGAGCATCCACGGGTCCCACGCTCAGACACGGGGCTTCAGGCAGCCTGGCAGTCACGACGCGGTGTTTTCACGAGGGCTGGATTCAGCCAGGGCCTGTGCAAATTGCTGCTCAGCCAACCCCTTCCCGCATTGTCTGCAGCTGCAGCCATGCCAGCGAGCTCTGCAATTGCTTCCCCTTCCTCCCAGCACGGCTTCACCTGATCACGTCAACTGTTTTTTCTGGCCTGCTTCTTCCCCAACAAACCCACCTCTCCATTTCAGCAGAGGTTCAGTCTGCAACATTTGGAGGTGATTATGTTTGAAACTGGGAGTCAGCACTGCAAAGCAGAGCTGAGTGCACCACCATCCCGCCTTTCTCAACTCTGCGTTCAGGAATACAGTTTGATCCAAATCTCTGGATTTTCATATTCTGGAAAGACTCATAGACTAAACTGTCCTGGACCAGATCTTATTTCTTTCCTTTAATAAACTGTAAAGTTTATTTGCAGCGCCAAAATAAAATAAAATAAAATAAAATACAGCAGTTAAAAATAAAACTGAATCTCACCAATAGCAGAGCCCAGCAAGTACTTCCATCTAATAGTAATGCATTACACACGGACTCAGGGCTGTATTCTCCCTTTGAAGATCATGGGAATTTTGCCATTTATTTCTGTATAAAAAGTAAAACGCTGAATACTCAGTAAGAGTCTGGTTGTCTGCTCACTGAAACACTTTGCAGAGTGAAATCATCCCAGGCTTTCTGTCCAAGAACTGCTGCCTTCGCCCAGTCTCGCACCAGTAATGCAGGTTTGGAAGAGTCCGTTGTGTTGGGAACGGATGGTTTGAATGCAAGCTGGAGTCTTTACTGCACCCACCCATCTGCTGCTGGTGAGGTGACGTGGCACCCATATGAAGTCAAAAGGGCTGTTGGACGACGTTCTTCCCTGTGTCCCTGTTACTTTGGAGCATTGCCTTCTCACTACATGTGGGGAAACTACAGACAGGGAGGAGAAATGTCAGCCCAAATTGCCCGCAGGAGACATCAGAACAATATCTGGGTTTACTGATTTTCCAGGTTGAAGTTGCCTTGCTCTGGATCAAACTGACTGTCCTACCACTTTGCTCATCCAGGTAGACAGCCCAGGTGAAGATGACCTTGAGACACTAATGCTCAGAATATGCAACCTGAATTCAAGAAATCAATGAGAAATTGAGACTTTCTACAACTTTGGGCCACCAGATCCTCATTCCCTTCTCAGTCAATGCAGGAAAGCCATTGTTGTTGAAGAGTGAATTGGGGGATCTCAGAAAGGGACATGCCTCTCTCCCCTGGGTGACACAGGGGTGCTTGCCCTAGCAGGCAGTCTGAATTGCTCTTTTGAACTGCAATGCCATTGAGAACATTTCAAATATAGCCTTTAATCTGATCTGCTGTCATCTATTATCTGACCAACGATTTCAACACACGAAAGTTCTGCTAGAACCTGAACACGTATCGCTTCCCCTCCGCCCATCTGCAGCTAATGATTAATGTGCTGGGGGAGCGAATGGCAGGAGCTGATCTTTAATGAGCAAACAGTCCGTTGCTAAACACACCTCCAGCCGTGCAGGCTGCCAGCAGCTTTGTTTGGGAATTGCACCAACTCCACGGTCCTTTCTCTCTGCAAGCACCGAGTCCTTGTGGGAGGCACTAAGAGGTCTGGTTGAAACTTTCTCCAGTGTTTAGAAATGCTCTGTTATTGATAACGAAAGTCTGATCCCAGATTGTGCCACTTAGTCATATATGTTGATATATAGCAGCAGTGTAACAGTAAATAACAATTTCCACCCCTTCTTTCCTCCTCTTGGGATTTAAGCTGAAAACAGAAAATTTTTCAACTTTTTGTTGTTCTTCTCCAAAAGGGGCAGGGAAACCCATATTTTCAAACAGCTCATTTGCAGAGGAGTGCTAAGCAAGATTAAATGAAGTTCCTGCCATAGCAGTGGAACAAATATTTCATTTATGCTGAGCAAAAAGCTCCCCGTTCCTTACTCAGTCCCCTTTTGTTATGGGATCAGTAGGAGACCTAGCCCAATACCAGCCATGAGTGACCTGACTAATGTTGGTGTCTCATAGCGTCCTTCAGATCAGGGAATGCATTTGTACCCAAAAGGATTAGCTCCAATGCACAACCTTTCCATAAACACTTACCTTAGAATCATAGAATCATTAGGGTTGGAAGGGACCTTCAAAGGTCATCTCGTCCAACCCCCCTGCAAGGAGCAGGGACATCTCCAACCAGATCAGGTTGCTCAGAGACTCATTTAACCTGGCCTTGAACGTTATGCAAGTAAGCTCTGGGGATTACCCTTGGTAACCCCACCCTGCTTTGTATCCCATTTTGTAGTTTCCTTTAGGCTTGAAATTACTGTTCCCTTAAAAAATTTTCCTGTGGATGAAGTGCTGTTGAAGCCACAACAGTATCTGCCTGGATAACTCTCTTTTCCACATAGGCATTTCAGAATCCTCTCACCAATGGACTAGTGTAATGTTCTTCATATCGGGTCAGCTGTCCTGGGACACCTGCAGTTTATACTACCTGGTTGAAAACAGACGAGGAGTGAAAAGGTAGGAGGAAATTCAGAAAGGAAAATCCCAGTGCAGGAGAAACACGCCAAGAACAATGTTTTTTCTTGACCCCTGTTCCCAGTAAGGGGGTACTGGGGCATTGTTGTATTTCTAGATGGGCTCCAGAGATAGTAGCAATGTCACAACACTTGCTTCTTTGGACTTCCTGGTGGAGAAGGCAAGTGAGGATGAGCTCCCTTGGTAGTTCTCCATCCTCTGCTAGGTTTCTGGCAGGTCCTGCATTGCCAGCAGACCTTTCTCCAGCTTGTCTTTTCTGGTGTCTGCCAAGTGATCAGATAAATTACTGGCCCAAATGCTCATGTCCCAGACCTACCTGGACATATGATCTGACATGAGAGCAGGTACAATTCCATCATCTGGACCTGACAAAGCTACAGTAGTACCAACTGATCCTGGTCCCTACCATCTCCTGGATGACAAAATGCTGGTAGGTCTTTCTCATTTAGTGGTCAAGGGCTGCAAACAGACCATGACAATTTTTTTTTCCAGTCTGAAAGGGCTCCTGGAAGGTCTACCTTTTTTCTTTACTGACAGGGCTCATATAGGTAGATCAAGCACCATATCCCTATGACCCACAGACCTCACACAGATGGGGACCATAATACTTATCAGGCTGAGTGGCTGCCAGTGGCCCATGGGACATTGTGTGGAAAAGGAACAAATGCAAGAAATCTGGGAGGGAATTGGAGACAGCTGTGATCTGTACCTTAAGTGCTTAAAGTCTGACTGGTCTGGGGCATTAGTAGCTCTCACAACATCCTCACCAACACTTCTATTCATTTGTACGTGATTTTGGTAAGAAGAAAAATGCAAGGCGGAAGCCCTCAATTAAATAATCAATGGAAACCACAATGGGGCCATCTTTATAGGCTGTAAGATCCATGGAAGCCACAAGCAATTAATTTGCAACAAAAAAACACCTTTAAACAACCTTTTTTTTTAGTCATTCTAGAAAAGCATAACACAGCAGGACCTTCAATTTTCATGAAGTTTTGTATGCCAATCCAAGGGAACCCATTTAGTACTTTATAGCCCTTATGTTCAATTTTTAATTATTAGCTTTCCCCCTTGTAAATTTAAATCTGCTTCTATTACATTTAGGGAACAATAGTGAAACCCTCCTGTAGTTAATTTAATGCCTTTAAATTCCCATGGAAGGTAGCCAAAATCTTGTATCCTAATGGATAGTAAAATGTCTACCTTATTTTAAGGGAAGCAAGTTCAAATCCTACTATGGCTATATTTATTAAAAGAGGCTGTTGGTTAACTTTTTGCTGTTTTCCATCAAGATGATAAAAGAATAATCCTTGCTCATTGTGCTAAAATGACAGTGAAATATGCAGCAGCTTGTCCAAAGTATTTCGCATCCCTTAACGATAAGCAAGGAAAACAACAGCTTGATCCCCTACAAATAACACACACCTTCAGACAAAATAGAAGGGATTTACCACTGTGATCGTCATACTAAGCAAGAGGAAGAAAAAAGGTTGTTAGACCATGCCCAACACCACACTGAGCAGAGCGATGTTTGCGAAGTACAGTGGAAAATCTTCACTCTAGCTCAGGGCTTTAATTTTTTTTTTTCTTCATTCCACTGGAAGATGACGGCAAATCTTCCACTGACTGCACTGGAAGAACACAGATCTCTAAGTCTATCTCACCTTCCTCCCAAAAGGTGATACAAAACTAATGGCTACTACCAGCAAACACATCACTGAGCGTATCCATCGCCAATCTAGACCCAGTTCCCTTCTTCTGCAATTAGCAGGCCCTGATCTCAAAAGGACAGCACATCCAGCAAAGATAGGGTAGGAAGTTCAATCTCCATGACACATTTCACATTTTGTGGCGCTGACTTCTTATACCAAGTACATCTTCTGAATAGATGCTGGTAGCACACAGATGGCTAACTAGTTCTAGTTTTAGTCGTAAAGGTTTTCCTCTTAGTGCAGGCAATTTAAACTAACTTTCCACCCTATTTCATTGATGGAGTAGCCTCTATGGTCCACAAGAAGCCCAAGTTTCTTATCTCTTTTGTATTTCAGATCCATAAACCTGCTCACATTTGCCTTGCATGCACCATGACTCTATCCTTATCTTGATCAAGTGGCTCAAAGCTTGATTTGCACCTGCACAATCTTCCATCTTGTTTTGAGTAAGTTGGTCCTGCAGGGAACCCTAGAGAAGGAAATTACCAAGTGCTTCTGCTGACACAGACAAGAAAGTATTAATTTAAACCCAAGGACAACCCCAGGTTTCCTTCTTCTTTCCAGATTCATCACTAAGTATCCTGTTCAGTTTTGGAGAGTATGATGCAAAGTACACAGGAAGTGAGTGGAATACCTGGAATACCAAAAAAAAAAGTAGGGTCTTTTTAATGAATGGAAAAGTTCATGGAGTATTTGTGCTAATCAGCTTTTATTAAATGAGTTCAAGTGGTAGTGCGCAGATGAAAAGGCATCAGAGTATCCACATCTCAAATACTTTTGCTAGAGGAATCTATTGACCCAGGAATCAGCAAAGGCATGAACGTAAAGCCCTTCATTTGTTCTCCTGTGCCACTTAGGTACATGGAAACAAAGTTCAGGTGCCCACCATGCATTATGCAGGAGAATCTCAGTGTACAGAGCGAGACAGCTCCAGGAATTGATATATCTAGATTAATCAGTATGTTGCAGTGCCTGACCTGAGTCCAGGACCCAGGGTTACACTCATCTGACTGGACTGCTGGAGATCTCTCCAGGTAGTACTGCCAGCTTGGACAAGCCCACTTTTACCGCTGAGTACTTGAGGAGCTTTTGACAATATGTTTTCCAAACTTAAGGCATCTGGTCCTGTTTATGCTCATTCTTCCTTCTTCATAGTTGGTATGCTGAGTCAGAACTGTGTTACTAAATCAGTGTCATGATGATGCTGTGCAGTTCCTGGAAGAGCAGCTTCTAGCAAATGAAGGTGTTTGAGTTTAGGTATCAGTGTGAGTGAGGCATCCAACTCAGAGGAGACGTAAAGCTCAGTTCAGTGAACTACGGATTCAAGACCAAGCAGGACCTGCTGCAGGTGGGACAAGGAAAGCTCCTTGGAGGGGATATCAGCACAAGAAAGAAAGTGAAATACACATTAAGGAGTGTGCTGCGCTTATGGTGAACATCCTTTCGTAGCAGAAGATGTCTTTTTAACTGAAACTTCTACTGTCATGGTGAGAAGACTTCAGCAGTAGAAGATACTAACTGTTTAATAAGTCACAATTCGGTTCATAAAAATGAAAATATTTTCATTTTCATTTGATGTTCATGTGCATCCTCAGGATGTGTCTGGGTTCATGTGGGTGGCTGGGGTGTGCTGAGTGCAGATGCATTTCTCAAGAATCAGAGACTTCCTGATAATAAGTTATTCAGTGGCTTTTTTTTTTTTGTCTTTTCTGTTTACTTCTCAGTTTCTGGTTACTCTCTAAGAATTTTACACACCCAGTTTCTGGAAAAAGCCCTCTACCAAATAATTTTGATAAGTAATTTCTGGGCAGAGCTCCCCAACACCACTTCACTGTTTGGTCAGTTACCAGGACGATTCAGTATGAATATAGCCTTTATTAACAACTTGTCATTTGTTAGCACTTGGGTGGTCATGTGAAAATCTACTTGGACAACTTCCTCTGCAAGTTACGTGTCTATTTATATGTATGTAGAAATACAAATTTAAACCTAGACCCCTGAATCTATTGCGTAGAAGCATGGACATATCAGTTGTGCATTTGTGGCAGGTAGGCCCAGAGGAGATGCACGCACCAGTATGTGACCAGATCTGTGTGCAAGATCCCCCATTAGGCCAACCAACATTGCTAGAAGGAACCTACAAGCTGCTTCACCAAATCCTCTCAGAGCCTGAGGAAGGATCTCCTCAGTTGATGGATTTTTCTAACAATTTTTGTCTAATAAAACAAGTTTGATCTAATCAAAACCAACACCTTGTCCTACAAATCTCACCTCACTGTTTCCCTTGACCACCAACTGTTCTAAACCACCAGCTGAGGAGCGCCAGCTCTCCACAAACCAGGTGTGACTCAGACTGCTGGAAAACACTCCAGTTCCCAAATTCAGACCAATGGCAACACAGGGTTTTACCCACTACAGAGGCTACTCCTCGTCTTTGGTATAGATTACCTTCATTTCTGATGATGTTTGGTCAGAGGTTTTCCGCTGATTTGTGTATACATAAAGCTTAGTGGAAAACTATTGCCCAAAAGTGATCCAAAATGTACTACTTTTATAACAACCCCGGTGCTACGAAGGTGGCTGATGGTGTCTTTTGTTTGATGGTAAGTACAGTATGTGATTTTCTCTCCTGACCTTGCACACATTGTGACAACGTGCAGCTCCTACACCAGCTCATTAGCCCATTGTTGAAATCTCTGAGATAATTTAAGAGTGAATATAGGAAGAAAAAAAAAGAGAAAAAAAAAAGAAAGAAAAAAAAAGAGAAGCTTTGCATGTGAAAGGGAAAATAGGGGGAGGAGGGTAAAATCTCCAGGGTGAAGTACAACATGTTCAGCAGACTCCGGTCCCTTGGCTGCCTGCCCGATGACTTTCCCAAGCAGAGCTCTCCTAGCAACCAGTCCCCAGCCATTTGAATTTTTATGTATCGCTATGTCGGTGGTGATGTCACGGTTTCCATAGCTACTATCAGCTGGAGGAATGATGACACTTAATGCTGCTCAGTAACTGAGAAAAAAAAAAATTGGCCCAGCTGAAATATTTCAGGCAACTCTCGGAGACGCAGGCTGTTGGGCTCGTGCTTTGGTAGGACGTGGTGCACGCGGCCGTGATTTTTGCTGATGGAGCCGTTCTTCACGAGCACCAAGCTGCTTTCGGCTGGCCACCGGAGACGGACGCATCGCCGGCACCGCAGCCGCTACTGCAATATTCATCCTCCCCTAAGTGCTTCATTGCAGAAATTAAATATTGTTATTAATTAAACTCCCCATCCCATAGGCTGCCCAGCCCTGTCTGGTTAGAGCACACTTGTGAGAAGAGAACAGGCAACCCATTTGTCATGCGATGACAACTTCTGGCATCGGGAATGAAGTGTTTCAATAAGAGAAGGCTTTGATCCTATTCATAACAGGGTATTTAAATAATTGCTAACCAGGCAGAGACTTCAGGCATTATCCCAGAGAGCGTTTCGTTATTGCAAAAGGTTAAACTGAGCCTTTATTGCACAAGCCAAAAAAATAGGAGGGCTCCAGAAACTTGATCAAGGGATTAAGTTTGAAGGCATGGCTCTGCTGATGTAAAATAGACCAGAGGCCAGGAGATGGTCTGGACATGACGTACCCTACGAATGAGCGTAGAACATGGCACAAAGCAAACAAACACAGCGCTTGCAATCTCACAGCCAATAATTTGGGTTGCAGCAACTTCTAGGCTCAAGTCAGAGAGTTTCTGATAGCACTTCAAATTTTGCAAAAGCACAAAATGCTGAATATTCCCCACAGACACAATGTTGTCCTCCACCACATTACCAAGCCACGCTCACCATACTGGGAGCTTCTCACACATTAAGCGCTCAGAGGATAAATCTCACTGCCACAAACGTTGATAGCAAACCTTCGAAGGACAGTGGACTCCTTTTTCACTCAGCCAAAACTCATCTTTCCCACTAAGGTTACTCTTGGCACAGTTTATCACAAAATCCTCATGAAATAATCCTGGAAAAAAAAAAAAGTCCTGAGAATAAATAATCCTGAGAAATAAAATTTTGGCTGGTGTTGGACAGGGCGTGGTTCTCGCATGAGATTTTCAAGGGATGAAGTGAGTTAGGGACCTTCTCTGTGGTTTGTGTTTGTCACTCTTCAGGATGCGCCTGCAAGGGAGGTGAGTGGTTCAGCACACACTGCTCACGAGCCCTGCTGTGAAAATCCCTTCCCCCAGGTATGGTGTCCTCGCTGGTGCAGCATTGCCCCAGCTGTGAGCTCTGCATGGTGCCACCACCTCTGCAGGTTTGTTTCATGGTTCTTCATGCTACTGAGAGCAACAGCAACTCTCTGAGATTAAGATAGCCATAGATTAAATTTAAGAACCTACATCTACCTGTCTACACATGATCTGGACAGTTAATACAGCTGAGAAGCTACGTTCAGCTCCCCCAGGGTAGATACCTGCCTTTGGTCAGCTAGGTCATCTCTGAACTCCTCTAACTGAGGTGAGATACAACTTCCAGATGCAGGCATCCCATGTCATTTCATCCAATCCAGGTGGGATGCCATCAGGTATTTCAAATGGCACTAGGAACTTCTGCCCCAGTTCTCTGCATGCATGTAGACATTGTTATGCAAATGTTACAGCCTCTGAGCTGATTTCCACTCCTATCATCTGTAACAGCTGTGGCCAGATTCAGTTGCCCATGCACAGGCAGGCAGTGTCCTTTCAGGTGCCCTGTATATCCTCTCTGGTCTCCAGCTGCTGCTCCAAAACTTCACAGGTCTTCTGTAAATCCTTGCTCCTCTTCTCCCATCCTTTGTGGTTTTCCCTGTGATGTTCCCATACTCTAGAGCTTTCCAACTTTTAAGTGACTTCTTTCCACCTTTTACTGGACAGTTTCCAACACTACCTTCTGCCCTGCAGACTCATCAGTTCAAAGAGCTGACAATGTGCTGGATACCTCATATTCATTTTACCAGTAGTCTACATCCAGCCAGTCTCCTTTCACCTTCTCCAGAGCTGACCCCGCTCTGCTGAAATGGAAACTCATGCAAATGCGTGCATTTTTTTTTGCATACATTTATTGTACAATGACACATCACAGTATACATACCCGTAAGTCTGAGTATTCATTCATAGCTCAGGTTCTCTACACCAATAGTTACATCAGAACATGAAGGATGGGTCTGCATGCCTAAATTTCTGCTCCTCTTGGCTGGCCTGTTGAGATGACAATCACCCTCTGCTCCTGCTAGGGCCATTCACCTACCGGGATCAAAGGTGCTGAAACAACCGTGATGGACCAGATGACTTGTGCCAGGTGAGGACAAACCTAGCCTTGAGTCATTTCACCTGCGTAACACCGTCCTTCTCTGAGCAGTGAGCTGGGAAATCAAGACATGAATTCTCACAGTGTCGCCCTTGCTTGCTTGATTTGAGGGCTGAACTACGACAATCCCTCACAGGCCAAGCCAGCATTAGGTGGGTGATCTTCATACGATCAGACAACTGCACATTTGGCAAGGACGCTGTGATTTCACAACCTACAGAAGTCATAAATCCACATATTATTCCCCCAAATGCTGGGACAATGCCTACACTGACCCCTGAGCCTTTCACACGGGCACTGGTGTTTTATTTTCCAAGCGATAATTAGATTTGCTCGCGACTGTGCGTCTGCTTCCAAGTTACATTGGATATGCTATTTTCAGACATAATTCAGAGTAACCTACAGCAGCAACTCAGGTCTTTTTTTTTTTTTTTTTTTTTGGCAAGTGTTTTGCAACAGCACTGTAGAGTTTTTAATGTGCCATCATTTCATTTCTGTTGTTAACACAGATGTCTGTTGAAAGATGATGTTGCACATTACGATCTTTCAGGCACCAGCACAAGAACGCTTTCTCAGAGAGCCAAGTCCTTGGCAGAATTAGTCCCTGAAACAACACCCTCTAAAAATGTGTGGGAGCATTCCTCTCAGGCCTGACACCCGCCTAGAAAAGACCAGGCTTGTTAAAAGTGTGAATGTACACATCTGTACATACATGGACAATTTGCTCAAGGAATCTCTGCGACTGCACTCTTCACGCTAATATCTGCACATGGGAATGACTAGCTGCATATTCACTTTGGTCATTTGCAGAGGTCCTTATGAGGAACATATGCAGAACTGTGATTGCTTTTGTGATCTAGATACGTGACCAGCAAGCGCAATCACCAGATAGTCCAGGGCCCATTCAGAAGGAATTAACTGTTGACGGAGAATGTGAATGAAAAGAACCGTAAGTGAGCATATGTACTGTCGTAGTTCAGCCCCGATCGGTGAGTCTCTCTCTCACTCTCCCCACCCTCCAAGAGAACAGGGAGAGATAATATAAGAAAAAACAGTTCGCTCTCACTCCCCCAACCCTCCGAGAGAATAGGGGGAGCTAATGTAAGAAAAACGGCTCAAGGTTTGAGATAAGGATGGGAAGAAAATCCTTAAAGTTACCATTAAGGGCAAAACAGACTCAACTTGGGGAAAACTATTCATTTATTACTACAAACAGCAGGATAATGAGACAGAGAACAAGATAACCTCCATCCACCCCTCCCTCTTCGCAAGCTTAACATCTCTACTACCTTCCCCCTGCGAGCAGCACAGGGGGGAAGAGGGAATGGGGGTTGCAGTCAGTTCATCACACATTGTTTTACGCCGCTGCTTCATGGTCGGGGGAAGAACTCCTCATATTCCTCCCCTGCTCCATTGTGGGGTCCCACCCATACACCACAGTCCTTCGTGGAACTGCTCCGGCGTGGGTCATCTCTTCCACGGAGTTCAGTCCCTTCAGAACAGCTGTCCCAGCGGGCCCTCCACGGGCCACAGCCGCCTTCAGGCATCCACCTCCCCCGGAACGGGGTCCTTCACGGGCTCCAAGTGGATCTCTGCTCCTCCATGGACCTCCATGGGCTGCAGGGGGACAACCTGCTCCACCATGGTCATCACCACAGGCTGCAGGGGAATCTTGGCCAGGAGCCGCATTACTCCTCCCCCTCCTTCTGAACTGACCTTGGCGTCTGCAGCCGTTCCTCACAACAGGCTGGTAGATGTCTCTCAGGATCTTTTTTACATCTTATTCACTTCTCATCTCCTCTCCACTTCTTGCAGCCGGGCTGGACTGAGTCAGGCCCAGTCGGCCGCCTGGCAAGAGGCCAGAGGGTGAGGCCTGCAAGGCCCACAAGGCTCGCGCCTCCCCCTCTGCGCCTCTGCCCCTGCTTGGCTTCTTCACATCTTCTCTTCTCTTTTTTTTTTTTTCTGTTTTCCCCTTCTTAAATACGTTATCGTAGTGGCGTTATCACAGGACATTCTGCTACCAATCGGCTCAGCCAGCAGCGGGTCTGCCCTAGGCCTGGCCGAGTCCACTGAACAAAGGGGAGCAACTTCTAGCAGTTTCCTACAGAAGCTGCCACCTTAGGCCCCCCCTCACTAACAAAACCACAACACGTACCTTCATGCTTCAGCGCTCAACCCAGCCTGGCTTCAAGAGGGGGAAGAAAGCCTTCCTCTGGCCTGGTTCCCCATAAAGGGCCATCAAATGGTCCCAGCACCTTCCTCTGAAGCCTGCTGTGGTGTTTTCCTCCTGCCACCAACCATCTTAACTATCCTCATGCATAGGAACAGCAACAAAGAGAGCTGTGGGCAGAAGAAATAGCTGGAGAAAACTCATCCTGGAGCCGATGAATGCCACAGAGGAGCCCACCAAAGCTAGCTAGAAAGGTACTAGTGCCCCTCTTACAGTCAGTTTGCAGATGCCTACCCCTCTGGCAATGGCACAGCACGGCTGGCTAGGCTTCATGCGCAGCTCCCCACCACTGCTCATCCCTGTCTCCCTTCACCACAGCTGTATTGCACTCTCCAGTTCCTGGTCTCCTCCATCAGTGCACAGAGAGGGACTGTATCTCAGGCATCTTTTTCCCTCCAGGACGGCACTGCCTTGACTCAGCCCAGAGTAAGGAGGCACCTTTTGCAAAGTGGGACACTTCTGGACAAGCTGGTGACCTGGAGGTCCTCATCCCTCCCACCCACTGGCCCTGGGTCACTCTGGCTGTCCAATCCTGCAGCTCAACCCAACTGCGAGCTGTGATACAGGATTTCCCTGCAGTGCCATGGCATCCCAAGACGTCCCAGGGGGGTTTCTTCTTGGATGGCCGCAGAAGCGTGCCCGCGAGGCAGCACGGAGCTGGTACCAGCGGCACTGCGAGGAGTGTTTCAGCGCGATTCAGTCCTCCCCTGAATGAAACGCTGTTCACTCATGGGCCCTGGCTCCCATTGTCACCCGGTGATGAATGGGGCATCAGCGCGCTGCAATACTCTATTTGTTTTAGAGGTCAGTGTCAGACTGAAGGGTATTCTTCATAAACCAAATCAGGGAGTTTGTGCTTACGTGACCAGATTGGCAAAAGCATGCAAAGCCCCCAGTAGCTCCTATTGTCCCAAATGGGAACAGAGCTCTTTTGAAGACCTTACCCATAAATTATTTGCCACTCCTTGCTCCCTTCCCTGCTCTCTGCCTGTTTCCCACTCGTGCTCTAATTCAAATACATCACAGGTGATGGGCTTGTGCCGTTGTCAAAGGTTTGTTCCTACTTGGGACCACATTTCGGTTCCTGCAGGAACAGCACTATATCTGACACTGATCCCCAGCCCTCACATGAGAATATCATAAGCTGGGCAGTGAAATGTTTCCTTTGTTTCTCTTTTCTTCCTCTCCTGCCTCTCAGCATCATCTATTCTGATCTGACAGCCCGCAGGGGGATGCACCATAGAGGGGGCAGGGAGCAGTCACTGGGAAGTCAGCATCGAACAGGACAGGAGATCATTGTCTTGCCTTGTTTTAAAAATAAGGCTGTTTAGATATTTATTTTGCTTCTTTTCCTGGTGATTTTGAGATTCCCACAAGAGCTACAGCCTGGGAGCTCACGCATTGAGTTGGTATTTCCAGCCAGGACGTATGGGACTGGTGGCCTGAGGCTGCAGCCATGCACAATTGTGCTTAAATCCTCATCCCTCTTCCTCCACAGGCACAGGGAGCTAGGCCTACATGCCGAGCATCTCCTGTCTAACCAACCTTTGAAGAACCCAGATGATGAAGTGTTTGTCCTTTCCCTGAGCTTTGTCTGCATCTGGATGCCAGGGGAGACACGAGCTGGGGACCTCAGAAAGTGGAGAGGAAGATGTTTCAGAAATAGGCCCATCTCACCTCTCCGTTAGGCCTTAATGTTAACAAACTAGACCCACAAAATGGAGGCAGACTAATATTTTTGAGAACAGAGTGAGGCACAGAGTTTTCCTGTTGCCAGCTCCACATTTCTTTGTTTCATTTTAGGATGCTGCAATGTCAACCCCATTCCCAAATGCCCATGATGCCTCGGCAGGAATGCCTACTGATGCAGGAGACTCCATTAGGCTTAAATCTTAGTATTGACCGTACCCACCACTTGCCATGACTCTGGTGTATAGAAAGTCCCAAGCCCTCACAGTTGTCCATGTTAAAGCAGAGTAATTTATCTTGAATGGTCTGTGTGTCCCATTCTTGGAGAGGAAACAACCTTGGATGCCACTGGGACATCCATCCTTCCAGAGCTGGTGTCAGTGCAGGTCCCCCATTTGGTGCAGCCTGCCAAAGTCACCAAAGCTTTCTGCTCCATTTGCACAGTAACATTTGCAGATGTGTTTATTATTAAAAAGTGAGGAATTCATGACCTTTCATAGTGCTGAGATCTGGAGATTACTTACCAAAATAAAGCAGTCTATAAACTCCACAACTGCTGCGTGCACATCGCTGATAGAGAAGAACGGCAAGACACCTCTCGGTGGAAACAGCCCATCCTGATAAGATCTGTGGTTGAGAGTGTGTGTGTGTTGCACAGCAGATACTCAGGGCAGAGACCATAAAAAACATTTTTTTCTTTTCTCACTGCATGGTTTTTGCTGCTTGCTTCATACAAGTCTTTCTGTGAAAACAACCTGGCCTAGTGGAAGCATGATTAGATGTTACACTCACCTTGGGGAAAATATCTGCATGAGGGGAGCAGGTTGTGGTGGGCAGGGGAGGGTAAATAGGAATTCTTCCTCTGCTAGTCACCTCTCCAAAATCTCCAAGGCTAGCAGAAGGTATGGACATTTCACAATCAGGTCCTTTCTCCTCAGCCTGGTTTCCAGACCTTGTCCAGAAGAAATAAAATGTAAATGGAGGGGAGGAGGTGAGTAGCAACTGTTTTTTCCAGTAGCAACTGGGTTTTTTCCAATACAAGAATTAGGTGGCACCAAATGGAAGAAGCAGGAGACGAGTTCAAAACAAGCAGGAGAAAATTCTTCACGTTGTTGGGCTGCAGATCTCCTTGTCAGAGGACATTGTGGATATTAGATCTTTATAGGGATGTAAGAAGAGATTGGAGAAGTTAATGGGAAAGAAAATTATAAATTTCAAAATATCACAGGTTGTTGTTATGAATCTAGAAATAAATCCAGCTCAGAAAGCCTCTGGGCTGCATGTGAGGGTTACTGGGAAAACACTGCAGAGAACTGCCATTCATGATTGCTCCACTTCCACATTCTTTCTTATAATTGCATCCCTGGCCACTGCCAGAGACATGGGACTAGATGGACCTGCAATTGCTCTTATCTTCTTTTCTCAACAAAAAGACATGCTAACGCTTATATGCTGACAGTTATCTGTCGGCCTCTGAAAAGACATCTCAAATATACCCTTTTTTTTTTTTTTCTGTCCAGGGAAGAGTGTAGTCCAGCCATAGACATCTACCATTGGAGACATCTAAAGCTGTGTGAGATGAATCCTGCCATTCCTGTCCGCACTTGGTCCTGCACTCGTTGAACTCCCCTGCAAAGTCGTGTGATTTAAAGGTTCCCTTGGCTTAGGCACTTTGCTGAATGGGGCTCATAGAGTAATTTTCCTTTGCCCCTGAGGGCTGCATAACTGTTCAAAATGAATGGTATGAGGGAGTTTAACAAAGCTTAGCCTTCTGTAGCACCTGTACTTGACCCTGCAGTAGCTCTCCGTTGGTCATCCTCAAACTAGTCCCAGCAGCACCACAGAAACAGTAGTGTGGAGAGCACCCAGGAAGGAGGCAAAAGTCATGGGCATAAATACCATCAAAGCGTGGGATTAAAAGAACTTTGAAAGTGTCATCTGTGAGTTCAAAAGCGAAGTCACAAAGCCGGAAGGCATGAATAGCTGTTGCCATAAAATGCTCAGACTCCAGGAGTTGTATGATTCAGTCACCAATGGTAACACCCAAATGCATGCAGTCAGCATAACCCATATTTACTAGGGAAGTAGTTTATGATACGTCACAGCAATTTATTTAAACTAGGGAATTCTTATCCTCCAGGAGCACTTCCAGAAAATGGGACATGTCCTTGGGTCCATGCTCTTGGTGACTTCAGCAAGAATGCAAGAAAAAAAAAAAAAAGAAAACCAAATCTTTCCAGATAGCATGCACTACAACATTAAATAAACAGATGCAAAAGGGATAGAGTATGAGATAATTACACAGACTGATGAAGAGCACATGGCTGACTGTGGCTCACATGACAATGCAGTTCAGTGCAAGGTCGGTATACTCTGTGCTGATAGAGCAGGGTTGTTTTTCTGAAAGGGATGCAGATGCTCACAACTTCCCCAAACGATGTAGAGTCAGTGTGAATTCCCCCTGTAGTGCAATGCTCAGAAGTCAAACATGCAAAAAACATGTAGATGTGGCACTTTAGGACATGGTTTAATGGACACATTTGGTGGTAGGTTGATGATTGGAATTGATGATCTTAAAGGCCTTTTCCAACCTTAAAGATTCTATGATTTTATTATTAGCTCTGGGTGTGTAGAAAGGGGAAAAGGTCCAGATAGTGTGTACGACAGTGAGCGTTCCCCTACTTGCGCTCTAGCAGGACCAATCTGAGAATCTTCTCTTTACAGGGGCTGTTTCTAAGTTCACAAGAACTCAGGGAAAAGCTCTGGTGAAAAGCTCTGGTGATGACAAGTCTGGAAAAGACTTTAAAAGCTCAGTCTCCTCGATTGATCCAAGACAGTAAAAAGTGACTTGTCTTGGCTGCTCCTTCTGTGTGGGGGCTGAGACATCTGAAGGTGAACAGTAGAGAAAGAGCTAACAGCAGCCAGATGTTTGTTAGATGTGTCAAGCAGCGTTCGTCTAAGTGTAGACAACTACGTCTCAGTTTAGTTACTCCAGGCCCATATATTGCCAATAAGTATCCAGCCAACACAGCCGACGGACTGTAGGGTGAGATTCCTCTCATCCCAAAGGAAACAGCTCAAACAGGGCTGATGGATCCCACCACAAAGTGCCTTTTTCTCTCCTTTCCATCCGAAGGGACTCTCAGGCGATCAGCTCAGCTGTGGACATCTACACTGTAAACACCTCAATTTAGGTAAGATGAATCTAACCAATTCAGGCTAGAAATGATGTGCATGTCTTCTGATGGCAAAGGTAATGAACCGTTGCAACAACATATCTGTATATACAGTGGATTTTACATCACCCAGGGGCTTTAAATTAAGACTGAGTGTGTTCTAACACAAAATGCTGTAGCTCAATCAGACATTAAAAAACTGACAAGAAGAGGCCCTGGACCAGAGGTCTCTTCTCTGTGTTGTGTCGAGATCTGGTAATAAGCATATTTTACACTCTTAAAAACATTTTGAATCAACCTCATGAAGGACTACTAAACACTTCATCCGTTCAAGATCTACAGCTCATCATGTCTGGTATTCAATTACATCTTGCATAAGGCCACTTGAAAAATTTGTATTTTAAGCCTCTCATACACTCTTTTTCCTTTTCTAAGTAAGAAAGCAAGGCAGGCAAGAGAGAGGACTACTCTGCATGACTATGACTTTGTTATAGTCGAATTATCTGTGTGAGAGAAGTGGCGGTCTTGGAAAAGCCCCCATGAAAATAGTATTTGGTTTTGCCAACTTTTTCCTGTTGTGCTTTGTTTTCAAAAGTTGTCTCGTTTGAAAGAGGGAAGCTGTTTGGCCACAAAAAGCAACTGTCACCTATTGTGGGCTGAAGATGTCAGCTAAAAATGTCTGTGGGAAGAGGGGGAGGGGAAAGAAGAGTAGAGTCCTTTCTCTCTTGAAAAATAATCTATTTAAGTTTTCCTCCAAAACCACAGGGGAAGGTGGTGGCCATGTAGAGTGAAAACATCTTCATCCCACTGGCCAGCGTTGTGCAGAAATGGTCCTTGCACACGCAAAGTACTTTTCTCATTTCTGGAGTGGTCCTGTTGTGGCTGTCACATCCACACTGCACTTGGACGGGAATCATCTGATCATTCTTTTTGTTTGGAAAGCATTAACTAATTGCAACTCAGACTTTCAAGGAAGTATCTGAGCAAAGACATTCTCTCTGCCAGCATGGCTTGTCCTACAGCTGACCCTTCAGCATCTTCTGTTGCAACTGCTCCACTTTGCTGGTGGCTCAGCACCCACTGGAGAGGGGACTGGGACCTGCCCCATGCTGTGGGGAAGGAGGAGAGAGGAAAGGGTACAAACTCCAGCTTTGACCAAAAAAAACATCCTTTCCCCTTGAGTTCATTTGTATTTTCCTGAGGTCAAAAACCTAGCAAACTCAGATAAAGCAAACTCAGAGGATCCTTTACTGTAGCATCAACACCTGGATTACAGATAATACGATAACATGTAAGAAACGCGCTCGACTCACCGCATTTTTTGTTGCAAACATAACAACATGATGGTAAGGAGCGACCACAGTGGGATCCAAAGCAGTAATACTGCGGCGAACAGTCCTGGATACAGTTATCTTTTGAGTCACTCTCCCTGTCAATATTTATAGAGAAATAAAAGGCTCTGGCTGGAAATGAAGAAGATAATTTTACTGGAACAATGGGCACATTTTGGCTGCTAAAATCATCCACAAAGTATTTTAAAAATGATCTCATGCTGTGAATCTATCACTGGACATGGAGACTTAGAAACAAGTCTTCAACAGCCCAAAACACTGGAAGATGGATGGAAGGGTTTTTTCCACATTAGTGGAAAAGACTCACTCAAAAACAACAGCCAGTCCTGCACCGCCTTTGCTCTCAGTTTCCCGGTTCGTCACTGCTTGGTTTCCAAAGTGTGCCTTTCCATGGGCCAGGGATGGATGTTTCAGAGAAGACTAATAGACCATGGCTTGAAAGCTGGCTAAAAACTTGAATGCATCCCTTTCCCTCATGCCAAGGGGTTCAGAAGCACTGAACAAGGAAGAGCTAGCAATTGAGTTACCTGGCTGTGACCTTGCATCTTTTCTGCACTGAGTAGATGCTTTTGTTGGCAGGTTCTTCTGAGGTGATTTCTCAAAGTCTTCCTTCAGGACAGTTTCACTTTGTCTGACTATATAGACAATTTGCATTCGGGAGCTATATCCAGAAACAAATATTTAAGAAAATGAAAGATGAATATTCTACCACATCATGTGAGAGACAGAAATGAAGTGAACCAGAATACAAATAGCTCTTCCTAAGATATTAAATGGAGGACATACCTGTCTTACCAACCTAGCAGGAGGGGAGGAAAATATAGGGTTCTTGCAATTTCTGGCTTCATCTGTGCTAGCAAATTAAGCAGTGTCAGGAGACGTTCCCCGCTAGTGGAACTCGATGAGCCATACTTTTAGATCATCAGCACAGTCCCTGGCTGGTTTATGCTCATTCCAACAAGCACTGTCCCAAATAATTCCTGGAAAGACCCATTCCCAACAGGCAGTTTGCAACTCCATTTGCTTTGAATGCTGACCAAGTTTAATCAAATTAAAATGGGATGTTCCATGCTAGTAGACTTTACTAGGCACATCTGATGTAACAGTATAGACAAAACTGCTAAGATCTTTTTTTTTTTTTTTCACAAATCCATCCTCTTGTGTCAGGAGCAACAGTGAAGAAAGCTCAAGATCCCAGAGTCTTTAGCAGCATAGGAACTCCCTCCAGAAGATGCTCATGCGTTATGCCCTCAGCATCATCTCAGGATCAGGAAGAAATAGAGTAGGAGAGAGTATCTACCCCCAGGCACTGATGAAGGACACTACGGAGTAGTTCAACGTCCAGGTTAAGACAGTCACCTTTGGGTGCCCACATGTATGTGCCCACCTGCAAGCAAGACTCACAATGCCATCAATGCAGATGTACTCAACAGTGTCAACAAAGCCTGGGAGCTGTTCAGCTCGTCAAACACAGGCATCTACGGGCTCAGTGAAATTGTCCACATGTAGATGTCCAGGGGCACAGACACACCGTTGGCTTCATGGGGAAGCTGCTCAGCATTGGATCGCAGGGCGAATGCAGTGGCAGGCTCTTAGTATGCATCTGCTTGGGACATCGTATCTCTAAAAGTGCAGGCATGAATTTAAACTTTTCCAGTTAACAGCTTGATGCTTTTTGTGCATAAATATCCTCATTAAAAAAAAAAAAAAAAAAAGGTAATTTGGTGGTTTGCTTATTCCTGAATAAATCTGTACTGGTATAACCAGTGTTGCATAAGGGAATGCTACTGGCAGAGCAAGAGCATTTTAATTACACCAGCATATCAGAAAAAGAAAACAAAACAAACCCACACCATGTTCATCAGCTTTGGAAGTAAGAGACAGCAGCCACTCTTTGGTCTGATAACCAGAAAGGGAATTAATCACGGCAGTCGACCTGGATTCGCTGTTCTGTATAATGGCATCTGATTCGGCTCTTCTCCTCTCCCAGTGACTGGTTAAAGCCTGTCCTGTTCCTACGCAGTGAGAGTGTTCTAGCTTCATCCGGCAACTCTTCAAGCCACCCAAAAGGTTTCCACTACTACAGTGGGTTTTAATATGGTTTTTAAACAAGGAACAAAGCTCTCTGCAAAGCAGCAGCAGCACGGCATCTGCAAGCAACCACTGCCTCATCCCTCCAGCTCGTTTTTCAGCTGTAGTATGTTTCTTGGCAAAATCAATTCAGCAAATGTCCAGATTTATAGAGTTCAGCCACACGGCAACCTTTTTCAGGGCCACATGCACAGCTATTATTTAAAGCCTTTTACTGTGTTCGTAGAGAGGAACAAAGTGCACTTTCCCATTAAAGATTTAAAGCCTTTTTGTGGCAAAGCGCATGTCAACCTGAAGGACACCTTGGGTCTTGCATATAGATGCATCTTGTGCAACTTCCACTGCAGGATCAATGGGCTGATGCTTGGGAACAGTTCTGATCCTACCATTAGGTTGGAGGATAAGATCTTTCTCAGGGGATTATCAAGTGCCTCCCACATTGATATCTAAAGACATTTTATTCTGCGCAGCGCAGAGCTAAGCAAAGACACCAGAAATATCCTGAGGACAAGAAACGATTCACCTTGGCTAATACAGTGCTCTTCCCAAGGACTTAGAGCTCACAAGAAAGGTAGATCAGGGAGAGCCAGATATTTTTGTGCACATGTAGTTGGGAGGCATTAAAACGTCACTTCTTCAACATTTTGTTACACCCTCTGCTGAAGGGCACTGCTTTCCACACCTGAGGTCTGGACCGCATCGCGTGTGCATCTTTAACGACGTTTCCTGGGTTACCCTGGATGGGTGACCTTTACCTGGCTCAGCCCAAGGCAAATGGAAAGAAATGCAGCTGGGCTTACCCTGCCGGGGAGGTGAGGGCAGCAGCATGACCTCCTCCTCTTTGCTTTGTGGGGATTATAACCCGAGCTCAAGCCTTATGGGACAACCTGAAAACTTGGCCTCAGGGAGACTTCCAGCTCACCTGGGCTTGAAGAGATGGTCAGGGTGGGGTTTAGGGGAGGATCCAGGGCTATGCCTATCAGAGGTAGCATCTACCTTAGGAGTAGGCTGACATAACCTGGGAAAGAGGAATGGGCTGGAAATGGAAAAGGGATTTGGGTTTAAACAAGTGCTGCTCATCCTAGCCTTGTTTTGGTGCCTCAGCTCTCTGTGCCCAAGCATCCCTGTGGCTCTCTTCATTTCAGGGGAAGTTGTTGGTAAAAGGAAAAGCTCCCCTGCAGTTTGCTTCCTCTCAAAACACAGTTAGGGGTAACCCCCCCCACCGACCCCCACTGCACTCCTTATGCTCCCCACCTCCCACTTCATATCATATCCTATGACAGCTCAATGGGAGGGGGATGTTGGTTCTGTTGGGCTTTTTTCCTTGGAGGCAGTTCAGTCTGCATTTAGCTGCATCCCCTGGGCTTTACTGCACAAAGTGCTAATGGCATGCTTTCCACGAGGAGCTTATTCCCAGCTCTGCATGGTAAGCACAGCAGGGCAGAGGAAGAGGAACATAGCAGGCGCCGGGACAGCACCTTGGCTGAGCATCCTTCTCTGCGCCCCATGCTGGGGTGGGAAGGCTATAAACAGACTCCCTGCCATGAAAATAGGCCACCACCAAGTGATGCCTGTAGGAGCGTTTTAGTGATTTAAATGATGTACACGGCAGAGAACAGCTTGATTAATTCATATGAATTGTAACTACTTGGGGCTCCATTCATCTGGAATGATCTGTAGTCCTATCTGCTGCAGAAGTTACAAAAGGTCTCCAGCTTCGGTTGCAGGTGATGTATTAGTCATCCCCTCCCGAAGCCAGCCCAGATGCAGGGAGCCGCTTTGTTGCTACAGGCGTCTACATCAGACCGACTGAGAGCTAGACAAGGACAAGGGATCTGCTCCTCAGCAGGCGGTGGGGCAGGATGGGGAGCCCCACCAGGCATCTCCCGAAAGAAGAGGGTGCAGGCTGGGGATGGCTAGCCTCGGGGTGTGAAGCATCTGACTGTTTCCAGGGTGAAGGGTTTTTTGGAAATACTGCTGTCTTTATCTGAAAAATCAGCCAGTGGCACGTGCATAATGTGTGAGGACATCTGTCTGAGGCTGAATGCTGGGGCCAGCCACCGCTTTGTCACGGTGCCTCATGGGGTCATTGAGTTTGGTCTTGTTGCTTCTGCACGTGATTGAAGAGTTTGGCCACAGACTCCAAGTTAGAAAACAGACACAAAGACAGGGCTGTTTGGTAGCAGCTGCCCTGGGTGAAGGAGCCGGGGTTACTTTTAGACCCTCACCTCTACCCAGAAACTGCTTGGCCATTTGGTTAAGGGGAGGACATAGGGCCTTCATCCTCCTTAAACCAACCCCCATCTCTTAGCAGCAGCAAAAGGAGCAGTGAGCATGTTCTGAACAGCAGCTGAGCCCAGCACCTGTCTTGTGTCACCTGAGGACGAAGTGACTGTCTTGCTGGAGGCATTGGTACAGAGAAAGCCAAGCCTTGGAGAGGCTGGCGCCACAGTGGGATGCAGAGGCAGTAGCCCTCTTCCCTGTCACGATGTCCATCATGGCTCAAGGCTTATGCAGACAGGGTGAAGCTGTCCCACCGCAGACCTGCTGCCAGAGTTGTACCTCCCAGCACCCAGCAGCTGCCGGTCACGATCTGCCCCCATGAAAAGCGGCAGTGGCACTCCAGGACGCTGGGTCGCAGTGCCACCGTGTGGGCTCTGCCAGCTCCCAGAGCACGAATGGAGGGACATGGGGTGCTCTGAACTGCATCTGTGTCCCTCCAGCTGGTGACTGATGGGGCAGGGATATAAAAATATCAAACTGGAAGCAGACATCCTGGCTTCCCTGAGGATGCCGTCCCCGTTGAGTGTCATCACTTTTCTCATGCAAGTCTTGGGCTCTAAGGTCAAACATTTGCTTTCTTTTGAGGGTCCTTAGGGCAGGACCTCTATTAAGGTCTCCCCACAAGCTGCCACCCTCTGCACCCACGTGGCTCAGCCTCTGAGGGGCAAGGGCCCTTTGCCATCTTCCATCAGCCATAGGTCGGCATGGAGCCTTACTAAAAGGAAGCATGAACTCCTTCATCCCCTTCGGTGCAAAGACAGGGGCTTGGCCCAAGACAAATTCATTTGTCATGCTATGACTCTGCGCTGGAGCAGATGACGAGCGCTTACACAGCTCCTGAATGTCACTGTGGTGAGAGACAACAGAGGTGGCTTTAAAAGGCTGGCAGGCCCTGAGCATTTAAACACTCTCGGGACATTGAAACCACCAGTGTTGGACTTGACCTAGGACTTTGTTTAGCTCACAGCACCCAGGCAGTCACTTGTGCCTCGGTTGCAAGCAAAACCAACTCCTGAAGGTGCAGAAAGGATTCCCAGGCCATGTCAACGGAGTCAAGTGCCTCTGAAGATGCCCCGCTGAGTTAGCTCATCCAGGACCTAGCAGCAGGACAATGCTTCTCACAAAACATCTGCCTTCCTGCCGTACTCTTTCCAGTCACACAGTACCACACTGTTGCATCAGACCTCTGCCCATGCCCATGGTGGTCAGAAAGCTTGGCTGCCGCCATGCTGTACTGCAGTTAGCCTGGAGGAGACCCATCTCTCAGTTTTAGACGTCTACATGTTGGCTTCTTCCACCAAGCCAGTCACTCTCAGCTCACTCTGTAGTAACGGAGAAAATTTTCACACTTGGGAGGACGTGACTCAACTGCTGTATTTCAGACATCTCTTTTAGGATGAACGAGCCGCGCTCTGCCTGCGTCAGAGGATGCACTCCTCTGGTACGGGTGTAACCAGACATTTGACAGTGTCATCTAGTCACTCCTAGCCCAGCTCTCCTGTCGCCACAACAGCTGCATAAAAACCATGCAAAAACCCCTTCCCTGATGTATTTTAATACCAGACTAGTGAACCCATGTAGTAATGCCTTCAAGCCGTTGTGCTTTCTACCTAAGGAATGTGCTTGAGAGCCTGGAAGCCATTTCCCTCTCAAACCTTCCAACCCCATGCACAAGTGTGGTCAAATCCTGCTACACAGCTCAGCACCTCTGGATGTGTCTGAAACACCCTTCCAAGCTGACACCCACATTCAAAGCCACCGTGAGACCTGGGTCTGCAATAGCCGTATATAAAACTGAGCGAAACAGGTGACCTTTTTTCATGTCTTTTTCTGGTGTCAAAGAATTGCGCTCCCACTGACCATTGCCTTTCTGATTGATAGCCCTTCTTTCTCCTTAGCCCCCCAAAATACACAGCTACTTCCCTCACTGTCAGGGCAGGATGCAGAGTGCCTTGGTCTGCAGTTTCTCGAAGACCTGTGCTCCTCATTTGAGGCAACCACAGGGCCAAATTATCTGACCTGCTGCCTGTGACAGCTTTAGAAACCCTTCAGCACAGGTGATGGTGGCCTTGGTGGAGGGAAATGAGAGTAGATGTCTGGTCCTGGGCAGCAGGGTCTGCTGTCAGATCTCTTGCCATGTCCTTGCTGCAGCAGCTCTCTCCCGAGCCTGTCGTCACTCGGTTTTTGCTGGAAGGAGTCCCTGGAGACTTGGAGCAACGCTCACCATCCCACAGTGCTGAGTCACCAAGAGAATTCCCAGCCAGGGCCATCCAAGGGGCATGAGGCTTTCTTCCCCAGGGCTGCCAAACACGTGTCAACTTCTTGGAGACTCTCAGGCCTGGAGCTTTCCTGGGGATTTCGCAAGGACCCTGGCTGGGCTGGGTGACCCAGCTCCTCCAGATGATGCCGACAGCAGAGAGGTTCTGCAGCTCCTTCTGTGCAGCAGTGAATATCAGGGTGCTCCCTAACCAAAAACCACTTTCCTTCATTGCCACATGCACCCAGATGGCATTAGTGCCACTATCAACAAGGAAGGCAACAGCACAGCAAAGGAAGCTTTTCCCTCCAACACATCTCATCCCTGCAAGAATTAAACAAGAGCCATGTGCTTGATGGCTGGCATGGCTTGTGTCTGAGCTACACCTTTGAGCAATGCTGCCTGGAGGTAGTCCAGGGCACAGCTCCAGCTTTACGATGTCTCTGGCCAGGTGGCACAAGGCAGATGCTCTGGCCCTTCAGTGCTGTGAAGACCTACCTGGTGCTGACGCTCTGATCTCATGGACAAGTTGGTCAGTCCTCCTTTGGAGGAATGGGGAAGTGGAATTGGAGGTATCTTAGAAATTACCTTGCTTTCTGCAAAACAGGCCAGAAGGTAACTTTAATGAGCACTTCTTGGAGATTTGGACCCGGCTGGTCTGCAACGGGGCAGGAGGTGGAGAGCAGGAGGGAAGAAAAGAGGGTAAAGTGAGCTGGTAAATTGAGGACTTATGCTAATATTGACTGGATCTGGAGTGTCCACCCTGGTGACCCTGTGAAACTCACAGCTGAGGGGTTTCTCTCCTGCCTGGCTGTCCAGCATGCCTGGGGCTACCAGCACCAAATATAGCAGTTGGAATAGCTCCCCTGTGCCCATTTTCTCATATTTCGGCATAATTCCATCAGAAAAGTCCCCACCAGGGAACACAGTAGGGTTTTTGAAAGCATGAAAAAGTATATTGTGGTTCCAGCAGTCATGACTTAAGACCTCAACTCTTCCCCTGTGGGCTCTGTGGCGAGCTGCCCTCTTGTCTGCCTTGCTGTCTACAAAGCTTTGCCATATAAAGTGACCTCTCACGAGCAAAGAGGTGGCCTTGATGCTCTTGTGGCCAAGCTAAATGCAGCAGCAGCCAAAGCCCTTGGCACGCACAGCTGGACCCGGTGCAGGTGAGCTTGCTCTCCAGCAAGCCCAGTAGGCTCTTCTGAAAAACAAGCAACCAACGTGAGGGATGTGGCAGAAGACCCAGCACAGAAGCAAACTGCACCCGTCCATCAGGAATGAGAGAGGATGTCCGTTTGACAATGCAGTTCTTACTGCGTTGATGAGCTGCTCTAACAAGGCAGGCCCAGCACACCAAATCACAGCAGAGGGAAAAAGGAATAGCATCCTACAGATTCAGCTCTCTTTTCCAGTGACTCTGACCTGTAGAGCATCATGCACAGACAAGAGCAGTGTGGCTATTTTTCCCCTTGTCCTCTCTACTCTGGTGTTACCTGTCCCCCCCGACCTGCTCACAGCACGGGGCATCAGGCAGCGCTCCCTTGCTGGAGAGGGTCACAACCCAAACAAGCCTCACAACACTTCCCCCACACCTCCTAGCAACAGCTGTCACAATTTATGACTTAACCCTGCCCATTTCTACAGTCCTTGCTAATTTGCCCTTAATAAGGCTAATGATTGCTTCCCATCCTCCCCCCAAGGCTCCATTTCCCAGCTTGTCCTGCTCATTTCCCTACCTTAGAATCATAGAATCATAGAATGGCTTGGGTTGGAAGGGACCTTTAAAGGTCATCTAGTCCAACCCCCCTGCAAGGAGCAGGGACATCTCCAACCAGATCAGGTTGCTCAGAGCCCCGTCCAACCTGGCCTTGAGTGTTTCCAGGGACATCCACCACGTCTCTGGGCAACCTGGGCCAGTGTTTCACCACCCTCAGTGTAAAAAATTTTTTCCTAATATCTAAACTGAATCTACCTCCCTCTATTTTGAAACCATTACCCCTAGTCCTGTCACAACAGGTCCACCCTGTCTACTCAAGCCAGAAGCTTTGCAAGGGCTACTGCTGGCTGTACCTGTGTGGCACTCACCAGCACACAGTTCATGTGCTTCTGCTGCAAAAACATGGGTAAATAATTATTTACAAGCTACTGTCTTGTTATCATGTTTTCAGCAGACAAACAAGCTTAAAAGCTAAACACAAACAGGCTTTAAAGTGTTTACAAGCTTCTCTGGGCATCCGCCACTCTGATTCCTGTGTGTCATCTCCTCCAGCTCAGGGCAGGACTGTAGGGAGGCTTTTCACCAGCCCAGGTGACATTTCCCTAACGAATAGTCACACTAAATTAGGGCTATGCAAGAAAGTCCTGCTGCAAGAACACTTTTAAAATCCCCTCTTCCTGGGACCTCCTAAGAGAATCTTCCATGCTTCATGGAGACTTGCAGCCCAGGACTGAAGAGGAACATCATGCAAGGTTGCTCCCACTCTGATCAAAAGACGAAGAGTCATGATACAGTATTTTACTAGCAGAAAGGAAATATGCCTCCAGAAAACTTCCAAAAAGCTTAAGGATTTAAGGTGCTTGAGAAGCCGTAATTCATAAGCAAGAAATGTGGGCAGATTGTGTGCCAGAAGTGCCACCTAGCAAGAGAGTGATGGAGCGACTGCTCCCATTCCTCATCGCCAGCACGTGAAGGCTGTTGTGCAGCCTAATTGAAAACGTAAGTGTAGAGGAGTCTGGTCCTCTGCCCTTGTTATCTGACGATCTGTACAACCTTCTCAAGAGCAGGCTTATTAAATTTAATAGATCTCAAGTGCTCCCAAAATCTGTAAATGATGAATTCTCAGAGGGGTAGAAGGGATCCTTTAAACACATTTTTCATCAGAGCTGTAACCTACGAAATATAAATTGCGGGTTATTTAATCCCATTCAACCATTTGTAGAAGGAGGCATCACCAAAAAACTCGTGCTCACAAACTTGCCCATTTTTCCCAACTGTATCAGATGGTGTGAGAAAAACATATATATTACTTCTGTCTCCCAGCCTCATGTGCTTTATCGGAAACAGCAGAAACCAGCACTGAGCTTCCCTTAGCTGCATCCTTGCGTCGTACTCTGAGAGCTAAATCCTCCATGAGATGGTCCTTTGCACCCCCTGAGGATGCTGCAAATCTGAGGGAGCTCAGCAGCCCTCGTTAAAAGCTCAGGCTCACGTGAAGTGCTAACTTTTGCCGAGGTTAGGAACGACGCTGCAAATAGCAGTGGTCAGGGCTGAGCAGGTCGAAAATGCTGAGCTACCCACAGCCTGGCGTCTAGACCAGCACGTGATATAAGCAACCCCGATGCAACCAGGGGTTGCATTGTACGTGTGGTTGTTGCAGGCCGTGAGCTTTGCTCTAGCTTTAGCTTCCTTCAAGGACAACTGAGGAGTGCTTCAGGTCATACAGTGGACCAGTTACTGTAGGCTGC
This sequence comes from Chlamydotis macqueenii, assembly GCF_036417535.1. NCBI lineage: Eukaryota > Metazoa > Chordata > Aves > Otidiformes > Otididae > Chlamydotis > Chlamydotis macqueenii. The sequence continues at coordinate 5,087,051 of NC_141557.1, read as the reverse complement.
TCAGTAGAGTTGACTGAAAAAGAATCTTTTGCCCTGCTTCATATGGGAAAATGAACATTTCTTCTTTAAAGTCATCATTCTTTTTGGAACAAAAATACCCTGTCAATTTAATCTACAGAAAAATGTTCACAGCTCAGGATTGTGGGAGTGGAAAATATACACACAAAATTGATAGAAAATAGGCTGTGTTGAATATGTTATCACTTGGATCACTTTGATCCCACTTCTCCACGTCTCTGCCAGCACAAGGGATCTCAGTATCTTCTGATCAGCCTGGGGGGGCTCACACCTTGGGCTTTTCACTTTACCTGACACCGGTGTGAGGGAGCTCATGCAGCTGGCACCAGGGGTGGGAGAACAAACAGGAGGAACAGCAACACCTTGATTTGGAAGAAGACAGCCGTCCTCGGCCTCTTACTGGGACACTTTTCACTGGCACGTGCAGTTCTGGCTTTTATTGACTGGGAATCAAGGGCTCAATGTGTTCTTGAGAGTCTCTCCTGTGTTACCATAACATTGCAGCTTACAGATTGAAGCAGGAGATTGCTGCAAAGGTTAAATTCAAGGAGTGAGAAAGGACAAACAGTTTAAAAATGCCTTATTCAGAGACCCTTAAAAGAAGTAGATGCTAAAATATGAAGGACTATAAGGCAGCTGGTAGGGTCACCTAGGCAGAGCAGGCTGGGCAGGGAGAGCTCTGCCTTTGGGAAGCCAGGCATCAGCTGTGGTCACTCTTCTGGCTGCTCACAGCATCAGGAACCATGAGGAGCTGTTGCCTACAGCCCTGGTGCCACAGTGCTGGGCATAGCACAGATGGAAAACAAATGGAAAGATCATTTTTTTTTCTGCAAAGACCTCCCAGTCTAAATGCCTGGAGACACAACAGGGAAGAAATTCCTTGGCTGAGCTGTCATCCTGTGTATAGGATCTGGCCACACAAATACACACCATGCAGCAATCCCGTTTATGAAAATGATGGATGTCACATCCTCTTCTTTGCAACGCACCAGAAACAAAGCTCAGGTGGTTTTTCTTTGCTGGGAAATCTGTGCCTGCTGCCCAGCGAGGGCTGTGCTTGAGCAGATGGGTTCCTGCTGTCTCTCACTGTCAGATAGATGAGAAGGAGCAATGTCATGGCTGAACTGCCTTTGCAAGAGGACTTTGTAGCTTGTCCCCAAAGGCCTCTGCCAGGCCTTTTCAGGGTGGGACATCTTTGTTTCTTAGAGAAGGGCGTTTCTAAGTCTCTGAGTACACATATGTACTATATACATGCTCAGTGAACACTGACTTCAGCTTCCCAGGCCCTCAAGTGCATTGAACCCAGGGAGCTGGCAAAGAGGAGCAGAGGATTAATCAAAAACCTGCCACGGTGGAAAGAAGTCTCTGCTTTACCAAAACAAACACAGAAAGGCTTCTTAGGCATCCAGACACTGCTGTGCAGTGTCATTCAGGACCTGGGGACCTCTCTGCTAGTTCCCACACTGACAGCTTCCATAGAAGGAGGAAAAATCTCTCGGGCTTTCACCCTCTCACTTTCAGTTCCTTTAAAATTCTATGGAATGGGGATTTCCAAAGAATTGTTCATTCTCGTGTGTTATCACATATTGTGTCCAACGCGCAGCACTACCTCTTTTTGGCCTGTGTTAGAACTGGTGGTTCTTTTTCTTGTGTTTCTTCCAAATTTGCATTCTAATGTCCCTTCACTGAAGAGAGCTGAAGCTGTTAGGCATGGATTTGTATATCCAGCAATCCCCTCTTCAGTAAGCATCCTTACCCTGCTGCAGCTGCTTGGACCGTCACCAGTAATATGTCCCAGTCTATTTGGATCACAAGGAACCATGAACTTTCATGTTATAGGAGATTTACATATGGCGTTTTCACTGAAGCAGCATAATGAAACCACACCCAAACCCTCAAAGCTTCCAGGAAGTTCAGATAAAATTTCGCAACTTGGGACCTATTTTTGTTTGGCTTTGTTTTTAAATCCCTTTTTCTTCTCCCTTTGATGATTTTCCCTGCTGTTGCAGACAAAAGAAAAGCAATCAGAGGCAGTACCACACGGCCTGGGATTGCTCCCCAGCACGCAGGTCCAGCTGTTCACCCTGTCCACGCTCTGGTTGTGTGCTGGGAGAAGAGAGGAGGTGGCATGTCCCCTTCCCCAGGCCACAATGGTGAGGTGCAATGTGTCCTCCAGTCTGGGTGATCAGGGAAGAACAACTGCCCTTACCCTGCGCTCCAGACACCAGCACTGTGGAGGAAACCACTGCTGTGAAGGACACCACCTCACACAGGAAAGCAGGAGGGAAATTATGACATTTGGAGGAGAAAAACACCCTTCACTCCAGCAGGCAAGTCTGAGCTCATTTCCAAAATATGCAAGAAACATAGCAAACCCTTGATCCTAGACTATAACAACTTCATCTCCAGAGCTCTACTGAGAGGAAGAGCCTCAGTGTGCTGGTGGTGTGACCATGTACTTCACAAGGGTCAAGCCAAGATCGGGCCATGTGTGCTAAAGCCCATCTCATCTTCAGTTATCCCTGGCTCAGCATCACCTGGGCCTTCAAAAGAGCCTTCAAGTGCAGATGCAGGTAAGTGGACAACCAGCAGCAGACCTGGGCCTGCCTCAACCTGCTTCCTTGCCCACTTCACACCTCCTGGCATAGGAACAGCCATCATCAGGAGAGCGGCTAATTTGCCACAGATGAAAGCAAACAGAGAAGTGTCTTCTTCCATCTCCTCTTCCTGGGGAATCTCAAAGACTAGGACTCTCCACAGGGATACTAAGAAAGGGAGCTCGGCCCTGTCTCTCTGGAAGAGGGCAACTCCAGGAAAGGAAGAGGTCTAAGGTCCAGGTGTCCCACCCTTGGTTGGGCTTAGACATTTCCCTGTAGCCTGGAGGCCAATGAGACTGTGTGACCCATGGAGATGGTGTCCACAGTTGTCTATTCTCAAGCGGCAGGGTGGTAAAAATTATTCATAAGGATTTGTCAACAGTCTGTGAAATCTTAAACAAGCCCAAATCTGGGATACCTGATGGCTTCATGCAATTTCCCACCATTCACAGAACCACTAGGAATAGCTCAATAATGAGGCTGAACAAATCCAGAGGTCAGCCTGCATTGTGTGTTTGCACAGCTGTACAAGTGTCATGAAGTGTCATAAATGCACCCAAAATGTAAAGTCATCTGTCCAAATGCATGCACATGCACCCACGAAGGATTTTTTTCCTTAACATTTTATCTGCAGATCATCAGCATTTGGCTTACAACATGATTCCTACTATCAGAATCTCACTTTTAAAGTAATTTGCCTGACCATCAGGTTTATGTGGAAAATAAAAATGTGACTTGGGGAAATGAGAGGGAGGAGGCAAAGTGTTTTTCAAGTGATCTCAGTGGTTGATTTTCTCCCAGCCTTGGAAATGGGTACTGGTAGGAGAAACTTTAAAGAGCACATGAAAATGTTAATGAAGGTTGGAATGATGTCTAGTATCCAACCCAATAATTCTCCTCACAGTAATTTCTTTAAGCCTCATACTCAGAGTTCAGTAGGTCATAAATTTTGCCTGCTCTGAAGTTAACTGAATCCATGAGATGTGAATGTATTACTCATCCACTGGTTAATTTGTATGCTCATTACTTTCCAACCTCTCCACAAATTGATTTTTAGATTCGTTATTTAGCCAGGAAGATATTTCCTGGCTCGTCCCTCAGAAGGTCACTGAACAATGTGACGCCGCTGACTGCCACAGGGAAGCAGAGAGTCAAGCAGAGGGCTGGAGAACAAGTTTCCTCATCTCAAGCTCAGTCAAAAGTCAATCAAGGTGCAAGCTGCACTTGGGAGATGCCTGTTCAGAGCTGTGCTCTGGGCAGGGAAACAGAATGGTGGGGTCATGGGCCAGGAAGAAGGGAAGTAGGGCAGAAAAACAACTAAGCAGCCCAGCCTGAGAGGATATAAGCTCACATCTCCAGGTGGTTTCTTTCTTCTCACTTTTATCTCTCCATACTCTGTCTGGATTCATCTTGAACCCCGCAGTCTGGTGGACCTCTATCCTCTTAGCAGGACTCTGCTAGATTTTTAGCCCATTTGGAGAGTGCTGTCCAGGGATGTGAATGTCCTTGTTAGCATCCTGCTATCTCCACAACTTGTCCAAGGTCAATGACTACTTTGCAACTGAGACAACTGGTGAAAAGTCCAGGAGGAATTAAGCCACCTTGATCCAACTCCTCTGACTGTGTTTGACTCAGGGTGCAGTCTACGTGGTGCATGGCTCTCCATGCACATTGGCAAGGTGGCCTGGGTCGCTGCTTGGTACTGAGGTACGATGTCCGCATGTCGGCGGTTATCTCAACCCCTTGCTCAGTGAGTCCTGGGGCCAGCTCTAGGGCTGCCAGCTTACCATGCCTTTTTATGAAAAGCTGTCAGTACTTGGAAATGTGCAAGTCCACCAACTTGGAAGCAAGGCTGTAACATGGCTCCATTCCAGGTGCCGTAATAATAATCTCTGTGCCGTAATAGCTTTTCAGGAAAATTAACCTTCACCTGCAAGCAGGAGTTCTTAGAAAAAGTCAGGGCCCAGAGCATCATCAGACTGAACAGACTGAGTCATTAGCGGAGTTACACCTCTGATTTGCATCAGACACAAAGCTGTGTGACAGACCTCTGGAAAGCTCTCCTGTCTGTCCCTTTGTGCTACATCCTGCGCTCCTATTACAGAAGTTTCCCACCTCCTTTAACAGGCAAGCTTCACTTTCCCACAGGTGCTCATTATATTCTCCCCTCATTCTTCTTCAGGGCGTTACATCCGTGGCTACTCGGCCGTGGTTTGGTTTCTGCTTTTGCTTTTTTTTTTTTTTTTTTTTCAGCTGATTACATTTTGACAGTGATTTTGCAGCCTTTATGTACCAGCTCCCACTGTTTGTATTCTAGGAAACATTTACTGCCTGTCTGTGCTTGCCAGCACTAGGATTGCTCACCATCCCTTGGGAATAATGAGAAATGATGTGTCAGAATTCACCCGCTTTCCAGCACTCCCTGGTTACTACAAGGACCCCACGGGCAGGAGAACAAATAGATTACTACAATTTATATCTCTCTGGGTAGTGTCCTGCAGTTCCTTATCTTCCCAACCGGGATATTGTTCACTCTGTTTGGCCTCTTTCAGCTTAGGAATTGTGTCACAGTGGCATCCACGGTGGTGAAAAATCACCTGTCTGACAGCAACAGCGTTATGGGAAAATTGAGAATTTTTTCCTCCTTCCTCAGATATGCTTGTTATAATGTGGTGGAAATTAGAGCTTGGCGGGAACAGTTTTCTGAGTCTCATTAAATTTTTTTTTTGTGATTTCCAAAGGTTCCTCATTCCTCAGTAAGACAAAGCCCAGAGCTTATGAAGCTCTTCTGGTAAGATGGAAGTGAAGTCATCACCTCGGCCAAGGTCCAGCATGTGGTAGGATGCTTCTGACCTGCTCTGAGAACCTGAGGTTCAAGTCCCTGCTGCTGGTGTGTCCAGGACAAATGATGAACAGGGTTTTTGTCTGTCCTGAAGTGATTCTGCTTCTTCAACTGTCTACCAGAGGTGTCTCGTTTTGTATTCAGATGTCCATTTGAAATGGTGACTTGATTCTGCGATTTCCACATCCCTGGGCACTAATCTTTTGGTAAATGTTAACCTGGCCAGTGGTATATGAACCTAAGGATCCTCCTGCCTTTCCCCAAAACAATTTCCAAGACTGGCTCAATCCCATGAAAAGTGTTATTTTTCTGACACATCAGCATTTTCTGCTGAAAATATATTTGTCTGAAAAGTTCCCAACAACTCTAGCAACAGAAGAACAGCATGTATGGTTTATTAGGGAAGAACTTCCCCTCTCCTTCTTCTTTTACTTGATGTCATTGCTTTCCCAAATCTTCCTTAAACTAAATCAACGATCACTGTCAGGGTCCCCTTCACCTCTCAAGATGCCTTCAAGTTCACCCAGCAACCATCTCATTATGTTCTACCCTAGGCCTCCATGATGATGGTCTTAGGAGCCAGGTGGTCTCACATGGTCTCCGCTCTTGTATCTCAGACCCCAGCTGGATCTTTGACTTTTTCTGCCTCCAACTGGAGTTGGGAGTCTCTTCACTGAGAACGTTTTAATTAACTCATTGTGCTCTGCCTCCTTGGAGCTCTGCAAAAGAAATGGTGAGGAGGGAGGTGGCACTTTGTGCTTGCAGAAGATTCTGCTGCTTGTTGAGTCTGCGGAGTCCATAAACAAATTTCACTGGGGTCGCTCAGATCTCCGTTCATGCTCAGCCTGTCCTCAGTGAATAGTGCTTACCACAGAAGACCAACACCCTCCACACCTGCCAGTCTGCACAACACATCTCATTCATCCCCACATTAACCCAAAAAAAGCATGAGCATCCTCGTCTGAAGCCTCCCGGTGCAATCAGTTGGCTTAAAATCCTTATTTAACATTTCCCTTTAACCTCCCTTGCTCACGCAGGGAAGCCTGCCAGACCGACGGTGCTGGAGGGGGGAGGACTGCGTCTCACCAAAGGGCAGCAATGCCGTGAGGAAGCAGCATGAAAAGCTTCTGACCCATGCAGTCACTCTCTCCCAGACGAGCCATCTCCTCTGGCAAGCTTATTCACTCTGTCCGATCAATCCCAATCCCATTCACAGCAAGGAGGTCTTATTAATACTGGCTGAATGGAGTGGGAGGTTTGTGGTCTAGAATATCTTCCTGTAGGAACAAGGACTAGACCACCAACCCTTTCACATTGACCACCCAGATGGCAATAACCTTTGGCCAGCGTTAGCACGGGCTAGGCTTGAGACCAGACATAGCGCTGTTGAATAGATGAGTTGAAGTCGTCTGGGGGTGAGGATGTGGGAGGAGACTGTGGGGAATTGTTTAAGAAAGCTCTGAGAAATATTGGTCGAGTGCTTCCATTTAATTATTCACTCTGCTTAATTTGCTCTTGGACAAGATGAATCGTTCATTGACTGCGCAGTCTGGAAGCAAGTCCTTCCTGACTAAACAGAGTCAGTATTAAATGGTAAAATAAATGGAGGCCAAGCAAAGAAAATTCCTCCTGTCAGACTGATCACGTCAAGGCAGTACTCTTGTAGGGAAGCCAGAGCTGATAGAAATATAAACACAAATTCTACCACTTGCCAGAATAAGTTTCTACAGTTTTCCCTTTATTCCAGCTATGATTTTTTTCAGGCAATTTAGTGTTTGCAGAAAATACTGCACTGCCAGTGTAGTCAACGTCACCGCAGTTGGTATCGGCTGGAGGTCTGGGAGGATAAGTAGCACATGTAGAGTTGGTCTAACAATGCAGCCGTTGTCCAGGGTGTCAGGAGACATGGTGGGATTCAACTCCACATGTTTCAGACACCTGGAAGGTAGGTTTCCACCCTCAGTCCTGCCTGTCTTCACAGTCTTTGTGATTTCCCTTCACAGAGAAGTAGACACCATGATAGGGCGACTCATCTGACACACCTATCTCAGGTGTCTGTGGGAGGACGGGAGGAATCACCTTCACCAGGCAGCACAGCTCATCCTGGTGACCCCAGCTGCAACCATACAGCTGCAAACATCTGGTCTAGCCAGCCCCATTTGGGGGCTGCCCTCCCAGATCAGGCACTGGCCACCCACTGTTAGGACATGGCCAAGTTGATTCCACTTCCTACTCTGTCCTATGCAGGTATGAAATGTTTCAGGGCATTTACTAAATACCTAAAGGTATTTACGGGCTAATTAGCCTAGCAGAATCCCCATCTGCATTTGGCTTCAAAGCAGTAATTATATAAATAACGGATGGGTGGATTTACACAGGAGTAAAGCAGCAACATCTTCAGCTCTTGATTTTTAACCACTGACTGCCAATAAAGACTTTTAGGCAAGCTAGACTTATTCATTAACCTCAACCCTTGAACTGAATGACTGGCAACTGTAACTCCAGTCTGAAATCTTTCAACCCTCATTTGCAGGTTTTTAAAATAAACAGGACCAAGCTTCACACAATAAAGATGAGAAAATTCTTCCAACACAAATGTCTGAGCTGAGTGCATGCTACATTAATTTTATTTTCCTTCTTTCATCCTGATTAAACTGTCCACTAGTAATTCTTTGCCTCTGGCCAAATGCAAACACAACTCTGCTACTAATAGGAATTGAGTACGTCTGCATAAAAATACAATTAAATAACAGTACACTTCACATTTCATGCCACTCAAATTCTCAAGTAGGTCTGTTGTTACAGGGTTTCTCAAGCATTATTAGAATTTTTTTTGCATTACCCTCTAAGCATCTGATTTTCTTCTCTGGTCAATCAGTATTAAATGTAATGCTATGCATTATCTTGGCTTGAAATAATAATAATAATTTTAAAAAATCCTGTCCCAGATGTTTGAGTTGTTTTTTCCTCTTCTGAGAAAGGTTTGGAGATGTGAAAGATTTTCCCATCCGGCATTAGAAGGAACCCATGGGCTTTTAAAATTTTTGGCAAAGCCCAGAATCATCCAGCCAGTTACATGCTAAGGAAACTCTCCTGAGACGGGTGAAGGCTGACATTCAAGTCACTGCTCTGAGTGAGGTGGAGAGGAGGTTTGACCCTGGCACCTATAGCTGGAGAGGAGACTGCTTTCATCACTGACCTGGTTATTGCAACCCAAAAAGGGAAAGAGACAAAATCTTTCCTCCAGCTGTAATTCCTACCCTGCTCCCAAAGTCAGTTGGACTTGGGAACAAAAGTTTTGGAATTGAAAATGATAATTTCCTAATGAAAAAAAAGTCTCTTCAGAAAACTCCCATCCAACACTACATCTGAAGTAGGGCAGGCACCACCAGCTCACCCAACCCAAGGATCAAGTCTGCCCTTCAAAGAAAACTTCATCATCGAACAGGGAGGGTAGGTAGAACTTCAGGGCTCTTCTTCCTGAGTCAATCAAGATAATTCAGTAATTCCCGTGCCTTTCTGTCACGTAACCATTTGCACCCTACTAAAGTGCTACCACTTGGATTAGGAACACCATGAACTCACACTTTGCAATGAGGGCAAGTCAATGTATTGTGAACAGTTTTCTGTCTCATATGCTTCAGCCCAGAAGAAGCTGCATTTAGTGAGGTTTGGGAAGGTTTTTCTTCTAAGAGCCTTTCAGATGTAACACTAAATAGCTCTAAAGGACAGAAACAGAGCTGGAAAACCAAGAAAGTGCTGGTTGAATGAGTCAAGTTGTATGAAATCCTTGGCTCACTGGCATGAGGTTAAAGGCCAGAACCTCTGCAAAGTGTACCACCAACCCAATGTGGGAAATATTTAAACACTTGTGGAAAATTGCAGGTTCAGCTGCATTGGCTGCATTAAAAAAAAAAAGCCCTAACACAGCAACCCATCTCAAAACTCACTCTAAACAACCTCTGAACCTTGTTCTATAGCCAATTAATTCAATCACTTCTTTTATATCTGCTGGAATCCAACTTGAGAAAAAAACGCTCAGCAACCCTTTTTATCGCCTGCCAGAGCTCCAGCAGTCAACAGAGGAGGTTCCAATAGGTCATAATTTAGTCAATATTTTACTTCACAAAACACATGAAAACCCTTTGACATCAAAAGCAGTAGATTTACAGATGCTGGGCATTTACAGATATCGCTGTTCTGCCAAAGTACGAGCATGCTCGCTAGTTCAGATTAAACTTCTGTTATTTCCTTGGAATGGAAATTGGCACTGGTCCACCGACTCCCCAAATTCAGTTCAACAGCTCCTACAGATTGCAACCATCTTTCCCCTCTAACTTGCCTATACCTGGGCTCCAGTGATCAGATGCACGTTAGCTCTCAGCATCACCCACAGCCACGTCTTCTGCATAGCTGCTCCACAAATGCATTTGCCTGTGAGTTCATATGTCATAGAGTAATCTGGCAGGAGCTCTAACTGTTTAATAAGAAAAAGAAAAAAAAAAAAAAAAAAGGAAAGCTTTTTTCATTTGTGACTCTTTCAGCTCTTGACTTGCAATACTCTAGACAGTCGCTTGGAAAGCCTTGGGAAAACTCGTTCCCTGCAGGTACATGGCTGCATTTGCAAAGCAGAAAGACCTTGTAGCACACAAATCTGTTGATATTTGAGTGAGGAAGCCATGATACCAGTGTGGTGGGTAGCTTGAGCTGGGCAGGATGAATCCCACCCACACTCAGGCCTGTGATGTGCCCTGTGAGCATCACAGAGCCCTCAGGATGCTCCTTGAGAGCTCGTCATCACTGCAGTTGCAGCAAAGAGATACTTCCATGGCTCAGCGTTTCACTGTGTTGATGTGTCCAAACTTGTGTGTGTGCTGGAAGCGGCAGAGCCCCATCAGCTTAGCACTGACAGAGCACTTGGTTTCACCATGCTTGGACCCGGTGCTGCTCCCAGCAGTTCTGGTGTACCAAGGGACTGGTTGTGGAGGTCTACCCAACTGGTAGAGTCACACATGCCCAGTTTAGCCTTGCTGGCAGAGTAGGAGTGAAAACCCACCCAAGGAGCTGGGAGGCTCCCTTGGTGGCCAACTCAAGCTCCAGGCTGCCTTAGCTGTACGTCTTTTATGGGTCTATCTGTCCTCACATCGTTGAGGACAGATTGTGTGGCATTTGCCGCAGATGTGGGGAAGACTCAGGGGATGAGGACAATGGAGCAATGCTCCACAGCAGGAGCTTTTGCTCAGTGTGTTTTTCAGAATGACAATAAATAGGGTTGGGAGGGACATGGATGGCCCATCACGTGCACCCCTTTAGCTAGTGCTGGTTTCCATTCAAGCATGCAATTGAAGAGGTTTAAATTTACGGTGTTTGCGTGGGGGACAGAAAAGATTTCCGTTTTCTCTTCTTCATCAATGTTTTTGTCCATGAACCAAGCAGTTTCATTAAAAAGTAGATTTTGCTGAAGATGCATCCACCAGTGAATTGCTCTGCAACAATGTGGGAATAGCATGAATGTGTTTGAATTTGCAGGGCTCTTGGCTTCTGTTCCAAAATCTACATTAACTCCCAAGTTGACCCTTGGCCCATCACAAGCTAAAAGAGCACCAGTCTCATTAGATCCTTTCTGATGTCATTTACTTTGGATTCTGCCTGTAATATTTCTCCTTCGTCTTTATTTTTATTACATTAAATTTGTCTTGAGAGGGAAAAGCTCCTTTTATTCCTCACTCAGCCTAGTGTCACTGGGCTTCCTCTGCAAGGAGGACAGGAGACATTCCCAGGCCCTGCCCTGCCCTTCTCCTTGGCAGTCTCACCTACCACCTTTGTTTGGGAAATAATCTTGGCAGATTCAGCACTAATGGTGGCAGCCCAGCATCGCTCCTTGCTCACCTGAGTGTTTAGTGATGCTTCTCTGAGCCCATCTTCTCTTTTGCATGGGACTAGTGTAGGTGAGACCCCACCAGTAGCACCTCAAAGCACCTTTTTTGGGTACCTGCTGAAGAAGAAAGGCAGAAGGGTTCCTTTCTTAACACTCAAAAGGTACAGAAACTCTTGCCCCACCAACTCCAGCAATGCTAAAATCATCACATTTTACCTACAGATGCTATCCCCAACCAAATCCCCTCCACCACCACGATGACAGTGAGAGCACAGAGACGGGCTGCACTGTGCGGTACAAATCTGCCCTTGAAGAGACATTTCCCTCGGCTTTGCCTTGTGTTCAGTGGCTTGCAAGAGCTTGCGCAATGTTGCTGACATATGCTGCTACAGGATTTATTCTGCTCCTAGTATGTTCTCAAAGTCCTTCAGCCTCACCAAGCAGAATGTTTCCAACCTGTCCTAAACCCATTTCCATTTCCTACGCATCCTTTATCTCCGTTGCTGACCAGGTCCCACCCAACCCGCCAGAATGGCCCCTCCATTCCTTGAAAACCTCCCAGCCCTTTAACAAGCAGTTCAAAGGCTGAGGACTCTTTAAAATCCATGATGGGAGCGCATCAGAAGTGCCAGCATGAACGGCGGAGCAGATGTGCCGCAGGGAGTGGGAGGAAGGCAGCGGGGTGGGGGGCCCTGGCAGCGGAGCGGCACGGAGGGGATGGCAGCTGCAAGACAGACGGCCTCTCCGCAGCCCCGCGCCGGGGAGAGGGGAGCCCCTTCCAGCTTGTCCGTGCTGCCGCCGCACATGCACACATCCTCATTAATAACAGCCAGCGGATGTGATGGATAGCACTCGGGGATGAATCACGGCCAACTGCCTGATGCTGCCCTGCAGAAGTCATATTTAGCCAAAAGCCAGGCAGATTTTCTCTCCATCCTGCCAGATTTTGGGAATCTAAGGGATGTCTTCTATTTGTTTACTAAGATGAAGTTACTTAAATTGCCTCCTGTTTCCTGTGGGGTGATGATGGACCAAGGGTAGCGAAGAGGGATGCAGCTGGTGCTCGCAGAGCCCCATTTGCGCTACAAAACAAGGAGTAGCTTCTCCCAAACAGATGTGTTGCCGTTACTGAGATGTTTTGTCTTTCAGTGCACAAAAACATTGCTGAACTGGGATAATAAAAGGATTCAGTTCAAATTCAGATCTTGCGGTTTCAAGATATTTGCACCTCTGATTGTTGAGCTTCAGCTCGGTAGGTGGAGATCAGGAAAAAAAAACAAACAAAACAACAAAAACCACAGAGACGCACACAATAGCTGGAAGATACTGGCATGAAAAAAGAAAATAAAAGCCGTGCTAAAGGCCTTCTTGGTCTCACCCAGGATTGCTATATCACAGGTGAGCAAAAGCATGAGATGGGTTTTCTGAACAGGGTTTTTTTTTAAGCTTAAAGAGTTTCACACGGGAGCTGGATGTGACACCAGCATCACGTCAAATTGAAAAGATTCACTGAAACAGCTTTAAAAGTTTATTTGTTTCCCTGAAACCACTCTGAGAATATGCAGGGTTATTTCTGACATGAGATTGTCCTGGATTCAAATAAGTATGGCCATGCTGTAAATAAGTAAATAAATGAATACAGCCAGGGCATCAAAGGTCCCCTAAAATAGAAGCCTTTACAGGAGACAGACTGGATCTCCCAGTTGTGTAAATGAGTCTCTCCCCACTGAAGCAAGCCAGTCTGTGCTGATTTACCTTAGCTGAGCACTTGGCTTTAATCTTAATATATATTTTTTTTTAGTATCTGAGTAGCAAACACTGGAAATAGCTGCCTGCCTTTACCAGGTTGTTGCCGTTGACCTGAGCGGATGAGATCAAGCTGCAGAAATCACTGTTTCCATCTGCTGGGACAGGCACAGTCGGACCAACCTCACAGCCGGATACAGCTCTTGGCATCGGTTGGGGTGTCCTGGCACGCTGGGACTTAAGTGGGAGCCCTGGAGGGTTTATAACACCAAACGCATGTGAGTGGCTTTAGAAATTCCATTATATACATCACCTTCCTAACAAAAATTATTTAATTGCTGGTGAGTCTCAGCGTTTTATATTTCTACAGCCTCTCACCAAGATACTGCGGCAACCTCAGCACCTGCAAAGACTGTGGGGTGAGAAACGGCAGAGACCAGGACAGTCAGGAGCTGGAAACACATCCCTCACGTCAGGGCATTTACAGTGCATCTAAAGCTTCAGTGTGACCCTTGGGGGAAAGAAAGAATTCCTCCACTCTGCGGGGGGAAACTGAGGCAGAGATGTGTTATGTCTTGCAGGTTTGCCCATCAGAAATCATTTCTTCTGAGTCCCAGCAGCAGCAGCATCATTTCTTATGATGCCGTCCCTGCTGTGAGCCAGACCTTGAAGGAAAGGCCAGGGGGTCATGATCACAGGGGGTTTGATTTCATGGGAATATAGGATAAAAACACACTGAGATTTGTATTTGATTCCTTCATTTGCATCTGATTTCTAAACCTTCAGAGTCATATTTCCAAGCTTTTCCCACAGGCAGCAAGGCTTTTAATTTTCTTAAAATACACATTACACAAACCAAGCAAGCTGACAGTCCTCCAAAATCTCAAGACTCTAGGAGTCGGGCATTAAAAAAAGAGAGGAACACACACTTCCCACTGCTAGCTGAAAGCTCTCACTATAACCACCCCATCTGACAAAACAACCACCCCTGAACCACGCACCACACACTCCCACCACCCCATCTGGGGCATGAGGACGATGCTGGGTTTCGAATGTGATCCCTAAAGCCAAGTGGCTGCTTTGGGCCACTCACTTTGTCCAGTCAGAGGCTACCAAAGGTGGCAGCTTTAGTACCAGCACGGACTGGATCAGCCCCTTCATCCTCCAAAGAGATTCCTCTGTGGACCTGTACGTCTACATCTACCTCTCCGCTGGCAGCGTTGCGCAGAGAGGGATCTAAAATTAGCCGGGTGGATTTAACGTCACACAGCTTCCCTCTGCTTTCAAGTGCTCAGCCTCCTGCTATATTTAAACCAAAGGCAACTGGTAAACAAAGGTTTGGTGCGCTCTACTCCGACAGAAATAGGCACTGCAGCTATTTTTATCCTGCAGACTACACAATGCGTGTCCAAGTTACAACCAGCAGCAATAAATACATCCCAAAGAGGGTCAAGAAGCCACCGTAAGCAGCGAGCAGAAATGAAATTGCTCTGCTCTCTGAATGCAGCCTTATCTAGTCCCTAATTCCTCCCTTTGAGGCTCATCACACAAAAGCCTCATAGAAAGCAGATGAGGTTGTATGTCATGCTTTGAATGTTTTGTTTTTTATTTTCCCGTCTAGGTTTTGTATTTTAGCTTAAGTGCACTGGAAGTATCGAGGCTTCTGGAACCATAATCTGGGTGCGTGAGGGCTAATTCAGCTCTGCCCAGAGCTGGCACTTGTGGATGAGGTGCCAGATGTGAAGAACGAGGTTTTCCCTTCCAGGTGACTTTCAGGAGAGGCTCAGAGGCTGAGGCAGGGAGTGTAGCACATGTTTAGGGCTGGTGTTGTTTGTTCTGCTAACCCTGGGGTGGTTGCTGTCACGGGACAATATCAAAGCCACCGCTGAGTAGGACAGTGTGCAGTTTGGCAGGGGTGGATGCTGAATTCAGACCCTTTGTGAGAGGACACAGTGCACTGATTACCTAGCCAGGACTTCCCACCCTCAAAGCCTGCTCTCCTTTCTCAATCCCCGCAAGGTATTAGTGTCATGACAGGGTCAATCTCATCCCTGGCCTTTAGCAGGGCTTTGTGGAGCATTGTGCAGGGGTCAGGCCAGATAGTGTCATGAACGGAGAGGCTCGACCAGCTCCAATGCCTAGCCTTTCTCCGTCTTACAGGGAATTTGGTGTGAGAGGTTAGTCAATGAGGAAGTAGATCACCTTTAGTAGATGACCTTTAAAGGTCCCTTCCAATCCTAACTATTCTATGATTCTGTGAAGTCTTCTCCCATTACTCCCCAGGACTTCCCTGTAGAAAGCACTGGTACCACTCCATCCTCAGAGCCAAGCACTTCAGGCTTCACTTTTGCTCAGGGACCCAGAAGAGAAGGAAAGTCAAGAGCCACCATGGTTTTCATCCTTGGTATCCTCTTCCTTCATGGTACCAGACCTTTTGGCTTTTATCTCCCAGTCTGCAAAACCCCAAAAGCTGGACAATGTACACCTGACAGCTGGGTAATATCACAGAGAGGACAAGCCTCATCTCCTCCTTCTGCTGGATCTTGCTTCCTCCTTCTCTGCTGGAGATGCAAACCTCTGCTCCACTCTGACTGCCTTGCTGCAGGGTCCAGGGACAAGCACTGGCAACTAGGCTTTCACTCCTTACCTCTGGAGGAGTTCACGTGATGCTGTCTGACCCATTGTCTGCTGCTATAGAGATGCCCCAAAATACCCTGCCTGGCCTCCACCACCTGCTGCAGGCAGGTCTGAGTCTCCTTGCAGACGGCGTGGCCTCTCTGGGACATCTCAAACATGCTGTGGGTCTGCAGGAGTGAATTGCTCACTGGGAGGGGGAACTCAGACACCCACCCACAAGTGGACATCCTTTGGAAAGCACCGATGTCCTAAAGTCAAATCTTTTGCAGGGGCATGCTGTTTTCAGCAGAAACTGGATGGGGCTGCTCGTGTCCCTGTATGGCTCTGCAGGTTACATTACACCCAAGACCTGGCACAACTGCTAGAATTTGGATCCCAAAGGCATTGGACTCCCTCTTTTCACTCCCAAGAGATATTTTCACTCCTGCCTTGGTTGAAATGAGGGATATTCAGCGTTAAGGTACGGAAACCCTACTAACCATGTGATGTACATAGCAGGAGGAATCAACAGATGCATGACCATGAGTATGCAGGTCCAGAGGGGAACACATGCCCCGCAATGACAAGCAAGCTAGCTTTGAGCAGCAGTGACAGCCAGCCGTGGTGGAGAAGGTGTTTGGGGTGGAATATCCAGATCTCTACTATAAATAAATGTGGGACAGATAAATAAAAGGGACAGATATGGGTCCTAAAAGCTCTCCCAAGCTTAGCAGACACATCGTGCAATGCCTGAAGTGGCTCTACACCCACAGCTGGGGATGCCCACCTTGGCTTGGACCTGCCTCCAGAGCCAGGCTGCAGGTCTTCTGTCCCCGGCCAGCAAGCCCACAAAAAGCAAAGGTGTCTTCTCCCTTTCCCAGCCCTTCATCCCCACTCTGGGGACCAACCCTGTGCCTCTCATGGCTGAGCAGGCAGTGATGAATGGATTGTCGCATCTGGCAGAGAGCGGTGCCCCACAGCTGGTGCACCAGGCACAGCTCCGAGCTTGGGAAAGCAGAGACCTGGGTTCATGGACCAGCCCTGGCTTCTCCCTTGGCTCTCATTTATTACTCATACAGGCACAGCAGGGCCCTCTTTTTTTTTTTTTTTTTTTTTTTTTTTGTGGAAGACATCGTCAAAAAGAAAGGAAAGGGGAAAAAAAAATCCCTTAGTAACAACTGTAAAAAAAGGGAGCAGGAGGAGACAAGCATGCAACCAACAGAAAGACAAATGGAGTCCAGTTACAAAAAGCTGACAGCTCAGCTGGGAAAGGGGACTGCAGAAAGAATGAGGCTTTAAAAAAACAGCCTGGCGCAGGGCTGGTCTGGAGACAGCTGTCTGAGCAAGAGGGTCTTCTTCTGGGGCCTGGCATCAGCCACCGCAGGCACAAGTGAACACTTCAACTAAGCTTGCGTGGCTGTTCATGAGGAGACCTGAGCTCACGAAGCCTTGCTGAAGGTGTGTAGGGGGCAGGGAGCATCACCTACCAGGTGGCCGGGTTAGCATCACTGCATGGTGTTTGGGCTGGCTTGGCTTGAGCTCAGGCTTGAGGCATGGGTACAGGAGCCTGTGTGTGCCCATGGGATACCAAAAAAATACATCCAGGCCTGTCTGCGGGAGAAGATGCTCATTCATCTGCAGCAGGCTCCTTGCACACAGATGCAAGGTCTTGCTCATCCTCCCTGAGATTTAGCAAAGTCAATGCCCTGAAGAAGGCCTCCTGGGTTGGCTTTTACAACATCCACCTCCTTGGAATTAAGAATCAGGGTCCACAACCACCAGCAACAGTCATTACCCTCTTTCCTTCTCCTCGTCAGCTTTATTTTATATTTTTTATTCCTCGATGTAAAAGCTTCCCTAACTAGCCATTAACCTCAGCCACAGGACACAACTGTTAAACATTATTGTGGCTGTAACATGGTACGTTACTTGCCTCGCAGTCGAAAGTGTTTCCTCCAGGAAGGGAGAAAAAAAGAGACCCACATTAAGGTCAGAATTCTCCCGCACACGTATCTGGCACGGCAGATCTGTTGCAAGGAGGGTGTTTGCACGGAGGGGACACGTTACATGAAGAGTGCTTCTTTCTTGATTAAACGTACAAGCAGGAAAAGTCATCTTTGATTTTCTCTCAGAGAACAACCCGGGCATTCAGATCCCATACCCTGCAGTCCCCGTGCCAGCACAGCCCACTGCCAAGTAGATGATACATCCCTCTCTAGGGACTGTCCTTAAACTGCTCAAGACCTTCTCCATGCTCACAGCCAGTGCTGAGGACCCCTGCCACGGTCCTGGAAGCAGCAGGTTCTACAGGAATTGACCTTGTGAATGGGACCTGGAGAGGTCCACCATGCCACATGCTGTTTGTAGACACCAGTTGAAAGAGAGAAAAGTGCTGTAGAGCTTTCAGTAGACATGGCTTTCATTGCCCACGGCCACTGCAAACCCCTTAGGTTTGATCGTCATCGTGCCTCCAGCAGCTCCAGGCGAGGTTTTCAGCCCTCGTCCACCTTTCTTCTTGCATACACAAACATGCAGAGAGCAAAGCTCCATGGCAGCACCTATAACGGTGTTTGTATTACGGCCACTGTCACAGTGGTCCTGAAAACTCAGGCGAGGAGAGAGAGGGATGGTCACTGCGACCACTCCTTCACCCGGTGCTCTGTGCAGGCTGCTGTGGTAATCAGCTGCCTGGGAATGTCCTATGTTATCTGGGAGTTTTCCTGAAAGGAAGACAAATTTCCTGCATCTCAGTGCAGGAGAGAGCTCAGGACGTGACCGCCTGAAATGAAATCTCCACAGATGGACCCCCAGGCTGATGGGGAGCTGTTGCGATGGGTCATGCCCATTTCCATCCATCAGAGGACCTAATGAGACATGACTGATCTAAGTGGAGCTGACAAAGGCTGAAGACCACTTCCCCATGTGAGGACATGCCACCAGGCTAGGGGGGAAAGGCTGCCTCTGCACACATGGGGGCTGTTTCATCCAGCAGCTCCTCTTTGCCAGCGTAGGGGTCCTACAGCTGCAGCATCCACCTTGCAGGCTTGGTACAAGCTCCTCTTCCACCTCACTGACTCACTGACATCCTAAATTGAAAGCGGCATGACAAGAATAGTTCCCCCTGCCGAAGCCAGGCTGACCTCCCACCCCGGGCTGGGGATCCCTCGGTGTTTGTTGTTACGTATCAACACCCAACAGGGAAGCACAGCCCTGCAGCTGACAGGTTTTAATGAAGACCTTTGATGTTCAAAGGAAGTGATGGCTGCTTGGTAAGGTTGGTTGAGTCGGAAGAAAGAGGCAGGCTGAAGCCGGCCGAGCTAAGCCCGCGATGCTAGCAGGGCTCTGTCTGGAGCACTTAACTGCTGGTTAAATTGTCTTGTTTGAGCCAGGCAGGTTGGAGGTAGGCAGACACAGGGGTTTGGTTTCATGCCGAATGCTGTCTGCCTCCCCGAGTTTCCATCCGCATCACTCACCTGGTGCCAGCATTGCCTGCCAGTCAAAGTCTGAAGTCAATTCCCATTCCTCGTACCCTGGGGCTAAGCTCACACTGGTTTTACAACAGAAATGGAAATGTCAGTATTTAATCGGGGAGGCTGTTAGCAAATAAGACATCTCTTTAAGGCGTACCTGGGAACTGCCATTAGCGACCCCAAAGCTTCAACCCCTCAGCTGGGCTCATTGCTACTGTGAGCCGCTCCCTTCTGCAGCCCCAAACTATGTCTCTGACCGCCAAAGCACCACCACCCATCTCAGTGGTTGAGCACCCTTCATATGGGTGTCTGGAGGCAAACTGAAGCAGCTTCAGTGGAAAAGAGGAGAAACAATCCTGTCTTGCCCAGCTGACAGGAGTTTTCCCAAGACATGAGAGAGAAAAGGACAAATTCCCTTAACAAATTCCCTTTGCTTCCTTGGTATATGAAAAGCAAGTCCACTCAGAAGTTTGAATTAGGAGATGTAGAAACAGCCAGCTGGATATTTCAGAAATTTGTCATTTTGTCTGCCATAGATATTTTTCCACAAGAACAACAACATTTGCAAGAAGAGAAAGTGCTTCAGCAGAAGGAGCTAAGACAAGTTTGGACAAGACTCCAAGCATGACCTGGTCAAGCTGGTTTACACTTCTATAGCAGGAAGGAGAGAGGACAGATGAAGATTTCTGAGGTGCTGATCTTTGTTTTTTCCTAAAAGATGATGCTAAGGTCTTCTGCCCAAGTCCACCACATGAGCAGAGTCACTCCCCACCCACCCATCCTTACCAGATCCCGAGTTTGAAATGGTACAAGTGAGACTCAGCCCCAGCAGACAGCAAAAGGACCTTGACTTTCCCTTTTAAACTGTACCCTCCTCCAGTGAGCAATTAATTTTCTCACTCAGAAGGAGATTAAAAAGTCCCCGTTACACCTGGTATGATTCATGCAGGGTCAGAGCACCCGTTTCCCTGCAGACGTGTTTTGCCTATTGCAGGTTATGGAGGATGGCGGTCGCTGCTCACCCCAGCCTTGAGGAGGAAGCAGGTTGTGTTTCTCTCCAAGTCATAACTTCTGGTCCAGAGACTGTCTGTATTTGGGGGAATGACCTGGACATTGCAACCACCTCTCCTGCCCTGTCACACACCCAAAGCTCCAGGGAAATGGCTGAACACTGCAAAGAGCCCAGGGCACCCCGCTGCGCCTGCCGCTATGGGGTGAAGGCACAGATGACAATTTGGCTTGTAATTTCTGCTTTGGGAAGTGGTGTCAGGGTAACCCTGCATTAAAGCTGTGTCCAAGACCTTTTTGGAGGTTTCAGTACAGCATTAGGAGGTGTTTTAGCCTGGTTCCCTAGGGGAACGAGGCTTTTGTTACCATAGTGTCTGTCTGTGTGCATCTTATTCCCAACTTTTCCAAGAACTTCAAAACCCATAGGGCCATTTTGGCCATTTGACTACGAGTCCTTAAAGATATTTAATTGCTACCAGCTTTGTGAATGTGGGTGAGCAGGGAGAAGAGTGAGGCTCCATCTTTACACCTGCAGCACAAGCCCAGAGGTACCAGCAACCATCAGAGAAGCCTCCCGGGTGAGACACACAAATACTCTGGAGATATTTCAATCAGAGCTGATACCTCATGAGATGTGTGATATTCCCTGCACAAGGCAAAAAGCCATGGCAAGGTTCCACGAGAGCCGAAGCTCGTTTGAACAGTTTGTTCGCTAAAAGAGAGTGAACCTGGCTGGGTGCTCATGGCGCTTTGGGTCCGAGACCTGCAAACTGGTCCCATGGGTTGGTAGAGGAGCTCTGCCCTCCTCCCTGCAGGTGCTGGTGGCCAAATGATTCACGTCAAGAGAGGGGAAACGCAAGAGCAAAGCATAAATGAATCACCCTGTGCTGCAGGTCATTTAATTCATTCTCCCTTCAGGAGACAAGCGTTTTTGCACACTCTAATTAGATAGTTCATCGTAATGGCAGCTATGATTTTTTTTCTTCCTTCTTTACATCTTTCAGCAAAATAGCATAAAACCTGATGGACACTTGGGAAAAAAAAAAAAAAGGAACCAGTGCTATGCTGGAACAAGCCGCATGTACCATATGGCTGAGACAGGACAGTTGCAAAATCCTGCAACGCACTCTACATGTGTTGTCTGCACTGTAGTGCTGTCTCTGCTCGCTGCCTCCTCTGCCCTAGTTCCCAGACTTCGGGGTATAATTATAGAATAACAGGCAACTGAAACTGGTTTTAAAAAGATGGTCTTTTTCCATGGAAAAAGAAAAATCTGAACAAAATAACAAAAAAAAAAAAAAAGCATTTTTCTTGGCAATGTGTTAATTTTTTTCTCTCTTTTTTTGAGAAAATGAGAACAGAAAATGTTCCATCTTCCTCCCCCTCCTACCCACCTGTTTTTGGAAGAAAGCAGGGAGGAAAGAGAAGGGAAAAACCCTGTGTTTTTAAGCTTATTGTTTTCAAAAGTACTAAAACATTTCTACCAAACCTGACATTTTCTAAGGAAGTTCTCATTTTACCTGTAAAACCCCTTTGAGTTCAGGAAAGTACAACTGCTTGTCAGAACAAAAAGAAGAAGAAAAAAGCCCCTTTATTAACTTTTTTCCCCAAAGTTACTGCAAGGTGGCAATGAAAACAGACATTTCTGGGTGAGGAACTCAGGAGCCTTTGGATGCAGATTGTACAGCCTGGGAGGTGAGGATCATTTTCTGTATTGATAAGATCTGCTCAGACATTAGCATCGTGATGAGCCTTCTGTATTGGGCTGGCAAGGCTCATTCTTTATGGTTTCAATCACAAGAATTGTGCTGGATAAAGCACGTGGGGGTTTTGGGCAGATCCAGGCTCCTCTTGGCTTCTTGCACCTCAGTCTGGGAGGCTGCAGAGCAAGCAGGGTCCATCCAGAAGCACATAGAGGGTGCACAGGCTGTAGGACCTTTATCCTGCAGAAAGACACCAAGCAACACCAAGGTGCAGAGCCGGTGGCAGGAAGGCAGATATGGCCCCACAGGTAAGAAAAACCACTTCAGCTTTCCTGAATAAAGGGTGTCGGAGCAGCACTGCATGATGCACGCAGGGTCTTAACACCCTTCAAGGAGAGTTTGGTGTTGCGTAAGAGGTCACCTCAGACTCAGGTCCGTTCACCACTAATGGTGGAAGCCATCCCACCACATACATTCTCCAAGGAAAGCCATGGGCTGCAGTGCCTGGCTCCTCTGCAATGTCCGCTTTTCCCTTTCTGGCTGAAAAACTGAGTTCTCTTACTGACATCATCTCTCATGTAGGAGATCTCAGCACACCCCAGGACTACATTTACATTTTCACCAAAGTGACCAATTTATTGTGTGAGGGGATGAAGAATGTGGAGAATGAGAGGCCAGATTTTTCATCTGTGAGCCATGCCCTTGTGTAAGGACGCATAAGGATGTAGCCTTTCCCCAGACCTTCAGCTGGAAAACAGCGAAGTGTCCATGCCTAAACCTACCACCTATGATAGATGACCTTCATTAACATTTCCCTGTGACTATGACTGCGGCTGCTGTGCCAGTGACGCAGCATGAGCGCTCACACATGGGCTAGATGGGCTAGATGACAAGTGATGAAATGTTGGTGGTCAGGCCGTATAAAAGCTTGTTTTGGGCTGCCCAGCACTGTCCTCTGCGTGCTTGTGTTGGATTAACGTCAACTCGTCTGCAGAGGAGTCTCAGATGGAAGAGGGCGATGTTATTCTGCTCTGACTCTGTCCTGCCTTCTTCCTTCCCTGGTTGACCCAATGCCTCTTCTTCACCATGGAGATGTGTTTGCAAATCTTTTGTGCAAGATTAGCCTCCTGCTATCTGTACATGCCTTGCATATCTAACATCATTCTTCCCTATGCAGGCAGAGGATGCACAGCTATCTGTGGGTCACTTAGAGGGATCATCACTCTCTGAGACACAAGCATTTTGCAGCATTTGTATGGGCTTATTTTCAGGCATCTTGCACCACCAGTGCACCACAGTCCAAATGATTATCTTAGAAATCAGAATATAGTTTGGTTTGGGGTTTTTTTTTGGCTCAGGAGAGGAGAGGAGAGGAGAGGAGAGGAGAGGAGAGGAGAGGAGAGGAGAGGAGAGGAGAGGAGAGGAGAGGAGAGGAGAGGAGAGGAGAGGAGAGGAGAGGAGAGGAGAGGAGAGGAGAGGAGAGGAAAGAATGGCAGTAGGGCAGGAGAGTATGATATTTTTCCATGATCCTGAAACTCTTATTCCCTATGACCTTGTTAGGAGGCTGGAAGCTGCTGTTTAGCCAGAGCTGTCAGACAGTGATGCTGGCAGGAGATGGATGAGCTGCGGTGCGGTGCTGCAGAAAGCGTCATGGAGACAGGCTGTTTTAAGAAGCAGCAATGGTGGGAAAAGGCAGCTGAGGCAGGACCGAAATGCCAGTGAGCACCAGGCTGTGGGGAAGGGAGCAGTCTGGCACAGGTATATACAGAAGATACAGGCAGAGGCTCCTCAAATAGCCATCAAGACAGCAAGGTTCTGGGGTATCTTTAGGCTGGGCTGACAGAGAAGGGTTTTGAGGATCACAGGACCTGCCCTTGGTGCCTTAGGAGCTTGATCCTGTCTCCTGCAAAGTGTTGATGGGCCCTTGGTCGCAGTCCCCAGACATTTGTTTGGCCTGTGTGAAGAGAAGCTAGATGCGTCCCCCAGCACTCCCCAACACCACCCCACACACTGCCTGCTGCCAGACCTTTATCCCAGACACCGGCATCACCATGATCCACCCTACAAGGATGCCGAAAGTTTTGCTTTAACTTTTACTGTCTAATACTAGCTATAAATTTGCTTTAACATTCCCTGCCCTCATAAAGCCAAGGATGCAATTTCCTTCTGCCCTGTCGCAGAGAACGGATTTGGGTGCCATCCTGCATCATGCTCTGATGTAAAGCACAGATCTGGAGATTGCTTTATTGCTGCCCCGCGATCACTCTTAAGACATCTGACCTTGTCATTTTCAGCTCTGCAGTGATGCTCTTGCCAAGCTCCTGGTCTTTGCAGGACATCTGCAGCCCTAGGCATGTCCTGATGCAAGCCCAAAAGAGTTAATGTTCAGGGACAGTGTTACTGTGCTACATCAGCCGTCACTGCAGTTCCTTGTCTGTTTTGTGCGGCTGGTTTTTAAACAGAAGCATGGCTTTGTTTATATCAGATGTTCACAATTTGGATAGAAGCTGAATAATGCCTTATCATATCAGTATCCCCAGTCTATTCTGGACAGGGGAAGACTTAACTCCAGCACGGACACTTGCTAGGGAGAAGAGGGAGTGCTAACAAAAGTGTGCTTGGGAAATAAGAAAAATATTCATCTCTGTTGTATTCAGGGCACACATGACCCCTTACCATGCCCAGAACCTCCTGCTGCAGAGAGAGACCTCAGCCCACGTCTATGGTAACCTGCAAAGCCAAAGCTATGGTCCTGCACGGGGTCGTGTGTGGGCACATCAGCAGTGCACATCATCCCAGTTGAGAAGTAAAAGAAATCTCTGGCTAATGCCTGGGCTGGGATCTGGGAGAGTCGGATTTTTTCTCTACTGTGCCAAAGGCTTCCAGTCATTTAACCCCTCAGTTCCTGGCCTGTAACATAGGGGTATTGGTGTGCCATTCCCTCTCTCCCTGAAGAGCCGTGTGAGATGCTCAGACAGCAGTGCCATGGGAGCCACAGAGGCACCCTGAGCATAAAGAGATAGCACATGCCCAAAACCTTGGCCCAGCAATGGGCTTGTAGGGTAAAATGCAGCCCCAAACAGCTCAGAGGTGATCTAGCCTTGGCTTGAGATCACTTGATCCCTGCAGCATGGTTTGGTCACATTTTCTGTTTGGCCTCTCACTAAGTCAAACGCAGGGCTTGTACCAGATGTCCTTTTAGCTGGAGAGCTGTGTTTCTAAGAGGGTGGGATATGTGGCTCCCTTGGTTTTACAGTCAGGAGGGGAATGGACAGGATTTTGCAATCATCACAAGGAGGCTGTGTCTGTACCAGTAAATAAAAGAGGCCAAGAGCAGTTGTGTGGCCGGTTGGCACCATGCAGGCCTATAAACTAACCTCTCTTCTCCTCCCCTCCAAACCCTAAACAGGGTAGCCTCAGCCATGCTGGCAGCTGGGACTGGTCCCTGCCCCACGCCAGCCCTTGAAGAGCCTCTGGGCGCTATATGAGAGAGGACAAAGCCGTGCCAAGGAGCGTGATGACTATTTAACAATATGGACCATTGTGAACTGGCGCACAGCTGGTGCCTGCGTTAGTGCAGTGTTATGAATATTGCCTTAGGGATATTGGGCTCCCCATTGGTGCCTGTCCTCTCATGACATACAGATCTCAAAGTACGCACACCCGAGCCAGAACCAAGCGTTGGAGTCCCACCTTGATGCTCAGGACTTTCCAGGTTTGTGTGCAGTTCCCGTGTCGCGGGGCAGCAGGATGCAAACCTTTTATCCTGACATACTGCAATGCAAAGTGATGGCGTATCTGCTCCAGTTTTGCATCCCACTCCCAGCAGGCATCTCCCACCACACCAAGCCAAGTACCAGGGGCTGCCACACTCAGCGAGGAGCTGGCCTGAGGCTGGCAATCGCTTCCATAAACCACTCAGCAGTTTCCCTGCCTCCTGGCTCAGGGTACAGAGCTCTACGCCACAGCTCCAGATCTCTGCTGCTTTATATCTTGTCTCCTCTCCTTTCTGCTTGAGAGAAATTCCTTTTCCCTGCTCAGGTTATCCAGCACAGGGTTTGGAGGGGTTATCCAGGATACACCAGATGCACAGTCCGTCTACAAATCACCCTGTTGTGTGCAAACTTATCCAACACACACCTCATCTCTCAGGGACGTTAGACATGCACTTTGCTGTTGATGTCCACTCATTCCGTGACCATTTTCTCCAGATGAACCCTGGATTCCAGGAAAATCTGGATGAAGGGGAGTCCAGAGACAGACCTCTCTCGGAGTGCTTTACAACCCATGAGCACAGCTCAGAGGGGCACGCGCTGCAGCACAGCGAAGAACCAGGCACCTTGATGTCTCTCTTCGATCAGATGCAGACAGTAGCCTGTCTGGTTACAGAGAGCACTTTCTTTGATTAAAAGCTAATAAATATTCATCCTTTTCCTCCCCTGCCATCCCTCCCAAATCCCCAGAGACAAAACTTAGACAAGCAAAACTGGTTCATTCGTGATGTATTCCAGTGTGTTGCTCCAAAACACTTGGAAACGTTCCAGGTAGCAATGCGCGGCTGCAAGGGCTGTGGATCATCAAGAGAAGAGCCAATATTTCGCATTCACTTAAAACAAGACTTAGGTCATAAAGGACATGCTCATTATTAGTGGTGGATGTTGGGAAGTAAAGTATAAAGTGTACACAGATCTTTATCCCTAGCTAATTCTTCAATAAATTGGCAAAGATACATCACTGCCTGCAGAGCAGGAGACAGAGAGAAATGAGATGTTAAGGGCAGCATAGTTTCCTAGGAATATAGATGTACCATCAGCTGATGAAAACTACAGTGAGGGGCAGGGAAGCAGATACATCAGTGGTGAAGGTTGTCTCCTTTTAAGGCAAGGAAAATTAAACACTCACCAGGAAAGAACAGGTTCAAATAGACAGAGAGACGACGGCCAGTGTAACAACACAGGGACCGCTGAGACGATCCCAGTGAAACATGAATGAGAAAACCAGCCACCGTCACCCAAGAGAATATTAGAGGAGCCAAGGATCTATTCAGTAGAAAAATACTGCTGGAGAAAACCAGTTCTGGTGTTCCGGAGTTTGGAAAAATATGGAATAGATGCAATAGCATGCTATCTCAACACAGATTTAAATCACAGCCCTGCAGAGAAAGCCCCTCTGAGGGAAGCAGGCTGTAGATGAAGAGTCTCCCATCCTTGAACGGAAGCCTATCCCATAGCTACCTCTGCAGCTACTATAACTGTCCGTTTTCCTAACTCTTGGCTTACAATCTGAGGATAGAGCAATTATTTCCTGAGGTCTTCAGCCTATATTGCTAGGGGGTTCAGACGTGACCTCACAATCCCAACATAATCATATTAGTAATAGTGATAGTAATAAGTAGTAAAATACTAAGACTAAGATGACAATTTATAATAATTATTATTGGTTATTATTATTGGAGACACATCCAAGCACGCGCATCCTCCTGCATCCTGGGAGCACGGTGCTGGGACACCAGGCTGGGTCTCTGCCCCAGGTCAGCAGCGGTATGTTATCCACATGCTCCTGCAACCCAGCAGCCCCGCTGCCCTGCACAGCAGCGAGCTGGCTGCACCACCACCAGCAGGATCTGCAGTCCCCTGCAGCCCAGAGGTGAAATCTCCATCCCATGGTCTTCACGCTGTTAAATCACAAAGGAGCCTGTGTCTGCTGCCCGACCCCATAGAAACCAAGCATTTGTATCTGTCCTTGGATACTAAAGCCTCGAGTTAGAGGCTGACAGCAGAAGCGGGTAGAAGATGAAGCATTGCAATTTTTCAGCTTTTCTAACGGCATCCTCCAGCTTTGCGGCTGTTGGGCAAACAAGAAGCAAGCAGCTTAATGGCTGTATTTCAGCTGGCACGAGCGCTGCGAAGCCCGTGTAGCAGGCCAGTTTCTCTGCTGAGCTGAGATTTGCTTGGTGCAGCAGCACTGTGGGTCCCGAGGGAGACCACGGCCACTCTCTGATCCTCCAGCTGGGTCCCAGCCAGACCCCACAGAGCCGACGGCTGCCCCCGCTGCAGGGGGAGCACGGCTGAGCGGGACGCCCTGTCCAAGCTTCATCTTAATGCTGACTCAGCTGACCAAGGCAATGGAGTAGGAAGAAAAGCAGTAGGAAACTGAAGACCCCCATCATCAAGGGGAAAATCCCTTCCTGAAGATTGTGTCCAAACATCAAGGTGGCACCGGAGAGCGCAAAGGCATCACCTACATCGCAAAGGGACTCTGGCCATTGGTTTGCAGAGCTCTGGGCTCTGGGGTAAAAGTAGGAAGTCTTTCTTTTTTTAAAAAAAAGAGAAACCCTGCCCTTTTAGGCAGCTTCCCACAGAAATGGGATGCTTGCAGCAGTACTCACATGAAGACGCCCTTTCTCCAGCGCCTTCACGTCCCCTTCGCCCACGTGAGCTGAAAGAGGCCTCAAGCACAGCGACAGCCCCGTGCTTTCCGTGAAAGCAGGCAGCTGGGTGGAGGAAAAAACCTGTTTGTGCCTCTTATGTGTTTCCTGCAAAGGGGAAACCTGCAGTTGAATCTCAAAGCTCAGAGGATGAACATGTGGGAGAGACCCATCCCACAGGTAAAACACCCCTCGGTGCCTGCCCTGAGCTGCAGGCCGCAGGGAGCGAGTCTTGCCTCCTTCGTGCGCTCTCAGGAAACACCACGGGTATGAAAATGTCAAAGTGTTCGGTGCCTTGTGAAACAGATTGCACCAACCGCTGAACTCACAGACACAGGGTGATCCATCCTCCACAGAAACGCATGGCCATGCCGTTGTTTTGGGATTTTGAAAGGGGGAAAGAGAACCCCAACCTTGTCATTTTTTGCTACTGTCAGTGTTCGCTTTTAGGTACTGGAAGGCTGCTATCAGGTCTCCCTGGAGCCTCCTCTTCTCCAGGCTGAACAGCCCCAACTCTCTCAGCCTGTCCTCATAGGAGAGGTGCTCCAGCCCTCTGACCATCTGCGTGGCCTCCTCTGGACTCACCCCAACAAGTCTATGGTTTGCAAACTCCCTTACTCCTTTGCAGGAGACTCCTTGCTGAGGCAGGAGAAAATCTAGTAACAGCTTCAAGAAAAACACTAAAAAAGGCCCCTATACGTCTGCCAAAATGGGTATAATTAAACATCATGCTTGACTTCATCTTCAAGGTCCTCTTGCCACAGCAGTTCAGCAGGAGATAATGAGCAAAATCCTTCGGTAAGTCTGGCTGGGCAAAAGTTGAGTTGGGAAAAATTCCAACTGTATCACCTCCCAAGTAACATGTTATTTGTGAAGTCTCTGTATACACATGTAGGTGTGTATGTATATGTATATATATGTCATACCATGTTCCAGTCTGTTAGGCAGATCAGGTTTCTTCACATAAGTAATTTGCACAGTGTTTCTTCACAGAAAATATTGTGCTCAAGCACAAGGAAAAAAAAATGTATCTTTTCGTGAGGAAAAATTAATCTTAGATGCAGAGAAATTTGCTGAAATGTTCCTTAATGCTCCCAGAGGAATTTTGTATTTGTTTGCTGTTTCACAAGACCGTAGCAATGGTCCTTCTGTGCTCTATGTTCAGAAGGGTTTGGCTTGGTTTAATGCGTGATCTTTAATGAACTTCTCCAGTATTTACACCGGTACCAGAATCTAATCCAGAGCAGCTATAGGCAAATACACTCCTAAAAATACTGTGCCAAAAGTGACTTGCTTCCCCTGACGTCCAAGTAACAAAGAAAAAAAGGACTTATGCCACCGGAGACCTCCGCTGGAGCACATCTTGAGAGATGTTCAGTCAAGGAGCCGCTCCAGCACAGCCTCCAAAGGGAAGCCCGATCGTTAAACGATGACATTTCTGTGCCATGTGATGAATGACAATTGAGCTGGCAGCTCTCATCAAGACTAAGGAGTCATCCCACCACAGCACTGATGTTAAAGAAAACAATCCCTTAGATTTGGAGTTTGGGTCAGGCCTCAAATGCAAGGACTGAAGTGACTACATCTGCACATCCCACCCCAAGCCTAGGCTGTGCAGGCTCAGGCTCTGAGCTCTGGAAGTCCTTGTCGTATTTTGGAGACTTGTCAAGGTTCACCACCAAGACCAGGAACCTGTTGACTCTTCTTATGTTTCACCACAGCTACGGCCCACTGAGTTTGCTTTCATCCCATCAATCTTTCTTCATGAGCCTGCATACTGCTCAGAACCAGCAAGCAACCAGCACATCAAACAGCGCTGAACCACCACCAGACACTCTAGATGCTGAGTGATGCTATAACCAGCCCTTGTCTCATGTTCTACACAGGACCGTTCCATCCACCCACAGAGGAATACACGTAAAAGCTCTTACATGAGGGAAGAGAAAATCCAGCTGTAATATTTCTGGAGTGCCTGCAAAAAAAAAAAAAGAAAAAAAAAAGCCTGAATCTGATGCAATCAGATTATTTAAGACATTTAACCAGTTATTTGACTTCTGCATCCCTTCCATTGCAGCTGGAGGTGCCGGATCCCATCACATGTGATAGCACACAGACCAGGTCTGCACCACCTAAGGAAATCTCTCTGTTGTCGATATCTTGCAGACCTCCTTGGAGATTCCTGGGGCACTTAACTCAGCCAAAGAAGAGTGGTATATTTAAGAGTTCTGCATTTCTCTAAATTGCAAGGCACGAGAAAAAAAAAATGCCCGTAGCCACTAAGGCTCTTGGTTACTCTGAAATGGAAAGCTTTCCCCCTTTGCACATTCTCCTAAGTATGGCATGTAGCCTAATTATGTAATTACACAATAGATCTGAATTGCTTCAAAGGAGCTGTTGTGTTCCAGCAGGTACATAATAAGTTTATAGTATCAACTAATTAGCCTGTTACATAAGGGCCCAGAATGACTTTTAAAACCAATAGACAGATCTCCTAGGCTATCAAACACATATTGTTTTGTTTGGGGGATTTTTTTTTAATACCTCATTATGAAGGTAACCTGTGCTTTCTCCAGCCTTTCTAAAAGGGATATAAATATTAATACCATGCAGAAAGTGCAGGGCCTAATACTCAGTTGGCGTACATCATCTCTACTGACCTCAGTGGAACATTTCAGGGGCAAAATCCAAATAACACACATAAGTCAATGGCTCAGAGTCCATGTTAACCAAGACCATGGGGACACAAGGAAATGTGAACTACTATGGTTTAAGCAGCTACTGCTGACTGTTGTCCATCTTGCATCACGCTGGTTTGAACTCATACGTTCAACCTCATGGGTGGGACGATGTAGGACTACACAGTGACAGGCTCCATAGAAAGGGACATCTGGTCCATCATAGCAGCTCAGCCACATCCATTTGTGTCTTTACCCTCTCTACCCACAAAAGGTATGGAAATAAAGGTGGGTTTTACCACAACCAGCCTCACCTGGCACTGACTGCTGCTGCTAACATCCCTCACTTTGGGTGTGTTTCTGAAGGCCCTGGATCTCACAGCCAAGAAAACATGAGTTTCCATTTACAAACCAGCATCACAGCCAGGCTCAGGGCTCCTCAAAACATGGGCATGACTTCACCATGACACCTTGAGGGTGGATGGCCAGAGTGGAGCACAGAGTCACACAGAAGACTCTGGGAAGAGGCGTAGCATTAGAAGGGACGAGGGACAACCTTCCCAGCAAAGTCCTGTTTGGCTACCTGCATCTAGAAAGTGCCTATCCAGCAGGAACCTAGGCATTACGCTTAAAGGAGCTCACTAGAAGTCCTTGCTGAACCTGTGCTCCTTTCCTCTCCTGTGATCTGACCCACTCAATGCACATCCATCATATAATCCCAGACAACCTCTGGTCAACTCATTTCCCTCAACATTCCATGGGGGCCTTGCAGCTAGTGCAAGGGAGAGTTAAGCTGTCTGTCTCGGCAGTAAAGGAAGGTGAAATCGGGCATTAGCCCACCAGCTTCCTCAAAGTTGCTGTTGATCTGTTGATGTGAACCTCTAACCCGGATCACGCAACACGCACGCATTTTGTTATCATCTGTTCACCCTTCAGAGAGCAGCTGGGATTCCCCAGCTGCAGCAGGACACTCATGGAGCTATAACTTTGTAAACTCAGCTCAGCCTTTCAGGAAGAGATTTCTAATTTTATCCAGGCCATTCATCCACACTTAGTTTGCAACGAAAAAAATAAGCTGTTGCAGGGTTATTATTAACTATTGGCCAAGAAAGAATGAAGTCCAGGCTTGGCTAACTCCCTCTTTGGTAGAGAGCAAGTGCACAGACAGCAGACACATTGCTGTTTCGCTTCCCAAGCATTTCTGCTCCTAAGTGAGGATGTTTGATAGCCAAAGAAGGAGGAGAACCTTTGTTTCACGGGTATACCTGCGTTGTCCAGGCTCTACCTCAGTCTACTAGGCTTGGACACCTTTGGCCAGGCTGCAGGGCTTAGCTTTGCTCCCCCTCCACCTGCTCATAACCACAGCATCTGTCAGTGTCAAGCGTTTGCTCTGATTGGGAGAAGTCCATATCGACCTCACTCAGGCTCTGAAATTGGATCTCAGACATACGGAGGAGTATTTTGTCATTGGCTGGAGAAGTGGAGTCGTCCCCACTTAAGCAGAATGGTCCGTCTGAACACTCACTGAGGACGCAGTTGCTTGCAGTACACGTGGCCATATCCAAACCACCCCATCAAGCACATGAGATGGTCCTGGGCCTTAGTTCCAGGCCAAGGGAGCACCGTGTTAATCTGCCCCAGCACTGGTTCCCAGGGCAGAGATGTAAAGTGCCCTAAGCTGAAGACGGAGAGCCAGCCAGGAGAAGAGGGCCTCCAGCTATGCCATGCCCGTGAATCGCTCTGCCTATGATGTGTTTGTGAGAGGTGATTAATGACAAGTCTTCAGCTATGACAAGTCTTTTTAATGCAACAAGTAAAGTAACAAACAATAGAGGAAAGAAACAGCAAGGAGTCTACATCCTTATTGGTTGGGCTGGTAGCCCGAGGAGTCAAAAAACTGCTCTTGACCAGAAATATTGCAAAGGTTGTTACCTTTTCCCTAAAGTCTCCTAGAAATTGTTATTCTTATGCCTGTCATTGCAGGATTTGCCACTTGCTTCATACTAGTTTTCCCCAAATTCTCCCTGGGAAAAATGTTCTTGCTGACCCACCGAGCATCCCGTTGCTCCACCTGCTTTTGCTTGCGCCAAGAGAGGACCCACCCAACGCCAAACAGCCCTTCACTGTAGGCATAAACCAGTGGGCACCCGACATCTACCAGAGAACCTCATCCCAGAACTTCCTACCGATCCCTCGCCAAATGAGGGGAGAGGGCAGACAAACCAGGCCCCTGGACCCACAAGTGCGTAAAGCCGTAAGGCACGGCGACTTCCATGGTAACTCTGTGTATAAACAGGACCAAACAGCTTGAAGTAGCTGCTTTTCTCGCAAGGCTGATGAACAAAGTATCTCTGTAGCTTGGCCAAGGCAGCAAGCCCCAGCCAAATGTAAATAGCCTGCAGGGCTTTTTGGCACTTTGCACTCTATTTTGCATACAGCTGGTAATGTTTTAAAGGCCAGGCCCAGCCAAGGGTAATGCTTCCAAGAACAGAGCAGGAAACACTTTGTGTACAGAAAAGGGTCTCAGGAGAAATCACTGCAATCTTAAGACCTTTTGTGTTTCTTTCTCCCTCCTCAAATCGGTGTGTTTTGTTTTTACGCTAAGAATTTCCAGAGCTCCAGGTAGGCTGCCTAGATGTGACGGCTGCATTTCACGCTCCAGGCACTCGGTGAGGAAGGTATTAGCTTGGATCCTGCAAACACATAAACACTTGCTGCGTGCAGGCAAGTCCTGCTGAGCGCATCCGTGACGTCTTTCAGGGGAGAATTCGCTGAAGCTGGCTGATGTGAGTGCAGAGCATGAGAGATGTCGTCAAGGGAGGACCAAGATTGTGCCAAAGCATCTAGTGATACACTTTGAATCTTCCGCGGTACCAACATCAAGGAAATACCATGATATTTCCAAATGACTGGATATCATTCAACCTTTTGGAAGACATCAGAAGGACTTAGGGCTTAGGATGGGTTGTCGTGATGGAGGGCATCAGTCCCTACCACTAGTGCTACTAAAACCCTGCTCTCCAGCGGCTTGTTCTTGCTGGTGGGATGGGATTTCCCTCTCGATAGGAAGCTGGGGAACCAGGACTTCACTATTTTGTTTGACTTAGCACCACCATGTAGGGTATGAAAAGGAGAAATTTGGCTCTCCTGTAGCCACTCCTGCTTCTGTCTGCTGGAGTAGAGGGCTGGGGAGGGGACACAGATGGATCGAGCAGAGCAAAGCCACACCGAGCGTGCAAGGCTGAAACAGGCAGTCACATAGGATAAATAATGCGGTATGAATTTTGTTATCTTTTGCAATCATGTGTTTAAAACCACAGTGTACTAGCACGGGCATTTTGCCCACCTGGCCCTCTCCTTTCAACCTCATTGTGCTTGAATGTGTTTGTACATCAGGATCATGTCCTAGAGGGAGACTGTCCTGTTAGCTGTCCCAGTCACTTGATTATTGAGAGCTGAAAGATGAGCACTGGCTGAGTTAGCAGCAGCCGTCAAAGCTGGCAGCAAAAGGGAATATATGTCAATAACTCAGAAAAGAGATGACTTACACAGAAGTTATCGCTACACCCTCATGAAGTGAAATAGAAAGCTCTGTTTATCATCATTTAGTGTCCTTTACTTTGTATCTTACAGATGTCTGTCCTTCCACAGGTAATTCATCTGTGCAAGGCCAAATCGTCACACTCCAGACAGGGCTGGAGCACAATGGAGGGATCAGGGTGCAGGGACGGATGGGGAACCGTGCGCTGTTGTCAGACCTTACAAAGGGCTACGCTTTCATGTCTTTGTGTTGTGGCTGCACATCGTGGGCTGGCCAGGGAACAGAGAAATGGGGAAAAAACAGAGATGGGATCTTATAGTGAAAACCATACATTTGACCTCTGTGGCTGGAGACACAGTCTAAATCTTATTGTTGGCTCTAAAGGTGACAGAATCAGGTCATCTCGACTCAGGGCTTAGTCCCCTTCCCTCTGACCAGCTTTGACATGGGTGTGTTGGACCTTCCATGGCATGCAGAAACTATGGTGTTGTCAGATACAAAGGAACCCAACTGTCCTTGGCCACGGGGACATGATGATATGCAAGCATGCAGGTGTCCTTTCTGCAAGTTACAACACAACTGGCTTTACATGCACTTCTTTTCAGCCTTGTTTACAAACTGAAAAGGCTTCAGGACCTCCTGGGTGAGCACCTCTCCTCCTCATTCCAAATCTCATCTTTTCCAGGCCAGACAAGGAACAAATTCTGACTCCTCCTCTTGCTTTCTGCAGGGGTTATGAAACCTAAATTGAGGTCAGCACTCATAGGAAAAGCCCGGTCTCTAAAATGCTCCTACCTCCTTCCTTGAGAGAGAGAGAGCATCACAGATCCCAACCTGACCTCCTGGAAGAAGGGAAAGAAAACATCTTCTTAACCCAAATTTCAAAATGTCCTTTTCCAGTCCCAACAAGTGATTGGCACACACGTGTCTACATATCTTCTTGTACCAAGTAAACTTCAAGCCTGTTAGCCAGATGCAGGGGAGGATACCTCACAGACAGCTACAGTACATGAACAAAGGCAGAGGAGAAATTAATTTCCCAGAATCAATTTGTCCTTAATAATTTTGCAACCCAAAGGGGTTGATTCCTAAAATCAAACATGGTTGCTGGCAAGCCCAAAGAGTGTGAGAAGAGATTATGGGTTTATTTGAGGTAAATGGGAGCTCTTAATACAGGCAATTAAAAAAAAAAAAAAAAAAAAAAAAAAAAACAGTCAGGAGATGCTAATCCACAGGAGAACAGGAGATAGTGGTGTTCATAAAACTGCCACTTATCAAGACTTACCTTCTTGTCATATGTGAAAAATCATATTCTGGCATTGTAACTGTGATGGGAGGAAAAGCAGAACATCTCAGACACACAAGTTTGAATCAAGGAGCATGTTCCTTGCTTACCAGAGCAGGAACCTATGGGCTGCACCAGTTACAGCTCAAGATCTCAGCAACCTGCTGAGCAGGTGGTGTCCAGGACTGCTGAGAGAGGGTGGGCTCAACCCCACCGGGGGCCTGCAGAACCACTTGGCTTGAACCTAGAGGAAGCCAACATATAGGTTGGGTTGGCCTTCACTGATGCCAAAAAAGATGTTAGCCTGGATGTCTACAGGGACTGGAGGCACTGCTGGCCAGCATGAGCTGCGATATCAGAATCTGGCCCTTTGCTTCTCTGAGGGAACGAAGGAAGGATGGCCTTGCAAGACAAGCAAGCACAAATGGCTAACAAAGCAAGATAAATATGGGACATAAATATGTAATGGTGCAGGAGGCGGTACCATAAACTTATTTTATTGCCACTTGTCTGCAAAGGCCAACATAACTCACTCTTTTCGCCTCGCTCTGTCATTCATGAATAATGAGACTGCCCGAACACATGCCAATAAAAACCTCCTCACGCCCTGCACCGAGATGTGTGACTGCCACCTTGGGTAAGAAAATAAAGGAGTGGGGATTTTTAATAATGATCAATCCCCTGCTCTCCATATCCTGAATATCTGATGTAGTGTTTACCGATTACGGATACAATCTGATCTTTCATGTTGGTTCCTACCCTGCTGCTCTCTCACTTAGCCCCTATTTTAAAAGGTCTTCAGGAGCAACTTCAGGAGCGATACGAGTACAGCTCACCCCAGTTCCTGCAGGCAGAGGTCCATGGTGTTTCACGAGCAGCTCACATCAAGTGCAGCCCGTGCTCTGGGCCGAGCAGGTCTGTGCAAACACAGCATGATGCCGTTACCCAAGCAAGCACCCTGAGGGCTGAATTGGTCTTTCCTGCCTCTCTGCAGGGTTAATGTGGCTTTTGACTTGTTTTGGCTTGCAGCAAGCCGGGCAGGCACATTGCAGAGCCAGGCTGTGGCCAGAGGCGCTTACAAGGGTTTGACCCATGCCTCCAGCGAGAGCAGGGCATCTGCCTTGTGGTTTTAGAGATGCTTATTGAATAGCTAACAGTGCCTCGGGTGCTGGCAGATGAGAGGTTAATACTTACTACCCTTGCGCTGAACATCAGCTTCTGCTCATTTGCTCCAGAGGACCATGGATTTGGGTGGTACCACCCTCCCTCCCTGCCCTGGCCAGCCGCATCCCCACAGCCCACTCCAGCTGCTGCATGAGCCAACATCCACCAGGAAACGTGACAGGGGAGGCATGTGTGGGACTGACTGTGCCAGAGCCAGAGGGGAGGAAGCTGGATCAGGCTTGTGGATATGCAAAGCCACGGAGAGAGGTTTCTGCTGCCTGCGGCGGGGCTGCGTTCCCTGGCCCATCGCTCCGGCACACAGATGTGCAGGCATGCCAGAGCCCACATGAACACAGCCTCTGCCTCCCAAGGGGAAAGCCACTTCAGAGACGGGATGCCTCTTCCCCTGCGCTCACAGCCGGAGCCTTG
Organism: Chlamydotis macqueenii; assembly: GCF_036417535.1. Taxonomy (NCBI): domain Eukaryota; kingdom Metazoa; phylum Chordata; class Aves; order Otidiformes; family Otididae; genus Chlamydotis; species Chlamydotis macqueenii. Next base: position 5,049,652 of record NC_141557.1, on the reverse strand, counting down.
CCAAGCAGCCCTTGTACGAGGCAGTGCTGGGGTCACGCACTCCCTGCATCCTCTGCCAAAGGGCAGAGAAAGAAAAAGACAGTGAAAGAGAAAATGTGGGTCAGCAAAGAGAGTCAGAGTCTTTTTCCAGAGCCCACAAGGGAAAATTCCTGTAGCCTCATGCACAGGACATCGATGGGCAGTAGGACGTGTGCTGGCTGATGCACAGGCGGAGAACTGGTCCCCAGGGTTCATCCTCTTTCCTCCTCTTAGAGACCAGCACTTCTGTCACCGTGATCATAGAGAAAAAGGAAAGCAGATGGTTCTTGTTGCCTTTCCATTACTGGGTGACACAGCAGCATTTCCCCAGCTTGCACGGGCTGCATCACCTGATACCGTTGCTGCACTGCTCCATCTGGGCTGAGAGCTGTAAATCAAGGTGTTCAGTGGAAGCTGTAAGGGAATAAAGCATCCACAGTAAAATTTCTCTGACAAGTAGTCACGGCTGAGATATCACTTGATGAATGACAACAAAATCCCTAGTGCAAGACAATAGATTCTCCGTGGCTGTGAGCAGACTGAACTCTGTCGTGGCTGTCAGGGCTTTAGGACATCTGCCACTTCAGCAGGTACCTGTGAGGACGTACCCAGCCCAAACCCTACACCACTCTCAGCAGGAGCAGCATAGGTAGCTTTCTCTTCCGGTTGCCTCCAGCTAAGGAGAGCTGACTTTGTCATTAAGCCAACAAGCACAGAGGCATCAGTTTTAGTCCCACCTTGGGCACTTTGCTCTTCACCTCCTGGTCCACATAGGTGAAAAAGATCTAGGTAGTTGCCTTATCTGTCTCAGGTGACTTCTCCAAGGCAGACCCTACAAGCAGTGCCAATTGCAGTGGGGTGGCAAAATGGTTTAATCTCTCTACATGGTGTATAACAAGTTACAGTAAGTGTTCAAAAAGTCGAGATACAGGAACCATGACATCTAGACCAGATTCCAGGACATGAGGCACTCACCTTATTGGATTATGAGTCCTAGAACTGGAGCCAACACCAACACTCTGTCACTTCCCTGTCCCTCAGGATGGGCTGGTTCCCAGCAGCAAGCTCAAAAGGTACAGGAGAAAGCTCATGACCTAATTAAAGCCAAGCACCCAAAGGGTTATTTTCAGGATGGTGGGAATGTCCTTCATATCGTAGGACAATCTCCAGCCAAATCAGGATGTACAGCCACCCTGTAATAAATACTTGTCCTCATTTATGATGTGACCATAAATGTTGCAGCAGGAGCTGTAACAGAGAAAATAGTACTAGAAGTGGCTTGGAAAAAGCATAAGCAGGGCAGGGCTTTCCATTTCTCTTTGGTTTCCTGGAGACACCAGAAATTTCAAGAGAGGAGGTACATCCTGGTACTCTGCATGCTGAGCATCAGCCCTAAGAATTATTTGGGCTGTAAGAACTGAGGTTGTCATGGGCAGTTTCCCAGAACTAAAGAATTGCATCTCGAGTCCAAAGCCACTTATAGTATCTCAAAAATAAAATACAAGTGCTGTAATCTACTCAACTGTGGTAGATATAGGGTTGAGTTTACTTTGTTTGTTTTCTGCCTTGAAATTTTGCAAATAAAATATAAATTGTAGTTTCAGTCAAAGATTTCTATGGGAATTGTTGGGATTTTGGCAAAGGTTCCAGCTTTTGAGGTTTTGTCAGCTCTGTACTGAGCAGAACTCACTGGTGGTTCTCACTGATGAAAGGAAACAACACATCACAGAGTCTGTAGCTCATGGCATGTACTCTAGTTGTGCATCTCAGCCCAAAGAGTGGGGGAAAGGAGCAAAATATAACCCTCCAAAATCTACCACAGCTCCAGATCCACCCAGATCTGTGCACTGAATGTGAGACTTTGGATAAATGAGTCTTGTCTTGTGTTTGCAGTGCTGCATTATGGTTCATTTTTCCCCTCCATCTTCATGTACCAGGCAGAATTCAATGGCCTGACTCTTAATCCTCTGAGGGACACCAGTACCTGGCACAGCTTGGACAGAGAGGTCCCACTGGCAGCCTGTTCTCACCTACGTATGAAGTATCCTCTACCTGGTCATGTCACCAACACACCCATGTTTCTTTTATCAGACCCAATGCAGGATTGTCTCATACACTGGAGAGGAAGACTCCCTGAGAGGTGAGTGAGTGCCATGTTTCAGCTCAAGACTTCACTGCTTGTCAGATGTGTTCAATGAAAGATGGGAATTTCTACAAAAAAAAAAAAAAAGCTGTTTCTCACTGAAAAAAAAGTGTGTTTAAACTTCATTTCTAGTTGTAAAAGGCTTAATTTCTTCTTGTGACTGGCTATGGATGGTGTATAACTCAAGCACGCTGGAAAACCAGTCTGATCTGCACCGATGGGAAAAATGAATATTAGAATTGAGAGCTTTCCATCCACATCTCCCCTTCTACAAGGCCCAGCTACAGAACAGGTGAGGAGCTCTATGTTATACAATAGTCACACACCACTCAGAGTTTATATGTGTCCCGGATCCAGCTAGGATAGAGGTAATTTTCACCTGAGCTGGGAGGGGAACTGGAGCACCTGTGGCTGGGGGACACAGCTGGGAGAGGTTACTAATTAGCCAACAGCTGGGGTACTTTACTAATTAGCCAACAGCCAGGATAGTTTACCCAAATTGGCCAAAGGGCTGTTCCACACTATGGGACATCTGCTCAGTGTATAGAGTGGGGATGGTGCTGAGGGGAGGTTATTGCTACCTGGGAGGATGCTGAGCATCAGGATCCACTGTGTCCTATGGTACTGTAAATTGCATGCTTAAGTTTTTTCTGTTATTGGGGTGGGTTGGTTTGTTTTCCATCTCTGTTTTCTTTTCCTCTGTTTTTCTCTTAAACTTTTTAATCTCAACCTATGAATTTTTGTCTTCTTTTCTTTACTGATTCTCTTCTTTGTCCCACTGCAGGGGGACAGTGAGGGTGGAGTGAGCAGCTGTGTGGTATTTTAGCTGCTGAGCAGGGCTGAACCACAACAACGTGCTATGGTGATACTCTGGAGAGAGCCTGCACATAGCAAAAGACTATAATAGGCACTGCTGCAAGACGACCTCATTAATTTTTGTGAGATTCTGCTCACAGAAATTTAAAAAAAAAATTCAGAGATGAAGGAAGAAAGACCCAGACTAAGACAACATTTGGATCAGGTCCTATTTAAGGTTCTGTTTGCAGGAGGTGTTGGCTGTGTTTAGATTCACCTGTAGATGCAAGGCCCAACGTGGCACACATCTTTCTGAATGTGCAGGCATCTGGGGGGAGGAGTGTATTGAAGAAGGTCTCAGCTGCCCACACAGAGGGTTTCGTTGTCTGAGCAGCCAAAGCACATGGCGATGAAGGGAACAGTACATGCATTTGCTGCACAGATTGTCTGTGTCCCTGCAAGTGACCTGGCCAATTCACCCAAAGATATTCCCTTGGATGACATTTGGATGAGATCTTCTTTTGGGTTCTGTTTGCTGGAGCAGAGATCTAGGCTGCATTGCGTGACACCCAGACACCCAGATGAGGGACCTTTTGAAGAGCGTGGAAGCTACTGTTTGATTGCCATGAGCTGCTAAGCAGTATCTAGGAAGTACGATGAGTTATCACGCCTCCTCAGCCCTCTTACTTCCCTCCTTCCCCAGATCACGACAAACTTTGTGGAAGACTCAACCTTGTACTTCCATCTCTTAGTCTTCCACTCTCACTGTGCTCTTACCTGCCAAGGTACTAATCAGCAGTGACTGTACATAATTTAAGCTAGGGGAAGGGTGGAAGTTCCTAAGCATTTGAACTTTCTGAGGTTTGATACAGGTGGCAAACCTCATCAGGCTGAAGATCTAGACTTTATTGCTCATGACCCTAAAAGAGCGCCGGTGGTTTTAAGAGCTATCCCACTAATGCTCCTTATTTTCTAAGCTCCTCTGAGGGCTGCCACTTTTACACATGCCTCAGCAGATGGATTAACACCTGGAGCCAAAAATAGTTCCTGCTGCAGCCACAGTAAGATCTATACAACCAGGAGCATAATAAACTCGCATCCTTGGCAGAGGGACACAGAGGTGAAGTTGTTAGCAAGCACCAAGCAGGGATTACAGGACCTCGAATCCTCAAATAGTCCTGGCTGGTGTGACAGCCACCACTTTGGTCAACACCAGGGTCTGCCCAGGGAGCTGAGATGCATGAACCTCAGGCACTCAGGAGGATCTCAGCTGTGCTTTGTAGCAGGGATACTGGAGAATTACATCCTTTTGACACACATTGAGTTGAACCTGTAATCCAAAAGTTGTCATTGCTACGGAAACCTGATCTAGTCGGGGATGTCCCTGCTCCTTGCAGGGGGGTTGGACTAGATGACCTTTGAAGGTCCCTTCCAACCCTAACTGTTCTATGATTCTATGAAACTGCTACACAGGAAAAGTCACGCGGCTGTTACCCTTTAGCACTTTGGCTTTATCTTCACAGTAACTTGCCTTCCTGCTACTATAGATTAGATCAGCACTGACAAGGAGCATGATGGAGTCTAACAATGTCAGACAGTTGGAGAGATGCTCTCATGATGTTTAAACCACCCAGTCCAATTCTGGGGGGTTCTGGTTTAAAGCAGAGGATGGGACGTACACAAAGCAAATGGAAATAAGGGAAACCTGGCAATTTCCAAGCATATTTACCTATATCCATTTTTTTTCATGTGCATTTATATACATTTAAAGTCTGCAGACAAAGTGGGAAATTCCTAGAAATGCCTCTTACCCTTCAACCTCTTGCAAATGCAATCCCTGTCTCCATGGTATTTTTGCCTGCCCAGGGTCACAACTGCAGATGCAGCCCCAAGCCCTTGCAATGACAGAGAGATTGGACTGTAACAATTAAGTCATGCAGAGGGTGGATGGTCTTTCCTTTTGGGTATTAAAAATGTCCTGGTCTCTTTCATGGAATCTGTCCTACGTTGGGTCAAACTCCCTAATGAAGTCAAATAGTTTTTTTCTTCATAAGGGATGACTGCAGTAACCAGCCTTGAAGACACAGCTGCCACTTCCCAGCTGATGGAAGAGGTTATCAGAGATGATCACCTCTAAAATGTCCATTCAGCAGGGTATGTCTGAGCTGGGCATCTGAAAATGCTTTAGTGCTTTCCTTGGACTTTAGCCACTAAAGATAAGACCCAGGTTGACACTACTGTACTGCATTTAGTATTATTTTGACATCTAGTAACTGTCCAGGAAAGATGCAGTCCTGCTCATATGTTGGAGTTACTTTGGTGTTGTCTAGTGGAAGGGGAATCTGAATTGGCCTTGGAAGTGCTGGTTTTTTTATCCCTTTTTACTGTTATTGTGCCAGGTAGCCTTAGTAGACTCACTCAACGCTTCTTCTGCCCCATCTCATTCACAAGATGAAGATTGCACTACTCCGTCTTTCCAAGACATGTCCTCTTTCAGTGTTAGGCTTTATTACTGTTGAGCTGGGATTGTTTAGTCTGGAGAAGAGGATGCTGAGGGGAGACCTTTTTGCTCTCTACAACTACCTGAAAGGAAGTGAGGCAGGTGTTGCTCTCTTCTCCCAATTACGAGCAATAGGACAAGAGGAAATGGTTTCAAGTTGTGTCAGGTGTGGTTGAGATTGGATATTAGGAAAAATTTCTTTAATTTCTTTACTGAAAGAGTGGTCAAGCATTGAAACAGGCTGCCCAGGGAAGTGGTGGTGTCACCATCCCTGGAGATGTTAAAAAAAACACCATGTAGATGTAGCACTTGAGGACATGGTTTAGTAGACATGGTGTGGGGTTGATGGTTGGACTTGATGATCTAAGAGGTCTTTTCCAACCTTAATGATTCTATTCTATTCTATATTTTTTCTGTGTCGTCAGGTAAAATGCTACATCTGGGGCAAAGGGACAAAGTGTGAGGACCTTGTTCTGCTTGAGTTTATAACCTCTTGCATACCCAACGATTGGTGTAATTTAAATAAAAGAGGGGGTTGGAAGAGAATTCCAGCCTAATTACACATTACAATGGTGCTGTGCTGCTTCTGGGAGACCAGCCAGGCATCTGGAAAGAGCTTCAACTCCCAGCAGGGGAGAGCTGGCAGGACAAAGGAGAGAAGTCTGGGGAATAAGCAGGACAGAAAATACAACCAGAGGAGGGTGGCCCAGCTTCAGCCAGGAAACGGCACTATTACCAACATCAGGCAGCACGAACACGGCAGCCACGTGGCCAATCTCAGAGGTAAATCTGGGTGGTAGCGGTTTGAATTCAGGTGCCTCCGGCTGCCCCTTAGCCTTGCTGAAAGCCTTGCACCGGGAGCACACACCATTCACAGCTCAGCTTCTCACTTCTCATGGGCCACCTTCGAGGCCGTTTCAAAGTCATCCCAACGTACTGCCTGAGAGCTCTGCTTCCTCTTGCATCAGTGCTACAGCTCTGCACGTTGCATGGGAACAGGCCTCGTCTGCACCTCCACTCACTTCCAAGATGCTGTTAAAATCGTCTCCCGGCTTCTCCCCCTTGGACAGATCACTACTCCTTCTTGCACAAATTCCCAGGACAGAGGTAGGACTACAGAACCACCTTCTCCACGTTTCCCCTAGATCCATGAGGCTTTCCTGGCTGAGAGCAGCAGCTGGGAATGGTTAGTAGACACTGAACTCGTGTCCTTTGCAGACAAGGGGTGGTCTTCTCTTTCTTGGCATACAAAGCAGCAGAAGAGGGTGCCCTGGCAGCTGCTGTTTGAAAACACTGCTTAAATGACTGTGAAGAGCCAGATGGACTTCAGCCCTGAAGACTCAAGTGCCCTATTTATCCACAGAGCGGGGACGCAGTGAGCGACTGCAGATTTTGCGTGCAGGCTGTCTCAGTATTCTCCAGCCCTGGTTTGGAGGACTCCATCCAGGCTGGATCTCCAGACCCATTCAGACCTGCCAACAAACTGCCGGAATAAGCTTGGGGAGCCGAACACTAAGGAGCCAACCCATTTCACCAGCCTTCAGATGGTAACAATCCTTCCCAGCCCACGAGCCTGCGAGCAGGAGAGGGGAAAGGCTCCAGATTTCATTCTTAATTCTCCAAGTTATTCATACTACCCCCATTCCCCAGCATTAGGAAGGGCAATGTTCCCTTATATGGTCAAGAAAAAGTGGAGAATATCTGCGATACATTCTCACATCTGTGCTCAGCCGAGCCTGGCCAGCATGTCCCTGTGAATGCAGAGGTCGTCACTGCCAAGAGCTGTGGAGCAAAATGCCTCTGTCCTGCTGTGAAAAGGCAGGCAAGGGGGATAAACAGATACGGGTGGAAACATTGCAAAATGGATCGCATTAAGCAATGCTGCTCATGGGTTTATGGTATCTGATCCGGGATGTTTTCCGTGCAAGCCTGGAATCCAGTGGGAAAAGGCAACTTGCAAATGTAGAAACAACAGTAAGAAACCGCTGTAGGGCCAAGTCCTGGAGAAGTAACTAAAACTGGACATGTAGACCCTCAAAGGACCCAGAAGAAAACTGGTCCTGCTTACTAAGACAAATAGGTGTAGGTTCCTCTAATTAAATTCTCCAGTATCTTCTTGCCTGATATGAAGGTCAAGGTTTTAAACTGTGTAGGCTTAGAAGAAAGAAGGAGGATTCAGACAGGCTCTTCAGGGAAAAAGAGACAAAACCATTGGGAAGATCCTTCCAACAGATAGCATTAGGGCTATAAAGAGGGAGATGTTGCCACATTTCACTGCTGATGGAAAAATAAATGCCATATTGAAGTTTTAAATACCAATACCTGTGCCAACTTGTGCACAAGAGAAAGACCGATCTGAAAGGTTGCCCAAGCAGTGTTTGTCCAATGATAACGACACATTGATTTAACCACATTCATTTCTTCCACCTAGATGTCCTATTTTCTTTCAGAAAGGATCAGATGTTCAATGGATGTGTTTAAATTTTGCAGGATATTTGTACACATATTAAGGAGAATTAAGCACGTTTTTAAGTGTAATCTCCAAGACTAGGAGGCCTCCGGGCTAATAAAATGTTGGTCTGTAGTCCTGAAGACATGGCATGTACTGCATCCATATAGTGAAACCCAGAGTAACAGGGCCACATCCAAACCACACTCAAGCATTGCCTGGGGTCACGCTGTCCCAGGCTAAAACAGTGTCAGGGTGCATGCTGATGACGAAAATAGGCTTGGTTGTGACCTGCTGGTCTTGAAAAAGTATCTTACCAGGATACAAGGTGTTCCACTCTGCCCTTCTATTGCCTTGGCTCTGCGGCCTCCTTCTGTGCCAAGCTCTGTATTTGAGGACCTGAACAGAGTCACTCTGATTTTCAAAAGTGCCAAGCACCTGTAGTTTCTTTTTCCCCTAGTGGCTTTTGTTGCTTCTTTAAAACTAAAACACTTCAAAAATTCCTTTAATATGCAACTAGTGTTTGGGGAGCATCCTGTTCCAGAACACAGCTTTGCACACTAGAAAACGGTATGATTTTCAGGAAGGACCTTCCCTCCCATATAGCCATTTCTGCAAGACAGGCATCTTAAGACTATCGAATCAAGATGCTTTTCAAAAAAAAAAAAAATATACCAGGCTGTAAACCATCCAGTGTCACCCAGTACTCACAAAAAACCCCACTATCTCTACATCTTAGAGACTATGCTGCCCTAGGGAAACCTAAAGCCCTGTTGTCATGATGAAATATACCACAATGCTTTGATTTTCTCTTGAAGGTTGTATGAAGAGATGTTGCTGGCATCATGCTCTGTGCCCTTCTCCACGTCAGCCCTGCTCTTGCTATAAACATTTTGCCCCTTTCTGCCAGCTCTGTAGCAAAAGCATCCCTGTCCAAACACATGGAGGAAAAACAAAACGTTTTCATTGCACAGATGTCCCTTAACTCTGTGTTCCTCTGGGGACAGCAGGTCCAGAGAGAGACCCTCATAGCATCCTTTGAAGTGGGATGGAGGAAGGAAAGCAGACTCCAACACGGGAGACTGCATCCAGGTTCCGAGAGTGAGCCGACATGGGAAGGGAATATCAAGGCTGCCTGTACGCTACCACTGCTGTGCAGCTTGAACATCCAGGCCACTGTTCATACATCACGTATGGAGCACTTGGATATAGGAGTGAATAAAAAGCGCCTTTTCCTGCCGGTGTCGTGATGTTTCTGTGCACTGCAGGTCAGCCTGGAGGTCAGGGGTCCTGTGGTCTTCATCTTCAGAGCATGGCTGGGATACAGCCAACAGCAGGTAACAACCTTCTTATGAGAAGAACACTAGGGAGGAAATTACCTTTATTAAATGGGCACAGCCAGGGTGGTTTCCCAACCTCCAGCAGCTTTCTTACCTGTTCTGCCTCCTCCTTGGTGGCAGGGAGAGAAGATAGTTCATGTTCTCACTGCACCCCTTGCACTCACAAAATCTGTCCCCTCCCCCTTCACAGGCTCCCACCTCCTATTTTTAAACCAAATTTCCCCTGGATCCATCAGTTCTGTTATAGTCAGAGATGATCCAAAAATGCCATGTTTATATATTTGCTTTTCTCGCAGTGAATGACCAAAAGCAATTACGTATCCCAGAGCCAAGCACCTCTGAGATATCCTCTGAAAATCTACCAGATCCTGAAGTGGAGACACCCCCTGTCTTGTATAAATTAATATGATTTAATTACTCTGTGAGAGGCTCTGGAAATCCTGCAAGGATGAAGCTCCCTTTAGCTGAGTGCCTTGCAAACACGTATGGAGACAAGTTGCCTGCTTTAGAGACCTTCACCCAACCTTCTCCAGCCGATGGAGTGAAGAGAGAAATGCCTGCAAATGAGGAAATGCTCCCCAAAAGTAGGGTGGAAGCGCCCTCTTGTGTCCTCGGAGGAGGCCAAGTGGGGTGGTTATCTGAAAATAGGTGGGGTGCATGATCTCTTCAGATGGCTTTGCACAAGGTTGGGAACACCATTGCTACCAAAAGGGCAGAAAATGGGGGAACAGGGATTTGTCCCAGCGTGACAGCAGAGTCCTAGGAGAGGCTCCATCTCTTGCTATAAATGCAGCGGCAGCACGATATGCACCACACCGTCAGGAAACGCAGCCCAGAGCCCACCATGCTTCACCAACGTGTCCTCTAGCACAGAGGTAAGTGCCAAATGGAGGACAGCAGTGAGGGGATTTAGGAAAATAAACTGCACAGAAAGTTAAAATTAATGGAAATATTTTTTTTAAAAAAAACCCATATTTTTACCTTCTAGATCCTTTCCAGAATGAGATGTTGAGAGACTGGCTTAGGTCATCTTCCAAGGAGCTTTTACTCTCTGAACAAGCCAAGGTACTTTGGTGCTTTCCCAATCCCCAGATGTCTTACCTCTGCTTGCCATGGTGCTTCTCCAAGGACGAGGACAGCAGGGAAGTGTGTGGCACCAATAGCATCCATCCATGGAAATGGGCACCTACCAAGGTGCTTTGTTCCTGGACACACACACCTTTGCAAGCAGGATCCTTGAGCCTCAACAGAAGAAATATCTCTCAGGCTCTGTCCCCTTTGCTCACCAAGCTGTTGGTGAGATGCACCAGGCAGAGCAGGTGGAGGATGCAGGTCTCCATCTATGGGCAGCGGGCAGCTCTGGGCAGGTGATTCAGGACAACTCCCACAGAAAAAAAAATATCTACTTAGCATACAACTATTTTGAAACAATAATTCAGTAGCCACTTAAACCCAGTGGACTGCCTTCTTTGGGCAGAGAAGCTCCCCTGATGCCCTGGGTGTACCCTTGGCCGTTTTGCAATAGACCCTCTGAAGGAGTAGTGAATGCTCAGGCCTTCAGGATAAAGAGACTACAGCAATCCATAGGGAAGAAAAATCCTGATATGGAAAACACATGCAAATTGCTTGACAAACTATATTGAGAGTATTTGCCTCTGAAGGCAAGACAGAGAACAGGGTTGTTAACAAAGAAATGAAGCTCAGAAACGCAAGGAGGTTACAAGCAAGGGAAGGGGAGAATACAGCAGGGGTCTGAGCCTCTGCAGCTGAGGGTTTATTCACCCAGCATCTGTCCACAGGTAACCCTGAGCTTGCTGTACAGACCGCAAAAGAATCTGGTCGAGCAGACAGCAGCATTGCCAAGCCTACCTCCCCCACCACCACCACGTGTGATCTGTGCTCGCCGACTCCTCTCCACCGACAGCCTGCGGTTCCCACGGGGTTTTCTCTTGTCGGAGGCACGCTAAGCTCCTGAGGGCACATTCCGTACCGCGCCTGCCGCCACACTCTTCCGTATGTCCCCACGTTGCTGTAGACAGACGACCTCTCTCCTGGTGGGGACATTCCCCAGGGCTCCACGCATTTGACAGCTGCGGGATGCACACAGGAGCCTCTGAATCCTTTAATTCATCGTTTCTCATGGCCGGAGATCACTCTCTGTGTTTTGAGTAAACGGTGGCATCGTGGGCTGGGAGGTTTCAGCCTTCACAAATCTTTCTCTTTACAGGAAAAGAAGGGCTGGAAGAGATCTCTTATTTTTACCTTTCAGAGACTAGCAGAAGCGCACCACTGTGAAGAATAATACTACTACTACTGAATAAATCTCATTCTGATTCCACTTTGGTATGCAAATATTTCCTCCTTATTTGCATCTTTCCAAAGGATCATGCAGATATGAAGCCAGATCTATTTCTTAACAGTCACATCAAGCTGGCAACGTGAAGACCTTCAAGAGAAATACATAGAGCTCGGGAATACTGCTCCTCAGTGAGGATTTGCAGGTGCCAAAGTGTAATAAAACTGATGCCCAGCCAGTTCACCTTTAGCCTGCAAGCCCTTGCAGCCCACTATGAAAAAAAAAAAAAAAAAAAAAAAAGCACGTCTGCCTCTTTCAACCTACAGCTTATTCTGGTATCTGATCTCGAAGGTCAAACCAAGCCTGGTGGGGGGAAAAAAAAAAAAAAAGTTGGTTTTAAGGCTACCAAGAGCAGTTTGGAGTCCTGACACATGCGAGATTCATGCAACTCTGCCCCATTCCCAGTCCCCTGGCCCAAAACCCTGTCGCTGCTCCTACCTGCGCACCAGGATGGAGCTCAGCCCGGGGACAGAGAGGAGGTGATGACAGCTGCCGAGCGCCCCAGCCAGCTGGAGAGGGGATGGAGATGGAGCAGGGCTGTCTGGGCTGGGCCCTGGGGAGATGCCCCACCACCCCCCCCAGCACCCTTGGGTCTTCATGCAGCCGTTACGCTCCAGATACACTCAAGGCCAGAGCTCCAGCTGAGACCGATGGAGCAAGACATGTTTTCCTGTGCCAAGAATCGGAGACAAGCGGAGCTGGGCTTGTCGTTTGCGTACAGCACGGGTTTCGGCAGCGATGCGATGATGCAGGGCTTGAGCTGCTTCTTGGCCCCTCACCCACTCTGCTGAGCCCGACGCAGGGAGCATCTCCCCCTCACCTAGATTTATGCTCCTTCACGTTCCCAAGACAGAGCTTAACAGATTTCCCAGGTATCCACCGCAAGGCTCATGGTTAGGGCTGGCAGGCGGCAGCGCCGTTCAGCCAGCTCCACCTGAGCTGATCTGCAGCCGACACTTTCAGGTACAAGAGTTTGCAGTGCCAAGAGCCGCTAGTGCAGGCACAGAGAAAAAAAAAGACACCATAATGGTCATCAAACCTTTGCACATCTTTCAAACAACCTGAAAATATGCTGCAAGCTGTATGCCAGGGTGGGTTTGCCAGGGAGGAGAGGGCAGAGATGCTGAGAGGCTGCTGTTGCTTTTCCCCTTCCTTTAGCATCAGTCAGGGCAGCGTGTATTCTACAGCTTTTTTTTTTTTTTAAAAAAAGGAGGAAAGCAGAAGCTTTTGCCCTGTGTTATGGCTGCACCCAACTCTGATATATGCCCACAGAGTAGAACAGCACAGAATATGCTCACTGTGTAGTTCGCAGACACACAAACACAAAGCCCCACGGTGTCTTAGAGGCAGCCAGGAAATATTTCCCTCTCACAAGAAATGTGTTTTTGCTGGTTTTAATTTTCAGAGCTTCCCGGGTGGTGGTGGTGGGAGAGAGATACTTTTCAACGAGAAACTAAATCCTGAACAATCATCTGCGGTTTCCTCTTTCGCTGGGGAGGTTGGAGGAAACATCCACCTCCAAACACTTTCATAAAACCATCTCTCAGGAAATCACCCCCTTTCAGAGAGAAAAGCTTGTAAACAAAAAACATGACCAGTCCGTAGGGACTCTGCAGTCCTATACACTGAAGATTGAAAATACAAAGTCTTTCCTTCAGAAAAAGCAGTACATGGGACAAGTGGTGCGCTCAGGGTGAGGAGAGTCACACAGCTTTTAGTTCCACGCGTTAATTTGCACTCAAAAATTAAAGGTAGCTCTACTCCCCTCCTTTCGTCTGTCCATTCGTTCTTTCTTTCTTTCCACCTTTCCTCCCACACCAGCATTCATTTTTCACTGCCACATAAATGAGCAGTTTCTCTTCTGCAATAAATAAGTGAAACGAAGAGTTAGAGGATGTGTCTTGTACCAGTGGAAAGGCATGGGAGAAACCAGGGGGATTTTGGGGAGGGTCGTTTGCCTTTGAGAGCACCTCGGGAACACCTGGGGCATCGCTCTGCAGGGGAAAACCCACATCCCTCTCCCCAGCATCAGCATGGGGGTCCCGTGGTGCAACCAGTCATCATCACTGGATCCAGGAGGGGTGGATTTGGCTCAGGATTCACCCAGCTGGAGACCGCCATGGGGATGGACACGGAATGCACCTGGATTCCAGGGCAAAGCGGGTTTCAAGCAGCAGCATTTTGGGGAGATGAGTCACATCCCAAAGAGGAGGAGCCCACACCCCTGTGGTTAAGCTGCATCACAAGAGACTGTGAGCGCTGAGAGGAGCTCATTGACGTGCAGCATCTGACCACGGTGAAGATGACTTCAGGAAGTTCCATGCAGAGGGAGATGCTGTGATGTGTCCTGGGGAGGCCATCATCAGGCCGTTGCTGCTCTGCTCCTTTGTGAGCTCCAGTTCGTCAAAGCAGAGACCATTTCTGTAAAGGGCTGGTTGCAATAACGGTCCTAACTCTAAAACATATTTTAGATGTCTCACACAATCAAATTGTTTCTTTGGCATCTTCAAAGCGCCATGGGACCTGAGTCCTCATTCCTCTGCCCAGAGTCTAAGTGACACTGCTCATCCCAAGAAGTCTTGTAGCTGGAAATTCAGGCTGTTTACCACCCACAAAAACCATCAGGTCCTAGAGGCTGTGCCAGTCTCAAACTCAGACCCTAAAACTCTAAAATGAAGGCCATCAGAAGCCTTGTCTCCTTTTGAATATGTTGGGACCAGTGTTTCATTTTCTTACAGTCTATGGTGAACTTCACCTTCACACACCCTGTGGTGGTGAGCAAGCTTACCTACAGCAACACTGATGTCCCAAGAGCCACATCTTAACTCCACTGAAGTTCAAGATGTCCCTAATTTGCTCCACCTCATGCCAAAGACTCTGTGAAAGCTGAGGCCAAACAGGAACTGGAGTTGGCCTTGGATGTCCCCATATCCTGAACCTATGACCTTGGTCATCTCTGCAACCCAACCTCCACCTGCACCTGAGACTGTGGAGTCTGAAAAACTTCAAGATTTTGGTCTTTTTCTTTCCCTGATGAAGCCAGAGGCCATCCTACTTCTTGAAGTAGAAATTACTGAATTTCCTTCCACGGTATTTCCAGCCCTCATAAAACTCAGCCACTACAGAGATCTCCCAAGAAAATCCAGTCTCCCAAGCTTTCCACTTTGGTTCCTAAAACTAATACATAAATAAATAAATAAATAAATAAAGGCTTGGTAATCTGCAGCTGGGAGCATTCAAGGGGAGTGTGTATCTGCAGAGGTTCTTGTTTCCCCATGCTTGATCCCACAGACCACACGTTTGTGTTTCAGCCCTGGGGTGAAACCAGGGCCCCATGGTCACGGGTGGCACGGGCAGCCCAGGGTGAGCACGCACGTCATCTCCCTCCCCAGTACGTGCCAATGCTGTGAAAGCTCATTGAAATGGACCAAGCGGTGCACCAGCTGTAAATGCAAAGACAGGTCTTTTCAAATAAGCCCCATTAGTTCCACATGTGCGTTTGATAGATAATTTTTTGGTTACTTAACATGAAACCAATAATTATGGAAATGACTGCGAGGATCCAGATACTCTCCACAAGAAAAAAGACGGAGAGAAAGCAACACCAGAGACTTTGCAGGGATTTTTTTCCTCCCCTAATGCACCCATCCTTAGTAAAACTGCTCATGCAGAGCCCTCCCCAGCAGACCAAAGGGAAGAAATCAGCTCTGCCAGCATTGGCTCCCTGGAGCTGCACAGTGCCTTCAGCTACAGGATTAAACACTCGCTGTGCAGCCACATACACAACCCCGGGGCCGCACAGGCAAACAGCTCTCCTTACACCCCAAAAATGGGAGAGAGGGCAAAATTTGTCTCTTTCTGCTGCTGCTTGTAGCTAGTTTGCTGTAAATTCCCCGACGGGGGAATCAAATGTGGAGGAGATGAGCATCGCCACTGCGATTTTTCAGAAAACCACTTATGCATCAATCTGTTTAGAACAAACAGCAGAGCTCTATTCACACCCAGATTGATTTATTCCTTCTCGTGCTCGCTCGCACCCTGCACCATCACACCATCCCCGCGCACAGCCATCTGACAAGCAGGGCACAAAAGTATGTGCAGCAAAGCAACACAGGCTGGGCACATGGCAGGAAAGAAAGAGGATCGCGCGTGTTTTTAGTGGGAATACGGCTATCAACACAACATTACACAACTGCAAAAAAAAAAAAAAAAGAAGAAAAAAAAAATAGAGTTGGTTATGTAAACTGCTGTCCCTGTCTGGTCAGCACAAATCTCGTGTGGGCTGAGGTCAGTCCGTTTGACACAGCTAGAAATAATTGTGTTAACCATTAGCAGCTCCCAGTTCAAAGTTCCCCGCTAGCTGCCTCTGCCGCCTTGCCCACCCCTGCCCGTGTCCACGTGCTCAGCGCCTGGGATGGGGATGCAACGCTGAACGGCATCTTCCAGCCTGGATGCCCTGCTCTGCCCCCTCCATCCAAACCACGTGCCCTCAGTGTCCCCACGGAGTTTCTGACCATAGCGACCTGGTCTAGTGAAGGGCAGGAGGGGTGGAACTAGATGATCTTGAAGGTTCTTCCAACCCAAACCATTCCATGATTTTGTCCTGGACAGCAGGGACCAAGGAGGCTAGGCGAGGCAGCTCAGCAGTGTGCAGGCGTGTGCAGCTCTAACCCAGTAGGAATTTCTCTCCCTCTGGACTGGGGCTCACCTCTCAGCTCACAGAAACAGCTCGATGTGAACAATTCTCTCCCGCCTTTCCACAGATGCTCGCCAGCAAAGCAAGCCCAGCGCACGGCTAACAGTGAAGCCTAAAATCCCTGTGAGCCGAGCAAGGCCCCCAACAGAGACAGTAGCTGAAGAACCAGCCTAAGGCACTGTAATCCTGGCAAAAACAGTTTCAAAACATACTTTATCTAGTGAGTGTGCCTTGGAGCTATGCAGAGAATTGTTTCATGCAGGTTTTTTATGGAGAGAGGAACTGGATAGCAGTAGTGCCCAAAATAATTCATGGGTCTTTCAGCAGCCCCCATTACTCAGTATTGGATGGAATGCAATGTTCATTGTTTCATTCTGTCAGGCAAATCCTTCTCCTCTAAATTAAATAACTAGCAGGAAAGCATCCCAGCTTCATAGCCTTGTTTTGCAATTAACTAAAATCCTTCTAGCATCCATCAGGCTTGTATCTTGATAGCATTTGCACTGGCATTTTCCCATTACGGAGCAGGGCATCCTGCACGCTCCTCCAAGAACGGAATCTTGTTCAGCGGGAAACACCCAGCACTTCAAGGAGACTCTGGAAGCACAGGAGAAGGGTGCAGGGTACAAGTCTGGCACAAATCTGAGTATGTTCAGAGCCAGGGCTGTGCTCTAGGCTGGTCCTAGGGACTGCTGCAATGAACACAACTGATGGCACGGGAAGAGTCTACCACGTGAAATCAGACTCACTGTACCCACAGGACAGAGAATTAAAACCATTACTGCTTCTCTGTTTTTAGATACTGGAATAAAAACTCCATAAAGAGGTTTGTTTCAGTAAGAATTTAATCAGAACATGTGGAGAAGTGCAGTTTATTATTTCGTAAAACAGTGACAGAGACAGTTGGTTTGTTTATCCAGATCTCTACTTTGCCCTAACTCACTTGATCCTCGTCAAAGGTTTCTTGCTTTGCTTAGGCATTTCTGGATAAATTATTTTCCAGCTTTTTGATGTCAAATGCAGCCCTTCTTGTTCATTATAAACCAACGCACTGTTATCTGCTCTTACTCGTGCACTGGATTTGTTGCTCGGTCAGCTTTCCAGCGTGTGCAGAATGGATCCCAGAAACAACTTCACAGAAACCCCGTTACTGCCAGGGGCAAAAGCAGCCCTGTCTGTGGCTGTAACACTTTTTGAGAGGGCAAAGATGTTACCTCTGCCAGACTCTGACTTTAACCAGACTCAGACGTTGCCCAAATCGGATCTCCTCAGACAGCCTTGCCCTTTCTTGCCTCTAATAGTGAAGTTTTTAAACTCATTTCATTCAGGCCCTGCCTCCCTTAAGGCCTGGCCTGTCTTCCATTTTTGCTGGGAGGAGCAGTGTGTTCCCTAGAGCTGTTAACGCCCCAGAGAGATGCTCTCTCCTGCAGCCCATGAAAAACCTCCCCAGTGAAGCCACAAGCTGAGCTGAAAAGAAACTCCCTGGTTTGGAGGATGGATATACGACCTGTGCCAGAAGCATCCGTTTAAAAATCCCCATGCAGAGGAGCTCAGTTCCTCTCCACCTGGGACAAGGTGGGGAGAAGGATTCCAGCAGATTTCCACCCAAAAAGTATCTCGCTTTGGGTCTAGGTGACTATTTGTGCCCTAGCTGGGATCTGAATTCACCCAGTGTGTTTCTGGGGAAGAATGAGACCTCAATAATTGGCAACAGGCTGACAGGAGCAAGGAGGAGGCTCTTCAGTGCCAGCTCTTCAGTTCACGCCATCCCCATTTGCACATCAGCTTTTAATATTTAATTGCAGCTTTGCCAAGGGACTTTGCCTCCTGTCTTGTAAAGAAGGGGGAGAGGAAGGAGTCAGAAGCGTGGTACTGAAGAGCCCCAGGGAGACTATCAAATGGCAGATCTTGGGTGGAGGAAAGCGCTCTAGCATGTAAGTGATTTTACACAAAAACCCTCCCAGATCACGGAAGATGGAATGAATTAATATCAGAAGAACCCTGTAAACCCTTAGCAACTGGGGGATGCTGTGCCGATTGTGGGAACTGTTCAGGGTGGGCTGAGAAGAGTGTTTCCATCTACTGCCTGTGTTGTATTTAGGGAAAAGGGAGGATATAAATGGAAAATCAGGGCTTGTTATGCCACAGAGTAAATCCCTCGAGGGCTCTTCACCTGGAATTGTTTAATGTTAGACACCACCACAAAAATGGGAAACAATCCCTGTGCTGTGGGAGGTGGAAGTCTGTGATCTAACAAATCTGTCTCTTCTCTAACATCGTGGGAAATGACCTGAAAAGCAAAAAAAAAAAAAGGAAATTTCTAAATAAACTAGTGAGAAATATATCTCCTTCCCTCTGGTCTTGATTTCAGATGTCTTAAAGGCATGAGAGGGGAGGCAGAGATTCATAAAGTGCTGAATGACATCCCTATCCCCCCAGAAAATCTGACCTTCTTGAGCACATCTGGAAGTGGACACCCAAACACGGGTGGACAATGGCTCTGGGCACAGCCCAACACGCAGGCTGGCGCAAGAGAAATCACTTACGAGATGTATTTTGCAAGCAACATGGCTTTCAGAACAAGTATTTTCAAAATCTAAATACAAGTATCTAATACTCCCATAGTTCAGACGTCTGTGTGGGTAATTAAAGAGCAATTACATATAACTTATAGATCCCTAGAGCTCCCTCTAAATTCAGAAAATGAACCCCAGACGACCTGATGTACTTCCAAGTGTCAGATCAGTCATTGCCAATCCAATGCCTGACGCTTCTGCTGTGCATTTATGAAGCCTGGAAAACAAGAATATTTTTGGAAGTAGAAGCCAAGAGATGCTTAATTCTCCAGTTACGGCTTGAATTCAGAGCTGGTTCAGGTCTATGCAATATTGGAAACATAAGAAGATTTTAATCAATGAGGCATATACAAAATTTCCGTCAAGTAATTTTAAAATTATTTAAAGATATTTCTTTTTCAGGTTCTTTGCCTCTCCTTGTCGCAGAGATGAATCGGGTGATCTAAGAGGGTGAGAAAAGTGGTAGGCAGAGGTGGAAAAGACCCGTTCCCTGCATTAAGAGTAATTTAATTTAAATTGTGTCTTCTTTAACCCTATTTTATGTTCTTAAAAGTGAATTTATGTGATGAGGTTTGCAGATGTAGCAGTGGAGACAGCATTTGTTCCACAGCCCTTTGCTGGCGCGCTGATTCTGTGAGTGGAGATGGATGCACAAAGTGTTGGCCTCTTTTCCCTGGATCTTCACATCCAGCATTGTAACCTTTGCTCTCTTGCTCTGATGCCAGCAGACAGAGAACATGGAAAAAGCTGAGAAGCTGAAGCCAGCTCAGTCCTTTCCTTTTCTGTGCCATTCTCCAAGGAGCAGTCCAGAGCGCAGAGCAGTTCCTCTGAGAAAATCTGTGTCTGTCTCTGAACTGGTGGCCAGGTGGGTGGTTAATCTGCTGTTCACTTTAGATTTGGGGGGTTCCAGGGTGGACTCTCCCTCTCCTACCTCCATAATAAACAAATCTCACTCAGATAAGATCTTTCGCAAGCAGAGTATCCCAGTGTGTCTGGTCTCTAGCTAGAGGCAAGTGCTTTTCTGCCCTAAGTGCTCTTAGCCATTATATATTACTGATGCATTATTTAGTCTTGGGAGAGAAGTCCTGATTTAAAATCCAGATCCACCCGACAAAACTCCCCAAATACACACAGAGGAATTTGCCCTCGACCCCAATGACTGGAGCGTTCCCAGATGGATAATTAAAGCTTTTAATCTTGATAGTCTCTAAGGTGCTATGAGGGAAACCAGCAAGTGCTGGAGAGATGAGCTGATGAGGAGGCAAAAGGGGTATGGACTTCTCATCCGCTCCTGGTTTCTCTCAACTGTTTCTAACCAAAATGCTCCAGGGAGAGTCACATTTCAACCCAAGCCCTCTAAGGGCTGATTTCTTTACTGATTAGAACCCAAAACTGAGATCAGACTACAATGCTGCCAAGAGTGAGACAAATAAGATTAGCAACAGAACCCAAAGTACATCTCCCTCAACATAAAAGTGACAGAGGAGCTCTCAAGACTGTCTCTTGAACTTCCCCTTGGGACAGTTTAGTTCCAAATATCCCAAACCTGGTCAGTTTTCACTGTAAATAGTCATCTATCTGACAGGGTCTTTGGAAAGAGCCGAAAGTGCACTCCCCAAAGCAAGGAAGAGAAGAAAGGTGGTTTCTTCTGCAAAGGTCTCACTCATCACTGGCGTTATACTAGGTCAGGTGCAGACTTGATGATAAATCTTTTTCCATTAGATTAAAGCTGAATAAATAAACAATGCATTGACCTTCGGGAAAGCCTGGCTTCAGCTGCAAGCCAGGTACCAGCAAAGTGCAATAACACAGCACTTTCAGCCAACATAACCCCCATAATCCTCCATCAGTGGGGACATGAGATGCTCCAGGGACAGGTCTGCACAGAGCTTGAGAGGAGAGGGCTCAAGCTGGGTCTAGCAGCACTGCACTGAACTAATCCATTAGACCTAAAACCAGTTCTCTTTGGGGGATTTTTCACATCTCTCTTACTCTTCAAGATTGCTTTTGAAGTCTGGTGGGTTTGATATTTTCCAGAGGGTCAGGGAAGGCAGAAAGAGCCTGTCAACAATATGGAAAAATACATTCAGGCTAAAGAGGGATTAAGGTGCCATCTTCTGTCTCTTCTGCAGGTACCAGAGCATCCTGGACTGCAAAAGCAGCATGTCTAAGCAAGAACATCCAAAGGTGAGAGTCAAAGGCTTAGACCAGATGGAACAGAGCATGTCCTAACAACATAATGCTCCAGTTCTTGGCAATTAGAGACAAACAAAAGCATAGCATTTTTTTTTTGCAATAGCTGATGCTCTTCTGAGGACAACTCAGGGTAGTTCAGATCCAATTCCCTTTTAGTATGTACAGATGGACTGACACATATAAGGTGCTCCAGTGTGGGATGACAGCTTCATATATAACATTCATATTGTTCTGGGGTGAATAAATTGCATGGGCAGAGCCAAATGGAAGGTGTAAGACCTGGCAGAGGATTTAGCACTGGTTAGGAAGCAAGGGAGGGATCGAGCCTGATGATATGACACTCCTTGATCTCAAAAAAAAATTAAGTCAACAGATACCATGCTTGGAGTAGAAAAGCAGGAAATAAAAACTTCAGCTGATTTATTAGCAAGTTAGATATGAGCCTATTTTGATGTTTGCTTGGGATTTTTTAGCTCATGAAGAGAAGATATCTATCACAGAGTAATGTCAGTCCAACGGGGGAAAAAGATGCCCTGTCTCAAAGCCGTCGCAGTGATATGTCTTGGAGCAAGTCCATGGAGGATCTTCCCATCCCTAACATCAGTGCCCCAACAAGGAATCTCAAAGGACTCCTGACCAGCTTTGACACTCCTAAAGCCACTCAACGGTGTAAGATTTTACATTTTGCACCACTCAAGACACCATCTCCCAACGGTAGTTTGAGGAGGAGTGAGGCTGATGCCAGAATCATGACAACAATCCAACCCCTGAGCATGGCGACCAAACACCAGAAAGACCCATCCTTCCCTTCTTCTCTTCAGAGCAGCCAGAGGAAGGCACAATTGAGTCCTGTCACCATCAAATGGAAGGAGTCTTCTGCAAAGGTTAGTACATGCTCCTGGTAATTTATTTCCTTTGGTTGTCCAGAGTTATCCTTGTAAGTGGTTGGGCTTCATGGTGGTGCTTCATCATCCACTGAGGCCAATACCTGGGCATAGGGGCTGCCCTGTGGAAGCCTAATCTTCCATGGTCAGGGAAGGAGGAGCAGGTTTGCAGGGGAGCCATAGTGTGACATCAGAGCTCCCATCAGGATAGAGCTTGCTCTGACATGTGATGAGGGTGAGCAATAAAGCCTACTGCAGAAAACCTCTTGGCACATCACTTTTCTGCAGCATGGAGGCCACATCTCTTATTAGTATTATTATTAAAAGCCGGCAGACACACCATCAGATTCTCAAACACAGGCTGGATTTCCCTCAGGCCAGGTTCTGCAATACCACAGCATTCAGTGGAAAAGGGATACCATGTGCTGTGACAAGGGAAAGGCAGACCTGACCCTACTGTTAAATACTAAAGCACCAAAGGAGCTGGAAATGGATATTAATGCCAGTTCATGCAAGCAGCCGACAATGACTGGAGCCAGGCAACATCTACAAGCAAGCACAAATTCATAATCACCTATGGCTTAAAATTCCTTCCAGCCCTGTTACTCTACCCAGACACAACAACACATCTCCTTGGCCCAGTCCTCTCAGTCCAGACACCCATCTTTCTTTCTGTGCGCCCACATAGTTTATCTCTAGCGCCATCCAGCCCTGGGTGATTTAATGGTATCAGGCACACAGGTTCAACAAACTGTTCCTTGCCATGATCCTTTTCCTGGAGGAAAAGGAATGGGCGGGTAGGAATGGACAGCCTAGATTGGAGAGAGACCTACATGAAGGAAACAAGAGAGTCTCATGTTATCATCTGGAATATTAATTATGGATGAGATCCTGCCTGAAATTGTCACGTCCATCTGACCACTGTATGATATCACCCTAGTGACTACTGCTGCACAGGAGGGACTGGTCCCATCACTGCGAGTACAGCAAAGGGCAACACCAATCGTTACTGGGTTTAAGACACTTAAGTTGTTCTGGGAACAGGTAAAAGAAATGGATGGATAAGCCTAACCCTGAAAAAGCAGCAATGGCAGCCTCAAAACCAAGAATGGGTAGAGAAAGTACCACTTAGCTGTGGAAATAGAAGGGGACACAAAAATCTGTGAAGTACTGTCCTTGGAGAGAGCGGAGCAAAGCCGAGTCTGGGTCAGGTCTACAGAAAAAAAGTCCAAACCACTTACAATTTGTGGAGGCAGTGTCAGGGCCACTTTTGCCTCTGGAAAGCTTCTGGTGCAGTTGCCTTCCTCACACTGGGGCTTTGTGCAGTTCCTCTCTGTTTATGGGAATTTACCTGTTCACCCGCTGTCGTTCTCACACAGGAAGGGAAGCTGACCCACAACAGACAGGCGATCATGCTGCCAGATACAGCCGATGACTCAGCTACGGGCAGAAGCTGTGAGTTGGATTTATTTTGGTTACCGGTCATCATTGCTACTCTACTGCCAGCTCTGTAGTTACAACTGGGAAAGATCTACTTGGTCGTTGCGCAAAGTTATATTTCCTGTATAATCCCATAGCAGAGACTGACCAGGCGATTCTGGCTGGGGATCGTGTGGGTACTGCCAGCACTGGCCATGCCGGAGCGTGGCCAAGGAGCACAGAGAGCAGACGACCCCGCGACTGCAGCCTCCCAGTCCTGATGGGTCCCATTGCACAGAGCTGGCAAATCCCAGCACGGCTGGGATCTGGGCCAGTGATGAGTCCACAGAGCCATGCTGACTCTCCCTGTGTTGTTACCCCAGCCTTTAAAAATAGCTGATATTAAATATCAAGGCAGAGGTACGTCATTGTTTAGTTTGGGATGAGTAATATCTCCCTGCACCTCGGCCTTGAGGAAGGGAAAAGGGAAAGGTTCCTTTGCACCTAACTAAGGAGTCTTGGCCGGGCTCCTTGGTGAATTTGGCAGTGATGGCGTATCAGACACAGTCATCCTTGGCTTTAGATAGGGCATGTAAGTGATTCCTAGTGCTATGATATCATAGTGACTAAAGCAGGTCAGGGATATTTAAAGGCAAGAGGCATCCGCAACGAGTGAGAGATCCAAGCTGAAGCTTTACATGGGAAAGGGTTGAATCTTACCAAACTTTGCTGTTTGATCCAGGGCAGAAGGAAACAGCTCTCCAAAAATCCCATAATGACTGGATTTGAGACCAGAGGACCATCCTGCCTCCTTTGGGCCTGGATCAGGAATCCACGGACCCCATATGCCATCTATCTAGGATTTGTTCTCTTTCCTTTCCATTTCTTCCTTTTCTTTCACACAAGAAGGGAGAGAAAACCTCCCATGCTGCCTGGATTTGAGACACTGTATTTAATTACCCAACTGCATGGGAAAATAAGTGTCTCACACGAGCGCACAAATTAAGGAGCTGAAGTTTCTACAGCATTGCTGGGATTCTTTTTTAATGTCAAAGCACGTGAAGTCACCATGCTATCTTGCTAAACATGATCACAGTATTGGCTGCAGTGTGCCTTTTGCAGCGCAGGGAACATTTTTTCCTCTGGCTGGCAAATGATGAATCATGGTCTATCTTATAGCCTTACACCACTCTCCAGCTCCTGACTCAACGGCCTTGTAATAGCAGAGACTTCATGTCTTCTCCGGCACTGCTTCTTTGGCAGGGCAAGGCTTTGCGTGATGTGAGGTCCTTCCGGGGAGGCAACTGCAGCCAGGGAGCTGGGAGTATGACAGCTATCTCTGATTTGATCAGAGACAGGGGTTGTAATGCTTCCTAAAAAAAGTCCGGGAACCAGCTGTCCCATATCTGTTCTGGGACAAGACATGTCCAGGACTATACCTGTGCTGTGCTTGGTCATTCCCGTGGATCAAGAGAGACATCAATGCCCCACAAGCCCCAGCAGTGCCCTGGGAAGGTCTTCTACAGGAGCCTCCTTGCTGTCACCCGGGGACTACCCCACGGCCCTTCCCGAGGGCTGAGGAGGGGACACCCGGCCCATGCAGCAGCCTGGGATGGAGAAGGCAGTGTTGAGTGGTTTGAAGCCATACAATGTTGTAAGGTTAAACACAGAGCACAGTGCTCAGATCTGAGATGCCATGATATGGAGAGGACAACAGATTGGAGGTGTTCAAAACAGCTCTGCTTATCAGCAAGCACATGTCCATGCAACAGTTCAGAGCTGCATAACTACACATGAAGTCAAAGTACCAGTTGCTGTACCCCTTTCCAGACATGGCATAGTCGTCTCTGAGACATTGCTGGAGTTCTGAGCATTTCCTAAAGGGGAAGGTGGCTACACCCCTTAGAAAACCCCATTCTGGGGCAGCTGAACCAGTCGGGCTACATCCCAGCCACCCTGATGATATCAGGTGATCTTGAGGAAGCTTCCACCAAAGACAGTCACCGAGTCACTAATTAAAGAGGTCCAAAGGGCTACAGCTTGCAGTAATGAGATTAAACTGAGCGGTGGAAGACTTAGACTACAGAACAAAATACTTGCTAAGAAGGAAGCAGGCAAACCAAGGAACCATTTTCCCCAAAGGGAAATGGTTGAAAGCTTGAGTCCTTTAATATTAAAAAGGAGAAGGCATCAGCTAATTTGCTGCAGGTAGAGTCTCCTGAGTACCCTGGGTTTAAAAATTAACAACTTCTAGATGAATTTTGGCAATCAGAGAGAGGAAAATCACTGCCAAGAAAGAGAAAAGAGGGGCATGCATGCAGGCACGCCATTCCCCCAGCTCGTACACATCCATATGTTGTGCATGTATGGATTAATATAGCTCCATTATTCAGTGCTTTCAGCTGAAGGGCACGCGAGGATGCTACCTCGGTGCAGCGCAAAGATGAAATGGGAGCCTGATGTGACTGCAAATTACAGAGCATCCTGACAGCCTCCAAAAATGCACTTAATTCCCTCCTCCCCCTTCTTGCTTTCTCTCTGTATTCATTTTGGCCTCTACCCACGGGGAATTTTCAAAGCAAGGAGAGGAGGCAGAGGAGAGGGCAGAAAAGAGTGGGGTCCCCCATCCTGCGTGAGGGGAGACCCAGACTTGGTTGCACAGCTTGCTTGGAAAGGGAATGGTTTCTCCTCTCCTCGCTGTAGCACCCACGCTTTCTCCTGCAAGGGGGTGCGGTGCCATCTAGCGACCATGAAACTGTCCCACTTCGGTCCCAAAATTGGCCTCTGCAAGGATGCTGCTGCACACCGTGTCTCAGCCCAGCAGTGGAAGGAGGCTCTTGCCTCCACCTCTCCATGCCCTGAGGACTTTCCACCAGCATCCCCACCTTCCACAGCACGCTGTTGGGCAGATGGGTTGGGGAGAGCGTCACTAGTGAACTGGAAAGATCTGAAAGGGTGAGGAGGAAAGCTGATTTAAGATAAAAGGCTGTGCTTGTGCTACAGACGGCTCCGAGTTCAAGGCAGCTCTGGCAGTTGCAATGATAGAGGCTCCTGCAGTGAAAACAAACCTTAAAAGCCCATTTCCCTTTCAGCAGTTGCTTTTCATGAGCATGACAAGCAGGAGTTGAATGTCAGGACTCCTGTAAGTGCCAATCTGTCCAAATCCGAGCACTTTGTGCCTCTGAGACTCAGCCAGGAGGGAAACCTGGGGTGTTTAAGCACAGGATCCACCTGTCCCCCTGACTAGAGCACCCCAGACAAAAAGGAGCGGGTGAGTCTGTGTTCTCACCTGATCGAACATACAGAGTTTTTCACCTGCTGAGCCCACACTGCCTTCTCTTCTTCTCTCCACTCCCAGCAAGAGGCACCCCATCTCCATCAAGGGCTCAGGGCTGCCCTCTCCTCCAGACCTCCGCACCCCTGGGCTGCTGTTCTCCCTCTATCACACCCTCAGACAGGCCCAGTGCCCCATTGATTATATTGATTTCATTTCCTGTTTTCTAAGTAGTTGCTGTCTTCTGGGTAGGAGGAGAAAAACCCTTCCCCAGGAGCTGTGCAGAGCTGGCAGGTAGCTCAGGTCTCACCGGCTCGCGCAGGGAATTTGAAGAGGTGCTGATGGGGTGACGGGCGTGGGAGTCACAACCTGTAGCAGACCAGGTCCTCCACCTGGGAGTGGACAGGGAGACAGCAGGAGAATGAACATTCAGACCACCACCCTGTGTATCTATGTTGCGTGTCGCGGTCAGACAGACAGACAGACAGGCAAAACTGTGCTGCAGATGAAGAGAGCTCCATGTAAGCATGTGCAGGCACCCCGCGTGTTCCTGCTGGGCTCGTGCACATCACCAGGACCCACACGCACGACACGCACACCCACCGTGAGCTGCTGACTGTGCCAATGTGCTCTGCCCTTCATGATGTCCCTCCACCCATATGAAATATGTAAGATACCAGTGTCCCCAGGCTGCCATTGTGTTTGCTGACAGCCCCCACCATCCCCAGCCCCCGACTCGCCTGGCTGGTGAGCGAAGACCTGCCTGCTGCCCTCCTAACCATGTCCCTTGCTTTCCTGCTCCATATTGTGGGGTGTGCTCAGCAGAGACCGCTTCATTCTTCACCTCCTGGGCTGCTTGGTGCTGCCTCGCTCACAGCCATCGCTCAGGACGTACGGTCTCCTCTTCAGCACGCCGCAGTAACAAAGGTGGTTACCTTTCCCCCCATCCCCAAGAAGGTTACATTTCAGCCCATTATAATTTAGCTCTTTTCTCTGATCCTCATTACTGGAGGAAGAAACAAAGAAAATGAAGACCACTTCAGAGCAGGGATAATGGTCTTCCTGGGCACTGGGCTTAACACAGACAGCAGGGAACTGGTAATGCGCAGCTTTGTAGGATGTTTAAAGAAACTGGGCTATGGTAGGGAGGAGCCAGGCCCTTCCAGAAGCCTCAGTGAAAACAGATGGTCATCTGGAGCTTGATGTGATGTGATGTGATGTGATGTGATGTGATGTGATGTGATGTGATGTGATGTGATGTGATGTGATGTTGGCAAGGAAATCTGGTCGCACGCTGAACTGCAGCCTAGTTGAGAGCCATCCTCTCCAGACACTGAGACCTGTAGACCCATAAGGGAAGGAAAGGGTCAGTGGGCCCTCCAAACACTCCTGTAAAACTCCTGCAAAGGTATTCAGGAGGAGGAAACCACAAAACATAAGCATTTCAAACCAGAAAATCATCAGTGGTGAGTTTCTTGGCCCTTTGGAGCAAAGGGCGTGGAGCCCCTTTGGGGACCGGGGTCATGCTTCACCTACCCAATTCAGTGCTGCTGAGATCTTTATGTGACCAGTGAGGTCAGCTGAAATGGAGATGTCCCTGTGCTACACACCATACAAACACATTGCAGAGAGGCTGAAAGACCTTGGGGAAGTACCCCTATGCTGTATTGCTGACCGTGCACCGGGGCACAGGAAGGCTAAGATAGCTTCTGTGCTGGCAGATAAAATAGATTGATAAGATTTTTGTCGCAAGACCGTCTGGTCCAGCACAGCTCACATCCTTGCAGCTCTCTCCTACATCGCTGCAGTCCCATCTTGTCTGGCATCGGGTGCCGTGGGCCACGGCCGTGGCCTGGGAGGGTACAAGCAGGGTGGGACTGAGCATGGGTCTCCTGTGGCTCTCGCCCTGTGTTTTGTGATCCTAAGCACATCTGAGTGAGTGTTTTATCTCAGGTGATGGTGACTTCTGGTACTGGCATAGCCAACCCACATCTCCTTTCATCACCAGGTGGTGATTTTCTCAAGCCTCTGCTCTCTAAAGGCGTCAGAAAAGTAAACCAAAGAGAGAGTAACTGGTCCTGATTTAAACATTACCAGATTCCTCAGCTGTATCACTACCCCAGTCTGGTAAAGGTGGACTGTTGAAATAAGCCCCAGAGCTGTTGTTTATGTTTGCATTTGTAGATCAGCACGGCCAAGCCATGGTCCCCAACTCCGGCACACAGCTGTACCCATCACTAATGTGGTAAACATAGCACCCGTTGCCCAGCATGGACAGCCCTCTGGGGCTGAGTGCTTTATTGTTATCCCTCTCCAAACACCACCCAGAGCACCTCCCTGCAGCACCACATCACCAACGGAGGGGCTGCAAGGATGGAGGTGGCCCAGCTGGCCATAAAGCAGGTGTCCCCATCATCCTTCTTACTGTACACACTTCCTCTCACTTTCCTAAAGTATTTTTTTTTTCTTTCTCGGTTCTAAAATACTAGAACCAAGGAGAAAATAGGAAATGAGAAAATGTAGCTAATACCTGTCACCTTCCCAACTCTTCCCTTAAGGCTTTGGCTGTAGCAATAGTTGAAGGGGGCCTGGCCAGGCAGATCAGAGCCTGAGGACATGACAGTGATTCAGGGAAATGCCTCTTCCCCATTGCACCACTGCCTGGAAGCGTCCCCCGTCCCATACTGGGTTACACCAGGGTATTTTGAATGAACAAGTTCTGAAAATAAGCCAGACCCCCAGACTTTCTCAGCCTCTGTGACTGCCAAAACTCATGATTGACTCAGCCTGGTGGAAGAGCAATTTCACTCTTCC
Source organism: Chlamydotis macqueenii (assembly GCF_036417535.1). Lineage (NCBI taxonomy): Eukaryota > Metazoa > Chordata > Aves > Otidiformes > Otididae > Chlamydotis > Chlamydotis macqueenii. The sequence goes on along the minus strand of NC_141557.1, from coordinate 5,020,192 downwards.
CTAAAAATAGACCAAGTGGTTCATCCTCTCAACATAGCCCAGTGCTCGGCGATAAAACCAGCTGCCAGAGACCACTGAGAGGCAGTGAACAGGACCGAGGGCGTGGGGAGTGGAGCAGGGCTCCTCGCAGGATACGCTAAGGGCCGTCTGGCCGTGAGTTTTACGTAGATTTTCCACCGGGGCTGTCTACAGCGTGACACAGCTGTTGGGACTACTAAGACCTCCCTGTAAGTAATTTTGGGGTAGATTAGAGTGGGGTGAAGTGTTGCATGAATATGAATGAAAGACTGATGCTGAAACGCAGGGCAAGTAAGGATGCTTAGCACCTCGTGCTATGGAAGAGGTGTTGCAAGTCATGGAAAGATGTGGATTTTATTTTGTTGGCCCAGAGCTTGGTAAATCCCACCCTCTGAGGCAGAAGGTGCTGTCTCTGTGCTCCACAGATGGTGGCTTCGATCTGGTTCAGCACCATCATCTAGGGCACTTGGGCATGTTCAAGGTGGAAGTAGAGATTGTACCTTTGTGCTTTTCCCCTGTCCTGAAATACTGAAGTTCCTAGCTTTGAGGCTTAAATTCATGGAGCCAGATCTCAGTGGCTACTCTCTCCCCGAAAAATGCTGTTAGTTACCGTGGCTTTGGTTACCGTGACCAGCAACAGAGGAAAGAATCTGTACAAGGATTTGTGCAAACCAGATGGATACTGTGGGATTGTGGCAGGACATCTTCCAGATCAAAACCGTGTTCAGAACTGGTAGGCAGTAGGCAGCAAAACGTGGACTGTTTGGAGGGACAGGAGATTTTCTTTGTCTTACATCCCTAGGGAACGGGAGGAACAGTAGGATTAGTTAAGGAGGGAATTTCTTTCCCTCCCTCTTCTCTCCCAGGCTCCAGGGAGGGCTGAGAAATGTGGTTGTGACCTTCAGCAAAATGAAGGACTCCAGGAGTCTGTTGGGTTAGTAGCATTCATACGACGGTACCACTCCCTATTTGTGCTTACGTATGGAAAGTAAACCCCAAAAATCTGCGCAACTCTAAGATGGAGCAGAAACCTACCACTGTGTGCGCACGTGTGTATCTCACACCTGATTATCCATCTGCCAAAGCATTTTAGCTCTTAGATCTGTGTCATGGGCTGGGTCTTCAGGTCCAGGTCTCCATGTCCAGGTCTCGGTGCTGGCCGCTCAGTCACTGTGTGAAAAGCCTGAGCTGAAAGTGGTATTTTTCTGCTCATGCATTTGGCAGTGGTTAACATTTCCTTCTGCGATACACAACCTGCTGATTGCTGTGAGAACAGCAGAAGTTCTTTAATTTCCCCCAGTTTCCTCCAGGTCTCCATTTTTCACCTAAATCTTTGCTGGAATATATCTGAAGTAGCTTCAGGTTGTTACTAGAAAACAGGGATTTGGGGAAAGAGAGGTTGAGTTGGTGTCTCAGGTACAGATATCACTTGATGAGAAGAGGCAACAATATGAAAACTCATTTTCTTATCCAGGCAAAGTGGTAGATAATCCACTAGTGGCAATGAAGGGATCCAGCATGAGTGGAAATTAATCCTACAAGTCTTTGAATACATGCAGTATTTTGCAGGACACAAAAGTCTCCTTCTGGGGGGAAACCAGGCCAGGATGTCCTAACCCTGATGCCTGGAAGATGGAAATCCTTCTTCAGCACCAGCAAAAATGCCAGGACTGGATCTAAACACAGTAGCAGGAATCTCTGCATTAAGTACTGTACAACCTGGTATCTTACTCTTTTAAAGACAACTATTTCTTTCCTTCCACATCTTTTGGCAATTTGCCAAAATTTGCCTCATTCAGAAACAAATAGGAATACCAGGGAAACTCAATAGCTACAAGTCGGTTGGGGTTTTCTCTTTAAAGGATACTGCTAATTTTTTTTTAGCTATGACTGTTTCTTCCAAAACAGTAATAAGTTTTCTTGGCTGTCAGTGACAAAAAGCTGACAGCAGCATGGAAACATCATGATAAGAATAGAAAGCAAAGGCAGGGTCTCAACAGCTCCTCAGAGCTGCGTGGCATCCGTGCAATGCCCCAACATAAACACCATGGCATGGCGAAGAAATGTTTTAAGATTAATGCTGCGGCCCTGATCCCGGCTGTGCCCTGCATCCCAGGCGGGATGTGGGGCTGATGATGCTCGCAGAGCCATGCCTGTGCTAACATTCCCAAGGTATCTCTTTGTCCTGGTTAGAGAGGGCTTCCCTTAAAAGGTCTGGTATTCGTGGCATGCCAAGAAGCCCTCTCCTCAGGCTGAGGTTATTCCCATGGGTAGCTCGGTGTTGTTTTCCCTGGGGAAGGGGATTTTAGGGGGATGACAGCCGCTATGACGAATGGTCATCCTGTGTTGTAGCCTGCAAGGGCTGAGATGCTGCACTACAGGAGCAGGCAGGGCACCCAGGAGAACATGGAGCTTGGCAGAGGGGTTAGGGATAAAAATAGTCCTGCCTCTGGCCAGCATTCAGGGATGGGTGAAATAGAGAAAGAGGGAAATAGAAATAGCTCTTGCTGTACGGCAAGCAGGGGTGTTTTTCACCATCTCAGTGAAAAAAAAAAACTGTTTAAATAACAGAAACTATGAGAACAGTGAGTGACACACCATCCCCAGCCCACAATTCACATCAGGGGGCAGTGGTGGACACCAAGATCCCAGTGACACACAGCCTGGGGAAGCAATTTATTAAATGTCCACTCAGCTTTTATTAGCACTTTGCAAACAGCAGAGGAACACGGGGAACGAGGCAGATCATCGGGGCCACATCCTCCTTGTCTAGGCACTCCGTATCCCAAAAGCAGGGGAGCTGACCCGGGTGATGTCAAAGGTCCTCTCCAAGGAAAGACAGCCCCACAGCAGTTGGCCCACTCGGGAAGGCCACGTCCCCAAAGAGCAATGCCACTCGCAGCTGTCTCTCAGCAGAGCTTCTTGGCATTTTTTTTGGTACCAGGAATAGAGTCCTCCACATTCCTGGATTTTTGCAAAACCCAGAAATAGCCCCAAGCCGCCTTGGGGCAGATACACAGCTCCGCCTGAGGCTAAATTTTCCCCACTCTTCTCCGGCGCTGTGTAAATTACCTGGGGGTTGTGACGTTGCTCCTGCAAAAGAAAGTCCAGCTGACACTGAGGAGCCAAAAACATTTGCAGAAGTGACTACAGATCATGAACCTTCAGTTTAGAGGTGCTGGAAATTGTAAAGAGATCTGATTTTGAAATTCAAGTGCTAGAAACAAGACATTCTTCAGCAGCTCTTTTTTCCTTCACCCCCCAGATTTGCAAATGCAACTTTATATATGTCCAAAATGTTAATTGCTTAACTATTATTTAGCAGTCCATTCCTAAAGCATGCAATGATATTTTAAATCTTATTTCCTCTTCAACACAACTGCTCTTTAGTCACATTATTTTATTTTACTTATTTGTTTAGCACCTTCCTCTGATTCTGGCACTCTTCAGCCCATTTCCCACTCCAGAATTCATATATTAGCTCTCTGTGCCAGAGCTGCTCAAGTGATTGCAACATATGGCTTGCAGACAGCATGAAATCTTTCTGAAACCCTTTCAAAAAAGAAATATTTAATTTTTTTTGTTGTGCCTTAGTCATTACGTTTATGATCCATACCAGAGATGCCCCTCACCTCCAAATCAGGGATCTATTGTACATGAGGCTGTACAAGTACCTCTGAAAGGACAACGTCTACTTGTGAAAGTTTGGAATCACAAAAAAAAAGTGTTGTTAAGTTGTATTATTTTAGTTACTTATCTAACTGTAACCAACAGTGTTCTTACGTATGAGTTGGTTAGGTGAGCATGGGAAAATCACCATTCTCACTTTTAAAGGTCGATTTGTAGCCCAGGTAGTTATAACAAAAAGGTAACTTGGACCAAAACAGTCAAAAAAACAGATGGCTTCTTTTAAAAAGAAACATGTTTACAATTGCCACTCTCTCACGTAATTGGCCAATCCACGGCAAAAAAAAAAGAAAAAGCTTGAATTTCAAATCCTCATTGTCCTTTGCAGAACTGAAAATGAGAGAAAACACTGCAGTTTGCAAACAGAGCAAAGTGTGATCTGAGGGTCAGGAGGGAGTACCCGTGAGGATAAACAGGATGTTTTAGAGCATCACTTGTCCTCGCTCTTTACTAGGGGCTGCCTAAAATGCCATCGGTGCTCCCTGCTGCAGCCTTGTCCCATCTTTTTTCCCATTCTTTTGGAAAAAAAAAAGCACATGACATTTTGCCATGCCCTAAAGCCTCAAGAAAGGCTTATGGGGCCAATGAGAAATAGCTAGAGATGCTCTCCCCTCCCCAAACCCTCACCCTCCCAGGACTACCCTTCCCCGCACACACTTTGCTGCGGCATCCCAGGAACACTCACCCTTTTGGCAGACTCCAAACTGGGGTGGCGAGGCAGCCTGCCCCGCTTCCAACACCACATTCGGCATGCATCTCCTCTGGCAGAGCTTACCCGTGGACCAGGGCCACCGGTGCAGGGGCTGGGGCCAGAGATTTAAACCTTTCCCCGTTGACTGAGCACCGCCAATGGGCTGCCAGGCTCCTGGATTAAGCAGCAGCACTGGTTTCCTAGCCAGCTTTTATGGGTGTTTATCCATCCGCACAAATACCCCCAGCCCAGCCATGGGTGCTGGTATTTAGGAGCCCCTTTTATCAGGGGACCAATTCTCCAGGGGGCAAAGCTGAGAGGAGGATGAGGTAGGTGTGATTCAGCACATGCAGCTCCCACATCCAGGGACAGAGGCGCTTAGAAATGGGGTCCTCATCTGCAGGGAAGGGCTTCTAGCTTCAGGAGGGGGACAGTGAGTTGCTGGGGTTTCGCCGACGTGCACGCCAGAGACAGGCAGGTGGAAATGGGGACACAGGTCCAGCCACACAGCCTGAGTCAGGGGACTGAACTGGTAGTGACCCTCAATTGGGAGTTACCCACAACCCATCCCAGGCAGGGAGGAATAGCAAAAATGGCCCCAAATTCCCAGGAAATAGCCAGCCCAGAGCTCCACAAACCCAGGAGATTTTCCGTGTCGGTTCACCTCCATTCTCTTGGAAAACAGATCCCCTTTCACAATGTGAAGAAATTGTTGTTTTCCTGCCCTGATTTCCCTGGTGCTTAGCGACATGGGTCTCTCTGGTTCTACCAGCCTTTGAGTATTGAGTTTTGAGTCCTGCGCCGTAGGATGCATGGAAAGTCTCATGGCACCCGAGCTGTGGCACAGCCAAGGGGTGAGACCACATCCCATCTGTGCTCCATGACATAGGACATGGCAGGTCCAGCAGCCATTGTGGCAAACCCAGAGTCGATCTGTAGAGGAGCAAGGTCAGGCAGTCACTGAGCAGGTGATGGAGAACGACAGACTCGGCTGACTGGGATGGGATGCTCTCCGGAGCCTCACTCCCTTTGGCGAGAGACAGAGAGGGACAGGACCCTGGCACAGCTTCCACCATTGGGATATCCCTTTCCCTCCGACTCATGCAAACCCTATACAGGCCCCCAGCTGATCTCAGGCCCCATTACACAACCCCCGGTTCATGGACTGCCGTGGGGTGCACACGGCGACACAAAGGGCTTTGCTTAGCAGCTGTGTTTGCTCAGGGCGGCTGATTTTGGGAGCAAAGCCGATGACATGTGGTTGGCCAGGCGACCCGGGAGATTGGTGCTGAGCTTGCAGCTTCCTTTTTTAATAGGTGACTCAGGCGCCGGGTAGCTCACTGGGGTTGGTGGTGGGAGTCGGGCTGCGAAGGAGTGCCAGCGGCAGAGGTGGTGGACACCAACAGGTGGGTAGCGTTGTTTCTCTGTAGGATAAAGTGGTTTAAATAGAAAGCAGAACAAGCTGGAGCTGCTGTGTTACTGGTGAGATGGGGTTTTCTCAGAGGAAGGAGGAAGAAGGGGTTTTGTTAGTGATTTGTTTTCCACTTGTTGGGAGTTGGCTGTCAGATGTAACACGATTACAGTTCAAGAGATCTCTAATATTACTTTCAGCAGGAGACAGAGCATTTGGGTGATTTATGGGCAATAACTGAAAAGGAAGTGAAAGAGTTTTTAGATTAATATTTAAGAGTCTTTTTCCCCCTCTTGCCTTACCTTTTCCCCTGTGTCTAGAAAGATCAGTGAGAACAAATGAATAATGAGGAATGATTTTCCCCCATTGCCAGTTTCCAGTTCCCACAGCCCTCCCTGCCCTGCTGGCGTGCAGCTTATGGGGCAGAGAGGCTGTAAACTGAGCCCAAGCTGCGCATACGTGGGGCAAAGGAAGAACTAAAGAAACCCCGACAGTTGCTGTCTATGGACAGTCCTAACATTGCAGCCCCTCACATGAAATGTGCAGATTCATCCAGCACCAGACGCCGGCATGAAGGACGTTTTGCCGACAAACCCCAGCGGGGAGGAGCATTCCCCATATCCTTCACTTAGGCAGCAATGCCGTCGGCTCTGGTGCCCGCCGCGGGGTGGGACGAGAGGAGAGGGTCCTCAGGAGCTCTTTTCTTCTATTTTAGCTCACGGGTTGGGATGCTTTAATGCTTGAAGTATCAGGTTTAAAATCCCTGGGGCGGCAGTCAGTGCTAGTCAATCAGCGCCGCGCGGGATGCATCACTCGGCGCTGGAACGGATGCCGAACATGCCAGCACAGCTCTTTTACTCAGCAAGGCAGAAACGTGGAGCCAGGCACAGGTCTCAAATTGGATTTCCGTGCCCTCCATCTCATACACAACAAATAACACCCTGAGACCCGTCTGCATAACATCCTTTGGCTTTGCTTTAGCATCCCCAGCCGGGAAGTTCCCCGCTCCCTCCAGGCGCTGTGCTCACAACTCTTGAGATGTCCTCAGCCCAGCTTGGACGTCATTAGCCACGCACATGTGACAGCTCAGCTTTCTCGTTAGAGGAGTGAACTGTTGTTCATTCACTCTTATCTATAATTAGCAATTTAGAGGGTGGCAGCAGCCTGTTTCGGCAGGCAGAGCCGCCGGGAGCGACCAGACTACCCGCGAGCGCAGAGCCAGCTGCCCCCTCGGCGGGTTCGAGCAGCCCCTGTCCAAGGCAGGCAGTTTTGCGAGAAGCGATAAGCAAACAGAGGGCTGTGCACAGCCTGTGCACTGCAAAAAAAAATGTAAAAAAGGAAAAGAAAAAAAAAGAAAATAAAGGCAGCGATAAGGGGAAGGCTTCAGTGAAAGCCTTATACCTAATTGTATCCATCGTTAAAACAGAAGCCCTGTGGCCTTTCATCCGTCCAAGCTAATGGATGAAGGACTAGGCAGCACTGAGGCTGTGCTATTTTCCACTGTATGAACTGGAAACCTCCCTTCAGCTGCATTGTTCGTTCTTGGCTGGAGGGGCACACTGCTCTTCTTCGCGCAGCATCGCACCCCATGGGCCAATAAAAATTATATCAGCTCAGAGGTAAAACACATAGCCTGGGGTAGGAGGAGACCGTTAAACATTACCAGCCGAGCTCTAGGACATGAGGATGCCTTTCCTAAGCACTTAGCACCCAAATAGTTAAGTACAGAAATGTTCATTTCGGCTTAAGCGGGGTCCCTACCTTGCCATGAAGAGCTCCCATCTCCTAGAGGCAGTTTTTAAGAGAGTTTTTTTCAGCATGGCCATGTCTTTGCCAAGGACTTGCATTCTTTTTCCCAACCAGAAAGGCTGCAAAACTGTGCTTGGTTTTCTTTCCGCTTTAAAGCTGGCGAGGCTGAATCTCCCCAGCTCTCCCCATTGCTCTTATTGGGAGGCTTAGGCAAATCTCCTTACCTTGAAAGGAAGACAGCATCTGTTTTCCAGACTGATTGGACCCCTTTTGCCTTTCCAGTAGATAATTCAGCAATGTAGGAGAAAAGAGAGATTCCCAGACAAGATTTTTCAAAGCTCTCTTCAAAGCTTTCTGCAGCTTCAATGCTCTTCTCACAGGCCATAATAAGGAAAGACCATGAAATCCAAGGTACCTTCGCTGGCAATTACTTAATTTTCCATTTTTAGAGAGTGAATCCCTTCAAATGGATGCCTCAAGCCTCCAAATGAAGGAAGAAGCCACTGCAGCAGATAGAGGGGCTTGTGTTAGCAGCTCTCAGCACCAGCTCCTGTAAAAGCAGTGTCTCAGCAATGCCTTGACTTTCTCCTCCCCATTTCCAGGCTGTTGTTCATCTCAAAAAGCCAGCAATCTAGTCAAAGTCTGGGGTCTCTTGAGCAGAGCGAGGAAAAACTGATGCAACTAGAAGATGGTTTATCTTGCAACCTTGCAGCCTATCTTAAGATGCACCAGATCTTCCCCAGAAGTGCCACTGTCTCCACTGGCTGTAGGTGGATAATTCATTTTCATACAATAGTTTGGCTTGGAAGGGACCTTTAAAGGCCATCCAGTCCAACCCCCCTGCAAGGAGCAGGGACACCTCCAACCAGATCAGGTTGCTCAGAGCCCCGTCCAACCTGGCCTTGAATGTTTCCAGGGATGAGGCATCCACCACCTCTCTGGGCAACCTGGGACAGTGTTCTACCACTCTCAGTGTAAAAAATTTTTTTCCTAATATCTGATCTGAATCTACCTCCCTCTATTTTGAAACCATTACCCCTCATCCTGTCACAACAGGTCCTGCTAAAGAGTTTCTCCCCATCTTTCCTGTAGGCCCCCTTTAGGTATTGGAAGGCCGCTATAAGGTCTCCGGAGCCTCCTCTTCTCCAGGCTCCGTTTTAACTCAGTGTTTAAGCTGCAGGCAGAAGAAATCAGGGAGAGAGGTCCCATATTTACATGGTGACTTATTAAAAAAAGCATCAAGGAAATATCTTTTTCTGTTTCCGCCCTTGGTGTCCTAGCGACCTCTGGCAGAATTGGGCAGCTAAACCCGTACTTCATCCAGCTGCTTCCTCCTGTATCCAGCCTCAGTTCTGCCTCAAAACACCTGTACATCTGCAGGAGCAGCTGGAACCAAGGACAAAAGAAACCTTGGGGTTTGGAACCTTCCAGCAGCACGGTGTCTGACAAGCTCACTGGGGTCCCTCTCCTCTTATCTCGATGGCTTTTTGTTGCATGTCTGTGCAAGTAGGATCTGCTATTTCATTTGAAACACCAGCTCCTGGAATTCTGTTAGTGTGTGACATTATCTGTTGCCATTTTAAAATAAAAACAGATTAAATAATCATCAATATTTTAGAGAAAAATTTGAAAATTTGAACTCGCAAGCCAGAAAATGAAAAAAAAAAAAAAAAAGGTCATTAAGTTTGTTATTTACAAAATCTGGTGATTTGGGGAGTGAGATTTGAGGGCAAAGAATGCTAGAATTGCTGCTGTGCTTCCAATGTGCACATATTAAAAAGTACATCAGCCCTTTCCTGGCTGTGCAATAGCTGGATTTGTGGAGAGAGAGCCCATTGTTCAAACAGAAAGCTTTGCAAATACCACACTAAATCCGAATGCAGCAGTGCAAGTCTGCAGATAAAAGGAGAACCTTCTCGTGTTTTTACAGCCGTAACAGAGAAATTACGGCCCTGACTAACCTGGAGGACTGAGATGCATCACATAGGTGTAAAGCTCTGTGTGTGTCTGTGGTTGGAGGTGGAGATGGCCACCCTGCTGACACCTAGCAGATTAGTGCAAAAAGAAATTCCTTAGCTAGAATTTGGTGTTGCGTCTTTCTTCGAAAAGTAAACCCGTCAGTTTTGAAATGAACCGCTCTTTGGGGATGGGTACAGCTCTCATCCTCAGAGGGAGAGGTTGAGGGGGGTTGAGGAGGGTTGAGGACCAAGGGGGACAGAATACAACAGGTGGGAAAGAGGGAGCACGGCCTGAGCACCATCCGAAAGTGTGACCGCTCCAACCACCCAGTCCCTCTGTGCATCCCTCAGGAGGTCTGGCTAACAGATCATCCCCTCCCAGAGTCTCCATTTCTCTATGAAACAGATACTTAGCTGTAGTCATCTCCATGGGAGGCACTTGAACAAAGGTGGGAGGAATGCTGAATATCTTGAATATCTCAGCAATGCCATGCTGGGCCCCAGTCAGGGAGTCAGGGCCCCATGGGAGCTGGTGCAGCTCAGAATAACAGATCTCTAAATTAGGAGCAGGATTCGGTCTTCTTGCTCTGCCAAAGACTCCCTGCTACATCTCTGGGCAGGTCCTGTAGCCTCTTCATCTCTTAGTTCCCTGAAACAAATTCTCGGAGGAGACATAAAGATAAATGGGTGTAACTGCTTGTGAGGCATGCTGATGGGAGAGCGATGTGGCCATGAAGTGAAAGAAATGGGAATTGTGTCATGTTGAACACACACACGTAGATCCTTCACGTCCTCTGACTCGCCCCTGTTTGGTGATGGCCTTGTCCAGGGACGCAGGGATGGAAGCAGGCTCTGTGCCCAGTGTGTTACTGTCATCCAAGCTCAATGTCCATTTCAGCCATGAAAGAGGTGGAAATGTCCACATTTTCTCCCTGAAACGTGGGGAGTGGGGTGGGAGCTGCCAGGGGAAATCGGTGTGCAGACGGTGGAGATGCCCTGCAGAGCCCTTGGTAGGCAATGTTCGTGCTCCATGTTGACCATGCATTTGTATCTTTGGCGTGTAACTCACCGTGCACGTCTGTCCCTGTTTCAGATGAGAGGACGCGGTCATTTTTAGCCATATCGGACAACACTAGCCACATACTTCACCAAGGACGAGGGAGGTCCTCCTCGCGCTCCGTGAAGGAGCTGTCAGCTCTCTATCTCTCCCAGACAGCTGCTGCTGCTGCTCACGCCGGCAGCTCCACGCAGCCGGTAAGAATCGCACGCTGCCGTCCTCCCCCTCCCCAATCACCAGTGGCATCCAAACAATGTCCCGTCCCAGCAAGTGGCTGTAAGAGGGTGAGAGAGAACATGTCTGGTTTTGTAAATCCAGGGAAACGCAGCATTTGGTTTGCCAAAAATGAGCACCTTTCCCTCGCCATTTGCAAATATTGTATAAATGTTATCAGAGGTGCTGATCTGTATGTATGTGATGTATAAACTGCATATACACACACACACATACATACACGTTATATTCATGCACGCACACGTCTACACCCACTAGCCCGTGCAAACAGCTCATTCATACATAAGATTTCCACTTCATTTGTGAGTGTGTATATTTACACACTCACATCCATGGAGGAAATACTCAGCACACACCAACACGTACATCTCCGTGCCATGTCCATCCCAACACATGCACATATATGTCCATATATGTCACACACAGGCATAACTTTACAGTGAAACCTCCCTGTGTTCCTCTGTTTATAGTCCTTGGTCTGGGATCCAGGGATTTAATCACTTACTTCAGGCTGGTCACTGGATCACGGGATAACTCCGGTTATAAGGGTTACGAGGCACTGAGCAACTTTTTTTCCCATTTCCCCACCTCCACTGGTGATCCAGGAGTAACGTGGGATGTGATTGCACATCTGGACCTTTTCTGCAGGCACGTTCCTGCTCCCTCCCACTCTCAACCCTTTGCAGGGTCCCTGTCCAGACACACAGCCTCTTGAGCGTGTGTCAGGGCTCTGTACTGGAGGAGTCCGGACTGACGACATCCTCATTGAAAATAAATGAGTGGAGACTGTAATTGGAAAATTACAACTGGTTAGCAGCCTAAGGGGAAAAAAAAAGCAAAATAATTTCAAAACAATGAATTGCACAATCCATAATGTGATTGCAATTGTAGATTAGTTTTATTTTTAAAATATTGATGTGTAAATAAAAACACAGGCTAAATCAAACTCTGGAGAAATCAGTGCTTGTTTTGTTTTTCCCCTAACTCTAAACAAATGTGTTTGGGGTTTTATCTGTTGACTGAGAGTTTTGGTAACAAATATTTCTGATCAAGCTGGAATAAGATCGTTTTTCCCAGCTGTACAACCAAGAAAACCCCTCACCTGTAATGGTTTTCAGGTCTCTGTAGTTAATACAGAGATACACACACACACACCTCAGTTTGATGTAATTTCTCCTCCTGTCTTTTCCAGAGTACTCTGAAGGACAACTCCATTCACTCTCCCTACAGACAGAAAAAAAGCAAGGTAAGAAAAGTTAAAAATAAGCACCGTTATCTAACCAAATATTTGCGGACTGTGGTGGCGTGTGATTTAAATATCCACACAAGGCAACGAGAAGCACTTTCATACTGAATATAGCTATCAGCTGCTCGGTCGCCCTGCCCCACGTTCAGAAGTTCTTCACAGATCAAAAAAAAACCCCATTTATTTTAAAAAGTGCATTCAAAGTATGTTATGTGAAAGATTTGTGTTTTACACTTGCTGCAAAATATGCTGATTTTGGTATTATGTTTTGGTTGGTTTTTTTTTTCACTAATGTTCAATACTTATTTTTAGCCGGAACAATCTGCGTGTAACAGAGTGAAATAACACCGCGCGCCATGGCTTTGAGCAACAACTAATAATATTCCGGGCATAACTCTACAGACGTAACTCCACAGGCATGCCAAGGGTCAGCAGATCTGTTTGCTGAAAGGAAAGCCACCAGGATTAGAGTCTCTTTTAGATAATGGTCATAGGCCCCAGCTACCTTCCCTTTGGGTAGACGCCAAGCCAGCGCAGGTCGCAGGTATTCAGTTCAGCGTTCAGCACCCGGGCTTCTGAAGCTAAGGAGAAAAAAAATGCAGAAAGTGAGGCTGAACGGTGGGCTCAATGGCCATGGTCCACCCCATCACAACTGCAGCCTCTGTTCATTTTGGTATCCACGCTGCTGTGAGTTCAAGCTGAGCTCAAGCTGACCGAGTCTAAAGAGGTCTAACTTTTGCTGGCCCCCAGCTATGGTTCTTACCCCGACCTCTGGTCCCTCAGTCTTGCTTTTTCCTCCTAACAGAGGAACTTCATTTAAGTTTCTGATTGTTCTTATGCATCTTTTCTTATGCAAATGGGGTACACGTGAAAGTCCAACAGAAGAAGCCATCCATCAGACAAATGTCCTTCCCCAGGTCCGCACTCCTGTGCAGTGAGCAGCCCACAGTGCCACCAAGACCCATCGTATCAGCTCACTGCCCAAAACCAGGCTGTCCTCACCAGCTCAGTTTGACATTTTTGTTTGGTTCCCTGTCCCCATTTTCTTCTTGAGACTTCTTCACAAATAGCTCCTTGGCTTTCTCCTGCACCCATATCCTATGTTCCCAGACTCTCTGCAGGTCCTCACCCTGCCCTGGACATTTGGGAGTGGGAGGGAGAAGTTAACTTTTAGTGTGCTACTCTAAAACAACTGCCTTCACCTTGTTCTTGTGGTCACTCTCTTGCTGACACAATCCAAATCAGGCATCTCTGTTACGCTGTAGCTGGACTGAATCCTGGGGACTGTAGACTAACCACCACACACGCCTGGATTAGAGACCTTGCTTTAGAGCGCGTTGCTGTGGAACCAGAGCTAACACGAAGCCTGAAGCGTGTGCAGTGGTGTGATGCTTTGGTGTGCTGTGTTCTACTGAACCAAAGGTATGGAGCTCAGTAGGTGCATGGATTTCCCTTGTTGGCTGACTTTTTCCTTTGCCGTTCTCACTACTAACAGCCACGGGGTTGGGTGGTAAGAGATTGTGCTGACATTTAAAACTATTTCCCTAAAGATGGCAGAGGCTCAGAAATCATCTAAAGTTGCCATCAAGAAAATGGAAGACGACTTGCCTCCCCCTCCCGCCCTTGGCTCTGTCCAGGTCATCACTCCAGGGAGCCAGGATCTCAACCCACTCCCTGTGCCTCCTCCGAAGCAAGCCTTCTCCAAGTTCTACCAGCAGCGTCAAGTGAACGAGCTAAAGAGGCTCTACAGACACATGCATCCTGAGCTAAGGAAGAACTTGGAAGAAGCTGTGACTGAGGACCTGGCAGAAATGCTTAATACCGAAGATCCCAACGCACAGGCGTCTGTGAACCTGGACAAAGTTCTTCCAGGAGAGGTTCAATCCATGCGCTGGATTTTTGAGAACTGGGCACTGGACTCTATTGGGGACCATCAAGGCACAAAGAAGTTGGCGGAAGAAGAGATCATTCCCGGTGGGGATGTAAAAAATACTTCCTTGAGGTTTGAAAGCCAGACAATCAACGGGGACAGTCTGTCAACATCAGCCAGGGTATCAGAAACAGACCTTGCCAGAGGAGATGTGCATACGGCCCGGTGGCTGTTTGAAACCCAACCACTAGACTCACTAAACAAACTGTATTCTGATGAAACTGAAGTGCAGGAGGCAGTTCTCAAGGAGCCTGTCCAGGGAGGCGATGTGAAAGGTGCCAGACAGCTCTTTGAAGCACAGTCCTTGGATGCTATAGGGCGCTGCTGCTCTGTGGAGGAGAAGAGCATCCTACAACTCAAGTCAGAAATCCAGGAGCTAAAAGGTGATGTTAAGAAGACTGTCAGGCTCTTCCAAACAGAGCCCCTCTGTGCCATTAGAGACAAAACTGGGAACATCCATGAAATCAAGTCTGTCTGCCGAGAAGAAATTCAGAGCAATGCAGTCAGAACAGCTCGCTGGCTGTTTGAGACTCAGCCCCTGGATACCATCAACAAGGACACTTCCAAAGTGCAAATAATCCGTGGAATTTCATTGGAAGAAATTGGAAGGCCAGATGTCAGCGGAGCGAGGTGGATATTTGAAACTCAGCCTCTGGATGCCATCAGAGAAATCACAGTTGAAGAACAGGATTTCAAGGCTTCAACAGATTTTGTCACAGGGGCAGATGTCAGTAAGCAGAGAATGCTCTTTGAGACCCAGACTCTTGATTCGCTGAAAGGAGAAGCTTCAGAAAGCATTGTAGCCAAAGAACAAGTCATTGGAGGTGATGTCAAATCTACGCTCTGGCTATTTGAAACCCAGCCAATGGAAAGCCTGAAAGACAATTTTGAGGTGGGCCGTTTAAAGAAAGTAGAGCTTTCAGCAGAGGAGAAAGGAGATGTGAAGCAAAGAAAACATGTCTTTGAGACCTGTCCCCTTGGCAGCATCTCCAAGACATTTGAGGAAGAAATTCCAGCCACCACCATGGAAGAGGTAGTGAAAGGGGATGTGAAGTCCTTCAAGACCCTGTTTGAGACTCTCCCCTTAGACAGCATTAAGCAGGCTGATGCTGAGCCCATCACCAAAGAAGAGGAGAAGATTCCAGCTGGTAATGTCAAAGCCAACCAAATCTTGTTTGAGACAACACCTCTGTATGCCATCAAGGATAGCTTTGGCAATTTCCATGAAGTTACCTCTGTAAGCAGAGAGCAAATCATCAGTGGTGATGTCAAGAACTACAAATGGATGTTTGAAACCAGGCCCCTGGACCAGTTTGATGAAAGCACCAAGAAAGTGGATATAATACGGGGGATCACAAAACAAGAGGTTGTGGCTGGTGATGTCAGAACAGCCAAGTGGCTCTTTGAAACTCAGCCCATGGACGTCATTCATCACCAAGCCACACAAGGTGAGGAGCATCCCTCAGTGAAGCGGGAGATCTCTCAGCGGGGGGATGTGAAGACCTGCAGGTGGCTTTTTGAGACCCAGCCCATCCATACCCTCTACGAGAAGGCTGAAAAGAAGCAGGAGGAGGATGGCATTATGCCCCAAGCTGATGTGAAGTCATACACATGGATGTTTGAGACTCAGCCCCTGGACTCCCTGAAAGGCCAGGAGGAGCAGTATTTGCAAGTCAGTAAGGCATACAGTCAGGAGGAACTACAAGGAGTTGATGTCAAAACTGTCCGGCACCTGTTTGAGACTGAACCCTTGGGCAGCATTGTTGTCGGAGAAGCTGACCAAAAGAAAACCGTGCGGTACTCCAGTCGTGTGGAGATACAGTCTGGGGAAGTGTCTAGAGTGAAGGAGTTCTTTGAAGCTAAGCCTTTGGATACAGCCACCAAACCAACATCCCGGAAGGATGATGGGACAATAGAAGCTGGATCCGTGCACAAGTTCACTTGGCTTTTTGAGAACTACCCCATGGACTCCCTGAAGGACAGCTCTGAGGGCATCCAGGAAATCCCTCCAGAGAAGGATATTAAAGGGGGAGACGTTGGAGGCAAAAGGTTCGTATTTGAGACGTATTCCCTTGACCAAATACATGACAAAGTGGATGAGACTGAGCTCCAGAAGATCCAGAAAGACACCATGAGCAAATCTGATGTCAAGTCCTGCACAATGCTTTTTGAAAGCCAACCCTTATATGCTATCCAAGACAAAGAGGGGGGATACCATGAGGTCACCTCAGTGCAGAAAGAAGAAATCATGAAAGGTGATGTGAAAGGTGCTCGGTGGTTGTTTGAAACTAAGCCTCTGGATCAGGTCAAGAAAGGAGAAGAGGTGTTTGTGATTAGGGCTGTCACCCAAGAGGACATCAAGAAAGGAGATGTTCAGGCTGCCCGGTGGAGGTTTGAGACGGAGCCTCTTGACTCCTTCTCAGGGGGAAAGACGTCTGTGCCCAGAACAGTAGACGATGTGCAGAAGGGAGATGTTCAGTCCAACAAACAACTCTTTGAGTCTCAGCAAGTGGGCCAGAAGAAGTACGTGAGGATGGTCAGTGTCAGTGATGTTCAACGAGGTGATGTGAGGACATCCACTTGGCTTTTTGAAAACCAGCCTGTGGACTCCCTCTACGGGGATGCAGAGAGAAGCTCATCTATCAGTACAGTGCAGAGAGAGGACAGCCAGAAAGGAGATGTAAAACGCTGCACCTGGCTGTTTGAAACCCAGCCAATGGACACCCTTAAGGACCCAGAGGTGACAGCCAGTGCTGGAGCTCAAGAAGTGATCCCTCGCGCAGATGTGAAAAGTACAACGTGGCTTTTTGAGAGCACACCCTTGGATAAATTTAGTGCTTCTGAAGGTAGTATAGAAACAGAACTGAAAGAAAGGACCATGAAGGAGACTTTAGAAACACTCTGCACTTGCCAGGCTATTCAGCATGATGGGATCCTCATTGAAGCCAATGATATGGAGAGTGTGAAGATGGTGAAGTACCAGCTCAGTAGCCCAGGTGCTCCAGAGATCCTGAAAGAGGAGATTGTGGGAGGCCATTTGCAAAGGATCATGCTGCAGCTCCTGCATAGGACCAATGTGGAAGCACAGAGTGTGCTGGTGGAGGAGGACAGAGAAGGCAAGATCAAAGTAAGCCCATTGCAGCTACTGGACCAGAGTGAAGCTGTTAAAGGCAAAGAGGACTTGAGCGGAAATGTAGCTAAGGCTTTACAGGGTCTCCTCAGTCAAGATGCTTCCATCAAAAAGGGGATGGTCTTGCAAGAGACAAAGTCGGGATCAGTGAAGATGACTCTCTACTCTCTCCTGTTCCATTCTGTCCAGCAGAAAGTTGTCAAGGGGGATGTGAAGTCAACAATAGGGAACCTGTTGGCTTCTTCTCAGGAGCAGAAAGCAACAGCAACCATTAAGCGTGAGGACAATGAGAAGGGAAATGTCCAGCTTTTTGCGAGCTGCATTGAGAAAGGAGATCTAGACTATCTGAAGAATCTCCAGCAGGAGTCAGAAATACAATCCCTCATCTCTTCCCAAGCGGAGCAGGGGCCAGATGAGAGTGTCCCACGGGTTGTGCAGGGGACTAAGATACACATCTTACCAAGTAAAGAACAAATAGAGAAAGTAATTGCAGAGGGTGAGCCCGGGGCTGTGGAGGGAGCAAAAAAGGTATTTGCATGTGAAAGCGTGGGCAAAGAGAGTGCATTAGAGAGAGAAGCTGTGCGTGCAGCAGGTGTGACAGGCACCACTGTGCAATGTCTTGGGAAGCCCCTGCCTACAGCGATGGGAAAGGAAGAAATTCTGTCGGGAGGGCTTAAAGTGACTACAAAGTCAATCCAAAGGGTTGCAGATGTCAGCAAGAAGGCAGAGAAAGAAGCAACCACCACCGACGGTTTGAAGGAACCCAAAGCTATGACACAAGGCAAATTTCCAACCCACGTGATGGCTCAAAGGGGAGAAGTGGCCGGGAAGCAGCAGAGCTTGGTGACTGGGGAAGCCAGCCAGACGCAGCCAGAAGAAAAGGCCCTTGGGAGTGATCTTCAGGCTGCAATGCAAAGCCTGAGGCTAGCAACAGCAGAAGCAAAAAACATTCAACACCATGTCCAGAGCAAGCTACAGAGGAACAGGGAGGAGGTCCACATGGCCTGCAGGCAGCAGGCAGCCAGCACACAGGGGACAGTGACCCTTCAATCAACCGTACGCCAACAAGAGTCTGCATCCACCACGCAGGAGAGCACCAGCACTGCCATCAGGACCACCACCACTAGAGTCCAAGAGGCATCGAAGACCCACACAAGCGTGTCTCAGAAGAACATAGCATCACACAAAAAGGTCAGTGCTTCAGAGGAAGTACAGGGAGGACAACTGTTGAGCCAGGAAAGCCAAGTGGTGCCTAGTAGAGATTTTAGCATTAAGGATGGCCTTTATACTGCCACGCCTGTGAAAACCTATATAAACCCTTGTGCTGGGCCTGATTACAAAGAGCAATCAGTGCAAGAAGAAAGAGATGTTATTGTCAGAGGGGATGTACAGACAGCTATCAGAGCACTGCAAAGTGCCGCCACAGAACAGCGCCTGGTAGAAAAGGAGGACGTTGTCCGAGGTAATTTAAAAGCTACGCTTCAGTCGCTGGAAAAGTCTAACGTTAATGTCTCCAGAGGGGACTTTAAAGCCGCTATGATATACAGAAATGCAGGGCAGTCCTATTCTGTGTGTAAAAAGAAAAATGAGACTCAAGTCGTTAGTAACCAGACTGCTGTAGTGGCTTCAGGGTCACAGGCTGATAATGACTTTCCTCCTCCTCCCTCAGTTGCTGTGATGAAAGCAGAGCATTGCCCACCCTCAACTAAAGCAACAAAAGAAGGTGCCCTTCCACTACCAGCCAGCAAAGATGAAGCCCCAGGATGTTCTGCACCACTCCAGACCCCTCTTCTTGCCCCCCATTCTCTGTCCTACAAACCCAGTGATCAGAGTCCTGCAGAGAAGCCCAGGACTCCTCCAAAACCAGAAATCACTGCCCCACCTAGGAGAAAACCTGTTCCCCCTCCAAAACCTGAGCACCTCTTACACGAGGCACATTCCGCCTCTGCAAACAACAGCACAAGCAGACCAACCAAACCCATCCCTCCACCCCTGCCTCCAAAACCTCCAGGCTTGAGGGAGATCAGCAAGCCAAAGCCTCCCCCCACGGAGCTGGGATTAATCTGCATGGAAGTAAGTGAACAATTAGGCCATGGGGAGGTTCAGGCCAAATGCTGCACTTTGGAGACATCTGTGAACAAGCCTGTCACCATTCAGGGTACGAGCTCTGAGAGAAAGCTGCCAAAAATGCCTGCCAAAACCCCTCTTCAATTAGCAGAGGAAAGATACAAGGCCAGCAAAGGAGGACAAGGAAAGGTGGAACCAGACAGTGCTAAGACTGCAAAGCCAATAAAAAATGGAGCGGCTAGTTTTGAAGTCGAGCAGGGAATGGTGAGCGGGAAAACAGCAACTGCAAGAAGACGCCCAGGTGAGGTGGTTCAGAGGCATATAGAGCCGTGCCAAGAGGAGGATGGGTGCTCTTCAGTATCACATCCAACCTGTCCTGGTAGACCAGAGACCCTTAATGCACCAGGACAGACTGAGCCAAGCACCTCCCCTGTGGGCCACACCACTCCTCCAAAGAGAGGAGGTGACATTGCACAAAATGCCTCATCCAAGGTGGAAAGGGAAAGTGTGTCTAATTCTTACGGATCGTGGGATAGTCAGAGAGCTGTGCAGCAGGTGAATGAGAGGAAGCAAATGTGTCATTCAGTGTCCTCCCGTCAGCAGACAATTAACTCCTTCAAGGAGCAACAGCAGGAGAATAGTGAGCAATTGAAATGTCCTGCTGGGGAGGTAGAGACACTCGCCCAAGAGAAGCCAGCAGTTGTTATGAGAGAAAAAACCAAGAGAGAAACAGAAGATGAGCGTCGGAAGAGGCTGTCAGTACACAAAGAGGAGATCATGAAAGGCAATGTCAAGGAGGCTATGGAGATCTTTGAGAACCTCAGGAGGCAGGAGGAACTGCAAGAGATCTTGACTCGGGTGAAGGAATTTGAGGAGGAGACAAGCAAAGTGGATGTGAAAGCTCTGAAGAGCTTCTTTGAGAAGGTCCCTGAATGGGTTGTTCGTCAGAAAGCCCACCAGGCCAAGCAGCAGGACAGAGCTGAGACACTGGCGAAGGAAGACACTGACAGTGTCTCCTCAGTGGACTTAGTTTTTGGGGACCTGGAACGAGCAAGTGCTGAGATTATCCACCTGAAGGAGCAGACACTTGCCCGGCTCCTGGACATCGAGGAGGCCATCAAAAAAGCTCTTTATTCTGTCTCTAGTCTCAAGTCTGAGTCAGACATCGCTGGGCTCTCAGGGCTGTTCAAGGAGTCTCTGGGGAGCACCCAAAGCTCTGTGAGCAGCAGCAATATCCGTAAAATCAGTATTGTCTCGAGCAAAGCCAAGCAGGAGGGAACCACACTGGAGACAGGGGAAACAGCATCTGTGGAAGGTGCAAAGGTGGCAGAAAAGACCGAGGTAACCAAGGCAGAGCTAGAGGTCCCCCGCCTGGTTCAATCTCGTGTCAGCTCTCCGTCCTCGCCTTCCTACATCACCATCGAGTCTGCTGCCAGGAAACCAGCAGAATCACCCAGGGCAGCGCATTCCCCCTGTGATGTCCCTTCACCAGACTGTCCTGACACTCCAGGAAAGAAGGATGCTTTTGCTCAGGACAGCTTTAGCTCCTTTAACCATCCATCAGCAGGGTCTACTGGGCATGACGTGACCTCCTCTGAGAAAAGACCAGAGCCCATCCAAACAAAAGCTGGGCTGAGCTCAGTGAAGCAGCACACCCTTGGCAATGCCAACCATCCAGTTTGTGAGAAAAAGTGCCCTCTGGACACCTCCAAAGGCAACTGCCACTGTGCAATGAAAGGAGGTTTTTCGGACTACTGCTCCCTGAATGTCCCCAGCCCACAAAATCCACGGAGGCAGAAAAGCATCTTGGAGCTGCAGACAGGACCCGATGGGTCCAAGCTCTATGGAGCCACCCGAACTGTCATGGAGCAGTACGAGGAAATGGACCAGTTCGGAAACAAGATCATCACTTCGTCCACCACAGTCACCAAGCAATCTGAGACACAAACATCTTCCACATGCAATGTCGTCTCTCATCCTCCATACGAGGTGTCTGCCTCACCCATGTTTCAGAGGTACTTGAAGAGCCCAGGTGAAGACTTCCACACCAACGGCAATTTTCAGGAGCCAGGAGTGGTCTTTGTCACCTTTGGCAACTCCAAACCAAAGAAATAGGAGATTCTGGAGAGCAACAGAGAACTGTATAAGACAAAAAAAAAAAAAAAAAAGAAAGTCCATAATTAAAAAAAAATATCCTGGTTTATCCACATTACACACAGGGATTCATCTACATCCTAAGGATTTCTCAGGGTCATCATCTTGGTGTTTGCAAACAGACAGGACAAAAGCAGTCTGCCTTGACACCGGAGGAGAACAGCCCTCACTTGGCCAACCCAACAGACTCGGTGCTGCACCACAGCCCAGAACCCTGACACTGTGAGAAGCACAAGGGAAAAATCCATCCATGGGCACCTTAGGGTAGCTTTTTCCCCCTAGAGTGTTTGGGGGGTGGAGGGTATCGGGCTTCTCTGAACTGAAGTAGAAGAAAGGATAGGCAGGATCAATCAAAGAATCAGCCAATCTGGTCTTTGGCAAACAAACACCTTTATGCTATCTTCTTTTTCTAATTTCAACGCAGACTTTTCAAGAAGGGCACCCTAAGCACACATATACACATGCTCGTATTGATGGGTGGGTTGTATAGGTTTCCTCTTAGCCATTAACAAAAGAAAAGGAAAAAAAATCTCAAATGGATGTCACTATTGGGGTTAGGGAAGGTATTTCTCAGTTTATTTTTCTGTTCTTGGAAAGTACTTGATGTTACTGAAAATTGTCAAGCCGAGACCTACAGCTTTTATCAGTGCCGTTCCCCCAAAGAAAGATGCTATGAAAGATTCTCTACCTGAGTCAGAATGGTTACTGCTTTCCTTTCTTTATTTTTAGAATTGTAATTTATTATTCAATATATACAAAAACCTTATTTTAGATTTTCCATGCCTTCATACTTGTTTACTGTTTAAATTCATTTTGAGATTTTGTAAAGCAGTTTTCTTTTTATTATGACTTTGTTTTGTACATTCTCAACTCAAGATTTTAGATATTTTGTGGCTTTTTTTTTTTTTAACTTCTATTGCTGCGTTCTGAAGGTAAACATTACCTCTAAAAATACTTTGGTCTGGTTGAGTTTCTTTTCTTGCGTGGTTGTTTCTTTTCAAAGTACCTAGAAATCATCTCTGAACCAATTGCACCCCGTGTTGAGAACACTGTAAATCGCTGGAGGGATGTAGTCTACGTCTTTACAACGTGGGTGGATTAACAGCCCTGCAGAAAGAGGCATTCATACTTTTGTCTGAAAACTGAGTTGAGTCCAGGGCAATATACACCACCCAATCCGTGACCCTGTGTAGGCATGTGGAGACTGGGTAGGATGTATAGATCAAGAAAGGTCTGAACACGTGCCTGTACCCATTTCCTCCACGTCAGAAAGCAACAGAGGTGTTGTGCCCCCCTAAGCCTTACAAGGAGGGGCAGTTGATGAACCAGCAGTCCCTCAACTCACATCACAGGTTGGCCTCAGCTTGGGAATGAGGTGAGCAAGCAAGAGTTTGGTCCAGGTGTGGGAGAAGGTGAGGAGCCTACAGAGTGACTGGATGGTTTCTCAGGGAGCTATGTCCTATAGCCTGGCTCAGACTTAGACTACCAACCTCTGGGTCTGACTGTAGACCCTCTAGTTGATCTAGTTGATCTAAGCCATCTTGTCTCATCTCTTAGTGCATTGGTTTAGCTTTCTGCAGAATGGGACAGTAACCTTGCTCAGCACACCATGAGTAAGATGTTATGGTGAATATTTGCTTTCTTCCTCTAAGGAAAAAGAGCCCTCACTGATGAATGAAGAGCAGGACACTGGGGAGGAAGGGATTGTTTCAGAGTTCAGCACTCCATGTCCCTAAGTCCATAGCTAGGTTTTAAATAACAGGTATCATCTCATATCGTGCAACACCTTGTTACCAAAGTGTTGTAGACCAGGTAGGAGTTCTGCTTCCCCCTCAAAAAACCAGGCACACACCCATGGCTCATTGATTTGCCTTTAGGACCCCATAAATTTGAAAGTAAGGTATGCCAAAAAAGAGAAGTAAAAACATCTTTTTCGGTTCCACCAAAGAATACTTCAAAGATCAAGGTAGAAAAGCAGATCATCATAAACTGAACATATTTGGTTTCAGGGAATGAGAAAAAATAATCACTTATACCTTCCCAATGGTTTCAGTAGGACCAATTGCAGAAACAGTAATCGTGATCTGGAGCTCCTCTTCAAAATTTTTCCAACACTGCTTTCTTACCCTTGTTTGTTTCTCAGCTTGCTTCAGGACACCCGTAACACATTTGTTTCACTTCTTTTTAAGGACAGCTGCAGGGTAGTTTTAGTAAGCTGCAAACATGTTGCTTGGGCAATGAAAATGATTCCACAGGAACTCAAACAAACTCAAAAAACCTACACTGCAACTGCTTAAAAATACTGATATTATTGTTTGTGTTTCTGGTTCTACAGGATTTCTAAATGTCTCAATGAGCCCTTTATGAGGCTAAGATCATTTAAGATGTGTTTCTTTCATAGTATTTCCATCAATCAGGAATAGAAATATTATGAGGGGACAAATGCTGCATTATTTCAGCACCATACATGGCTCCTTGAAGCACTGAAAGGGCTGGAGAAAAAAAACAAATGCAAAGATTTGAAACTGAAATACAAGCTGAAGGATCTGCTCATATTCTCCATCCTTCAGCCCCTGCAATAATAAACCAGCAGAGCACACACAAACTTTCAAATCCCAAAAGAGTTGTCATAGTTCCTCTGTGATCTGTGGATACAAGACATGACATTGTTCACCATTCTTTGCCCCAGTGGGTCGCTGTATCCTCACGCAGCTCTAGGTAGATATTTTCAAGAGGAAAATGGCTGGGAGAATGTCCTGGGCCAGCGGACAGAGGACAGATGGCCTTGTCTTAGCTCTACCTCCTTGAGTGGTCAAAGGACAACTTCTGAAATACGCCACATCTGAAGTGCCTACATCAAGCGCTGCCCTTCCCAGCTCCATTTCAGCTGCTGGTCTCCCTGAGGATGCTCAATCTTAGGTCAGAAAGCTTTGTCCTCACCATCTTCTCCACCTATCAATAACACAGGCATCTTCAGGCTGACCCCTCCTACTATAAAAATTGTAGTTCACCTAGGGGAAAAAAGGGCGACAACTGATAAGCCATAAGCCAGCTGTAGCTTTCAGCATGGCAGTAATCAGCAGCGTGCTAGAAGAGCCTTCCAGGAATGCTCTGTAACTGCTTTCCTCTGGAATCTTAAGATAATTTCCTTGCCCACCGTGTCATTTGATTGCTGCTACTCACCCCTTTATCTTCCAGACCATTAGGAAAGTTTATTTCTGAAGCTGATAAAAATACCTCTGAAGAGCAAGAGTAGTTGCCATGCCTCAGACAGCGAGCGCTAGATAAATCCCCTGGTGAAGGAGACCTCCATCCCCTGTAGATTAACCCACTCTGGAAACACAATCCAGGAGTGCATATGTTCATTCCCAGCTAAGAGTAGAGAAATCTTGTTTGTTTGCTAAACAGCTCTGCTTCATTCCTCAGCCATTATTAAAGGAAAGTATTTTTTGCTTTACCGCTGAGATGTGCTGCCTTTCTAGGGTCCGGGCTCTGCCATCTGTCTGAGCAGCCATGTGATATCAGTGATTTCAGGAGCTGCCCAGCTGGAGTTTTGAGTTAGAGCACCTGAACAATCTTTCTTACTTCACTCAAGGTTTTTAAATGATTCAATAGGGTGAATAATTTGCTTTCAACCAAGTGAATCATTTCTATCACCAGAGGTCCAAGGATGTCTTGTCTTTCTGTCCTCATTGAACATTAATGCTGACCTATCCAAGATGACAAGTAAATTGAGTCAGCCAGGATGGCTGGCTGACATCTCACAAAACACTTGCAGAAAAACATCAACATGAAAATCCAACACAGGCAGCAGATGCATCCAGTTACCTTGCAGATACATTTCCACGTGGTCATGATTCAGAGTTACTCAACTTCAGTTTCTCCTTCTTCTTCAGCCTGTGTTGAAAGAGGTGTGTGCCTCATGCCTGCAGCCTGTCTACGCCACGGAGCGTGTGGTCACTGACAAAGTCTGTGTGCACCGCTCATGTTTCTGCTGCCAGGTCTGCGGGAGGAAGCTGAGGTGAGTGCTAGGGCCCTAAGTGCATTTATTTTTAAGAGATGTCCAAGTAGTTTCCATCATAAAGGCCCAGTGGTAATTCCAACAGGGCAGGCTTTGGGAACTGGGAAAGGACAGACAGTTTCCCTGACACAATCAGCCTCTCCATCACTAGAGTCTGAATATTGCTCACCTCAAGCTTGTAGGCACCTATGGATTAAGAATCTGAATGATGGTACAAGGGTGAGCTGAAAATATGGGACTATTTTCAATTTGGGAATGCTGATATGGAATCTAATTGGAGGGGTAGTTTGGGTGCCTCACATGTTCATCGAGCCAGGTTGGAAGGAACATCTGAAAGTCTCCACTCAGCCTCCTGTGGGTCCAAGGAAGGCAAGTAGCTCAGCTTCCAGGAGGGGTGTGAATGGCTCCAAGGATGGCGATTCCACACCTGCTCGATCGAGGTCCCTCTTTCAAGATTTGACCACCAGTGAAAACATTTTTTTCTTATGTCCCATTACAATTTCCCACATTACAACTTGTTCCCATTGTTTTTTATCCTACCACTGTCCACCTCCAAAAACAGTCCAGTCCTGTCTTCTATATAACCTCCCATAGAATAGACACACGCAGCAATGAGTTCCTTCCTTTTAACCTTCTCCTTGTAAGACCTAGATAACCCAGCTCTCAACCTCTCCTCAGACGACACTTGTTCCAGGCCCATGACCACATTAGTGACCTTTTGCTGGACTCTTTCCAGTATGCCAATGGCTTTCTTGCACTGGGGAACCCAGAACTGGACAGAGTACTCCACATACAGTCCTGCAAGTGCCAAATGCAGAGGAACCATCACTTTTCTTGACCGGATGGCTGGGCTCTTGCTAATGCAGCCTTGGATGTAGTTGGCTTCTCTGTCACAAAGGCTCATTGCTGGCTTGTTTTCAGCTTGTCAGTCACCAAGACACCCTGGTCGTTTTGTGTGAGGCTGCTTGCCATCCTCTTGGCCCCTCAGCTGTACAGACACGTTCTCCCATCATGCAGTTGTTGTGCCGTGGGAGCCCTCCACAGTTTTGCCCATATGGTCCTTGCTGTGCATAAAGGGGGAGAGATGAAGTGCTGGTGTGAAGTCTGGCCCGTAAACAAGAAAGGGATTGCACATAACCTGGACTATAGCTCCCAGAGGTATTGCACGGAAATGTTTAATTTTTCATGTGTTTTGGTTTTTGAAAGAAAAATCAAACATATCCTCAGCAAACAGACACCACTTTTGAAAGGTTTCATTCTTCAAACTCCCTCCCTTCCCCAAGAGTTTCCACTGAAAAACCATTTTGCTTAAAAACCATCCATCAGTGCAACTGTTAATCCATCCCTCCCACACGGCCGCTAACAGCTATGCCAATGTGTGTTTTCCAGCTTGCAAAACTATGCTGCCCTCCATGGGGTGTTTTACTGCCAAGTCCACTACAAGCGGATGGCTGGAGCTAAAAGCAGAAGTGAGATGGGAAGGCCGGAGCACGGGCTAGGAGACCATCAGGAGGTTCAGCGAGTGGCAACGGTAGGCAGAGGACCACAGCCCCAGGACTGGTATAACAGGGCCAAAAAGGAGACTGAAACAAGAGAGAAACCCACGTCCTTTGATGCACGGCACAGTTTGTGGCCAGCTGAGCACAGGCAAGACCTGAACGCCAAGTCTGTCCTCTTAGGGAGCAAGCTCAGAATGGGCTGGCCGCCTTCCGAAACAGCCTTGTTGGCTGTAGATGGAAAAGCTGGCAAGGGAGCGTGTTCCTGGAAAAAGCCCGCACTGAGCCTGCAAACCTACCAGGCTGCGGGCAGCAGGGAGGGCGGGATGATGCTCAGGGGTCGGGAGGGACAATCAGCAGTGGAGAAGGGAAGCTTCTTACCCGGTGCCACCTATACCAAGGAAAGAGAGCAAGCGCGTTCCTGGCCCAAGATCAGAGACCAGAGAGATGTTGAAAATATTTGGGATGGGGACGTGCCTGGAGGGAAGCGAGGGGGCAAGGTGTCCCAGCGCGTGGCTGCAATCCAGCAGGGCAAAGCCCAGCTGAAGAGAGGACCTGCCTCTGCGTCCTCCCCGCCTGCCCTGGAGCCTGTGAAACCCCTGCCTCGCCGTTCGCTTGTTGTCCACCACGCCACACGTCAAAGCACGAAACCCACCAACTGGGTGTACCTGAGGGGCACAGGGGGCAGCATCCTCTCTGCTGCAGAGCTCCCAGTGACAGAAAACGAGGTCTGTGGGTCTCTAAGCACACCCAACGAAGGAGAAACAATGTCTGCAATGACAGATGACAAGCCTGAAGTGACCATAGCCACCCCAGGTACTGCAGGAGACAAGCATCATCTTGGAGAGAGAACGAATAGCCCACAGCCCATCTGTGTGACAGGAGAGCCCGAAACAAGAAACACCACAAGTATAGAGCTAAAATGTGGAGCTGAGGCAGTTGATAGCCGTGAGTGTGAAGCTGAAGAAGCCCACTGCCTCTCTGATGTGTCAGGGACCCCTTATGTATCTTCTGGATCCCTGGAG
The DNA here is from genome assembly GCF_036417535.1 of Chlamydotis macqueenii. Classification (NCBI taxonomy): domain Eukaryota; kingdom Metazoa; phylum Chordata; class Aves; order Otidiformes; family Otididae; genus Chlamydotis; species Chlamydotis macqueenii. The sequence continues at coordinate 4,992,318 of NC_141557.1, read as the reverse complement.
CCAGGAGTGCTGAGCATATCACCTGAGATCACTGAGCCTGTGAATGAGAAATCAAATGCAAACACTGAGTTCCCTGGGAAACAGATACCAGTAGCTTCAGGGGAAAATATGCAGCCATCCAGCCTAAGTCATATGGCTGGGATTGAGGGGAAAGCAACAGAATTTGAGAAGACAAAAGAACCTAAATCAATTAGTACGTCAGGGTTCCTGGAAGAACCCAGTCCTGAGCACACATCTCAGGAAAACAAAGCAGAGAAGAACACAGTCTCTTCACCTGGTTTGCCAGAGATGAGAGATAACCACAATGCGTCCTGCCTACAAGAAACAGAACCTCAGGCCGCATGTGGCCCACTGATAACAAACCCTCATGAGGGTATTTTGAGACATGATGTAAAATCACCTGACAAGGATTTTCTAGTATCAGGAGCCACATCTCTGAAAGGAATCTGTGCCACTTGGCCTTCATCTGATGAAGTTAGCAACTCCAAGTTGAAGGATCCCAGAGAAGTTCTTAGTGGAAACATCTTTGACGTTTCTGAGCACCCAGTCAAGACATTAGACTCTCCCAAACCCAATATATCTTCAGACAAATCTGAAGTTCATCCAGAGGGAGAAGAAAAAATGGATCTGAAAATCACAGGGGAAAGCACTGTGCATACATCAAGGCCTGATGTCCAGAGCAAAGAGACCAGAAGTAGTCAAGCTCGCAGAGAGATGCCGGGTAAAGGTTTCAGGTCCGGGAAAAACACCTTCACCACGCTTTTTGGTTCTGAAGACAGAGGCAGTACTCTCAGGAAGGAAACAACAACCCAAAGGAAACCCACTAAGCCCCAGCCAGCCCTTGTCACATTGTTTGGTTACTCCTCAGAGAAGAAGCAGAGTCAACGAGAAAATCCTGCAATATCCTCAGAACAAACAAACATTGAAGACAGGAAGAAAAAGCCCGAGGGCCTCCTCAGCCCTGCCAGCCAAGCAAAACAAAAGGCCTCCAAAAACCACCAGCTGTCACATCCAGGGAAGACAAAGGTCACCCCTAAACATGTCCAGGAGAGCTCTGGAAGCTGCTCAGACTCTGCTGAGCACAGGGAGGCTGACATTCTGTCGTTAGGTCCTGGTGCAAGCACTTTATGTGATGATAAACACGAGAGAACGGAACTTGACATTCATGACCAACTGGCTCAGCAGCAACAGGACAGCTGTTGGTTCTCTCTCATGCCAGCACAGGAAAATCAGAAAGAAGCTGCAGTAACATCGGAAGGTGGAACAAACTCTCTACATTCTCCTCCAGAGCTTACGCCTGCAGCTGATAACAGCAAAAATCTCCTCAGGGAAGGAAATCATCATGATGCTCATCTAGTAGAAACTCATAACCTACTGAGCTTGGATGTCCAGGAGACAGTGATAGAGGATGGGGTATTTTTTTCACCAGGCAATTCAGAAAATTTACCTAAGGAAGCTGAGCTTCAATTAGACAACATGGCTTTTCCAGAGGACAATAACATCTTCTTTTCTGGAGGACAAGATTTTACCAGCGTAGCAAGTAAACCCCCAAATTCAGTCTTGCAAAATTTAGAGGCAGAAACTCCACCTTGCTTTGATGCAAATTCTTCAGAATTATGCCAGGAAATCCCAGCAGAAACAAGTGCTCCACAAGTGCTGTGGGACACCTCCAGCCTCTCTCTTCTTGATGGACAGGATGAGATTAAGATCAGAGACCCAGAAGGGATTCAGCGCTGTGCACTGCTGCAGCAGCTGGATCTGCGGTGCCAGGCTCCAAAGGCTGCAGAAGATACTCTTGGATTGGGTGTCAGTGCTGAAGGCTCAGCAAACAGGCATCTCTCTACTCAGGAAGACAATTTTCATTCAATGTATGTGTTCACCAGCCATGCTTCTGAAACTCTTGATCAGGGTGTCTTTGATCCTTTCAATGTTGACTCACCCAAAATGGGCCAGGAGACTGCTGAAAAGATGAGCAGGAGCAAAAAAACATCAGGAGTTGAAGAAGATTGCAGAAGTCTCTTGTCTGCAGACCCAAATGTGTCAAATGATGGCCTGTTAGATCAGGAGTTCTTTATATAGTTGAAAAAAAGAAGACTAAACAAAGCACCCACCCTGCAGCACAAGTTATCTGACAGGGGACAAAAATTGATTTGTGAAATCAGTTCAGAAATCCCCCAACCCTCTGGTACAAGACAAATTCTATTGTTCATAGGCTGATTTATTAATGGCTTAAGGAGTTAAATATAAGATCTCAGTCCTGGTCATAGTGGGTCAGTGCCCAGTTCCCAAAAAAAAAAAAAAAATAGCAAGAACTGGCTTCACTTAATAACCTCCAAGGAGAGATTGACCACCACCTAGTTCTCTGCATCCAGGGTCTTCTGCAGAGGGGATCTTCTGCACAATCTACTGTCGCGGTCCCTCAGAGAACGTCTGCATGGCCACTGTCTGCATGGTAGAGGGGAGACAGACCTCCAAAGAGGCCCAACCAGCAAGCAACCATGAGCAACAAGCTAATAAGAACTAGAAGCTCAAATGAGAAGAGAACGCCATTATCAGGAAGGAACCGAATCCATGGCCACAATTGCAGAAGTAAAACGCAACGGGGAAAGGCAAAGCTTATCTCCAAATTAGGTTTAAGTGTCTGCAATATTAGCGTTTCAATGTAAATCAGATGCTTAAGCCCATGTCAGAGCCCATGGAGAATTAGTAAGTACGGCCAATGCAGTCTGGGGTGATTCAGCCCGTGCTAAAACAGACAAATGCTTTTTAAAAGCTAGCAGCTCTCTGTTCTCTATGAATTGTGTCGATCCATCTCCACTAAGTATTGTGCAATGTATCTCACATGGAGACAACTACATTTAGACATCCAGAGATGAACCCAACCCAAAACACCGAACACCTTTGCATTGTATGTCTTGCCTACACTTAATAATAACGATATCTCACTGCTCTTACGGTATTTTTCTTTCAGTAGACTGCAAAATTACTTCGCATAAGGGATTGCCATCATTAGCCTTATTGTACGATGATGCAGAAAGATAAGTTACGTGACCTTGTCAAGGTCACCTGATCAAAAGGGCAGAGGAAGAAATGGAACCCAGGTCTTTTGAAGTCTTGGGGCATGGGGACATTCGCTACATCTGCTCTCCCCGTGCGGTTACACTCTGACCCTCCCTGGCTGCCCTTTGCTGCCATAACATAAATGTTATAGGATTTAACAATTATACTGATGATAGGCAAGCTCACCAGAAGCCTCAGAGGGTCAAAGCAAGGACATGTGTGTTATGAAAAGGATCGTGGAGCATAACACTTCTCCTGTTTTAATCTGTTGTCTGTAAAAAAAAAAAAAAAAAAAGGTGTTAAAATAATTCATTTCTAAAATAAATAAGTAAATAAAACCCAGCCACTCTGCCTCATCAGTGCCAAAACAACCCCAGCTCTGTCAGATCTGCTGGAGGAATAAAGCTGCTTAACGACTGCATCCCCTGCAAAGCAGCGTGTCAGTGCTGTGTCCAGGGAGATTGTCCAATCAACACGAATCAGGGAAAAGAGAGATGTCCTTGAAAGCCATGTGACTCATCAGATACTGAAGTCGGTCTCATCTTGGGAAGGGGTAAGAGACTTGGGAAAGAGGTGGTGCCATCTCACAGCCCTGCCCAGTCAAGATGTGCTTAGAGATGGAGAAATGAGACCGAAAGGCTTGCAGAGATTAAGCAGCTTCCACTGAAACCAATGAGAAGGGGTCATCCAGTTACCTGCGAAAAGATGCTCTGAGTGACACCCCAGATCAAGTCACCACTAGCATGTGACACCCTGATTGTACTAAGAGAAAGAGGGAAAATGCAGAATCATCACAGCTGGGTATGAATCCATTCTGGCCACGATTCTCCCCAATTTACAGGTGTCCAAATGAACCTCCAACCATAGTCACTCCTGATGTCCAGAGCTGTGTAAGAGGAAAGCCAAGTCCATGTGTTAGTGCATCAATGCCCTACCACCTGCACCAGCCTCCCCAGGCAAGGTTTTCTCTCTTTGAACTTCTCTTTGGGATGTTCTCTCGCCCTCCTCCTAGTCCTTGACATTTGCGCATGGATGTACAGGCTTTCCAGCTGCCCATCACAGGTCTTCCATGAGACGTCCTGGTTTCTCATGCACTCTAATAGAGATTTTTCTATTTTCAAGAGGCTTTGCAAGCGTCAGTAATCCACCTGGGCAAAACTGTTGGACAGAGAGAAATAAGCAGAGAAAATCTAGCAGTGGGGCTCCAGGAAAGAGATTTGCAGGGCTGACCCAACCTCTGTCCCTGAGAGATCTCCACCATGCAGGATTGACCCACTCAGTCCTAGATGATGTTATAAGAACAATGTCTGTCTCTGCAAAGTGTCATCTTAGGGCGACAGAGTTTACAACAGGAGACTGAACCTTTCCCAGGGCTTCAGAAGAGCCTGTCTGGTGACGCTAGACAGCCTCAAGAAGTCACATCTGCATTAACACATGAGACTGCAGTCATGACTAAGTCAACCCCAAGGAGTTTTTGTAGCCACAGGAGACGCTGGTGGCCAAGAAGTGGGAGGGAAGACCATGAGCCACACACAGTGGGGTAAGCTTGAAGGCTTCAGCTTGTTGCACACTGATGGAAAAGGCACCTTCTCCCTGTTCAGCTGGACAGAGTCAAAATGCCTCTGCCACAGTGGATCTCCCTGGCCAAGTCATCCCACAACATGGCCAGAGACAGATTTGGGGTAAAAAGGAATTTCTGGAGGGTGCTTAGCTCAACCTCCTGTTCAAGGTATGTCTCTGGATGACAGCAAATCCTCTCATCTAGGGATGTGAGTCCAGAGCCCAGTGATGTGTTCGCACATGGCACACACACATCTCTGGTGCGGATTTACACAACTCTGAGTAACATTTACTCCTGTCTTCCTTGACTTCCAATGGCATCAGCCAGTATGCCCTCCCTCTCCCACCCCAGCTTAGAAGGTGATGTTTTAAGATCCTATCTTCCACCCCTCTTCCGACTTCCATAAGCGTGTCAGTGCCACACCCACTCGTGAAACACCACCCCAGACTTATGTGATCCTTCAGTAACCTCTCAACTCTGGGTTGAGAGTGAAGGACAAAGAATTTGAGAAGAGACACCAAGTGGGCAGGTCTAGCGACCTGTCCTGACTGCTCTGGTGAAAGCAGCCAGGAGACCTTTGCCAAGTTACACATCGAATTTCATACACAGAGGGCAGCTTTCCAGTTTCCCAGAATAAAGATACAAACCACTCAGGGATTCTGCCCAGGAAGCAGCTCAGATGTGCAGAATAAATCAGGTCAATCTGCTTTTCCAGTGACATCACAACAGCTTGGGACACAGCTGTCAAGACCAAGTCTACTCTACTGCCAACCACATTTCCTGGTCCAGGGGAGAAGCTTTTCTGCTTCTCTTTCCTACAGTCTCCAGGATGGGCTAAATATCCATTAAGCCATTAATGAGAGCAGCGAATTTGCTCTGTTTGCTTCACGACACGTAGGAACACCAGCCCTCGTTTGCAGAGTCACAACATCACACCTCCAACAAAAAACCGTGCACTGCAGCACAGCTGCCCTCAGGAGGCCCAGGGACACCCTCCAGGCTGGGGCAAGAGAAGATGTCCTCACGCTGTCCCCGAGAGTGGCAATGCTCTGGCACCTTTATTCCAGCCCCAAGAACAGGGAGGGAATGGCTGGTGACAAAGTGCACCGCGGAAGACTGCAGTATATCATCGTAATGAACAAACGCGCTGATACGAGTGCTCATTTTATCACACCTGATTAGGGGTTTTAGTGCTCACGCAGTTTAAACATTAATATTTGTCTATTTAAGCAATGTGCTGTAGGGCAGCCTGGCCACAGAGGTAGTCACCATGGCTGAGTTTGGAGATTTTATAAGTGCTGTGGGGGAGTTTGGGCTGTATCAGAAACTGCTGATATTGTTCCTCTCCCTCTCACTACTTCTTAACCCGTTCCAAATGATTGGCCAAGTGTTCATGGTTGTGGATGTCCCGCATCACTGCGACACCAGCTGGATCCGTGCCGTCGGGCCCAACCTGACCGAGGAAGAGCAGCTGAACCTCACCCTGCCCCGGGACGCGGACGGGGCGTACGAGCAGTGCTCCATGTACTCTCCGGTGGACTGGGATCTCGACTCCATCATGGCCTATGGCCTGAACACCACAGAGAAGTGCAGCAACGGCTGGGTGTACCCCCCAGGACAACCATTGTCTCTGCTGACCGAGGTCTGTAATCGCCTTTTGACGTGCTGGGGATGTGGAAGGGAAGGGATGGGAGTATCCTGTCCTGTAGTTTGGTAAGGCAATGCCAGCTGTGGTGCAGTCAGGCTGAGATTTACACCAGACACTGAGTGACCTTGGTTGCATCACACAGGTCGCAGCTACAACCCTTGGGAGGCCAGGTGCAGGAAGACCATAATGTACATGTCCAGGGGGGCCACAGGCAGAGATGGTGGAAATGCAAATCCGGTATAAGGCTCTGCCCACCATCCCTCCCCTTTCCAGATCCTTGAACCCATGATGTACGTTGCCTGAAGGGACCTTTTGGGTCTCCCTGCCACAGTTTCCCTTCTTCTTCAGAGTGATTCTGCTCACATCATCTTCCCTGTGAAAAAAAAAAAAATACTTTCCAAGAGCTTGTCATTAATATTACTGGGGCCTCCAGAGAATATCAGGGCTTCAACAAGACATCCCATGGGCTACGCAGATGAGCAAAGGCTCAGCATCCCAAACTTCTCCCTATCAGGACCTCTTTTGCTTTCTCACTTTCCCTCATTCCTCCCTCCCTCCCTTCCTCCCTCTTTCCTCACTCCCAGCTCCAGCCTTTCTGAGCTGAAGCCAGAGGGGAGAGTCTAGCTCCTAGTATTTGCAAAGGCTCCTTGGGGTCTCTAGAGCACTGTGTCCATGTCACAGCCAGCTTCTCTGGAGGGTCCTCAGCAGTTGCTGCATCCCTCTCGACTCCTGCAGCAGAACTCCTTTACCAGAGAAAACACTGCTCTCCTGTCCTCCTCCTTCCACTCTGTCCTGCCTCTGCAGCTGGAGAAGCAAGCTGCTGGGACTTTTATCCCAAGGTCCCACTTCAAGTAAAACTTGCCAACCAGGAGGCTTCCTCAGGGATGCCTGGGCTGGAGAGGAGTCCTGCAGGTCCCAGCACTTGGAAGATGTGCACCATGATGAAGAAGCAGGTTGAGCCCCTTATATGCCTATCCCACCTCTGACTTGTGTCCTACACACACACCATGGAATCTCATGTCCTTGGGGGTGGGAGGTCTGCTCCCAGGGGCTGGACTGAGAGCTTGGGCACCCAGCTCCTAGGTCCACCATGGACCGGAAGTGTTGCCCACCCTCAGAAAGCAGCTAGGGTCTGTCAAGAACAAAAGCAGCTGTGTTTCCTTCCTCCAGTTTGACCTGGTATGTGACAAGAAGGACCTGAATGACATCTCCCAGTCCATCTACATGGTGGGGCTTCTCTTAGGATCCATGATCTTTGGACCATTAAGTGACAGGTGAGGAGACACAAACAGCTTCCCGGAGTTATTGCCCAGCTGAGAGTTGAGATGTCCATGCACTGAGCATGAAAACTCCCCTCCCCAGGACTTGATCCCCTTCCCTGAGCAAGGGCATCAGGGTCCACCTAAGATGTCTGTAGATGTCTGAGAGTTGAAAAGAGAGGTAGGCAGATACAGCCTTACATGGGGGATCCTTCAGGAATCACAGCTCCAGCCGCAACTGGTGTCTCAGGTACCCAAGGGTGTCTCCAGGAATGCCGGAAACCTACATTTGGGTACAGAGTTGGACCCACCTTCAGCTGTGTTAACCAGACCATGTGTACCTCCTTCCCATGCCTCTGCTCAGCTCATGGTGACCCAACCAAAGTCCTCAGCTCTCTAGAAGACATGGCCACACAGAGGACATGGAAGAGAGATGGGCACAGCATGTGTACAGGGTGTCCCACGGGGAAACCAGCACTGCAGCCTGCTTTGGTCTGATCCTCACTGTACTCAAGAGAGGGGACATGGGGGCCCTTCAAGAATTGTTTCCTTTAGCAACATCTCCTTTTGCCTCTGCTAGCACAGTGACTGGTCAAAAGTGGACATGATGTTTTCCCTGCCAGTTGCATCCTGGGATGTATAGAGGACCATTGTTCACATGGGTGTCACATCTCCTCTGGTGTAACTTGTTCTCAAATCACTGTGTATTCCACCTGGGGTCTTCCTCATTCCCACGGAATCTCTCCAGATACCAACTGTGTCTTCCTTCTTCCTCCACAGGATAGGCCGTCGGCCAATCTTTCTGATCTCCGTCTTCCTCCAAGCCTTGTTCAGTGTAGCCACTGCCTTTGTGCCCCATTTCTATGTGTACATGGCCTTCAGATGTGTCGTGGGGGCTTCAGTGTCAGGAGTTCTGATTACTATCCCAGCCTTAGGTGAGTAGGATGGCCTTGCCCTGAGGCAGACAGATATGACCTCACAAGATGTAGTAACAAGAGACTTAAAAGATAATCCTGTATGTTTTGAAAAGCATAACTCTGAATCTTCACTCTTCTCAGCCACAGAATGGGTTGGTGTCTCCTACCGGCCGAAGGCAGTGCTTATCACTCACTGCTTTCTTGCCATCGGACAGCTGATTTTGGCTGGCTTGGGTTATGGTATTCGCAACTGGAGGCTGCTGGAGATCGCAGGATCTGCTCCAATGTTTGCCCTTTTCTTCTACATTTGGTAAGCATGAGTGGGGCAGAGTTCCTTGAAGACATGACAACGGGTGAGAGGAGTGGCAGTGAGAAGGCAGCAGCTCAGGAGCAGGCTGGGTCTTTCCCATTACAGTGCAGATGCTGGAGGGGCTTCTGCAGAGCTCAGCACATCTTCCTGGGGCACTGGACCTCTGAGAGGAGCAACAGCTTTGCTTCAGGTCCTCAAATGTGGCCCTTGGGGCCTACACGTAAGCCCGTAAAACCTGACCTGAGGGGGTATTTAGACCTTTCCATCACGGGTAATGTGCATTGCATTGCTTGCTGGAGGTGGTCACAGGGAGATGGGCTGTGGGGAAATTCAGCTGGTCACAGCAGCATCTCCTGATTCCACCTCCTTGGCAGGGTCATACCAGAATCAGCTCGGTGGCTGGTGACAAAAGGCAGAGTAGAAGAAGCTAAGAAGATCCTTCAGAAGGCAGCATCCACCAACAAGCGCACCATCCCACCAGAACTCCTTGAGCAGGTACCTGTCACGGCAGGGGGAACGGATGGTTGTCTTCAGAGATGTTGCTCTGGGCTTGTGTTTGTAGCAGCCACTGGAGCTGAGGTCGTCTGATACACAGCTTTCCATGTCTGCTGGAGACGACTTGGGGATGGACCGTGGGTGGGTGCCTCTAGCTTCCGCTGTGTTGTCCAGAGACAAGGTCAGGGAAGAGGCACAGCTTCTGCTGAGGCCCAGTCTGGGGCTTTCTGGAGTCCACCTTGGGATATGACCAGGATCCAAGTGCTTCCCTGGCTTTTTTTTTTTTCTGCAGGAATGTTGATGATGAGCAGGAGGTCTTTGTTTAGTTTGTGATGTTTAATGCATAAATGCCCAAAGCACCCCAAAGTCCCTACTACTAGTCCAAATTGCTGCGTTGGGCAAGCAAAGCATGGGTGCAGGAGCAGTTTGGGGCCACCAGCCTGTCCCACTGGGGATTTCCTTTGACTGCAGATGGAAAAGGAGCTACCCATGGGTTTCCTTTAGCTGGTTTGACTCTTCGGCTTTTTGCATTTTTGAAGTTGAAGCCTGAAAAACAGACCAAGTCTGGAAGTACTCTGGATCTCTTTCGGAAGAAGCACCTCCGGAAGGTGACTTCAATCATTTCATGTGCCTGGTAAGACATGCCCTGGTCCCCTCTTTCCAAACTTCTAGGTGAAGAAAAGAAGGGATTGATGGTTAACAAGAGCTGTAAATTCACTTTGTGTTATTTTGGGGGTCATGTTTGTGTCCATGTCTTCATCTGCCATCTTTCTGTCTCCCCGTACTGGACCAGATCTACCTCGTGTGGGCACGGGGAGAAGATGATTATTCAAGATGCTGTTGGTTTTGTGAGAAAGGCTGGAGTAATTCCAGCTTTTGCTAATCCCTGTGCCTTCGAGTAACCCCATAGAAGTTCTGGGAGCAGTCCAAATGTTGCTGTGCATATGATACTGCTTTATCTCATATACCTATGTCCCGCAGAATTGTTGCAGGTGGTGACTAGAAGGAAAACAGAGATTGCTGGCCATTTAAATAAGTTGTCTGTGGTCTAACCATCACAATTTTTGAGGATAAACCCCTGGAAAACTCATCTGGTTATATGTTCTATTCCACTTCACTTGATTTTCAGGTTTGCAGACAGCCTTGTCTACTATGGGCTGAGCCTTAACGTGACAAGTTTTGGTCTGGACATCTACCTGACGCAGCTCGCCTTTGGGGCAGTGGAGTTACCAGCTCGAATTTGTTGCATTTTCCTGCTGCAGTGGTTTGGGAGGAAGAAGACTCAGGCTGTTCTCCTGCTGCTGTCTGGCCTGTTGTGTCTTATCATCACTGGCATTCCTGAAGGTGAACAACCTCTTCCCAACTCAAGAGCACAGATGAGTAGAGCCGCAGCCAGGTCTATCCTGGCTCAGACACCATCCTTCCCACCCAGCTGACTGCAGACCCACGCTTGCTCCCCGGGGCTGAGCTGCCTCGAGTGCTGCACCCCAGTGCACTCCCAGTGTGCTGGCTGCCTCTCTGCTTGGCTTTCTTCTCCTTCAGAGCTGTGCCTGGTCCTTCCAGCGCTCCTGGCCCTTGGCAGGCGGTGTCCATTACCATCCATTAGACACCATCACCTCCACCCACTGTACAGCCCCACCGCTTTTTCAGAAAAGGAAAGAGAGGGGCTGCACGATGCTTTCATGCTCATGGATGTGATTCTTTCTGACTGGCTCACTCCAGTTGCAGATTCAGGAAATGCCCAAGGCCTCAGGAGAAATCTGGGTTCTCTTTGCCAGTTGTTTAGGAAACGGTGCACTGGGAATAATTTCCAGTGTGTTAGGTGGCAGATTTCCTTGGAAAGTCTTTGAAAGGGCTGCCCAGAAAGTCCACTGCAGAGACCTTTGGCCTCAACTGAACCTTCTCCATGGAGGTCACAGCAGTGGTCTCTCCTCCTCCCCTCAGACCAGCCCATAGTGACCACCGTCTTGGCCATCATTGGCAAGTTTACAGCCACAGCCTCCTTCTCCACCTCCTACGTCTACTCTGCAGAGCTGTTCCCCACGGTTGCCAGGTGAGATCTCCCCACACTTCGGTGCTTCCCTCCACCATGACTGGTGGCAGTGGTGGGGCAAGAGCTCAGTTGTCTCCATGGCCACACTCAGTCCCACAGTGGCCCAGGGGATGCTGAGCCCTGCCTGGACCTCCCAACGTCCCTCACTCCCCCAGGCAGACCGGCATGGGGCTGTGCTCGATGTCGGCACGAGTGGCAGGGATCCTGGCCCCGCTGATCCGCCTCCTGGGCCAGTACCACCGGGCCATCCCCATGGCCATCTATGGGAGTGTCCCCGTGGTGGGAGGCCTGCTCTGCTTCCTGCTGCCTGAGACCCGCGGTGCTGACCTGATGGATGGCACAGGGGCAGCTTCCCCCCAGGTGAGGTGGGTACCTGGAGCTTGGTATTTAAGGTAAAAAATAACCAAAGGTGCAAATTTAAGACAAAGAGAAACATGTCGGAAACCAGGATGGGAACAGTATCATCTTTTTCCTTCTTCTCTTCAGCAGCAAGAAAACAGAAAATTTGTCCAAGAAAGACAGCACAAAGGATGGAGTAGAGTTGGAGACAGACATCCACAGCAGCTCGGAGTGCGAGTGATGAATCAACAGGCATCTGCTAAACCCCTAGTCTGATCCAGTCTTTCTTAGAGCAGACCAGTGAGGCATTGCTGTCTGGAAACTGGGCTTTCAGGTGATCAACAAAATATTCGTGGTCAGAGGGAGAGGAGACCTGTGCCGGTCTGTGTTTGGAAAAGATGCACTTCAAACTGTTCCTGAAACCCAGTCTGTGATGCCTGGCTGTGCGAGTCCTCCTGAGCTGTTTCCCAGTCCTTTGCAAACTGGTACCCGTGGAACCATCCCTGTTGTGTTTTACAGCAATAACGAATCGCCAGTAGAGCGGTAGTACTGGGCGAGCGAGCGCTGGGCTGCGTCCCTCCTGCACTAATCGCTTGGGTCGTCAGCCTTCTCGTTGCTCCAAGCCTCGACGTTTGATCAGGATGTCACTGAAACCCCGTCACGCGTATTTAGCTTTTATTTCTCTGTGGTGTGGAATTTGAGTTTCTACATGAATAATATAAATTATACTCTGAGTTTGATAAGAGACACTTGTAATGCAATATGTGAATAATAAGTGGTGTTGATTTTTTTGTTTCCTACTGTTTTACAGTTGGCCTTTGTAACTACTATTGGCTCTGGAGTGTTTTCTTCACAGAATTTGCAAGCCTGTAATTTAACACACAGATGGAAACGTGTTTGGTTTCCATCAGCCTCAAACAATGCAGAAACAGAGTGTTAAAGCAGAATGGCTGGGTTCAGTTAGGACTTTTTTTATTTCCAAGTCTTCAGATGAACAATCTATATTTATTTTCTCTACTAGCAGTTCTGGAAGCTTCCTGAACTGTGCCGTGTATGCTGAAATTCAACGTCAGTTAAACTGAGTAGGCATCTGCTCACCTTTCCCCAGCCACGTTCAGCCCTTAACAGTGACCTTGACTGGCTGCTGCCAGCTCAGCCACAACATTTTAGCATCATCTCGTGTCACGCAAAAGAAAGAGAAGGGTGGGCTCCTCTCCTGCTCTATCTATTTGCAAGCAGAGAATGTATTTGGTGCCCTCTCATGAAGCTACCTCCTCAAACCACAGCACTATTTGTCGAAGAAGAAGGTTGGTCACTCAGGTTCGTAGCCTCCTTTTTTTTCCACCTTTTTTTTCCACCACTTTCACTCTGGTCAAAGACTTGGGGCCTTCCCAGCATGGGGTCAGGATGGAGAAGAGGACAATATCATAGAATGGTTAGGGTTGGAGGGGACCATTAAAGGTTCAACATCCCTGCAAGGAGCAGGGACATCTCCAACCAGATCAAGTTGCTCAGAGCCTCATCCAACCTGGCCTTGAATGTTTCCAGGGATGGGGCATCCACCACCTCCCTGGGCAACCTGGGCCAGTGTTCCACCACCTTCAGTGTAAAAATTTATTCCTCAGGTCTAATCTAAATCTACCCTTTTTCAGTTCAAAACCATTACCCCTTGTCCTATTACAACAGGTCCTGCTAAAAAGGCTCTCCCTATCTTTCTTGTCAGCCCCCTTTAACATTTGAAAGGCCACTATAAGGTCTCCTTGGAGCTTCCTCTTCTCCAGATTGAACAGCCCCAGCTCTCTCAGCCTGTCCTCATAGGAGAGGTGCTTCAGCCTTGTGATCATTTTCACGGCCTCCTCTGGACCCTTTCCAACTGGTCCACGTCCTTCTTATGTTGGGGGCTCCAGAACTGGACACAGTACTCCAGGTGGGGTCTCACCAGGGCAGAGTAGAGGGGGAGAATCACCTCCCTCGACCTGCTGGCCACGCTCCTCTTGATACAGCCCAGGATGCGGTTGGCCTTCTGGGCCGCAAGCGCGCATTGCCGGCTCATGTTGAGCTTCCTGTCCACCATCACTCCCAAGTCCTTCTCCTCAGGGCTGCTCTCGATCCATTCTCCACCCAGCCTGTATTTGTGCTTGGGATTGTCATGATCCATGTGCAGGACCTTGCACTTGGCCTGGTTGAACTTCATGCTGCCCCTCCATATCATAGAGCCCTCTGGCCCTGCCTGACCAGCCTCCTTAGCGGTGTGGAGGCTCCAGTATGTGAACCTGGGTCTCCTCCAAAGGGGAAATGGAGGTTGAGAGGTTCCAACCTGAACACAGATAGGCGTAAGTGAGGATGTAAGTGCAGGAGCAGGGCCTTGTTCCCATGTCTAATCTAGGAGGGCCTGAAGAAGCCTTGGATATTAACCGATATGCCTTTGCAAACCTGTCACAGTGTCCCTGACATTTGCTTGCCACTGCCACCTTCAGCACCTTCCCACACCTGACCCTCCCGCCATGTCCTGGTAAGCCACTCTATTAAGGCCTTGCACCTGCTCTTCCCAGCTAAACCTTGCCACCCCATTTTGTCCTCACCTTCTCTTCAGCCTTTTGGCTCCTTCCTCTTGGCAATGGAGTCATCCTCTTTGCCTTAATTATCCCCTCAGGTCACCTGAGGCACTATTTACCTTTTGCCTGCAGCCTCATAATGATGAGAGCCCATAACATGCCCATTACAGGCATGCAAAGCTGTGTTTGCCTTCTCACATGCTGTTCCACCACACCTAGCTCAACTCTGTACTGTGAGCTCTATTTATTACAGTGCAAGACGGTGCATTGACCAGCTAGCAATGACCTGAAGGCACAGCAAGGCCATTGGACATCCTGCCATTCCGGCTGAGCTGGGTAAAACATCACGAGTAAAACTACGCAGGTGCTCTTCAACCAAATGTGCACCATCCAGTGGTCTTCAAACTAACCAGGTGGACTAGAGAAGAGGAGGTGAAATGGATCTTCAGCCTACTGCAGGCACAAATGAGATGGAAGCAGAAGTACATTAGATGTGCTTGGACACTTTTATTTATGAAGTGAGCTGAAACAGAGAGTCTCAGAGCAGATTTCCTAAAAGGAACAATGGTTCACTCAATAACTGTGCATTTTGCTCCAAGCTCTTCCCTCAGGGCCTTATTTTCCATAAAAGCCTGAAGGAGGTAGGTCCCTGCCTTTGCCAAGGAAAGAGTGCCCTCAGGCAAAGGACCAAGTTCATCTATACTGAGGGCCACCGAAGAGGAGCACCATGGCAAATCCTTTGAAAAGCAGTGCCAGAGAGAAGATGGCACCACAGGCAGCCCCTCGTGGTGGGGCACTGTCGCATGTCACTGATTTTATCCGAAACTCTGTCTTCATCCAACTCCATCTTCATCCAACTCCATCTTCATCCAACTCCATATCCGTGGGGTACTTCCATCCATGGAAAACATGCAGGCATGAGAACAGGGAGAAGAAATAAATTCTGCTTTAAAAGCTTCTTGACACTACCAGAAAACAGCCTTTGAGCTGTGTACAGCCAAAGCTGGAACATCACCGCTGTGTAACTTCTGGGCTTCATCTGTACCAAGCCAGTGGTAAAAATAAAAGCCGTATTGAGGGACAGGAGATAAAAGGAGGGGAAGCACAGGAAAAGTTTATGTTTTTTCTTCAAGGTAGAAGACAAAAGTGGTCCTAAACCACTTAAAAATAGAAATGGATATAGGGAGAAGGAACAGACTAGGATAGACCTGATAGCTCCCAGAAAGATTTGCACTTTCTTCTAAGACACCAACTGCCACAGCATCTCTGAGTTTCCTGGAACTGACAAATTAACGTAGTCCTACACCACAGCCTGACAGCACAATTCACCGTGCACAAAGCATCACGACATGCTTTAATTCAAAGCCACCAGCAAAAATTCTGCTGCCTGACAGACATCCTTGCTCACTGCTTGCTCTTTCTTCCATCACATCTTTTTTTTTTTTTCTCAGTTGAGTGTCTCAACTTTAAAAAAAAAAAAAAAGGAGTGTTTTTCAGAGAGGGTGAGAAGATCATACCAGACAGTCAAGAGAAACCACTCCTCCTTGCAAGTGAGAGATTGTTTTCCTGCTGCATCTGCTCTGGCTTTCTCTTTACTGAGCACAACACTCTGCTGCAAGTCTATTCAACGCTCTAGCAGGTGTCTGGCTTGGACAAAGTTCACAGCCTCACATTCCTGGAGACAGGACAGGGAAAAGGAAGAGAAAGTGTTGCCTCCATCCTCGTTTGTCATTTCTTCCTTTTTTCCCTTAAATGAAAAGGATCCGATTTTCACCAGTGAGAGCACTGTTGAACGCCAGAGACAGCACGCAGTGCCTGAGGAGAAGCTACAGAGGGGGTTACAGGAAGGCAAAAAAAGAAAAGGGAAAACAAGAACTGGCAGTAACAGCTTGAGAAGTGGTGATGTCCTACAGATGGAGACCCAGCCTGTCCTAAGTGCCGGCACAGCACCAGGTTGCCTTTAGCTACAGCGTCTTGCAGGTCCAACTAGAGGTAAGTGGTCTTTGTGTATTCATTGTCTTCGCCATCATCTTTTCCTTTGACATGTCCATTTTCAGAGCTACTGCTGGCATTTTCACAGACCTAATGAAAGGGAAAAGAGTTAAAAAGCAAAGAAAAACCCATTATGAGCTGATGGCAGCCTTCTCTGAGACATGCAGCCTCTGGCATTTAAACTGGCTTCCCATTCTGAGCTGCTATGGACATCCTTCTCCCAGCAGGACAACAAAAGTACTGAGGTTCCATGAGGTCTCATGGGGAACAGGGGCTGGGAGGTACAAGAGGTAGAAAGCCAGAAGACATGGCTACGAGATATCGTCCCTTTCTTGGGGAGGGCCTGGAGAGCCAAGCAAAGTGCCAGCCACTCCTAAAGTCCTTCCATTCCAAGGACAGGAATGAATGGATGACCACCATGGCAAGAGTTATGGGGCCTCCTCTCCTCCCTCTGCAGTAGGGCAGCCCCACTCCCTGCTCTCCCACCACTGCAAGCTTTGAAGAAACCCCCAGCCCCAGCCCATGCAATGCCGATGGCTTCCCACAGCGCTGGCACTTCATGTCCCTGCCCAAGAGGGTCTGGTGGTGCCCATGCCCAGGAGGCAGCATGGACAGTACCACGTACCCACCTCAGCTGGAGGGCAGCCACCTCCTGTGTCGTCCATCAGGTCAGTGCTGCGGGTCTCAGGCAGCAGGACACAGAGCAAGCTCCCCACCACGGGGGCACTCCCGAAGATGGCCATGGGGATGGTCTGGTGGTACTGGTCCAAGAGGCGGATCAATGGGGCCAGGATCCCCGCCACCCGCCCTGACATCGAGCACAGCCCCACACCGGTCTGCCTGAGGGAGCAAGAGGCAGTGGGGAGGCACAGGCAGGGCTTGGCCTCCTCTGGGTCGCTGTAGGACTGAGTGTGGCCATGGAGATAATTGAGCTCTTGCCCCACCACTGCCACCAGCCATGGTGGAAGGAAGAACCAAAGCGTGGGAAGACCTCACCTGACGACCGTGGGGAAGAGCTCTGCAGAGTAGACGTAGGAGGTGGAGAAGGAGGCTGAGGCTGTAAATTTGCCGATGATGGCCAAGACAGTGGTCACTATGGGCTGGTCTGAGGGGAGGAGGAGAGATCACCTCTGTGGGACAAGGGCCCAGCACCACTTGAGGATGGCAGCTGTGACATGTGGCAACAACTGTGTCACTCACAGGAAGCCATTGCCTCTGAACAGTGCCTGAACATGGACAGAGGAGCAGCTCTAGCCCTGGGACCACACTCAAAAAACTTTGCATCCATCATGTCACCACCCCACATACTCATTTTCCCAGAGCACAACTCTGCTAATGGCTGGTCCACCAGGCTCAGCTCTCCCCTCTCCTGTTGTGATCAGCAAGCAGAAGTTTGCTGATCAGAACGGGCCTTGGGGAGTTAACCAGGCACCAGGGTCAGCTCAAGCCCTGAGACGTGAGCCAGCCTGGCTGGGAGCACAGGACCTGCACCAGTAAGTGAAGTGCTGGGGCTCTGTGCCTCCCTGTCCCAGAGGTTGTCCTCTCAGGATGGGTAGGGTTTGTTCACCTTCAGGGATGCCAATGATGATCAGACACACCAGGCCACTCAGCAGCAGGAGAACAGCCTGGGTTTTCTTCCTCCCGAACCACAGCAGCATGAAGATACAACCAATGCGGGCTGGGATTTCCACTGCTCCAAACGCAAGCTGTGTCAGGTAGATGTCCAGACCAAAATTTGTCACGTTCAGACTCAGCCCATAGTAGACAAGGCTGTTCACAAACCTGAAAGCCAGGCAGGGTGGCACTGAGCATATCTATTGGCCATGAGGAAATACAATATTGATCTCCAGTGACAACATTATCACCAAGCCACAAGATTTACAAGGGACATAAAACGAGACCAATACCACAGGATTGCCAAAGCTGGAATGGTTCTACCCTTTCTCACAAAACACACAGCATCTTCAACAGCCAGAAACAGAAATATCCATCAATAACACCCAAAAATAATGAGGTGAATTTACAGTTATGACTAACCATCAATCCCTTCTTCTGTTCACCTAGAAGTTTGGAAAGAGGGGACCAGGGGGTGTCTTACCAGGTGCATGACATGATTAAAGTCACCTTTCGGAGGTGCTTCTTCCGAAAGAGATCCAGAGTACTTCCAGACTTGGTCTGTTTCTCAGGCTTTAACTTCAAAAGGCAGAAAGCCAAAGAGTCAAACCAGGTAAAGGGTAGCTCCTCGTCCATCTCCAGTCAAAGGAAAGCCTCAGCAGGACTCACTTGTGACCCCAAACTGCTCTGGGAGGGAAAGTAGCCCAGTGGCGCTGGGCTCCCCTGGCTGTGCTCTAGGTACCCAACACAGTGGTGTGGTGACTAAGACGTTCCTCAGGAAGAACACTTCCCCAGAGTAGGAACTTTGGGGTGGGCAAGGAGGTAACACCCTCCCTCCTCTTTGGGCATCTATACATGGAAAATTGCAGACTAAACAGAGACTTTGTTCTCAACCCCCATACTCCTACAGGCCTTGCTGAAGGAAAGCCAGGGAAGCACTTGGATCCTGGTCATATCCCAAGGTGGACTCCAGAAAGCCCCAGACTGGGCCTCAGCAGAAGCTGTGCCTCTTCCCTGACCTCGTCTCTGTACAACACAGCGGAAGCTGGAGGCACCCACCCACGGTCCATCCCCAAGTCGTCCCCAGCAGACATGGAAAGCTGTGTATCAGACGACCTCAGCTCCAGTGGCTGCTACAAACACAAGCCCAGAGCAACATCTCTGAAGACAACCATCCGTTCCCCCTGCCGTGACAGGTACCTGCTCAAGGAGTTCTGGTGGGATGGTGCGCTTGTTGGTGGATGCTGCCTTCTGAAGGATCTTCTTAGCTTCTTCTACTCTGCCTTTTGTCACCAGCCACCGAGCTGATTCTGGTATGACCCTGCCAAGGAGGTGGAATCAGGAGATGCTGCTGTGACCAGCTGAATTTCCCCACAGCCCATCTCCCTGTGACCACCTCCAGCAAGCAATGTAATGCACATTACCCGTGATGGAAAGGTCTAAATACCCCCTCAGGTCAGGTTTTACGGGCCTATGTGTAGGCCCCAAGGGCCACATTTGGGGACCTGAAGCAAAGCAGCTACTGCTCTCAGAGGTCCAGTGCCCCTCCAGCATCTGCACTGGGAAAGACCCAGCCTGCTCCTGAGCTGCTGTCTTCTCATACTTGCTGCTGTCGTGCCTTCAGGGAGCTCTGCCCACACCCCACTTACCGGATGCAGAAGAAAAAGGCGAATATAGGAGCGGATCCTGCAATCTCCAGCAGCCTCCAGTTGCGAATACCGTAACTCAAGCCAGCCAAAAGCATCTGTCCGACGGCGAAACAGCAGTGAGAAACAAGCACTGCCTTCGGCCGGGAGGAGACACCAACCCATTCTGTGGCTGAAAAGAAGAGCTGCAAGGATTCAGAATCATCCATGCAAATGATCTCCTCTGATGCAAACAGGGTGTTTCCCATGGTAAAGAGCTCTCCTGGAGGTGAAGAGGTCTGCATCAGAGCTTTGACATCAAGTCACACATGCAGGTCACCAGTGTTTCATGAGATGCATCACCTGTCCGTATCATCAGGGTGTCCTGGTCCTCTGCAAGAGGACACAAAGCTCAGGAGTCACCTCTGATCTCAGCATCCACAGAGCCCCTCACTGGGGTAGAGCTGGGGCCCAAATCAATCACATCCCAGAGCTGCTGGGCTCTCTTCTTGCACTGACCTCCTGAGCTGGGAGGCTGTCCCCTTGCCCTCCTCTGAGCACTGGCATCGGAGAGATTCTCCCCATGGCTCTCACTCAGGGTTGGGGGGATACCAAAGGGCAGTGCAGAGCCAGGTCTGTCCTCACCATGGTGTTTTTCTAGTCATACATGATCATTTTGATTTCTTTGCAGACCTTTCCTATTGCACCTTGAGAGGCCCCAGCTGTCTGCCCCAGGGCAAGGGCATCCTACTCACCTAAGGCCAGGATTGTCATGGTGATCCCTGACACTGAAGCCCCCACCACACATCTGAAGGCCATGTACACATAGAAATGGGGCACAAAGGCAATTCCTACACCAAACAAGGCCTGGAGGAAGACGGAGATCAGAATGACTGGCTGGCGGCCGATCCTGGGGAGGAAGAAGGAAGACGCAGTTGGTACCTGGAGAGAGCCCATGGAGAGGGGGAAGAGCCCAGCGGGTTACGCAGTGATGGCATTGCCCTTTCCTGAGGGTGATACGGCTCAGAGTAGACTCTGGGTTGACATGTGAAGCACTCCAGGCACACTCTGTGCCCTTCTCCCTTCCACCCCCTGTGTGGCCATGTCCTCACGGGACCTGAAGACTTTGGTCAAGGTCCTTGTTAGTGAGGAGCGGTGACAAAATGCACGAGGTGCAGTGCCCAGCCATGCTGGCAGCAGCGTGCTGCTCTGCGCAGTGCCGGCTTTGCACGGACACTGGACTGGTGGTTGTGTCTCCTCACCTGTCACTTAGTGGCCCAAAGATCATGGATCCTAGGAATAGCCCCACCATGTAGATGGACTGGGAGATGTCATGCAGATCCTTCCTGTCACACACCAGGTCAAACTGGAGGAAGAAAACACAGATGCTTTTGTCCTCAACAGGCTCCAGTTGCTTTCTGAGAGTGGGCAGCCTTTCTGGTCCATGGTGGACCCGGGAGTCAGGTGCTCAAGCTCTTACTTCAGCCCGTGGGAGCAAAGACCCCATCCTCAAGGATGCGAGTCTCCATGGTGTGCACACAGGACACAAGGCAGAGGTGGGATAGGCGTACGAGGTGCTCAGCCTGCCTCTTCACCATGGTGCACATCTCCCGAGCACTGGGACCTGCAGGAACCCCCCCCCCCCCAGCCCAGACACCCCCAAGGTGGAAAATTTTACTTCAGGTGGGACAGAAGTCCCAGCAGCTTGCTTCCTCCTAGACTGCCTTCCCTCCCAGAGGAAAAAAAAAGGGTGAGTACAATGCTGAGTCCTGGGCCAAGCAGTTTCTGTCAAAGAGATGTTCTGAACCGCCAGCGTCCAAAGAGTGTCTACAGGAAGAGTCATAGAGGGAAGAGCACATACAGGAACCATAGAGAGGTCAGGAAGCACCCAAAGTTTAGCCCTGCTCTCTGGAGCACTGCTGGTGTTGTTGAAGCTCCTGGTGACAATCAGATCTGTGGCTTTGCAAGCTCCCCTCTCCTCGTCAAACCTGGTACCTCCACACCGAGCGAGGAACGGTGAGGAACTTGAGCTGTTCGCACCAAGCCTGAGCTGGAGTCACCACACAGAGACCCTGAAGCAGACACCCTGCAGCTGCTCGCCCTGACAGGGCCCGACCACGCGAGGGAGCAGAAACCAAGCGCTGAGCTCTGCCTCCTTCCCTTGGCCAGGCCACCCGAAGCACAAAGCTGCGTGCAGGAATGAGTCGGAAGGTTACTCCCAGTCTGCAGAGGGGCAGGGAGACCAAAAATGTCCCACCAGGAGTGATTTATCTCTGCCTGTGGCCCCGCTGGTATCTATACTCAGCCTGCTTGCACGCAGCCCCTCCAGGACCACGTCTGGGGGCTGGATGGTGGAACCAAGGTCCCCAAAATACACCCGGTATAAATCTCAGCCGAGCCCATCTGCACAATGGCTGACACCAGCTTTGACCAAACCGCAGGACAGGGCGGCCGTTTGGGTGTCCTACCCCTTCCACATCCCCGGCACGTCAAAAGGCAATTACAGACCTCAGTCAGCAGGGACGGCGGCTGTCCTGGGGGGTACACCCAGCCGTTGCTGCACTTCTCCGTGGCGTTCAGGCCGTAGGCCATGATGGAGTCAAGATCCCAGTCCACCGGAGAGTACATGGAGCACTGCTCGTACGCCCCGTCCGCGTCCCGGGGCAGGGTGAGGTTCAGCTGCTCTTCCTCGGTCAGGTTGGGCCCGACGGCACGGATCCAGCTGGTGTCGCAGTGATGCGGCACATGTGGAACCATAAAAAGTTGGCAAAACTGGTGGAAGGCCACACTGAGGCAGGGAAACAAGGTGAGCAGCACCAGCCATTTCTGAAACGGCCCGAAATCACCAACCGCTTTCAAAATTTCTCCGATGCCTGACATTGGCAGCCGCCTCTGGAGCAGGACAGTGCTGGACAGACTGGGCTGGAAGGGCTGGAATTAATGTTTAAACCTAAGATAAGCTCTGCAGTTGTAGGCAGCCACTACAAATACGTGAAGTCAGGGTAGACTGAACGCCTGATGTTTCTCCTGTCCTAAGTACACCATGTAATGTATTAATCATCTCCCTGCCAACCACCAACCTACAATGCTGGAGAAGGATCCCTGTTTCAGAGACAACCTGGGTCCCCCCCTCTGCCAGGGCCTGGTGGCATTGACAGAGGAGAAGACTCTTCTCCAAAGCAACTGCAGGAGCTGCATTTGCTGAATGGTCCTTGCCGGTTCCACTCAGGAAAGAAAGGTTCTGTGGGGTTGAGACAGCCCAGCGTGACGCAGAGCTGGGAAAATTCCAGGGGAATAACAGGAGTGATGCTAACGGACGGAGCTGGAGATGAGAAAGGACGGGCAGTTGGCTGTGGTCCCAGGCAACAGGAGACTCCATTTCCTTCATCTTTTACAGCTTCCCTGTGCAACCATGAAGAAGCCATGCATGGGACATCCACCCTTCCCACTGGCTCTGGGCCACCCTGCAGGCTGGTGGGGGCTGTATGCAGGGAAAACTTGGGGAATGGTACAGGGATGGGAGAAACCTGACACAGGGCAACGATGCTTGAGGCAGGTTTGGCAAATCTCACTCAGCTACCTTCCTGCCTTAAAATGATCATCGAGAACGTGAAACCAACTCTCTTCAGCCCATCCATGCAGTAGGTTTGCCTGGGGCCCCTTTGGGATGTCCATGAGGCAAAATCTCCAGAGGTGCCCAAAAGCGACTTGGATGCTCCTTCTCCTGCCCACCGATCTGTGGGAAGTGCCTTGTACCACAGCGTGACGGAAACCAGACCACGGCTGCCCCATGTGTGTTGACCAGGACACCCGTATGAGTCAAACCTGAAGGTCCGGCAGCTCCCCAGGCGGGCAGAGGAGAGATGCTGCCCCTGGGATAAGCCCAGCTTAGCAGCCACAAGCAAGGAGCACCAAAGATAAAGATGATCAGGCAAACACTGAACTAGGCAGAGGTAACAGACAACACAAAGTAGGTCTGTTGAGTAAATTAGGAAACTCAGATGGAGGATGAAACTGAGGTGCCCCTGTTCACCTTGGTCTCTGCTTCATCACCAGGAGAAAGGACAGGCTGAACCTTACCCAAAACAGAATCACGCATGGCCGGGAGCTCAGGAGCCTTTCCCAGGGCTGATCCTGCTGTTTCCCCCTGGCTGTTTCCTGGCTCCATGCTAGAAGGAGTCCAGGGCACAAAGCAGCCTCATGCACTCCTCTCTGTCATGGTTTAAACAGAGAAGGCCAGGAGGGCCAGTCAGACATCCATCACGGGTCTCACGGGTCTGGGTAAGCAGGAGCCAGAGGACTGGCACAGAACACTGCCAGAACTTGAGACAGGTGAAGTCAGGTCCATTCCACTCTGGCCAGCTTTGGGGAGCCTGAGCTGGGCATCACTTTCACAGGAGGCTGGAGGATACCAAGGCCCTGGACCAAGGAAAAGAGCAAGAACCCATTGCTGGAGGCTTTCAACAACAGCAGCAACGGTTGACTGGAGCTGTCACATCTCTGGGCTGAGACGGCTTCCTCAGGAACTGACCAGGGCATGTGTCCATGACACCTTTCCATGGCTTTTGGTAAAGGTCAGGAAGAATCAATCTGCTGCAATTTGGGAAGATCGCCTCCAGGCACCCCAGCACAAACCAATCAGAAACAAAAGGATGCTACAAACCTGAGCGACCAGTGTCACCTCATGGTCTGAGGTCCACCCAGCCACTGCTGCACTTCTCCATGGCGTGCAAGCTGTACACCACAATGGAGTCGAGGTCCCAGGCCACCAGCAAGTACATGGAACACTGCTTGCATGCCCCATCTGCGTCCTGGGGCAGGACAATGTTCAGCGGCTCTTCCTCGGTCAGGCTGGGGCTGACAGCACAGATCCAGCTGGTGTCACATGTGGAACTATAAAAAGTTGGCAAAATTGGTGGAAAGCCACTCTGAGGCAGGGAAATAAGGTGAACAGCACCAGCCATTTCTGAAATAGCCCAAAATCACCAGCTGCTTTCAAAATTTCCCGGTGCCTGACAACAGCAGGAATATCTGCAAATCCCAAGATAAGCCTCGCAGCTCTAGGCAGTCACGAGTATGCAAATTTGAAGAAAAAGCAGTGCTCTGCACTGGGATTTGTACTGCCCAAGTTGGGCCCAGTCGGCTGCCCGGCGGGAGGCCAGAGGGCGAGGCCTGCAAGGCCCACAAGGCTCGCGCCTCCCCCTCTGCGCCTCTGCCCCCGCTCAGCTGCTTCACATCTTCTCCCTTTTTTTTTTTCCCCTGTTTTCCCCTTCTTAAATACATTATCGCAGAGGCGTTATCATGGGACATTCTGCTACCAATCGGCTCGGCCTTGGCCAGCAGCAGGTCCGCCCTAGGCCCGGCCGAGTCCACTGAACAAAGGGGAGCGACTTCTAGCAGTTTCCTACAGAAGCTGCCACCATAGCCCCCCCTCACGAAACAAAACCAGAACACTGGGTCTGTGAATAAAGAGGAATACCTGAAGAGAAACAAAGAACCAGAAAATGACAGACTAAGCCCAAGAGCCTTAGAAAGGACAGTGAATGGACGAGGCAGCTTAGGAAGTGTCACCATCCAAGACCACCACTTTTTGTTGTTGTTTAAGGAGGGGGAGGGTGGTTTTAAGCAAGAACATGCGTATTCCTAAGCAAACACAGATGGATTCATCCCAGCTAAAAGGCGTGGGGAATACGGACCATCCCTCTCCCCTCCCCAAAGACACACACCGTGCCCTTGACAGTCCCTGAAGCCATCCTGGCTCCATTTCTGCTGGAGGATGAAACACAACTCCTGTAGAGCATCCCCACTCCTTCCTCACCAAGACTTCCCGGGGATTGTTGAACCCCCCACCGCCGCAAACAGAAACGTCCCAGGGGTTGCAGACCCCACTCAGGCAAACCCCTTCCCCAAGAGACACCACCCAACCCGATGACACACAAACCACACACCAAACACACGGTAATGGACAATTTCTTCTTTATTGATTAAAAATTAGAGACATGCAGTAAAATACAAAGTCCAAAAAAAGGAAAAAAAAGCCTGAATATTTTACATCTTTCATTATAATCTACAATACACCAAAGTTGTGAAGAGGATCCGTTTTCATTAACAGAGCATTGTCCTTAAAAGTAGGAACTAACTTAAAATTACCACCTGCTTCCAGGTTCAGATCAGAAATTTGCACAAAAACCAAATTATTAATGACACCGGAAAACAATTATGAACAGCATTGGCACTTACTGGAACAACATCAGAAAAGACAGTTGTCTAGCACTGTAATAGCCCAAGTAAATATTTTGGATCCCTACTGAAAAACATCTGGAGATGTTTCTCCCTTATTTTCTCCGTTAAAGAACTAAAGAGCCTTGGGTTAGTGGGAGCTCAAGCTCTCAAGTCTTGGCTTTGGGAAGGAAGAGAATAACTTAATAAATAGATAGGGCATCGTTCCATTTGAGCAGTTCGAGCCCTACTTTTCTCAGCACCAGTACAGACGTGAACAAGGAGGTCCCCATGGCACGCGGGCAGAAGGGAAAATAATACTGTACCAAGGCCACCTCGCCCCCAAATCCTAAGGGTTTCTAACACAACCACACCGACCACAAGGTGACATGAAAATCGAGATGCCACTCTGCTCTTCCCAAGCCAAGAAACTCAACGGGGAAAGCTGTAGGGAGTGCTTTTTGTGTCAGACAACAGGAGAAAATGCCAGAGGTGCCAGACGCACGTGGAACGCAGACACTTGGCCAAACCCAGCCACCACCAACTCCCTGGTATCGGGTACCCAGTTCCTGGGCTCTTGAGAGCATCTGCTCAGCACCCTGGGAGGCTCTCGCTCCCAAATTCTTTCTCCTCTCCCTCCCCTTCACGCTCTCCAGCCATGGAGCTGCAAATAGCCAGTGGGGACAACCCCAATGTCCACCTAGAGGCTAAAAGCAACAAGGGCAGTATAAAAAGAACATGCACAGTTCAGGAAGCTTCCACAGCTGCTCATAAAGAACAATATATAAATACAGATCGTTCATCTGAAGACTTGGAAATCAAAAACCAAAAAGTTCTAACTGAACCCAGCCATTCTGCTTTAACACTCTGTTTCTGCATTGTTTGAGGCTGATGGAAACCAAACACGTTTCCATCTGTGTGTTAAATTACAGGCTTGCAAATTCTGTGTAGAAAACACTCCAGAGCCAATAGTAGTTACAAAGGCCAACTGTAAAACAGTAGGAAACAAAAAAATCAACACCATTTATTATTCACATATTGCATTACAAGTGTCTCTTATCAAACTCAGAGTATAATTTATATTATTCATGTAGAAACTCAAATTCCACACCACAGAGAAATAAAAGCTAAATACGCGTGACGGGGTTTCAGTGACATCCTGATCAAACGTCGAGGCTTGGAGCGACGAGAAGGCTGACGACCCAAGCGATTAGTGCAGGAGGGACGCAGCCCAGCGCTCGCTCGCCCAGTACTACCGCTCTACTGGCGATTCGTTATTGCTGTAAAACACAACAGGGATGGTTCCACGGGTACCAGTTTGCAAAGGACTGGGAAACAGCTCAGGAGGACTCGCACAGCCAGGCATCACAGACTGGGTTTCAGGAACAGTTTGAAGTGCATCTTTTCCAAACACAGACCGGCACAGGTCTCCTCTCCCTCTGACCACGAATATTTTGTTGATCACCTGAAAGCCCAGTTTCCAGACAGGAATGCCTCACTGGTCTGCTTCAGGAAGAGACTACATCTAAGATGCAGAATGAAAGATGTTTTGAGGAAGGACTGCTTAATGAAAATCAAAAGGTTCAGCCCTCATGCCACGCCTGGCACTCATGTGGAGAGAACCAAAATAGTAAAAAAAAATAAAATAAAATAAAATAAAATTAAGGCAGTTTACAAAGGGAAGCTGACTTCTAACACCTCAAAGTCAAGGAACTTCTCAAAAACACAAACACAAGGGAAGGCAGCTCTCCCTCCCGTGGGTTAAGACTTGGCTTGCTTTCTCAGGTGCAAGCATCCAAACCAGCAGTTTTAAAAAACACAGCCGAAAAGAAGCAGATTCTCAGCACTCCAGGTGACCCAAACAACATGTACATGGGTGTTTCAGATGGAAGGAGAAGCAGGTAAGGAACAAAAAAAGAAAGATCCGTTCAATATTAAAACTTGTGCAAAAATAGCAAGTGAAAAAAAATGAAACCACATGTAAGCAAACATTTAGGCAAGATCATCAGAGCAGTGGAACCCCCTGCTTCGTACTCAGTAGTATCTTTCTTTAAAGTAAGGCAATAATAAAATGAACATGCAGGCAATGACATGTTGGGTCTGCATGTTTGAGATGACAGATACAAAAACATGAGAGTTGTTTACAAAAGGTGTAAACGCCATCGGTAATCTCAGGAAGGTTTGTGATCCTATTAAGGAAAATGTTAAAGCTTCTAGGAAGGGGGCTGTAGTTCAATTCTTTGGCAGTAGTGGTTTGTTTTGTTTCTTTTTTTTTTTTTTTTAGGCTAACAGAAGCATTACAAATATGCACATGTGGGTTCTCAGTTGGGAAACGTCTCCTGGGACCATCGTTTAGCTGATGCTGAGCTGTGCAAATCCTATAAGTTTGCCATCATCAGGAATATCCGAGCCTTCAACGCCAGATGCCTGAAACACAAGGAACAGAGATCCAAATAGCAATGCTCCCGTTCTGCCCTCTGATACATGTTACGTATCACAACAAGGCGCGACAAAGGACATCTTTGCACTGTTCAGCTGCTCACACTACCCAAAGCTAAAATTGTGAGTTTGGGGGTTTTTTTTTGCCTTTTTTTGAAGGACTGGGACTGAAGTTTTGCCAATTCTTGCTCCGATTAGGGCTACGGACACTAACAGGCAAAACAAGAGAAAACTCCTTAGAAAGAGTCAAAACCAACGGCATTTACTGCTTCACTACCAATGAACTGGCTACATTTTTGCTTGCTACCCTCCAAAGGATTCACGTGCCATTCTTTCTCCTCTCCTAGCCTATCTTCTCTTAGTTTTTGCTCCCTGCTTTTTCTCTGCCCCCCCCCCCCCCCCCCCGCTTCATTTCCACCTCAGACACAATGTTATCTGGAACCTCCCCATTCTCCTCCTCCAAGAAAGGAGTCTGTGGCATATCTTAGCCCACTTACCTACCCTGAAGTATTTCTGCTCTTTCTGGGCAAGTGTACCTTCCAAGCCCAGAAAATACCCCAGAAAATACATTTTTATATGCTTATTAGCCAGGATAATGGAATGTTTGTAATAGCACATCATCTCACACTTATTTAACCCAAGTGCTGCTCAGAGGACACAAGAAGGGAACCTGCATTACCTACTGTGAGACAACCAGTAGGAAGCTTTGAGAAATAAGAGAGGATTTAGAGTGCATACATTAGATGCCTCCGGTAGACATCACATCTATATGCAATGCGTTCTCTTTGCAAGTGACAACTTGACAATTAGGGAACAGGAATAAATACCAGTTTGAAAGTGACGGATCTGTTCGCTTGGGGCTCTTCCACAATTTTCTGCAAATTAGCTGCAACTGAAACCACACACACACAAAGAAAATGGGCAAATATTAGGACAGGCTAGAGAAAAACATCCCAAAGTCATTAGGCTTCTTTTTATTACTCCGTAAACTTAGAGCTTTTTAAAATGATAAAGTATACCTCTCAATTAGACTCAAATCTACTTAAGTCTAAATCTTTAAACTGTGAAAATGCTGTCATTTGTTACTAGGCTTCTTTTTCAGAGGTAGTTATTTTTTCCTGGATGTGGTGGGGTTAGCAGTAATAAACTGCCCAGCTGCACCTGCAAATCCAGTTAATTTTGCGCTAGCAGCCTTTCCAGATCATAGAATCATACAATCATAGAACGGTTAGGATTGGAAGGGACCTTCAAAGGTCATCTAGTCCAACCCCCCTGCAAGGAGCAGGGACATCCCTGACTAGATCAGGTTGCTCAGAGCCTCATCCAGCCTGGCCTGGATGTTGCAGTCTGTGTATAAGGAACAGTTTTGCTTGCTGTAGTCACAACACACAGGCAGTGCTGACTAAAATCTCCCCTACTGCACAGAAGGACACATTCATTTCGCAAACTGTTGCTAGAGGTAGCTGTTCATCTAGCCATTCGTCCCCATACAACGCGTGCTGCTGCCCTAGTGCACGTGCGCTTCACGCTTCCTTCCCCAGCCCAACTTAAAAAAAAAAGAAAAAGCCTGGCTGATTCCAGTCCCAGACCTCTCTGGTGCAGGACCTGCGAGCAGTACAGGCTTGTGCAGCAAATTGGCAATGCCTATGTCACAGATGACAATAATTCAGCTAATGCCTTGATTAGCCTTCCTTTTGCATTACAAGGAACATGTGCCTAATAATGTTTCCAACTTGTGGACTGAGAGTTGCCTAAATGTACTGGCACAGAACTGCCACCAAAATTAAGAGCCGTTTCGCAGAGCCACTGGGGCAGAGAACCAAGGTCACAACAAACTCTCCTAGTACCCACTAATCAGGTCATTTTAAACATGTAAAAAATGACTGCAGTGGTTAAAGCAGAAAAAAAAATAAAACATCATTACCTATTACCAGATCTCTGCCATCAACAAGACCTGCTGAAATGAGTTCTTGAGACACACCATCCGCAGTATCTGTTGGGGAAAAACCCAAGAGTCAGTCAACACACAACAGAAATTGTCCAGCTGAGGAAGGAATCACATAGAAACCTAAAGGAGCTTGTCCAAGCCAAACAGCAAGAGTGTTCTTTGCATGAGATGGATATTAGGGCGTGCAGCAGGTGCAGTCAGATAGCTCTGAGCCATGCTGCCAAATTCTGAGTTGGAATGCAAAGGGTTGCACTTTGGTCATACCCATGAACAGTTTTATAAGAAGGGTGCAGAACTGCAGCGCTCCAAGCACCAGCCATCAGCCCAAGCACAAGGCAAGCCCTACAAACCCCTTCAGGAAGGCACTGTGGACAGACAACCATATAGGGTTTCCACGCACGCAACTGCACAACAGCAAACACAAAAGTTTCCCACCATCAAAACCACCTTCACACACTGGAATTTCCCACCAGCTCACCTCTCCCTGGGGTGAATTCAAATCGAATATCATTGAGCTCTTTTTTTGAATTCCTGTGGAAAGAAGAAAATTTTATATACAAGACACCATTTCACTGGACTGATCAGTGCCCAAAAAAAAGCGCTGTCACTGAATAATCAGTCTGTGAAGAGAAGTGAATTCATTGCACCCTTCCCCATCATGGGGCAGAAACTAATCACTCGGGTGCGCGTCTGGAGTAGGGCGCTCAGCCTGACAGAGCCTGAGTGGGCGGAAGTCCCCGATAAGGGAGTGCCACCTCTCCAGTATAAGGCTACATTGTTCCACTGTCTCAGCAACTCACATCTGTCACCAGATAGATTCCTTGGAGGACATCCTTCAGAGTAAAGGAGCACTCACTGACTGCAGATGTACACACATTATGCAGCTGTCCAGGAATGACTGCAAGACAATGATCAGAAGTCCCAGTCCAATGCCTACCAACAACCAAGATGCCTACAGAAATGAGAGGCAAGTTCCTCAAATGAGAAACATCAATACGTGTAATGATGGTGGAATGCACTTACAACACTTTTATCGGCCTCTTTCTAGGGACATAGACCAGAATTCATGCCTTGAATTGGGTAAAAGCTCTTCACTCTCAGAACTGGCTCAAGTCTGAAGTTGTGCCTGAAGAGTAAGATGGTCCAGCACAAGGCCAGAACCCCTGGATTCCTGATTCCCTTTAGGGAACCCAGCTAATTCCTCCTTCCCACCCCCTTAGAGCGTAGGAATATTTATATAAATACTAAAACCTCTTTCAACTTATAGCTCTTGTGAAACTGAAGAAGTGGATGAGAAACTGCCTTTCTGTGTCCTGGTTTTGGAAGAGTGGATGAAATCCAAGCTGACAAACAACATACAACCACCACTCTTTAAATTAAAAGGCAGATTGGAAGATGCACTACAGAAGTCTTCCAGTGCCCCTCTCTACAAAGGCTCACTTTGACAGAACAGGTCAGTTTTGTGTCCTTACCTTAACCTTAGTACAAGGCTGATGGGGACTTTCGTATCTTCCTGTACCGGAGCTGCAGCAGGGGCAGGTGGGGCCTGCAACAGAATTTCATCATTTTAAAGCATATTAACACTTCCTTTCTCTGGTTTTAAAACTAGAGATAATCTTGATCAACTATAAATACAAATAAAAAGTTTAACTCATCATTGGAATCATGATACTACAGTAAAAAAGAAGACAGACTAATGAAAAAGGAGAACTTGGAATCATAGAATAAATTCTTCATGCTTCAATAGTAACCCAGGAGGTTCTCTCTGCAACTGTCTCGAAAAGAGTAAAAGCTACACAAATTTGAGAAATGCCTCAATGGCTGGAGACTTCAGAAGTGCTAAATGTAAAAGGACTGCTTGCTTTGCATCAAAACTTAGGTGTTTTAGGCATTCATGACAGCTTCAAGACCTTCTGCGCTTTAATCTCTGCCCTGATCTGATTTCAAAGCCTGATCTGATTATGAAAATACTTAGGAAATAATTTAATTGGCAGAGCAGGATATACTCTCAGTGACTTTTTTGTGAAATCAAAGGCTTTAAGAGCATCTAGCAGTAATTTTATAGCTACCTATTTTCACTTCTAAATTACTTCTACGTAATTATTGGAATATGTAATCAAAGCATTTTATATTGGTCAGCAACAGATTTCCAGTAGGAAAGATCCAGGAAAGGTCCATTTTATTGTACTTCTGATATTTTCAGTGAAGGGCTAATTGTTTATCTAATTGTTAATCAACCTCCACAAAAAAAAAAAAACAACCCTAACAAAACAGAGAAGGGTCGGTCACTCTTCCACTGTGTGAGGCATCTATACTGCAGATGCTGAGGCAAGGATTTTACATCTGGGGTAACAAGACAGAGACAATGCTAGGCGGAAAATTTAAGCCTAGAAGACTCAACCAATTTTTTTTTTAATCTAGATCACTTGCTTTTTCACAAAAAAAAAATTCTCTTTAAGACTAGTATTTTACTCCATCTGTTGGTGCTCTTGTGCCAACGATGCAGCTCAGGGCTTCTGATCACAATCTTTTCTGTTGAAACTGAAAGCTTTACCAGGTCAGTGAAAACAAACAAGGGTTCACAGAGAAGCCCAGAGGTCTGCAAAACAGTAACCAGCGACCAACAAGAACCAGAGGAGAGCTGTAAAGAATAACACGCTGATACAAAGAGTTGTAAAGGACATATGGACAAAAAAGAGCTGTAAAGAAGAACATATTGACAAAAAAGAGCTATAAAGAACATACAGACACAAAGGTACTAAGTTTACCTCAGGATACGCTGCCAATAAGTAAGTTATCGGGCACTAGTGACAGGGAGCAAGATACTCTGCTACAGGAAATCAAAATAATTTCACAAAGACCAACGCTGCTACTTCATTTTACCGAACCGAGAGTCCTGGCCTTCACTGCTGCTGGTGTTTCAACTGCTGATAAAAGTCAGGGATTAAACACCAGCCCTTTTTCAGGGATTCGAAGGGGTTTGATTTCAGTATTAAAGCAGCTTCTAATGAACATGTCAGACCCCAACTCCACTATTTTTATTTAACGACTAATGCACCGTCTTTAACGGTTTTGTGAACAGGAACATGAGCTGACTGCAGTGAAGTGATGCACATATCTTTCTACATTCTTTAAAGTAAAAATAATGAAACATTTCTAGGAAGGAGTAAGTCAGAGTTATTTTTCTAACCAACACTGCCAAATCTCTTCCCCTTGCTTCCGCCAAAGGGTGATGGTAGCTTGGCCCCTTCCAAGTGACAGCCTCTCCCCACCACCAAGTATGAACACTAGTGTCTATTACAAAAAAAAAAAAAAAAAAAAAAAAAAAAAAAAGAGGTGCCATCATTCAGGAGTCTGGCAAATTCTGCAGTGCTTTACTCCAGCAAACCACAAGACATGTTCCAAGTGTCTCAGTAATGATTTGGGTTGGCCATTTTTCTCTTTTTATCACAAGTCAGAGCTCTTTCCTGACTTTGCTACGGCTGCCTACCTGACCTATATCCTACACTTTGGGGTGATGCAGCCAAGAATTAAACATAAACTTGTCAAGCTTTCACATTCCCTGTACTTCCCCTTAAAGGTCCATTCTCCCCTCTCTGCTTGAAATGGAAGGGTTTGAAAGCATCACAAGGTTCAGAGTTTCCCAAAGATGCAGTTTTTTTTTTCCACAATTTTTGACTGCTACAAGGACAGTTTTAACCTAGGCCTCCTGTCTCTCTTCTGAAGTGTAGAGAACTTGCACGTCGTAGTTCCCTCCTCTCACTTTTCTCTCCACTCTTTATCCCACAGATGCCAGTGATGCTGAGACACACAGAGCCTGTTTGTGCTGCACCTTAAACCATCAGGAATAAGCAGCTGCCACCTAAATGAGACTCTCCTTTTTTCTTACCTTTAACTTTGCCCCAAGCCAGAGTCCACTCCCTAAACAGTATTAAAGTCACTGCTCACCCACAGAATAAGAATTAAAACTGCCACACCCACACTGACTGCTTTCCTTTATCAAGCCACCAGGCCAGCTGTCACATCAACCCCAGAAAAGCAACTTTCACAGCTTCAGATCCTTTTAGCACGTCTGGAATAGAACAGCTAAGCACAGAACTGAAAGGTGGTATGAAGGGCTTCTGATCTTACCTGGGCTGCTGCTGGGGCTGCTGGAGGAGCCTGGCTAGGGGGAGGTACAGCAGTTTGAGGTTGTGCAGGTGCTTGTCCTGCAGCCTGAGGTAGTTGAGTAGGTGCCTGTGCTGGAGCACTGAGTGAGGGACCTGGAGGCTCAGCTGATGGGAACAGCTGCAAGCAAAAAGGCATTTTAATGAGAAAAGGAACTCGAGTTCCGACTCAAGCACCAGCTTTCCAAAAAGTGCTTGTTTGCTACATAAATCACTTAGGCCAGGTTCAACGCCAAGGGCCTGAAGGACCAGGCCTCCAGGACACTAACACTGATCCCAAGTTGGTGTCCAAGGGGTTTAAAGTTTCCTCATGTCCAGGTACCCCTACTACCCTGATATTTTGAAGTTTTACTCACCAGTAAAGAAGGATAAGAAACAAAGACAGCAGCATGACTGTGTATCTCAGAAAAAAATTACACTGTGCAGCTAACAAGGATGCACACAAATCATATCCTAGCTCGGACAAGAGCATCTCATCCTTTAGATTTCCCCTTCTCAGAATCTAAGTCTTACTCATATTTCCAAGTAGCCATGCAGTCAGAGAACTCTGCTTTGACTTACAGTTCCTTTCAGAGAACGCAGTCTAGCAAAGCAGTAAGATAACTATCAACAATTTATCCATTTTTAAAACAAATGTCAGCGTCAGAGCAAACAGATATTTAACTGAAAAGTGAATTCAGAGCTTAAGTTCTTAAAAAAAACCCACAAAATAAAACTGATCAGGATTGGACTTAATAAAGTTAGTCCCTTGCAAAATAAATCATACGCAATTAATTCAGGGGCCAGGGGAAAAATAAAGCTAAATTAAAATTTAACCTTTTTTACCTTTTCTGCTATTTAGAACACAGAAACTGATTTTGGCACGGTAGCCAAAGAACTGTATGCTTGATGGCACTTCTTCAGTGTGCCCTCCAACTCAGTAGAGTAAGTTGTACAAAATATAAATCAGTTTGAATATTGAAAACCTGGCAGCAGTCCTCCAAACCACAACATATATTAAGGGATGTATCACAACAGGGAAATTCATCCCAAAGGGATTCTGGTTTTCAGGTTTTTCTTTGAATCTAGAGTTCATGTCAAATTACAGTAGCAGAACTGTAGTCTTTCTTAAGATCTCCCTTTATAATTAATCCTTGGAAACAGATGAAGGGAGAACAGGAGAGCCTAAATAAGATTAATTTCTAGGAGACAGCTCTGTTTTTCTTCCCCACAGGTAAGGAAAAGGAAGACACAACACTGTCTCTAGAAAATAATCAGTGACTGTCACTGAAAGGTAAGATACACTAATATTCCTAACGTAAGAAACATGGGAAAGAACTGAAGGCAAATTATAAATTGCATTGAAGTTTTGTTTGCTATCAAATATTACTGCAGATTTATTTCACACTTCTGAGCACCAGTGAATGAAACAGACATTTTAAAGTTGTGTTTTGTTGTTGTCTTTTTTGAATAGGAAATCAGAACACGGTTGTTTCGCTTAGATTACTCTTGCAAGCAATTCATTATCTTACAGCAGACTTTTGCCATAGCAAGTGAAATTGGAAAGATATACACCAAGTTTACCTCAGGAAGGCGTCTAGGCATGACACAGCCAATGATTCCTTTCACAGGGAGGTTTTCAAGCAGAGTTCAGCCAGATACTAACTTCTAGAGACAATATTGTTTTCAAAGGCTAATGTAAACACGTTCCTTTGGGAAGCCATTTGCAATTGTAACTTACCTCGGAATTCTGTACAGGTTCTTTCACTCTGGGAGACTGAAAAAAAAAAAGAGAAAAAGCTGTCATTGCTGAGACAAAAGTGAAATTTATTGACTAGCAGGACTTGTCAGAACCATACTGAACACAGGAAATCTACATAATTGCTTTCAAGTTACATATATGTATTAAGAAGCACAATAAAAGGGGTATCACAAAATTTGCTGGCAATCTAATCACATCATACCACCCAGAAACACACAGTCACGCTTCACAACTTGCAGTTGATATTTACACAGTGGTATACAACACCCTAAGCTGCTATCATTCCAACCATGAGTAAAATCTAGTTGCTTTATCGAAAGAAATCTCTCATCTGCTCTCCTTGCCCTTGGACTCTGCATTATGCTATGGTCTCCATGAGAGCACAGCAGAAAAATGACCGCTGTACACAAGTTCAGCGGTGAAACAAAGAGATCAGTGGAACAGAGGGGAAAGTGCAGTCAAAGCAATGTGCCCAATCTTTGCTTATCAGTAAAACAAAGATAACACGCGTTAGCTATTTCACATGGGCAGGAAGGAATTGCCAAGCGCTCCTGGAAAGCCCTGCAATGAAGAAAGCCTGCAGCTTTGACTTCTAACACATCCAATTACCATGTGGAGACAGACAGGTGGGATGGCTTGGTCCACGCTGTAGTTAATAAAATAGATGTTCCTTCTCCACACAATGCTACAAAAGACAGGTTTCAATTAGGACAGCACAAGTTTGACAGAAGAATTCAAAACTCATCATGCCGCTATCTCAACTTGAGCCAGTTTATGCACTAGCCAACGCAGATCAGAGCAATGTGTAACATACGACCCAGAGGCCTCTCAAGAGAGAAAGCAAACGCTCTTGTTCTCAGAACAGCAAGTTGCAAAAATCCCTCTGGGCAGGAGAAGAAGGAAGAGTTCCTTCACCATGACTACGTGCAGACAGCATCAGGAAAAAAGTCACGCAGCTGGAAAGGTAAAGCCTGAAATCCACCTCAGCACGTTGAGCTTTCACTTGACAGCTACCAGGCAAGACGAAAAACGTGGCATTGCTCTCAGAGATAAACAGCCATGCTCCACATCTGCAGGCCATGGCTGCAGCGCTGCTCTTTCAGGCACAAAGCTCGCGGCCAAGAGGACTGGGATCCCTCAAGGAATAACTCAGGAGCTTGTCTAAAGATCACAGTGTGCTAGATGCTGTACAGACAAGCACGAAACACCGACCCTGCCCCACAGCCAACGACTAACCCAGATAAATGGCAAACAGAAACAAACCAAGGAAAAACATGAGCAGACAGAAAGGAAACAGGACAAACATTAGGAGATGTTTACCTGATTAAGGCACAAATAAGATGACTTTGTGGATGCGCTGAAACATATTAGTTCTAACCCACTTTTCCTTGTGTAACCAGAGGTGATGTGAGTAACCAGCAAGTGTGACCACATCGCGTGCCACTGCACAGATTTATGAAGTAACAGAAGGTGAATAATTTAAGATTCGACATAGCACAATTGAAGGCTCTAATTTGAAATCAAGGTTTTAAATAGCAAGAGCAAAGAAGTTCCACAAGTCTTTATATCCAAAAGACAACGTTGAGCCAGCAAGTCAGCTTATTCAATGAACTGGGCTGATATTTCTGGTTGTCTGTAACAAATATTTGTCTGCTTTCTGGCGCAGTCCGAGCAAGAAACTTGTAAAAATACATGTTTGTACATATTCAATTCACCCTTTTTCTGTAAAGTGGAGATAAGCAAAAAAATACAAACACTTTATATTTCTGTAGAAGCTTTTATGCAGGGTAATACTGAAGTATTTTAGCAAATTAAGTCAATCACTAAGCCATTCTTTTATTTTAATGCTAACAGCAACAAAATGCAGGTACAGCCAGAATCACAGAATGGTTTGGGTTAGAAAGGACTTTTAAAGATCCCTCTTGTCCAATCCCTCTGCCATGGGCAGGAATAAAAGGTAACACCTAGTTAATGTAAGTTGTTCTGTCTTACAATTTAGTTAAAACTGCAGAAGGATCACAGGCAGGTGGAATTTACACCCTGTGTTCGACACATGGCCAAAACACAGGATTAACACCAGCCCTCAGCACCACTTCCGTATTGGTGGCAAACACTAGCAGTTGAAATAAAAGTCTTAAGACTGCTTGAAAAGGGACCAAATGCAAGAGGTGCACACGCATTCCTATCTTTTCATCTTCAGGCTGAAGAAAATTACCCAAAAGCCATAGACGAAAGACACCAAGGGCAGGATTAAAGTACCTAAGCAGACGTATTGAGATGGAAGATGCCACGGTGCCTTTCCTGACCTCCAGAAAGGTACAGGACTCCCAAAGTTCTGCATTGTATCTCCATGAGGTGCCTCCAAAATGACAATATATATCTACACTTGGGTAACTGAATTGAGATCTACTGCTCCAACACCTATCCTAAAGATTTCCTGAATGGGAGACCAAGAAGTAAAGGTCAAGCACAGCCCAAATTAGAGAGATCAGAGCAGACAGTAGTATAAGGAAATAAGCCAAAGCTCCAAGAAAAAAGAAACCTGGCTTAAAAAAAGAGCTTGTAAACATGTGTCAAGCTGCTATTTTTTGCATAAGAGGAATGAAACCAGTAAGTACTGTTCAAAAGACAATAAACAGTGGTAAGTCATAGCATCCTGAGCTTAGAGACATAATACAACAGTTTTAAGTAATCTCTGAAATACTGTTGAGGTCTTCCATAACATTCCCTCCTAAAAACTGACTGTATTTTAAGCCACAAAAGGAATTTAGAAGATTTCAGCTTATAAAGGATCAAGAATTTCAGTAGCATCCACCTGATATCAAGAGATCCTCCTTGACTATGTAATATGAAGTGGGATAGAGTAAGCTCTTTAAAAAAAGACACAACAGTTGTTGTCACAAAGTATGGTATTACTGTATCAACAGCACTCTTTAAAAACCCAAGCGTTTCAGAGGATGTTAAAAAGATACAAAATCTTGCATTTTAATATTAAAGTGTCTGTAGAGAATGCCAATAGAAGAAAGAGTAAAGAGAAATGAGACAACTTGTAAAGGGATAAATGCTTCAAACGAATACCGCTTTTTTTCCCTTTCATATTAAAAATTTTCCTCTAGAAATTCTTCACTGGCTCACTAATTCAATTACAAAATGATTAAAACACGTAGTCCACTGTCACAAAAAGGGAACAGGCAGGTCATTACAGTCAAAATCCACACTGCTGACTACTGGGAAGACGACGATCTGGAAGTTTATTGTAGTCTTTCAGTTGATCACTATTCAGTACTCCGCTGTGCTTCTCCAGGTTAGCCTAGGTTTGGGGGTTTTGTGTATGTGCTGGGAGAGGGGTGTTTTTTGGAGGATCTTCAAGTGCCAGACCAATCACTCCTTGTGACTTCAGGGATGCCGTAATATTTTCTACTAGCACTAACCAATTTCAGCATAATGATGTGACAGAACCAGGCCCTGTGTGTTTCAGACATCAGCCATGAGCACAGGCCCTATTGATTTCAGCTCCATCCTGGAGAGGGCAGTAGGACAAAACCTC
The DNA here is from genome assembly GCF_036417535.1 of Chlamydotis macqueenii. Lineage (NCBI taxonomy): Eukaryota > Metazoa > Chordata > Aves > Otidiformes > Otididae > Chlamydotis > Chlamydotis macqueenii. The sequence goes on along the minus strand of NC_141557.1, from coordinate 4,952,830 downwards.
TCCTGACACTTCCAGAAGAAAGCATCTCAAACAGTCAGCACCCTTAGAAACAAAGGGAATATCCTAGATCCAGTGAATTAGTATGCTGAGCTGGGAGCACACTGTCTGAATTCATGTTCCCGGTTATGCTCAACGTCCCTGAATGAGATCAGCTGTGCCCCAGAATGATGACAGAAAAGACATCAATACAATCTCTTCAACCTTCAGTCTGCTTTCTCTGGTTTGGCTACAAACTTGAAGGGAGGGATTGTAACTTACCGTGTATCATACATAGGGCCACGTGCTTCCCAGGGATATTTAGACGTATCACAGTTAGAAAACAAAAGAGAGACAGCAGAGCTGTTGGACTTTGAGGACCCACCCTGAGCTGTGAAATTGCTGCTCTGCCTTCCTCACTTTCTTCATCTAGTTCATCATCACTCCATTCCCAGCCACCATCTTCAGTCTTATGAAGACGTCCGCTGGAACCTGGGACTCTCCGGACCTGCTCAGCACAGAGACAGACAACCGATACGTCAAGCAGACAGTTTCTAACAGTTGATCTCTTTTAGGAGAAAGAGGACAAGAGCATCTTCAGTTTGCACTGTCTGCCAGGGCTCTTGAGTATTCTATTGAGACGTCCAGTGCTGTATCTAAATAAGTCTGTACTCCAACAATGCTCATTAAAAATGTGAACACAAGCATAAAAAACACTAGTACTACTGTAATAGCAACAGCCCAGAAGGTTTTCAGTACCTTTTTGGATCTTTCAGTGATTGTTGGTGCTCTCTGCAACATCTTCTCTTGTAAAAATTCTTTATTCTGCAAAAGAAAAAACACCAAACATTTGCACTGCTGAAAATGCCCTTTGATTCCTTCAGTGTCTCTGATAAAGAAACTGTTAGGCTATTTCTAGAGCAAAGTGTTTTACACGTTACACCCCCATTCCTCCAAAGAGACTAATCACTTTCTCCCTTTGGACTACATTATAGCATGTTTCGTCCCAAATTACTTTTAATCTGGAAGTGGCACTTTCCCTATGCAAACCGATTTTGAATTAGCAACCAAGGAGTTGTACGCTATTCTGTCTGACTTACTGCGGAACACGCTTTTATACTTATTGTATGGCAGCATCTGCTATCCTGCTGTGACATTTGTTGCTCTCCCATTCACAGATACCACATCACCTGGATCTGGCCCGTTTCCTTTATCTTGCCCCTAAATTTCTGCCTGTCCAACTGCCAAAGGCAAACCTCAGATGCCAGGCAGGTCAGGATGCTGGTGTAGTGAGAGCCAGGAATTAGAGTAAAAGGAGTGAGACTGGCTGAAAAATAAATGTACAGCACACGACGCTTAGAGAGGAAGTAAATGCCGTGATCACAACAGACTAAATATTGGTAAACTGCTGTGATGTGTTACTGTATTCCATTTCCTCTTCAGCAATCTGCTGCGGAATGGCTCTCACATGGGCTCCTGGGCGTACAATTTTCCAACCGCTTGATTCCAGAGCCAAACTGCTGGCTGCAGGGGAAGGAGGCCAGGGAAGAACCCTGGCACTAGCACTGGGATCTGGCTGGGTATTTCACACCACGTGAGTGAGGCTGGATAGCGCTGCTGCCTCCACCTATGAAGTCCTCCCCCACGAGAATTTCTCACACAGAGGATGGAGAGCCTCAAGAAACACGCTGTCATTTCCTGATAAGTGGCTCTGAGCATTATCAAAACCTCCTTTTACATTTATATATAGTTCAGTATAGACATATAGAAGCTGGACTCCTCTGTCCTCAAGTTACAGCTGTCAGTTTGGCAGTGGCTGATGTATGAAAGTAATTTAACACTGAGCATTAAGTGGCACATATTTCCACTCTGGGTGTCAGTTTAAGTATGGCTTCATTTACAATAATGTTAATTTTCTATCACCACACATGCTAATATGTTACTCTGCAGCAGCTTAATGAAAGCATGAAGGAGATTTCACAGACAATGAAGTATAACATGAACTAGAACTCGCGTAACCAAATGGAGAAAGGTCAGCAATGTGTAAACCATCTTGTCACTTTGGACACCAAGTGTCATCCAGTGCACAGAGTCAGACTATTCAGTTGCCTAAAATCCCATGATGGACAATGAAAACCTAGTTAATACTCTCAAGAGCCCAGGCATTAGTTAGCCCTAAAGCAAACTCCTACATTTCATAAACTGGATCACTCTCTAGACTTCCTTGGTCACACTTGTTACATTTCTGTCAACTTTAGCAGGACACGCAGCATCCGTACAGATACCTAGGTGTGGCCATTTAAGCATCTTAATCTGTGAGCTGAAAACTACTTTGATTAATTGGTGATGCTGCTGCGCTATCCCAGGTATCAGATATCTTTTTGACAGTTTAATCTGTGTTCTGCTGTAAAACCCATGTATTTTGATCACAAACATGTCACAGAAAAAATAAGCAAAAGAAAATATTTCCTAATTCCCACAGAAATATAAATTCTCCCCTACATTATTTCTGTCTGTCTCCCTCCACAAGACATTGCACACTGCATATGCACTAATCTCCAGGCAGTAATTACATAAATGCTCACTGGCAGTTCTCTTCAAGTCTAGAAATGGGAGTTTCCTACTATTTTGTATCACAAAAATCTTCACTCTCCATAAGGCAACACAGGGTGAAATAGTTTTAGGTAGCAGCTACACACAGTGGGCTTCATTCAGTGCTTTGCATATGGACTGATTGTAGAGTTTACTAAAATATAAGTTACATTTACTGCCACAGAGACCTTTATGGCTCGACACGCAGCCAGAATGGCACCATTACAAGAGAAGAAAAAACCCCAAAAGCCACTAAAAGACATTTAAATGCTCAGGAATTTCTAGATAATTTCTCTTAATAGCAGCATACACAAGGAGGTAGAGGAGAGAGGTTTCATTCTGTTTGTTCACAATGACCCATTCAATCCATCCTGCTACGCTGGCTCTCGGTGAAACAGCCCGGGCTCATGCCAGTAAAGCTGTCATCACACCTATCACACTTCTGACAAGTCCTCTCCACAGATCAGTTTAGGAAGTGTTTTCTTACCTTTGCTTTTGTGAAAAATTTGTGTCTTAAGAGTTCTGCTGCTGTCGGTCTGTCAACAAAAACAAATGTAGAAAAAACAATTACAAATGCTCCCTTTCAACACAACGGTCTTCCAGGTGGCTGCAGCTTGTTCTAACATGGCATCTCATAACAGCATCTGTTTCTCCTGCACAGTTCCCCTAAAAATCAATGTATTCCAATTGATTTTTACTCCAGCAGATTTTTAAACACTCCGTGTATTCTGATCAAAGCCTATTCTGTTCAAAAGCAGCGAGTAACTTGGGGGGTGGTGGGAAGCTGCTCCTATTTTGATGCTGAACTTGAGGCTCTTGCAGCCAGTTTGAGAGGATTGCAGAAACAAATTTGCTCCAAATTGAAACAAACGGTCATCACCTACAACAGGAGTGCAGTACTCCCCGTGCGCAAGTAACACAGCTATTTCAGAGACACTTGATTATATATCTGTAATTAATTCTATTAAACACAGACAGGATGATCAACCTTTGTCTAATAGAAAAGGAACACGTACAAACTGTTTCTCCCTTGGTTAGTTTAGAAAAAGCTTCCTAAAGACTCAAGCCTACAGAAGAAGTACTAGCTCACAGCGTTTCCCACATCACAAACTGGGCTTAAATAGTAACAGAGTTTAATTAATGACTTGCAAAGGCCACTCATCACAGGGTTTCTTTCACCTCAGACTATGCTAACAAAAATCATCCACCTTACAGCAAGGGAGCCCCAAAAATAATTAAAAAGCAATTGCACTAAATTCTCCTCTTTGAGAACCCATACAACATGCTAAGGGTATCTGATTCTGCAAGTTGCTCATTATGGGCTACCCTCCCGCTCCCGTAAGTCAGGTTGATGACAGTGGCTGCCAGTGGTACTTAAGAAGAAAGAAGGGGCATGCCATGATTCAAAGTAATTATGTTTAATTCTGATCAGCACACATTCTAACCTGCAGGGATGGGATATGCTTCAGAAAGGAGAAAACAACATCATGCTGGGGAAAGAAAAAAACCCTGCTATCAGCATTTATCAAGCACTCCACTGGATTCATTAAGCATTTCAAGTGCAAAGCTTGTTAGAAGAGAGAGATCCCATCTCACGATGCGTGAGAAGCCTTTGTTCCCGGATTCATCACAAGAGGGAACTGAAAAATGTCTTCATTATCATTATTTTATGAAGGGAGTTTTCCCTTTCCAGAATTAGTCTGCTTACTGAGGAAAGAAAGAAAACTAAGATGTATAAAAACTGATCTGTGAGAATGCTGCTTTCTTTAACCTTTGCATTTTAAGGAACACTATTTTTAACGCAGGATGAACACGCCTTTAACAGCTTCACTGAGACTGGCAAATGCCAGGACTGTCCTCCACAGAAATAAGTCTGAGCTCTCCTATGCGACAGGCTGTGGCTTTTACACGGTGCCGCAGACAGCCGGACCCTCGCGCGGCTTCGATTGATGCCGTAACAACGACACAACGCCATCCTGGGAACCGCAACACACGCACAACCCCCTTGGTAGCATTTCTAACATCAGTGAGAAGTCAAGCTACTGTTCCAAAGAAGACTGAAAGTGTTGTCAGGTCACTTAAGCAATCTGTATTGAGGAAAACATGTTGGTACAATTTGCCAGTGTTTTTCCTGACTTTTTTGTCCCCCCAAAGCAAATGTTACTTATAATTAAGCAAGTCAGAACTACACTGAAAGCCTTCTGTGCACTGGGAAGTTTTTAAAAAGTTTATTTATGAAGCTTCACAAGTAAATAGATTATTGCCCAACGTGTAATTTCTGATTCATAAACACAGACCAGGTTTGACCGGGAACAAAACACGAACCTGCTGGAGGCGGCAAGGGGGAGACAGCACTGCACAAGCAGTGGACTGGGATGCACTCTCATTAACCCAAATTAAATATGTTTGCCCTGACCAGGCATGATGCCAGGCATTTATCTTTAAAAATAAGGACAGGCAAGACAATTTGCTGCCACACAGCAAGATTATTGTGTTCACTGTGACTGAAAGGCTGGAGGGGCAGAGAGTGTACTCGCTTTAAAAAACACTGAATACAATGAGTTTTGTGTTTTGGGGTGGGGTTTTTTTCATTGTTTTTGTTTTTCTTGAATTTATTTTGGTGTTACTAATTCTTACCTTTTTTCAGGGTCTTTTTGTAGGCACAATGAAATCATCTTCCTAAATGACTTCCCGTACTTCTTCAGCATCTCCTTATCTTGCACACCAGTTTCCAAAGATGGAGGATCATTTTGTAGCGTCAACATTAAAACCTGAAAGAATTACGTCTGTTGGCAATGAGATTTTTCCTGGCCCTTGTTAGAGACAGATCTTAGGAACAAGATCTTTAGACAAGCATTTTCATCAAGCATCTTAGTCAACAAGGACTGTTTCACTACAACAGCTCTCTGAGGGCTCCTTGAGCTCAGAGTGAAGTTTCTTACAATTTAGATTCACATTCACCGGACAGCAAAAAACTGACCTACCTTCTCCTAAAGGCAACTACAGGGTCTCTCCTCTTCCCTCTGCTCCCCACATTCACCGACTTTGTAGAAACAATTTCCAAAACCTTTACACCTCTGCAAACCCTGACTCATCTGAGAAGTTCAAGACTCGTGCAACAGGATCTAGAGAGAGTTACCTCCACCTGGTTTCCTTGGGAAGTCAGGCTAATTTATACCCAACAATTTATGTTACTGTTTTCCATCACGTCTCCTGGTCCATAGTGCAGTCTGTGGACCAAACACAAGGCTGGGATGTGCTTTCAGGCCTGTTTGGTGTGATTTGGCCCAGTTCTAGAGCTTCCAAGATAAGAAGGACATGGACCAGCTGGAGAGGGTCCAGAGAAGACCACGCAGATGATCAGAGGGCTGGAGCACTCTCCTGTGAGGACAGGCTGAGAGAGTTGGGGCTGTTCAGCCTGGAGAAGAGTGGGCTCCTCTGAGGAGACCTTATAGCAGCCTTCCAGCACCTCAAGGGGGCCTACAGGAAAGATGGGGAGAAACTCTTCAGCAGGGCCTGGTGTGACAGGATGAGGGGCAATGGTTTTCAAGTACAAGGAGGTAGATTCAGATTAGATATTAGGAAAAAATTTTTTTACAATAAAGGTGGTGGAACACTGGCACAGGTTGCCCAGAGAGGTGGTGGATGTCCAGGCCAGGTTGGATGAAGCTCTGAGCAACCTGATCTGGTTGGAGATGTCCCTGCTCCTTGCAGGGGGGTTGGGCTGGGTGGGCTTTAAAGGTCCCTTCCAACCCTAACGATTCTATAATTCTGTGATTAAAGGTGTAAGCAGAGTAGAACCTCTACCAGCCTTCCTCATTTGAGATGAGCAGTTGTGCAAGGCATTTGATTCAAAGGCTCTGTTTAGATCTCCCTGCAGGTACTTCTCAGCTAAAAATCAAATTAATGTAAAAGCAGAAGGGCAACATAAAAAAAAAATGAGGGTTCACTTCCATGTACAACATGACAGCAGCTGAAGACATTTCTCACACAAGCACCCATCAAACCAAACTGATTATTGCCTTCAAATCACTCAGATATTCTGAAGGAAAGGAAGAAAATTGCTCATTTCCATTTTCACTTGTCACCTACATACAGATGAATATTTATTTTTAGAAAAGGAAGCAGCACACAGAACATTTAAATAGCTTTCAACAACTATATCGCTTAGGGCAGCAAGAGCCCATCAATCTAGCTGAAATTATACAGTCCATGACAGAATTCCCTGCTTTTTCCCCCTCTCCTTGGAGAGTCACTTAATGCACGGGTCATTTTGCTGTGTAACAAAATTAATCCGCAGTGAAACACAATTATATTCAACAAATAAAACAAAGAAGTCCTCTTGCACGCTGCACAGCTGGAATCCATACAATTACAGAATGGTTTGGGTTGGAAGGGACGTTTAACAGCCATCCAGCCCAACCCCCGTGCAAGGAGCAGGGGCATCTCCAACCAGATCAGGTTGCTCAGAGCCTCATCCAACCTGGCCTGGAATGTTTCCAGGGATGGGGCATCCACCACCTCTCTGGGCAACCTGGGCCAGTGTTCCACCACTCTCATTGTGAACATTTTTTTTTCCTTATATCAAGTTTGAATCTACCTCCCTCTATTTTAAAACCATTACCCCTTGTCCTGTCACAACAGGCCCTGCTGAAGAGTTTCTCCCCATCTTTCCTGTAGCCCCCTTGAGGCCCTGGAAGGCCGCTATCAGGTCTCCCTGGAGCCTCCTCTTCTCCAGGCTGAACAGCCCCAACTCTCTCAGCCTGTCCTCAGAGGAGAGCAGCTCCAGCCCCACCTAACAGAATTGGAGACTCATAATTCTATCAACCATGTAACAACACACAATACTGAATAGCCAATCTTTGCATGCAGACCCACAACCCACGTGTTCAGAACACAATAAACAGAAGTACAGCTTGCAGACGTGGCTGCAGAATGCTACCAGTGCTCACAGTGCAGAAGGAAGCATCAATGAAAACAGCTAAATCAGCACAGCACCACATTTCCCTGAACCCCTCGTTGCTCTGCCACAATCACTGATGGTACTAAGTTTAATCGCATTTCTAAACCGCTCAGCTACGCAACAGTCTCTGTACAGAGATGACAAATCTTAAAATTCTGTTCTACAAGAGTTCAACCAGTACAACGTTATGGTGTTTAAAGGGATTCACGGATGTACCTGTTCTAATAAGTCAGGAGCTACTGGATTCCCAAATGCTCTAATAATTGTAGGGTGGGAGGGGATGCACATAGGTTCTAGAGGGGATGACAGCCAACTTGCATAGCAGTCCAGCAGTTAAAAGACTCAGAAGAAAGCTTGCCCAATGGTACGCCTAAAACTGAGGGACTTGGCACCCATGGGCCTCATATCCCAGGTAACTAGTCTAGTCATAAGCCATGGGGTTACTGAAAGGGCTCTCCACTCCCTCCTGCTTGATCCAAGGGAGCACGCATCCCAGGAGTAGAAGTAAAGTGGCCTTCAAGAGGGTGGGCCAAAGGGGCTCAAAGTTCCATAACTGAGACAGGGTCCCATCAGATCTCAAAAAGGGGCTGAGGAATAAGATCTCAAAGCTCAGTAGGACAGGATGCTTCAGACCTCAACTGATGGGGTCAACTCTTAACTTTAAGATGTAGACTCCCCGAAAGAGCAACATGTTGGAAGTAGTACTGGTTCAAGAGTCAGGAAATAGTGAAAGTGAGCCAAACTATAAGGCAATCTAAAGTTCAAGATATTTTAAAAAGATTTTTGAAGTGTCAGTGTTCAAATAAGAACATTTCCTCCACCTCAACTTCAATAAAATATTAACGTGGCCAATATCACACCATTTCATACTGATGTGGTTCTTTCCACTGGTTCAGTGATTGATAGAACTACGTTGGCGTCCAACAAAGTAAGACATACTTTTGGATAACTGGTAACAGGATTTCTGTGAGGTATCAAGGACTATCAGCGCAGAAGAAGGAATGGCTTGCCATCCCAGTGTCACGGGATGCCAGATAACATGTTCTGAATCATTATTTATAGCCCTAAAAACATCTGCTGCCTCTGAAGGCTCCAGGATTAAAACACATAGCACTTTCCTCAAGAATGGTGACGCTGGCAAGACTCAGGATCCAAATAAGAACTGCGCGGCTTCAGACAATGCTGATGTATTTTTAAAAGGTGACTTCAGATAAATCCAAGAACATTGTGATCCACAAGTGCAAGTTGAGAGGACAAGCTCTTCAACAAAGTACGCTGGCCAGATTCTTGGAAACAGCCACAGAACACACTGATCCTTTATCTTGCACAAGTATCCGGAGACCTGCTCACCTTCATTGGCGGGTATTTATGGTAAGGAGCTGCCCCTGTAGCCAGTTCAATAGCAGTGATCCCAAAGCTCCAGATGTCTGCCTTGAAATCGTATCCTCTGACCTGAAAAACACGAGAGGATGTTAGCATGTGTCTCTTGCCACCCTACACTACAATCCTTTTCTTCAGTCTATTACACATCCTTTACCCCGCTCCCCAGTTTGGAAAGAGCAGCACTATGGTGTTAAAGAGACAGAACACTTTCTCCCTCCTCTTCCCCCAGCTCTTCATACCTTCACGGAGGTTGTTTAGAAGTCATAGTCTAATGAAAATTGATGGTTGTAGACGGTGCAACTAGGACTGCTCTATCATAAACCTCGCCATGTGCAGAACATAAAGGGATACCTGGTTTAACCAGGCTCTAAGTTCTACACAAAGACACAGAAAGTCACTAAAACGGGATAATGAAACTCTCATAGTTAATAGATGGGCTGTTATCCCCTTGGGACTTACGTCTCACTACACTTTCAGTCAACCGCTTAATCTGACTGCAAACACGCTCAATCCTGAAGCTTCAGTACGCGCCAGCTCAGTAGAAAGCCCCTCATTCCTGTCTGCAGACCAATATTTCCCTCTGCTAATTAATCGTAGCTTCTGCCCTTGACATTAAACACAGACTCGTTCAGGACAATTTATGGCATTTACTTCCCCTCATGCACAGGAAAAAATATTACACACGCCAAAGAGGTTACTTCCTCATTATTATTAGGTAATATTTTGGCACTTGCTTTCTCCACTGCAGGGGAGAGACATTATGTACTAACTTCTAGAGCAGCCTCAAAAAATCAAAGCGTTTTGGCTGCTTAGAATGGTTTGTATTTCTTCTCACTACACTACAGAAAAATGAATATTGAACTAGAGCAAAGACAATAGGGATATTGTGTGCGGTTAACCTAACAAGCTTCAGAAAGACAGTCATTGCAATAAAGGTAGTTTGGGGAACGCTTGGCTTTAAGATGATCTTGAATTTTGGCAAACAGAAAAAAAAAATCTCTTGCAGTATTTTTTATATAGTATTATAGTTGAACTGAAATTTATCATAGCAACAGGAGTTTATATCTTGCACTAATTTCTTCAACTCTGAAGGCATCATTTTCAGGAGCCTTACAGGTCTGAAAGGCTTCCTGAAGTGCTGCAGTTTATGGATGCTGTGATTATTAACAGATTTCAAAGTCATTTAACTGAACAAGCACAGATATCTAGCAGAATTTAAAAGAACACAGTGCACTAAGAAACGTGCTGTAAGGGTTTGGATTTTTCCACTCACACTATTTTTAGGTTTGGAGAGTAACTTTGGGACATTTTTCAGCTGTATCTTTCAGTTAGTCTTGCAGCACATCTATACATCATACAGGTCCCCATTCCCCACTGGGGTTTTAGCTGTTTAGTGGAGGTTTTTCTAATTCTATCATATAATCCTGCTTGTAAATAAAAGCTACCAAGTTCCAAACTGCCTAGAGCAGTGCATCTTGACATCTGCCCAATATTTAGTAGTCACCACCCTGCAGTTACTTCACATCAGCATTTTTCTCATCAACTGTTTTTTGTTATAAATCTGTCAAGTGAACATAGATTAAAAGACAATGTATGTTATCACGTATTAACATGCTAAAGGAACGTAATGATGCTGAAGTAAACCAGATGGAACTGGGCTGATAACGTCTGTGTGTGGATAACGTCTGTGTGTGGAAGGCTAACCTACAGCAACCCCTGCTCCCTTTTCCTGGGCTGGATACAGCGGCTCAGAGTGACACCTGCTGGAAGAACAGCAAGCTGATCTACACGGACACGGAAGGATTTCACGTCAGCATCCAAAATACCTCCTCACCATCTAATATTTGCAATAAGTTAGATGTGCACAGTCTTTGTGGAAGTGTTGGACTCCCTAGAAAAATTCACCTCTGTTGCAAAAATAAGTTGCATCAAAAACTTCCCCTTTGTCAGTGTCGTAGTTCAGCCCCGATCGTTTTCGGGGAAAACCTTTGTTTTCCTCTTTTTGGCACCTTTCTTCAGATCTTTTTTTGTCCTTTTGTCCTGTGGATCGCAGCCACGCTAACCAGTGAGCCTGGAGCGGCACCATTAGGTCCTGGCCAGCTTACTGTGCCCTGTGCACCAAGACAGGACACAAAGGACAGAAAGCAAGGGACAACTCTGATCTGCTTTCGGAAACACTGAATATTCTATTTTTATTTATTTTTAAATCAACATAAAGAAATCTAGAAGTATATGACAGTGAAGTGAAGCAGTTCAGAAGCAAATTCACAAGGACTACTCCTGACTTGGGGAATGTGTCTTCTACTCTACGGCCTTAGACTTGTAAGCAAGGAGGTTGCAGGAACACTGTAATGCACCGGCTCCTCAATGTCACCATGGGAAGCCACTGAAAGGGCCAAACAATGAAAAAGCCTTTCATCAATAATATATTTAAGCTACTCCAAAATAATCTCAGTTCCTCAGAAAGTTTTAGACATAGGAAAAAAATGCATTCAAGTTTTCCCAGTGTTTTAGCTGCATTTCACTTTAAGAACATAAACATATACTTATGTGTGGTTCTCCTAAACTTCAAAATAGCAAGGAAAAATGTAACAGGGTGAGTTTACTTTAATAAAACTATGTTTTCCCAAAATACTTTTGTTTGAGAGATTTTTGGAAGGAAAAAGGAAAAACATTTCTAGTCAGTTGTATTTCTGCATGGTGCACATGTCAAAATTAAAACCCTGAGTTCAGCCCTCTGTCAAAATTTTTAAGGTGATGAGGGACAATTTTCAAAATGCTTATGGCACTGAATATAGACAGCTATTGCAAAGTCCCTTGTTAGGACTGTGGCATGGTTTTGCCTGTGGATCTTGCTCAGAAATAGGCAATGATATTTTACTTTAAACAAAGTTTCCAGGTGGCCTTCATCAGTAGTCACACAGACAAAGCTTACCCCCGTAGTTTAGTCTAGGAGTGGAGGACAAGAAGTGATGTATCTCCACCCAAAGGGAAGAAGCAGGACATCTTTTAGCTAGCCAAAAGAGCAGAGGAGGCAGGAGGAGAGGCAAGCACTCCTCACTATTTACAGTCTGGATACTCACAAGCCAAGAGAAACTAAAAAGCTGAATAAAGTCAACCACACATTATTGTACTGTAATAACTCCCTACTCTGACACGTTGCGATTAGCTACCCCAGCCTCTCATATTTGCACATGCAGAAGAGCATGTTATTGCTGTTGTCGTAGTTCAGCCCCAATCGGGACCAGACTACACAGTCTCTCTCTCTCACTCCCCCCACTCTCCGAGAGAATTGGGGGAGATGATATAAGGAAAATGGCTCAAGGTTTGAGATAAGGACAGGGAGAAATCCTTAAAATTACTGTCATGGGCAAAACAGACTCGACTTGGGGAAAACTATTCATTTATTTCTAAAACTAGCAGGAGAATGAGACAGGGAACAAGATAAACTCCCCTCCACGCCTCCCTCTTGCCAAGCTTAACATTATCTCTACTACCTTCCCCCCGAGCAGCACAGGGGAGAAGAGGGAATGGGGGTTGCGGTCAGTCCATCACACGTTGTTTCATGATGCTACTTCATTGTCGGGGGAAGACCTTGCATTTCTCCCACTGCTCAGTGTGAGGGTCCCTCCCACGGGCCACAGTCCTTCGTGGAACTGCTCCGGCGTGGGTCATTTCTTCCACGGGGTGCAGTCCCTCAAGAACAGCTGCCCCAGCGGGCCCTCCATGGGCCACAGCCGCCTTCAGGCCTCCACCTCCCCCAGTGTGGGGTCCTCCATGGGCTGCAAGGGGATCTCTGCCTCTCCGTGGGCCTCCATGGGCTGCAGGGGCACAACCTGCTCCACCATGGTCATCACCACAGGCTGCAGGGGAATCTTGGCCAGGAGCCGCATTACTTCTCCCCCTCCTTCTGAACTGACCTTGGCATCTGCAGCCATTCCTCACAACAGGCTGGCAGACGCCTCTCAGGATCCTTTTTACATCTTATTCACTTCTCATCTCCTCTCCACTTCTTGCAGCCAGGCCGGGCCGAGTTGGGCCCAGTCGGCTGCCCGGCAGGAGGCCAGAGGGTGAGGCCTGCAAGGCCCACAAGGCTCGCGCCTCCCCCTCTCTGCCCCTGCTCAGCAGCTGCTTCACATCTTTTCTTTTTTTTTTTTTTCCCCGTTTTCCCCTTCTTAAATACGTTATCGCAGAGGCATTATTATGGGATATTCTGCTACCAATTGGCTCGGCCTTGGCCAGCAGCAGATACGCCCTAGGCCTGGCTGAGTCCACCGAACAAAGGGGAGCAACCTCTAGCAGTTTCCTACAGAAGCTGCCACCTTAGCCCCCCCCTCATCCAACAAAACCAGAAGAGCTGTGTATGTGCACATTTACCACATGTGAAACTATTTATATTCTACTTTAGGCAAGAGGGAGAGGCAGTTTAATCCCCTTTATGCAGCAACTGAGCTGTTTCATCCTTACCTTAGGTAGGAGCCTGAAAGAAGTAACAGGGCAAAAGCCTGCTGAACACTTGAATATTCCCCAGTACAGCCTGGCTAGAAGAGGCAAATAAAAAAATCCGGCGGTTTTAAGCAAACCTTATGAGATGCCAAGTTATCCCCTTCATTTGAACTAAAGACCATTGCTGACCATAGGGAATTCCAGGTGCAGATCAGCCAACAGGACACTACGAAAAACAATTCACCTGTTCCATAACTTCTGGTGCCATCCAGCAAGGCGTGCCCACAAAAGTTTTCCTGACTTTATTTCTGGTAATGTCACCGCCAGTGGCCAGAAAGGCGCTAACGCCAAAGTCTGGAAAGAAAACAAAAGCAGATTTTATTAAGAACACATCCTGAGCAAACTGAAGGGCTGTCCCCCTTTCCCCTCCCATTGCCAGCCATCTATTAAGCACAGTTATGCATGGGGAGTTTCCTAATGAAGGAAGAATGATCAACAGTTCGCTAAGAGTGCTGGTACATGAACAGCCTGTAGTCCACTATTCAATTACTGGGGAGAGCGGAGCTTTCAGCGCTGGCCGGCGGAGAGGAAAATTCCACTTTCCATTACGGCCCAGTGATCCCATTACAGCACGCCCCTGCTTCCCCAGCAAAGCTGCTGCTGTACAAACCTGCCTCTGACAGCCAGGGCTTTATTCATATTTGTATACATACATAAGAAGCAATAACTCAACTTCAATTAGCATCCTGTTAATATTTGCAGTAACGAAGTCTGGCACATAAAAAGAGACTGGACTTTATAACATCCTGCAGACTGGAGGCATAAGCCTCTTATTCTGGACGTTTTATTACCAGAATATGCTTTGCTTGGTAATCTTCCATCACCGAGATGCTCGGTGCTTTAACAGGAACTTGGAACGGTTCCTGATGATACAGCAGCGTTGCTGAATCGAGCGGCACGTGCCACCAACCAGCCCGACCACCCCAGAGGAAGCCTTGCAGACAGGTATTCATACCCTGCATGGCATTACCCCCACTTGAAACATCTTTAACATGCTGAAGGATGCTCAAGGATAACCCAAGCACTCACTGGTAATTGTATTACTTCAAGTAAATCATTCCTTTACATGAAAAGTATGCTTTCAAAGACAACACTGACGTTTTACGCAATTAAGAATGACACAGAAAACAGGATCTGTGAAGAGCAGCAGTAGTGTGCAGGGATAGCAATGGGATACAGCATGTTTGTTCAAACAGCATTACAGAAGATTTGGCAGCCAAGTCATTCAAGAGAGGGTGGCAGACTTTCCTTGGAGAAAAAAATAAAGTAAAATAAACCAGGTGACAGGGAAACTGTAAACACAAAACTGTATTTCTTCCCCATTTGCTCTGAACTACACTGCTCATGTGTTGTAGAATCACAGACCTGCAATGGGTCATTCTCCACAACTCTGTTTTATCCCTACACACCTCCCTTTTTTAAACACAATACAAGCAATCAGAATCGTCAGTCTCAAAAATGGCATTCGTGGCAGGCTTGGAGGTGAAGTCTCTAAAATTCAAGGGCTATTTCATATAAAAACATAACATTATTGACCACAACTGGTTTGAAAATTCTTGAAACTCGGTTGACATAGTTAAATGTAAATGCAAAAGTCTTCCTCGAGGAGTTGTGGAGTTACTCCACGGCTTAAGGACGTTATCCTGAGAAATCAAGTACAACAAAAGATCCCTCTTTACTGTTTGCAAGCAATGGCACTCACATGAGGACAGTCCCAAGCTTCCCTCGCATCACACCAGCAGTGCAACGAGCCTCTCCTCAGCAGTATTTGAAAACACCACTGAAATTATCACTCAGAAGAATGAGATACTGAAAGCTTCCAGGCCACTTAGGTTAGAGGCTTCCAAGGACAGGAACTTAGTGCTCACTAAAATACCAGACATGGATAACTGGAAGTTGACATTAAAGGAAGTTGCATATAAATCACAGGGCTAAAACAAGCTCTAGCAAATGCCTGTCATTAGGGTTCAGCTTCTACCAGGTGCACTGCCCTGTTTTCTTCCCTGTTCCTAGAGGCATCTTGTCTTCCTGCTAACCTGGAAGTTTTAGCACGTGTAGATGGATCACTATCCCCGTGAGCTCTGTAATCTGTATTTTTCCTGGAAACTCACTTTTTGCAACAGTGATTTTGTTTTGAGATCTTCCATATGTGTATCCACCATTCTTGCTTTTTGCAGAAGCTGGAAACATTCAAGGCCAGGCTGGATGAGGCTCTGAGCAACCTGATCTGGTTGGAGATGTCCCTGCTCCTTGCAGGGGGGTTGGACTGGATGGCCTTTGAAGGTCCCTTCCAACCCAAACCATTTTATGATTCCTAAAAAGTTCAGAGTAAAATTACTCGCACTTTACCCCTCATTACGGGAAGTCTCGCAAGATCTATTGTTCTAAACACAAGAGCAATTAGAAGTTATTTTAAATAAGATAATACTAATAGAAACTTGTCCAAGTGCCAACAGCATGCTATTGTGATGTGCTGTATTTGAATTTGTGTATATTATCTTACCTCCAGTTTCCATGCAGTCATTTTGAGCGTAAAGGAAATGCCATTCAAAGCAAAAGCATGCCAGCAGTAAAAACACAAGTCCTTTACACAGCGCACACAGCATTCAAGTTTCGCATCAACGTGGGTTTACTGGAGCTGCCAACAAACGTGGGTTTATTGGAGCCACCAGTGTAAGGAGGATGTGGACCTGCTGGAGTCCAGCGAGTCCAGAGAAGATGACAAAGATGGTGAGAGGGCTGGAGCACCCTCTCCTGTGAGGACAGGCTGAGAGAGCTGGGGCTGTTCAGCCTGGAGAAGAGGAGGCTCCAGGGAGACCTTACAGCAGCCTTCCAGTACCTAAAGGGGGCTACAGGAAAGATGGGGAGAAACTCTTCAGTAGGGTCTGTTGTGATAGGACAAGGGGTAATGGTTTTAAAGTAGAAGGAGATAGACTCAGACTCGATTCAAGGGGGGGGGGGGGGGGAAAAAACAACACTTTTACACTAAGGGTGGTGGAACACTCGCCCAGGTTACCCAGAGAGGTGGTGGATGCCTCATCCCTGGAAACATTCAAGGCCAGGTTGGACGGGGCTCTGAGCAACCTGATCTGGTTGGAGACGTCCCTGCTCCTTGCAGGGGGGTTGGACTGGATGGGCTTTTGAAGGTCCCTTTCAACCCAAACCATTCTATGATTCTGTAAATTCCAGTTGGAAATTGTGCCCCTACATCTGCCATTTGAGGTCAGCAGAAAGCTTAAGTGGAATTAAATTGTATTCCATTACATGGTTGATTTATTCAATGTTCTCCCAATCCATTTCCCTCATTTCTAGTGGGCTAAACCAGGCACAAGCAGTGCTACTCTGCTGCAAAGAATGACTTTGGAACAGTTTTCTCAAATGTCATCGTACTAACTTTATCCAAGCCCCAGCTATTAAGATAAGAATGTGCCTGCTCTCAGGAAATATCTGTAAAGCAATAAAATAAAATCCTAACCACAAGTTAGGGCTCAATTCTTACTTCTGAGCAGTTGGTACGATCTGCATCTCATTCCCTCTGCCACTGCTAACTACCCTCTGAAAGGCCGAAAGGGAACTGGGTTATTGCAAATGAATTTAACTCTAGAAAATGAAGAAAGTCATGAAATTCAAGACTTACGGTACCTCAGAAGTGTTTACATGTGTACTCTTCTTTGGCAGCTTGTACTTTTTATTGGCTCACTATGGTGATAACTGGAAAGAAACGCATGACCAGAAACGGGAGGAATCGGAAACGTTCAGACCTGGCTTTCAATACCAGTAACCACCACTGCTGGGAATCCAGTGACTGTCAGATATCCTAAAGGAGCCCCAAAATTGCAGACTTCCAGCAGTCTGCTAGCAAATAAGTCTCCAGGGTGTCTGGATACAACTGGTAGGATCATTTTCTTTTTCTTTTTTTTTTTTTTTTACATTTTCCTGCAGCAATGTAGAAAAGATTCATCTGCTGGACCTGTTTCAGTGATATAAACCAAAGAATTTAAAAAAAAAAAAATTATCTCCAGACTTTCATAACACAGCAAAATCAATCCAGAATGGAAATGACAATTCTGATGATGCAGGTTCTGCAGAAAATATGGCCTTTTTTTCTTTTTTTTTTTAGTGGAAAAATCACATGTTGCAAACCACACACCCTACCGAAACACTCTACATTAGCAACGAGGTTGGAGGCTAGTGTTTGAAAAAGCATGGTATTAGGCAACAATTCCTGCTATTACGGTATCCAAGTAGTCAAACAAACTATTCTGGCAACTCAGGAAACACAAAAGCTGAAAGGAAAATATCCTCTTACTATTTTGTGTTGCAGAAACAAAGATCCAGTCTGAACAACTCACCAACGCAAAAATGATGTGGCAGGACCATACCACAACGGGCACCGTTGTTGCTGGGTACGTCAGAAAGACAGATTCCTACAGTATCATAAATTGGATTGTTTCATCCTAATCTAGAAGTCAGCCATTAAAAATCATCTCTCCGTGGCCATCTCATATGGTAACGTTACCATAAATCCTAAAAAGCCCAGTATCTGCTCCTGTAGGTAGCTACCACAAGTGAAAGAACACTGCGTGCTAATTAGGAGCCAGGACTAAAGCCTACTGACATCAGAAAGGCTCCTACAGAGTTTGGATCAGACCCTACAACAGCAGTTCCCAACTTCAATGGGGGCAGAACAGAACAAACCAATCTTGACTTCAGACCTCTCAGAGCTGTTCTTAAACTTGGGTAGCCAACGTATTATCTCTCTTCAAGCAAAAATAAAAGTATTTCAGAAGACAACACTTTTTTTCCACTGGTCATCTTCCTTCTTGCTCAGTTGTTCACCATCAGAAAATATCTGCAGTTGCATTTAGTGTTTTTCTGCAAATCTTACAGCTTTTAGAGCACTGAAGATGAATAAAGCCTGGCAGGAAGAGGAAGAAGGCAGTGGTAAATAGTAATTTTGTGCTGAGAATGCAGCGGGTGGTCAGACACCAGAGAAAAGCAAGGCTAGTGAAGAACAAGAATCAAAAACTTATTTCCTTTTTAAAGGCTACATGGTTATACAGTGGTATTGGATATATAAATACACACTCCTTCTCCCAAATTGTCATTCAGAAAGGCAGATCTCTACAGTCCCATATACTCCTAATCAATTCGCACGCAGAATGGCAGCTTTATTGCATCACAAGTTTAGCCTTTTTGAAATAATGTCAAGGCACATAAAAGATCTAGGAAATCCCTTTGCTGAATAAATGTAAAGATTGTATCTGACACCGAGTCCCCACAGCATATCAATAAAGATACGCTAAAACCGCACAAAGTAACTTCAGGATGACGAAGCCCAGGCCAGGCGAAGCCATCACCTTTGGAGAAGTTCACAGGTGGTTTCAACAAGGAAATAGCGCAACATCTCTTCAGGAAACACAGATATTACAAGTGACACAAAGAAGAAGTTACTTCACACCATGCTGCTGCAGGGGAGGCACCAAAACTCTCCACCAACCACAGAGAAAAACCACTTTAGCCCATTTTTCGAAAGAGACAAGAGGTTCAGAGGTGCCCATGACTGCTTGAGTCAACTCTGCAATCAGCACTCCTCTCCCCAATTTAGGTTTGTGCCTTGCCCGTTGTTAAAGCAATTTAATCTCCTAAAGTTAAGAGTTTCCTGAGGGAAAGTGGGGGAATGACATTGCCTGCATCACAGCCCGATGTTTATGTAGAGCGCTATTTTAGTACAATGAATTAAGAGCAGTCAGGAACACAGCGAACCGGTGACAAGCTGGCATGGATTTGTGGAAAGTTACACAAATTCGGTTACACAAGTTTTGCCTGGCCTTAACTATCCCCATTTTATAAATAGATAAAGCGAGAGGGGTTAGGCAACTTGCCCAGTATCAATTAGCAAGTCCTGAACGACTTTATGAAATCTCAATCTACTTCAACTGCTTGGCAATACGGGCTGCCCGGGACACGGCAGGCACGCTGAGCATCTCTTGGAGTGCGTGTTAATAATCCCAACCGGTTTTAAAACCTGAAGATACCGTGTTATTGCCCTGAAAACGGAAAAATCCCACACCTGGAGGAATAAGTGCCTTTCAGCCTTCAGCAGACCCTTGCTTCGTCACGCTCGATCACAGAGGGGTGGGTGGCAGCATTATTTAATATCCCAGTGGATAAAATCAAGGGAAAAAGATTTCATCTGCACCCAGTCTCAGTAGGATGCTAACATCATGCCGTGGTTGGAGCACAGTTCGTTCACAGCTGGAAGAGTTTCCTTCAAAAGCCCTTCAACCTCTCCCATCCCTTCCCAGTCTATCAAGGCTCTCACTTAATTTCACAATAATTAAATTAAGGATTCTTAAATAAACTGAAGAACATGAAGCCTCGCTTACTGTGAGAAGCTATCTCCTGGTTTATGGAGCAATACTGGTGCCAACACAGTTTATATTGATAAAGAGTGTTTTAGCTTTTAGACTCCAGAGAACCAGCACATGCAAAGAGTTTTTACGCTCTGATAAAAAACAAAACAAAACAAAAAAAAAAAACTAATACAATAATTGCCATGGAGAGGCTGGAATACAAAAGAACACAGTTATCTCAATTTACATTGCAACCACCGTCAGCACGGCCCAGAACAATGGTATCTGGGAAAGAGTCCTGCTCTCTCCAGAAGACAGATTAATTCAATGTGCAGGAAAACACTTCAAACCGAGAAAGCGATACTCCCGGAATTGTAACAGGCTTCAAAAACTTGGTGCCGAGCCACAAGCCCAAGCCAGTGCCCTTGGGGAAAAAAAAAAAAAAAAAAAAAAGTTAAGATAAAAGCAAACAGCCTCAGTTTAGGTCTCACTAGTCATCTGGATCTATTAAAGGCAATTTTGTGCCTTGGTTCAGTGGATGCACATTTTGAAAGCAAAAGCTACACAGTTAAAAATAGACAGAGCCCTAAGTAAAAATACCAAGTCCCAGGACTTGGGGAGGAGTTTGAAGCTGGGAGTTTGTGCAGGCCATTAGAGGAATTTTTAGAATTCCTACTTCCAGCAAATGCCCCAGAGCTGACAGATTTCTCCTCGGCCAATTTACCTGCGCACATCTCATCTCGCAGCGCTCCTACCAGCGGCTTTCACATCTGACCCACAGCCACTGATTCGGGGTTACAAACAGAACCTCAGAAACATCGGCCACGTCTTCCTCCAGCTCCATTTTCTGTTCAGCCTTAACAGAACTGCACAGCCCAAATTAATGAGAGGCTTTTAGTTCTCACTGGTTAGAACTGCATAATCCCGCAGCAAAATTACTGATGTGAATTCTACACAGTGAAAAGTTTCCCATGTAATTAAATTCACTGACATGTTGTGGGGATATAGCCCAACAGTTGGGTTTCCTCTACCACAGAGTCGGGCAATTTTTATAAACTTGAAAGAAGCTTTGTTATTTTCCTCCAAAGGATTTCCAGTTTGAGATTTACATTCCTTACATTTACTTTTAGGATTCAAATTTCTTCTGAGACAAGAAACACGGACTGTGTGAGGCAGAAGGAAACACACAAGAACAAGAGGTTGCAAAGGCCAAATACTGAAAAAAAAAAATAATCTTCCTAACAACTGTTCATGGGCAGTTTTGACAGAGGGATGGCAAAAGGGAAAGGAGTCATAAAAGAACTGAAGCCATTCTTTCCTGCTACATTATTTGCATTTTTTTCTGTACACCAAACCAGTTTCTTCAAGGGAGGTGCCTCATTCCCTCTAACCCTCAGGCTTCATTCCACAGCTGATCTTTTCTTTGTTTCCCCTCCTGGTGTAACTTTCCAGTGAAACTTAAACACGTTTCTTTCGTGGGAACACAGTGATGTCATCCAGCTGATAACTGAAGCACTCAGCAATCTACAGAATTATTCATAATACGTATTAATATTAATGTCAAAGGCAAGTCCTTTGATCTCACCGAAACAAAACTCACTTTATTGGCATTGGTTTGCTTCCAGCATTTTTTGCGTCCTCAAAAAATTCACAAGAAAGTTTTGCTATTCCATCCTGGGTCAGGAGGAAAGGAAGCTTAAGTGTCAGAAATTCCCACAGAAACAAAATCTCATGTTATGACCAGGCCAGGCTCTTCTCTAGCATTCAGTCATTAATTTATTTCTGTTTCTTTCAAGTCATCAGCTGCCTTTGCAGAAACACAAGTGCTTCCTGCCACTGTCGTGAACTTGCCGACCTCGGTTCAGTTTAGCGGCTCTGCTGTCTCATGAAAGGTTACAGCATTAGTCCTTCTGCAAGTTCAAAGAAAGAATCTGCAAAGAGGGAACTCTGCACATCTCGTAACGTTGCTTTCGCAGGATATGCAGAGATGGATTTCATCATTTACATGTTGCACACACAAACCACTAGTAGACGGTTCAGTCCAGGGGAACACATACAAATTACAGACAAAATAAATCCTCTGAAGTTGGTACGAGTAAGACTACTCAACCTTAAAACTACTTACCAACTAAAAATTATTCAGCAGGAAAAAAAAAAAAAAAAAAGATTCATAGGTACCTATTACCAGTGAGTCTTAATTAAAAAAAAAAGCCAAGCCTTGGCATCATTGTGGGAGAGAAACACAAGCAGCTTTCTGCTAGGCTGGCAGAAACACTTGGAAGAACAGCGCATCGCCCTAACGCAACAGCTATTTGCAGCCTCTCCCAGAACACAGTCGAAAACTCCGTACAATTACAAATCCAAAATGTTACATCTTGGCACCATTATAGAAAAAACCTGCAGGATTTTACCTTCCTGTATAAAGTTTGCTCCTTCAAGCATTTTAGAAGCCACTGTCTAGCTTCCACCAGCTGCCACACGGGATGAATTATTTACATCTCATTAGAAATATAACAGCAGGCATTAAGAGCACTGGGAGACTTAAAAGGGAAAACAAAGTAACTTAGTTTTAAACAGAAGTCCTGTATGTTAGGTCTTATATCGCTCTGTAAAAGGGCTTGCTGCCTTTTGCAGAGGGAGAAGAGCTAGCCATAAAAAAAACCCCTGTGCGTTCCAATGTGTTCTGCCTCCTGGTGGAAAATCTACACCTTTCATTCCAAATGCAAATCCAGGCAAAGATACACCAAAGGAGTCTGTACCTCTCAGCACTACACAATGCAGCACGCGCTTCTGCCTGACACAGGCAGGACGAGGCACTAAAAAAAAAAGACTTTATCACATAGACTTGATAAGGAAAAATTTCTTTTTACACCGAGAGTGGTGGCACACTGTCCCAGGTTGCCCAAAGAGGCGGTGGATGCCCCATCCCTGGAAAAGTTCAAGGCTGGGTTGGACAGGGCTCTGGGCAACCTGATCTCATTGGAGATGTCCCTGATCCTTGCAGGGGGCTTGGACTAGATGACCTTTAAAGGTCCCTTCCAACCCAAACCACTCTATGATTCTATGATCACAAATACACATGGCTCTTTCCAATTAAATGTGGGACTGAAAAAGTTAAAGATGTACAAGGATGTTTGCTGAGACAGCAGGACCAGATGCGAGCTCTGCCCTCCAGCTAGAGGTGGCACAAGGACTGGAAAGGCACCACAAGATTCATGGGAAGAGCACAGTCCTGAGGGGCAGGACAGTCGGAGAGGAATCTGCATGTCTATTAAAGAATCTTCTGTACTCAGGGTAGGAAAACAGCACGCTGGGAAGAAGAGAAAAACAAGTTTCAGGTTCTAAATGTTCTATCCAAAAATCTTGTATTTCTTAACACTTAATAATAGAAACAATTCTTCATTTCTGGAAGAAGAGCTCCTACAGACTTCACACATATGAAATAAGAGACCAGAAGAGTCCTATTTGCAAAAAAAAAAAAAATTCCCAAACCACCCATTTCTACAAACATTCAATCCATCTACACCAAGGACTGTTTCCAGCATATTTGTGTTGACGTAGCTCATGACAGCGGTGAATACAACAGACAACTCCTCCGGGCACGTCTGCATTAGCTAAAGCAACTGTCTTAACAGTCTTCCTTACTCTGTCCCTCAGCTTGCACGGCTGCTTCCAGAACTTTCAGTTCACCCAAATTCGGGCTGGGTTAGGGCAGTCAGCTAAACACGCACTCTGCCGCTCAGTTCGACTGAAGGAGACCAGGGAGCACCCACACGAGCACTTTGACCAGCGGATCCTTGGTTGCAAGTGACTTACCATCAGACATACCAATTTCCTTCCGATTAATCTATCCACTGTCCACCATGGTCCTTTTGAAAATAACCTTACACACTGAGGACAATCAATGGGGTCTGTGCAGTCCACTTCCAAGCCTATGAACTTGCTGTTTTAAAAACCCGACTAGTTTATGCCAAGAATTTTATCTCATCTATTGATTCTGAGGACTTAACAGTCAAGGGATTTATTCTCATGTTGATTGTCATTATTCTGAAGAATGGTATTTTAAGATCACACGATGCAATAAACTCTGGGTTGGTTTCGTTTGTTTGTTTAGTTTGTATTTTGGTTGGGTTTTTTTGTGTTGGTTTTGTTTAGTTTGTTTGTTTTTAGAACTGTGGGGCTTCTTGAAGCTAACATTTTTCTGTAGGTTTCTTCTTGATCATTAAACTGTCTCTTTGGATACACAGTTACTTCTAAAATTTATTCAAAGCTACCAGGAAAGTTACCTGCAATTTGCACTGAGCCATCTTCTCCAAGAAGAATATTTCCTGCTTTCACATCCCTGCAGAAAGATAAAGCAACAACAAGTGGAAGTCATTAAATCTTTCCTCCAACCAACAAAGATACATTAAAAGGTTATTATATATTTTGTTTCTTGCATTAGCACTTCCTGGTTCCAATCATGCAGAAACAGTAGGGACTTAACACCAATTGTAGCTTCAGCAGACAGACACTAAGCAGTACTTGTATGATTTACAGCAGTAGCATTTTAAGTGCTATGCACAGGAAAAAAAAAAAAAAAAAAAACGAACTTATCAGAAGGTACTGTCAAAAATACAAGGAAAGGGGTTTGTCCCAGGTTCTTAAGTTAGCTAAAAATGTGAAAACAGAACCTAGCACTGGTCTGATACTTATGCACCCTTTTGCAGGGGGGAGACTTCAAGAGATGGTGAGTTGATCTCGTCTCACTACAGCCAAATGCATCCTATTCTTCCCCAGCCTCAGGGCTCTCCAGCCCTGGAGTTCACCAGCTTCCTCAGGAACTCAGTTTAGCCCCATACACTGGTGAAAATCCAGACAGAAGAAAAGTGCTGTTTATTCATGGCTTAATGAACTGAACCCCACCACCAAGGGTCCGGTGAACATAGCTGGTACAAGAGACTGTGAGAATGGGAAAGTAGGACCACTCAACTGTCCTGTGAAGTCTTGACTTCAGGAAAAAAAAAAAGTCAGGGAGACTTTTTCAGTACTAAAGTTAACAAATGCACACAAACATCCAATATGTGCTATGAAAGTTACTGTACTACCACCTTTCCACCTCAAAAAACCTCTGGTTTGCTAGATTAACAGCAGCACTTCTTCCTCGAGGGGAACGCTACTTTCACTCCAAATATGCTTTGAAGTTTTACAGCTTATTTTCACAGGCTGCTCCCCACGCCGAGCCAAGAGGAGAGCCTTTATAGCTGATACCCGTGTTCATCATCGTGGCAGCTAAGCTCGCACGGGTTAGGAAACCATGCAGACCTGGAGCACACGCAGGTGCTGTCTCAAGAAAGGCTGCAAGCAAAGCAGCTGCCTGGGGAATGGATGTCAGCGAACAGATAGCAATTCACAACACACCTCGCCTTAACAGCAACCACTGACATAGAAAAAAAAAAACAAAAAAAAAAAAAATCATTCCCCCACTGCCTTCTGCAAATATTCCAAATCCTTTCACACACAAAGAAGTCAAAAGCTATTTTTTCTCTCCTCCCTCGTGCATCATGAGAACAGAACTGGCGTGGCGGCCTGGTCAGGCCCTGGAAATCTCCTCCTTCCCGGCTTCGTTCTTCTAAAGAAGAGCCTGGGCTGCTGCCAGTTCCAGGCCTGGATAATTTTAAACACATCCTCTCCAGCATTAGCATGTTACATTCGTCCCAATATCCAGTCTAGGGCATTGGCACAGCAAAGCCTTCCTCCAGCATACATCAGAACAAAAGTGAACAAGGACCGTCCATAAAACAGTTCCGCTAAAGATTACTTG
The DNA here is from genome assembly GCF_036417535.1 of Chlamydotis macqueenii. Classification (NCBI taxonomy): domain Eukaryota; kingdom Metazoa; phylum Chordata; class Aves; order Otidiformes; family Otididae; genus Chlamydotis; species Chlamydotis macqueenii. Next base: position 4,927,251 of record NC_141557.1, on the reverse strand, counting down.
ATCAGCAAACCGCTGCTGACAGCGGCCTGTAGCCTTCAAACAAGCATTTCAAGCCCTGCCAAACGTAGGCCTCGCGCCAGCAGTGACCACCTTGGGGCCTAGTCCCTGTTTGAAGCACAAGGATAAGAGCAAGTACAGGAAGATATTAATTAGCTTTAATGATCAAGCACACATGGATAGATCTATATGGAAACACTGAAGATGTACGGCAAGACAGGCTTGAGAATTTGACTTAATAGCAGAATGGGATTCAAAGCAGTAAGCAGTTGTGACAGTGATGCTGGAATAAGTAGACAAATATAAAACAATCGCTGCCAACCAGCTCCAGTCCTGCCCATTTTACACCAGCCAAAGAGATGAACACGCGTTCAGGGGCAAGTCAGCTTTCCCTTCAAGAAGCATTATTCTGTTTTCTTCCTGCAATTAACAGCTGCGGCTGTTGCAGACAAGAAGGCATCAGCACTGCAGTGGATGGAGACTCTTAAGCAGATGGAAGGAACAAAAGGGATTAAATACAACATTAAGCATGTAGCTGAGCTATCTCCCTGAGCACCCGTTGGCCAAATCCAATACAATCGGAGTGGTAGAGTTAATCGCTATTTTAATTAAGAGAGAGATACACAGTCCTGACTAACCTCTGTACTCCCACAAAAGTGCTCAGGGTCTGTAACAGTGAGGAAATAGAAAAGCCCCCTGCCAATATTTAGGTAGAAGATGCCTTTGGGACCCATCCCCAGAAGCGCGTGGAGCCATCGGAGTGCAGTGCCTGGGTTTGCTGCTTCCAAGGTAAGGAGCTGGCTCACACCACACGACACGCGCTTGGCACCGGTACGGCGATCTCCGGGAATGCCCCCTCCCACCAGCACTAATTCCGAAGGAACAGAGGGTGTTCAGGAAGCTCTCCAATCCTACTGGAAATATTTATCCAAACAGCCGGTTCTCCTGCAACAGCCAGGATGCACAAGGCCTTTTTTAAAGCTGCCTGTCAGTTCCAGGTTATGGGGAAAGGAATAGCACGCACCAAGGTTGCCTGCGGAAGTTATTGTTCCTCTTACTGAAGACAGACGCAAGTAACCCTCATTTTCTCTTCCAGACGTACTCCAAGGCAGCCCAGGATGCCGGAGTGTTTCCCCAATAAGCTGAGCAGTACTGTACAGCCTTTCCAAACCTCCCCTGCCAGCACAACGCGCGTGCAGCTCACCGAGTCCCCAAAACGGACCATGCTCAGCAAGGAAGGAAGAGCCTGGGAAGTTTTTAAGCAGAGCTAAGGATGAAGCCTCAACCATTGTGCGCTTCAAAGGTCAAAAAAAAAAAAACCCAAAACAAAACCCTGGCAGGTTTCACTGATGTAGCAACAGTGGCCAGAAAGCAGCACACATTCGGTATCACCAGACCACCCTACCATAACGGAGCAAGCCGGGCAAGCCTGGAGTGCAAAAAGTGGTGAAACAAGCACTCAGGTTGAATCCCATAGGAAAAAACAGCCGAAGGACTCCAGTCCCTTAACTCCTTCCAATGCAGAGGCTTATTCGATTTTTAACTTCGGCTCGGATTAATTAAAATTTAAATATTTTCTCACTTGAAACACAAGTCCGTAAATACGGTGCTTCAAGTCGGCTCAAGAAATTAAAACAAGTCGTTGCTACAATTAGAAATCCAGGAGGCCAACACCACCCACTGCCAAATATCAAAGTGAAGCTGCAGAATTAAATTGTCACTTGATGGGACATTTCCTCCCAGTGACCAGCCCTCTGAAGAGGCCATTACTCACCCCGGCGTGGTATACTCCACCCCAGAGCGGCAAAACAGATCGGCATCATGTTTAGGGATACCCACTTAATTTCAGAGTTACTGTACCATAGAGGCAACTTCCAGCTTTGCCATTCCTCACCCCAGTGCGTTGGGATCGCGTTGCCCGCTGCAACGGCACTGGCTGACATCAAGCAGCGACAACGCTGGGTGAACACAGATCCCTTTCTTTAGCACATACTGGTGTCACTGGCAGTATCTTCAAATTAGGTCCTCTTTTAAAACCATCTTTAAGATTAATTAATTGCATTTAAAGCAATGGGGCAGAGGAGAGAGGAACAATGCTTTCCTGTTTGCTGTCATCAGGAGATGCTTATGAACTCACAAGCTGAATGGCAAGAAGTTTGTTACTCTGGGATATAGTTATTGCCAGGTGTAACAACTTGAAGGTACTTCCTATTAATGTGGTAACGACCATACCCTGAGCAGATACACTCAGAATAAACAGTGTGCCTCTGGCATAATTACTATTCTGGAAACAGGAAGGAGCTTTAGGTTGTAGTGTAAACGGTAATTATATCACATTTTAAATGAAGTTACAGAAAGCTGGAGTAAACTCCTTCTTGCCAGGAGCGCAACAAATGCTACCGTAGTTCTGGACATTCCCACTCCGTAGCTGTCGGCTTCCTCTCTTCTAAAGCCTCCAAGAGCCCTTCCGCAAAATAACGCTTATGTTTTTATTTACCTCTTACTGCACAACCAGAGTGGAAAGAGGTGTTTGGACTTGCTCCAGTGCAGCGCTGGATTCTCCGCATCAGCCTTGAATGGTTTTGCAGCAGGGCAGAAATCCCTCCTCATCCGCATTCCAAACTGGTTTAGCTTCCCAGTGCGACCAAACCCTAATGTACCAGTTACGTCACATTAACGTCTCCGGGTTAGGGCTGGGCTGTAGGCATTAGATGCTATATAACCAAAACCGACCCCAAATCCAACAAAATTAGAATCAAGCATCCATAGGGGACTTGGGAGCACAGGAAGCCAAAGAGATTATGCTCCCCAGTTTCAACTGCAGTGTTCCCACAGTCACCACAATTAATTTTTCATTAGGCTGTCAGGGAGGAAATAGAGGAATTGTATCCTAATGGCTTCCTCCCACTATAAAAAGCCTACAAAAGTTCTTAAAATCCTGAGGGAACTGGGATAGTTTAATCTGGAGAAGAGGGGGCTGAGGGGAGACCTCATTGCACTCTACAACTACCAGAAAGGAGGCTGTAGAGAGGTGGGTGTTGGTCTCTTCTCCCAGGTAACAAGAGATAGGACAAGAGGAAATGGCCTCAAGTGGCGGCAGGGGAGGTTCAGGTTGGATATTAGGAAACACTTTACTGAAAGAGTGATCAGGCACTGGAACAGGCTGCACAAGGAAGTGGTGGAGTCGCCGTCCCTGGAGGTGTTCAAAGAATGAGTAGACATGGCACTCCAGGACATGGGTGTGTTAGGTTGATGGTTGGACTTGATGATCTTGGAGGTCTCTTTCAACCTTAAATATTCTATGATTTCAAATGATCAGATCTGCCCGCAGATCATAGCCCTCAGCCCTTGGCATTGCCATGTAGAGGTTGTCGTTGCAGCGACACCAAGTGAAGAAGCAAGACTTGCTGGTCCATAATGGAGAGCAGCGTTATCGATAACCAGCTGCAACTCTGCAACCCCGGCATCTGCAATAAAACCTTGTATTACAGACTTAAAATAGCCAGCGTTTGCAAGAAAAGCACTGAAGTGTGTTAAGTTATTGCTTTTCAAACAAGCCTCTCAGCACTGCTTGGAAATCAAAAAGAATTCCCTTGGCTTGTGTTTGAAAGTCTACACTGGGCACAACAGCGAGGACAATTTGTTACGGCCATTGCAACCGTGATACGAGTGACCTGAGCAAAGAGTGGCACCCCAGGACTTCTGCATCCTAGCACTGAGAAGAAAACTGCCAAAACGAAAGGGGAAATGGAGACAAGCCCCGTTCACCATGCCTTTGCTTCCAGCCTGCTCGTATGTGCCTTCAGGGTGCAACGCTGGCTGTCAGCACAACTGAGAGTCATCTGCCCATTAGATGCAATTTACATCAACTGTAACAATAAATTTCCATGGCCTGAACTCTGTAATGCATAATTTGGCATGTGGAAGGTGTGGCCGGTCCTGTCAAGTCTCATTTCAAAAAGAGAAGGTGCAAGACACAAGAATTACTATTCTGTTAGTTATTAATGAATAACTCAACATATTTATAATGAATGCAAGCAATTGCTGGAGTCGACATTGTTCTGAGTAATTTGCAAAATACTTCCAGGATAATATCCCTACATACAGTTAAATATGAACCGGTTCATGACATTATACACCAAACAAGCACTATTCTCTCTCCACTAACGAACATCACCCTCCCCTCAATGATACGCTGTTACCTGCGTCACCTCTTCCCTTTGCCTTATACGCCAAGATCTAAAAAGCCGGCAGTCGCAAGTGCTTTAACAACTGAGAGCTGCAAAACAGAACCTAGGCTTGCAGCGTGCAAACACAGTAGTATTTCTTACGCCCTCAAATGTCAGCAAGTTCAGTACAACGTAGGAGAAGGCATTCAAGACAACTGCGTTAGAAGCGCTGTACATCAGCACGCTCCCTCTTGCTGCTCAGAAAAGCTGTGTGTACCAACATTTTCGTGTCGCAGGGTTGAGCCTTCAGTCCCAAATTCTTGGGCAATTACTGCCTGTTACAGCGCTGTACTTAAACACTGCGGAGCTGAGCTCAGGAACATCTCCCAAGGCTTGAAGGTCTTCCAACAGCCGAAAGCTGGCAAAGCAGCTTCCATACCCCTCTCTCCAGCCTCCCTGCTGAGGCAGGCATAAGCAGAGGAAAGAGAGGGCCAAGTCCACAGCTTGCTTCATGCCTGCTCATCCACAGCCCTCTCAGCAGGCCCTCGCGGCTGCTGGCAGCCAGGAGCGGCAGTGGCAGCCAGGCTGCTATAAATTACAGCGGGGGACCAGCCCAGCAACGCGCTTTATTGCTCAGGATCAGGGAAGCACAGCGACTGCTTCTCCTCTCTTCTCTGAGCTGCTTTACCAGCTGCTGGGCTGTGGTGAAAGATCAGGGCCTCGACGCAGGAGCTAAATGCCAGCAGCACATGGCAAGTCATCATTTATTCCGAGTCTCAAACAGCAGAGGCATTTTTAAAGCCCCAACTTCATGGGGGCTAGGTAGGTAGAGCATTTAAGGGCTCTTTAACTGACATTTTACTATCTGCAGGGAGTTAGATGAACAACGCAGTATTATCAGGAATGTTAAAAAGCACTTTTTGGTTGTTTTAAGCAGCATGAACTAAGGCGTTGAAAGGCAGAAGTGACTGACAGGCTGTGGCTTTGCAAACAGAGGGGTGTGTAGACAAAGCCTCCTGGAAAGGACTGTCCGCTTCCAACAAGACAAGCCATACGAGTACATCAAGTGCCCTACCCTCAACATCCATGCAGACTAGACTTAGCGCAGCGAAGAGACCTCTTGGGAGAGATAACTGCATCCAGTCTCCTGGCACTGGTAAACAGAAACCCCAGTAAGGGCTACATGAGAAATGAATCCTCCATTGTACTTTATTTCAGCTAAAATATAAAAAACCTTTCACAGGACCCATGATGCACTTACTAGGTACAATTCCTCCTGTTTTTTTTTTTCCTCCAATGCTGCAGAAGTGGACTGCTGCTTTAAGCAGAGGGTTTGGGGTCCAAGAAACCATGACTCAGAAGTTTGATCATTTTAGGTTAAGTCGCCATGTCAGCCCAGACAAGGGAAGGCTCACCAAAGAAAGCTGCAGGAGATCCTCCCGAAACTCATTCTGCCATCTTAGTTATCTGAATAGCTCTAGGGGCTGGCAAGATGCTGAGACAGCAAAGAAAGCGTTGCAGACCTTGGGCTAACTTGGTGTGAGTCTCCGACGCAGCCAGCAGCGTGTCACATCATTTTCTGTGTTCCTGTCTGTCACGCAGTCAGTTATCACAGCGCCTGCAACTTTCCTTTATCTCAGCAAATTGCGTCCAGCTTACGCTTTTTGCTCCTGAGCCAACTTAGCCTTTGATGGTTTTGCACCCTCATTAATGCCTTCTCTTCCCCCGTGTTTACAAGCCTAATGATGGTTAAAGGGAGGTGCGGTTCAATGACAGATCCTGCCTGCCTTGGACTTTACCTCCCATCCATTGCCATGCCTCCGGCCCAGCCTCAGTGCCCAACTGCACATCAGTTGGGGGGAAGCTGCTTCAGCTAAAACCAAAACCTTAAAAAACAAGTTTTCAGAGAGATCAGCTCCTTCAGCCAGATAATAAAGTGCTACGAAGACTAGACCTGGTGCTGCCTCCCAACATGGAGACTATCTAATCATACCGAGCCTCAGTCCCACTTCTTCCTCCTACAAAAGAGGCTGTTGCTTCACATCCTCACCCCAACGCACATCACCGTGGTAATACCAGCTTATGGAAAGGAGGATTTGCCAGGCAGCTAGGGCTTCTGTGAAGCTTCAGCCCTTCAGCAGTCAACACAAGAGAGAAGCTACGCCTCTAACCCCATACACCACTTTCAAAAGTTTCCCAAGTTCAGTCAAAACTTCAGGTTTTTTCCTCTCATATTCCCCATAAGGAAAAGACCCTGCTCAGCAGGCTTTAAAATCAAGTTTTTGTACCATTGAACAGCAGCTAAAAGCGTACCAGGATTTCTTCCACAAATTCATCTATCCAGCCCTTCCATTTCCTGAACCTGCTTCCAAAGGACTGCAGTGAGGCCGAGGCACAAAGCTCCTTTAACAGCTGCTGCGTGAAAAGCAACACGCACAGCAAGCTGTGGAGTCACAAGGTCTGCCTCCTGCCCCTGGAGGCCCAGATATTTTTGGGAGGCCCTGCCTTAGCCACTGGTAACAGAAAAAAAAGTAGTCAAGTTATAACATGGCCTTATTTCAATGTTTCATGTCAAACTATTTAACATGCAAGGAGGTGGGCATGTTTCACGTGGCAACACTAGTGATGCACACCACCACACTTCGGTATCTCCTGCCTGCTAAAACATGTTCTTTGTGTGCTGAGAAACAGGCATTTCCCCAAAACTATCACATGCAGATTACCCCAGTTTGAGTACAAGATGCATCAGGTAGAAGAAGAAACAAGAAAGCCAGTGATACACACATCTCCCTGCCTTGGCCCTGCCATGATGGAGAGGTGGCATTCCAGTAAACACAATCAACTTGCATCAAGATGCCAAAATTTTTATATAGGGCAGCTTAAAAAGGTCTTAATTTCCAAAAAGCAAGAGACACCCCCGTTCTGGATAAGCGGTATCTATATGCTTGGACACACATGAGGTCCAAGTCATCCCCCTACGCTGCCAAGAGCTGTCCGTATCTACGAAGCCACCCACAGCTCTTGCTCAAGAACGTTTGCAACGTGATGCAGAAGGAGAAATTCAAGACAACCAGAGCTCATGAGAGACTTGCCAGCTCAACTTCCCTCTCCAGAATCCAGAAGATGAGAGTTTTTAAGCAAAGCCAGCATAAGAAGAAGAAAGATTTCCTTATTTCATCCAGCTATTCCTATAAAATGGAGGAAGCAGTTATAAAATTGGGTATCTGCACAATGGAAACAGTCCTGTTGGCACTCCCAGTCTAGCCTGGTCACGCTTTCCAGGCTGCCATGAAGTGATCGATCTCTCTGTGGCAGTTCCCCATTTGCTGCTCTAAATACGTGTGGGTTTTGTTTCACTTTTGTTTTTGAAAGCATTAAGCTTTACTTTTTAATGTTCAAGTTTTATACAAACTCTGTAAGATAGGATATAATTTGATTTAGTAAATATGCAAAAATAATTTCTGATGCAGTCTTGCAAAATTTTCAAGCGTGCTTAACATGTTACCACATAAATTTAGCAAGTGACCTTTTCCTCAAGCGTTAGAATAAGACATGAAAGAAAAGACTGTAGTGGTCTAAATAAATTCTTAAGGCATCTCCACATACACAGCTTTTAGGATCTCTGAAGGCCAGGAAATCTGCATTACAATAGGGAACAATATTCAAAGCCATCTTTTTTGCAGTGGGTTATTCACTTGATGCATTGCAGCAGAAGGGATGAACACCAGTGATTTAAACGATTACTCCACTGCTGGAAAGACGGTGCAAGAGCCTATACTGGGTGATCTAGTCCCAGTAACCTACACCAGATAAAAGCAGCCACGTGAGAAGGATGTCATGAACAGAGTGGTTGTACCTGGTTTCTTCAAAGTCAGAAGCTAAGAGAGTCTGTTACGTGTTCACCTGATACAATTAATGCTGCAGACAGTGAATGAAGATTTTTTCACCCTGGAAACACATAAAACCCAAACAGTCCTGACAACTCAGGAATTTCTAGAAACTGTACTGGTTGAGTGTGCAACTCGGTCATGGACCACTGACCAAAACCTGTCATGGCTGTTGAACCTTTCGGAGATCACCTCAGCCTCCATCTCCTGCTTCTTATCTCCATGTAGCACAGCAGAGGAGAAAAACCTAAAAACTCACCTCCCTTTATTGCAGTACATAGTTGTACCAAAAAGTTCTTTTTTTCCCTTGGACTAAACTGAAGTTACTCTGAGCGACTGCAGGACACCTAGTGACAACGTCCAGAGGCAGCACTTGGGTTGGAGCAGAGTGACATGGGGACAGACACCGTAACGTAACAGCCGTACGACCATCGCTGTGCTTCAGGCAGCTCCTGAGAGCTGCTACGAGGACCCTCGTAACGCGCCGAGCCCCCGAGGGCTGGGGCACTGACATTAGCCTGGAGCCACCACTGAGCCCCCCGCAACGCTCCTGTGCTGTCAGCAGCGGTGACATTTACCATCAGAGTTTTAATTGCCAGGTTTTCAGGCTTCAGAGCAGACACTGTCTTTATCCACTTTGAGGAAAACTGTCTCCGCAGGAGCTATTGTTTCTGGCTGTCTGCAGATTTAGGATTTACATCTGGTTCGTATTTTCTCTTTGCAGCCACAGAGAAGCTTTTTTTTTTTTTTAAAACACAAAGAGTTTCTGGAATGATGCAGTGGAAGAAACAGCCACCAGGAGAACACGGTTTGCCAAACCACTACAATACACCCCAGTCTCACTGCTGTGTACAGAGTGGGGATTCAGTGGTCCTTGTGCCCTTAACACTGCACAGCATGGTGTTTATTTGGGGAAACAAATCACCCAGTCCAACCTAGAGCAGCATCTTTTCTTCCTTCCCATCGAGACACCCAAGAGAAACATTTCTATTGTTCTGGCTGCTGAACTGTTTCCAAATTAAAGCTTTAAAGTTTATATTAACCACTACCTCTATAGGTTACTTCTGCCCATCCTGTGCTCTAAGGGAGAGGAGACCGAAGTACACTTCTCTGAATATAAAATTCCACTGCCCATGGCTGAGCAAAAGCCACCTTCCAATTCCTAGTGTCCTGACCTAAAATCAAACTGGCAATTAGAGATGAAAGGCTTCACATCCCATTACCCATCTCTCAATCTTCCCCTACCAAACTTCACTTCCGAAACGTACTCCACAAAACAAGCTGATAGCACTGGGGAGAAGAGGGCTGCGTGGTTCTCCTGCAGTATTGCTACAGAAAAAAAAAAAGTACAGTATTTCAGTCATCAAAACAGAGGCATACTAGAATCCAGTTTAACCACAATACCTACCAGCATGGCTACCAATGCATTAAACAGCTACAGGAAAATTAAGCTTGAATTCTGTAGGATAGCCGAGTTTAGCCAAAATATATCCATCAGCTCCTTCATCTTAAATCCAAAAGTCACTACTGGAGGAGCACTCTTGCAAAATCCCACATACAGGTGTTGGTGATGGGTGTGTGTTTACATACAGACACTCTTTTTTCAGAAATTTTGTCTTAATTTAGGTAGAAGAGGCAGACGAACTCTAATCCTGTGTCAAAATCACCATAAGGTTCAAAAATATATATGCTAATAGATTCAGCAGAAAAATACAGCAAAAATATTGTTTCCAGGGTGTCCTCAAAGCAACATCCAAACAACTGCCATGGCACCCTGCTGTCCCACATCCAGAAAATTCATTTTGAAAAGACATCAAAACCCTCAGAAACATTCTGTACGGGGGGCACAAGCTGATCTCAGTCAGCATATCAAATGTGCTGTTCCACCTCTTACAGTCTAAGAAGTAGAGCAGCCAAGAAATTAATAGCTAGATCACTGCCATGCCAGTATTGCAAACTCATGCAACCCTAAACCACTTTCTAAGCTTTTTTGTTTTCACAAAAAAAAGCACGCGAGTATCACATTTATCATGCTGCAAGAGGAGAACGTGATTATACCCAAGCAGCGTATCATTTCACCTGGACTAACTGAAATATTCAGTTACACAACAGCTAATCATGGACAGAAGATAAGCTCAGAGATAAAAATAGGGAGAAAGACAGAGAGACCTTGTAACAGTTAATCAGCATGATTCATTTGTCAGACTGCCATAAAGAGCACCACCTGAAAAAGCTTTGAACTTCCCTCCGACGAGTCCCTTTAAGCAATAAAACCTCTTAGGTTGCTTTTGCTTTAGTTTTATTTTCAAGTCATTCCTCAAGCTCCTGCTAATCCCCAAATACACAGAGGAATCAGAGTCCAAATGGGGAAGAGGTGCAACGATGCGCTGTGTGTCACCCAGAAAAGATCAGCCTGGGAGTGACCCCTTGCAGCACGTCTTGCTTGACCTCCATTAAAAAAATAAAATAAAAAAAAAAAACGTGTCCGAGCAGATTCCTGTAGGACAGCTTCATCCAAGGGTTTTTGAGTCCACCCTCAGCATGTCGGCTGGTGCCCAGGTATTTAACGCACTTAACCTGAGCCAGATCACCAGGATTTCAAATTGTCACTGGGATCACCGTGCTGCACAGAAAACTACAACGGGGACAGTGGCAGCTGGCGTGGGACAGACGGCCGGGGACAGGCACGTGGCAACGAAGGCAGAGAGCTGGGAACGCCGCGATACAGGAGGCTGTGGTGATTTTGGAGGAAGACAGGGATCATTTGTAACTGTTGCCTTGGTATAGAGTATTCACCAAAAATAAAATTGATTGTCTTCTCCTTTGTTTTTTCCATAAGGCCTCAGACTCTGTTCCCAACAGCCCTTGCAAGGCAAATGCAAAAAACCATCACTTTGTCCAACGCAGGAGACAAGCATTTGCTGCTGAACAACGGCACCTATTCAAGTCTCAGCATCACTCCAGCTGTTAATTAGGAAAGTAAATTTTAAAAAAAAAAATTTCAGCCTTCACTAGATATTTGGCTTTCTAATCCCCTCTAGAGAATACTGTCAAGCTACTCTCCTGTCCAAAGCAGGGGATTTACACTTCCATGCGAAGCCAGCTCCCTAAACCTTAATTGGAAGTGGCATTAAGTTCAAGGCGGGCTTACACGGAGTAAGATTCAGCAGCAGCAGAATTTCATTAAGCCAGTCTTCCACGTGTTGACTTAATTTACCAATTTAAGATGATGCATAATTTAAGAGCATCGAGCAGCTCCACCATCAGACATCTATTCTCTGATCTCATGGATGATTTGTAGTGGTACAAGCTGTCCCTGCTTCAGGTCAACAAGCCCTCGTAAAATTACTTTTGGGTGCAGATCGTCATCCTTCAGGCTCTGCCACCTGCCTGGTTGTCCAACTTCAGATGTGCTAAATTACACTCGTTTCACCCATATTGTGTCTGTAAGTTTATCAAGTAATTTTCTCTTAGGTGCAACACAAATGGAGTCGGGATATTTAGCGTAACCTGCTGAAGACTTTGCTCTGCTGGATGGCTGCTTGTTTTGGGTTGGTTATTCCAGGTCTAACCAAAGCCCTTCATTTTTGACCCTTCACAGCCAACCTTGTTTTGCCCTGAAGCTCACCCCAACCGCAGCTGCCCCACATGGCAGACACTGTATTTAGCAGTTCAGCCATCACCTGAGGCCGTTTCCTTTAAGCTGACCCAGGGGACCAAAGTTGAGTTATTTTAAACGCTTCCTCTCCGAGCATCTCTGGCACAACTGCAACATTTCCACCTGCCTTTCCCATCAGGCATGACCAATATTATGACCCCTCGCATTAAGAAAAATGGGAAAACCATACCGATATTCTTATGTATGAGGAAAGGTCCCATCTGCGCAACAACTTTAAATTGTGTTTTTCCTCAGTGTCCACACATCTGGATAAAACGCAAGACAGCATGATTAACTCCATTAAGGAAACACGCTTCCTCCCTCAAAGGCATGCAAGTTTGCTTTCTGCCAAAAGTTAGAAATCCATCCTTTGCATCACAGGTAGGAAACTACACAACCTTCCTTCTGTACCACAACTACTACCACTTCTCCAGGTTTCCCGGATCACCGCACCCCATCACAATGCGGTAAGCCAAAAGCTTTTTCTCTGATAAAACATGACAAAATTGTCCGAGCAGCCCCAAAATACAAGGATGCAACACATGCAAAGCATCTGACCCACAACCACAACCTTAAGCTGCAGCAATGACACAGCTTGGATTTCTGTGCTGAAGTCCCCTAAATAAGGGCAAAATGCTTCAAGGAGCAGGATAAGAAGGGTTGCAGCAGGTTTGGTTCAGTCTGCTTCTGAATGATTCAATATGAATCACATTTTCTTCAGACAAAGCAGTTTGAACTTTCTGTGACCATCATATTTTTGCTGAGTGCAGTAAAAAAAAAAAAAAGTCATGAATATATCCTGCATAATCTTTACCACAATTACGAGCTTTGCTGTTTCACTGCAGCAAGTCAAATGGAGAATCACCTCTCCTTCAATACAGAGACATCTCCAGAAAAACTGAAATTTAACAAGTTGCTGCTGCTTTAACATACATTTTTCAATTTCATTAGACCAGAAGATGAACTAAATTAGCCAAGTAAATCAACTGCAAGTCACAGATGAACATGGTTTTGTCAAATACTTACAGCAAGGGTGAAAAATTAGCAGGTACTCAGCAAGCAACTGGTCTATTACTTTACTCTAAATTCCCAGAGCTGCCTGAAGTCTTATCTCTAAAAAAACAAAGTTAAGCAACCAGCTACGAAATCAAAACTGTCTTTATTAAAAACAATCATTCTTGTCAAACTGGAATTTTAATGCAGACTGGAAACCGAAATTTGAGACTTCTTTCAGGGAAAAGAATTCCACCAGAATTGTTGCCAATCCTTTCTTTCTTTTTAACCCTAAATGACCTACAAAAGCCATTCATTTTGACAAAAAAAAAAAAAGAAATAAATACTTATTGGATTTTCTAATTGAAATAACATTTTGGCAAAAAGAGTTACCTTGTCTCACACAGTTATCATAAGAGAACAGAAACGTAATCCAGCACAGCAGTAGCAATGCTTACAGTGGCATTGTACCAGAAGACAGCCAAGCTCACAAAATTCAAGAAAGAAGAGGCTGTTGTTCCCAGCAGCAGTCTGTGGCTGGGACGATGTACGTTAACCGCAAGCAGTATATTCTATTTTCGGCACATATTTAGGATTGCAAATCTCATTCTTTTCACCAGCAGAATGTACTTGGTATCCTCTTTTCCTGAGCTACACCACACCTCGACACCAGGGGAGAGGAAAATATGATTTAAAAATACCTCCCAAGCAACAGAGCAGCACAGGAACCCACACGTTTTGGTGATCCATCAAACCACAGGCCATCAGTTAACTGGGTTTTGCCTACAGAAGAAGTTTTTCCACCAATATTGTTTCCATTTTTTTTGTTTGTTTTAATGAAGTTACCCCTTGTAACTAGCTTTTAAAAAAATAAAAAAATTAAAAATCAAGGTTCAGGGCTTGAAGGGCTCCTTATTAAATTGCTCAACACTTCTTATGCAGTTCTTTTGGCGATTTGTAGCTCTGCAAGAAACAAAATCAGCTGAAGTTTTCCAGCTCCAATAAACACACTTTTCAGCTGGATGTCAACATTTGGAAAGAGATTCTCTTTATCAGAACTTTCGACACCCCAAAGTTTACACGAACTTGGCACAGTCACAGTATTTCCTAAAGCAGCAGCTTCTACACAGAAATGTGAATTCTGAGTTTCGATTAAGCTCCCACCTTTATTTTCCTCTTTCCATGCCCTCACAGTTGGTTGTAGGATGAGACCGCATCTGCTCAGCTGCTCTGCTTCAGCGACATACATTTTGAGACAAAGATGAGAAAAATTAAAAATACCTGTGGATTTGCCCATTTTTATGCAGGTAGTCCAGCCCCTCCAGCACCTCCTTAAGGATCGTGGCTATACAGGCTTCATCCAGGACACCAGTCTTGTGTTCTCCCTTGGCCACAATGTGCTTTATAATATCCAAAACAGAGCCTAGGGGGGACAAAAAAAGTTAAACAGATTAGTTTAAACTAGAACTGATTCACAGCTAAGTGTACTTTGTAATCACTTAATATGCAAGGCCAAAAAATTTATTGGGAGGGGAAGCAACGATGGTCAGGATCCGAGTCGGCGGCTGAAGCCTTTGCTGCAGGAAAGCAGAGGCAGCAATGCACGTCTCGCACGCGTGAGCCTTACAAGGGTGCAGATCCTCAAGGCAGGCTGGAAAATCCCTGTGATCACAAGTAACTGAGAGGTTATTTGAAGAAGTCAAAATGTAAAGTGTACACACACAGGACTCCTGGAAGGTTAAGTAGATACCAACGCTACAGCTGTTTTACTGCTGCGTGCTGGAGAGGCAGGAGGGGGAAATGGAAAAAGCAGGGGGCTGCCAGGACTCACAAGCTGAAAGCAACAAGCTTGATCAACTCAGACTCTCTTTTTCAGCTCTTATAAACTCAATGCAGAAGAATAAATTTTTTACACGGAGGGTGGTGGAACACTGGCCCAGGTTGCCCAGAGAGATGGTGGATGCCCCATCCCTGGAAACATTCCAGGCCAGGTTGGGTGGGGCTCTGAGCAGCCTGATCTGGTTGGAGATGTCCCTGCTCCTTGCAGGGGGGTTGGACTGGATGGCCTTTGAAGGTCCCTTCCAACCCAAACCATTCTGTGATTCTATGAACAGCAAGAAAAAAGAATCCAATATATTAAAGGCTGACACCACCCTAAAAGAAAAAAGTGGAAATTACTAAATAGAGAACAAGTGAAGCTGAATTCTGACAATAAGTCATTTCTTCACAGTGTACAAAACCGGAATAGCTTAGATCCTTCCCTAGAAATACCACGCTTAGTCTCTCTCCCAGCCATGGCGCGAATTACATCATCCTGCATGACAAACCACACTTTACAGAGCAAACCACCTCTTTGAATTGCACCCGGGAACAAACTGAATCGATGACCAGTAACACGCCTCTTGTGCCGGGTCCTGTTTTCTTGATATGCTGGGTACTGTCCTTTGTATTTGCATCTGGATTGAAGACAGTCGTCTCAGAACTGTATTGTTACTGCTCCAGTACGGGATGTCTAAGCCTGTTTTCCAGGCCTGTGCCATTTAGCTCCTTCAAACGATGGTTTCTATGATTTAATGACGGGACAGTCAGCCAGTAGGATTTTTACAGCTATGGACACAAAGCAACGTCAGCAGTACTGGGAAGTTGTTAAAGAATGAGAAAAGCAGGCACAACTGCAAAGCACCAATTCCAGCCCTGACTGTCTTTGAACAGTAAGCTTACAGGGAAAGAACTTCTCAGTACTAACTCAGCTAGTTTAGAAAAGCTGAAAGTCCATTCTTCCTAACTTGCAATTAAAAAAAAAAAAAAAGAGAATCAAAATATTTCTTTACCTGAAGAACAGTAGAAGCTGAGGAACTTACTCTCACTAATTTGGCCAATGGGGAAATTACAAGTTCCACCTTGTAAATTCTTGAAGCAAGCAGAAAAACACAATGGAGGTTTTTTGGTTTTTATTTTCATCCTTAAGGTTCAGGTTGACAAAAAACTTCTCCTCCTTTAAAGTTTACTTTATTAACTATCCTAGTTGAATTTCTCAGCCAAAACAATCATGCAGATAGGTGTTTGCTTAGCAAAGTATTCTACTTTTGGATTCTCACACAAAAGTGAAAAGGCTGCAAGGTCCGAATCCGAACATCACATGGAAAGGCTCGTTTTGCACAATTCCAACCGAACAGGAAACATTTACTTGGGTGCATGATGTCCCTTACTTTGTGGGAAATGGTACGTGCCGAGTTCATCTAACAGTTTGATGCAGTCACGAGAGTCACTATTCCCCACTCTGCCCAGTCGCACACCTTCCATCTTCTCTGACCCACCAACATCTGTGTTCACGGTGTAAACCAAGCCACCCATTAAATCCACCCAAAAAAATAAACTGAGGGGAAAAAAAAAAAAAAAAAAAAAAAACCCTATGGTTGGCAGTGAGCATAACCTGTGAATACACTAATTTCAGAGGCAATGAAAAGGAGCGGAAGAAAGAGAAAGAGGAAACTCCTTTTTGTGGGCAACAAGTGATTAGACCAGCTCCCTGACTGCCCTGAATGGCACCTCCAGCTTCCTCTTCTCAAAAAACCTTTGCTTGGTTCAAGGTATTTGCAGAAGATATGATCTTAACACAGCAGACACTAACAAAATAGAAAAAAAATAAGGAAAGTGAAAAAAATACAGAAATGAAATTGCATAACATCCCCCAACATCTTATGCAAGAACATTCTTAGCAGTGTTCAGCCTTCCTTTACTCTGTCCAAGCATGGAAACACTCATCTTTAGTGAGTTTTGACATGAGTCTTAATTACTTAGCCAAAGGTTTCATCCAGCCGTAACTCCGGTTGTTTTGACATATGTCAGATTTCCTGCATGGGAGCAAGATTATCTCTACTGAATGAAATGGTAAAACCCTAAATGTAAGAGCACATTCCCTTTCACTGAAGTCTCACCTTTAGGTTCTAGTGTCTGAGAAAAGGATCCTCTGTTGCGTGTCGTGAGGACTCACCTGGGATTCAGCCTGTCACGTACTCATATTTTAAAAGTACTTGCTTACAAGCCTCAGTGCTTCTTATTTTGGACAAGAATTGTTGTGACACCAAAGAAAAAACCCACCAAAAACCCCTCCACTTTCACTGTTCAGGTTTTTCCTCTCAAATGTGGCTTCATCTGGGGAACAAACTGTCACTTCTTTTAGAAGTCCAGTGAAAATATGTGGTTCCGCACGTACTCGTTTTGTCCTCTTTCCACCCACAACTCTGTTAGCAGACTTTGTTCAAAAACATTTCCCTTCTCCTGCAAAGGGCTCAGGGAACATGAGGAGGCAGATCATATGGTGCTCAAATTCATTCGGTCAAAAAAAAAAAAAATCCTGTGTTTACCCAAGTTAGAGGTGGTATTTAACCCAGAAAAGGGGGTGGGGGTTCGACAGACACGAGGGCACACACGGAGCCAGCCTTCCTTGTGAAAGGGGCTGATTCACACCCGTACTGTATCTGCTTCCAGTCCAGCCTGCCACTTTTTTCAGCACCTTTTTTTTTTTTTAAAAACCACTTTCACACTGAGAGGTTCAAACAAGTGGAGGAATTTGACAGTCTTCTGCAGAAAGGAGAACAGCAAAAAGGCTATCAGCAAAATATTTACTTCAGGAAACTGCACAAAAGCAAGTCAAGAGCCACTTTCTTGTTGAAGAAAGTGGTGTTTGGTTCATGCCCACTTTGGGAAAAAAAAGTTTTATTCCTGGCACCACAACCCATTCAAGTCATTTTTCCATCTCACAAATTAGTAAATTCGGGATGTGGGTATGACTCCCGACTCAATTGCAACTTCATAAAACACAGCACCACAGGATCCGAGGAACAAAGCCCAGTTGCATTTCCACACGTTGCTTTGCGCTGTGTTCGAAGTCTCATGGCATCCTGGCTCAGGAAGCCTGACATGCAGCATCTGAATACCCAGATACCCAAACTGAAACCCACAGTTAAGCACAGAGCTATTTTGAAAGCAGAAATCATGGAAATTTCACTATTGAGGGAAATGCCTTCTGCTAGAAGGTAGATACTGCATTGAATTAATAGCACGTGCTTTACAAACCCACCATCCTGTTTCAAAACACCAGCGTGACTCCTGATCCTGCCAGTTTCCGAGCCAGCTTCCAAACTTGTTTAAGAGTAACTGGTGAAGTTAAGAGTACATCCGAACAGAGCTGGATCTCTGCTTAAACACAACTGCAGTATAGATTTGCACTCTATGTACGCAAAGAGATCGAACAACTTGCAAGACAAACCTCTCCCATAATTTAGTGGCCGGAAGATGAGGTTTACATTGGAAATAAGGCACCCACTTTGTATTAGAGAATAACTAACATTTTCAAGGAACACAAAAATCCACTATGATGTCTTTCTTGTTTGTTTGTTTTTAAAGAAATCTTTGACTCCTCCATAAAATGCAGCTTCTGTTTCAGATAATGCTGTGAAATACTCCGGCATGTTTGATTACAACAGTTCCCTCCTGATTTTTCCTATTAGAAACGCACAAGTAGAAGCTACAGATTCCTAAAACAGGAGGGTCAGGCTTAAGCAAGAAAGAAGTTAAGTTTGGTTGAGGTTGACTGGAAAGCTCTTTCAAGCCCAGAAGGGAAAGCATAGCAGGAAAGGACAAAAGACAGAGGGAAAAGCCAGAACTAGAGCCTAAATGGAAATATAAATAATGCTGTCATTAATAAGGATGTTTAAAGAAGTCTGGTCATGAGCAACTTATCTCAAAACCCAACAGAAGACAAAGGAAAGGAGAGGACTTTTAGAGACTGATGTGGAAAAAACACAGCTATAAACAAATTCCTGCCCATCAAATATACGCTGAGGAGCACATCAACAGGAAGCCTACCAGATATTGTGCAACCTGATAAAGCATTTAGCATTATTTATCGTTCATCATTACAGCGTCTCAGTGTATTCTGACGCCAATCGCAAACTGTATGACATCTACTCAGTAAAGTACAATCTCTCAGTGCAAGTTGTAGAGCAATAAGTTAAGTGGTTTTCTGCTCAAACTCAGAAGCTTCCCAGTCTGCTCTGAGAGCTGCTAACGCAATAACTCCTGTTGACAGCGGAAGTCACCGGGAACTAGCTGTACCTAGACTTAACCTCAACTGATAAAGCCCAACCTGACTATCGCAGGTCAAAGACAAATACGCACTGAGCAACTTTTTCTGGAGTCCTTCTTGCTCACACCAGTTCTGCAGCAGACAGATTAATGCCTGAGCGGCTGCAAAAATGGAACAGACATCCCATTTCCCCCACCACTGCTCCCCAGAGTTCCCTTTCCCCATTTGGTCATGGCTAGGGTATACCCGATTAAGCCTGACTCGATCCACAGGTTCCAACTCTCCAGAAGCAAGTTGCTGATTTCCACCCACAACAGTAGTGTGTGAGCAACGAAGACACAAGAAACCTATGAGCAGATCAATATCCTGAATTTGTAATAGGGATATTCAGGTTTTGTATATTGACATCAGACAAACCATTTGCACTGGACTGTCTTGAAAAAGCAAAATGAGATTAGAGAGTTCCATGGTTCACCACATCCCTGTTGTGCCAGTTACGAAGCCATACTGTAAATGAGATCACTGCAGTAACCATAATCCATCTTTCCAGGCAGGTTGGAGATCGAGCAGCCAGGAACTTCTTAAACCAGCTTTGCTGCTGGAGAGAACTTTTGTGTAATCGCACCCTTGGGGCAAGAAGTCCTAATTGTTCCACTGATCCACTTTCAACAGCAAGCCACCGCAAACATCGCCGCTTCCTGTTCCAAATGCAGAGCGCATTTCTTTGACCTCACCTACATCAGCAAGTACGTGGAATGGCATTTAGGAAGCCCTCTTTTCTGATGTTCCTCCTCAGGAGAGGAAGAAAGTATCCATCCTGCTTAATGCTTCAAGGCATGGGGCTAAAGTGGAGAAGGGTACAAAAACCTGAGCAGAAAGGCAAGCTTGTTTAGAGCAAGATTACCGATAAATGCAGGAGTATTATAGCTGGAATTTTACCTGCCCCTAGAGGCAAAAGAAATGTACAGCAGAGCTAGTTGCTGTGGGAACCACCTCTCGTATGTTCTACTATAACCTAAGTGGCAGGATAAAGACACAAGATGAGTTAAACGTAAAGAAAACTTCTCCTTTAAATTTGCCTGGCAAGCAGAACATGAAAATTTAATACTCTAACTTAATATCCAACAAAAAAAAAAAAAAAAACCCAAAGCAGGTAACAGTACCTGCACTGATATGTCGTTTAGAGGTCTGGCATAAGTAGACTTAAAAACAGTGCCTGGGATTTCTACACAGTTTTGTGAGAATCAGAATCTGCCCCAAACCTGATGGACACTGATGCTGAACATGCTGCCTCTTTGAGAACTGGGAGCTGGCAGGATTCATTGCCGCTTCTTTTAAAACACCTCAGCAGAAGTCAGCTGTTTCGGTGAGCCCGATTGTCTTCGGAGCCAAGAATTAAATCTGCATCTTGTCAGTCTCTGACAAACGGAGGAAGAAAACACAAAAGAAGGAACAGCTGCTTGGATTCAATACTTCTGGGGCTGAGAAATACAGATATAGCAAAAGAGCACCGAAGTAAAGAAAAGAACAAGTTCCAGAAAACAAAGGAAAAGACATCTAAGGAGATTGCTGGGTTTTCTGGTTTTGAACTTTCTTCTTAACCCTGGTTAAACCATCTCAGCACAGAGTTAAGGAAACCTCCACTTCTTGCCTCCTTCGCTCTAGAGCACTTGCCTGGATGTGTAAGAAATACGACAAGATTAAGGCAGGCAGTAAGATAATACAATAAAGGGGTGTCAAAACAGCCTATTGCAGTGGAGACAGACATTTCTAGGAGAAAATTTGAAGACAAACTATTTTTTTTAAATGCTTTTCCTATTATAGCTAGGAGAGGCAGTGTATCAACACATTCTGCATTCTGCAATCACGTACAGTCCCTGCCATAGCCTGCTTCCAACTTATCCCGTCCTTCACTGTTTGAAATTAAATTGTGTCTACAAATAAAATTTTAAACCCTCAAGATAGACTCAAAATAGCGTAGCTTCCTCCTAACAAAATAATTCAACATAAACATGAGGATTTCTAAGAACCTGTAGGTTATACTTTGATCATAACTCACTGTTGGAATCAGGACCGACCAGATCAGAGATGAACACAGCAAATGTAGAACAAGGTGTCCTGTCCAACCTAAACAGTTCTATGATTCCGTGTCCCCGGTGGAGACCCAAGACTTGCCATACCTCCCTTCTGGTCTTGCTTGCTGAACTACTGGCCAAGCACTTCATCAGATAACAGAGATCAAAGGCCAAAGTAAGAGGTTGATTAGATAATCTTAAAAACTTTTAGAAAATAAAAGGTTTAACTATTTCAATACAATAATTTCTTTAGAAGATTTAATTAGGAGCCTTCAAGAAGGTAGAAGATCCAAGAGCCCTATCTGGAAATGTTTTAATATTTAAAGGATTTACACAGTTTAAAAATATTTTGAAGGTCTCATCTGCTGTAGGCTAGGACAGTAAAAATTGTTATGTGATGTAGCAAGCCACCACAGATGGCCGTTTCATACGAGCAACTGTTTTGTAGAGTCAGCCATGGCCTTGGGTCACCTGTGAAATGAGAGCTCTTGTTAAAACCAGCGAGAATTTAGAGGAGCAAACAGGTCACAATCAGAAAAAGCACAAGAACAAAAGGACAGCTGCTGCTCTTCCTACTAAAAAGCCCCAGGAGTCAGAGAGCAGGACTGGGCTTCAGATGGCTTTAAAAAGGCACGAGTAAAATTCACGACAGGGAATGCCAGCAAGGCAAAGAGCAGGTCAGCAGCTGTCTAGAAATAGCCACTGGAGTTTAGTTTGGATTAACTCTGGACCAAAAGGCCAGGGTGCCAAGTTGACATTGCTAAGCTTAGATCCCTCCAAAACAGTTCTGTCGTTGGAGGAAAGGGTCTGAAATTTCTCCTGAAGGAAACAGAAGCAGCAGATATTTCACAAATCTGACTCAGGCACACATCACCAGATCTGAACGAGGGTGTCAGTAACTGGACACACCAGCACCTCTTGTCACTACCAGCTGGATATCATCACAGCCACGTTTCTGCCATCAGCAACAGCTACACTCTGCATCTGCTTCGGTGTCAAATCTGCCAGTTCAAACTGCTTCCAGGAGCGACTTCGACCAGCCTATGACTTGGCTCCCACACAGATTAGCAGTTCTGCATGTTACACCCCAACAGCTCACCAGCACGTTACCTCCTCGCTTCTGACGACTTTCAAAGACAGAAACCAGTATCTTCCACCAACATAGTACTTGCAAAGCAGAAACAAACAGTTGCGTTTCAGCGACAATGAGTATTTTCCCTTAGAGACATTTCTAAAATGCTTGTATACATGACTTGGTTAAGATTCCAACAAAATTACTGTAAGCAGAAAATAAATTAAATTGCAATTACAACAACAAGAAAAAAAGGCTTGCATTACAGACTAGTCTGTCTTGGGGCTGCTTATCAAAGCAGTAATGTCAGTGTAAGCAGGCTGAAATTAAAACTAGTTTCAGCCTGAAAACACATGTCAGCATAGACTGACACCGATGGAAGAGAAGCAATAAGATTCTGAACTTTCATCCAGAAGAAATTCTCAAGTACAAAAGTCACAATCAAGATACAGAATGGACATCAAAACAGATTTGGTATGTGCTTACTGGGATGTACAAATCTCAGTCCATGGTCTCTGAATAGTTACATGGAATTAGATGGAGTTAGGCTGCACCCTGGGCTGGGCTTTTTTCCCCTCCTCCCCTTTCTGGTTTATAAAAACAGCTCAAAGGTTCTTCCTGTTGAGAAACTCAGGTCATTATTTTTCCCAGTGGGTGACAGATGACCACAAATCTAGCCAATTTATTACTGATAAGAAGCAAGCTGAAAGGAATGAGCAGCAGTTTTTAAAGTGTCTCATTACATAATTCACTCAGTCTAAAGACAACTGGAAATAGTCTCATGAAAATTGAACAAAAAAGCTCTTCAGTCAGAAAGCTCCAATACACAAAGTTTCTTCCCATCCTCAAGATTGTCCTGTAGAATTTGCCTATGAGTTCTAAAGTGAGATTTCTGAAGTACAGACATGAAAAAAGTATAAAGTAAGAATAGCTGAAAAGTACCTCTCAAGGTACATTCCTGTATAAGGAGTGACAGGTCATTCTCAACGCCTTTCCGTCTATTTTAGCAATTCCCCAAACCCCTAAATGCTTCATTTTAAGTGAGAAAATTTAACATTAGCTCACAGAAATGTTATGGAGGAGGTTTACTATTCGTCTGTCTTTTCTTGTATGACCCCAGTCTTCAACATAGGCAACAGAATAAGCAGCAGTGAGATTTCGCAGCACTGCTTTACTGAAAGTACTCCACTCAACGCCAGAGCTGCACAAGGGTCAGTTATCACTCTGTATAAGGTAGAAATCCATTCAAATTGAATATTAAATGACAAACAAGTCATCATTCATTGAGCCCCCAACATCAGAAGGACATGGACCTGTTGGAGCAAGTCCAGAGGAGGCCACAAAGACAATGAGAGGGCTGGAGCACCTCTCCTGTGAGGACAGGCTGAGAGAGCTGGGGCTGTTCAGCCTGGAGAAGAGGAGGCTCTGGGGAGACCTTATAGCGGCCTGCCAGTACCTAAAGGGGGCCTACAGGAAAGACAGGGAGAAACTCTTCAGCAGGGCCTGGTGTGACAGGATAAGGGGTAACGGTCTCAAAATAGAGGGAGGTAGATTCAGATCAGATACTAGGAAAAAATTTTTTATAATGAGGGTGGTGGGACACTGGCCCAGGTTGCCCAGAGAGGTGGTGGATGCCTCATCCCTGGAAACGTTCAAGGCCAGGTTGGACGGGGCTCTGAGCAACCTGACCTGGTTGGAGATGTCCCTGCTCCTTGCAGGGGGGTTGGACTGGATGGGCTTTGAAGGTCCCTTCCAACCCAAACTGTTCTATGATTCTACGATTCACACTATCAAGAGGCTGGTTCTGAAGCAACAATTATTTTCGAGAAATATTCCAGTCCAGTCTTTACATTTGTGTAACCCTGATAACTAAGATACTCTGATTTTTTTTTCCAGCTTTACACAAAAAAAAAACC
Organism: Chlamydotis macqueenii; assembly: GCF_036417535.1. Lineage (NCBI taxonomy): Eukaryota > Metazoa > Chordata > Aves > Otidiformes > Otididae > Chlamydotis > Chlamydotis macqueenii. Next base: position 4,903,393 of record NC_141557.1, on the reverse strand, counting down.
CACATAAAAATGAGGGCAAGCAAGAGCAACATTTGGAGGGTCCAGGATGAAACTAATCCTGACTTGGTTCTGACAGAAATCCGCTATGGAAATACTAGCTAAGGCAGCTGTGCATTTTCTTCAAAGAGGTTGCGTACTCTCCCGAAAAAGGCCAAGAACATTGCTGCTGTCTCTCCTGCACCCCTGAATTGCCATTTCCTAACGTTGTTGAAACCTTCCCACAGATCCACTTTTTATACACACAGCAAAACTACTTGCATTAAGCTGGCAAGGGATTCTTTTCTACACACAAACAGCAGTCATATCTTTAATGACCTGCTACGTGTCCCTCCAAAGAAAAGGGAGGGCGTTGCTTCATGACACATGAGCACATGAGATATTAAAAACTCTTTAAGGCAGATTTAAGTTGGCATGAAATTTGATTGCCCCCAAGAGAACTGCTAAAATTCTCTAAAGAAGCTCTTCAAAGACACATGCTTTATGGTCATTGTCGAGTTCTTGTGGAAAAAGCCAACAGGTTTAGCCAGATTTTTCCACATTATCTTCTGGCATTTTGCAGTCCTCAGTATTAAGCCAAGAACAGAAGCCAAGACTTTTTTTTTTTTAAAAAAAAGCATGAAAACAGGAGAGCTTTTTTTTTCAGCTTTCAATTCCTTTTCACTAGGATGCCAGGAAAAATCAAGTCTTCCTAAAGACAGGCTTAAGCAACAGTCCTCTCTGTTATCATCCAGAACTTGATTCTGTTTCTTGTCTCAACTGTAACTTAAACAGGAATCCTGGAAAATATTATGACATCAAATTACAATAAGAAGTTCTCGGACTCTCTGAGCAATGACATTATAGAAGTCAAGCTCCACCCAAACTGAGGTTCTCCTCCCTTTTTAAGGCCATACATTCACATTCTAGGAGTAGCTCTGCGCAAAATAGAGGTGATTTGAAGTTCCTCACAAGGGCAGCCAACATGTAAATACGTTAAAATATCAATAGGCTGGCTGGTTACCAACAAGCCATCAGTACCATGCTGATGGCCTCCAAACAGCAAGCAAGAAAAACGTCAAGGAACAAGCCTTGCAAGACAACTTTCAATTTTCAGGATAAAGCCAGCAAAAATGGTTGGGCTCAGTGGAGTTAGCTGCACGCTTCTCTAGTTCAAAAGCTCATCTTAGGCTTACAGAGCAAGACGTAGAAACTTTTGTTAACATCAACTGAGAGGCACTATTTCAGATCCATCATTTGATAAGGTGACAGTGAGATTTACATCCTAGAAGTTTAGGATGGTTTCAACTACTACGTCTGCACTGAAGTTTCTCTTGTCAGTGTTTGAACTCATACACTGCAGTTTTCAAATACTCAATTGAGTCATTCAGCAAACACATACAAAGTAATTCTACAAAATACTGTCAAATACACAAAATAGGAGGGGACAAAAAGCTAGCACAGTCATGTATTTTGGTGTTACAACTGGTGTACGTAATGTCAGAAGCAATTTCTGAGCTGAATAGGTTGAAGATAAAAATTGTTATTCAAATATCTTAGTTTACAAGCAAAAAGCTTCGGAGGAAAACAGGGGAAAGGGTGTTACAGGAAGATCACTTTTGGTTGCCTTTTAGGATAGAGAAATCGGACCACTCACCTCCACTAAGCAACTTCATTACCAGCCAAAGCTCATCTTTCACCACGAACGATGTGTAGTAGGATACAATGTTGGGGTGATGGCACTGACTCATGGCTTGAATTTCTTTCTGTAGAGAAAAATAAAGCATTAGCAGTTGGACCCAGTGATCGTTATTCCTCGGGCACAGAAGTTATCTTCCTCAAGACACGATGTTCAAAGAGAGTTCAAAGAAAAAGGATACCTAGAAGCTAAACATAGAAAATCCAGAAATACTCTTAACACTCAGCCTGTATCGTGCTAGGGCCTAAAGGTATTTCAGAGTGTTCCTCCTGTCTGTCTAGAAGAAAGAAAAAAGTTGACAAAAAACCCTTAGCAAGGACAACAAAGTGGTCGTAACCCGAAATACCTGCATGTAGCTACAACAGAATATTCCCAAAAAGTCACACCAGTTTGTTACCCAGGAAGTTATTCATGCTTTCTCCTCCTTTCAGTGAGACATTACAATAAATGCTTGATCAACTGAAGACTATAATTTGGATGAGAAAGGGAAATATTTGCCTCTGGGGGAAAAAAAGGCTTCTTATTCCTAACGTTTCTTCCCAGCAGGAAAGCAGATGGCTTATCTCAACCAGGCTGAAGGCACAAAAGACAGCTATACCTTTTGTCATACTGGGAAACCAGTTTGAGATTAGAAAGCGCTTAGCTACTACAGAAAGAGTACAATATGAAACACGCTCAGGTATTAAACTGTGAGTTTTGACTGTGCTTATTCTCAGATTTGGTTAAGGTATTCCAGGTTATGAGAAGGACACCACCACAGAAAACATTGACTGATTTTTCACTATGCAAGCACAAATCACCAGCTTGGACAGAAAGTCTTGCGGTTTCTTGATTGTCCGTAGACAAAAGCCATCCATTAAGCCAAGCCTGGCACCCTGCACTACACCCAGCTGGGCCTTTGTGCTTCAGCCAAGCCCCTCAACCTGTCAAGTTGTACCCTCCAGCACCACTCAGCCCCTGACATCCTGAACTTCTGCTCTCAGTGAAGACATTCCTTCACTGAACACATGGACACCGCTTACTTTTCAAAGGCTTAATCACTGCCCCATGACACCAACCCAGCCGAATGCCACAACCCCAAACACACAAGGAAGGAGGGGAGCAAGGGCTCTTCATGTCCTGATCCTTTCCTCCCTCTAAGCACAAGACCTCCCTGGTACCAAGGTACAGGAGAAAGCTCTGAGAAGGATGCACCCATGTCTAGGACACCCCACGGATGCAGCGTATTCTTCCCTGGCTCCTGTACAACGCTTTGCTTGTGACTGAGGATCGCGTAAAGGCATGCTGCCTGCCCCTTGGCAAGGGTTTAGCTGGCAGTCACAGCTACTAAGAAACGTGCTAATGTTGATTTATCCACTTTCATCCTGCTTTTCAGGGAGTAGGTGCATTTGAGGAATCAAACGCTACTGGTTCCTCTTTCTCCTTCCCCAGAAGAGGCACCAGCTTTCCAGGAAACTCCAATAAGCAAATTAAAGAAGAATCCTTCTAAACAGGAAAGGATATTTGAAGAGTGGAGAGCAGGCTATTCATCTCAGTGTAGCCTACTCGTTGACTAAAATCCACTCCGTGAAAATAAATACAGCCTGAAACAATATCCTCTGCTTACTCCGACAGCTCCAGCTCCCTTCCTCGCAAACGCTTGCTTGTGTCCAGCTATTTTTCCAAAAAGGAAATAAATCAACACCTTTGGAGTTTTCTAATATCTTCTAGTTGTGTTTGTTTGCAATGTAGCAAAATCCCTGGACAGATAAAGCCAGCAACAGAAATGTTCTTTTTATTTCCCTGCTTCAAATCTCTCCCAGGGGATGGATGGGAACAGGGGCCCTGGACGGCACAGGTCAGACTCAGGGACTGGTTTGTGCCCTGTCGTACTCCTTACACAAAACCCAGCTGGCTGGGAAGCTCCGGGCTGCTGTCTGGAAATGTAAGTGCAACACTAGATTCACACAACCCTTCCAAAACTTAATTCATTGAGCTCAGAGTTTTAAACTCATTTGCTTACCCTGGGATCTTTTTGGACATGCTCAGAGCAGCAGACTGAGCCTCTCGTTAAGGGATCCATAAGCCTGACGCTGTCTTCATCCTTCAGCCTGCAATTAGCATTGAGCCTCAGGCCTTAAATTCATTTTAATTTTTTTTTTTTTTTCTTCTTCCAAACATGTAAGCAAATCCAGGTACCTAACTTCTCTCTCTGAGGGGGCCTACAAGACAGTCAGGGCCTGTTGTGAGAGGACAAGGGGTAATGGTTTTAAGATAGAGGGAGGTAGATTCAGATCAGGTATTCGGAAAAAAATTTTTACACTGAGAGTGGTGGAACACCAGCACAGGTTGCTCAGAGAGGTGGTGGATGCCCCCTCCCTGGAAACATTCAAGGCCAGGTTGGATGAGGCTCTGAGCAACCTGATCTGGTTGGAGATGTCCCTGCTCCTTGCAGGGGGGTTGGACTGGATGGCCTTTGAAGGTCCCTTCCAACCCAAACCGTTCTATGATTCTAAGTGGCACCAGAGGAAACACAGGTGGAAAGCACAAGTGGGATGCTGACTGGTTAATCATCACATCAGCCAGACACACCCCAAATCCACCGCTCTCAGAAACCATCTCAAGAAGCTGTTTTTATCTTTTCTTAGCTAAACTGCTCAAAATATTTTAAACCAGCTTCCTGGGAGATCAAGAGAATAGTACAAGAAATATACACAAACATTACATATTTTCTGTATACCCATATATCTCACTGGAATTCAGGAGATGGCGAGACAAAGTCTGGACCAAGTTTACTTAAGAGCCTAGACCTGGACCAGATCTTTGTGATTTGAGCAGCTCTGTACTACAGCGTTTTGGAGGCATTCTGTGATGCTTAGTTACTATTTTATTATTTTCCAAGAACTCCCTCTCTCATTCATTATCACTGTCTGCTCCCTGGGCTGGGAAGCACAGTTTTAAGGAAAAAAAAAAAAGCTGAAGTATGTCATCTGCTCTGGCGCACAAAGAGGGAAAAAAAGTAATCACAAACCTGATCTGTGCAATTAAACACCTCCGTCAGCTAGTGGATGTGTAACACCGGCAGATGAAACCGTTTCTCACACAGTGTAGCACAGCTCTGAATAATTAATTGCATCACAGCCCATAATTTCCAGTGTTTTTACATTATCATCAATAAGAAAGAGCAGCAGTCAGGTAGGCTTTCCCCTCTCACCCACAGACATCCCTCCCCACATTTTCAATAGTTTTCTAGCCTAATCTCACACCGGTTCCATCAAAGCTTCGTTCCTCTTTACCCCCGCAGAGGGTACCAGCATCCCGGAGGCTCAAGGCGTACAACTGTTTGAACTAATCGTGGCGAATCACAGTGGGGTTTGTGGTGAAAACGCTTCCTCGCCTGACTGAAACCAAGCCAGTTCTGTCGTATATACGGCAGTCCGTGCTAGGGCAGCACAAACGCAAGGGCTGAAGAGCTGGAGTTAAGGCAGGAATCTCAGTCTAGCAATCACCAGGGAGCTCAGCTTAAAAGCAAATTTACAGCAGGAGGGACCAGGAGGGGATAAAACGCAGCAACAGCCCTTCTGTGTGCAGTAAGCACAGCTTTAATACTAGTTCCAAAGTTTTTTTGGAGAGTTCACTGCTCTTCAAACATGACAAAGTCCTATCGGGCAAAGATTTTCCCTCCCTACCTCCTCCCTAACAAGACTGCTACCCTCAAATTACACATGAAGATACAATTGAGTTACAACTGTGCTTCCCTTGCTTTCACTAGCACTGAAACTAACGTGGAAGACTCCTAACAAAACCCTCAGTGATTTCCACACCTCTGTAATAACATCAGCACTAAATGTCGGAATTTATTTGTGCTGCTACATACAGCTTCTAAGCTGGAAATGTTGCTTTATTGCTGCTCTGCAAACAGTCACAGGTGACTCAATACAGACCCCTCAAACCGTCTGCAGATCCAGCGGCTTCCGTTCCGAGACGCAGCCTTACTGCCAGTTCCCCATTTCAGGATCCATAAACCCCACCGCCTTCTGCACAGCTACGGAGAATGAATTACCGATAAAAACATGTCTAGCCACAGGCAATGGTTTGGGGACGGTTACATGCTCACCCTGGGCTAGATATTAAAAATATCTGCGCTGTCAGATATCAAAAGCAAAGAGACAGGGATTAGCTATAAAAGCCGCCGCGTCTTCCATCAGGGCTTCTGATGAATGTTTTGAGTCCTTCTGCAGGCAATAAAAGCAGCATTTCAAGGCTTCTGAAACACCAATAAAACTGCTGTGAAGTATAATTTAGAATCGTAAGAAACCTATTGGTCTCCTGTAAGTCTGACATACGTCTGGAGATCTGCTATTTTGGAAGTGGGTTTATTTGCCCACTGACATACAACTGACATTGAATTAACAGGAGCAGAGATACAAAGCAGGTAAGGCTGTATTTAAGCCACTAGCTGAACCTTCTTACTGGTATTTTCTGTTCACATCATCACGCTCTACTCTTTCTGTTTATCTGCCCCTGAGTCATGTTTCAAAGACACTTGTTCTCAAACACCAGGATGAAAATCGTGGTTTATTTAGTTTTTTCTTCCTACGTGTTGACTTGAACTCAAGATGCAACACAGCAGCAGTTCGATTTTACGTGGCTACCTGCAACTTCAGAGGGATCCAGAAAGCTGTCAACTTGGCTCCTCCGTTCAAAGGGGATCGTGACCATGAGAGAACCAGGGAGGGAAAGCACACTTGAGGCAGAGGGAAAATCAAAGCAGGTCAGATGCTCTCTCTCCCATGGAGCATTGGTGTATTCAACCATGGCTGGCAAAGAGCTTAATTCTCTGCTGAAACCTTGAGGTATAAGGCATTAAAGCTGTTCTTCATCCATTTAAAGCAGGATTTAGAGCTCTGGTCCTACAAGTAGCCATAACCGTTCAAATTTTGCTCCAAGTGAAATTCAAATGGTTTAACTAAAAGGCTGTATAATTCAGAATATTAATTCATTCCCCTTTTTAAACATCAACACGAAAATCCCCATGTGGTAGACCACAATCAACTTGAGAGGCATTGTTTGAAGGAGATGGGGAGGAGCACAGAGCTCAAAATGAGACATTCTGATCCAACTTCCATGTGCAGATTATCCAGTTCAACTCCTTACCTCAAGGTGCGGCTACAGGAGGTAAGACTGGCAGAACTAAAAAGGGGTTAGATTAACCCATCCAGAGCAACAGTGGAAAGGAAACAATTCTGAAAGGGATAAGAAGTTTTCATTCATAAATCAGTCTTGGGTGATGGGAACAAACCACCCCGGTGGCAATCACTCAGCAGTTGCCCATTTCAGCGGCTATTCCTCAGCATCATGCAGTGGTCACGCCCTCTTCCAAGGTCTGCAGTATTAGCGACAGCGTACTGAAGGACGCAGATGTTAAACTTTTGGTGTAACAATTCACAGGTGCCCATTTTTAACTGGTTTCAGCCACAAAGCAAATGGGCAGGTGATTGACTCATCTCACAGATACAAGCGAGGCCAGCTAACAAATCACTGACCCTTACAGGTACTCAGATCAATACCTAGTGTTTACAGCATGACAATGCCTTAAATTTGTCATTAATACACACAGCCAGTTGCAAACTCTGTAAAATTATTTACATGCACCATCTTACGCTCACCCAGTCCAAGCGAATGAAGACATTCTATGCTCAGGATTTTACCCATTAATCTTGATGTTCATACTTAACTTTACCCAAAAAAACCCCACACCTTCAACCAGCACAGTAATTAGGATTTCTGAGTGTTGCTGCTTTGAGAAACAATACAGTGAAGCTGTACATAGCTTAGGTTTCAGCCTTCTGTAAAGCTGCAATCCCATCATGCAAGAAAACACGTAACGCAGCATATCGATATCAAATAATCACACAGAAGCCATGTACTACACATCAGACTCTCTGGCACTGACACTTGGGTACTTTTTCCCCTGGCGCAAGCGTAAAGGTCCTCAGGACTGGAAATGGAATTTTAACAGCAATTCCCATAAGGTGACAGGCATGGATGAAACGTGTGTACTACTTCTACAGTCTGCTGCTTTGTTCCCAATAACCTTATAGTCTGGTTAATCCACTTGTAGGAACTACTCTGTTAGATCAAAGCCAGTTCAATATCCTGCCCAAGTCTTCAAAAGAAGGTGTAAAACTCTATAACAAGCAGTTACACAATTATCTGCCCAGAGGGAAGACTTCTGACTAAGCCTGGGCAGTTAACAGTTGGCTTATGCTTAAACCAGGGGAGTTCATAATCCTTTTTTTAAATCCTATCTAACTTAACCTTCTCAACGATAGGTTGATTTATTTAATCTCACACAATGTTTGATGTCCGTATTCTTAGCAGCAAGCTCCCCAGGTTAATTCCATGAAATTCAAAAGGACATTCCTTTTTATTGCAGCTAAACTTGTTCCCTCAGCTTCCTTACCTGCCCCCCAACCACAGCAGTGGAAGAACAGAACCTTCACTTCTCTCCTTTTATGTGTAGACATGTCAGGCCCAGTGCTGTCAGTTTTCGGACCAAGAAGAGCCTGGAATCTCCTCCTAGGAGCAGCAACACCGCATCTCCCATGCTCCTTCCTGAACGTATCTCCTGTTGAATTACCCTAGGAACTAAACAGGCAACAGTTCCCCCCAGCTGGGAAAGCCCAACATAAAATAACCCACAGCTTATGTTCCTCTCTCTGCCGTTCAACATCCCTGACAGACCATGACATTTGCTACTCAAAGCGTGGAGGGAAAACAAAAACCTATCTGGATGAAAGAAAGCTAACTCAGCTTTAATTACATGAAAACGAAACAGAGTTTGCTGGACAGAGCGGAGAAGACAAAACTTACACAAGAAAAAAGCTTGAGGCATGGTTATTTTGAGGCAGATGTTACACCACTGTGTTTCACGGACTGGCAACAGCAGCAACGCAATCAGTATTCCACAAAAGAAAGGTAAGAGCAAAACACAGCAGTGAACAGTGTCCAGCTGCGAGATACACATGAGCAGATTGTTTTCAGACACATGCTAAATGCTGCAGAAGTTTGTTAACTACTGTGGGTTGCAAGACAAGTAACAAATCAAAAAGTCCAAGACCAATTGTAGACAACACTATTTGACCACCTCTCCTTACACAGCACTCCCAGTCACACCGGTAGGCAAGAATCATTATAAGCTATAGTGTACTGCCCTTCCAGCTGAACCCCGCATGCAGTCTAGGAAACATCTGGGAGCGTTCAAAAATGTACAGGGAAAAAGATAGAAATCAAGCACTGAAATAAATTCCTGACTAACATCACCTTATTCAGTAGCTGGACTAGGAAGAGCCACATCTCCGCACTGCGTTACTCCTGTCTACGTTCTTTACAGCAGTCAGCACTTCTGCTGAAGAACTGAATGTCCTCGACTTGGTTTGCTCACGATGGAACAAAACTGGTCCTTCCTATGTTTCCATGCCCTGCAGCAGCAGTAAATTAATCGACTGCATTAACCTAGAACGTTATGTAGTGTTTGCAAAGCGTGCAGGTTATCGCTGACCATCCACATGGCTCAAGTGCACACTGAGATACAAGGATCAAGATCAATACCTTTAACGAGTCAAGTCACTTAATCACCCTAAGCGTGGCATCTCCACAAGCTAGGAGGTGGCCCAGCTTCCTTGGCGCCTGCTGCTATAGAAGCTTAAAGGAAGCTCAAGGTCACTCATCCATTCAGCCAGTGATAGAGCCACTTCCTGCGCATTCCCTTAATCCCACTCCAAACCAACCTTCCTCTTCTCCTCCATCCCAAGAAACAGAAGCATCAGCCACTAAGTGGCATGGACATCGAAAGAGCTGTAGAAAAAACAAGGCATCCTTACTGATGGCAGAACTGTTTGCTGCTCTCCTAAGCAACATGACACTGTTTCACACCCTCTTTGCTAGCCAGATTCCGAGAATAAACAAGGTTGCCTCAACAGAGAAGTCTATGAGTCTGAAGCACTGAAGAAAAAAAATTAAGAGGAATTTAAGCACAATTTTCCCTTTTCTAGCCCATTGCCTGATGACTGGGTAGTGCTGTAACACAAGAGCATTGTCCTGACCCCAGGCAGTACATCAGAGTTTACTGTAAGCTGACTATTGTGCTCAGATACATTCAGTGCAACAGAAGGATGATGGATCTAATAAAAGCCCAAGTTAAAAATGTAAACTGCATTGAGGGAGAGCAGAAAGCAAGGAGGGGGCATAACACACCCCATATGAACTCGTCATAGTTCTCTTTGCACTTGCTTCTTAAGATCACTGATCTGCAAGGACTTACAGTTATGGGTTTTGGAAGAAGAAAAAAAACAAACAAACAAACAAACAAAACACCAACCCTGCAATACCAAGTAGTTGCTCAAAAAAGGTAATTAAACCGATTGGGGAAACTGCAAGGCTGAAAAGCTTGAGAATATTTACTTTGGGGAAGAAGCAGATATGGAGACAAGATAAAAAGCAGGGAAGGTAAGAGCACAAAGCAGGGAAATCAGGATCTTCCAACTTTGTGGCTCTTGCACTGGAAACGATATCCAATAAACAAATTCAGAACAAACCCAGGGAAAAGACTTTTTCACACAACATGTCTACCTTAGTGACCACTGCCTGAGGAAGCTGCTACAGCTCAGAACCACCTCTCCAGGAATTTAAGTTCAAGAATATCTACAGTTGCATACAAAAGCATACAGAAGGACCCACGCTAGATCTGGTGACAAAACTGGAAGCTTAGGATAGCAGACAACAGCAATTCATTGCAGTCCTACCCACACAGCAAGAAAAATCATTGTGAGGAACGGGGTCAGCCAGAGATTTAAAATATGCAATTAGAAGTACTTATCTAAAATTACATGCCAAGTCTGCACAGCGTATCTTTCTGAACCTAACCCTTTTAGCTGGAATTGGCAATTACTCAAAGACTAACAATCTCAATTACTACATCGTGACAATACGGTTAGGAATACAGCTGAGACTGAGTAGTATGGACAAGTCACATGAACTCAAGAGGAGTACTATGGGATGGTATCAGGACAAAAAGGAAGAGATCTCAAACTCTCGAGCATGAGCCATAAGAGGATTTGAACACAAGTCCTACAAGCAACGCTTCACAGGCACACTAAAATGTGACAGCTTGGATGGAGCCTTTCTTCTTTACAAGAGCAGATTTGCAGATACCTGTACTGATAAAAATAGCATCAGTCACTAGATGGAAACGGGAATTGTGGCTCAAATGACTTGCTGAGGATCATACAAGTGTAGACCTAGCCAGGACTCCTCAATTCTGTGTCTGTTCTACTTTCTAACTGCAATCACCAAAACAAGTGCCTGAGGTAACACTACAGGAGCTGTCTCTAAGATGCAAGTGGAAAGACACAAAGGTAGGATTAAAAAAAATCCTAGAGAGTTGCTTTAAATGGAAAGGTAATACAAGGCCTCACCTCTTCACCTTTCCTCAATCCCTGCCAGTCAATATTTACTACGGAAAGTTTTACCCAAGAGAGCTTTCTCACCTTTAGCAGAGACGCCTCAGTGTTCACAGGAATGCCTATTTCTGCCTGGCTTTAATCCAGGGACCTTCCACACGCAACGTGAATGTGACAGCTACTGCACTACAGAAGCACCAGCTCACACACAGAGGAAAGGAGAAGACAAAGCCCATCAACATACATGCTAGATGAGAAACAGGAAATTTTAGTTACCACAGCTACCTGCCAGCAGCTGTCTTCCATTGAGAAAATCTTGAGAAAAGATGCACACAGCGGAAGAAAATTACAGAGCTACAGCTCCAAAGGACTCTGTCTCCTGTCCTGAACTCTGAATTAGTGGGGATTTCCATATGGCAGCCTGCAATACATCCGTGATCCCTTAGCTGGCATCAGTACCAGAAAGAGATTAGGAACAAGAGCTAATTCATTCAGTTTTTCTCTTTACAGGTGAACAGGAAAAATGTAAACAACTGCAGGAAAGGAAAAGAAAGCAAAACTAGTCACTTAAATTTTGAACACTTTGGAAGTTTGTAGCTCTGGATCCCCCTCAAACTGCAGGGCTCTTGTGGGTACAACTGAGCTTCACACTTGGACACTAACTCTCTTTAAAACAAAGGGATTATACAAAGTGCTTTGCTCCAAACGAACAGTCTGAAGTTCTCCAACAGTTGATCTTTTTAACATTTTAAGTTCTCCATCCCACAACTAGGACAACCGACCTGCCTCTAGTGAAATCAGCCGAGTCCCCTCACCCTCACACCACCTGAAGAAAGATTGCTTAAGGCGCTTAGCAAGCAGATTGTGGTAACTGAAATACAACTCCAGACAATTTTGACTGCATACCAGGAGTTCATCCATGCTCGTCTGACACTTCTCAAGATTGATCCGTTTAATTGCCACCTTCTCCTTCTTCGGAGTGCAGAAGGCTGCCTGCACCACCGCAGTCGCTCCGCTCCCTGTGGGTGAAAAAGATAGATAGTTAGCAACGTCTTACAGGACTTCAGCAGACAGGAAGGGAGGTCAGACAACCAAACGATGAGTACCAGTTAGTATAAGCAGCAGAGCCAGGTGAAAACCCAGTGAGGGCAACCCCACAGGCACTCCCTGCTCCAGGTCTGTGCAACTCAGTGGGTCAGCTCAGCTGCAACACGAAGTGCTGGGCTAAGCAAATGAAAACAAATGGATCTTTATGATCCCTTGCAGGGATCATTACAGCTCCGCAGACAAAAACCCCTCCAGACTCCAGCTTACTTATAACAGAGGAGTGATTCTTCTCGTGTGCTTTTAAAAGAAAGGCCACCGAGGTCACACGGACTTTTAACCTGATGTGCTCACCCCAAGTGTCGAAACAAGCCACGTTCTTTGCTACCAAACACTAATGAGATTTTTCAGATGTTTTTATGTCCTAATTGCTGTTCTCGTCTCCCCTCATTTTATGCAAAGACACGAGGTAGGCTTCATTCAAGCCTGTTCAGCTACAGTTCCCATGTAGTAGCACAGCGCTTTGGTGCCTGGGTTGAAAGCCACAGCCAGAGAACGTTTAAATTCCAATAGGGAAAAAAAAAAAAATAAAAAATAAAAAAAAAATCTTTTAATGTACAGTTGAGTTCTGGATTTAAACTAATCAGCAATATCATATCCTTTGATATCAAAATGAGTTCACAACAGTGAGACTTCAAATCTTTTTGATGTTAAGCCTGTATTTGTTGGGCTCCAGAAGTAGTTGCAACATTCACGTCTCATCAATAAGATGCCCAATTAATGAAAAAGGGGGTAGGATAGGTGGAAAAGAGCTCAAGAGCTTTCTATTACCAATATCTTTAAAAGTGCTATTAAAAATAAAACCACACCTATTTTGTTCATTATCTCAGGCATAACCCATGAGCCCGTTTGGGCTGATGAGGGAGATGAGAACAGCTATTCTGTGTTTTGGAATAACACACACACAAAAAATCATCTCCAATCTTTCAATCTCATCTCCAAACAACGGCTACTGAAGCTCCCTACGACCGCCATCAACAACCCTCTCACAGCGAGTTGCGCCAAGTCACAGCCAAACTCAAAGTGCCAGGTGGTGGAAAGAGTTTGAAATCCAGCCCCGAAAGATCCAGGAGAAACTGCTCCATCCAAAGTCACACTGAAATAAATTACAAAGCCCTGAACCACGGGCCTCCATTCCTCGACTCTTCAACCAGTACCCACTACGGCGGAGCTACAGGAGCTTCACTTCACTTTATATGGCATTGCAAGCGTACCCTGGACAACGGCTTCGGCTTGCCAGCTGATTCCCTGCGCTGGAGAGTTTACATTTTAACGGCAGAAGGCAGCAATGTGCAGAACACAGAACGGCAAGGTCGCTAAAGCTGTACTATTTCACAAAGCAAATGGGTTTTTAAGAAGTTCGAGACTGAGGTCGCTTATTACTCGCACACATATTATTTTTCAGAGATTACGCACAGCACAGGGCGAAACAAAGCTATCAGGAGAAGTTTAGGTGGGAGAAAAGGATAGCAACAGGGGCAGCAATATCTACAAGGGACTTTGAAAATGAAATCTGGGTGCCATAAGCAGGGTTTTGAGTAAAGGATGGAGACGATGGAAGAGTCTAGGCAGGCCTTTAACAAAAATCACTCAAAAAAACAAGCCAAATTTAGCTAGACTGCCAGGATCAGGGCCGAAATACATAATATTAAGTACAGGACAAACATCCCTCAACCAAACCTCTGCATAAACTCCCTCTGGTTGCTTCACCTGGCAGGTAGCAGGTGCAGGACTCCAACATGAAAGCAGCAGCCCCAGCGCAGACGCATTCCCACTCACTGGGAACCCTGGATCGCACCAACCTGCTCCTCTCCACCCAGTACCTGCTTCTCCAAGTTTTTCTGCTGCTTCCTTTGGGGAGGTGGAGGAGGAACAAAACTGAACACACACAACAAAGTGACTCAAGGTAGGGAGAGCAGAGCATACAGAAGTGGTGACAAAAGGCAGGAGAAGTTGCATTTCCTAGCCCTGCTGGTCTCCCTACAGCAAAAGCTTTTCAGAAATCAGAATAAAAACCAAACATTTGTGCCTGTATCATTCCTTTGGAAAGAGATCCCAGAAGAAATGTTGCTGCTGACACATTCGAAGCTCCGGTATTATGATTTCTTTCTTCGGATGTCTCTGTGCATAGTAATAGACAGAGGCTGAAAACACAAGCCAGATGCTGTAAGAATACACGACTGCACACCTCGGAGCCCTTTCCACCCTTCAGTTACTTTTGCAGTGCCTATTTTCACCTCTACACCTACCTGCACAGTCCTCATCAACACAAGACTCTGCCCAAAGACTCTTTCTGGATATTCCAAACACTCAGCAGCTTCAGCATACACCTGCCTCCCCCCACAACACGACAGACCAGGATTCCCGTGCCAGTTACAGCCAGCTGGTGGAAGCACGACTGGCAGAGACGCTTCTCACAATCCAGACGTGACACCACTACCGCAGACCAAAGCTTTCACAAGACAATAGCGAAGCCCAGGCTGTTATAGAAGTGACTACACAAAGAACGGCTTTGGGTTTTATTATTTTTTTTTTTAAGATACCCAGAAACAATAGATGCAGACTAATTAAAAGCAAGACCGTGCATGCTACAGCTCCTTCCCGCTCCTCCAGCCTGCCTGATCGATGCTCACTAGGACTTCAGGGCAAAAACTGCCGCTCACCAAGTGCCTGGACAATGCCCCAGCCTACAGGGACCCGATCTGTTTGAGTGTATGGCATTATTCAAACAGTAATGAAATCCCTAAATTAAATCCTTCTGGGCACATGGTAGGGAATCATCCTAACTCCAGACTCCTCCCATTTAATTCCCTGCTGTTCCTACTTTCTCTGGCAGATCTCCAGTTCGATCACCACCTGCTTTCCCCACTCCCCCCTCTCCCGCTAATTCGTCATTTCTTTCAGCTCCTCCATAGCACTTAATTATAGAGAAACAATGACATCTCAAAAGCGTATCAAGCAAGGATTAAGCCAAGCTGCAGCACGATGTGCCACAAGCAAGCTGCTCTTTGGTAGCAGCAACAGCGTGCCGTGTTTCTGGGACCAAACAAAGACGGGTTTCCATGCTTCTTTGAGGAGTACAGAAAACGTGGCAACACGGCCACTTCAGGCTTTGCAGCCATGCAATTTGTTTCTGACGCTCCAGGGTGGCAAGAGAAGGAAAGCAGAGATGCTGCAGCAAGGATTCTAAACACATTGCTAAGTGAAAACACAGCTAGAGCTCACTGCGCCAACAGAGAGAAAAAGAAAAAGCCTAGCAAGGAAGTTTTGTTAAGTTTAGGAGCAGGTAACAAATATAGAATCATAGAACAGTTTGGGTTGGAAGGAACCTTCAAAGGCCATCCAGTCCAACCCCCCTGCAAGGAGCAGGGACATCTCCAACCAGATCAGGTTGCTCAGAGCCCCGTCCAGCCTGGCCTGGAATGTTTCCAGGGATGGGGCATCCACCACCTCTCTGGGCAACCTGGGACAGTGTTCTACTACCCTCATTGTAAAAATTTTTTCCTGATACCTAATCTAAATATATGGCAAAGATTGGGAAAGCAGTGATTTGCCTGGCTGCTATGAGCCACCTCCAATGAAAAAAGAAAACAGAAGGGCAGTTTGTGCTAGGCTGGCACAACTTAAACAAACCAACTCTCCCAGCAGACGCAGACCTGCTGCGATCAGAGCCAACTGCGGTCCCACGCGCTGCGGGCAGCACTGGGTTAACGTTCCTGTGCCTGGTTCACGCTTGCTCCCCACCTCGAGACACTCTGATCAAGGACAGTGCTGAGGCTCTTCCCTCCGCCTCCCTGAAGATCAGCTTTCGGAGAAAATTCGCTCCCTAGTTAATCTCTTCCAGCACAACAGCTTAGCAAAACAATGAAAACTGGGCACGGCCAAATGCTTGCTGCTTTATTCCTGAAAAGCAGGAGATCATTTTGTTGAGGGCTGAGGGGGGAGGAAAGAGACCCCAAGTGGGTATTAGGATCAGTTTAATATCCTCTGCTTTCGCCTCTGCGGGCCCTCGGATACAGTTCCAGCCCTTAGGATAGCAGCTGTAAAATTCCTGCATAAGAGGGTCATGACCTCCTTTAGGAAACACTGCCTAAGGAGGAAAACGTACCCTTTCCAACCCCTGCTTCTTTCATGTTTCTATGATTAAATCACAGAACGGTTTGAGTTGGAAGGGACCTTAAAGATCATCCAGTTCCAACTCCCCCCCGCCCTGGGCAGGAACACCTTCCACTAGACCAGGTCACTCAATGGTTCTTTCCTAAATAAAAACAACCTCTGAAAATATGAAAATAACCCAAACCGAAAACTCCCCAAGCACTCAGTTACTGAAGCCTGATTTTCCAAGTCATCTCTTCTGGTCCCCTGGATCCATGTTCCCTGTACCTTCAGCAATCCAGAGCTCCAGCTCGAGCTTCTCCTTAAGTTGAGACAAACTCCCTACACAAGTCCACCGCCAGCCTTCAAGGAAGGGTGGACACCATCTCTTCTGCAGTCACTTTCTGTCACATAACTCACATGGAGCTTGCTTTAAAAAAAAAAAGAAAAACAAACCCTTCAAGCTATCTGTTACAGTTGATGGAAACAAATGACTTCAAGGCATTTGGAGGAGTGGAAAGACAGGAGACTGACCTGAGGACATAGCATGTTCAAATACGCTTTGTTTCCAAAGATAACTGAATCCTTGCAGCCACATAAGGACATCACAGCTCTCCCAGTAAGACTGGGATGAATTGCACTGATGCCTCCTCCCAGGCAATGCAATTGAAGCCAGAGGTCCTTTTGGCAGTGATATCTGCTTAAGCAACGGGAACAGCCATGCCAAAGGGTCACAAGACAAACATCAAATCCTGGCTCTGCAACAATATTCCCCCACCACGTGCAATGGCAATTTAAAGTAGCAGCTACATAGAAAGAGAGCTCACAAAAGAGTGTTGCCCAAGATTTAAATCCATCTTGCTACTGGAAACTGAGTTTCAGGAGCCCTGAAAAATTCCCTTCAAGGTAACTCAGCTGCTCACACAGCTGTTTGAATCAACAAGAGACATTCTCCACAACTGTCTCACAGCATCGCTCTTTATCTGACCATGGTATCAATCCCCTCCATAGAGGAAATATGCTCTTCCAGGGTCAAATGAACGTTACAAGCAATTTAGGTTGGAAGGAACCTCTGGAGGCCTCTAGTTCACTGTCCTGCTGAAAGCAGGGCCAAATTCCAAGTTAGATCAGGTTCCTCAGCATCAAGTTCAGTTTAATTTTGAGTATCTTTAACAACAGATATTCCTACAACCTTTTTGGCTGTTGCTGTGTTTGGCCACCCACATGGTAAAGCTTTTCTTCACCTCACTATCTAATCAGATTTCCCAACATTGCTCACAACCACGGCCTTTCACCATGCCCCTCTGTAGAGCCCAGCTTCATCTCTTCTATAACTTCCCAGTAGATAGCTGAGGACAGCAACAACATCCCTCCCTTAGCTCGCTCCTCTAAGGCTGAAGAAACCCAGATCTCCCAGCCTGCCCCCATAAGTCACGTTCCCAAATCTCCTTCAGCATTAGACCATGCCCAGTTGAACGCAACCCTGCCCTCTCCTCTCACCATTCCCCAGCACACACACAAGCTCTCTATTTTAAGTGAGATCTGGAATCCATCCTCCACTATCTGGAGCGCAGTGCCAGAAAGCCGCTTGTGACGCAGGCTCTGTTTATAATTGTGCCCCTGGGTTTTCCTCTTATGAACAATGCACACAAAACACTTCCCTGCAAGGCTGCCCTGGATCAAGCAATGGCTTTCAGGTTCCAGGTATCCAGTTTCAGGTAAATAAATAAATAAATAAAAAAAAATTCAGATCCATGTCCTGTGGGCGTTAGGATGACCTCTCTAAGGTCTCTTGGTCAAGGATGTGACATTAACAGTCCTCACTCTAGATCACGCAGACACCCAAAGCCCAGGAGACCTTTTAATGCTTTCTAACACAGACTCTGTATTCATGTCTGCCACTGCAGGGCATGGGGACGGCGACCTCCATCTCCGGATGCTTTGAGTCTTTGACAGCCTCATGCCAAAGAGCTGTGGGAGCTCTGCTCTGTGGTTACTCGTTCCAAGGACAATACAGTAATAAAACAAGAAGCTACAAGACTGGGAATAGAATTTCTTAAGTGTTCTTACAGAGCACAAGGCAGATACAGATCTAATTAAAGCAGAAATTAAACACCAGATTGCAAACTCAAATTGATCTTCATTGTTGGGTCTGTTTGCTGTAAAGCCAAAGTTATGCCTCTATTTTCTCCACCTCATTTGAGGTTTTTGGTGAGGAGAGAGTCCTCTCGCAAAGAATGAGCCTCTTCTGAGAACAAGCCAGCAAAAAAGCCTAGTCTTAAATTTGTAGCCAGCTCAGTATGGAGTGGGAATACTTCCTTTCCCCAAGCAGGACATGGTAAGGAAAGTCCAGTGGATGTCAAAAGTCTTCCTGGCACAAGCCCCACGATTCAGGAAGAGTGAAGTAATGCAATGTTAACGGTCCTTGAATATGGCCGTAGCTCTTCAAGCCATCTCCCCACTAAGTGTCAAATTCCTACTACAAAATGGAAGATGCAATCCACACTGACAGTTACAGATAGCATTAATAAAACCAAAAGGAATTCAGAATGGGACTCGGACATATTCCTAGTACTGCCACAGAGAGGATGAAAAAACCTGCTCACCCACGATGAGGAGAAAGCTTTCACAGGAAAGTGTCACCTGCTCAGCCCAATATCGCAGGAAGAGTGTTGCCAACATTAACGATGCTAGAAGTGAAGTTACAGCCCTGAATCAGCAGGAAGATCACTCATTCGGGTGCTCCTAGTACCGCTCAGAGCAAACCCAAACAGCAAGCTGACGGAATGCCGCTGCTAGAAACACTGTGAGCAGCGGCGGAAGCAGCAAGGGAGAATTCAAACAGTTTTGTTCTGCGCCTGGTTGGAAAACCTGTGGGAAACTAAAGCAACAACAGAGCAATCCACATATTTCCACAGAGAGAAGATCCAGGGCTTTACATTTATTTCTCCACAAGCTCAAGGACAACACATCCACGGCGCAGGACTGCAATGCCCATTTGTAAACCCTGGCAGAGGCGGTAAGAGGCCAGGTTTAACCTGGTGCACTCACTCCCTCTCAACTGCAGCCGTGCGATATTTGATCTACAGCAGGGGCAGAAAGATATCGAGTAGAGAAGAGAGAAAGAAATACTTGCTGTCATAGCGCAGGGAAGAAATAAATCCTCTATCATAACAAAGAAGCATAAGCAAAATCAGAAAGGGAAAGCAGATTTAACTCAACCGCTGCGAGGAAGTCAAGTTTAAAGCCTATATTGGTGGGCTGAAGGAAGACCAGCAATCCCCACGGACTCTATATAAATAAATATATACATAAATATACACCATACCTGACGCCACCAGCACTACGTGTGTGCAGCAGGCCTACGGGCAGGTGTAACAGCTGACCTCTCACATTTACAAGAGAGTATCTACCCTCATATTTCCAAGGAAAAAGCTTTAAAAATAACAGCTCAACCCTGTCTTAAATAAATTATTCCCAAACTTTGCATTTCAATATGGTCGAGGTCAAAGTGTCACCCCGCCCCTCCACACAGCATAACTCACATCATCGAATGCAGCGCGTCCGTTTGTCTGCCGGGCTCACCTTGAGCAGGGCCAAGCGCTGCGAACATTTAGCTGGGTTCAAGCCAAAGGTGACTGCGTGTACGTTAAGACGCGGGGCCCGTGCTCGATAACAGAAATTAAGAGAGGGCAATAATTGGGAGGCTGTATGTCCATCTTGATGAGCACAGTCTAGACCTTTTAATGAAAGAACTGGGAGGAGGAATGGGACAAAGCAGAATTATT
Source organism: Chlamydotis macqueenii (assembly GCF_036417535.1). NCBI lineage: Eukaryota > Metazoa > Chordata > Aves > Otidiformes > Otididae > Chlamydotis > Chlamydotis macqueenii. Next base: position 4,883,288 of record NC_141557.1, on the reverse strand, counting down.
ACTTGTGAAATCCTGTGTTTGTTTCATTTCAATGGCAGGTGTATCTCTTTGTAACGACATCTGGTCATTCACTCCAGTAGAGTCAGGTCTCAAGTAGTTCCCAATTCTGTGCAAGTTGCAAGGCCATTTATTTGAAATGCTACTCACACACGAGGGATTTATGTTGTTAAGACTCAATTACATGTTTTTGCCAAAGCTTGAGAATCTTTTCTCAATCATTTTGTGTTAGTACCTGCAGCGTCCAACAGAAAACTGATCTTCCAGCATTAATCCAGCATTTTCAAAGAATTTCAGAAAATAAATAGATTTCTGAAACTCAGCTATCAAATTAGAAATACAGCCAAAATATTTGAACTTCATGTGAACTTGCTGACAGTGAATTATTCACCATCTTGATAAGAGCTCTCGCTGTTGACAATACCACTGAAACCCACACATTTTTAGAGCTCAGAGGGTTCTGCCCATGCAAGACAATGTCTTTCTCAAGACTCCTAATGCTCCGCGCACAGCAGAGAGGGACGGTGAGCCTCACAGTGCTGCCAGCGCTTGTTTAGACACACTTCCCTTCCAGTGGTCCATCAACACAGAGACACTCGACATTGCAGACTTACTGCCCAGGTCTTCAACTCTTGAACTCAAAAAAAAAAAAAAAGAGGAATACAAACCCATATGCAGTCACTTGTGAAGTCTGGTAACATTTTCAGAGCCATCAGCAACTGATGGGCAATAGCTGCAGATGGTGACACCTCCCCATGGCCCCAAACTCCACATTACACATAAACGACTCCGACTTCTAAGCTGTAGAGAGACCCAGCTACCGTGAACGGCACGTCTCAATGCCAAGGTTTCTGCAGAAAGGAAGGGGAGTTATGGAAATTTTCACCCCACCCCACGCCGCATTGTTCTCTCAGAACTCTTTCGATCTCTCTTAGGCCCTGAACACAGAAAAACGTCATCTGTTTTGCCACCTTCGGCAAACACTCATGTTGGGAATCCTTACAGACTAAGCACAGAAGTGACAGCTTTGGAGAGGAAACGGTCAGCCTGTCAGTACAACACAGGCCAGGACTGGAACGGAGGGTGAGGAACAGGCTTGGCCGTACAAAGTGTGTCAGCAAGATACCTGACAAAATTGTCATGGGGTCACTTTGCTGTTTGATTTCACCCATAGTCACCAGTTTACAGTGCATGCCGCTGAGACAGGCTTTGGGCTGCCACCCTGCTTTCCAACACAGCAAAGAGCTGCAGCTGCCCAGCCATCAGACTCTACGCCATAACAAGAGATGCAAGAAAAAAAAAAACCCACAAGAGAAAAAGTCACCGGTCACAGATGGTATCAGCGAACAGAAGAATTCAGAGGAGCGATTTAACCTGAAGCCCACCCTGAAAAGGACAGAAACACTACTGACACACTAACGGTCTGACCAGAACCTCATCAGAAAACACAAACACCCTCCGATTGCACAAGGTGCCGGGGTGATTTGGGGAATGCCTTTGAGACCGTTTTCCCCACGGCAGTGAAGACAGTAAGCTCCAAGGGCCAGTTACACAAGTCCTGCGTGACCTGCCACATTTACTTAAGATGCTATTAGCATGCCTAAATTAGATTTTCAGTTTGAAACCAATTATATTTATTTGATTTCGTGCCAGCATCTCCGGCTAATTTAAAGGGCACTGCAGCTATGCAGTGTTAATTCTACACGATGGAAAGCAGGCTCAAACATCTCATTTCCAAACACAGCAATACTACTGGAGAAGGTTTATCCTTCCCTTTTAATCACTGTCAGTTGTCTTCATGGTATATGCAGCAATGTAAATATCCTGCTGGCTGTCATCGGGTATTACCAACGCTGGAAACACAGCCCTGGTACAGTAGCCAAGTCAGCGTTCTCCCTTCCTCCTTCCCAACCTTTATCTCTGAACTCTGTCTCAACTGTGATTTCCAACTGTACAGGATACTTTATTTGGCCAGGATTCCACTAAACAGAACAATCTGTCTGCAAACAGTGCAGATGTTTCATAGTACGTTGGTTATTTTAGGTAAGTAAGCTTTTAAGTACCAGATATGTCCTCTCCTGAAGGCCATTATCCTTTCTTTTCAGGGAATCGCTTGATCTAATAAGTCTGTTCTGCATCTATCAGCGTATTCAGCACACAACATTAGCCTACTGGTTAAAAATTACATTCTTAAACGGAGAGTAATAAGAACCACCCTAAGCCTTAAGATCTGGACAAATAACTACGCTCAGGCTGTGAGTCCGTCAGCTGTTCAAATGAAGATTTGCATCCGTGAGTCATTCAAGAGGAAAAGAGTTCATGCTCAAGACGCTTTTTCCAGTGAAATACACTTTGCTGGAAGGCAATACCTAGGTATGTCTTAGCTGTGAATACCAGGTTATTTATTAGACAGCACTTGGCATCCTCCATCACAATTATTACTTTAGCGAAGCGATGGAACTTACAGCCTCAGCTTTCAGCACGCTTGGCACGCTACCTCAACCCAGGAGGTGAAGTTCTTACAGGTGAGGACTTACACCACATCATGTTTCCAAAGGACTCCATTCCCACTGGCAGATCTTAAGGAATCACAAATCAGAGACGTTTGTAGCCAATGCATTTAAAGTTTGGAGACAGCGCGCGTCCCAAGCTGCAACTCTTCCGTGCCTTCCCTGGGAAGTGTCCTTGCAGATACAGCCTGAACGTAAAGCAAGCAGCATAAACACTGAGCTATAGACACAGGCTAGAAAAGAGAAGGCGTTGTTACTTCCCACTGTCGTAGGGAATCCATTAAGCAGCTGTTTCATACAGCGATGACAGGGTCACAGGGAGGTTTGAGTGTTTAATAGAACGTGTGCCTGTAATTCCCCCATGCGCCATTTCAAACACAAGCACTCATTAATTTGCTATAGGGATTATACGATTTGGCACCAGCTATAGCAGGGAACCGGACTCCGCGACCCTGGGAGTCCTCTCTAGCTCTGCATCTCAGCAAAATAAGTGACAGTAGCTTTCCATTTGTGTTCTGAAAATTGACATAATGAAAGCCATCCCCAGGGATTTTGCAGGAAAGGTGTTTACTCCGTGACAAGAAGCATCTTAGTTGAGTTTTTAAGGCACCAAAATAACCTAATATTGCATTGTTTGCCTGAAGCTGGAGATGCCCGACTGCTGTTTCAGCTGCCCCACTTACCTCAACAGGTATCAGCTCTGAGCACGGCCAGCTAATTTGCTTAAGAAAAATATTCTTTAAGTGCTCTCATCCCACAGCTATTAACTTGCTCTCTCACTCCCCAAATGCTACCATTTTCCACTACTCTCGACACCATTTTCAAAGCTTTATTTTCAGAGAGCTGGAACAAACCCTGGAACCCAAGAAAATGCACTTACAATCCCCTGAAGACCACAAATGAGCAAAAGCCCAACTTAGACCGAATAAAAAAATGAAAATGCACAACCTGTCCAGGAGTAACTGCGGAGCCTTCATCCAACATTTAGAAAAATTTCAATTTTACAAAACATATGCTGAATTTCCAGAAGATGCACTAATCTCACACTCTGAGCACATCAGCGCAATTTCATGTTTACAACTAGGTTTTTTTTCAGAAAATTTTCCTACTTGACAACACTCTCCCCCTCTAATGAACTGCAAAATTTGTCAATTAACTGTGCTCTAAGATGAACAGCAATTTAACTTCTTCCACACAAGAAGCTAGCAGAGGATACCACTGCACAAGCCACGTGCTCAGGTCTCACCAGAAGACTCAGCGAGGTACTTAAGGTAAAAATTTTACTCTGCAGTTTTAATTTAACTAGCAATTCCGTGGATGGATGAAAAGGAAACAGAGCATCCTCCCCCACAGCTTTATTAATAGCAAGGTGCTAGCACCAAAAAGAGTACAGTCTGTGCTTAATTTACCATTCATGACTATAAAGCGGTAACATTTTGGCAAAACTCAAGGAGAATTTACTACAGTAAGAGACGATCACTGAAGTGTTCCAGCTTGCACTGTTCTTTAACAGCTGCTGGTACCTTTTCTCTCCAGGATGAATTTACATAGGCTCATTTCCTGCCTGGAAGAAATATCCATTCGGGAGAATGGTATAAAGCCAGTTTAGCATGAAACAGTGAAATGAAACAAAACAAGATATTTTTCTCTCCCCCAACTCAGTAACTCTCAAAACAAAACGGATGGGGCAGAAAATTGAAATTCGGCGAGAAATTAAAACCTTACTCAGAAGAGCTTTTCCGTATTCCCTCGAAAATGCATTTTAATTCAACTGAGTTACAGGAGTTTGAAAGCGTTGTTTCGCAAGCATGCAGTACAAGCTGTATAAAACTTTAATGGACGAGAGGTGGAGGGAAGATTTGGTGAGAAAGTGAATCAGTGCTCTGAATTTACTCGGCTGCATTCACGATGGGATTTGTGAAGCCTTTAAGACTTGAAGACAGTAGTCCCCTGTAGACTTCCCAGTGTGCAAAATCAAAAAGGTCTAATAAACCCTTGCCAGGCATGTTAACTTGATGGAGGTTGATACATAACCATTTTTTTTCCAGGGTGGAATTTCTCTTCATTGCAAGAAAATCTGCACTAAGCAAAAATTCTGCATGCAGTGACGCACATCAGGAAACAACAATGATCTTTAAGAACCTTCAGGAGTGGTGAAAGAAATGACTTGGAAAAAGAAAAAAAAAACTTGCTGGACGTTGTAGCTATTGAGTATGGGTGAAAAGAAATATTGGATTTTTCCTTTGTGTACTTTATAGAACCATAGAATGGTTTGGGTTGGAAGGGACCTTCAAAGCCCATCCAGCCCAACCCCCCTGCAAGGAGCAGGGACACCTCCAGCCAGAGCAGGTTGCTCAGAGCCCTGTCCAACCTGGCCTTGAAATCTTAGACCACCACAAATCCCTGCGTTCTTATACTATGTGACAGAACCACATAACCCGATTAAAAATGGGGGATATGTGGGCTGTGATGGTTAACAGGAGAACCCCACGCGTTAGCAGTGTTTCCAGGCAAACAACGCACCCAGACAACGGAAGGGATCAAGCTTACGGCTGACAGAATCCCACACTAAGGTCAGCCTCTTCGTTTGTACTCATGCACGAGTGGAAATACTGAAGTGGTATCAGGGACCTAGTCACGTACCTGTAACCCCGTTGTTATTTAGCTGTATTTACACAATTCGCTACAGTGATCTTGTCTTACTCAGCTCAGTTTGATTTTGTCCTTAGCACGACTCCCTTCATCAGCACACGCATTATTTTGCACATCAGAGGTACCTCATCGCCTCTCGTACACCAGGAGCAAGTGACCTTCTGGTAAAGAGCTTGGACTGCCTGTCAGCCAGGGACCTAACCCTGCCTCCGAGACTTTCCCACATGACTGCCACAAAGACAGAGTTTGATGGTTTTTTTTTTTAGAAATGTCAAGGCTGAACTCCCTTAGGTGAAGTCACAGGAAACTACAGGAACTTTGAGAGCCAAGTTCTTCCTATCTGCATCTCAGTTGTTTGATTCTAAGGGCAGTGCAGGGTAATAGGCTAAACTCATCTGGAAAGTCCCAGGATCCTGATATTTCAAAGATTTTGCAATGCCAAATTCCACTGCTCCAACAGCTATTCTTCTACACCCACAAAGCTCTCAAGTCTGTCTCTCCCTATTAAGAAAGTTTAATAACACTGAGTTTACAAGCGGTCCATTAGCGTGTCCACAGCTAAATTTACTGCTATAGAGATTTACGAGGGATATCGTACACTTTAGGGGAAACCTTCCAAGCAAATTTGACCAAAACGCAATTTTTCGCAATTGGCTAACACAATTAGCAGTAAGAGCCAGTGATTGCCCATCATTTTAAATAGCTCCAACTTTTATTAAAAGATTACATCTCTAGACACTGACTTGGTGGGCAAGCTGCTAACACTCAGAAATAAAAGAGAAGCTGCCAAGTTTAAATAGGCAAACGTTCTGGGGAAGAGTTGATTTTCTCCAAGATTTCATCAGCTGCAGAAGGAACGAGCCTCCCAGGCATGCATTTGTCAGCCAGTACATACACCCCTCAGGTGCGCTCAGGAGCACGGCACATCCAGGTTTCCCCAGCACTAGCCAAAATATTTGCATTAAATTGAAACTATTTAAACGGTATTCTTGAGAAATGAAAGTGTTAAACGTTAATCAGTCCAGGAACGTAGCAGTACTGGAAGCAACTACCACATAGAAATCCAGAAGAAAGTGTGAACTATTTCCACATGAAATACCCCATGTGTTTGGGGGTTTTTTTGTTTCTTAACACCCCGGAACAGCTGAAAGCAGCAGGAACCGTCTCTGCCCTCCCCTCAAAGCAACAGGCCAGGCAGCCACGCCGCTTCGGCAACAACGATGGATTCTTCCCAGCCAGCCTCTCTCACCGCCTTTGGCTTTGTACGTCCTCAGTCAGCTTCCTTGCGCATTTTATCCTCCTTCCTATCAGACAGCAAACAACAGAAACACTAAACAAAGACACACGCACAACTAAACGCCTTTTCCTTTCGTTTCCCAAGAGGTAAAGACCAACTCACTGTAGCTCTATTCTAGTTGAGCGATGGTATCAAAGGCTTTAAAGAAATTAGATGTGCCGGGCATTCAAAGGTCGCCTGGATGCAGGAATTAACCTGTGTATTCAGTCTCACTCAGGAAAACACAAGATTTATTTGTCTACGTCCAAGCAGCTGAGAAACCGCGGTACCAAGCATCACTCACTTCCGGGCCCAAGCAGACCAAGTACTATGAACGACCGCTAACATTTTTCTTCATCAGATCTACATTTCCCCCAGAATTAATTTGATATACGTTTTAACATAACATAAACCAACAAAACGGCTTTTCTACCAACTTTAAAAAGTTTACAAACGAGCACACAAAGCAAGTCTTCAAATGAATTTACCAGCCTGAATACTGGGAATACGCTGTAGGAACCAATTTTGTTTAGCTAGGCTTGGGGGGAGGAGTGGGAATCTGTGAGGAAATGCTAAAACAAAACATATGGCATGAAGACTGAAGTCTAAACACTCAATATAGTTCTCAAGCAGTTACAATTTACAGAGTATAACATTTTTCTTGAATGGGTTTTTAAAGAGTTAGGCATATGAAGCTGGCTGCAACTAGCACATCAGGCTCGCAGGTAACATCAGGACGCTTCAAAAATGAAACCTAAAAAGTTATCACTGGACAGCAGCCTCCCATCCCCCCCTGGTTTTTACGTTCAAAGACTTCAATCGTACCTGCTAAGTACGTACAGGTCGCTCTTTTTCAGTGACAGTGCTTTTTCAGTACATCAGATAAAATTTGAAACATTCAGACATTTTGATAAAACTTGGGAAAGCTGAAATCTTAATTCTAAGAAATTCCTTGATACCTGCAAAAGAAAATTTCTCCCACATAGGTGTACATACGCTCACACGCAGAGCTTGGGAAGAACGCGGCTAGAAGTCTAAATATTCACCTCCAAAAGATCAATGTGTTCACAGGCAAAGCCCAGCTCAAAAGCTACACAGACTGCAGCCATTAAAAACCTAATCATTCAGTAAACAGTGACTTCAGTTTTCAATTTAAGCTTGATTTCTGAGGGGAGCAGAAACTCCCACCACATCTGTTCGTTTAGCCTGCGCTGTCCTCGTCACTACGAAGGAATCTGTCAGGGGAGAAAGGGCACAGGAACAGAGTAAAGGAGCACTCCCACCGCTAATTTATCTTCTGTTTCTGGCACAGACTGTTCACAGCAAAAAGGATGCTCCCAAATCAAACAGCCACGGCCAGCACGGCTCTCATCTTTCCAAAAAAGTAGCAAAATGAGAATGACCCAGTTCCAACCAACTTCGCTACCGCTACCAGCGTTTCCAACGGGAACCGTGAGATCTGAGGGAACACGCGTGTGCGAGTATCTGATCAGCACAAGTAGCATTAGCTTGTTTTTGTTGTTTTTTTTTTTTTCCCCCCAGGCTTCAAAAAGAAGACCGCCATGATTTATACACAAGCCACGCTTGGAAAACCACCTTCACAATCACCAGCACAGACTGCATTTTTTCTTTTTAGATGAAAGTTTAAGATGTCTCCAGAAGCAGCATTCACCTGCAAAGACTATCGCTACTCTGGGGGTACCTTTCATAGAAATGCTTTATAAATTGCTTCTTCTACCCCCACCTCCAATTTATCTTTTTGTAAAGGAAAGTCAGGTTCTGATCCTGAGCAAAGTTCCTCATTCAGTGGAATAGAAGCCTAAAGAGGCTACTCAGCAGTTACTAACACTAACCAAGCATAATAAACGCAGGCATTAATCCATACCCTTATAACGGCATGAGTCATCCCCAGTGCTGAGTAATCCTTTTTTTAGTATTAGCCAGAGTAAGGAGGGCAGTTTTACAAAAGTTCCCTTTGCAGGTAGAAAACTTGCTTTTTCAATTCCTGTACCAAAATAGTACAGAGCCATCCACGCCAAATGAAAGCCACACGTGGCTATTTTCAGGCAAAACCAGCACAAATTAAGGAATTGGACTACACACGGATTTCCTTTATATTAGGAAAAATAGCTGAGCTGGTAATCTACTGAATGGTGGACTCTAAATTTAAAGAGTAACGTTTTTCATCAGGAAACAAGTTAAATCCTTTAAAAGCACCAGTGCAAGGTTCATCTCCTTCCGCACCAGGACATAAGACTTTTACAGCTCTACGTAAAGACAGTTAAAAAAAAAAAAAAAAAACAACAAAAAACCACCACCAAAACACAAACCCTTGAAGTTTACAGGAGACACGAAGCAGGATCAAGGCAGTCCAGCTCAGTTAACACAGTGACATTTTGTCCCACAAATCATATACGTGCTAGGAAACTTGCGTCACATCTCCATCCAGGACGCTGGCAGACACACCAATGTTTGAAATGAGTAAGGGAGGGGGGGATGGGAAAGTTAAAAAGAGAAACCATATGTTTGCAATATACACATTTCAGTGTACACTTCATCACACACCAGTATGCCAACACAATCATTCAGCGAGCAGGCAGCATCCAGAAATCCAGTTTACAGAGGGACAGGGAAAGATACAGCAGAAATTCAATACTTCTTTCCTGATTTCTCCCCAAGTTTTCTCGGTTAATGTGAGAGGACACATCGCTGTGCTCCTCCTGATACTCTGAGGCTGTGGGATGTGCGTCTCCAGCAGCAAGTTCTCCTAAGAGCAGAAGTGCATTTACATTCCCTTTTGTTCCCATCCCACTCTGCTCCTCGGCTACAAAGAGGCAGATTGTCCCTTCGCTCCCATCACTGGATATTCAAGCTCCAATCCTTGCTTTGTGCTACCACAGCACCCCTTTGCTGGCTCCCAAGAGAAAAATAAAAAAAAAAAGAAAAAAAAGAAGCATTTCCTACACACACACATGCAGTTCCCTTTCCCCTGGAAATGGGTGGCATGTTCTCCCCCTTCTCCCCACACCTTTATCTCCTGCTCCTCAAAGAGGCTGAACATCATCCTCCCCGGGGTGAATTTTCCAAAGGAGGTTTAAAGGGTTGATCTGTAAGATTACGCCTTCCTTCTTGCCAGGGAGTTTGTTCTCCTTCCTAAAGCACTGCTGCTCCCACTGAGCAAAGGGAGAGGACAAAGCCTGATCCCACGGAGCAACAGGGATTTCCAGAAGGATTTCCCCCCCCCCTCCACAGCTTTAGTTCCTTCCTACTTTTAAACAATGCCAAGAATTTAATCTCTTAAAACAGCATTTTCACAAACTCTTCCCACCCTCCTTAACAGAAAATAAGTCTTCCCATGAGGCAGAGATGGAAGGCCTGGGCATGATAACAGTACATCACTTATAAACTTCAAATAAAAACGCTCCACAAGGATTACTCTAAAAATTAACCTCCTCCGTAAAAAGCCTTTGGCCAGGAGCCTGCCCTGCCGCCTCCTGCTTCATTTCGTGGCTCCGGAGAGCGAGATGGGAGGCGCTGACCTTAGAGAGTTACCTGTGGCAGCACCTCAGACGTGTCACACACTCGCCCTGGAGCAATATATGCCTCAAACACACATCCCAGCAAAATGGTTGAGACAGCCAATAAATCAGTACAGCGGGAGGTCTTTGGTAACTGTGCAGTTCAAAGCCAAGAGAGAGTGAGGGAGGAAAAAAAAAAATAATAAAAAAAAAAATCATTTAATGGAGAGAGTAAGGGCTGGGGCCTCGAGCTGCGAGGACAATGAATGAAAATTCACAGCAGCAGCAAAAACCCAGGATCAAAGGTTTGCTCAGCATCACCACAAAACCCTCCATCCCCTGCGCAGCCCACAGCAACACGGGGCTCCGAAACTGCTAAGAGAGGAGTCGTCTCCCCAAAATGCATGGGGGTGCCCTGGAAGGAAAGAGCCCACGTAAGCTGTGGAGTTGGCTCCTACACACCCAGCACATCCAAATTCGCGGGGTGAAGGGCAGACAGAGCCCCCATGGCGTGGACCCCGTCCCGCTCTGTCCCCACTCACCCCACACACACTTGGGGAGGTGAGGGGAGAGGCTGGAGACGAGCCCCCTGGCAGAGGGGGTGCCCCCCCCACAAGTGCCCCAACCCTCTGCTGGGGGTGAGACAGACCCACGCCCCTCTCTGTGGGTCCCGCACACGCGTGAGGCGGGGGAGCAGCACTTCCCCCCCCCACACCCGCACCCACGGAGAAGCTGCGGAAGCAGAGCCCCCGGCCCGCACCCACTCAGCCCCTCCCTGACCACGCAGAGCCCACGGCGGGGGGGACCGACACCCACACACACCCCTTGGAGTGGGGGGGGGGGGGGGGGGGGCGACCCCCACACCACACAGCCCCCCAGCGAGAGGGGGCAGCCCCCCCCTCACTAAAGGGGTGTCCCATACCCTCAAACCCCTGGGCACGGGGGGCAGACCCCCCTCACACCCTCCCACTCCTTGATGGGGGGGCTGCGTGACAGGACCTCCCCTCAGCTGAAGGGGGGCAGACCCCCCCATTTCCCTCAGGGGGGGACACACCCCCCCAAGCGAAGGGGTACCGCACACTCCCCCCCCCCACCCGCGGCGCGCACAGACACCGGGCGGGGACCGAGTGTCCCCGTTGCCCCCCTGCCCCCCGCTCCCGCCGCCGCTCACCGATGACCTCCTGCAGCTCGTAGTCATCCTTGTTGATGGACCAGGGCAGCGCGCTGGGGTCCTCGGCCATGGCCGCGCCGCGCCGCGCCCGCCCGCCCTCCGCGCCGCGAGGGGGAGCGCCACGCAGGAGCGAGGGAGCGGAGAGACGCTGCGCTCACCCTTGGGCGGCCCGGCTGGCCACGACCCGCGGCCGAGCCCCCGCCGGCAACGGCACCCACGACCCCACCACAGCCGCCGGCTCCTCCGCTGCCGCTACCGCCGGCCAAACTTTGCCTGCTCCCTCCACCTGCCCATGCCCAGAGCGCCCTGACGTCACCCGCGCACGCCGCCGCGCCCACGCCCCGCCCGCCAAGACGGGGGGTGGTGTCCCCTCGCCGCCATCTTGAGTGTGGCGCCCCACTGCCACTGCCGCCACATCACCCCACCGCGGTTTATTCGGCTGCCGCCACCGGCCTCGGGGGATGGGTCAGTACAGTATGGTGCCAAAAGCAGATGGAGGATGGGGGAGTCCTTGAAGAAGAAAAAGGAAAGGGTGGGGATGCCACACACAAGATGGCGGTTGCCCGCAACTTCCCCTCCCTCAGGCACGAGGTGGGAGGGGCTGCTGGTTGAAGACTCATTGCGGGCTGCGATTGGCTGCCAACTGCCGACTCCGCAGTTCCTATTGGAGGGGAGGCCGTCAGTCGCGTCGTGTCCCACTGCGGGGTCCTTTCGCCTGCGGGGCTTGTGCTCGGGGCTGGGAGCGAAGGCCGGGGAGCGGCGGGAAGGAGCGGCCTGGGGCTGGGCCTGGGGCTGGGCCTGGGGCTGGGCCTGGGGCTGGGCCTGGGGCTGGGCCTGGGGCTGGGCCTGGGGCTGCTGTGAGGCGGATTTAGAGCCCGGCGGGTGGGCGCAGGCCCCAGGAGCAGCGTGCCGGCAGCTCTCCTCCCAAACGTGGTGCCACAGCCCTGTGGTCTCTCCCTGCTGTGCCGGACGCATTGGAACCCACCAGAGGGAAGGATGGAAAGCAGTGGTTGCCTGGCTTTGGTCCAGGAGGGATGTTTTAATCCCGAGCCAAAGTGGGCCAAGCCCCTGTCTCCCCTCTCCGTTTCCCCACCAGGCGCAGTCCTGCAGTGAGCAGGTGCGGAGCCCGGCCCGGGCGCTTTGGGGATCCACATTCCACAGTTAAAAATAGGTCCCGAGGTGACGATGGGTGTGGAGAGATCAGAAGGTCTGGTTTATCTCTTCAACCATCTCAGAGGACGAGCAATTCTCCAGCTTCCCAGCTGTTGGGTGCTTCTGCTTGCTCCACACTGCATTTCAACATTCATGGATGTGTCCGACAGCCTGATCCTATGGTTCACGGCCCGCAAGTCCGTAGCTGGAGCTTTGTCCATCTGGATGTATCCAGAAGAACATGATGTGGTCAGCGGGGAAAAAAAAAATCCAAAGAGCGAGGAATATGAGGCTAACTGGTACCACAAAGGCTGCTGTCTGTATATTTAGGTTTTAAGTGTTGGCGGTTTGGTTCTGACATAAAATAGATAAAATGGTGCATCTCTATCACTAGGCATGACAGTAATCATCAGGAGAATTGACTGGGAATTTATCAAGTTTCATTCTTTGCTAGTCACTGTTCTTGTAGCCTGATGTCAGACACTGAGTCAAGGAACATCAGTTACGCATATTTTTAGCTTATTAGGACAAATTCTTGAGACGCCTCTGATAAACCAGGCTTTGTAGAGAGCCACTGTACCCTGCCAAATGCATGGGGTGACTTCAGTATTTTTCCTTGTGCTACCTAACGCAGGACACTAACTCCTTCCTTCTGCTCCTTTTTTTTTTGTCCTGAAGAAGCAAGAGGCCCGCAGTCCCATCTCGCTCGCCGCTGTTGCAGGCACAACGATGGTCTCTGTCCATAACGCGGAGCTTCCGACTGAAAAGCTGTTTGTTTTCCCCACTTGTCTGTGCTAAACATTCCTCTGCTGGGCGATTTTTAATACTTGCTAAATATGCTTTAATTACTGCTCGGAACTGTCTCTGTGATCTTTTAACCACGCTATAAAAAGGAGTTTATATAGCAATTAAAACCAGGTTTTACCCCAGAGCATGTACTCGGGTGGCCAGTGTCATATTTCTGATAGCTAACAGCATGTTAAAAATGGACCTGAGCCAGGCACCACCAACAAAAAGAGACTTATGTATGCTTAATTTGACCACAGGGTTTTTAAAGTCAGACCTGTATTTTGAATTCTCTTTTTGAGGAGGGCCAAAAATGCTCCCCTTGAAGGCAGTGCTAAAACTCTATTGATTCGGATCAATGGGGCAGGATTAGGCCCACAACGAGCCTTTAAGAATTAGCACAGACTTTGATCAAAGTTAAAATTTAAAATGTGCACCGACAAGACCGCCAGTGGCCACATGAGCATACACAGGTGAGTGCTGTATTTTAGTTTTCTAGCTCTGCAGTGAAAAAAAAAATGCATTTCCGTATTTTTAAACCAAAATATCTCATTCACGTAGAATCCGGGTCTCACAAATTGTGTAATTTTTTTTTTTTTTAAATGAACTCAGCATTTTGGGTCCCTCGAAAGTCAGGCATTGCTGTTGGATTCATTCATTCTGCCGGTTGTTTCAGCCTGAATCCGATGAGGGATTAAAAAAATGGAGCTGGCTTCCACAGAGATCTTAATCCTTAGCCCACCTCAGCTCTCCAAGCAGCACCTTCTCCTGTTTCATCGTTAACATTCTGTTCGTCCTCCTTTTCCTGGTTTGCTTTATTTCGTCTCTCTTGTGTAGGTTGTAAGCTCTTCAGGGCAGAGGCAATGCCTCTACTTACAAAAAAAAAAGCCTGTGAAGTGGTGCTGCTGAGTCAAGCGGTTTGTAGTAATAACAAGAATTTTTAGTGGAAATCTGAAGTGGAAAAGCAGTTTCCTGCTGTATCCACCTCCGCTTTAGACCAGGCTTTAGAGGAGACTGAGAAATGGAAAATCTCCAGACGTCTTTCAGGTAGGAAGGCTGCAGTCCGGGGAAAAAAGTCTCGGAGCTGGGTTTCCCATATTTTTTGACTTCCAGTAAAACACACGGTGATTAGAGCAGGCAGTGCCCTCCTCGCGCTGATTCTGCTGCAGAGCAAAGGGCTTTCTTCTGCCACTTCCATTTCACTGATGTCCTTGAGGCTCACGTCCCACCTTCGCACAACAGGCACACAACGCGTGCGGTCGCGCACAACGCTCTCGTTCTCGTAAGCCACGCCGTTTCCTGCCTTTGTGGGCCAAGTATTGTTTCAATGAGATTTACTGGCACTATCCAGCTCTTTGCCTTTTTTTTTTTCCCATTCATGCAATATTGGCTGTCGTAAAAGTGATGTTTAATGCATAGATTGGTGATCTAATACTCGGATGTTACTAGCTCTAGTACCCGTAAAGGATCCTTGATGTTTCATATATTTTGTCATCATCGCAGATGTGAACATAAAGCGACTTCATTTACACTTGGGTTGTGGAAAACTACTCTAAACTCCAGTTTGCCTATCAAGGCACCGCAGATTTCATCTTTCTATTCACATAGACTCTCGGATGCATGATTTTATTCTTCTTATTGTTAAAGTCAAAATTGCTTCTTCAGAACAGCCACGCACAGGCACTTGCCGTCACAGTTCAGTAGTGTTTGGGGCCACAGCATTTCCAGTTAAAGGCTTTTTCAGGCATCATAAACCGCTGTTTGCCAGCGATGGTGCGTTAGCTACCGCGATCCTTGCGAACAGCAGCAGTTAATGTGCTTATTGAACTGCTTGGTACGGGCACGGTTTGCTAAAGCGAGGGGGAGCCCAACAATGCCTCTCTTATTGCATTCAGTGCGGGGCAAGCGCGCGGCGGCAAGCGGAACGCCTGACCTTGTTTCACTGCAGAATTTGCCCGCTGTTCTTGCTTCATGGAAACGCTTCCAGGTTTATTGAAGGGACCTCACTCTATCAAACAACAGCTGATTATTTAACAAAGCACAAGGCAGTTTCCTCTGCAGCCAACAAAGGCAGGCGCTGCACTTTTTATCTCCAGGGTTTTCTCCCGGCAGCTTTGCTTTGGGTTTCAAGAAATAAGGCCAGGACCATGCAGTGGAGGAAGGAGCAGTGATTTAAAACTCTCCAGCTGGAGCAAGTTTTTTAATAATAGTTGTTTTCAAAACACAAGCCAAATGCCAGTCTAAACCACACCGGCAGGTTTTCCTAAGTGATCCTGTGTAGTACCGTGTATCTCCGCCCCATCATTGCGTGCCGGCGTACGAAGTCATTTTAAATTCACCTTTGAGGTCACTTTGAAGTCAAGTAGCTGAAGGCCTGGTTTTAACAGGTGAATGCTGGTTCTCACAGTGTGTTTACTGGAAACAGCTTTCACTCTGCAAACACACTTATCCCATCCCCGCTGCCTCTCAACAGAAACGCCGTGCTGTTCTCTTACTTCCTCCACTGAAAATATCCTCCAGATTTTAAGCTCCTGGAAACAAGTGAAGAGCTTATGACCAAGACAAGTTTTTTCTTCTTACTCCTCTCTTTGAAGTTTGTGATTTTTTAGTATACAAATTGAAAGCCAGTTAACCCTCTCTGTACAAAATTATAGCTTTGCTGCCTCTTTCAAATCTAAAATCAACGCGAGGTTTAAGAAGGAATTATAACAAGATCTTGATTACCACATACCTGAACCACAGCTTAATGATGAGCTCTTGCTCTGCTCTGGTTTACAGTAACGCTTTCTTCATGCTGCTCTGTCTTTCCAGAAGCTCATGAAGGACATTTCACATCCCCGTACCTCTTTTCGCCCTGGGAATGTCACAGCTCCTAAGGACAGAAAGGTTTTCCCACTGGCCTTTTCTGTGGAGGGTTTATCTCCATCAAAAAAAACCCAAAACATTTTCTAAGCAGCTGAGCAGGATGAAAGGGGGTCAAAAATGTGTTTCAGAGCTTTTCCCCTCATTTGGAAGTGCAAAACAGCCTGATGCAAGCATCCAGACCCTGATGGATGGGCGGCTACACCTGGCCTGACTCCTCTTTTGCGGTTGATGAAGGGTGGTCAAGGACTGTTAGTTCTATCGTGCGAAGCTTTGTGTGTGTGTGTTTAAGGCCATTTCAGACATTTTATTATTCAACAGCACTCTTTTTTAAAAAATACTCAGTCCAGGCATAACTCCTGACAGAAATCAGCTTAGCAATGCCGGAGAAGATGCGCTCCTTGCCACTTGCTGTTGCAGCAGAGAAGTCCCGAGTGTCCCTGGGTACTCAACTCCCCTTCTGAGGGCTGGCCATGGCAGGACTGAACACAGAAAGCAACTTTTGGAGGAGACACTGCTGCTCTCAGGTGATGCAGCATGGATACCCTGTCAGCTGGGAGTGCTTGAACCCAATTTACAGCTGACAAACTTCGGAGAAATAAAATAAAATATCTTTTGTGACATTACAACGAAGCGAGGTGAATTCTCTCAAAAGGCAGTGAGAAGAGAAACCCTGTGAATAGAAAGGTGGGGTGGAATAAGATTTCATTCACTTCTTGCCTTATGGGAATAAGATTTGTGAGGAAATATTGTTCTCATCCTTCTAAACGACCGGTATCTTCTTGAATCCAGCTAAGCTGAGGCCAGGCAAGGTTTGTGGTTCTCATTAGCAGATTCTAATGACACGAGTTTACGATAACAGTCTAATAGTTCAGTGTAACAGTGACTCAGAGCTTGTTACTGTAGCGATAGGAATGTAAAGAGATCTTATTTGAAAAAAATCTTTTGGGATAGTTCACATCCTTTCCTCCTTACTCATGAATTCCTCTGTCATTGACTGCTGGCTGCTAAAAATAGCATCCTTTTGTGTATCTTAAGTAAAGGAAAACCTAGAATCAGGGAGACAGTAGGAGAGGACCGAGGTCCCGACATACAGAGCCTTCAGGAAATATTTGTAATGAAAGCCCTCTGAGAGAGCAGGAATGTTTCAAAAAGCTGGGAACAACCTAAGTCTGAGAAGAGATTTTGCGAAGAAGAAGGAGAAGAATTAATGAATCACAGCAGCTCCCAGCTTTGATATTTTGCACCATGGGAATGAGAAGATTCATCTCTCTATTAGATAGAAGATCAAGCTACAGTTTCGTCTTGGAGAAGCTGTCCCACTTCAGCAGCAGGACAGGAAGCTTCAGGGAACAGCCCAGGAGCAGCCCCGTGGGCTGATGAGGAGCCGCAAGAGGAGGAGACCCACCAGGAGTCACTTGCAGTCGTACAGATCCCTTAAGGACAGCAGTAGAAAAGGGGAACTGGGAAGACAGGAGCAAAGGATCTGTGCGTTAAATGCATTACCACCACCCCCCGCCTTGGAAAAAGAAAAAAAAAACCAACCCGCGTGGCACCTCAGAAACAAACCATTGAAGTGTGAAATCGTGCAGCAGGGAAAGCTGTCGCAGAGAATCAGAAATTGATTTAATAGAGAAAAATGGACTGCTGCATAATTTGTGCAGATTGCTTAGCTGAGAGAGAAACATCCACAGCTCCTAAGGGCTTCGCTGTGGGCAGTGTCTGGTGAAAGGTGCGGAAAGGCAGATTTCATAGCTGGTGATTCTACGTGAACTGAATGTTTCCTCTTCAATACAGAACAATTAAAATCGATGAGAGGATGCTAGGTAACAAAAGAAAATGACTGATCAATATGCATGTCTTGGAGCCGAAGAAAAACCCGCCTGCCGAGAGCAGCATGCTGATGAGGCGAGATTTCTGAGAGCTCAGAGAGAAAATCTTAAAAGCTTCCACTCTCGATGCTCGATAAAACAAAGCGGCCAGGCAGATGCCAGATGCAGCGCTAGGAGAGGTTAAGTCACCAAGGAGGCTAAAGAATAACTGTTAGGAAAAACAAGGACTATTCATTTTTAGACTAAATAGCTTTAGAGTAAAAAATGCGATGCTGCTCTTTGCCTTTTTTTTTTTCTATACATCTCAAAAGCCCTTTACTGATACTGAAAAATGATGTTCTTTGCATACTCAGGTGAGGTTTTAGAGATGCTGAGACACTGACATTTTAAGGTCAATGTCCATTTTAGCCGCCAGCTCAAAGCACTTAAATGTCATTTCCATATATATTTCAGTTGGAGGTGTCTGCCAAATGCTGCCAAAAATCGAACACTAAATCTTCCACGATTCAGTAGTTTCGGATCAGTCACCCAGATTTCTGAATATTTCCAAAAACATTGCTGTAAAGCGGTCCGCAGGGTCCACCGTGGCTCCGGCAGGACAGGAAGCGGCACGTGGACCTTCGGGTTCGCTTACCCAGTTTTCCCTTCTGGAAAGGGCCAGGCTGAGAGAGCTGGGGCTGTTCAGCCTGGAGAAGAGGAGGCTCCGGGGAGACGTAATAGCGGTCTCCCAGTACCTCAAGGGGCCTACAGGAAAGATGGGGAGAAACTCTTCAGCAGGGCCTGTTGTGACAGGACGAGGGGTAACGGTTTTAAGACAGAGGGAGGTAGATTCAGATTAGATGTTAGGGAAAAATTTTTTACACTGAGGGTGGTGGAACACTGGCACAGGTTGCCCAGAGAGGCGGTGGATTCCCCATCCCTGGAAACACTCAAGGCCAGGTTGGACGGGGCTCTGAGCAACCTGATCTGGTTGGAGATGTCCGTGCTCCTTGCAGGGGGGTTGGACTGGACGGCCTTTGAAGGTCCCTTCCAACTCAAACCATTCTGTGATTCTATGAACGGGATTATTTGTTTCTGAAGCAACAGCTCGTAAACTGGCACACCAGCAGTTAAGCACCTTAGCACTGGCGGCTCTTACGTTTGGTTCTGCTTACACAAACAGAAGGTGAACGTAGCTGAAGATTAGAGCCAGGAAAATGCTGGAAAAACTTTGTGAAAGTTCACTTCATCGTAATCCCTACATTTGCCTGAACATATTTTCCATCCTTTTCCTAACTTTAGCATCCTAAACGGTGGATAAAGACCCGTTTCATTGCCTTGTGAGTTTTATTTCATTAACAAACCAGACAAAATTCATAGCGTTGAGCCCGCGCGTTCTCACTGGGCTTGGAGCAAGGGTTCTCCTCCCACCGTCTCGCCCGCCGCCTTCTCCGCAGAGCCCTCCTGCTCCCTCGGCGCAGGTGGAAGGAGCAGCCGTCCGCCTCACGAGCCAGCAGAACCCGCTGATCCTTTTCCCTGCGGGCTGGCAGCCGGCCTGGCACGCCGCTTTGCTCTTTCCCCACCTGAACGCACGGCAAGGCTGAGAGCTGTACAAAAATCTCTCTGGTCTGGGGAGATTCTGGATGCTTGGCTGTTGAGGAAACCCTGGCACGTTCCTTCCAGTGCTTCCAGCCGTCTGCCACCTGCCTCCTCACCCAGGGGGGCTCCGCGTTTGGTGAGAAGCAGAAGCTGGAAAGCAGCACGGAGCAACTGTGCTGGCCTCAGGCTCAGCCCCAGACACCGCGCTCGGCTGTCCCCGCTCCACAGGGCAGCGAGAAGGCGGGTGTGAAATGGGGGCGAAGAAAAAAAGTTCCAAGACACCTTTTGGAAAGAGACATAGTTAAGTGTTTCATGGCCAACGCAGACCGCGTTTTTTCCCTCCTTCCAGTCCAGCCCCACCAAAATTCAACCTAAGCAAGCCTAGAAATTGGGAAAATTGGAGTTGAAGCCCTTCCGATGGCTGCCAGCCAGGAGAAACTCCGGGTGCAGCCGATGAAACGTTGAAGCTCTGAACTGAAGGGATGCATCGCAGGCAGCACGGGAGAGCAGCTCCCAGCTGCTGGTGCGCCATGAGGTGCCTTTGTGGAAAGCAACTTATCCAGCCAGGATGGAGTGAACTGGTGGGCACGGCCAGCGCCGGCCCGAGCAGCTTTGTCAGCGAAATGGGAGGAGGGAAAGGCACGTTGCTAAGCCAGGCTCTGCTACAGGAACAGAAGATGCATTGTTTGTAAATCAGACTTTGGAACAGCTTAACACTTAAATACCCGTTTGATTAATTAAAGGTTTGCAGAACAGCACAGCTCCAGAGCGGATACAACAATATCCGTGCTCCTGACTGCAGATTTTGCTACGAAGGAAACAAGTTTCCCAGGCAGGGCTTGCTAGTGCTTATCAAGAAGTTGGGTTGGGTTCAAAGTCAGCTCAAAGTCCTAGTGGGGATCAGCTGAACCGAAAATGGATCTAGCACAGCACCTACAGAAAATTACCTTTAGAGAAGTATTTGTACGCAGCACGTGGCTGGTTGTCTGTAAAACCCCAGCAGGTCTGACAGAGGGGCTGTTTACAAAGCTCTGTTAGCCTGCTTCCCAGTAATGTCAACCTTGTAGTTTGTTTCTTTTTATCCCCTTATTAAAATATGTTTCCAGGGCGCTCAAACAACATTTTTCCCAGCCATTTTTAATGCCTGATTACATTTTCTTCCCTATGCTAATTTTCTTCCTGGAAATGTGCCCTCTGCACCAAGCAGTGCCTCGACCATGATGAAGCAGCTCTTTTCACGTCAGCGTAACGAAGAGCAGAATTTGATCCGTCAAGGGGCAACACTTCATCTCTCGCCCTCCATCTCTGAAGCCGAGAACGTTTTGCAGCGGTTCCTGACAATCTCACCAGGTAAACGCTGTCGAGGAGATGGCGCTGACGTTCTTGCGTCGAAGTGAAATAGAGGACTCGGAATATTTCTCCTGGCGCAAGAGGAACGATGGATAAAAAAGAGCTACCGCAGCCGGACCCCCTGACCCTACCTGAGCCTGAGCTACTGCCAAATACAGGCAAAAAGTCACCAGCTGCTCGAAAACATGCAGACAGGCGAGCGGTGGAAAGCCACGCTGGAAGTGATGGGATGCCAGCACTTCTGGGAGCGGGGCTCTCCTGGCAGGCTGCTCTTCCCCACGATTTCTATCTGGAATAATATATTCCGGGCTGGTTTCCGTATTGCTGTCCATATGTTCACTCGTAGTAGCCATAGCAAAGACATTGCTTCT
Source organism: Chlamydotis macqueenii (assembly GCF_036417535.1). Lineage (NCBI taxonomy): Eukaryota > Metazoa > Chordata > Aves > Otidiformes > Otididae > Chlamydotis > Chlamydotis macqueenii. The sequence goes on along the minus strand of NC_141557.1, from coordinate 4,862,233 downwards.
TATGCTCTCTAGGGAGCGTTGGTCGCATACGCCACTCAGCATATCGCCCCTCCTGTTGCGAAGCGCAGCTTGTCCTTGACCTCCAGAAATTCCTTCCAACCAACGCTTCCGTGATTCAGTGATCCTTCGTCTTTTCCTGTGGCAGGGCCTTGGCCCCGACAGCTGCGGGGTTTGTAAGTTATTTCCCTGGCTTGGACTCGCTCCGAGCCACAGGAAATAAAGCTGGCAAAATCCTCCGGATCGCTGCGCTGCAATCCATCCCCTGCCGAGGCCTCCAGAAAGGGTGTGGAGCAGGAGCTGACTGCCCAGCGTCCCAGTTTGCTGGGCTGGGCAGCAGAAGCCCTGGCTCCCTCCCCTCCAGCCCAGTGGGTACCAGGGCTGACGCATGGCGACAGAGACAGCAAAGCCAAAAATGAGACATGCAGAGGAACAACTCGTGTCTGAAGGACGAGCCCTTGATAATATTCCTTCTGGTGTGACACAACTCTACCTCTCCCTTTTCCAGGCATGGCCAAAAACCTGTTTAGGCAAAACAAGAGAACAAAAAAAGAACTAAACCCATACCATTTCTCACAGACAGTCCACTGTGAGACCTAGCATTTATTCTCCGGCGCCCAAGAAGGAGATTCCGCCTGCTGCTTTTCAATTCTTTATTTTAAAATGTTTTCACAAGTAGCAAAAGTTTGGGTTTTTGAGCAGGAAAAAACCCCACAGAATCATTGACTGTTTTCAGAAAGGCTAGAAAACACATATGCTCTTCCAAAGATTTGTACCAGCAGAGAAAGTAATATAAATATATATATGTATATATAAAAAAATAAATGATTTGGTATTAACAGATCCAACTAGAGCAATTTCAGAGAGGGAAAGAAACGACGTAACATCACAATTTTGTAAATCCCTTTTTTAAAGGTGTTCACAATTTCGACCTTCCACTGAGCGTGAAAGAGGGGAGCAGAACCACAGCTGCCACTGAAACATCTTCATAGTAACTAGATTTTATACCAGTCACGGACCGTGCACGCTTCATAAAGTCACCGTGACAAGACGGACAGGAAAATGTCCGAAGTGCATCAACTCTGTTTTTTACGTAGAAAAGGACAGATATTTAAACCACATATTTTACATTTAGGGCTGTTACCTCACTTTACCCCAAAATAATTATTTTAGCCTACGAGAGAAATCGTAACTGTCTGCAACAAAGCAACAGTCCCACCACAGTGACACCTGCACAGCATCCAAGCCAGGGCACAGCGAGCGGGGTGGTAACGGGATCCCGCCGAAGCACTGGCATTTTCACAGTTAATTGGAATATTGCGTTTATGTCCTGGAAGTCAGATTTAGAAATTCAGCTCTGGTTTTTGCTTTCCCTTTCCTTGTCAGCGACCACCACATCACCTATTCCAAACATTATTATTTTTGCTGCTATTCTTTTTTTCCTCATTTTCCTCATTTAGGACATCCCAAGCCTCAAACCACCCGTCAGGACTCACGCAGAAGACACCGCACCGGGTTCAATCTGCCAAAACTCTCGCTATTTTTGGTATAGCCTCCTTAGAAGAAGGGTGCAAGGGGCAGAGGAAGAAAACCCCCTCCTCTTTGCTCCATCTTGGACCCCATGGCAGCAGCCAGTGCACAGCTGGCCCATCCCTGCAGCTGGCCCATCCCTGCCACCTCTCCTCCATCCCAGGCAGCAGCCGGATCCCTCGCAGGGTGCCAGCACGGCCGCTGCCTCCCTCTAGAGACTGCAGCCTCCTCTGCCTGTGCTCCCCCACAATCGGTTACCAGAGTCCTTCCAGCTCTCCCAACAAGAAGAATCCGGTTTGGTCCTGCGAGTAACGACCCATCATTAATGTTTATAGACACTCCAGAGGATGAGAATTCACCGAGCCCTAGGAGCGCCTGGGGATGAAGCAGCCTACAGAAGCTCTTCCATAATTAACATTTAACGATTATGCAGAAACCCCGAGGCAAGCAGCTGTCTCCACTTCTGCAGGCGAGGCCTGAGGGCAACAGGACATGAAGACAAACTAATCAGAAACCCATCATCACCTTAACTTTTCTCCTCCCGTGCCCACGGACTTCGCACTTGTTCTAGCGAGAGAGAGAGGTGCAAACGTCACCTTGGCCCGACGGCAACCGTTAGATTTGTAGGAGGGACTGAAAAACACCCAGCTCGTGGGCCTGGCCAAAAACGGCCCCTGGTGCTAAGGTGAGGTGCGTGAACAAGCTTCACGGCGTTCAGGGCAAGGGCTGGCCGCTCTCAGCCGGGAGGAACCAGCAGCGGTGCGTGGACGGGACTTTGCAGCACCCCCGGTGAGGGACAACTCACTGACAGGGTGAGTGAGGGAAAAACAAGGAGCACACATTTCCGTCTGCATCCTTAAAAACAAAAAACCACATCCAGAGGCAACCGTGCAACCTTAAAAATGTAAACTAGTAAAACATTAAGCCATAAAATCAACATGAGTCAGCAGCTGAAGTCATTACCAAGCGGCAGAGTTCAAGCAACTGCAGATACATAAGCAAGATTCTTCTCTCCGCAATTCAGAAAGTAAATATTTACTAAAAATCTCTTTAATACGCCAACGGGTCACTTTAAAACGCTACTTTGGGCAGAACTCTTGCCCCTCAGCCCTGAGCACTGATGACATCCAGTCACTGCACAATTCAAGCGAAGTCTAACAAGCACAGCGATATCAATGTCGCTCCAAGCTTTGGTCACAGAAATACACTAATAATTGTGGTGGTTAATTAAAATATGCTCTTTCCCATTAATGTAACATTAGCTTTGTATTTTAAACAGCTCAATTGACAGTTTAATATACTCTTTATTCTATATTTATCCCTGTTCCTTTGAGGCACTTCAAAAGCTGATGTGGTTTGGAAGGCTCTTGAAGGTGAAATTTAAGATCTGGACCCACCTTGGTGCACAGCTCTGTTCCGGGTCAAGTCAGTGGGCAACAGCATCCCACACTTTGTGTAGTAAAGACTTCCACTGAAAATATATCTTTTAAGACTGAATTTCTACTAAAGAAAAGCTCTGTTTTAAACATTTAATAAGATTTGGGAATATAAAATGCTGGTATAAGGTCACTTAATCAAATGTTTGAGAGACATGACCAACACGGTACAAGAGTGTGTCTGTCCTTCTCTTCTTGCTTTCCATGAGCAAAAAGATAATCACTTACAGCAAATCTGAGAGACTGCCTCACAAAACGCTTGTGACAAGCGATTTGACCTGTAAATGAACGCGGGACAGGAATATTGTGATATAACCTGAGGAGGAAAACACCCCCAGAAAATAAACCAAGCTCAATAATTCTGCATTAGTTATAATTACAGGGATAATTGCTCCTGCTCCTTGCAGGGGGGTTGGACTAGATGACCTTTGAAGGTCCCTTCCAACCCTAACTGTTCTATGATTCTATGATTTTGCAGATATTGCCAAGAATAATGGGAGAACCGTTCATTTCTTTGCAGGGCTTTAACAAGTAAAATACACTTCTGCTTCTCTCAAGACAGAGACTGAAGGAGACTGTCTACCCTCAAAACAAGCGTGGGTCGGGGAGAGCCCTCGCGTGGGGCTGCAGCGCAGGGCAGGGGCCATCGTCCCTGGCAGGGCAGGCTGGACCCCGCTGACAAGGCTGCCAAAATCAGACCTTCTCATGGCACTGGCCACTCATGAAGCAGGAAACGGAGTCTGAAACCTCAGATCACCAAGCAGCCACAGGACTTAACTGGAATTTTAAAAATGCCCACCAACGTTACTACAGCCACTAACAGCTCTTAAAATGATAGGAAATATTTAAGAAAGCCTGCAGTCTGAGGGTCTGAGGTCTTATTAAACACTTACAACAGAGCCTTCTTGTGTTAGACACTCACTCCTTAAATATCTATTTTCTGTATTTTCAGTGAAAGCGCTTACAACACAAAATGCTGGATGCTGTTGCTCGCTGACTGGAACAGTGACACTCACACAGTTGCTTTATTTCCCCTTCCCAGTTATAAAAAAGTGCTAGAGAAAATTCTTTGCTCCCGGTCGCAGGCTCCAAACACCGATTGCAAGGATCCAGGTTCTGAAGTGGTAGAAGACCCTGCGTGAACGACGCCACGGTCCAAAGACATGGCCAGGACAGATTACAGAAGAGCATCCAGCTCTCACGACTTCGCTTCACGGCAGCATGAGGGATTTTGCCAGTCTCATCCAGAACCATTTTTTGGTGCAAGGATTGGTGTAATCGCAAATTGTAATGAACCGTAAGATACTCGGAAACTCGTTCTTCATGGTTTTGCACTTGACTGGAATAAGCCGTTTGAGACGAGCACCTGAAAGACAGGGACAGGCCACACAGAGAGAGGATTACACAGCGCCACAGCCAGACCCTGCGTCCGTTTTCTCCCCACAGCAGCACACACATCACCAGATCCAGATTTGGTCCTGATTTTGCGTCATCTCAGTATAATGCAATTAGCTCTCCCTCTGGAGAGCAAGTTTCTGAATCCCAAGCCCTCTGCTGAGAACATTTCACTCAAATATGTAGCAGGGTCCCATCCCGCGTGCCTAGGGGAGTTTGCACTGGTCCTGACTGGGAGCGATAAAAGCCTGATGAACTGCAGATATACACCAACAGAGCACAGTTTCCGGTGGAACACAAACAGGAGTGTACAGCCCTGCCTGCTTCCAGGTGTGTATGAAGAGAAAATTGAGACACTAAGCTGCTTCTAGACGGTCAGCTTTGCTGGGTTATCTTCAGCTGGTTCCCTCAGGCTGCAGACAGCACCCACCAGGGCCCGCGAGGAATCCCTCCGCTAACAGGAACTGCTTGTTTTGAGGCATGCACGCTATCAGACACCTCTCCCTGTGATGGCTGCTGCTTGAAGGAGAAGCTTTTCTAAAGAGGAACCTCTCCCCTTAGAGTTCTCCATAGAGACACCTGCTCCCGCCTCAACTGTGCTGCCCAGTGCAAGTGATGACGCTGAGACCTGGATGAGGCAAGAAACCAGGATTTCCTAACTGCAGCGGATGCTGAAGTAACCCATGGAGCTCCAAGAACTTGCCACCAAACCCTTCTGTGCGATCGTTACCGCACACAAACACGTAACTCTGTGATTTGTGGAAGCCTGTACTTACACGCGTGTTTTTACTGGTAGAGCTCAGGTCACTACATACAGGCGGGAATTTCTTTGCCTGTTTTTCTAATGATGCTGACAAAAAAAAAAGGGTGAAGAACTGAAAGGACTTTGCTACAAATCTTGATGACTGGGAGCTGATACATCGTGCTAAATGGATTAACGGCCATGGTATGAAATTACTGTATCAAGGAAGATGGAGCTACTTCCTAGCTCTGGCACTGGCTTCCAGCTTAACCTCTGGCATGGCATTTATAACACCATCTAGAAAAGAGACTTCACGTGCAGACACTCCTGGTATCACATATCCTCCATACTATTAAGCTGTGCTGCCCTAACTCCCCAGCAACACACACAAGTGTAGAATAAGTAGTAGCTAGAGAAAAGCAAAGTAAACCGATGCCTTTTCAATTCAGAACAAAATATGTAACAGACGTTTCCAATCTAAGCTGAACATTCATTCCATGTTTTGTTTTCCTATCCACAATACTCAAGGATCTGTGCAGAAACCTGCCTCTTCATTACCTGCTCCCCTATTCCCAGCATTTGCTCACACTCTGAATTTATTCTAATACTTTTCTCTTCAGTAATTTATTTCTCGTATGGATCTTGAAGCGCTTCACAAGCCTGACACGCAGCTACGTCTCAAGCAGGCGGCGTTAGCCCACTTGACAGCTGAAGCACAGACAGCGAAGCTCGTCGCTCGCGGTCATGAAGAAGGTCAACGGCAGGGCAAGGAAAGGCCCCTGCCTGCACAACAAAATTACAACGCCACCATTAGCTGGAATGGCAGCTTCTCATAGCGATAAATCTCCGTTTGCTTAGCGAAGGGCACTACGCCCCGGGCAAGCCCTGCGCCTGAGTGGACTTTCACACACCTGAAATGTAGGTCAGCAGTGAGAACCCAGGTCTGAGACTGAGTTACCGGCTCTGTAAATATCAGGTATTTCTTTTCTCCTTTCTCACCAGTATTTATCTAATCTGTTTAAACACATGTGAGACTGCTCCTCATTCTATATTTGTGCAGTGCTCAATAGTACAGCACTGATCTCAGCTGGGGATGTTACTGTAATAAAAAATTATCGTGTTGGTATGCAATTTTAAATGGGGTATTTGTGAGATCTTACCTGGGGAAAGACTAAGAGCAAATTTGGTCTGAAAATCACATTCATCGCTTTCCAGGTAATCATCTGAAATGACGACCACCATCCTCCGACACCTGAAGATAAAGCAGTCAGGGGAGAAAAAAATGAAATGTCAACAGAGATGTTTCTCATTCTCTCTGGCAGAGGCATGATTCCCTTGAATTGCTCTGGTGGGGAAATGAACCCAGCAGCTGCGTTCCAGCAGAAATTAGCTGCAGAGCAAGGACTACTGACAGGCAGCTACGTTACACACAAAAGCCTGATTACAGATACACACTCCTATACTAAAAATGAAGAAATAGCAAAGTTCAGATTGCCTGTGCAATCTTTATTTGATCCTCTGCCTATGTATTACAAAAATGCCACCTTAATTACCTGCTTACGCGCTGCCTTTATTAATTGAGCATAACCGGTACTTTTTAATATCAGAATGAATGGACAGAGCTTTATTGTACTCGTATTACTGTGATTTTACCTCATTTCATAAATTTGAGCTTTATTCTCCAGTTTGCTGCTTTCATTCACTGGAGATGCCTGCCTGTAAACTGCACGGCAGGCTCTTTACGGAGCTGTACAACAGCCAGGACCCTTAGCGGGGTCTCTGCTAACGCCAAGCCACCTCCCTGTGAAAGGCTGGTGTTTAACACCTAAACACCTGCCCCGCGATCTTTCACCGAGCCTCATTTGGCAGGACTGTGAAAGCAAATTGCTCCAAGGACCAGCACTTCCCCTGTTCACACTGAAAAGCCCTTTCTTCATGTGAGGCTCCATCTGCGCGGTCGCTTTTCTGTCCCAAGCTCCCACCACACCCAAGCCCCGCAAAGGTTTGATGGATCCTTGAAGTCAGTGCCAGAGCCAATACCAGCGCTGTCCCCTCGAGCTCCACACCGTGGGGTGGAGCTAACTCAGCCTGCCGCTGCGTTCATTTCCAAATCACCTCCAAAGACGCGACTGCAGGACGCTCCAGCCAAGAGAAAAGGGATCAAACGTAAGCAGCACCACTGCAGTGGCATCTTCTTTGTGAACACAATGAAGCGACATGTTTGGGAATGCTCGACTCTTCCTTCTTGAGCCAAGAGCATAAAACAAATCCCATAAAGACATCCTTGTGGATTTTTACTGCTTCACTAGCAGCACACTGCAGACATCATGGCAAAATGAATGTAATGTTCCATGACACTCAGCTGTCCTACACAGCCACGGTTCACTCACCTCCTTTCTATAAGTTCTCCGCTGATGGACCACACACACGTTCCTGGCAAGACATCCCGATCAAATACGCAGAGCTTCAGTTTGAACTCCGTCTGTTCCAGCTCCCTGATCATCTCCTGGACAAACTGAAGGTCCTTCTGACAGTAGCAGATGAAGGCATCAAACATCTCTGTTCCGCTCCCTGAAACCATTAAAAATTTAGCTGTCATCTTCTACTACCAATGAAATTGACTCCTGGAGTGAACTCTCACTAGCTCCCACAGGCTGACTCAGAATCAGGAGCTCTGACAGACAAGCTCTGGCCAAACTTAGGAAGCTAATATCCTGAGATCCGCTGTCTGCTGAGCTATGAGGTAGGCCTTGAAATTTGGAACGTGCAATTTTTATGGCTAAGCTGTCAAACTGGAGTACCTGAAGTCAGATCTTAAGTAAATGGCTCTGTTTTCCAAAGCTGTTAACAGCTGGCAGCTCTGCTTTATTCAGCACTTATCCAAACACTGAAATGCTGCTTTTTAAGGGCAATGTTTCTCATAATTAAGTGCCTTAATACTTCTGGATAGCTTCCCACCATGTTATTTTTTTTTTCCTATCTATGTCACTACATATATTTTCAAGTTTTTATGCCAGTTAAAGCCTACCACAGCGAAAAAATAGGTCAGGCTCTCAAAGCTGAGAAAAGGATCAAGCCGGCAGGCGGATCCAACCCGAGAAGGATCCAGTCAAGCAGAAGGGTGACTGGCTGCCAGGTCAGTCAAACTGAGGGTACTGCTCTGGGGCACAGCACCAAATTGGGGGCCAGATCAGGCAAAGCTGCCATGTACAAACACTGGCATATCGGTCTGGTCTACGGACATTTAGGGAGGGTTAATGATGTCCCCACACACAGCAAAGGTGGCCACCCGAAGTCAGACCAGCCAGAGGAGCAAAGAATCACAGAACAGTTCGGGTTGGAAGGGACCTTCAAAGGCCATCCAGTCCAACCCCCTGCAAGGAGCAGGGACATCTCCAACCACATCAGGTTGCTCAGAGCCCCGTCCAACCTGGCCTTGAATGTTTCCAGGGATGGGGCATCCACCACCTCTCTGGGCAACCTGGGACAGTGTTCTACCACCCTCATCATAAAAATTTTTTTCCTTATGTCCAGTCTGAATCTACCTCCCTCTATTTTAAAACCATTACCCCTTGTACTATCACAACAGGCCTTGCTAAAGAGTTTCTCCCCATCTTTCCTATCAGCCTCCTTTAGTTACTGGAAGACCAAAGAGGTGAGCTGACACATCTCCACTCGGCCTCAGCTGCTGCTCCTTATGTCACAGAACATCACAAGATGTCCGCTTCCCCAGCCCACAGCTGCACGCGCAGCCCCGCGTCCACACATACGGCTGCCTGTGCAGCCCGGCGTGGTCAGAAACGCAGAAGACTGTGCACGCAGCCCAGCACACGGCTGGACGCGCACACGGCTGCACGCGCAGCCACCGAGCACACACACAGAGAACCATTTCCTCTCTCCCCCAACTTCACACCCAGCTGTACTTCAAACCCTGCTTCCTTTTTATTCAAGGTGGTTAAATCTGCTGAAGACAGGGCAGCGTAGCCACAGCAATCAGCTCTGACATCCTTCCCCTTTTACTCCAACCCACTGTGCTTTCAGCAGCTCTCGCTCTGTGCCAGGCTCTGCTAAGGGACATTTCCGGGAAGTCTCCTCCCATCTGCATCCCGTGGGCTCTGTGCCAGCCTGTTTCTGGGTACGGCGTTCCCCAGGGTTGCTTTTCCTCTCTGCCCTAGGGAACAGGAAAAATGAAAATGCCTGACAACTACCAGCTACAGCATTCTGGCCTAGGCTATGAAAAGTCACGGGAAGTAACGAAAGCAAACAGGTTTTCTGCACTTCTCATGGGGATCTGCTACAACTGAAGGCAACTCCAACATGAAGTATCAGGCAGCAACGTGATCGCGGGTGCTTACCGTACGGATCGTCCCTGGTGGTGATGCCCATCAGCTCTGATGTCTTCGGCACGCTGCTGTCCACTGCGGGCACCTGAAGCGGCTGGTCAGCCTGCTCCTGCTTCCTTTGCAAGTACTTCCGACAGTCCTCCTCTGCAGAAACACACAACCCATGAGAGAGGCTCCTGCGACGGTGGTTTTACGCTGCTGAGTTCTTTAGAAGGGTTTAGAAGCTTCAGAAGCTTTACATTCTGCAATAACTAGTGGAGATCCTCCTCAGCTCAGGCAGAGCAGGTGTGTACGTCCCCTCCAGGATAACTGAAGGGCAAGCAACCCTGTCATGGTCGCTGCTGTGCACCTCCCAAACAGGACAGTGATGGATGCAGATTTTGATTTACTATAACCAGATCTTGTCACTTCTCCAGACTCTCCAAGTCTTTGGAGAAGTGACAAGAAACCCTGCAGTCTCCGCCACTCTGCAATACGCAATTATAGAAGAAATTGAAAGTAAGTGGAGATTTGAAAACAGGAATTAACAAAAAGCTGAAACTCCCTAGAGCCTTCTCCTTTACATGATGTTTGAAAAAAACCCAAAAAGACAAGTACAATCAGAAGAGTACTGCTCACTCAGAGAGTTAGGCTGGCATGGCTACAGAGATCCCCGGCACAAGAGCAGTGGCAAAGTACAGGACCTCCTGGAAGTGCCGGATGCGGGTGGGAGCCCGGTAAGCACTGCTGTAACCCAGCCCTAACCGGTAACGAGCGGGTCCGCAGGACGCCCAGCTCCTGACGCTCCTCTGCTCCTATCTCCCAGTTCCGCATCTCGTGACTGAATTATCCCCCATCTAATAAAGTGTCAGAGCTGATCAAAGCTTTTCCTGAGGCTGAGGCGTTCCCAGTCTGCCTCCCGCTTCCTCCCAGTCCTGCAGCAGAGAGAAAAATCACCCGCATTCTTTACCAGCCAGAAGGTTCAGATTTCAGGTCTTTTCTCACTAAAGCACCAGCTCAGGTCCCACCTCTCTGCCTGCTGCTGTGAGGTGTGCACGTTTCGTGTCAGGTAAGTCAGTGTCTTTGAAATCAGGATCAACACTGCTTTGAATTGGCCAACGGGTTCAGAAGTTCCACCAGAAGGACCAGCACATAGGCAGCAAGTCACACGTAGCGTGGTCCCCTAGGCAGCCAGGTTCACAATCCAAAATATTGCTGAATAGGCAAGATCAGGCAATTATTTAAAGGCATGCTAGTGCTCAACACAGAAATGTTTAAGTGTATTTGCTCCGTGTCTTCTCTCCTTGCTTCTCCCAGCTGCAAAAGTGGCATCTATGCCAGTCCGACCTGCGTTTTTCCAGGCATAGATTAGTCCTCAGCTGGAAACAGTGCCTGGCTGTAGAGTTAACGAGGGTCAGAGATCACTTTGAAAGCCCACGAAGAAAAAAGACGCAAACCAACACAAAGAAGCAGCAAGAAACTCCTCCAAGTTACGACATCCCACTCTACCCAGCATCGAACCAACACCGTGCAGGTTTTACATTCCTCTAACAGTCAAACAAAAGCCTGAGGTATTGGAAAGAAAGAATAAAAACATGAAACCTAAAGTGCAAAATGATGAGCGTGATGAGAAGAGAGAGAAAACAGACCAGTAACTGTCAGGCAAGAGAACAGCACATCTATAACAGGGCAGGAAGAAACAAAAATCACTGAGTTTCAGCAGGAAAAAGGTAGCACAAACATATCGAAGCCAAGAGCTTCACAGCCCTAAAGGTGATTGAACAATGAAATAAGCTGCCGAGAAAGATCATAGTTAGGGCAGATCTGCTGGGATGGAAAAGCTGCATCCTGAGAGGGTCTGTGCTCCAGAGAGGGTAACGGAGGAGCTGCGAAACACAGCCCCACCGCACAGAGCGGCCCAAAGTGGAACTCTTCAAGGCTGCAGCAGACATCATTCTTCAGCATCCTAAGCACAGCCAGGAATGGAGCACGCAGTGAGATGACAGGGAACTGGTTCTGCAGTAGAAACCACAAACCGGTCACGTCCTCTGGAGCTGCACGGCACCAACGAGCTGTGTTTAACGGGGGTGCTGTGTCCCCAGAGGAGCTCGGCTCATTTGCCCACACAAAGGCATCAGGTGTCACTCGAGAGATCCCAGAGCGTCCCAGACACCTGCTATGGGCTAGCAGGCATGACGCCGGACCCACGAGTGACCTGTGTCCATCAGGAGGCTGTGTGGGATATCCTGACGCCTCTCAGCTCGAGATGCTTTCGCGTGGGCAGCCGAGTCGTGCTCCAGATCTGCACCTCCTATAGTGAAAGCACAGACCGCGGAAACCTCAGTACTGACATTTTCTCATCCTGAGCTGATCCTAACAGCCTACGCAAAGATGCCCTCCGCACCGGGAAACACCGTGCATAAGAGCGCACTCAACCGTCCACCTCCTTTCCTCTTACGAGTGTAAATATCTCCGACTTCTGCAAGAGCTCAGAGTGCTAGCAAGAGGCCACAGGCTCTAGCTGCAATCCTCAGCCAAAAATAATAAAAAATAGGAACAGACATGCTAGGTGAGGCTGAGGGTCCACCTACCCTAGCATCCCGTCTCCAGCAGTGGTCAAAACCAGATGCCTAGGGGAGAACATAAGAATAAAACAAGCGTCCAGTGGTATTTTCCTAAAATAATCTCTCAGGTGCAATCTATTTTTACAATCTATCTTTTGGACAACTTGCCGTTAAGGAATTTCCTGAACCAGAGGCAGTATTTTTGTGTTGAACAGCCCGCGGTGAGTTTTTCTTCCAAGAATTGATCCGTCTTCTCTTATCAGCATGACCTGCCACCGGGTCAAACCTGTGACTTTCCAGAAGCTCCGGTTCCTCCCACTCACTCGGCTGTTATCTTTTTGGGCTCTGACAAAGACCGTCCGCCACGCTGCCGTCCAGCGGGCCAGCTCCTGCATTCAGGGCCACAAGAAACCCAGGTGATGCCCAACGTTTTTGTGAAGCCCCAGCTCCCTCGCACGGCTGGAAGCTTCTGCCGTTTGTTATAAACCTCAGATCGGCGGATCACAAAGCACACCAATTTTTCTGTCTTTCCCAAAACCGAGTCTTCAGAGTGTGTTCTTGAGTAGGAAAAACCGCAGGAGCGTGGGAAAATCCTCCATTGCTTCTTGGGCAGGCTCTCTACATAGATAAATGTCTACATCTTCATTTATCTCCGTGAGTAACAGGAAATGAGATTTATTATTTCTTCATCACTAACCCAGTAAACGATATTATTCTACACGGGACTTCGGCGGAGTCTCTGGCTTTGGAAATCCTTCGACAACGAATTTCCCCTTCTGATGACAGTTCTTACAGCTGGCTTCCCTCTGAATTTCTGTGACCATGAAGAATACAAGGAGTCTATAAAGAAGGAGTCATCAACACAGCACTGGGACTTCCATATTTGCTGCTTCTTGTTGACCCTATCTCAATTTTTTTTCTGTTTGTGAGGAAAATATTCTCCCCCCCCATTATCCAGCTCCACACATCCCTCACCTCTTCCTGCAAATATTTTCCTACCACACTAAACCCACACATGATTTTCACACTGCCCCTGGCTGACCTGGCCCAAAACGTCCTTCGACACGCAGAAACTTTATCACTGAAGGTTTTGGATAAGACGAGGCTCCAGATTACTGAGCAGGTTAGCAGAAACACAGCGTTCTTCTCCCTCCTCGCCCGGAAGCTACGCGAGGCTCTTATGAAAACACCGAGTAGGCCACTCCACAGTCTGGGAAGGGCTTTCCTGCTTGCACGGGATCTTTTCTTAAAAAAAAAAAAATCAAGACCGACACAAACAGCATCGCGGGAACCAAAGAAGCACCGAGCTCCGCCCTGCTGTCGCAGAGGGCGGCAAGACTCGCCCCAAGAGAAACCCCAGCCTCAAATTAAAAACCCGCAGGAAAAACCACGGCCCCTCCGGCCCGGCCGGGCCCGCTCGGCCCCGCTCCCGTCGGACACCCGCAGGCCGCGGGTCGGGCGGGCCCCCGCGGGCGCCCTGAGGGAAGGAGAAGGGGTGCGGGGGCGGGGGGGGGTGCCTCACCCACGCTCCCGGCCAGGTCGAGGAGGACGTCGTGGCGGCCCAGCCGGCGCAGGAGGTCGAGGAGGCGGCCGACGGTGGCGCCGCCGGGGCAGCGGCACTGCCAGTCCTCCAGCAGCGCGGCGGTGGGGTCGGGCCGCCCCTCCAGCCGCCGGATCTCCAGGTACTCGCAGCCCAGCTCCTCCGCCAGCGCCGTCCAGTCGGCGGCCGCCGCCGCCCGCGGGTTGAGGTAGAGGCCGAGGCGGCGCCGCACGCCGTAGTTCAGAGCCACCATGGGGACGGCGTGGAGGTCGGGAGGGGAAGCGGGGCCGGGAGCGGGGCCCGCCGGCGCCGTGTCCATGGCCGCGCCGCTCGCGGAACTGCCCTCCCCCGCCCCGGCGGCTCCGCGGGCCTTTCGCTTCCCGCCTCGCCCCGCCTCCCGCCCTCCGCCGGCCGCGGGGAGCGGCGGGGCTGGGCTGTTGTAGCGGCCGGTGCCTGGGCTCCGCGCCTCCCGGGACGGAGCCGTGGGGCGGGGACGGGGGAGACGCCTGTGCCACAGCGGGAACAGCGCTGTCCCCCACGCCGTTTTCCTCTGTTCCCCCCAAAATCGCCCCATGACGGCCACACTCCTATCCAGCCCCCTAACAGAACAGACGGTGGGATTATTGACGTGGCCCTGACAGGGCGTGTGTTCAAAATCACTTAATTTGTCACCTTTCGGAAGAATAACTTGCTTTTGTGCTCCATGTCAGTTCTCGCAGTCCAGTCCTGAACCGATCTACCCAAGTAAGCGCTCAAAGAAATTTTACAGATTTACGGTATTATTCTTTATCAGCCAGGCCCAAATGGGTCCCTCATGGTAATAAACCCAGAGCCGTGTCCTGTCTGCTGAGAGGGGCCTGCTTTGGGGGTTTAGGGGTTCAAACGTGGGCTCTCCATGGGGTGACAGTGTTCCACGGCAGCACAAACATGGCTATCTATCTCCAAATTCCCAAACTCTGCCAGCGAGTACAACAACATTCTGCATTAAACCAAAATGCTTAACACGGCCGAGGAACCATTTTCGATTGGTTTTTGGTGCCGAGTACAAAACACAGTTCTCAGCTATGAACTGAACAGTTTCCAGCTTTCCAGGATGGTACCAAAAACAACCTGAGGGCTGCAAGGACTGCAGGGCAGGTTTCAAGAGGAATTTACGGCTTCTCCAAAGTACTGCAGGAGACACAGTAAAAGAAGGGCCTCTGAAGTCTCACTCTGTCTATGGATCTCTGTGGAAATGAGGAAGAGAAAATATTCCAGTAGCAAAACTTTTAATTGCACAATGATCGATAGTTTTAAAGCTCTAAAACATTAAAAAGTAGCATTAAAAAGTTCACTAGAAAGAGTTCTAACTGAACACCTGCCACATAAACCGTCCGCTCCAGGCAGAAATTTAGCTGTAAGAGCTGTAAGCATCAGTGCAAAGCAAGAGGCACTGGGAAAGCAGCCACACCACCTCCAAACAGAAAGGCCATGCCATTTTGGTGGATTTACGTTAGACAGCCCCTTTCAACCAAAGGGTTGAGAGCGACGCACCACCCATGGGAGTCAGAGCCTCAGCGCCGAAGGGCAACCGCTCCTGGAGAGCGAGGGAGCCCACAGCACCAGCCTAAGCAAAGCGAAAGCCCGAGATCCGACCACCACACTCAGGGCTGATGCGCAGCCTCCAAATATCCAGGTCCAGCTGGTGTCCCTGGGCACGCTGACCGGGCAGATCACTTCACTGTGGCCAGGCTCGTGTCACTGCCTTGGTTCAGGGAGATTCACTGTTATCCTGGCATCTTCAGCAGCGAAACCTCCCACGGAGCGCTGCTCCAGCGCGCACCCGGCCAGCCCTCACTGTACGTCCTTCTTGTGAGAGAAGTAAAAATCTACCCCTCTGTCCTTGTGCTGCGCTGGCGTGTGTGCGGGTTCTCTCCTGCCCCTGGGATGGGGGCTTCTTCCCTGCTGCAAATTAAAGATGAATAGTGAGATGTTTACTGCTGCTGAAGAGTGAATCTCATCACAACGCAGCCTTGACACGCAGAAAAATGTGCACGTGGCACTTCTCTCACGTTCACTAAAAAGGCAAGGAGGCCTGACAGGCACAGCTCTAGGCTTGGACTTAGAAAACTAAGTCCAAGCCTAGAGCTGGTTCTGTATTTTCAAAGGTGTTTTGATACTCAGTTTGGGGAGTTTAGGAGAGGAGAGGTTCTTCTCCAGGCCTCACTAACTTTGGGCCATCAGTCCCTCATAGGAGGATTTTAATTTCACAGTGTGGCAGCATAGGCCCACAGAGCCCCAGGTGAGCTGGAAAGTTGACCAAAACAAAACAAAGGAGCTTTTTGGGTTCAAGTTTCATCCCTGCCTCAAACCAGTGTCTTACCAAGGGGCTCCTTCACAGAGTCCTTTCTCTGATCTCAGAAGGGTAATAATCCAAGCCCTTCAACAGCACGGCCGGAAGTGGAAGGCTTTGCTTCCACAAAGCTTTCCACTCATGGCAAAGGAATCTGGTCTGAGAAATGTGGTATTGCACCTTGGGATTAAAACCCAAAATGGAGACATGCTTCATTCTTCATTGGACATCATATGACAACTAAATTTGAGCCTCCAGAAAATATCCTTACTCAGGAGGAAGCAGGGAGGATGCACAGCGGAAGACAAAATGCTGAAAACCCCTTGAAATACGCAAGCGTTGGTGACATCCATTTCCTCCTTCCCTTCCAGTTCCCCCACCACTGACCCCACCCAGTACAGAGCACTTTCCTTCCATACCCATCTCCTCCAAGAACAGCAGCCCAGTCAGCAGATGCAAGTCTTGACACGTCACAGCATCCACATCTTAATCTGTCCCCATGCTACAGGGCAGGTGCACCCAAAAAGCAAAGTGCAAGAGCCAGCTCCTGTATTCGCTGGTCTTGCTGACTCCAGTTTGGATGCGCTCTAACGCGGCAGAGGTTCCACCTCATGAACAGAGTGGAAGCAGCATCAACCTTGGCTCCCTTCTGTCCGTCCGCACTGGGGGGTGGTTAGGCCAGTGGAGGCCTTCAGAGATGCCCCATCCCTCCGCTCGTATCTGGCACTGCGTATATCCAGAAGGAAAAAACCCGAGGAAGAACAGCTACCTATAAAATAGTAACAAAACATGGGTTCGCTCTTCAGCCCTAAAGCCAACTGGCCTGGCACAGTTTATGTCCAGATGGCGTAGGGTGGCTTTGTCAAGACTGTGGCAGTCCTTAGCACCTGGTACCCTCCAATGGTGCTTGAACAAGGTTTCAGGACGTTCTTACTGGCCCTGGCAAAAATCGTGCTGGGGAATCCACCCACAATGTAACTGGATGACAGGAGGTTGGTACTGGGGCTTGTGCCTCAGACACAAGCTAGGAAAAGTTAGGACAGGCACAGCTAAATAACCCTGGCTGCCAAGTCCCTGTGCAGAGCTGCATCTGCTGTGAGGTAACGTGACTTCGCATTAAAGCAATTTTTTTTTTCCCTTTATACCTGAGAAAGAAGAGCAGAATTCACAGGCACTCCTACAGATGCACGGCAGCTGCCTGGAGCCCTCCCACCCCACCCGAGCATTCCCGGTACTCACGGGCTTCTGGCTGATGTGTCGGCTCCACTCCGGGGCTGTCACAACTGGCTGTGGGTAGGTCTCGCCTAGAGTTACTCCTGCCTGGGCGAGAGCAGCCCTGTTCAGTGCCCAGGGGGTGTGGATATCTGCTCCCTTGATGCCCTGTAATTCTGGGACCCACAGCCGGACGTAATCCCCCTGCAAACAGAACCAACAGGACAGGATCCGTTCAGTAACAATCTGTAAGGGCCTCCCAGCAAGGATCTTTCTTAACATGAAAGAGAGAAGCCTGATTTCCAGGTAAAGAAGCTGAGGTACTACAGCATCAGTTACCTCTGCCAAGTCTTAGCCCCTCCTGTTAAACCTCCTACTGAAAATCTGTGGCTAAACAGAGAGACACAGGTACTGGAGCTTCTCTCCTGGGTTCACCCTGCAGGCAACAGCAGAAGAGAGGTGGTTTTTTGGTACAGTTTGCCTGCTCTATTCAGGAAACAGTGAGATGAGGTCACTCCCGGTGAGTCTTTTTTTTTTTTCTTTCCACTGGCTGTGAAGGAAACTAGGGTGACTAGCTCAGCTGCACAGCCACCTCTGTGCATGGCAAGATGACCTCCCCTTGCCCCTGAATCTCTCCCATTAATCCTACTGCTCTGTCCCCGACTAGGACTAGTTTCTGATTCCTTGCAAAGTCCTGCTAGCTACAGTGCTGAAGCAACTGCGCAGTTTGCCTCGAAGCTAAGGAATGGGGTGGAAGCAGGTAATCTGGTATATGAACGCTGGCTAAGCACGTGGAAAGGGCAATTTATCTGCTTCCACCACTTACAGAGGACAGTCAGGTTTAATCTACTCTCCAGGACCTCCTGAGGAGCAGCTCCATCTGTCTTGTCACTTCTGAGTTCTCCAAGAAGCTGCTCTGTGCTCAAGGAAATGGCTGTGTGAGATAGTGATGGGATGTGGCTGTTACCCGGAAGAAATGGTGATGAAACACGAAACATACAGACCAACGGCAGGGCAGGGAGGGTGTACAGAGCACCAGCTTCTTCGGGGACCGCAGTAAACGTCCGATCTTCCTGTACAACAACGAGGAACCTGCCCGACTGTCGGCAAGGAGATCACAGAACTGTTCTCGCAGCAGTCCCCACACAGCAGATTGATCTCCTCTGTTCCCTGAAACTATCACAGATGCTTTGCTGCACCATGCATTGTAAGACAGCTGAAGAAGACTCACGTTGCCGTCGTCATCCAGGCCTTGTTTAATCATGTTGAACTTCCTGTTGTCCCGTGGGTCGTTGCCAATACCAGCGCTGTATAACCAGTTGCCGTAATTGCTACAAACGTCGTAATCCACCTTGAGAAGAGAGGAAGGAAACAGTAAGAAGAGGTGGGCTGGCCCTTGGTGAATCTTCTCTCCCCATCCACCCCGTGTCTCAAGGGGAAAACTCCTCGCTTGGGAATCAGTCTGGCCACACTGGGGTAGTCAGAGCTCTCACGCAGGTACAGCCATCTGGCTCTGAAGAGGACCACGCTGGATGGCTGTTGTGTACAGCTGGGATCAGCTTCCCAGGCTACTTCACTTCATGGTCCTTATGTCAACGAGATAAATAAAGTCCAACCAAAATCTCTTTCTCAGTTTCCTTTTTTTTAAAAAAAGTCCTTCTCTTTCTGCCATCATCTGACAGACTTCATCACAATTATTCTTGCTGACATTCCAAGAAACAGTAGCCCAGTACATTTCAAATGCTAGAGAAAATTCTTCCTAACTGGTTATGAGAGACTACAGATCCTATTAGGCAGATAGGAGAAAGTCTAACTCAGCCTGTACAGAGCGACCACGCAGAGCGTACGGAGATTCAATCAGTACAAACACTGCAGTTGTTTCCCTGCTGTACTCAGCCTTCATCAGGCGATAAACCTCAACTCACAGAGAGCTGCAGAGGTGCTTTACTATGGGGAACACTAGAGCTATCGTGATGTACTCAGCAGGCTGCACATCAAGTTATTCTACATCTAAACAAATAAAAAACTCTCAAGGATGCTTATGTAAAACGGAGCAAGGGTCCTGAAACAGGCACAAATGAGAGCAGAACATGGTCCAGTCTAAGTGCCCTTCAGCTGAGCAGGGTGGCTTCAATCCAGCACCAGAAGCTTTTCAGTTGTGGGACAATTCAAACCCAGCTCAGGAGGGGAGTGGCAGGGATAGCAAATAGGGCGTGGGATCTCGGCACATTCCTAGGAGAGGTGTCTGCATTGCGAAAGCGTAGCTGGCAGCTGCAGCAGAGTTTGCAAACACACGTCACTGAGCAGGTTCAGCGCTGTTCTCCCTTCACTGCAGCTGCAGCAACAAACCATTCCACACGGTGATGTTTCCAAAATCTCAGCCGCTCCTTAAAGCGGGGAGCTCAATGCACCCAGATGGCAGAAGGCAGCTGGGGACAGGGTGATCAATAGCCAGCCATCCTCGCCCTGCACCAGGCTTCCCCTTCGCAGCGGCTCTTCCTCCGGCCGGTGAGATAAGGAGGGGAAGAAAGAAGCCATCGGAGGCCTGATTGCACGATTAACATGCAGGAAAGCGTGTGTGGGAGGTGAGGGCAAATCCAAGGGGGACTGGAGGAGGCAAGCTCATTTCCCTCTCAGCCTTGCCCCTTCCTGGCATTCTCTTTGGTTTGTTTCTCTCCCTTTCCTTGGGGCCTGACCCTGTGAATGAAATCAGAGCTGAGACATTCTCTGCTCAGGACACCAGGGGTACCCGGCCTTTCCCCGGGCTTCAGCGGGTTGCGGAGAGCTTAGTCTACCTGCCTATCTGGTGTGGATGACAAACATCCTTTTCTTCACAGGCACGCACCAACACTCGTGGGCCTTTGCTGGAAGTATCAGAAATGAAATACACATTGCTTTCCATTTTTAGGGACGAGGGAGACCAGTTTCATTCTGGTCTCTACCATTCTATAGCCGTATCTCCCCCATCAAACTGATGTCTCCTGTGTGTTATTCTGGGAATGCCGCTAGGACAAAGTAACAGAGCTGTCTCGCAATGTATCAGTGTGACACAAGCTGAAGGGAAGGGGCAGAAGGACACAAGGATCAGCCTGTGCCACACCAACCTACAGTGGCAGGCAGGATCTGGGGCTTCCTGAGATTAAAGGGCCAGTGCAGAGCGCCAAATCTGCTTCCAGCAAGGCTGGTAACATTCACGCTCATATGAAAAAAGGTAAGTAATCCAGGGAGTGTCTTTCCAGTGTGAGACCTTCCAGGTCTTCCTCATTTGGGGAGCAGAAGCTGGAATTGTCCATGGCCCTCTGAGTCTGACTGCAAAGTGAACCAAGCTTCTATCTGAGGAAGGCAAGGCTGCCCGCCTGTCAGAGCAAAGCCTCAGCTCCTGACTCCCAACTCTTAATTAACTGGTGACTTTGAGTATGAGGCTTGCCTGTACATGAAGCAAGCTGTCCTCTCTGTGAAATGAAGTCACCTTCATGACTGCTCTGAAAGCCACAGCTGATAAATGCCATCAAAAGCCAGATTCTACAAAATATTGAAAATGGTCCTAGTGGCTCACTCTGCAGAACAGGCACATGCAGATGCGTTTGCGGGGGCTCTTGCTCTTATTTGGAAAAGAATCGCTGCATGCAGCCACCAACACCACTTTCTGGAGGATCCTGCAGAAGTCCTGCACCGTGTTACTGTGCAAGCCCACCACTGTGCACAGCACTGGTGTGAGACACAGCAATGGGAAGAACACCCAGATCTTCCTGTAGATCTCCGTGGCCAAAGCCATGTCAGAGCTTAGCTTCAAGGAAGCTCAAAAAAAAATTACAGTCACAAAAAAAGGTTCTTTTAATTGCAGATAATGGTGAGATGCCTGGGCTTTCTCTGTACCTCCAGCCATCCTAGTGAATAGAAAGTTTTCTGATTACCAATAGCCTCTTGTATCCTACAGACAAGATCTTTAATGCGACGCTGATATCAGTCTTTTTCAATCTGTACCATTCAGCCTGGTGAGGGACAAATGCAGATTATCGCCTCGTCAGCCTCAGTTTTCACTGAGGTGCTACTGATGCTCTCTTCACCAGTACCACCAGAGACAAATGGCAACCAAGCAAAGATGCAGAGAGCTGTACAGAGGCTCTGTGCCTCTGAACTGGGGACTGCCAGCCTGTTCAGAACTTCTTGGGAAGAATCTATAGGGACTGAGGATGGAGAAGCGACCCAGCTACTTAACCGTGCTTGCGTGACTGCTGATTGGTATCAGGAACAAACTGGTGCTCCAGTTGGCAGGGAGGCCTGGGACTCACCAGATGAAGAAGGATCCCTCCAGCTGGGGTGGAGCTCTCTGGAAGCTGATTCAGCTATTGTCCACACTCGGCCTGTTCTTGACTAGATGGCTTCCCTCTCCACAGCGATTGATGCAAAGACGCTGTGCCAGCACTGGCTACAGTGGCAAGAACACATTTCTTTTTGTGTTCTATTTCTGGGCTGTCCTCCTCCTCAACCTCTGGGGTCAGCAAATCAGAGCATTCTTAACATAATTTATGTTTAAAAGTTTCCTCAAGTGTGACAGATCTCTGGCAAAACCCTACATGGAAGATGAAAACTATAATTGCAGACTTCCTAGCTACATCTTAGTTGATGACAGCTTCACTGTGGCAAAATTCCCTTTTCTTACATGAGCTTTGGGAAGTATATACCATGCAAACAGTATCTACATGCACTTGTGTCAGCCTGAAAATTAATGATCATCTTCTGTATCCTTCCTTATTAGATAGAGCTGTCCTCCTGTCTGTCACTCAGAGCCAGGAGCGCAAACTCCAGACACACGAAGAGTTCAGTCTTACCAGCAGGTATTCGAACCATTCTGCCCCCATCCTCCAGTCCAGACCCAGGTCCTTGGTGAGAAAGCTGGCCACATTCTGCCGCCCTCTGTTAGACATGAAGCCTGTGGCAGCCAGCTCTCGCATGTTGGCATCGACAAACGGAATCCCTGTTTTGCCCTCTGCGGAGACAAAAGACAGTGCTGAGACATGATGACATTTTTGGGCACTTATGAACCAACCTGTGGTCGTGCATTCACAGCCACCCAAGCAAGTAAGACAGTGCCAGCATAGAGAAGCAGTGAGAGATTTCAATGAGGTTTAGCAGCCGCTAAGATCCACTGGAAATTAAATGGGAAATTATATTGAAAATTAAAATGAGGAGAATTTGGGGGAAGAAAAGAAAAAGGAATAGAAAAATCTCAGACTGGAAAAACAATGAATCAGGTGGATTGCATGGAATTTTGCAGAGCAAAATAAATATCCACACAATAGTGAGATGTGCCAAGAACAGAAACATTCTTGACAGGGGACTAACAGCAGAGAGGAATGTATTGGACAAGTCCCCAGGGGTTAGCACCTGAAAAGTAGAGAGCCCTGTCTATTGTTAAGGAAAAGATTTATTGTACCTGTGTGCAAATGGACACACATGGCATTAATGTGAAGAAAGATATATAGGTGTGTGTTTCACTGATTCTGATACTTTAATCTGTTAGTCCCTCCAGGTTTTAATTTGAGACATGGTGCTTGCTATTCATGTGACAGCAAAGTTATAAAAGCTAAAGAAAAGCAAGGATATTAAAAGGTTGTGGCATAACAAAAGACGTGATTTATTCGAAGGCTGTTTTAACCTTCTACACAAAACCAAGTGGAAGAACAACTTAGCACTGATAAGAAGGGCTGGTCAGCCTCTGTGTGACTAAACAGAAGGGACCAACAGGTCGTAAACAGTTCCCCTTGTGCAGGAAAATCTAACTGCAGCGCATCTCACAACCGGGCAGAGCCTGCCCACTCATGATACCCTGCAGGCCTGCTCCTGCGTGGTGCTCAGGCTCAGAAGGGAAGGCACTCACACCAAACCGAGAGGTTAGATTCTTGTTTGGTGGGAACAGTTTAAATATCAGGGCCTGATCATGCTGACAGTCCCCTACAGAAATCTGAGTTAGCGTTACGGCACACGTTAGCATGCAGACATGTGGAAAACAAAAGCACGCTTAGCCAAACCGGTGGTTCCTACTGACCTTTCCAACAGTCAAAGAGCTGAAGGTCCTTCTTCCAGGGAACCTCTTTACTTTGAAGCCCTATTAAGGCAAAAAAACCGAATTGCTAATGAAGATAACTGCTGACATAGGCAGTTATTAATAAAACAATGACAGCCAGAGGCACCTTGGTCGACGCAAGACGTTAGGATGAAGCTAGCCCTCTCAGGGGTATTACAAACAAGCCATGTTCCTTCTGCAAAGATTTAGAGATGATCTGTTCCTCCTTTCAAGCATTCCAAAGTGATTTCTGATGCCAGGGAGGATGCTCAAGCCTGCACAGATTTTGATTATTTGTTTTATTGGTGTTTGCTCTTTTTTTTTTTTACTTAAAAGTGACTCAGACCTCACAAGCAGCTGGAGATGTGCTCTGGCCCAAGCTAATATTTTCTTGTTTTATTTTACTCCAGGACAATGTTTATGTGAAATCTGTTTCTGTAGCAGGTACTAAACTCAGAATTACCTGGCAGAAGTCCTCAGTAACACTTTGCTCCTGCAGTGCAAAAGACACAAGACTTATTGATGTGTTTGAAGCCATGAATGCACCTGAGAATGGTCACATAGGAATTAGGGCTTCTCCTCCTGAAAAGATGGCAGGATCAGTAGCCCAACTGAAGTGCATCTACACCAAGGCAGGCAGCATGGTCTTGCACTTGGGTCACAACAACCCCAGGCACACTACAGGCCTGGGGAAGAGTGGCTGGAAAGCTGCCCAGTGCTAAAAAGGACCTGGGGGTGCTGGTCGACAGCCGGCTGAACATGAGCCAGCAGTGTGCCCAGGTGGCCAAGAGTGCCAACAGCATCCTGGCTTGTATCAGGAACAGCGTGGCCAGCAGTAGGGAAGGGATTGTCCCCCTGTACTCGGCACTGGTGAGGCCATACCTTGAATACTGTGTTCAGTTTTGAGCCTCTCACTACAAGAAGGACATTGAGTTGCTGGAGCGTGTCTGGAGAAGAGCAGCAAAGCTGGTGAAGGGTCTAGAGAGCAAGTCTTATGAGGAGCAGCTGGAGGAACTGGGGTTGTTTAGTCTGGAGAAAAGGAGGCTGAGAGGAGACCTCATTGCCCTCTACAACCACCTGAAAGGAGGCTGTAGAGAGGTGGATGTCAGTCTCTCCTCCCAAGTAACATGCAATAGGACGAGAGCAAATGGCTTCAAGTTGCTCCAGGGGAGGTTTGGATTGGATATCAGGAAAAAATTCTTTACTGAAAGAGTGATCAAGCACTGGAACAGGCTGCCCAGGGAAGTGGTGAAGTCACCATCCCTGGAGGTATTTACAAGATGTGTAAATGTGGCACGTAGGGACATGGTTTAGTGCTGGACTTGGCAGTGCAAAGTTAATGGTTGGATGTGATGATCATAAAGATCTTTTCCAACTTAAATGAGTCTATGATTCTGTGATTCTATATTCGTTGCTGCAGTGAGAGTTCAGACCCCAATTTCATGTGTAGACAACTGCACGTAAGCGACTGGGTCTGGAACTGAATCCCACTCCAATTCCTGTGCAGTGCAAGGCAGAAAGAATAGCTGGTGCCTTGGGATTCATACTGCTGGATCAGTTCCTGCTCAGTCCCAGATCCTCTGGTGAACGTGGGCAAGTCTGAAGCCTGGCTTCTCTCCAAAGGTGGAGCGTCTCGGGAAACAGCATCTTTACTTTTATTGTGCTGCTGTTTCCCACTGACACGTGTTAATAGTACTCCCTGTATCTAATCAGATTTAGGGCAAAAGTAAGATTGTAAGATTGTACTTTTCCTCTCCAAATATGGTGATCCATACACACCTCTTAACGAGAATATCCTTTTGCCATACTTCAGGGCCACAAATCGAAAGTAATCCCGCCACAGCAGTTCAAACAGGACCCTAGAACACAAAGCCATGGCTGTATTTCACTGTGGGTCAGATAAAATTACTGAATTAGGATTTTGCTTCCATAGCACCCATCATTAACACCGTGAGATTTATTCACAACGAGCAATTTCACATGATACCAGTTCTCACCCCAAGCCTAGCTCGCACCTGGCTGACTACAGTGAAAGGAAACTTTCCATCACTTGGGAAGCTTTCCGTAACTCAAGTGCAGGAGCAGAATTTTAGGAAACCTGTTTCTCATCCATCCCTCCTGGGATGTAATTCTCCAAAGAGCAGGGCGAGGACCTGATTTAGCTTCGCGCTTCCGCATGAGCAAGCATGTCAGCACATTCCTAAGAGCTTTGTGTTGATTTAAGCAATAACCTTTGTAAGGGACTTAAAGACATCTTTCAAACCTGGGTTTGCAGTGGTCTAACGCATGAGACCATGTGCTAGGGACACAGAGAATAGACAATTTTAAATAAAAATTTTATATAAAAAGCGCTTCTTATAAAATGATGGCACCTCAGCCTCTGAGACCTGCTTCAACTCTGGCATATTGGAAATACTCTGCTCAGCTGATGTTTTGGCTTACGAGATCTTTCTGGAAAACTTGATTACAAAACAAGACACTGTCCAAATGCTAAAAACTACTGTCATGATACTGAGGTTCACTCAGTCCCTCATGTGCAGCAACCACGACCTGTGCTTCACTGTACAATTCACTGCAGTGTCTGGGAGCTTGACAGCTTCTTTTTTATAATTATTTATCACTTTTAAATGCTCAGATCACCATGGCACCCTGGCTGCAGGCAGCCTAGCTGGCTATTAGATGGAGAAAAACATGAGTATGCTCATTTTTTGAAATCTTTCCTCTCTTAATTCTCTTTGAAGAAAACAAAAAAGCATACACTTCAACAGGCAAATGGTGATATTTTATCTGCCATTTGAATTTTTATGAAATTAAGTATTTTGGCTGGAATTGCTGGCAATGTTCTGCCTGTTCTTCACCAACCACTGTGCAGTTTGACATGTTGCATTGTAACAAACCGATATGAAAACATAGTTCTACAGTCTGCACAGACCTCCTGGTTTGGGTTTTTCCCCATCCAGGTCTTGTGTTAGGCCAGGCTCTAACATGAACCTGTTTCTCTATGAAAGCTCCCTTCCAGGCTCTAATTCCCAGTGTCTGGGCAGATCAGAGTGCATGAGGAAGTTCAAGACCAGTCCAGGGATGGACACACTGACCTCAACTGCCCCCTGGGCTCCTTCAGGACAACCTGCAGGCAGCCGAGCAGCCAGCAGTGGGGTGAGGAAGAGCATGGGTGACAAGGTGGGAGGCATTAAGCCCACTTCCAGTCCCCTCTTCTCCTTTGCTATGGCGTTGTGGTCATGGTCAAACAGCCAAGCAAGCACGGGGCCTTCGCTGGACTGTGGCCAGAGGTCCTTCTGACACCACATGATTTGTAGGAGTCGCACAGGCACTGAGCCTTGGCGTGAGAAACTCCTTGGCTTTTATTTGTAAATTATTCTTCTTCCTTCCGATCTAGCCCATAATAACAATACGGAGAAGGATGGTATTGATTTACAGAGATCAGTTTTAAAAATAATCAACCGCAATTTCCCAGCAATAATTATGACAACTAGCATTAATAATCTTTACTTATAAAGTGCCTAAAGCCTCTGGATGTCAAAGGCAGACCAGAAATCCATACTGAAACAGAACCGCAATGCAACCCAGAGGAACCAGACAGCAGGCACAGGAAAAACAAACATTAATTAAGAAGAAAGTTAACAAATCACTCTCTCATGTGCATGAGATGTTGGTTTCCTTTTCAGAGAAAACAAACCACGGTGATTGTGCAGGGACATACCAGTATGTGCTCTGATTTGCCGTTCTCTCCTTTTCATACTTCTGGATCTGCTCATAGATGTAGCGAGGTGAAATGCAGCCCAGCGCCAGCCTGCAAGCAGAAGAATGATGTCCTGAATGCGATGCAGGACTGACAGCTTGATGTCTGCGCAGAGGGAGTGGAGGGGAAGTTTTGTGTTTAGAATTGTTGTCTGAAAACTCTTCCTTGGCTTGCAGTTCCGCCACTGACTTCCCAAACGGCGCCAGTCAAGTTGTGTGACTCTTCCAACTCTGCAATCGGAGAATCAAAATCCTCCCCTTCCCA
Organism: Chlamydotis macqueenii; assembly: GCF_036417535.1. Lineage (NCBI taxonomy): Eukaryota > Metazoa > Chordata > Aves > Otidiformes > Otididae > Chlamydotis > Chlamydotis macqueenii. The sequence continues at coordinate 4,835,072 of NC_141557.1, read as the reverse complement.
GCATATCTGTTGCAGGAGTTTCCAAGCTCCTGAGATAAATAATTTTACAGAAGTTTTGCCTAAAACACTTGATCAGCTGGTGACTTAGCACGCCAATGACAAAGTCAGAAATGGATCTCAAATGTCAGCCTCTACATCAACCGTCCCAGCCCTTCAACAGCTCCCCTTTCACTACAAACCCATTTATCGTGTCCAGGGCTCCCACACCTGCAGTCTCTCATCTGAGCAACCACAGAAGGCAAGTGACTCGGTGAAAATCTCAGGCAAGGCAGGCAAACTAGAGATTCAAACCCAGCTCCAGCATTTCAACTCACTGGGCTCCTTCCCTTTGTTCCAAATCTGTGCTGTGCAAGCTTGTAGACTCCAATCTGATCACAAGGGTGCTAAGGAACAGCTTTTACTTTGATTTTCTTAGAAATGTATTTTACTGCAATTTCCCACTAGGGCTCGTGGAAACATTTGATGTTCTAATGAATTTTGGAAAACAGGAAGAAAGGGCCTGAAGAGTTTTCCCTTATTTGTTGACCAGCTCTAACACTTAGAAATGGCCAGCGTGAGACGTGAATGACTGGCTGCAATGATTTTGATTATCTGTTGACAGAGGAACACTTTAGGGCAGGCAGATCAAGACTGTCTGCTCTGGGCAGGTGGCCAGGTTGGAAAACTCGAGTGGAGGCCACAAATGAAGAACTTCTACAGTGCTAGGGGTCCTGGGATCCCGAAGTGCCACCAGGTGGAGCCATCCACTGCAACCATTAAAGCACAAGCCAGTTGCAAATGAGGACTCCTGACCTGTAAGAGCCTCAGAAAAATTGTTTTACATTGAAATTCTGTCGGGAAAACACTCCAGATGTTTTCAGGATTAGGCTGAACTGAGTTCTGCTGCTGCAGTTTCAGTCTGGAATTAACTCTGCCCCTTCCAGCACTGGAGACTGAAACCCCTAATTAGAAGTCATCATATTTACCCAAACAAGAGATCCTTTTGCAATAGGAATAATCGGAAGTGTCTCTTCACCTCACAGAAAGACAGAGTGGCAGTGAGGTGAGGTGACTTGCCCCACAATATTCAGCAAACCAAGACTGGATTGAGTTCTGCCACAGCCCTGTCAACACGCTGAAGCTACGCCTCTTCCCTGGCTACTCTCAGCCACCTGTGATACACAGAACAGCACAAAGGCAGAGACAAGCGGTGCCTCTCTCCAGTGCCCTGTCCGCATCTCTGCCCTCAGCACACCGGGCTCTTGGCACAGTACTGCTACACTTCAACAGTTTCTAACTGTAGGAATATTTACAGGGACCTGCTGCCTGGAAGTGCAATAAAAAGCAGCTCTGAGGCTGCTGTATGCCAACAAAAAGGGCAAAAGGAATCACACCTAGACCCCTACCCGTGCCCAGTGGGCACTCAGCAGACAGGTAACATCAGTTTGGGATGGGAGCAGAAAAGGAGCTTCCAATCTCACAACAAAAATCTTTACCATGGTGCAAATTTAGTTGAGTAATCCATTCCCACCAGCCCATTCCGAGTCTCCTTGTAAGATGCAACCAGGTTCTGTGTGAGTAAAAGAACAAAAGGTTTTAATACTTCATATGCAACCTGCTAAAGATGTTTTCATAGCGGAGCTAGAACAATCTGGCAGGGCTCAGCTCCCTCTCATGGCTGCCTGCAAGGACTACAGAACTGCCAAATTACTGCCTCCAGTGCACAGGAATTAACCAGGCCAGCAGTTTCCTGTATAGCTCTGGGATGCGTGTCACAAACTATGCTCCCCACTTCGGCCTGTAGCACACTTCTTGCTACAAGCGCTACGAACCTGGCCCACACCCACCCGACTCTGGACCAATAATCCACTGAAAAGCACCAGTGGGACTGGCGGCCGGTTCACTCGTCCATGCAGCTGCTTGTTTGGGTTTGAGAACCGCAGTGTCTGACAGCAGCCAAGGAATCCTGATCGCTGTTATTTCTGGGCCACCCGTATTTCCAGTTTCCTGAGCACTCCATTGACACAGGGAAGCCTGATCTCTCCTTGATCCCCTTGCTGCACGGGTTACAACTGCTAAAATGCTGTTCTAGCTCATTGGGGAAGACAATACTTGCATAACAAAAAAGAAGGAACAGGTTTTCCAGCACAGATTGTATTAATGCTTGACCAAGAGTAAAGCTATGCATGCTTGGACTGGTTTTGGCTGGGATGAGTTAAATTTTTTTCACAGTAGCTAGTATGGGGCTATGTTTTGGATTTGTGATGAAAACAGTGTTGATGACACACTGATGTTTTACTTATTGCTGAGCAGTGCTTACAGAGCCTCGAGGCCTTTTCTGCTGCTTACACAGCCCCACCAGTGAGTGGGCTGGGGGTGCACAGGAAACTGGGAGGGGACACAGCCGGGACAGCTGACCCCAGTTGACCAAAGGGATATCCCACACCGTATGACATCACGCTCAGCAGTACAAACTGGGGAAGACGGAGGAAGAAGCGGACGCTCAGGATTACGGCGTTTGTCTTCCCAAGTAACATGTTACACGTGACTGAGCCCTGCTTTCCTGGAGATGGCTGAACATCTGCCCACTAATGGGAAGTGGTAAAGGAATTCCTTACTTTGCTTTGCTTGTGCATGCAGCTTCTGCTTTACCTACTAAACTGTCTTTATCTCAACTCATGAGTTTTCTTTACTTTTACCCTTCCGATTCTCTCTGCCATTTCACAGGGGAGTGAGGGAGTGGCTGCGTGGGGCTGAGTTGCGTGGTGGAGTTAAACCATGGCAATGCTCCTCAGCAGCAAGGGAATGCAGGAGCTTCTGCAGCACAGCTCACAGGATGCACAGACAAAATGTAGTCAGCAGCAGCTTCATTCCACCGAAGTGAGGGAGCAAGAAGTAGCTGCAATTAGTGGCTGCAAGTTTTTAAACCAGACTATTAGAAACCTCCTACTATTTTTAACTGTGAGTAGCAGCTGGGGTCAAATGTTCCTTGCTCCAGTTGCAATTGCAGCCCTTCAGGCCCCTTTCACTCCTCCAAAATGGAGGAACTACATTGCTGATGACATGGGACAGGAAAGCAGAAAAGGCAAATCAAGGTAAAGGAGCTAAAAAATTGTCCCAATTCCCAAAAGCGGATGACAAAAAAAAGACTTAAGAGGGATGGCCACTAAATTAGGTTCCTAAGTATTTGGCTTACATTCCCAGTTCCTGGATGACTTCTTTTTTGTTTACTTTGTCTCTCTGAAAAATTGAGATAATGCTAATTCCCTCCTTCGTAAAGTGTTATACAGGGGTTAAGGAAATACACTTAGGAAGTGAAATTGCAGCCTCACCCACTTGCACAGCCATATATACGAGGGATAGGATGCAGACAAGGAAATAGAAGAGTTACCGTGTCCCAGAAATAATACTGCAGTCTCATTAAAGCCTGGGTCTCTCCTCCACTGCAGGGGAAAGCTGTTCGTGGATCAGTCACAAGATCTGCCACAGAAAACACCATCACCTCGTCACCCCCTTGGAAAGCACCTCAAAGTTAGGGAGATTAAAATCTAGGGATGTTCAGCAGTAGGGATGTCTGCTTTGAGGAAATAAAAGATTGTGCCCTGGTCTTCCTTTAAAACAAGGGTCACATCAAATATATTAAAAATTACTGATTAAGAGGATGTTTTCTGCCCAGCTGCAGGGCAGCTCCTCCACGGGGGGAATTTACCTTCATTTGCTATATGAGTGACCACAGACTTAGTTTGAAGGGCAACCACTGCCTTTGGGAGGCCTCTGTGTTTTGATTCTCACCAAGAGACATCCCTAAATAAGATTTCATGGGAGCAACTGCCAAATTAAATTTTCTTACCCTTCTGTCCCAAATCCTCCATTGTAGGGATACACCCTTCTTCCACCCCTGGAGCCAGAGGCTTTAGCTGATCTGCCATCCGCAGGGTTGACCGGACCTTCGCCTCAGATTCCACCGCTTTTCGGAAATGGGTGTAGACGTCGGGCAACCTGCAGAGATTACAGTACAATCAGATCTCCGCAGGATGGCTGCCCTGGCCCCTCCACACAGCACCATGTAGCCTCTGCAGAGAGAGGGTTAGCTTTCCAGGCTGCGCTCTCCTGAGGGGAAATCGAGTATTTGTGATGTACGGTTGTACATGATGGAGGGAGATGCCCCTGGGGCTAGCAGCCATAGGAAATTCAGTCCTTCACCCAATTTCTTTCTGCTTCAGATGCAAATAGCGCCTCTTCAATTTAAGGTGTGTCCTGATGGGGCAATGCATGAGGGTCAGATTTATCTCACCTAACTTCTGATTACCCGAAAGGCTGCCCTCAGTGTAAAAATTTGCAAGCTCCTGCTGCCTTTTCAGTCAGTGGACAGAAACAGGCATTTTTATGGCCTGACTATTCTGCCTTATTTTATATATTTTCTATAGGACACCATGAATCACTCAACTCCATCAACTACACCTTGAGTGACTATTGAGTGAGCCATGAAGAGTACTCAAGTAAAGGGCTACTGTCACAGGCAGCTGGGGTGATGGAGCAATCCAGTGCAATGTCACAAGAACTCTGGGCACTGCAGACTCAGTATCCAAACGGTGCTGGTGGAAGGGCAAAGAGAAATCAATCCCACAATAAATGGAGCTCCATGGAGCAGCCCACCTGGCAATAGGCCTGAAGGGGAGGTCGTCCCGATGATACAGCGTGGATCCCCAGAATGTCTGAATCTTCACGCCGTGCTGACTACACACCTGGCACAGCCCCTTCTCCACATCCAGCTCCTCCTGCGTGGCCTAGGGAGAACAAAATGCAGTGAGGCCATGGCTGGATGGCCTCAGCTCCTGCATGCACATGGACCCTGATCCCTGGTCTTGCCCTCCTCCCTCATCTCCACATTTAGCTTCATCCCTTTAGAGAGAGGTGTATGCTTCCCTCTGCCAAACCCAACAAGTGTTTTCACTCTCCATTAGAAATGCCAATGCCAAAATAAGGAACTCCTTGATGCAGGACTTCTCAGGTCTTTTAAGTTGGCATGGACTGGAAAGGTGACTGGACAAGTATATGTAAAAGAAATCCACTGAGGGTTATTGAATATCAGGATAGCATTCCTGTTTCAAGAAGTCCTCGAGCCACAGATTCTTGCAGGCTGGGAAAGTATTCAGGGAAGTATCTTTACAGATTTGTCCTGTGGTCTTCTCTGGGCATCTTATTGGTCACTGTCAGAAAAAGGCTATGGAGTCAGATGAGGCCTTTTGTCTGATTCTCTGTGGTTTTTCTTAGTGCTGCATGGACTAAAGCACAATGGGATGTGTAGGCTGTCCAGTTACAAGGGCTTTAGGCCTGACAGCAGGAATACCTGCAGTGCAGGTCACAGAGTGATTCCTGCATTAGACAGCCCTGAGGCCCAGACTTTGCTAATACTGAGTGCATCTATGTACATACATGTGTGTGTGTGCGTGTGTACACAAAGCCTCCAGGCCCAGTGGTTTGGATCCAGTGCCCTCCACTGAATCCAGCAGGCTCTGGATCAAACCTCGTAGTTAGCTCAATGAAAACAGGCCACTGACACACCAACCCCATCAGCAGTCTGGGACCACACTCATGTTTCATTCTTCAACGTGCTGGTAGGCAACTGCCTAAACACAGGTGCTGTCAACTCACCGTGGGCCTTTTCTCCACTCAATACAATGTCCCCTGGCAGCTATCTTCCTGTGCAAGGAAGGCGCCAGGAAAAGGCAGCTTCATGCAAATAGGACAAATGGACTCAGCTGATCTAAAAAGCCAGTTGCCAGCAACTCCTCTTCCTCAGCACTTGCAAGTGATCAATCACAAATAGCTGCTGTCATCCGGCAAGGACTCCCCCTCAGACATCTACACCACCCCCATCTCAGGAGCTAGCCCATTTCCCCAAGGTTAACAATACCACAGACAAGAAAGGCCCTGAACATAGAGAATCTGCATCACTATTTGGTTGTGGAAGAAACCGCCACAACCTAATTTGATCTTTTAACAATGTCATTCAAATATTTCCCTTACCTCTTCATGGAAAGCCACAGCGCTGACAGAGCCCAGCTGAGTAATCAGATCACGGACCACATCTTCCGGCTTCCCCTTCCTCACAACCAGCGTACTGCAAACACAAAATAACGGCTTGAATTGGGTTTGATGTTCTTGTTATTTATGTGTACAGGAGGCTCGAGTCCTGACTACGGAGAACAGGCAGCATGTGGAGGCAGACGGACAGGATTTGACTAGCCTACATTTTTTAGGACCCACTGAACACGGCCTATAAGCCTCTGGGGCTGAGTTTGTGTCAAACACATTCCTACACCCCGGATGCCTTAGAAAGGATGACTGGGCAGAAAGCCAGGCTGTTACCTAAAAGTGAATCTGTCAGATCTGTTCACCCTCACACACTGAGGCTGAGATTCAAGAACTGATTCCTCTTTCAGTCCCCTTCACAGGTAGTGGTGGCCTATGGGCAGACCACTCTCCTCTTTCATGTGGGAGTTTTCAGAGGGATTCTCTCCTCTGAATGCTCTGTGTTCGTAACAGTCAACAAAACCTTCCCTTCCACCTTGCAACTGCCCAGCTGTGTACCTAGGGAACTAGACCAAAAGAGAAGCTGTGGTGAGAAAGTTGGTCTTAGCATGGCTCTTCACAACCACACATCTCACTGCAGAAGACCAGTCATTTATCTGCCACTGAGAAGAGCACAGCAGCATTCAAGCAGCTCTGAATCTCTTCACTGCAGAGTGTGGGTGCAGATCCCCACTGCTCAGTTCTTTCAGTCTCCTATAACATTCACCACCTGCACTGCAAACCCAGAGCCATTCCTCTTGCTTCTGCTACCACCGTTCTGCTGCTCTGGGAGAAGACAGGCTGGCTGCTGCCCCTCCTGCTAAGCAAAGTCAGACGTTATCTGATAAAGGGATTCTTCAGCATGTAGACCTTCAGGCCCTGGTCTACCCCAATTATGGTTTCTAAAGACATAATGAAGGAGGAATCTATGAAGACCCCCTTCCCACAGTGTAGCCTACCAAACCGATTGGGTTTAGCAGGACAGGGATAAGCAAACATAACTGTCCAGTCCCACAAGCCAACTTGTGAGACCCATGTTGGTCTGTCTGAAGCAAACTCCTAAGGAAAACTTGCTAGGGACAAGGAAGGACACATGCCACAGTGGCTAGTGTCATTGCTTACATCTCGAAAGACTTACGTTCATGCCTCCAGTCATCAGGACTCTGGGCAAAGTGCTCAAGGCTGACACCCATCTGTGGTATTTGAGTTCAAGAAAGCAAAACCCCGCATGGCACACAGCCTGGATGGCTCTTCGCCCCCTTGAAGGTGCCACAGGTAGTCATCTGAACAGAGGTTATGTGTGGCTGAAGGAAGGGCTGAAACGAGCCATCATCAGAGCCCAGAGTATCTGACATGATTTGACTCACAGCACAAATATGTGTTGAAAAAGAGAAAGAAAATAAAAACAGATGTGTTATATGCATGGTGCTTTCTCAACTACCTTCCTTTTTTCTTGAGCGTTTCTCTTAGATCCTTCACGCTTTCCAGCAAAAACCTGAGCCGATGGGGCCCTGTCTTCGGGAAGCCGTAGCAGTGGGTGCCCAGGTAGTGCCGCGGGTCGAAGCAGTAGAGGGGAATAACGAAATCTGCGTGGCTTTGAGCCCAATGGAGCACCTGGAAACACAGAGAGGGCTGTGTCAGTTCTGGGGGGCAAGGATGCAGCGCCCAACTCTCCCTCGCCTACCCAAGAGCGGGTTTATTTCTAAAGAAATACCCGGGGAGCCGCCGGCCGGGCCCTACCTGGTTATCGTGGGCGCGCAGGTCGCAGCGCAGCAGGCAGATGGCCGTCCTCACCGCCCCCGCCATGGTGCCTCGACCGGGCCCGTCCTGCCTCACCCGGCCCGGCGCTGTCCTCCCTCAGCCCGGCCCTCTCAGCCCGGCTCGGTCCTGTCCTCCCTCAGCCCGGCCCCCTCAGCCCGGCCCGGCCCCCTCGGCCCGCCCCGTTCCCGCCTCCACCGCTTCCCGCTCAGCCCGTCCCGTTCCCGCCCCGCCGCCTTCGCTTCCCCCTCAGCCCGCCCCACCGGGGAGGAGCCGTCCCGCCTCCGGCTCCTTGCGGTCCCTGGGGACGGGCATGCCCCGTCCCACGTCCCGGGAGGGCGGCGGGACCGGGACGAGCTCTCAGCAGCGTCGGCCGGGGCCGTGTGGGCGCAGAGGAGGCGGCGGGGCAGGAGGCCCGTTTCCCTTGGTTTGGGATCCCCCCGCCTTTCCGTGGCCGCCTCTCACCAGAGCCCTTCCCAGGCCAGTCACAATTTGTGGGTGGTTGTGTTGTTTTTTTTTTTTTTTAACCTCCATAATCTCTTTATCTCCCACAAAACTGCAGCCAGGAGCCACCTCACGCAGAAGCGCGGCCCCGCGCTGGGGTGCGGCCATGGTGAAACCCTGCGAGGAGCGCTGCTCACCCGCCTCTGACAATTAGTATCGATTAATATTTCTCCTTTTAAGTGCCAAGGCTGCAAGATGACTGCACCCTTGCCTGCTAGCACGCGAACCAGCTTTGCAGATAGCTCACTCACCTGCTGAATAACAAAAGGTGAGCTGTACATTAGCAATAATTAATGTTTTTGACTCCCCGCACTAACTAACAGCAGCAACTGAAGTGAAAGGCTTGCCTCATCCTGTGGTTTCCATAAGGTGATGTCGGACAGTAGTGATCACACATCCCTTAATGAATTATCCCTCAGGATCCTCTTTTTCATTCAATGGCTCTCATAGTAAGAGGAAATGTGAAAAAAAAAAAAAGAACAAACCCAAAGCCCTGCTTGGCTCCCTGGCAGAGGACCCCAGCCACATGCTCCCCTGGGGTAACTCCACTGTTTTTCCTGGGCTGGGAGAGGATGGGGAAGGGGTAAACATCTTGCAGGGAGTTGGTGAGGATCCAGGTTTACAGAAATGAATTGCTGCAGCTCATTTAAGAGCCTGAATTGCTGAAGTGGAGCTTTTGGTGGAGCCACATGGACTCTTAAACGCTCACCAGAGATTAAACGTGATACCCAAACCCCAGTGGGTCCTGAGGAGTCCTGGTTTTATTTCCATCTCCCTCCAGGCCTGCAGGTCTGCCTGCAGTCTGCATTGGCAAGTGATGCCGATTCCCCGTGTGACCCACATGACACATCATCTCCTGATTTCTGTGCAACAAGGGCTCCTTTTCCTGGCTCAGCAGCCTGCAGCCTGCTACAAGAACCAGTGACTCATCCCAGAGGGCTCCTGTTTCGTCAAAGAAAAGTAGAGCCAAAACTTTGGCTCGTGCTCAAGGAAAACACTGTTGTCGGCTTGCAATGCACATGCCATAGAAATGGAAGGATTTTACGAATCATTTATAAATCTTCCCTGTTTGCCTTCATTTGGACAAGGACAAACAGTGCAGTTGGCTTTGCTTTAGTTTGCAATCAGGTTTCCCCCGCAATGTCTTGGTTGACATTAAGCTGGGCCAAGTCTGGCAATAATGACATCCTCTTGTAGCTTACTCATAACTGCTGGACAGCCACCCACCTGCATTGCAACTTCAAGAGGTCTTATTTAACGGGCGTCCAAAAGAGAGGTGCCCTACTGCCTGGAAAGGGCAAAGAAGGCTGGTTTCCACTAAGCAGAAACCTCTGCAACATAAATAAAGAGAAGAGAGAAGATTTGGAACTCTTGATATGCCTGCTTTTAAACAAAAGTGAGTTTAAAAGCAAGTGAGTCTCTGCCAGCTTTCTATTTGTGCAGATATAAAGGATGCAAGGTGTCCAACACTGCGGTGGTGGCAAAAGCACCGTGACAGACTCTGCAGTCTACCTTGATAATAAAGGATTCTAGTTTTTTACTTACACAGATGTTTCTCCTTCTTAGATTTTGCATGTATGCCTTCTCAGTCCTTGCTTCTGTGAGACCTTATGAAATCATGCTCTGAAAATATGTGTAACGGAGGTGTTTAGGGAAAGTGGTGGTAAGGAGTACTTTGTTCTAAAATTAGAAACCAGGAGACTTGGCATTGTGAACTGCGGGCTCTCCAGTCTCCTTGCCTGGATTTTCCATTCAGAAGTACACAGTCAAGAAGAACAAAAGCTTTGTTCTATTTTTTCCACTGACACCTGTCTCTTTACTCCAAGATGGTGTTCCAGCAGAGAAGCTTTGCCAACAGGCACTGCAATACCAGCAAGCTCCATGCCAGTATGGATGGGAACAAGCTTTTCACCGTCATTTTTGTTCTTTCAAGTATCCTCCAAGAAATGGCTTCCGCCTTGCCTCGCCTCCCCTTCCCTCGTCTCCCCTTCTCGTCTCTCCTCTCCCATCTTGCTGTGATGGAAGTTCAACAACGTACAAACACCAGCATTTTTGTTTTCCTAAACTGAAACAGGCTGCAATGAAGCACTGAGGCAAGAGAAGGCAGAAGTCTTCCGCAGTAGTGACAGCCTCCTGTTGAACATGAAGAGCTTTTAAGACAGCAGATACAGCAGCAGCAGGTCCACCTGTGTAGGTAGAAGGTGACTATGACAGGTTGGCTGGGTATTCTTTTGAGAAGTTTAGATTATGTTAAAAACTTGCACTTGGTGATCTTCCCCCAGGACAATAAAGCTTTTGTCAGATGGACAGTTTGCCTCCAGCATTGCTGCGCCATTGCATCACTGGTTTCATTTTCTGACACGTCATCCATTGATGTCCATGTTCACAAGCATCTGTGTCCAACTTCATTAATGATGCATGCCACCATCTTCATTCAGATGGTGTTTCACATGTTTAAGGTAACAAATTGGCCTGAATAATTTCCTCTTTCATTTTGGAAGCAACTCACAACTGTTGCTTCTTTTAAGTCTGTCTGAGAATGATCCCTTTGCATTTAGCTTGTCATGCATGAAAAGTTTGACATCGTTATTTGATGTTTTACTGAGTCTCCCTCTGAGCCGTCTACAGAATCTTGAATCATGTCATCATTAGCTGTTTTCATAAAAGCATAAAACCATAAAAGCATAGAAACATACAGTGCAGCACTGCTCAGAGACAGACTGGAGTGATTCTGTTACAAGTCCTACTGTTTCCAAGCATATCGTCTAATGTCTCTTTGACTATGACAAGTATAATCTCATTTTCTTGGATTTGAGTTGCATGCTAAATCCTGTCCACCAGCATGAAACACTTCTTTCTTTTCATGCACATCTGATACCCTACCTAGATCTATCTTTCAGCTTTTTGAACCACAGCAACCTGCCTTTAATGCTGAGACCTGGTGAGACCCCACCTGGAGTACTGTGTCCAGTTCTGGAGCCCCCAACATAAGAAGGACATGGACCAGTTGGAGGGAGTCCAGAGGAGACCACAAAGATGATGAGAGGGCTGGAGCACCTCTCCTGTGAGGACAGGCTGAGAGAGCTGGGGCTGTTCAGCCTGGAGAAGAGAAGGCTCCTCTAGGGAGACCTTATAGCGGCCTTCCAGTACCTAAAGGGGGCCTACAGGAAAGATGGGGAGAAACTCTTCAGCAGGGCCTGTTGTGACAGGATGAGGGGTAATGGTTTTAAAATAGAGGGAGGTAGATTCAGACTTGGTAGAAGGAAAAAAATTTTTATGCTGAGAGTGGTAGAACACCCGCACAGGTTGCCCAGAGAGGTGGTGGATGCCCCATCCCTGGAAACATTCAAGGCCAGGTTGGATGGGGCTCTGAGCAACCTGATCTGGTTGGAGATGTCCCTGCTCCTTGCAGGGGGGTTGGACTGGATGACCTTTAAAGGTCCCTTCCAACCCAAACCATTCTATGTTTTGACTGCAAAAGACCTGGAATTCTCCTCTGTGGTGGAAGCAGACGGACATAGCTCTGTTCAAAGTTCAGTTCACTGCCTGCGTAAATGCAGCCACTCTTCTTACTGGTCAGAGACTTTTCCCTGCTGCCATTTGTCATGCCTTCTGGTTTGGAGGGGTCTTGCCATCAGGTACTGTGCAGGGACCATCTGGCCTTGATTCTGCTACGATCATTCTTGCAGGAAAACATACAGACCGGTTGCTCTTTGTAGTTCAGCTTGTGACCACTATTCATTAAATCTGTCATTTCCTCTTCTGCCTTTCAGCAGTATTTCCTCCATCGGGAACCTAATGACCTTCTGCAAGCTCTCATCCACCTACAATTACTGGACCTGTCTGAGGTTTGCCAAGTGGCTTAAATACCACTTAGCATCTAGTGTCAGCTACTGCTTATGGCTGTCAGATGGGTTTGCAACACACTCTCACCTGCCCCGAAAATACGAGAAAAAATATCTACCCAGGTAAAGGATCCGCCATGCATAACTGCCACTGAAGTAGCTTAATACCAGTTAAGTATACTCACATCCTTGGCTGATGTCATTCAGCGTGACTTGAGTGGAGCTAACCAAGGATTTGCTTCAACCTTTAGTTGACTAAAAATGTCAGTTTGAAAGGCTTTTAAAGCGAAAAAAAAAAAAAAAAAAGAAATTGTGGTTTTGTGGTCACAACTAGGCCTGGGAACATCATGTCTTGGTTGTGTTCTGATCCATGCTTCTCCCGGTGTTCTTGGAACGGATGATTTCAACCCTCTAGCTTCAGCAGAATTTCTTCTGCTGTAAAATGGATGTAACACCACTTCCCTATGGCACAGGGCATTTTGAGTGTTGTCTGCCTTCATATCAGAGACCCATCTCTAACAACGCTAATCAAAGCACAGAATATTCCAGACAGTAACATTTATAGAAGGATGCCGTCAAATAATCTTAGACATTTGAAAACACAGATCCAAATGTTACTGTCCACCAGGTTAAATCAATAGTCCCTAGGCCATTTCTGACACGCAGGCTGTGATGCAAGGACAAGAAGAACTGCAGCCTAGGTGAGTCTCAGTGTCCACCCAGCTCAGCAGCACATCTACAGCAGATCCGAGCACTGTCTGGGACAGAGGAAGATGTTGGAGTCCTGCCATGGATCCTGAGGAACAGCTGTCCTATACAGCACTTTCTTCTTTGCAGCCCCACCGGATAGAGGTTGGTTCACGTGGAGTTTTGTTTTAAGGAAGCAGTACTTTAGTACGCAGTATTTCTGGGAATCGGAGAAACACTTTTGCCAGGTAATCATTATCAGAAGGAAATACCTTTATAAGGGCCACTGTACAGGTTTCACATCTATTAGAATTTTCTCTCGGAGACAAATCCCAAGGTCACTGTGGTCCTGCAGCCAACTCCTCCTTCCCCTGCAGAAAGTAAAGACCTTGGCTGGAGACGAGAAGAACCAGCACTGACCCAGGATGTAAAGTGCTGGCCCACGGGCTTGCACGGAGAGCTTGGTACTGATTCTGCAGGCAACACTGGCATCGTGTTGCCGAGGACAATGCCAAATGAATGGAAACAAAAAAAGAGTCGAGAAAAAAGCCTTCACTTTCTCCACTCCTCCCCAGATCGTATTTACCGTGGTCCCCTCCAAATTACACCTAAAATAGCTTTTGTCTGTTGCTATTTAGCCATTTAGGTCGGATCTACCAGCTGCATTAACTTGCCCCTATTGTACTACTGCAGCTGGATTGTTGCCATCCTCCCCCCATGGGTTTTCTACAGATCTATATTTCAAAGTTATGGCTCTTGCAAAGCTCTGCTGTGTGAGTTCAGAAAAGCTAAAAAAAAAATTAGTCATGTTTCCTCTAGTCCTGCTGCTTTACTAGGCTTCCTATTTGCAATCAAATTATTTTTAATTTTGACCGTGTTCCTATTGTTTGCCAGGAAGATAATCATCTTATCTCGCCGCCGGGATATTTCTCTCCTTTCTCATGTAGTTTCAGATGGATTAAATAAATACCCCTTACACAAAGCACACCAAGCTGGGCAAAAGGGCATTTCACCATGGCTGGCTGATCTGAAATTTAGGAAATGTCTTCTTTTTGGAAAAAAATAAAAGATTGGAAGGACTCAGACATGCCATAATGGCAGCTATGCTAATTGTATGCACTCAGTTATTTTTTTATTGATCTCGGAATAGCTTTATGGAAACACTTGGGTGAAGTTAAAAGTTAGTGAGTGACACTGGCTTGGCTTACCAGTGTCAAACAAGGGATGCAGATGACAATTGTCCGAGTTTTTGGTAAGGGAGAAGGCTGAGTGGTTCTGTGGGACTCTTCTGCTCCTTCCTCTCAGGTGAAACCGTATTAGCTCCACGCAGAGAACAGGGCATCCCCCACTCTGCCATCCATCTGATGAGATGGTTTTTCACAGGACCGTCCATGGATGCTCTTCTGCCCCTCTACGTGTCTGGAGATCGTATCAAAGGGACTTAAATGGGAGAAGGTCAGTTCGCTGCATTTCGAGGTGAGATTCTGAGTCCTTTTCAAGCGAAGGATAAATGCCCAGCAAAGCTGAGCAACCAAGCTGGCAGCTCAGACCAAACCGAATGGGGAAGATCAGGCACCTCTCAGACGTTTCCAGTTTCTCCAGTATCCCCTCCACGGAGGGATTGGCTTGTTAACATGGTAACAGCAGTCACGCAGTGGAAAGTTGTACAGACAAGTGACACCACTCGAAATCAAACTGCTCTGTTTTGTGTTTTGTAACCTTCACCCATATACACTTTCCTACTGCTGGATGCTGAGTGGTTTACCTCCAGCTTCCTAATTATCGAAGCGCCGCTGCTTGCATTTTACCACAGATGAGGAAATGAGGACATATGGCTTTTGTGATAAGAGATTTATGGGAGCTGTCTGTGCAACAGTGCTGCAAGTTTCTATACAAGTCCACTTATTAAACAAAACATGTGTAAACAGTCAGGTTTTGATTGTTTCGGTGATTTCTTCCCCCTTGTGACAGATGTAAAGGAAAAAACTGTAGATTTCCACTTGATGTGTGCAGATAAATTTATGGCCAATGGGAGAGATCCCAGTTGTGGTAAATCAGTCTCTACTTCCCTTGATATCTGTCACCTAAAATCCAGCTCCACGTGGGTGGATGGGAAGAAATACAAAGAAACTCAGGCTCGATGGCTGCTCGTACATGATTCACTTTCAGCTGCAGGAATACAAATATGCCTGAAGGGTTCTGGTAGGACCTTCTTTGTCAAGAATACAGTAAGGAGTGCAAAATACTAACTGAAATGGCAGCTGTAATCCAGTGATTATAATGGGTGGCTTTGACTAAACCCCTGTAGGTTGGTTACCTTTCAAATCAGGAGAGGGATT
Organism: Chlamydotis macqueenii; assembly: GCF_036417535.1. Taxonomy (NCBI): domain Eukaryota; kingdom Metazoa; phylum Chordata; class Aves; order Otidiformes; family Otididae; genus Chlamydotis; species Chlamydotis macqueenii. The sequence goes on along the minus strand of NC_141557.1, from coordinate 4,819,885 downwards.
AGAGAAACAGGGTCATATTCTCAAAGAGCAAAATCCTGTTGAAGTCAGTGGCGACAAAGAACGGGGCAGGCTGCACACACATAGCTAAACCCATGTCTGGACGGTGCTTTCAGTCCTGCTCTTACTCCTTAGACTCTATTCAAGAGGAGCCAGTTGCAGGGTAGAGAAGCTTGGTTCTTTTCAGGAAAAGTATCAAGATTTTCTCTGAACTTTCTGAGATGTGGAAGTGCAGGATGTCCCCAGCGATTTTTGGCTTTCTTGCAGTTTCACCTGCAAATGCTACAAGGACAGTATTTCTTGTGCTATTTTCCACAATATTCAGGTGCCAGATGAACCCATAAATATTCTGGGATAGTTCTGGCCTTACCAGAGAAAGTTTAAACTGGGTCTGCTTGCACACAGGTAATATAACTTGCCAGGGCTTTCAGCTCCACACCTTTCACCAGTGTGATATACAGAGTCACCTTGTAAATACCGTTTGGATGACACAAATTCCAAGCTCCACGCACGCGTGAAAAAGCATCACAGATAAAGGCTCTCCAGCGACATTTGCTTAACAGCCCACCCAGAAATCAGATCCTCTTCACTTTCACTTTGTCCTTTTTGGAGATGTTTTTCCCTCTGTTTGGGTAGAGAAGGTGAGTCATGGAACAAAGACAGCGTGGAAACTTACATTCAGCTATGAAAGTGCATGTGATGACTACCAGTAAAAAAAAAAAAAAAAACAAAACATCCACACAACTCAATCTCACTGTAGTTACACTCAGCTTAAAAGAAATAGGAGTTAAAACTTTTTCCTTTTGGTTGATCAACACTGCTGGCTGCTGCCTGCTGCTACCTTCCTCTGTGTGTCACACTTAGCCTTCAGCGTTTGTTTCTTAAAATCTGAAAAATCTCTCCTGTCACCTGTGTATGGCTAGGTGGACGGACGCAAATGCTGCCTCAGAGAGGGCTGGGGGGCACCCTTCTGCTCTGACCCCTTCACAGAACAACTTTCTAAGCCTCCAAGATGGGGTGGTGCAGTACTCCCAAGTGGTCGATGGGCATGGAGAATGCACCTCTGCTCCTGGATCTTCATGCTCTGCTCCTTCTCCTCTAGAAGAGGCCCCTGCATTTTATCTTCAAGTGCAGGACTCACCCTTTCCTTTCAAAATTCAGTTGCTGCTGCTGCCACCTACCTCTTACGCTGGAGTGGGTGCTGGAAATATCCCGTACACTGAGCCTGGGAAGGAGCCCAGGATCTCCTCCCCAGCCTGACGGGGTATAAACCCAAGCTCTAACCCATGAGGTTAATTTGTTATGTGGGCAGGAGGTGTTACCAGCTGTTTGTGACAATGACAGTTGTGCCATCAGAGAGGAAAGTTTTCAAAACCCATCAAGCCGGAGAAACGACTTGTTGCCCTTGCTGGTTGTGAGGACTTTCATAACAGCACATCTTGGCATCTGCATACATTCAGCCATGTTCTGGGACCAGCCCAAACCCCCGAAGAACGCTGACACGTGTGGTCTGTGAGTCCTGACCAGGTTGATCTGTCAGGCAGTCCCTGACTCGCTCAGCTTTGCGGCAGTCAGAACATATAGGAAATGAGGGAATATTTAAGCAAAATAAACGTGGCTTCTCTGTGCGCAGTATCATTAGGAGGGACACAGGATAGCTCTAGCCCACTTTTTCCACCTGCTTTTCCACAGCAAACAGCAGATCCGTGATTAATCTTGGATGACGAGGAGCTGCAGCCAACGCAAGTCTGCCAAGTCCAAGCGCTGCCATGCAGAGGTTTCGGCATCGCGGGCTTGTGTCTACGTGCTGAAATCCCACTCCAGTCCACTCCCAGCTCCAGCCTCTTGCTAGGAAGCAGCACGCGCTTTCCGAGTAATTAGTTTCTTTTCTTTACATCAAGACGGCATCATTCCTTTACAGTTTGCAGACTAAGTATAGGAATTATTTCACCCACAGTCAATATGCAGCCGTGTCGATGGGAGAGAAAGCCTGACAGCCGGCTCACAGCACACAACGGCTTTATGCTGCAGTTCAGGACAGGAAGCAAGAAAGGATATTATATCAAACAGAAGGCATGGGAGAATTTCAGGTTAGACGGAGCATACTCAGTCACAGAAGAATTGGGTCGGTGCTCTGGGACCTGTGTTCACTTCCTGCAGGAACCCTTACACAGCCCAAAATAGTAGCAGTTAGGTAAAAGCCAAATATCTTCTCCTTTTTCTTCCCACAGCAAATACTAATGCTTACGTCATTCAAGGAGATGCATAAATAGAAGAGCCTGTGATTTGCAAAGTTCTTGGTCTGCAGATGAACAATCAGCTTTTCTTTCAGCTCGCTATTACCCACTTGTGCCATCAAACTTCTCATTAAAGACATTATTGGGATGGTATAGTCCTTCACATCCACTCCAACATGTACGCCAGTCAACTAAGAAGAATCGGAGCCCACATCTAAACATTTTATGCGTAGCGTGGTTTTCACCGTGTCAGCTGGCACATACACCATCATGGTGTGGGACAGCATGCTCCAAGGAGTGTTTCCTAATGGCAGTTTGGACACTGTTTTGGAAAAGAAGGGAGAGTTTGGCTGTATGGGTACAAGGTATGCCATGCCTGTTGTCCTCAGGGACAGAGAATAGCTCCGTATCTATTTTATTTCCCCATATGGGGCCACTACAACCACTGTCTGCAACACACTGGTTTTCCCAGTGCTCTCCACTGTGCGCTCTCTCCCGGGTTTTTCATTCCCCTCCAGAAACATGGAGAAGGCTGCCAGCCAGCATTCGTAGGAGAACACGTGAAACTATGCGCAGTCACACACCTCCATCTGTTCGTCTGCCAGGCTTCGTAAATGTTTTCAAGAGAAACTGGAGGAGGCAGAATCCGGGGGCAGATCCTTAGCACGCCCATCGGCAGAGAGCTGTTGACATCAACGGAAACGGGCTTTACACGCGTGACGATCCTTTTATCGTTCAGGAACACCACAGAACCGAAATCTCCGTAGCGGGATTCCTGGGGCATCAAACAGGTTCAGAAAGGAGAAGCTGCCTGGAAGGAGTTTTCAGCAGTGACTGGTGCTTGCCTAACCGATTCCCATTAAAACCAGGAGGTTTTAAGGGAGCTGCTTGTCGCTTAGTGCCTTATCATACTTGAACCTGAGGTTTTGGGGTCCTGTGCCTGGTTCCCAAGGTAAACACATGTGATTTATTTCAGAAAGGCTTCTGCAGCACAAGAATTCATGACGTGCATCCCCAATGGGCAGCAGCCAAAACATTTCACATGTGCCAAGTTACCAGAACGTTATAAAAACTCTTGTTAGAGGGAAGGTGCAGAGAAAAGCAACCTCCTTCCCAGAGCCAGGTGGCTTAGGATAGACTTACGCCGCTTCCCAAACGGATGAGGCAAGCTGGAGTCAGAGGTTCCTTCCAGCAACAGCTTGATCCCCCTGGATGTCTCTCCGTAAGCTGCACAAATATTCTGGGGAGGGGGAGGGAGAGAGAAAAAGAGTGAAGCCTATTCAATTACATCAAGAGCACGACTGGCCCTAGTAAAATCATTTATGGAGTGAGGGAACCCGGAGCGGTTTGGGCTGGAGCCATCTGCTGTTATTTGGTATATACAGAATCGGTTTCTATGGATTTTATTAATAGGTCAGGCGATTGTATACGAGGCTGTGAGATCTGAATCTCTCAGGAGGGGTCCCTGATGGGGTTTCTATTGCCTTTATAGGCAACGGCTCCAACTTTCCTGCAGCAGCAAGTCCTGAAAAACTTGAGGGGAATGGGTCTGAGTTTAGGATTCTGCTCATTTTTTTTCTCTCCTCCCCACCAAAATCTTGAACTGCCTTTGTTCCTGTTCCTCTCCACAACACTTTTACTAAATGGGGAAACAGGGAAATAATCAGAAAATTATTCTTACCTACTTTTTCCGTTGTCTACGTGCACTTTCTCTCTCCCACCAGTCTGAGTGACAACCGGTACAAAACTCGGGCAGCACTTCCATCTGTCTTTCAGGCACAAGGCTCTTGTTGGCCCTTTGCTCGGGGGCGAATTTTGCCTTTATACCATCGTTGGTTCTCCACGTACAGACAGGCAGATCCAAAGGATCTGGACACACAAAGGAGTTTGGAACAGGCGGGTGGAAACTGGAGCAGCCCAGAGGCTGCTCTGCCTCCCAAGGAGCCCTGAGCTGTTTTGGAGAGCAAGGTGCCACAACGGGTCAGAGCCTGGAATCAGCCAAGAGCCTTCCCCCACCCCTTGGTCTTAACTATGGCTTTGAAGGTCCCTTCCAACCCTAACCATTCTATAATTCTGTGATTTTATGAGAAGAGGCAGAACCAAACCAAGTTATCGGAGAACAATCCCTTCACCCTGTCTTCACATCCTCGTGGTGTGGAGAAAGCTGGGCACTGCAGAAAGCTACACTGCAGCAAGGTTTTACCAGCTTCTCCAGTGCTTCAACCCATAGAATCATGGAATGGTTTGGGTTGGAAGGGACCTATAAAGGCCATCTGGTCCAACCCCCCTGCAAGGAGCAGGGACATCTCCAACCAGATCAGGCTGCTCAGAGCCCCGTCCAACCTGGCCTGGAATGTTTCCAGGGATGGGGCATCCACCACCTCTCTGGGCAACCTGGGACAGTGCTCTACCACCCTCAGTGTAAAAAAATTTTTCCTAATACCTAATCAGAATCTACCTCCCTCTATCTTAAAACCATTACCCCTTGTCCTGTCACAACAGGCCCTCCTGAAATAACTGTCCCCATCTTTCCTGTAGGCCCCCTTGAGGTACTGGAAGGCCGCTCTAAGGTCTCCCCGGAGCCTCCTCTTCTCCAGGCTGAACAGCCCCAGCTCTCTCAGCCTGGCCTCACAGCAGAGGTGCTCCAGCCCTCTGACCATCTTTGTGGCCTCCTCTGGACCCGCTCCAGCAGCTCCATGTCACGAAGCCCCATCTCCCGGATTCAGGAGGTTTCATCACTATTTTTCATCATCTCCTGGTTTTCCAACTTTACCCTGAGTGGGACAGCTTGGCCCCAGCCCCCCTGTTCCAGAAGGTCCCAGAGACCCTCACCTGCAGAGCAGCACGTCAACTTCCACTCTTCCTGAAAGCAGAGGCGGGGGCTCCCCCGCTGCCCAACCGGGACAGCGGGGCCGGGGAAACCCCACCGGCACCGAGCGAGGCTGCGGGAGGGGCTGCGGGATCCCCCCACGCTCGGAGCTGCCCCGCGGGCCGGGCTGGGCTCCATCCCCCCGCTACGGGGACGCCCCCTAGCGGCGCAGCGCGCCACCCCCCCGCCCGTACCGGGGCCGCCCCCGCCACCGCCCCATTGGCCGCGGCGCCGCCGCGCGTCACCGCTTCCTCCCGCTTTTGTGCACCGCCCCGTGCCCCGCTGCTGCCGCCGCGCCGCGCCGAGCGGAGCCGAACCCAGCCGAGCGGAGCCGAACCCAGCCGAGCGGAGCCGACCCGAACCGTGCCGAGCCGAGCCGAACCGAACCGTGCCGAGCCGAGCCAGGCGCTGTGAGCGGGAAGCTCCGCGCCGCCGGGCATGTCCCGCCGCGGGTAGCCAGACCGGTAAGTCTCTCCCCGGGGACGGTAGGTCCCTGCAGCGGCTGCTGGTGGTTTATTTGGCTCTTTTAATTTTTTTTTTTTTAATTGTCTTTTTCGCGGCGGTAACCTAGAGTTTTGCAGCCAGGTCTGGCTTCGGTGTCTTTTTTTTTTTTTTTTTCCCCTTTTCCAGTTTTGCAAGTGGGAGCTTGTCTGGGGCTGGGTTTGGGAAGGCGGGGAGGGGGGGCGAGCAGGGGGTTGGAGCGGCTCCCCACCCCCGTGGGGGGGCCGTGTGCGTGGGTGCTGGACACGGGGAGGACCTGTCCCCGCTTTGGGGATTTACCTTCCCCGCACAGCCCTCGGTTTGCGTTACCGCGCTGGGTTTCGGCTCCGTAACTCCTTTTTCCCAGGTTGGTGCCTGGTGCCATGAGTCAGCCTGGCAGCCTGTCCCTGTCTGACAGCGAAAGCCGGGATCAGACCCGCACAGACCGTCCCGTTTTCGGGGTGCGTTAATTGGGGCAGCGGGTATGGTGCTGGCTACGAATCGCTCGAGTCCCGCTTCCATGGAAAGCGTCGTGTCCGTGCCAAGGAGCTGCGGGAATGCCCGGCTCGTCCTCGCCCTCCAAAGTCCTCCCAGCACGGAGCCTATCCCGAGCGGTGAGGATGAGGCGAGCGCTGAGGAGGAAGGCTCTGCCATGGGCACGAACCCCCGTGGGCGACAAAGCCGGTACTCGCGTGGCGTGAGTGACCGCGTCGGCCGGCGGAGCTGGGAAGCTGGATTTCCACCTGGACGGAGCGAGCGGCTGTGGTGGGGAGCCACGCCACGGTGTTCCGGGAGGATTTGTTCAGCCGATGCCAAACCTCAGCCCTCCACGGCCGGGTGGGAGCGGAGGTGGGAGCCCTGTGCCAACACGAGTGGGTGTGCGCCGGCCGGACGGCTCGCCAGGTCGCGCACGGCGGCCAAGCGCGTCTCTCGCCGGCCCCGACGCGTTTTGGAGAGTGGTTTCCCCCTCGGCTGCTGCTTTTATCCTCCTCTTCAATTCCTGTCTTGTGATCCGGTGGTTTTTTGGAAGTAGACGCGCTCCTGGTTCGCTGCAGGGTCTGCATGCGTTGCCGGTGCACGGATCGAAAATGTGGGCCTCACTTGGGATTTGGAGGCTTTGGATTTGTGTGGAATTTGAGGGATCTCGGGGATTTCCAGGGTCAAACTCTTTCGCTTCTTTGGTGAGCGCGAGCAGTTTGGGGGAATTTCCTTCTGTAGCACCTTGTGAATTTATTTCCATTCCGGCACATGCTGTTTGATGCAGCTCCGTGCAGGATCCACGTCTGGAGCGCAGCTCTTGGAAGCTGTTCCTCAGGTGTGGGGGAGATCCCTGTGTCTTGTGGTACCTGCGTCGGACGGTCCGGTTTCCAGAACCGGAATTTGACACTGGTTATAACCAGGGGTTCAGGGTTTCCCGGGGCATACACACCTCCGCAGCTGGGCACAGCCTTTGCCCTAGGAAGGTTTTGCAGCTTGTAAAAGCTCTTCTGTTGGAGGCAGGACGCGAGGCTGGATGAGCTGCCAGCCTGCTGGGATGTGGAGTTAAAGGCTCTTTTATGCCTTCCCTCTCTAAACTGGTTTTGGTACTGCAGTTTTTTTCCATGGGTCTTAAATCTCCCTCAGAAACCCACAGCTGTGCCCTGTCAACGTGTGCTGGTGAGCGATGCGTTTCTTTTTTCGGAGGCTGTTAGAGCCCATGAGGGAGATGCGTTCACACGAAGGGATGTAGTCTGGATTTTCATCCGGGATGGAGGGACTGCATCGCAAAGAGCCGGAGGTTACGGCAGCCAGAGGACCGCAGTCCTTTCTCCATCCAATGTTGCTGTCGCTTGATGATGCTTCATGGTGTTGGCATGTAGCTTAGACTTGATGCATTTTCTGAGTTTTCCTGTCGGGAAGATGCTGGCGAAGATTGCACGGTGTCTCTGGCTTCCCAGCGGGATGGAGCGTGCTGCCGCGGCACGGAAGGCGATGTGCTTCCAGCCTTGCTCTCCCCAGCTGGATGCGAGGACCAGCGTGAGAGCTGGCAGGATTTTCTGTACTGGTTGACCTGGTCCTGCCGTTGGAGACCTGCTGGTGGAGGCTAGAGGGAAGTGAGTCAGGCTTTGCTGTTAGAAGGGATGTCTTTTATTAGACTGCTCCGTGAACGCGGACTGGCTTCGGAGCGTGCAGCCTGTCTATGCACAGAAGCAGAAAACCTCCGGGCTGAGAATTAGGAGCGAGCGATTGCTCTGAGCTTACCTTGGCTCTTCTAATGGAGGAGATAATCTGAAAGAAAAGGAAAAAGAAAAATAAAAAACTACAGTTCAGCCTGTACGGTTCATCTGGTCTAAGGAAACACGTTTTCTTTCTCTACGAATCTCTGGACTCTTTTAGATCCCGAGATCCAGCGCAGGAGAGGGACACGCATCCCATGCGCCAGCCTTTCTCGGGAGGTGGCCGAGCCCTCGGCAGCCCGGCTCCCGCGGAGGGGAGCTGCGGGCGCCGGGGCTGGGGCTCGCCGATGCCTGACAGCAGCAGGAGGCTGCTGGGCTCAGTCCCTTCCCCTCCCTTCTCCGCGCGTAGTGCAGGCCAAGTGCAGCGTGCGCAGAAATGCGCAGAATGTCAGCTGTGCACCGGGGAGATGGAAAATGCATTACGGAGCCCTAAGAAGAGGAATATGGAATTCAACTTTTTTTTTTTTAATTTCCTCAGACACTCTTCAGAAAAGCTAAAAATGGCTCACAGATCCTGAACCTGGCAGGTTCATTCTCGGTCCTCAGACTTTCTTTATTTTCCTGTTGAAATTCCACAAGGGAAATGAGTGACCAGGCTTTTTTTTTTGGCGGGGTGCACGCTGTGTTAGGACCACGTCTGCCTTTGAGTGTGATACGAGATGCAGAGGTACCGAATATCATCTCGGTTGTACCCGAAACATGCTGTCTCTGCGGGCTTACCCTGTACCCCGCGCGGCGTGAGCCTTCGTCTGATGTGGTGAATGCTGCGGTGAGCATCGGAGGGACAAGACGAGGGCTTTTCTGTCTGTGAAGGTGCGAGTGAGCACGTGTGAGCATGGATAGGTGAGCGTTTTTCTTTGTTTTCTCTCTGTCCTCGCAGCTCTGATGTGGTCTGGTGAAGTAATCTGCCCGTTAGTCACTAAAATGGCACCGGTGTCTGACTGAATCGGTCTGTCCTAGCTCATCTGTAATGAGGCAAGAAAGAAAAAGCAAAGATCTCCTTTAAAACAGATGCTCTTCAAAGCCGCTATGCCCTGCAGAAGACTGGTTAAATGGGAAGGGAGAGCAAGAGAAGAAATGTAGCAGGGCTGGCGCGGAGTTTTGGGGCTGCAGGCTGGGGGTACACGGCTCCCTGCTCTCTTTCAGCGTTGGGGCTGTTGGTCCAGGAGCTTTCCCTGGAGCCGCAGGGCTTGGGGCCAAGCTGAGCCCGGGATGGTGGAAGATGCAGCGTCGGCATGGTCTGCGGTGGGGACCTATGGAGGAGTTTGGCCCAAAGCCGGCTCGCGCGGTGCCGCAGTGGTTGCGGTGGAAGGGTTCAGCGAGCTGAGGGCATGTGGGTTCATGGTTGAGCCCTGCGGCTGCTCGCAGCTCTTCCCCCTGCTTCCCTCTCTCTGTGACCTGGGGTGGGGACACGCTGTTCCATGTCATTGCTGTGTCCGGTCTCAGCTTATGTTCCCAGAGCGCTTGGGATGACAGCATTTGACCTGGACTTTCTGAGGCTTTTAGAAGTGAAAAGTATACCCGTACCCCCCAAAAGTGGAGGATTCATCTCCCCAACATGCCTTCCTCAAACTTTTTCCTACCCTGGGAGATCCAAGGGACTCTGAATTTAATGAGAATCCATAGTAGGTTGGAGCCTGTCCTGCTCTCCTGAGTTAAAACCCAGGTTGGCTACCATTTTATGCAGAACTAATTGTCACTTCCGCGACACTCCCCTAATTTTCTACTCTCCACTCTGCAAGATGATCTGGGGCAGCCCAGGAAGGACAAGCCCCACGGCAATGAAACCCCAGGTGGAGCTGAGCCAGGGTTTGGCTTGGCACCGTAGAAGCTGCACGGAACAAAGTCCGGTTGGCAATGAGTGCCGTGTGCCGTGCCCGGCAGCACGGGCCGGATCCTGGAAGGAGCCGGCTGAGCTATCGCGTGGGTTGCTGTGTAAACAGCCTGTGTGTGGGCCAGGTCCTCGGAGGGGGTGGAAGGATGGGTTGAGTGTTCAGGTAGTGATTAAACACCAAATTGCTTGAAAAAATAGCCCTAGGTGGGTGGGTTAGGGGTGCTCTGCAAACCTACTGTGGCCAGAAGCTTGCGTGCTAAATACCAAAAAGTCATCTGATTGATAGCTAGATGATTCAGAGGAGAAAAGATTCTGCTTTGGGAAAGTCACTTGTGAGAGAAGTCTTTGTGAAGGAGGTAGGAATATCTCAAATCCAACTCTGCTAAAGGGTGTTTGTGGCCTCTGCAATGCTTTCATAGAATCTTTAAGGTTGGAAAAGACCTCCAAGATCATCAAGTCCAATCATCAACCTAACACCATGTCCACTAAACCGAGTCCTGAAGTGCCACATCTACACCTTTTTTGAACACCTCCAGCGATGGTGACTCCACCACTTCCTTGGGCAGCCTGTTCCAGTGCCTGAGCTTTGAGTGCTCCTGCACTACTAAGACTGTCCTGGAGCGATTGCGTTTGTCTTGTCCACGTGAAAGTGTTTCTTGCACAGCGACTTCCAAGTGCTCACAGATCCTCAAGGAACTACTGAAGGTTTTACACGTGACGGTTGTTAGCCCAAACGTCTCGTGCAAAAGTGAACCCTACAAGTTCTTCTGCTGTCGTCTCGGTGTGGAGGTTCAGAAGAAGATGCTGCTTCTTTGGGATGTCTGTTGAGGTCTGTCTTTGAGGTTGTCCTTGTCTTCCAGTCCTGAAGTGGCCATGCAGTTGGACTAGATGTTCATTGTAGGTCCCTTCCAGCTGAACTACTCTATTTTATATATGTAGGTGGAAGTCTGTCGTGATGCGGATGGTGCGTTATTGGATTGCTTAGCGCTTTTGTGCTACAACCTCTTTGGTTTCTTGTGGCTGAGCAGAGGTCAGATCATCGTAGGCTAGTTGTAATCTGGAAATCGTGCAGCACCCTCCATGATAAGAGCAAAAAAAAAAAAATCTAGCAGAGATTGAACCTCTTTACAGTAAGCTGTTTGCACTTTTTGCTCTGCAAGGTGTCAGCAGTGATGCCTTATCCCAAGGCGTGGGGACCCTGTAGAAGGGTGGTGGACACAGAGTGATGGGCACATTGCTCAATAATGGGGAAATCTCGTCTCTGCTCCAGGTTGAAGGGTTGGGACATCCCCTGAATGCTGTGATAAGGAAGGCTTGGTCAGGGAAAATAGTTTGGGAGAAAGTGTAGGCTGAGGTCCACTTACAGCTGGTGGTGGAGGTGAACGGAGGAAAGGCGTTATGCGTGGAAACTCTGTTTGAAATACCCTCTTCCTTTCAGCCTCTCACCTCTTCCTCTCTGCCCGTACCCAGGGAGTACCCTGGTGGGGACTGTCCCTTTTTTGCATGCTAGGTCAGTGCAGCGTCATGGCAAAGGGCGGCTGATAGAGTTGTCTGTAGCTGGGTGATGCTGGTGGGCTGATAACTCAGCCTGGTGTCCGCAGCAGAAATAGCGCGGTCGCTGTGGAAGTGGGCGGCGGGAGGAAGGTGTGTGGGCTGACCAGTCCGGGAGTGTGTAAGCGATGAATAACTGGTACTTGAAATCAGAGATCACAGATTTGGGCTTGTTTCCATTGAGGTTGGTCAACACATTGATGTAGCGTGGAGCTGTGGGCTTGTTTTGCTGAGCTGGTGAAGCGTTCTTCAGTAAAGATGCCAGCCTGGGCCAGGTTCCTGGAAAGCTTTCCTTGCTGATGCAAGGTCCTCACACTGCAGCCTTGATGCCTTCTGTTTGCCTTTCAGCACAAAACTGCAGCGCTGATCCCGCTGCTGCAATCCTGCTGCTGGCTTCCTGCTTGGAGAGTGGCTTTTGGGAAACCCGAGCACCCGGTTAATAAACCGGTGGAATGCGTTTGCTGCTCCTTGGTCTTAGTCCCTCGGTGCCGGTGCTAACAGAGCAGCAAGAGTCATTAGAGAAATATGCAAGATATTTCAGTTATTTCTCTTTGGATGGTGCTGGTGGCAAGTAAAAGAGATAAACAGAGACTGTATTGAGCTGTGCTTAGCTCATTGCATCACTGGTTTTATTGGAAGGTTCAAGGTCCGGCTCTGAACGTCGTTGCTGCCTGGGATAAACGAAGCGGCAGGGTGCATTTGAGCTGCTCCCGAGCTGTGCCGTGCTTTGCCAGAGGGAAAAGGGTAGGGAAAGTGTCCTTTTAGTGCTCTTGCTGTGGTGGTGGCCACGGGGGGCCGATTGCAGTGCCTTGGAAGAATCGTGATGGAAGAAGTCCCGTCACGCTCCTTTCTTGGGTTTGCACTGGCAGACTCTGCGTTTGGCTTCTGTTAACCTCCGGGAGCTGCTCCTCTGATGGTGGCAGCCAAGGGAAGCCCCGCTGACGTCTCCAGTTGCAGCCTTCTGGGTGTTGAGGCTTGGAGGGGACCATCAGGGCTGCCTGCATGTGGGACCACACAGCCTGGCGCTCTCTTTCACTCTCAATTTTCTGCTAGGATGGTTCACGCTGGCTTCACTGGCTGGGAGGATCTCCTTCACTGGTGGCCTGGGCTGATGTCTGCTTGCTTCTCTTCTTGTGATACGGTCACTTTTGGCTGTGCTACCCGGGGAGTAGGAAGTGCTCCTGGACGCTGCCTTGAGTCATGGGTGGCTCCAACAAAAGGGCAGCTGTGTTGTTTTCTGCATAGCCTGATGATGATCTCGGTGTGAAGACTGGCTTGGCTTCACCTCGCTTGGCTGAAAAGATCTCTCGAGCGTGAAGGATTTGAGGAACCATGCCCACTCTTGCCTGTTTTTGTTTGAGGTGGGGATGCTTGCTGGGGCTCTCCACGATGCTTTCCCCAAGGCGCTGCACTCTTAAAAATGTGCATGATCTGTGTCACCTAGCCGATGACTCAAGAAAAAGAGAGAAAATGCTTAATCACTGCAATTTTTCAGCAACTTCACCTACAGCATCGCCAGTGTGACTAACATCTGGTGCATGCCCGGTCAGCTTTGGGATGGGGCTGTAAGGGGTGAGGATGTGTTTTCTGTTTGTGGTTTGCATCGTAGGAGGTGAGGCCAAACAGTTGGCTTTTGGATCCAGCAGAAAAGGTGCTGGAGATTGTAACTGTCCTCGTGTCCAGAGGGAAAGGTGGGGGTGAGCTGGTTCCAGTCTTGGTCTATATCCAGGAAATCCTGTGCAGGAGAACTTCCCTTTCAGGAAGCTGGCTGGGCTGTCACAGGGAGGTGGCGTGGCACGCTGCACTTTCATCCTGGACCACCACAGAGTCCCAGAGCTGCTGGGGACTTGGATGAGATGAGACAAGACTTCCAGTCCCCGGTTCATCGTTACATGGGAAGCTGATTTGCCTTTCACAGTGTGCATTGCCAGAGAGGTGTGGTTTGGTATCCCACCTCTGCTGGAGCTTCTGGGGCGGTGGTGGCCGTGTGTTTGCTGTCACCAAGAGGTGATGAAGGTGGGAGGTGGTTGTGGAAGAACACAGGATGTGTTGAAAAGGGGGAACCTCCCACCTCCCTGACCTATCTTGGACTGGATTTCCAAAACTTCAACCCTGGGTTTTGATGGATGATGGCTGTGGACAGGTGTTGTTGAAGGGCCCAAGGCTACATCATTGAACACCATTGTCCCTGTGGCTGTGTTCAGGAGTGTCACCGAGGGCTTGGAGTGATGCCTCCCTCACCCAGAGAGGGTGGTATGGAAATGGTATATATAGTACATATTTTGAAAGTCTGCTTTTCCCTTTGCGGTGCTTGGAGAAATTGCATGCACGTTTGTTGCATGAGTCTTGAGGTGGTGGGAGACACCGTGGTGTTCTATGTAACTGCAGGTTGGCGTCCTTCTGGATGCTTGCAGTCCTTGAGAAATGAGAAGGGCAGGCAATTTGGTCAGGGACTGGTGAAAGCTGAAGTGTGTCTCCCATGCACCTGCGTGGATATGTGCGTCGAGTCCTGTGTGCGTGGGCTGTGCAGTCACCACAGACCCCTGGTTGGAAGGGCTCTGGTGGATGAAGCGTCCTGCAATTCTTGCTACAAGCGTGCATGCCCCACCGTTGGCTTTTGGGCCGGCAGGCAGCAGGTCTACCTGCCCTGGCTCATGGGAAGAGCATGGGTAAGGGATTTCCACCTTCTTGCTAATCCTTGCCTCGCTCCATGGCTTCCCCCTCCATCCGCTGCCCATAGCGGGCATCTCTCCTGGCTCTGAGCCTGGGCTGGGAGGCGGAGTGCGAGAAACACCCCGGCCACGCAGTGATCGGGACCACGGGGGATCCCGGCTGCTGAACGCTTCACTAAATCCTTTGTGGCGTGTCTTACCAAACCTCCCGCCAGGTAAACTTGCTGTGAGGCTCTATTTTGGGGCCGTCTCTGACGTAACCCATCAAGAAACGGTCTGCTCTTTGACTTACTGCTGGAAGCCAGGTTGTGGATGGATGACCAGTTGCTTACCTAGCATTACCAAAGCAACGAGTTGTTGCTTTCCGTGACTCATGAAAATGCACTGGAGGCTCTCTTAAGAATGGCTGAGATCATTTTTTTTGGCTGGATTTGTGCATCTGGTTTCCTTAGCAAATAGCAGTGGGGGTGGAGGGAGGGGGATTTCCAAACTCATTTCTTTGTATGTGCGATCTGGATTTCTGAGCTCGCCTAGTAAAATACTTAGGGAAAAAAGACCTGTGACTTCCATGTCTGTTTAGTTTTCCTAGCTTGTCTTATTTATTCCTGTTTTGCTGTAAAAAGAGGAAAGGTACTAATAACATTACAGAGCCACATGCTGTATTTTGCCTCTTAAATAAGCAAGCATAGAAACACTATGGGTGGCATTTGTCTTTTAAAGCAAATCCTTCTGGGGAAGGAGAAGGAATTACAGCGAAAATTCTGCAAACGAAACCGTAATTGCATCAAGTTTGTTTTTTTTTTTTTTGTAGATAGTGTTTGCTCTAATAGAGGACTGATTCTGTAGTGATGCAGCAAGGCAGAGTATTAGCAAGAGGTGTTTTAGTGTTTGGTTAATCTTTTTTTTTTTTTAAATAAAAAAACAATTTATTTGCAGATCTTTCATTCACTTTCTGGTTTTGTCTGCTCAGTCTGAAGGCAGCAGCACTCGTATCCCTGAGAACCAGGCACTGCAAGGGGAGCGTTAACCAGAGGAGAATCAGAGCGGCGAGAGCTGCGTGGTAACTTCGGGTAGCAGGAGGTCCTCAAGCGTTCTGCAGCCCCTGCAATATCCTTCCCAAATCTGGCCGCTGAGACCTGCGGGCACCCGAGAGCAGGCAGAGGAGGGGAAATCCTCCGTAGGTAGGATTGTGTGAATGAGGAGATATGTGGAGCGGTAAATTCGATGCGCTGGTGCTTTGCAGGTGGTGGAAAGAGCGAGGGTTAGGCTTGGTAAACGCTGTAAGCAGCAGCGTTAGCCGAGTTCAGGAATTTGACAGATGTGGGCCCACCTCTCGCGCCGTGCACGTTCTCTGCCGGCGCTTGGCCGCGGTTAAATTCCGTAGCTGGGGCAGGCAGAAGCCTGTCCCGGTGCGCTGCGGGAATGGGTCAGAGCTGCCCGGGGGCCGCAGAGGGGCAGCAGGTCTGGCCTGGGAACAGCAGGGAACACAGAAGCGTAATGGCCCGGCTGTTGGCCAGGGGTGAGCGGGAACAATGTGCCTGGACAGGTTTGTGCTCACTTCCTCGTAATCTCAAAGATGAGATAATACAGCAACCCTGCGACGTTTGCCAGCGAGAACAGCGAGGCTTCCTTTTTCTGCCCCGTGCGTGTCCGGCAAAGCAGGAGCAGCTGGCTTGCTGTCGTCTCTGGCTGCGTGGCTGATGAAAAGCAAACCCTTCTCGCTTGAGGAGCGACACAGTTGAGCTCACATCGGGGTGATGGACGCTACTCCTTGGGCTTGGCTCTAGGGTTCCTGCCTGTGCAAGCACCCAGCACCCAAAGCTCCTCTGCGGGTCATGAATTCTGAGGTCCTTCCCGTTCTCCTCCTCTGAATTTCTCTGCATCTTAGTTAATTAACTTTGGGCAGAGTGGGTAAAGACCACTGGTTTAATCAGAAGTGTAGTGTTTATCCCCTTTTTCCACGGATAAAATGTATTCAGTGCATAGCATAGCACACCCCAGATCCAAGCTGTCTAGATCTTAATAGTTTTCTTCCATGCAAAAAAAAAAAAAAAGACAATAAATGTGATCTACAGTCTTCTCTTTGTGGTGCTTGTGGATATTTCAATTCCCTGCTCCTGAGCGGTGGCCGACTGCAGCCCACGTGCCCGTAGTGGCACAGCAGCCCCAGGGCTCGGCAGCAGCACGGGATGAGCTCCCTGAGAGCCAACAAAGGCTTTTTCAGAAGGTCACGTCCTTATTTACAGACTGCTTATTACCATAAAGTATTTCTGCTGGGCAAGACGCACCAGCGGCTGGAAATCCGGTAGTTCTGGTGAGCAGAGGGTGCCAGCAGATGAGCTGGCGTAGCTGACTTCCAGGGCTTTATCCTGCTTGATGCTGGATAAAATAAGTGGAAGCAAAATTTGGCCAGCTGTTCTGCCTTTTTTTTTTTTTTTTTAAACTGCTGCTCCTTCATATTGTCTCCCAGTGCATAATGCTCTTTTGACTAGGGAGGCCAGCATCAAGGTACCTCAAAGAGGCTACCTACTTTCTAGGCAGATGTTGCTATGAAAGCTGTATTTTCTCCTCTGTAACGTACAGATGGGGATGTTGGACATCCCCCACCCAGTCTAAGGTGTATACACCAGCATATGGTGTTAGGGGAAAAGAATCCTGGATCGTAGAATCATAAAATGGTTTGGATTGGAAGATGAAAGATCCTCTGGTTCCAGCCCACCTACCATGAGCAGGGACATCTTCCACCACACAAGGCTCAAAGCCCCATCCAACCTGTCCTTGAAGATTTCCAGGGATGAGGCATCCACAGCTTCTCTGGGCAACCTGTGCCAGTGCCTCACCACCCTCATAGTGAAGGGTCACATTATTTCCTCCAAAAAATGAATAATTACATATAAAATGGTGACTTTTTTTTAAAATAATATTTTCTATTTCTTTTTGTTTTAGCGTTTCAAAGTTTATGGCTTATACTTCTTTCTTCATCTTTTGACATCTAGAAGTACTTCTTCTTAACAAAAAAAGGGAAGTGTGGATTCTGATGTAATCATGTGACTCCAGGAACCGGATACTTATGAAAAACACTGAATCCCGTGAGAATTGGCAACGCTCAGGGTCATCCTGTGATCCAGCAGCTGAACTAGAAAACGAAGCAAAACCTTCTGCTCCTGACTCCCTTTCCAGCATTGCTTCCCCGTCCCTCGATGTCTGTCTTGTTGCAAGAGATGTAGATTGCATGACTTTTGAGTTTTTCATGGGGTGTGTTGTTTTTTTTTTAATAATTTCTATGGTAAAAGGGTTTTTCCTTGCAGATCTGTGATCCTGAGGCTCTCAATGGATTATGTGTGAGGATGGTCTCTTGTAGAAGCTTTGCGTGTTGGCGCGTGCTTTGCTTGGACACGCTTTGGTGATGCTGGAGGAGTGCAGCTGCTGGACCTTTCTTTGCTTGACCGCACTTCTTTTGCATTTTAAACCTAAGAGAGGGCCGTGCTGCTGATAGCGGCCTGAATCAATGCCAATGCAAGTTGTGTGTAAGCTTTTAGTACTTAAGGGGGCTTATAAGAAAGATGGGGACAGACTTTTTGCCAGGGCTTGTTAGGACAAGGGGTGATGGTTTTAAACTAAAAGA
Organism: Chlamydotis macqueenii; assembly: GCF_036417535.1. Taxonomy (NCBI): domain Eukaryota; kingdom Metazoa; phylum Chordata; class Aves; order Otidiformes; family Otididae; genus Chlamydotis; species Chlamydotis macqueenii. The sequence goes on along the minus strand of NC_141557.1, from coordinate 4,802,404 downwards.
GGGTACATTTAGACTGGGTATAAGGAAGAAATTTTTTATAATGAGGGTGGTGGAACACTGGCAGATGTTGCCCAGAGAGGTGGTGGATGCCCCATCCCTGGAAACATTCCAGGCCAGGCTGGACGGGGCTCTGAGCAACCTGATCTGGTTGGAGATGTCCCTGCTCCTTGCAGGGGAGTTGGACTGGATGGCCTTTTGAAGGTCCCATCCGACCCAAACTGTTCTACATTAGATTCTCTTCTCCCTGAACCCTTTTGTTCCTTGCATTTCCCTTTCTGAGGTGGCTGGGGTTTTTCTGAGCTGTTTTCTGACAGTCTGTTGCAGGACCCTTGACCTGGCTGGTTGATGGAGGGCATCCTCCTGCCTGTTCTCTTGCCAACCTGCTTTCTGCAAAAAAGTAAACTGAGTGCCTCTCCATGACGGACAGGGTTAGGTTTAAATGTTCAGAGAAGCACAAGTACTCAGATAACACAGAAATGAAGTTCCTGCTCTGCTTATGGCTGCCAGGACAGAAATTTTGGGACTTGCTTGGGTTCCTCAGAGCCAAAAGCCAGGCAAATGCAAGTCCTCCTTTGCTTAACATGTCCTTGGCTACGTCCTGCAAGCACGAGTGAAATAACAGCCGGAAAGCAAAATGTCTTCAGAGGGCAACGTTCTCCCAGTATAAGCAGGCAAGCAAGGCCAGCGTGTTTCTTTACAACGTGGGAGATATTTATCCCGTGACTAAGCAGAAAAGTTAGGAGATGGAAAAGGTCCTGTTAGATCATCTCGTCCACCTCCCTGCTGGCGTGCAGTTCTGCTCCCTGGTGTCCATTTATTAAAAGGCTGTCAGGCAGACAGGAGGAGTTTACTCAGGGTGCTGTGGAAGAGGAGCAGCCAGCCTGTGCAGGTGAGGGACTCCGCGCGCGCGTGACTCCACTTACACATGCACACGCTGCTTGGAGCGATAGGGTTTTGTAGCAAAAGGGCCAGAAGCTCCAGACTCCACGTTCTCTGCATGCTTGGAGCCTTCCCGTTGACTTGATGGGACGGAGTTTGTGCAGGCGTCAGCTCATCTTTTTTTAACATTCTAGGAATAAGCTAATTTTACTTTATATTTATGATGAAGTAGGTGGTTTGAGAACTAATAGTAAAAGAGGGGGGAAAAAAAAATAGAAGCCTTTTGGTAAGGAGAGGTCAGCCAGCCAGACATCTGCACGGCTGGCCTGGGCTCGGTTGGCCGTGATCCGCAACAGCGGTGCGTGAAGACTCCCGGAGGAGACGTCAGAAAGGTGCAGGTGGAAATGCTATTGCTATGACAAACAGCTCAGTGCTGGAGTTTCAGGCCTGAGCTTGACGACCATCAACATTGCTTCGTTTATTGCCCTCGGTAACCATAGCACAGCCTCGTGCACGTGGTCTTTTTTTTTTTTTTTTTTTTCATTTCACGCTGCCCGATTTCTTTTGCGGCTCAGAGCACTCAGCATCTCTCGGATTGAAATCACTGAGTGTTGGGTATAAAGGGACAGATCCTGCCCTTAACTAATTCAGGGAAGAACCAGAGGATGTGCTCAACGCAGGTAGGAGACAGGAGCAGAAATTTCATATCCAGGCATGTGCTGAACTGCCTTCTCATCTTGAGAATGTGTTGGCTTTTGCATTTAGGAACGCTCCACTGGCTCCAAACGTGTCTCCTGGTCAACACCAGTGCAAGGTCAATATTTAGGATTAGAGACCAGGAATGTTTTGTGGTGCAGGTGAGCAACTAAGCCTGTTCTGCCGCCGGTGCTGGTGGTGGCATTGCATTGAGCTGCTGGGGCTCTGCTCTGGCCTGATGGTCTCTTTCCTGAGACTACGGTACGTTTTGTGTAGCTTTCTGGAAGTGTTCCGGGACATCTCTTGGCTGAGATGTCCTGTTGAATCAGGAGAAGCTATCCCCTAGATCCATGGAGGGTAGGGGCTGGGTGTTTCACGGTACAGACCATGTCCCTGGCACCGATGGTCTTTCTCTTGGCATGATCTGTGGAAGTGACAGTATCACAGATGATGTTTTCCAGGAAAAGTTCCAACACTTGTAAACGAGCTCTGCGATGGGCTTCGCCTCCCTTCCCTCAACCAGACATCTAGGGAGGAGGGAGTTGGAGCAGGGCACAGTGCATGCAGGGAGCAAATCTACCGTATTATTATTTAATTTAGAGAAAACTTGGTCTAAAAATGTAAAAAGCGATTGCAAACGCTGTCTGGACACTGCCTCTTCTCATCAGTTAGCAGCATTAAATGCTCAGCAGGGAGGATTAATTAGAGAACTGAAATCTTTCCATTGTGACAGCCTTCTGGTTTCCATTGAAATGCGGCTGAAGAACTGGAAAGGCTTCTGTATTTTGTTTTGATATGCAGGCATATGTTTCTTTCCATCCTGGAAATT